>NC_053391.1:638397932-640897932 GCF_905171765.1 Bufo bufo | reverse complement strand
GTGTATAGAGCCAAAAATGTTAGAATTGTGTCGATGTCCCAATATTTATGGACCTGACTGTAGATAAATAAACAGATATTCATAGATAGCTGTAAGAGACAGATAGACAGATATGAGATATAAATAGATAGATATGAAATAGTTAAATAGATAGATGCGCCGACACACCAAAGCACTGCCTCTCCAGATCAGGCATTCAGATAGAACGCCCAGCTGTGGAGCAGGCAAGATGTATCTGTCTGATTCTACGCTGGGTGCGGTTGTCTGGTACCTTCAAACAGGCCCCCATTTATTACTTTGCAATGGCAAAGGGCCTTCGAGCCAGATAAACAACTTGTGCCTGGGACAAAGAGATTGCCTGTAACCAGAAGCTGCTGTCTAATTGAAGTTCTGGAGAATGAAGGCAAAGACCAGGACTCCAACAAACCTGACATGCCTGGGTCCTGTGTTTCACCTGGCTGTGGGCCCCCATGACTTAAAATGCAGCTGAGCCCCACAGTCTGGGATTTCTTGTGTGTTTTAGTGCAGAACAAGGTAAATATTACCCTCCTTGGTACCATCATGGACTTAACCTAATCTTTCCACAGCAATGAGAGGGAGGGGGTCAGCCTAAACAGCAGCTTTGGGTATCTGATGTCAGACTACCAGGAGGGACCACAAGCATAGCCTGAGGATGGCCTGGCTTTCACCAAGGGTGTGTGTAGTACTCCAGGCCTGGGGGTACTACAATTGTAAATAGATTTGTATTATAATGTTATGTATTTTTTTTATGTATTTGGCTGTTGTTATTGGTAAGTGTGTGGATGGCAAAGGGTTGGCAGGGAACAGGACTTATCACCCTGTTCCTCTCCTCTTGGTGGAAGTGGCCTGCAGAAGAGGAGAAAGGAAGCACACTGCAGAACTCCTGCTTCCAAATAGAGAGATCTGCTAACTCCAAGCCTCAAGTGAAGTGTTGAGATGAAAGGCAGCAGATTAAACTGCTAAAACCAGCATTAAAGACATTACTGAAAGGTGAGTTATTACAGCAAAGACACACATCACTCAGAACAGCCCAAGTGCTAAACTGCCACCTTCCAACCTGCCTCTGCTGTTGCCAGAGAAGTTTTTCCCTTGAAACCTACTGCTATTGGATATATTTAAAGTTCTGTTCTACATTACTTAGTAAAAACGACTGTTATATGTTTAATCCTGGCCTCATTATTCAAAACTACGTTTCCACTACACCGATCCCCAGGGAGCAACGGTCTGAGGGACACAACACTTCATCGAGCCACTGCCACTCCCATTCTCTTGCACCGGCTTCTCTGGGCTAGCTGAAGATATATAGATAGATAGATGCCTCCAAATGGGGTTGTCTTCTTCTGGACCTGTGAGATCCATCACTGTGTCAGAGCTCAGGCCCATTGCAGGATCCTACGGTACTTTGGTGGGTCAGCTTGACCTGGTGTCCACACCTTTTTGATGAATGACTAAATGTATATATTATTTTATTACATTACACATTCTTTTGGGTAAAAACAGAATCATCAGCAGAGAAAAAGAGCCCATTGACCATTTTGATGAGTTGCACCTTGTACATTTTTTTGTGTGGTGTTCAGCATCTAAAAATGTTCCAGTAATCTGCTTTCACTATGCTAAGGCACTATACTTAGGGTAGTCAGCCTCATTTAGGAAAATCAGTAAGTTCAAGTACCATGCCCTCTTTCAGCAATGTCTTCCCCGGCCAGCTGCTACAGTACCCCAGACCTAGGGGAATCTGCAAATGTTGTATTATGTATTGCTATGTTATGTTGTATTTAGGTTAAGTATTCCAGCAGAGAAGGCTTGGTTGGCAATGGTTGGCAGGAACAGGGCAAACGACCCTGTTCCTCCCCTCTTGGTAGAAGTGGGCTGGTACGACTTCCTGCCAGGAATGGCAGAGCTTCTACTCCAAGGGAGTGTATCCAATTCTCCTGTGAGACAATTACTCCAGAAAGGTTACCAGAGACAAGTTACAGCTTTCCCAAATGCTACAGCAGATAAAGTCAACAGAATGACCAGCAACATTCAGATTCACAGACCCTGCTGCCTGTGAAGGAAAACAGGTCAGACATCCATCACCTAGAAGAACCACCAGGTCATACTAACTGCAAGCCTGTATCACACAGTGGACACCTGTATCCACAAGTGTCTGCTCATCTGGTGCCAGAAATTGCTCTTTGTAACTTATACTGCTGGATGTGCTATAAGTTATCTTCTGCACTAAGTAAAGAGAGACTTTTATATGTTTGTTTTTCAAACCACCTTTCCACTGCACCGATCCCCAGGGAGCAACAACCTGCGGAAGTAAATTGTAACACAAAACCTCATCAAGGCCACTACCACTCCCATCCTCTGCACTTGATCTTCAGGGGCTCACAGCACTGCCACCACAGTGAATCCTACGATGGTGCTGGTGCAAGATACACACGTTTTAAAGGAAAAATTCATTGTACAAAGGGTACAGAGGTGATCAGGTGTGGAAAAACAGGCCAGTTTACTGCACAGTACAGAGGTTAACAAAGCAGTAGAATCCAGACATTAGTGAAGCTGGGCACTATGTACTATACCACTCTCACAGGAGTGGTATAGTCCTTAACCACTTGCCGCCGCGCTAACGCCGAAAGGCGTCATCGCGGCGGCTCCCCCAGGCTACGCTAACGCCGATTGGCTTCATCTCGCGTGAGCCGAGATTTCCTGCGAACGCGCGCACACAGGCGCGCGCGCTCACAGGAACGGAAGGTAAGAGAGTGGATCTCCAGCCTGCCAGCAGCGATCATTCGCTGGCAGGCTGGAGATGTGATTTTTTTTAACCCCTAACAGGTATATTAGACGCTGTTTTGATAACAGCGTCTAATATAACTGCTACCTGGTCCTCTGGTGGTCCCCTTTGTTTGGATCGACCACCAGAGGACACAGGTAGCTCAGTAAAGTAGCACCAAGCACCACTACACTACACCACACCCCCCCCGTCACTTATTAACCCCTTATTAGCCCCTGATCACCCCTGATCACCCCATATAGACTCCCTGATCACCCCCCTGTCATTGATTACCCCCCTGTCATTGATCACACCCCTGTAAAGCTCCATTCAGATGTCTGCATGATTTTTACGGATCCACTGATAGATGGATCGGATCCGCAAAACGCATACGGACGTCTGAATGGAGCCTTACAGGGGCGTGATCAATGACTGTGGTGATCACCCCATATAGACTCCCTGATCACCCCCCTGTCATTGATTACACCCCTGTCATTGATCAAACCCCTGTAAAGCTCCATTCAGATGTCCGCATGATTTTTACGGATCCACTGATAGATGGATCGGATCCGCAAAACGCATACGGACGTCTGAATGGAGCCTTACAGGGGCGTGATCAATGACTGTGGTGATCACCCCATATAGACTCCCTGATCACCCCCCTGTCATTGATTACCCCCCTGTAAAGCTCCATTCAGATGTCCGCATGATTTTTACGGATCCACTGATAGATGGATCGGATCCGCAAAACGCATACGGACGTCTGAATGGAGCCTTACAGGGGCGTGATCAATGACTGTGGTGATCACCCCATATAGACTCCCTGATCACCCCCCTGACATTGATTACCCCCCTGTCATTGATCACACCCCTGTAAAGCTCCATTCAGATGTCCGCATGATTTTTACGGATCCACTGATAGATGGATCGGATCCGCAAAACACATACAGGCGTCTCCCTGGAGCCTTCCAGGGGGGGTGATCACCCCATATAGACTCCCTGATCACCCCCCTGTCATTGATCACCCCCCCCCCCCCCCGTCAGGCTGCATTCAGATGTCCGTATGATTTTTACGGATCCACGGATACATGGATCGGATCCGCTAAACACATACGGACATCTGAATGGAGCCTTACAGGGGGGTGATCAATGACAGGGGGGTGATCACCCCATATAGACTCCCTGATCACCCCCCTGTGATTGATCACCGCCCTGTCATTGATCACCCCCCTGTAAGGCTCCATTCAGACATTTATTTGGCCCAAGTTAGCGGAATTTTTTTTTTTTTTTCTTACAAAGTCTCATATTCCACTAACTTGTGTCAAAAAATTAAATCTCACATGAACTCACCATACCCCTCACGGAATCCAAATGCGTAAAAATTTTTAGACATTTATATTCCAGACTTCTTCTCACGCTTTAGGGCCCCTAGAATGCCAGGGCAGTATAAATACCCCACATGTGACCCCATTTCGGAAAGAAGACACCCCAAGGTATTCCGTGAGGGGCATATTGAGTCCATGAAAGATTGAAATTTTTGTCCCAAGTTAGCGGAAAGGGAGACTTTGTGAGAAAAAAATAAAAAATATCAATTTCCGCTAACTTGTGCCAAAAAAAAAAAATTTCCATGAACTCGCCATGCCCCTCATTGAATACCTTGGGGTGTCTTCTTTCCAAAATGGGGTCACATGTGGGGTATTTATACTGCCCTGGCATTCTAGGGGCCCCAAAGCGTGAGAAGAAGTCTGGTATCCAAATGTCTAAAAATGCCCTCCTAAAAGGATTTTGGGCACCTTTGCGCATCTAGGCTGCAAAAAAGTGTCACACATCTGGTATCGCCGTACTCAGGAGAAGTTGGGGAATGTGTTTTGGGGTGTCATTTTACATATACCCATGCTGGGTGAGAGAAATATATTGGTCAAATGCCAACTTTGTATAAAAAAATGGGAAAAGTTGTCTTTTGCCAAGATATTTCTCTCACCCAGCATGGGTATATGTAAAATGACACCCCAAAACACATTCCCCAACTTCTCCTGAATACGGCAATACCACATGTGTGACACTTTTTTGCAGCCTAGGTGGGCAAAGGGGCCCACATTCCAAAAAGCACCTTTAGGATTTCACAGGTCATTTACCTACTTACCACACATTAGGGCCCCTGGAAAATGCCAGGGCAGTATAACTACCCCACAAGTGACCCCATTTTGGAAAGAAGACACCCCAAGGTATTCCTTGAGGGGCATGGCGAGTTCCTAGAATTTTTTATTTTTTGTCACAAGTTAGTGGAAAATGATGATTTTTTTTTTGATTTTTTTTTTACAAAGTCTCCTATTTCACTAACTTGTGACAAAAAATAAAAACTTCCATGAACTCACTATGCCCATCAGCGAATACCTTGGGGTGTCTTCTTACCAAAATGGGGTCACTTGTGGGGTAGTTAGACTGCCCTGGCATTCTAGGGGCCCAAATGTGTGGTAAGGAGTTTGAAATCAAATTCTGTAAAAAATGACCAGTGAAATCCGAAAGGTGCTCTTTGGAATATGGGCCCCTTTGCCCACCTAGGCTGCAAAAAAGTGTCACACATCTGGTATCTCCGTATTCAGGAGAAGTTGGGGAATGTGTTTTGGGGTGTCATTTTACATATACCCATGCTGGGTGAGAGAAATATCTTGGCAAAAGACAACTTTTACCATTTTTTTTATACAAAGTTGTCTTTTGCCAAGATATTTCTCTCACCCAGCATGGGTATATGTAAAATGACACCCCAAAACACATTCCCCAACTTCTCCTGAATACGAAGATACCACATGTGTGACACTTTTTTGCAGCCTAGGTGGGCAAAGGGGCCCACATTCCAAAGAGCACCTTTCGGATTTCACCAGCCATTTTTTACAGAATTTGATTTCAAACTCCTTACCACACATTTGGGCCCCTAGAATGCCAGGGCAGTATAACTACCCCACAAGTGACCCCATTTTGGAAAGAAGAGACCCCAAGGTATTCGCTGATGGGCATAGTGAGTTCATGGAAGTTTTTATTTTTTGTCACAAGTTAGTGGAATATGAGACTTTGTAAGAAAAAAAAATCAAAAAAAAAATCATCATTTTCCGCTAACTTGTGACAAAAAATAAAAAGTTCTATGAACTCACTATGCCCATCAGCGAATACCTTAGGGTGTCTACTTTCCGAAATGGGGTCATTTGTGGGGTGTTTGTACTGTCTGGCCATTGTAGAACCTCAGGAAACATGACAGGTGCTCAGAAAGTCAGAGCTGCTTCAAAAAGCGGAAATTCACATTTTTGTACCATAGTTTGTAAACGCTATAACTTTTACCCAAACCATTTTTTTTTTACCCAAACATTTTTTTTTTTCAAAGACATGCAGAACAATAAATTTAGAGCAAAATTTATATATGGATGTCGTTTTTTTTTGCAAAATTTTACAACTGAAAGTGAAAAATGTCATTTTTGTGCAAAAAAATCATTAAATTTCGATTAATAACAAAAAAAAGTAAAAATGTCAGCAGCAATGAAATACCACCAAATGAAAGCTCTATTAGTGAGAAGAAAAGGAGGTAAATTTCATTTGGGTGGTAAGTTGCATGACCGAGCAATAAACCGCTAAAGTTGTGGAGTGCCGATTTGTAAAAAAGGGCCTGGTCTTTAGGGGGGTATAAACCTGTGGTCCTTAAGTGGTTAAAGGGGTTGTCCGTTTTTTACTGTTGATGACCTATCCGCACCTCTCGACACCCCTGCCAATCAGCTTTTTAAAGAGAAGGCAGCACTCATACGAGCGCTGCCTTCTCTGCTCTGTTACCTGCTCTCCACAGCAAATTCAGTCATGAGCGGGTGTAATTACAAGTATGGCGTCCCCATTCACTTCTATGGGAAGGCTCTGCAGTATTCACTTGAACAGACAGCTGTCCCATAGAAGTGAAAGGGGATGCCATACTTATAATTACATCTCCTCACCACTGCAATTGCTATGGTGAGCAGGTAAACAGAGCAGGTAAACACCTGATCAGCAGGGATGCCAAGAGTTGGATCCCTGCCGATCTGATATTGATGACTTAGCCCTTTAAAGGAATTATCTCACAAAAAATATTCTACCATAGTCAAACCAGCACTTGGATCTGAGCATTTTTGTAACTAAATACCAAGAGAAGTACACTTGTCTTCAATAGAAAATGGATGAGCAAGAATTCAGATGAGGACCACATACCAGCTCTTCCAACTCCAGGCAGAGAATATCAACCGCATGGTATAAAGTGTGAGTCCAGACTAAATAGAGGAGCAGTAATGACCACAAGCTGCACCTGAGACAAGAGGTGTGGTCATTACCAACAAAAACACTGCAACAAGTGAAAAGAGATAGGCTGTCAGATGACCTAACGTGCAGCCAGTCTTTCAGATCTTCTAACCTCTGTCACCGGAGGGACCGTGACAGGGATATTGAGTGCAAAATGATGGGGAAAAAACTTATTATTTTAGCATAAGTCCGCTACATAAAATGTGAAAAAAGAGTCTAAAGTTTTTCCGAATGCATTGTATGCTTTACAGTCTTCAGCGACTCTGGTAGAATATAACATAAAGATCTGAGAACAATGGCACACGGACACTATGCAGCTTGTATCTAGTGAGCTAGAAGGAGAACAGCAGACCTGTTTAATCCCGTGATTCTGTTCCTGAGCTTTATACACGTCCATGTATCCATTTATTGGACCTAGTACCTTACCCTATATAACAGACTGCAAGAAATATGTACAGTATAAAATGAGTCGAACAATAGACGTTCAATGGCTTAATTCCACCTCCTTATCTCTTTAATCGAGCCTTTATATTTCTCTGGCTTCTAGAATTATATTGTCGGTTTCTGTATCAGTCAATGGTAAGACTGCAGAAATATTTCACGGCAGACGGCATGGGCAGACAATACAGCGTAAGTGCGGCTGCGCAGCTCACTTATTGTAACCTGATATTTAACCTCATGTTAGCAAAGCTAAACTGCTTCTGTGCCGTACATTGTTACAAATCAAACTTCTTTACTATATTATAGTGCACGTCACTGGACACACTACACGGACATGTACAGATGCAGCAGTTTCTAACGTGAATCTGACTTGCTGCGGAATGACATCACAAAAGCCATCGGGTACATAAATGAGATCTTTATGATCAGTCACTTCAGGAAACGGCAGGGATGGACACATCGTACCAGGGGCACTAGATTATGGGTAAGAGACTGGGCCAAAACATGGCTCACAATTACTGGTGTGCACTAGTTATATATTTTTGAGCTCCAGTCAGTAGCTCAATAATGAGGCAGTACCTGCAGGGCAGGGCTATATACTATTTTCCAGCTAAACATCTATCAGTCTAATACCTATCTATTTAGTATCTCGCTATCTATCTACCCATCTGCCTATGTACCCATCTAATACCTATCTATCTGCATGAACCCCCAGAGTAGCTGGTGTAGAGGATAGGAATGGTAGTGGCCCTGATGAAGTGTTGTGTCACAATGTTGCCCCCTAAGGATCAGTGAAGTGGAATTATAGCAGTGAAGAATGAGGCCAGAATTAAACATAACAAAGTCCTTTTTACTAAGTGCAACGCAGAGCTTCAGATACATACAGTAGCAGCAGGCTTTTAATGCGTTTCTTCTCTGGCACCAGCGAGGATATGCAGGTAGGTTGGTTGGTGGCAATTCTGCACTGAGGTAATGGTGGCCTACTGGTTGTTTGGTGATGGGTGGCTTGGTTGTAGTCCCTCACCTTACAGCAGTGTCTGTAGCAGGTCACTCTGCTGTCTGAAATGTCAAGGCTTTACTTGAGGACAATTTGGAATAGCTTTCTCTGGAGAAATCTATAACAGGAGCACTGAAAGTTGCTTATTCTCCTCTCTCACCTGTTACACAGGAACTCCCCCTCTTGGCATGAAGCACGACCAGCCCACACCTACTAAGAGGGGAGGAACAGGGTGGTTAACCCTGTTCCTGCCAACCTTTCTCATCCTTTCCGTGCTGGTAGCTGGGACCAGTAGGAAACAATTAACTACATAACATAACAATATAGACAATTTGGAGTATTCCCAGATCTGGGATACTACATTTCTAATATCTCTCTATTTGTCTGTCAGTCCATCTCTCCCGTCCTTATCTCGTATCTATTTAACCATCTATCGATCGATTGGTCTGTATGTCTGTCTATCTATTATCTATGTTAGAGATCAGAGAACCAATTCGAACTAAGCGGATTCGTTATAAGCTAAATAAAAAATATTTTACCAAACAAATCGGAAGTTTTGGTGATTTGCTTCAGAGAAAGTGCGCAAAAAGGCACCAGTGCCATATTACTATGATACCTGGTGGGGAAAATGCCAGGAAGGATGACGATAGAGAACAATATGCGAAGTGATCAGGGGCAGGATTTTGGCAAACATCATGTCTTGGATGTATCTGGCAAAAAGCAATTGCAGACACAAGCCAGCAACCTCAGAGTGTTGTATGGACAGTATAGGGACATATTTGCGGTAGTTAGTTATTGAATTAAAGTGGAAAAATCAGGATTTTATCAGAGGAAGAATAGGGTGTTCACTCCGAGTTCTGTGTATTTCACACTAAGGTCGGGTGCTGGCAGTAAGCGGAAAGTTCATGTATGAACTGCAAACTCTACAATCACCAAAATCCTGCACCAACCTCATTTTTTCTGCATATGTACAGTCAGCCTTTTTTAATGTTCATAAGTGTTTTATAGGCTTTTTCCCAGCACCAGCGCAATCTGTCCTTTTTTTTCTTTCTAAAAACCAGTTTCAATTTTGCTACCGTTTATAATGAAACACTTCAGCAGATTTGAGTGTGTCAATACCAGTGTATACGTAGAAGGATATGTATGATTGTGGCTCTTTTAATTCCCCAAAAAACTGCTGCAGTTTTGTTACCATGTATAATAAACCAGTTAATCTAATTCCACCAGTATAGTAGCAGGGCATGTTGTATTGTGCCTCAGATACTGAAAAAACAGTTTCAATTTAGGCTACTTTCACACCCGCGTTTGGTGCGGATCCGTCCAGATAATACAACCCTCTGCATCCGTTCAGAACGGATCCGTTTGTATTATCTTTAACATAGCCAAGACCGATCCGTCTTGAACACCATTGAAAGTCAATGGAGGACGGATCCGTTTTCTATTTTGCCAGATTGTATCATAGAAAACAGATCCGTCCCCATTGACTTACATTGTGTGTCAGAACGGATCCGTTTGGCTCAGTTTCGTCAGACGGACACCAAAACGCTCCAAAGTGGAATGGAGACGGAACGGAGGCAAACTGATGCATTCTGAGCGGATCCTTTTCTATTCAGAATGCATTAGGACAAAACTGATCCGTTTTGGACCGCTTGTGAGAGCCCTGAACGGATCTCACAAACGAAAAGCCAAAACGCCAGTGTGAAAGTAGCCTAAGCTGTTATTTGTAATTGGGCATTTCAGTGCATCAATATACCAGTTTGCACAGTTTGCATTGTATATACCATGCAATTTTAGTGAATGTGTTGTACTGTAATAGCTGCATTAATAGAGCAGTTTCATTCAATTGATTGCATTACTATATTAAATTGTCAATACCAGTCTGTAGTGTGTTTGTAAGGAGAGAGACACTTAATTGTCTGTAAATTACAGAAAAAGCACTTCCAATTTTGCTATCATTTAATAATCTGTGTACCAAACCTGTGACTTTTGATATATAGAGCTCATAGTGAAATGTCTGACAAATGACAGATTGGAAAATAAAAGAACTGTGTCTTGTCATCCGCTAGACAGAATGTGGATGGCTGTAGTAGTGCAAACAGCAGCACCAGCCACCCGGCCAGTAGCACTAGAGGCAGCAGGCCACAGTTGACCCTCACTTCCAACAAGTGGTAAATTATTATTATTGAGGATAAAGAGGATGAGATTGTGGACTGGATGGCTCTCTCCTCCTCTTAGTCACAGCAGGAGGATGTAGTGGATGTCGCCTCTGAGTCTGACACCATGCCTTGGAGCTAGAGTTCAGAGCATCCCTCCTGTTCCTCTTCCTTGTGGCCCCAGTGACTCCTATCACTAACATCATTTCAGTCTGCACTGTCCCCTCCTAGTGGGGCGTCCTCTTTTTTCCTAAGAAGAGGCAACAACCGATGTGCTATAGAATATAGTCAAGAGAGTTTTCCTGTTGAGGACTTCTGCGAGAAGCCTTAGCATTTGGACTGCCATGAGGAGAAGGTTCAGGCGGATGCAGGGGACCCGATGCATAGTAACGTTGGTTTGGTGGTTGTAGTAGCAGTGGCACTTGTAGCCACGTAAGTGGCAGTAGGCACAGTGGCAGCTGTGGCAACAGTGGCATATGGGGGGAAAACTGAGGAGGGAATCAAGAGGGGGGGGCTAAGGAACCCATCATGATATATCACAATCTGATAAAAGTGGTGATGATTATGATTGTGTGTTGGACAGGACCTGTGATCTGGATCGGGGTGTGGATAAGAAGGTGACATCAGAGAAGGAGGGTGGTGGTTGTTGCGGCAATAAAGAGCAGGGGCAAGGTATGACCAAAATTTCCCCCCAAAAAAACAACTGGCAGGGCCAGATCTGCTTCTATTGCACTGAGCATGGGAACTGGTTATGGTTCTGATACACTGGGACCAGACTCAAAATATACCAGACCTAGGCCAAGCTCAGCTGCTGCCAGCTATGTGCCAGTATCTCCCATATGGCTGTTTTCCTCCACAAGGCCGGCACACAAAACCACAGCCGTGTGTAAGATCTGCAGGATTAAAATAAGCCATGGGCCTTCGAACACAAACATAGGTACCAGGGCAGCATATGAGGTGACCTCACCAGATCAGGTGGGGAACAGAACTGGCCAATAGGGATGAGCAAATCGATTTCGGATGAAACATCCGAAGTCTATTCGCATAATAGTTCGTTTGAATATTAGGATGTGTTGGCTCCTATGAGCCGAAGTTATTACTTTGCGAAGTCTCACGAAACCTCGCGTAATAACTTCATAAAGCAATTTCTATTGTAAAAAAAACATTTCCTGAACTCGGGTAGTTCCTGTGAAGCTACAGAGGAGGAAGGAAGCACATGTCTGAGCTCCTGCTCCTAAAGAGGATTCTCCATGTGAATTACAGTTATATAAACCTTCAAGTAAAGCCTTGAGAAGACAGACAGCAGAGTGAACTGCTATATCTAGCATCTACAGACATTTCTATAAGGTGAAGGGCTACGGCTAAGACATGCAGGTTACCACTAGGCCAGTATAACCAAAGTGCTAAATTGCAGCCATCCAACCTGCCTCCATATCCTTACTGGTGCCAGAGAAGATTTGCACTTAAAGTCTGCTTCTCCTCAATGTACCTGAAGTTCTACGTTGCATTTAGTAATATGACTTCAATACTACATGTCCACTACACTAATCCTTAGGGAGCAATGACCTGAGGGAGAACACAGTAACACAACACTAGTAAGAGAAGTACCACTGCACACTCAGGGTTAACATGCAAGTAAATTTCTGTTATTGTGACACATCCTCCAATAAATATATAGGTAGATAAGAAAGAATGCCTATTTTTGTGACTGCAAATCTTGACGTTTCGGTCAGTTCAGACACACTCGCCTACAGCCTCCCCCGCAGCGCGTCCATGCTGTACCATTGGGGTCCTCCATACCCTCTCCTCACTCTCTTCTGTGACTTATGTGACCAAGGTCTGAACTGACCGAAACGTCAAGATTTGGAGTCACAAAAATAGGCATTCTTCCTTATCTACATATATATATTGGAGGATATGTCACAATAAAATATTTTTACTTGCATGTTAACCCTGAGTGTGCAGTGGTACTTCTCTTACTATTGTTTATCTGGATTATATCCACTCCACTGAAGCACCTCACAAATTGGACAGCGAGTAAAGCCCAACTAATTTCCAGTAACACTTCATCAGGGCCACTACCACTCCCATCCTCTGCACCAGCTCCATCAGGCTCGCTGCACATAACCAAATAGAGGGAGTTTCACAGACTGGTACAGTGGTCATAATGGGAGATTTTAACTTCCCAGATATTGACTAGGGTCATGGTTCTGCTTCAACTGCAAAGGGAAAAAAAAAACTCAATTTGTTACAGGACCAGTTTATGGGCCAGTCTGTAGAAGATGCCACTGGGGGTGATACTCTGTTGGATCTGGTAAGTTCTAGCAATGCAGAGCTTGTTGGGCATTTCAGGGGATAGACTGGGACAGCTATTGTCGCTTTAAAGGCCATGTACACCTTTGGGGAATTTTTTGTATGGCATTGTACTTATTTTGAGCTAAAAATCGTTTTTTAGATTGGTCTTTATTACAAATATGGAGCCTTTTTTTGTGTACAGGGCTGAGATGCTCTAGTAGAGGGATCAGAATTTTCTCTCTGCTCCATCAGTCAGCTAATCTGACTGGCTCTTTATCTCTGCTCCCTGACCTTATAAACACTCATTATAGCTTAGTTCTTATCTTACAGATAAGAATGTGGCTTGCATAAGTGTTTATTACCTCTTAGTAAATTACAAATAAGGATTATTAGATGACTGGTATAAAATAAAAGTAAAAAGTGCGATTCACACAGCTAGACAAACAGTTAGCCCTTTGTGACAGAACGGCTCAATATTTTATAATAAAGACTCATTGAAAAAATTATTTTCAGCCCAAAATGAGTAAAATGCAATCATTAAAAAAAATGCCTCTGCAGGTGTATGTAGCCTTTAAATCCACATTGAGTTAAAGGGGTTGGCTTATCTCAGACAATGGGGGCATATCGCTAGGATATGCCCCCAGTGTCTGATAGGTGCGGGTCCCACCACTGGGACCTTCACCTACAATGAGAACGGAGTGGGTAAATGAATGGAGGACACACTGCGCATGCGTAGCCGTCCTCTATTTATTTCTATGGGGCCGCCAAAAATTGCCGAGCGCTGGCACGGCTATTTCCGTCTGCCCCATAGAAATTAATGAGAGCAGGGACCGCGCGTGCCTGAGATGGGAATACCCCTTTAATTACACTGCAAAATGTATTCCTGTAGGTAACAAGTATAAACTGCTAAAATTAAACCCCACATGGTTTACAGCTACTGTAAAAAGGGCATTTGAAAAATACACATGTAAGGGTTCAGCTGTAGCCTTTGAAAGGGCTTAATAAAATCTTTAAAAAAATTAAAAAATGCAAAATAACAAAATGAACAGGGGTAGTAGCACGATATCTATTTTTGCAGATGACACTAAGCTATGTAGTACTGTACAGTCTATGGAAGATGTCCATAAACTACAAGCTGACTTGGACACTCTAAGTGATTGAGCATCAACTTGGCAAATGAGGTTCTATGTGGATAAATGTAAAGTTATGCATCTTGGTAGTAATAATCTCCGGGCATCATATGTCCTAGGGCAGTGTTGGCGAACCTATGGCACGGGTGCCAGAGGAAGCACTCAGAGCCCTCTCTGTGGGCACCCGCGTCCTGAAAAAAATCTATGGTGTACTGATATGCCTTAGGCTTTTCCTGCCATTCATCAGCGCAGGGCGCACTATGGACAGCGCAGGCAGCGCATTGAATGCAGACAGGCTATTTTAGCTAAATGATTAAGTACATGGAAGACATACTGTATTGGACTGTAGTATTCACGGTAAATTACCGTGTAGGCACTTTGCGATAAATACGTGGGTTTTGGGGTGCATTTTGGCCACTCGGTCTCTAAAAGGTCCGATAATATTACCACTGTACAAAGCATTGGTGCAGCCTCATCTGGAATATGCAGTTCAGATCTGGGCACCAGTCCATAGAAAGGACGCACTGCAGCTGGAAAAAGCACAAAGAAGAGTGACTAACCTGATAAGGGGCATGGAGGGTCTTAGTTATGAGAAAAGAATAAAAGAATCACTGTATTTTTTGCCCTACAAGACGCAGTTTTTCCCCCCAAGGTGGGGGGGGGGATGTCAATGCATCTGTGGGGAAAATACTGATGAGAGTTTCTATTATGGAGAATGCAGAACTCCCTGCGCAGGCTCTGTACTTACCTCTTCCTGGTCTTCGTCTGCCAGTACCGCACGCTGTGCTGTGACCTGTGCACAGCGTGAGGACATCAGCTCGCTCTGTGACCTTACGCTGTGCAACGTCGGGTTACAGCACAGTGTGACAAGAAATGCAGTAAGAGCACTGGATCTCAGGAGTGGCAGAGGCAACCAGAGCAGGAGAGGTAAGTAGATTTTTTGGTCTAATCTGAGGTCTGAATGGGAGTCTTATAAATATTGGGGTCTTATCTGAGTTCTGAATGGGGTCTTATTAACCTTGTGGGTCTGATCTGAGGGCTGTTTGGGAGTCTTATAAACATTGGAGCTCTGAGCTGAGGACAGATTGGGGGTCTTATTAACCACCTCCAGACCGCCTAACGCAGATTCGCGTTCCGGAGGTGGCAGCCCTGCGCAGAGTCACGCATATATGCGTCATCTCACGCGAGCCGAGATTTCCTGTGAACGCGCGCACACAGGCGCGCGCGTTCACAGGGACGGAAGGTAAGCGAGTAGATCTCCAGCCTGCCAGCGGCGATCGTTCGCTGGCAGGCTGGAGATGTGTTTTTTTTAACCCCTAACAGGTATATTAGACGCTGTTTTGATAACAGCGTCTAATATACCTGCTACCTGGTCCTCTGGTGGTCCCCTTTGTTTGGATCGACCACCAGAGGACAAAGGTAGCTCAGTAATATGTTGCACCAAGCACCACTACACTACACCCCCCCCCTGTCACTTATTAACCCCTTATTCACCCTTGATCACCCCTGATCACCCCATATAGACTCCCTGATCACCCCCCTGTCATTGATTACCCCCCTGTCATTGATCAACCCCCTGTAAAGCTCCATTCAGATGTCTGCATGATTTTTACGGATCCACTGATAGATGGATCGGATCCGCAAAACGCATACGGACATCTGAATGGAGCCTTACAGGGGCGTGATCAATGACTGTGGTGATCACCCCATATAGACTCCCTGATCACCCCCCTGTCATTGATTACCCCCCTGTCATTGATCAACCCCCTGTAAAGCTCCATTCAGATGTCCGCATGATTTTTACGGATCCACTGATAGATGGATCGGATCCGCAAAATGCATACGGACGTCTGAATGGAGCCTTACAGGGGCGTGATCAATGACAGGGGGGTAATCACCCCATATAGACTCCCTGATCACCCCCCTGTCATTGATTACCCCCCTGTCATTGATCAACCCCCTGTAAAGCTCCATTCAGATGTCCGCATGATTTTTACGGATCCACTGATAGATGGATCGGATCCGCAAAACGCATACGGACGTCTGAATGGAGCCTTACAGGGGCGTGATCAATGACTGTGGTGATCACCCCATATAGACTCCCTGATCACCCCCCTGTCATTGATTACCCCCCTGTAAAGCTCCATTCAGATGTCCGCATGATTTTTACGGATCCACTGATAGATGGATCGGATCCGCAAAACACATACAGGCGTCTCCCTGGAGCCTTCCAGGGGGGGTGATCACCCCATATAGACTCCCTGATCACCCCCCTGTCATTGATCACCCCCCCTGTCATTGATCACCCGCCTGTCAGACTGCATTCAGATGTCCGTATAATTTTTACGGATCCACGGATACATGGATCGGATCCGCAAAACACATACGGACATCTGAATGGAGCCTTACAGGGGGGTGATCAATGACAGGGGGGTGATCACCCCATATAGACTCCCTGATCACCCCCCTGTCATTGATTACCCCCCTGTCATTGATCACCCCCCTGTCATTGATCACCCCCCTGTCATTGATCACCCCCCTGTAAGGCTCCATTCAGACATTTTTTTGGCCCAAGTTAGCGGAATTATTATTTTTTTTTCTTACAAAGTCTCATATTCCACTAACTTGTGTCAAAAAATTAAATCTCACATGAACTCACCATACCCCTCACGGAATCCAAATGCGTAAAATTTTTTAGACATTTATATTCCAGACTTATTCTCACGCTTTAGGGCCCCTAGAATGCCAGGGCAGTATAAATACCCCACATGTGACCCCATTTCGGAAAGAAGACACCCCAAGGTATTCCGTGAGGGGCATATTGAGTCCATGAAAGATTTAAATTTTTGTCCCAAGTTAGCGGAAAGGGAGACTTTGTGAGAAAAAAATAAAAAATATCAATTTCCGCTAACTTTTGCCAAAAAAAAAAAAATTCTATGAACTCGCCATGCCCCTCATTGAATACCTTGGGGTGTCTTCTTTCCAAAATGGGGTCACATGTGGGGTATTTATACTGCCCTGGCATTCTAGGGGCCCCAAAGCGTGAGAAGAAGTCTGGTATCCAAATGTCTAAAAATGCCCTCCTAAAAGGAATGTGGGCCCCTTTGCGCATCTAGGCTGCAAAAAAGTGTCACACATCTGGTATCGCCGTACTCAGGAGAAGTTGGGGAATGTGTTTTGGGGTGTCATTTTACATATACCCATGCTGGGTGAGAGAAATATCTTGGTCAAATGCCAACTTTGTATAAAAAAATGGGAAAAGTTGTCTTTTGCCAAGATATTTCTCTCACCCAGCATGGGTATATGTAAAATGACACCCCAAAACACATTCCCCAACTTCTCCTGAATATGGCGATACCAGATGTGTGACACTTTTTTGCAGCCTAGGTGGGCAAAGGGGCCCACATTCCAAAGACCACCTTTAGGATTTCACAGGTCATTTACCTACTTACCACACATTAGGGCCCCTGGAAAATGCCAGGACAGTATAACTACCCCACAAGTGACCCCATTTTTGAAAGAAGACACCCCAAGGTATTCCGTGAGGGGCATGGCGAGTTCCTAGAATTTTTTATTTTTTTGTCACAAGTTAGTGGAAAATGATGATTTTTTATTTATTTTTTTTCTTATAAAGTCTCATATTTCACTAACTTGTGACAAAAAATAAAAACTTCCATAAACTCACTATGCCCATCAGCGAATACCTTGGGGTGTCTTCTTTCCAAAATGGGGTCACTTGTGGGGTAGTTATACTGCCCTGGCATTCTAGGGGCCCAAATGTGTGGTAAGGAGTTTGAAATCAAATTCTGTAAAAAATGACCAGTGAAATCCGAAAGGTGCTCTTTGGAATATGGGCCCCTTTGCCCACCTAGGCTGCAAAAAAGTGTCACACATCTGGTATCTCCGTATTCAGGAGAAGTTGGGGAATGTGTTTTGGGGTGTCATTTTACATATACCCATGCTGGGTGAGAGAAATATCTTGGCAAAAGACAACTTTTACCATTTTTTTATACAAAGTTGTCTTTTGCCAAGATATTTCTCTCACCCAGCATGGGTATATGTAAAATGACACCCCAAAACACATTCCCCAACTTCTCCTGAATACGGAGATACCACATGTGTGACACTTTTTTGCAGCCTAGGTGGGCAAAGGGGCCCACATTCCAAAGAGCACCTTTCGGATTTCACCAGCCATTTTTTACAGAATTTGATTTCAAACTCCTTACCACACATTTGGGCCCCTAGAATGCCAGGGCAGTATAACTACCCCACAAGTGACCCCATTTTGGAAAGAAGACATCCCAAGGTATTCGCTGATGGGCATAGTGAGTTCATGGAAGTTTTTTTTTTTTGTCACAAGTTAGTGGAATATGAGACTTTGTAAGAAAAAAAAAAAAAAAAAAAAATCTGCATTTTCCGCTAACTTGTGACAAAAAATAAAAAGTTCTATGAACTCACTATGCCCATCAGCGAATACCTTAGGGTGTCTACTTTCCGAAATGGGGTCATTTGTGGGGTGTTTGTACTGTCTGGGCATTGTAGAACCTCAGGAAACATGACAGGTGCTCAGAAAGTCAGAGCTGCTTCAAAAAGCGGAAATTCACATTTTTGTACCATAGTTTGTAAACGCTATAACTTTTACCCAAACCATTTTTTTTTTACCCAAACATTTTTTTTTTATCAAAGACATGTAGAACAATAAATTTCGAGCAAAATTTATATATGGATCTCGTTTTTTTTGCAACATTTTACAACTGAAAGTGAAAAATGTCATTTTTTTGCAAAAAAATCGTTAAATTTCGATTAATAACAAAAAAAGTAAAAATGTCAGCAGCAATGAAATACCACCAAATGAAAGCTCTATTAGTGAGAAGAAAAGGAGGTAAAATTCATTTGGGTGGTAAGTTGCATGACCGAGCAATAAACGGTGAAAGTAGTGTAGGTCAGAAGTGTAAAAAGTGGCCTGGTCTTTCAGGGTGTTTAAGCCATAGGGGCTGAGGTGGTTAACATTGGGGATCTGATGTCTGATTTACATTAAGAGTCTGATCTGAGGTCTGATTTACATTAAGAGTCTGATCTGAGGTCTGATTTACATTAAGAGTCTGATCTGAGGTCTGATTTACATTAAGAGTCTGATCTGAGGTCTGATTTGCATTAAGAGTCTGATCTGAGGTCTGATTTGCATTAAGAGTCTGATCAGAGGTCTGATTTACATTAATAGTTTGATCTAAGGTCTGATTTGCATTAAGAGTCTGATCAGAGGTCTGATTTGGGATCTTATTACCATTTGGAGTCTGACTGGGGGTCTGATCTAAGGTCTAATGAAAAAAAAATAATCTTATTTTCTGCCTCTAAATCCTAGGTGCGTCTTATAGGATGAAAAATATGGTAAATGTATTTAGTTTTGGAAGAGACATCTAAGGGGGGACACGATTAACTTGTATAAATGGTCCGTACAAAAAAATATGGTGAAAAGCTGTTCCATGTAAAATGACTTCAAAAGACAAGGGGGCACTGCCTCCGACTGGAGAAGAAAGAGTTTAGTCTCCAGAGGCGTCAAGGCTTCTTTACTGTAAGAACTGTGAATCTGTGGAATAGACTTCCTCAGAACTTGGTCACAGCTGGAACAATGGACAGTTATAAATAGGGCTTAGGCTGGGTTTGCGTCATGTTTTTGTCATATGTTTAACATATAAAAAATACCGATTTTTTTTTTTACAGTGGAACTCTATGGTGACGGATGCCACTGTATGGCACAGTCTGAGGCATCCATTAACGTGTATAGTCTTTTGTATATGTTAAACGTATGACAAAAATAAGATGTGACCCAGCCTCAGGTGAATTCTTGCAAGTAAATGACATTAATGCTTATGAAGATGTGTAGAAATCTGAGTCTCACTCCCTTTTCCTAAAATTCACATCGCTACCTATCCATTGGTCGAACTTGATGAACTCCTTTTTAACCAACGGTATTAACTATGTAACAATAGATAGATATGGGTTAGATAGGACATAGATAGATAGATGATAGATATGGGTTAGATAGTAGATATATGGATATGGGATAGATAGATAGATAGATAGATAGATAGATAGATAGATAGATAGATAGATAGATAGATAGATAGATAGATATGGCATAAATAGAGGCAGGGCCGTCTTTAATAATGATTGGACCCTGGGCAACAATTTACTTGGGCCCCCTGGATCCAGCCGTCCCACACCCTAGCATGCAATCACACCCTCCACCACAACACACACAAAAAAAAAATCCACACACCTTGTAGAGCAGTAAACTTTAATAATGATGAGTGGCACTAGAGGTGTTCCTTGGCAGTAATGTAAATGCTGCCTTTTTTTCTGAAAAAGCAGTGGTTACATTAAAAAGCTTGCAGAGACATGCTATAGACACCAGAACTACTACATTTAGCTGTTGTGGTTCTGGTGACTATAGTGTCCCTTAACATAGAGAAAAAAAAAAGAATCAGCACAAAAGTATCAAATAAAATGGCTGCATCATTATTTCAAAAATTTAAAAAGCGCAACTTCTGACACAAATATATAGTATTTTGCAGATTACCTTTTCTTACAATGTGCAGATAGTTCTGTACTACTAACCCCTCCATCCACCCCTACATGCAGGGTAATACAGCGCCACATACCTCTTACATCCAGTGACGTCTCTTTGATGTAGATGTTCTCTTTCCTCATCTTCTCCTTTCAGACCAGACCACCATTTTTCAGCCATTTCTCGTCTCTGAAGTTTGACAAACAAAATCTCAGTTTACTACTTTTCCATCATCCTCCCATCTTCTGGACAAATCATCCTACCACCCCCAATACCATGCCGCTGTGGTCCCCAATACTATACTGCAGAAACAGATAAACCCCCTGATAATAGTACCATGCAGATAGTGCCCTTCAATAATTATTGGCACACAGTGCTCTAAAATAACTGCGCCCAGCAAATAGTGCCCCTGACACTAATAGTGTAAACCTAATGTCCCCCAAAAATTATTCTGGTAAGTTGATACTGTGCCAAGGTGCCCCCACAGTAATAGTGCTCCCAAAAGTCCCACCAATAGGAATAATTCTCTGCTAGGAGCACACATAGTAGTAATAGTGCTCCCCCAACATGTACCCACTGTGCCCCAGAAGTAATAAATGCTCCCATAGTGCCCATACTAGTAATCATGTTCCCCATAGACCCCCTGTAGTAATAAAGCCCATCATAATGCCCCCCAGTAGTAATAATTATCCTTATATTGTGCCAGTGCAAAAAATACCCAGTATAAAATAACCCTATATAGTGCCCCTAGTAAATGCCCCATAGTGCTCCCCTCCCCCTTCTTCCTAGTGCCACCCATAATGTACCAGTATAAAATACCCCTATATAGTGCCCCCAGTAAATGCCCCATAGTGCTCCTCTCCCCCCTTCTTCCAAGTGCCACCCATAATGTACCAGTATAAAATGCCCCATATATAGTGCCCCAGTAGATGCCCTCAGTGTCCCCCATAATTTGCAAGTATAAAATACCCCTTCTTAGTGCCCCCCATAGATGAGCCCATAGTACTCCTCTCTCCCCTTCCCCATAGTACCCACCATAATGTGCCCAAGTATAAAATATCGCTATACAGAGCCCCCCATATAAAATACCCCTTCTTTGTGGCCTCAGTAGAAGCCCCCATAGTGTTCCTCTCCCCCCTTCCCCCATATAAAATGCCCCTTCTTTGTGACCTCAGTAGATGCCCCCATAGTGCCCCAAATAATGTGCCAGTAAGAAGTGCCCCCCAATAATGTGCCAGTAAAAAGTGCCCCCATAGATGCCCCCACAGTGCCCCCATAGATGCCCCCCAATCATCTGCCAGTAAGAAGTGCCCCCATAATGTGCCAGTAAGAAGTGCCCCCATAGATGCCCCCACATATCCCCCAATCATGTGCCAGTAACAAGTGCCCCCATAGATGCACCCCAATCATGTTCCAGTAACAAGTACCCCCATAGATGTCCCCCAATCATGTGCTAGTAACAAGTACCCCCATAGATGCCCCCCAATCATGTGCCAATAACAAGTGCCCCCATAGATGGCCCCAATCATGTGCCAGTAACAAGTGCCCCCATAGATGCCCCCAATAATGTGCCAGTAACAAGTACCCCCATAGATGCCCCCCAATTATATGCCAGTAACAAGTACCCCCATAGATGCCCCCAATTATATGCCAGTAACAAGTACCCCCATAGATGCCCCCCAATCATGTCCAGTAAAAAGTGCCCCCATAGCTGCCCCCCAATCATGTGCCAGTAACAGGTGCCCCCATATATGCCCCCCAATTATGTGCCAGTACCATGTGCCCCAATAGATTCCCCCAATCATGTGCCAATAATAAGTGCCCCATAGATGCCCCCCAATCATGTGCCAGTAACAAATGCCCCCATAGATGCCCCTAATCATGTGCCAGTAACACGTGCCCCCATAGATGCCTCCAAGTCATGTGCCAGTAACAGTTGCCCCCATAGATGCCCCGCAATCATGTGCCAGTAACAGGTGCCCCCATAGATGCCCCCCAATCATGTGCCAATAACAAGTGCCCCCATAGATGCCCCCAATCATGTGCCAGTAACAGATGCCCCCATAGATGCCCCCCAATCATGTGCCAGTAGTAGTACCATATAAAAAAAATAAACACTTATACTTACCTCCATCAGGCAGGTAGCAATGCGATGCAGGCCTCTTCCGGCCTGTGTCCCGCGCTGTACGGCTTAGGCGGCGCGATGATGTTATCGTGCCGCCTGCACCGGCCTCTCATAGGCTGCAGGCCTAGTGCCTGCAGCCTATCAGAGGAACGGGGAAGGGAGACGCCTCTCCCTCCCCTGCCCCAGCACTTCCACCTGTATCGCTGTCCTGAGGACGGCGATAAAGATGACTATGGAGATCAGCGCTTCCACAATAGAAGCGCTCATCTCCCTGTGCCCTGCCGCCGCCCCCCACGTCACCAGCGAGGCTCAAGAGGCAGCTGCCTTGGGCCCCCCAGGAGCAACTGGCCCCTTTTGCCCTGCATTAAAGACGGCCATGGATGGAGGGTGGCTTCCACAGAAGTACAAGCCCAGGGACAGCAAACTGTGCCACCAGGAGACCATGGAGGATGAGACCCAATTCCTGCTGTTCTGCCCCAAATAAAGTAGTCTGTTTGCCTATCTATCTCATATCCATCTCCCTCTCTCTCATATCTATTTCTATATGTCACGGCTATGTCATGCTTGTTGCTGTGGGCCATGAGATGTTAGCCGTGCATGCGGTTGCCAGGGGCAAAGTGGCGGTTACTCTGCTGGTGTGTGCACTGCCCCTTATAACTTAGTTCCTTCCCTGTCTTGTTCTGGAGGGGTTAACTCCCTGCCTGGGTGTGGCAGCTAGGTTTATTTAACCTGTGGCTTGCAGGCTGGAGTTAGTTGTCCTCCAGCCTTTGTTGGTGCTGGAGCCTTGCTCATGTCCGGCTTATTCCATCTGCCCAGTGCTTGAGGGCCACCTTGTGGAACACCAAGGTCTCAGAAATGTCTCTCCTTTGTCTTCCCAGTGTCCCCTTCCCTTCACTACCCTACTTTATGTGTGGTGTCGTTAGTATGGGTTGGTGTTATGTCTGGTTGTTGTTACATGTCTAGTGGTGTTTGTTGTCCAGCATTTTTGCTAGACATCGTCCTGTCTATCGGTGTGTCCTCCGGAAGGGGGTAGCAGGGTTCCCCGGAGGGGGAACTTCAAGTCTGTATGCAGCTCTGCCTGGGACCGCCATGCTCTCTGTTTGCATGGTGGTCCAGGTAGTAACTGGTGTGCTGGATACCTGAGTGTGGTTGTTTGTACTGTGTTCTGTATGGTGTGTGGGTACCAGTACTCATGCTCGGTTTCCAGTATTGGTGGCTGCGGCAGTTAAGTGTGTTGTTCTGTGTGCTTAGCTGCCAATCCAGTAGCTGTATACGGTCTCTACCTTTTCCTGGCACCTAGGCCGGTCGAGACTCCTGTGCTTCCATGTATTGGAAGAACAGGTCGTCTCAGACCCTTGTCTTATTTTTGAGGGATTATGAGGGCAAGTCAGGGTCATAGGTTCCGCGGTATGAGCCGTCCTACCATCCAGGTCCGCTCATATGGGTAGGAGTTAGGGTGAGGGTTAGGAAAGCAATAAGAGGTGACCTGCTCCCTTATCCCAGCCTCTGGCCGAGTTGCTTGTCTGTCTCCTCCACATTGTACGGTTTCCCCCACTCCCCATCGTGACACTATATCTATTAACTATCCATCCATCTCTGACCAAAGACAACATCTGCATGGAGTTTGTATGTTCTCCCTGTGTTTCTGTGGGTTTCCTCCGGGTTCTCGGTTTTCCTCCTACACTCCATAGACAAACTGATAGGGAACTTAGATTGTGAGCCCCATTGGGGACAGTGAGTGATGCTAATGTCTGTAAAGCGCTGCGGAATATAATAGCGCTATATAAGTGCATAAAATAAAAATAATAATAATAATCTCATATCTATCTATCTAATATCTATCAATGTCATATCTCTCTATCTATCTATCTAATATCTATCAATGTCATATCTATCTATCTATCTATCTATCTATTCATTATATCTATCTATCTATCTCTCTATCTATCTCTCTATCTATCCATCTATCTATTTTATATCTATCAATGTCATTTCTATCTATTTATTTTATATCTATCTCTCTATCTCTCTCTCTATCTATCTATTTCTCTATCTCTCTATCCATCTCCCATCTCTCTCTCCTGTCGCACACCGCTGGCTGCAGACTGCTGCCCCTCTCCTCTCACATTGCAGTGCCATCCTCGGTGGGTTCCCGGCAGTGAGATGACTTGTGGGCAGCGGCAGGGAGAGGGTTAACCTGGGCGATCCCCTCCAGCTGCCAGTCACGTGATGTGAAGGGCACCCAGCCCTCCGGAGGGAGGACACAGGTGTCCGGGCGTGCGCTGTGCGGGGGCTGCTCCTCCACGTCCCGGCTCAGAGCTGCTGGATGAGAGGAGCCGCCCGGATGTCTGCGGGCAGAGGGGGGCGCTGCTGACCCTGCGGCACATGGCGCCCTGACACCCGCTTAGGGAAGGCTCGGGAAAAGTTGCCTGGATGAAGCCTAGTCCGTCCCGGCTCCGGCATTCCTCGGGGAATGAATTTACAATCCGATACCATCTCCTTAGCAGGATCGGGGCATCAGGTGAGTGGCACAGAGCCTGGCACTGCCCGCAGGGGTTCCCTGTGACTTTACAATGGCACCTGTATTCCGGCATGCCCTGTTGTAAGGGGGAACACATATGTATGTGACATGGCTGTTATGTAGGCACAGGTGGCACATGGCTCTGGGTATGGCACATCTGTACCACCTGATATATTGTATATGGATGCAGGTAGTGATTATTGCTGTGTATATTATACCTGTACCACCTGATATATTGTATATGGATGCAGGTAGTGATTATTGCTGTGTATATTATACCTGTACCACCTGATATATTGTATATGGATGCAGGTAGTGATTATTGCTGTGTATATTATACCTGTACCACCTGATATATTGTATATGGATGCAGGTAGTGATTATTGCTGTGTATATTATACCTGTACCACCTGATATATTGTATATGGATGCAGGTAGTGATTATTGCTGTGTATATTATACCTGTACCACCTGATATATTGTATATGGATGCAGGTAGTGATTAGCGGTGTATATTATACCTGTACCACCTGATATATTGTATATGGATGCAGGTAGTGATTATTGCTGTGTATATTATACCTGTACCACCTGATATATTGTATATGGATGCAGGTAGTGATTAGTGCTGTGCCTATTATACCTGTACCACCTGATATATTGTATATGGATGCAGGTAGTGATTATTGCTGTGTATATTATACCTGTACCACCTGATATATTGTATATGGATGCAGGTAGTGATTAGCGGTGTATATTATACCTGTACCACCTGATATATTGTATATGGATGCAGGTAGTGATTATTGCTGTGTATATTATACCTGTACCACCTGATATATTGTATATGGATGCAGGTAGTGATTATTGCTGTGTATATTATACCTGTACCACCTGATATATTGTAAATGGATGCAGGTAGTGATTATTGCTGTGTATATTATACCTGTACCACCTGATATATTGTATATGGATGCAGGTAGTGATTATTGCTGTGTATATTATACCTGTACCACCTGATATATTGTATATGGATGCAGGTAGTGATTAGCGGTGTATATTATACCTGTACCACCTGATATATTGTATATGGATGCAGGTAGTGATTATTGCTGTGTATATTATACCTGTACCACCTGATATATTGTATATGGATGCAGGTAGTGATTAGTGCTGTGCCTATTATACCTGTACCACCTGATATATTGTATATGGATGCAGGTAGTGATTATTGCTGTGTATATTATACCTGTACCACCTGATATATTGTATATGGATGCAGGTAGTGATTAGTGATGTGTATATTATACCTGTACCACCTGATATATTGTATATGGATGCAGGTAGTGATTATTGCTGTGCCTATTATACCTGTACCACCTGATATATTGTATATGGATGCAGGTAGTGATTAGTGATGTGTATATTATACCTGTACCACCTGATATATTGTATATGGATGCAGGTAGTGATTATTGCTGTGCCTATTATACCTGTACCACCTGATATATTGTATATGGATGCAGGTAGTGATTAGCAGTGTACATATTGTACCATATGTGGCCGGTGTAAATTCCACCACACTTTGTAAGCTCTCCTGGAGAATGGATTATTATCTAGTATAATATCATCTTGGAGTAGGATTTCAGTATTTTCTCGGTCTGGCACTATATTTACATAGGACTGCTGGACTGTATTTGTATACCATGCATGTAGTTGCTCAGATACAAACTCTTCTGTTTTGGAGTCAGAGGGCGTCATCTCAAACTATAAGTGCCACCCCTGCTGATAATGTTCCTGGTACTACAACCCTCTCCATCCGAGAATCAGAGGGCTCCATACCTTCTCAGCCCTTTGTGGCCAGGGACGGTATCTTGACCATAAGGGCATCCTTCGTTTAGTAATATTGCTAAGGTTATAGCAAAATGGAGAGAAAGTATAAAAGACAGATACGACTTCTCCTCTTTTTATAATTCACCCCTGGTTTTGGCTTCTGACCGTATGGCCGCAGCTTTAAGAAGGCTACACGTTTCTACAATGATGCTAGCCTTGTAGTCAGACTGTATTGCTGGGGGTGGTTGCCACTGGCTATATACCACGGTAGTAGTATGACATGATGACCATTGAGACCATTGGTCACCATGTGATGGGCCAAGTCCACCAGTGCAAGGACGGCTCTTCATTAGTGGTTTTTCATAGGGTGAACCCAAATGGAGGACCCCCCATGTGTCATTTCCTTGTGCCCTAAAGCATATTGCTCATATGGTCCTATTTAGACACCCCCTAAGGAATCAGAACCATGTTTTCCCAACCCATGGTGCTATCTGTGGAAGTACAAGTGGTACACACCCTATGGCTACATCATGCCCCCGGCCAGTCATAGAGTGGAGATCTGGATGTGACCCCCAGTGTCCACCTCTGAGGGACGTGATTATGATAGGCTTTAGAAGAATTTATCATTTCTACTATGAGGTTTTCTAAAGTTTTTCTTAACCTTGAAGGTTTCCACAATTCGCTGGATTGCTGACGTGTTTTCGGTAATTAAGGATTGGCGCTCTTGCTGATAATATTGTTTCACGCTACACAGACGGTAAATGCGGTAGTCATGCCACTTTGTATATGTTTCAATGTCTTATACACAAATGATCCCATTGTATTAGAGGGAGGTGTGGGCGAGCGTTCAGCGAAAACGCTCTCGAGCACTGGTCATGCAGATTAGGTAAATAAGCTGCAGGTAATTGGCTTTCTGGTTGATGAATGTAGGGAATAATGGGGGAATACAATGTATTTTCAATTTAGCTACTTATATTTTTTTGTTTTTTTTCCATGCACCACAAACTTCAGAAGATTGGATCATTATTAAAGGTGAAGCATAGCCGAGATAAGTTAGATTTACGGGAAATGTTTCCATGCAGCTTGTCATTAAAGGGGTTGGCCCATCTCAGACACAGGATAATCCATTAATGTTAGATAGGTGCGGGTCCCACCTCTAGGATCAGCTCCTGTCTCCAGAACAGCCCCCAAAATGAAGGAGAGTGCACTGCACATGCGCGGCGTGCTCGCCGTTCACCGCTCTGGGAGTTTCGAAAATAGCTGAGTGAGCGCACCATGCGCGGCCACCTCTCCATTCACTGCCGTGCCTCGCTGCCGCGACTCCCATTGCAATGGATAGAGGGTGGCCGCTCCTGCACAGTGCACTCTCCTTCATTTTGCGGGGCCTATTCTGGAGATAGGAGCGTATCCCAAAGGTGGCCCAGAAAGCTTCAGAGACTAGCTGATCTCTGCAAGATCTAAAGATAGAGAGAAGGAGAAGGATAGAAAGAGAGGAAGATAGAGGAGAACTTGGAATCTGCATGACCAAGCATAGGAGTCAGCTAGGTAACCTGCCACTACAGCCATTCAGACTTTACTGCTGCGAAGAATACTGTTAAGACACCCTTCACACCTGGGCACGTTCTTGCCAGACGTGCCTTCACAAGTTTGCATCCTGCAGTGGACATTACAGCCATTAATGCCATGGTACTGTTGTCAGCCATAGATTCTAGTGAGATAGACTTTTGCAAGATAGAGAAGGAAGAGGGCCATAACTCCCATAACTCCCATAACTCCCATCCTTGCCTAAATCCATGCATTACTATCTGGGAACAGCCCTTTCTATTGATTGGAATGAGAAAAATATGCAATGCACATGGAAGCTATCCGTATTTATATAAAATACGGACACAGGCATGTGCGGGAACCCTTATGCAGAAAAAGGTAAACTGCACTTCTGTCCTAAACCCATAGGCGTCACTATTTTATATGCTGATATCACCAATCTTATTCTCATCTGAGACAATAGGGGCATATTGCTAGGATATACCCTCATTGTCTGATAGGTGCGGGTCTCACAGAGCAGGCAAAGTGGTGGCTGAAGGACCCCGGTCCGGCCATCACCAAGCTCTCTCCCCATAAAAGTGAATGGGAGCGCACCACGCATGACCGGCCACCGCTCTCATTCACTCCTATGGGCCCGACGGAAATAGCTGAGCCAGCTCTCGGCTATTTTCAGCGGCCCCATAGAAATGAATGGAGAGCGGCTGCGCATGCACAGTGCGCCCTCCATCACTTTCGGGGCTCCGTTTACCACCATTGGGGGCATCAGACAGTACGAGCATATTGTAGCGATATGCCCCCATTGTCTCAGATGAGACAACCCCTTTAAACAACAAGAAGGCGCTTAACATAGCTGTCAACCGAGCGTTCATTCAGCCAACAGCTATCACTCCCCATCTCCTCATACATGTGCATGCCCATCGTGGTCAACCATGCAAGTGTTCTCAGTAGAAGGAGGGATGGAAATCATTACCACACTCCTCTGGCAGTGGCTTATGCCCCACAGAACAAACTGATCTAGCAGTTCAAATTCAACATGCCCGATCCTTATCTCCCTCGGCCATCAGGAGATCTTTAGATCATTGGCTCTTCCAGGGTTCGACCAACAGACAACGTTGTCCCATGTAAAGGGTCATAAAAATGATTTCCTCGTCCTGCTTGCTCTTAAGCTCCTGAGATTTTAAGACATACCAGTCATCAATGTGCTGGAGCCCCCATCAGTCCCTAGATCAAACCAGTCATGTTCCCATTTTCAGTAAAGAGGTGGCTAGGCGTGCCAATGCAATGACTAAGCGTGGTCCTATTATAGGTTATTGCAACACACATTCATTTCAATACAGAGGGACCGCATGTTTAGTTGGGGTCTCGGGTTCTAGACCATCACTCTTCTGACATGATTGCCTTAAAACATTTTTGGGACAAAACCTTTAAATGGGTCCAGCTTCTAGGACAAATCTGTATGGGAACCTAGCAGCAAATGTGAAGTTCCCCTACAGTGCCTCCAGAGGAGAAATCAAGAATTACACTGTTCTTAAATGGTCAATGGCAGTGTCATCTGGACTTCAGGTCCATTGAGGGTCTTCAGGTTGACATTTTAAGTGCATGTCTCATGAATAGTGTGCATGTAATGTGTTTTCCCACAGAAGACTTTTAGGATGGGCATCCCCCCCATTATCCCGGAAGCAGGGGTGCCTTGTCCCTCTCCAGTATTGTCTAAGGGGGAGGAAAGTTGATGAAACATGTCTGAACACCAGCAGCATCATTACATCTGTAATACGGAAGATCTACTTATATATGGCATTCATATAGCTGCAGATGTCCCCATAGATATCAGTACATGACTTTTATGTCCCTGTTTTATATAGAGTAATTCTACTTGACGGCATTCAATAAAAATAAAGCGACACAAGGGGTGCTGTTCTGTTACAGGCCTCCAGGTGGCAGCAAAAGATGCCATTCCAGCAATGATGGGACTAAAGCAATTTATCCGGAGGATTTAGGAAAATGTGAAATCTGTAAGAAGGAAAGAAGGCGACTGTGATACTTTTTATTAGTATGCCGCTGAATACAGTGATATGAGCAGAATACGAGATGACCCGCAAGCACGTTGTGCTGCTTTTCCCTTTTATTACCGAAAATCATTTCCACCAAAGCCTTTAATGAAATTACGTGGTAAAAAGAATAATACACTGTTAGCTCAGGAATACCCCCTCCAAAAAATACTAAAAAGTATCTAGTAGTTGCCTGGGATTCATGTACTTACTTCTATAGGGTACGTTCGGCTACCGTCTCTTGCGTGCCGCCTATGTGGCTTTATTAGGGATTAGACCATTCACACGTTTCTTTGTCACTGTTTTTGAGTCATCACATGTCACCTGTCATCGTCCTATTCATTCTTGACGTCTGACAGACTGGAATGGGGAGCAGTGCACTTGTGGTTGTGCGCCATAGTCTGGAAATGGACAATGGCCACCTCAACGAGTGGAAGAGGGCTGAGGGGACCTTCATTCTTCCACCATGTGATGGTCCAGAGGTTTTCAGGGCACCCACATTCTCTGTTTAGGTGGATAAGTAGCGATAAGCAAATTTCCCAAAATTCGATTTAGGTGTCCAATATAATTCGTACCCGAATCAAAAGGACTTCAAATATCTTGAAAAGATGTGGATGACATTCTGGTGTTGTTTCACTCTTTCTCTTTCTCTCCAAAAATTCACGCAAATCGAATCAGCAAAAAATCTGATTCTATACAATTGGAACTTTTGGAAAAATTCTGATCAAATTTTGATTCTACAGAATCTTTTCACTCATCTCTAGACATAAGGGTATGTTCAGAAATTTCATCCCCATGAAAATGCAGTGTGCTATAGAGCAGGATGAGCTGAGCAGATTGATATATATATATATATATATATACAGTACAGACCAAAAGTTTGGACACACCTTCTCATTCAAAGAGTTTTCTTTATTTTCATGACTATGAAGGCATCAAAACTATGAATTAACACATGTGGAATTATATACATAACAAACAAGTGTGAAACAACTGAAAATATGTCATATTCTAGGTTCTTCAAAGTAGCCACCTTTTGCTTTGATTACTGCTTTGCACACTCTTGGCATTCTCTTGAGTTCCCAGAGATACTTAGCACTTGTTGGCCCTTTTGCCTTCACTCTGCGGTCCAGCTCACCCCAAACCATCTCGATTGGGTTCAGGTCCGGTGACTGTGGAGGCCAGGTCATCTGGCACAGCACCCCATCACTCTCCTTCATGGTCAAATAGCCCTTACTTTCAAAGTTTTCCCAATTTTTCGGCTGACTGAGTGACCTTAATTTCTTAAAGTAATGATGGCCACTCGTTTTTCTTTACTTAGCTGCTTTTTTCTTGCCATAATACAAATTCTAACAGTCTATTCAGTAGGACAATCAGCTGTGTATCCACCTGACTTCTCCTCAACGCAACTGATGGTCCCAACCCCATTTATAAGGCAAGAAATCCCACTTATTAAACCTGACAGTATAACTTGTATTCAGTATAACTTGTATTTCATTTTTTTAAATTCCTGCTCCTTCTGGGCTTTGAAGTCCAGGAGGCGGTCTTATCAATGACTGACAGCTCTCTCTGTATACACAGCCGTAGAGGGAGGGCTGTCAATCTCTGATACGGTAGGACCATCTCCTTGACTTCAAAGCCCAGAATGGTGTAGATTTTTTGACAATATTTACAGCAAATCCACTGCAAAACCCATATACGCTAATGTTCTAATTATTTTTTTCAATTGGTCTTCATTAAAATATTTTAGCCCCTTTCTCTGTGCAGCTTTGAGATTCTCTAGTAGCAGGATCTGAGTTTTTACTCTGTTCCGTCAGGCAGCTCAGCTGATGGCTCCTTATAGCTCAGTTCTGATCTTACTGATAAGAATGTGGCTTAAATAAGTCTTTATGACGTTTTAGTAATTTACAGATAAGGCTACTTTCACATCTGTGTTTCCCTTTCCGCTATTGAGATCCGTCATAGGATCTCAAAACCGTAGGAAAACTATTCAGTTTTGTCCTATTCATTATCAATAGAGACAAAACTTAACTGAATAGAATGGAGTGCACCAATATGCATTCCGTTCCGTTTGGTTGCATTTCCATGACGCACAGAAATCCGCTGCAAGGATAGTTTTTTAGTGCGTCCTGGGATACTGATCAAGACGGATCCGGCATGAAACACAATGTAAGTCAATGGTGCTGGATCTGTTTTCTCGGACACAAAAGAAAACGGATCCGGCGCCCATTGACTTACAATGGTTTTAGAGACGGCTATTTTAGAGATAATACGGATGGATCCATTCATAACGGATGCAGCCGGTTGTATTATTATGACGGAAGCGTTTTTTGCTGACCCCTGCCGGATCCAGCAAATACGAAGGTGTCAAAGTAGCCTAAGGTTTATTAGATGACCGACACATAGTGAAAGTACGATTCGCACAGCCAGACAGTTAAACCTTTGTGACAGAATGGCTCAATATTTTCTAATATAGACTAATTGAGGAAATGATTTTTAGCCCAAAATAAAAATAATTTTGCCCCTGAAGGTATACATAGCCTTTAAATCCACAGCGTGCCTCATGACCCACGCTACAGTACCCTCCGCAGTGGCTGACTAGAAGCCTCACACTGCAAGGAAAATTACCAAAGGGGCAGTGGTTCTAAACCAGCAACCAGACCCCTTTATTCTCAGGGTCATGGGGTCCCTGACATTTTCCCCTTCACCAATCAGGAACTGATTAATTTCTAAGCGGTCGGTTCTATTATGGACAGGGGGGGCAGGAGACGGCCACTACAGGATAGATGCAGCATGTACTGCTGAGTAGTACGTAGTGTTCGTGTGGTTGGCTGGACAGACACTACACGTTGCTTTACACCCTCATTTGTATTTTATTATTTGGCCTTCTTTGTACTGGCCATTGGGTTACAAGATCATGTGTGAAACTACCAGGATAGCAGGTATAGAAGCTGCTGTGGGCCCGTCATCTATGGGAGCCCACCTCCTCTCAGAGTTTAGGTGCAGTTAGCAATCACTCATTATAGTAACGGAGAAGAGTATAGGGGAGGTAAAGGGGAAAGTTTATAAAAAATTGTCTGCTGTTTGAAGAACATGCCTGCTTCCTTCCAGAAACAGCACCACTCTTGTCCATAGGCTGCATTTGGTACTGCAGCTCAGTCTCATTGACTTGAATGGAGAACCCCTTTATAGGAGATCACCAGAAGTAAAAAATCCAATGAGCAAAAGAGTAAGATGCTGTTAATGGTGGTCATGTTGAAGTCGGCCTCTTTCCAAGTTTCCTCTTGGTCACTTGTAGTACCTGTGGAGACCCGGCATTGACTGACATGACTAATTTTATTCTGGGACAGACTAGCTTTAAAGTGTAACTGCCGTTCTATTTTTATTTGTGTAATGTATAGGGGCAGTGATACTGACCATATTTGTAATATACTTTAATTACTGCAATCATACATTTCTATTAGAAAAATAGCTCTAAAGTGGCCCATTTTTTGCCTTAGCGACGCTTCTCTGTCTTCTGTTTACATAACACAGTTAGTGTTAGGGCTCTTTCACACTTGCGTTCTTTTCTTCCGGCATAGAGTTCCGTCCTGGGGGCTCAATACCGGATCAGTTTTATCCTAATGCATTCTGAATGGAGAGAAATCCGTTCAGGATGCATCAGGATGTCTTCAGTTCCGGAACGGAACGTTTTTTGGCCGGAGAAAATACCGCAGCATGCTGCGCTTTTTGCTCCGGCCAAAAATCCTGAACACTTGCTGCAAGGCCGGATCCGGAATTAATGCCCATTGAAAGGCATTGATCCGGATCCGGCCTTAAGCTAAACGTTGTTTCGGCGCATTGCCAGACCCGACATTTAGCTTTTTCAGAGTGGTTACCATGGCTGCCAGGACGCTAAAGTCCTGGCAGCCATGGTAAAGTGTAGTGGGGAGCGGGGGAGCAGCATACTTACCGTCCGTGCGGCTCCCGGGGCGCTCCAGAGTGACGTCAGGGCGCCCCAAGCGCATGGATCACATGGATCACGTCATCCATGCGCATGGGGTGCTCTGACGTCATTCTGGAGCGCCCTGGGAGCCACACGGACTGTAAGTATACTGCTCCCCCGCTCCCCACTACTACTATGGCAACCAGGACTTTAATAGCGTCCTGGCTGCCATAGTAACACTGAACGCATTTTGAAGACGGATCCGTCTTCAAATGCTTTCAGTTCACTTGCGTTGTTACGGATCCGGCGGGCACCTCCGGCAAATGGAGTACACGCCGGATCCGGACAACACAAGTGTGAAAGAGCCCTTAGCAAGTCTCCACTGTTATGTAAACAGAAGACAAAGCGTCGCTAAGGCTCAAAATGGGCCACTTTAGAGCTATTTTTCTAATAGAAATGTATGATTTCAGTAATTAAAGTATATTACAAAAATGGTCGGCATCACTGCCCCTATACAAATAAAAATAGAATGGCAGTTACACTTTAAGAAAATATATTCTGAACTTTGGGGTAGGAAACTTGTTTTTTTTTAAACCAGAATTAAATTTTTATATTGTCTTAAAAAACGACAAGTTTTCTGAATTTGAAGGTTTGGCTGCCATAATCCATATCACGGATGTAACGTACGGTATTACATTTGGATTCTGCCTCCTAACTCTGCGGACTGTACTTTCATCCACGTGGCAGTTCCACTTAAATGTGACAATGCTGCCTATCAATATCCTGCAGTGTTAAAAAGCTTGAGAAGCCTGGTAATGCATGAACACACGCCGAGATCAAGAGAATATTTGATTTAGGAAACAAATCCGGCATAATTTCTAATTAAAGCGCTTTACAAAAATGACTGCAAAATCTTTTTCCCTTGACTGGCAGGTAATGTAAGTTTAGCATAGCAATTGCTGTAATGGGGTAATAGCCTTTGATAGACCAGGAAAAAAATGAAAAAATCATTTGGACTTTTAAAGCTTTCAGAGTACATTTTTTTGGGAGAAACCAGACAATTTTGAATGCACGTATCCCCCCCCCCCCCCCCTTCCCCCAAAGAAAAAGTTCTACCTGTGTATATGTTCATCGAGTTCAAGCTTTCCTAACCCTAGCTTTTATGATGGCTGGAGCTATAAACATCTCAACATGAAATTCTCGCTGCTTGCTGCTGCCACTAGGGGGAGTGTAGGAGCTTAACAGAAACTATTATATTATTAAAGGGGTTGTCTTGTCTCGGAAATTGGTGGCATATCACTAAGATGTCAGATAGATGCTAGTCCAACTCCTACCTCCAGAAGGGGCCCCCCTAGAATGAAGAAGACTGCACTGTGCAAAAATGGCCACCGTCAATTTACCGCTATGGGACTTCCAAAAAAAGCTGAGTGTGCTTGTCGAGCTATTTTTGGAAATCCCATAGAAGTGAATGGAGAGCATGTTGTGCGTACATGGGGGGGAAGGGGGGGGGGCCTGTTCAGGAGAAAGGAGCAGGTCCCAGAGGTCTGACATTGGTGGCATATCCTATCCATATATCCCTTTCAAGTGGTTGTCTCACTTCAGTAAGTGGCATTTATCATGTAAAGAAAGTTACTACAAGCCACTTACTAATGTATTGTTATTATCCATATTGCCTCCTTTGCTGGCTGGATTCATTTTTCCATCACATTATATACGGCTCATTTCCAGGGTTTGCGACCACCCTGCAATCCATCCATGGTGGTCGTGCTTGCACACTGTCTATCTATCCGGTATAAATATATCAATGAAACACTAGAAATTACTAACATGTTCTGTAACCTGCAGCAACCAATCGGACTCCTGTTTCTTCGTTTATTTTTTTATTGAGAATTAACTCTAGTATTTTTGTTGTGCATCACATTAGATACATCTCAGCGGTAATATCTAGGAATTTCTTGTCCCAAGTAGAAAACCTACACATATATAGATCCCGCCATCGGTAACTGGCCTATTATATGCAAATGTCAGTAAGTGCATTGTGTTTATGTGCTCGGTGCCATGAAAAAAATAGAAAAATCAATGGAAACTGTCAAGGTTTAAAAAATGGCTGAAGACACGAATCCATAAGGTCACCGGTTCCTGGAGGCTTTCTGGTGACATCATTGCTAATTCTAGTAAAGAGACTGTCAGAGTACAGGGTCACTGATGAATAATGTGCGGTACGGCAGCGCAGGGCGTTTCGCTGATCGAATACTGTACAGTAAAGCACCGTGCCGGTGTCACTTAGGGTGCGGCCACACGTGCAGGTTTTTTTATGCAGTTTTTAAATCTAAAACCAGGAGTGAATTATAAAAAGAGGAGAAGTCCTATCTGTCCTTTATACCTTGTCTTCTTTTATAATACACACTTGGTTTTGGCTTAAAAAACGGCCACCTTAGGCCCCTTCCACACGGGCGAGTATTCCGCACGGGCGCAATGCGTGAGGTGAACGCATAGCGCCCGCACGGAATCCGGACACATTCATTTCAATGGGTCTGTGCACATGAGCGTTGGTCTTCACCCATCACTTGTGCGTTGCGTGAAAATCGCAACATGTTTTATATTCTGCGATTTTTCACGCAACGCTGGCCCCATAGAAGTGAATGACTTTGCCTGCAAAATCGCGCATTTTTCACTGAACGCATTCGCAACGCATCCGGACCTAATCCGGACACGCTAGTCTGCAAGGGGCCTTAGGGAAAACCTGTAGCCTCTCCTGATGTGACTGTTTTAGCAGCTACATGCATCTGTAGTACCCCAGAGGGGGCACTACCATTCTCACACCTAGCTACTGTCTTTAATGGTTAGCAAAGAGTGTGTATTTAATTCCAGGTCCTCTGATACTGTGCCTTAATAATATTGTTATGCAATTGTTATTACTTGTAATGTGCCTGGTTGTCCAGTAGGTAGCAGTGTATCTGGCAGAGAGTTTAGATAGAATGGAACTTACCATACCTTTCTCCCCCTTTTGGGCAGTGGGCTAGTCCTGCTTCCTACCAAGGGAGGGATTGCAGCAAGCTATAGTTAGTTGAGATGGAGTGTAGTTGAAAGTTGGAGCAAGAGAGTGGAGTAGCATGATGTGGTGAGGGAGAGTTCCCCTCACTGCTGCAGGAGCTTTGGGAAAGTAGCTCAGAGAACAGCGCACTACTGATACTGTAAGTGCATTTCTGCAGCTTATCCGCACCAAAACCCGCAATGTCTAAAAACTTTTTTTGGTGCGCTTTTTATGCAATTTTTAATAAAATGCGTAAAAAGTGTAAAATCTGCAGCGAAAACCGCAAACATAATTGACATGCTGTATATTTTGCGGTCTGCATGGCAGGTCAATTTCCGCACAAAAAAAAAATCCGTAAAGTGTACATGAGATTTGTGTAATACACTCATACACTTTGCTGGTACTGTAATATGTTGCGGTTTACCCGCACGCAAATCCGCGCAGAAAAAACGCACATATTCCACAACGTGTGCAGGTGGCCTTAAAGCCTCCATATATGTATAGCAGATGACACCAAAGGTTTAAAGGGATTCTGTCACCAGGTTTGACCCGTCAGCTAAACATATGCTGATGTTCAGGGCGTCTTCACGATTCCTAATGTGGGCTTCTAAATGTCATCTGTGGGCTTATTTAGCTAAAAAACAGCTATTACTAATCTGTCAGTCAAACAAATAAGGTGCCCAAGGGGATGTTAATGGGTGCAAGATGCCGGCCGCACCCACCGCCGTTCGTGCCCAGCGCCGCCTTTCCGGACTTCTACACCGCCTCCTAATCCTCTGTGCCGCCTCTCGCTCTCCCTCCCTCCCCCCTCCTTCTGCTGTAAGATCTCGCGCTTGCGCACAGGGCTCTGCCTGATGCGCCCGTGCGGACTTCTCCATTTGGCTTCTTACAGCGAAGTGCGCATGCGCCGGCACTTCGCTCAACCGAGATCTTACAGCAGGAGGAGGGGGGAGGGAGGGAGAGCGAGAGGCGGCACAGAGGATTAGGAGGCGGCGCAGAAGTCCGGAAAGGCGGCGCTGGGCACGAACGGCGGCGGGTGCGGCCGGCACCTGGCATCGCTTCACATCCCCTTGGGCACCTTATTTGTTTGACTGACAGGTTAGTAAAAGCTGTTTTTTAGCTAAATAAGCCCACAGATGACATTTATAAGCCCACATTAGGAATCGTGAAGACGCCCTGAACATCAGCATATGTTTAGCTGACAGGGGTCAAACCTGGTGACAGAATCCCTTTAATATCCTTAGTTTCCACTCAAATATCCACGTTTTATTATGGCACTTAATTGTCTAATGGGGGTCTCCTTTGAACTTGTGAACTTTCAAGGAGGTTGGTAAGACTTTGAGAAAGATGACATTTCTGCCAGAAGCAGGTGTTGATATTGCAGTGATCTAAACCATTAGTTGTGAATGAGGCTCGTGTGTATATTTAATGTCAATACGATATTAATTGAATATTCATTTGCATACTTTATTATACAGTAGATGTGCCACGTTCATAACTTTAATGATCACCTAACCTGTTCATGATGGATCTGTAGAAGGATAAGAAAAACTGCAAAGTGGCCCTGTCAAGTTGAACATGCAGTACGAACGGTCAGCAGCATGTGCCGCAAGCTCTGGAGGCGCTGGAGCAGAGGATGGGAGTGGTAGTGGCTCCGGCTGCTGTAATCATTCACAGTGGCATTTCTCACATTATCGCTCCCTAGGGCCAGGGCGGTGATAGGAGGGCACACCGTATCTTCAGTCAGGCACTTTGATGTTGGGGTACCCTTGGCGTTATGAGTGTTGTACGGGTGAAAGGCAAGAGGTGTAGATGCTGTGGCCGGTGAATGGAGCTGGAGTCAGTAACCAGGCCGGTTGTAGAAAATAAATAAGTCTCTCTTTACTAAAGTGCAAATCCTACAAATGGTCGGCCAATCCGTTATGTGTGTTAATCCTTCCACAAGCAGCAAAGTCTATAGCCATAAACAGCGAATACCTTGCTAACACGCACGGTCTTGTGATCTTAGACAGTATTTGGATATCTGTTACTCCTTCCCTCAGGGATTCTCTCCTTCACAAGAAGGATATTTCTCCTGGAGAAATAGTTTCTTTCTTGCCTCCAGCGTCAAACAGGCTTTTCTCACAAGCAAAGCCCAAAATGAACTAGCATCTGCCCTGAAAGGCATGCAGAGCTAAACTGAAGTGGATAACACAATACTTGCTAGCAAGCTCCTGCCTCAGAGGGGAAAGCTAGTTCCCTCTGCCGAGTCTGGGCATAATTTAGCAAACAGTGCCATCTATAAACAGCTTTCGGGAATAGGTACAAAGCATAATACAAAGCATTAATCATTTTAGTAATATACCAAATTAACACTCTGCAGAGCCTGGGAAACTGCACATTTTATAGAGCGGGAGGAGTTGAGTAGATTGATATTTAGTTCTCTAGGGAAAAAAAATGAAGTAAAACGTATATTGTATTCATTTACACCATTGCTTTTTCTAGCATAGGAGTCCAGTGGGTTGTCCTCTCAGTGACTGACAGCTATGCATGCTCATACAGAGAAGACTGTCAATCATTGTCACTCCGCCCACTGGACTCCTAAGCTCAGAATAAGTAAGAATATCAATGAATTAGACACAAGTTTGACCGAATTTTTTTTTACACAAAACTTCCTATTAATCTGCTCTGCTCCTCCTGCTCTATAGCATGATGCCTGTAGATCGCGCTGCATTTTCATGGTGACAGGTTCCCTTAAAACATATAAAGCTATGTTATAAAATTAAGCGCCAGATAGTGTTGAATCTAAAAATGTCATGATTTTAAAGGGAGATACCTGGAGGTAGCTACAGTACAGTCTCTGGCAGTCCCTAGAGTTGAGTGGAGTATTGGTTACAAATGTGTGTCTGCCGCTCCAATCAAATGGGGAGCACGGGCCTCCCATTCTTGTGATTGGAGGACACACCAGCATCGGACATCCATATAATAGGATAATCCCTTTAAATATTCTACATTTTTCAAATCGGCACCTGGATCTGAATACCTTTATAATCGACCGTAATTAAAGGGATTCTGTCATGACATTTTAGCCCTATAACCTAAACATATGGCCAGGTCCGTACAAATAACATGAATCCGAAACTGTGCACGCCGCTCAACGAAGCCGCTGCCAGGAGTCCGCGGCGCATCAGGCTGAGCATAGTGCGCAGGCGCCGGATCTAGCAGAGGGCCGGCCGGATCTGGCGGAGGCGGCGCTGAGGTGAGGAAGGCGGCGATTATGACTGGGAAGGAGGCGCTGGGCACCAGAGGGCCGGGCATCCTGTATTAACTGACGTCCCCTTGGGCACCTTAGGTAGGCGATTGACCAGTTATAAAAACCTGTTTTATGTGCTAATAGAGCCACAGGCAGATATAATAAGTACAGTTTCTGTTATTTGTACGGACCTGGCCATATGTTTAGGTTATAGGGCTAAAATGTCATAACAGAATCCCTTTAAAGATTTTGTATGGCCAGTGAATGATTCGCTGCTGTTTGCCCTTTTTCTAAAATCTCTGTCCAGCTCACCGAGGTGGACGCACATGCTCAGTTCCCTCCTTCAACTGCCGCCAGCTGCAGCAGAAAGGACACACCCTCCGAGTTGCAGCAGAAAGTACTCTCCCCTAAGCTGCCAGCTTCAAATAAATCGAGCAGAGCACTTGGAGCAATGAATGGTGAGATCTCTGGATCCATGTGAGGTACAGGGCTGGTTCTAGCTTTGTTGAAAGGAGATTGCCATGTGCTATGTGATGTCTTATGATTTTAATTTTAAAACCCAGTGAAAGTCTAAACTAGAGTAGAAAACGCGATATAGAATCCATACTGAAATATAGTAAGAATGAGAAGACTGTGTGCTGCGTATTCCTGAGATGTAAGCAAGAACCATTGGAGGTACGCGTCTCAGGATGTGCGGCGAATGCGATGTCTTGCCTACTCAGGCTGCCAGCTATATCCATTGGAACCTGTGTTGGATGAGAACCCTGATGGCTCTGACATATTCCTAGTGGAAAATAAATGTATGTCACGAATATGCATCATGTTTCACACCCATGGGTAGAGATTCAATCAAACCTGTCTCTGCACAGCAAGGGGGAGGGGTAGTCTCACAGCGATTGACTGCCAGGAAAAACAGAAGGTAGACACCCTATGAATAACCAGGTGTCCTAAGAAGCAACCCCTTGAGAGCTAATACTGCTGATAATAAAAGCTGTCAGCCCATCTCAGTCTGAAGTAAACAGTTGAAGAAGACTACATACACTTAAAGGGGTTTTACCTTGAATATCAATCATCCCCTATTCACAGAATAGGGGATAATTGTCTTGTCGATGGGGGTCCTACTGCTAGAACTTCCCACCCAAACCCAAGAACACCTTTTTGAATAGTGCTGCAGACAGCTCTAGTCTTCTCCATGAGACTTCTCCTAGTGCAGCGCTCGGCTATCTCCTGCATTCCCATGGATCAGAAGTGGACATGCGTGACCACCGGTTCATTAGGATGGAAGGACACAAAACTGATCAGTGGTGGGGGCCCAACACTCAGACATCTACTGAGTAGACACATCCCCTATGCTGAGGTCTAAGGAAGTGTTACCTTTCATGAATTCGATTTTTCTAGTGTTGGTTTTATTAAAGGGGTTTTCTGTGAATTAGAATATTGACGACTTATCGTTAATGGAGTAATATTAAAAAAAGAATCCACATTTATCGCTGGTATAGGCAGTAGCGTAGCACAGAAAGTTCTCTTGTATACTTCCCACACAGTCCAAGCAACAAAAGAAACAATAAAATCAATAAAGATCAAGTTCCAAATTGGTGTTCCTACTGTGAGCGCGGCAGGTCTCAAGTGAAGTGGGTCCTGTTCAAACCAAGTTCCAAACAAGAAGAAAAAGAAACCGCGCTGCTCTCAACTTCCAGAAAGAGTCTCGACCAAACCAAATGTATGGACGGGTCTCTGATGTGGTCAATCACTGGTTAAAAAGTATAGTCTCCAAACACATCTCCACTCCCACGTCCTGTAGGCAGCCAGAAAGAAGGAGCAAAAATAGTGAAGCACCGCAACTAGAATTCAAAGGCTCAGCATTTATTGTACTTACAAAATCTTTTAAAACAAACAGCGTATCACAATTAAAATCTGGATCCCGTCCGGGTTTCGCCTTCGCTGACGAAGCAGAGCCCACTGTATTATAACGTTGTGGTAGCACACAACGCCTTGTCTGCCACCGTGATTTGGACTTTTAAAAACATGGACTTTGATATGTGCTGATTACACTTTTTGAATAATAATGAAATAAAGAAGACATTAATATAATACAGCGGGCTCTTTTGTTGCTTGGACTATCGTCAGTGGAGATCATCAGTATCTGATCGGTGGGCGTCCGACTTAATTATTTTTTTATACCTTTAGATAACAATTGATGTGTGGTCTGTTTTTATAGTCCTTCTTGCCTTTTGTTGCTATACTATGTATGGCGCTGATCAAACAGCTGATCGGCGGGGGTTCTAGGTCAGAACCCTATGATCAGATATTGATGACCTATTTTGAGGATTGGTCATTAATATAGTAGTCCTGGAAAGCCCCTTTAAGCAAGAGCCCAATTATTTCCAACCTTACGAATTTTAGAATTGTATCTGCTGTAACATGATAGAAGCCATACACAAGCAGCATGGGCAGCACGGTGGCTCAGTGGTTAGAATTAGTGCCTTGCAACGCTTGGGTCCTAGGTTCAAAGCCGACCAAGGACAACATCTGCATGGAGTTTGTAGGTCTTCCCTGTTTTTGCTTGGGTTTCCTCCGGTTTCCTCCCACACTCCATAGACATACTGATAGGGACCTTAGATTGTGAGCCACATTGTGGACAGTGTGATGCTAATGTCTGTAAAGTGCTGCAGAATATAGTAGTGCTATACAAATGTGTAAAATAAAAAAAGCCATGAGACCTTCTCCTTGTCTCAACTCTGCTCCCTATGAGAGCAATCTAAAACTATGGAAATCACATTAATTATCCCACAAACTGGAAAGTTCTTATCACATATTAATTGATATTCTATATTATATCATTAATTGCTGAAAAAATCTCCAGATTCAGGCTAAGTTTTCATAATTTATAGTGTGTGCTGATTTTATTTTAATTTAATTAAGGTTTTAGATAACTTACCTTCAGTATTTCGCCATAATATGTTCCCCTGGCTTAATAATGTCCACAGGGGATTTTTCTTGTGTAATCATTTAATTAATACAACTGAATTCACCACGGAGCGTACAGAGGAGCAGCGCTTTGATCTTACGGCATTCTTAATTTGTCTGTTTTTCCTCGTCAAGTTATGTGGACTCGTAGACAACAGTGAACAGCAAATAAACATGGAAACTGAAAGCTCCTTCCTGACCTCATTCATGTTCCCAGCAGCTAAAAATAAGGTTGATATTAAACTTCATCTGCAGCGAGCCCCTGAGGAGCCAGAGCAGAGGATGGGGGTGGTAGTGGCCCTAATGATGATGTCACGTTGTACTCCCTCAGGCAGTCGCTGCCTGGTCTTGGTGCAGTGAAGGAAAGGCACCCTGTGTTCCCTTGGGGCACACCCTGTAGCTAGTGCTCCTGCCTGATGGTACTTTTGGAGGTGCCTATGATGTTAAGTGTCCATGTGGGTGCAAGGCAGGGCTTGAAATGGTGCAATGGCCAGCAAGTTGTGTAAAGAGAGTCATTGAGCCTTGGACGCTCATGACCTTGTTGTAGCTTCACCGATTGCGCTTCCTTGATCACCTTTCGGTAGATAAATACCATTGCGTTTTAGGAATACCCCACAAGACCTGTCAGTTTGGAGATGCTCTGACCCAGTCATCTAACCATCACAATCTGGCTCTTGTCATCAGTGAGAACCCTACATTTGGCCATTTTTCCTGCTTCCATCACATTAACTTGAAGAACTGACTGATGTCTTGCTGCTTTATATATTCTCTTCACTAGTCAGCAGCTGATTAGTGTATATACAGTGTATATTATCAGCTATGATATGTATAGAGGCCTCCTGATTTTCCTCCATCGGCAGATATCAGGGTAGTACAGATTTTTTATCTTTGATTTTAGGCCTTCCCAACATTCTATGCCTGGTGGGATTCGGAAAGGGAATGTATGGAGCGGGCTCAGGAGCCAAGATTTTATCACAAATGTTTTGTGTGTTTTGGACGTGTTATACAGCTGACACCAGTGACCAGGATTGGAGATTAGTATTGATCGCGAATATTCTAATCACAAATTTTTATCGCAAATATCGGGACTTCGAGAATTCACAAAGATGTAGAATATAATGCTATATATTCGTAATCGTGAATATTGTAGATTTCTTTTCATCAGTAACCTCCCTTCTCGCTTGTGGACCAATGAGACGGCTGCAATGTCTTTGTCAGAGCTTAGCAACAGCCATAGCAACCAATAGGAAAGTTGCCTTCCCCTTACTATATAAGAACCTCCCCAGCAGCCATTTTCTGCTCTTTTTTTGCAGTTCTGAGAGAGACAGCAATGACATTGCTGTGATCTGTGCTTTCATCTGGATCTTATTCCTTATCCAATTACATTAGATAGTTAGTTAGTTAGCTCATATATATAATACAGATAGTTAGTGGGAGATAGTCAGTGTAGGTTAGATAGTGATATAGTATAGCTGATCGGTTCCAGTGCAGGGTGTTAGGCTACTTTCACACTAGTGTTTTTGCTTTCCGTTCAGGGCTCTCACAAGTGGTCCAAAACTGATCCGTTTTGCCCTAATGCATTCTGAATGGAAAAGGATCCGCTCAGAATGCGTCAGTTTGTCTCCGTTCCGTCTCCAGCATGGCTTCATGAGGGATCGGTCATGTCAAACTAATTTAATCAGTTTCTATGAGGAGTTAGGTTCTAGACTTGACAGCGGCGAATCAATGGATGTCGTATATCTGGACTTCTCCAAAGCATTTGACACTGTACCACATAAAAGGTTAGTATATAAAATGAGAATGCTCTGACTGGGAGAAAATGTCTGTATGTGGGTAAGTTACTGGCTCAATGATAGAAAACAGAGGGTGGTTATTAGGCTACTTTCACACTTGCGTTCAGAACGGATCCGTCTGCATTAAATTGTAGAAAAAATTCTAAGTGTGAAAGTAGCTTCAGACGGATCCGTCCAGACTTTACATTGAAAGTCAATGGAGGACGGATCCATTTGAAGATTGAGCTATATTGTGTCATCTTCAAACGGATCCGTCCCCATTGACTTACATTGTAAGTCTGGACGGATCCGCTTGCCTCCGCACGGCCAGGCGGACACCCGAACGCTTGCTGAGCGGAGGCTGAACGTTGCCAGACTGATGCATTCTGAGCGGATCCGCGTCCGCTCAGAATGCATTACGGCAGTACGGATGCGTTCGGGGCCGCTTGTGAGCCCCTTCAAACGGAGCTCACAAGCGGACACCCGAACGCTAGTGTGAAAGTAGCCTTAACGGTACACACTCAGATTGGGTCACTGTCACTAGTGGAGTACCTCAGGGGTCAGTATTGGGCCCTATTCTTTTCAATATATTTATTAATGATCTTGTAGAAGGCTTGCATAGTAAAGTATCAATTTTCGCAGATGACACTAAACTGTGTAAAGTAATTTACACTGAAGAGGACAGTATACTGCTACAGAGGGATCTGGATAGATTGGAGGCTTGGGCAGATAAGTGTCAGATGAGGTTTAACACTGACAAATGTAAAGTTATGCATATGGGAAGGAATAATGCAAGTCACCAGTACATACTAAATGGTAAAACACTCGGTAACACTGACATGGAAAAGGATCTAGGAATTTTAATAAACAGCAAACTAAGCTGCAAAAACCAGTGTCAGGCAGCTGCTGCCAAGGCCAATAAGATAATGGGTTGCATCAAAAGGGGCATAGATTCCCGTGATGAGAACATAGTCCTACCACTTTACAAATCACTGGTCAGACCACACATGGAGTACTGTGTACAGTTCTGGGCTCCTGTAAACAAGGCAGACATAGCAGAGCTGGAGAGGGTCCAGAGGAGGGCAACTAAAGTAATAACTGGAATGGGGCAACTACAGTACCCTGAAAGATTATCAAAATTAGGGTTATTCATGTTAGAAAAAAGACGACTGAGGGGAGATCTAATTACTATGTATAAATATATCAGGGGTCAGTACAGAGATCTCTCCCATCATCTATTTATCCCCAGGACTGTGACTGTGACGAGGGGACATCCTCTGCGTCTGGAGGAAAGAAGGTTTGTACACAAACATAGAAGAGGATTCTTTACGGTAAGAGCAGTGAGACTATGGAGCTCTCTGCCTGAGGAGGAGGTGATGGTGAGTACAATAAAGGAATTCAAGAGGGGCCTGGATGTATTTCTGGAGCGTAATAATATTACAGGCTATAGCTACTAGAGAGGGGTCGTTGATCCAGGGAGTTATTCTGATTGCCTGATTGGAGTCGCGAAGGAATTTTTTATTCCCCTAAAGTGAGGAAAATTGGCTTCTACCTCACAGTTTTTTTTGCCTTCCTCTGGATCAACTTGTAGGATGACAGGCCGAACTGGATGGACAAATGTCTTTTTTCGGCCTTATGTACTATGTTACTATGTTACATTCCGCTTTGGAGGCGGACACCAAAACGCTGACAAAACTGAGCCAAACGGATCAAAACTGAGCCAAACGGATCAGGTAAGTATGCTTCCTGACACAGGTCCAGCGGGGAAGACAAAAACTGTTAAAAGCTGGAGAAGCCCTTTGAAGGGAACCTGTCAGCAGATTTGTACCTATGAAACTGGCTGACCTGTTACATGTGCACTTGGCAGCTGAAGACATAGTGGCTGTGCTTGGTGTTGCAGCGGAGTCCCGTTCATTTAAATGGGACTGAGCTGCACTTAGGCCACGTGACTGATAAATGTGGTGTCATTGGCCCAGGAAGAGGCCGCAATGCTCACTGGAGAGCTGCGGTCTCTTCAAACAGCTGATTGCTGCGCGTGCTGGGAGTTGGATCCCACTGATCAGATACTTACCCAGCCTATGGGTAAGAGTGGCACTGTGTAGGAAAGATTTTTAAACACTTTTTGAACTGACTGTAATAAAAATCATCCAAATGATAAGTACAATTTAGGCTACTTTCACACTAGCGTTTTTGTTCAGCAAAAACTCTTCCGTTACTGATAATACAACCATCTGCATCCGTTCAGAACGGATCTGGTTGTATTATCTTTAACATAGCCAAGACGGATCCGTCATGATCTCCATTGAAATTCAATGGGGAACGGATCCGTTTTCTATTGTCAGATAGGGTCAGAGAAAACTGATCCGTCTCCATTGACTTGCATTCTGGGTCATGACGGATCCGTTTTGCTCCACATCCCAGGACGGAAAGCACACCACAGCATGCTGCGGTTTGCTCTCTGGTATGAGAACGGAACGGAATGCATTTTGAAGTGCTCCGTTCTGTTCAGTTACATTTTGACCGATTGACAATGAATGGGGACAAAACGGAAGCGTTTTTTTCAGGTATTAATGTCCTATGATGGATCTCAATACCGGAAAATAGGAACGCTAGTGTGAAAGTAGCTTTAAAAAAAATGCATGAAGGCTGAATTACATTCAGAGCAGTTGCGGCGCTGACCACAGCGCTCAGTAGTTCAGCTCTTATTTATAAGAATAAATCTTCTACTTATTTTGAAGCAATTTACCAGCAGAGAAAAGGAAATGGTAGTTTAGCATGTCAGTGTGGACCATGATGGTGGCAGTATGATGGAAAACACGTAATAAAAAGATCAAAGGCCCAGGGGAGCAATTGTTAAGGTGGACGACAGAATAACTGTAGTGTTTGAGGACAATCCATCAAAGTATCAGTCATCTGCTGAGCTTTAGCCCAATTTAGAAAATTGCTACATACAAGGTGAAAGGGAATATTGAAAAAGAATTGTGTCTGAATTCATTACTTAGAAAATAGGAACGATTCTCTAAATCGAATATTTCCTCCAGTCCAGACAGTCATCAGACAAATGTACTCTAAACAGGGACGTCTACAGAATCCTCATATTTAGGGATGAGCGAATGGAGGTCCACGACGTTGACTTCGATCCAAATTTCAGGATAAATTTGATTCGCCGCAAAGCTGAATTTCCTCGTGCTTCACGGTAGCAAATTGATTTAACCTGAATTAGTGTAAAAAAAAACTAAAAAAATCATACTTACCTGCTTCATTTGCTCGAGACGGGCCACCCGCCGCCATCTTGCTTGAAGATCTCGAACAAAATCCCGTGTGCAGTGACGTATGATGTCACCGCGCTGGCCGGTGTGATGATGTCATCTTGGGCCGCACAAGATTTCGCGCCAGACCTTCAAGCAAGATGGCGGCCGGTACGTCTCGAGCAAATTGATCAGGTAAGTTTAAAAAAAAAAAAAAGTATACTCTTTTATGTATATCAGACGCCACGATCATCTGAAGGGTACAATGAGAGGAAGCAACACAATCGCTGCTCCCTCTTATTGCACCCACTACTTACAAAGAAATGCGCTTCGTGACAAAGTAATTCATCACAAAGTGGATTTTTATTTTTTTTTATTCGGCGAAGCAGCACAATTGAATTTTACCAAACTGCCCTCATCTCTACTCATATTCTTACCTCATCAATTCTGCTTCTGGGCAGATCCCCTCCAACTTTAGCTCAGGGGGCTGCAGAGGCACCACCTTATCCTTAGATAGATTCTACATTTGGACCCAAGAGCTTCCCCCTGGGGATATACTAGACTGATTTTATGATCTATGATATATGCTTAAAAGGACTTCTCAAGGCAGATGTCCTTTTTGTAATGAGCATGGTAGCTGGAGAGGGTGGAGTCAGGGGTGGAGATAGCAGCTTCCTCTCGGTAACGCCTCTCAGAGTGTCTGGCTTTCCCGATCTCCAGTGCGTGCCACAGTAAAAATGATGTTAAATCGGCTGCACTGTTTTCTGGCTGGATTTGGAATCCACTTTGCATATTTCCATTACAATCAATGAGCGGTTGATGTTAGGCATTTTTTGCTGTGGCAATAAAAAAAACTCCATGTGAACATACATTACCATGTCTTACACAGAGAGATTAGAGATCTGTTGCCAAAAATCAAAGCTCCAACAGGGTGTTGAAAGGTGGAGTTTAAAACCCAAAGTCAGGTTAAGTGTGTAATCAAGCAGATACAAGTGATTTTTACATCAGTGTGATGTTCGAGAGTAAAATGGACAGCATATGGATTGAACACTGACACATTAAAGTCAATGGGCTAATCCATATGCCGATTTTCCTCAGGGTAGAGAAGATCGCAGCATGTGCAGTGAGCCCCTAAGAAGCCAGAGCAGAGAATGGGAGTGTTAGTGGCCCTAATGATGATGTGTCACAGTGTACTTCCTTCAGCCCTCGCTCCCTGGGGGTCAGTGCAGTGAAGTAGGGGCACCCTGTGTTCCTTCAGAGCACTCCCTGTACCTGTCAGCTCCCTGCCTGATGGTAGTTTGGGGGTACCCAAGATGTTAATATCCATGCAGGTGCTACGCAGGGCTCATGACGGAAATGCAATGGCCAGAATTTGGTGTTGAGACAGAGTCAGAGACAAGGCCAGATTGAACAAAAAAAGGCTCCCTTTACCGTGTGCACAATAGTCGTTGTAGTAAATCCATCAATTATCTGTACACAGAGCTTATTCCCCACAGATGTCCAAACATGAGCTCGGCAGTTTGTTGCAGCAATATCCCTCTAGTTACTCTTTTGCTTGTTAAAATCTCTATAAAATCTGGTAACAGTGGCTGTAGTGTCCACTAGTCTGGAGTGCACAGGGTATCTTAACTTGTTACCCCTCCACAGCAGCAGTCTGGAATGCCTTAAGCTGGGTGTCACAAACAGACAGCTGAGAAGCTCTGACAGAAACCGTTCAGAACCTCCTCCTTGAGTTTTCCTTGTTTTGGTTTCAGTTCCTCACCTCGTTAGCCTATCTCAGCTGTCATGCAGTTGGACTGATTGCTTCCCTTTAAATTCCTCCCCATAATGCAGTAGTGTGCGGCTTATACAACTTCCTGGAGTGTGTGTGCATGCTGTTCCTAGTTCCCAGTTCCCAGTCGTCTGCAAGATAAGTGCTGTATATGTATTTGTGATTTTCTGTTTGCTGGATCCAGGTGACCCTGTCTCCCTCCGTGTCTGTGTAGGGAGCCGGTGGTCGTGTCCCCTCACTATTGTAGGGTCTTCAGGTGTTAGATAGTCGAGGTACGTGGATATGCGACCATTCACCTTTGGGGTGTTCGCATAGGCTGAGCAGTCAGGGAGAGTCTGTCAGGTCCATGCAGGGCTCTCCCTTTTGTTCCTTAGTTGTGGATCCAGTGAGTCATTGATTATATTGCATTGTCTTGTTTCCTGTACACCATCCGTGACATTATAAGCCGCCAAAACCGTCTCAAGCATGGATCCGGTTTCACTTTTGGCTGAACGCTTCCAGGGTCTTTCATTGGAGGTAGCTGATCTCCGTAAGACTTTTTCTCAGTTTCAAGTGACCGGTTCAGCTTGCGTTCATGGAGTTTGTTCTGAGCCTAAGATCTCGCTCCCGGATACGTTCTCCGGGGGCAGTGAGTATTTTGTGCGTTTTAGAGAGGCTTGCAAACTCCATTTTCGCCTTCTTCCCCATTCTTCTGGTGATGAGGAACGGAGGGTGGGGATCATTATATCGCTGCTCAGGGGTAACGCTCAGTCCTGGGCCTTTCCGCTGCCGGAGGGGGCACGGCCCCTCCGTTCAGTGGATGAATTCTTTTTAGCCCTGGGTCAGATATATGATGATCCGGATCGTATTGCTCTGTCTGAGTCTAGACTACGTCTGTTATGCCAGGGTAAACAATCCACAGAGATATACTGCTCAGAACTTCGGAGATGGGCAGCTGATACTGGTTGGAATGATGCTGCACTCCGAAGTCAATTTTGCCATGGTCTTTCAGAGGGATTGAAAGATGCATTTGCCTTTCATGAGAGACCTACCTCCTTGGATTCTGCTATGTCTCAGGCCGTTCGTATTGACAGGCGTCTTAGAGAGAGAGGAGAGATCTCTCCTTCCTGTCATACTCAGTCCCGGGACAGTGCAGCGGTCTCATTCTGTGCGCAGGGGTCTCAGTCGCTGTCAGCCCCTTCTGAGCAGGAGCCCATGCAGCTGGGGTTGATTGCCTCTGACAGTAGAAGATTCAGCCCGCATGGGAGGGTTTGTTTTTGTTGTGGAGGTATAAATCATTTGGCAAATGTTTGTCCCTCTAGGAGATTCAGGCAGTCTTCTGGGAGTAATAAAGAAACAAAAAGGAAAAAATCTTTTAAAAATGTTCCGTCTGTTACTATTGGCAGGGTTGAGGCGGAAATTGAAGGTTTTCAGTTTGCTTGTAGTTCCCGTTTTGTCCTGCCTGCTAGGGTGGCGCTAGAGAGCAAGAGCATTTTTTGTGAGATTTTTGTGAGATTTTTGTGGATAGTGGAGCAGCTGTCAATCTCATTGATAATCAATTTGCAATAACTCATGGTTTCCAGGTATGCACTTTGGGAAAGGATATTCCTGTTTTTGCTATTGATTCCGCTCCACTTTCTCAGAAATCATTAAAGGGCATAGTTCACAATATCCGTTTAATTGTGAGTGATGCTCATGTTGAGGATGTGTCATGTTTCGTCCTTAGCGGTTTGCCTACTCCTCTAGTGTTGGGGCTACCCTGGCTCACTAAACATAACCCCACCATTGATTGGCAAGCGAGGCAAATAAATGGTTGGAGTAACTTTTGCAGAGAGAATTGCATCATAACATCTGTTTCTGAGGTTTCTACTAAGACTGTACCACCTTTCCTCTCTGAATTTTTGGATGTCTTCTCTGAGAGTGGAGTTCAGGGTTTGCCTCTGCACAGGGAGTACGATTGCCCTATTAATCTCATCCCAGGCGCCAAGCTGCCTAAATCTCGTTTATACAATCTTTCCCAACCTGAGAGGGTCGCTATGCGGGCTTATATCTCTGAGAGTCTGAGAAAAGGACACATACGACCCTCGAAGTCACCTGTTGCCGCTGGTTTTTTCTTTGTTAAGAAAAAAGATGGTTCTTTAAGACCTTGTCTGGATTTCAGGGAGCTGAACAGTATCACTATTCGTGACCCTTATCCGCTTCCTCTGATCCCGGACCTGTTTAACCAGGTTGTTGGGGCTAAAGTTTTTTCCAAATTAGACCTAAGAGGGGCATACAACCTGGTCAGGGTCAGAGAAGGAGACGAATGGAAGACGGCTTTCAATACCCCTGAGGGTCATTTTTGAGAATTTGGTTATGCCTTTTGGTTTGATGAATGCCCCAGCCGTTTTTCAGCATTTCGTGAACAGCATTTTTTATCATTTAATGGGAAAATTTGTATTAGTGTATTTGGATGACATTTTGATTTTTTCTCCTGATTTCAAAATTCATAAGGAACACCTACGTCAGGTCTTGCTCATCCTGCGGGAGAATAAATTATACGCGAAACTGGAAAAATGTGTGTTTGCGGTTCCAGAAATTCAATTTCTGGGGTTTCTTCTCTCCGCTTCTGGTTTTCGCATGGACCCCGAGAAGGTCCGCGCTGTGCTTGAGTGGGAGCTTCCTGAGAATCAGAAGGCGCTGATGCGTTTTTTGGGCTTTGCCAATTATTACAGGAAGTTTATTTTGAATTATTCCTCTGTTGTTAAACCACTCACTGATATGACCAGAAAGGGGGTAGATTTTTCTTCCTGGTCGGTAGAGGCGCGTAAGGCCTTTTCTAATATCAAGGAGAGTTTTGCTTCCGCTCCCATCCTGGTACAACCTGATATTTCTTTACCCTTCATAGTTGAGGTTGATGCTTCTGAGGTAGGGGTGGGTGCGGTCTTGTCTCAGGGTTCCTCTCCTGCCAAATGGCAACCGTGTGCCTTTTTCTCGAAGAAACTCTCCTCCGCAGAGAGAAATTATGATGTGGGAGATAGGGAATTGTTGGCCATCAAGTTGGCTTTTGAGGAATGGCGCCATTGGCTAGAGGGAGCCAGACACCCTATTACCGTGTTTACTGACCATAAAAATCTGGCCTACTTGGAGTCAGCCAAGCGTCTGAACCCGAGACAGGCCAGATGGTCTTTGTTCTTTTCAAGGTTTAATTTTGTTGTCACGTTCCGCCCTGGGGTTAAGAATGTGAAGGCAGATGCCCTGTCACGTTGTTTTCCGGGAGGTGGGAATTTTGAAGACCCGGGTCCCATTTTGGCTGAAGGTGTGGTGGTCTCTGCTCTTTTTCCTGAATTGGAGGCAGAGGTGCAGGCAGCCCAGTCAGAGGCTCCTGATCTTTGTCCTCCTGGGAGGTTGTTTGTGCCTCTCGCTTTGAGACACAAGATTTTTAAGGAACACCACGATACGGTCCTTGCTGGGCACCCGGGGGCAAGAGCCACACTGGATCTCATCGCTCGGAGATTCTGGTGGCCTGCGCTTCGTAAGTCGGTTGAGGGTTTTGTGGCAGCCTGCGAGACTTGCGCTCGTGCCAAGGTCCCTCATTCACGGCCATCAGGTCCTCACCTTCCCTTACCCATTCCTTCCCGTCCTTGGACACATCTGTCCATGGACTTTATAACGGACCTGCCTCGTTCCTCGGGGAAGACTGTGATTCTGGTGGTGGTGGACCGTTTTAGCAAAATGATGCATTTCATCCCTTTTCCTGGTTTGCCCAATGCTAAGACGCTGGCGCAGGCATTTATTGACCACATTGTCAAATTGCATGGTATTCGTTCAGACATAGTCTCTGATAGGGGCACGCAGTTTGTTTCCAGATTCTGGAAGGCTTTCTGTTCTCGCTTGGGGGTTCGGTTGTCATTCTCTCCTGCTTTCCACCCGCAGTCGAATGGTCAGACAGAGCGCGTCAATCAGAATCTGGAGACATATCTGCGCTGTTTTGTGGCGGAGAATCAGGAGGATTGGTGTTCTTTTTTGTCCCTTGCTGAGTTTGCTTTAAATAACCGTCGTCAGGAGTCCTCTGATAAGTCACCATTTTTTGGTGCATATGGGTTTCATCCGCAGTTTGGGACTTTCTCGGGAGAGGGGTCTTCTGGTTTACCTGACGAGGACAGATTCTCCTCGTCTTTGTCATCTATTTGGCAAAAGATTCAGGATAATCTAAAGAGCATGAGTAAGAGATATAAGCGTGTGGCAGATAGGAGACGTGTGCCTGGTCCGGACCTGAATGTTGGTGATCTGGTGTGGTTGTCTACCAAGAATATCAAATTGAAGGTTCCCTCCTGGAAGTTGGGTCCTAGGTTTATTGGGCCTTACAAGATCCTGTCTGTCATCAATCCTGTTGCCTACCGTCTTGATCTTCCTCAGAGTTCCTCAGACAAAAGATCCATAATGTTTTTCATAAGTCCTTATTGAAACCTTATGTTCAACCCATTGTACCCTCGCCTTTGCCTCCTCCTCCGATTATGGTTGATGGGAATCTTGAATTTCAGGTCTCTAGGATTGTGGATTCTCGTCTTGTCCGCGGTTCTCTCCAGTACCTCGTTCATTGGGAAGGTTATGGTCCTGAGGAGAGGATGTGGGTCCCAGTGACGGACATTAAGGCCACTCGTCTCATCAGGGCTTTCCATAGGTCCCATCCTGAGAAGGTGGGCTCTAAGTGTCCGGAGTCCACTCGTAGAGGGAGGGGTACTGTCACAACCAGACAGCTGAGAAGCTCTGACAGAAACCGTTCAGAACCTCCTCCTTGAGTTTTCCTTGTTTTGGTTTCAGTTCCTCACCTCGTTAGCCTATCTCAGCTGTCATGCAGTTGGACTGATTGCTTCCCTTTAAATTCCTCCCCATAATGCAGTAGTGTGCGGCTTATACAACTTCCTGGAGTGTGTGTGCATGCTGTTCCTAGTTCCCAGTTCCCAGTCGTCTGCAAGATAAGTGCTGTATATGTATTTGTGATTTTCTGTTTGCTGGATCCAGGTGACCCTGTCTCCCTCCGTGTCTGTGTAGGGAGCCGGTGGTCGTGTCCCCTCACTATTGTAGGGTCTTCAGGTGTTAGATAGTCGAGGTACGTGGATATGCGACCATTCACCTTTGGGGTGTTCGCATAGGCTGAGCAGTCAGGGAGAGTCTGTCAGGTCCATGCAGGGCTCTCCCTTTTGTTCCTTAGTTGTGGATCCAGTGAGTCATTGATTATATTGCATTGTCTTTTTTCCTGTACACCATCCGTGACACTGGGTTACCATGCTGACCCTCATGCTGTAGTCATGTACATCCTCCTTCAGATCTTCCTCTCTTTCATCTACTGAAGTATGTGGAGGTGCCAAAAGTCCAAGGCCTGAAGCTGGAGTCTGGAGAAGAGGAGCACATTGAGACTGCTCGCTACCTCCTTCCTCTCTACAGCTAGACTGACTGGAATTTTCTAGAACTAGGGGGTGAAGACAGACCACATTCTAGGCTCCAGAGAGGGCTGGGCTAGAATGGTTAACTCTGGGCATGCCTGTCTCATGCTTAGACATACTGGATGTAAGGTGCATTGCATCACATTGCATTACAAACCAGATTTTGCAGATACCGTAAATTTTTTTCATGGCCATGCTTCCTTTTTTTGAGGGATGTGAAAAACGGATGAAGCACTGATGTCATACGGATGGAGAAAAAAAGTCAGAGACAAAACTGACTCGACACAAATTGGAAATAATCAGATTTTAGCAGACAGAATAAGTTTTACAGTTGAAACGAGAAGTTTACATACACTATATAAAAAGACACATATGCATGTTTTTCTCAATATCTGACATGAAATCAGAATAAACCTTTCATGTTTTTGGTCAATTAGGATTACCATAATTATTATTATTTGCCAAATACCAGAATAATGAGAGAGAGAATGGTTAAAGGGGTTATCCGACTTAAATAAATCTATTCTAATTGCATTTATTGTAGACCAGTGAAAGATTCTTAAAATCACTTTCATCACCTATCTATCACTGTTTGGCCAGGTCAGTTCAGGGTCATGTTACACCTGACGTCAGTAAGCCTGCTCTGCTGGTGACGTCTCGTTTACAAGCTTTTCCCTTCTTGAGGGAGTGGCCCGGCTCTGTAAACGAGACGTCAGAGCCTCTGGTGCCCTTCCCCCTCCAGCTCTTCTCACTGCCTCGGCTCTGCTATGCGATCGCTCATGAGCCGAGGTGATCTCCAGCAGCACAGGGTATGTTTGTCCCTCCTGCATTCACTGGGGCTAGAGGTGGCAGTTTGTAAACGTTCCCCTCTGCATCTGGGGATTGTTATTACAGCCCTGGTGTCCCCCGCCCCCCCCCCCCCCCCCCGCCCCCCCCCCCCCCCTACACACTAGTACACATTCAACACCCCCTGGGAAATATAAATAAATTATTGGCCATCATTATTATCATCATCATTATTCAGCTATATAAAATCCTTATCTGCCACCAATATATTGATTTATCTAAGCAATATCCATATTGAATATATATTTGAATAATATAGATATCGCTTAGATACAGATAATGCTAATGATATTTTCACACTAGCGGCAGGACGTATCCGACAGGCTGTTCACCCTGTCGGATCCGCCCTGCCGCTATTTGACGGTGCCGCTGGATGGATCCGTTATTGCAATTCATTTCTAGACGGATCCGCACCTGGATCCGTCTACAAATGCTGTCAGTTGTCACACTGATTGGTGGATCCGGCGGGCAGCTCAGACGATGGAACTGCCTGCCGGATCACACTAACGCTAGTGTGAAAGTAACATAAAAAGTCGAAAATCCAGGACTTTTAGTCAAGTGGCCGCTCGCTGTGCACTGCCGTGCTGCGCCATAGCTCCACCACCGTCCCCTTTATAGTCAATGGGGACAGAGCGGCAGTCCAGCGGCACGGCCAAATAGCGGCTGGCCGGATCCGACAGGGTGAACAGCCTGTTGGATCGATCCTGCCTCTAGTGTGAAAGTACCCTTAGGCTCCATTCACACATCCGCAAATGGGTCCGCATTTGTTCTGCAATTTTGCGGAACGGGTGCGGACCCATTCATTTTCTATAGTGACGGAATTTGGAATTAGTGCAAATACGTCCTCCTTTATATACTGTAATAACAGAAAGAAAATTTTTAGACTAGAAACAAAACCAAACATGAAAGAAATGTATGTAAAATAACATTAGGGCTCTTTCACACTTGCGTTATTGTCTTCCGGCATAGAGTTCCGTCGTCGGGACTCTATGCCGGAAGAATACTGATCAGGATTATCCTAATGCATTCTGAATGGAGAGTAATCCGTTCAGGATGCATCAGGATGTCTTCAGTTCCGGTACGGAACGTTTTTTGGCCGGAGAAAATACCGCAGCATGCTGCGCTTTTTGCTCCGGCCAAAAATCCTGAAGACTTGCCGCAAGGCCGGATCCGGGATCAATGCCCATTGAAAGGCATTGATCCGGATCCGGCCTTAAGCTAAACGTCGTTTCGGCGCATTGCCGGACCCGACGTTTAGCTTTTTCTGAATAGTTACCATGGCTGCCGGGACGCTAAAGTCCTGGCAGCCATGGTAAAGTGTAGTGGGGAGCGGGGGAGCAGTGTACTTACCGTCCGTGCGGCTCCCCGGGCGCTCCAGAGTGACGTCAGGGCGCCCCAAGCGCATGGATCACGTGATCACATGGATCACGTCATCCATGCGCATGGGGCGCTCTGACGTCATTCTGGAGCGCCCGGGGAGCCGCACGGACTGTAAGTATACCGCTCCCCCGCTCCCCGCTCCTACTATGGCAACCAGGACTTTAATAGCGTCCTGGCTGCCATAGTAACACTGAAAGCATTTGGAAGACGGTTCCGTCTTCAAATGCTTTCAGTACACTTGCGTTGTTACGGATCCGGCAGGCACCTCCGGCAACGGAAGTGCATGCCGGATCCCAACAACGCAAGTGTGAAAGAGGCCTAACTTACACTGTGCAGCTGCAATGTGACAGGGAGATCTTCTGCCCTGTGTGTGTATTTATTTATTTTTATGCAAAGTGCAGAGCAGGGTGAGGGAAAGGTCAGGTTGTTCACGCCCAGAAATATTCATGAGGCAGAGCTCAGGCTTTGTTGTTACACGCCCCCTCACCTTGTACTTCAGCATGTAAACAAAGCAATGACAGAACCATGAAAAGGTGCAAATATGGGTTTTAACTTGATGAAATCAAGCTTAACCAAATTATATGTATATTCTGATGGGTTTTAAGTGTTTTTTTTTTATTATTAACTCGGATAACCCCTTTAAGGCATTTTTATTACTTTCTGCAAAGTCAAAAGTTTACATACATTTCATTAATAATTGGTACCATTGCCCTTATACTGTATGACTTGGGTCAAACGTTTTGGATTCTCAAAATAGTTGGTCAGAATTTGGGCCCATTTCTCCTGACAAAACCGGTGTAACTGAGCCATGTTTGTTGGTCGCCTTGCTCACACCTGCCTTTTCAGCTTCGCCCATACAATTTCAATAGGATTGAGATCAGGGCTTTGTGATGGCCACTCCAAAACATTGACTTTGTTATCCTTAAGCCACTTTGTAACCAGTTCTGCAGTATGCTTCTGGTCATTGTCCATTTGGAAGACCCATTTCCGCCCAAGCTTTAACTTCCTAGCTGATGTCTTGAGATGTTGCTTCAGTATTTCCACATAATCTTCTTTCCTCATGATGCCATTGTGAAGTGCACCAGTCCCTCCTGCAGCAAAACAACCCCACAACATGATGCTGCCACCCTCGTGTGTCACAGTTGGGATGGTGTTCTTAGGCTTCCAAGCTTCTCCCTTTTTCCTCCAAACGTAACTATGGTTATTATGGCCAAAAAGTTAAATTTTAGTTTCGTCAGACCACAGGACATTTCTCCAAAAATGTAGGTCTTTTTTCCTGTAAGGATTTGCAAACATAAATCTGGCTTTTTTATGTTTCTTTTGGAGTAATGGCTTCTTCTGGCAGAGTGGCCTTTCAGCCCATGTCGATACAGTACTCGTTTCACAGTGGATATTGACACAATCTTACCAGCTTCCGTCATCATCTTCACAAGGTCTTTTGCTTTTGTTCTTGGGTTGATATGCACATGTCGGACCAAAGCACGTTCATCTCTGGGACACAGAACCCATCTCCTTCCTGAGCGGTATGATGGCTAGACATTCTCATCTTTACTTGCATATAATTGTTTGTACAGATGAACAAGGTACCTTCAGGTATCTTAAAATTGCACCCAAGGTTGAGCCAGACTTGTTCAAGTCCACAATTCTCTTCCTGATATCTTGGCTGATTTCTTTAGACTTTCCCATGATTCTACACAAAGAAGCAGTGTGTTTCAGGTGTGCATTTAAATACATCCACAGGTGTGTCTCTAATGAACTCAGATGTTGCCACCAAACCTAACAGAAGCTTCCAAACACATAACAGCATCATATGGGCATTCCAGAATTGTTTAAAGGCATGGTAAACTTTTGACATTGTAGAAAGTAATAAAAAATGCCTTAAAACATTCTCTCTCTCTCGTTATTCTAGCATTTGGCAAATAATATTAATTATGGTAATCCTAATTGACCAAAAACAGGAAAGGTTTATTCTTATTTCATGTCAGATATTGAGAAAAACATGCACATGTGTCTTTTTATATAGTGTATGTAAACTTCTGGTTTCAACTGTACATACCTCGTCTGAATGGACCTATACATTCACACATTAGTGTAGTGTGTGAGGATTTTCCACGCAAATCTTTGTGTGGTTTTCGATGCATTTCCACGTCCAGTCTGCACCAAAATTGGCATGCTTTATATGAATTTACTCCTGGATTTCTTCCTTGCAAGTCCACTAGTTACTACATTTAGAAAATATTGTTTGTCCTTTCTTCGAATGCTACCAAGCTGGCTCGGACTGGCCCACAGGGGAATCCCCCAGCGGGCCCCTGAGAAAGGTGGTCCCCCAGTCCTTCAACACAGCATCTCAGATAACCGATATCAATATAAAAAAAACTGGGTAGACTATTCAGTTTATTATTATAGACGCATCGGAAGGTTAAATGGCCTCTACAAATAGAGGCAGGCCAGCCAGTATCCTCTCTTCCCTGGGACCCGCTTTTTGAAGTTGTGGCAGAGACCCCCATAATCAATCATCTTGTATCGTCTTCTTGCTGTTTGCCTCTGTGTGGGCAGGTAATATTTGCAGGTCGCTGTACAGTGGGCCCAAGAATGAATTTTACTGTTAGGCCCTAGGCATCCCAGTCCGATACTGCTACCAAGACTGACACACATTCACCAAGAAGAAGCTGCAAAATGTCATACCCTAAAAGACCTTAACATGCAGACTCTATCCATGTGGGGGGTTTTGGACACAAACATAGCAAGTACATTTATCAATTTCATAAATTAGTTTCAGAGCCAATGGTCCATTAAAACGGAATAAGAACAAGTAATGAGATTTACAAAAGACTCACAGTCATTAGTGATTTCTGCATGGGTTCATACACATATGGTACAGTGGCTAGTACTGGGCTCTAAACACGAAAAAGTAAAGCAAAATAATAGTCACGTTTTTACTTCATCTCAAGATCACGTCACTTAAAGTGGTTCCCCCCACAATAAAGGAGTTGTTCTTAATTTCTTCTGTAGTGGCACAGCTGGATTTAACACTTCCCATAAATTATAGCTGGCCTCAAGACAACTGAGGGCAAATTATTTAATCATATTTAATGGAGTGTTCAAACAAACAAAAAAGTATAAAAATCAGACAATCCCCTTAAAGGGGTTGTCTCATTATGGACAATGGGGGCATATCGCTAGGATATGCCCCCATTGTCTTATAGGTGCGGGTCCCACCTCTGGGACCCGCACCTATTTCGAAAACGGAGCCCGCAAAGTGCTGGCTGGAGGACTCCGGTCCGGCCACCACCAAGCCGACTCCCTATAGAAGTGAATGGAAGCGTTCCGCGCATGCGCGGCCCCCGCTCCCATTCATTTCACCAGCCCCATATAAAATGAATGGAGGGCGGCTGTGCATGCGCCGTGCACCCTCCTTCACTTGCGGGGCTCTGTTCTCGATATAGGTGCGGGTCCCAGCGGTGGGACCCACACCTATAAGACAATGGGGGCATATCCTAGCGATGAGACAACCATGATGAGACAACCCCTTTAAGGGCATGTAGTAAGTCTTCTCTATGCAGATACTAAGCTTTTCATTGACAATAATGCAACATGTGAGAAGGTTGAAAACACATCCTTTGCAATAGGGCACTATTGCTATGAGTTACCATTGACCATGTGCAATGTGCCGCCCACCAGGGCCAATCAAGTCCCAGTGTTAGGAATGCTGAGTAGTGATGTGGCCTGATAGCTTTGTGTGATGGTGCTCCTATCTGGATACTGTCTCTCTCCAGGGTTAGGCTTCGTAGCAACCAAGGAGTTATAGTAATGTTCAGCTGTTTTACTTGAATAAACTTGAGATAAACTTCATCCAAACAATATGTGATCTTTCTCAATCCAAATCAATATGTGATCTGGCAGGTGAACTTGAATACTTTGCTTTATCTTTCTCTCTGCTGGGCTAATCTCTGGCTTCAGTCTGGTTACTGGGTATTCTAGAAGTTCTGGTACCTTTGAGTGGGGTGCCTTTGGCTGTTGACTCCCTCGTAATACTCCATCTATGAACTGCAAGGAGTCGTAGTGCTCTGTGAGCTGCTTCCCCTGGAAGACTCTTGCTGCAGGAGGGCGGCTCTCCATCACTGCGCTGTTGTCTTGTCTCCTCACCCTAGCTTCCTGCAACTCACCCCCTGGTAGGAAGTAGGACTAGCCCACTTCTGCCCAAAAAGGGGAGAATTGAATGGTAAATTACATTGCCACCTGCTGGAAAACCAGGCACAGTGCATGAAATGCAATACATAACAGTTACATAGCAATATGATTAAGGCACAGTATCAAAGGATCTGGAAATAACTACATGTCTCTTTTCTAGCCATTAGAGACAGTAGCTAGGTGTAAGAATGGTAGTGCCCCCTCTGGGGTACTACACATGTTGCAGTGGCCAATCCACCTAGCTGTACTGTTAGGTGACTAATGGTATACCTTTAAGGGCTTGCTATAGTACTTACATGGTATATATGTATATGTCATGTAAATTGCAGTGATTGTGTGCTGTGAGAGTCTTATACCGCTGAGATATGTGGTGAACCACAATGGAAGGTACTGCATTAAATATGGTAAAATGCCATGTGTGCACAGACCCTGCACATAGCTATCTAATGGTGGGAAATGGCACAGAGAGATTGCGACAGCATATTGCCACACTTCGAAAGTCATGTACATTGGGCAGGATTTGATGGACATTGTACATGGTACTTTACTTGTACTGTATTACGCTGTGGTTTTTCTGCACGAGAATCTGCACAAAAAAAAAAATTGTGCGTCATCCGCATTATATGCTGCTTCCCCTAGTCAGCATATTTATTTGCAAGTTCCTAGATAGCAGTGCTCTGCTGACCTCATGGTCAGTAGCAGACAGGAGATAAAAAGTGTGATGGGAAGCTGCTTCTGAAAACCAAGCCATCGTTAATCCTGCCAGTCACTAGCTAGATAGTGGAGGTGATTGGTATTAGTAATAAAGGTTCATTACCTCCAATGCATTCTAGGATGGTTTTATTTCAGTTTAAAGGGGTTATTTGAGCCCTGAAATTCGCCCCCATATGCCCGAGCCCCTCACACACAATGTATTTACCTCGCCCCCCGGCTTCTGAAGCCCACACAGCTGCTGCTTCTCCCCATACACCGATGAAAACATCCTTCATCAGGGGAGGGGCAGCCAATAGCAGGTGGTGACGGGGATGAGCCTCCCTAGCATCACCCACAATGCTAGGCAGGCTCTTCCCCGTCGCCGCCATTACAAGTACATTTGGGGGGCATTATATACTTGACAATTACACACTTTTTTTTGGGGGGGGGAGGGGGGGCTTTACCAGATAACCCCTATAGCTGTACTTCTGATTATGTCTTGGAAACTTGCTTGGAGCCCTATGACTAATATCTAACTAGCTTCTACAAAGGACACATAAATACTCCCTTTCATGTGAGTTTTATCCTCCTTTTTGCTGAATGATAATGGGATCTCACTGCTACTTTATAATAAGATTTAATCACTGTTTCTTACAGCTTCTCCTCTATACATCTTTCCCTACATGTGTAGTCTGGTAGATGGGATACAATGTAATCCTCTGGTTTTTGAATGAGTAAGTGGGTTGTATACAGCCTCATCCCTGTACGGCTTGTTTCTTGTTAGTGAGATACGTTGCGGTCGGGGCTCTATGGGGTTCTTCGTATTTGTGCTCCATCACAACTAATTCCCTGGTGGCTTCCGTACTATCTGACATCGCCAGCAGTTTTCATTTCTCCTTAACTCAGCTGGATGTTACTTTGTGTTCAGCTTATTTTCTACTTTCTAATACAAATAAAGCCATTGTTATTCCACCCAGTATTTGACACTTGCCAACTCATCGAAACGAAGGAATAAAGCGACAGAGATGGAAGTAGTAGAAAGTGTGTAACTGATAAAAGGCTGATAGACTCCACACTGGTCTGGATTTACAGATGCTTGAATGGAATTGTCTGCTTTTGATGTAGAACAATCGCGCTGTCAGAGTTAAGGTTGGGCTCATATCGCGACTTGGGTGAAGTTTTGCACATACGTCAGCAAATTCACCCAATCTACAATATACCCATAGCCTATCAATAGATATATGGGGGCAAAAAGAATGTCCTTTTGCTATACATTTGGCTTGTGTATTTTGCTATAGCTATACTCACGCTATACTGAAAATCACAGGATAGGTCATCAATATCAGATAGGTGGGGGTCTGACACCTGACATCCTGTCACGGTAGGTAAGATAAGGGAAGGAAACAGAACACGGCAAAGCAAACAAAACAACTGACTAGGCCCCAAATGCTAGGGAACAATGGGGTCACCTCCTAGCAATCCCTAAAACACTTGCCCTAAGCTGCTATGCCCATGTGCATATCTCGATGGTAGATGTGCACATGCCCACGTACCTAAGACTATAACACACTGAAACAAACTCTCAGCTGTAGGGAAGAGGAAAAGAGACACCCAGCTCCTTCAACAACCGAAGGAGCTAGCGTCACCCTAGAGGCCTAGTAAAAACAGACACAGAAGGAAAAAGGGAAAAGGACTTATCTATAGATGTGTTGGAGCAGACGATCTACCAAACTTCCAGAACTCACACAAGGCAGAACTATAACCCGCAAAGGCTATAGGGAGAGGGAGGAATAAATAGCCTCACCAATTACCTAAAGAACAACACCTGGGAAGAGGTGGGTTTCTGTTCAAACCCACAACAAAACAAACTGTCAGATCAAGTCACGTGCAGCAACTCTGACAGATCTCCTCAGAACACCCAAAGGACAGGGCGTGACACACCCCCACCGATCAATTGTTGCTGGCTGCCATGGCTATAGAGTGTACGGAGCTGTGCCGGGGTACTACAGCATATGGGAGTGAATAGGAGCTGAGCTTCAGTATGACTGCTCCGGAACCTACAGAGCCTTATGCTTCCTTTCTGTACACTGTTAGCTGGCTGAAACTGGTCATTGGGTGCGGTGGGGGTGCTGGGTGATGACCTATCCAGAGAACCCTTTTAAATCCATGTCTTCACTGAGAATATTTAAGGATTGTGCAGCAAACTTCTTTCCTCTCTGAAGTGTATTTTAATCAATTACTCTAGATTTATCTCTTTTGCAGTTTTCTCTTATCTCCCATGCTTGAATCCTATTTCCTGGTTTGTCATGTGTCTGCTGTCCCATCATGCCTTAGGACAGTGAGATGCGTCCTGACATCAGCAGATCATGTGATTATGGGGAAAGTGATATAGCAGCAATATCTGTTGGACAGGATATAGTGGTCCCGCCATGGGGTGGGAGTTTCTTGTGCTGCCCAACCCCATGGACCGATGATAGTTACACCCCCACCTTCCTTAAAAGCAGCTGGACGCTACTGTCTGCAGCACTTACATATAGTTAAAACAGAGTTTTTTTGGAGGAGGTTTTGAGACAGATTTCCCTTCAGGTTTTTCAGCCAAAGCCATTATAACATCCAGCAGGAAGGAGAATAAAAAGCGGCCATTCACACAGCGGGTTTTTTTTGCACAGAGCATTGGCCGCGCCGAATTCTCACTGGCAGCCTTTCTGCCTCCCATTCATTTAAATAGGAGCAGTGCTGATGATAGCAGAGCGGCGGTTTAAAGCAGCGGCCACTCAGAGGGCTGATATGTCCCTTCTCGATGCGGCCGCAGTTTTAATATGCTGCTCCGCGATCCTCAACGCTGCCTCCCATTGAAATGAATGTGAGGCACAAACCAGCAAGAAAACCATGCGTCTGCCGGCAAAATTTTAACGCATATATTTTGGCCAAAATTTTGCGGCAAAAGACGCCGTGTGAACATTTCTTTATATTTACGGTTCCTTTCAAATCCACTGCCGGCTTTGTCTGAAAAACCTGTGGGAAAATCGGCTTCAAAACCTCTGCAAAAAACTCAGTGGGAACCTCTCAAGGGGGCTGTCCAGGATTGTAATAATGATGGTCGATCCTCAATATCTGAGACCCCACACCCCCTCTGATCAGCTGTTCCTGAGTAGCAGCAGCACTGGGAGTCAATGCCGAAACCACACAGATCTGTCCATTGCATAGTGAATGGAGCTGGTTACTGCAGCACTGTGCCCAGTCTACTTCGGTGGGTGCAGTGCTGCAGCAACTGGCTCTGTCCAATACACAGTGGATGAAGCTGGAGTAACTGCAGAACAGCTGTTGGCGGGAGTGCTGAGTGTCGGACCCCCAACAATCATATATTGGTGGCCTACCCTGAGGACAGACCAACGATAATAAAATCCTGGAATACCACTTTAACCTCGCATATGCCAGGAGTGCTGTTTATTTAATCGTAAACTAAAGATAAAGCCAGAAAATATCCCTTTAGGCCTCATGCACACGACCGTTGTGTGCATCCGTGGCCGTTGTTCAGTTTTCCGTGATTTTCTGCGGACTCATTGACTTTCAATGGGTCCGTTGAAAACTCGGAAAATGCACCGTTGTTCATCCGCGGCCGTGATCGGTGTTTCCTGTCCGTCAAAAAAATATTACCTGTCCTATTTTTTTTGACGGACAATGGTTCACGGACCCATTCAAGTCAATGGGTCCGTGAAAAAACACGGATGCACACAAGATTGGCATCCGCGTCCGTGGCTGTAGGCTACTTTCACACAGACGGATCACAGATCCGTCTGCATAAAAGCTTTTTCAGAGCCAGTATATTCTAACACAGAGGCTTCAAGTTAGAATATACTACGAACTGTGTACATGACTGCACCCTGCTGCCTGGCAGCACCCGATCTTTACAGGGGGCTGTGGTCCGCACAATTAACCCCTCAGGTGCCGGACCTGAGGGGTTAATTGTGCGTATCATAGCCCCCTGTAAGAGATCAGGTGCTGCCAGGCAGGAGGGGGCACCCCCCCTCCCTCCCCAGTTTTAAATTCATTGGTGGCCAGTGGGCCCCCCCTCCCTCCCCTGTATTACTGTACATTCATTGGTGGCCAGTGCGGCCCCCCCTCCCTCCCCCTCCTAATTAAAATCCCCCCCCCATCATTGGTGGCAGCTACTGCAGTCCTGGTTGCCTGGTTGCCATGGTTACTTATCAATTTTTAGAAGCATTATACTTACCTGCGATGTCTGTGACTGGCCGGGCGCTCCTCCTACTGGTAAGTGACAGGTCTGTGCTATAAGCAATGCGCCGCACAGACCTTTCACTTACCAGTAGGAGGAGCGCCCGGCCGGTCACAGACAGCGAAGGTAAGTATAATGCTTCTAAAATTGCTAAGTAACCATGGCAACCAGGACTGCAGTAGCGTCCTGGTTGCCATGGTTACCGATCAGAGTCCCAGCGATTAAACTGGGACTCCGATCGGAACTCTCCGCTGCCACCAATGATCGGGGGGGAATTTTAATTAGGAGGGGGAGGGAGGGGGGGCCCACTGGCCACCAATGAATGTACAGTAATACAGGGGAGGGAGGGGGGGCCGCACTGGCCACCAATGAATTTAAAACTGGGGAGGGAGGAGGGTGTGCCCCCTCCTGCCTGGCAGCACCTGATCTCTTACAGGGGGCTATGATACGCACAATTAACCCCTCAGGTCCGGCACCTAAGGGGTTAATTGTGCGGATCACAGCCCCCTGTAAGAGATCGGGTGCTGCCAGGCAGCACGGGGCAGTCATGTACACAGTTCGTAGTATATTCTAACTAGAAGCGTCCCCATCACTATGGGAACGCCTCTGTGTTAGAATATACTGTCGGATATGAGTTTTCACGATCTAACTCAAATCCGATGGTATATTCTAACATAGAGGCGTTCCCATGGTGATGGGGACGCTTCAAGTTAAAATATACCATCGAATTGGAGAAAACTCTGATCCGATGGTATAATAGGGACTCCTGACTTTACATTGAAAGTCAATGGGGGACGGATCCGTTTGCAATTGCACCATATTGTGTCAACGTCAAACGGATCCGTCCCCATTGACTTGCATTGTAAGTCAGGACGGATCCGTTTGGCTCCGCACGGCCAGGCGGACACCAAAATAACTTTTTCCTACATGTCCGTGGATCCTCCAAAAATCAAGGACCACAAAAAAAAACGGTCATGTGCATGTGGCCTTACATAGGAAGATGATGGGGATTCAATGGGGGGAGATTTATCAAAACTGGTGTAAAAGAAAACTGGCTTAGTTGCCCATAGCAACCAATCAGATTCCACCTTTCATTTTCCAAAGGAGCTCTGTAAAATGAAAAGTGGAATCTGATTGGTTGCTATGGGAAACTAAGCCAGTTTTCCTTTACATCAGTTTTGATACATTTAGCACTGCCAGGTAGCAATGACTTCCGATACTGCTGAAATTCCACGTCCACGGCTTACATTTTGTCCTTCTTTTATTAATGTTCCCGCTGATAGCTGTTACTCTCGACCCCTTTTGTTTGTGTTCAAGAGAATCATTAGGTCGCCGCGAATACAGTCATTTACTGCTGGCAGAATCAAGTTAAAAAGGCTGCACAGCGAGAACAGGAATGTGAGGCGACGGCTGTCAGCCGCCAGCCATGGACTGTGGAAATCCTTTAAAGGGTTTCTGTCACCAGAATTAACCCTACTAAACTACCTGACATCAGCGATGTGCTAATGTCTGCTGAACCTAACTAGTCTATTTCTACTTTTATCTATGCTAATGTGCTAATTAACCTCTAGGTGCAGGGGGGGCGTTGTTCCTGCTCCTAGAAGCTCCGTTCTCCCACCTCTGGCCACGCCCTGCTACACTAGATGACAGGGCCAGGCAGCCTTCACCTTCAACTGCCGTCCCTGTGCGCTGGGGAAATCTTGCGCCGTTCAGTATTCGGCGCAGACGTAGTGAGGAAGCCCTTCACTCACTGCGCCTGCGCTGACCACTGAACGGGACGGTGCAGGCGCGAGATTTACACGGCAGACCGGGCCGGCAGTAGGAGGCCAACGCTGCCTGGCCCTGTCAATCTAGTGTATCAGGACATGGCCAGAGGTGGGAGAACGGAGCCTCTAGGAGCAGAGGCAACGCCCCCGCCCTGCACCTAGAGGCTAATTAGCATATTATAAAAGTTATATTTCTGCAGTAACGGGGGCAGAGATAAAAGTAGGAATAGACTAGTTAGGTTTAGCTGACATTAGCACATCACTAATGTCAGCTAGCTTAATAGGGTTAATTCTGGTGACAGAAACCCTTTAATGGACCTTTGGTTTTTCGCATAAGTTAAGCGCGGCATAAAGGCTTCAATTAATATTAAATCAATTGTGTCGTTACAGCTCTCCTCTGGTAATTCTTTATTATTATGTTCAGGCATTTTTCAGAAAGTGCACTTTTCTGCACAAGTTTATAGCGTCAAAAGGGAGGAGCTTCACTGAGAGCTTTAGCCAATCACATTCACTGTTTCTAGACACTGTGAGGGGAGATTTTTTTTAAAACTGATATAAAGGGAAACTGGCTTAATTGCCCATAGCAACCAATCACATTCCACCTTTCATTTTATCAGAGCTTCTTTGGAAAATGAAAGGTGGAATCTGATTGGTTGCTATGGGCAACGAAGCCAGTTCTACTTTCCACCAGTTTGATAAATCTCCCCCTGTGTTTATAAGGGCTGAGGGCGGGTCAATCAGCGGTCGCCATGTGGGAAGCTGCTAAGATAAAGGGGTGCAGGACTCACCTCTGGGAAGGAGAAGGGACCTGTGACCCCCCCCATTTGCTGCTTTTATGGCTAAGGGATATGGCTGTGAGCAGATCTCTCCACTGAAATCTGTAGGAGTTACCCAAGATGCCAGACAAGTTTTTAATCTTCAAAGGTTAATCGCATGCCCCATTGTCCTCAGCCAGAGGGACACTTATCTATCAGGCATTTATCGGAAAAAGAAAAATGTAAATCCAGCTTCCGTGATAAAAATAAAATAGCCTTTATTATTCCATCAGTATAAAATCCATGCAATCACCAAGTCTACGCGTTTCAGGTCTCACACGGACCCTTACTCATGACATTATCAGGGCATTTATGGATTATCCTGTGGATGTGTCATGGTCTTACCTTCTTGCTGTTCTCCTTCGTTTGACATGTGCTGGCGGCCATCTTGGTTTCTGGGTTTCTTGTAGCCTCCCACCCTGCGGCTCCTCCTTCCCACTGGGAGGAGCTGGATGCCCAGCTCATATATATAGGAGGTCTGTGGCTTCAGTTCCTTGCTTGGTCCTCCTGTGTTCACATGCTTCTAGACTGCTGCTGCTTCTGGTTCCTGATCCTGGTTTCGTCCGACTACCCTGCTGGTTCCTGATCCTGGTTTCGTCCGACTACCCTGCTGGTTCCTGATCCTGGCTTCGTCTGACTACCCTGCTGGTTCCTGATCCTGGCTTCGTCTGACTACCCTTCTGGTTCCTGACCTCTGGCTTCGCAAAGACTCTGCTTCGGTTTTGCCATCCGTTTGGACTTTTGCTTTACAGCTTTATTTTCAATAAAGCCTTCTTATTTTCACTTATCCCTTGTTGTACGTCTGGTTCATGGTTCCGTGACATTAGGACCAAGCCATGAATTCTGACGGTACAGGGCCATCCTCGCTACCCACGCTGGTTGCCAGACTTGATCAGCAGGATCACCTGTTGGGTCGGTTCGCTGTGGCGTTGCAAACCCTGCTTGAACGCACGGCTCATTTCGCTCCCGTTGCCGATGGGTCGGTTGTCGCTCCTGGGCCCGCTCCTACTGCCGCTCCGGTTGTTGCGCCAGAGTCTACCCCGACACCTGTTGTTGCACCTGCGGTGTTTCGGGGTATGACCGGTTCTGCCCCTCTTCCACAGCGCTTTGGGGGAGAGCCAACTCAGTGCCGAGGTTTCCTTAACCAGGTGGGCATTTATTTCGAGTTGCTCCCACATGCCTTTCCCACTGAGAGATCAAAGGTGGGCTTCTTGATCTCGCTGCTCTCGGACAAGGCCTTGGCCTGGGCCAGCCCTTTATGGGAGAACAACAATCCGGTGGTTGCCGAGTTTTCCGGTTTTGTTGCTTCTCTTCGGAAGGTATTCGATGTGCCGGCTCGTGCTGCCTCTGCTGCGAAGCTCCTTATGTCCATCAGACAGGGTTCACGATCCGTAGCTGAATACGCCATTGAGTTTCGTACCCTGGCAGCAGAGGTGGGCTGGAATAATGAGGCTCTGGTCGCTGCTTTCTCTCATGGTCTCTCGGATGCCTTGAAGGATGAGGTTGCAGCTAAGGACCTACCAGTGGAGCTCGAGTCTCTTATTTCTTTCCTGATTTTGATTGACACCAGACTCAGGGAGAGACCTTCCTTTAAGGAGAGCCTGCGGAGGTTTTCTAACAGATTGGCGCCTACGTTTGCTGTCCCACCCGTGCCTCCCTCTCCTCCCACGCCTCCTGGGGATGACTTGTCTGGGGGTGAACCCATGCAGCTGGGGTTTGCTCGCCTGTCCGAGGGGGAGAGGGTACTCCGGAGACGCGAGGGCCGATGCATGTACTGTGGTCTCGGTGGTCATTTTCGGTTGGCATGTCCGAACCGTCCGGGAAACGCTCGCACCTGAGATCCTGTCGGGGGCAGATCTTGGGTGGAGTCTCCTCGTCCCCGGTTTCCCGTGTTGACAAACCACTGATCACTGTTGTCCTCTCCTGGGTCGGGGGCTCGGTGACGACCCAGGCGTTGGTGGACTCTGGTGCTGGTGGTTTGTTCATTGATAAAGTGTTCGCTGCCGCCAATTCCATTCCTCTGCAGGCTCGAGGTTCCCCACTGGCTCTTGAGGCGATAGACGGCAGACCCCTTCTGCCGCCACACGTGACTCATGAGACCCTTCCAGTGGGGATAGCCATTGGTGCCGTTCACAGAGAGTCGGTCTGCCTCCAGGTTATTTCGTCTCCACACTACTCGGTGGTCTTGGGGTACCCCTGGCTCCGGAAGCATAATCCGACTTTCGATTGGAGATCGGCCGAGATCCTCTCGTGGTCACCGCAGTGTGGGGCTAGTTGCATCCATGGGTCTGTCAAGTTGCTGTGTACTTCCTCGGACTCTCTGTTGCCTCCTGAATACGAGGAGTACCGGGATGTATTCGATAAGGTGCGCGCGGTTGCCCTACCTCCGCACCGCCCATACGATTGTGCCATAGAATTACAATCTGGTGCCGTTCCTCCTCGTGGCAAAGTCTATCCACTGTCGGTAGCGGAGAATGAGGCCATGGAGGAGTACGTGAGGGAGGCGCTTTCACGCGGGCACATTCGCAAATCCTCGTCCCCGGCAGGGGCTGGATTTTTCTTTGTGAAAAAGAAGGGCGGTGAGTTGAGGCCTTGCATCGATTACAGGGGTCTCAATCGCATCACGATCAAGAACGCTTACCCGATACCCTTGATTTCCGAGCTGTTCGATCGCCTTAAAGGGGCCACGGTCTTTACCAAACTCGACCTGAGGGCGGCATATAACCTGGTAAGGATCAAGGCGGGCGATGAGTGGAAGACCGCGTTTAACACCAGGACCGGTCATTATGAATCCTTGGTTATGCCCTTTGGGTTGTGCAATGCGCCCGCAGTCTTTCAGGAATTCATCAACGATGTTTTCCGTGACCTGTTGCAGCAGTGTGTGGTGGTCTATTTGGATGACATCTTGGTATATTCTGAATCCATGGAGGCCCACATTCTGGATGTCAGACGAGTGTTGCAACGGTTACGAGAGAACAAGCTGTTCGGTAAGCTTGAGAAATGCGAATTTCACCGATCCCAGGTAACCTTCTTAGGTTACATCATTTCCGCTGAGGGGTTCTCCATGGATCCTGAGAAGGTTTCGGCTGTCTTACAGTGGCCCCTGCCCAGTGGTCTTCGTTCCCTGCAGCGCTTTTTGGGCTTCGCCAATTATTATCGGAAGTTCATCAGGGACTTTTCCATGCTAGCCAAGCCTCTCACGGATCTGACCAGGAAGGGCAGTAATTCCCAGGTCTGGCCGCTCGAGGCCATCCGAGCTTTTGAGGCTCTAAAGTCCGCCTTTGTGTCGGCTCCGATTCTGTCGCATCCCAACCCTGGGTTGCCCTTTGTCCTCGAGGTGGACGCGTCTGAGACGGGAGTAGGCGCCCTTCTGTCTCAGCGTAGAACACCAGAGGGTCCTCTGCTTCCTTGTGGGTTTTACTCCCGGAAACTGTCTTCCGCGGAGTGCAACTATCAGATTGGTGACAGGGAGTTATTGGCCATCGTGCAGGCCCTTAAAGAATGGAGGCACTTGCTCGAGGGTTCGGTGGTTCCGGTCCTCATCCTGACGGACCACAAGAATCTGACCTACCTTTCTGAGGCCAAGAGATTGACACCACGTCAGGCCAGATGGGCTCTGTTCTTGTCACGTTTTAATTACGTGGTCTCCTACCTACCCGGTTCCAAGAACATCAGGGCGGATGCCTTATCACGGCAGTACTCCGAGCTGTCCAGGGAGGAGTCGATTCCGACTTCGGTCATACCTCCGAATCAGATCTTGGCCGCCATTCGCACCAGCCTGACCTCTCCCCTGGGTGAGCAGATTTTGGCGGCTCAATCTGGTGCTCCCTCTGGGAGACCCAACGGCAGATGTTTTGTGCCTGAGGAGTTGCGCACTCGGTTGTTGCGAACCTACCATAACTCCAAGACCGCGGGGCATCCTGGAAAGAATCAGCTGTCCTGGGCTGTTTCACGTCTGTTCTGGTGGCCTTCCCTACGTTCCGACATCGCCGCATATGTAGCGGCATGCTCCGTTTGTGCCCAGAGTAAGTCCCCTCGGCACCTTCCGTTGGGCCTTCTGCAACCCATAGCCACCGGGGAGCGCCCATGGTCACACCTGGGGATGGATTTCATTGTGGACCTCCCTGCATCCCGAGGCCATACGGTCATTCTCATGATTGTGGATCGGTTTTCCAAAATGTGCCACTGTGTTCCTCTAAAGAAGTTACCCTCTGCACAAGAGTTGGCCACGATTTTTGCCAGGGAGGTCTTCCGGTTGCACGGTTTGCCCAAGGAGATTGTGTCGGATCGGGGGAGTCAGTTTGTGTCCAGGTTCTGGCGCGCCTTTTGCTCCCAGTTGGGGATTCATCTCTCCTTCTCCTCGGCCTACCACCCTCAGTCCAATGGGGCCGCAGAACGATCCAATCAGGCCTTGGAGCAATTCCTTCGTTGCTATGTCTCCGATCACCAAGACAATTGGGTTGACCTCCTGCCTTGGGCTGAGTTTGCCAGGAACACGGCGGTGAACTCTTCCTCTGGGACGTCTCCCTTCATGGCCAATTATGGGTTCCAACCTGCCGTGTTACCGGAGGTATTCTCTCCCCAGGATATTCCGGCTGTGGAGGATCACCTTTCCGTCCTACGTGCTTCTTGGGTACTGATCCAGAAGTCCCTTGAGGTCTCTGCGCAGCGCCAGAGACTCCAGGCTGATCGCAGACGAGCGCCTGCTCCTTCCTACCAGGTCGGAGACCGTGTATGGTTGTCCACCCGCAACCTCAACCTTCGAGTGCCCACTCCCAAGCTGGCGCCTCGCTTTGTTGGTCCCTTCCGAGTGCTTCGCAAGGTAAACCCGGTAGCCTATGCCCTTGCGCTTCCTCCTGGCATGCGGATCTCCAACGTGTTTCATGTCTCCCTGTTGAAGCCACTGGTGTGTAATCGTTTCACTTCCTCGGTTCCTCGGCCTCGTCCGGTCCAAGTGGGTAATCGTGAGGAGTATGAGGTGAGCAATATCCTGGACTCACGCCTGGTCCGCGGTCGGGTGCAGTTTTTGGTCCATTGGCGTGGTTATGGTCCAGAGGAGCGTTCCTGGGTTCCCTCCGCAGATGTCCATGCTCCTGCCTTGCTCCGAGCCTTCCACGCACGCTTCCCTCAGAAACCGTTCTTTACTCCGCGGAGGAGGGGCCCTTGAGGGGGAGGTACTGTCATGGTCTTACCTTCTTGCTGTTCTCCTTCGTTTGACATGTGCTGGCGGCCATCTTGGTTTCTGGGTTTCTTGTAGCCTCCCACCCTGCGGCTCCTCCTTCCCACTGGGAGGAGCTGGATGCCCAGCTCATATATATAGGAGGTCTGTGGCTTCAGTTCCTTGCTTGGTCCTCCTGTGTTCACATGCTTCTAGACTGCTGCTGCTTCTGGTTCCTGATCCTGGTTTCGTCCGACTACCCTGCTGGTTCCTGATCCTGGTTTCGTCCGACTACCCTGCTGGTTCCTGATCCTGGCTTCGTCTGACTACCCTGCTGGTTCCTGATCCTGGCTTCGTCTGACTACCCTTCTGGTTCCTGACCTCTGGCTTCGCAAAGACTCTGCTTCGGTTTCGCCATCCGTTTGGACTTTTGCTTTACAGCTTTATTTTCAATAAAGCCTTCTTATTTTCACTTATCCCTTGTTGTACGTCTGGTTCATGGTTCCGTGACAGGATGAGAATACCTCTTAAATGGATTTACCATTACTTTAAGGGCTCATTAAAACGATCATATCCGTTTTTGCAGGCTGCAAATTGCGGATACACAAAACACTGATACCGGCCGTGTGCGTTCCACATTTTGCGGAACGGAAAGGCCAGCCCTATGATAGAAATGGACATGTTCTATCTTTTTTCTGTAAAATTGCAGAACGGTTGCAGACATAAATATACAGTTGCCTGAATGAGCTCTTAGGCCTCTTTCACACGGGCGCGTGCACCCCGTGTTCGTGCTTCGGGCCGCAATGCACAAGCACAATCCGTGGGCAGCCGCAGCAGATCGCGGACCCCTTTACTTGAATGGGTCCGCGATCCAGCCGTTCCACAAAAAGATAGGCCATGTTCTATCTTTTTGCGGAACGGAAGTACGGGACGAAACCCCACAGAAGCACTCCGTAGTGCTTCCGTAGGGTTCCGTTCCGTGCTTCCGTTCCGCACCTCCAGATTTGCGGACCCATTGAAGTGAATAGGTCCGCATCTGTGATGGCAAATGTCGTGCCCATTCACAAGAAAGGTAGTAGGGAGGAATCGAGCAACTATAGACCAGTGAGTCTGACATCAATAGTAGGCAAATTAATGGAAACCCTATTAAAGGATAGGATTGTGGAACATCTAAAATCCCATGGATTGCAAGATGAAAAACAACATGGGTTTACTTCAGGGAGATCATGTCAAACAAATCTTATAGATTTTTTTGACTGGGTGACTAAAATAATAGACGGTGGAGGTGCAGTAGACATCGCATATCTAGATTTTAGTAAGGCTTTTGACACTGTCCCACATAGAAGACTTATCAATAAACTGCAGTCATTGAGCATGGACTCCCATATTGTTGAGTGGATTAGGCAGTGGCTGAGTGACAGACAACAGAGGGTTGTAGTCAATGGAGTATATTCAGACCATGGTCTTGTTACCAGTGGGGTTCCACAGGGATCTGTACTGGGACCAATTTTGTTTAATATCTTCATAAGTGATATTGCAAAAGGCCTCGATGGTAAGGTTTGTCTTTTTGCTGATGACACAAAGATATGTAACAGGGTTGATGTTCCTGGAGGGAAACGCCAAATGGAAAAGGATTTAGGAAAACTAGAAGAATGGTCAGAACTCTGGCAACTGAAATTTAATGTGGATAAGTGCAAGATAATGCACCTGGGGCGTAAAAACCCAAGGGCAGAATATAGAATATTTGACACAGTCCTGACCTCGGTATCTGAGGAAAGGGATTTAGGAGTAATTATTTCAGAAGACTTAAAGGTGGGAAGACAATGTAATAGAGCAGCACGAAATGCCAGCAGAATGCTTGGATGTATAGGGAGAGGTATAAGCAGTAGAAAGAGTGAAGTGCTTATGCCGCTGTACAGAACACTGGTGAGACCTCACTTGGAGTATTGTGCGCAGTACTGGAGGCCATATCTCCAGAAGGATATAGATACTCTAGAGAGAGTTCAGAGAAGAGCTACTAAACTAGTACATGGATTGCAGGATAAAACTTACCAGGAAAGGTTAAAGGACCTTAATATGTATAGCTTGGAAGAAAGAAGAGACAGAGAGGATATGATAGAAACTTTTAAATACATAAAGGGAATCAACTCGGTAAAGGAGGAGAGCATATTTAAAAGAAGAAAAACTACCACAAGAGGACACAGTTTTAAATTAGAGGGGCAAAGGTTTAAAAGTAATATCAGGAAGTATTACTTTACTGAGAGAGTAGTGGATGCATGGAATAGCCTTCCTGCAGAAGTGGTAGCTGCAAATACAGTGAAGGGGTTTAAGCATGCATGGGATAGGCATAAGGCCATCCTTCATATAAGATAGGGCCAGGGACTATTCATAGGATTCAGATATATTGGGCAGACTAGATGGGCCAAATGGTTCTTATCTGCCGACACATTCTATGTTTCTATGTTTCTATGTTGAATGCCCACGGAACGGCACCCGTGTATTGCAGATCTGCAAATGCGGTCCGCAATACGGCAACGTGGCGCACACGCCCGTGTGAAAGAGGCCTTATATGTATGGCTCCTTACGGCAATGCATGCACACGGCCATTGCCGGCCGTGGCCCGTATTGCGGCCCACAAACAGCGTGTCCGCAATATGCTCCCTGCATGACGGATGCAGACCCATTCACTTGAATGGGTCCGTAATCCAGAGTTGCGGTGTGGAACAGAGGCACTGAACCCCAGGGAAGCACTACGGAGTGCTTCAGTGGGTTTCCTCTCCGTGCCTCAGCTCTATTTTTTTGCTGTGCGGACGGATCACGATCCCATTCAAGTTAAAAACACCTCATAAAAGGCTTTACAAGAAAAAACTGCACCGCTGAGCGGCAAATATATTTTTCTTTTTGCGCTAATACATGTCACTAAAGGCTTTACAAGAAATAACTGCACCGCTGAGCGGCAAATATATTTTTTCTTTTTGCGCTAATACACGTCACTAAAGGCTTTACAATAAATAACTGCACCGCTGAGCAGCAAATATATTTTTTCTTTTCGCGCAAAACAACCCACAAAAGGCTTTACAAGAAATAACTTCACCGCTGAACGGCAAATATATATTTTATTTTTCCGCTAATGCACGTCACAAAAAGCTTTACAACAGATAACTGCACCGCTGAGCGCTGTTGCCACTCATCTTCCCAGTATGATTGACAAGGCCAGGCATCCTCACTGCTCCAAATCCCAGACCCTGAAATCTCTTGCACGCATCAGCAGTAGTACCGTTGGAACATGTGCGGTAAAGATCTCACAGCGGGGATGACCTCGCTGAGATCTTCGCTGTGTCGGTGCATTCAACAAATTTTAGGGCCAGGCACAGTGAGGATACCAGACCCTGTCACTCTTACTGGGAGGCAAAGTGGCAGCAGGGAGGGGGCTTTGGTGAAGCGGTGCTCCAAGGGACTAGGCCAGTCCCTTAGTTCTCCTAACACTTCTTTTACATATAGCTAAAAGTAAGCATTTCTCTGCATCTGTAATACCCGATTGCGGAGAGAAAGGTCTCATTTTAGTCATCATGATCAACCCTATCAGGCAGTATGTCTGGTTTAATAGGGTTAATCATGGTGACAGATGCTTTTTAAATTTACCTAGATAGGGGGACTGTATAGTATGAACAATTTAGCTGTGGATTTCATTATTACTTGATACATAGGCTTGGCAGGCCTGAGTTAGTCAGTAAAATAGGCAATGCCATGCACACTAATAGGGTTCCAGACTATCTCGATTCTTACTATCCTGAGGTTAATTAATATTGCTCTTGAGATGTATTAAACATGGTGATTTCTTTCAGGTATGGTGTTTGTGTACCGGGGACACTAGATTCTTGATGCAAGAAGAGCAACTAATCAATATGTTATTTAACAGGAATACTACGCTGGTCCGTGTCCATTTGTCTTTTATCGACATTGATCCTTGTAAGAAAGCAATGTAGATAAACACATCCTCATTTTGTGTACACTACACAGTCATCTTAAATCAACTTGAAAGTTTGAAACCAGAGGACAAAGTTGGATGAAGGTGAGAAACTTTAAAGCAGGAGTGTGCAGCCGGGGGCTGCCCTTGGTCCGTGATGCCATTTTGTGCAACCTCCAAAAGAGAGAAGAGTGGAAGACAGCTCAGGTGCAGGGACGAATGGTGCACTTCGTATCCATCTCGGGGACCCCCACAAATTAGGAGAATGACCAGAAGATCCATAATCTTCAAGAATGAGAGTCCCATGCATGCACTAAATCCTCTCTCGAGCACTACTTGGAGAAGAAGGGGACCACCATTGCTCTGATGGAAGTAGATGGAAGCACAGTGGGTCAGTGGTTAGCACTGGTGCCTTGCAGTCCAAGACAACATCTGCAGGGAGTTTGTATGTTCTCCCCTGGTTTGCATGGGTTTCCTCCGGGTATTCCGGTTTCCTCCCACACTCCAAAGAGATACTGATAGGGACCTTAGATTGTGAGCTAATGTCTGTAATGCGCTGTGGAATATAGTAGCGCTATATAAGTGCATAAAATAAATGTAACCTTTTCGCTACTAGCGCCATACCTGTTTCAAACCGCAGAGACCCGCAGCTAATTACAGCAACCGGCAATAATGCTGATCGCGGTCATTAAAGCCTTTAGATCAAGCGAGATCACAACATCTAAAGGGTGAAAAATCTAGAAGCTTAAAATTAATTTTAATACACTGGGAGGGGCGTGACCGGAAGTTGGAGGGTGAGGACGCTTGAGCGCTCGGCTCCGCAAAGATCTGCAGTATCCAGCATCATTTGTCCTGTTACTGTGACTGCAGTTTTTCCAAACTGTTAATTAAAAAAATATTTTGAATGCAACCTATTTGCTGCATATGTATCTCTAGATAGCAATGCTATCAAAGAGTAGAAGGGGACCAAAAAATAGGGATAGCGATATCGATAGAGCGAGAGGAAGAGATGCGCAGTGAGAAGGACACACTGCTGGGTCAAATGCCCTAGGAATCCCTTGCGCTATCTCCTTACCACCCTTCCTATTGGCACTATCCCTATCGAGAAACTTGGCTCCGGCGTCCTGTTGGTTGTTTTCGCTGCAGTGGCTGTGTGGCGTGCCCACATATTATCCAGGGACGCTCATTCTGTGGCAACGTCACTGGTACAACGTACCAAATTAGACACTTTGTGAATTGCCGCACTAGGGGCGTGATATACAAGGTAAAGTGTATATGCGGCCTGGAATATGTGGGCAAGACCACCCGTGAGCTGCGGCGGCGGGTGGGTGAACACCTGGGCGATATTAGAAATGGTAGAGACACACCCCTAGCAAAACACGTGAATGGCCTACATGGAGGCGACATCTCTGGCCTAAAATTCATGGGGATCAAAATGGTCCCAAGACCAAGACGAGGAGGTGATTGGGATAGGAGGGTCCTACAGAGGGAGACCTGGTGGATCTTCCAGCTGAAAACGGTGGCTCCGATGGGGTTAAATGAGCAGCTGTCATTTAGCTGTTACATTGATCCCTGAGGGACCTGGTCAGCCACTGGACTATGGGTCCACGCCTCTTCTCCCTCCCCTGCTTTTGTACATGTCTATAGTCTCATATTTACAACCTTATGAGCCTTATGTGGTTCCTGGTTCTAAAATTGTGAGAATTGCTGATTTTGCGGTTGTTGTATAGTCTGGTCTTATCATGTCTGTCATCACGAGGATCAGCTATAGGAACTCCATTATGCAATCCCGGGATCTCTGACCCTATAGATCACTGAGATAATGATTTTATTGTACAGTGTGTTTGGTGGACCAGTTTTGCCCGTTGGTCCCAGTGACACATTGTAACAAACCCACCTATCAGTGACGTCAATAGCCTTGAGCGAATCGGGGCGGCGCTGTGGCCTTGGTAGCCGCGACACTGACCGCTTGCTGACTGGTGTCTCCGCCCCTTGGAGACGACTGATGCTAGAGCGGTTGTCATGAACATACCTCCTTGCCGAGCGCTTCCTACTACCGCCTGGTCACTTGACCGGGGATCGATCACGTGCTGTAGTCATGTGACTCGGTCGGATGAGAGTGAGTGACGTCACTGGGCGGGGAATGGGCGGAACAGGACGCCGAGGAGTGACATCCGCAACATGTCTGTGAACAATTGATACCCCAGATTGTACAGATAAGTAACAAGTTGACTCTGTGCCTGTATATCATCGCTGTTGAGCGCCTCTATGCACACATCACTGAACGGCTAGAAACATAACTTGGTGGGTGATAGCAGACCAAGGAAGCCGATTCAATGTTTGGGAGTCAGCATTTCCATGACTACTGAATGTAATCTAATCTAGGCTGTTTGCATTGTTTTCTCCATGCCTGATCACACTGGTGTTTTACTTGTTACACCAGGTCTGACTGGTGACCCTTAAACTGGTGGTCACTAGATATTTTGAGCCACTTAGATTAGAGTGGCCTGAAATTCATTTGATTGATGATTTATGTATACTACTTGATTGGATGCTGACCTGACATTAAAGGGTCACGAATCTACAATCTGAGACACTTGATTGAATTGGTGATAAGATATCCAATAGTTACCAGCAACATGTTCTGACTATACTATATGAACTTGATGAACATTCAACGTGTGTCTCCTGTATTTCATTTGAAAGAGTAACCTATTTACTTAGCGGTCACATATAAAGGTTATAGTCCCCTGAGGAATTGTCAACCTTCAAGGAAACGCGTCGGGACGCTTTTTGTTTACCTTTAAGAAGGGATCTTTATTGACCCTAGAGAGCTATGTGCGTTTAATGTTGTAGGCTACCCTAGCCACACTGGGACTCAGCATAGTCGACCTCACACCTGTTTTTGTCAGTCTTTGTTTGCCCTCCCTAAGCCGATAGTTTGTTTTTTAGATCCAAAGGACCGCATTCTATCTGTCGGACAAAGCTGGGCAGTCCATGTCTAGGTAGGGTGACGATAGGGATAGTGCCAATAGGAAGGGTGGTAAGGAGATAGCGCAAGGGATTCCTAGGGCATTTGACCCAGCAGTGTGTCCTTCTCACTGCGCATCTCTTCCTCTCGCTCTATCGATATCGCTATCCCTATTTTTTGGTCCGCTCCTACTCTTTGATAGCATTGCTATCTAGAGATACATAAGCAGCAAATAGATTGCATTCAAAATATTTTTTTAATTAACATTAAAGGGCCTATTATTTTATTTTTTGATACTAATAAATGTTAAGTATTAATAAGCTACCCAATATTGTGAATTTCTACTGGATTGAAGGGTTTAGCCCAAAACATCATCACTAGTCTGACCAACTTCACTTGGTTGTGTAATTTGACAGTTTTTCCAAACTGCCCTACATCACCTTGGGGCGCTGCAAGGAGCATTCCGGTTTATCTCCGGAGTTCTTGGGTGGTCATGAACAGTAGTTTCGGATCGGGTCTAACACGTCGGTGGCATCCGCGATTCACAGCAACTCCTGCGCTGCCTAGGAGCCAACCACTCACCTAGTAAAAGCCGGAGGAGACCTGGAACACTGCTGCATCATTGCAAGTAAGTGACTGTGGTCACTGACGTTGTGTGGACTTGCCCGATAAATTTTCGCGCACCGTGAGGCCTTACTCTCTGTGGAGACCTCAGACATCAGCGCATCACGTGACTCCGCTGCTGGGCCCAGTGGATTTTTAAGCCGAGTCGGGGGCGGATTGCGCTGTACAAGACCTAGGTTGCTTGGCATTTAAGTCACCCCCTCAACCTCCTATCATGGCAGCTTAAATGCTGCGGCGCGGGGCGCCCATCACGGGGACCAGAGGCTGCAAGGCAGTCTGACACAGCCAGGGCCATATGGTGAGGACAAGGAAAAACTCCACTTTTGTCCCGCAAAAAATAAGCCCTCATACAGCTATGTGAACGGACATATAAAAAAGTGGCTCAAGGATGATGGGGAAGAAAAATGAAAACGCAAAAAAAAAAAACTCCGGTATCCTAAGGTCTCATGCACATGAATGTTGTTAGTTGCGGACCCAACACCGTGTGCCGTCCGCATCAGTATGTCCGTTCCGTAGCCCCGCAAAAAAAATAGAACATGTCCTATTCTTGTCCGTTTTAGGCATTGTTACAATGGATCCGCAAAAAAAAACGGATGTAATTTTTTTTTTTTATGCGGATCCACAATTTGCAGACCGCAAAACACATACGGTCATGTGCGTGTAGCCTAAAGGTTAAAAGAAAAACTACACCTGTCAGACATTTATAAAAATGTCTCAGATGTTAATGCCCTTTTCCATGATTTTTTTTTGCTGCCCTTGGGATTGATTCAGTATGACAGCGTGGCCCTCAAAGATTGTCCACAGCTGTTTTAAAGGCCGCCTGTCAGCAGATTTACGGTTACTAAACTCACTGTCCTGGCCCACCAGGAATGTTACAAACCTACATTAATCAAAGGTCAATACCTCCATAATATAGACTCTCATGTATTAAACCACAAGACAGGGTACTCATAAATATGTCACCCCAAAAAAAACCCTAATCATGAACACTACTACTCAACAACACGACAGTGTTATCATTCATGTCTTGAAGGCCCATCAGGGATATTATCATAAATGACTTTACTGACTTAACTCTCCAGGGATGTTACTATTAACCCCTTCCCTGTCATAGACCACCAGGCAGTTAACTAGTAACTCTTTCACTACCCTACCCAAACATGATGTTACCAAGTGATGCAGGAGAAATCCAAGATACACTAAACCAGGGCTCGACAAATCCCAGGCGCCAGGTCGCCATGGCGATCAGGAATTTGGTCTTGGCGTTTCGGTATTTGTCAGCCCATTTTCAAAGGTGCACTTGCGACGGGTGCGGAGCGCCGGAGGGGGGCCCTTACTGTCCGGAGGCAGCACAGGAGTGGAGATGAGCGCCTCCATTGTGGAAGCGCTCATCTCCATATTCATCTGTATCGCCGTCCTCAGGACAGCGATACAGATGAATGATGTGGAGGAGCACGGGAGAGGCGTCTTCCTTCGCCCGTTCCTCTGATAGACTACAGGCCTAGTGCCTGTAGCCTATCAGAGGCCGGTGCAGACGGCGCAATGACATCATCGCGCCGCCTGAGCCGTACAGTGCGGGACACAGGCCGGAAGAGGCCTGCATCGCATCACTGACAGCAGCATAAGGTAAGTATGAGTTTATTGATTTTATTATTTATAGTATACTGTGGCAAGAAGGGGGGTGGGGGCCCTATATACTGTCACAATATGGGGGGGGCACTATGGAGAAGAGGGGAAGAACTATGGGCCCTATATACTGTCACAATATGGGGGGGGCACTATGAAGAGGGGAAGCACTATGGGGGCCCTATATACTGGCACAATATGGGGGGCACTATGGAGAAGAGGGGAAGCACTATGGGCCCTATATACTGTCACAATATGGGGGGGCACTATGGAGAAGAGGGGAAGCACTATGGTGGCCCTATATACTGGCACAACATGGGGGGGTACTATAGAGACGAGGGGAAGAACTATAGGAGCCCTATATACTGGCACATTATGGGGGGCACTATGGGGGCCCTATATACTGGCACATTATGGGGCGCACTATGGAGAAGAGGGGAAGGAGCACTATGGGGGCATCTACTGGGGGCCCTATGTACTGGCATGCATTATTGGGGGGCTCTATGGAGAAGTGGGGGGGGAGCACTATGGGGGCATCTAATGGGGGCTTTATGACTCGGCTCCGCCTGGATCCTAACTTTTTTAGCTGGCTCCTAGATTCCAAGGAAATTTGTCAAGCCCTGCACTAAACATATAAATTAATGCCGAAAGCAGACTATAGTTTTCGCCATTGTTTGCCAATTTGCAGCACGTTTTGCATGAAATCCTGTAGGGAACAAAAGGATTAATCTCCTTCTGATCTGTTGACTCTTAGGCCTCTTTCAGATGGGCTTTGCGGGAAAATGTGCAGGTGCGTTACGGGAACACCTGCGTTTTTTTTGCGCGAGTGCAAAACATTGTAATGCGTTTTGCATTCGCGTGAAAAAAATCGCGCGTGTTTGGTACCCAAACCCGAACTTCTTCACAGAAGTTCGGGCTTGGGATCGGTGTTCTGTAGATTGTATTATTTTCCCTTATAACATAGTTATAAGGGAAAATAATAGCATTCTGAATACAGAATGCATAGTAAAATAGCGCTGGAGGGGTTAAAAAAAAAATTAAAAAAAATTTAACTCACCTTAGTCCACTTGATTGCGTAGCCCGGCATCTCCTTCTGTCTTCATCTGATCTCTGTGCAGCAACAGGACCTGTGGTGACGTCATTCCAGTCATCACATGATCCATCACCATGGTAAAAGATGATGTGATGGATCATGTGATGACCGGAGTGACGTCACCACAGGTCCTATTGCTGCACAGAGATCAGATGAAGACAGAAGGAGATGCCGGGCTACGCGATCAAGTGGACTAAGGTGAGTTAAATTATTATTTTTATTTTTTTTAACCCCTCCAGCGATGTTTTACTATGCATTCTGTATTCAGAATGCTATTATTTTCCCTTATAACCATGTTATAAGGGAAAATAATAATGATCGGGTCTCCATCCCGATAGTCTCCTAGCAACCGTGCGTGAAAATCGCACCGCATCCGCACTTGCTTGCGGATGCTTGCGATTTTCACGCAACCCCATTCATTTCTATGGGGCCTGCGTTACGTGAAAAACGCACAAAGAGGAGCATGCTGCGATTTTCACGCAACGCACGAATGATGCGTGAAAATCACCGCTCATGTGCACAGCCCCATAGAAATGAATGGGTCCGGATTCAGTGCGGGTGCAATGTGTTCACATCACGCATTGCACCCGCGTGGAAATCTCGCCCGTGTGAAAGGGGCCTTAAGCTGTAGCCTGTCCGAGGGGCAGGACTTAACCAAGTGGGTGGGGCTTAACCATCCTTTTGTCCTACTGAAGGCTTGACGTAGCAAAGAGGCTCCTGCTCCAGCCACTTGTCTTACAGCTTGTGACAGAATAGTGAGGAGAAGAAGCGGGGACATGGCTGATCTCCTTGGACAAATAGAGAAGATTTATTTATGTTTCTCAGTTTTATCTATAATTGAAGACAACATAGGATGGACCAAGGTAGATATGAAAGAGGATATGAAGGGAGAAAGTGTCAGGATACTTTTTTTTACTTTTGTTTCTTCAAAGACAGCCTGTAACCATGAAATGCAGAGCGGTCTGCAGGCAGCGTGTTATAGAGCAGGCGGAGCTGAGCAGATTGATATATAGTGGGTCATTTACAAACAGATATACGCCAGTATTGTGGCGTATATCTGGCGCAGATTCTGTCGCACGCCATGTTGCGCCAGAAACTGAAACTTCTTCGGGGAAGGGGACGCGCCGGCATTTTGTACGCTTGGTTTAGGTATAGAAAATGGTCTAAATGTGAGACATTTGGAATTGGCGGTGGATACACCAAAGTTATGTAGAGGCAATCCACCGCTAGCGCAGGAGCTTATTAAAGAGGACCTTTCACTAGATTAAAAAATCTAAACTAAGTATACAGACATGGAGAGCGGCACCCAGGGATCCCCCTGCACTTACTATTATCCATGGGCGCCGGTCCGTTCGCCCGGTATCTTCACATGTTAGGCTCCACCCAGGGGAACCTGCCGGGGTCTCCTTCTCCCAGGCTGTAGCGCTGGCCAATCGCAGCGCTCAGCTCATAGCATGAGAGGAAAAAATAACTCTCAGGCTATGAGCTGAGCGCTGCGATTGGCCAGCGCTACAGCATGGGAGAAGGAGACGCCGGCAGGTTCCACTGGGTGGAGCCTAACATGTGAAGATACCGGAGCCTATACCGGGCGAACGGAGCGGCGCCCATGGATAATAGTAAGTGCAGGGAGATCCCTGGGCGCCGCTCTACATGTCTGTATACTTAGTTTAGATTTTTTTATCTGGTGAAAGGTCCTCTTTGAGGCCAGTGTCTAAAACGCTGGTCTTAATAAATGTGCCTCATGGTTTTGTGAGAAAAGATTCAGTAAAAAATTTAATTTATACATTTCTATTGCTAGTTCCTTGGATATAGTGCATTTAGTTAGATGATAGTCAATCAGGGGGTCATTTTTGCGCCACTTCAGAGAAGTGGCATGAATGGGGAAAACTCAGATTTTGTTGCAAAATGGCATGTGACAAAATCTGCAACTAATATACGCCACAAAAGTGGCATATATACAGTCAGGTCCATAAATATTGGGACATTGACACAATTCAAAAATTTTTGGCTCTATACACCACCACAATGGATTTGAAATGAAACGTACAAGATGTGCTTTACCTGCAGACTGTCAGCTGTAATTTGAGGGTATTTACATCTAAATCAGGTGAACGGTGTAGGAATTACAACAGTTTCCATATGTGCCTCCCACTTGTTAAGGAACCAAAAGTAATGGGACAGAATAATAATCATAAATCAAACTTTCACTTTTTAATACTTGGTTGCAAATCCTTTGCAGTCAATTACAGCCTGAAGTCTGGAACGCATAGACCTCACCAGATGCTGGGTTTCATCCCTGGTGATGCTCTGTCAGGCCTCTACTGCAACTGTCTTCAGTTCCTGCTTGTTCTTGGGGCATTTTCCCTTCAGTTTTGTCTTCACCAAGTGAAATGCATGCTCAATCAGATTCAGGTCAGGTGATCATCAATAAATACAAGAGAACCAGTTCCATTGGCAGTCATACATGCCCACGCCATGACACTACCACCACCATGCTTCACTGATGAGGTGGTATGCTTAGGATCATGAGCAGTTCCTTTCCTTCTCCATACTCTTCTCTCCATAATCCCTCTGTATTCACTGTGGTGAAGTCTTCTCTTGATTGTTGACTATGACACACATACACCTACCTCCTGGAGAGTGTTCTTGATCTGGCCAACTGTTGTGAGGGGTGTTTTCTTCACCAGGGAAATAATTCTTCGGTCATCCACCACAGTTGTTTTCCGTGGTCTTCCGGGTCTTTTGGTGTTGCTGAGCTCACCGGTGCGTTCCTTCTTTTTGAGAATGTTCAAAACAGTTGTTTTGGCCACGCCTAATGTTTTTGCTATCTCTCTGATGGGTTTGTTTTGTTTTTTCAGCCTAATGATGGCTTGCTTCACTGATAGTGACAGCTCTTTGGATCTCATCTTGAGAGTTGACAGCAACAGATTCCAAATGCAGATAGCACTCTTGAAATGAACTCTGGACCTTTTATCTTCTCATTGTAATTGGGATAATGAGGGAATAACACACACCTGGCCATGGAACAGCTGAGAAGCCAATTGTCCCATTACTTTTGGTCCCTTAACAAGTGGGAGGCACATATGCAAACTGTTGTAATTCCTACACCGTTCACCTAATTAAAGCCGACAGTCTGCAGTTAAAGCACATCTTGTTCGTTTCATTTCACATCCATTGTGGTGGTGTATAGAGCCAAAAATGTTAGAATTGTGTCGATGTCCCAATATTTATGGACATGGCTGTATGTTAATAAATGAGCCCCTCAGCATCTCTTTTCTGAATGCAATAAACAGTGTGGTGCGTATACAATAGCACAACCATTTAAAGGGCTTTTCCTGTTTGCATCAGCGTCCTTTAAAATAATCACTTATGAAGGCAGCTGTAATTTTGTAATGTACTTCTTGTATCTTTATTGCTCCTGTCTCCTGTTCTGTCTATGCAGCTCTTTCTTATTTCCTGTGATGTTATATCCATGGGCGGGGCAGTAATAGGGGAGGGTCAATGTAACTAGCTGGTGGGAGGAGCTATAAACTAACTGGGTGTGGTTAGGGGCAATGCTGGAGCTGTGGCAGAGAAAGGAGGTTTGGTTGGAGACAGCAACAGGAAGTACTACATACAGGATAGAAACAAACCACAGGGATTAGTTTATATGGTGAGAACGGGTCAGGAGAGTCCAAATTGGAAAAAAAAGCATAAAGCATAAAGAAGATGTACATGAGGTAAGCAACTAAATGAGCATATCTGTAAAATATCATAGTAATCCATGAAAAACCTCCTAGAGGGGTTGCCCGGGCTATAGATATTAATGACCAGTCCTCAGGATAGGTCATCAATATCCGATCAGCGGGAGTCCAACTCCTGGCCCTGCGCTGATCATCTGGTTGAAGGGGCCGTACCTCTCATGCAAGTGCTGCATCCTCTTCAATCTTACCTGCATGCGGTCTTCCATATATTGGCAGTGCAGTGTAATTACAACTAATCATCCCATTCACTAGAATGGAGGAGAAAGCTGTAATTGTGGTCAGGACCTAAACGAGTGGAAGATGCCCAACCACCACCCCCCTACCTAATTGGCCTGAGGTGTGCCTTGGCCTCACTAGGTCGGTATGCCTGAAAAAGGGGGCATACCCTGAATGTGATGGTTGAATGACTGAATGAAGAATGGGAATGGGTGGGCAGGGGACGTCCGAATGCCGACGTGCTACCTGGGAGAGCCGGACTGCTTAAGACAGGTACCGGCCCCTCCCACAAATCCAGGCTAGCCTGCGGCCAGCCTTAACACTTGTGGTCAGGACCTAAACGAGTGGAAGATGCCCAACCACCACCCCCCTACCTAATTGGCCTGAGGTGTGCCTTGGCCTCACTAGGTCGGTATGCCTGAAAAAGGGGGCAAAACCCACCAGTGAGGGAAGGATTGGCCTGAGGTGCTACTCTGCCAATGTACTGAATGCTTGGACCAGCTCCGCTTGTGGCTCCGGGATATACCGTACAAAGCACCCCGAGCGCCAGCGCCCCAAGTGTTTGATGATATGCACAGGGACTCCATGCTTGGACGCTGCGGATGCCGCACCGATGCGGAAAGAATGCCCCGAGAATTGAGCCGGATTCAATCCTACACTGGTCAACAGGATGCGAATATGTTTGATGAACTGGCTGGACGTCAGTGGACCAACAGGGAATGGAAGTAATGGGTCGGTGGGGCTGTGAAGACTAAGGACCAGCAAGAGGTTGTCCAAGACTGTCACTGGACACCATGCGTTTGTGGTCTGGAAGAACTTAACTACATGGCCGGGACCTACCTGCCTTGTTTTGTTGTGAGGCAACTGCAAATGAAAGTTACTGCCCATCCTGACTAAATCTCCCTTGCGGAGAGCCACTGCCCCTTGTCTGGCCTGTGTCACTTCACCTGGTCTTAAAAACCCGTAAAACGCCAAGTACATCGCCGCCTTGATCACCAGGCTGGGAAGGACTCCGAATGGTGACAATGTGAGAACTTCCGACAGGCTACGAAACGTGTCCCCCGTAATAGGTCGACGGACCGACTTGACCGTGACCTGGCTTTTTTGAATGCCTCTGAGGATGGCCTTGATCGGGTGAGCTGAAAATATAGAGGGTCTGTCTGGCTCTTGAAGTGCCAAAAAATGCTGCACCCCAGCCAAATATAGCCTAATGGTGTTGTAGGATAAAGCCAATACCGAATGACAATAAGACACGAAAGCCACCATATACTTGACCTGACCTGTGTCACCTCTAGGATATGCCAACTGAAAGTTCGAAAAAACCACCCACGCTCGGCGGTACGACCGCAACGTACTGGCCGACAAAGACTTGGTAATGAGTGAACTGGCGACCACCATCAGAGAGTCTAAGCCAAGACCAGCAGCCGCCAGTCCGGTACCGGGGTGCCCACTGAGTCTGCTTCTGGGTTCTGTAAGAAAAAGCGAGAAATATAAAAACGAGATAAAGCATCAGCTGCAATGTTGCTGACCCCGTCCAAAAACAGGGCATGAAAATGAAACCCCTGTTCCAGAGCTATCCAGGTCAATCTACGCATGAAAGACATGATGAGTAACGATTTAGATCTGCCCTTGTTAATGATCTCTGCGGTCGCCATGTTGTCAGTGTGGAAAACCACCGTGTGACCCGACCACCTATGCCCCCAAACTATAGCAGCTGCTACGATAGGATAGATCTCGAACAATGCCGACGTCTGAGAAAACCCCGGCAACTGTAGCACGTGTGTGGGCCATGAGCCGGCGAACCAATGTGAGCCAAATATGGCCGCGAAACCTACCGAGGCAGCCGCGTCTGAAAATACGTGTGGAGAATCAGAAGTGGCCCTCGGAATAAACATGGAAATGCCGTTCCACCCGCTGAGAAATCTGTCCCACATGAACAGATCTGCTCGGGCGTTCGCATTAAGATGCACTGATGCGTCCAAATCACTGGTTTGTTGTAATAAGACTAGCAATCTTGAATGAATGATCTACCCTGAGGAATGATCCTCATGGCAAAGTTTAACATGCCCAATAGAGACTGCAATTCTCTCTTGGTGCAAACCTGAGACATGAGCAAGGAACGGACACCTGATTTGATTCTGTCGAGTTTGTCTTGTGGCAGACTGGCTGACATGGCGCGTGAATCCAGAGAGATCCCCAAGAACGTGACAACCTGCGCAGGCCCTTCTGTTTTGTGTTCGGCCACTGGAATGTTTAACTCCTTAAAGACCTGCAAGAGAACCTGCAAGTCAACAGGCGCCTGTGAGGGTTCTTCGATCAACAGAAAATCATCCAGGTAGTGAATGACATTCTGGCAACCCTGTTCCAACAAAATCCATTCCAGTGCCTGCGCTAACTTGTCAAACAGACTGGGGCTGCTCTTGGAACCAAACGTCAACTTGGTGGCGAAATAGTACGCATCTCTCCATTTGATGCCATGCCACTGCCAGAGAGATGGGCTAATGGGCAGCAGTTTGAACGTATCAGACACATCTGCTTTGGACAGCCAAGCCCTCATGCCTGTCTGAAGGATGACCTGGATAGCCTGGTGTACGGAAGTATACTTCAAGGAAAATTCCTCGGACGGAATCAACGAGTTGAGACTTGGAACGTGGGAAGAATGTGGAGCAGACAAATCATAAATCAAACAAAATTTATTGGAATATTTTCCCTGCACCACCCCCACCAGGCTTACCCTCCAAGTGCAGAAAGGAGGGGACTGGAAAGGACCAATGATGAAACCCTTGTCCAGCTCAACTGCCAAGAGTGAATCCACCAGACCAGCATGTTTAGAAGCCGACTGCAAGTTGGGGCATTCATGAGTCTGCTGGGGCAAGGTGATGAGCCCAGTGTGAAACCCAGTGAAAACCCTTCCACCAGGAATGTACGGAACGGCTGAACCGGATGAAGCCGCAGCAGCTGGTCTAGTGCCTCCACATTCACCCGGCTCAGTCACGCCGGCTTCAATGTGCAGACCGTGACCGGATGTGCCCTAAAACATGTGGCACAGACATGCAGGAGCCTGCACTGGCTGAAGTGACAGAGGCAAGGACACAAATTCCTCAATGTCTGAAGGCTGAGACATGACCACTGCAAACAACACAACAAACACCACAAAACAACAAAAAAAAAAAAAAAAACGAAGAAAGAAAAAGAGAAAAAAAAAACAACCTGTTAACCCTACGACCTGCTGCCCGTAAGCTGACGGACAAGATGACGGAATCTAAGCCCCTCCCCTTCCCCCCCCAGCAGCGTGAAACGATTGAACGAAAAGCCTTCGAGGCTGACAGGGAGTATGATAGTCGTTTCCACTGACGTATGAAGCGAGCCAGAGTTTGTGTGAATCTGTGACGTGGCAGATTAATTAAAAACGAATACTGCGGGCTAACGAACCTACAGACGTGGTAGGTGATGTATGTAAGTATAGGATTTGTGGAAAACAGACCGTATGACGTATGACACTAGTCTACGAGATGAAATGGGGTGTGTATGTCGTGCGAGCGTGTAGCTGTATTGGCGGATGTACCTATGCTAGAGGTGTATGGATGAAGCTTGGTGGATAAAGGTTCCCAAAAAAAAAATTTTTTATATATATATATATTTTTTTAAATCCCAAAAAATTCTCTTTTTCTTTTTTTTTTCTTTATTTGAACAACCCACTTTTTTTTTTACTTTATTTATCAATCCACTTGTACCCTTTTTTTTTTTTTTTTTTTTACTTTATTTAACAATCCACTTGTACCCTTTATTTTTTTTTTTTTTTGTCAAACTGCCTGATGTGCGAACTATGTGTCTAAGGTATGTATGTAGTGTATGTGATGAGTGTCAAACATGTGCACAAGCAGCAACCTTGTAAGTAATCAACTCAGTAATGGCACCAGGACCCAGCTGCCAGAGTTTAACCTGCTGAGCCCAGATGACTCGCAGCCCCTGTATGAACTTAGATACAGGTTATGCTGAGAGTGCTGAACAGGCAATGAGCTCCAACTATGTGACAATGCTGCCCCCTGGTGCCAAAACTTAATTGCATGTGCCTGAACGCAGTGAGGAGAAGCGATCCTCCGGCACACTTCCCCCTCTCTACACACCCTCCTACCCTCCTCCACGTTGCCACGCTCCCCAAACAAACCAGTTATCTTGGAAAACGATCTGAACAGCTTGCAGACTGAAGGGAAAGGTACACCCGGCTTCTCTGAGATCCGACTCGTGCAGGACGCTTGCTGATGACGTCACACCCGGAAGTAGCAGACGTCCGAATGCCGACGTGCTGCCTGGGAGAGCCGGACTGCTTAAGACAGGTACCGGCCCCTCCCACAAATCCTGCGGCCAGCCTTAACACTTACCTTGCACTGCCAATATATGGGAGCCTGCATGCAGGTAAAAATTGAAGAGAACGCAAAGCTTGCAGGAGTGCCAGTGTACCTTCTTATAGCTGATTTGTGGGGGTGCTGGGAGTCGGACCCCGACGATCTGATATTGATGACCTATCCTTTGGACTGGTCTTCAATATCTCTAGCCAGGACAACCCCTGTATTATTTAATAGATACCATAAGGGAGATTCACTAGGCAAGATATGCCAAATTTGTGGCGCAAATTGTGCCAAAAAACTGATTTGCATCAAATTTATGTAGATCACTGGGCAGATGGAATCTAGCCATCTCTAGCCATGTACTCACATGTGCCAAACAGGCTGCCTCGATACTCTGGGTGCAACGGCACCGCCCTTGTTGCACCAAGGAGCTAATTTACATAACATTAAAACGCCCTTTTTTATGGACTGGTGGCATGTATCGAGATGGGACAGATATCTTTAGAATATGCTGATAAGTGCATATCTACAGAGGCTGATGTTTTAGTTACAGGCATGTGGTGACAGATTCCCTTTAAAGCATTTGTAAAATGTCCCAGATTTATTAATGGTGTGTACCATGTTTGTGCTGCAAAATATAGGTGGCAAAAAGGTGGAGAGCAAGACGTGCCAAAATATGTCATACAGCGAGTGCCACTGTGATAAATGTGGTGGTTTTGGTCTGTTTTTATCCTTTCCATGTTTAGGACTGAATTAGTACATTTTGATTTTTAATCCATCCCAACCAAATTTCAAAATTTTCTAAATAACATCTACAGTGACTTGATGCATCGCAAAAGATAAGATGGAAGTAAAAGGTAGTCTACAGGAAAGTAGATAACATAATAATGGGTTTGGACCTTTTTTTGTTGGGTTTTTGGGTGTCATGACAAACATTTATTTATTTTTTTATTTAAAAAAACTAAAAATGTCAATATCACAAGGCACAAATTAGTATCAAATATTACAATACACATACAGTGTGTACACAAACAGTATATCTTTCACAAAAAATATCATGCAACAATATCCTTTGATGTTTATGATGCAATCATCCAGCCAATCATTCATACAAAAGAGAAACATATTTTTTTTGTTTTTTATTTTTATTTCACAACAAATTACAAAATTTCAATAGGCATGGCAAAGAGTTAATAAAGTTTTGCATATTTGTAATAATTTGTAATATCGGCTAGTGTTGCTTCTTATGTTTATATTCCCCTTGTCAATAATTTACTTAAGATCCCCGTGGTGAAAAACATGCAATTTAAATCCATAAATAGCCAGGCAACAACAATTACCACAGTACAAGAAGACTGCAATAAAATAAGCCTGTCTCGAGAATTCCCAGCAGAATATTGTATGTGAATGTTTGTAAGGACCCTCAGGGGTTGGATTGTTGTGTAATAGTAGCAATTTTGGGAAGTTGGAATTTGAAATTCAACTTTCATAAGAATTTTCTTGTGTTTTTTTTTCAGGTGCAAAAGTTTAACTTAGAAGTATAAAATGAGGTTTAGAGAATTTAACATTATCTTGGAAAGGTTTGGGTAAAGATGATGAGAACTCATAGTGACAGCTCATTGTGTGTATAGCTGTCACCTCATCTATCGACCAACAGATTTTGCTTTGGGCTATACCTCAAGGCATTGTCCTGGCAGTCCTCCTGGTTTTCACTGTTTAGCCCCTGTACAGGCATCTGGACTTCCACCAGGCCGCTACCTCCTGGAGAAGTCTCTGTATGATTGACAGCTGACCCATTGAGGTCAAGAGACACTGGTGCAGGACACCAAGGGGACAGGCAAAATTTTAGTCAGGAACAAACCAAAGTCAAGACAGGCAGAGTAGGTGCAGCATGGAAAACGGGTCCGAGGTCAGGGAGGGCAGCCTAGGGTCAATATGGAGGTCCGCAACAGGTCAGGTCAGGCAGCAGAGAGTCACAATCCAGAAACAGACAGAAAGTTGGAACACGGGCATACAATAGAAACAGCATACGTTTGCAGGATACTAGTAATCTAAGCAACCTCTGGCACTCTCCCACATGGGAGGCACCCAAAGGTAACAATCAACAGGTTCCTTGGGTGGAAGAAGTCTGAGAATATGTATATACTGCCCAACTATCTGGATATGTTTCTAGATAAAACTGGCGAAATGTTTCACATACTGTACCCTATTTTCAGTGACCCCTCAATACCTCCATAACAGAACAAGCCAGTGTACCCTCATCGGAAGCACCAGCACATTGTCCACATTACTTACCTCTTGTAATCTTCCACACTGATCTACAGTGATTGCTTGACATAAAACCAGAAGCTTCCTGACCAGAATGCCATACAAAGGCCTACAAGTCTTAAGTTATATGAGCTTCAGGTATCTGCATGTCAGATGTCACTTGATAATACTTCTGGCATTGAATCTGTGGCTGAAGTTAAAGGGTATATATGTCAGACATTTATAGCATAGCCACAGGATCCAACCCTTATCTATGGAGAGAACAGGGATCATTGGTGTTCTCTCAGTAGATGGGGTCATCAATGTCTAAAGTGGGAATACCCCATAGTTACAGCAGTACTTTTTGACTAAGGATGTAGAGAATGAACAAATAGCACGGTACTAGTGAAATCGGAACATTTGTAGGATAGAGGTGCCCACTCTGTTAATTAAAGGTATGCTACTTGAGTCATGCTGGTACACAATTATTATTATATACAGATGGAATAAGAGAACTTCCTTCTGGATTACAGGAGAATTCCATTTCAGGTTTGTGTACTTTTTTACAAATCACCGAGGCTTCAGTTGTACTGGGGGAGCTCTTTACTTTCAGGGTTGGACGCACTCTCTTCAGAAGTTAACTAAAATGACTACAGTTTGCAGAGTTGCAAAAAAATGTGAATGTCGAAGTGTCTTTTGCAGGGAATGTAGAAGAGTAAGGTTGGTAGGCCTCACTACACTGCTCTACAATAGATGGTAATGATGTGATATGCCATCGTGGCTGAGCAGCCTCACAGGAAAACTCACCCATATGTGGTATATGTACGTGCAGAGCGTAGTGTGTAGTGAGGCCCTGCACCCTTACCACCCTGATTATACACATTCTCTTTCCAAATTTTCTCCATTGGGAGCAGTTAACGATGACATCTTTCAGCCATGTCTTGTCTCTGCAGGGTTTACCACACAGACATCTTAGGTTCCTCACTAATCTCATATTTTTTTTCCCATGAAGCATTGCAAATAAGTCTCCATACACAGCTGGTCTCTTTAAGGCAGCGCCCTGCCTAACCCTAAGTCACATTAATGGTAATTCTCTTAGTAATAGTGCCCCCTACAGTGCCCCTAATAATGGTAATGCTTCCCAAGGGTGCTTCATTAGTAGCAGTGTCCTCCATATTGTGCCAACCAATTATAATGGCTCCACAGTACCCCCAGTAGTAATGAGGCCCCCAAATAGTGCTCCCAGTAGTTATATTGTCCCCTCAATGTCCCCAGTAGTTATAATATGTCCCCAGTTGTTTCCCAGTAGTTATATGCACCAGTAGTTATATGTCCCCAGTTGTGCCCCAGTAGTCATAATATGCCCCCAGTAGTTATATGCCCCAGTAGTTATAATATACCCCCAGTTGTGCCCCAGTAGTCATATGTCCCCAGTAGTTATAATATGCCCCCAGTTGTGCCCCAGTAGTTATAATATGCCCCAGTTGTGCCCCAGTAGTCATAATATGTCCCCAGTAGTTGTGTCCCCCCCCCAGCAGTTGTAATATGCCCCCAGTCATTATTATATGCCTCTAGTAGATATGTATTCCAGTAGTTATAATATACACCCCAGTAGTTGTTATAATGTGCTCCCAATATTGGTGATTAAAATTCTGGCCTGCAGTCTGAGTTACCAGATACCCGGTGCAGGCAGCACGATGATGTCATTGGCCTGCCTACTAACTTGAAGCATATGAGTGTGAATGGCAGGGACTGGAGCCACTGACTTCTGTAACCCAGCCCTGTATTCAGATGCAGAGCCCAGGAACATTGATGAGCATTTTGGGAGGTCATGGGCCCCCCAGAAGTCTTGGGACCAGGGCAGACACCCAAAATGATTTATTATAATCTTCCATTGAGCATAGTGACAGTATAAAAGTATTAATACAAACAACATTTTTTTTTGCCCATCATAGCGCCACATTCGAGTGTATAGGGCTGAGTTTAGTTATGACCAAGAGTGGAACTATTTCTGGAAAAATCAAAAGCACACTTTTTTTTAATAATCTCATACAACTGTTTTAAATCCTACTGTACGAATGTGATAGGATGAAATGTGGCCAGGACCTCTATGACAGCCGGATACAATCTGGAAATAAGGGAAATTGTTCCCTCTTCCGTTACTTTGCTTCATTACTATTAAAAATGAAATTATGCTTCAGCTGCTGATTAAAATGCTCATGACAAATGATGGCCCGTATAATTGCTGGCGTGTTGCTTTGATGAATTATATTTGCAGTGACTTTGTGAAGAAATGTAATTATTCTACTGTACAGCAAATATTAATGCCGCGTGCGCTCACTTCTCATGTAAATCGATAGAGTCATAATTCACCAGAGGCAGAGTTTGTCTTGGGCAAAATCAAGGAACAGGGTTGCAGGGTTCAGTATAGATTTGTTAACTCGCGGTGCTTTCCTTTGCTGCCAAATCCAGTCTGCAAATGTATCGTTCATATCTTTCAAGTAGACTCATCGGTTAAAATTAGAGATTCATATTGAAAATACAGGAGTCCGAGGTTACAATCATTTCAGTGTACTGTGGCCATTATAACATGAACCCGAAATCAGCTTACCATTGCCCGGAAGTCCCATTGTATCAGTCTGTTTCTCAGGGTTTAACCCCTTCCCGACTGCCCACTGGCTATATACGTCCTATCTGCACATACCCTGTGCAGATAGCACATATATAAACTGCCAGGCAGCCCTTTAATCCCAGCGCTGGGATTAAGGCCTCATGCACACGGACGTGTTTTTTTTTCAGCGGTCCGCAAAAACGGTTTCCGTTGTTCCGTGATCCATGTCCGTTTTTTCTTCCGTGGGTCTTCCTTGATTTTTGGAGGATCCACGGACAAGAAAAATGAAAAAAAAATCTAAGTCAAGTTTGCCAGACACGGATCACGGACGCGGATGACAATCTTGTGTGCATCCGTGATTTTTCACGGACCCATTGACTTGAATGGGTCCGCGAACCGTTGACCGTGAAAAAAATAGGACAGGTCCTATTTTTTTCACGCCCAGGAAACACGGATCACGGATGCGGCTGCCAAACGGTGCATTTTCCGATTTTTCCACGGACCCATTGAAAGTCAATGGGTCCGCCAAAAAAAAATGGAAAACGGAACCACGGACGCGGATGCACACAACGGTCGTGTGCATGAGGCCTAAGGCTAGGGCTACACGACAACAATTTTTATAATGATAGTCTATGGTGTCGCACTGCGACATGCGGCATGCTGCGACTGTGACGCGACAGTAGCAGATAAATCCATCTTGGATGGATTTTTTGCTACTGTTGTGTCGCAGTTGCAGCATGTCGCATTTCGCAGTGCGACACCATAGACTATCATTATAAAAATTGTCGCACGCACGACATTGGTGCGACACATGTCGTCGTGTAGCCCTAGCCTTAAGCTCCTGCAATCTAGCAGGAGCAGGTCGGGTCCTGGCTGTCAGACACAGCGGAGACCCTGAGGAGAAGACAGGAGCGCTTTATTACCACTTCTGCCTTCTCCTGTGCCGGCAGGAGAGTGCAGCACGAGGGGAGAGCAGGAAGCGGCCGAGCCGCTTCCTCTAGTAGTCCCGGCGGTCACGGGAGCAGAGCTGCATGGTCTAAGGAGACCCTGATCAGTGCTGGCTGTGTGTACAGGGGGCTGTTTTCCCCTATAACTGGGGCTCCTGTGGATGCCCCAGCTACAGTGCAAACAGTGAAATAAAAGTAAAAAAAAAAAAAAAAAGTCAGTGTCCTCCAGAGGTCTTTTAATGACCTCCTGGGGGACATATTATGTGCCAAAAATGCATTTAAAATATAAGTAAAAAAAAATAAAAAATTATATATATCTAAAAAAAAAATTATTAAAAATGCTGTCACTAGCAGAAACCGTCACCATACTCGCACCGTTCACTCAAACCTCTACATGTTATTCTGCCACAGATGTACGTTAGAGAAGTCTCTGACTGGTTGTGAGTGGTAATCTCTGTACAAGCAATGGTAGACAGCTGAACTCACTAATATCCCTATCGTGGTACCAGTTGCATGTGAAGATCCAGTGAGGAGGATACAATGAAAATGCTTTGGTAATTTATTGAGTTTACCTTGAGCAAAGACATATAGAGGTCATTAGAGGTCAAAACGAATGCTGTCTCCAGCTCTGAGTCTGCTGCAGAAGAAAACACATCAGGACCAGGGAAACAGGAAATGATGTCACCGAAAGGGAGGAGTAGAGTGAGAGCAAAGGCAAATGAGAGTTACATAATGCATTCAGCAAACCTATAACAAGAATGACCACAGGGTGGCAGCATTACATAGTATGGTAATAATATAATAACACGAATACAGCAATTAATCTTAAATGGAAGAAATAAATGCTGAAACAGCACACTCCCCATCTGAAATCCTAGGATGTCACACTATATACTAACATGAATGTCCATATGATGTTCAATGAAAGTACTGGAACCTGAAAGACAAAAGGCAACAAAGAAAGCACTTTAAACTGGAATGGGCGGACAGGAACAGTCTAAATGGCTGGTATGCCTGGTTCGCAATGTCTGCAATTTTCTAGGAATAGTCCAGTGATCGACAACTAAATGAACGAAAAGTTCTTAAAAAGTTCCTCAAGGCAGAAGAAATCATTTCTCAACTGGTAAGAGGAGAACAATGTCAGTTGTAGGCCTGATGAAGGACTTGGGATCGCCTCTTTTTGCTATAGTGACTCCCACTTTACGGACCTTGCCATCTTCATTGGCGAAGATTTTTGAGATGAGACTCATGGGCCAGGAATTTCTTTCCACCTTCTGGTCTTTAATGAGAACAAGATCTCCTATTTGTAAGTTTGGCTTGACCTGCTGCCACTTACTATGTCCTTGAAGAATGATTAAGTACTCCTTTTTCCACCTACTCCAGAAACAGTTGGCCAGATGTTGAACGTGTTTCCACTGTTTCTGATATAGGTTAGGCTACTTTCACACTTGCGTTTGGAGAGGATCCGTCTGGTGTCTGCACAGACGGATCCGCTCCTGTAATGCAAACGCTTGCATCCGTTCAGAACGGATCCGTCTGCATAACTGGTTTTTACAGATCTGATTTTTCACTTCGTGAAAACTCAGATCCGACAGTATATTCTAACACAGAGGCGTTCCCATGGTGATGGGGACACTTCAAGTTAGAATATACTAAAAGAACTGTGTACATGACTGCCCCCTGCTGCCTGGCAGCACCCGATCTCTTACAGGGGGCTGTGAGCCGCACAATTATTGTGCGAATCATAGCCCCCTGTAAGAGATCAGGTGCTGCCAGGCAGGAGGGGGCAGACCCCCTCCCTCCCCTGTATTAATTGTGACCAGTGCGGCCCCCCTCCCTCTACACTGCGTGCAGAATTATTAGGCAAATGAGTATTTTGACCACATCATCCTCCTTATGCATGTTGTCTTACTCCAAGCTGTATAGGCTCGAAAGCCTACTACCAATTAAGCATATTAGGTGATGTGCATCTCTGTAATGAGAAGGGGTGTGGTCTAATGACATCAACACCCTATATTAGGTGTGCATAATTATTAGGCAACTTCCTTTCCTTTGGCAAAATGGGTCAAAAGAAGGACTTGACAGGCTCAGAAAAGTCAAAAATAGTGAGATATCTTGCAGAGGGATGCAGCACTCTTAAAATTGCAAAGCTTCTGAAGCGTGATCATCGAACAATCAAGCGTTTTATTCAAAATAGTCAACAGGGTCGCAATAAGCGTGTGGAAAAACCAAGGCGCAAAATACCTGCCCATGAACTGAGAAAAGTCAAGCGTGCAGCTGCCAAGATGCCACTTGCCACCAGTTTGGCCATATTTCAGAGCTGCAACATCACTGGAGTGCCCAAAAGCACAAGGTGTGCAATACTCAGAGACATGGCCAAGGTAAGAAAGGCTGAAAGACATCCACCACTGAACAAGACACACAAGCTGAAACATCATGACTGGGCCAAGAAATATCTCAAGACTGATTTTTCTAAGGTTTTATGGACTGATGAAATGAGAGTGAGTCTTGATGGGCCAGATGGATGGGCCCGTGGCTGGATTGGTAAAGGGCAGAGAGCTCCAGTCCGTCTCAGACGCAAGCAAGGTGGAGGTGGAGTACTGGTTTGGGCTGGTATCATCAAAGATGAGCTTGTGGGGCCTTTTCGGGTTGAGGATGGAGTCAAGCTCAACTCCCAGTCCTACTGCCAGTTTCTGGAAGACACCTTCTTCAAGCAGTGGTACAGGAAGAAGTCTGCATCCTTCAAGAAAAAACATGATTTTCATGCAGGACAATGCTCCATCACACGCGTCCAAGTACTCCACAGCGTGGCTGGCAAGAAAGGGTATAAAAGAAGAAAATCTAATGACATGGCCTCCTTGTTCACCTGATATGAACCCCATTGAGAACCTGTGGTCCATCATCAAATGTGAGATTTACAAGGAGGGAAAACAGTACACCTCTCTGAACAGTGTCTGGGAGGCTGTGGTTGCTGCTGCACGCAATGTTGATGGTGAACAGATCAAAACACTGACAGAATCCATGGATGGCAGGCTTTTGAGTGTCCTTGCAAAGAAAGGTGGCTATATTGGTCACTGATTTGTTTTTGTTTTGTTTTTGAATGTCAGAAATGTATATTTGTGAATGTTGAGATGTTATATTGGCTTCACTGGTAAAAATAAATAATTGAAATGGGTATATATTTGTTTTTTGTTAAGTTGCCTAATAATTATGCACAGTAATAGTCACCTGCACACACAGATATCCCCCTAAAATAGCTAAAACTAAAAACAAACTAAAAACTACTTCCAAAAATATTCAGCTTTGATATTAATGAGTTTTTTGGGTTCATTGAGAACATGGTTGTTGTTCAATAATAAAATTAATCCTCAAAAATACAACTTTCCTAATAATTCTGCACTCCCTGTATATTCATTGGTGGCCAGTGCGGCCCCCCCTCCCTCCCTCCTTAGTATTAAATGTGACCAGTGCGGCCCCCCTCCCTCTATATTCATTTGTGGCCAGAGCGGCCCCCCCTCCCCCTCCCCAGTATTAATTGTGACCAGTGCGGCCCCCCTCCCTCTATATTCATTGGTGGCCAGTGCGGATTCCCAGTATTAAATGTGACCAGTGCGGCCTCCCCCCCCCCCTAATTAAAATCACCCCCCCCCCCCTCCCCATCATTGGTGGCAGCGGAGAGTTCCGATCGGAGTCCCAGTTTAATCGCTGGGGCTCCGATCGGTTACCATGGCAGCCAAGACGCTATTGCAGTCTTGGCTGCCATGGTTACTTAGCAATAAATAGAAGCATTATACTTACCTGCGAGCTGCGATGTCTGTGACCGGCCGGGAGCTCCTCCTACTGGTAAGTGACAGGTCTGTGCTATAGACAATGCGCCGCACAGACCTTTCACTTACCAGTAGGAGGAGCTCCCGGCCGGTCAAAGACATCGCAGCTCGCAGGTAAGTATAATGCTTCTATTTATTGCTAAGTAACAATGGCAGCCAAGACTGCAATAGCGTCTTGGCTGCCATGGTAACCGATCGGAGCCCCAGCGATTAAACTGGGACTCCGATCGGAAACTTTCCGCTGCCACCAATGATGGGGTGATTTTAATTAGGGGGGGAAGAGGGGAGGCCGCACTGGTCACATTTAATACTGGGAATCCGCACTGGCCACCAATAAATATAGAGGGAGGGGGGCCGCACTGGTCACATTTAATACTGGGGAGGGAGGGAGGCGGGGGCCGCACTGGCCACCAATGAGTTAAATACAGGGAGGGGGGGTCTGCCCCCTGCTGCCTGGCAGTCATGTACACAGTTCTCAGTATATTCTAACTTGAAGCGTCCCCATCACCATGGGAACGCCTCTGTGTTAGAATATACTGTCGGATCTGAGTTTCACGATCTAACTCAAATCCGATGGTATATTCTAAACATGGAGGCGTTCCCATGGTGATGGGGACGCTTCAAGTTAAAATATACCATCGGATTGGAGAAAACTCCGATCTGATGGTATATTAATAGGGGACTCCTGACTTTACATTGAAAGTCAATGGGGGACGGATCCGTTTGTAATTGCACCATATTGTGTCAACGTCAAACGGATCCGTCCCCATTGACTTGCATTGTAAGTCTGGACGGATCCGTTTGGCTCCGCACGGCCAGGCGGACACAAAAACGCTACAAGCTGCGTTCGGGTGTCCGCTTGCTGAGCGGAACGGAGGCCAAACGGTGGCAAACTGATGCATTCTGAGCGGATCCGCCTCCACTCAAAATGCATTGGGGCTGTACGGATCCGTTCGGGGCCGCTTGTGAGAGCCTTCAAACTGAGCTCACAAGCGGTACCCCGAACGCAAGTGTGAAAGTAGCCTTACCAGAAGAAGACTCTTCAGGTGGATTAGGAACAGATACAAACTTCTGAGTGAGAAGAGTTGCTGGAGTGAGAATGGCAGGGGATTTTGGGTCCATAGATACAGGTACAAGAGGCCTTGCGTTGACGATAGCAGATACCTCAGCTAGAAAGGTGGTCAAAGTCTCATGGGTGAGCCTTGAGAAGTTAGAGTCCATAAGCATAACGTCCAATATTTTGCGGGTGATGCATGTCATTCTTTCCCATGAACCGCCCATATGAGAGGCATAAGGGGGGTTAAATATCCATGTACAACCATTGTTGGCCAAGTAGTCTTGAACTGGCTTAGAACTGAATTGCAATTCTCGGCAGGCGCCTATGAAGTTGGTTCCACAGATCTCATTTGCTTTACTGGTCCTCTGTCTTAAAGCATTGATGAAACTAGAAGCGTTCATGGATTCTATTACTTCAATGTGTCTAGCACGTACACCTAAGCATGTAAACAACACTGCCCATCGTTTGCTGTCTGCATGACCACCTCTGGTCCTACGTGCAGTGACTGTCCATGGCCTGAAGACATCCAGACCAACATGAGTAAACGGTGGTTCGGTGCTTGTCCTATCAACTGGCAAATCAGACATTTGTTGATGTTGCAGTTTTCCCCTTGCCTTGCGACATTTAATGCAATGGTGAATTATATGAGCAACATGTCTTTTTGCTCCCACTATCCAAAGACCTGTGGCTCTTAATGCACCCTCAGTGAAATGTCTGCCTTGGTGCTTGATTCTTTCATGATAATGCCGTATCGCAGTGTAGTAACATGGTGATGGGCAGGAATAATGAGGGGATTCCTTTCTGAAATCTCTAACTTAGCCTTGTTTAGGTGACCACCAACCCTCAGCATGCCATAATCGTCAATTACTGGTTTCAAGTTGACAATGGGGCTGCCTTTTGGAATGTCTTGCTTGTCATGTATACATTTTAGTTCCTTGTGAAAGGCACTATGCTGTACGTTACGTATCACAATCAACTCACTTAGGACAATATCTTCTGCAGAGAGAGGTTTATGAAAATGTGCCAACTGCAACATTCAGCGTTATGTTTCTCAGCGCGAAAGCACTGTACAATGGTGTGAACGAGCTTTGACCATCTGGAGAAGCGTTCAAAGTGGTGACAGCCCAAGCCACACCTCCTTTCAGACTTGGTGACAAGGGTACTAACTTCCGGGCGAATCTCTGGATCTTCATGAGGATCTTGGAGTCTTGAGTAGGAGTTTATTTGTTCTGGTTCAGCAAAAACTCTGGACCTGTTAACCTAGATGAATTTGCAGAGACTCTACCAGATGCTGGTCTGGTGGCGCAATCCTGTGTCCTTTTGAGCAGATCTATGGCCTCCTCCGCTGTGGGCAAGGATTTGAGTGCGTCGTCCATGTAGAAGTCTCTTTCAACAAAGTTTCGGGCATCTTTTCCAAACTCTGACTCACGATCAGAGGCAGCCCTACGTAGGCCATATGTAGCAACAGCAGGTGAAGGACTGACCGAACACATGCACCTTCATGCAGTATTCAACCATTTCCTTGCTGGTGTCATTGTCTCTGTGCCAAAGAAACTGGAGGTAATTTCTGTGGTCTTGCCGTACGATAAAGCAATGAAACATTTGTTCAATGTCTGCAGTAATGGCAACTGGCTCCTTTCTGAATCTTATAAGTACTTTTACCAGATTATTGGTTAGGTTTGGACCGGTGAGAAGAACGACATTCAGAGATATGCCATAATGTTTGGTACTCGAGTCGAATACCACTCTTATCTGGTTTGCTTTCCGTGGGTGATATACTCCAAAGGAGGGAAGGTACCAGCATTCTTCATGCTCTTGCAAAAGGTGGAGTCGGCTCGGCATGGTCATTGTGAAATATCCTTTCAATGAAGGCCACAAAATTATTTTTCATTTCAGGCTTGTTTTTTAACGTATGTTGCAAGGAGATGAATCTGGATAGTGCCTGTTCCCGGTTGTCAGGAAGTCTGGCTCTTACAGCACGGAAAGGTAAAGGTGCAACCCAGTGGTTAGATGCATCTTTGAAGAATCCATTGTCCACTATTTTAATAAACTCTTTGTCATCTATGGACAAGGCTAATCTGTTGTCCTCTGGTGTTGTACAAAACACTGATCTTTCTAAGTTGTCATAAAGGGTAGGAATGATGTCTGGTGCCTTGAGGTTAGAAAGATTTTCCTTTACCTCGTAATGATGAACACATGGCTTAAAGTGAGTTGTGCGACCATTTTTGAGCACAAAAGTTTTGAAGGAGTTCACTTGAGATGGTTTGTGGCTCTTATCTATGCATACATCGCCCACAATCACCTAGCCTAAGTCGAGTCTCTGTGCATATTGGCCGTTGTGTGGACCGTTGCATTGTTGCCGCACCATGTGGACCCTCAGAATGTCTCCCGAGCAAGAGTAGGACGTCAGCATTCATGTCCATAGGAGGAATTTCACTAGCTAAATGTTTCAAGTGGGAATGATGGTATGCAGCTTCTGGAGTAGGAAATTCCTCTCTTTCATCAGGTATCTGGTCGCATTCAATTAACATTGGCAAGGTTATATGAACGTTCCCTTTAATGGAGGAGATAAGGTATCCAGTGGCTCTTCTACCATAAGTCTCTACACGACCAGAACAAGTGTTGAGGGTGCATGGCGTTGCTTCTTACGTTATGCCGAAAATCTCAAGAATTTAGGTTTCGCCAGAGACCTATTGCTTTGTTCATCTATAATGGTGTACATTCTGGTGGCCTTTTCAGATTGCCCTTCTGGATAGACGTTGACCAAACACACTTTTGCACAGCACTTGGAACCAGTCTCCTTGCCACATATTTCCATACAGGAAGAAGAGACAGTCGTTGTAGCTAGCTCTTGAGCCGGTGGCTCCCTGCCATGAAGTGCAACGGCTTTGGGTGCGGTTTGAGGTAGTGCGTTGTCTGGAGGCAAAGTAGGATGCATTGCTGTAACATGCTTGTCACTGCTGCATTCTGCACACCTGATGATAGCTTTACAGTCTTTTGGCCTAATGATTTGAAGAGGCACTACACTTGTAACACACTTCAAGCTCTTTGAGTGTCTCTTTGAGTTCTTGCAAAGTCTTTGCCCTGAGCCCACAACATTCTTTTAAAGGATGAGGTCTTTTGTGGATAGGACACCTGCGGTTAGGGTCCTTTTCTTTAAGGACGGGGATGTCCTTCCTAGTAGTGGAGGCTGCAATAAGTGGGACGTTTGTTTTTCTAATGGATACTAAGCCCCTTAAGTCTCTCCGTTTACTTGTTGTGTTGTCATACCTTGAGCATGAGGGTGAAGCAGGTAGAGTGGATTCTGTGAAGTCAAAGCTGGGATCATTCTTCTTCCGAGCTTGGTCACTGATGAATCTGGAAAAATAAGAGAAAGAGGGAAAAGACACATTGTGTTCTCTCTTGTATCTGGAGCCCTCTTCTGCCCATTTTTCTTTCATGCCGTGTGGTAGTTTCAACACAACTGGATTGACACCAGTGGCAGTATCAAGGTAACTTAGTCCTAGCAGACGTGGGTCCATTTTAGCCAATTCTAATTGGTTTAGTAGGTCGCTCAGATCCTGGGGCTTGCGATTGTCCTTGCTAGTTATCTTTGGGAAGGCTTGAAGTCTCTTGAATAAGGTGCTTTCTATAGCTTCAGAACTGCAATAGGTATGTTCAAGTCTTTCCCATGCTGCAGCGAGACCTTCCTCTGAGTGGCCAGCATGAACTGCTCTTAAAGGGGTATTCCCATCTTTGACAATGGGGGCATATCACTAGGATATGCCCCCGTTGTCTGATAGGTGCGGGGAGCGCTGTGGCTGGAAGATCCCAGATTTCCCGGGGTCGTCCACCACCAAGCGCTAATCCCTGCCTCTCCCATAGAAGTGAACGGGAGCATTCCGCGCATGCGCAGCCCATGCTCCCATTCCTTTCTATGGGGCAGACGGCAATTGCCGAGCCAGCACTCGGCTATTTTCGGCGGCCCCATAGAAATGGATGGAGGGCGGCTGCGCATGCGCAGTGCGCTCTCCTTCACTTTCGGGGCTTCGTTCTCGATATAGGTGCGGGTCCCAGCGGTGGGACCCACACCTATAAGACAATGGGAGCATATCCTAGCGATATGCCCCCATTGTCTGAGATGAGAAAACCCCTTTAATGTCTTTACGCGTTCTGCAGATTCTGGGCCTAACCAGTTGACAAGCAAGTCAAGTTCTTCCTTGGCAGTGAGGTTAAGATTGCTGATTACTGCTTCAAAGGTCGATTTCCAGGCTCTGTAGTTTTCAGCACGGTCATCATACTTCAAGAGGCTAATGTTAATCAGCTCCCTTGTCAACATGTATCTGGCAAAGTCCCACATGTCTGATCTCCCATACCTTGTTGCTGGATTGCATTGTGGTGTCTCTGGGGCATGTAGAGGCTTTGGCATATAAGGCTGGATTCACACGTCCGTGGAACACGGTCCATGTGATACCGGCCTGGATTTCTTCTGAGTGCAGGAGCGCACGGCGTCATTGGTTGCTATGACGCCGTGCGCTTCCTGCTGCCGCCGCAGTACGGTGATGCACTGGTATAGATCGTACCAGTGAATTACTGTACTGCGGCGGCAGCAGGAAGCGCCCGGCGTCATAGCAACCAATGACACCATGCACTCCTGAACTCAGAAGAAATCCAGGTCGGTATCACACGGACGTGTGAATCCAGCCTAAGGCCTCATGCACACGGCCATTGTTGTGTTCCGTTCCGCAAAATGGGGTTCCGTTGTTCCGTGATCCGTTTCCGTTTTTGTTTCCGTGTGTCTAACTTTATTTTTGGAGGACCACCAGACATAAAGGAAAGTAAAAAAAAGTCTAAGACAGGTTTGCCATGCAAATGATAGGAAAAAAACGGACGCGGATGACAATCTTGTGTGCCGTTTTTTAGCGGTCCTATTGACTTGAATGGGTCCGGAAACCGTTTTCCGTGAAAATAATAGGACAGGTTATATTTTTTTGACGGACTGGAACCACGGATCACGGACGCGGATGGCAAACGGTGCATTAGCCGAGTTTTCAACGGACCCATTGAAAATCAATGGGTCCGCAGAAAATCACAAAAAACGGCACAACGGACACGGAATAAAACAACGGTCGTGTGCATGAGGCCTAAGGCTGAGATTGGACAGAATGATGTGGCATAAGGATTAAGCTGTGATTCAGTCTATGGAGGATCAGCTGGCTCGATGCTAGAAATTACCTTGTTATTGGTGGATGACGACATCTGGTGCTCTGTGGGTTCACGCAGATGGTAATTTTAGAAGTGGCGTTTGTACATGTGATTTAACAGGAGGAGCAGGCGATGATTGCCTTAACACATATCTGGCAGTGTGGTCGGCTGGGTCTTCCACTTCTCCTAGAATAAAACAGTCTAGGTCAGTGCCTTGGCCTAATGCTTGCTCGAGGACCTTCAATTTAGCTAAGATAGCTGCTTTTTCCCTTTCTGTTTAGAGAATTTTTAGTTGTGCTTCTGCCTCTGGCTCCATTTCTGCCTCCTTCTTAGCAAAGGAACTTCTAACACTAGCTTCCTCTGCTTCTGCCCGGATCTCTATAAGCTTGTCATGTAGCGCCGACCTTCCAGAACAAGAGGTTTTGGAAGATGAAAGCGTATATTTGGTTGAAGTTGATCGATGGGATCTCACCTCCTGCAAGTGTGCGATGCGGAGTTCTGCCTTGTTCTTAGTGTCTTCTACTAAGGTATCCTTCTCTTGGAGTAGATTCTTTCTCTGTCTCAACTCTTCTGAAGCATCATCAAATTGGAAATCGTTCAGAAAGTTATGTACTTTGCAGACAGTTGCTGATAGCAAACATAGGCGTTAGTTAAATGATTCAACGCTGTGGTTAACTTTGGTGCATCATTGTTCTAGCATGAAAGAGCTGCTATATGGTGTTTAGTTCTTTGCAATTAATCATTTAAATTGTCATTGAACTCTTCTTTGGTTGCCTCAAACTTCTCTCTAATCTTTTGTGTTGGTGTGATAACACGTTTAGATCAGTTGTTTCACACTTGTTTGTTATGTATATAATTCCACATGTGTTAATTCATAGTTTTGATGCCTTCATAGTCATGAAAATAAAGAAAACTCTTTGAATGAGAAGGTGTGTCCAAACTTTTGGTCTGTACTGTACGTTAGAGAAGTCTCTGACTGGTTGTGCGTGGTAATCTCTGTACAAGCAATGGTAGACAGCTGAACTCACTAATATCCCTATCGTGGTCCCAGTTGCATGTGAAGATCCAGTGAGGAGGATACAATGGTAATTTATTGAGTTTACCTTGAGCAAAGACATATAGAGGACATAGGGGACATAAGAGGTCAAAATGAATACTCTCTCCAGCTCTGAGTCTGCTGCAGAAGAAAACACATCAGGACCAAGGAAACAGGAAATGATGTCACCGAAAGGGAGGAGTAGACAGAGAGCAAAGGCAAATGAGATTTATATAATACATTTAGGAAACCTATAACAAGAATGACCACAGGGTGGCAGCATTACATAGTATGGTAATGATATAATAACACGAATACAGCAATTAATCTTAAATGGAAGAAATATGGTAAATGCTGAAACAGCACACTGTCACGGTGGGGAGTGGGGGAAACCCCCCACTGTACAATGTGGGGAAAATAAGGTAGCAGCTAAGCCTGGAAACAGGGAAAAGGAAGCAGAAAACAAACTAAGCATCCCTAAATCCTATCCCTGACCACCTGACTGTATGAGCCGCCCTCGATGGTAGGGGGGCTCACACTCTCGAACTTGGGCCCTATTGACCCTATTGGTCCCTGCAATATGGCATCAGAAGGTGGAGACAACCGATTCCTCCACGACACGGAGGAACCAGAGTCTCCAATAAGCCTAGCAACAAAGTGGAAGAAAGCAGCCAGCAGTGGACGACAAGACAGGTAAGTGTCCAGAGGCAGAAAACACCACTGCCAACAGGACCAACATAGACACCTACCTGACACAGCTACAGGAACTCAAGCCGTCCACGCCGCTACCACTGGATCCTGAAAATGCGCATAGGCGCAAACACACACACAGGCAGGACCCAGCACAAACACCAAACACAGGATCCAGTAGAAACAACCTGGACCACCATGAGGCATGAACCATGGCGGCACCAGGCCGAGCTGCTTGTAGTTCCCCCTTCGGGGAACTCCAGGGACCACCTTCCGGAGGTAAGGACATACAAAGGATATGTCTGGCATCCATGCTGACCTGAAACGCCAAACAGGCCAGACATGAAACACCAAACCAGACATAACAACAAACCCCAAACATAAACCCACACCAAACATACAACAAGGGAGGTAGGGTAACAGCAACAGACACAAAGGGGTGACATCAGGTGACATCGATGTCCTATAAGGTGGCCCTCAAGGACTGGGCAAATGGAAAAGCACCAGTTCCTCAAGACACTGAAGACAATCTGACCTCAGGCTCACAACTCAGAACTATAAGGCTGAGTTAACACGGGCGAGATTTCCGCGCGGGTGCAATGCATGAAGTAAACGCATTGGACCCGCACTGAATCCTGACTCATTCATTTCTATGGGGCTGTGAACACGAGCAGTGATTTTCACGCATCACTTGTGCGTTGCGTGAAAATCGCAGCATGCTCTATATTGTGCGTTTTTCACGCAACGCAGGCCCCATAGAAGTGAATGGGGCTGCGTAAAAATCGCAAGCATCCGCAAGCAAGTGCGGATGCGGTGCAATTTTCACGCATGGTTGCTAAGATGACAGTCTATTCACTGTATTATTTTCCCTTATAATTACATGGTTATAAGGGAAAATAACAGCATTCTTTAATACAGAATGCTTAGTAGAAGGTCAATCCTCCTCCTCCTCTTGATCGCGTAGTTGCCGATATCTTCTTACTTCTTTAATCATGAGCTGCCGGCTAAAGGACCTGTGGTGACGTCACATCACATGGTCCATCACCGTGGTGATGGATCATGTGATTGGACCATGTGATGAGCTCAGTGACGTCACCACAGGTCCTGAAGAAAGAACAGGAGACCGGCAGCTACACGATCAATTGGAGGAGGTGAGTTAATTTTATTTATTTTTTTAACCCTCAATTGACCCTCAATTGACCTTGTACTAAGCATTCTGTATTAAAGAGGACCTTTCACTTGTAAAAACAATGTGAACTAAGTATGCTGACATATAGAGCGGCGCCCGGGGATCTCACTGCACTTACTATTATACCCGGGCGCCGCTCCGTTCTCCCGTTATGCCCTCCAGTACCTTTGCTCTGTAAGTTATAGTAGGCGGTGTCTTCCCTTGTCCTGTGGGCGTCTCCTTCTCCTAGGCTGCAACGCTGGCCAATCGCAGCGCACAGCTCACAGCCTGGGAGTTTTTTTTTCTCCCAGGCTGTGAGCTGTGCGCTGCGATTGGCCAGCGCTACAGCCTAGGACAGTGGTGGGCAAACTTTTTTGTCAACTGAGCCAAATATCGCCAAAACCACGATTGAAATTTATTTCGAGAGCCACATTTTTAAAACCTAAAATATTGCGTCAACAGTACCAGTGAGGACTATTAGGGCTCATGCACGCGACCGTGTGCCCGCCGTTGCCATATTGCAGGCCGCATACGGCGGTTCCGCAATACACGGGCACTGGCCGTGTGCAGCCCGCATCAAGGACCCATTCACTTCAATGGGTCCAGGATCCGGGATATGAGTGCTACAGAGTGCTTCCGTGGTGCTTCTGGCTGTGCCTACGCACCGCAAAAAAGTAGCGCATGCACTACTTTTTTGCGGTGCGGAGGCACAGCCAGAAGCACCACGGAAGCACACTGTAGCACTCATATCCCGGATCATAGACCCATTGAAGTGAATGGGCTACTTTTTTTCCGGTGCGGGCAGTGGGATGCGGATCGCGAACCCCATTCAAGTGAATGGGTCCGCGATCCTCATGCAGTTGCCCCATGGTCTGTGTCTGTGCATTGCGGACCGCTATTTGCGGTCCGAAGCACAGGCACAGCGCCCTTACATTCGTGGGCATGAGCCCAGAGTGTGTTTTTACATACTTTTATATGTACTTTCTTTTATTTGGATCTTGATTATTATTTCATTTTATCTTTATCATTTTTTACTTTTATTAAACTTGTCTGCAGATGTGGATGTAATGTGGATGACGCACTTATGGGGGATATCTGTGGATGACGCACTTATGGGGGATATCTGTGGATGACGCACTTATGGGGGATATCTGTGGATGACGCACTTATGGGGGATATCTGTGGATGACGCACTTATGGGGGATATCTGTGGATGACGCACTTATGAGGGATATCTGTGGATGACGCACTTATGGGGGATATCTGTGGATGACGCACTTATGGGGGATATCTGTGGATGACGCACTTATGGGGGATATCTTTGGATGACGCACTTTTGGGGGATATCTGTGGATGACGCACTTTTGGGGGATATCTGTGGATGACGCACTTTTGGGGGATATCTGTGGATGACGCACTTATGGGGGATATCTGTGGATGACGCACTTATGGGGGATATCTGTGGATGACGCACTTATGGGAGATATCTGTGGAGGGCACCTATGGGGGATATCTGTGGATGACACATATATAGCATAAGATGCTATATAAGTGCCCTCCACAGATATCCCCCATAAGTGCCCTCCACAGATATCCCCCATAAGTGCCCTCCACAGATATCCCCCATAAGTGCCCTCCACAGATATCCCCCATAAGTGCCCTCCAGTAAGTAAAGTAAAGTATTAGTGGGGGGGAAGGGAGGAGGCAGGGACACTTGCGGTGGGGCCGGTGCACACACCGGGGGCAGCTCCTACCTTTCTGCTGCAGGACATTTCGCTCCTCCTGGACCTGAGCGGCGGCCTCTTCACCACTCCTCACATGGCCGGTGTTCTGCTGAAAGTCCGCCCTTCTGCTGCTGTGCGCAGCGTGACATCTCACCCTCCGTCATGCGCCTCCTGCCCCGCCTGCCTGCTTCATTCATAAAATGGAAGGAGCAGACAGACGGGGCAGGAGGCGTATGACGGACATTTTGCAAGCTTGAGCGGCGTGATATGACTGCGCGGCCGCCCACCTGCCAGCCCGAACCAAAGAGCCGCATCTAAGGTTTAAAAGAGCCGCTTGTGGCTCGCGAGCCGCACTTTGCCGACCACTGGCCTAGGAGAAGGAGACGCCCACAGGACAAGGGAAGACACCGCCTACTATAATTTTGGTATTCACAAATGGGGATTCGGTATATGATGTCATTGTAGGCGAAACCTTGGGATCTAGTGATCACCAGTCAGTGTGGTTTAATATAAGAACTGTGAAAGAGTCCCACCACACAAAAACAAAAGTTTTAGATTTTAGAAAAACAGACTTTTCAAAATCGAAATTAGTCATAAATGAGTCCTTATCAGACTGGAACGGAGTACATGGAGTCCAGGAGAAATGGGACTACTTAAAAGGTGCATTATTGAAGGCAACAGAAAATTGCATTAGACTTGTCAGTAAAAGCAAAAAAAGGAAGAGACCACTGTGGTACTCAGCAGAAGTGGCCCAAATCATTAAAAATAAAAAGCTAGCATTTTGTAATTATAAAAAGAACCAGAGCAATGAAGATAAGGAAATCTACATGATTAGGCAGAGAGAGGCCAAGCAAGTTATAAGAACTTCTAAAGCGCAGGCAGAAGAAAAACTAGCTCAGTCTATGAAAAAAGGGGATAAGACATTCTTCAGATATATAAATGAAAAAAGGAAATTAAAACAAGGAATAACTAAATTAAAAGCAAAGGACAGAAGGTATGTAGAAGAGAATAAAGGGCTAGCCGACTGCCTTAATGAATACTTCTGTTCAGTTTTTACAAAAGAAAAAGGAGAAGGACCTCCACTAGAAAGGATGACTAATAAATCGTTTGATGCATGTATCTTTACAGAGGAAGATGTTCTAAGTTTGCTGTCTAAGGTGAAGACAAATAAGTCACAGGGGCCTGATGAGATACACCCAAAATTATTAAAAGAGCTTAGTGGTGAGCTGGCAAAACCGCTAACAGATTTATTTAACCAATCATTAGTAACAGGAGTCGTCCCGGAAGATTGAAAATTGGCAAATGTCGTGCCCATTCACAAGAAAGGTAGTAGGGAGGAATCGAGCAACTATAGACCAGTGAGTCTGACATCAATAGTAGGCAAATTAATGGAAACCCTATTAAAGGATAGGATTGTGGAACATCTAAAATCCCATGGATTGCAAGATGAAAAACAACATGGGTTTACTTCAGGGAGATCATGTCAAACAAATCTTATAGATTTTTTTGACTGGGTGACTAAAATAATAGACGGTGGAGGTGCAGTAGACATCGCATATCTAGATTTTAGTAAGGCTTTTGACACTGTCCCACATAGAAGACTTATCAATAAACTGCAGTCATTGAGCATGGACTCCCATATTGTTGAGTGGATTAGGCAGTGGCTGAGTGACAGACAGCAGAGGGTTGTAGTCAATGGAGAACATTCAAAACAAGGTCATGTTACCAGTGGGGTTCCACAGGGATCTGTACTGGGACCAATTTTGTTTAATATCTTCATAAGTGATATTGCAAAAGGCCTCGATGGTAAGGTTTGTCTTTTTGCTGATGACACAAAGATATGTAACAGGGTTGATGTTCCTGGAGGGAAACGCCAAATGGAAAAGGATTTAGGAAAACTAGAAGAATGGTCAGAACTCTGGCAACTGAAATTTAATGTGGATAAGTGCAAGATAATGCATCTGGGGCGTAAAAACCCAAGGGCAGAATATAGAATATTTGACACAGTCCTGACCTTAGTATCTGAGGAAAGGGATTTAGGAGTAATTATTTCAGAAGACTTAAAGGTGGGAAGACAATGTAATAGAGCAGCACGAAATGCCAGCAGAATGCTTGGATGTATAGGGAGAGGTATAAGCAGTAGAAAGAGTGAAGTGCTTATGCCGCTGTACAGAACACTGGTGAGACCTCACTTGGAGTATTGTGCGCAGTACTGGAGGCCATATCTCCAGAAGGATATAGATACTCTAGAGAGAGTTCAGAGAAGAGCTACTAAACTAGTACATGGATTGCAGGATAAAACTTACCAGGAAAGGTTAAAGGACCTTAACATGTATAGCTTGGAAGAAAGAAGAGACAGAGGGGATATGATAGAAACTTTTAAATACATAAAGGGAATCAACTCGGTAAAGGAGGAGAGCATATTTAAAAGAAGAAAAACTACCACAAGAGGACACAGTTTTAAATTAGAGGGGCAAAGGTTTAAAAGTAATATAAGGAAGTATTACTTTACTGAGAGAGTAGTGGATGCATGGAATAGCCTTCCTGCAGAAGTGGTAGCTGCAAATACAGTGAAGGAGTTTAAGCATGCATGGGATAGGCATAAGGCTATCCTTCATATAAGATAGGGCCAGGGACTATTCATAGGATTCAGATATATTGGGCAGACTAGATGGGCCAAATGGTTCTTATCTGACGACACATTCTATGTTTCTATGTTTCTATGTTTCTATAACTTACAGAGCAAAGGTAACGGAGGGCATAACGGGAGAACGGAGCGGCGCCCGGGGATAATAGTAAGTGCAGTGAGATCCCCGGGCGCCGCTCTATATGTCAGCATACTTAGTTCACATTGTTTTTACAAGTGAAAGGTCCTCTTTAACCACTTTACGTCCGCCCATAGGATATAAACGTCCTATGGGTGGACCTCTATTTCTGAAAGCACGTTTTAAAACGTCCTTTCAGAAATAGCAGCTGCACGCTAATCGTGCAGCTGCTGATTGGGTTGCCCGCTGTCAGTGACAGCAGGGCAACCCAGAGAGGAGGCAGGGACAGTGCCCAGGTGTCCCTGCCTTCTGGATCGCTGCAGACACAGCGCTCACCGAGCGCTGTGTATGCAGAGCAGGAAGCGCTATGCGCTTCCTGTTCCGGCCCGGCGGTCATGTGACCGCCGGGACCGGAGAGTGCAGGGGCTGTGTGAGGTCTCTCAGAGACCTCGATCAGCCCTGCTCTGAGGCTGTACAGCGCTGGATTGTACAGCCTCAGAGCAGGGCTCAGAGCTGGGAGCTGGGTGCATTTCCACTGTAACTGGGGCTACTATGTCAGCCCCAGTTACAGGAGAAATCAACAGTGAAAAAAAAATGATAAAGTGAAGCAAATCTCCCCCAGAGGTCTTGTATGACCTTATGGGGGACGAAAAGTGTAAAATAAAATAAAAAAAAATAAAGGGTTGAAAAAAAAAAAAGTTTCACATGTAAAAAAAAAAAGTCCCCAAGTAAGGAATAAAAAAAACAATTTAAAAATAGAAAAAATATAATAAAATAGACATATTTGGTATTGCCGCGTCCGTAAAAAACAGCTCTATAAAAATATCACATGACCTAACCCCTCGGGTGAACACCGTAAAAAAAAAAAAACTGTGTCAAAACAAGCAATTTTTGTCACCTTACATCACAAAAGGTGCAACACCAAGTGATCAAAAACGCGTATGTCCCACAAAATGGTACCAATAAAACCGTCACCTCATCCCGCAAAAAATGAGCCCCTACATAAGAAAATCTCTCGAAAAATAAAAAAAACTATAGCTCTTAGAGCATGGAGACACTAAAACATCATTTTTTTGGTTTCAAAAATGCTATTATTGTGTTAAAGTGAAACAAATAAAAAAAAGTATACATATTAGGTATTGCCGCGTCCGTAAAAACCAGCTCTATAAAAATATCACATGAGCTAACCCCTCAGATGAACACTGTAAAAAAAAAAAAAACTGTGTCAAAACAAGCAATTTTTGTCACCTTGCATCACAAAAGGTGCAACACCAAGTGATCAAAAATGCGTATGTCCCACAAAATGGTACCAATAAAACCGTCACCTCATCCCGCAAAAAATTAGCCCCTACATAAGAAAATCTCTCAAAAAATAAAAAAAACTATAGCTCTCAGAACATGGACACATTAAAACATAATTTTTTTGTTTCAAAAATGCTATTATTGTGTAAAACTTTAATAAATCAGAAAAAGTATACATATTAGGTATCGCCACGTCCGTAACAATCTGCTCTATAAAAATGTCACTTGACTGAGCCCCTCAGATGAACGCTGTAAAAATAAATAAATATAAACTGTGCTAAAACAACCAATTTTTTGGTCACCTTGCCCCATAAAGTGTTATAATGAATGATCAAAAAATCCTATGTACCCAAAAATAGTACTAATAAAACTGGCACCTTATCCCGTAGTTTCCAAAATGGGGTCACTTCTTGGGAGTTTCTACTGTAAGGGTGCATCAGGGGGCTTCAAATGGGACATGGCATCTAAAAACCATGTGGAGTTCCTTTTCTTCTGCGCCCTGCCGTGTGCCCATACAGCAGTTTATGACCACATGTGGGGTGTTTCTGTAAACCGCAGAATCTGGGTAATAAATATTGAGTTTTGTTTGGCTGTTAACCATCGATGTGTTAAAGAAAAAATTGGATTAAAATGGAAAATCTGCCAAAAAAGTGAAATTTAAAAATTTGATCTCCATTTTCCTTTAATTCTTGTGGAACGCATAAAGGGTTAACAAAGTTTGTAAAATCGGTTTTGAATACCTTGAGGGGTGTAGTTTCTACAATGGGGTCATTTATGGGGGTATCCACTATGTAGGCCCCACAAAGTGACTTCAGACCTGAACTGGTCCTTAAAAAGTGGGTTTTGGCAATTTTCTTAAAAATTTGAAGAATTGCTTCTAAACTTCTAAGCCTTCTAACGTCCTAAAAAAATAAAATGACATTTCCAAAATTATGCCAACATAAAGTAGACATATGGGGAATGTTACGTAATAAATATTTTATGAGGTATCACTTTCTGTTTTAAAAGCAGAGAAATTGAAATTTAGAAAATTGCAAATTTTTCAAATTTTTGGGTAAATTTGGGATTTTTTCATAAATAAAGGTGAAATATTGTGACTCAAATTTATGACTATCATGAAGTACAATGTGTCACGAGAAAACAATCTCTGAATGACTTGGATAAATAAAGGCGTTCCAAAGTTATTACCACATAAAGTGAGATAGGTCAGTTTTGCAAAATTAGGCCTGGTCAGGAAGGGGGCAAATGGCCCAGATGGCAAGTGGTTAAAGAATGCTATTATTTTCCCTTATAACCGTGGTATAAGGGAAAATAATTACATCTACACACCACCTAACCCAAACCTGAACTTCAGTGAAGAAGTTCGGGTCTGGGTACCACATTCAGTTTTTTTATCACAAAACGCATTGCACCCGCACGATAAAAACTGAACTACGAAACGCAATCGCAGTCAAAACTGACTGAAATTGCGCACCTACTCGCGCGGGTTTGCCGCAATGCACCCGGGACGCATCCTGAACAAATCCGTCACGCCCGTGTGAACCGAGCCTAAGAGCCAAGAGGCCACACCCAGCTCCACCTTGCACACACCTTAACCCCATACACACCAGAATGGGAAGGGAAACAGACTTAAAGGGGAAGAGTACACGCATGCATAACAAACAACACATTGCCACCGGCAACCATCATGTGAGGCGAAAGTGTCACGGCAAACTACCACCAAGCCGTGACACACACATGTTATATATAAAAGCGATTGTCCCAATAGTTAATTTTGTGTCAGTTTTATTATTTAAGAAATAAAAAGCTATAATTTAAAAAAAATAACTTTTTATTAAGAATTAACGGTTTTCCGCAAAATTAAACCTGAAAAAAGGGAAAAAAAATCTCTAAAAAAATTCGAATAAAAAGTCCTAAGCGTCAAGTAAAAAAAAATAAAAAAAATAAAATAAAAATAAAACAAATCGCAAAAATTATTTTGGTACACCACATGCACAAAATCATGAAAAATTGCCCGGACATTCAGGCCTTTTTTAGGCCCAGTATTAGTAAATCTGATACAATGATTTATAGAGTAGCCACTAGAGATTATATGCAAATGAACCTCTAGGAGCAACGGGGGCGTTACATCTAGCGGCTCTGCTCTCTCTACAATTGCTGCGTCCTTTGCATTTTGATTGGCAGGGCCAGGCATTATGACTTTTTCACTGCCTAGTCCTGTCAATCAAAGTGCAGAGGTCGCAGCAGTTGCAGAGAGAGCTGAGCCTCTAAGTGTAATGGTAACGCCCCCGTTGCTCCTAGAGGCTCATTTGCATATGTTAAAACATCATTTTTCTCAGCAATGCGGGCACATAGGAACATGGGACCAACACAGATGTCTTCAGCTGCCAAGTACACATGTAACAGGTCAGCCAGTGTCATAGGTGCAAATCTGCTGACAGATGCCTTTTAATAGTACATTACGCTATCCAATAATGATCCGTTTTTTGGTGGCAATTGCCTTCCTGTGTGTCTCCTGACCTGTGAAATGGCACTCACAATTTGGGCAATTCGTCTTAAACTAATCGCAAACGTTTTACATTTGCTAGAATCCAATTTCCTTTGGAGATTCATAACAAATTTGATTCATTTAAAATCGATTTGCTCATCTCTGGGCGCCACCTGTAGGGGGCACTGGAGAATGTTTTCCTCTTGCCTCTGGAGAGGAGCCATCATGTGGCACAACATGCGTTTTATTCTCGTACTTTTAGTACGACTCTCTAGTGCTCTCTGTTGAATTATTTAGTTCCATAATTTGCAATTCTCTCCTCTGTGGAATACAAAATTACACATTGTCAAGTGTTTCTTTAATTTGACGCAAAGAAGAAAATTCATTATAACAAGCAGTACTAGGCCTCATGAGTGCAGCCAAGCTGTGTATACATGGCCTGTATAGCAACTCATGGAGTTCTTATGATCCAATATTATGTGTCCATAAAAGGAGCAGGGCATCAAGACTGGTGGTTCCTATGCCAGTCTTGGGGGATATGCAACGTGCCGCCCTCCAGGGCCGATCATGTCCCAGGTCTATAGGAATGCCGAGTGGTGTGGTGCGGCCTCAATAGTCTCTGTGTGTGTCACTGTGCTCCTGTCTAGATACCGTCGCTCCCCAGGGTTAGGCTTATTGCACACGACCGTATGGCTTTTTCAGTGTTTTGCGGTCCGTTTTTCACGGATCTGTTGTTCCGTTTTTTGTTTCCGCTGTGTTTCCGTTTCTGTTCCGTTTTTCCGTATAGGAAAATACAGTATAAACTAATTACATAGAAAAAATTGGGCTGGGCATAACATTTTCAATAGATGGTTCCACAAGAACGGATAGGGAAGACATACGGATGCATTTCCGTATGTGTTCCGTTTTTTTTTGCGGACCCATTGACTTGAATGGAGCCACGGAACGTGATTTGCAGGCAATAATAGGACATGTTCTATCTTTCAACGGAACGGAAATACGGAAACGGAATGCATACGAAGTACATTCCTTTTTTTTTGCGAACCCATTGAAATGAATGGTTCCGTATACGGACCTTATACGGAACGCAAAAAACAGCCCGTAAACAAAAAAAATAAATAAATGGACGTGTGCATGAGGCCTTAGGCTCGGAAGCAATAAAGGGGAAAGGTAATGGTGGAGGTGGAGAATAAGGCTACTTTCACACTAGCGGCACGGACCTCCGGCAGGTGAACAGCCTGTTGGATCTGTCCTGCCGCAAGTGAACGCGTGCCCCCGGACTACCGCTCCGGCCCCATTGACTATAATGGGGGCGGGGGGGAGTTCCGGCTGCAGCACGGTAGCTCATGCCGAGAGGCCGCTGGAATAAAAGTATGACATGTCACACGTCATTCACACGTTTTTCGTTTACAGATTTCCATTCCGTTTTTTGCGGATCTGTGTTTCTGCAAAAACTTTCAGTTTTTACCAATTGTACATTGGAAGGAGGAATATATGTTGGTAGGGCACAAAAATTATATTTTTTTCTATTTTTCCTGGAAACGGATCCGCAATTGTGGATGACATATTGATGCATTCCGCATGTCATCCGCATTTTTGCGGACCAATTGACTACAATGGGACCACGGACCGAATTTTGCGGACAATAGTAGGACGAGCTCTATTTTTTTTGCGAATCTGCATAACGGAACAGAACAATGGATGCGGACAGCATTTTTTGCGGGGCCATTGAAATGAATAGGTCTGCATTCCATTCCGCAAATTTGCAGAACGGATGCGGATTACAAAATACTGACGTGTGAATGGACCCTAAGGCCCCTTTCACACGAGCGAGTATTCGCATTCATTTCAGTGGGGCTGTGTACATGTGCGTTGGTTTTCACTCATCACTTGTGCGTTGCGTGAAAATTGCAGCATGTTCTATATTCTGCAATTTTCACGCAGCGCTGGCCCAATAGAAGTGAAAAGGGCTGCGTGCAAATCGCATCCGCAAGCAAGTGCGGATGTGATTCGTTTTTTACTGATGGTTGCTAAGAGATGTTGTTTGTAAACATTTAGTTTATCACGCGCGTGCAAAACGCTTTAAATCGCATTGCACCCGCAATGATCTTGTGTCGGTTTCTATCACTAGCTCGAGGCGTTTCTGTGCTGAGAAGTACTCAGCTAAAGTTTGACAAAGAAAACAAACATAAATCAAAGTAGCTGCACGCCCCTGATGGCGTGCGTGCTGTCTGTAGCCTCCGGCTCTATAGTGGCCGTGACGCGGCCGCCGATTGCTGCTCGCTGAATAGAACTAACCACGAGATTATTCATTAAAGTTGATTTTAGCGATATTTATTCAGGCAGTTAACCCGTTATATTTATTTAGATTTGCATACCTCATCTTAGTTATATAGTTAATGTATTACAGATATTGTATCAATATATGACGTTTTGGCCTTTTTTTGAGTGCCTGCTTGGGTTGCAGCCATGATTTGCGATAAATATACAAAATATTGCACGTCATTTGTTAAATTTGTAACAAAAAAACTCTTTTTTTAAAAGTCGCAATAATAAATCTGGCTAAAAATGTAGCTACGCCCACAAAACGTGTGCATCCTTAAAGGGTTTTATTCTACCATTTGTCGATAATCTATTATCGTCAGGATAGGTCATCAATATTTGATCGGCAGGGGTCTGACACCCGGAACCCCGCCAATCAGCTGTTAGAAGAGGAGGGGGCGTTCCATGTGAGCGTCACTTCCTGGTCGTTACGTTACGCGTCGTCTCCTCTGGAGCAGCATCATAGTGTAATTACAAGAACTCGCACTATTCAAGTCAATGGAGTGAGTACAGTACTTGCACCGCCGTAACTTCCGAGACGATGGGCAGTGTAATGAACATGAAGCGGCACTGGCATGTAGGGCTGCCTCCTCTTCAAACAGCTGATCGGCGAGGGTGCCGGGTGTCGGACCCCCCCGACGATCAGATATTGATGGCCTATCCTAAAGGATAGGTCATCAGTATATATGGAAGAACAACCCCGTTATTAAATGCAAACAGCCGGGCATGGCACAAACAATACTAAAAATGGTGCAAATACATAAACAATTTGTTAGAACGGTCTATTCCATCAACAAATCAGGTAAGAGGACTCCACTTTTCTTGTGCTGTGAAACTAAAATCTACACCGTGTAGGAGCTGGCATAGGCTTGAGCTATAATTTACATCAGTCTCTGACATAAAGTAAATTTGTCATGCCATAGAGGTCACGCCCCCTGGTAAACCCCACCCATTAAAAAAAAAAGTGTTGTGAACGTCTGAAAATGGACAAAAGTTGCAAATGTTTGTGCAAATGAGGTGTGCTCAAAGATTTATGACTAGTGTTGAGTAGGGCTGCAGTAAACGATTATTTTACAAAATCGAGTAATCTATCGATTATTTTTTATGATTAATCAAGTAATCTAATAAGAAAACATGAATTAATAGACTGTTTTCCTTAATAAAAACTCATCAGACCCCCTGCCATCAGTCCATAACACCCTTCCCCCTGTGCGATCAGCCCAAGTGCATCAGTTCCCCCCCAGTGCTATCAGCTCCGTTCCCCCAGTGCCATCAGCTCTTCCTCACCCCAGTGCCATCAGCTGCCACCCCAGTGCCATCAGCTGCCACCCCAGTGCCACCAACTGCCCCCCAGTGCCACCAGCTTGTGCCCCCCAGTGCCACCAGCTTGCCCCCTAGTGCCAACTGCCACCAGCTTGCCTCTAGGTGCCACCAGCTTGCCCCCCCAGTGCCACCAACTGCCCCCTAGTGCCACCAGCTTGCCCCCCAGTGCCACAGCTTGCGCCCCCAACTGCCCTACAGTGCCACCAGCTGCCCCCCAGTGCCAACAGCTTTGTGACGAAGTCACCCGCCACAAAGCAAATTTCTTTGTAAAATTCAGTGAAGCAGCCGAATGGAATTTTGGAATATGTTGCTCATCTCTATTTGTGACCTTTTAAGGCCAGTTTTCTGCGGTAAAGCCTGTGATAAGTCTCCGCCCTTGTTAGCAAGGGTGTGCACCTCCGTAATAGAGCATGGCGCGATTGACAATTCATTTTTTTCATGGATTCATACATATAAGGTAAGAATACGGCCTGATGGTGCTGCTGAAAACCAAGCCCATGCACGGCAACCTACGGCCCTATGATTTTACCGCCATTTGGTTGCTGCCGATCAGCATGGCTTGGCTGTACCCTCATACAGCTGTGTGCATGATCCCTTAGATGATACAGCTCTATTCTAAATGTCTTTCTTTATAATTGCAAAGATTTTTTTTTTCAGAAGTGCGTTCACTTCCTACGGCGTCCAGTACTTTATCCCTTTGTTTTACCGCAATCATGAACTGAATTTTTAATAAGTCTTTCGCTGCATTTTTTTTGTTATTCGCTTATCATATAAAATACCAGATGCGATTAATCAGAGGATCCCTAACCGGCTGAACCTGCCTGAGGTATCTGCATGTGGTTGGCTTAATAGAGCACCCTGGCTTGTAATGTAAGTAACTAGAAGTTCCTGCGGCGCTCACAGTGCTGGCTATAAACTTAATTGGTGGAAGGAAACTTCTTCTTCCCATCTGGATGTAACATAAATCTCACTGCATTGTTTTCATTATGTTGGTGCCTTCATCTTCAGAAGACAATATTTTACTAATGTTTGCATTAGAAAAAAAGATACGGCCCCACAGGGCAGATGTTCCGCTGCTGGTTTTGTTACGATTCTGCGCCAAAATCCACTGATTTGTTGCACACGTTGCAGATTTGCCATGGGTTTCACCCTGGGCGTTGCAAAAATGTAAAAATCTGCTGTGGAAATCCACATCACAGGTTACGCTGCCGATTATTTATTTTTTCCTCACCATGTGGACAAAATTTTGTAATGCACTGCAATTCCGTATCTGCCATGTTTGAATAGACCACAGTTTAAAGGGGTTGTCTCATCACAGACAATGGGAGCATATCGCTAGGATATGCCCCTATTGTCTTATAGGTGCGGGTCCCAGAGGTGAGACCCGCACCTATAAGACAATAGGGGCATATCCTAGCGATATGCTCCCATTGTCTGTGATGAGACAACCCCTTTAAACTGTGGTCTATTCAAACATGGCAGATCGGGAACGGAGACCTGCAAAGTGGTGGCTGGAGGACTCCGGTCCGGCCACCACCAAGCGCTCTCCCCATAGAATGGAATGGAAGCGCACCGAGCATGACCGGCCACCCCTCCCATTAACTTCTATGGGCTCTATGAAAATAGCCGTATTTTCGGAGGCCCCATGGAAAATGAATGGAGGGCGGCTGTGCATGCGCAGTGCGCCCTCCAACACTTTCGGGGCTCCGCTCTCGATATAGGTGCGGGTCCCAGCGGGGGGACCCGCACCTATAAGACAATGGGGGCATATCCTAGCGATATGCCCCCACTGTCTGTGATGAGACAACCCCTTTAAGTTTTTACAGATGCTCCAATAGTTTAGTGAAAAAATAAATTATTTTAAACATTTGAGGGAGATTTATCAAAGTTGTAATCTTCAGATTTGTGGCTTTTTAAATACCATTTGCACATAAATTTTTGCACAAATGATGTTTAAGTGCCGCGCTCACCACTTTCCGAAAAGGTTGGTGTGGGCCGGGCCATCGCCTCCAGCAGAGGTATTACCATTTGCCCCAGTTTTCTGGCGTAAATAGAGACTGAAATGTACGTCGGCTATGAGCTGACATATATTTCATTCTAGGTGCATGGACTGCTGGAGGATACCCTTAATTTATACATTTATGTATTAAAGGCATCCTCTAACATCACAGGGGATATCAAGACCAGCGTAGAAAATGATGGTCTTGATCAATCTTGTCCTTCGAGTGTTAGTATAGAATATAAATTCTTATTTTTAGAGAAAAAAATACTCATGGGAAATTTACTCTAGCTGACCCGGGGGAAAACCTTCACATTTTTCATAACTCTTATTACTTCTTTCTTTCAGTTTCTCACAATATCACAAATTGTATCCTCTTCTAGGCCAAGGTTATATGTATGTTGACCAGGGGAATATTGAGGATACGGCCACACGGTCAGGTGTCCTGATTCAGTTTTGGAAGCCAAAGCCAGAAGTGAATTAAAAAAAGAGGAGAAGTCGTATCTGTCCTTTATATTTTCTCTCCTTTTATGATCTACTTTTGAATTTGGCTTCCAAAACTGCATCAGAAAACCTGACCATGTGGCCAAATCTTTAGGCCTTATGCACATGACTGTGTTTCTCATCCTCATTTTTGGCGGATTGCACACCCACCTATTCATTTCTATTAGGCCATGCAAACACCAGTATTTTTTTGAGGATTTGTGTTGCTGTTCCGCAAATTATAGAACATGTCCCATTACAGTCGAGAATAGTCATTTCTAGGGATGAGCAAACCCGAACTGCAGAGTTCCCGAACCTGGAATTTTTCACTGAAGTTTGGGTTCGGTGTTCGGGTAATTTTATTATTTTCCATTATAACATGGTTATAGCGGAAAATAATAGCATTCTTAAGACAGAATGCAAAAGAATATGGCCATTTAGGGGGGGGGGGGAACTCAACTCATCCACTTGATTGCACTGCAGCAGTCTCTTTTATCTTCATTCAGCAGGACCTGCCAAAGGACCTGCAATGTGCGCAATGACGTCGCCGCTAGGGTTGAACTTAGGTATCGAATAATCGATACCCAATAGATACTTTTGTACCCGGATCGATTCGATACCAGGATTTGCCTTTTACCGATACTAGGCTAAGCTACTTCTCCTCAGCAGCACAGAGAAGAAGGAGTCTCTCCCTCCATCCCCCCTGTGTCGCTGCCACCAATGAGAAGAGAGAGGGGAAGAGGAGGGGAGGGGCTGTGGCCACTGCGCCACCAATGAAGATAACTAACCCATTAATACAAATACAGGAGGCGGGTGCCGATTGCAGAATCACATAACCGGCACCCGGCCTCTATGACAGGGAGCTGCGATCTGCAGCAGTTAACCCCTCAGGTGCGGCACCTGAGGTGTTAAATGACGCGGATTGCTGCGCCAGAACCCACCGCCTGTATTTATATTAAAAGGTTAGTTATCTTCATTGGTGGCGCAGTGCGCCCCCAACCCCAGTATTATAAACATTGCTGGCACAGTGACCCCAACCCCCTCCCAGTATTAAAGTCATTGGTGGCAGTGGCCACAGGGTCCCCCCCCCTCTTCATTGGTGGTGCAGTGGTGCAGTGGTAGCTTCCGATCGGAGCCCCAGCAGTGAAATCGCGGGGCTCCGATCGGTAACCATGGCAGCTAGGACACTACTGAAGCCCTGGCTGCCATGGTAAGCTCCCTGCTGCCGTGTGCACAAAGCCCAGGGCAGCAGGGAGAGTGTGAAGTCCTATTCACCCTGATAAAGCTCTATTGGGGTGAATAGGACAAGGGATTAAAAGATCCCAGGTTCTAACCCCTAAGGGGGGAACTAATTATTAATTAAAAAGTTAAAATAAAAGTTTAAAAATTAAAATTACTTTAAAATTAACTTTAAATCACCACCTTTCTCAATTTTACATATAAAATATATAAACAATAAATAAACATATTACATATCGCCACGTCTGAAAAGTCCAAACTACTAAAATAGTATGTGGGTCTCACCTCTAGAACAAGAAAAGGGCTCCTGAAGTGCATGTGCAGCCACCCTCTATTCTCTACTATGGGACCTCCAAAAATAGCCAAGCGCTGGAGGTATATGAGGATTTTCCAGCTGAATAAAATTGTGCCGTGTTTGGATGTCTGAATCATTGGATGGCTGTTATGGGGAGAATATTTCCGTAATATGGTGCAACACAGAGGTGCTATACAGCAGCTTACAGTCTTGTAGTATGGGACTATAGGGATTAAATGTACTGCCATATAGATAGGGCCTGTGCCCGTTGCTAGTACTCTTGCCATTTCATGTCCTTGTTAACTGGCTTTAAGGGCTCATGCACACAAACGTTTTTTGCGTTCCGTATACGGGCCGTATTTTGATTCCGTATACGGAACCATTCATTTCAATGGTTCCGCAAAAGATGCGGACAGCACTCTGTGTGCTGTCCTCATCCGTTGCTCCGTTCCATGGCCCCGGAACGGAGAATTTCTATAATGAGCCGCCTGTTCCGTTCCGCAAATTGCGGAAGACACACGGGCGGCATCCGTTTTTTGCAGATTTGCGGACCGCAAAAAACGGCACTGTCGTGTGCATGAGCCGCATCTTTTGCGGACCCATTGAAATGAATGGTTCTGTATACGGACCATATACGGAATCAAAATACAGCCCGTATACAGAACGCAAAAAACTTTCGTGTGCATGAGCCCTTATTCCGTGGCTCCATTCAATGGGTCCGCAAAAAAAAAAGGAACACATACGGAATGTACTCCGTATGTTTTCCATATCCGTTCCGTTTTTGCGGAACCATCTATTGAAAATTACTGTATACTGTATATGCCATATGGAAAAATGGAACGGAAAAACGGAATGAAGCCGGAAACACTACTGAAACAAAAAACGGAAAAACAGATCTGTTAAAAACGGCCCGCAAAACACTGAAAAAGCCATTGTCCTGATTGGTGTGGGGGGAAAACTCCACACTGAACACAGGAGGGAAGAGGAACAGTAACTGGGTCTGGAAACTAGGGAAGAAACAGGTCACCTCCTAGACAACTCTAATCCGGGCCCTGACTACCTATTAATATGAACAGACCCTGAAGGTAGGAATATTCATATGCAGGATACTTAGGCCTTTATATCCCTATAAGGCCCTGGAAAAAGGTTAGGACCAGAGACAACCCATTCCTCCCCAGATGGACGAATCGAAGTCTGTCTCAGACCCAGATACAAACACAAGCAAACGCGACACTTAACTTCTGTAGAGACGGACAAGCAGAAACACCAGAGAAAAAACTCACACCAGCTTAGCCAAACCCAAATGAAGCTATCTACCGCATAGTCAGAAGGGTGGGGTCAGACTATAAAGGGTAGAAGTGATGACCACTGGTAAGCCCAAAAGCAGGCAGACCCTCCAACACATAACACGAGATAGATTCCTAATGAAAATCACCCACTCTTAAATGGATGTAATTTACCACCTGCGACAGGCATTTTTGGGTAAGAGGTGCAGAATCAATCGCAAAGACAGAAACGCTTTTCTCTAGTGCACTAGTAGTCAACCCATGAATGCGAACAAACTGTCCATCAATCAGGTTAACCCCAGCCCCACTGTCGATAAATACCTCGATTTCCACAGTTTTGGACTCTAGCGCCACCTCAGCAGACAGGAGAAATCGGGTACTACCGGTAAATGACAAAAGTAAGTTTTCTTGCTCCCCACCCAGACCACCAATAGTAGTTTGGGTATTAAATGTTTTTTTTTTTTGCTTACACCTTGACGCTGAATGTACGGACAAATATTCATGAAATGTCCCTTCTTTCCACAACAAAAACAGACTCCCTTCATATGACCAGAGCTCTTACCAGCAGTCCCAGGAGTAGCTCCCCCCAACTGCATATGCTCCTCATAAGGCGTAACCACAGGTGTCTCTTTACCATAAGTGTCAAAGGAAGCCGCCACCTTATTTGACAGTACGTCCTGAGGGTGAGGACCCCTAGATCTCTCCCTCAGGCGTCTATCCAGACGTACAGCAAGGGACATAGCTGCTTCCAATGACTCAGGTTTTTTATGAAAGGCCAACGTGTCCTGCAGCCTCTCAGATAGACCCTGACAGACCTGACTATGGAGAGCAGGATCATTTCACTCCGTATCCAAAGCCCATCTCCTAAATTCAGAGCAATAGATTTCCACGGAGATCCTGAGAGATCCGATCCGGGTCATCATAAATAAGATCCAAGGCTCTAAAAATTTCATCTAACAACTGGAGGGATGGTGATCCGGTCGGCAAAGAAAAAGCCCAAGACTGTGCATCATCCTTAAGCAAAGAAATGATCATACCCACACGTTGACACTCATCCCCAGAAAAGTATAGACGCAGCTTAAAGTACAACTTACACAATTCCCTGAACCATATGAAATTGTCACTACCCCCAGAAAATCTGCCCGGGAGGGCAACCTTAGGTTGAGGGCAGGCCTGGTACCCACCATTGGAACCAGCCGTCTGTGGTCTCTGAATTCGTAAGACTGTCACGCAGAGGTCAGCTACCTCCAATGACAGTCCCTGCAGCTGTTCGACCAGTACAGACATAGGATCCATTGCTGCACTGACCTGAACAAAATGGTGTTTTTTATTGCGGTAGATAATGTCACGATCAGTGGGGGGGGGGGGGGGTGGAAACTCCACACTGAGCACAGGAGGAAAGGGGAACAGTAACTGGGCCTGGAAATTAGGGAAGAAACAGGTCACCTCCTAACCAATCCTAATCCGGGCCCTAACTATCTATCAATATGAATAAACCCTGAAGGTAGGAATATTTATATGCAGGATACCTAGGCCTTTTTGTCCCTATAAGGCCCTGGAAAAAGGTTAGGACCAGAGACAACCCATTCCTCCCCAGATGGAAGAATGGAAGTCTCAGGCCCAGATACAAACAACAGGGAATAAAACAAACACAAACAAACTTCTGTAGAGATGGACGAGCAGGAACACCAGAGACAAACTCACACCAGCTCAGCCAAACCCAAATTACGCTATCTACCACATAGTCATAAGGGTGGGGTCAGACTATAAAGGGTAGAAGTGATGATCACTGAGAAAAAGGGAAGTGGTCATTAACCCTATCAACACTGAATTAAGAGAAATCAAGGAGGCTGTTAGATTCCTCCACGCTCAGCCAATCTCCTTGATTTCCTGACATCAGTCACCAGAGGGACCATGACAGCCATACGGTCGTGTGAATAAGCCCTAAGAGACAGAGATGATATTGGAGGAAATAGGTGTTATACAATTCATATTGAAAATTTTAAGAAACACTCCAGGATATTATTATTTTTGCCTGTATAGTGTAGGATAGGCCATTATTAAAAAAATAAGATAGAGGCTATTGTGTATGCTCTGTGTATGCCTGTATTATTTAATGTGTAATTTGTGGGTTGGCAGCCAGTTTTACTAATGAATATTACATTTCCCATCATGCTTGACTTTGCAGAGACAGACGGGGCAGCCATGACAGATTACTGACACAGCTGCTGTCCCTCCACACTGCAGGGTCTCTATGTTTTCCTATGTGATACAGCTTGAGCCTGTCTGCCCGATCTCCTGTCATCTCTTACCTGCAAGAGGAATGGAGACCAGTGTGAAGCCACATCTCATAGAACTAGAGAGTCAGCACACACAGATAGTACAGACAGGCAGTGTGAGTCAGGAGGTTTATATAACTGCAGCCAATCACTATATACACTCTCCTGGTGCTTTACATAGGGGAGACATTATATCTTCTACAGACTGCAGGGACACGCAGAGGATTGAGGGGCGGGGCTTGAGAGCTGCCAGGAGGGATTTGGTTGGTGATGATGTCATCCTGTAGTTCACAGGAAGTCAGCCACAGTGGAGAGACTGACTTCCTGTTTACACATTAGAGCAAGTTGTCAGATTTGGCATCACATGCACAGGGCCCCATTATGATAATGTTAAAAATGTTTGGATGCTATTGGGAGCAGAGGTCACAATAACGCCTATACAAGCGTCATAGATGCCTGTTCAGGCCAATTTACTCCTTACAAAAAGTCTAAGGTGTACCAGTACGCCTTAGACTTTTCCCTGCCTTTCATTAGCGCAGTAAGCGTTGTGAATGGCACGGGTAGCACAGCGATGCTGCCTGTACCTGAAGTAACCAATAACAAGGCTTTGGAGCTTTATTATTGGTCGGTTTGAGTGGGCAGCCGGACCATTCGGCACACGCCTATGAAGTGAGGAACAGTCCTGCAGGTAGCGCCTGGCAGGGGTAAGCGGTCTTGGGCTGCGGGTCACTTCCTCCATGTGCTCACAGTGTCCTCTCCAGTGAAGAATGTGTGCCCAAACTCCATAGTAACAAGATAGCAACAGACTCCCCCGGGGCACTATATGCCTGAGCTTGCTTGCCCTGGTTGGATGAATAAAATGATCGGGTCCGTGCTAGGCCTGTTGGGCGCAGCGCATGTTGACATGGAGATGCGAGGGGGGGGGGGAAGGCTGATGGTGGTGTGTTGGGGTGGCTGTGATTTGACGTGCCTCTGTTGTGGATTGAGATAAAGGAGTCTGTTGGTATCTGGTTACTATGGAGTTTGAGTACACGTTCTTCACTGGAGTGGATGCACTGAGCACATGGAGGAAGTGATCCAGAGCCCGGCTGCCCAGAACTTCATACAGTGAATGTGACTATTTGACTAGGGGCTTGTCATCACATGGAAGACTTTTATGATTGGTGAGCGCATTGATTGAATTTATCGTAATTTGACAGCACAATTTGTTATTGATACAGTGTATATGGGGGAACCACCTCTTTGTCATATATGTCTTTTATGTCCTGCTGGGATCTTAGAGCGCTTACATTTTTAGGGAGACTCCAGAAAAACCAAGGATGGTTGGCAAATAGGCAAACAATTGTCCCAGATATAGTAACAGCCATTTTGCCCCCATTAAGTCTCATGTACACGACTGTATCTATTTTGAGGTCTGCAAATCGCGGATCAACAAAATATGGACATCTGTGTGCTATCCGCATTTCCGTGCTGCAAAAGATAGAGCATGTGATGTTCTGGCAGACCCACTGAAGTAAATGGGTCCGTAAGAAAATGCGGATTGTACACGGCCCGCATCTGTGATTTGCGTACCGCAAAACTGATACAATCGTGTGCTTGAGACCTTATAGTGACAGCCACAGTGCTCACAGATATAAAGTACAGAGATGTCAAGTACACTATACTGTGCAATATATTGTGTATAAGACTGTCCTATAACTGCCTCCTGTGCATTCATCCCAGACTTCACCCAGTGCCACTAAGCCACCCACTGCTTCCTGCCACAACGACCAGGCGTCTCTGTGCAAAACTTAGTGCAATAGGAATTAAAGGGGTATTCCCATCTTAGACAATGGGGGCATATCACTAGGATATGCCCCCGTTGTCTGATAGGTGCGGGTCCGCACCTATATCGAGAACGGAGCGGGGAGCGCTGCGGCTGGAGGGCCCCAGATTTCCTGGGGTCCGTCCACCACTAAGCGCTAATCCCCGCCTCTCCCATAGAAGTGAATGGGAGCGTACCGCGCATGCGCGGCCTTTGCTCCCATTCATTTCTATGGGGCAGACGGCAATAGCCGAGCCAGCGCTCGGCTATTTTCGGCGGCCCCAAAGAAATGAATGGCGGGCGGCTGCGCATGCGCAGTGCACCCTCCTTCACTTTCAGGACTCTGCCCCCATTGTCTGAGATGAGAAAACCCCTTTAAACAATCTACCTCTCCAATCCCTACGTGACAAGTTTGGTGCTTCAAGAAAGGTAGGGATTCAGTCTTCTGAGAGATACATTTAAAATGGTCAAAATCTGCTCTTTCTGCCTGGAAGACATTATAGAGGAGACTAGTAATGGTTTTCTTACATAAATAGCAACATCTTAACACTATTTAGGCCTTTGTGTCATATATATGAATTACCACAAAATTCTTACTCCTCCTCGGCTAAAAATACTCCATAAAAATGGAAAAATGTAGTGCGACCTCTGCCTGGGAATGTTTGACGTACTCCTAGTGGCGTTGCAGAGGGGGCCCATACTACCTTTTTCTATGGGGCCATATGAGATCTGTGTACACCCCTGTTCTTTCTGTATGGCGTCTTAAAATTTCATTTTTCAAAATACCCTTTGTCGCGGCATGCATTTACATCAACGGGCCTGACGTCTGCTGACATTCCTTCTCTGTTAGAGGCTCGCAGTTGTAGAGCGACGGAGCCAGCTACAGTATGAGAAAGTAAATTTAGCTGTAGTATGTGGCTGCAGTGGGCTGGAATGTACAATACGGCCAAACATGTGAATGCATTTTGCCTCTGTGATATTTGGCCTGTCTTAAAATATCTTCCACTCCCGGTCTGTAGGCGGTGGAGAACTTCAAGGCACAAACCCCTTCTGCGTGAAACTTTACTAAACTTTGTTTTTTTATCAGGAACTCTGAGCCACAGACACCAGAGGTTTGTTCCCTTTACGTTATCTGTAATGTATTTTATACTCTCTCTAGTATTATGTAATAGGCTATTTGGAGTTGCTTATTCCTGTATGAAATGGTGTTGCGTCTTTTCTGGAAGACTATACTTTGTGCATATGCTTGAGACTTGGTCTCTAGCTATTGTTGGACTACAGCTCTCATCATGTTCTACTGTGTAGTAGCTGCTAAACGGCCGGAGAGACACAGGTTGAAGAATCTTTTTGGAATTTGTTTTATGTTTGTTTAGTTCTATTTCTCTACATGAAACTGAATATATATTGAATATTCACTGCCGCATGTGAAAGTCAGGATACTGCAATTTATATTTCCCCTGTCTGTCAGTATGATGCTGACATATTCCATGGCGCTGTACAGAGAATGGGTTAAGGAGGTTTTCTCATCTATAATAAGGGCTTAAAATAGTTAACTAATAAATGTTCTAATAAAATTATCACATCCCTTCTCCCCTGTTCACATGCCGCTGAGCTCCTCAAGCCCCCGCCACTCCTGCAGAATATCACAACACATCATGTCAAAAAATGGGGGACAAAAACCACGGTCATGTGCATGAGCCCTAAAAATGGTAGAGCGGTAAGCCGTCAGCTTCCAGCCCCACCATTCACCTTTAGGCCTGTTTCTCATCTGCGTTAAAACAGATCTGGCAGGCTGTTCCGGTCGTGAATACCGGGGGCTACCGTGTGCTCCCAAGTTACCGTCGGGGGGCGCAGTGGTATTTGCTGGGCTGCTTCTCAGCGTATTTGACAAGTTGCGGCCGGATCTCCACCGATCCCCATTTTAGGGAATGGGGCTGGACGGTATCTCGGCAGCGCACGGTATCTGCTTAACGCAAATGTGAAACACGCCTTAGGGTACGGCCACACGGTCAGGTTTCCTGATGCAGTTTTGGAAGACAGAATCAGGAGTGGATCATAAAAGGAGAGAAATTATACAGGACAGATACGGCTTCTCTTTTTTTAAATTTTTTTATTCATTCCTGGTTTTGACTTCCAAAACTGCATCAGGAAACCTGACCTTGTGGTCGTACCCTAATAGTCAACAGGCCACCACAGACCTGCAGGCTATCAGATGGGCAGGACGTCAGCACAAACAATGGTGGCATTGCTACGCCTGCGTCTTTACACCACCAGAACAGGAGAGGCGTCTCTGCTCACTGCTTTGGGAGTATAGTCTCTACTTTAGAACATTCAGTCGTAGACATATCCATGTAAAAATGGTTCTTTCACTCAACAAACCATAACTGTCCCTCCTTGACTGCCAAAAAAGTTGGGATTTGTGTTACTGTGTGGAGCACTACTTCTGTCTGGGCCATAATTTGAGACACTATTACCATTTAGAGCACTATCTGTTTGGCGGTATTATTTTGGGGGACACTATCTGACACTTGGGGGTCACTTGCTTGGGCAGTGTTCAGGTGGGGAGGAAGGCCCACCTATGAAACCTTAGCACTGGGTCCACCAATGTGTTAAAACAGCCCTAGGTAATAGTTTACCATAACCTAGCCCTGGTGGTGTCTTTATAGTCATAATACATAGTTTGTAAGTTTGAAAAACACACATGTCCATCGAGTCCAATCTGTTATCCTACAGTGTTGATCCAGAGGAAGGCAAAAAAAACCTCTATAAAGCGGTCAACGCACTGAATCCACTGAACTGCTGCGACCATCATTTTTTTATTTTTTATGAAAGGTTGAATATACAGTAGATCTTGTATTTTAAAAAGCTATTTAGCTCATCACAGAGTAATGATGTCCCTGTGCGTACACCACATGACAGTATCAAGAGAACTTCACTTGGGGCCTTCTGGCCTATGTAGAGGTATCAGACTTCAGGCCAAATATCATATTTTGTGGGATCCCAAAATAGCTAGAAACAATTTTCAATCAGACTTCTTACTGGACATGATGAATAATTGTAATGGCAGCATGCCTATGAATAGCTTCTGTCAAATTTTTCTCTTAACCCCTTGAAGACCGGGCCTGTTTTAATTTGTACATTTTTATATTTTTCCTCAACACGTTCCAATAGCCATAACTTTTTTTTTTTCTGTTCACATAGCTAAATGAGAGCTTATATTTTGTAGGACAAGATGCATTTTTAATGCCACCATATTTTGTATTGGAAAACGGGAAAAAATAATTCTTTGTGTGCCAAAATAAAAATAAAAAAAGAATTCCGCCAAGGTTTTTGTGGTTTTAACATCACAGTGTTCACTATGCACTAAAAATGACCTAACGTTCTTATTCTGCGGCTCATTACGAATGCGGCAATGCCAAACTTGAATATTTTTTTTTTTTGTTTTACTACTTTTAAAAATTAAAAACCATTGGAAAAATCTAAATTTTCTTTGCATCGCTATATTCTAACAGCCATAGCATTTCTATATTTCGGGCTTGTTTTTTGCATAGCAAACTGCAGTTTTTATTGGTACCATTTTTGTAGTGTGTAAGATGTTTTGATCACCGTTATTTAATTTTTTGCAGGGACAAGATAACAGAAAAATGGCAAATCGGGTGTTTTTCTTTTTTTTTTCCATTACAGCGTTCACCGGACAGGAATTAAAAATTTTTTTTTAATAGTTCAAACATTTTTGGCCGCGGCGATACTCAATATGCAGGGGCTCTGATCGGAAGGCAGAGGGAACCGCATCCCTCTGCCTTCACTCACAGGTGCCGTGATCGCGACACCTGAGGGATTAATTGACGGGGCCGGCGCGATCACTGCTCCCCGTCAGTGCGACTGGGTGTCGGCTATATGAAATAGCTGACACCCGCCGTGCATGGAGCAGGCTTACAGCAGAGGCCCACCCCATACACCCGCGGGCACATAACGTCGTACATGTATGGTATTATGGGTTAAGGGTTTTTTAAAGGGGTTCTCTAGGAGCAAACACTTTTTTCATTTCTATTTTTCATTAAGCTATGCTGATTCGTGTATCCAGTACTTTTTTGTGGCTCAATTCTTTCTTTGGCCTCTGACCAAAACTCTGTGTTATTTACAGCACTGATTTCCCATTCCTCCGCTACAGCCTCCCTTCACAGTTTCACCACCTCCAGTATCCTTGCCCACTGCACCTCTTCTATACCGATCCCACATAGTACTCTATCCTGCACTATCATTGTGCTCCTGTCAAGGCATGTATGCAGTAGGCTGGTGATTGAATGACTAACACTCCAGTCACCGGATACACCGAGCGCGAGTGCAGGACATGAACATAGCTGCGCCTAGTGTGAAGACACCAAAGGACTGAATGGCGAGCTGACGCAAGGAGGGTGGGTCGAGTAGGGATCATGGGGTCTGATGATGATCAGTCATCATAGGAGCCACAGATCATGTAAAAAGTTGACGCATCTGTATTCCTCATTCCTGTCAAGCTTCCCAGCCATGGCACCGGATCACATCATTACTGTCTATTGTAGTGCAGAGGTCCTGGTCTACAATAGGTAGTACTGGAGCGATCGTACATGAGATATGCTGGTAGGCTGAGCAGCCTGATGGCACATCTCATCACTGCGAAGTGACGGCAGCGCCGAAGCACAGTATAATGAGGCCCTGCCACGTCAAACCCTTCCCCAAGCAGCTTTAGAAATGGAGGTATCACATCCTAGTCACATTGTAGGATGTCTGCTAAAGGCCATTTTGATAACATTCCTGGAGAACATCTTTAATGATGTGGTGGCTTCTAATGCTGCATATTTATTTCAGACTATGGGCTCATGCACACGACCATTGTTTTTTTGTGGTCCGCAAACTGCTGATCCACACTAAACGAATACCGGCCTTGTGAGTTCCACATAATGGAACAGTCCTATCCTTGTCCGTAATGTGAACACTAATAGGACATGTTTTATTTTTTGGCGGAACTGACATGCGGACTTATGGACACGGATTGCACATGGAGTCATGGTTGTTCCTCTGCTGTTCACTGCCGGAGCCTATTGACTATAATGGGACCTGGGGGTATCTGGACGATCTCCGGCATGAGTACTGGGATTCGGCTGGACAAAAACTAGGGCAAGCACCGTTTTTGGTTTTTTTTGGTCCGGCCGAATGCTGGCACTAATTACGGAAACAGGTCAGATCATTACTAGGTCCCATTATAGTCAATGGCGGTGCTATGGGTCTATCCCGCTGTGCTGTCGGAACAGCCTGCCGGATAGCTTTAATGCATATGTGAATGTAACCCAAGCCACATTGTGTATCTAGAATAGGGTTGTACTGGATATTAAATTCTCGATACTTTGATACTTGGTCCAATACCAAGATTTGCCATTTTTTTTATACCAAGCTGCGCTATTGCAGTAGTAAGTTATACCATCAAATACCTCCTCACATAAAGGGCAATCGATACTTTGCCCAAAAAAAAAAAAAAAAGAAAGGAAACAAAAAAATACTAACAAATTAACCACATGTTGCCCGGCAACATTGGGGTTAATGTGTGTGTATTTTTTCCCCTATTGTATTGAATTGGTATCGAGGATCGCAGGAATTTTCTTGGTATCAAAACCGAACTCAAAATCCTGGAAACATGACAACTCTAATCTAGAATTATATTCATTTCATGTTCAGTATTGTGTATAGTTTATTTTCCCACTAAGAATGGCTAGAAGTCTCCATCAAGGATATGGTCTGATAATCTGACTATTATACTTGGCTGAATGAATTGAATTATGTTATTTAGCAGAACTTTTAATCTTGCAAAATTATTGAAACTAGAGTCGAAGGCTTTCTAACCCATCAGTGTAAATAATATCTGTATAAACATCACACTGATATCAGAACCTGACGTGTAGGCAGAGAGTCCAACTGCTTATTTCTTTCTGCAAAGTGTCTGTCTCATTTGGCTTTTTCAGGGGGTCACTTCTCCTGTGTCAACCACAAAGGACCATATCGTGCTCCCTCGTTCCTTAAAAAATCGTTCTTCAGAAAATTCCCACCTTGAATACTGTAGACCTTGATATCACCTTAGTGTACTGTGACCTGTATAATGACCCTCAGCCCGTGACCTTATGCTTTTATATGATGAAGGAACTCCTCAATGGCTTTATATACGTACTTTAGAATATACCGTTGGGGGAGGGGTGATGTATTATCCTGATTACGATGAAATGCTTGGCTAGACAAGATCTGCATTGATGGAATGTCTCATTGCTTCTGGCATCCAGTATTATGTGTCTGTGCTCGGATTAAAATGGAAAGCATCTAACCTTACAGTGGCTTGCCCAGGATTGGTGATGACGAGATTGTCTACACACTCTCCATTCTTGCCATTTAGAGGGTCAAAATCCAGAGTATGTGGGTGTTCTTTTAATGAATGTAAAGGATAGGGCTGCAGAATGTATAAAATATACACTGGTTAATGGCTTTGTTCACATGTTGTGTAGTTGTCCTGATTTTGGAGACCAAGTAGGTACCGGCACTACATTATGAGGATCATATGTGCTCCACTAATTAACTGATGTGACATTAAATCTACAAAACTATAGAAGTGCAATCATGGAACCATCCAGAACGTGTGATCATCTGAGTCCTCTCATGCAGCCTGTGCCATTGACCTTCATGATGACTACCTCAGTTCCTCACATCACTTTATTTCTAAACAGAATCTAGCTGGGAGGATGGTTACAACCTTATCATTTTACATGCTCCACCAGTTGACCCAGGATATGCCTCAAGCCAAGGAGCGGAGTGGAGGATGGGAGTGGTAGTGGCTCCGGCTGTAATATTTATTCACAGTGGCAATCCTCACACCGATGCTCTCTAGGGCCAGGGCAGTTATAGGAGGGAGCATCCTTTCTTCCCTCAGGGAATACCCTGATATTAGGGCTCTTGTCTGATGGTAGTTGGGGTGCCCTTGATGTTCACGTTTTGTATGGGTAGCAGTGGCGGACTGGGAACTTAAAGTGGCCCTAGAAAAAAAACTAAAAGTGGCCCCATGTTGTAGTAGAGTCCAAAATGACAGAAGGCGGTGCAATACAAGCAGACAGGGACAAAGAAGTAAAATACTAACCTATCACCATACTGAGGATGGTAATATAGTTAAATTCAGGAGGGCACCAGCGGCTGTTGGCCAGGTGCATATGTACCTGATGCTCCTAGCATTAATTAACCCCTTCAAGCCAGTTTGGACCAAATGCCGGAGCCCCATTTTTCAAATCTGAGATGTGTCACCTTATGTGGTAATAACTTTGGAACGCTTTTACTTATCCAAGCCATTCAGAGATTGTTTTCTCGTGGTCCATTGTACTGAATTTGAGTCATTATGTTTTACCTTTATTTATAAAAAAAAAATCCAAAAGTTAAATAAAATGTGAAAAAATTCATTGTTTTCTAAATTTTAATCTCTCAGCTTTTAAGACAGATAGTGATGCCTCATATATCAATATTTATTAATTAACATTCCCCATATGTCTACTTTATGTTGGCATCATTTTGCAAATGTCATTTAATTTTTTTAGGAAGTTAGAAGACTAAGTTTAGAAGTACATTTTTAAGAACATTTCCAAAACCCACTTTTTTAAGGACCATTTCAGTTATGAAGTCACTTTGTGGGGCTTAGGGCTTGTTCACACGACCGTATGGCTTTTTCAGGGTTTTGCGGGTCGTTTTTAACAGATCAGTTTTTCAGTTTTTTTGTTTCAGTAGTGTTTCCGGTTCCATTCCGTTTTTCTGTTCTGTTTTTCCATATGGCATATACAGTATACAGTAATTACATAGAAAAGATTGGGCTGGGCGTAACATTTTCAATAGATGGTTCCGCAAAAACAGAACGGATACAGAAGACATGCGGAGTACATTCCGTATGTGTTCCTTTTTTTTTTGCGGACCCATTGACTTGAATGGAGCCACAAAACGTGATTTGCGGCCACTAATAGGACATGTTCTATCTTTGAACGGAACAGAAATACAGAAACGGAAAGCATACAGAGTACATTCCGTTTTTTTTTGCAGAACCATTGAAATATGGAACTCAAAAAACGGACCATATATGGAACGCAAAGTGAACGAGCCCTTACACAGTAGAAACCACCCATAAATGACCACATTTTAGAAATTACACTCCTCAAGTTATTCAAAACTGATTTTACGAACTTTATTAACCCTTTAAGTGTTCCACAAGAATTAAAGCAAAACGGAGGGGAAATTTAAAGATTTCCTTTTTTTGGCAGATTATCCATTTAAATCCAATTTTCCTGTAACACAGCAAGGGTTAACAGCCGAAGAAGCTGATGCGGAAATTTATAGAAACCCCCCCCCATATGTGGTCGTAAACTGCTGTATGTGCACACGGCAGGGCTCAGAAGGGCAGATTGTTAACGAAGGGCAGATTTTGCTGGAATGGTTTTCAGGTGCCATGTCACATTTGAAGAGACCCTGAGGTACCCCTAGAAAGAAAACCCCAAAAAGTGACCCCATTTTGGAAACTACCTCTCTCAAGGAATACATTTAGTAGTCAAGTGAATGCTTTGACCCAACAAGCGTTTCATAGAATTTAGAAACAGATGGCTGTGAAAATGAAAAATTTACTTTTATTTCCAATATAAAGTTGCTTTAGTCCCAAATTTTTCATTTTCACAAGGGGTAACAGGAGAAAATGCACCCCACAATTTGTTATGCATTTTTTCCTGATTACAGCAACACCATAAACCTGGTCATAAACCAATGTTTGGGGGAACGGCAGCATTCAGAAGGGAAGGAGGATTTTCTAACATGTAATTTGCTGAAATTAATTTAGGGCCCATAACATTTGTATTTTTTCACCAATAAAATCACTTTTCACCCAGGTAGCCATGCTCCGATGCTCTCCTTTGCCCTGCGCGATTTAGCGCAGGGCAAAGGCATTTTCAAGAGTTCTGGTGACGTACCGTGCTCTCCATGAGGCTGCCAGGAAGCCCGATGATATCACTGATAGGCAGGCTTTAGCGCTGCCCTAGCCAGTTAAAACGGCTAGGGCTGCGCTAAAGCACGCCCATCAGAGCTGGTGACGTCACCGAACACACTGACGGGCGGAAGCTTCCGCCCGGCAGTGTGTTATTGTAAACAAAAGAGCGCGATCTAGCGCAGGGCAAGGGAGCGCATCGGAGCATGAGATGCTCCGATGCCAACATCAGCGGGGCTGCCTGGGTGAAAATAAGGGTATGTCCGGGATCAGCTCTGAACCCGGACAACCCCTTTGAAAATAAATGATATTTTGCATTGCCATATACTAAAGTCCATAACTTTTTATTTTTTCACCAATCTAGCTTTGTGGTGGCCTGTTTTTTTGTGGGATGGGCTGTAGTTTTTATTGGTATCGATTTGGGGTACACATGTCTTTTTGATCACTTTTTATAACATCTTTTGTGGAGATGAAGTGGGCAAAAATGGCAATTCTGGCAGGGTTTTTTATTTTTATTTTTTATGGGGCTCCTCTTGTGGTAAATATTATATGATTATTTTATTCTGTGGGTTAATACGGTTATGGCGATACCAAATTTATGTTGTTTTTTTATGTTTTACTACTTTTTCAGCAATAAAATCACTTTAGTGTTAAAGGGTTTCTGTCACCCCAATCTTCGCTATTAAACAGGCTGACATTATAGATGTGAAAATGTCACCTGAATTTAACTCTGCATTCCTTTTATTTATGTATGCCCCCGTTTTCGTGTAATTTGTACTTTTATTATATGCAAATGTTCCTTTAGGAGCAGGGGGGGCGTTGCACCTGCTCCTAGAGGCTCCGTTCACCCACCTCATTTCCACGCCCTTCTGTCTTGATTGACAGGGCCAGGCCAGTGTTGGTTCTCCTGCTGGCCCCGTCTGCCGTGTAAATCTCTCGCATGCACCGTCCCGTTCAGTTTTCGGCGCAGGCGCAGTGTGAATGAGGCTTTAAACAGTGAATACCTTACTGACTGACTCCAATTCTCATCCATGCATATTCTGGACCTTCTCGGTTCTTTCCTTTCTCTATCTCTTTGTGGAGTACTTTTAGAATAGAAATGACAGAATAAGTCAGCCACAAGTTTTTGGGAGACAACTTTTATCAGTTCCTTGCAGCAGCTCTGTGTCCTTGTGGGGTCAGAGTTACAGCTTTCATCCTCTAGAAGTCGCCACTCCCCTAGGCTACCAACTCCAACTGGAACAGCGGGTGAAAGAACCGCCATTTTAATACACATCAGCATTACACTGCACATTTTTAAAAGACCCATTAATAAGTATATGAAGATTAACCCTTTTCCCCTAACTAGTCCAGTTAAATTGGAAACAAGCTCAAACTTCATAAACTGAATATGCCAAACACAGTCAGCCACTTGACTTTGTAGGCTGGGTGCTGCCACCCCTACAGACAATTGCTGTTAAAGGTGTTTATGTTATGAAATACTTTATATTTTACATTTTTCAAACCAGCACCTGGATCTGAATACTTTTGTAATTGCACGTAATTAAACACTTAGTATATTCAGTGAGCTATTCAATAAAATGTTTTTGTATAGCGCCACCTGCTGTTTGCTCTGTTGTGCTGAACTGGTTGAAGGTGCTCACTTTAAATCTTCAACTGCCACCAGCCATATGTTCTGTTAGAAGCTGTGGCAGTTACATGGAGAGAGCTGCAGCAGAAAGGACACTGAGCTGCCAGGCTGAATATACTCTAGTAGAGCAATTGGAGCAATGAATGTGGAGATCTCTGGATCCATGTGAGGTCCAGGTCTGGTTCTAGCTGTGTTAGAAAGAGGTTGTCATGTACTATACGACGTCTGATTTTCATTTTTTACATCATGCATGGCATAACCCCTTTAGATGTCATAATTGCAGTCATCACAGGCAAGTGGTCATGGATAATGAAGCATATTTGACTCATTGTCTGAATCCTCTTTTTGTGACCACCATAAACGTTCTCATTCTAAGGCCTTATAAAAAGACTGTACATTACCTTCACAATATATGGATGTAGAGAATAACGAACGGAAGTCAGTATGGTTCTCTGTATGCTTTCAGATGTGTTACCATAGAAATTCAGCCACTTCCATGAAAGCCAAAGTTGATCTTTTATACTGACCTGGATTTTTAGTTCTCCATTGGCTCCTTATGTCTGCATGTGGGTAGGTGGAGATTTAAGACGGACCGCTGAGGTGGGAATCCTCAGAGCGTGCAGTCTGCAACCATCCCATGTGTGCCAGCACAGTGCATGCAAATACTCTTCTTTGGCAGATGGTCCTACCTGCACCCCACGTAGACCATGTCAACTTTAAGAGGTTGTTCGGCTTTTCAAAATTTTGGAACAAATATTCAGCATGGTGCAACAAGTTGTACTCACCTTACCAAATGCCAGTCTCTGCTCCTTGGTCCCTCTTGAAAGGCAGGAAATGACCACCCAAGCAATCCTGTTTGTCAAGAGACCAAGAACTAGAGACCAGCGAGGGACTATAAATCGTCCGAACTGGAGCGGAGGTGAACCAGTTGTTCAGTTTTGACCTATTTTATTATTTTACCCCATGCAGAGCCTTTTTGCCTCACAATACCTGTAAGTCTTGCTTCAAGATTCCTGTGCCTACCTAAGGCTCTTCCATGATACGGGGACCCAGACTCATTAATTGTATGGGGTCCAAAAACTTCTAATGGCAGCCCCGTTGGGACCATTTGGACCGTTTCAGTCTCATATGGATCCTTTTTGTAGGCATGAGCCCTACACTGAAGATAGAAGAATAGGCGAAAATTAGAAAATAATAAGACTCTAAGTTAACGGACACAAAATGGATTAATGAGCAATTATCTTGGTGTTGATATAGACTTAGCCATGATATAGACCTTACCAGAACGTATTTGAATAAGCACATTTTCCAGTCCACACATAGTTCATTCTGGCAGGAGCAACTCCGTGTGCCACAAAAAAATGCTTTGTCTTGTCTTTCTATAATAAGAAATAGCAATTATTTGTGGTATTTTCCATAGCATTTATCTCGTGCATATATTATTTTGCAAAAATGTTCTCTCAGGCATTGTGTAATCAGAACGAAGCCAAGGAGAAAAAGTGCTGATGAAGACCGAAAAGCACCCCCTCGTGTTTGTGGAACAGTGTGAGGTTTTTATTAATGCACTGTCACAGCAGAGGGGATATTGCATATAAGCCATATTTGATAAGCACCGTAATTGTATTTACCACAAGAGCCCAAAACCTTTTATTCTTTATGAGCTCTGCTGATGCATGGCCACCACAATAGCTGGCATGGTTGATGAATTGCAAATAGCTTACCGTTTTTTTTCACATTACCCTCTAGTCTCGTTGTACTTTTGCTGTCAGAATTCCTATTGAACTCTTAGGTTATTGGCTTGCAGCAGAGCGCTTACGCTGGATTTTACATACTCATTCCTGCTTAGCGAGAGCGGGGATATTTATAAACCTGTATTAAGGTGACACTTTTAGAGGGATCGGGCGAGGCAATTTGAGAACACACTTTTTGAGAATGATTTAAAAAAAATGGAGCATTTTACAGATTCATAGCTCACTTATTTTATACTAGGTTTGGGTATTTCAAGGCAGAAAGTCATCGGGAGACACTTATTTATATAGTGTTTTGAATGGCATTTTTAATCTGTGGTCCACTGGCATCCGATGCAACACAATTATTAACGGGGTATTCCCATGTGGACATTTATGACACAGTGATAGGAGGTGCCATAAGTGTCTAATAAATAATGCGGCCCCACTGTGAATGGAAAACAAGCCACACATACGCAGGTTTCTCCATTCACTCGGCTATTTTTGAAAGTCCCATAGAAGTGAATGGAGAGGATGCCATGAGGGCATGATGTGCTCTTCATTCACAGCAATGACCCATTCTTAGAAGTGGGTGCCAATGGTGGGACTTACCTGCACCTATCAGACATTTATGGCATATCACGCTCTCCACGCCGCCTGACGTGAAACTAATCCTGATGGGTAACATCTGTTTTTAAATGTGCACTGAAATGTTACATAGCTAAGATCAAAAATGTTTGTCATTCGAAATGCGTGTGTCACTGAAGTGATGTCCCAGACATATATAGGTGTTTTAATTTATTACATGTTGGATCATATTTTCTAATGTCGACATCCTATCGATATGCCATGAATATAATTGTTGGGCATCATGGGCTGTCCATGTGTAAGAACCAAAATCTAGATTTCAGCTATGGTTTACACCAGTTGCACCACCACCTGCAAGCACCCCTGCACCAAGGCAATCACTTTTACAAAAATCACGGCAAGCACAATGAAAAAAAAAAAAAGTTGCACATTTTTGTGCAAGTAGGGCTTGTGCCAAAATTTGCAATTTCAGTAGGCCAGTTTTCTGGCATAAAACCAATGATAAATTCCTTTTTTTTTTAAATCCCTGTGCTTCTTCTTTGGTGTAAAAAAATGGTGCTTACGACAAATCTTCTTGGAACTGGCATTTTTGCGTAGCCCTCTCCGATTTTCTGAAAAGGGGACGTTGGCAAGAACTCGACGGGGCCAGCAGGTCCGCCACATTTATCTTCATTTGCGCCTGTTTTCAGATTTTATTCTTGTGTACGGACACCCGGCGTATGCACTTAATATATGCCGAGGCATCCTCCGGCAGCACAGGAGATTTCAACGTACGATGTACGACGCCAGTCTATCATAAATTTCTTAAAGGCTATCAATATTTGTTTCTTTCTATTAAAGGGGTTATTATGTGAAAGTTGACAAGGGAAATGTTTTTAATAAGAAACTAGAACAAAACAAGAACACAGGTGCACAAGCTGAAATGAGTTGGGGGAAGATCAGAAACAATGTTGTTTTACTGAAAGAGTAGCAGTAACAACATTCCAGCAGTGCAATAAGTAAATTAGCATGAGTGGAATAAACACGTATCTATCATAAGGAAAATTAAAATTAGAGATAATAAAGAGATAAGACATAATATAAGAGCAGACTACGTGGATCATGAGATCTTTTTCTGCCGCCATTCTTCTATGTTTCTTTTAAGACATCCCCTTCCTTTGTTCTCGAGGGAAGTAATTCTGACCCGTCTCACACCAAGTACCCCGTGGTGACAAGAAGTTTGAACAAGAATGTTAACAAAATAAAATAAAGCTATTCTCACGCCACTGTCATAATCTATGTTCTAAGCCTCTGTCAGCAGTTCCTTCGGATTTGACAGAAAGAATAGTGCATCATGCAGCGCTAATCTTCCCATTAGGACCCATGATGGATTACTTAGTATTTACATGACATTCTGCACTACCAAACATACAGGAGAATACAACGCTACTGTAGAGGGAAGTGCCAAAAATGTATGTGTGTACACATGTCCTCTTTAAAGGTTCCTCTGCACACACGGAGCCCAGTCACGTATGCCTGCTGGGGAGTGGAGCAGCCCAGGCAACTGGACAAATGTGTCCAGTTGCGGGCACATCAAAGTCAGGGACAAGTAAACTCATTAACCCTTTCCCTGCCTACTTCCCCTAAACAACATGCATTTACCCTTTCCCTGCCTCATTTCTAGGAAATACCCCTATACAATGAGCATTCTTCATCAACGCTTTCCTTGAAGGTTATCCTTTTCCCTGCATACACCTTGTTCCCCTATACCAGGGCTAGCTGGTTACAAGAGTTAGCTTTTTAACCCTAGATACGTAATACATTGACTGTAAAATACATGTTAGGCGTATTTCAGGTGCAGATTGCGGCGCAATGATTAGTTGCACCACAATCTGTGACTTCTCCCCGCTCACACCATGTCTAAATAAGTGGGCGTGGCGTGGGCAGGAAGGGGTTTTAACATAAAGTTACAATTTTTAACGCATGTTTTAGACGTAGAAAAAGTTCTACATGTAAGACAGCAAGGAAACTGTCATACATTTAGAACTGGCGGAGGATCTGCCGAAGTTATGAAGAGGCATGCGCCTCTTCAGAACTTCGGCGGAACCACGGCCAGCTATGGGGCTTTGTTAAGACCGGCATTAATAAATGTGCCCTATTGTGGTGTACAATAAACATTTTATTAGTAAAACAGCGTGCATGACAGGCCTACAGGGAACAGAATGTTAATAGGGAGGCGGAGTCAACCTCCTCATCCTTTAACAGCTACATACCTCTTATATCCAGTGACGTCTCTCTTGATATAAATGTTCTCTTTCCTTATCTCCTCCATGCGGACCGGGTGGCCATGATGACTTCTTTCAGCCATGACTCGTCTTTGCAGAGCCTATCACACAGACATCTTAGGTTCCTACTAATGCCCCCTTATAGTGCCTCCAGTAGTAATTAAACCCCCAATATGAAAATTTACTTTATGTACGCTGCGATCTACATTTTTTTCATAGGTTGGGAAATAGGTTAACTAGTATCACTGGTATAAGACAATAGACATATGATATAAGACATACAGAAATGACACTGGTATAAGACATACAGAAATGACACTGGTATAAGACACACAGAAATGACACTGGTATAAGACATACAGAAATTTCACTGGTATAAGACACACAGAAAAAACACTGGTATAAGACACACAGAAATGACACTGGTATAAGACATACAGAAATGACACTGGTATAAGACATACAGAAATGACACTGGTATAAGACATACAGAAATGTCACTGGTATAAGACACACAGAAATGACACTGGTATAAGACATACAGAAATGACACTGGTATAAGACACACAGAAATGACACTGGTATAAGACATACAGAAATGTCACTGGTATAAGACACACAGAAAAGACACTGGTATAAGACACACAGAAATGACACTGGTATAAGACATACAGAAATGTCACTGGTATAAGACATACAGAAATGTCACTGGTATAAGACACACAGAAATGACACTGGTATAAGACTGTCACAGTCGTTACCTTTGACTGTGACCTTCCGTTCTTGCTCGTTCGGCGCTCCTCGCTGAAGTTCTGTTCCTGTGTGTCATTTTTTGTTCTTTATGGGTTAACTCCCCTGTGTGCCTGTTAGGAGTTAATCCTCTGTCTGCTCCATGGGTGTGGTCTCTCTGCTGCACCCATGGAACCTGTATAAAAGGCTGAGGTTTCCTCAGTTCTGGGTCAGCTCTCCTGGTGTGTGTTGTCTGTCCTGTTCCTGGTTTGTACTCTCTCCCATGCTGCTGACCCATGGGATCTGTGTCTCTGTCTGTGCTCTGTGAGTTTCCCTACTTGTTCATTTGCGTCCTTTTTCCTGTCTTTCTGTTCTGCCAGTTATGTTTTAGTTACTTTGTGTTTATTCTGATGTCTGTGTTCAGCTAGCCTTTGCAGCAGAGTGGCATGACAAGGCCATGCAGATTACTACTGGTGGAGCAAGTCCTTCTCTGCTCATTGCCACTCCTGCTCCCTTGCATGATCTCCTGCTTGTGTTCTTATTTGCCCTGTTTTGTATTTACCTGTCTGTTATGTTTGCCTATGTGCCGTCGGTACCTTCTGGTACCTGTTGTCCATTCGCTCCTGCTGTCACTGTCTAGGTCACACTCCAGAGTGGACCCTGGCAACTTTCTGCGGCTAAGTCTAACCCTACCATCTAGGGCTCTAGTGAAAACCAGGAGTTGCTTAGTTACGCCCCTCTGGAGTATTACTAGACAGTGGCGCAGTGGGGGTTTTCTCCCGCTGTGCTGACGGTACATAGAGCTCATGTTTTGTCTGTGCTGCCTTCCATGTTTTTGTTTGTGCAATAAACTCTTGTGTGTCTGTACCTGATTTCCGTTTATTGTATGATGACACGGTGGTCTCTCCTGGGACCTCCAACTCGTGACAAAGACACACAGAAATGACACTGGTATAAGACATACAGAAATGACACTGGTATAAGACATACAGAAATGTCACTGGTATAAGACATACAGAAATGTCACTGGTATAAGACATACAGAAATGTCACTGGTATAAGACACACAGAAATGACACTGGTATAAGACACACAGAAATGACACTGGTATAAGACACACAGAAATGACACTGGTATAAGACATACAGAAATGTCACTGGTATAAGACATACAGAAATGTCACTGGTATAAGACACACAGAAATGACACTGGTATAAGACACACAGAAATGACACTGGTATAAGACATACAGAAATGACACTGGTATAAGACACAGAAATTTCACTGGTATAAGACATACAGAAATGACACTGGTATAAGACACACAGAAATGACACTGGTATAAGACATACAGAAATTTCACTGGTATAAGACACACAGAAAAAACACTGGTATAAGACATACAGAAATGTCACTGGTATAAGACACACAGAAATGTCACTGGTATAAGACATACAGAAATGACACTGGTATAAGACATACAGAAATGACACTGGTATAAGACAATAGACATATGATATAAGACATACAGAAATGACACTGGTATAAGACATACAGAAATGACACTGGTATAAGACACACAGAAATGACACTGGTATAAGACATACAGAAATTTCACTGGTATAAGACACACAGAAAAAACACTGGTATAAGACATACAGAAATGTCACTGGTATAAGACACACAGAAATGTCACTGGTATAAGACATACAGAAATGACACTGGTATAAGACATACAGAAATGACACTGGTATAAGACATACAGAAATGACACTGGTATAAGACATACAGAAATGTAACCTGGAGGGGTTGATGGGTATTGTTGGATTAAACTAAATAAATGATCATTCTGTGATTCACATAGTGGACATGAGTATTAGCGTTGGAGAAGACTCCTCAGGCAGGTTGTCCCAGGACACTGTGTAATCAATATCTAGCAATAATATATGAGTAGAATATATTGAAAACATTGCACCGGTATGTGCCGCTATATATGATATCGGGGTCTTTTCATTACCTGCCTTTCAGACTGTTATTTAATTTTGCTCTTTTAAGACAAATTGTGAAAAGTTTGGATTCACCTTTGCAAAAGGTCAGCCATTTTTCTTTAATGTCAATTTATAGTAGCAATATTTCTGTGGAGAACTTCTGTCTCATGAGAAATGATGTGTGTAACCCTTTACAATACTGCATGTGTCTATCCAAACTTTGACATCTATTTCTTGGCTTTTCAAATTTTACTACAAACAAAACTTATTGCTAAAATTAATAATCAAATATTCTATCAATAAATGCTGTGAGAGATTCTCTTGCTGCGGAGGATCTATTATGTGCAGTGAGTTCCATGTAATGCCTTGTTTTTTTGGTGCTGCAGGACAATTAAACACTACAGGGGTCATTTGATATACTGAAATACGCCTAATTTAGGTGTATTTCAAGCGCGGATCGTGGCGCTTTTAGTTGCACCATTATCTGCGACTTCTCTCTGCTCAATCCAGGTCTAAAATTGTGGGCATGGCATGGGCTGGAAAGGGGATGCGCCGGTATGCCCATCTCATTTATCATTTTCTAATCTTGTTTTAGGCGTAGAAAATGTTCTAAATGTAAGACAGCTAGGAAGCACCGAAGTTATGGAGAGGCCGGCACCTCTTTATAACTTCAGCGGATCCTCTACCAGCTATGGGGCTTTATTAAGACCAGCGTCTAAAAGGCCAGTCTTAATAAATGTGCCACTAGCAGCCTTGCTGCTGGCAGCTGATTACTGGGGGTACTAGCAATGGGATAAATTGTGTTCAGCTTATTTTTAGGAGACCCTTATAACTAAAGAGGATTGCAAAAAATCCCCATTAAATTACAGAGCTTTGAAAAAGTATTCATACCCCTTGAACTTTTTTTCATGTTACATCCACAAACTTAAATGTATTTTATTGGGATCTTATGTGATAGACCAACACAAAGTAGCAAGTACAGTACGTGTGAAGTGAAAAGAAAATGATACATGGTTTTTAAAAATTTTCATAAATAAAAATCTGAAAATTTGTATTCAGCCCCCTATACTCTGATACCCCTAGGTAAAATCCCAGTGTGACAAATTGCCTTCAGAAGTCACATAATAAGTAAATAGAGTGCACCTGTGTGTAAGTTATTCTCAGTACAACAACAGCTGTTCTGTGAAGGCCTCAGAGGTTTGCAAAAGAACATTAGTGATCAAACAGCATCATGAAAACCAAGGAACACACCAGACAGGTCAGGAATAAAGTTGTGAAAAAGTGTAAAGCACGGTTAGGTTATTAAAAAAAATATCCCAAGCAAAAGTATGGCACAACTGCAAACCTACCAAGCCATGGCAGTCCACCTAAACTGACAACCCAGGCAAGGAGAGCACTATTAGAAAAACAGCCATGAAACCCATGGTCACTCTGGAAGAGCTGCAGAGATCCACAGCTCAGGTGGAAGAAGCTGTCCACAGGACAGCTATTTGTGTATTTTTTACAGTTTGCCAGAAGACTTGTAGGGGACACAGCAAATATGTGGAAGAAGGTGCTCTGGTCAGATAAGACCAAAGTTGAACTTTTTGGCCTAAATGCCAAACGCTATTTGTGGCAGAAAACTAACACTGGACATCACCCTGAACACAACATTCCCACTGTGAAACATGGTGGTGGCAGCATCATGCTGTGGGGATACTTTTCTTCTGCAGGGACAAGGAAGCTGGTCAGAGTTGATCGGAAGAAGGATGGAGCTAAATACAGAGGAATAGTGGAGGAAAACCTGGTAGAGGCTACAAAAGACTTGAGACTGGGGCGGAGGTTCACCTTCCAGCAGGACAATGACCTAAACATACAACCAGAGCTAAAATGAAATGGTTTAGATCAAAGCATATTCATGTGTTAGAATGGCCCAGTCAAAGTCAAGATGTAAATCCCATTGAGAATCTCTGGTAAGACTTTTAAATTGCTGTTCACACAGGCTCTCCATCCAATCTGACTGAGCTTGAGCTATTTTGCACATACTTGCTACTTTGTGTTGGTCTATCACATAAAATTCTAATAAAACATATTTAAGTTTGTGGGTGTAATGTGAAAAAATGTGGAAAACTTCAAGGGGTATGAATACTTTTTCAAGGCACTGTATCAAATAACATGTCAAAACATATGGCAAATGGATCTGACCTGCATACACCGTTTTCAAGAACAGTATTAACAGTAGACCAAAGTGTAGACCCAGTGTATACAGAAACATATAATTAATGAGAATACATATTTGACAAAAATGTATACTAATATAATGAGGCAATAAGGTAGGAAGTAGGCATGTTTCCAATAAAGTAATCAGCACAGGTCCTAGCGTGTGAGACCAAACATAGACTCTAACATGAGAAGGGTGCAGACAGCATCCCCCCTATGGCAGCCCATTGGAGATATTCACAGGATATATTACAGCCAAGATATTAGGTTGCAGCGCTAAGTAAAGAACTCATTTGCAAGAAGGTATAGTCAGTGTGTCATAGAGGCCTTTATCCAATGCACCTAAATGTGTCAGTTTTTTGGGCAGGTTCTGTGCTTAACGATGACTGCCTCAAAAGGACTAACTTGTGTGACATGGGTTTTCCACCTTGCTGGTGTAGGAGTGATAGGATTAATCCAATGGAGTGCTGTACACTTTCTGGCTAAAAATAATGACTCCCTCAAAACATCCTCATCCAAAACCTATGCAAAGTACTGCAGGTAAGGGGGGCATATGGAAGCCATCAAGTTGGGATAGTATTTTGAATACCTCAGTCTACAGTTTGGAGACAAGAAGACAACACCACCGCATGTGATCTGTGGTGCTCTCCGCCCCACATCACTGCCAGCAACGAAAGTAGTTAGGTATAGTGTCCGAAAGTATACCGGAAGGTTAAATACCAGTCCTTGCATTTGCTGCTTGATTCACAGGGACATGTTCCTGGATCTTCTTGCCTGGCCCTGTCAATCAAGAAAGGGGGGGCTGACAGAAGAAGCAGGGGAGCACATAGGATTCCAGACCCGCCCTTTGTGCACTTAACGGCTCATTTGAACATTGATTAAAAGTACTAAGGTATCTACATTCAGCTGAGCTAGTTCTACAAGGCATTTTGTGAATTTCTTGGTGACAGACCTCCTTTAGGGCTCATGCACACGATCGTATGCCCTCCGACACATACGGTCCGTGAGCGGGCCATGTGTCCCAGGGTGGCATACATCGTGCGCACGGGAGCGCACAGCATCATAGGTTACTATGATGCTGTGCGCATCGGGCCGCCCTCGGGGCTATTGTCCTGCAGTCATATGATATTATAAGTGCAGGATAATAGCCCCGCGGGCGGCCCGATGCGCACAGCATCATAGTAACCTATGATGCTGTGCGCTCCCGTGCGCGCAATGTATGCCTCTCCCGGACATATGGCCTGCTCACGGACTGTATGTCTCGGAGGGCATACGGTCGTGTGAATGAGCCCTTTAAAGGATGTCCAGGATTTTAATACTGATGGCCTATCTTCAAGATTGGCCATAGTAACCTGATACCCTGTATCTTTGCCAATCAGCTGAAGTCAGCACTGAAACTACACAGCTCCGTCCATTGTGTAGTAGACGGAGCTTGTAGCCGCAGCTCTGATCCTATTGACTTCAGTGGCAGTCACGAGGAGGTTACCAGCTCCGTCCTCTACACAGTGGACGGAGCTCTGTAGTTCCGGTGCTGACTACACTTGATGACTTTAAGTTTAAATTTGTTTATATCGATATCAGGATATGATGGCTCTGCAAAGTGAAGGAGAGCGGACCGTGCATGCATCACTACCTTCCATTAATTTCTGTGGGAGTACTGAAAATAGCCAACCGGTAAAGTGAAGGAAAACGGTTTGTTCTATAGATAGGTGCAGGTCCCAGAGGTGGGACCCGCACATATTAGACTTTAAGGCCATATCCTAGCGATATGTCCCCAATAAGGGCTTATGCACACAACCATAGCCTGTTTTACAGTCTGAAAATTGCAGATCCGCAAAACACGGATTCCGACGGAACAGTCCTATCCTTGTCCGTAAAACGGACTTGCTAAAATAGCCAAGCACACTGCTTGGCTGTTCTCGGCACTCCCATAGAAATGAAAGAGGGGCGGCCTTGCATGCTCAGTTTTGCCCTCCTGCACTTTGCAGGCTCCGTTCTAAGGATAGGTGTGGGTCCCAGAGGTGGGACCCGCACCTATCAGACATTGGGGGCATATCCTAGCGATATGCTTCCAATGTCCAAGATGGACCAACCCCTTTATCTTTGGCTACATGATAAATGTAATTTGCTAAAGTGAAACAACCCCTTTAAGGCCTTTTCAGGTCTGATCTTTAAAGGGTTAAACCTAACCATATCACTTCTTTCTCATATATCTAATGCTTGGGTTAGGAAATATTTTAAGTACTATTTTTTATATATAATTAGCAGAAATAAGGAAATGACTCAGTCGCCTTGGTTAAGCCACATGATGTTTGTAAGATGAAGCCTTTCTCTCTGATACAAAAGGCTCTCTTGTCTTTGCAGAACACACCCAAGTGGTCTGTTAGAAACATCTCTGCAGGAATTATTTTAGAAGTCTAGTGGTTTCCTCTTCTTTATAGCGAACTAAAAGATCTCCTAAATTAAGATTTCTTTTTGTACTGCCTAAATATAGACAAAGAGATGTGCCCATAAGGATTCTGGGAATGCTGAAGAAATGTTTGGGGGTTCGCCCATTCAGGACCCTCATCAATTAGAAAAGATGAGGCGGAGAATGTTAAATAGTGTCTTTCACCCTGTAAAACCCATTATGTTCATGTATTACTGTGTAATGCTTCATTTCTCCTGTGGCTGCATTACAGGGCAATCGAATTCCCCTCACAAACGTTTGGGATTCGCTAAAATTAGAGATAAGCGAATTGGGATTGTCCTACTTTGGACAAACCCGATTCGTTCATCTAAATAACAGAATTTTATTAGCATCCCTTTTCCATACATGCAGTAAAATACATTGGCTCTGAAGAGGCTGCATTAAGATGTTCACCATTAGGCTACATGCACACGACCGTTGTGTGTTTTGCGGTCCGCTAATTGCGGACCCGCAAAACACGGATGGCGTCCGTGTGCGTTCCGCAATTTGCGGTACGGCACAGACAGCCATTAATATAACTGCCTATTCTTGTCCGCAAAACGGACAAGAATAGGACAGGTTATATTTTTTTTGCGGACCACGGAACGGAGCAACTGATGCGGACAGAACACGGAGTGCTGTTAGCATCTTTTGCGGCCCCATTGAAGTGAATGGGTCTGCATCTGATCCGCCAAAACGGTGGCTCGGATGCGGACTAAAACAACGGTCGTGTGCATGTAGCCTTATTGCGAGCCTTTCTCAGTCTTGGACATGCACTGGTGTGGTGATTAGCTGCTCATGCATGAAGGTATTTCATAATGAATCCGAACCCGGAATGATTGTAGTGCACACTTGGTTCTGGTGCTGTATTTATATAATGAGCTTGGTTCTGGGGCTGCATTAATGTGATGAGCTTGGTTCTGGTGCTGTATTTATATAGAGAGTTTGGTTCTGGTGCTGTATTTATATATTGTGCTTGGTTCTGGTGCTGTATTTATATAATAAGCTTGGTTCTGGTGCTGTATTTCTGCAATGAGCTCTGTTCTGATTTTGTATTTATATAATGAGCTTGGTTCTGGTGCTGTATTTCTGTAATGGGCTTGGTTCTGGTGCTGTATTTATGTAATCAGCTTGGTTCTGGTGCTGTATTTATATAATGAGCTTGGTTCTGGTGCTGTATTTATATAATGAGCTTGGTTCTGGTGCTGTATTTCTGTAATGGGCTTGGTTCTGGTGCTGTATTTATATAATGAGCTTGGTTCTGGTGCTGTATTTATGTAATGAGCTTGGTTCTGGTCATGCACTTATATGATGAGCTTGGTTCTGGTGCTGTATTTATATAATGAGTCTGGTTCTGGTGTTGTATTTATATAATGAGTCTGGTTCTGGTGTTGTATTTATGTAATGAGCTTGGTTCTGGTCATGCACTTATATGATGAGCTTCGTTCTGGTTCTGTATTTATATAATGAGTCTGGTTCTTTTGCTGTATTTATGTAATTAGTCTGGTTCTACTGGATGTTGACATGAAAGAAGCACTCTGGGATTTTTTCTTTGTCTAAATTGTACAGGATAGGCCATTATTAAAGAATAAGTTAGAGGCTCTTGTGTATGCCTGTTTTATTTGATGTGTAAGTTGAGGGTTAGCAACCAGTTTGATTCCGTCTACCCCTTTCTTAATGAATCCTACATTTCCCATTATGCTTGGCTTTGCAGAGACAAAGGAACGGAGTATTACCTCACTGCACTTTTCTGAGTCTTCTGAGGGCAGCCATAACAGATCAGTGACACAGCTGCTGTCCCCTCACACTGCAGGGTCTCCATGTTCCTCTGTCATTAAGCTTGAGCCTTTCTGCCCTCTCTACCCTGTCCTCTTCTCTCCCATGTCAGCTCTTACATGCAGGAGGCAGGGAGACCAGTGTGAAGCTACATCTGGAGAGATAGCACACACAGATGGTACAGACAGGCAGTGTGAGTCAGGAGGTTTATATAACTGCAGCCAATCACTGTATACACTCACCTACTATGTATCTGCACTCCTGGTTCTCTACATACAGGAGACATTATATCTTCAACAGAATACAGGGATATACAGAGGAACATGAGAGCTGCCAGTTTGGATTTAAGTGGTGATGTCATTCTGTACTTCACTGGAAGTTAGTCGCAGGGAAGACACCGAGTTCCTGTTTACACAAGAGAGCAAGCTCTGGGCTGCGGCTCAGAATTTAGGTAACATAACCTGGTTCCCATAATGAAAAGGTTCCAAATCAAAAATCTAATTATCCTAAATTTTACAGTTGAAAGAAATAAGAGTAGATGATGGCAAACATAAATGCTGTATCATATAGAAACAATAGTAGCCGTTGAACTAATATGTACGAGAATAGCCTGGACTTAAACCACTTCATATATAATGGGTAAAGAACACATATACTCCCTCTACTTATCTACAGGATAATATTTTAAATTTGACCAGAATTCATTAAAACTGGGCTATCCTTTCCTTTTGTAAACTCATAGGAAAATCTCTCCAATTATCTCATATGGAAACTTTTTAACTAAGCGAATGCCGTCACCTTCTTTGCAAACCTAGAACCTCTGGCAGCAAATGAGGCGCAACCATAGGCACAAACTGGGAAAATACAAAGGATTGCGCTCTTTAAAGAAAGTGTCAGGTCTGTCTGCTGTCGTAGCTAATATGTATATTATATTAACATGCTGTTATTACTGGATATATACAATACATTCTTTTCATGTTGCGGTCTTGTGCTAAAATAAAATAAAAAATTAAGTTTCCCACCATCATGCTCCATGCAATACACCATAATGAGAAAGTGAAAACAGAATTTTAGAAATGTTTGCAAATGTATCCAAAAGGAAAAATTTTGTATGGACATAATAAGTATTCAGCCCCTTTTCTATGAGTCTTGAAATTTAGCTCTGTGAGGGCTTCCCATTTCTATTGATCATGTTTGAGATGTTTATACACCTTCATTGGAGTCCATCTGTGGTAAATTCAGTTGGTTGGACATGATTTGGAGAGACACAGCCCTGACTATACACAATCTCACAGCTGACAATGCATATCAGAGCAAAAACCAACCCACGAGGAGGAAAGAACTGCTTGTAGAGCTCAGAGAGATGTTTGTGTGTCTGCACAGATCTTAAGAACTGTGCAAAAATGTCTCCTCCACTGAAAGTTCCCAAGAGCACAGTGCCCTCCATAATTCTGAAATGGAAGAACAACCAGGGCTCTTGAGCTGGCTGTCTCACCAAACTGTAAGGGTATTGGTAAGAGAGGTGACTAAGAACCAAATGATTACTCTGGCAGAGCCCAAAGATTCTGTGTGCAGATGTAAAGTTCTAGAAGGTCAACCATCCGTGCAGTACTCCACCAATATGGGCTTTATGTTAAAGTATGATACTTGCTATGCTGTGCTTGCTATTCTCTAGTAAACTGAGTATTAAGTGATACTATATTCTGCTGACTGGTTTGGCCAGTATTTGAGGGCAGGCCCACATACCATATCTAAAATCTCTGTGGGGAGAGGGTGTTCTGATTCATTATGGTATTTCCCATATTGGTACTCATCGTCCAGGACCTGAGTGTACCAGTGGCCTGCAGGAGCAGGGACTAGACAAGGGAAGCTCTAGTGGTCGGGTGCCTCCACGCTGGATTTTCAGCTTTCCCCAGCATGTTAGTATGATATCTAAAGTAGATAATAAAAGGATGGCTTTAAAACATGGCTAAAACTGGCCATACGCTTAAAGAGGTTTACCAGTTTGCAACAGCATCTTTTAAAATAATCATTTATGACTGTAGCTGTAATTTTGTATTGTATTTCTTTTACCTTTATGGCTCCTATCTTCCAACCATATGCAGCGAGCCCTGGAGGTTGTGGTGCAGAGGTTAGGAGTGGTAGTGGCCCTGGTGAAGTGTTGTGTCATGGTGTACTCTCTCAGGCCATTGCTCCCTGGGGATCGATGCAGTGTAAAGTGTAGTTTTGTGGCACCAGTAAGGATTATGGAGGCAGGTTGGATGGCTGCAGCTTAGCACTAGTAATGTACTGGCCTAGTATTAGTCTGGGTTATGGGTGTCTTGGCCAAAGTCCCTCACCTCACAGCAGTGTCTTTTAATGCTGGTCATTCTACTATCTTTTCAAGGATCTACTTAAAGATAATTGATGGCTGTTCTTTCTGGATAATCCTTCTTAGAAGCAGGAGCTCAGCAATGTGCTTCCTTGCCTTGCTTGGGTTGCACAGGAACTCTCAATCTCCCAGCAGAAAGCAGGACCAGCCCAGTCCTGCCAAAAGGGGAAGAACAGGGTGTTAGTCTTTTTCCTTGCCAACCTTTGCCAACCATTCCCTACTGAAACAAACGGCCAAAAACATAGAAAATACACAACAATATAATACATAAACTACATATAATTGTAGTAACCCCAGGTCTGGGGTACTGCACATGTCCATGCAGCTCTTTCGTATTTCCTGTGTTATGTCCACACAAGGATCATATTAGGAGAGTGTCTATGTAACAAGCTGGTTGGGAGGAACTGTAAACTAGCTGGGTGTTAGGGATGGTGCTCGAGGTTTGATAGAGAAAGTAGAAGCGCATCATGGGTTTGGTTGAATACAAGAAGTGCTACTTAAAGGATGGAAACGAGTGATTGGTTTACATGGTAAAAAGGGGCCTGGAAAGTCCAACTTGGAAAAAAAAGCATGGGAAAGATGTACATGAAGTAAGCAATTACATGAGCATATATGTTGAAAACTATAGTGGGGAGAGGGGAATTTACTGCCAAAGTGTTAAAATAAATTCAGAACAGATGAGACACTGACATTGCAATTAAACATTTTGTTTGTTGGAGTCTCCAGGACGAGGACCTAATGGACATGTATGATCCACACTCATTACATATGTGCAGCTGCTCTTTCCAGTAATAGACTGCTAGGTGACTTCACAGGCACAGACAGCTGGGTAGAAGTCGGTGACGATTTCTTCTGACCCGAATGACAGGTCTACCTGTAGAGAGTGTAGCTGGCCAGCTAAGACCTGTCCTAGGTTGCTAATATAGCTTATATGTTTATACAGCTAAACCTGCCAATAACCTTAATACAGTTCCTATGTTTGTGTGTTAAAGACAAAAAACTGTTATATTTTGTGTTCACAGAAGCAGAAAAGATAATATGCCTTTAAGATTCATTATATAATGTAAGGTAAACTCAATGACACAGTAGAAACAGAAAGCATAGAGTTAAACTGTTGTTGCTGGGCAGGAGTCTTGATGAATTACAGCCAGCCTCACACACAGCAACAGTTTTGACCAATCACAGCCAGCCTCACACACAGCCAGGAGCTGCTAGAATCATTGCACCAGAGGAGAGAAGCTGAACAGACATTCACTCCACTAAGAGCTGTGTTTTATGGAAGCAGAGAGGGCAAAATAGGTATTTAAAACAGTTATATAATGTTCCTACTGTTAATATAATGATTAGAACTGTATACTGAACTACAAACCGGATTCCAAAAAAGTTGGGACACTATACAAATCGTGAATAAAAACTGAATGCAATGATGTGGAGGTGCCAACTTCTAATATTTTATTCAGAATAGAACATAAATCACGGAACAAAAGTTTAAACTGAGAAAATGTACCATTTTGAGGGAAAAATATGTTGAATCAGAATTTCATGGTGTCAACAAATCCCCAAAAAGTTGGGACAAGGCCATTTTCACACTGTGTGGCATCTCCCCTTCTTCTTACAACACTCAACAGACGTCTGGGGACCTAGGAGACCAGTTTCTCAAGTTTAGAAATAGGAATGCTCTCCCATTCTTGTCTAATACAGGCCTCTAACTGTTCAATCGTCTTGGGCCTTCTTTGTTGCACCTTCCTCTTTATGATGCGCCAAATGTTCTCTATAGGTGAAAGATCTGGACTGCAGACTGGCTATTTCAGTACCCGGATCCTTCTCCTACGCAGCCATGATGTTGTGATTGATGCATAATGTGGTCTGGCATTATCTTGTTGAAAAATGCAGGGTTTTCCCTGAAAGAGATGACGTCTGGATGGGAGCATATGTTGTTCTAGAACCTGAATATATTTTTCTGCATTGATGGTGCCTTTCCAGACATGCAAGCTGCCCATGCCACACGCACTCATGCAACCCCATACCATCAGAGATGCAGGATTCTGAACTGAGCGTTGATAACAACTTGGGTTGTCCTTGTCCTCTTTGGTCCGGATGACATGGCGTCCCAGATTTCCAAAAAGAACTTTGAATCGTGACTTGCCTGACCACAGAACAGTCTTCCATTTTGCCACACTCCATTTTAAATGATCCCTGGCCCAGTGAAAACGCCTGAGCTTGTGCATCTTGCTTAGAAATGGCTTCTTCTTTGCACTGTAGAGTTTCAGCTGGCAACGGCGGATGGCACGGTGGATTGTGTTCACTGACAATGGTTTCTGGAAGTATTCCTGAGCCCATTCTGTGATTTCCTTTACAGTAGCATTCCTGTTTGTGGTGCAGTGTCGTTTAAGGGCCCGGAGATCACGGGCATCCAGTATGGTTTTACGGCCTTGACCCTTACGCACAGAGATTGTTCCAGATTCTCTGAATCTTCGGATGATGTTATGCACAGTTGATGATGATAGATGAAATGTCTTTGCAATTTTTCGCTGGGTAACACCTTTCTGATATTGCTCCACTATCTTTCTGCGCAACATTGTGGGAATTGGTGATCCTCTACCCATCTTGGCTTCTGAGAGACACTGCCACTCTGAGAAGCTCTTTTTATACCCAATCATGTTGCCAATTGACCTAATTAGTGTTAATTGGTCTTCTAGCTCTTCGTTATGCTCAAATTTACTTTTTCCAGCCTCTTATTGCTACTCGTCCCAACTTTTTTGGGATTTGTTGACACCGTGAAATTTTGAATCAACGTATTTTTCCTTTAAAATGATACATTTACTCGGATTAAACGTTTGATCTGTCATCTACGTTCTATTACAAATAAAATATTGACATTTGCCATCTCCACATCATTGCATTCAGATTTTATTCACAATTTGTTTAGTGTCCCAACTTTTTGGGAATCCGGTTTGTAGCTATATGTGTTTACTTACAGTTCCACCAATTGCAAACTACAAAGTTCACAATCCAAATTCAAATTCCATATTGCAATCCAAATTGCATACAACCATACCAGATCATACTCAACCAATCTGCAAATAGTTACTGCTAACTGCATACTGCAAATTGCGACCAAATTCAGCAAGTAGAACTATTAGGGTACTTTCACACTTGCGGCAGAGTGATCCGGCAAGCAGTTCCATCGCTGGAACTGCCTGACAGATCCGTCAAAACATTTGCCAACTGATGGCATTTGTAAGACTGATCAGAATCCTGATCCATCTTACAAATGCATTGAAATGCCGGATCCGTCTTTCCGGTGTCATCCGGAAAAACGGATCTGGCGTTTATACGCAGACCGGAAGGACAGATCCGGCATTCCGGTATTTTGAATGCCGGATCCGACCCTAATACATTCCTATGGAAAAAAATGCCGGATCCGGCATTCAGGCAAGTGTTCAGTTTTGTTGGCCGGAGATAAAACCGTAGCATGCTGCGGTTTTATCTCTGTCCTGATCACTCAAAAAGACTGAACTGAAGACATCCTGATGCATCCCGAACGGATTGCTCTCCATTCAGAATGCATGGGGCTAAAACTGATCAGTTATTTTCCAGTATAGAGCCCCTAGGACGGAACTCTATGCCGGAAAAGAAAAACGCAAGTGTGAAAGTACCCTTAGTTAGACCTCAGATATACCTCTCAGAGAGATCATAAAGTGCTTAAATAACTTAAAGTGAGGATACAGATACTGAAGAGAGAAATATATTCACCATTTTAAGTTGAATGACAAGGTTGAACAGTTGAACCACCATCTTATGCATACCGCCATTTTGTGATATCTTTTCAACACGTGTTATGTACATGGACTATCTGCTGCGGTGGCGGCAGTGTTATGTATGAAGAAAAGTTGAAGTTAATAAAGAATTTATTTCAAGCATTTGGCGTGCTCTTTAAACCTACTGTTTCCATAGAACGGCACTAGAAGAATTACAGAGTAACAGACAGTCTGGTTAGACTAAAAGTCAGAGATATCAGAATTCTTCTAATGCCACAGCGCAACAGAGAGTGACCTTCAAGTTATTGTTTATGAACTGTGCCATGTTGCGTCTGGAGAAATGAAGTTAACAAGCAGATATTGCATTCTTAGATTTTGTGTTTAATTGTTTTACTATTGCCTGGCTGCCAGCGATCAAAATAAGAGCTGCACTGATTCTTTTTATTCCCGGCCTCAATGGTGTATTTTTTGGACATAGCCATAATAAATCAATTTGTCTCTCATAAGTTTTATTATATTCCACTCTCCTCCATAGGCTGTGCCTAATGCTACTTTCACGCTAATGTTTTTTGCTGGATCCGGCCGGGTTCAGCAAAAACGCTTCCGTTACTCATAATGCAACCGTCTGCATCCGTTATGAACGGATCCGTTTGTATTATCTTTAACAGCTCAGAGGCATCCATTATGATCTCCATTGAAAGTCAATTTGGGATGGATCCGTTTTCTATTGTGTCAGAGAAAACAAATCTGTCCCCATTGACTTGCCTTGTGGGTCATGACGGACCATGCTCTCTGGTGTGGGAATGCAACCAAACGGAACAGAATGCATTTTGGAGCATTCCATTCTGTCCAGTTACGTTTTGTCCCCATTGACAATGAATAGGGAAAAAACTGAAGCGTTTTTTTTTCCGGTATTGAGACCCTATGACGAATCTCAATACCGTAAAATAGAAATGCTAGTGTGAAAGTAGCCTAAGGCTTCATGCACACCACAGTATTTTTATTTCCGCGTCCAATCCACGTTTTTTGCTTTTCAGACACAGACCAACTATCTTGTATGGGATCAAAAAAATGCGGACATCTGTGTGCTGTCCGCATGCATCTGATCTTTTACGGACATAAATAAACATTTCTATAACCGGGACCACGAAAAGTACGGGAGGCACGCGGCCAGTATCCATATTTTGCGGATCCACGATTTGTGGGCCACAAAATGCATACAGTTGTGTGCAGGTACTGCTGGAAAATGAAATCAGCATCTCCATAAAGCTTGTCAGCAGAGAGAAGCATGACATGCTCTAAAATTTACTGGTACGCGGCTCTGCTGACTTTGGACACTAGCAGATGACATGGCTTCTCAAACCATCACTGACTGTGCAAACTTCACACTGGACCTCAAGCAACTTGAATTGTGGGCCTCTCCACTCTTTCTCCACACTCTGGCACCTTGATTTCCAAATGAAATGCAAAATTTACTTCCAGTCTAGTCTTTTTTCTCCTTAGCCTAGGTAAGATGTTTATGACATTGTCTCTGGGTCATGAGTGGCTTGACACAAGGAATGCAACAGTTGTTGCCCATGTCCTTTGTGTGGTGGCTCTTGAAGCACTGACTCCAGCCGCAGTCCAAATTCTTGAATGGCCTTTTTTTGACAATCCTTTTAAGGCTGCAATTATCCCTTTTGCTTGTGCACCTTTTTCTACCACACTTTTCCTTCCACTCAACTATCCATTAATATGCTTGGATACAGCACTCTGAACAGCCACCTTTTTTTTTTTTTTAGCAATAACCTTTTATGGCTCGCCCTCCTTGTGTAGGGTGACAATGACTGTCTTCTGGACAACTGTCAAGTCAGCAGTCTTCCCCATGATTGTGTAGCCTACTGAACCAGGCTGAGGTACCATTAGAAGGCTTGGGAAACCTTTGCAGGTGTTGTGTGTTGATTAGCTGGTGACACAATGAGTCCACAATATTGAACTTTTTCACAATATTCAAATTTTCGGAGATACTGACTGCCAAAAAGTCATCAACATTAAAAGAAATAAACGATTGAAATAGATCATTTTGTGTGTAATGAATCTGTTTAATATATGATTTTCACTTTTTGAATTGAATTAGGCCTCATGCATACGACCGTTGTTGTGGTCCGCATCCAAGCCGCATTTTTTTGCGGCTCGGGTGTGGACCCATTCACTTCAATGGGGCCGCAAAAGATGCGGACAGCACTCCGTGTGCTGTCCGCATCTGTTGCTCCGTTCCGTAGCCCCGCAAAAAAAAATATAGCATGTCCTATTCTTGTCCATTTTGCGGACAAGAATAGGCATTTCTACAATGGGCCGCCTGTTCCGTTCCGCAAATTGCGGAAGGCACACGGGCGGCTTCCGTTTTTTGCGGATCCGCGGTTTGCGGACCGCAAAAACGGAATGGTCGTGTGCATGAGGCCTTACTGAAATAAATCAACTTTTCAATGATATTGTAATTTATTGAGATGCACCTGTACCGTATGTCCTGTTGGGGGTCTCTATGTTGGTGAAACAGGACAGAAACTTAAAGCAAGGAGTAGGTCTCATCACCACACAATTAAAGGACATCTGTCAGCAGATTTGTACCTATGACACTGGCTGACCTGTTGCATGTGCACTTGGCAGCTGAAGGCATCCGTGTTGGTCCCGTGTTCATATGTGTCCGCATTGCTGAGAAAAATGATGTAATAATATATGCAAATTATCCTCACTGAGCAATGGGGGCGTTACTGTCACACCTAGAGGATGTGCTCTCTCTCTCTCTCTCTGCAGCTGTCACGCTCTCTCCGCTTTGATTGACAGGGCAAGGTGTGATTACCTTTTCACTGCCTGGCCTTGTTAATTAAAGTGCAGAGGGCGCGGTAGTTGCAGAGAAAACAGAGCCTTTAGGTGTAAAGGCAACGCCCCTGTTACTCCTAGAGGCTCATTTGCATATAATAGAACTTCATGAAGTAATTCATTCTCTTCACAGTTCTGCAGGGAACTACAATACGACCGCTTTAAAGTAAATGCGACTGCATTGTTGCTTCCTGCACAGCAGGTGTTCACATTGCAGCAGTAGAGATTACGTAGCGGCCATTCATACAAATGATCAGTGGTGGTCCCAGAAGTTAGATCCCCACTGAAGTGTTTTCACTTATCCTAATGGGAATACCCCTTTAAGAGCTGCAGATATAAGCCTTTATACCTCAGTAATATAGATGAGTAACAGACTACATAGATGAATTATACATTGTAAATTTGGCTGTATAGGTTTGGCGGTAAAACTGTGTAACACTGTCAGTATAGTAAACCTCCCTGCCAGGAACTACTCAGTGTGAAGTAATATATACTTTAACTTAACAGCCCATTAACTTTAATAGTGTCTTCCATTAGGTGTAGTTACCGCAAATATCACTGATCGTGGTTATTGGAGGGGAAGAATTCAATAAGGAGAGTTCAAGTCTATCTGTTAAAGGCATAGTTACACAAAACACATATAAATCTGTAGGAATTAACTGTGTAACACGTTTTAGAACTTGCCACCTGAAGCATTAAAGGGATATTCCCATCAGGGACATTTATGGAATAAATGTCTGATAGCTGTGGGTCCTATCTCTGGGATCTGCTCTTATCCCAAGAACGGGGCAGCAAAAAGAATGAAGAGCAAGCTGAACTTGCATGGCCACCATCCGTTTACAGCTGTGGGACTTCTGAAAATAACCAGGTTCTCGCTCAGCGTATATCTGTTCGTAAATTACCCCCCTTAATTCTAAATTACTAAAAGGTCATAAACACTTATTTAAGCCACATTCTTATCAGTGAAATAAGAATTGAGCTATATTGAGTCAGAAATCAGGGATAAGGAAGTGAAAATTCAGATTCTGCTCATAGAGAAACTCAAGGCTGCACAGGGACAGTGATTCAACATTTCTAATAAAAAACTATTTAAAAAATGATTTTTTTTTTAGCTGAAAACGAGTGCAATACAATAATAGAAAGAAATGTTCCCAAAGGTGTACATAGCCTTTAACACTGACTACCAAGAATGTATTCATGAATGTAGTGAAGATAATACATTCTGATTTCAAACAAGTTCTTTGACTTCAATATTAGGGAAATGCCTCTGGGGGAGAATAACTCTGTATTATGGCAAGAGGATGGAGCAGTACTGTATGGGTCCACATGGCTGTGTGCATGGGTTCTTAAAAAGTTGTGATTAACATGTGAATATGCCTACAAGATGCCAGGGTGTTGATGTGTAGAGAAGAGTGAATGTCCTAAAATTTTATCAGTTCTAATGTGGCCTAATTGGCCGGCTGATTTAGAAGTGCCCTAATTGCCTGGAAGTCTCCCTCTCTCTCTTTCTCTGTCACCTAATTGAATCACACACAATTTGACTTTTTTATAATCATAACTTTTTGCGGCCCCATTGAAAATGAATTGGTCTGCACCCATTCCGCAAAATTGAGGAACGGATGCGACCCCATTTTGCGGACGTGTGAATGGACCCTTATTCTGATTGCAGTTCTGGTGATCAGAACAAGCAAATACTGATGTGATGGGGAGATACTGATTTACTTTCCCTGATTTCACCCTTATAAAGGCGCCACACTTCTCAGCAGTTATTTCCTGTGCTGACCACTGTGTGGCCCTGGGGAAAAACTGTTATTTTATTGGTTGGGAAAACACATCAGGACAAGAAGGTAGGTACTTTGCCAGGGATACTTCAGGGACAGTAAATCAGTATCCCATGTCACCATCACATCGGTATTTGGTCTGAGTGTATACTGTACATGATGGTAGAAATTATCTGAAAGGAACATGAATAAAAGGTTATGTTTTATCATAAGATCTTCTGCGATAGATGATTTTGGTGATTATATAGAAAATATTATATAAATATTATTTGATTTGATTCAACTTTATTGTCATTACTAATGTAAAGTACAGGGTAACGAAATACAGTTTGCATCCAATCAGAAGTGGAAAGAGCAGCAAGTGCAATATACACTGCGTGCAGAATTATTAGGCAAATGAGTATTTTGACCACATCATCCTCTTCATGCATGTTGTCTTACTCCAAGCTGTATAGGCTCGAAAGCCTACTACCAATTAAGCATATTAGGTGATGTGCATCTCTGTAATGAGAAGGGGTGTGGTCTAATGACATCAACACCCTATATTAGGTGTGCATAATTATTAGGCAACTTCCTTTCCTTTGGCAAAATGGGTCAAAAGAAGGACTTGACAGGCTCAGAAAAGTCAAAAATAGTGAGATATCTTGCAGAGGGATGCAGCACTCTTAAAATTGCAAAGCTTCTGAAGCGTGATCATCGAACAATCAAGCGTTTCATTCAAAATAGTCAACAGGGTCGCAAGAAGCGTGTGGAAAAACCAAGGCGCAAAATAACTGCCCATGAACTGAGAAAAGTCAAGCGTGCAGCTGCCAAGATGCCACTTGCCACCAGTTTGGCCATATTTCAGAGCTGCAACATCACTGGAGTGCCCAAAAGCACAAGGTGTGCAATACTCAGAGACATGGCCAAGGTAGGAAAGGCTGAAAGACGACCACCACTGAACAAGACACACAAGCTGAAACGTCAAGACTGGGCCAAGAAATATCTCAAGACTGATTTTTCTAAGGTTTTATGGACTGATGAAATGAGAGTGAGTCTTGATGGGCCAGATGGATGGGCCCGTGGCTGAATTGGTAAAGGGCAGAGAGCTCCAGTCCGACTCAGACGCCAGCAAGGTGGAGGTGGAGTACTGGTTTGGGCTGGTATCATCAAAGATGAGCTTGTGGGGCCTTTTCGGGTTGAGGATGGAGTCAAGCTCAACTCCCAGTCCTACTGCCAGTTTCTGGAAGACACCTTCTTCAAGCAGTGGTACAGGAAGAAGTCTGCATCCTTCAAGAAAAACATGATTTTCATGAAGGACAATGCTCCATCACACGCGTCCAAGTACTCCACAGCGTGGCTGGCAAGAAAGGGTATAAAAGAAAAAAATCTAATGACATGGCCTCCTTGTTCACCTGATCTGAACCCCATTGAGAACCTGTGGTCCATCATCAAATGTGAGATTTACAAGGGGGGAAAACAGTACACCTCTCTGAACAGTGGCTGGGAGGCTGTGGTTGCTGCTGCACGCAATGTTGATGGTGAACAGATCAAAACACTGACAGAATCCATGGATGGCAGGCTTTTGAGTGTCCTTGCAAAGAAAGGTGGCTATATTGGTCACTGATTTGTTTTTGTTTTGTTTTTGAATGTCAGAAATGTATATTTGTGAATGTTGAGATGTTATATTGGTTTCACTGGTAGAAATAAATAATTAAAATGGGTATATATTTGTTTTTTGTTAAGTGTCCTAATAATTATGCACAGTAATAGTCACCTGCACACACAGATATCCCCCTAAAATAGCTAAAACTAAAAACAAACTAAAAACTACTTCCAAAAATATTCAGCTTTGATATTAATGAGTTTTTTTGGGTTCATTGAGAACATGGTTGTTGTTCAATAATAAAATTAATCCTCAAAAATACAACTTGCCTAATAATTCTGCACTCCCTGTAAAACAAGTTACATACAGATAAGGATAGTGTAGAAAGTAGGAATAGTTATGTACAGATTATGTACAGATAAATTAAGTATATAGGTGAATATATTGCTATATAGAGAGCAAATATACAGATGTACTGATGTATACATATATACAGATATGCAGATGTACTGTTTCTATATTGCTATACAGACGGCAAATATACAGATGTACTATGAACAAGTATACAGATGTACTATGAACAAGTATACAGATGTGCTACATATATAAAAAATTTACAGTTGTATAGTAAACAGATCTGCAGAATGCTATGAATATAGCTCCAAGTGGAAGAGTAGCGCTATGGACAGACTGTAATAGTGAACAATGTAGTGTAAGTACATACTATAACAAAGACTTATGCTATGAGAGTGTCCCAACTATAGCAGTAACAAATGTGAACATACCGTAAATGTTGAGACTGAATGACAGTCATGATCATAGGAAGGGATGGAGGGAGAAGGAGTGTAGAGGGTTAAGTGAGTGTGGATGAAAGGGTTAAGCGGTGGACTGAGTTCAGTAGGGGGACAGCTGTGGGGAAGAAACTGTTCCTAAACCTGCTGGTTTTAGTCTGAAGGGTCCTGTAGCGCCTTCTGGAAGGAAGGAGCTGGAAGAGTTTATTGGCAGGATGAGAGGAGTCCCTAAGAATGATGCGTGCCCGACGTAGACATCTCTTCTTGTGAACATCCTCAATAGTAGGAAGTGGAGTCCCTGTGATGCCTTGGGCGGTTTTCAACACCCGCTGCAGTGCCTTGCGGTCAGCAACAGAGCAATTCCCATACTAGACTGTAACATTGGGTAAGAAGTTACCCAGTATGTCAGCAGACAGGTGGTTTTTCTTCAGTGTCCTCAAAAGAGGAGGCGCTGATGTGCCTTCTTCACCAGGCTGGAGATGTTGGTTGACCAGGACAGATTCTCAGAGATGTAAGTCCCAAGGAACTTAAAGCTGGATCCCCGTTCAACAGCCGTGCCATTTATGTGGCTGGGGTCATGGGTGTCTCTCTTCTCCTTCCTGAAGTCCACAATGAGCTCTTTTGTTTTTCCGGTATTCAGGAGCAGGTTATTGTCCGCGCACCACACAGCTAGCTACCTCTTCCCTATAATCATACTCATCGTTGTCAGTGATGAGACCAATCACCGTGGTGTCATCTGCAAACTTGATGATGGAATTGGATCCATACCTAGGCAGTCATAGGTGAAAAGGGAGTAGAGGAACGGCCTCATCACACAGCCCTGTGGAGTGCCAGTGTTGAGTGTGATGGTGGAGGAACAGTTACTTCCTGACCTAACATGCTGGTTTCTGTTGATCAAAAAGTCCATGATCCAGTTACAGATAGGGTTGCTGATTCCAAGATCCACAAGTTCATTAATCAACTTGGAGGGAATGACTGTATTGAATGCTGAACTGAAATCAACAAACAGCATTCTTGCATAAGTATTCTTGTTATCCAGATATGAGAGTACACAGTGAAGCGCTGTAGATGCAGCATCCTCTGTACTCCTATTACTTAGATAGGCAAAATAGTGAGGATCCAGTGTGGGGGGCAAGCATAACTTGAGGTGTGCCAGGACCAGTCGCTCAAAGCACTTCATATAGGCGTAAGTGCTACAGGGCAATAGTCGTTCAGGCACATTGGTGATGAGGGTTTCGGCACTGGCACAATAGAGGTGGTCTTAAAGCACGCTGGTACTACTGCCTGGGCAAGCAACCGGTTGAAGATGTCAGTAGAGACCCCTGCAAGCTGCTAAGCACATGCTCAAAGCACGCGTCCAGGAATGCCATCAGGGCCAGCAGCCTTGTGAGCGTTGATACTGCTCAGTGCGTTATGGACATCTATGATGGTGAGAGTGAGGGTATGGCAGTCATCAGAGGGTAGGGTTTTGGCAAACTTTTCCTTATTGTCCTTGTCAAAACGAGCGTAAAAATTATTTAGCTCTAGGAGGGAGGACACAGTCATGGCTGTCTGTGTGGAATTGCTGAGCTTATAGTCAGAGATGGCCTGAATGCCCAGCCACATGTATCGTGGGTCAGAGTTGATAAAGTGTTCCTCTACCTTCCGCTTGTAGCTGTGCTTGGCCTTCTTGATGCCCCTCTTCAGGTCTGCCCTGGACGTACTTTAGGCCTGAGCGTCACTTTATCTGAAGGCAATGTTACGTGCCTTTAGTAGAAGCCGCACTTCTTTGTTCATCCATGGTTTCTGATTTGGGTACATTGTGATCTGCTTTTCTGTGGGAACATTGTCAATTGTGGTGTTGATGTACTCCAGTACTGAATACGTGTAAGTGTCGATGTTAATGTGAGAACCACAGGAGGCCTGAGAGGCAAACATGCTCCAGTCCGTGTCGTTAAACCTGTCCTGGAGTACAGAATCTACCCCCGCTGGCCACACTTTGATTGTCTTCACTGATTGTTTCACACAGTTGATAAGCTGCAAGTACTTGGGGGTGAGAAACAAAGAAAGGTGGTCAGACTGTCCCAGGTGGGGGAGGGGCGTTGCCTTGTAGGCTCCAACAATGTTTGTATAGACATGGTCCAAGGTCCTCTCTGGTATGGCAGGAGACATGTTGATGAAATTTAGGTAGCACTGACTTTAGGTTGGAGTGGTTTGAGTCACCCGCTACAGTAAATGCAGCCTCAGGGTGTGCAGATTGTTGTTTGCTAATAACTGCATGAAGTTCGCTCATAGCAAGCTCATTAGCATCCGATGGGATATATGCAGCTGTTATTATAGTGGAGGTGAACTCCCTCGGCATATAGAACGGTCTACACTTAACCATGAGATACTCTAGGTCAGCTGAGCAGTGTTGTCCAACAATGACAGAGTTCGTACACCAAGCCTTGTTAACATAAATGCACAGTCCTCTGCCTCTTGTCTTACCGGAATCATCTGCTATTCTGTCCGCCCGGAAAGTGTGGCGTCCAACCAGCTCGACAGCACTGTCAGATATTTCGCTGTGTAGCCATGTTTCCGTGAGTATCATGGCATTGCAATCCATAAGTGTTCTGTTGTCAGTGATCCATAGTCGTAACTCATCCATTTTGTTCACCAGGGACCGCACATTAGCAAGGAAAATGCTGGGTAAAGAAAGCCGATACGGTGTTAGCCTTAGCTTAGCTGTTAGCCCGCCTCGCTTTCCCTGCCTTTGTTTGCGGTCCCTGCTCCGTCTTCGAGCACTTCCGGTCGGCCGAGTAGCCTGCGAAGCGTCGGGTGTTCTTTTTAATTCAGGGATCAGTTGAAGGTTGCTGATAAAACAGTCGGGGTTGTGTCATCCTATATCCAAAAGCTCTTGTCGGGTGTAAGATGTAAAAGCGAAGCTGCTCTGAACGAACAGACCCAAAATGAGCAGGAATAACACTGCTAACTTGCAAAATCTGAGGAGACGCTGGGCCTCGCGTGGTGCAGGTGCCGCCATCTTGGAGCTTGAACTTGAGGCCCAACAGGAAGGAGCACATGGACTTTGCTTCCTTCCCCTCTAAACTCCAGTGAGCCATTATACGTGGAGCATCACAGTTATATTCTGTCCAGATAGCAGAATGCATATGTCTTTATATAGTATCAAGTTTTTATGTTTTTTTTGGTAATTTTCTTTTTAAATTTTTCTCGTCACTATATTCAAAGAGGACATGTTTTCTCTCCTGACGTGTCTGTTTTAGTAACTACTTGCATTCCTCATGTAATAATATTCTTGATGCTCTATGTTGTGTCATTCCTCTGTTATTTCTACTAGAAGTTATGAATGAATTGTCAGCAGCATACAGTAAAGGTACAGAGGGGTGTTACCTGTTTTGGAGCGTGTCCCTGCACAGTCTGACAAGAGCAGCACTGTTTGGACAGAGTTAGACACACCCGCTACTGGTAACACCAATCCATAGACACAATGAACGAGAGGAGACCCCATTGACTTCTTTGGGAGAGTTTTCTAGGCATTCTGTGTGACCTGTGCAGAGGTCAGGAGGGAGTATATAAGCTGTGGTATCACCTACTGTGAAGGTAGATCTATACAAAGGAAACATGTGTCATTGTAATTAGGGATGAGCTAATCGACTTCGGATGAAACATCTGAAGTCGATTCGCATAAAACTTTGTTCTAATACTGTACGGAGCAGGAGTGTATTGGCTCCGATGTTATTGGCTCGCTAGACTTCGCATAATAACTTCATAAATTAATTTGTACTGTAAAAAAACATTTCCCAAACTCGGGTTCGGTTCTAAGGTACCACTTGGAACCGAACCAGAGTTCAGGAAATGGTTTTTTACAGTACAAATTAATTTATGAAGTTATTATGTGAAGTCTAGCGAGACTTCACACAGCAATAACTTCGGCTCATCGGAGCCAATACATTCTAATACTGTACGGAGCTCCTGCTCCGTACAGTAGTAGAACGAAGTTTTACACGAATCGACTTCGGATCTTTCATCTGAAGTCGATTTCGCTCATCCCTAATTGTAATCCTGCATGTGATCATAATGTGATGGCTACTGAAAAGTTACCTGTACAGAACAGAAAGTCTCAACATATAATTAGGCCTAGTGGCCGGTGCAAAAACTGCGGGATTTTATGTATTTTTTTAACTATACAGGGAGTGCAGAATTATTAGGCAAGTTGTATTTTTGAGGATTAATTTTATTATTGAACAACAACCATGTTATCAATGAACCCAAAAAACTCATTAATATCAAAGCTGAATATTTTTGAAAGTAGTTTTTAGTTTGTTTTTAGTTTTAGCTATTTTAGGGGGATATCTGTGTGTGCAGGTGACTATTACTGTGCATAATTATTAGGCAACTTAACAAAAAACAAATATATACCCATTTCAATTATTTATTTTTACTAGTGAAACCAATATAACATCTCAACATTCACAAATATACATTTCTGACATTCAAAAACAAAACAAAAACTAATCAGTGACCAATATAGCCACCTTTCTTTGCAAGGACACTCAAAAGCCTGCCATCCATGGATTCTGTCAGTGTTTTGATCTGTTCACCATCAACATTGCGTGCAGCAGCAACCACAGCCTCCCAGACACTGTTCAGAGAGGTGTACTGTTTTCCCTCCTTGTAAATCTCACATTTGATGATGGACCACAGGTTCTCAATGGGGTTCAGATCAGGTGAACAAGGAGGCCATGTCATTAGATTTTCTTCTTTTATACCCTTTCTTGCCAGCCACACTGTGGAGTACTTGGACGCGTGTGATGGAGCATTGTCCTGCATGAAAATCATGTTTTTCTTGAAGGATGCAGACAGTGGTACAACTGCTTGAAGAAGGTGTCTTCCAGAAACTGGCAGTAGGACTTGGAGTTGAGCTTGACTCCATCCTCAACCCGAAAAGGCCCCACAAGCTCATCTTTGATGATACCAGCCCAAACCAGTACTCCACCTCCACCTTGCTGGCGTCTGAGTCGGACTGAAGCTCTCTGCCCTTTACCAATCCAGCCACGGGCCCATCCATCTGGCCCATCAAGACTCACTCTCATTTCATCAGTCCATAAAACCTTAGAAAAATCAGTCTTGAGATATTTCTTGGCCCAGTCTTGACGTTTCAGCTTGTGTGTCTTGTTCAGTGGTGGTCGTCTTTCAGCCTTTCTTACCTTGGCCATGTCTCTGAGTATTGCACACCTTGTGCTTTTGGGCACTCCAGTGATGTTGCAGCTCTGAAATATGGCCAAACTGGTGGCAAGTGGCATCTTGGCAGCTGCACGCTTGACTTTTCTCAGTTCATGGGCAGTTATTTTGCGCCTTGGTTTTTCCACACGCTTCTTGCGACCCTGTTGACTATTTTGAATGAAACGCTTGATTGTTCGATGATCACGCTTCAGAAGCTTTGCAATTTTAAGAGTGCTGCATCCCTCTACAAGATATCTTACTATTTTTGACTTTTCTGAGCCTGTCAAGTCCTTCTTTTGACCCATTTTGCCAAAGGAAAGGAAGTTGCCTAATAATTATGCACACCTAATATAGGGTGTTGATGTCATTAGACCACACCCCTTCTCATTACAGAGATGCACATGACCTAATATGCTTAATTGGTAGTAGGCTTTCGAGCCTATACAGCTTGGAGTAAGACAACATGCATAAAGAGGATGATGTGGTCAAAATACTCATTTGCCTAATAATTCTGCACGCAGTGTAGATAGTGACAGTGAAAATTAAATTTCGAAGATACATTTTATGTTTGTTATGGCAAATTTATTATTGGATATGTAAACTGTCTATTAATCATATGTCTTTTATGACTTTCACAGCAGATGGTCCGGGAGCAATACACCACCACCACAGACGGAACGAGCCTAGAGCACCCGGAGAGGCAGTATGTCTACAACATCGGGATTTATGGCTGGAGAAAGCGCTGCCTTTACTTGTTTGTCCTTCTTCTCCTCATCATCTTAGTAGTGAATTTTGCTCTAACTATTTGGATTCTTAAGGTCATGTGGTTCTCACCGGTGAGTAAAGGTCACCTCTTATGATACGTCTGACCTTTCATATTAAAGTAACCTCATGATATTGATTCTCCATCCATAAAGTCAGAGGATGAATTAATATACAAATCATGTGTCAATATCTGTGAATCTGAATGGGCCCCGCAGCCTCCAGGGCCGAAAACATCTACAATATGTATATAGTTCATTCACACTATGGAATGTCACGTATTTTCCACAGCAGAATTTGCAGATCCGCAAAACACGGATACCGGCCGCGTGCGTTCCGCAATTTGCACACCGCACATGGCCGCAACCGTAATAGAAAATGTCTTTTCTTGTCCACGATTGCGGATAAGAATAGGACATGTTCTATCTTTTCCGCGGAGCCGCGGAAAGGAACCACGAATGGGGACAGCACACGGTGTGCTGTCCGCATCTTTTGTGGCCCCATTGAAATGAATGGGTCCGCACCCGTTCCGCAAAATTTCGGAACGGATGCGGACTTTTTCGTACCGCTGTCTGAATTAGCCCTTACACAGAGAATGTGGTCAATCACTGATAACACCTTCCGTGTACAATGAAGTCAGAAACGTATAAATGTATAAATTACAAGATTTAGTGCATATTTTCCCAGAAAAAATATATCTCAGTCTGCTCAGCTCCCCTTTCTCTGTAGCATTCTGTCTGCAGATTGCACAGAATTTTGTGGTGACAGGTCCTTAAGGCCTAATGCTACATATTCACCTGGTCTTTTTGGAGGTTCTCCACTTTAGCTAATGGACCCCTCACACACCCATTAAACAGGTTTTCCCATTAACAACACATTTCTCCTACCACAGGATAGGGAATTAGGCCTCTTGCATCCGACCGTATGGCTTGTTCAGTATTTTGCGGTCTGCAAAAAACGGATCTGCAAAAAATATGGATGACGTACGTGTGCATTCTATTTTTTGTGGAACGGAACAGCTGGCCCCTGATAGAACAGTAGTTTTCTTGTCCGTGATGCGGACAATAATAGGACATGTTCGATCACTGAATGGAACAGAAATACGGAAACGGAAGGCATACGGAGTACCTTCCGTTTTTTTGGCGGCTCCTTTGAAATGAATGGTTCCGTGTCTGATCTAAGTGTCTGATCGTTGGGATCCGACTGCCGGGACCCCCAGTAATCAATAAAACAGAGGTCCTAGAGTTTGCTATGAGAATGGAGCAGTGGTGTGCATGAGTAACCTCTCGTCAATCACTTCTATGTAATTGCTGAAGACAGTTGTGTTCAAAATAATAGCAGTGTGTTTAAAAAAGTGAATAAAGCTCAAAATCCTTCTAATAGCTTTTATTTCCATACACACAAATGCATTGGGAACACTACACATTGTATTCCAAATCAAAACATGAAGAAAAATATATCAAATTTGTGTTGTTCCTCTAAATTTTTTTTGAAGAAAAGTGAATATTAGACTGTTTGAAAAAATTGCAGTGTTTGTATTCTTCTTTACAAACTCAAACATTCACTATATAAACTGAAAAATGTTTGAAGATTTTGTTTTCCCTTGAATCACTTCACTAATATTTAGTTGTATAACCGCTGTTTCTGAGAACTGCCGGACATCTGTGTTGCATGGAGTCAACCAACTTCTGGCCCCTGTGAACAGGTATTCCAGCCCAGGAGGATTGGACTACAGTCCACAGTTCTTCTCTATTTCTTGGTTTTGCCTCAGAAACTGCATTTTTCATGTCACCCAACAAGTTTTCTATTGTATTAAGATCCAGGGATTGGGCTGACCACTCCATAACGTCAATCTTGTTGGTCTGGAACCAAGATGTTGCACTTTTACTGGTGTGTTTGGGGTCGTTGTCTTGTTGGAACACCCATTTCAAGGGCATTTCCTTTTCAGCATAAGGCAGCATGACTTCTTCAAGTATTCTGATGTATTCAGACTGATCCATGATCTCCGGTATGAGATAAGTAGGCCCAACACCGTAGTCTGAGAAACATCCCCATATCATGATGCTTGCCCCACCATGCTTCACTGTCTTCACAGTGTACTGGGGCTTTAATTCAGTGTTTCGGGGTCGTCTGACAAACTGTCTGCGGCCACTAGACCCAAAAAGAACAATCTTACTTTCATCAGCCCACAAAATGTCTCTTTAGGCCGGTCAATGTGCTCTTTGGCAAATTGTAACCTCTTCAGCACATATCTTTTCTTCATCAGTGGGACTTTGCGGGGGCTTCTTGCAGATAGCTTGGCTTCACATAGGCCTCTTCTAATTGTAACAGTCCTCACAGGTAACTTTAGACCTTTCTTTGATCATCCTGGAGCTGATTGTTGGCTGAGTCCTTGCCATTTTGGCTATTCTTCTATCCATTTGAATGGTAGTTTTTCACTTTCTTCCACGTCTTTCAGGTTTTGGTTGCTATTTTAAAGCATGTGTGATCATTTTAGCTGAGCAGCCTATCATTTTCTGCACTTCTTTATATGTTTTCCCCTCTCCAATCAACTTTTTAATCAAGGAACGCTGTTCTTCTGAACAATGTCTGGAATGACCCATTTTCCTCAGAATTTCAGAGAGAAATGCACTGTAACCAGCATGTACAACATTTGCTGCCTACCTTCCTTAACCTCCTCAGGACCGCCGTACGCAGGATTGCGTCTTTGCGGCGGCCCTGCTCTTCTGGGTGGACGCGCCAGCGCGTCCTCTCGCGAGACGCGAGATTTCCTGTGAACGCGCGCACACAGGCGCGCTCGCTCACAGGAACGGAAGGTAAGAGAGTTGATCTCCAGCCTGCCAGCGGCGATCGTTCGCTGGCAGGCTGGAGATGTGTTTTTTTTAACCCCTAACAGGTATATTAGACGCTGTTTTGATAACAGCGTCTAATATACCTGCTACCTGGTCCTCTGGTGGTCCCCTTTGTTTGGATCGACCACCAGAGGACACAGGTAGCTCAGTAAAGTAGCACCAAGCACCACACTACACTACACTACACCCCCCCCCGTCACTTATTAACCCCTTATTAGCCCCTGATCACCCCTGATCACCCCATATAGACTCCCTGATCACCCCCCTGTCATTGATTACCCCCCTGTCATTGATTACCCCCCTGTCATTGATCAACCCCCTGTAAAGCTCCATTCAGACGTCCGCATGATTTTTACGGATCCACTGATAGATGGATCGGATCCGCAAAACGCATCCGGACGTCTGAATGAAGCCTTACACGGGGCGTGATCAATGACTGTGGTGATCACCCCATATAGACTCCCTGATCACCCCCCTGTCATTGATTACCCCCCTGTCATTGATTACCCCCCTGTAAAGCTCCATTCAGACGTCCGCATGATTTTTACGGATCCACTGATAGATGGATCGGATCCGCAAAACGCATCCGGACGTCTGAATGAAGCCTTACACGGGCGTGATCAATGACTGTGGTGATCACCCCATATAGATTCCCTGATCACCCCCCTGTCATTGATTACCCCCCTGTAAAGCTCCATTCAGATGTCCGCATGATTTTTACGGATGCACTGATAGATGGATCGGATCCGCAAAACGCATCCGGACGTCTGAATGAAGCCTTACAGGGGCATGATCAATGACTGTGGTTATCACCCCATATAGACTCCCTGATCACCCCCCTGTCATTGATCACCCCCCCTGTCATTGATTACCCCCCTGTAAAGCTCCATTCAGACGTCCGCATGATTTTTACGGATCCACTGATAGATGGATCGGATCCGCAAAACGCATCCGGACGTCTGAATGAAGCCTTACACGGGCGTGATCAATGACTGTGGTGATCACCCCATATAGACTCCCTGATCACCCCCCTGTCATTGATCACCCCCCTGTCATTGATCACCCCCCTGTCATTGATCACCCCCCTGTCATTGATCACCCCTCTGTAAGGCTCCATTCAGACATTTTTTTGGCCCAAGTTAGCGGAATTTTTATTTTTTTTTCTTACAAAGTCTCATATTCCACTAACTTGTGTCAAAAAATAAAATCTCACATGAACTCACCATACCCCTCACGGAAACCAAATGCGTAAAATTCTTTTAGACATTTATATTCCAGACTTCTTCTCACGCTTTAGGGCCCCTAGAATGCCAGGGCAGTATAAATACCCCACATGTGACCCCATTTCGGAAAGAAGACACCCCCAGGTATTCCGTGAGGGGCATATTGAGTCCATGAAAGATTGAAATTTTTGTCCCAAGTTAGCGGAACGGGAGACTTTGTGGGAAAAAAATTAAAAATCTCAATTTCCGCTAACTTGTGCCAAAAAAAAAAAATTTCTATGAACTCGCCATGCCCCTCATTGAATACCTTGGGGTGTCTTCTTTCCAAAATGGGGTCACATGTGGGGTATTTATACTGCCCTGGCATTCTAGGGGCCCCAAAGCGTGAGAAGAAGTCTGGTATCCAAATGTCTAAAAATGCCCTCCTAAAAGGAATTTGGGCACTTTTGCGCATCTAGGCTGCAAAAAAGTGTCACACATCTGGTATCGCCGTACTCAGGAGAAGTTGGGGAATGTGTTTTGGGGTGTCATTTTACATATACCCATGCTGGGTGAGAGAAATATCTTGGTCAAATGCCAACTTTGTATAAAAAAATGGGAAAAGTTGTCTTTTGCCAAGATATTTCTCTCACCCAGCAAGGGTATATGTAAAATGACACCCCAAAACACATTCCCCAACTTCTCCTGAATACGGCGATACCACATGTGTGACACTTTTTTGCAGCCTAGGTGGGCAAAGGGGCCCATATTCCAAAGAGCACCTTTAGGATTTCACAGGTCATTTACCTACTTACCACACATTAGGGCCCCTGGAAAATGCCAGGGCAGTATAACTACCCCACAAGTGACCCCATTTTGGAAAGAAGACACCCCAAGGTATTCCGTGAGGGGCATGGCGAGTTCCTAGAATTTTTTATTTTTTGTCACAAGTTAGTGGAAAATGCTGATTTTTTTTTTTTATTTTTTTTTTCATACAAAGTCTCATATTCCACTAACTTGTGACAAAAAATAAAAACTTCCATGAACTCACTATGCCCATCAGCGAATACCTTGGGGTCTCTTCTTTCCAAAATGGGGTCACTTGTGGGGTAGTTATACTGCCCTGGCATTCTAGGGGCCCAAATGTGTGGTAAGGAGTTTGAAATCAAATTCTGTAAAAAATGACCTGTGAAATCCGAAAGGTGCTCTTTGGAATATGGGCCCCTTTGCCCACCTAGGCTGCAAAAAAGTGTCACACATCTGGTATCTCCGTACTCAGGAGAAGTTGGGGAATGTGTTTTGGGGTGTCATTTTACATATACCCATGCTGGGTGAGAGAAATATCTTGGCAAAAGACAACTTTTCCCATTTTTTTATACAAAGTTGGCATTTGACCAAGATATTTATCTCACCCAGCATGGGTATATGTAAAAAGACACCCCAAAACACATTCCTCAACTTCTCCTGAATACAGAGATACCAGATGTGTGACACTTTTTTGCAGCCTAGGTGGGCAAAGGGGCCCATATTCCAAAGAGCACCTTTCGGATTTCACAGGTCATTTTTTACAGAATTTGATTTCAAACTCCTTACCACACATTTGGGCCCCTAGAATGCCAGGGCAGTATAACTACCCCACAAGTGACCCCATTTTGGAAAGAAGAGACCCCAAGGTATTCGCTGATGGGCATAGTGAGTTCATAGAACTTTTTATTTTTTGTCACAAGTTAGTGGAATATGAGACTTTGTAAGAAAAAAAAAATAAAAAAATCATCATTTTCCGCTAACTTGTGACAAAAAATAAAAAGTTCTATGAACTCACTATGCCCATCAGCGAATACCTTAGGGTGTGTACTTTCCGAAATGGGGTCATTTGTGGGGTATTTGTACTGTCTGGGCATTGTAGAACCTCAGGAAACATGACAGGTGCTCAGAAAGTCAGAGCTGCTTCAAAAAGCTGAAATTCACATTTTTGTACCATAGTTTGTAAACGCTATAACTTTTACCCAAACCATTTTTTTTTACCCAAACATTTTTTTTTTATCAAAGACATGTAGAACAATAAATTTAGAGCAAAATTTCTATATGGATCTCGTTTTTTTTGCAAAATTTTACAACTGAAAGTGAAAAATGTCATTTTTTTGCAAAAAAATCTTTAAATTTCGATTAATAACAAAAAAAGTAAAAATGTCAGCAGCAATGAAATACCACCAAATGAAAGCTCTATTAGTGAGAAGAAAAGGAGGTAAAATTTATTTGGGTGGTGAGTTGCATGACCGAGCAATAAACTGTGAAAGTAGTGTAGGTCAGAAGTGTAAAAAGTGGCCTGGTCTTTCAGGGTGTTTAAGCACTGGGGGCTGAGGTGGTTAAATAAGCGCAATAATTGCCACCTGTTTTTTAAAGAATGAATGACCTCACTCATTGAACTCCACACTGCTATTATTTTGAACATGCCTCTTTCAATTAGTGATTGAATTACAGAGAATCAGCAGCATGCATGTCATGACTGTTGGGTCTGTTGGGTTTCTATTACTCTACTATACCTGCTAGTAAATTATTTGCCATGTAGAAATATAATTTCTACCAAAAACAGTGATTGATCAGGTTAGTGATGTCTGACTGCTATTATTTTGAGCACAACTGTACGTAGGGGACGCTGTGACCTCTGTCTTGGTTGAACCCCTAGTGATCAGATTTTTATCCTCTATCCTGTGGATATGGGATAAGTATTTTTATAGGGAAAACCCCTATAATCACATGTATTAATATTAAGAGGAAAGCCACTTTTAGGATAACTTTATGACTAGGCTAGGTTGGCAAAGAATAGAAAAATTGATGTAGAGTCTAAAGATTATTATTATTACTGAGCTTGTGAACTGTCATTTTTAAATTACTAAAAACTTTATTTTAATTATTTATGATCTTGGAAACCCATTAAGTCTGAACGTTCATCTTCTTTATTAAATCTCCAAATTCATCTACTTTAATTGTGATCCACAAAATAATTGTTTTCATTCCACATTTGCCAGTTCTTCTATTGTTTAGTTAATGTTTTAATTTGTATTTCTCTTCCTGCTGGTTACACAGTTAATCACATTGCTAAAGGTTCTTGCTTAAGCTATTATAGTAAGTCCTAGAACCTAATGTTGTAATGAATCTTTTTTCAATTGATGTTAATTATTATGGATATCAGCCCGTTAATGTTCCATGATTCAATTTAGTTTCATTTGTGTCTCTGCTTAGGTGTGTCTGCTAATTGTTCATTTTCACGATTTAAAATGTTTGTGAAGAAGGAAAGCAAAATTTGTATAAACTTCTTAAAGGCAGAAGAAATACATTTCAGGCTGTTGGTCGTATATTGTAGGTGCACTTCAGAAATAGTACTTCATGACTCTTTAATAGTGTTGAGCGAAGTGAAGTCTACAAAGTGGACTTCGATCTAAATTTCAGGGGAAATTTGATTCGCTGCAAAGCCGAATTTCCTCATGCTTCGTGGTAACGAATCGATTTTCCCTGAATGGCTGTAAAAAATGTAAAAAATCATACTTACCTCATCCGTTTGAGCGAGAAGAGCCAGCTGCCATCTTGATAGAAGATCCCACACTAAATCAGGTGCACGGTGATGTGATGTATGCTGTCATCTCGCCGGGTGACATGATGATGTCATCACGGGCCGTGCAAGATTTTGCACTAGATCTATAATCAAGATGGCGGCAGACGGCTCTTCGCGATCAAATGGATGAGGTAAATATGATTTATTTTTTATTATTTACAGCCATTTAGGGAAAATTGATTCGTTACCACGAAGCACGAGGAAATTCGTAATGTAAGTATAATTTTATATAATTTTTGTAAAGGGGGAATATTAATCACCAATATTTATGCAAATATCAATAATTAATATTCATAAATAGGAGGAGCCGTCTATCGATGACTCTGCCTATTTATACATTTACACTCACCTAAAGAATTATTAGGAACACCATACTAATACGGTGTTGGACCCCCTTTTGCCTTCAGAACTGCCTTAATTCTACGTGGCATTGATTCAACAAGGTGCTGATAGCATTCTTTAGAAATGTTGGCCCGTATTGATAGGATAGCATCTTGCAGTTGATGGAGATTTGAGGGATGGACATCCAGGGCACGAAGCTCCAGTTCCACCACATCCCAAAGATGCTCTATTGGGTTGAGATCTGTTGACTGTGGGGGCCATTTTAGTACAGTGAACTCATTGTCATGTTCAAGAAACCAATTTGAAATGATTCGAGCTTTGTGACATGGTGCATTATCCTGCTGGAAGTAGCCAGAGGATGGATACATGTTTTCATTCTGTTTACGCCAAATTCGGACTCTACCATTTGAATGTCTCAACAGAAATCGAGACTCATCAGACCAGGCAACATTTTTCCTGTCTTCAACAGTCCAATTTTGGTGAGCTCGTGCAAATTGTAGCCTCTTTTTCCCATTTGTAGTGGAGATGAGTGGTACCCGGTGGGGTCTTCTGCTGCTGTAGCCCATCCGCCTCAAGGTTGTGCGTGTTGTGGCGTCACAAATGCTTTGCTGCATACCTCGGTTGTAACGAGTGGTTATTTCAGTCAACGTTGCTCTTCTATCAGCTTGAATCAGTCGGCCCATTCTCCTCTGACCTCTAGCATCCACAAGGCATTTTTGCCCACAGGACTGCCGCATACTGGATGTTTTTCCCTTTTCACACCATTCTTTGTAAACCCTAGAAATGGTTGTGCGTGAAAATCCCAGTAACTGAGCAGATTGTGAAATACTCAGACCGGCCCGTCTGGCACCAACAACCATGCCACACTCAAAATTGCTTAAATCACCTTTCTTTCCCATTCTGACATTCAGTTTGGAGTCCAGGAGATTGTCTTGACCAGGACCACCCCCCTAAATGCATTGAAGCAACTGCCATGTGATTGGTTGACTAGATAATTGCATTAATGAGAAATAGAACAGGTGTTCCTAATAATTCTTTAGGTGAGTGTATAATAATAATAATATAATACTTTCACTATACTTTGCCTTACGCTAATCACTAAACTAGCTGCATGCGCCTTACTGAACTAACTATCGCTAATAACCACATGTTACACAGATAGTTACAAATAAAACAATATATTTATTAATACCTACAGTACACTATGCACGCAATACACTAACAATACAGTACTATGAATACAATACTCACTACACTACATAGTTCACAAATTCCACCCACAAAACTATCTAATACAGTACACACACACACATACATTCATTAGCAGCCCACCCAACCTGGCTATAAACTATCCCTAGGGGAAATAAGAAATACAAGGTACAGGGGACTGTGAGTAGCAGGGCTTACTGGGACCTGCAAGGGTTAATGCAGGCCACTGATACACCAGGCTGAAGGCTGTTGCAGGGGTATAGCAGGGCGGAGCAGGGGAACAGGGTTGGCAAGGTAGGGGTAAATGCAGGGATAATGGGGAGGAAGGTCAGGGGTTACACCAACAGGGGTTGATGCTGCTGGGCAGGGAAGGGGTAAATGTGGCTGGCACTGCAAGGGCAGAGATGCAATGCAGTGCCAGGGTATTTGCAGGGGGTTTCACCAACAGGGGTTGATGCTGCTGGGCAGGGAAGGGGTAAATATGGTTGGCACTGCAAGGGCAGAGATACAATGCCATGCCAGGGTATACTCAGCCATCTCCAGGGGCATATCGGCCTCTCTTCCTTCAAGGAGCTGTTCCCATGTGTCTCTGTGTGTAGTCCAGTTCCAAGAGACCTTCGCTTTGTCTTGGACTGATATATAAGTCACTCTCACTCTCCCCCCTTCCCCCATCCAAGGTGTAGGGAAATGACATCATCGTGTGCGTATGACGGAATGCATGCACTCAGACTGCAGCAGATAACCCTGCTGGGGATGTTTCAAGGGGGTCTATTGATCTTCTGAAGTGACCAGAAGCTGGACAATCTAGCCATCTGGTGCCATCACCCGCAGGTATGCAGGAGGAGGCGGGGGGGGGGGGGGGCGCCATGACTGGGGGACATAACTGGCCACATGCATATAAGACAATTGGGGCATATCTATATATATTATATATACCCAACTCTAATATAAGTATATATGGACATGTGTGTAAATGCAGGGGCATACAGACATATCCACATATACAGTCGTGGCCAAAAGTTTTGAGAATTACATAAATATTGGAAATTGGAAAAGTTGCTGCTTAAGTTTTTATAATAGCAATTTGCATATACTCCAGAATGTTATGAAGAGTGAACAGATGAATTGCATAGTCCTTCTTTGCCATGAAAATTAACTTAATCCCAAAAAACCTTTCCACTTCATTTCATTGCTGTCATTAAAGGACCTGCTGAGATCATTTCAGTAATCGTCTTGTTAACTCAGGTGAGAGATCATTATGTCAGGCTCATTGGGTTAAAATGGCAGACTTGACATGTTAAAAGGAGGGTGATGCTTGAAATCATTGTTCTTCCATTGTTAACCATGGTGACCTGCAAAGAAACGCGTGCAGCCATCATTGCGTTGCATAAAAATGGCTTCACAGGCAAGGATATTGTGGCTACTAAGATTGCACCTCAATCAACAATTTATAGGATCATCAAGAACTTCAAGGAAAGAGGTTCAATTCTTGTTAAGAAGGCTTCAGGGCGTCCAAGAAAGTCCAGCAAGCGCCAGGATCGTCTCCTAAAGAGGATTCAGCTGCGGGATTGGAGTGCCACCAGTGCAGAGCTTGCTCAGGAATGGCAGCAGGCAGGTGTGAGCGCATCTGCACGCACAGTGAGGCAAAGACTTTTGGAAGATGGCCTGGTGTCAAGAAGGGCAGCAAAGAAGCCACTTCTCTCCAAAAAAAACATCAGGGACAGATTGATCTTCTGCAGAAAGTATGGTGAATGGACTGCTGAGGACTGGGGCAAAGTCATATTCTCTGATGAAGCCTCTTTCTGATTGTTTGGGGCATCTGGAAAAAGGCTTGTCCGGAGAAGAAAAGGTGAGCGCTACCATCAGTCCTGTGTCATGCCAACAGTAAAGCATCCTGAGACCATTCATGTGTGGGGTTGCTTCTCATCCAAGGGAGTGGGCTCACTCACAATTTTTGCCCAAAAACACAGCCATGAATAAAGAATGGTACCAAAACACCCTCCAACAGCAACTTCTTCCAACAATCCAACAACAGTTTGGTGAAGAACAATGCATTTTCCAGCACGATGGAGCACCGTGCCATAAGGCAAAAGTGATAACTAAGTGGCTCGGGGACCAAAACGTTGACATTTTGGCTCCATGGCCTGGAAACTCCCCAGATCTTAATCCCATTGAGAACTTGTGGTCAATCCTCAAGAGGCGGGTGGACAAACAAAAACCCACTAATTCTGACAAACTCCAAGAAGTGATTATGAAAGAATGGGTTGCTATCAGTCAGGAATTGGCCCAGAAGTTGATTGAGAGCATGCCCAGTCGGATTGCAGAGGTCCTGAAAAAGAAGGGCCAACACTGCAAATACTGACTCTTTGCATAAATGTCATGTAATTGTCGATAAAAGCCTTTGAAACGTATGAAGTGCATGTAATTATATTTCACTACATCACAGAAACAACTGAAACAAAGATCTAAAAGCAGTTTAGCAGCAAACTTTGTGAAAACTAATATTTGTGTCATTCTCAAAACTTTTTGCTACGACTGTACACACATAACACTATGACCTTCCCCCCTCTGGCCATACAGGGCCAATATATATATATATATATATATATATATCCATACATATATATATATATATATATATACTAGACACATATATACATATACACACATATGCACAATTATACCACTTCCCTCTACACATATACATAGTACATAATACATATATATATCCACAGATGCTTGGGGCACATCTATGAACACATACACATACAAAACCGGGGGTATGAATGGGCAGCAATAAGCCCACATACATACTGTCATGCTGACATAAGTGTATATACATAGACATGTGTGCAAATACATACACACATCTATATATACACACACACTCGCATATACCTGGGGCATCACATACAGGGGACATACATATGTCCCCACTTGCCATACAGGGCCAATATATACACGGCCATACAGGAAATATATATCCCTATTGGCCATATAAAGTGGCCCATATATATATACATACATACACATATCAAAGAAGGGGCAGATACACATTTTCTTTGACATTGTAATATCAATGTCAAATGTCACGATCAGCAATAAACACGGCATCTGAGGGGTACAAAGAACTGGAGCGGCACAATGGTCGTCCCCTGTCATTGCAGCCATTACTTACAAAGAAATGTGATGAAGTAATTCTACACAAAGCAAATGTATTTGTAAAATTTGGCGAAGCAGCCAAATCAAATTTTTGAATACTTCACTCATCTCTACTCTTTGAAAAAGAGTCCTTTAAAGGGAGTCTGTCACCTCCAAAATCTCTTTCAAAGTAAGCATACCCACCATGTAGAGTAAGTGCCCCAATGGTGCACCAACAGAGTGGCCCCCATGGGTGCGGCCACTCAGTTGGTGCACCATTGCTCAACCATTAAAACCACCCAGGACCTCACTCCTTGTTAGAGTGACAGTCCCTGAGATTTTACAACTGGTGGTGATGACACAGGTGGTGCCAAGTGCACTGAATGGAGCAGCATCACCCATGGTGCACAGGAAGCCATTTTTGCATAAAAATGATAAGTATTTCTCAGAATTAGAGGACTAAATTCTCACAAGAAAGGTACTGTATGGTTGTTTTTCAGGTCAACTACCCTACACAGACTCTGCTCCAATTTAGGTTTTGAAGCTATTCTGGCAGTTTCAGTATTTTACCAAAAGTCCTGATTTCTTGTCTGAATTTACATTTATTTAACCACTTCTACCCCGGGCCAGTTTTCACCTTCCTGACCAGGCCATTTTTTGCAAATCTGACAGGTTTTACTTTATGTAGTAATAATTTTGGAACGCTTTTATCACTTATCCAAGCCATTCTGAGTTTGTTTTCTCGTGACACATCGTACTTTATAACCGTGGTAAATTTGAGTCAATATATTTCACCTTTTATTTATAAGAAAAATCAAAATTTACCCCAAATTTTGAAAAATTACAATTTTCAAGATTCCATTTCCTATGCTTTTAAGACCGTGATACCCCATTAAAAAGTTACTCTACTCTATAATTACTCTACATTTCCCATATGTCTACTTTATGTTGGCATCATTTTGTAAATGTCATTCTATTGTTTTTATGTTGGATTAGAATTTTAGATTATATTTTTTCAAACTTTTAAGAACATTTCCAAAACCCACTTTTTTAAGGACCAATTCAGTTATGAAGTCACTTGGGGCTTACATAATAGAAACTACTCATTAACGACCCCATTGTAGAAGTTATTCAAATATGAAATATGACAGTTTTATTGGTACTATTTTGGGGTAAATATGATTTTGATTCCCCTACAGTGCCTTGCAAACGTATTCACCCCTGGAATTAACATGGATTGTTTGAGGATTTGCATCATTTAATTTACAGAACATGCCCACAACTTTGAAGATGTGTTTTTTTTTTTTTCATTGTGAAGCAAACAACAAATATGACAAAATAACAGAAAAAGTCAATGTGCCTAACTATTCACCCCCCTAAAGTCAATACTTTGTAGAGCCACCTTTTGGGGCAATCGCAGCTCCAAGCCGCTTTGTGATGAGCTTGCCACATCTTACCGCTGGGATTTTTGCCCATTCCTCCTTGCAAAACTGCTCCAGCTCCTTCAAGTTGGATGGTTTGCGCTTGTGAACAGCAATCTTTAAGTCTGACCACAGATTTTCTATTGGATTGAGATCTGGGCTTTGACTCGGCCATTCCAACACATTTACAGGTTTCCCCTTAAACCACTCAAGTGTTTCTTTAGCCGTGTGTTTGGGGTCATTGTCCTGCTGGAAGGTGGACCTCCGTCCTAGCCTCAAATCACGCACACAGTGGTACAGGTTTTGCTTAAGAATATCCCTGTCTTTAGCGCCATACATCTTTCCCTCAACTCTGACCAGTTTCCCAGTCCCATCCCCTCAGCATGATGCTGCCATCACCATGTTTCACTGTGGGGATGGTGTTCTTTGGGTGATGTGTTGGGTTTGCGCCAGACATAGCTTTTTTCTTTGGTGGCCGAAAAGTTAAATTTTAGTCTCATCAGACCAGGGCACCTTCCTCCATACATTTTGGCTCACAACGTGCCTTTTTGTTTTTAGCTGAAAGTAATGGCTTTCTTCTGACCACTCTACCATAAAGCCCAACTCTATGGAGCGTACGGCTTATTGTCGTCCTATGTACAGATACTCCAGTCTCTGCTGTGGAACTCTGCAGCTCCTCCAGGGTTACCTTAGGTCTCTGTGCTGCCTCTCTGATTAATGCCCTCCTTGCCCGGTCCGTGAGTTTTGGTGGGCGGCCGTCTCTTGGCAGGTTTGCTGTTGTGCCATATTATAGATTTGATGGTGCTCCTGGGGATCATCAAAGATTTGGATATTTTTTTTATAACCTAATCCTGACTTGTACTTCTCAACAACATTTTCCCATACTTGTTTGGAGAGTTTCTTGGTCTTCATGGCAGTGTTTGGTTAGTGATGCCTCTTGCTTAGGTGTTGCGGCCTTTCAAAAAAGGTGTGTATATGTAATGACAGATCACGTGACACTTAGATTGTACACAGGTGACATCATTTTACTAATTATGTGATTTCTGAAGGTAATTGATTGCACCAGAGCTTTTTATGGGCTTCCTAACAAAGGGGGTGAATACATACGCACATGTCAATTTTCTGTTTTCTATTTCTAAACAATAGTTTTATTTATATATTTTTCTCATTTCCCTTTACCAACTTAGACTATTGTGTTCTGATCCATCACATAAAATTCAGATTAACAAAACATTGAATTTAAGGCTGTAGTGCAACAAAACACGAAAAAAGTCAAGGGGGTGAATACTTTTGGAAGGTACTTGTATATTACACTTTATGTGAGAGAAAGTAACAAAAAAAATAGCTGTTTTGGCACCATTTTTATTTTTTGTTTTTTACAGCCTTCACCTGACAGAATAGATTTTGTGTTATTTTTATAGAGCAGATAGCGACACGGACAATACTGATGCGACAATATCAGATATGTGTATTTTTATTGTTTTTGTTTCAGGTTTACATAATTTTGCATTTTTGAAAAAAAAAACATATTTTGTGTCTCCATTTTCTGAAAGCCGCATTTTAAAAATTTCTAATTGTCTTGTGTAGGGGCTCTTTTTTGCGGTAAGAGTAGATGTTTTTTTTGGTACTATTTTTTGTTACATATGATTTTTTGATCATTTAGTATTACACTTTTTTGGGGCAAGGTGACCAGCAAATGGTTTTTGTTTTTATTTATTTATTTATTTATTTATGACATTTACCAGGGGGGTAGGTTATGTGATAGTATTATAGAGCTGCTCCTTTTGGACGCGGCAATATCTAATATGTCTATTTTAATTTATTTATTTTTTATAAAAAATCAGTTGATGAAGGAAAAGGGGCACTTTTTTTACCCTAAACTTTTATTTTTTGATTTTTATAAACACTTTTTTTTTAACACTTTTTATTTTTGTCCCAGTACAGGGACTTTTCAGGGTCTGATCCCTGTTTCAATGTAGTACAATACATGCTGTATTGTACTACATTGACTGTCAGTGTACCGCACTGACAGTGTGCCTGTGAGACCCAGCCTGGGGGCTTGGCCTCAGAGACTTCCATACAGGGTAGACCGCGAGGCCTTTGCATGGCCTGGGGTTGGTGCATGGCAGCCATCGGCCCCCTGTCATTGCAGCGCGGTTGGTGGGGGGGGCGATGGAGAGGCAGAGGGAGCCCCCATCCCTCTGTGAACCTTTGATATGCCGCGGTCACCATTGATTGCTGCATATAAAGATTTAATCCGCTGCCATCTGCATTTACAGCGATGCCGGCAGATACATCAGGGTCCCAGCTGTCAATAATAACTGGGCCCCTGCATTAATTGGGCGTGCACAGCTCCGGTGCTGGCCCGGTTATTATGAGGTAGTAGTACGTCACATGTCGGCAAGGGGTTAAAAGGGCACCTGTCAGCAGATTTGTACCTATGAAACTGGCTGACCTGTTACATGTCCGCTTAGCAGCTGAAGGCATCTGTGTTGGTCCTGTGCTCACATTTCCGAGAAAAATTATGTTTTAATATATGCAAATTAGCCTCTAGGAGCAACAGGGGCGTTACCATTACACCTAGAGACTCTGCTCTTTCTGCAAGTGCTGCGCCCTCTGCACTTTGATTGGCGCTACAAGGGTGAATTAGTATAAATGTATCCCTCATGCTAGACTCCACTCTGCTCCGCCTCAGCATAGAGCGCTCTATCCGCAACCAGTACCTCACCACACTGACTTGATAAAGGGGTCCTGACTACCCCATAACACGTTATCCATGCTAGACTGTTGGTAATCAGGAAGGGGGGGAGGGGAGAGATAGGAACCGAGGCCGGCACCTCTGCCTAACATGTGGCTCCCCTAATTGCAACCTAAACCAGTTAATAAACACTTGAGACAACAGGTAACCTTTAGCTGGGTGATGATCGGCCACAGCTTATTTATTTTTTTTTAAACGCAAAACCAAAGAACTATCATCTTGGAGCGGTATGCCAACCGCCGGCGGGCAAGTGCGCCATCAGCCATCTCCAACTCTCCGCTGTATCAAATGCCGCCAGCTGTGACTTCATATTTCAAACCATACCGCCATTCTTAAGAGAAGAAGACAACATAAATATCTCCAAAACATCAGTTATTCATTTTCCTTTACTTTTTTTTTTTTTTTTTTAAACCTTAGAAAAAACAACCAGAGTCCCAAGACAACTCCACGCTGAAATGACCCATTCAAGGGCGGGAGGGTGGGCAACTTGGCTTCCGCGATCAAAGAGGAAGTGCAGCAGCAAAGGAGGGGGTTATATAACCCAGGTAGAGGGAGGAGAGACATACTCCACGCCCCCCTCTAGTGACGAACTCTCACAATCCCTTAAACCCTTAGCTACCTAAACCATACAGGGCAAGGTGCCCCGCATAAACCTAATGTTGGGAAGGGGAAGGGGGGACCACCAGTCCCTAAGCACCCTCCCTAAAAAGTCGGGCGCTTGCCAGAATTGCTATTAAAAAGTTGCACCTTCTACCTGTTCCTGGTTGTGATTCTGCGCCTGTAATCTATCATCCAACTGTGGGACCAAAGCAGTGGGATCTATTTCAGCTACACTGAGCTGCCGTAATAAGGCGGCTCAGCCAAAGGCTACTTTCACACTCGCGTTTTGGCTTTCCATTTGTGAGATCCGTTCAGGGCTCTCACAATCGGTCCAAAACGGATCAGTTTTGCCCTAATGCATTCTGAATGGAAAAGGATCCGCTCAGAATGCATCAGTTTGCCTCCGTTCCGTCTCCATTCCGCTCTGGAGGCGGACACCAAAACGCTGCTTGCAGCGTTCTGGTGTCCGTCTGAAACTGAGCCAAAACGATCCGTCCTGGCACACAATGTAAGTCAATGGGGACGGATCCGTTTTCTATGACACAATCTGGCACAATAGAAAAGGATCCGTCCTCCATTGACTTTCAATGGTGTTCAAGACGGATCCGTCTTGGCAATGTTAAAGATAATACAAACGGATCCGTTCTGAACGGATGCATGCGGTTGTATTATCTGAACGGATCCGTCTGTGCAGATCCACGACGGATCCGCACCAAACGCGAGTGTGAAAGTAGCCTTAGGCCCCTTAGTGACCGCCGTAAAAAGGCATAATAAGGTTAATTGTCTCTGCTCTGTCCTTGGCCCATGGAAGTATACTCTGGTCCTCTGGTGGGTCAGTCCAACTCCATGCACAATGTACAGCTGTGTGCACAGAGCCTGTATAGCGGCACATTGACTCCTTATGGTTCTCTGTGTGTCACCATATGGGGCAGTGCCTACTAACTTGACACTTAGAATTGAGGCCAAAAAGTTCAACTTGGTTTCATCAGACCAAATATTTTTTTTTATGGTTTGGGAATGAATCTGTTCTAAAAAACTTCCTAATATCTCTGTGTGTAATTGGAGACACACCTAGGTACAGTATGGCCCATAGCAGTCTGTGAATACTTTATTACAGGATCTATCAAATTCTGTGCATGAGATTTTGTCACACAGCCCGTTAACCTAAGCACCTCACTACCATGTCCTCTAACCTCTCCAGTGATTTTCTGATTTGTATACATGGTCCATTGTTGAGGGCCCGATCTGGTCTTAATCGGCCTCTGCCTTACTCCACAACTCCCAGCACGGTCAGACTCCACCTGTCGCTGTAGCTTCTTATTTCTTGCTGTGATGCCTTTTGCTTGCAATTTGGCGTTCCAGCGCGGTAATGGAAATAAAATGAAACAGATCAATCATTCATCTGTCAGCATGACGGACTGTACTGAAACTCCTATACACACCGCTAAACACCTGCATATTACATTATGTTCCTGACTGTCTGCACACCCCATCAGATCAACAAACATTTCATCATGTCACCTACCTCCGTATATTAACTCTAGACTGCACTCCTGCTGCAGGTTCTCCTAACGCACTTGGACTTGTATACACGCCACTGTTCACATACTGTAGGCTTTCCGATCAGGTCGTAACAAGCTTCTCTTCTTATCCTGTGTGTCTGGAGGTTTGATCCAATAACTATCAAGGCATCAAGAGCTGTGCCTATGTGATGGCAGTGGCATACCATCCCCCGCTGATGACACACCTGTGTCACTTATCAAAAAGAGGATCATAGAAGTCAAAATGAACATATTAGACCATTTTTAAATTATTTATTAGATCCGCTAGTTATGATCCATTTTTATTTATTATCCAGTACTTATAGCCGAAAACTTTGTGACAAATAGCGATGAGCAAATTGTTTAGAATCCAAATTTGACTCAAATTTTTATTTTTTATGGATTTGTTAGAATCAGAATTTCTTGAGATTCCGTTCAGGCCTATTTCTGTATAGATATACACACATGGACAAAATTGTTGGTACCCTAAGGCCTCCTGCACACGACCGCAGCACATTTCACTCCAGAATGCTTTGATAGTCATTGAATTTCATTGAACCCTGCACAGATCCAAGACATCCTGTGCCAGATGTAGCAAAGCAGCCCCAAAACATAACCAAGCCTCCTCCTTGTTTCACAGTAGATACAATGTTCCTTCTTTTGTATGTTTCATAATAATAATAATAATCTTTATTTATATAGTGCTAACATATTGCGCAGCACTTTACACTCAGGGGATTCAAGTACAAACAGAGTCGTAAATGACATAGCAACAAACAAGTCAACAATTAAAAGGAGATTTTTATGTCTATAAATAGAGCTGATGTGACTTGCCAAAAAGCTTCAGTTTTGTCTCATCTGTCCAAGGGACATTCTCACGGGAAGTTTTATGGCTTGTCAATATGCATTTTGGAAAATTCCAGTCTCGCTTTTTTATGATTTGCTTTCAACAGTGGTTGTCTTCCATTAATTCCATATTGACTAAGACTGTGACTCTGCATTCTGACTCTGACCTTGGAGTTTACCTCTAATCTTTGGAAGTTGTTCTGGGCTCTTTAGTTACCATTCGCATTATCCATCTCTTCAATTTGTCATCAGTTTTCCAGGGAGGTTGGCTACAGACCCGTAGACCTTAACTTTCTGAATAATATGTGCAACTGTAGTAACAGGAACCTCAAGCTGTTTGGAGATGGTTTTATAGCCTTTCCCATTAACATATTTGTCTATAATTTTCTTTCTAATCTTCTGAGACAACTCTCTCCTTAGCTTTCTTTCATCCATGCTCAGTGTGGTACCCACCATGATACCAAACAGCACAGTGACTACTTGTCGCCCTCTAAATAGGCAGACAGACTGATAACAAGTTTGAAGACACCTGCGGTGCTAATTACAGGACAAACCTTACTTTAACATGTCTCTATGGGCAAATTATTTTCACTCTTTTCTAGGGGTACCATCATTTTTGTCCAGACTAATTTCATTAGTTTTTTTTATTATTATTATGTTGAGCCACAATTCTAAATCATTGCCTGATTTTCATTAGCTGATTTTCAATAATTTTTTTATTTATTATTTTTTTGTGTCAGTTTAAATTATTTCAGTGACCATTGTGGTTTTTCTTTCTTTAACAGGAGGATGCCAACAATTTTGTCCATATGTGTATATGTGTACATATATATATATATATACTGTATATACACTGCTCAAAAAAATAAAGGGAACACATAAATAACACATCCTAGATCTGAATTAATTAAATATTCTTCTGAAATATTTTGTTCTTTACATAGTTGAATGTGCTGACAACAAAATCACACAAAAATAAAAAAATGGAAATCAAATTTTTCAACCCATGGAGGTCTGGATTTGGAGTCACACTCAAAATTAAAGTGGAAAAACACACTACAGGCTGATCCAACTTTGATGTAATGTCCTTAAAACAAGTCAAAATGAGGCTCAGTAGTGTGTGTGGCCTCCACGTGCCTGTATGACCTCCCTACAACGCCTGTGCATGCTCCTGATGAGGTGGCGGACGGTCTCCTGAGGGATCTCCTCCCAGACCTGGACTAAAGCATCTGCCAACTCCTGGACAGTCTGTGGTGCAACGTAACGTTGGTGGATAGAGCGAGACATGATGTCCCAGATGTGCTCAATTGGATTCAGGTCTGGGGAACGGGCGGGCCAGTCCATAGCATCAATGCCTTCGTCTTGCAGGAACTGCTGACACACTCCAGCCACATGAGGTCTAGCATTGTCTTGCATTAGGAGGAACCCAGGGCCAACCGCACCAGCATATGGTCTCACAAGGGGTCTGAGGATCTCATCTCGGTACCTAATGGCAGTCAGGCTACCTCTGGCGAGCACATGGAGGGCTGTGCGGCCCTCCAAAGAAATGCCACCCCACACCATTACTGACCCAATGCCAAACCGGTCATGCTGGAGGATGTTGCAGGCAGCAGAACGTTCTCCACGGCATCTCAGGACTCTGTCACGTCTGTCACATGTGCTCAGTGTGAACCTGCTTTCATCTGTGAAGAGCACAGGGCGCAAGTGGCGAATTTGCCAATCTTGGTGTTCTCTGGCAAATGCCAAACGTCCTGCACGGTGTTGGGCTGTAAGCACAACCCCCACCTGTGGACGTCGGGCCCTCATATCACCCTCATGGAGTCTCTTTCTGACCGTTTGAGCAGACACATGCACATTTGTGGCCTGCTGGAGGTCATTTTGCAGGGCTCTGGCAGTGCTCCTCCTGTTCCTCCTTGCACAAAGGTGGAGGTAGCGGTCCTGCTGCTGGGTTGTTGCCCTCCTACGGCCTCCTCCACGTCTCCTGATGTACTGGCCTGTCTCCTGGTAGCGCCTCCATGCTCTGGACACTACGCTGACAGACACAGCAAACCTTCTTGCCACAGCTCGCATTGATGTGCCATCCTGGATAAGCTGCACTACCTGAGCAACTTGTGGGTTGTAGACTCCGTCTCATGCTACCACTAGAGTGAAAGCACCGCCAGCATTCAAAAGTGAACAAAACATCAGCCAGGAAGCATAGGAACTGAGAAGTGGTCTGTGGTCACCACCTGCAGAACCACTCCTTTATTGGGGGTGTCTTGCTAATTGCCTATAATTTCCACCTGTTGTCTATCCCATTTGCACAACAGCATGTGAAATTGATTTTCACTCAGTGTTGCTTCCTAAGTGGACAGTTTGATTTCACAGAAGTGTGATTGACTTGGAGTTACATTGTGTTGTTTAAGTGTTCCCTTTATTTTTTTGAGCAGTGTGTATATATATATATATATATATATATATATAAAAAAAAATAAGAAAAGAATGAGGCAGCACTCCAGACGTCAGGTGAAAAAGATAGTGGATCCTTTATTCCCCTCTGCAACGTTTCAACCGCTCAATTCGGTCTTTATCAAGACCGCATTGAGCGGTTGAAACGTTGCAGAGGGGAATAAAGGATCCACTATCTTTTTCACCTGACGTCTGGAGTGCTGCCTCATTCTTTTGTTATTTATAGCTACAGTCAGCCGTCTGAGCCTTCGGTTTTGAGGATTTTTTTGCACCCTTTCTTTTTTGTCTTGTGCTGCTGGATATCTTTTTGGTGTTTTTATATATATATTTCTAGGCATTCAAAGTACTTTTGATTCAGGTAGAATAGATTTGTACCCAAATCAAATCACAAGGTTGATTTGAATGAATTGGACCAATTTTGCCTAAAATGCTCCAGAATGTCAGCCCCCTCAAAATTATCATTCTCCTCCACCATCATATATTCTACATATTCATATTATAAGCAAGAATATACAAAAAAATACACACATTAATAAATTTGAGCATACAATATACATCAATCAGGCATAACATTAAAACCATTCATAAGGGGGATAGCATGTACATTACATAACAATGGCTCCCGTCATAGGCTGGGATGTATATTTTGTGGCAAGCAAACAGTTGACTGGTTGGAAGAAAGAACAAAGAGCAAACTGGGTTAAGAGGGTCAGGGCATCTATAAAACAGAAGGTCTTTCTGGGGTTCTCCCGGTATGCAGTTTTCAGTACCTACCAAAAGTGGTCCAACAAGCTTTAAGGGGAAACAGTTGCCAATTGATATGGATAGGAACAATGGTGAGGAATAAGTCTGCCCAGGTTCCTTTACATTTACTAGCTTTGGGGTTACAAAATTACATCAAGAGTCCGGTTTTCTAGAATCTGATGGTCTGGAAGTATTTCAACATACAGCATGAAAAAGCTTGTCCTAGCACCAGACGGCTGGATTTTGGCTGAAAGAATCATGAATAGCTATGGCATCTGCTGAGATGATTCATTACATTCACAAATTCAGGAGCATACCATGTAACATTCACTTTAATTTCTGGATGAAACATTTGTGCAAGTCAGTCAGACGGAAAGTGGCATGCTTCAGACACATTGCTGATCCTGATTTATGAGACCAGAGAATACATATTTTATAAGATGGCAGACCATGATAAATTAGCTGTGGCAAAACCTGAAACAGTCACAGTCAGCAATATCATAGCAAATCATCCATTAAAGCTTTGACCTTTAATGGATAATAGATCTGCTTCATGCCTTTAGTTCTACTTTGTTCCTGTAAATGTTCTTGATCATCAAATTAGTGAAGGCCAAAAAGAATTGGTCCAAATTGGTCAAATAATTTGATAAATGAATAGCCCCCCTACCAATAACTAGAAGACATCATACAAAGCACAACTATGTTTGCTTGTATGTCTGTGTAATAGAAAAAACAAGACCGATGCACTCACCTGGCTGTGATATGAGAGGAGGCACGGACAACGCCGGGAGCCTAGGTCATGAATAAGGATCAACACTACTAGATCTGAAACTCGTAGACATGGACTGTCTTGTTTGGTTTTTAATGCACTGAAACAATAAAGTTGCCACGATTGTTTGGAAGCTGGACTTTTCTTCTTTTGGATGTCTGTGTAATACATTGTCATGTATGATTCTTTTTGCCAATGTTGATGTCCATTTTTCTCAATGTTTTATATCTTTTGCACAAAAAAGATGTAAATTATAATATCACCACTGTAATAAAATAGTGTTTTCAAAGAATCGGTTACCAATTCAACATTATCATTTAAAATCAGGGGCGTAGCTAAAGGCTCATGGGCCCTGGTCCAAGGGTTCAGCTTGGGCTCCCCCTTCCCTCAGTGTTTTGTGGCTAGGGAAGCACATAGCCTTCATGCTGCCTGAGGCAAAAAATTTAAACAGTAGACCCCCCCAATACCCCCCCATGCCAAATTCTTGACCTAACCCCTTCCCTCCAGCCAGAGCTATAACTTGACCTGCATGCACTTTCTATAATACTGGTATCTTCTTATGTAGCACAAGGGTCTTTGGGCCCCCTCAGGCTCCTGGGCCCGGTAGCGACTGCTACCTCTGCACCCCTATAGCTACGCCCCTGTTTAGAATAGAGTATTATAACTTATGTACCCAGAGTGAGAAGAACAAGTAAAAAAAAAACTCAAAGTCTGTAAGACTAAGGGGAACCACAAAAATAAATAACATTAAAAAGAAGGGACCCCTCTATGAGATTTGGGATTTAACATTTTTCTAAAGTTTCCAGTAAGGACGTTTTGTAAAAAGGGACATCAGCAATAGATATGGAAAAAGGATCATCTAGGTGTAATGGATGGAGGGGTTGGGTGGTTGTGAGGGACCTTTGTAGTGTGGCTTCTCAAATGGGGATACAGCAAGGTGGCAAGTCTAAAAAAAAAGCCATATCAGTTGTGACATGGAAGGTGAAAGGTATTGTGTAATTTAGTTGTCTCAGCGCATGAATGTCGAATGGAAAGCCGCTCTAACAGAAACCAACCAATACAGTTTTTACCTTCCAATCGTCCTGCTTTTCTCTAGACTGTCCCTCAAACAAGACTTTAAAAGGGATGAAGTTTGCTTTAAAATATGCCATTTCTAGGCATTTTGGGAACATTCCTGCTGAGATAGAATAGAAATTAAATCCAGCGATTCTAGTATGCAGCTCTGCACCACCCATGTTCACCACCCCCTTATCCCCAGCTGTCATACCCACATGATAAACCCACTCTAAGGCCTCATGCACACAACCGTTTTTTTTAAGGTCCGCAAAAACGGGGTCCGTAGGTCCGTGATCCGTGAGCGTTTTTTCGGCCGTGGGTCTTCCTTGATTTTTGGAGGATCAACGGACATGAAAAAAAAGACGTTTTGGTGTCCGCCTGGCCGTGCGGAGCCAAACGGATCCGTCCTGAATTACAATGCAAGTCAATGGGGACGGATCCGTTTGACGTTGACACAATATGGTGCAATTGCAAACGGATCTGTCCACCAATGACTTTCAATGTAAAGTCAGGAGTCCCTATTATACCATCGGAGTTTTCTCCAATCCGATAGTATATTTTAACTTGAAGCGTCCCCATCACCATGGGAACGCCTCTATGTTAGAATATACCATCGGATTTGAGTTAGATCGTGAAAACTCATATCCGACAATATATTCTAACACATGGTGATGGGGACGCTTCAAGTTAGAATATACTTTGAACTGTGTACATGACTGCCCCCTGCTGCCTGGCAGCACCCGATCTCTTACAGGGGGCTATGATACGCACAATTAACCCCTCAGGTGCTGCACCTGAGGGGTTAATTGTACGTATCATAGCCCCCTGTAAGAGATCATGTGCTGCCAGGCAGGAGGGGGCACACCCCCCTCCCTCCCCAGTTTTAAATTCATTGGTGGCCAGTGGGCCCCCCTCCCTCCCCTGTATTACTGTAGATTCATTGGTGGCCAGTGGGCCCCCCCTCCCTCCCCTGTAGTACTGTAGATTCATTGGTGGCCAAGGGGCCCCCCCTCCCTCCCCTGTAGTACTGTAGATTCATTGGTGGCCAGTGGGCCCCCCCCTCCCTCCCCCTCCTAATTAAAATCCCCCCCCCCTATCATTGGTGGCAGCGGAGAGTTCCGATCGGAGTCCCAGTTTAATCGCTGGCGCTCCGATCGGTAACCATGGCAACCAGGACGCTACTGCAGTCCTGGTTGCCATGGTTACTTAGCAAGTTTTAGAAGCATTATACTTACCTGCGAGCTGCGATGTCTGTGACCGGCCGGGCGCTCCTCCTACAGGTAAGTGAAAGGTCTGTGCGGCGCATTGCTTATAGCACATACCTGTCACTTACCAGTAGGAGGAGCGCCCGGCCGGACACAGACATCGCAAGTAAGTATAATGCTTCTAAAAATTGGTGGCCAGAGGGGGGCCCACTGGCCACCAATGAATCTACAGTACTACAGGGGAGGGAGGGTGGGCCCACTGGCCACCAATGAATCTACAGTAATACAGGGGAGGGAGGGGGGCCCACTGGCCACCAATGAATTTAAAACTGGGGAGGGAGGGGGGTGTGCCCCCTCCTGCCTGGCAGCACATGATTTCTTACAGGGGTGCAGCACCTGAGGGGTTAATTGTGCGGATCACAGCCCCCTGTAAGAGATTGGGTGCTGCCAGGCAGCAGGGGGCAGTCATGTACACAGTTCAAAGTATATTCTAACTAGAAGCGTCCCCATCACTATGGGAACGCCTCTGTGTTAGAATATACTGTCGGATCTGAGTTTTCACGAAGTGAAAACTCAGCTCTGAAAAAGCTTTTATGCAGACGGATCTGCGGATCCGTCTGTGTGAAAGTAGCCTACGGCCACGGACGCGGATGCCAATCTTGTGTGCATCCGTGTTTTTTCACGGACCCATTGACTTGAATGGGTCCGTGAACCGTTGTCCGTCAAAAAATAGGACAGGTCATATTTTATTGACGGACAGGAAACACGGATCATGGACACGGATGAACAACGGTGCATTTTCCGAGTTTTCAACGGACCCATTGAAAGTCAATGGGTCCGCAGAAAATCACGGAAAATGGCACAACGGCCACGGATGCACACAACGGTCGTGTAGATGAGGCCTTAATATGTATCAAAGTGAATTACTCCAAAGTGTATAGAGCTCTGTTACCAGGTAGGAGAACCTGAAAAAGAGGGTGACAGGATCCACATTATTCTGGAAATCTATCTGAATATCACATGGTCAGTGTAGACTCATAAATGGTTGTCAGGAATATTGCAGTGTCACAAGTGTTACTTTTGGTTATAGTGTAGCAATATTTTCTGGATACTATATTTAAGATGGTTACAAAGAGAAACATCTCCATACCTTGTAAATCCAGGATCAGACATGTTCACTTTAGAAGCTTTGTGCTGTGGGGTCTCATTTAGCGAAGGCAATCCTGTTTGACCTGTTTACCAAAGTATCCTGGCAACCCCCGCAAACTAGAACAGCCAGCTAGATTTTATGGAAACCATCATTAAATCAGTAGCAACGTTCATTTTTAACCCCAGATGTTTCTCCTAATATGAGCCCTGATGTAATGCTGCATGTGCATTAACCGGTTTGGCAGCAGATTATTGCAGATTTTTATCACACTGTTAATTACATTTTAATGGGAATAAAATACAAATATCCGATTAAGTATAGTGCACCAGAGTGAAATTCAATGAGAGAACATTATCTTACACTTGGATATAATCCATGGAGGGCACTTTATTGCTGGCTATGGAAGAACAATTTTAACATAGAATCTACAAAGTAAATCCAGTAAAGACGGAGACGGCTGCACCTGAACATAGCTTGTCTATCTGAAGGTCTTTTTTTTAGTTCAAGCCCACCTTGGTGGTCTGAGTCTTCATGGCCAGCACACAACATTGGCTATCTACGTCATCTTTTCTAATGCCAGCCCTCAGATCCTCCTTTGATTGGTGCAGGTTCTGAAGCCAACCACAATCACTTGTTTGAGACAATTCATATAAAGTAGGTTGATTTACTTAAAAGGGTTTTCCAAGATTTCACAGCACAGTATCTGATCGGTGGGGTCAGACACCCGGGACCATCACCAATCAGCTATTTTGAGAAGGCCTTCTTGCAGCTTACCAAGCACAGCACCATGCATCGTATAGTGGCTGTGCTTGGTATCACAGCTCAGCCCCATTCACTTGAATTGGGCTGAGCTGCTCCTAGGCCAGGTGACCGATGAACGTGACTAGAGATGAGCGAATTAAAAATTTTTTTAATTTGGCCGGTTCACAGAATTTTTCGAAAATTTTTTGTTAGAGCCGAATTTATTTGCGGCGAATCGCGTTAAAAAACGTCTATTTCCTGGCTGCAAAGAGCCTTTATAGTGGTGTAGAACACTGTGCCTTGCAGTAACATGCATAGGGAGTCTGCTGTGGTAGTGAAATAATACTGTCAGTCAGTATGACATGCAGATGACAGGCGTCACTCTTAGAATCACTGCACACTTCACTTATTTGGGCAGTCACGGGACCAAAACTGACCAAATAACTCAAGTATGAACTCTGCCTTACAGGTCAATGTTAGCACCAAGAACAAGCGCACTTCTTTTACAACGTCTTCAGCTGATTCCACATAGATGTCTACAGAACCTGTTCTATTAAACGCTTATGCAAGTAGAGCCCCCTGACAGAGTGGAGAGGGTGTCAGCAGTAAGTTTGTGTTGACGTCACTGATTATTTTGCCCTTCCTCTGATCCTTAAGAACAATAACCCCCAAAAAACTGATCCTTCACTCGGTCAGCATTTGGTCAGTAATCCATCAGTATTGCTAATGCCAAAAAAACCAGGAGTGGATCCAAAACAGAGATGACACGTAAATTTAATATTTGCATGTCTTTGTTTTGTACCAACTCTTGCTTTTGGCTACCAAATCATTAGCCAATTCTGATGCAAAATAGGGACCATGTCATGCAGGCCTTACAGCTGTTACATAGACAGGATCCGTTGTGCGTCTCATTTTTCCTTCCTTCTGACAGATCAGAAGAAGGGTCAAAAAAATAATAATGTCAGCCAGGCCAAAAAGCAAAATAGTAGCCCAGTCATGAAGTGGGGAGGGTGTGAACAGCATGAGAATTTCTCAGAGTGACCCTATAACATTGTGGTGAGGTGGAAGCAGCATGAGGAAGCCACAGAGCGGCACAATGGCAGAGTGTGGAGGTGGCGGCAGCATCAGGAGGCCACAGAGTGGCACAATGATAGAGTGTGGAAGTGGCAGCAGCAATAGCATCAGGAGGAGGTCACAGAGTGGCACAATGACAGTGTGGAGGTGGCAGCAGCAGCATCAGGAGACCAGAGTGGCAAGATGACATAGTGTGGAGGTGGCAGCAGCATCAGGAGACCACAGAGTGGCAAGGTGACATAGTATAGATGTGACAGCAGCATCAGGAGACCACAGAGTGGCAGGGTGACATCGTGTGGAGGTGTCAGCAGCATCAGGAGACCACAGAGTGGAAAGGTGACATGGTGGGGATGTTACAGCAGCATCATGAGACCACAGAGTGGCAAGTTGACATAGTGTGGAGGTGGCAGCAGCATCATGAGACCACAGAGTGGCAAGGTGACAGTGTGGAGGTGACAGCAGCATCAGGAGACCACAGAGTGGCAAGGTGGCATAGTGTGGAGGTGGCAAAAGCATCAGGAGACCACAGAGTGACCCAGTGACAGAGCGGGGCGGTGGCAGCAGCATCAGGAGACCAAAGAGTGACCCGGTGGCAGAGTGGGGAGGTGGGTGCCAATACAGGTACCAGCTGAAGATGGTGGGTGAAAGAAGGAGCTCTTGGAATCCGATGTGTGGCATCAGGTGGGTGGCAGCATTAGAATAGTAGCTGAGGCAGGTAGCCAGAAGAAACCGGTCTCTTTTGTCAAAGTGTTGGTGTGGCACCATGGATGATCTAGTCTGATGCATCAGGCATTGGCAAGTGGAAATCCTGACTGATACATGCCTAAATCATCTTAACAAAGGTCAGTCTCTCCACATTTTGGGTGGACAAGCGAGTTCTTCTTGGGGTAACACGTGCACCACTAGTTTCCGGGCAGGTAGGCTCCTGCAAAGCGGGTGGTGTACCCTGGGCACGTTTTGCTCATGACCTCCCACTGCTGCCACCCTGCTGACTCCTGTCCACGCTAGCAACTTGCTGGCTCCGCCGCTGCCTCACGGGCAAGCTGCTACCCTCTTCTCCCAATGATGATGAAGCCCCTAATTCACCCGGCTTCCAAGTGCGATCAGCTACATCATCATTTTCGAGTACAGTCGTGGCCAAAAGTTTTGAGAATGACACAAATATTAGTTTTCACAAAGTTTGCTGCTAAACTGCTTTTAGATCTTTGTTTCAGTTGTTTCTGTGATGTAGTGAAATATAATTACACGCACTTCATACGTTTCAAAGGCTTTTATCGACAATTACATGACATTTATGCAAAGAGTCAGTATTTGCAGTGTTCGCCCTTCTTTTTCAGGACCTCTGCAATTCGACTGGGCATGCTCTCAATCAACTTCTGGGCCAATTCCTGACTGATAGCAACCCATTCTTTCATAATCACTTCTTGGAGTTTGTCAGAATTAGTGGGTTTTTGTTTGTCCACCCGCCTCTTGAGGATTGACCACAAGTTCTCAATGGGATTAAGATCTGGGGAGTTTCCAGGCCATGGACCCAAAATGTCAACGTTTTGGTCCCCGAGCCACTTAGTTATCACTTTTGCCTTATGGCACGGTGCTCCATCGTGCTGGAAAATGCATTGTTCTTCACCAAACTGTTGTTGGATTCTTGGAAGAAATTGCTGTTGGAGGGTGTTTTGGTACCATTCTTTATTCATGGCTGTGTTTTGGGCAAAATTGTGAGTGAGCCCACTCCCTTGGATGAGAAGCAACCCCACACATGAATGGTCTCAGGATGCTTTACTGTTGGCATGACACAGGACTGATGGTAGCGCTCACCTTTTCTTCTCCGGACAAGCCTTTTTCCAGATGCCCCAAACAATCGGAAAGAGGCTTCATCTGAAAATATGACTTTGCCCCAGTCCTCAGCAGTCCATTCACCATACTTTCTGCAGAAGATCAATCTGTCCCTGATGTTTTTTTTGGAGAGAAGTGGCTTCTTTGCTGCCCTTCTTGACACCAGGCCATCTTCCAAAAGTCTTCGCCTCACTGTGCGTGCAGATGCGCTCACACCTGCCTGCTGCCATTCCTGAGCAAGCTCTGCACTGGTGGCACTCCAATCCCGCAGCTGAATCCTCTTTAGGAGACGATCCTGGCGCTTGCTGGACTTTCTTGGACGCCCTGAAGCCTTCTTAACAAGAATTGAACCTCTTTCCTTGAAGTTCTTGATGATCCTATAAATTGTTGATTGAGGTGCAATCTTAGTAGCCACAATATCCTTGCCTGTGAAGCCATTTTTATGCAACGCAATGATGGCTGCACGCATTTCATTGCAGGTCACCATGGTTAGCAATGGAAGAACAATGATTTCAAGCATCACCCTCCTTTTAACATGTCAAGTCTGCCATGTTAACTCAATCAGCCTGACATAATGATCTCCAGCCTTGTGCTCGTCAACATTCTCACCTGAGTTAACAAGACAATTACTGAAATGATCTCAGCAGGTCCTTTAATGACAGCAATGAAATGCAGTGGAAAGTTTTTTTTGGGATTAAGTAAATTTTCATGGCAAAGAAGGACTATGCAATTCATCTGATCACTCTTCATAACATTCTGGAGTATATGCAAATTGCTATTATAAAAACTTAAGCAGCAACTTTTCCAATTTCCAATATTTATGTAATTCTCAAAACTTTTGGCCACGACTGTACTGTCTGCACATCACTGATGTCCTCCTCAACGGTCTCTGGGTCAGGAGCCTCACCGCTCGCAACACCAGCTCCCACGCCACTCTCCTCATCACTACTTGCCCACCTAGTGGAGGAAGTGGCAGATATCTCCTCCACATCTTGGCTGGCCAGTAGCTGCTGACTGTCCTCTAGTAGCTCGTCCTCACTGTACAGTGGGACTGAGCCCACAGCATATAATACTTCTCTGGCTGAGGGAACAGAAAAGGATAGAGGCAGATTGAGCACAGGTGAGGGCACAGGGCCTGCTCTCGGGCCATGCCACTAAGGGTTGTGTCTGACAAACCCACCGACTCTTGGCTGGGGGTGTCTGATGTCACTTGGGACGAAGTGGATGACCGAGTCAACCATTCAAGAACCGCTGGGTTGCTGGTCAAGACATGACCGCTAGATGACATCGGGAGCTCAGGCCTCTCGCTGCGACTCCTGCCGCCATTTTGGAAGCGTTCACTAGTATGCATTAGGGGTCGGGAGGGGGAAGGAAGCGCTTCCGATACTCACCCTCCCTGGTATTCTTGCTGGGGTCGGTACTGGACTGTCTTGACCCTGTCAGGTGGCAGTGCAGCGCGTGACGGAGAAGACAGACGAGCGCGACTTCTAAAGAGACCGCCGGACCTGGAGCGGAGCCGCAGTGCAGGAGAGGTAAGAGAAGTTTTTTTTTTTTTTGTCTGATGGGGGTCTGAAAAAAAAAAGGGCTGATCTGAGGTCTGATGGGAGTCTGAAAGAAAAGGGCTGATGAGGGTCTAAAAGAAAAGGGCTGATCTGAGATCTGATAGGGGTCTAAAAGAAAAGGGCTGATCTGAGGTCTGAAGGGGGTCTAAAAGAAAAGGGCTGATCTGAGTTCTGATGGGGATCTAAAAGAAAAGGGCTGTTCTGAGGTCTGATGGGGTCTGCAAAAAGGGCTGTTCTGAGGTCTGATGGGGGTCTGACATGGAGGGCTGATATAGGGGTCTGATGTGATGTCCTGATATTTATGGGGGTCTGATCTGAGGATACGATATGATATTAGGTGTGATGAAAAATATTTTTTTCTTATTTTCCTTCTCTAAAATCTGGGCGTCTTATCTGGCCGTCTTATAAAGCTAAAAATATGGTAATTATTGCCAATGCATCAAGAATCGCCACAGGCATCCGGTTCATAGGATGTTCATGGAGCGTGACCTGTCAGGGGCACTTGAGAGCTCTGTTTGAGAGACACTGATCTCAGTATTGGTAGTTTAGGAATGTTTTATACAGTAGGTTTTCCATAAGAAACCAATTTCCATATGTCCTATTATAGCATATGGACGTCATAGAGGGAGATCAACCACTTGGGACCCCCCTCTATGAGCCAGACGTTAATTATCAGGGACTGCCACTCTGTTTGGCCTGCCGTGCTCTGTCTATAGTATTGTATTGATGGCCATACATTGAGTGGCCGCCATGTAATACTATATTTCCATTTAGTGGTTGTTGCAGGGAAAATCTACTACTGACTGCTACTTCCCTGAGATGATTGCCAAGAATTTGGAAGTTGGGTCTGCATCACTTCAACTGTATAATAACATGATTAGATAGAAGAAAAAGGAAAAAAGGGTGGAAGCCCAAAGGGACTAGACTATTGCTCAGTATAAAAAATCAATCTATCTATCTATCTAATCTACAGTGAGGAACAGAAGTATTTGAACACCCTTCGATTTTGCAAGTTCTCCCACTTAGAAATCATGGAGGGGTCTGAAATTCACATTGTAGGTGCTTTCCCACTATGAGAGACAGAATAAAAAAAAAAAATCAGGAAATCACATTGTATGATTTTTAAAGAATTTATTTGTCTTGCACTGCTGAACATAAGTATTTGAACACCTGAGAAAATCTGTGTTAATATTTGGTACAAAAGCCTTTGTTTGCAATTACAGAGGTCAAACGTTTCCTGTAGTTCTTGACCAGGTTTGCACACACTGCAACAGGGATTTTCGCCCACTCCTCCACACAGATCTTCTCTAGATCTGTCAGGTTTCGGGGCTGTCGCTGAGCAACACGAAGTTTCAGCTCTCTCCAAAGACGTCCTATTGGATTTAGGTATGGAGACTGGCTAGGCCACTCCAGAACCTTGTTATTCTTCTTACGGAGCCACTCCTTGGTTATCCTGGCTGTGTGCTTCAGGTCGTTGTCATGTTGGAAGACCCAGCCACGACCCATCTTCAATGCTCTGACTGAGGGAAGGAGGTTGTTGCTCAAAATCTCACAATAAATGGCCCCATTCATCCTCTCCTTAATACAGTGAGGTCGTCCTGTCCCCTTCGCAGAAAAGCACCCCCAAAGAATGATGTAACCACCCCCATGCTTCACAGTAGTCATGGTGCTCTTCGGATGAAACTCATCCTTTTTTTTCCTCCAAACATGACGAGTGAAGTTTAGACCAAAAAGTTCTTCTTGTCATCAGATCACATGACTTTCTCCCATGCCTCCTCTGAATCATCCAGATGGTCATTGGCAAACATCAGACGGGCCTGGACATGTGATGACTTGAGCAGGGGAACCTTCCGTGCAATGCATGATTTGAAATCATGACGGCGTAGTGTTCTACCGACAGTGACCTTTGAAACGGTGGTCCCAGCTCTCTTCATGTCATTGACCAGCTCCCTCCTTGTAGTTCTGGGCTGATTCCTCACCTTTCTTATCATCAGTGATACCCCACGAGGTGAGATCTTTCATGGAGCCCCAGTCCGAGGGAAACTGACAGTCGTCTTTAGCCTCCTCCATTTTCTATGCCAATTGCTTCAACAGTTGATCTATTTTCACCAAGCTGCTTGGCAATTGCCCCGTAGCCCTTTCCAGCCTTGTGGAGGCCGCAATTTTGTCTCTGGTGTCTTTTGACAGCTCTTTGGTCTTGCCCATGGTAGTAGTTGGCGTCTGACTGACTGTGGGGTGGAGATGGGTCTTTAAAGAGCTCAGACAGGTGCTACTAAGTTAGATTAATGAGTGGAGTAGAGGTGGACTTTTTAAAGGCACAGTAACAGGTCTTTGAGAGCCAGAATTCTTGCTGTTTCTCAGGTGTTCAAATACTCATATTCTTAAAAATTCATACAATGAGATGTCCTGAATTTTTTTATTTTATTCTGTCTCTCAGAGTGGGAATGCGCCTACAATGTGAATTTCAGACCCCTCCATGATTTCTAAGTGGGCGAACTTTCAAAATCGCAGGGTATTGAAATACTTCTGTTCCTCACTGTATCTAAAAACAGCAAACAGGCAGCACTCCAAAAATATAAAGTATTCACCCATGTGGGTACGCGTCGTCTCGGCTCAGCTCTAGCTTTGGTTTGAGAAAGTCTCTAGAGCTGAGCCGAAACGTTGCGTACCCACATGAGTGAATAAATCCTTTTTTTTTGGAGTGCTGCCTGTTTGCTGTTTTTAGATAGATAGATAGATAGATAGATAGATAGATAGATAGATAATGGATATATATGAGATTAAGGATTTTCTTTAAAAATAACACACGTATGGAACAAAAAATGGATCCTCACATTCTGCACGAGTGAAATAATAGCAGATCTAAACAACAAAGTAAACGTATAATATACTCCACTATATAATAGACACCAGCAGTAAAATATGAGGCTCCTGGAGCTTTCTACAGTAAAACTTACTGCTGGTGTCATCATCCTCAGTGTCATCTGCTGCTGGTGCTAAAACCGTCATTGAGGTCAACAGCAGTGTTCTCTTCTTCTGGGAATATTAAATCAGTGTGGCCCATTAAACTCCATGTTTTATCACCATGATGTACTGACATACAGACAGGATAACAAGCGTCATTTACACATAAACAAGCTGAGATATCTGCTACTGTACATACCAGATGCTTTACAGTTATGATGACTTTTCCTCCATCTAAATTAAAGAGGACCTGTCAGCTCTACAGACGTGCCGGTTTTAGTAATTGCTTGCAATTCTGGATCATCAGTCATAGAACTATACATTGTGACGTTCCTCTGTTACTTCTCCTAAAATTAAGCATTCAACATATCAAGGGAAATGTTAACACTGGCAATCTGTGTAGGGACACTCCTTATTGAATTGGCAATGCCCAGTTGCCAATATATTCATCCATCTCCAGGAGGAATTGTGAAGTTTTAAGAAAACATGTTCCAGATTTCTTATTTTATGATAATGCAAGAATTGAAGGGCTTCTCTGGTGGTCAAAATGTAATTTTTAATAGCTCAGCCTACCCTAGACAATGTACATTTTAGCCCCCTGTACAATTTTCTACTGCAGCTGTGTCCTGCTGGAGTAATCACCACCATCATAGAGATTGATCATATAGCACCAGCAGCACTGTACAAGAATTGGCTATCATTAATGACAAATTAAAAAGAAGCCAAATGAACTATCAATATGCTTTTGGAGTGTGGGAGGAAACCGGAGTACCCAGAGGAATCTCATGCGAACACGGGGAGAACATGCAAACTCCAAGCAGATGTTGTCCTTGGTCAGATTTAAACCTAGGACCCCAGCGCTGCAAGGAACCAGTCCGGTGCTAACAACGGAGCCACTGTGCTGCACAAATGAAATGTTTATGTGTATGGGGGTGTTGCGAGGGTGTCTGGAGAGATAGAAGCTATTGAATATCTACGACTGCCCTAATATGGGCAAGGGCACTTCCAATCCTTTTTCAGATGCCCACCGATCACACATTGATGGCCTATCCTAAGAATAGTTCATCAATCTTTAGTGCTTAAAGAACCCATTTAAAGGGAACCTGTCACTGGGATTTTGTGTATAGAGCTGAGGACATAGGTTGCTAGATGGCCGCTAGCACATCCGCAATACCCAATCCCCATAGCTCTGTGTGCTTTTATTGTGTAAAAAAAACGATTTGATACATATGCAAATTAACCTGAGATGAGTCCTGTCCCTGACTCATCTCACATACAGGACTCATCTCAGGGTAATTTGCATATGTATCAAATCGTTTTGTTTACACAATAAAAGCACACAGAGCTATGGGGACTGGGTATTGCGGATGTGCTAGTGGCCATCTAGCAACTCATTTCCTCAGCTCTATACCCAAAATCCCGGTGACAGGTTCCCTTTAAGGCAAATTTTTTAAGTTTTGCTTGTATTAATTTTAATTACCATTGGGAATGTGGATGGTAAGGATGTTTAAGACCAGATAATACAAAGGGGTAATTGCAGAGGGATCCTGAACACCTAGAGGTCTGCACCATTTGGTTCTATCCAGTCCTTCCAGCTCCTCCCAATAGTAAGACATCTGAGTTTGTTGAGCTGTAAAGTGCACCTCCAATAATATCAGGTTCAGGATTTGTGGTGGACTACAATGCATATACTGTACATGACATTGATTATCATTGTCAACTTCTTAAAGGGTTATTCCAGATTTTTAATATTGGCGGCCCATCCTCAGGATAGGCCATCAATATCTGATCAGTGGGGATCCGACACTCTGTCTGTTCCTGAGTAGCTCCATCCCCTGCTCCCATTGAAGTAAATAGGATCAGCACTGCAGTAGCCAGCTCTTCCCTCTCAACACTGCTTACACTGTCCCCAAACCCTTAATTGCCTCTAACTATGCCCTGTGCATCAGCCATTGCTGCCACCGATGACACTCTTCTAGTCCCCATAGCAGGACCCCACACCACAACCATCTCACTTCTCTAGGTTAACCCATCCCAAGGCCCCTGCACCGGCAGCAGGAGTAATAATATGGCAGGACAACTCGCCAAGATGCTCCCAGCAAATGGATGCCCAGAGTGCTCTTCCTCTTTACCCTATCGCGATGACCCATCACTCCCTTCTCCCCTGTTGGATGGTCATGCATGGTCTTCACTGTACCCACTACCAGCCCAAAAGTAAGAAGCTTGTAAAGGTTCTACAGCTTGTCCCTAGCTGTGGAGGATGGAGCCAGACCTCTGCTGCCCGGTACAGTCCTCTACCTGAGAATCTGTGCTTGCAGCCTCCATCAGTACCAGCATCCACTCCAAAATGCCATACAGGCTAACCATGACATTCCACCTCAGGAGAGACCACCATAACTGCTCCTGCCTCCCAATCACTCATTTTAGGAACAAGATGGGGGGAGACTACTATTCTCTAATGGAGACGTAGACCTGGATCAGGTGCAGGATTCAACGTGATTCAACCAAATGACAAGTGAGAGGAGCCCTACATGTGGCCTGCACTGGATCCTCAAGGAGCAGAATTTATCAGTGTATGCTGGGAAGTAACTTGTTTTATTCTTACTTAGTGCATATATATATATATATATATAGAGAGAATTTAAACCCCTGTAACATGTACAATTCAGCTTTTAAGAATCATCATTTAATGGGTTACAAAAGTTTGTGTTGCTCCACAACTACTGTTCTGCAACCTACTTTCTTCTCTTAGATGCCGTCCAAAAGCTGGAATAGCTTCTGCTCATTAAAAATGGTTTCCAGCTGCCAGTGTAGTGGTGCCAGAGGATCGTATGCTTAGCTATAGCATAAACTCACCGCATGCAGCCGCACACACAAGTAACCAGGAAAGCATCTTTATAAGTATTCTAGAGCATCCAGGCAATATCAGTCTCGTAAAACATGGTGGGCAGACATAAAACCTGAACCATATGCACATGCGGATCACATAAACTGCATATATATATATACCAAAACACCCGCCGTGCTGCTTTATGGTGTGCGCTTACATCATCCTTCAGAATAGTGATGCCGAGCATAATAATATAAATTCTAGAGGTTTCGTTGAGGTTGCAAATTAGAGAAGTGTTGCTGAACAAAAGGGTATCTGTCAGCAGGATCAACACTATTAAACCAGCCATAATGCCTGGTAGGGCTGACCCTGCTGATTAAAGACTGTAACAAGACTGCGCCTATAGTCCAACCTGTACTGGAGTATAGTTTAGTTTGCGTTGGCTTTTTTTGCCCCATTCCTCTGCAGTTGTAGTTCCCATCCAGACTTCGGATGAGTGAGGTTCTTGAAATTCAATTAGGATTCGATTTGGCCAGATCGGTCAGGTGATTTGATTCGGGTCCAAATAAATTCAACCCGAATAGAAAGTGGTCTAATTTCCCTGAAAAGTTGACTTTCTGGGGTCTCCTGAAACTGTATGCAACTCATTTCAAACTCTGTAACATCAAGACAGAATTAGTAATCTTAACCCTCTTAAGGACGCAGCCAATTTTCATTTTTTGCGTCTTCGTTTTTTCCTCCCCGACTTCCAAGACCCATAACTTTTATATCTTTTATTCACCAAGGTTATGAGGGCTTGTTTTTTGTGGGCAAGTTGTATTTTTAATGCCACCATTTAATTTACTGTATCCCGTTTTGAAAACCAGGAGAAAAAAAATCTTTGACGTGTGAAAATTTTTAGAGAGCTTTATGAGAAGATGTTTTCTTTTATCTGTAATTTTTTGTCTCCTTAGGGACCCGTACATCCAGTCCTCAGATCAGTTGTACCATAGACTGCAATAGAATAATAATGCAGTCTATGGGATTCTGATAGGCTGCCTTTCAGGCCATGCTTTGGGCTTAGCTTTGAAGCCAGCTCACTATGACAGACCTGGGCGCCGTCACAAGGCCCCAGTCTATAATAGCAACTATTGGAGCCCCATGATTTTGCTGCAGGAGGGCAGATTGTGCCCTCTGCCTCTGTCTAAGTGCTCAAGGCTGTATTACACTGGCTGATATTTCAGCCGATAATTGCTAACGAGTGTGCGCGTGCTCGTTCATCGGTCAATTCTGATTTTTAAGCATGCTTAAAAATCATGCTGTGTAATAGCGATCTGCCTCCAGCAAACCAGTAGACAGTATGGGGACGATGGCATAGAGATCGCTCCTCCCCATACTGCGGACGAGATCGCTGCATGTAATAGCAGTGCTCTACTCACTAGCTAACAAGCGTTTCCCGGGAGGGAATGCTTCCATCCTGATCAGGCCTGATAAACGAACACAGCACTCAGCAATGGAAACAGGAACATCCTAAAAGAGACGGCAGTAGAAGACTGTGGCTGAAATATATATATATATTTTTTTAAATTTTTGTTCAGAAAGTAGTTTTTATTATAACCAAGAACATATCGGCAGGCAATTAATTATTCACTGGAGTTTGTCTTTCATTTTCAGTATACAGTACATCTTAAATTTTTTATTTGCTGACATTTTTTAGATTCCACAGTTCTTGCATAACAGAGCCACCCAGCAATGGCACTTCCATAGCAGTGCCAGCCCGTAAAAGTGCATTGTAATTAAAACAGCTAGCAGCGGCGCCCAGTGCGCTATAAAACCATAAACTGGTGAAATCCATCAGCAATGGAGAGAGCACTGATTTACAGCATTGCAGCTTCATTTTTTATTTTTTATTTTTAAAAGCATTTAATTGTAGATTCTGTATTATGTCACTTTTTATCTATAATAAGAATTTTTTCCTTTTCTTGTAGACTGGAATGGGACATTTACGTGTTACAAGTGAGGGTCTACGTCTTGAAGGGGAATCAGAGTTCCTTTATCCTTTGTATGCCAAAGAAATTCGTTCAAGGCTGGTAAGTATTTCATGCAAATTCTATGGAAATACGACAGCACAAGAAATTTGAGGATTAAAGGGATTGTCTCACTTCGGCAAATGGCATTTATCATGTAGAGAACGTTAATACCAGGCACTTACTAATGTATTGTGATTGTCCATATTGCCTCCTTTGCTGGCTGGGTTCATTTATCCATCACATTATACATTGCTCGTTTTCAGAGGTTATGAGTAGAGATGCCCTTGTGGTTCGCCCGGCGGTCGTTTCGCGGCAAACTTTGCGTGTTCGCGATTCGCCGAACATATGGAGAAAGTTGCGCCCGCCATATTCTTTTACATTGTGAAGAACTTTGACCCATGACACATCCATCAGGTGGTACAGGACAGCCAATTGAGACGTTTCAGCACATGGACATACCCCCTACCTTATAAGTAAACCTGATCTGGCCGCCATTTTACATTCAGTGTTTTGCCAGTGTAGGGAGAGGTTGCTGTGTGGAGCAGGGACAGGCTGTTAGGGACACCAAACGCTAGCTAATAGGGCCACAAAGTACTTTTAAGGACTGGTATAGGTGTGCTATCGATAGGTGTGATACACAGAGGGGTGCGATATACTTATAATATACTTTTATAATGAGTCATAAACACATAGATCTATATAGTGATCACCTGCAAGTCAGGGGGCTAGGGGCTTACTAGGGCCATTTTTATATAGGGTAAGGTTCCGGACGGGGTCACTCTTATCAGGGCGGGTGGTCTGTGGTTAGTCTATCAAGGCCAGAATAGCACCCCCCTGTAGGGCAATATCAGGAACAGTTCTCTGCCCACCCTGTCCTTCAATATCACATCATCATCTAGCCCAGGGATAGATGGTTTTTGCTTTCCCTCCGGGATTCATGGATGTGCACTGGAACCCCCCGGATTGTGGTAGGACATATGGTTTCTGATTTGGTGCCGCCGAGCACCTGATTTAGTGCCACCGAGCACTTATTACCTACCACATCTATGCTTTTTGCTTAACTTTAATAATTTAATTTATTTTCATTTTGAGGGATATCTTTTCCATTGACACGTCCGCAAAATAGGTCCGCATCCGTTCGGCATTCATTTTCAATAAGGCCGGAATGTGCTGTCCGCATCCGCATTTGCGGATTCACATCCACATTTGCACATTTGCGGATCCACACTTTCGCATCTGTGCTTCCGTTTCCGCAAAAAAATTGCAATTGCAGACAAGATTAGGCATTTTCTATTATAGTGCCGGCGTTGTGCGGTCCACAAATTACAGAATGCACATTGCCGTTGTCCATGTTTTGCGGATCCGCAAAACACTTACGGACGTGTGAATGGACCCTCATAGTAACATTATTAAAGGTTACGTTTTATCTTTATGTATATTCTTATGGATTGCCTTCCTTGTACAATGTTATAATATACTTTCTATGTTAGAAAATATATTATAGTGCATTTGTATTGTGCGGCAGTTGTGTGCGGTTCTGCTGCGATACTGCAGGTATATAGAGGGACAAGCGTTATTGGAACAAATAATTTATACTAGTGTGATATATGTCGTCCCCCAAAAAAACTGATTGAATCGGGGTGTTATATACCAATATACTTTCTTTATAGTGCATTTGGGTACTGTATAGTGCATTTGCGCATGCGCGTACGGGAAAATTATATTGCCGATATTTCGCATTGAAATGTTTTTTTTATGGAGATCGCAAATTCGAATAATACATCTGGTATGTCACTGTCCATGTTGTGGGACTATTTGTGCACTTCTAGTAATTATTTCTTGGCTGCAAATATGAGTTGAAGGTTTTTAACCACCTCAGTTCCCCTTAGCTTAAAGGGACACTGACAGGCCTTCTGAGCATAATTAGCTCTTTATATGCCCCCCTAGGTCTTATAATAAGTTCCCAATTCATATAAGTATTATCCCTGTGCGCATTATAAAACGTTAAAATTAATCTTTATAATCACCTCTCCTTTCTGCCCAAGGGGCGTTCTTTGTGGCGCATTTGTGCCCAGCCGCATCCCAACTGCCGGATCCTTAGACACGCCCATCTAATTAGTAATTAATTAGCGAGCGAGGGTGCAGGGCGCATGCGCATGATCTCCGAATGTCGGGGACTGGAAAATACCGCCCAGCGAAGTGAATACTAATGAGATGGGCGTGTCTAAGGATCCGGCAGTTGGGACGCGGCTGGGCACAAATGCGCCACAAAGAACGCCCCTTGGGCAGAAAGGAGAGGTGATTATAAAGATTAATTTTAACGTTTTATAATGCGCACAGGGATAATACTTATATGAATTGGGAACTTATTATAAGACCTAGGGGGGCATATAAAGAGCTAATTATGCTCAGAAGGCCTGTCAGTGTCCCTTTAAACACCCTTAATGACCAGGCCACTTTTTACACTTCTGACCTACCCTACTTTGACCGTTTATTGCTCGGTCATGCAACTTACCACCCAAATGAATTTTACCTCCTTTTCTTCTCACTAATAGAGCTTTCATTTGGTGGTATTTCATTGCTGCTGACATTTTTACTTTTTTTGTTATTAATCGAAATTTAATGATTTTTTTGCAAAAAAATGACATTTTTCACTTTCAGTTGTAAAATTTTGCAAAAAAAACGACATCCATATATAAATTTTTCTCTAAATTTATTGTTCTACATGTCTTTGATAAAAAAAAAATGTTTGGGTAAAAAAAAAATGGTTTGGGTAAAAGTTATAGCGTTTACAAACTATGGTACAAAAATGTGAATTTCCGCTTTTTGAAGCAGCTCTGACTTTCTGAGCACCTGTCATGTTTCCTGAGGTTCTACAATGCCCAGACAGTACAAACACCACACAAATGACCCCATTTCGGAAAGTAGACACCCTAAGGTATTCGCTGATGGGCATAGTGAGTTCATAGAACTTTTTATTTTTTGTCACAAGTTAGCGGAAAATGATGATTTTTTTTTTTTCTTACAAAGTCTCATATTCCACTAACTTGTGACAAAAAATAAAAACTTCTATGAACTCACTATGCCCATCAGCGAATACCTTGGGGTGTCTTCTTTTCAAAATGGGGTCACTTGTGGGGTAGTTATACTGCCCTGGCATTCTAGGGGCCCAAATGTGTGGTAAGTAGTTTGAAATCAAAATGTGTAAAAAATGACCGGTGAAATCCGAAAGGTGCTCTTTGGAATGTGGGCCCCTTTGCCCACCTAGGCTGCAAAAAAGTGCCACACATGTGGTATCGCCGTACTCAGGAGAAGCTGGGGAATGTGTTTTGGGGTGTCATTTTACATATACCCATGCTGGGTGAGATAAATATCTTGGTCAAATGCCAACTTTGTATAAATAAATGTGAAAAGTTGTCTTTTGCCAAGATATTTCTCTCACCCAGCATGGGTATATGTAAAATGACACCCCAAAACACATTCCCCAACTTCTCCTGAGTACGGAGATACCACATGTGTGACACTTTTTTGCAGCCTAGGTGGGCAAAGGGGCCCATATTCCAAAGAGCACCTTTCGGATTTCACCGGTCATTTTTTACACATTTTGATTTCAAACTTCTTACCACACATTTGGGCCCCTAGAATGCCAGGGCAGTATAACTACCCCACAAGTGACCCCATTTTGGAAAGAAGACACCCTAAGGTATTTCGTGAGGGGCATGGCGAGTTCCTAGAATTTTTTTATTTTTTGTCACAAGTTAGTGGAAAATGATGATTTTTTTTTTTTTTCTTACAAAGTCTCATATTCCACTAACTTGTGACAAAAAATAAAAACTTCCATGAACTCACTATGCCCATCAGCGAATACCTTGGGGTGTCTTCTTTCCAAAATGGGGTCACTTGTGGTGTAGTTATACTGCCCTGGCATTCTAGGGGCCCAAATGTGTTGTAAGAAGTTTGAAATCAAAATGTGTAAAAAATGACCGGTGAAATCCGAAAGGTGCTCTTTGGAATGTGGGCCCCTTTGCCCACCTAGGCTGCAAAAAAGTGTCACACATGTGGTATCGCCATATTCAGGAGAAGTTGGGCAATGTGTTTTAGGGTGTCTTTTTACATATACTCATGCTGGGTGAGAGAAATATCTCGGCAAAAGACAACTTTTCCCATTTTTTATACAAAGTTGGCATTTGACCAAGATATTTATCTCACCCAGCATGGGTATATGTAAAATGACACCCCAAAACACATTGCCCAGCTTCTCCTGAGTATGGCGATACCAGATGTGTGACACTTTTTTGCAGCCTAGATGCGCAAAGCGGCCCAAATTTCTTTTAGGAGGGCATTTTTAGACATTTGGATCCCAGACTTCTTCTCACGCTTTAGGACCCCTAAAATGCCAGGGCAGTATAAATACCCCACATGTGACCCCATTTTGGAAAGAAGACACCCCAAGGTATTCAATTAGTGGCATGGCGAGTTCATAGAATCTTTTTTTTTTTGGCACAAGTTAGCGGAAATAGATTTTTTATTTTTTTTTCTCACAAAGTCTCCCTTTCCGCTAACTTGGGACAAAAATTTCAATCTTTCATGGACTCAATATGCCCCTCACGGAATACCTTGGGGTGTCTTCTTTCCGAAATGGGGTCACATGTGGGGTATTTATACTGCCCTGGCATTCTAGGGGCACTAAAGCGTGAGAAGAAGTCTGGAATATAAATGTCAAAAAAATTTTACGCATTTGGATTCCGTGAGGGGTATGGTGAGCTCATGTGAGATTTTATTTTTTGCCACAAGTTAGTGGAATATGAGACTTTGTAAGAAAAAATAAATAAATTTCCGCTAACTTGGGCCAAAAAAATGTCTGAATGGAGCCTTACAGGGGGGTGATCAATGACAGGGGGGTGATCAATGACAGGGGGGTGAAAAATGACAGGGGGGTGATCAGGGAGTCTATATGGGGCGATCACCCCCCTGTCATTGATCACCCCCCTATAAGGCTCCATTCAGATATCCGTATGTGTTTTGCGGATCCGATCCATGTATCCGTGGATCCGTAAAAAACATACGGACATCTGAATGCAGCCTTACAGGGGGGTGATCAATGACAGGGGGGTGAAAAATGACAGGGGGGTGATCAGGGAGTCTATATGGGGTGATCACCCCCCTGTCATTGATCACCCCCCTATAAGGCTCCATTCAGATATCCGTATGTGTTTTGCGGATCCGATCCATGTATCCGTGGATCTGTAAAAAACATACGGACATCTGAATGCAGCCTTACAGGGGGGTGATCAATGACAGGGGCGTGAAAAATGACAGGGGGGTGATCAGGGAGTCTATATGGGGTGATCACCCCCCTGTCATTGATCACCCCCCTATAAGGCTCCATTCAGATATCCGTATGTGTTTTGCGGATCCGATACATGTATCCGTGGATCCGTAAAAAACATACGGACATCTGAATGCAGCCTTACAGGGGGGTGATCAATGACAGGGGGGTGAAAAATGACAGGGGGGTGATCAGGGAGTCTATATGGGGTGATCACCCCCCTGTAAGGCTCCATTCAGATGTCCGTATGTGTTTTGCGGATCCGATCCATGTATCCGTGGATCTGTAAAAAACATACGGACATCTGAATGCAGCCTTACAGGGGGGTGATCAATGACAGGGGAGTGATCAATGACAGGGGGGTGATCAGGGAGTCTATATGGGGTGATCACCCCCCGTCATTGATCACCCCCCTATAAGGCTCCATTCAGATGTCCGTATGTGTTTTGCGGATCCGATCCATGTATCCGTGGATCCGTAAAAAACATACGGACATCTGAATGCAGCCTTACAGGGGGGTGATCAATGACAGGGGGGTGATCAGGGAGTCTATATGGGGTGATCACCCCCCTGTAAGGCTCCATTCAGACGTCTGTACGTGTTTTGCGGATCCGATCCATCTATCAGTGGATCCGTAAAAATCATACGGACGTCTGAATGGAGCCCTACAGGGGAGTGATCAATGACAGGGGGGTGATCAGGGAGTCTATATGGGGTGATCAGTGGTTGATAAGGGGTTAATAAGTGACAGGGGGGGGTGTAGTGTAGTGGTGTTTGGTGCTACTTTACTGAGCTGCCTGTGTCCTCTGGTGGTCGATCCAAACAAAGGGGACCACCAGAGGACCAGGTAGCAGGTATATTAGACGCTGTTATCAAAACAGCGTCTAATATATCTGTTAGGGGTTAAAAAAATCACATCTCCAGCCTGCCAGCGAACGATCGCCGCTGGCAGGCTGGAGATCCACTCGCTTACCTTCCGTTCCTGTGAGCACGCGCGCCTGTGTGCGCGCGTTCACAGGAAATCTCGGCTATCGCGAGAGGACGCGTATATGCGTCCACCCAGAAGAGCAGGGCCGCCACCAGGACGCAATCCTGCGTACGGCGGTCCTGAGGAGGTTAAGGTTCACCTGCCATCAGAATGAATGGGACCCGCTGCAAACTTGCGGTTCGCGAATATTTGATCGCGTTCGCGAACCGTCCCGGCAGATGTTTGTCCATCACTAGTTATGAGCAACCTGCAACCCAGAAGCGGTGGTCATTCTTGCACACTATAGGAAAAAGCGCCGACCTCTCTGGTGGCTAGGACCGTTGGAGCGCATATCGACACACACGCGCAGCAGCTCCTGTCCCAGCCATCTTGTATCTGCGCTGCAGCGGTGGCCGTAACACCTGGAAATAAGCAGTGTATAACGTGATAGAAAAATCCAGCAAGCAAAGGAGACACTATGGACAATCACAATACATTAGTAAGTGCCTTGTAATAACTTTGTCTACATGATAAATGTCATTTGCTGAAGTGAGACAACCCCCCCTTTGGACCTTAAAGTAAAAAAAAAAAAAAAAAAAACATTTTATTGACAGTGGCAAAGGTTATGACCAACGGGGGTCCAAGTGCTGAGACTCCTGCCAAGTCGTTAAAACGAGGAGATAAAAGTGATAACGTGGAGGACTGTTTTGAACCCATCTTCAGCAGTGAGGAGAGGCAACACTGATAAAACTGCACGTAAATCGAAGAGGGGCATAGGACTGCTTGACTCCTCAGGAGACCAGAACCGCCCACATGACTCTTTATATCTTTATTTTTTCCTTTCCGCTGCAGAGAACGTTAGAAATTGGCATCTTTAGAAATCTGTTACCATCTTGTATAAAGTTATTGGGGCAGGTTTTTAGGGGCTTTTAATATTGATGACCTCTCCTCAGGATAGGTCTTAAATATCAGATCGGCGGGGGTCTGATACCCAGCACCCCACCGATCAGCTGTATGGGAAGGCGCACGCAGTTTGCACGTGCCATTTCCCATCTCTCTTCCTGCTCTGCTGCTTTGCCATAGACATACAGCAGTGAGCAGGAAGAGAGATGGGAGACGGCACGTGCAAACTGCGTGCTCCTTCCCTTCATACAGCTGATCGGCGGGGGTGCCGGGTGTAGGACTCCTGCCAATCTGATATTGATGACCTATCCTAAGGATAGGTCATCAATATTAAAAGCCCGGAGAATCCCTTTAAAAATATATTCATTATTTGCTAATACTGAAAATGATTAAATTTTCTTTGGTATGAGAAATTTACATTTTCTGTGCTGATTACATAACTATTTCATCTTCCCTAACTGGAGGCTAACAGATCTCCACAGTCATTTCTAGCAATGGATTAAATGTCGCTGTTAAAGACTGGTGGTGTTAATAGAGTTTTACTTTTTAACTAAATCCAATTTGATTCATTTTCTGTATGTTCCATTGTGGCATTTAATCTATTGTAATAAATGTCTTGTTGAGAACAGTCTCTTTATTTCCCTCTGCTTTACTGTGGAGTCCTCATTTGTGTTCACAATTAATGGCAATGAAATATCACATTCACATTGATTGGGTTATTGAGTTCATCAACGTATTTTGTGTTCTGATCGTAGACACAAATGTAGCAAGAATATTAAGGAGTGCAAAAATCCCTAATTATTATTTGATAGGGTATGCCATAAATGTCTGTTGTTGGTACCACCTCTCTGCACTTCCTCGCTTCTACCACCTTCCTCCACCTCCATCCCAACTGATTCCACAGAGACAGTAAACAGAGAATAGAGAGAGGGGCAACGCATGACCCTCCAAATCAAAAGAAAAAAATCCCATTAACTGGGGAACACTTACACGGTGGCCTCCTTTTCATTTTGTAAGCTGTAGATCCACCAAATCCCAGGCTCCTCTTCTGCCACTGAAGATATGCTGTGTATAGGTAGTCCAGGACACTTCCTACTGGTCCCCGATTGGCTAATTCAAAAAGCAGGGCTGGACAAGTAGGACGTTTTTTCAGACTACTGATGCATAGTGTGAATCCGGCAGTCTGAGAAGCGTTGCAGCCGTCTTGAATAAGAGAGTAGGAGTCAAGGTATTATCAGATCTGCAGCTGAAAAGATGAAAAGGAGGACACCATGTAAATGTTCTGTTTAGAGGTGAGCAAATTTCTTGAAGATAGTTTTGAGTCCAATCCAAATGAATCAGTTGAAAAATACAATTCATGTCTGAATCGATTCTCACCAAATTGCTCCAATTGCCTGAAAATTAGTATGTGACGTTCTCCTAGAACTGATATTTTTTCTGTCTTGTCTTTCTCTCTTGTTTTTATTTTTTTTCAATTTATTCTCTCTCTCCCTTTCCCCTTTTAAGCTGTTTAAAGGGGTTGTCCTGCCATTTATATTGACGACCTATAGGCAGGATAGGTCATCAATATCTGATCATCGGGGAGCCGACTCCCGCCACTTATGCCAATCAGCTGTTTGACGAGGAGGCAGTGCTTCCTTATTCACCGCTTTCCGCTACTCATATAGACGCATATGCAAAGTGGAATTCCAGCGAGTTGGAACGTCGGGATGAAGCGGTGCAATGGCAGACTGTTCCGTCACTGCAAGTCCAGAGGGGAGTTACTTGCCACATAAAAATTGCTTAAAGGGGTTGTCTCATCTCAGACAATGGGGGCATATCACTAGGATATGCCCCCATTGTCTTATGAGTGCAGGTCCCACCGCTAGGGCCCGCTCCTATATCGGAAACAGAGCCACGCAAAGTGGTGGCAGGAGGACTCCGGTCCGGCCACCACCAAGCGCTCTCCCGATAGAAGAGAAGGGGAGTGCACTGCGTATGACCGGCCACCGCTCTCATTCACTTCTGTGAGCCCGACGTAAATTGCCGAGTGGCGGCCCTCCACCACTTTCAGGGCTCAGTTCTTGACATAGCGATATGCCCCCTACCGATATGCCCCCATTGTCTGAGATGAGACAACCCCTTTAAAGGCGAGGATAGTCTTCTGGACAACATGGCCAGCACCCTTCCCGCCCATGGACATAACATCACAGGAAATAGCTACATGGACATGGTCATGTGACCCCAGCCTAGAACAGGAAATAGGAGCAATAAAGGTAAAATAAATATATTACAAAATTACAGCGACCTCCATAAATTATTATTTTAATAGATGTTGATGCAAACTGAAAAACCTCTTTAATTATTTATGTAATTAAGTCAGTGCACAAAGCAGATGGTGCATTTTCTATATGTAATATGTTATGTTTAACACATGTCTCTTTGCCACAGGACAATTCCCTGCATTTGCAGTCTTCTCAAAATGTAACCGTAAATGCAAGAAACTCTGAGGGGCAGATCACGGGCAGATTAACAGTGGGTAAGTCAACCCTGGGGAATGAAGAATGCATTTATTCCCTTGGAGGGAACTTGAATATAAAAAAGTTGTCTTGTGGTAGAGCGCCAGCTTACAATTTTGTTGCTTTAACTCTCTGAGTGAATCCGATTAGTAATGGTCTAAAGATGATAAATATGAGTAGACCGTACCGCACATTTCTAGGTAATGAATATGCTTACAGTACTAATGAAGACAGAAATTCTGAATATCACACATAAACAACATATACAATGCAATATTTTTCAGCGTAATGTTCGATATATTTAGATAGCAGCCAAGGATTGATTAAACAGCAGAAAACCTGCCTACCCTCAATTGTACTGTGCTGCTATAAATGAGAAATATTGTAGAACTGAAGAGGAAACATTAGACATAAAACACAAAAAGACGTAAAAGAAAGAAAACTTCTCAGCATTGTGTTTATATATTCCTACCTGTAACCTGTGGATTTATAAGTCTTTTATTCCCTTTTAATGGGTTGTAGATTTCAAAAACCCATTCTGAAGCACTCTACTGTCTAGAGCAGGGATGCCCAACCTGCGACCCTTCATCTGTTGGTAAACTACAATTCCCACCATGCCCTGCTGTAGGGTGATAGCTCTAGGCTGTATGGATATGCTGGGAGTTGTAGTTTTGCAACAGCTGGAGGGCCGCAGGTTGGGCATCCCTGGCCTAGAGCAAGGAGCAGCTATAAAGAGGGTCTCTTGCTCTGGAGGACCCGACCTGTCTGTGCATTCCTATGTCAGCTCCTTGATTTCAATGGGAACAGTATAATGCTTCATTTCGTCTGCGGTGGTGCTGCTCAGGTATATGACACATCCACATGGATATCTCCAAAGATCAGGACTGAGCGCTCTACAAAGTGAATGAATCCTTATGGCAAATATTGTTTGGTCTCTGGCTTCTGCTTCCAATTACATCATGGTGAATTCCAGTTCAAACCAATTAAATCCATGTCATTGGGGCATCCCATATAGTTACTCTATGATGACCTGTGGTAGATGTTCAAACCTCTCCTGACATGTCTGTTTTAGTAACAACTTGTATTCCCTATGTTATATCAATTCTGAAGCATCTATTCTTATGATTCTATGATGTGCCATTCCTCTATTATGCCTTCTAGAAGTTATGAATGAATTGCTAGCAGTTAGCAATGACAGTCCAGATAGGTGTTAGCAGTTGTGTGTCCCTGCACAGTTTGACACTGGCAATATTGATTGAATAATGTCAGGCTGTGCAGGATCACACCCCCAACTAGTATCACCCATGTGGACCTTCATTGAAAAATTACTGGTAATTGATTCTTAACTTCTAGCAGAAATAATACAGGAATGGCACAAAATAGAGTCATGAGAATAGAAGCTCCAGAACTACAGTCCTGATCAAAAGTTTAAGACCACTTGAAAAATGGCAAAAAATCATATTCAGCATGGCTGGGTCTTAACAAGGTTCCAAGTAGAGCTTCAACATGCAACAAGAAGAAATGGGAGTGAGACAAAACATGTTTTGAGCATTCAATTTAATGAAAACAACGAATAAACTGAAACAGGCTGTTTTTCAGCTGATCAAAAGTTTAGGACCACACCTCCAAAAAAAAACTAACCCCCCCCCCCCCCCCCCAAAACAGAAAACCAACTTCCAAACATGAACTCAGTAATGAGTAGCTCCGCCGTTATTGTTTATCACTTCAAAAATTCGTTTCGGCATGCTTGATGCAAGCGTTTCCATGAGATGAGTGGGAACATTTCTCCAAGTGGTGAAGACGGTCGCAAGAAGGCCATCTACTTTCTGGAACTGTTGTCCATTTTTGTAAACTTCCCTTGCCATCGATCCCCAAAGGTTCTCAATTTGATTTAGATCAGGGGAACACGCAGGATGGGCCAAAAGAGTGATGTTAGTCTCCTGGAAGAAGTCCCTTGTCCTGCGGGCATTGTGTACTGTAGCGTTGTCCTGTTGAAAAACCCAGTCGTTACCACACAGACGAGGGCCCTCAGTCATGAGGAATGCTCTCTGCAACATCTGGACATAGCCAGCGGCCGTTTGATGCCCCTGCACTTCCTGAAGCTCCATTGTTCCACTGAAGGAAAAAGCACCCCAGACCATTATGGCGCCCCCTCCACTGTGGCGCGTAGAAAACATCTCAGGTGGGATCTGCTTGTCATGCCAGTAACGTTGGAAACCATCAGGACCATCAAGGTTACATTTTTTTCTCATCAGAGAATAAAACTTTCTTCCACCTTTGAATGTCCCATGTTTGGTGCTCTCTTGCAAAGTCCAAACGAGCAGTTCTGTGGCGTTCAAGGAGATGAGGTCTTTGAAGAAGTTTTTTGTTTTTGAAGCCCTCCAGTCTCAGATGCCGTCGGATGGTTATGGGGCTGCAGTCAGCACCAGTAAGGGCCTTAATTTGGGTCGAGGATCGTCCAGTATCTTGACGGACAGCCAATTGGATCCTCCGACTCAGTGCTGATGAAATTTTTTTGGGTCTTCCACTTGACTTTTTTGTTCCATAACCCTCAGGATCATTTAGGAAATTCCAAATGACTGTCTTACTGCGTCCCACCTCAGCAGCGATGGTCCCACCTCAGCAGAGACCCTGCTTATGCAGTTCAACAACCCGACCACGTTCAAAAAGGGAGAGTTTTTTTGCCTTTGCCATCACAACGTGTGACTACCTGACAGAAAATGACAATGAATCCACATCTTTGCACAGATTTGGCCTTTTAAAGGCATGTGGTCCTAAAATTTGGATCAGCTGAAAAACAGCCTGTTTCAGTTTAATCGTTATTTTCAATTAATTGTATGCTCAAAAAATGTTTTGTCTCACTCTCATTTGTTCTTGTTATATGTTGAAGCTCTACTTGGAACCTTGTTAAGATCCAACAATGTAAAATATGATTTTTTGCCATTTTTCAAGTGGTCTTAAACTTTTGATCAGGACTGTAGACACCGCAACAAACTGAAGAGGGGTAAAGTAAAATGCACCCTTAATTGCTCATCTGCATTTTACTGAATGTACTTTTATAACGATATAGGCAACATCCATTAAGATTATTTGGAAAGCCTGTATGCAAATTTGAGCGAATTAGTAAATTACCAGGAGAGTCGCTCTCTCTTTAAAAGGCGGGTGCTCCATGACCTGGAGAACCCGATAAACACAGGACATATAACTGCTACGTTTACAATAGCAGTCAACCCATAGTGTTCCAATACATGAACACTACCTATGTGGTATATATTTTATGTTTTATACATTTTTCTTAATGAGCACTTTTTGGTTAATCAATATTTTTGTTGTGCACAACACACTTTTACTCAACTGAGCATTTTTCACAACTGTTTTGCACGGACATTTTACCTATATTCTATTGGATTTTTATATGTGAAGACATTGTACACCTTTTAAAGATTACCACCACCCTACAAAATTTAATCTACGCAGCAATCCTTATTTATGTGACTATATACTCACGGACTCTAGAATATATTGAATGAACCTCTTGAACATTTGAACAGCATCCTTGTCATGAACATCCTGATCTCGTCTATCATTGCCCATTTGAATATATATTCCAGTCCAACTAGACCTTATCCCAAACAACATCACGAGTTGCCCTCTCACCTTATTAGGCTACTTTCACACCTGCGTTTAGGTGCGGATCCGTCTGGTATCTGTACAGACGGATCCGCACCTATAATGCAAACGCTTGTATCCGTTCAGAACGGATCCGTTTGCATTATCATGAACAAACGGATCCGTCCCCATTGACTTACCTGTAATTTTTTGATATTTCTATCATCATTTCCTTTTTTCATTTTTATTTTTAATAAAATATTTTAACCAACAATAATAAATTCCTTTCAATCTAAACCAAATGTGAGTGTGCCATCACAATTCTCTTTTATATAACTTTATCCTTACGGTTTATAGGTGTACCGGTGATTGAGCACTTATATCCATATTGATCGTCTGGTGAGCCTCAGGGACACTTCTATTTAGGACTGTATTATTGCATGGGGGATGCAAGTAGTTACTAAAACATACAACAATGTCACTGCTTGTACCTGCGATTCTGTTTCCACACGCAGGTATGGGTGCCAGGCTTTTTCATTCCCCCCCGTTGCTGCACGTAGTGCTGACAGGCGTGGGCAGCGAGGTTCTTTGCTGTGGTCTGCACTCCTTCCACCAGCATCCCCTCCTGGCTCCAAGCAGAGCTTGCACTCTGGCTCAGAGTTGCTTGTGTGTATTTAGGGTGTGTGCTGGTGTGTCTCTTCTCCTTATGTGAGGCGGCATGCGCACGTCTTCTATCTTCCCAAGCCTGGTCTGCAGGAGGTATTTAAAGACACCAACTTCTACAGGAAGGCGCCTGAGCCTGAGCAACTTAGGTTCCCATCTAGTCTAGTTTCCTGTTTGAACTAAGGTGTTCTGTTGGTTTTTGTCATTCTGTGTACTGAATTTTGGATTACATTTTACGAACTTTGCCTGATTGCCGCCTGCCCTGACCCTGATCTGCGTTTCCGGACTTTGCCTGCCCTGACTTCTGCCTTGTACCCTGACTACACCTATGTGTGATCAGCCTCTGGCCTCCAAGCTTCCACTGGGTGTATTGTGTCACCTGGAGGTAAGTCCAGTGGGTTCACACTCTGATTCCGATTCCCTTGTGTTCCAATTCCCCTGTGAGGTAACACCTCACTCCCTTCGGGAAAGTCTCTCCTCACCATCAGAGGTATCATGTGAAGAACAAGGGATGTTCTCAGACGTCACCCTCAGAGGGAGTTGGTCACATCGGGCAGAGGGGTTCTCACCCACTGGTCATAACAGTTGGGAGAAGTTACTGGACTTCTGTAACGCCTTCCAGATACAGCCATTTTTTATCTTCCTGACTTGGACAAATTTAGCAAATCTGATTATGTGTCACTTTATGTGGTAATACATTTTTAATGCTTTTACTTATCCAACCATCGTACTTCATGTTAGTGGTGAATTTGAGCCGATGAGGTAGATTTATCATAGCCCAGTCGTGTATTCAAGGCTGACAACCAGATGCGCCTTTGCCAAAGTTATGCAGAGGCGTATGTATTTTTGGTGAATAAGCATTTATAAAGTTACGAACACACAATTTGTAACTTTTTCACACCACATAAATGGTGTTTTTTGACTGATAAATATGGCCCGATATATTTTACCTTTATTTATAAATAAAAATCCAAAGTTTTCTGAAAATTTGGAAAAACACACTATATTCTAAATTAGAATTTCTCGGCTTTCGGATAGTGATGACTCATAAAATAGTTATTAATTAACATTTACAATATATCTACTTTATGTTGGCATCATTTTGTAAAAGTCATTATTTTGTTAAAAGGCTTAGAATTTTAGAAGCAATTTTTCAAGTTTTCAAGAAAGTTTCCAAAACCGACTTTTTAAAGGTCCAAATCAGTTATGAAGTCACTTTGAGGGCTTACATAATAGAAACCACCCACAATTGACCCCATTTTGGAAACTACACCCCTCAAACTGATTTAAGAAACCTTGATAACCTGTAAAGTGATTCACAGGAATAAAAAGCAAAATGGAGGAGAAATGTAAACATTTCACTTTTTTTGCAGATTTTCCATTTCAAACCATTTTTTCCTGTAACACAGCAAGAGTAAGGCCTCTTTCACACGAACTATACAGATTGGCTCCAGATGCGTTCAGGGTGCGAGTTCAGTCAGTTTTGTCTGCGATTGCGTTCAGTTGTTCAGTTTTTTCCGCGCGGGTACAATGCGTTTTTCACGCGCGTGATAAAAAAACTGAACAACATCTCTTAGCAATCATCAGTGAAAAACGCATTGTATCCGCACCTGCTTGCGGATGCAATTCATTTTTCACGCAGCCCCATTCACTTCTATGGGGCCAGGCCTGCGTGAAAAACGCAGAATATAGAACATGCTGCGATTTTCACACAGCGCAGAAGTGATGCGTGAAAAACATGTACACAGACCCATTGAAATGAATGGGTCAGGATTCAGTGCGGGTGCTATGTGTCCACGTCACGCATTGCACCCGCGCGGAAAACTTGCTCGTGTGAAAGGGACCTAACAGTAAAACAAACTTCAACATTTATTTCTCTGATTCAGCAGTTTACAGAAACACCCATATGCATGAAAAACTGATGTATGGGTACACTGCAGGGCTCAGAAGGGAAGGAATGCCATATGGGCGCTATGTTGCATTTAAAGAGACCCTGAGGTACCCCTACATTGGAAAACTCCAAAAAGTGACCTCATTTTGGAAAGTACACCCCACAAGGAATTTTTCAATGGATGAAGTGAGCACATTACCCTACAAGTGTTTTATAGAATTTAGAAACACTTGGATATGAAAATGAAATATTACGCTCTATACCCAAATTTTTCATTTTTACAGGGTTTACCCCTTGTGAAAATGAAAATGAAAATAATCACCCTACAATTTGTTAACCATTTTCTCCCATATGTGGTTGTAAACTGCTGTATAGGCACAGGGTTCAGAATGGAAGGAACCATATATGGTTTTTGGAGGGCAGATTTTGCTAGAATGGTTTTTGAGTGCTATGTTACATTTGAAGATACTTTGAGGTAACACTACAGTGTAAACCCCCACAAAGTGACCCAATTTTGGAAACTACACCGCCAAGGAATTTTACAAGGGGTGTAGTGAGCACTTTGACCTCACAGGTGTTTATAAAAAAAAAAAAAATTTTGAAAGGTGAAAATGAATACTATACTATATTCCCTGATGGTAGAAACACCCTCCAAGTGTCCCCAAACTGTTGTCTGGATATACTGCACAGCTTAGGAGTAAAATAGGCCTATTTTGGCGGTTTACACAGCATTGGCTGACAGTTGCTCAGACTCTGATGTAAGATTAAAAAAGAAATGACTCATTTTGGAAACCAAATTCCTCAAGGAATTATTGGTTGTAGTGAGCATTTATACCCCATAGTTTTTTTTCAGAAATGAATGTGTAGTGGAAGGGGAAAAATGAAAATTGCAATTTTTCCACAGATATGTAATTCAGTGCCAAATATGTTGTGCCTAATTTGTGTTCTCTGCAAAAGCAGCCCACTAATAATTATACTGTGTTTCTTGATAGTAGGGCTCCTGACATATGTCCCTAACTGTTGTCTGGGCATACAGGGCCCAGGAGTGAAAGAGCACCATGTGAATTTGAGGCCTACTTTGGTGATTTACACAGTATTGGCTCACAATTGCTGAAGCCCTGATGTGAAACAAAAAATAACCCCCAAGAAGTGACCCATTTTAAAAAACTACACTTCATTTTGAGTGCACAGAAAAAAGTGAATATGTAAGCTACGAGGAGTATATCAGAGCGTGATAAGATGTTAAAATTACTGGGTGCATAAGGGATAACATTATTAAACTATGGATGAGTGAAACACTTTGAGGCAATCCTTTATGCACAGGCCAGGCTTTTCAGGGCAGGTTTTGCAGTTATTACGGTGGCTCAGTGGTTAGCACTGGTGCGCCCACAGTACTGGGGTTCTGGGTCCGAATCTGTGCGTTTCCTCTAAATGGTAAAACACTGGGTAACACTGACTTGGAAAAGGACGAGGGGACATCCTCTGTGTCTAGAGGAAACAAGGTTTGTACACAAACATAGAAGAGGATTCTTTATGGTAAGAGCAGTGAGACTATGGAACTCTCTGCCTGAGGAGGTGGTGATGGTGAATTTACTAAAAGAGTCCAAGAGGGGTCTGGATGTATTTTTGGAGTGTAATAATATTACATGTTATAGTTACTAGAGAGGGGTCGTTGATCCAGGGAATTATTCTGATTGCTTGATTAGAGTCAGGAAGGAATTTTTTCCCCTAAAATGAGGAAAATTGGCTTCTACCTCACAGGTTTTTTTTGCCTTCCTCTGGAACAACTTGCAGGATAACAGGCCGAACTGGATGGACAGGTGTCTTTTTTCAGCCTTACAAACTATGTTACTGTGTATAAAAGGTGTCCTTTTATATCCCCCTTTTGGAGCACATTCTGCATCTTTTTTGGGTCCTTCCCTTCCTTGCTATTTAGGGTACTTCACCATGGAAATGCTGTCCTGGTATTTCATGGACACCAACAATTCTAGAAGTATTATGGCTCTTCCCTTCCCGATTTTGAAATTAGGGCCTTGATCACCACTTCTTGAAAAATGAAGAAATGTTCCGGTCTGACCTTTAGGTTAAAAAGTGTCCAGGACAGCAGTTGTCCTATCCCTGTCACCGTGGGACCAATTATTCATACGTGTATGGCGCATGTTGGGAACTCAGTTCCAGCACCACCGTACATATATGATACATGTCAGGAAAGGGTTAAACATGGCAAATACCTTCCAAAAACAGTTTCACACACGTCTACAGGTTGTTTGTTATTGCAGTTCAGCGTTAGTAAAGTGAGTGGGGCTGAACTATTATTGGAACAAAACAGCCATGTTTGCTAATCTTGTACAATCCCTCTAACAGAGGCTTTGTGAACAGCAGGAAACAGTAAGATACCATTGGACAAACCATCTATGGTTAATTTGGGTCACCGTTAGTTCCCTATAATTTCTCTACATTCAAATGTCAGTGTTATTTGGCATCGGGAAAAGCACTTCTAAAAGCAAATGGAATTTATTATGACACCACTGATGGAATTCAAAATCGTGCTTTTTCTTGTGAATGGAAGAAGATTAGATATACTGTACTGTCAGTGGCATACAAAAGAGATAGAGGATTCCATAGCAAAGATGAAAATGGGTCGACTATTATGATTTCGAGTTGGATCATCATTGGAGTACCTGCTCCAGGCCCTGCTCCCCTGCTGGCTCTTTCCACTGATTTCCAGATATCCCCATTGGCTGTATCTCAGGCTAAATAGCAGCTGAAGGTATGAGCTAGGTCTTCTTTCAAAGCTAAGAATCTAGCCCTTAAAACAAGTCCAGGTTCTAGCAGCCATAAAGACAGAAATAGAACCTGAGCGGTTCAGAAGTGAGATCTGGAGGTGGTTCACATCTGTAACTGCTATACAGCAATGGATAGAGCAGGCTGAAGTAGCCAAAGAAGCCTCCCCCTTCAGCCAGCTTTGATCTCAGTGTTTGGGAGGAGAGGGGGACCAGAGGAAATGTGCTCTTGGCTGCAGGGAGAAGAGGAGAGGATTAGATCCTCCTCTCCTGTCCTTGTATAACTGTACATGACCCTGGTTGGGAGAAGTAACATGTACTTGTGTACATGTTATCAATCCCCCCATCTATCAGAGACTCCTCCCCTGCATAACGGAAACGGGATGGATGCGTTTTGCAGCCCATAGACTTCGATTATGACGTAATGAATAACGGAATGCCTTTAGACATTCCGTTATGCATTCCGTCATAAAATTGCATTATGGTCCGTGGTAACGGAACCCATAACGCAATTCACCTTTCACCACCAAACGAAGTGTGAACTAATTTCATAAGTGGAAATTCACTCATCTCTAATTGAAACCTTAGTTTGTCGGGAAGGTGTACAGTATACAGCTTTATTGAACAGTCGTTCTGTCGGCTCATCTACAGAGCACCACGTTTGTTGTGTCTGCTCGCGGGTATATTGTTCGTCTCCCTGATTAAAGAGCTTTATCAGGAACTGTCTGCCTTCGCTGCTGCACTCCAGTAACCTTCACTTTCTTCAGCCCTGGTAATTACTAGAGTACTGTAGTAACTTATTACATCTTAGGAGAATATGCCTCCAAGTCCCACATACAGCTCGTTCCCTCCTATTCATAATACGCTTGATTGCAGATCATATTTTATAGTGAAATTCATTAGATTGTAATTGACAATTCCACAAAGCAATTAACTTTTGCCTCTGTGTGCTTTGGCATTGTGTTGATCTGTCTTTTACCTTAGATATTTGTTTCTCCTTTAGGAAGCATCATGAATAATTAAATGACTGTGTTTTTTTGTTTTGTTTTTTACTGGCGATGCTGTAAAGTTATCTTTTATTTCTTATCCAAACTTTGCGCCTCATTAATAGTATCGAGGCCTTAAACAAACAGAATCAATAACCTCGAGATATATTGTATGTGACCATTAGAACTGTATAATGAGCAGGCATGATGCTGAATACAAAGGAAATCTCATTTATTCCCATGGAACTGTGATGTTTCAATAGAAACATCTATTTAATGGCCTATTAAAGCAAATCTCATTGTTGGTCAGGGGTCTCCTGTATAACAAGATTTTTGTGCTGTAAGTCTTTTAAAGACTGGGATTTGTAAGGTCCAGTTCTATTTTTCACACGTTGGTCTGGAGCCATTGGGAGAACAAAATACAACAGGTTCATAACTGCTCTGAGAAGAAGACAATGGGTTAGAAGGGTTTTCTAAGACTGATGACTTATTCAGAGAATATCTGATTGGTGGGGGTCCGACACCTGGGACCCCCGCCGATCAGCTGTTTAAGAAGGCAGCGGTGCTCACAGTAGTGCCGCAGCCTTCTCCCTGCTCACCAAACACAGCGCCCTACATTGTATAGTGGCTGTGCTTGGTATCGCAGCTCAGCCCCATTCAATTCACTCAGCCCTATTGACCTATGCCAGGGATGCCCAACCTGCGGCCCTCCAGCTGTTGCAAAACTACAGCTCCTAGCATTCCTGGACAGTCTACACTATTAGGGCATGCTGGGAGTTTTGCAACAGCTGGAGGGCCGCACGTTGAGCATCCCTGACCAAGGCCACGTGACCGATGAATGTGAGACCACATGGCCTAGGGAAAGTTACGCGAATGCCACAACGCTACTGCTATTACTGACGCTGTTCAGCGGAGGTCCTGGGTGTCGGCCCACCACCGATCAGATACTGATGACCTATCCAGAGGATAGATCATTAGTAGAAAAGTCTCAGGAAACCACTTTAACATCCAACACTAATAACAAATCTGCCAGTATTTAAAGGTGTCACCTATAAAAAAATAATAATTCTGTTTGTTGAAACCAGATAATACATTTTTTTCTAATCTGTTTTTATTCTCTGATTGTAGATTTTTTTATCCTGTTTCCTAAATGTGATTATGGGGGCGGCCATCTTGCCTAAGTTGTCATTAACAGCCTTTGGAGATAGCTTTACAGCAGCCACCATAGACCATAGACACAATGGTCAGGAGCTGACCCCATTGATGCATGCTCAGTGACCTGTGCAGAGGTCGGGGAGAGTAGTTAAACTGTAACATCACCTATTGTGAATGGTGAATCATGTGTTACCTGTAAATATATGTAGTACTATACAGTAAAGAACAAAAACACCAAATAGAGGGCCCTGGTAGTGTGTTTGGGATGTATAATACTAGTATAGCACAAATGGTTGCTTGTTCTGTACTATATAGTATATATCCATATATAAGTACTGTGCAAAAGTTTTATGCAAGTGGGGGAAAAATGCTATAAAAATAGAAGGTTTAATAGCTTATTTTTATCAATTAACAAAATGCAAAGTAAATGAACAAAAAAGAAATCTAAATCCAATTAATATTAGTTTGACCATCCTTTGCCTTTAAAACAACATCAGATCTTCTAGGTACACTTGCATACAGTTTTTGAAGGAGTTCGGCAGCTGTTGTTCCAGACATCTTGGAGAAGTAACCACAGATCTTCTGTGGATGTAGGCTTACTCGAATCCTTCTGAGTCTTCATGTAATCCCAGACGTACTAAATGATGTTTGAGATCAGGACTTATTACTTGAAGGACTCCTTGATCTTCGTTACACAAAAGATAGTTCTTAATGACTTTGGTTGTGTTTTGGGTCGTGGTCATGCTGCAGAATAAATGTGGAGCCAATCAGACGCCTCTCTACTGGTTTTGCACGATGCAGAAGTATCTGCCTGTATTTCTCAGCAGTGAGGACAACATTAATCCTGAGGACCATAGACACAGTGGTCGGCCAAGGTCGTGATCGGCCACATCATTCCTACTTCCCTTTACATCCAGTGGGACCAGGTACACCCACCTACTGTTCTGAGAAGTCTGGCCAGAAGTGGCCTTCATGGAAGAATTGCAGCCAAAAAGCTGTACATTTGATGTACAAACAAAGTCAAGCAACTAACTATGCACAAAAACATATGACATGGGGTGCAGAAAAATGGCAGCTGCTGCTCTGGACTGATTAGTCGAAATGTGAAATATTTGGCTGTAACAGAAGGCAGTTTGTTCACTGAAAGTCTGGAGAGCAGTACAATAACAAGAGTCTGCAGGCAACAGTGAAGCCTGGTGGAGGATCCTTGCAAGTTTTGGGCTGCAGTTCAACAAATGGAGTTGGGGATTTGGTCAGGATTGGTGTCCTCAATGTTTAGAAATACAGGCAAGTACTTATCCATCATGCAATGCCATCAGGGAGGCTTCTGATTGGCTCCAAATCTATTCTACAGCAGGGCAATGACCCAAAACATACGACCAATGTCATTAAGAACTATCTTAGACTCTGTATCTGGCAGAATGTAGCACGATGCTGGTAAAAATCCCTGTACACCACAATACCAAAGTATTAAAATGTATAGTAGAAGGCATCCTACATTAAAGTCCCTGAACAAAATAAGTAAAAAAAAGTTATTGAATAAATATTTTAAAAATATTAAAAACAATGGCAGAATTGTGTTGTTTTTAACACAGTTAACCCTCCGAAAATTTTAAGTTATACAATAAGGTGTACCTCGAAATGGTGCCATTAAAAATGCAATTGGCATGCAAAAAATGTGGCTATGGCTATGTTTTGTGTTGAGAGAAGCGAAGCATCCAAAGTGGAATTTGGTCCAAATTTTAGGAAAAATTTTGTTCTAAACTAAGCTGAATATCCTGATTCTTTGTGGTAACTAATCAATTTTCCTAAAATGGCAGCTGGAGTCGTCTTAGAAAGAATGGGAAAAAAAACTCATCCACTTGCTCGCACAAAGGCAGCCTGTTTCTCTCTGGATTGAAAAAGACCTGCCGAAGGACCTGCGCTGTGTGTCATGACGTCACTGCGTGCCACCAGCGTGATCACGTGGTGACATCACGACCGAACTTCATCAAGAGATTTAATTAGTTACAAATTACTTCATCACGAATCGCTTTTCATTGTATGTAGTGGGCGCAATGACGGGGAACGGCGCTCGTGCCACCCCGTCATTTAACCCCTCAGATGCCGTGTTCAGTGCTGATCACAGCATCTGAGACTCGCACTCAGGTGTTTAGGGGATTCATTTGGGGTTAAAAAAAAAATTACACTCATCCACTTGCTTGCGGAGAGGCCATCCTCTTCCATCTTGGTTGAAGAAAACCCGCCAAATGTCAACATGTGATCACACTGGCCACTCAAGGTGACATCATGTGGTGACATGTCATGCTCTCCGCAGGTCCTTTGGTGGGTTTTCTTTAATCAAGACGGAGCGGACGTCCTCTCTGCGATCCTAATGTAATATTTCCCCTCAATAAATCCCTAAAAAGTGACCTTATTAACATTTAAAAATATTTGCGTAGTCAATACAGAGAAGTGGCATGTCTCTTTTATGTAATAGAGGGGTACCCTAATAGGGCATAAGCAAAAATGGTTATATTCATGAACCCCTTTAAAAATTACATGAGATGGTTATTAAGGTACTATCTTGGTAAAAAGAAAACCGGAGCTTGGCTTTCCATTGTCACGCAGGTTACAATTTTTTCAAATCAAAGGACGCTCTTCTGTTCCATGGCACATGGTACGTAGATGCCTCTATGCCCTTGTCTAGAACCAGCTCTGCTAGTTGTCCCTTAGCGTCTGCACCTTTACAGTATATGAAAGGATTATATAGAGGTTAGCGTAGTTTGTATTTACCTGTGTTAGATGAATCTTAGCACATCGCATGAGTTCCTTCCATCGTCTCACGGATTAATGTAAGCCCGCATCTGCTCTTCAAAAACTATGTTTGATCTATTTCAGGAAGGAACTTTGGATAAAGTCATTAATTATGTAAGTCATTCATTACCCTAATCACTGTAATCCCCCACCATCTCCCCCTTTTGACAGTTGGCTCAGAGCAAAGGGAATTGGTGTGCTGATGTCAAATAAAAATGTTCAGAATCCTGTCATTAAGAAGCTCTGAGTTTTCCTTAATTTATTAATTTGTGTATAGAAGTTTTTGAACCTTGTGAAAATTGGTGAAAAAATGTCCATAATTCATATTTGAATCCTAGGTCCTGGGTTCTATATCCCAGCGGTGTGGACCCGCCTGCCACTATTTTCCCTCTTTGCCAGCAAGGCGTGTCTCTCTGTGCCCGTAAGGCACACTTCTTCTGGCTCTTAAAGGTGCCCACCCTAATCGTTCGGTACTTAAGGCACATTCCCCTGTGGGAAAATGCCTGACCAATAGGTTCTCTAGCTTGCAAAGGTGTGTTGTTCTGTTGTCTATCTGTGTACTAACCCTCTATCTGTTTCCTGGATTGTGACCCTCTGCTGCCTGACCTGACCTGTGCTTGATTTGTATATTGACCCTCCGCTGCCTGCCCTGACCTCAGACCTTTTACTGTATAACGCATATTCTGCCTGTCCCTGACTATGATTTTGTCTGACCCTCAGTGCCCTGAACAAGTGTCAATCATACAGAGGCAACTGCAGGAGCCTGGTAGTCCCCTGCAGCAAAGTCCAGATCCCTGGTTAAAGGGTGAAAACCAGGCTGACCAGGATAATTCCCATAGGTTTAGCCCAAAGCCAAAACTGTTGGTTGACGCAGTGGTTCCACAACCACTGCCGTAAAATTTGCATAGTCTTCGTTTAACACATGATTACTGTTGCATACAAGGGCCATGCCATTATGCTCTACAAAGACAACTGCTGCTGTAAATAAGGTTTAAATCGCATGCAAGCCTTGGCACACGGCCACCATGGTTCGTACAATTTTTCTCTGTGAATATTGAAGCCGGGTGCTTATGTTTATCTAGAATATATGTGACAAGGGCATACTGGGGCAGCCATAACTACTAATTGGTTCCAACGCCCCAAATGTCATCACAAAATAATATAAAATAAAGATTAATAAAAGTCAGATAACTAACCTGGATCGAGCAAGTCTTCACATTTAAGAGTCAGACAGAGCTACTGGAGGCTGAAAATGACTTTTAGTGTGGAGGATGGGAGCTTCTTTAGTGTAGTGTACACAGTGGGGCAATTAACTAAGCCAAAAATTGGTGCACATGCTTACAGTACATTTTTACTCCTCATCAGACAATGGGCTTGTCCCCGTCCCCGCCTGCCATTGGCTGTTCCCCCCCGACACCGGATGTTTTCGTCGGCACACAGGCAAAAGCAGCAGAGGCGGTGCAGGGGACCAGGAGCGGCGCGGGGAGCAGGGTAAGTATATTCCATGTGAGGGGCCCCGCATATGGGGGGCAGTTTATAGTATTGGATAACCCCTTTGCCCCAGTGTACGAGAAAGATAAAATGCAGCTGCCCTCACCTGGTTTCCAAATGTGCAGCTCATCCTGGCACAGTGAACCATAGTACCCAATATGTAGTACCATACTACTGTAGGTGCTACTAGACATCCAATCAGTGCATGCAGGTCAGTAATATAGGTGTTTTGCCAGTGAAATGCCCATGCTGATTGACTGGATCTTCCATATGGCATATTCCACAGAATCAGTGTGTCTCTGGCATTGTATATTGATTGTGGGTTCTAACTGCATTGGTCCAGGAAAGATCATTGTATGCGAAAAATATGCTAATCTGAGGCCATTGTCACTTGAAGGGCGACTGTAGAGCTGCTTGTATGTATACAAGCCAATATACTGTACCACAAAGTAAACATTTATTAACCCCTTCCTGCAGATGGAATCAGATGTGTCCTTCCTAACCTTTTCTTGGCTCAATATATCCTGCAAGGTGACCATTATTTAATAAAAACATGATATTGTGATATTATGTCATGAGATGTCCATCCTATATGTATCTGTATGTGGCTACCCGGTGGTTGTAATGTGCATTGCAGTCTGCCAAGGGTTTTGATAGCATGTTACAATACAGTATTTAATGAGAAATTGGAGTTCTTAACCAAATTCATGCTCAAGGGTGGACACTTTTGTTATTGCATTCATGCGAAGGGCTGTACAGTCACAGCCAGTGAAAGGTCTTCAATAGAAAATACAAGTCCAGTTGCTCTGACTTATTTCTACAGATAATTTCCAGATGTTTATCTGCCTTCAGATTTATCACAAAGATTATTATTATTTATTTGAAAGTGACATTAATTCCATGGCTCTGTACTTCAAGAGGGGGTTACACATACATAATATAAAAATACAATAATCATGAAACTATTAACAGACTGGTACAGAGAGGGAGAGGACTCTGCCTGCAAGAGCTTACAATCTACAAGGGACGAGGTAAGAACCCAGTAGGTGAGGGTAAAAGCTGCTCATCTGGCTGTGTGGTGGCAGCAGGCTTATTGTAGGTGGTAGGATTTTCTGGGTTTTCAGGTTACTCTTGAAGATTTGGATGTTGGGGGAGAGTCTGATGTGCTGGGGTAGTGCGTTCCAAAGTTTGGCAGAAGCACCTGAGAAATATTGTAGACTATTGTATGAAGAACAAATGAGAGGAGATCATGCCAGGATCGGAGATTATGTGTGGACATGTTTCGGGAAGGCAGGTCAGAGATGTAAGGAGAGGACAGGTTGTTAGTATTTTAAACTGAATTTGCTGGGCAAAGGGGAGCCAGTGAAGGGATTGGCAGAGGAGAAACGAGGGGAGAGGTGGATTAACCAAGGAGCGGAGTTGAGAATAGATTGGTGGGGAGCAAGGGTACTAGATGGGAGGCCACAGGGTGGGATGTTGCAGAAGTCCTAGCGGGAAATGAAGATGTTATCTTTCATTGCTTCTTTCTTTGTAAACCTGCCCTCTGATTATAATGTGATTATTACAGACCCTGACCTGAGTATAGACACCAGGAACAAAAAGGGATGGGAATTTTCTGCCCAGTTTGAGTTCTCAGGGGCCATAGTAAATAATGCAATGTTTTGTTTGGAAAATGAAAAAAAAAGAGATTTGAGATTTAAACAGTAGGCCATTACTTTAAATTAGATTGCCTTGTAGAGGGGAGATTGAATTAAAATGATCTTGATCTTTAGATGCAGATGTGTCCTTCCTTACCTATTCTCCTAGTTCAGCATCTGACAAGAGAAGGCCAGCTATTAGAAAAAATCATGATATTTTAATACTTGCGAGGCATCTATCCTATATGTGGCTACCTGGTGGTCATGATTTTAATTGCAGCCTGGTGTGGGTTTCACGTGCGAAATTGTATTGAATTTGTTTTGTGAGTTCTTAAAGGGGTTCTCCGGGAATTAAGAAAATAAAAAAATACCTTTCATTCGTTATAATGGCTCATTTTGTCTGGGGAGCAATCACTAGGAGAAACAAAATGGCCGCTGTCCCATTAGTTCACACAAAACCTGTCCTAATCACACAGCAGGACAAGTTACTTCCCAACACTGAGGTAAAGAGCTGCCTTATCCTCCTCCTCCGCCTCTCTATGATCCTGAATACAGATGATAAAAACTTTAGCTGAATTTCTGGGGAATTTAGTTCATGAGGAGACATGAAGTACAGAGAGGATGGACAGGACAGGATGTGGTAATGGAGACTGTAAACAAGTGCTGCTGCTGAGCCACACCTCACCCTCCTCTCATGTCTCCTCATCATCTCCATTCCCACAGAGAATCACCTGTATTCAGGATCATGATTCCTGACAAGCAGAGCAGAGAGGAGGATGAGGCAGCTCTGTAGCTCAGTGTTGTAAAGTAACTTGTCCTCCTGTGTGATTAGGTCAGGTTTTGTGAGTACTAATAGGACGGCCGCCATTTTGTTTCCCCTGATGATTGCTCCCTAGACAAAACAAGCCATTATAACTAATGAAATGTATTTGTGAATATATTTATTATAAAATAATATTTAAGTATTAACATTTTCTTAATTTCCAGAGAACTCCTTTAATCAAACTCAAGCAAAGATAAGGGTGGACATATCTGTGCGTTATAGAGTCAGACACATGAATGAAGTTTACATTGGTGGTTAGGGTTTTGGTGATGCACGGTAAACAGCGATTGAACAGTGAAAAGCAGCATTGTGTATTATGTTGGAGTATGAACAATAAAGATAAAGATTTTTATTGTTGAATAAACTAATCATTTATACATAAAAATCTTAACAATGTTATATACGTGGACGTATTATTACACCATTTTACTCTTTATATGTTGCATTCACCATTTCTCTGATTTGCATTAGAAACAATCAACAAGTTTGTTAGATACACCCCTAGTTTGTTTTTCTACATCACATTACTACCCAAAATACAAATTAGTAAGACAATCTCTAAGCAAAACAGAAGAGAAAGGAGTTGAGGACAGGAGTGGTGGTGTGGTGGTAGCAATGATGGTGATGGTCCTCACTTTAACACTTCCTGGGGCTGTGTAGTGATAGGAGGGTGCACCCTTTGTTCCACATCCTGGGTTTTGTGGGTTCTCCTACCTGGTGGTGTTTGGGGTGCCCTTCATGTTGATGGGTGTTGTGGGGTGCAAAGCAGGGTCCCAGATGAAGTGCAAGACAGTGCAGGAAGCCATTTTAACAGATAAATAGTTCTCAACTGGGAGCTCTGTGTATCCTGCTGCTGGTGGCGGCCTCTGCTCCCTGGCGGCTCCTGGGCTCTAGTGCTCAGTGTCCCCGCAGATTCCCCTCTGCTGTGATGCCGCCCGCTGGATGGATGTGTGTACATGGCTCTCCGGCAGCAGAGATGGTCTTGTGGTCAGAGCTCCGCAGATGACAGAGGACTTCTCTCCTGGCCAGTGAAGTTACTGGAGATGGGCTGGCTGCAGCAGAGAGGGTGCCGGTACAATGGTGCAGAGTATGGCGCCCATCCCCTAGAAATATGTACCCCACTTTAGTGACCCCCTGAAATATTCTGGGGTGTAATAAATGTATGGAAAACATCCCTGTAAATTATAATCCCTGATCAAATAATACAACTGTTCAAGGACCTGAGTAATCCCCCTGCACTGGACCCCCATAATCCCCCCACATTGCACCCACATAATCCTGCCTGTGAAGGGGGTACTTTACTGGGCATATTACTGTGAGAGGGGCATGTATCTGGTATAACTACTGTGTGGTGGCATAAAGGGGGAATAATTACTAATTGGGGTTATTTAGGGGACTGGTTGGGATTAGGTATTTAGTTATGTTTTGGACGGAGTCAGGCCTCATGCACACGACCGTGGATCTGCAAAAAACTGAAGGCGCCCGTGTTGCCTTCCGCAATTTGCGGAACGGAACGGGTGCCGGCAATATAAATGCCTATTCTTGTCCGCAAAGCGCGGACAAGAATAGGACATGTTATATTTTTCAGCGGAACCGTGGAATGGAGCCACGGATGCGGACAGCACACGGAGTGCTGTCCGCATCTTTTGCGGCCCCATTGAAATGAATCTCCTAGAAGCAAACAATGATGGTTTCCATCCAAGCAGAGATCTTGATGAGCAGGCAAATATCAGGAAGGAACATTTCCTTCCTGTCGTCCTGATAACTGCCTGGTCAGTTGTGTGGTGCAAATCCGCCTTTACTTTGTGAATACATTACATTACTTATCTTCTACTCCATCCTGAGTAAAAGGGGTATTCCCATCACATACAATGGGCGCATATCGCTAGGATATGCCCCCATTGTCTGATGAGGAGAACGGAGCGGGGAGAGCTGTGGCTGGAGGATTCCAGGTTTCCCGGGGTCCGGCCACCACCAAGCGCTGTTCTCCACTGCTCCCATACAAGTTAATGGGAGGGCACCGTGCACGTGTGGCCCCTGCTCCCATTTATTTTTATGGGGCAGACGGAAATAGCCGAGCCACCGCTCAGCTATTTTTGGCGGCCCCATTGAAATGAATAGAGGGCGGCTGCGCATGCGCAGTGCGCCCTCCATTGATTTCCCCACTCCATTCTCGTTGTAGGGGCAGGTCCCAGAGGTGGGACCTGCACTTATCAGACAATGGGGGCATATCCTAGCGATATGCCCCCATTGTATGTGATCGCAAAACCCCTATAAGGTGGGTTTACACTGCTGACTAAGCAGTCAATTATCGCGAAGAGACAGTGCCTGCTCTTCAGTGGATGTAAAGAGCTGCATTTCCATCCCTCCAATGTATGGCGACAAGTGATGGCTACTGCAGTTGCTCGACCTCAAAGATTTATAGTTTCAGTTTCAGTGTCCACATGATTATTTCGCCCAATGCACAGGGTTTTGCTCATTTATTGAGTGATCTGGGGCACCTTTACACTGGCCGATTAGCAGGAACGAGCATTTGTACTAAATCGGGTGGACAATTTGGCTCAATTGCTCAATTTAGAAACCAGAAAACACAGTGAGAACTATAGCAATGGGAGTTTGAATCCAGACGGCAGTACAACATCGAGGTGTACCATATTGGGGTTGCTTGGCACAAGGTCTATAGCATTCAGTATCTAGAATAATGAGAGGTTAGCATCTGGACAAATTACAAAGTCAATTAAAATTTGACTGTAGAGTACATATCCTATCATGGTGTCAATAACATAAATCTGCTTAAACCCAAATAACAGGAGACTAAACCAATCAGAAACCTAAATAGGCTTTGATCCGCCTGGAGATATAGCGCTATTTGCTTGCCGTAATATTAAATAAGCTTCAGCCTTTGGTTCATTCTCTATAATAACATCCAAAAGGAAATTATTTTATGCATTGTTATAAGGCTCTAGATTAACCAAGTCTATTTTTTTAAGTACATATTAGTTCATTATGGCTCTATGGGAAATGATTGCTGCCGTTAATGAAGCGTGTATAGAGGATAGTTCTTAACGAAACACCCTAAAGCCAGGTTTGCAAACTTTTCCTAATGATGAACATCATAATCTCATTAGGTTTCTATCCTTTATGAATCCCAAATGAGGGTGGTTTAGAATTCATCTTCCTAAATCGTCTGTTCCCATTTTGGTTTACTAAATAACAGGGCCTTTTTGTTTCTGATCTGCCGCCTACAAAAGTCCTTTGTACTTCTTTTTTTAATTAATATGTAGTTGGCCCATTAGGGCCGGGGATTTAATACAGGGGTGATTGCAAACGATATTTTATGAAATTTATCAAATTATCTGGAAGCATATTAAGCACTGTTATGAAGGATTCCTAATGAACGATGGAATGAAAGTTAAAATAATGCTGATCTGATAGGATGTAATTACATCTTGTAGGCTTCTCAAGGTATAATTAGTCTGCTTGTCTGGGCCGATGGAAATTTAAAGAGTTCTTTACTTTAAACTTTTTAGATAACATTTAAAGAGGTTGTCTGGGTTCAGAGCTGAACCTGGACATATCCTCTTCTTCACCTTTAAGGAAAATTAAGGTAAAGAGTGTACACGACCGAATGGTGTTTGTGCATGACCAGTACTGCCAGGATAGTACTGTACAGTGGAAATACTAGATATGAGGCACATATGAAGATCAATTTAGGGCAAACCTGATATTATTTAAAGGGGTATAGGTGTTACATCCAGGCCAGCAGGCAGCGCCTCCAGGCTCCTGCACCAGGGCCTGGTTTCCTAGGGCGGGATTGCCAGACAATCAGAGGCAGTGCTTACACGTCCAGCACGCTGACCATCAGCCCTGTGACCTCGAACATGTCACATGGCCAGGTTGCCTGTGATTAGTGTCTTCTCCTAGGGACCTAGGATATTCTCACTAATGATTTTTTTACTAATCCTGACTCTCCTGGTTTTCTGACCCTGTTACATAGTTGTTAAGGTTGGAAAAAGACAACCGTCCATCAAGTCCAACCTGTAATCCTGCTGTATTGATCCACGGAACAAATCCCTGGATCAATGTCCATCTTCTTTTTAAAAAAAGGGATGGACCAAAGGGAAAGGGTGTGCAGAACAAGATTTCTATACATTATCATAAGCCTCAATGTTATTTTGAACTAAAAAGTCATCTAAACCTTTTTTGAAGCCATTTACTGTATTTGCTGTGACCAACTCCTGTGGCAGGCTATTCCAGAGAACCACAGCCCTTACTGTAAAGAATTTTTGTCACCTCTTTTGACTGAATTATTTTTCTCCAGGCTTAGGGAGCTTCCCTATATATTTTTTGTATGGTCTGTTTATATATTTGTACAGGTTAATCATGTCCCCCCTTAGACGTCTTTTTTCAAGGTTAAACAAATTCAGTTTGTTTAATCTTTGCTCAGCTAAGATCTTCCAGGCCCTTTATGAGTTTAGTTGTTCTCCTTTGCACTTTTCTGAACTCCAGGGCATCCTTTTTATGGACTGGTGCCCAGAACTTAAACGCGTATTCCAGTTGAGGCCACACCAACGCTTTGTATAGTGGCAATATTACATCCCTGTCCTGCGAGTCCATACCTCTTTTAATACAAGATGCATGCTGTTATTTAGACTATGAACTAATACACCCAGATCCTTCTCAACCAGTGACTCTCCCAGTTTTACTTCCCCTAGGACATGAAGATTAATAGCCCCAAGGTGCATAACTTTACATTTATCTATATTGAACCTCATTTTCCAAGTGGAGGCCCAAACAGTAAGTTTGTCCAAGTCAACATGTAACTTATTAACATCTTTCATAGACTGTGCCATATTACAAAGTTTGGTGTCATCTGCAAAAATAGAAACAGCACCATCCCATCCTCTATGTCATTAATTAAGAAGTTAAATAATAGTGGACCCAGCACAGAACCTTGGGGTACACCACCGGGGACCATTCAGAGTAGGAATCATTAACCACAACTCTTTGGATATGATCTTGAAGACAATTTTTAATCCAATTACAAATTATATTTTCTAAACCAATAGACCTCAATTTACCCATTAAGCGTCCGTGTGGGACAGTATCAAACGACTTTTCAAAATAGCCTTCCCTCTGTCCAGGCTTCTAATCACCTCCTCATAAAAACAAATCAGGCTAGTTTGACACTTTCTGTCTTTAGTAAAATGATGTTGGCTATCACTTACAGTCAGGTCCATAAATATTGGGACATCGACACAATTCTAACATTTTTGGCTCTATACACCACCACAATGGATTTGAAATGAAACGAACAAGATGTACTTTAACTGCAGACTGTCGGCTTTAATTTGAGGGTATTTACATCCAAATCAGGTGAACGGTGTAGGAATTGCAACAGTTTGCATATGTGCCTCGCACATGTTAAGGGACCAAAAGTAATGGGACATAAAAATAATCATAAATCAAACTTTCACTTTTTAATACTTGGTTGCAAATCCTTTGCAGTCAATTACAGCCTGAAGTCTGGAACGCATAGACATCACCAGACGCTGGGTTTCATCTACTCTACTCTTCAGCAAGTGAAATGCATGCTTAATCGGATTCAGGTCAGGTGATTGACTTGGCCATTGCATAATATTACACTTCTTTCCCTTAAAAAACTCTTTGGTTGCTTTTGCAGTATGCTTTGTGTCATTGTCCATCTGCACTGTGAAGCGCTGTCCAATGAGTTCTGAAGCATTTGGCTGAATTTGAGCAGATAATATTGCCTGAAACACTTCAGAATTCATCTTGCTGCTTTTGTCAGCAGTCACATCATCAATAAATACAAGAGAACCAGTTCCATTGGCAGCCATACATGCCCACGCCATGACACTACCACCACCATGCTTCACTGATGAGGTGGTATGCTTAGGATCATGAGCAGTTCTTTTCCTTCTCCATACTCTTCTCTTCCCATCACTCTGGTACAAGTTGATCTTGGTCTCATCTGTCCATAGGATGTTGTTCCAGAACTGTAAAGGCTTTTTTAGATGTTGTTTGGCAATTTCTAATCTGGCTTTCCTGTTTTTGAGGCTCACCAATGGTTTACATTTTGTGGTGAACCCTCTGTATTCTCTCTGGTTAAGTCTTCTCTTGATTGTTGACTTTGACACATATACACCTACCTCCTGAAAAGTGTTCTTGATCTGGCCAACTGTTGTGAAGGGTGTTTCCTTCACTAGGGAAAGAATTCTTCGGTCATCCACTACAGTTGTTTTACGTGGTCTTCCGGGTCTTTTGGTGTTGCTGAGCTCACCGATGCGTTCCTTCTTTTTAAGAATGTTCCAAACAGTTGTTTTGGCCATGCCTAATGTTTTTGCTATCTCTCTGATGTGTTTGTTTTGTTTTTTCAGCCTAATGATGGCTTCACTGATAGTGACAGCTCTTTGGATCTCATCTTGAGAGTTGACAGCAAAATATTCCAAATGCAAATAGCACACTTGAAATTAACTCTGGACCTTTTATCTGCTTATTGTAATTGGGATAATGAGGGAATAACACACACCTGGCCATGGAACAGCTAAGAAGCCAATTGTCCCATTACTTTTGGTACCTTAACAAGTTGGAAGCACATATGCAAACTGTTGTAATTCCTATACCGTTCACCTGATTTGGATGTAAATACCCTCAAATTAAAGCTGACAGTCTGCAGTTAAAGCACATCTTGTTCATTTCATTTCAAATCCATTGTGGTGGTGTATAGAGCCAAAAATGTTAGAATTGTGTCAATATCCCGATATTTATGGACCTGACTATTATATTATTGACAGTTACATAATCCTGTATGTAGTCCCGTAGAAGGCCCTTAAACATTTTCTCACTATGGATGTTAAGCTTACTGGTCTATAATCTCCTGGTAAAGACCTAGCACTAGGGATAAGTGAATCGACTTCGGATGAAACATCCGAAGCCGATTCGCATAAAACTTCATTAGAATACTGTACGGAGCAAGCGCTCCATACAGTATTAGAATGTATTGGTTCCTATGAGCCGAAGTTATTACTTCGCGAAGTCTCGCGAGACTTCTGGTAGTAACTTCAGAAATTAATTTCTACTGTTAAAAACCTTTTACTGAACTCTGGTTAGGTTCCAAAGTACCACTTGGAAACAAAACAGAGTTCGGTAAAAGGTTTTTAACAGTAGAAATTAATTTCTGAAGTTATTACCATAAGTCTTTCGAGACTTTGCGAAGTAATAACTTCGTCTCATAGGAACCAATACATTCTAATACTGTACGGAGTGCTCGCTCTGTACAGTATTCTAATGAAGTTGTATGCGAATCGACTTGGGATGTTTCATCCGAAGTCGATTCGCTTATCCCTACCTAGCACCCTTTTTGAAAATGGGCACCACATTTGCCTTGCGCCAGTCCCTTAGTACAATGCCTGTCATCAAAGAATCTGTAAATATTATGAACAGAGGCAAAGCAATAACTGAACTGAGCTTCTTTTAGAACTCTAGGGTGTAATCCATCTGGACCTTGGGCCTTGTTCACTTTTATTTATTTTTTAGCTTATTAAGGACCATATCTACAGTCAGCCAGTTAAGTTTGTTATTTGAGGTATTTACACCAGTGGCGCCACCTTCATAAGATGCTCTCTTCTTTTGTATATACAGAGCTAAAAAAACAATTTAGGAGCTCTGCCTTCTCTTGAACCCCAGTGACCAACACCCCGTTACCATAATTTAGGGGTTATATACTGTATGTTCTGACCTTGGTTTTTTGGGGTTGGTCTTACTTTCTTTGGCCACCTGTATTTCATTGTGTATTTTCGCTAATTTTATTACACCCTTACATAATTTATTTAGTTCTTTATACTTTTTAAAGGCTACAACTGACCCCTCAGATTTGTATTTTTAAAGGCCCTCTTTTTGTCATTTATTGCCCTTTTTACACTATTTGTAAGCCATGTGGGGTTTCATTTTATTCACTTGTACTTGTTACTGTTACCTCTAGGAATGTATTTAACAATATACTTATCCAAAGTAGATTTTAAGCACTCCCATTTAGCATTAGTGTCATTATGTGACAATAGCTGCTCCTAGTCTATGTACTGAAGTGCAAAGCTCAACCCTGGGAAATTCGCCTTTTTAAAATTAAGTGTTTTTGCCCTACCAACCTGAGTTTGTTTTTTACAGTTTAGTTGCAATATAATTATATTGTGGTCATGGTTACCAAGGTTTTCATGGACAGTGATGTTTTTCACAAGCTCTGCATTGTTAAAAATTACTAGATCCAGAAGAGCATCACCTCGGCTGCAAAAAGCTGAGGAATTTGTTTGGTTTTGCAGCAGAGGCAGAACCATGTTCCCAATCTATGTCTGGACTGGATAGTTAAAGTCTCCCATTACCACTACTGTGCCAGCCTGCGCCGCCCACTCCATTTGCGCATGCAGTTTATCTTCTATCTCCTTGATAGATATTGGGGGGTCTGTAGATCACACCAAGAATTATTTTTTCATTATTTTATTCCCTCTGTAATTCCACCCACAATGCTTCAACATCCGCAAAACCTTCATCCACAATTGTTTCTTTCACACTTACTTTTATATCACTCCTGGCATACAGACATACACCACCACCTTTGCGTTTAAGCTCTATCGTTTCTAAAGAGAGTAAAACCTTGAAGATTTACAACCCAATAATGAGAAGATCGAGCCATGTCTCACCAACTACAGTTAGGTCCATATATATTTGGACAGAGACAACATTTTTCTAATTTTTGTTCTGTACATTACCACAATGGATTTTGAACAAAACAATCCAGATGCAGTTGAAGTTCAGGCTTTCAGCTTTAATTCAGTGGGTTGAACAAAATGATTGCATAAAAATGCATAAAAATGTGAGGAACTAAAGCATTTTTTAAACTCAATCCCTTCATTTCAAGGGCTCAAAAGTAATTTGACAAATTAATTAATTGTAAATAAAATGTTAATTTCTAAAAACCCTTTGTTGGCAATGACTGCCTGAAGTCTTGAACTCATGGACATCACCAGACCCTGTGTTTCCAGGCCTTTACTGCAGCAGTTTTCAGTTGCTGTTTGTTTGTAGTCCTTTCTGTCTGAAGTTTAGTCTTTAACAAGTTAAATGCATGCTCTATGGGTTCAGATAAGGTGACTGACTTGGCCATTCAAGAATATTCCACTTCTTTGCTTTAATAAACTCCTTGGTTGCTTTGGCTTTATGTTTTGGGTCATTGTCCATCTGTATTATGAAACGCCGACCAATCAGTTTGGCTGCATTTGGCTGGATTTGAGCACACAGTATGTCTCTGAAACCCCAGAATTCATCCGGCTGCTGCTGTCCTGTGTCACATCATCAATAAACACTAGGGACCCATGCATGCCTCCGCCATGTTTTACAGATGATATATGCTTTGGATCATGAGCTGTACCATGCCTTCGCCATACTTTTTTCTTTCCATCATTCTGGTAGAAGTTGATCTTGGTTTCATCTGTCCAAAGAATGTTCTTCCAGAAGTGTGCTGGTTTTTGAAGATTTTTTTTTAGCAAAGTCCAGTCCAGCCTTCTTATTCTTATACGCCTATATCCTGGAGAGTGCTGTTCAATTGGCTGGCTGTTGTGAAGGGGTTTCTCTTTACCATGGTAATTATTCTGCGATCATCCACCACTGTTGTCGTTTGTGGGCATGCAGGTCTTTTTGCATTGTTGAGGTCACCAGTGCTTTCTTTCTCAGAATGTACCAAACTGTAGATTTTGCCACTCCTAATAGTGTAGCAATTTCTCGGATGGGTTTTTTCTGTTTTCGCAGATGAAGGATGGCTTGTTTCACCTGCATGGAGAGCTCGTTTCACCTGCATGGAGAGCTCTTTTGACCGCATGTTTACTTCTCAGCAAAATCTTTCAAAATACAAGCACCACACTTAAAATCAACTCCTGGCCTTTTATGTGCTTAATTGAGAATGAAATAATGAAGGAATTGCCCACATCTGCCCATGAAACCGCCTTTGAGTCAATTGTCCAATTGCTTTTGGTCCCTTTAAAAACAGGGTGCCACATGTAAAGGAGCTGAAACTCCTAAACCCTTCATCCAATTTTAATGTGGATGCCCTAAAATGAAAGCTAAAAGTCTGGACTTTATGTCCATGTCCATTATATAACTATAACTTGAATATGTTTTTGTAAACAGGTAAAAAAAAAACTTAATTTGTGTCAGTGTCCAAATATATATGGACCTAACTGTATATCAATATGTTTCTCCAGTACCAAGGCTTCAAACTCTCCCATTTTGCGACTTCTGGCATTTGTGAACATACATTTTAAGTTGTCCTCAAATTTTACACTTTTAGGGAAATTTAATTTTTTATGATCATTTTTTCCTCCCTCAGAGTTGGTTTGTAACTGACAGATCTCCTTATCCACTTTTCTGATCCTCCCCCCTCCATCCATTCCACCCACCAATATATTCTGACCCCTCTGTAACCTCTCTACCACCATATTTATAGCCATAACCTTTCCAACTCGTCCGTAGTTTAAATGCATTGCCCCCCGAGCCATAATTCTCTCCCCCAACACAGAAGCTCCCTTTCCATTGAGGTGCAAAATATCTGCGGAAAACAGTTTGTACCCCAGTGAAAAGTCAGCCCAGTGGTCTAGGAACCCAAACCATTCTGCTCTACACCAAGACTTAAGCCCTGCATTTAACTCCCTAAGCTCCTGCTGATGGCCCTGTGTAGCGCATGGTACATGCAGTATTCCAGAGAACACTACCTTGGAGGTCCTTCCTTTCAGCTTGGAGCCTAGTTCTTTAAAATTATCCTTAAGGACTTATTTTGTCATTGGTACCAACATGGACCACAACAGCTGGGTCATCCCCAGCCCCTCTCAGTAATTTATCCACTTGTTCCACCACATAATTTATAATAACTGTCTTGGACTACCTGCACTACCATCCCCCGACTACAAGTTGGGCTGTTCTCCCAACTGTTAGGGACCACCATTTCTGAAATTGACATCCTTGCATCATAGCCCAACTTGGCAATTTTGCTTGGAAGCACAGAAACAGGATTGGCCTTCTTCTTCTTGGATCCCTTTGTACTCCCTCTAAATACATTAACCCAGCTACTTGCCTGTTTCAGTTGATTCACCACCTGATCTCCAACTTTCTACCCCACTAACTGCTTGCTCAGTGAGCATCATGCTCCTCTAAAGATTGTCAGTCGCCCTCAGTGTTGCATTTTGCTCTTGTCGACTGGTCTCCATATCACATCCCGTTTGTGTTTTAACCATTTTAACACCTTGTATTCACTTTCAGTGAGATTAGGAGTTGACTTAGGATATATCAACACCTGCATTTCCTTGCTTTTGAAAAAGGTCTAAAGAAGAGTCAGCTGAAATGGGAGGATCTGTCATAGAGGAACTGCTCCCTTAAATTCCATATCAACAGACTGTTTATCTTCCTTCACATTAAAACCCAAGTCCAATAAATCAGTTGTGATATCTGGAGATGAGTGAAGTTTTGGAAAATTCGATTTGGCTGCTTTGCCGAATCTTACCAAAAAACTTGCTTCGTGACAAATTACTTCGTCATGAAGAGCATTTTTTTGTAAGTAGCAAATCCACTTTGTTGGGTTCGATTCGCTCAACTCTAGTGATATCATATTCCTGCGTTGACAACTCATTACTCAAACTGAACCCCAAGGGTCCCACCTGAATTTGTCTCTCACTCCGTCTATAATTTTTAATTTGTAGTATAACCTGTTTAGTGACATGTAACTTAAACGGATTAATTTTACAAATAACCTTATACATGTCGATTTCAAACAGTACTCTGTCAGCTGTTTGAAGAGAAAGGAACCCTCGTACGAGCGCTGCCTTCTCTTCTTGTTTATTCTTGTTTACCTGCTCGCCATTGCAACTGCAGCGGCGAGTACTGTATTTACAAGTATGGTGTCCCCATTCTCTTCAAATAGCTGATCGGCAGGGGTTCCGGGAATCGGACCCCTGCCAAACTGATATTGATGACCTATCCTGAGGATAGGTCATCAATATTAAAAAGCGGACAACCCCTTTAATACCTTTTGATAACAATGTTATAAATTCCTTTGATAACGTTATAGATGTAAGATTAAGAACATTTGTTTCATCATATTCATCTTGTTTTTCTGCCGTGTCTTCCACCCCCTCCTCGTGTGTTTTCTAAAGGGGGCCTATAAGACACTGCTTCTAGTTGTACATTGGAGCTCTGATTATCTTCTCCCATGCTGTAGTCAAAACCAGAGTCCAATAGTCCGACACTTGTAGCCCAGCATGAACTTCCATTCCCTCCTTCTCCTTGTCCTATGCATATTCCAATCAAATATATGGCATGTTTCAAAATCCAGTTTGTTGCGCAGGAACTTTTCTCTGTTGATCATTTTAGTTTCTGCTTGGACTAGAATAATTTTAGTTTCCAATTGTTTAATCATTGCATCAGCCTGTGTGTTGCACTACTGCTCTTTTATTATATGCTCTCACAGTCAGTGGATGATCAGTGATTTCCATTAGTGGTTGTAAGCCAAAACTAGGAGTGGAGCTTTGACAGAGATCAGGTATAATGAATAGATTTCCACCTGTTCTGTGTTTAGAGTCGCACCTGGTTTTGGCTCACAATAAATGGAAATCACTGACCAAATCAGTGACGTGTGAAAGAGGCCTTAAATCTATGTCCGTGGATTGTATCTGGACACGCTCCTTTCTTTACATAGTACTCTACTAGCTAAGAGAATACCAAAATGTTCCAGCAGTGTGATTAAATCTAAGCTTCAAACAACTCAGGCATCAACAGTTGGGGTATGGCAGAACATTGAAGGGCATGTCCACAATCTCCGCCCAGAATGTCTCCAGGCAAGGACATTCCCCTGTCATATGTAAAAGCACATTTCAGACAAGAAGGAACAGGAACATGATGTCCTATTCAATGTGATAGTATTATACCTTTGTTAACATCATATTGAGCTAATTTTGGGTCAGTAATTGACACTATTTAAGGCGATTCCATTGTGTCTAGACATTTATTTGCATCTATCATAGTGTAACAATACCAGTTATATGCAAGACTGCAGATCTTCACTATAGCAGTCACTTTTCCCAAGTCCTAATCAATGGCTCTTGGTACTCAGATACCACCAAGGCTTAAGTAGAGCAGAATTATGTAACAGCAGGACAGTCAAGAGAAAACATATACTGTATGAAGCATGTATCAGACAACAAATGCAGAATAATAAACTCATTGATGACAGAAGACTGGATGAGGATGGCAATAGATGAGGAAGACAGAGTCTGGCAATTGAGCAGATGGAAGGCGGCGATGATGCACAGGTGGAGAATGATTAATATAGGAAAGAGGAATTAAATCTTGCAGAAACTTATTCTAAGCTACAGTACAAGACTGCAATGAAACAGCAAACAGAAAGCTGAAACCACAGCAAACACGCCTACAAAACAGACATCAATAAGACCGCAGAATCCAAAAAAAGCTGTTTTCTAGATTCTGGAAACAACTGCACATGGCATTCACTATATCACTATACCCAGCAAAGAGGCCCAGAAACTAAAGTTTTACCATAAATTCAGTATATAATATTGCCATGTTTATTATATTATATTGTCATTGGCAGTATATTATATTGCTATATCACACTATATTGCCATGTTGTGCCAAGATATTGCTGTCATATACAGCACATATAGTAGCACCAAATAGTACCCAAATAATACTGCAACTCAGTTCTTAAATAATACCATTGCAGCACCTCCACAGGAGAAATAAAGCATTGCATGATTCCTATTGAACACAATAGGCTGTCCATATACAGTTGTGTTCAAAATAATAGCAGTGTGTTTAAAAAAGTGAATAAAGCTCAAAATCCTTCTAATAGCTTTTATTTCCATACACACAAATGCATTGGGAACACTACACATTCTATTCCAAATGAAAACATGAAGAAAGCGATATCAAATTTGTGTTGTTCCTCTATATTGCCATGTTGTGCCAAGATATTGCTGTCATATACAGCACATATAGTAGCACCAAATAGTACCCAAATAATACTGCAACTCAGTTCTTAAATAATACCATTGTGTAACATGATATAATACTAAGTGATTTTAGTTTCTGCTTCTGTGGTTCCCATCCTCGGGGCCATCTTAGTAAACAGAGGCCCTAGGAAATTGGCCAGTTTGACTTTCACTATAACTGGCCTCCCTCTATGGGCATTTCAAGCTGGTAGATAGGGTCCCCTATTCAAGCTACCTGCTATCGGCTAGAGCTTGTTAACAGCATCCATGTGATTCTACATTTTTATTCAATGTTGTAGAAGAAATAAGCATGTAGACAGCAGCTCATGGAAATAGCTCATCACAACGACTCCCGATCTCAAGATATGATCTTCTGCCCATGGAGGGAACCATCTATTATAAGGAGGGGTTGTTAATAATATGGTATGCTCTATTGGTATTTCAAAGTATAAAGAGCACCATATAATATTAACTGCTTTGATTATTGGAAAACTAGAGATCACTATTGTTGGTGAGTGCACCTAGTCTGGTCCATACCAACAACCACCTTAAATTTACGCTAATGTTCTACTTTACTATATTAAAATTGTCAATTAAGTCACATTTACTAGTCTTTATCATTTAATCTTGAATTCTTTATTTCAGGTCCTGGTCTGATAGAAGCCTATGGGCAACAGTTCCAGATACACTCCGATAAAGGAAAGATGCTGTTTTCTGTTGATGATAAAGAAGTTCTTGTTGGAACAGACAAGCTGAGAGTCACAGGTGGGCAGACAAAAGTAGAGTTCTGGTTTTATGTAAGTCTGTACTACTCTATGAATCCCATGACAACCCTAAATAGTCTTGCCAAAAATACTGGCATCGTAATTTTTAGGCATTCAGAAGGTGACATTTTTGACCTGATGAAAATATAATCTCAACTAACTTTGAGCCTCCACCATCCGACTTTTTTTTTCCTAACTATTCTCAGTTTTTCCCAATCTTGAAAATGGAAGAGCACCAAACAATCTGTTGCATAATGGTTTCCACACATCTTGTGTGATCATCTTCCTAAAACGCTGCTGGATTTAGCACATGACACTAATGCTGCGGAGACCTTCAAGGGGGTGCGTGCATTGGACAATCATCTTTTGTTAGAAAAGTCCCCAGGGTTTCCTGTTGCTGGAACCCTTAGAAATTTTAATCTGCAAACAGCAATTGTTCAACTCCCTTGCAGCACCTCCACAGGAGAAATAAAGCATTGCATGATTCCTATTGAACACAATAGGCTGTCCATATACAGTTGTGTTCAAAATAATAGCAGTGTGTTTAAAAAAGTGAATAAAGCTCAAAATCCTTCTAATAGCTTTTATTTCCATACACACAAATGCATTGGGAACACTACACATTCTATTCCAAATGAAAACATGAAGAAAGCGATATCAAATTTGTGTTGTTCCTCTAAAAAAAAAAATGAAGAAAAGTAAATATTAGACTGTTATAGGCCCAACACCGTAGTCTGAGAAACATCCCCATATCATGATGCTTGTGCCACCATGCTTCACTGTCTTCACAGTGTACTGGGGCTTGAATTCAGTGTTTGGGGGTCGTCTGACAAACTGTCTCCGGCCACTAGACCCAAAAAGAACAATCTTGCTTTCATCATTCCACAAAATGTCTCTTTAGGCCGGTCAATGTTCTCTTTGGCAAATTGTAACCTCTTCAGAACATGTCTTTTTTTCAACAGTGGGACTTTACAGGGGCTTCTTGCAGATAGCTTGGCTTCACATAGGCCTCTTCTAATTGTAACAGTACTCACAGGTAACTTTAGACCTTTCTTTGATCTTCCTGGAGCTGATTGTTGGCTGAGTCCTTGCCATTTTGGCTATTCTTCTATCCATTTGAATGTTTTTTTTTCGCTTTCTTCCATGTCTTTCAGGTTTTGGTTGCTATTTTAAAGCATTTGCGATCATTTTAGCTGAGCAGCCTATCATTTTCTGCACTTCTTTATATGTTTTCCCCTCTCCAATCAACTTTTTAATTAAGGTACGCTGTTCTTCTGAACAATGTCTGGAGCGACCCATTTTCCTCAGAATTTCAGAGAGAAATGCACTCTAACCAGAATGTACAACATTTTCTGCCTTCCTTAAATAGGGGCAATAATTTCCACCTGTTTTTCAAAGAATGAATGACCTCGTTCATTGAACTCCACACTGCTATTATTTTGAACATGCCCCTTTCAATAAGTAATTGAATTACAGAGCATCAGCAGCATGCATGGTATGACTGTTGGGTCTCTATTACTCTACTACACCTGATAGTAAATTATTTGCCATGTAGAAATATCATTTCTAGCAAAAACAGTGAGTGATCAGGTTAGTGATGTCTGACTGCTATTATTTTGAACACAACTGTAATACCCAGCCAGGTCAAGACCTCCAGAGAGTGCAGTTCTTTTCTATCGCTATTTTATTGAAGTGCTAAAAAAAAAGGGATCTCCTATTTATTTTTTGAAACTTATTCCATTCCTTTGCAAGGATTTTTTACAAGTTCCTGTAGCATGGCCCCTGAAACAGAAGATGCATACTTACCTGCTCCTCTGCGCTGCCTCTGCCCTCACCATCATCCGATCCTAGCAGTGTTTACATCTGGATGGCTATGGACATGGTCACATGCACCGCTCCAGCCAATGACTGGCTTCAGGGGTGACGTGCTGCTTGTGGCCACATCACCACTGAAGCTGGTCATTGGCTGGCGCTGTGCATGTGACCATGCCCATAGCCAGTTAGATATAAACAATGTTGGGACCAGAAGAGGCAACATGGACCACCGAAGTGGCGCGGAGCAGGTAAGTATGAATATTTTGTTTCATAGGCAATACTTCAGGAAATTGTTCAGGGAAAAAATTATTTTTTTTACCGAAAAACCCCTTTAAGTTCCATACTCTATATTATTCTAGGAAACCAGTGGCTGAAATTTTCACAAACATTTTAGTAATAGGTCATCTGTTATTGACAAGGAAAGACAGCAAGACTGATGCCACTCAAGTAGTTACATTGGCAAAATACTGTAAGCGACCACTGGTTGAGAAAAATAAATTCTTGTCCACTGGTCAAATGGTACATGATCATAAAAGACTTTTTAAAAATACATTTCCTCCCTGGGCAATGAATTGTAATTCTGCAGCAACCAACTTTGACTGGATGACAGAAAGTAGAAGGTAAAATAATGCAGTTCTGCGTAGCTTTTGCGAGCCTTTAATGTGCAATCTGTAGCGTTTTCCCAGTCCAGACATTGAAAGCACCAGTGTGAGAAATCCAGTAAGTGCACACTTTATGTCAAGTCCATTCACTAGCCAAGGCCATTAGTAGAAATCTTTGTTAGTGCCCCAGTTGCTTTTAGTTGCGTTCAATCTGGTAAGAAAACAGTTCATCTGTGCTTTTATTCCATTTGCTGAGATGTCCATGTGGCATGGAGCCCTGTGATGAAGAAGAGTAATGCAAGGTACAGAGAGAGGAATTTTATTTATAATAATAGATTTGGACAATGGGTTAAGAACTTTACTGCAGTGGCTCAGGCTTTTATGCTTAACTTTTACAGTGGTGCTTGAAAGTTTGTGAACTCAGAATTTCCCACATTTCAGCATAATTGTGATCCAAAACGACATCAAATTACTAAAAGTAGATACAGATAATCAAACAAATGAGTTATTTTTTATTGAGAAAAATAATCCAATATCACATGTCTCTGAGTGACAATAGTATGTGAACCTTTGCTTTCAGTATCTGCTGTGACTCCATTGTGCAGTAATAACTGCAACTGAAGATTTCGGGTAATTGTTGATTAGTTCTGCACATCGACTTAGAGGAATTTTAGTCCATTCGATCAGGAAGCGGATGGTCAGAAATTGAATCCAGTAAATGAGCAGAAGTCGGTACATGGGCAGATGAATGAATACAGCACACTTTTGCAGGGAACTAGCAAGCTAGACAATCTATTGCTCATGCATCCTCCCACAGGGAAAGGTGTCTGAAGTGTCCAAAGGTGACCAGTCATTGGTTGGTGACTTAGGGTGCACAAGCTGGCCCTTTAAGGGCCAGGAGGATCATGCTTGTGCCCCCTATGGGACAAGGGAAAAGGCCTAGCTGGTAAGAAAGAGGCTGTGGACTTCAAGTAACAAGGCACATACTCCCCCGTTGACTGGACACACTGCAAGGGTGCAGTGGAAGACCGGTGGGTCTGGGATGTCAGAGCATGGAGAGAAAGGTAAGTGGAGTGGCGTTTGTGCCCGCCCAGGATAGGGGAACAGCGTGCATGAGCATCCAATACAATATTTTTTTTCCATCAATGATGGCAAGGTGATGAAGATGCAGCAAAGCATGCACAAAACATTATACTACCACCACCCTTGTTCACAGATGGGATGAGGTTTATATGCTGAAATGCAGTGTTTTCATTCTCCAAACATAACCTTTTTCATTTAAACCAAAAGTTTTATTTTGGTTTCATCTGTTCACAAAACATTGTAGCCTTCTGGCTTGTGCAGGTGATTTTTAGCAAATTGCAGATGAGCAGCAATGTTCTTTTTGGAGAGCAGCACCTTTCTCCTTGCAATACTGCTATGCACATCATTGTTGTTCAGGTCCTCTTGATGCTGGACTCATGGACATTAACATTAGGTAATGTGAGAAAGATCTTGATCTTGACGTGATCTTTATTGGTATACCACTCCTAGGGAGGGTAATAATGGTCTTTAATCTCCTCCATTTATACACAATCTGCCTGACTGTGCATTGGTTAAGTCCAAACTCTTTAAAGATGGTTTTGTAACTTTTTCCAGCCTGATGAGCATCAACAATCTTCTTTTGAGGTCCTCAGAAATCAGCTTTTTTTGTGCAATGATGCACTTCCACAAAAATATGTTGTGATGATCAGACTGATAGATCCCGGCTCACACCTGATTGCCATCCTATTGATTGAAAACATCTCTAATTTAACCTTCAAATTATCTGCTGATTCTAAAACTTCACATACTTTGCCACTCACAGACATGTTATATTGGACCATTTTCCACAATTTTCTTTGTCTACTTTTAGGTTGTGTGTGAAAATCTGATGTAGTTTTAGGTCAAATTTATGCAGAAATATAGAAATATATAACTTCTAATTGGTTTAGAAATTTTAAACATGACTGCAGTTTAACACCTAAGGCCACTTTCAGACGGCAGTATTTTCTTCAGTATTTTCATAATTATTTGCAAGCAAAAAGGAGGAGTGAAACCTACAAAAACATATACAGCAGTCATGCTCAACCTGCGGCCCTCCAGCTGTTGCAAAAGTACAACTCCCAGCATGCCCTAATAGCATTAGGCTATCCAGGCATGCTGGGAGTTGTAGTTTTGCAACAGCTGGTGGGCTGCAGGTTGGGCATCCCTGATATAAAGGAATCAAGATATGAACCTTGTGCATTTCAGGGAGCAACTACTGACCAAAATAAAGTTTTTTTTTACCCCTTAGTGACTGCCAATATGTATTTTTATGCTTTGTCATTGCGGGGCCTTAGGCTAGGATCCTGCCTTTTTATGGGGGCCTAGTCTAAGCACTGCATGGGTCTCCTGTGTAGCAGAGAAGATCAGCTTGGCTCTCTCATGACAGCTGGGTCGCTGCTCTGATGGTTGGTTCGGCAGAAGCACAGATACAGGCTGCTTATGAACACCTTAGATGCAGCGGTCAATAGTGCTCATTGATAAAAATGGCAAAAATAAAATCACCTCCACATATTTGGTATTTTGCACCCCTAATCATACACTATAGAATTATCATGGTGAATGCCATAAATAAATAAGTAATGGCCCAGAGAATGAAATTATCCTGTTATTAATATCAAAAATGAATGCCACAAGATTTGTAACGTAAAACTCTTTTTCAGTGTTGCTGTTTTTCCCATCTCCCCCCACAAAGTCAATAAAAGTTATTAGCAAGTTATGTGTAGCCCAAAATTGTGACATTAAAATTGCAACTTGTCCTGCAAGAAAGAACCCCTTATACGACTGCATCGGAAAAATAAAAAAGTTATAGCTGTTGGAATACGAAAATGAAAAAAAATTGCTTGGTCACCAAGGCCCAAAACAGGCTGGTCACTAAGAGGTTAAAAAACATTTCAAATGTTTTAAAGGGGTATTCCAGTTTTGGAATTTTCAGCATCAATTGACAGGAAACAACACATACTATCCCTTACTAATAGTGATTGTTTATCTATAATGCTCCTTTTCCCTGCACTCCATCGTGGTCATGTGACATTTTCCACTGTATTGGTTCCCCATCCAGATGACGACATGTCTACATTTGAGGCGTGGCTATGCCCTGTAGACACAATATCATCAGTGACCTCATCTCTCAGGGTTGTGTTCAAGGGCTTCAAGCAGGCTTAGACCCAGAGCTGCCAGCAGAAATGTCAGGTGTTCATGCAGGCAAACTGTGTACCCCTCCATTTTTATTAACACTGTTTACCCATCACCATAAATAATAGGTTGACCATATTGTATGGGTTATTATGATTACAGGGATACCACATACAGTGAACATATTATTTATGGTGATTGGTAGATGGCACTTTTTTTTTCCCTTTCATTTCAGTAATATACTGTTTATTTAGTGTTATCCCTGTGAAGAAAATATTTATTTTAGGCACAAAAAATTCAGCACTTCCAACAGAGCAGGTCTGTAGTGTAATGGTAACTCTTCTGCCTGTCATACAGAAGATCTGGAGTTCAATTCCTGTTAAATAATTTTTTTAGCTAGCAGTCTATGTTCTGGAAGAGGGCCCCTCCAGCAACCCATATGCAACACTGTATTGAATTGAATACTAATAAGGCTGCCGACCCTGCTTGGATCTGTGATGTTCCAACCAGGAGATGAAGGAGACCTCTCTACAGACACTCGCCATGAGTCCTGGACTGGAATCATGGGCATAGCTATAAGGGAAGCAGGGGAAGTGGCTGCTTTGGTGCCCACACTCAGAAGGGGCCCACGCAGGAGAAGGACCAAAATATTTTATTGTTATGGCCCCTTCAACAGTATTATACAATGACATAATATACAGTGACAGGGTATACAGTGTAGGAAACTGATAGAGCAGCTGCCGGGCCTGGTCTGGGTTCTTTACTAGCTACAGGTGTGGGGGTTGTATGAAAGGAGCGGGTTGTGAAGAAGTTACTGAGGGAAAGGGGGGCCCCATTCAAAAATTTGCTGTGTGGCCTAGTCATTTCTAGTTACGCCACTGACTGGAATGTAAACATAGGGTGCGGGTCACAAACAATTATGCTGGAAGAGTCACTTGCAACATCATCATCTGACTAATTTTTAATTTTTTTTGCATAACTGGAAAGCCCCTTTAATGTTATGAATGAAGTAAAATTTACCTTACTGATCCCTACCTTACTATTTCTTGGTCCTTGTTGACACTGACATACGAACGTTCTGCCAATCACTAGCTGCAGCAATAATCTGATACAGACAGTGGTTGGCTGAGCAGTCACATTTCCATGTTGACTGTGATCAGGAAGTACAGAGACCAGCACAGCGCATAGGAAAGGGGCTGTATACTTGTTTTATAATTCTAAAGCATTCTGAACATTTTTTCTTAAAATGTAAATGGCTGGACAACCACTTTAAAGAAGAACTGCCTTTTTAGACCAATGATGTTGTGTGTGGTGTCTTTGTTTATGACTTACAACCGAGTGGTCACAGGGATAGGGTTGAGCTCCTTAAGTTTTTCTAAATCAGTGACATCACTGGCCGCTCTAATGTCACGGATATGTTCCAAAATTCTCACTTTTAGGATCCTAGTTGTCATCCCTATGGGCATTGGGCATAATAAATCACTGCCTCCGTACAACAAGTAATACAACAAATACTCTTTTGCCATGGGTCAGTAAAATTGCTCAATTTAATCATAAATCGGCAGGATGTGCATCCTCCAACTGATTCCCTTGTGGAATTCTTGGCCTCCTCCCTTCTTAATTACACTCTTGCTGTATGCTCTCTCCTGAAAACATCTAGAAAGATCTTTCCTGTACTGTGCCTGCACCGGCTACTGAACCGCATGGTGCAGTGCAAAACTTTAGGAGAAAGGGCCAGGCATGATCATGTTTTTACTCCCTGGCCCTGTCAATCAAAGTGCAGAGGTGGCGGCAGTTGCAGAGAGAGCAGAGCCTCTAGGGGTAACTGTAACGCCCTCGTTGTTCCAAGAGGCTCATTTGCTTATATTAAAATATAATTTTATGATTTTCAACATGGGACCAACACAGATGCCTTCAGCTGCCAAGCGCACATGCAACAGGTCAGCCAGTGTCATAGGTGCAAATCTGCTGACAGATGCCCTTTAAGTTTGCTGAGAATCCATTGGCACTTGATAATTATAACTATATTACAATCTTTCAGAGTGAGAATTTTATGAGAAATATGGGTAAAATATTCAGGATTTGTCTCCATACATCCCCTGGGTTCTGTGGGACTGTAAATGCCATGTAATCACCACAGCTTCTACATCTGTATCTCAGGCAAAAATAAAGCTGTATATAACCCAAACTTGGAACGAAAAATAATTATCCAAAATGCCAAACCTCCTGTGGTCCAATTAGATGACTTAATTGACGGCTTGGGCTTCTGAGAAAGAGCATCAGAACATAGAATATCTCTATAAAACTTTAACAATGGTCTTATATTGTTGCCTTGTACCTAAACGGAAAGACAGGAGATGACAGATTCTTGGCAATTTTCTTCACAACTATAACTTAGAGAAGTCAGAGCCGCTCACATCAGCAGTATACAGGGGATTTAAAAAAAGGTAGAGCTCATGCATGATTTATGTTAGTATTTTCAACTTTATTTTGTATAATTTTTTATTATTTATTTTTTAATTATTTAATTATATTTTTATCCTACCATTATATACTACATGAGTTGGCATCTACACATACGAGGAGTACTCCACATACTCACTCTGCACATAGAGTATGTGTGTATGTGTATAGTAAATTAGATTTTAATCTGCACTGGGAGGTTAAAATGTACCTATAATTTCACTTGAGTCTATGCTCTGACACACTTATGTCATCTTTGTATTACATTTATGGTCATTCATTTGAAAATCCACCATGTAATACATTTTGCTGCAGGGAAAATGGGTGGCTGGTCGTGCTTTCCCCTATTGGCAGGGGTGCCAGGAGCGGGACTGCAGGCGATAAACTGACTGCTTTACTGGCCACATGTTAGAAGGGGTTGATTCTGATAAGACAACCACTTTGCGCTATTTTTTTAATGTGTTTTACCAAGAACAAAGACTTTCTTCCATTGTATTTTCTATAAATTTTAATCAACGTTCTCATTTTACAATCAAAGATTCTTTAACATATAATATATTACTATATAATATTAAACTTTGATTCCAATATCTGGTTGGTAATGTAGATCATCATTATAATGCTGTGTTATGTTTTTTGTTGCAGGAGCGGAAGGTGCTTTGTTTGAACATTCTGTGGAAACCCCACTAGTTAGAGCCGCCTCCTCGAAACAACTTAGGTACCGGTTTCCGAGTAATATTTATTCTATATTTATACCATGCAATGCCAATATATATTTTATAGGTTATATGTTTTTTCTACAAACAGCACCTTGACTGTCCATTGGTTGTGTCTAACATTGCAGTGTTGAGCTATAATACCAATATCAGGGCTGTCATCAGGAATTTCAGGGCCCCATACAGGCAAATCATATACTTCTTCCTCAGGCCCTTCTCACATTCATAGCCATAACAGCTGTAACATTTATTATTATTTTTTCGCATCAGGCCATTTTGCCATGCACATCAGTAAGATTTTAATTTTCATCAAATATTATTATGGGTTAAGTGAAAAGGAAAAAATTGTGCGATTGTAATGTGTTCACTATATAGTACGTGTAGGAGTTATGATTACAGGGACACCAAATAATGTTTTGTGATATTTACTAGTAAGTATTTTACAGAAAAGCATTTATTATAATGGTTTATTTTTTTAGTAACATTAACTTTGCAGAACAATAAAACTTTTACCATAAAAGAAAAAAGATGGGAAGTAAAAATTCTATCTTTTAGTAACACAAATATATACAGTATTTAATCCCCAGACTCTCTGTATAGTAGGTAAGAGACTTACCACTATTGTATAGCACTGCTGTGTTGTAAAAATATGATCTTCTGCTTAAAAAGCTACAGTGTACCTATTTATTCAATATTGTGCCTGTGAAGTGATAATCAGACAGCAGAGATTTTCTATAGAGAAATGGATAAGGCTGCTGCCTACTGTACCAAAAGTTTTGGGTTTTGTTTTGGCCGAAAAATAAAAACTTTTACTTTCTTTTATGGTAAAAGTTGCAATTTTCTGCAAATTGTTACTAAAACAAATAAGGGAGCGGAAACCAAAACCATTACAGTTTTTGTAAAAAACTAAGTATGAAATATCACAAAACAATATTTAGAATCTCTGTAATCATAATACACTGTACAATATAGTGAACACATTATCCTTGGTAACTGGTGCAATTTTTTCCCTTAATTTCAGGAATATGCTATTTATTTAATATTATGCCTATGAAGAAAACAGCTTTTTAAGCACAGAAAATGCAGCTCTTCCAACAGAGACGGTCTATAGTGTAATGGCAAGTCTTATGTCTGCCATACGAAAGGTCTGGGGTTCAAATCCCAATAAAGACTTGTAAAATAGCTTCTTTAGTAAAAGTCTATTGGAAAAGAGTTTACACTACAATTGTGGTGTAAAAAATAGTCACAAATGATTCCGCAATAATTTGCTAAGGGGGCGAGTTTTAGCAGCAGGGTTAAGGGAGGCCTGTTGGATTTACTATAACTTTTGTTTGAAAAGGGGAGTAAGTTATAGCTGAAATAGTAGCTGGCGTAGACTTCAGTATCTGCCACATGGCTGGGCAGTGATGTGCCTAATTGATTAAGATGCATCTGCATCTTAATAAAGTAGGTATATCTCATGCCAGTGCAGGAAGATGGGTACACCAGTTTTGATATATGTCTCTCTGGGTGCTGAGAGGGGCCCATATCAGCATAGCTTCATTACTATTCACCTAACTGAAGTGAATAATAATGAGGCTGCTGGGCCCCAGACTGCTGTATTGCCCTGATGGAGGCCGTGCCCAATATATATATATATATATATATATATATATTTTTTTTTTATTTTTTTTATATAAATATATTTAATTTTATTTTATATAACAATTTACCAATACAAAAATCCGGATTCCTAAATATACAATCTGTCAAAACAGTAAACATAAAAAACCATTAATCAAAGACAATTACAGCGACAATAAATAATCTACTTTGTTTTGGAAAGTTTCCAAATTCCCAATTCAGTATTACTTCACATTTAATCCGGATTATTTGTCGCTTACTTAAATAAATCCCCCCCAATCCCCCCCCCCTCCACTTGGTGGTCGTCTCGATACACATCTCTGATGGCAATTACTCTCATCTCTCTCCCACTCCCGCCACTTCCCCCCCCCCCCCAACGGTGGAGGAGCCTGCAGGGATGAGTCCAGGAGCGTCTTTGTGTGACGTCACAACTTGGAAGACGCTCCTGGACTCATCCCTGCAGGCTCCACGCGTGTGCTTGCTACCGGCCGGAGCAGCGCGCAAGGTGTGAGTTAGAGCAAGAAGCGTTCTGCTAGATCTGTGCAGCGCTGCTTGCAACAACAGGACCACACTACTGAACGATCGCCAACTAATACAGGTAGTGATGCTGCCACCAGCTATTAGGAAATATTAATGTATGTCCTAATTAGAGCCCTGTATATTTATATATATATTATCCTTTTATCCTCACTATGCCAGCGCCGGTATTCTACCAGCAAGATAATAGATTCTGTTTGTTTTCTATCATGTTAAGTTTTAGAAAGTGATCTTAGTCATGAGATGCGATGTGTGACCAACGATTGCTGTATAGCAATGCCGCCATTGAATTGAATGGGGTCACAATGCAACTCTGAAGTCGCCACAAGCACAACCCCAGATAAGAAAAAATCCAGCACTGCTTGATTGTTTGCAATTCTCTGGTGGCAACTTGTGAGTCGCTCCATGATGAGAGCTGCTGTTCTTCTACATCTAGATTTTGAGCACTTGAAGGAACATTGTCAGTCTTTTGCCTACAGGAGATGCCTAAAGAAATTCTGTGGAAAGATTTGATATTTTGCCTACTGTATGTATTTACTCAGGTGAAAAAGAGTCCGAGCCTCAAGTATCAAAACTGTGTAAAGTTCAGCTTTAATTTTTTACAATGCCCTGATGAAAATTCTAAAAAGATCTTTCCCAGAATACAGATCTAAGGGAGGCATGACTTTGCAAGAGTGCAAGGGGAGATGGGCTTAAATACATCTGCAATTGTTATTATAAAGGAATTGTAAGAATGGTTTTACATGACCCAAGGTCATAATGAGCACTGGTCAATGATAAAACAAGTCAGTTGGTGCTTTTTCACATTGGCTGATTAAAACTGCTGGGGGAGGGGGCGCGAATGATCATTGCTCATACTTTGGGAGACTCGCAGAAAATGGAGGCTCCCGGAAGAGTTGGCAAATCTCCTGATCACAGCATGGAGGGCTACTTTCTCCTAGCACTGAGGTTCTGCCAAAGTGTCCAAAGTGCATTGAGGGGGTAGAGTATCATACAAAAGAGGCCAGGGCACCATATAAAAAATATGAGGCCTAAAAAAATAAAAGAGACATGTCCACACCTGATAACGTTTCGGTAGCACTGTCAGATCTCCTGCACACCAACTTTGAAACCTTGGTAAGTATGTCATTATAGTTGTTCATGACAGGGAAACAGGTGAATCCTCTGGTGGGCCCCTAGTTCCCCACCCTCTACACAAGTGGCACATGGCACTGACTCAGCTTCCAGCATCTCACCTAGTCGGTGTTCAGATTTAAAAATGGGTAGATTATTAAGCAGAGTACGCAGTTTATTAATATAGATATATCTGGCGGCTGAGATGATTTTTTAAAGGCGTTATCCAACCCCTATAATGCCCCCCCAAATGCCCTGGCTCCTCACACAGATTCACAGATTGTACTTACCTCTCTTCCCGACACCTGCGTCACTTCTGATGCCTGCACTGCCACCGCTGCATCTAGCAATGGGGGATGGGTTGGGGCAGCCAATAGTAGGCCCCGATGGGAACTAGCCTCTCTAGCGTCGCTGCCCACCCGTCGGCAGATATTTTGATCCGCGGGACGGGGAGATGCAGCAGCAGTCCTGCGGGCATCAGAAGCGACGCGGGTGACGGGGAGAGAGGTAAGTACAGTCTGTGTGAGAGGTCTGGACATTTGGGGGGGCATTATAGGGGTTGGATAACCCCTTTAGCAAAGAGGCAGGCCAACCAGCATCCTCTTTCCCCATGGACCTGCCCTTTAAAGGTTACAGCACTCCCAAAAATCATCTTGTACACCTTGCTGCTGCTGCTCTGTGTGAGCAGGCAATATTTGCATGTGGCTTTACAGTAGTGGGCCCCCAAAATGAATTTTACTGGTTAGCCCCAGGCAAACCAATCCGACACAGTTCATGACCCATGCAGTTTAGATTATGTGGGCAGCTGCCGACAAGTGGGCATCTTTCTGCTAACATAAAAGAGCCAACAGATGAGCCGATTGGGTCTTATGAGCGTTCATCTGTCTGATTATTGGCCCGGGTAGGTGATGAAGATAGTAGTGTGTATATGTGCTAGTGTTTGTAGTGTGGAGGGTTGTGCTTCATTAAGGGAATAGAGGTTAGGATCATGTTCTCTGAGCTCTGTAATAAAACAGTATGTAGTGGGCTTTGAACTGCCCCTAGTAGTCACTGCATGCAGCCAGAATTTTAGCATTTACCATATTTTTCGCCCCATAAGACGCAAAAAGTGGGGGGGGAAATGCCCCTCTGTCTCATGGGGTGAATACTAATGAGCGCTTCTATTATGGAAGTGCTCATTAGTACCAGAGGACCAGGAAGTGGTGAAGGCTCTGTACTCACCACTTCCTGGTCCTCGGCTGTCAGCTGTGCAGGGGATGCGCACAACGTGAGGGCGTTCTGTGACCGCACGCTGTGTGCGCCGGTTCACATTACAGCCGACAGCAGGAGGAAGAAGAGCGTGAGCTGTGAGGAGAGGCGGCGTCCAGGAGCAGGAGAGGTAAGTGGTTTATTTATTTTATTAAAGCATGAGGCAATAGGGGCTGATCTGAGACAATGGGGGCTGCTGGGGGCCAATATGAGAGGCAATGGGGGCTGCTGAGGGCTGATATGAGGTAATGGGGGCTGCTGGGGGTTAATATGAGGCAATGGGGGCTACTGAGGGCTGATATGAGATAATGGGGGCTGCTGGGGGTTAATATGAGAGGCAATGGGGCTACTGAGGGCTGATATGAGGTAATGGGGGCTGCTGGGGGTTAATATCAGAGGCAATGGGGCTACTGAGGGCTGATATGAGGTAATGGGGGCTGCTGGGGGTTAATATCAGAGGCAAGGTTGTCTACTGAGGGCTGATATGAGGCAATGGAGGCTGCTGGGGGCTAATATGAGAGGCAATGGGGGCTGCTGAGGGCTGATATGAGGTAATGGGGGCTGCTGGGGGTTAATATGAGAGGCAATGGGGGCTACTGAGGGCTGATATGGGGGATGCTGGGGGTTAATATCAGAGGCAATGTTGTCTACTGAGGGCTGATATGAGGCAATGGGGGCTGCTGGGGGCTAATATGAGAGGCAGTGGGGGCTGATATGAGGTCTAATTGGAGGTCATTCACATTGGGGTCTGAGCTGAGGTCTGATTGGGGGTCTGATCTAAGGTCTTGTTGGGGTCTTATTAACATTGGGGGTCTGATTGGGGCTGTTAGCTGAGGCCTGATCTGAGGTCTAATGAAAAATATTTTTTTCTTGTTGTCCTCCTCTAAAACCTAGGTGCGTCTTATAGGGCAAAAAATACGGTAAATGACACTTGTCAGCTCCATTATGCTGTCTTCTCTATGGGCAGCATACAATAGTGACAGAAACACTGTCACTTACAGCTTGTATAATTGTGCAGTCGTTTTTAGGAACTGACAACTTAAAATTTGTGATGAATTCAATAATATTCATGATATGCATGCCTCCCCTGCCCTTCCTTTACCGTCCAACTACATATTTCTCCTTATGATGGTGTACAAATATAATTTTGTCAATCAGGCGCTATAGGGTGAGGACAGCACACGTCAAGATTATCATCAGAGTCCTTGCTGGCAGCACTGGCCGTGAGCTGCGAAGTTTTAGATTTAAGTTCTATAATACACAAATCCATATACAGTAAGTGGAAATCAACATGCAGCCGTCAGAGAGGGTACCCTCTAAATCTATGGATTTGGAGTTCTGACTCCAAAAATAGAGTTCCGGCTGCCAATAATATATATTATGAAATTAATGAGCATGATATTTTAGACCTAAATAAATCATAGTGTTAAAGATGGAGATTCACTGTCAGTGTGACCGCCCTTGATTTCCACGAGGCTGGTTGCTGTATGCAGACAACTGGGAAACCTTGTAATAATAATGAATCCCAATGGATGTTTCTACTGTACATAATGTGTGCAAGGTATTCTATATAACGCTGTGACCAATAATAGTGTGACCTTGCCACTCGTGTCCTTGCCTTGTGTCTGGGCTGCTCATACACTTTCAAGTAATTGGGACTGAGCTGCAATACTACTGCAATATAGTCCATTGGCAAAAATGGATGTGCTTTTGAAAAAAAAAAAATTAGACCCATTTTTCTAATCTTAGACAACCCTTTTTTTTTTTAAGAAAACAATATAGAAGCCTGGAAGTGAGAAACCATCCAAATATCCAAAAGTCAAGGACGTCCGCTAACTAAATAAGTGCAGTTTTTCCTGAGATAGTTTATTTTCTCTACAATATATTGTATTTGAAGTTAAAATGCTATTGGTAAAAAGTAACTGCCTCCGTCAGACACCCTTCAAGCAGGAAAAGTCCTCCAGGGATAGCCTCGTGGAGAACGTTGTGGTCTGTGACAGTGCAGACCATAAATCAAGTGTTGTCCGTGTTTCCTTCAAGGTAAAGACGTTGTGTTTCTGCGGCAATGCTATCTGAAAGGATAAATTAACATTACGTAAAAGGTATGACAAAGTCTGCACCCCGACAAATAGAATGCCTTTATTTGGGCTATTGTCTATTTTTAATTATCTGATGAATCACTGCATTATTAAAGGAAGGTCGGAGCGCTCCTTGCCTGTAATACTTTATCAAATCTGCTGGTCATATATCTGCTGAAGTGGACCAGTTATTACCTGTTCTTTGTGTGGAGTTCTGCTTGTCTATCGTGCAGTGAATGTGACCTCAAAGAAGATGATAGATGTTTACGAAGATGTTGTTTCTGCTAGACTGCCTTTTATGCAGTCGAAGAGAACTGCGCGGGGTAATCAAGATCATTAAAGCAAATCACAGAAAATACTGATAGGGATGTTTACCGTCTGGGCTAAATACCAAATCACTGACTGTATTGGACGGTTTTAAAACTAACATAACAAATCTTTATTAGTGTAACCATTAAAAAGAAATAAATCCCTTTACATAAATAGGCCAATTCAATGCTGGGGTGGATAGGTATCCAGCATGCGTGCAGTATTGTTGTAATGCCCGCTATTACTGTATGTATACCTTTACTACCCTATTCCACCTCAGAAGTGATGTCACTCTACACTGTGGGCTCTCATTTCTGTTTCGCCCCACTGTACTAAATCACAGATCAAAAAAATCACTGTTGGGTCCCTGTATCTTTGTATCGCACTGATCTATTGTTTAGCTGATCAATTGCGGACCCTAACTACCGCTAGGCTCACATCTGGTTAGTCTATGGTACCCCTACTCTACGCGTTTCCAAGACCCGATTGCGGGCTTTTCCTCACGAGTATTTGCGGGTATTCAGTTATAACATTAACATTGTAGCCAAGCAAAGCAGAGAGAGCGTCTGCACGTGGAGCGTGCGGCGGTACCGGCACTGGTATGGCCGTACGCGCCCGCGCCTCTCTGCTGTTCAAATAGGGACGAGAATCAGGAGGGAGGCTTGGCTGAGACAGCGAATCAGCGCAAATGAGGGTGTGGTTCAGCGCCGTGAACCATCCCACAAGCCCAAGTGCCACCTCATAGTATGCAGTGTTGCGTCCCAAACCTTCAAGGGGGGTAAATTGGGGGGATATTAGGGCAACTACTCTTTTACAGACATGCCGGGTTAGGGATAGGCAAATAAAGTAAACCTCAGCACATGAGGTATTTCAGACAGGGAAGCAGCTGCGCCGATACGTGCATTATAATAAACGCTCAGATATAGTGTATCTTGCATTAGCATAGCACTAAATGTGCAGATTGGAGAAATACCTTATTAGGGATATAGATAAGTGTAGATAGATCAGGATATATAGATAGGTACCCTGCAGATTATCGGGTGAGCGGATATATATACATGCCACTACGTCTTAGACCAATGAGTAAGAGGTCCAATGGGTTATTATACAGGGCTATATGAGGCATGTGTAACTGCTTCGTTCATTCAGTCCCTTCGGCTTTTCTGTACGTAGCCGGAATATCCATTCAAGTTCCTTGCGTAGTAGTTGGTTATCCAAGTCACCTTCCCTCATAGATTGCCAGATTTTTTTTAATGCCCTGGAAACTGATCATTTTTGAGTCACCACCGTGGACCTCTGCAACATGTCTCGCCAGGGTGGTGTCTCTTTTGTTTCGGATGTCGCCAAGATGTTCCCCAATGCGGCGTCTAAATTCGCGAATTGTATTCCCAACATATTGCAGACAGCAGGAGCATGTGGTCAGATATATTACTCCCGCGGTTCTGCAGTTGATAAACGTTCTTATATCATACTGTTGGGAAGTAACAGGTTTTACCCACTTTTATAGACTTGCACGCAATACTACCACTACATCTATAGTTTCCTTTTATGTCACATGTCAGCCAGGACTGTGGTTGTGAGGGTTGTGTAAAGCTGTGTACTAAGCGGTCCTTGAGATTACGGCCACGACGATACGTGATAGAAGGTCCTGGCCCTAAAAGGTCACCTATGTCAGGGTCAGTTTTGAGAATCCCCCAATGGCGACTCAGCAGGTTCCACACGCATCGTAAGTCCCTATTATTCTCAACTCCTCCTTTCCCTGGTTTTTGTGTTTAGGAACCAGAAGATCTTTTCTTTCCACCCAGCGGGCATGATGGTATGCATCATTGAGAACCTTTTCTGGGTAACCCCTGTTTTTAAACCTACCGTACGTTTGAGGTCATCTGCTGTCTGTTTGAAATCAGCAGTGTTTGAACAGTTACGCCTCACTCTTGGGTATTGTCCTTTTAGGATCCCTTTGCGTAACGCCCAGGGGTGCCAGCTTTCCCATTGTAGAAGGTTATTTGAGGCCATAGGTTTTCTAAAAACTGTAGTGGACAAACGATTATCCACCCCTTTTGTTATATTTAAATCCAGGAAGGTCATATGGTCATGGTCAATAGTAGATGTGAAGAATAGTCCCCAGTCATTAATATTAAGATGTGCTATGAATGAGTTGAATTGTTCTCTACTTCCCTTCCACATAATCAGCACATCATCAATGAATCTGAGCCAGAGTTGGATACAGGATGACCATTTTTCACACATCTCACCAAAAACCACCTCTTTCTCCCACCAGCCCAGGTAGAGGTTTGCCTGTTAGTGAGGAACCTGCTGAGTCGCCATTGGGGGATTCTCAAAACTGACCCTGACATAGGTGACCTTTTAGGGCCAGGACCTTCTATCACGTATCGTCGTGGCCGTAATCTCAAGGACCGCTTAATACACAGTTTTACACAAGCCTCACAACCACAGTCCTGGCTAACATGTGACATAAAAGGAAACTACAGATGTAGTGGATGTATTGCGTGCAAGTCTATAAAAGTGGGTAAAACCTTTACAAGTACTGTTACTTCCCAACAGTATGATGATATTAGAACATTTATCAACTGCAAAACCGCTGGAGTAATATATCTGACCACATGCTCCTGCTGTCTGCAATATGTTGGGAAAACAATCTGCGAATTTAGACGCCGCATTGGGGAACATCTTGGCGACATCCGAAACAAAAGAGACACCACCCTGGCGAGACATGTTGCAGAGGTCCACGGTGGTGACTCAAAAATGATCAGTTTCCAGGGTATTGAAAAAAATCAGGTAATCTATGAGGGGAGGTGACTTGGATAACAAACTACTACGCAAGAAACTTGAATGGATATTCCGGCTACGTACAGAAAAGCCGCAGGGACTGAATGAACGAAGCAGTTACACATGCCTTAAATAGCCCTGTATAATCTAACCCATTGGACCTCTAACTCATTGGTCTAAGACGTAGTGGCATGTATATATATCCGCTCACCCGATAATCTGCAGGGTACCTATCTATATATCCCGATCTATCTACACTTATCTATATCCCTAATAAGGTATTTCTCCATTCTGCACATGTAGTGCTATGCTAATGCAAGATACACTATATCTGACAGTTTATTATAATGCACGTATCGGCGCAGCTGTTTCCCTGTCTGAAATACCACATGTGCTGAGGTTTACTTCATTTCCCTATTTGCGCTGATTCGCCGTCTCAGCCAAGCCTCCCTCCTGATTCTCGTCCCTATTTAAACAGCAGAGAGGCGCGGGCGCGTACGGCCATACCTGTGCCGGTACCAAATCACACACCATGTGCAGACGCTCTCTCCGCTTTGCTTGGCTACAATGTTAATATTATAACTGGATACCGGCAAATACTCGTGAGGAAAAGCCCGCAATAGGGTTGTCAGGATTCGAACCCGTGACCAGCCACATCCCAGGCGGTAGCCCTGCTTACTAGGCTACCGTCCTCTCTGGACATTCCTCCCTGAAGCCTATTAGTTAACCTCAGTCTTGCCTAGCCTTGCTCATTACCCTTGATTCCCCACACCTGGTACTTCCCTATATAGTCCAGCCCCTTGCACTCCAGTTTGCTGATTATTGAGCTCCTGAGCCTTGATCAAGCTTCTCCTCATCTGTTGCTCCTGCTACTGCTGGAAGTCCACTGCTGACCAGGAATTGCCTACCGACTACTCTTCTGCCTTATCCCTACCTACTGAACTGCTACCACCGTTGCCATCTGGATTGTCTGACCACGCTTACTGCCGCCTGCCCTGACCCACCGCCTGCCTACCGACTACTCTTCTGCCTTATCCCTACCTACTGAACTGCTACCACCGTTGCCATCCGGATTGTCTGACCACGCTTACTACCTGCCTGCGGTCCTTGCCACTGGGCTCCACTCCTACCTCCAGCCAGCGGTCCTCTGACTCAGGTGAGCCTGTAGGACTGTTACAAGGGTCTTGGAAACTCGTAGAGTAGGGGTAGCATAGACCAACCAGATGTGAGCCTAGCGGTAGTTAGGGTCCGCAATTCATTAGCTAAACAATAGATCAGTGCGATACAAAGATACAGGGACACAAGTGTGATTTTTTTTTTTATCTGTGATGTAGTACAGTAGGGCAACACAGAAATTAGAGCCCACAGTGTAGAGTGACATCACTTCTGAGGTGGAATAGGGTAGTAAAGGTATACATACAGTAATAGCGTGCATTACAACAATACTGCACGCATGCTGGATACCTATCCACCCCAGCATTGAATTGGCCTATTTATGTAAAGGGATTTATTTCTTTTTAATGGATACGCTAATAAAGATTTGTTATGTTAGTTTTAAAACCGTCCAATACAGTCAGTGAATTAATAGAGATCATTACATTAGTCGTTAATCTTAAGGGTTAACTTTGTAATTTGCCTTTGGATACACAGCAAATCCAAATCCGTCCCTTTTGATCAGATAATAGGGGAACTGATGCAAGGAAAATCAAATTTCAAAATGAAATCAATGGCTTGCAAGTTTCCGTTTCAGCACAGTGGAGACACACGTGGTAGAGAGGATAAAGTCCACTAAAACCTCCAAATTCATACAGTCGTACATAAAACCTCTAAAGCTACTAAACCAGGATAGGAACAATGTAGTGTCTTCCAGTGTGATTGAATCACCACCCTTCAGATACAAGAAGAAAAATATGGTGCAGGTCTTATCATCAGAGGTTCTGAATGGTTCCCGTTTGCACCGTGTCCACACAGCGCTGGTAACCATGTGCAGATCTTAGATTTGATTCAACTCAAGAACCTGTGCACAGGTTAGGAACAAACATAGGGCAGGGCCTCTAGCATATATACTGTATATATATAGAAAGGATTTATTAATCTACTCACAGTGAAAATATAAAAGAGCACAACCTTTTTGAAGACCTCTTGTATATAGAGTGAGCCACGTGAATGTGTAGCCACAACTCATACAAGGCATATGTAGTTGTACAGTATATGATGCTCACCATGTCATGCATGGTTGAGCTGAGTTCACCACTCTTTGCAGCAACTCTTCATTCTTGCTAATAGGGGAAGGTCTCAAGCAGGGGAATTATCTCTATGATGTCCATATGCCTTAAGAGGACATATCAGCAGGTATTGTCCATTAGGGAACACTCTTTTTATGCAGTGGTCCCCATGATAAGCGCACCAGTTTCTTGTCATTGTTTGAGTTAAACGTCTGTTTTTTCTCATTTTAGATGTGCCAAAAAGAATGGCTTTTTCTGCCCTGGTTTAAACTAAAATGTTGAGGTGGCCAGCTGTTGTCTACCTTCTAGATCTGGAGTCCCAGAATGCTCCATTCACTTCTATGGGCACTACAAGAGCAGCCCAGTTGTAGTTTCACTGCAGCTCGAGTGGTAAATGTTGCAGACCCCTGTTCTAGATTCAGTTATGAAGTTGAAATCCACGATATTGGCACATGTTCTAGATTACATTTCTGGTGGAAAGAATTTTGCCACATTGGGACAGATTTTTGGCTTAGAGACAGAACCTTGGTATATTAGAACATATTTTTGGTTCAGAGACAGAACTTTGGTGTATTGGGGCAGATTTTTATCTCAGAGACACAATATTGGTAGATTCTAACACATTTTTGGCTGGGAGACAGAATTTTGGTGCATTGGGACAGATTTTTAGGGTAGGTGGTAGAAACTAGATCCAGCATCAGCCCACTGTGATAAATTTGGCACATTTTAGATATGAAATGACTGTCTACAAATTCGACAGGATTAGTAAATCTGGCCCAATATGTCTTTGTTATACAGGTGAAGAACACTAATAATGTATTCACATCTTTGTTTTAGACCAGGCATGGTGATAGGTACTTAGAAATCTTTATGCCAGTCACATAATGACCTCCTTAGCATCATCAATTATGTTCCTTCTATTTAGTTACTGTAGTATAATAACTTGTTTTAATGACCACTCATGTTCATTTCTTCTTTGTCTGCTCTAAGTCTCTGCCAACATTTGGAATTCAGCAGCTGTAGCATAAATGATTATTTATTGTAGCGTTCTGTCTTGATCAGAGTTTGTCTTATTTTTATTTCTTTGTGCTAATTTTACAGCTTTTACGCAGCTACTGAATTTTATTTGACACTTATGTGGAGGCTCACATGTCACAGCAGAAGCTTTATTGTACCGCGAGCGTTAGAGACTCGGAATAAATCAAATGATCGTGTTATTGTGTCTCGTAAGGTAAAACGTCTCATTTCCAAAGAGTGCTAATTAAGTGGGCGGCCAAAGAAGGGCATACAGTCAGTGTTAAGAATAAAGATGTCACATTCAATTATCTACCACCTTGGAGAGACTGGAAGTTCTCAGGAAATACACATTATCATTATTATTATCTTGCCTTCAGAAGTGACAGCACTCTTTGAGAAAAAGAAATAGCTGTGGTATATTCCTTGCACAGAAAGGTTATCTAAGGGCGGCATCTCTGATATCAATAATGTTCTTTCCAATAAAGATCTCCGGCTTTAAATTTTTAGCTGTGACCTTTTGGTTCCTGCCATGTTCTTCAGCGGAGGAGGAACAATGCTTTCATTTAAAGACCTGAACCTCCTCATCTGTCTATTCTCTTCAGCAACAGAATGGAACATGACATGTCTCTCAGACTTTTTGTAAGCTACAGTTCTTAGTGGAGTCTTTTTAAGTCTATGGAAGAAGGTCAAGTTAATCTCAAACCTTGAGGTCAAGTTAAACAACAATAAGTCAAAATGAGGAAATGCAATATATGTCTTTCTAAACTTTTAAAAAACATTTGATACTGTACCATGCGTAAAATGAGACTGCTGGGACTAGGGGGTAAATGGGTGTAAATGGGTTAAGAAATGTCTCAGATATAAAATAGGATAATTTTTAATGGTACATCCTTAGAATGGTACAGCCCTGTCACTAGTCGGGTACAAGACACAAATGGAGAAAAAAAAAATCTGTTGAGAAAAAAGAGTGTTGGTCAAAGTGGCCCTCCTAGAGGTGTCCAAGGAGGGCTTTTGAAACAGGCAGGGTGCCAAGAGGGAGAGTAATTAGAACAATAGAATATTAAATAGTTAAATTCTGGGATTGAGGTGGAGGTCGACTGCCCAGTAGAATCAATCTACTGCATAGGAAACCAGCAACAATCATAAAAAGGAGAGAAGTGGTTCCAAGGGAGAAATTAAAGAGACTATAATGCCTCAAGAACATTCAAAGACTATAGTGCCTCAAGAATGCTCAAAGACCATATAGCGGCCGGTTTAAACAAAATGATGTTCTAGTAAAATTGATAAGAGCAGATAAAAATAGTTAAAAGCAATATGGATAAAGTGTCAGAAATACAACTTACTTTACTGAGGAGAAGGCCAATGTGATAGAACTCAAGACACCCAAGGTCCAAATCCCCCCTGCCAGGATCGTTTGTAGATTTGTGGGAAATAAACACTGCAGTATCTGATACTTCTGGTGTTTATCCTCTTTATTCTTTAAAAATCACAGGAGGGCTCAACGCGCTTTGGGAGATGGGTAACCCCCTTCATCAGGAGCAGTACAAGTAAGATAAAAAAAGAGCAAATGCAGTTATAATGATACAACTTACCCAGGAGCCTTATATACCTCATCTCATAAGGCCATGTGTTGAAAATGGAGGTGGGAAGGACGTCGATTCCTGCAACAGGAGGTGAGAAGGACGTCACTTCCTGTATCAGGGGTGGGAAGCATGCGGATACCACAGAGGAAGCCACTGCCATCCTAAAAAAACATTGCTGCATGTTTACAGTTTGCACAAGAGCACCTGGATGTTCCACAGTAGTACTGGCAAAATATTCTGTGGACAGATGAAACCAAAGTTAAGCTGTTTGGAAGAAACACACAACACTATGTGTGGAGAAAAAGAGGCACAGCACACCAACATCAAAACCTCATCCCAACTGTGAAGTATGGTGGTGGGGGCATCATGGTTTGGGGCTGCTTTGCTGCATCAGGGCCTGGACAAATTGCTATCATCGAAGAAAAAATGAATTTCCAAGTTTATCAAGACATTTTGCAGGAGAACTTAAGATCATCTGTCCACCAGCTGAAGCTCAACAGAAGATGGGTGTTGCAACAGGACAACGACCCAAAGCATAGAAGTAAATCAACAACAGAATGGCTTAAACAGAAGAAAATACGTCTTCTGGAGTGGCCCAGTCAGAGTCCTGACCTCAACCTGCTGAGATGCTGTGGCATGACCTCAAGAAAGCAATTTACACCAGACATCCCAAGAAAATTACTGAACTGAAACAGTTCTATAAAGAGGAATGGTCAAGAATTACTCCTGACCGTTGTGCACGTCTGATCTGCAACTACAGGAAACGTTTGGTTGGAGTTGTTGCTGCTAGAGGAGGTTCAACCAGTTATTAAATCCAAGAGTTCACATACTTTTTCCACCTGCACTGTGAATGTTTACATGGTGTGTTCAATAAAAACATGGTAACATTTAATTCTTTGTGTGTTATTAGTTTAAGCAGATTGTGATTGTCTATTGTTGTGACTTAGATGAAGATCAGATCACATTTTATGACACTTTTGTGCAGAAATCCATATCATTCCAAAGGGTTCACATACTTTTTCTTGCAACTGTATATAAATACAAAAAAAAAAAGTGTTGAAAAAGGATGTCATCTCTAAGCTGATTAGGGACCCTAAAGGCTTAATAAAGGTGATCCTGGGCTTTAATATGTATTCATATATATAAAGGGACTTCCTCTAATAGGCATAGTAAAAGACAAATACTAAAAAAGCCAATGAGTAGTTTAAATGTTAATAAGTCTAAAAATGTTGTGTTTACGGGACCTAAAATGACTGGGTATACTAAAAAGGGTCACATAGGAATAGAAAATATATATGTAAAAATGGAACAGCAAAGGGGAATATAAAATATATATAAAAATGGACTTCAAAAATCAATTAGAATCAACATGACGCCGCATAAATACATGGCTAAATAGGTAAATAAATGCATTCAGAAATTCATACTGACGATACATGATATTGTCAGTGCAGGAAGTGTTGCATAATCGAAACATAAAGGGATAGTGTTAAAAACGTGCACGTATTTAAGCAAAAAGATTTTTGGATTAACAGAGATCACTATGGTATACTGTTTGGTATACAATGTAAACTAGTAGTTAGTGTATTCCAATAATTTGTTTAGTCCAAAGGGAGATAGTGTATTGAAGCGGAAACCTCCCTTGCGTTCCACCTAGGCGGAAGTCTGTGCTGCACCTAGCAGACCGGAGGCACACTTACCCAAACGAGGGTGCGTTTAACCGCTATCGGGATCGGAAGTACAGCTCAAATACCCACTCCACCTCAAATATATTTGGGCAAATCCCTAGGAGACTGGTGCCCTTATGGCCCCAGGTTCAGCACCATTTTCCAGCCGCAACAGCTTGTTAACCCTTGACCACCTAGGGACTTTACACATGCGTTCCATGCTGGAACGCATGCTTCCCACCCCTGATACAGGAAGCGATGTCCTTTCCACCTCCATTTTCAACACATGGCCTTATGAGATGAGGTATATAAGGCCCCTGGGTAAGTTGTATCATTATGACTGCATTTGCTGTTTTTTATCTTACTTGTACTTCTCCTGATGAAGGCGGTTACCCATTCCCTGAAACGCGTTGAGCCCTCCTGTGATTTTTTTAAGAATTAAGAGGATAAACACCAGAAGTATCGGATACTGCAGTGTTTATTTCCCACAAGTCTACAAACGATCCTTGTGGGGGAGGTTTGGCCCTTGGGTGTCTTGAGTTCTATCTCATTGGCCTCCTCCTCAGTGAAGTACCGTATTTTTCGCTTTATAAGACGCACCTGATGATAAGACGCACCTAGATTTTTGAGGAGGAAAATAAGAAAAAAAAAATTTGAACCAAAGGGTGTGCTTTTGGAGGGGTTTTGAACTAATGGTGTGCTTTTGGAGGGGTTTTGAACTAATGGTGGTCTGTGGATGACGCACTGTTATGGGGGGACCTGTGGGTGACGCACTGTTATGGGAGGACCTGTGGGTGACGCACTGTTATGGGGGGACCTGTGGGTGACGCACTGTTATGGGGGGACCTGTGGGTGACGCACTGTTATGGGGGGACCTGTGGGTGACGCACTGTTATGGGGGGACCTGTGGGTGACGCACTGTTATGGGGGGACCTGTGGGTGACGCACTGTTATGGGGGGACCTGTGGGTGACGCACTGTTATGGGGGGACCTGTGGGTGACGCACTGTTATGGGGGACCTTTGGGTGACGCACTACTACGGGGGATGTAGCATCATATATAGCATCTTATGTAATGGGGGTCACTATTCACACAGGGACAATATACTGTGACACATAAGATCATCTTATGCTGGTCACAGTATCATGTGTCACAGTATATTGTCCCTGTGTGAATAGTGACCCCCATTACACCACAGGGCACACAGTAGACTTTATATGTAAAATCTTTTAATGGCTCTGCTTTCTTCTATACCAGTACTCACTATAAAAGCAGCAGTCCGGCCAGCACGTGACGTCACTCACTCAGTCAGTCACGCTCCTGCCAGCTTCATTAATGAAGTGGGAGGAGCATGACCGAGTGAGTGACGTCACGCGCCGGCTGGACCGCTGCTTTCATAGTGAGTACTGGTATAGAAGAAAGCAGAGTGTAATGAAGCCGTTTTCATATGTAAAGTCTATAATCTTCAAGCAGTGTCTCTGCTTTAAACTAGGGCAATCCTCTGTAGTGCAACTCACTATGAAAGCGGCAGGCAGAGCGGCAGCGTAACCTCGCGATTCTCACTCATTAATGCTCCTCCCACTTCCTTCCCATGAATGAGTGAGAATCGCGAGGTTACGCTGCCGCTCTGCCTGCCGCTTTCATAGTGAGTTGCACTACAGAGGATTGCCCTAGTTTAAAGCAGAGACACTGCTTGAAGATTATAGACTTTACATGTGATAATTACCGTGAGCGGGGTCCGATGTATTACAGTACAGTGACTGCATCGGGCCCCGCCGCGAGTGTTGCCAGCCTCCGTCCCCTCCTCCCACCCCTCTGATACATTGCGGCTTGCGATGTATCAGCGTCACCAAAGTAAACATGGCAGTGTTCGCTTTATAAGACGCACTGCCATTTTCCCCCCACTTTTGGGGGGGAAAAAGTGCGTCTTATAAAGCGAAAAATACGGTAAGTTGTATTTCTGACACTATCTAGATTGCTTTTAACTATTTTTATCTGCTCTTATCTATTTTACTAGAACATCATTTTGTTTAAACCGGCCACTATATGAGGCACTTGAGGCACTATAGTCTTTTAATGTTCTTGAGGCATTATAGTCTCTTTCATTTCTCCCTTGGAACCACTTCTAGGTTTTGGTGCCCGTATGGTGGTTGACACCCTCCTCTTTTTATGATTGTTACTAGTGGGGTACCACAGGGGTCAGTACTGGGCACGATTATTTTTAATACATTTATTCCAGAGAAGAACTTAAACATTTGCAAAAAATACTAAGTTCTTTAATGTAATCAACACAGATGAGGATAATATAACTTTACATAGGGATTTGAGAAGGCTGGAGACTCGGACAGTAAAACAACAAATGAAGTTCAGTGTGGATAAATATAAAGTTATGCAATTGGTTTGAGGAAACAGAATGTATGAATATATAATAAGTAGTAAAATACTGTGTAAAATTGGGTCATTAACCCCTTAAAGACACAGCCAATGTTCACCTTAAAGGGAACCCGTCATCGCCTTTATGCTGCCCATACTACCCATACTAACAGCAGAATAAAGTAGAGACAGGTGAGTTGATTTCAGCGGTCTGTCATTTATAAGTTGAAAGTAAGTGGTTGCCGAGAACCAACATCACAATCATTGCAGACTGGGCCTGGAAAAGAGTCCCGGCCACCTGAGAAGAGTCCTGGTTATTCATGAATTCCTGCTCTCCCGTCCACCTGCTGATGACTGACAGTCTTCTACCTAGTTTTCTCTCTTTCTCTCTAGGAGAGAACTGCCAATCATCAGCAGATGGGCGGGAGATAGGAAATTATGAATAACCAGGACTCTTCTCAGGTAGATTTGACTCTTTTCCAGGCCTGGGCTGCAATGATTATGATGCTGGTTCTCAGCAACCACTTACTTTTAGCTCATGAGTAACACACCGCTGACATCAGCATTTCTGTCACTGCACTCAGTGAGGTCAGCATAAAGCTGATGACAGGTTCCCTTTAAGGACTGAACCAAATTTTGTTAAACTAACATGTCGCTTTATGTGGTAATAACTTTGAAATGCTTTTACTTATCCAAGCAATTCTGAGATTGTTTTCTTGTGACACATCGTACTTTATGTTAGTGGTAAAATTTAGTCAATATGTTTAACCTTTATTTAAAAAAAATGAATTACGTACATTTTTTAATAATACACCATTTTCTAAATTTTTATTAATTTTAAAAGTGATACCTCATAAAATAGCTAATAATTAACACTCACCATATGTCTAATTTATGTTTGTATCACTTTGTAAATGTCATTAATTTTTTTAGCACATTAGAAGGCTTAGAATTTTAGAAGCAATTTTTAAAAAATTTAAGAACATTTCCAAAACCCACTTTTTTAAGGACTAATTCAGGTATGCAGTGACTTTGTGGGACTTGCATAGTAGAAGCCATCCATAAATGACCCCATTTTAGAAATGATACCCCTCAAGTTATTCAAAGCTTTGTTAACACTTTACATTGTTCACAAGAAAGGAAAATGGAGGTGAAATTTCTAAATGTCACCTTTTTTTTGCAGATATAACATTTGAATCCATTTTTTTGCTGTAAAGCGGCAGTGGATAACAGTAAAACAAACCTAGTTATTTATTACCCTGATTCTGAAATTTACAGAAACACCCCATATGTAGTCGTAAACTGATGTATGGACACACTGAAGGGCTCAAAAGGGAAGAAGCACCATATGGTTTTTGGAGGGCAGATTTTGCTGGAATGGTGTTTTGGGCACCATGTCAAATTTGAAGAGACCCTAAGGTACCCGTACAGTGGAAACCCCCCAAAAAGGGACCCCATTTTGGAAAATACACTCCTCAAGAAATTTATTGAAGGGTGTACTGACTGCTTTGACACCAGAGGCTTTCATAGAATTTGGAAACAAAATAAAGTGTTGCTTAAGCCCCCCATTTTTCATTTTCACAATGGTTAAAAGGATAAAAAAGAACCCCAAATGTTGTTAAGCATTTTCTCCTAAACAGGGCAAAATCCCATTTGTGGTCATTAATAGAGATGAGTGAAGTTTTGATAAATTTGATTCAGCAATTTCCAAACTTCAACAAGAAATTTGATTTGTTACAAATTAATTTGTCACAAATCGCGATAAATCAGGTATATCCAGGCCGCTCTGCCTAATCATATTTAGCCCACTTTGTGGCCCAATCTCACTGTGAAGTCTTGGAACTTAAAAACAGGGAGAGTTTATCGCCGTGTGCACTATGTTCTAGTGCACCCACATTCATATTTAATCTGTTCTGTAGGTACTGTGCTGTCAGTATTATAGATTCATAGCTAATCCCTTCTGTTAAACAAAAAGCATACACCACCCTTCATTAAAGCAAAAAACCCACGCACACCCCTGCAGTGCAATGGCTCCTTAGTGGAACAAAATAAAAAAAATGGAGGCAGCACCAATAAGGTAATGGAGAAAAAAAAAGCATGTTGTGGGAGTCCAAACACATGCTTTTTAATCTTTTTAATTTTCTGTGTCAGTATTACAGGTCAATGTTAGTGACAGGTCTAATTTATCACCGTGGACTTAACTGTGCAGTGCCCCAAGAGTCAAGTACTGGCCCCATGACAGAGGGGAGGGTGGCGGCAGCAGCAGTGGTAGTAACAGTGACAATAGTGGCCCCCGTGATAGAGGGGGAAAGGTGGCAGAAGTGGCAGTACCAGTGACAGTAGTGGCCCCATAACAGTGTGGGGATGAGGACAATAGTAGCCCTATGACAGAATTGAGAGGGGGAGCAGCAACAGTGGCAGTAAGGCTGTGTTCACATCACTGTTTATTTTTCTGTTCTTGGGATCCATCAGTAGAACAGAAAACTAAAAAAAAATAATAAACCTGTACTTTGAGCATCCATAAAGCCTCTCTCAGATGATCAGTATTTCATCTTTAGGTATAAGCCAAAACCGGGAGTCAGTCCAAAACAGACATTAAATGTAATTAAAATATTTGCATCTCTTCTATGTTTTGGCCCCACTCCTGGTTTTGGCTTACAAACACTGACCGAAATACAGGATCCTTTTTTTAAAAATGTTTCTCTCCTTCTGACAGATAAGAAGAACTGAAAAATAAACAGTGATGTCATCACGGACAAACAGGAACAATAACGGCCCCATAAGAAAGTAGGGATGGGGGCCAACAGCAGTGGCAGTAACAGGGACAATAGTGGCCCCATGACAGAGAGGGAAGAATGGCAGCAGTGGCAGTAACAGGGACAATATTGGCCCCATAACAGAGTGGGAATGGGGGCCAACAGCAGTGGCAGTAACATTGACAATAGTGGCCCCATAATAGAGTGGGGAGGGGGGGCAGCAGCTTTGACAATGACAATAGCCACCCCATGACAGAGTGAGGAGGGGGGCAGCAACAGTGGCATACAGCACAAGATGGTGGCAGATCACAGTAGTAGCAGAACCCAAAAACAGCAGTGTGATAGAAAGGCCTAGTGGCATGCAAATCCATTTTAAAATGTAACATGTACATAGTATCAGTAGGCCAAGAAGCCCCATAGTAGGGATAGCAGTAGAGGCAGCTGGCGGGTGATAGCGTCAGAATGGTGCCAGCAGCATGTGGCCAGAAATAACAGCCCATTCTGCTGAATATTCCGGTGTGGCAACACACTACAGTATGATCATTAGTGGCAGAATGATCTATTCTGTTGCATCAGGCACCGGCGTCTGGAAATCCTGGTTGATCCACGCCTGATTCAACTTTATGAAGGTTAATCTCTCAACATTTAGGGAGGAAAGGCGAGTTCCCTTAGGAGTAACTATGCTCTCTGCTGCACTAAACACCCCCTCCGATGCCACACTACTGGCTGGGCAAGAAAGCATGCCCATGGCAAACTCAGCCAGTTGCGGCCACAATTCAAGTTTGCACGCTTAATAGTCCAGGACAGGGATGGGCAAACTGCGGATCTCCAGCTGTTGTAAAACTACAAATCCTATCGTGCCTGGGCATGATGGGATTTGTAGTTTTACAACAGCTGGAGAGCCACAGTTTGCCCATCCATGGTCCAGGAGATCTTAGATCATGGGTGACAGGGTGCAGTCCAAGTATGCCAACACCTGCTGCATGTCCTGTTGCTGCTGGGTGGTTTCTTCAGTAGGTGGCTGAAGAAAACAGCTCATCATAGACTCCAGACTGAAGTTGCTGCGTATGGAGCTGGTGCTGCTCCTGCCCCCCCTTCCGCACACACATATCAGTCATAGCAATGGAGTGTGAGTGCAGAGGTTCCCCCCGCTCAAACCTCCCTGAGGACGAGCGATGGCAGTTGTAGGCAGCGACCAACTGACTACATAGCATGTCTCTATAGTAGTCCATTTTTCATCCCTCTCAGAAAGTCTAAAAAATGCCCCTATTTTTGACCGTTAGCGGGGGTCTAACAATGTGGATAGCCAGTAGTCATCCCTCTGCCGAATCCTGACAATGAGGCTGCCACTACACAAACATGACATCATGCATCTGGCCATTTGCACAAGGGACTTGGAGGGCCTCTCTGCCTCCATCTCTACTGCATACTACCACGGTCTGGATCATCTGCATTGTCTTCCTCATCGTCCTCCAACTCCTCATGCTCCTCTTTCTCCTCTCCCGTTGCTTGGTCAGATAAACCACTTAGTTGTTTATAAAATTCCTGGGCGTTTGTCTTCCTCCTCCTCTGCCAGTGGAGGTGCCACATCTTCTGTCTCCTTGCCAATCAGATTTGACAGCATCCCCTCCAGGATGTAAAGGAGTGGAATGATATTCATCCTGTAGTTCTGCCGACTGAGAAATAAAGTGGCCTTTTCAAAAGGCCTGAGCAAATGACACGTGTCACGCATGAGCTTCCACTGGCTAATGTGGAAGTTACACCAGGGAGTAGTTCTATCCGTCTGCAGCATTAAGAAATTGTTGACCACCTTGCTTATATAGGCGGTCTAACATATGGAGTGTGGAGTTCCAATGGGTGGAAACGTCGCATATCAGCTGATGTTGGCGAAGAGTATTTTTTGCCTTTGTAGCTCAAGGAGGGCATGTTTTGCACGGTAATAGTGGCTACAGTGCATGCACAGTTTTCTGGACATTTTTTACAGCTCTTGCAGTACAGTGGAAGACTTGGAGTGAGATTGATGAGGTGCGCCATGCAGGGCGCATGGATCAGCCCTCCCTGACGCAGAGCAGACAAAATGTTCTGCCTGTTATCGGTAACCATGGTTCCTTTTTCCAGTTGTGAGGAGACAGCCAGTGTTTGTTTTCTTTATTGATGTCGCGTAGCAGTTCCTTCCCAGTGTGGCTCCGTTCACCAAGGCTGATCAGGTGCAGAACCACATTACAATGCCTAGCTTTACATATGCTGGAGGACCACTGTGAACTGTGCCTAGATGGGAGGGTGAGGACAAGGTGGAGGATGAGGAGGCAAGGGAGTACATTGGCACAGAAATCCCAGCATTACAATGCAGAGGTGGCATTGCTATCACCTGGTCAAGTTACTGGTGTGCCTGGTCCAGAATCTCATTTACCTAGTGGGCTGTGAACGACATATATTACATAGTAACATAGTTTATAAGGCTGAAAAAATACATCTGTCCATTTAGTTCAGCCTGTTATCCTGCAAATTGATCCAGAGGAAGGTAAAAAAAAAAAAAAAAGTGAAGTAGAAGCCAATTTTCCCCATTTTAGGGGAAAAAAATTCCTTCCCGACTCCAATCAGAATAACTCCCTGGATGAACGACCCCTCTCTAGTAGCTATAGCCTGTAATATTATTACACTCCAGAAATACATCCAGGCCCCTCTTGAATTCCTTTATTGTACTCACCATCACCACCTTCTCAGGCAGAGAGTTCCATAGTCTCACTGCTCTTACCGTAAAGAATCCTCTTCTATGTTTGTGTACAAACCTTCTTTCCTCCAGACGCAGAGGATGTCCCCTCGTCACAGTCACAGTCCTGGGGATAAATAGATAATGGGAGAGATCTCTGTACTGACGAATGATATATTTATGTTCTGTCCCCAAAGCAAGGTGAATGAAGGTGTAACTGATAGCGGCTCTGTGACTTTCCTACCTTTGTATCAGAGCAGTGGAGCAGACCGGACCTGCAGAAGCTAAGGTTGGATGGATTAAAACATAGACATGGTGATTACAATACTGTAATGGCTTTGGTAGTAGTGGTATTGATACTGTCCTGTTGGTGTCTTGCTGGTCAAAAACTGATGCCTTCACGAGCCCAAAGTGTTTGAATGTCCCATCACACAGCTATGAAGCACTGAAAATGGCTGCAGGAAGTGACATGGACCAAGGCTACCTAAAACCACCCCCAGAAGAGAAAAACTTTAATAACAAGAGCAGAGCCGTGCAGCATGCAAATTCTGACCAGCAGATGGCACAACAGATCAATGCATAGAAACAACATGGTGAAGGAAGAATTGGTAATACAAATATGAGGAGAACAGCACAATTTATACATAGTTATTAGATCGCCTCTCAGTCGTCTTTTTTCTAAAGTGAATTTTGATAATCTTTCAGGTTACTGTAGTCCACCCATTCCAGTTATTACTTTAGTTGCCCTCCTCCGAACCCTCTCCAGCTCTGCTATGTCTGCCTTGTTCACAGGAGCCCAGAACTGTACACAGTACTCCATGTGTGGTCTGACTAGTGATTTGTAAAGTGGTAGGACTATGTTCTCATCACGGGCATCTATGCCCCTTCTGATGCAACCAATTATCTTATTGGCCTTGGCAGCAGCTGCCTGACACTGGTTTCTACAGCTTAGTTTGCTGTTCACTAAAATTCCTCGGTCCTTTTCCATGTCAGTGTTATGCCTCATTCACACGTCAGTGTTTTGGTTAGTGATCTCTATCAGTGATTGTGAGTCAAAACCAGGTGCATCTCTAAACGCAGGTACATTCTGTACGCTAACGTCCCCCACTGACTTGGTGAAACATTCCCACACTGGCGAGTATGGCATTTTACCTCCACCACTGCATGATGCCTGCCTGCCACTGCTTTTATAACCCTGTGCACTGCTAGTGTGTTCCGCACAGGTAGTCTCCCAAGTAGCAGACGGTGTACCCCTCCCGCGTTTGGCTGCAGGTCTCCCACTGCTTCCACCATGCTATCTCACAGGTACGCTTCCATCCTGCTTTCTCACGGGCACGCTGCCACCCTCACCCCCAATGCCTCCTCTCCACCCGGCTCCCACATTCGATCGGCTACATCATCATCTACATCTGTTTGGTCGTCACTTGTGTCACCCTCCCCTTTCTCTTGCGCACGTCCCTGACCACTCGCAACATGTGCTCCCACCCAACTTTCTTTATCGGTTGTTGCACTCCTAGAGGAGTCCGCAGCAGACCTCTCCTCCAAGTCTGTGCTGGCCTGTAACTGCTGACTGTCAGGGCAAAGCTCATCCTCCCTGAAACCGGAGCAGAGCTGGCAGCTATCATTACTTGGCTATCAGAAGAAACAACAAAAGCAAGAAGCAGGTTCAGAACAGGTGAGGGCACAGAGGCAGTTCCTGGGCCATTCCAATTGGCATTCCTGGCTGTGTGTATCTGTTGTCATTTGATTTGATGTTGAAGAGTAAGTCAACCATTCCACTACAGCTGGATTGTTGGTCGAAACACGACCGCTGGATGACAGTGGCAGCTCTGGCTTGTTGCTGCGGCTGCTACCAACGTTCTTTCTTCTGCTGCTACTTGTGCCAGCTACATTTTTGCCTCAGCCCATTGCTTTGGAGCGCCCAGACAACTATTGGCCACTAAGAATGTGGCAGCAGTTGAACAAGATAAATGCAGCAATATATTAGGCCACCCTTTAATACTGAGGCACAGCAATTCTATGTATAAACTAACAAATTACGGGTAACTTTGAATGTGTCAGCAGTTTAACAAGATGCACATGGCGAATACACTTAACTGCACTGTCCCTGCTGTCTCCCTATGATCTTCCTACAGTCTCTAAAAAAAATCTCCCTAAATCTCCCTACACTCTCATTGCACTCTCCTTATCCAATATTCTTCTATCAATAGCTTTCTGCAACACTGTCCCTATCGAATAAGCGCTTGTCACGTCTGTCCCCAAACTGAGCTCACAGTGAAATGGCGGAGACCACGCAGAATGAGTTTTTTTTTTAGGGCTGTGAAATTACGGGGGGATGACTACCTGCCGATTGGCTGGCTGCATGGCATTATGGGTCATATCGCGTTGCCGGGCTTCTTACTTTCACTTTGTAACACGTGCGGCAGCCAGGTTACAAAAAAGACAATTAGTTACCACAAAGTGCATATAAATTCAGATTCATGGTGATTTTTTCAATTTTTCTTCCATAAACTTTGGATTGAATTCCACTTTGGATTCTTCGATTCGCTCAACATTAGTCGTAAACTGCTGTTTGGGCACATGGCAGGGATGAGAAGAGGAGTGCCATATGATTTTAGGTGGGATGATTTTGCTGGAATGGTTTTCGGGCACCATGTCACATTTTAAGAGACCCTAAGTTTCCTATAGAGTGGAAACCTCCAAAAAGTGACCCCATTTTGGAAACTTCACCCTTCAAGGAATTTATTGACCACTTTGGCCCCATAGGCATTTCATAGAATTTAGAAACAGCTGTTAAAATGAAAAATTCAATTTCCTCCAATAAAACGTTGCATACATTTTTCATTTTCACAAGGTGTAACAGTGTAAAAAGCACCCCACATTTTGTTAAGCATGTTCTCCTGAACATGGCAACACCCCATGTGTGGTCGGAAACCACTGTTTGTGCACACGGCAGGGATCAGAAGGGAAGAAGAGCCATGTGGTTTTTTGGAGGGCAGATTTTGCTGCAATGGTTTTCAGGTGCCATGTCACATTTGAAGAGACCCTGAGGTACCCATAGAGTGGAAACACCCAAAAAGTGACCCCATTTTGGAAATTGCACCCTTCAAGGAATTTATTGAAGTGTGTACTGACCGATATGACCCCATAGACATTTCATACTATTTAGAAACACTTGGCTGTTAAAATCCTAAATTTCCTTTTTTCCAATAAAATGTTGTTTTAGCCCCAGATTTTTCATTTTCACAAGGGGTAACAGGAGAAAAAAGACCCCACAATTTGTTACGCAATTTCTACTGAATACGGAAGCACACCATATGTGGTCATAAACTGCTGTATTGGCACACCGCAGGACTCAGAATGGAAAGAGTGCAATATGCTTTTGGAAGGCACATTTGTAGAGACTCTGAGGTACCACTACAGTAGAAACTAGGGTTGGACGATATCAAAAATATTTCCACGATAACGATATTAAGAAATTTATCGCGATAGCGATATATATCGCGATAAATGCCCATTTAGAAGAAAAAACACTTGGGGCCACAAGGAGACATTATACTGTATTGGGGCAGCCACAAGGAGACACTATTGTCATGGTGGGGAGTGGGGGAAACCCCCCACCGTATAATGGGAACTGATACTAGGCCACAAAACAGGAATAGGGAGCAGGTCACCTCCTATAGCCGCCCTAATCCTGACCCTGATTTCCTGGCCGTATGAGCGCCCCCTGAAGGTGGGAGGGCTCATACACTCGAACCTGGATCCTACTGACCCTAACAGTCCCTTGTATAGGGGTCAGGGATAAGAGATGGCCGATTCATCCACGACACTGATAAATTGGAGTCTCCCACAGGCCTAGAAACAGAAGGGAAAAGACCATAAGCAGCAACTGAACGGCAGGTAAGTACACAGTGCAACACCAGAACACTAGCAACAACCAACACTTACCTGCCGCAGCTGAGATGGAAAGATGGAGTCAAACATCTACCCGGACCTCCGTGCGAACACCAGATGCATGGAAGCTCCAGGCAGCGCTGCATACAGGCTAATGGTTCAACAACAGACTGGGGAAAATATCAATCATCCATGCAGATCACAACACCAAACCGACCTGACATGGAACACCAGACATGACATAAACAACTAAACCCCAACATGAACCACACCAAACAACATAACAGGTGAGGAGGGGAAAGGAGACAAGGGAGATAAACGATGTCCAACTAGGATGCCCTCACACAAGAACGATTAGACATCAAGAAAGGAGTAGAGCTCCTACACATATGCAGGCAAACAACCAAACTGACCTTCAGGCCCACAACACTATATAAGAGCCAGAGGCCACACCCAGCTCCACCAAGCACACATCTTAACCCCGAACACATCAGGATGGGAAGGTACACACAACTTAAAGGGGAAGTGTCAAAACATGCACAAGGAGACATTATACTGTATGGGGACAGCCACAAGGAGACGTTATACTGTATGGGAACAGCCACAAGGAGACGTTATACTGTATGGGAACATCCACAAGGAGACGTTATACTGTATGGGGACAGCCAGACAGCCACAAGGAGACATTATACTGTATGGGGACAGCCACAAGGAGACGTTATATTGTATGGGGGCAGCCACAAGGAGACGTTAATTGTTATACTTTTATATGTCATATTTGTCACCATTTCGGGTATCTGTAACTAGTCGATTGACTTCTAGTAACAACAAAAACATTACAGGGTTAATTCTGTACCAGAACGAGTGGTTTATAGTAATCTTGTGTATTATCTCCTACTAGAAGGTGTATTGCAGGCTGTAAGCAGAAGTGTTGGTGGCGCTCCTGTCCTGTCCTGCGCTGCGCAGCCTCGCCTGTCATCTGATTCAGACGTCAGTGGGCGGAGACTGCATTATGGGAGCCTGCATGGAGGAGCCGGGGTAGCCGCTGCGGGCAGCAATTGGTACGGAATCATGCTGGGGCGGGCGGACGCAGATTTTGAAGCGGTCAGCACACATATGTGGTTATAAACTGCTGTATGGGCACACCGCAGAGATCAGAAGAGAAATAGCGCCATGTGCATTTGAGGCCTACATTGGTGATTTATACAGTACTGGCCGATAACTTCAGAAACCCCCAAAAAGGGACCCCATTTTGGAAACAACACCCTCACATTATGTACCAAGGAGTGTAGTGAACATTTTGACCCCACAGATGTTCTGTAAAACTTAATTCACAGCAGATGGTGCAAAGTGACAATTGCAATTTTTACACAGATATGCCATTTTAGTGCCCAATATGTTGTGCCCATAGTGTGCCAGTGTGAAATACACGCCCTCGTATTATTATGCTGTGCTTCATGGTTTTATAAACACCCTACATGTGGCCCTAATCTTTTGCCTGGACATACACCATGCACATTTGAGGCCTAATGTTGTGATTTACGCATCTTGTACTGACAACTGTAGAGATCCCATTTTGGAAACTACACTCCTCAATGTATTTATTGAGGGGTGGAACGAGCATTTTGACGCCACAGATATTTTGCTGAAATTAAATGCCATAAATGTGGACTTACACTACTGTTTGGGTACACTTCAGAAGGTAAAAAAACACCTTTTGGCTTTTGCAGAGCAGATTATATTTTATAGGTTGATTTACAGGCGCCATGATGCTATTGAACAGACCAAACATTTTTTATTTTTGTTTTCTCTCGACGGAGCTGTGTGGGGGATTATATTTTGCTCTATTTTAGGGTACATGCAACTTTTTCATCACTTTTTATTTAGCTTTTTGGAAGCAGGATAAACAAAAGGCAGCAATTCTGTCGCTGCTTTTGGGTTTTGTTATTGCTATGAACACCATGCTGGAAAAATGAATATGGGATCTTTATTTATCTGCCAGTCAGGATGATTACAGAGATACCAATTTTATATTTTTATTTTTTACGTCTTTACAAAACATTAAAAAAAAAAAAAATCTTGATTTTGTTTCGCCATTTCCTGAGAGCCATATTATTTATATTTTTTTGTCTGATCATCTTATACAAGGGCTTTCTTTTTGTAAGATGAGTTGATGTTTTTATTGGTATCATTTTGGGGTATATAGTACTTTTTGATCATTTGCTATTAGGCTTTTTGTAAGGCAATGAGACAAAAAACTGCTATTTTGACACCATTTTCATTTTTACGGTGTTCATCTTATGGGGTAGATCATGTACTATTTTGACAGAGCCAGTTGTTACAGATGCGGCAATACCCAATATGTTTTTTTTTAGCAATGTTACGCAATAAAACCTTTTTTTTTTTTAATCCTTTTTTTGTGTTGCTATTTTCTTAGAGCCATATTTTATTTTTATTTTTCTGCTGATCGTCTTGTGGGGGGGCTCGTTTTTTGCAGGATGAGTTCATGTTTTCATTGGTACCATTTTGGGGTACATAGGGGGTCATTAACTAATCTGAAATCCGCCTAAATTAGGCGTATTTTAGGTGTATTAGGCATTGCGCCATTGTCTGCGACTTTTTCCCACTCACGTCAGGTGTAAAATTGTGGCCGTGGCATTGACAGGGAAGGGGACGGACGGCAGGCCCAGCTTATTCATCATTTTCTACGCCCATTTTAGGCGTAGAAAATGGTTTAAATGTAAGACAGCTCGTAAGCTCTATTACATTTACAACTGGAGCTGGATGCACCGAAGTTATGGAGAAGCCTGCACCAGCTATGGGCCTTTCTTAAACGGGTTCTGCACTTTGTTTAAACTGATGATCTATCCTCTGGATAGATCATCAGCATCTGATCGGCGGGGTTCCGACACCCGGGACCCCCGCCGATCAGCTGTTTGAGAAGGCAGTGACGCTCCAGCAGCACCGCGGCCTTCTCACTGTTTACCGCTGGCCGAGTGACGTCACGACTAGTATCACTGGCCTGGGCGCGGCTAAGCTCCCAGGCCGACGTCACTCGGCCAGTGGTAAACAGTGAGAAGGCCGCGGCGCTGCTGGAACGCCGCTGCCTCTCAAACAGCTGATCGGCGGGGGTCCCGGGGGTCGGACCCCCGCCGATCAGATGCTGATGATCTATCCAGAGTATAGATCATCAGTTTAAACAAAGTGCAGAACCCCTTTAAGACCGGTGTCTAAAACGCCGGGCTTAACAAATGTGCCCCATAGTATTTTTTGATCACTCGCTATTACACTTTTTATAAGGAAATATGACCAAAAAATGGTTATTTTGGCAGTTATTTTGTCACTTTTTTTTTTTTACAGCGGTTATCTGACAGGGTAGATCATATGATATTTTGCCGCAGTGAAACCAAATATTTTATTGTTAAACACTTTTTTTTGCTTTTTTTTTTTTTACTTTTTATTTATGTCCCATTGTGGTAACATACCCTTAGGTCTGTGAAGGTTTTTAACCTCTGGTCGTAACTAGAATGTCTACAGTCCAATAGGAAACGCCAAGATGGATGAGGATGCAGATAAAAGCAAAAAAAAGTTTGATTTGGCTGCTTTGCTAAATTTTACAAAAACATTTGCTTTGTCACGAAGCGCATTTATTTGTAAGTAGTGGGTGCAATGACAGGGAGCAGTGATAGTGCCCCCCCCCCCCCCCCCCCCATCATTGTACAAGAAAAACAAGAAAAAAAATCATACATGCAACGGGCCGGCCGCCGCCATAACAAAATCTTTCGTGATCCAGATTACGTCATCAAGGCACGAATTTCGTGCAAGATCTTCAAACACGGCCCGTCGTGAGCAAATGGATCAGGTAAGTATGATTTTTTTTGTTTTTTTACACTATTTTAGGTTAAATCGATTCGTTACCATGAAGCACCAGGAAATTCGGCTTCGCGGGAAATCTAATTTACCCTGAAATTCGGATTGGGTGATTCGGCCATAAAATGGCCGTTTTCGTTCACGTTTGAGTTGCACACATACAGTGGGAGACATTTACTGTATCAAAACTGGTATACTACTGCAATATCAGACACAACCCGATGTCAGACATGGTGCTGTTTGTGGAAGAAAACAGCCATGCCCTTTTAAAACCGGACGACCACCGTAAGAGACACATTTCAGTTCTTCTTCCTATGGCGTGATAACAAACCTGCCACAGACAATGATACATTTTTTCCTGTGAATGCATAGATTTCGAAGAATGAAAATAAATTGCACAATGGTTAATTATTGGTTGATATATTCATGTATTAATTATTTTTCTTATTAATTTTTCAGACTGGAGTCCCCGACTCGATCCTTGAGCATGGATGCCCCCAAAGGAGTTTACATCAAGGCTCAGACTGGAGAAATTGAGGCTATATCACGAAGAGATATCAAATTACATAGCAGCGATGGAATGGTTTGTGACCTTGATAGATAATTTAGACATTAGGGAAGTTTCTGACACTTGCAGACATTGGTGTACCTGCAAAAGAGGCAGACCACGCAACTGTATGGGGCCCGGAGAGAGGGGGCCTGCACGGAACTTGCTCTTCTCTTCCCCGTGTAAAAAAACACTGCATTTTCATACAGCCTTCACTAGGGGGAGCTCAATGCATAGAGATTATTACAGATTCCATGGTAGTTTTATTAATTTCTATTCACTGAGCTCCCCCTAGTGGTGGCTGCAGGCAGCCAGTTAGCTTTATAATAGAAGAGAAGCAGGAGACTCATCCGTATACTTTTGTCAGTTTTTCTGGTGTAAATACAGTGATAAATACCTGTGAAGCACCTGTTCCACTTTTTTCTACATAAAAGTCGAAAGTGGGTGAGGCCCAAAGCAACTTTTTTTTTATTACAATTTGTATTTAAATACAATTTCTTCCACTTGATTTTTTTAAAAATTGGGGAAACTAGGTGCACTTGTGCTATGAGGGCCTAGGAGATCTGTGTATGCCCCTGCTTGCAGAAGTGGGAAATTCTGTCCAGCAGAGTCAAAGTGACTGTTTTATCATGACTCTTTTTTCCACTAAGAGGCAGAGCTTGTTAAGAGCTCATTTGCATCCCTTTCTTTCCAGAATTCCAGAGAAACATGTATGGCCTATAAGTCTCCTCACACGGACTAAGGCGCTCTCTCCCCAAGGAGAGATAGTTCCCCCCAAATCTTGACTTAGGCCTCTCACACAGTTAAGCCAGTTCTCTCTGCTCTGCACTGATGAGGGGCAATCACCCTGAAACAGCTGTCTGCAGATGAGGTGCTGGCTTATTTACTATCTGAGTGATATCTCAAGACCTAATTAAAGGGTTGAACATTGACTCATAGGATAGCTTCCTTACATCTGGTGGCATTAGAGGCAGAGCTTGTTAAGAGCTGATCGTCTTCACAGAATTCCAGAGGATCATGTATGGCCTATAAGTCTCCTCACGTCGACTAAGGCGCTTTCTCCCCAAGGAGAGATAGTACCCCCCAACTCTTTTTTCCACTGAAGCCATCTATTTAAACCATGAGTCTGGCTTCAGAAAACAATGGGGATCAGCAGGGGGAAATGTAGTAATTGCACAACATATACCAGATAGAACAGGGTATATAGATGCAGCATTTGTACCATCTCTCTGCTTAAATTAAGAGGGCGGGGGGTCTGAGCAGCCTATATGGGTATATGGACGGGGGGTTTCAGTGAGACTATAGCCTTAATCCTGATTAGGATAATTTGTTTTTATGATATTGATCCTTGAGTTTGAATTATGTGTCCTAGTGGACACAGGACCTGAGCAACACATGGTGAGTACAATGCTTTATGATGGGCTATATATAGAGGATTAATGAGGCTGCCCCCCCCTGGGGCACACCCTCATGTTAGGGCTACAGTCTAATGGTAGTTAGGGTGCCTGTAATGTTGAGTGTATGGGTGCAAGGCAGGACGTGTAGAGTGCATAGGCCAGTTTATGGTGCAGGAGTCAGTAACCAGACCAGATGTAGCAGAATCAACGTCTCTCTCTTTACTGTATTTCCACCGGTGCACAGTGCAATTCTTTCTAGATAACGATGTATGGATTTAGGCAAGGATGGGAGTTATGGCCCTCTTCTCCCTCTATCTGTCTCAAGTCTCTTCCTGTAGAATCGATGGCGGGCAATCATACTCTTGCAATGGTGTCTGAAATGTCCAGTGAGGGATGCAGAGTTTTGAAAATACTACTGGCCAGGTCATGTGCAGGTGTGAAGGGTGTCTTAACAGTGTTCCTCACTACAGTAAAGTCTTAGATCTTGGTAGCAGGTTACCTTATTGACTCCAATACTTGGTCGTGCAGACTCTAGGTTCTCTAGATCTCTTCTTTGCCTAGAACATGCAGAGATTGGTCAGTGTCTGTAGCTTTTTAGGCCCAAGAAGAGGGAGCACAAGTCACAACTTCCTCTCCCTTATGGGACTGCCAGAAATAGCTGAGGCAGTGCTTGCCTATTTTTGGGACTCCCATAGGGACAAAACCTTTAACTTGAAGTAAAAAACACCTGGCCTACTTATACTATTTATGTCTTATGCAGTAGAGGGACTTTTGGGCTCCCCAAAGGGACCGGGTGTGACTGTGAACACTGCAGCCCCTATAGCTATGCCACTGACCTTATTTAAATAACTGAAGAGAAATAATCAAGTCCTTCCGAATAATGCATCCACTATATACAGTAGGTCAGGAACAGAGGCAAGAATGGCAATGTATACATTTTACAAGAAAACCGATATTTGAAGTTCCACTTTACTTTTGATTACCATATTTATTGCTTGGTTCAATTATCCAGAAATTGAATCCCTTTATTAGTGAAAGTACACATTTGTAGAAAGTTTTCTCACCAAAATATAGGCCATTACCTGATATAAATCATTCCAGTGCCATGCAGCCGCAGCTCTCTACAAACCCATCAGTCATTTCCAGGATGAACAAGGCACTTGACACTTTTCATGTTTCACACTGCAAAATAATAGCATTGTGGCCATTATGAAGCCCGGCAGAAGTCACACTGGGATATCAGCTGCTAAAGTATCATTATATATAATGGCCTGGAAAAAAAAATGCTTTCAGTAGAAAGTCCACCGTGGCCAGTTCTGGCTTTTTAAAAAGTGCACTAAGCTGTCAGTCACCTGGCTGGGTAACCGAGGTTTTCTCACTCATCTAGACTTTATGAACTTTTAACTTTAACTCTTTTTAACTTTTTAGGTCGTAAATATTTTAGATCAGGTGTAGGCATATAGTATGTTCTTGAGACACTACTTGTCTTATGATATCTGCATGACGCATATTACTGATAATTTCGGGGACCATTGCAAATTGAGTTGCATACGTAGTGCACACATGTTTGGAACTCCATAGCGCCTTATAGCAGACCCAGATATTCTTTCTTAAAGGGATTTTCTGACATTCTGACGTATCCTCAGGATTGGTGAGCAGTATGAGATAAGCAGGGGCCCCGGGTGTCAGCTGTTTGAAGAGGCTGCAGCACTCTGATGAGTGCTGTGACCTCTTCCTAGGCCAATGATGTCATGTTTCTAGGTCACATGGCATAAGGGAGACTAAGTCCAATTCAAGCGTTTGGGGCTGACCTGCAATAACAAGCACAGCCACTACCCAATGGATGGCGCTGTGCTTGGTAAGCTGCAAGGATGCCACAGTGCTCACGGGAGGGCAGCGGGTACAGATATTGGACCCTCACCGTTCTCATATTGTTGACTTAACCAAAGGATAGGACATCAATATCAGAATCTCGGAAACTCCTTAAATGTAAACCTATCACCATTGAAACTTCAGTGCAATCTGCAGCCAGCATGTTATAGAGAGGAGAAGCTGAGCAGATTGATATACAGTTAGTGGGGAAAGATTTAGTAAAACTTGTATCTCCTTCATTTGAAATTCTAGCTCATTCTGGGCTTTGGAGTCAAGGAGGAGCTCCTATCATGACAGACAGCTATCTGTGTTTGCAGGACCACCCAATGGACAGGACCACCCAATGGACTCCAAAGCCCAGAATGAGCAGTAATATCAAATGACTTAAATACAAGTTCTGCTGAATCTTTTCCACAGAACTACACTGTGTGCAGAATTATTAGGCAAATGAGTATTTTGACCACATCATCCTCTTTATGCATGTTGTCTTACTCCAAGCTGTATAGGCTCGAAAGCCTACTACCAATTAAGCATATTAGGTGATGTGCATCTATATAATGAGAAGGGGTGTGGTCTAATGACATCAACACCCTATATTAGGTGTGCATAATTATTAGGCAACTTCCTTTCCTTTGGCAAAATGGGTCAAAAGAAGGACTTGACAGGCTCAGAAAAGTCAAAAATAGTGAGATATCTTGCAGAGGGATGCAGCACTCTTAAAATTGCAAAACTTCTGAAGCGTGATCATCGAACAATCAAGCGTTTCATTCAAAATAGTCAACAGGGTCGCAAGAAGCGTGTGGAAAAATCAAGGCGCAAAATAACTGCCCATGAACTGAGAAAAGTCAAGCGTGCAGCTGCCAAGATGCCACTTGCCACCAGTTTGGCCATATTTCAGAGCTGCAACAAGGTGTGCAGTACTCAGACATGGCCAAGGTAAGAAAGGCTGAAAGACGACCACCACTGAACAAGACACACAAGCTAAAACGTCAAGACTGGGCCAAGAAATATCTCAAGACTGATTTTTCTAAGGTTTTATGGACTGATGAAATGAGAGTGAGTCTTGATGGGCCAGATGGATGGGCCCGTGGCTGGATTGGTAAAGGGCAGAGAGCTCCAGTCCGACTCAGACGCCAGCAAGGTGGAGGTGGAGTACTGGTTTGGGCTGGTATCATCAAAGATGAGCTTGTGGGGCCTTTTCGGGTTGAGGATGGAGTCAAGCTCAACTCCCAGTCCTACTGCCAGTTTCTGGAAGACACCTTCTTCAAGCAGTGGTACAGGAAGAAGTCTGCATCCTTCAAGAAAAACATGATTTTCATGCAGGACAATGCTCCATCACACGCGTCCAAGTACTCCACAGCGTGGCTGGCAAGAAAGGGTATAAAAGAAGAAAATCTAATGACATGGCCTCCTTGTTCACCTGATCTGAACCCCATTGAGAACCTGTTGTCCATCATCAAATGTGAGATTTACAAGGAGGGAAAACAGTACACCTCTCTGAACAGTGTCTGGGAGGCTGTGGTTGCTGCTGTACGCAATGTTGATGGTGAACAGATCAAAACACTGACAGAATCCATGGATGGCAGGCTTTTGAGTGTCCTTGCAAAGAAAGGTGGCTATATTGGTCACTGATTTGTTTTTGTTTTGTTTTTGAATGTCAGAAATGTATATTTGTGAATGTTGAGATGTTATATTGGTTTCACTGGTAAAAATAAATAATTGAAATGGGTATATATTTGTTTTTTGTTAAGTTGCCTAATAATTATGCACAGTAATAGTCACCTGCACACACAGATATCCCCCTAAAATAGCTAAAACTAAAAACAAACTAAAAACTACTTCCAAAAATATTCAGCTTTGATATTAATGAGTTTTTTGGGTTTATTGAGAACATGGTTGTTGTTCAATAATAAAATTAATCCTCAAAAATACAACTTGCCTAATAATTCTGCACTCCCTGTATATATCAGTCTGCTCAGCTCCTTCTGCTCTGGTACGTGACTGCATACAATCACCATTTTCTCGGTGACGGGTTCCCTTTCAAGAAGAAATATATGTGTGTGCCTCGTCATATAATTAAGTACATCCTACGGTGGTGCAGGGCATATCAAGACCAGCGTACAAAACACAGGTCTTCATAAATGACGCCCATAGTTTCCACTTGATCGGACAACCAGCCATCAGCTGTAATCTATGGAGAAAACAAGTGTTTCATTTTCCTACAGCACCACCACTGGGGGAATGAAACCTTACACAGTGCCCATCCAAGTCAATGAGTTGCACAGGTAATGGAACTCAGAACAGGTCCTCCACAGCAATAGAGGAGCATGGAGAGTAAAATACAGGGACTAAACATGGATCCTACACGGACATCTTCACAGCATGTTGTCATCATGGACACAAATTGTGTGAAAGAGGCCTAAGCTGGACATCTCCTGTAAGGGCACTAGGCAGTACAATGTAAAAAGGGGCTCATTCAAGGAGGACGTGACGTGACGGGCATGGAGGAGTTAATACTACAAATATTCTATAATAAGATATCTGTGTACTCAATTGAAATGATGGTTCCTATAGTAACACTTGTCTTCTTTATAACGCAGGTAGTGCTGGACGCTGAAAAAATATTTTTACCCAAACTGCCTCAAGGTACAAAGACCAACTCCGCTGACAGCTCTCAGGAACTCTATGAAATATGTGTCTGTCCAGATGGAAAACTGTATCTGTCGGTAGCTGCATCAAGATCCACCTGCCGAGAATACAGCCGTGACTGTCAATGAGGGACTATGTAAAGCCGCTGGATAGCAGCCGTACATTTTCTATTAACTGGTGACTTTCTGCTGTTTGTTTGAACGGATTTAGATACTAAAAATCACAAAATGTGTTGGGCTGAAAATTTGTACGTCAAAACACAATTTTAAGAAGAGTATTACAATATTTTTTTAGCCGGTGTAACACAGCACAAGTTCATTCTGACTTGAAAATGAATCCTCATTGGTAGGTCTTTGGCTTAAGATGAGGAAATTACAGGATGGAGGTTTTTTTGGAGTTCGGCCACCTAATAAAATGAGTATTTTGTCGCGTCACTGAACTGTTTCGTGATTGTTGAACTGGATAATTAATATAAACCCATTCTAACTTTTTTTCCAAATTCAAGTCCATTTCTGCTTATCGTATGCATTATTATATTCACTCAATCTCAATGACCTGTCTCCAGTCTCTGAAAAAAATTAAATGGTGCCAGCAAAATACTATGCAACCTGTACTGCAATAATATATCTCCTATGGTCTGCCGTTTTTATTGTGTGTTTTATCGGGTTGTAAATTTTCTATGTATGATCTTTAAGCCCTTCAATTGGCATTTGAAGAAACAGGTAACATGCTGGTAAAACAATAAATACACTGTTTTCTTAAGATTTGGTGATTTCCTTTCTCCTTATTACTTTATTACACTTTGGCTGTCATGGTAAAATTTTCTGATGCTATATATCTGGGATGCCCAACCTGCGGCCCTCCAGCTGTTGCAAAACTACAACTCCCAGCATGTCCTAATAGCTGTAGGCTGTCCAGGCATGCTGGGAGTTGTACTGTAGTTTTGCAACAGCTGGAGGGCCGCAGGTTGAGCATCCCTGCTATACATCTTAAAATTTGGTCTAGGGGTAAAAGAATGAGAAGACATGTGAGCCTTCCTCTTTTACTTCTGACCCCCAATCGGCAGAAGACTCCTTTTATTAGCAAAAAATCTGGGTGTCACCTTTGCAACCTAAAAATACAAATGAGGTAATATGATTCTGCCAGACAGATCTATATGACTTCACAACATACTATCTGGGCACAATAAAGATACTTTAGCGCAGGAACACCAAAGCAAAAGGATTCCTTTGTCTAGATCCACGACATCCCTCCTGTATCCATCTAGCTTTTATACCAAATATTGCAATCTAGGTATATCCAATATTACATTTTTTTTATTATTTTTATTGAATTATTTTTAATTATATATATATATATATATTTTTTATAAATAAAGTAAACTCCAGCTCCAAAGGTAATTCAATTGTAGTTTACTTGCCTATTGCTGCGGCTGCGATAGTGACGTTTCGGCCGTATGGCCTTCTTCAGACTGCAGCGAGATAGATAATAGGAATACAGGTACTAAATAAATATGAGAGCATAGATGGACATAGTGAAAATATGTTGATAATACAAGTATTCATTAGTTAACACAAAATCAGATACAGCTCTAATTGTGAGTGTCCATATCCCATATGGCTCTGCATACCGTCCAATTACACAGAAAACTGTAATATACATGGTAAATCCTCATATAAATCCACAGTAAGCCATAATACAAATAAGACTCCTCTCCAGTTAGGCGAAATCAGAGCAGTTCATTAGTGGATCAAGAAACATAAAGATAAATCAAAAATTGCAGGATAGGATGTCACACTAAGAAACAGGAACTCCAAAACGAGGTGCTCCAATCCTAACGAGAACACTCACTCGATAAATGGGAAATGTGTATATATATGGATAGGGCACTCTCAGAAATCAAGGACCATGCAAAGATACAGGAAATATGTTTATTTATGCTAAAAATATGATCAACAATCAATAATAGCAGCATAATAGATGTGTTTGAATACACCACTCCTAAAACACCTGCTTGGTTGGCAGTGAATAAATACCAGCAGAATAAAACAGTAAACACAAGCAGTAAAAATAGCAGCAAACTACGATTGAATGGGTAAGTAGCAGTAATGTAATCGAATATGGACAATCCCAATAGTAATGACTCGATAATATAGAAATCGGGTAAGCTGCAAAAGTTCGAACTGCAAGTAAATCGACCTGCAAAATAATCGGAAGTCAAAAGTGTCCACTACTAATGATCGATGAGAAAACTTCAAAGTTCTTTACTTAATTCCACCAAAACCAATCCGTCCTTAAACATTGATTATAGTTAATATCGTTGTGAAAACTTTCCTGAATAAAGCGGCGTCCCGCTGAAACAGGATGGGTAGCGGCGTCCCGCTACTTAACAGCTTGCAAGCGATTATTTATTTACCTTTAATCCAGCTTCTATCGAAACAGACTTTACCGAACCTTGGGATATTTTCACTCCCTGCGTTGTGCACTCTGGTATCAGGAGTTTCTTCTTAATGGAAACCACGCTGGCGGGCTGTTATTCAACACGTGGGCCAGTGATGTATCGGTCCCTCTATGTGTTAGCCGTCAAATCGCGTAGGTAACTTTTGAAGATATTAAATCCCTCTTTTTATGGGTCGGTTGCAGTCGATAGTTGGTAAATGTATCTGATCACAAATAGCGGGGGATGTGGCACCAGATGCGTTTCGGGGTACTTGCATTCACCCCTTCCTCAGTGGTAGACATTGCAGCAGGGTAGTCCTTTTCTAAAAATGTATCTTTCATTTTGTCCGCTTCTGTTACACTATAGTCACAATTTGAAACAGAAGCGGACAAAATGAAAGATACATTTTTAGAAAAGGACTACCCTGCTGCGATTTTAGATACAGCATTACAATGGGTTAGAGATATGGATAGAAAAACCTTTTTTGAGGAGAAGGGGACATACAAACCTGAATCTGACCAGGAGATCCTGAGGATGATTCTACCCTTCAGTGAGGACTATAGAAAGATACGACACATTATTACTAGACATTGGTATCTATTACTAAAAGATAAGACGATAGGTACATTAATGCCACCATATCCTAAAATTACCTTTTCGAAGGCCTCCAACTTAGGCCTGAAAGTGGCACCAACAATTAAAAACCATCTAAATAAGGAACTTACCATCCCCAGTTGGATGGGCCTACAGGGCTTTTTCAAATGCGGAAGCTGTAGGAACTGCAAGATTACATCCTTTCAAAAAAGAACGAAAGAATTAGTATCAACTACTAATAACCATCGTCATATAATTGAAGATTGCCTGACATGCAGCTCTGAGAATGTGATTTATGTCATAGAATGCCCGTGCAAACGCCAATATGTAGGGAGGACCAAAAGATCCCTGATAAAAGGGATTTCAGAGCACATAAACAATATAAGAGAATGTTTTGAAAATCACTCCCTGTCCAACCATTTTAAAATCAGTCATGATCAGGACCCCTCGGGAATGAGATTCCTAGCAATGGATAAAGTGGAAAAAGAGTGGAGGGGTGGTAATCATATCGAAAAGATGTCCAGACTTGAGACTAAAAGGATCTTTGAACTTGGTACCCTGTTACCTAATGGCCTTAATTCTGAATTTGAGCTTTTTGGATTTTTATGACTTCAGAGTGGGCACTTATCTGTTGATGACTAACCGGGCTTTTGTTTCTACTTGGCCCGGTTTCTCCTTAACAGATGGGTTCCCACTTTCCTCCCACAACCCTCCACACTGTTTTTATCGATTTTTTACATTGAACTATACCTAATTTTTAAATCGAATCTTTTATATTGAATTTTTTATCGATTTTTATCGTACTCTTCATTTGCACTTCTTATTGAATCTATAATGATTATATATATATGTATTCAATAGACTGTCAGATAATCCAACATTAGTGTTATTAATATATTCCTGTTTGACATTGTATCATGAATACCCTATAATTCTGATAATCCAATCAGCAGTATATGTGATGTCTTTACAATTTAGACATAAAAAAACCGCACACATGCCGCAACGATAACGCAACATGCATAGGTGCGTTTTTTCTTCAGATGATACATGTATTCATTATGAACAAACGTATGCAATTATATACATCTAGGCAATTGTTAAAGTACGAAATTTGCTATTTTCACTCTCATTCTTGGGCAATATATATGAACCAACAACAGACATTTGTGTCCTATACCAGTCTGAGTAAATACATACACCTTACAAACCGGAACTGACGTTTTTCAATTAACTACCGAGCCCATGATTAACGTAATAGTGTGATCACTATAAAAAAGGAATGCCAAAGGGGGGATGTCTACCACTCAGGAAGGGGTGAATGCAAGTACCCCGAAACGCGTCTGGTGCCACATCCCCTGCTATTTGTGACCATATACATTTACCAACTATCGACTGCAACCGACCCGGAAAAAGTGGGATTTAATATCTCCGAAAGTTACCTACGCGATTTGACGGCTAACACATAGAGGGACCGATACATCACTGGCCCACGTGTTGAATAACAGCCCGCCCGCGTGGTTTCCATTAAGAAGTAACTCCTGATACCAGAGTGCTACAACATCGCCGGCACAACGCAGGGAGCGAAAATATCCCAAGGTTCGGTAAAGTCTGTTTCGATAGAAGCTGGATTAAAGGTAAATAAATAATCGCTTGCAAGCTGTTAAGTAGCGGGACGCCGCTACCCATCCTGTTTCCGCTTTATTCAGGAAAGTTTTCACAACGATATTAACTATAATCAATGTTTAAGGACGGATTGGTTTTGGTGGAATTAAGTAAAGAACTTTGAAGTTTTCTCATCGATCATTGGTAGTGGACACTTTTGACTTTCCGATTATTTTGCAGGTCGATTTACTTGCAGTTCGAACTTTTGCAGCTTACCCGATTTCTATATTATCGAGTCATTACTATTGGGATTGTCCATATTCGATTACATTACTGCTACTTACCCATTCAATCGTAGTTTGCTGCTATTTTTACTGCTTGCGTTTACTGTTTTATTCTGCTGGTATTTATTCACTGCCAACCAAGCAGGTGTTTTAGGAGTGGTGTATTCAAACACATCTATTATGCTGCTATTATTTTATTATTGATTGTTGATCATATTTTTAGCATAAATAAACATATTTCCTGTATCTTTGCATGGTCCTTGATTTCTGAGAGTGCCCTATCCATATAACATAGTAACATAGTACATAAGGCCGAAAAAAGACATTTGTTCATCCAGTTCGGCCTGTTATCCTGCAAGTTGATCCAGAGGAAGGCCAAAAACCCTGTGAGGTAGAAGCCAATTTTCTCCACTTTAGGGGAATAAAAAATTCCTTCCCGACTCCAATCAGGCAATCAGAATAACTCCCTGGATCAACGACCCCTCTCTAGTAGCTATAGCCTGTAATATTATTAAGCTCCAGAAATACGTCCAGGCCCCTCTTGAATTCCTTTATTGTACTCACCACCTCCTCAGGCAGAGAGTTCCATAGTCTCACTGCTCTTACCGTAAAGAATCCTCTTCTATGTTTGTGTACAAACCTTCTTTCCTCCAGACGCAGAGGATGTCCCCTCGTCACAGTCACAGTCCTGGGGATAAATAGCTGATGGGATAGATCTCTGTACTGACCCCTGATATATTTATACATATTAATTAGATCTCCCCTCAGTCGTCTTTTTTCTAAAGTGAATAACCCTAATTTTGATAATCTTTCAGGGTACTGTAGTTGCCCCATTCCAGTTATTACTTTAGTTGCCCTCCTCTGAACCCTCTCCAGCTCTGCTATGTCTGCCTTGTTTACAGGAGCCCAGAACTGTACACAGTACTCCATGTGTGGTCTGACTAGCGATTTGTAAAGTGGTAGGACTATGTTCCTATCACGGGAATCTATGCCCCTTCTGATGCAACCCATTATCTTGTTGGCCTTGGCAGCAGCTGCCTGACACTGGTTTTTGCTGCTTAGTTTGCTGTTTATTAAAATTCCTAGATCCTTTTCCATGTCAGTGTTACCGAGTGTTTTACCATTTAGTATGTACGGGTGACTTGCATTTTTCCTTCCCATGTGCATAACTTTACATTTATCAGTGTTAAACCTCATCTGCCACTTATCTGCCCAAGCCTCCAATCTATCCAGATCCCTCTGTAGTAGTATACTGTCCTCATCAGTGTAAATTACTTTACACAGTTTAGTGTCATCTGCGAAAATTGATACTTTACTATGCAAGCCTTCTACAAGATCATTAATAAATATATTGAAGAGAATAGGGCCCAATACTGACCCCTGAGGTACTCCACTAGTGACAGTGACCCAATCTGAGTGTGTACCGTTAATAACCACCCTCTGTTTTCTATCACTCAGCCAGTTACTTACCCACATACAGATGTTTTCTCCCAGTCCGAGCATTCTCATTTTATATACTAACCTTTTATGTGGTACAGTGTCAAATGCTTTGGAGAAGTCCAGATATACGACATCCATTGATTCGCCGCTGTCAAGTCTAGAACTTACCTCCTCATAGAAACTGATTAAATTAGTCTGACATGACCGATCCCTCACGAAGCCATGCTGATATGGCGTTATTTGCTTATTTCCGTTGAGATGCTCTAATATAGCATCTCTCAGAAAACCTTCAAACAGTTTACCCACAACAGATGTTAAACTTACCGGCCTATAGTTTCCAGGCTCTGTTTTTGGCCCCTTTTTGAATATTGGCACCACATATGCCACGCGCCAATCCTGTGGGACATTCCCTGTCAGTATAGAGTCTGCAAATATCAGAAATAAGGGTCTGGCTATGACATTACTTAATTCCTTTAGGATACGGGGGTGTATGTCATCCGGTCCTGGCGATTTGTCTATTTTAATCTTTTTAAGTCGCTGATGTACTTCTTCCTGGGTCAGACAGGACACTTTTAATGGGGAATTTATTTTTACATTCTGCATGTCATCTGACAGTTTATTTTCCTCAGTGAATACATTGGAGAAAAAAATATTTAACAGCTTTGCTTTCTCCTCGTCGCTCTCTGCGACTCCCCCCTCATTGCTCTTTAAAGGGCCAACACCTTCAGATTTATACTTTTTAACATTTATATAATTGAAGAACATTTTAGGGTTAGTTTTACTCTCTTTGGCAATTAATCTCTCGGTCTCTAGTTTGGCCGCTTTTATTTGTTTTTTACATGTTCTATTTTTTTCCTTATAGTTTTTCAGTGCTTCCGTGCTACCCTCCTGTTTTAGTGTTTTATATGCTTTCTTTTTGTCATTTATTGCTTTCTTTACAGTTCTATTTATCCACATTGGTTTCTTTTTGTTCCTTAACCTTTTATTACCATACGGTATGTACCTCTGACAATGAGTTTTTAGGATGTTTTTAAAGATATCCCATTTTGTGTCTGTATTTGTGAGGACTTTGTCCCAGTTAGTTTGGCCTATGGCCTCTCTTAGTTGGCTAAATTTAGCTTTTTTGAAGTTTGGTATTTTTGTTCCTCCCTGTAGAAACGCTCTTTTGAATGATAATTGGAAGGTTATTACTTTATGGTCACTATTTCCCAGGTGTCCCCCAACCTGCACGTCTGTTGTTCTGTCAGGTCTATTGGTTAATACTAAGTCCAGTATGGCCATCCCTCTAGTCGGGTCCTGAACCAGTTGGGAGAGGTAATTGTCTTTGGTTATTGCCACGAACCTGTTTCCCTTATGAGATATACAAGTTTCAGTTTCCCAGTCTATATCTGGGTAGTTGAAGTCCCCCATAATAACCACCTCATTATGATTTGCCGCCTCGTCTATCTCGTTTAGTAGTAGATTTTCTGTGGACTCTGGTATATTCGGTGGTTTATAGTAAACTCCTATTAGTAATTTATTGTTGTTTTTAGCTCCATGTATCTCTACCCACAGTGACTCCACATGTTCATGTCCCTCACTTATATTTTCTCGGACTGTGGGCTTTAGACAGGACTTTATATAAAGGCAGACCCCTCCCCCTCTCCGGTTTTGACGATCCTTTCTAAACAGACTGTAACCTTGTACATTAACTGCCCAGTCATAGCTTTCATCCAGCCATGTCTCAGTTATTCCCACTATGTCATAGTCCTCCTCACACATCACTAATTCCAGTTCACCAGTTTTATTAGTCAGGCTTCTGGCATTAGTATACATACATTTGAGAGGTTTATGTATATTTTTTCCCCTACACCTTTCCTTCTGTACTGTTCTAGTCCCTCCTTCCATTCCTCCCCCATTCTTATTACCTTGCCCCCGGTCTCTATCTGCACTATCTTCCCCTCCTATAACGTAATTACCCTCCCCCCCAGTCCCTAGTTTAAACACTCCTCCAACCTTCTAGCCATCTTTCTCCCTTTCTCCCCAGCACAGCTGCCCCTTCCCCATTGAGATGCAGCCCGTCCCTACGATAGAGCCTGTAGCCGATAGAAATATATATATACATAAATCAAAAATTATAAACAATCTCCATATAAACCATTGGGTAATGTTGCATTATTGTAACTTAGTATTGGACCAGACACAAAGGTCATCTAGTTACTTTCATTAAGGTAAAATAGTAAAGTCAGGGTTCTGTTGTAAAATCGTAGGAATAATAGACATGTCCAAGGGCCCAGAGACTCACTTACCTAATGCCGCTGGTAGAGGGAAAAAGGACGTGGTAAGTATAAGCGCTTGTGGAAGAACAGCAGATCACGTTGTATGGTAGGTGAAGGGCGCTGTAGAAGACATGTGTGGGGAGATATTCAAATACACTCGCGCTTCTCTGCTGGCATCAAAGGGTAAATGTGATAAACAGGCACAGGTCAGGTCAGGCAGTTGAGGGTCAGAATCCGTAACCAACCAGAGGTTGGTACATGACCAGACAAACAGAATATCACACCTTCACAGGATACTAGCAAGCTAGACTACCTATTGCCCATGCACCCTCCACTAGGGGAAGGTGCCTTAAGTACCCTGTGAGAAGTAATTGGCTGGAGAAGACTAGGGTGCAGACACTGGTCCTTTAAGAGGTGGCGAGTGGGCAAATGCACCCTTGGGACAGACCAACATAACAGTCACCAAGTTTTTAATTACTGCAAAGACCTCCAGTGTAAGACTGTCATGCCTCCTGGATGCTGCTTTGAGCTATTGCTGGTTCCCACCACTATCAACACTAAGGTATGTGCCCTTCTTCTCCACTAAGACATTAACGGTATGGCTACTCGGCGACACTGGTCTCCCAGCCAGGATTGGAGTAGCATCGCAGTGTAGTGTAGTGTAGTGGTGGTCTCATAGAAAGGAATGGGGTTTGCAGCATGAGTCACATATGTGCCGTGACTGTTGACCCCTCAATTGAAAAAAATCCAACTCTGCAGTCACAGCACACATGCGACTCGCACTGCAACCATATTCATTTCTATGGGATCACAGCTGCAATGCAATGCTCCTGAGATCCTGGCCACAACCAAAGTCGATGTGTAGCCGTACCCTAATCCTGTAAATGCTCTGGGAATACTGCAGGGGATAATCAGTGGTCGTGTTGCTTCACCACACGTGGCAGACTCCAGTTCTCTCTGCCCTAGCACTCTGTATATATGCTTACACTGGCCCTGCTATCATTCTGTCTTCAGCACCTTCATAATAGTCATGTGACCAAAAGGTCCTGCTGCTCGTGTACAATGCATAGCATAACACAGTTTGGATACTAGGTGGCAGCACAGCAATGGACTTAAGAAATCATACATATCTCAGGCTGTATGAAATGGATGAACATTACGGTAAAGTACATTTATGAGCAGATAATGGCAGTTTCCCTTCATTTGCATCCCCTCCCAACCCTTGGTTGACTTTGATGGTTGGTTGAATTTAATGTCTTTTTTTGACATACTATGTACAGTGCCTTGCAAAAGTATTCACCCGCTTGGCTTTTTTTGTGTCTTGGCGCCTCACAACCTGGAATTAACATGGATTGCTTGAGGATTTGCATCATTTAATTTACAGAACATGTCCTCAACTTTGAATATGTTTGTTTTTTATTGTGAAGCAAACAACAAATAGGACAAAATAACAGAAAAAGTCAATGTGCATAACTATTCACCCCCCTAAAGTCAATACTACGTAGAGCCACCTTTTGCGGCAATCACAGCTCCAAGTCGCTTTGGATAAGTCTCTATGACCTTGCCACATCTTACCGCTGGGATTTTTGCCCATTCCTCCTTGCAGAACTGCTCCAGCTCCTTCAAGTTGGATGGTTTGCGCTTGTGAACAGCAATCTTTAAGTCTGACCACAGATTTTCTATTGGATTGAGATTTGGGCTTTGACTAGGCCATTCCAACACATTTACATGTTTCCCCTTATACCACTCAAGTGTTGCTTTAGCCGTGTGTTTGGGGTCATTGTCCTGCTGGAAGTTGGACCTCCGTCCTAGCCTCAAATCACGCAAGTAGTATAGGGAGACTGTACTCGTCAAATTAAAAGTGACAGGTCGACACGCCCTTTCCCCGCACTTAACCCCGCCCACTACATCTACAACCCCTCCCAGTCCTCCCAAATCCCCGCCGATCACATGCCCCAAACCACGCCTAAATACCGTCCATTCAACACCCCTTATTCTGTTAGATCTGATATTATGTTAGTAATTCAATTAAGTTTTAATATCTTTAAAAATAAAATATTAAGCTTGTATTAATTGTTCACCAGACCATCCCCTTAAAGGGCCACTAACCTTGCAGGCTCTTCTCACCACGTGTTGTGTAAATACAAGCTATTGCTCCCTGTTATCAGTCATTTCAGGGGAGAAGATGACTATAGGGAAGGAAAATACAGTCTATTATTATCGGTTATCAGTCATTTCAGGCTGTGGAAATGTTAACTGTAGTGTTTCTCATGTGGCTGAATAATAGGTATTGCAGAAACCACTGTGCTTCCAAATGATCTCTACTCTATGTCATGTATCTTCAGTGCTTATATATCTAGGGTGATTATTCATATGGCGGTTTTGGAGGTCAAATGTGCAGTAAATCTGCCTAGTAACACCGTGATATATTGGGTGGGGGCCTCGCTTTCGGTTACAGCTAGAATTCTATCATTTTTTAAGTGCAAAAATATTGCAAAACAGCGCTACAATAAAATTTAACTAATGCTAAAACAAAAATGCTCAAATAAAATGTAAAAAAGATATAAAATATAGATATATTTAGATGGATAGAAATATTTAGATAGATATGATTATATGGGTAGATAGATATATTTAGATAGGTATTAAGGCAGATTGCCTGGATTTGTGGGAGGGGCTGAGGTCCGCCTCCAGCCTATTTAGGGCACTCCCCTTACCTGGCTCCTGCATCATTGAGGTCTGAGCTTTTGAGAGAGGAGGTCGCTTGTGGAGTGTCTGGAGAGTTGCCTGCGAGTCGCTGAATTTCTGGGAGTTTTTCGTTGCCATCAGTTCTGGATTTGGAGCATTTCGGTTCTATTTTTCCGGCTTCACTCGGTTCACTGTGGGTCACGTTTGCCCGTTAAACTGCGAGTCATCTATACGGTGCAACCGGGGCCTCACGGTTGCCCCCTGTACCGGTTCAATTCATTTCACCAAAAGCTGCACCAATGTCACTGTTTTCTCGTACAAGTCACCAGTATTTCATTTCTGTCACGCCTTGTTCAGGCACAAATTTGTCTACACCGTACTACCATTCCGGTCGGCACCCCTGCGGCAGGCATGCAGTCGTTCCTGGGCAATCCCCCATTTCTGTTCATTTCATTTCACCAAACGCTGCACTAATGTCACAGCTTTCTCGCCCAAGTCACCAGCATTTCATTACTGTCATGTCTTGTTCATACATAAATTTATCTGCACCGTATCACCACTCCGGTCAACACCCCGGCGGCATGCAGGCAGTGGTTTACTGAGTCATCCATACGGTACAGGCAGGGCCTCACGGTTGCCCCCTGTACCGGTTCATTTCATTTCTTCATACGCTGCACCAATGTCACGGTTTTCTCATACAAGTCACCAGTATTCATTTCTGTCACGCCTTGTTCATGCGCAATTTGTCCACACCGGACTACGATTCCGGTCAACACCTCTGCAGCATGCGGCAATGGTTTCTGGCCTAATCCCCCATTTCTGTTTCATTTCATTTCATGGACGCTGCGCTAATGTCACGGATTTCTCACAGTCACCAGCATCTCATTTTGTCATGTCTCGTTCAGCAATCTTCCCACAGAAACAACACTGCGGTCAGCACCCCTGGGGTTCCAGGCTCGTTCCCCATTTCTTTTTCAGTCCATATCACCCACATTCATGCCCCCCCCCTCCTCATGTTCATGTGCACGGCTGCAGGAGCACAAATGCGTATGAGTCATTCATACGGTACAGCCGGGGCCTCACGGTTGCCCCTGTACCGGTTCATTTCATTTCATCAATGCGCACCAATGTCACGGTTTTCATACAAAGTCACCAGTATTCATTTCTGTCACACCTGTTCATGCGCATTTGTTCACAAACCGTACCACCATTTCGGTCAACAGCTCTGCAGCAGGCGGCCAATGGTGCCTGGATCAGTCCCCCATTTCTGTTTATATCACACACGCTGCACCCATGTCACAGCTTCTCGCATCAATCACCGGCAGCTCTTGCTCTCATGCCTATTCTGGCGTCTCCCCACAGGACCGACACTCCGGTCAGCTCCCTGGGGGTTCCAGTCCCATTCCCCATTTCCCATTTCTGGGTCAATTCATTTCACCCCTCACATCCAACATCCAACATTCATGCCCTCCCCCCCCCCCTCCTCGCATTCAGGAACACAGCTACGGGGGCCAGCTGCGGTGCTCCCGGCACACCCCCTATTCATTTCAACCTCCTCTGGGCTTACCGCTGCACAGACATCCCCTCCCCACCGTCTCCTGCCTGTTTTGCCGCTCTTCCTGCCGCGCGGCCGATGGCGCCCGGCCGCGTCCTGGTGCCTGCGCATGCGCGGCCGGGGTTCTGCGCATGCGCGATGATTTCGTCGGCGCATGCGCGGTGTCCCGGCGGCCGTGGTGGGACTCCTGACGGATGGGAACAGAAATGAATGGCACTTCACTCTTATATGCTCTCAAGATGTTACTCTTCATAAACAATTCACATAACTTCCAAGCATGATTCACATAACTTCGCCAGCAACATTCATGCCCTCCTCGTATTCATGTGCACAGCTACAGGGGCCAGCTGCGGTGCACCCGGCACACCCCCTATTCATTTCAACCTCCACTGGGCTTACCGCTGCACAGACATCCCCTCCCCACCGCCTCCTGCCTGTTTTGCCGCTCCTCCTGCCGCGCGGCCGATGGCGCCCGGCCGCGTCCTGGTGCCTGGTCTGCGCATGCGCGGCCGGGGTTCTGTGCATGCGCGGCGATGCCGTCGGCGCATGCGCGGTGTCCCGGCGGCCGTGCGCGCCGCATCTGATGCGGGGGGCCGCCGTCGGACGGTCCGGCCCGGCTGGTCGGCTGAGCTCAGGGGGCGCCGGTCACACAGGGGGCCCCTCCTGCGCAGGTTGCAGGGGGGGCTTCCAGCACGCCCCTCCAAAGTCAAACATCACCCCAGCAGCCCCACACAATAATAAAAATAAAAAAACAGGGGGGAGGAGTTATCGTCTGGTTACTAATAAAGAGGAAAAAAAAAAAAAAAAAAGGGGAAGAGATATCAGCTGGTCACCGAAAAAAATAAAAATAAATAATAATAATTAAAGGACACAGACCAATACGTTCCATTGGATTGCAAAACGCACATTCCCACTTGTGCATGGCCATGCGCCACGCGCTGGTCTCTTCTCACACCAGGCGCAAGCTATCATTTCATGAACAACCGTCATGATCCTCCGGGTCATGCATATGTACCATGTACATTGTCACATTTCATCACACTATTTTATGTCTACCCTCCCCCTTTTTCAGGCGGTCAACCTATAATAAATTTTGCACTACCGTGTATCCGGAGAATTTTTCTTACCACCAGGTACGTTCACCTGCTCATTTAACAAAAGTCTTCCTTACATTTCGAATGATCCCGTTAGGGTCAGCGTGCTGGCTTTAGGGGCACCATCATCCCACTAGGTTACCCCCTACTTGGCTTCGCCAGCAGTTAGTGGTCCCGCGAGGCCGACACCCCGCCTCAAACGTACAGAGGCACCCGCCCAACGCGCCACCTCGTTAGTAAGCCGCCTCGCGTGTTGCATAGAGAGGGCCTCACCTGTCACTCCCTTCCCCTAGTCCTGTCTTACAGTCACCGAGAGGCCAACGCTCCTGCCACTACCACAAGTGGCCTCATTAACCCCTCGCGCCAAATCATAGGTAGAGCCTCTCAAGCCGCTTGGCAAATTAGCAGGGCCTCATCTGTCACCATGCAAGTATAATTTTTTCGCCGTCCGGCCTAGCTAGCTTGCCAGCACGATCCTGTGTTTCCCCAAGCTAATCAACTGTTTTGTTTTACCATGTCTCTGGAAGGGATGGAGAACTTCTCCCTACCTGGCACCCCTGCTAGATCCGTCACTGCTACCCAGGGAGACGGTCTAGCCAGTCCAGCACCCATCAGATCCTGGACAATCCCGCGCATAACGACGGAGTTAAGGTGACGGCATGTTCCCTTCCCCGCCACGGCGAGGAAAGCAGAGCTTTTCCGGCTGCTGCGCACGCCAATCGATAACAGGGAGGCAGGGGAAGGACCTAGCCAGTCCAGCACAGGGGATATACATACCATGCTGTCCTCTCTAAATGTCATCCATGTCTAAAGTCAACGCCAGGTTGGAGAGGCTGGAATCGGTCACCGCGACCCTCTCCTTGGCAGGGCCGTCACCGGCGCCGGCCGGATTGCCAGTGATCACGTCGACCGTTAGCCTGGAGGACCAAGAAGTCAGCCCGGTGCACATAATACCGGAGGAGGAACCTGGGGTACCCATCGCCACCAAGAAGACCAGACACGGTCATCACCTTTCCTGGGTACCCAGTTGGATTCAGCCTCAATGCAAGCCAGTTTGCCATCCGGGAAGATCCAGGACATTCTCGCCCACATAGACAACTACCTTCAACTCAGCACCGGCAACCGCAAAGAACTGCAGTCCCTGCTGGGCTCCCTGATCTTTGCCATGCGCATCCACCTCAGGGTCGCTCATTTATATCACGGCTCCTGCACCTCTCCCCTTTTTTCCTACACGACTCGCACAGGTTGTCCCTGGATGCCCACGCTGCGGCAGGTCTGGGCATGTGGGGGAGATTTCTGTCCACCTGGAATGGCGGGAGCTTGTTTCTCCCTCAGCCGTCGGACTCTTCCCCCTCTATCTGGTCAGATGCGGCATCTACCACAGGCTTCGCTGCCATTTTTGGGAACGATTAGCTGTGGGGCAGCTGGCCTCCTGCGGTCCGGGGTTTGGAAGGATTCTCCACTGCCTCAGCGCTTTTCAAGATCTACCCCATCGTGGCGGCTGCAGTAGCGTAGGGTCATTCATGGGCAAACATGTCGGTCCGGTGCTATTCAGACAACCATACGACCTGCCAGTTCATCAACAGGATCGTTCCAAATCTCTCACAATCGTGAGGTTTCTGTGGAGACTTCCTTGGTTGGCCGCTTGCAATAATTTCTTCTTACATTGTTCCCATGTCCCGGGGGGTGTGCAATACGGCAGCTGACAATCTGTCTCGCGTCAAATTTCAGGCATTTCATCAAGCTCTCCCATCAGCGTCACCCACGGCCTCCATCACTCCATCATTTCAAACAGCTCATTCTGGATTAGAAGGCATCATGCGGCATAGCCAGTCTTGTCCCACTTAGCACTATCAGACAATACACATAGAACATACGACAGAGCGTTCACACTATTCAACAGGTCCCTGTTGGAACACAACATCACGCACCCTTTTGTCATGGCGTCTCTTCCAGGGTTGGCTTCTTTTTGCCACCTCAAACTCAAATGTCATACAACACCATCAAACTATATCTCACTGGCATTTCAACATCATATGCTAATCATACACCCCAATAACATCAGCTTCATGTCCTCGCACCAGATCAAATCCATACTCAGAGGTATTCAGGAAACGGAACCCGCACGTCCAGCCCAGAGGCTACCCATAATCAATCATATCTTCAAAGCATTATCCGACTTACTGGACGCCACGCCTCTTGAAACAGATACCAACTCCATCATCAAAACGGCAATTTACTTGGCCTTCTACGGATTCCTGAGTTCCGGGAAATTCACTACAGCCTCCACGACCCGAACCTCACCTTGTCTTCTTGTCTCCCACTTGTCAAAACACATGGTTCACTACATCCTGTCCTTACCTCACTCCAAGAATAGTCAGCACTTACCCGTCAACATTTCATATTACCCCACGCACAACAGATGGTGTCCAGTCAGGGTCCTGGATGCTTATAATCAGCGTCACAAGTTCTACCCTCTCAACCGCTACTTCAACTACATGGTTCGGTACTCACCACCACCACCTTCATGACCCATGCCGGGTCATCCCTCACACAACTAGGCCTCAACGCAGCCAACTACTCAGGGCACTCCTTTCGCATTGGAGCCACGTTCACGGCCTCCAGTGCCAACATCCTCACTCATGTCATCAGGGAATTGGGGCACTGGGAGTCATCCGCTTACGCGCAATACATTCCCAATCCAACACAAGAGTTAAGAGTGGCTTTCCAAAACATGTCGGGTCAAGCTATTGATACATCAATTAGCTACAATAAACTGGTTTATTTCCATTTTTGCCCTCTTCTTTCTCAGGCCTACCCCATCCTCGGTTTCGGCACACCACAACCGACTGCACTCATTCCCTGCTTTCCCAGGGCTCTTCACTGTACTACCGTTAGCCCCTTACACAAGTATTAAGGCAGATTGCCTGGATTTGTGGGAGGGGCTGAGGTCCGCCTCCAGCCTATTTAGGGCACTCCCCTTACCTGGCTCCTGCATCATTGAGGTCTGAGCTTTTGACCCTCCCACCACTCCACTCATTTACAACTCATTTCTTCCATATCTTTTCCTTGGGTAGGCCCTCTTCTTTCTCAGGCCTACCTCATCCTCGGTTTCGGCACACCACAACCGACTGCACTCATTCCCTGCTTTCCCAGGGCTCTTCACTGTACTACCGTAAGCCCCTTACACAAATATGATTATATATGGGTAGATAGATAGATATATTTGATAGATAGATATGTGATAAAAGAAAAAATTACACAGCCGCACACTTTCAAAATGCCAAGTGCAATACCCCAATAGTTCCTGGACAGGAAACCAACAATGTAGAAAAAAATGGAAAGGCAGCACTCCGGTCTTCAAGTGAAGAAAAGTGGATCTTTAATTAAACCCAACAGCAATGCAGCATTTCAGCTCTCTCAATTGATTATTCTCAATTAATGTATCAACATAAGTATACTAAAAAGAGTCATAGTTAAAAGTATATAAATCTCATGTAAAAGTGTAAAATCTCATACTCCAATTGAGTATTTCCATAAATATATAGTGAATCATAATAAATTCATCTTAGTGAGACATCAATACATAATTAGTTAATAAAGTGCACATGTGCTAGTCATAAAAATTTAATTTAAATTAAATTGAGGGCAAGCATCAACCATGATTCCAACCATGCGTAGAGCAACCCGGTGTCCTCTGATGTGCAATGCGCCTGCGCCAACTAGTAACAGGCTCCCACGAGACCTCTACATATCCCACACGTGCACAGTATGCAGAGCAGTTCCCTGTCCATACCCAGTATGGCGATCTGCGCGCAACTAGTTCATTGCGCATGACCGAGTAGATGGGACCAATTACACGTATAGATAAATGAGTTAAAAGGTTCCTTAAAGGGGTTCTGCAGTTTGTTTAAACTGATGATCATTTTCTCTGGCTCAAGACAGATACCCTTCAGTTGGATAGTGGTGTGCTTCAACCCAGATTGAAGCTCAGCAAATCTATGCTGGGTCGTTAAAGGCTTTTCTGCAAGATGTCATAAATCACACAATAGTGAGAGTACCTCCGGCACAGTAAAAACTTTCTGTTTTATTATACTCACAGAAGTAAAAAGGTTATTCAGCATATCAATATGATAGTATTCTTTCCGCACAGCCCGACCCGGGTTTCACATAAAGCTTTGTCAGGGGCGAGAATCTACCATGCCTAGGGTAGGCGGCTATTTAACCCCCTTCCCCCTACATGGCACACCTGATGATTGCATTACTAATCTAATTGCTCCAGGGATTTCTCCAAAGTGCTAATTTTCCAAATAAAATACATAAAGAATAAATAAAATGCTAATAAAATACACTCCATCAAACATTAAACTTTCACCAAAAAAAATGTAAATTTTTTTATTTCTTTTTTCAAAACTTTAAAAAAAAAACTTTTTAAAAATGTTAATTTTTTATTTATTTTTTTTCACAAAAAAATTCTTCAAAACATCGCAATGGTTTTTTCATGCTGACTCTCCCCTTTGGGAGTTATATTCTAAACACGGCTAGATCAACCAATGACTTCACTGGAAAATGGAAGGTTGGTCACGAAAACTTACTTTAAAGAAACAGACGTGAATGCATATATTGATAAGACTAGCTGCCAACAGGATATATGGTTAGATAACATCCCAAAAAGGCAGTTTAAAAGAATAGCACATAACTGTACAAAAGTAGAAGATTATAGGAAACAGAGTAAAGTGATTAAAGGAAGGTTTGTGGAAAAAGGATATGAGGAGGAGGAGTTGGAAGAGTGCGGTAAAAATTTGGAGGTCTACACAACAGAAGTTTTGAAAAAATAAATAAAAAAATTTACATTTTTTGGGGTGAAAGTTTAATGTTTGATGGAGTGTAGTTTATTAGCATTTTATTTATTCTTTATGTATTTTATTTGGAAAATTAGCACTTTGAAGAAATCCCTGGAGCAATTAGATTAGTAATGCAATCATCAGGTGTGCCATGTAGGGGGAAGGGGGTTAAATAGCCGCCTACCCTAGGCATGGTAGATTCTCGCCCCTGACGAAGCTTTATGTGAAACCCGGGTCGGGCTGTGCGGAAAGAATACTATCATATTGATATGCTGAATAACCTTTTTACTTCTGTGAGTATAATAAAACAGAAAGTTTTTACTGTGCCGGAGGTACTCTCACTATTGTGTGATTTATGACATCTTGCAGAAAAGCCTTTAACGATCCAGCATAGATTTGCTGAACTTCAATCTGGGTTGAAACACACCACTATCCAACTGAAGGGTGTCTGTCTTGAGCCAGAGAAAGTGATTACCTGCATTCCTGGAAAAACGCCTTGTGTGAACAAGGAGCAGCGCAGTCCCACTATATTAACACTTGGCATTTGTGAAGAACCCACTTCATTTCGGGAGACCAGCAGCGCAAGTACCGTTGAAACCTAGTGACTCATTTTATTTCATTTTATTGTGTTCAAACTGATGATCTATCTTGTGGATATATCATCAGCATCTGATCGGCGGGGGTCCGACCCCTGGGACCCCCGCCGATAAGCTGTTTGAGAAGGCAGTGGCACTCCAGCAGCGCCGCAGCCTTCTCACTGTTTACCGCTGGCCCAGTGATGTCATGACTAGTATCAACTTGCCTGGGCGGGGCTAAGCTCTGTTCACTTGAATGGAGCTTAGCCCTGCCCAGGCCAGTTGATACTAGTCGTGATGTCACTGGGCCTGCGGTAAACAGTGAGAAGGCCGCGGCGCTCCTGAAGCACCGCTGCCTTGTCAAACAGCTGATCGGTGGGGGTCCCGGGTTTCGGACCCCCGCCGATCAGATGCTGATGATCTATCCAGAGGATAGATCATCAGTTTAAACAAAGTGCAGAACCCCTATAAGTTAAATAATCAGGGTTATTCTATACGGCACAAACCTAGGAATGTCTAAAAGGGCACTGTCCTCAGTGTCAGCCGAGGTATATTTGAACACCTATGTGAAACGAGGAAAACGGATACTCCCGCTTCCCCATCACTACATTCCAGGTCGCCTGCAGGAAACCACATAAAGAAGATGTATCATGTGTACATGGATGTAAATCATAGGTCAGCACGGCTCCTGGCGTAAACCGGGATACGCGCCCCCATGTGGCATGAGGAACTGGGACACGTCTAATGCCCCACTTCCCTAAACGCCCCATCCTCGGGCACATATATAGATCCCATATCAAACAACCATATTGGCCTACTGGGAGGGTGTGGCACAATCAAGTGACGTCCCATGTCGTCTCTCCAACATACAGGAGACGACATGGGCATTCAAGCAGATACACAACATATGTGGAGTCAAAGGTCAAATAATGTTTGATTGTGCATTCCAACCCTGTGTTCGGGTGCACAAAAGTAGCCCCCTTCAACATCAGGGAACAATTTACACACCCATGACATGGATAACAGCCTGTCCTAGATTCGCCAAAGTAGGACCAAAATGAGACCTTCTTGGTACCCACATCTGCCCTTACCAACTGGTCCTTAATGTTTTGTGTGCGTCGATAAGACATCAAGGGAGGATTATTAAACTCAGGAATGTGTTTGAAATTGCTACCCAAAATAGGCCAGTGCTTCCTCAGGATATTGCTAATTCTACCACTCATAGATAAAAAATGTGAGACAAAGGGAATACGGCCTGGTTTTATTATTTGTGTCCTCTCCTTACTCAATAGGGATTCCCTGGAGAAGGACTGAACTATAGATGTATGGGTATGTATAAGTTTCTTGGGATAACCACTTTTAACAAATTTAGCCCCCATCCTATCCAACCTGTACCCCAAGACTTCATCATTCTGTACTATTCTCTTGTCCATGAGGAGTTGGCTAAAAGGCAACAATTTAATCATGCTCCTAGGATGACAGCTATCATATCTAAGTAATGTATTTTTGTCTGTTGTCTTGGTATACAGATTAGTATGTAATTGTGCACCACTCCAAATTACCTTCACAAACCAATGTGGAATTTACTTCAGGGTCTATGTTATTGAGAAAATCCCCAAACTGATGTAATTCCACTAATGTACCTTTCCAGAGCAAGAAGATATCGTCTATGTAACACCACCACCCCAGAACTTATCTGAAGTGGTGGCTCACATAGACAAACTCTTCCTCCAAGTGTGCCATGAAAATATTTGCATAATTTGGTGCAACATTCAATCCCATCGCGGTTCCACACAATTGGATGAAAAAATCATCTTGGAACATAATATAATTGCAGGTGAGTACTATCTGTAGAAGTTAAATCAGAAACTCCTTGCATTGAGCAGAATAGGGCGAGTCAACCAGACAGGCCCTAACTGCATCAATGCCTCGCATATGAGAAATCGATGTATATAGACATCCAAAATCAAAAGATGCCGAGACAACATATTCTGGAAGTTGTATTTCGCTTATTACATTTAAGAAATGTGTAGTATCTCGTATATACGACTTTGCTGTGTTAACAAATGGTGATAAAACCTTATCCAAAAAGATGGCTATTTGTGAGAAAATGGATCCAACCCCTGAGACAATAGGACATCCTGGTGGAAATGTAAGGGATTTATGTATTTATGGCAATATATACAGTTGCAAGAAAAAGTATGTGAACCCTTTGGAATTATATGGATTTCTGCACAAATTGGTCATAAAATGTGATCTGATCTTCATCTAAGTCACAACAATAGACAATCACAGTCTGCTTAAACTAATAACACACAAAGAATTAAATGTTACCATGTTTTTATTGAGCACACAATGTAAACATTCACAGCGCAGGTGGAAAAAGTATGTGAACCCCTAGACTAATTACATCTCCAAGAGCTAATTGGAGTGAGGTGTCAGCCAACTGGAGTCCAATCAATGAGCTGAGATTGGAGGTGTTGGTTACAACTGCCCTGCCCTATAAAAAAACACACACCAGTTCTGGGTTTGCTTTTCACAAGAAGCATTGCCTGATGTGAATGATGCCTCGTACAAAAGAGCTCTCAGAAGACCTACAATTAAGAATTGTTGACTTGCATTAAGCAGGAAAGGGTTATAAAAGTATCTCCAAAAGCCTTGCTGTTCTTCAGTCCATGGTAAGACAAATTGTCTATAAATGGAGAAAGTTCACCACTGCTGCTACTCTCCCTAGGAGTGGCCGTCCTGTAAAGATGACTGCAAGAGTACAGTCGTTGCCAAAAGTTTTGAGAATTACATAAATATTGGAAATTGGAAAAGTTGCTGCTTAAGTTTTTATAATAGCAATTTGCATATGCTCCATAATGTTATGAAGAGTGATCAGATGAATTGCATAGTCCTTCTTTGCCATGAAAATTAACTTAATCCCAAAAAAACTTTCCACTGCATTTTATTGCTGTCATTAAAGGACCTGCTGAGATAATTTCAGTAATCGTCTTGTTAACTCAGGTGAGAATGTTGACGAGCACAAGACTGGAGATCATTATGTCAGGTTAATTGGGTTAAAATGGCAGACTTGACATGTTAAAAGGAGGGTGATGCTTGAAATCATTGTTCTTCCATTGTTAACCATGGTGACTTGCAAAGAAACGCGTGCAGCCATCATTGCGTTGCATAAAAATGGCTTCACAGGCAAGGATATTGTGGCTACTAAGATTGCACCTCAATCAACAATTTATAGGATCATCAAGAACTTCAAGGAAAGAGGTTCAATTCTTGTTAAGAAGGCTTCAGGGCGTCCAAGAAAGTCCAGCAAGCACCAGGATCGTCTCCTGAAGAGGATTTAGCTGCGGGATCGGAGTGCCACCAGTGCAGAGCTTGCTCAGGAATGGCAGCAGGCAGGTGTGAGCGCATCTGCACGCACAGTGAGGCGAAGACTTTTGGAAGATGGCCTGGTGTCAAGAAGGGCAGAAAATAAGCCACTTCTCTCCAAAAAAAACATCAGGGACAGATTGATCTTCTGCAGAAAGTATGGTGAATGGACTGCTGAGGACTGGGGCAAAGTCATATTCTTCGATGAAGCCTCTTTCCGATTGTTTTGGGCATCTGGAAAAAGGCTTGTCTGGAGAAGAAAAGGTGAGCACTACCATCAGTCCTTTGTCATGCCAACAGTAAAGCATCCTGAGACCATTCATGTGTGGGGTTGCTTCTCATCCAAGGGAGTGGGCTCACTCACAATTTTGCCCAAAAACACAGCCATGAATAACGAATGGTACCAAAACACCCTCCAACAGCAACTTCTTCCAACAATCCAACAACAGTTTGGTGAAGAACAATGCATTTTCCAGCACGATGGAGCACCGTGCCATAAGGCAAAAGTGATAACTAAGTGGCTCGGGGACCAAAACGTTGACATTTTGGGTCCATGGCCTGGAAACTCCCCAGATCTTAATCCCATTGAGAACTTGTGGTCAATCCTCAAGAGGCGGGTGGACAAACAAAAACCCACTAATTCTGACAAACTCCAAGAAGTGATTATGAAAGAATGGGTAGCTATCAGTCAGGAATTGGCCCAGAAGTTGATTGAGAGCATGCCCAGTCGAATTGCAGAGGTCCTGAAAAAGAAGGGCCAACACTGCAAATACTGACTCTTTGCCTAACTGTCATGTAATTGTCGATAAAAGCCTTTGAAACGTATGAAGTGCGTGTAATTATATTTCACTACATCACAGAAACAACTGAAACAAAGATCTAAAAGCAGTTTAGCAGCAAACTTTGTGAAAACTAATATTTGTGGCATTCTCAAAACTATTGGCTACGACTGTACAGCGCAGACTGCTCAATGAGGTGAAGAAGAATCCTAGAGTGAGCTAAAGTCAGCTAAAGACTTACAAAAGTCTCTGGCATATGCTAACATCCCTGTTGGCGAATCTACGATACGTAAAACACTAAACAAGAATGGATTTCATGGGAGGATACCACAGAGGAAGCCACTGCTGTCCAAAAAACACATTGCTGCAGGTTTACAGTTTGCACAAGAGCACCTGGATGTTCCACAGCAGTACTGACAAAATATTCTGTGGACAGATGAAACCAAAGTTGAGTTGTTTGGAAGAAACACACAACACTATGTAACATAGTAACATAGTACATAAGGCCGAAAAAAGACATTTGTCCATCCAGTTCGGCCTGTTATCCTGCAAGTTGATCCAGAGGAAGGCAAAAAACCCTGTGAGGTAGAAGCCAATTTTCTCCACTTTAGGGGAATAAAAAATTCCTTCCCGACTCCAATCATGCAATCAGAATAACTCCCTGGATCAACGACCCCTCTCTAGTAGCTACAGTGGGGGAAATAATTATTTGACCCCTCACTGATTTTGTAAGTTTGTCCAATGACAAAGAAATGAAAAGTCTCAGAACAGTATCATTTCAATGGTAGGTTTATTGTAACAGTGGCAGATAGCACATCAAAAGGAAAATCGAAAAAATAACTTTAAATAAAAGATAGCAACTGATTTGCATTTCATTGAGTGAAATAAGTATTTGAACCCCTACCAACCATTAAGAGTTCTGGCTCCCACAGAGTGGTTAGACACTTCTACTCAATTAGTTACCCTCATTAAGGACACCTGTCTTAACTAGTCACCTGTATAAAAGACACCTGTCCACAGAATCAATCAATCAAGCAGACTCCAAACTCTCCAACATGGGAAAGACCAAAGAGCTGTCCAAGGATGTCAGAGACAAAATTGTAGACCTGCACAAGGCTGGAATGGGCTACAAAACCATTAGCAAGAAGCTGGGAGAGAAGGTGACAACTGTTGGTGCGATTGTTCGAAAATGGAAGGAGCACAAAATGACCATCAATCGACCTCGCTCTGGGGCTCCACGCAAGATCTCACCTCGTGGGGTGTCAATGGTTCTGAGAAAGGTGAAAAAGCATCCTAGAACTACACGGGAGGAGTTAGTTAATGACCTCAAATTAGCAGGGACCACAGTCACCAAGAAAACCATTGGAAACACATTACACCGCAATGGATTAAAATCCTGCAGGGCTCGCAAGGTCCCCCTGCTCAGGAAGGCACATGTGCAGGCCCGTCTGAAGTTTGCCAATGAACACCTGAATGATTCAGAGAGTGACTGGGAGAAGGTGCTGTGGTCTGATGAGACCAAAATAGAGCTCTTTGGCATTAACTCAACTCGCTGTGTTTGGAGGAAGAAAAATGCTGCCTATGACCCCCAAAACACCGTCCCCACCGTCAAGCATGGGGGTGGAAACATTTTGCTTTGGGGGTGTTTTTCTGCTAAGGGCACAGGACAACTTATTCGCATAAACGGGAAAATGGACGGAGCCATGTATCGTGAAATCCTGAGCGACAACCTCCTTCCCTCTGCCAGGAAACTGAAAATGGGTCGTGGATGGGTGTTCCAGCACGACAATGACCCAAAACATACAGCAAAGGCAACAAAGGAGTGGCTCAAGAAGAAGCACATTAAGGTCATGGAGTGGCCTAGTCAGTCTCCGGACCTTAATCCAATCGAAAACCTATGGAGGGAGCTCAAGCTCAGAGTTGCACAGAGACAGCCTCGAAACCTTAGGGATTTAGAGATGATCTGCAAAGAGGAGTGAACCAACATTCCTCCTAAAATGTGCGCAAACTTGGTCATCAATTACAAGAAACGTTTGACCTCTGTGCTTGCAAACAAGGGTTTTTCCACCAAGTATTAAGTCTTTTTTTGTTAGAGGGTTCAAATACTTATTTCACTCAATGAAATGCAAATCAGTTGCTATCTTTTATTTAAAGTTATTTTTTCGATTTTCCTTTTGATGTGCTATCTGCCACTGTTACAATAAACCTACCATTGAAATGATACTGTTCTGAGACTTTTCATTTCTTTGTCATTGGACAAACTTACAAAATCAGTGAGGGGTCAAATAATTATTTCCCCCACTGTATAGCCTTTAATATTATTAAGCTCCAGAGAAAAAGAAAAAGAGGCACAGCACACCAACATCAAAACCTCATCCCAACTGTGAAGTATGGTGGTGGGGGCATCATGGTTTGGGGCTGCTTTGCTGCGTCAGGGCCTGGACGGATTGCTATCATCGAAGGAAAAATGAATTCCCAAGTTTATCAAGACATTTTGCAGGAGAACTTAAGGCCATCTGTCCACCAGCTGAAGCTCAACAGAAGATGGGTGTTGCAACAGGACAACGACCCAAAGCATAGAAGTAAATCAGCAACAGAATGGCTTAAACAGAAGAAAATAAGCCTTCTGGAGTGGCCCAGTCAGAGTCTTGACCTCAACCCGATTGAGATGCTGTGGCATGACCTCAAGAAAGCGATTCACACCAGACATCCCAAGAATATTGCTGAACTGAAACAGTTCTGTAAAGAGGAATGGTCAAGAATTACTCCTGACCGTTGTGCACGTCTGATCTGCAACTACAGGAAACGTTTGGTTGAAGTTATTGCTGCCAAAGGAGGTTCAACCAGTTATTAAATCCAAGGGTTCACATACTTTTTCCACCTGCACTGTGAATGTTTACATGGTGTGCTCAATAAAAACATGGTAACATTTAATTCTTTGTGTGTTATTAGTTTAAGCAGACTGTGATTGTCTATTGTTGTGACTTAGATGAAGATCAGATCACATTTTATGACCAATTTGTGCAGAAATCCATATTATTCCAAAGGGTTTACATACTTTTTCTTGCAAGTGTATATTAAAGGTGTTCTTGGGCGATCCACATACAGGAAGAAATATCAACTATACAACTCTCGTTGGCGGAATCAAGTACCATCCTTATACGTCTCAGGAACTCAAATTTAGGATCACCAGTTAACTTACAATACACTTTCTCATTACTGAGTTGGCGATTAATCTCATTTATGTAATCCGCTGTATTCATGACAACTACTGCCCCACCCTTATCTGCCGGTTTAATGGTCAGATGAGGGTTATCGGAAAGCTCCTTAACCACTTCACATCCGGACCATTTGCCCCCTTCCTGACTAGGCCTCATTTTGCAAATCTGACATATGTCACTTTATGTGGTAATAGCTTTGGAACGCTTTTACTTATCCAAGCCATTCAGAGATTGTTTTCTTGTGACACATTGTACTTCATAATAGTCATAAATTTGAGTCAATATATTTTACCTTTATTTATGAAAAAATCCCAAATGTACCCAAAAGTTTTAAAAATGCACAATTTTCTAAATTTCTATTTCTCTGCTTTTAAAAGAGAAAGTGATGCCTCATAAATTACATACTAATCTGTACACCAAGACAAGAGACAAAAATACATTACTTAGATATGATACCTGTCATCCTAGGAGCATGATTACATCATTGCCTTTTAGCCAACTCCTCAGGGTCAAGAGAATAGTACAGAATGATGAAGTCTTGGGGGACAGGTTGGATAGGATGGGGGCTAAATTTGTTAAGAGGGGTTATCCCAAGAAACTTATACATACCCATACATCTAGAGTTCAGTCCTTCTCCAGGGAATCCCTATTAACTAATTATGTATTGATGTCTCACTAAGATGAATTTATTATGATTCACTGTATATTTATGGAAATACTCAATTGGAATATGAGATTTTACACTTTTACATGAGATTTATATACTTTTAACTATGACTCTTTTTAATATACTTATGTTGATACACTAATTGAGAATAATCATGTGAAACTTGTACACAGCTTTATATAATATGTGTGTTTAGAGCACTTTGTTCGCTGCTTGACAAAGGCTCCATTGAGAGAGTTGAAATGCTGCATTGCTGTTGGGTGTAATTAAAGATCCACTTTTCTTCACTTTAAGACCGGAGTGCTGCCTTTCCATTTTTCCTAGATATGTGATAGATAGATAGATAGATAGATAGATAGATAGATAGATAGATAGGTAATAGATAAATAGATAGATTGATAGATGATAGATAGATAGATAGATAGATATTAGATAAATATTAGATAGATAGGGGATAGATAGATGGATAGATATGAGATAGATATTAGATAAATATTATATAGATAGCTAGATAGATAATAGATAAATAGATAGATAGATAATAGATAAATAGATAGATAGATAGATAATAGATAAATAGATATATAAATAGATAGATATGAGATAGATAGATAGATAATAGATAGATATATAAATAGATAGATATGAGATAGATAGATAGGTGCTAGACAGATATATAGCTAGATATTGTCAATATTTATAATATTATTAAATACGATAGTATATAAAATATGATACTATATAAAATTTGACGGCTCGTAACACATGTACAAACATTGTGGACTTCTACATTTGGTAAATGTTTTACAATTTGATAGTTAGATAGGTAGATATATAGAGATAAGATGACAGATAGATATATAGATAGATAGATAGGAGATAGATAGATAGACAGATATTAGAAGATAGATAGATAGATAAATAGATGATAGGTAGATATATGGCTAAATAGCTTGATAGATACATACATAAAAAGATAAATAGATATGTGATAGCTAGATTGATATTAGGTAACAGATAGATAGATAGATAGATAGATAGATAGATAGATACGGTAGATAGCTTAGGTTTGTATAAGATTCATAGATGAGATTAATAGAATTGTAATAGCCTGATAAAGAGATTGATAGAGCCTTAATATCACTTTATTTTTAAAGATATTAGGACGTGTCCAGGCATGTTTTGACAACTGTTTGCTATTGTCACAGCTGCTCGTACATTAGGCGGACTATGTCTCATAACACATGTATAAACAATGTGGACTTCTAAATTTGGTAGGTGTTTGTACAACTTGATGGACAGATGGCGTATTAGAAGATAGATACGTGCTATCGGCACCCGGGAAAGTTGGGTGCCGCAATTAGCTATTGTTAATATTTATAAATGCTACATATCTGTGTTAGATAGATATGTTGAATATCTGTGATAGCTGCGGTTATGAAATAGGACAAAATGGGAAAACAGAATCGGCATCTGGGAAAGTTGGGTGTCGCGGCTGACGCAGCTATTGCGGTTGTTGTGACGGGACAAAAGACAAAATAAGGGATAAGGACGAATTTGGCTTCAACGTGTTATCGGCATCCGGGAAAGCTGGGTGCCACAATTAGCTATTGTTAATATTTATAAATGCTACACGTCTGTGTTAGAAGCGATGCTCAAATATTTTGCTTAAATCACGCACACCTACGATTTTATTAAACACAATCGTATATAATTAAAGCAAATTTCAAACATCGCAGTTCCTGCAGGATCTAACAAAGGGACTGAAACAGTTCCATTCCAGGACCTGTGGTGACATCATCAAAGCTACTTTAGATTTAGGAAGATAGACGGAACAATTACCCATTGTCAATATTTATAATGGCTTAATAAGAGGTTAATACAAGCTTAATATAATTTTATTATTAAAACTTAATTAAATTACTGACATAATATCAAATCTAACAGAATAAGGGGCGATGAATGGACGATATTTAGGCATGGTTTGGGGCGTGTGATGGGCGAGGCTTTGGGAGTGACTGGGAGGGGTTGTGGATGGAGTGGGTGGGGTTATGGGCGGGAAAGGGGCGTGTCGACCTGTGACTTTTACTTTGACAAGAACAGTCTCCCTATACTACTAACACACAGAGTGGTACAGGTTTTGCTCAAGAATATCCCTGTATTTAGCACCATCCATCTTTCCCTCAACTCTGACCAGTTTCCCAGACCCATCCCCTCAGCATAATGCTGCCACCACCATGTCTCACTGTGGGGATGGTGTTCTTTGGGTGATGTGATGTGTTGGGTTTGCGCCAGAAATAGTGTTTTCTATGATGGCGAAAAGTTCAATGTTAGTCTCATCAGACCGGAGCACCTTCCTCCATACATTTTGGGAGTCTCCCACATGCCTTTTCGCAAACTCCCAACGTGCCTTTTTGTTTTTAGCTGAAAGTAATGGTTTTCTTCTGGCCACTCTGTCATAAAGCCCAACTCTATGGAGCGTACGGCTTATTGTCGTCCTATGTACAGATTCTCCAGTCTCTGCTGTGGAACTCTGCAGCTCCTCCAGGGTTACCTTAGCTCTCTGTGCTGCCGGATTAATGCGCTCCTTGCCCGGTCCGTGAGTTCTGGTGGGCGGCCGTCTCTTGGGAGGTTTGCTGTTGTGCCATGTTCTTTCCATTTGGTTATGATAGTTTTGATGGTGCTCCTGGGGATCATCAAAGATTTGGATATTTCTTTATAACCTAACCCTGACTTATACTTCTCAACAACATTGTCCCTTACTTGTTTGGAGAGTTCCTTGGTCTTCATGGCAGTGTTTTGTTAGTGATGCCTCTTGCTTAGGTGTTGCGGCCTCTGGGGCCTTTCAAAAAAGGTGTGTATATATAATGACAGATCATGTGACACTTAGATTGCACACAGGTGGACATCATTTCACTAATTATGTGACCTCTGAAGGTAATTGGTTGCACCAGAGCTTTTTATGGGCTTCTTAACAAAGGGGGTGAATACATACCTCCATGGCAATTTTCTGTTTTCTATTTCTAAACAATAGTTTTATTTACATAATTTTCTTATTTCACTTCACCAACTTAGACTATTGTGTTCTGATCCATCACATAGAATTCAGATTCACAAAACATTGAACTTAAGGCTGTAATGTAACAAAACACGAAAAAAGAGGGGTGAATACTTTTGCAAGGCACTGTAACTATGTAGACTTTGTAACATATGAACCAACTCTATAAATAACAGTTATCAATTATCAACATATACTTTTTTTTAGAGGGGGAGTTTTTTTTATTTTATACCGTTTCTGCAGGTAAGTCTTATCCAAGATCTCACCTTCCTGGACTCCTTATAGTTTCATGCTACAGGGGGCGGGAGTTTTTTTTTCTTTTTTTTTTATAGGGGGTCATCCTGACACCCACTCATCATATGCCCTGATAGAGGGATCTAACAATTGTAAAATGTAAAGGTTGGTTATAATATCATGTGAATTTTAAGAAGAAGCTGTTGTGTTTATGTACATGGCATTATGTCCATCTATAGCTGCTCATATGTCTCCCACACACAGCACACAGGGAGAAAAGGAGCTCTCTCTATCTCACGTATATACCCTTGGACAACCATTCATTCACATTAATGAACAGCTGACAGAAGCTTCCTCCAATAAAATCAGCTGCTTAATGGGGGTCTTTCAAGCTGGACTGGCAGCAATCAGTCCTCTCTCATATTCAAGGTATCTTCTGTGATGAGACCACTCCTTTAACTGCAGTCTAACCTGAAGTCTCAGAACATTGTTAATATCCTAGGATAAAAAATAGTCAGTGACAATTAAAATTTTACCGGTTTTTAGCAGAACATTATACAATAGAAAGCTTTTTTTATATATAAAATGCTGAATTTATGTCCTTTTTCTATTGTAAGCATAAACAATCATTGACCTTGGGTTTCTATGATTGCACTGGTTATGAATAAATAAAGATAATAGTCGCTATCCTGTAGTTTCCTGGATTATCTTGTTAGATAATACACACATTACTATAACGGATATCGCACGTTCAGTGGCAGCTCTTCCTTCAGCTCACTTTCATGTCAGCTCTCTTCTTGACCTTGTAATGTCCTCTTAGGCTCCTGTTCCTTGCCATGAGTTATTTTCTTTGTGTTTTCCTTTCCATAACTCTCTCTTTCTCTCCTGTTATATCATTGTGATAATGAGGTACTTTGACAATTGCTGTAAAACGATTATTGCTTTGCCACCTGTTCTCATCCAGAATTCACATTCAGATGCAACATCACTTTTTTGGGAACACATAAAATCCTCATGGTGACATTGTGACCCTCTTATGTAAATGTCCTGTGGTGGGTTTTATGAAAAATAGGGCAGCATCTTTTAGGTAACTGCAAGGTTTTTCTCATTCCAAATTTTAAAATATTTAAAAGAATTTTCTAAAAATTCATATATATATATTTTTTTACAGTCTTTGGTTTTGAATTTGAACAGTTTCTTGATAATTAAGAAGGACACTATTATTAGACTATTTACTATAAGTGGCACTTGACATAATGTACCATATGGCGCTGGGTAGGGGCTAGAAGTTGCCTAGGGCATTGGGGAGGAGGGCGATTTATGGAATATAAATTATAAAGCATAAACAGAAGTTTATCCTATCTTAGACACTTTTAGCATATCCACTAGATATGAGACCCACAACAATCTCCAGAAAGGAGAGCTGCTTTTGCACCTGCAGGCAGGGGTGGACTGGCCATAGACCCAATGCCAGCGGCAGCCGCAGATGTCCTACTGAATTTAAGACCTCAGGACGGTGATACAGTTGAATACTGCAGCGAGGTACCAGTGGTATTTGGTTCTGCTGGGGTGAGATTTTGTGCTGCACTACAGTATTGCTGGCCCCTGCCTACTTGTATTGGCCCACCTTCTTTCACTTTGGATCCACGTACAAGATCGGGCTACATTTAGTTTTTTTTTTTCAGGGCCACTTTAAGTTCTCAGTCCGTCCCTGCCTGCAGTGCTCTCTTCATTCACTTATATGGCAATCACGGAAACAGCGAGCACACTTGCTAACCTAACTCCCAAAGAAATCTAAGGAGATAGCTGTGTACAAACACCAGGCGGGATGGGGGTTAGGGAACCCCGGTTCTGCAGATAGTTGACAGTCCAAGTGATGGGACCTACATCTACCAGATATTTATGTTTATCTACTGTGTAATGACGTCAATGCTTGAGACAGAATTACGTTGGCCCTGAGCGTTATAAGGGAATCTAAGATGTTGGAAGGAAACAGTCAGACACAGGAATACATTCTATAGGGTGGCTTCACTGTTTTCATGTGCTTGGTGGTTACAGCAGTCTTATCATAGGCAATAGACTTAGTAGTTACAATTGTAAAATCGTAAAAGAGGCAACAAGGTTGGCAGTTTGACAGACTTAGACAATAACAAAAGGCAAATATAACAGCTAACTCCCTGGGCATTGGCAATCTAGCTCTGATCTATTTACAGTGGCAAGATGGCTGAATCTGCAGTTAAAGGGGTTGTTCTATTTCAACATTTATGGCATATTTATAGGATATGTCATAAAGGTCACGCCCCCGAAGTGAAGAAGAGGGCACCATGCTCGGCTCTTTTCAGAAGTCCCGTAGCAATGAATAGAGAGCAAGCCACAGTGCCACTTCTCGGCTATTTTCAGAACACCCATAGTGGTGAACAGAGGGTGGCTGCGCATGCGCAACAACTCTCTCTTCCCTTTGGGGTGGTCATTTTGGAAATAGGAGTGGGTCCCAGTGGCAAGAATTTCCATTTAACACCATGCACCATAGCATATCAACATCGATGCAAGATATATGACACACTTAGCAAGGACCTGTCACATCCTCACAGAAATACAACTAACTGCATACCTTTGCAGTGATATCTTCCATGACTCCTGCACTTTTTTCTCCTACACTACCCCACTTGACCACTATTGGTGGCATTAGTTTTAGTGCTTAATAGAAGTGAATTGTCAAATGGGAGGATGTCACTGAAACTAAGCCCTAGTGACCACCCACCTGACAAGTCACTGCAATCGAGTGCCAAAAATAACAGAACCAAAAGGGGCCGAATGGGGGAAGCTAGGAGAATGCAGGAGTCACGAGGGGGCCCAGTCACTGTGTCACTCACTCAATTACTTCTGTGCGGGCAGTCCGGACCCGCTTGCCCTTCTCTGACCACCATCAACGGGCCCGATCGCCAGCATCCCACATTGTCTCCCCTGCTGCAGGCCGTGGCCTGCACATCCTTCTAAGACTTCCAAGCTCTACTTTTAAGGTGCACGCATGCTCTTCCCAGCTATTAAAGGGCCAGCATGCAACCTACTCTTAGTGATGAGCGTCAGGGGCAATATTCGAATTTGCAATATTTTGCTAATATTTGGAAAAATATTTGTCATATATTCGCGAATTTGAGATTATTTTCTTGATCGCAAAAAATCAGCAATATAATATTCGCGTAATGCGCGCGAAATACAGGCGTGGATCACTATAACTACAGTCGTGGCCAAAAGTTTTGAGAATTACATAAATATTGGAAATTGGAAAAGTTGCTGCTTAAGTATTTATAATAGCAATTTGCATATACTCCAGAATGTTATGAAGAGTGATCAGATGAATTGCATAGTCCTTCTTTGCCATGAAAATTAACTTAATCCCAAAAAAACCTTTCCACTGCATTTCATTGCTGTCATTAAAGGACCTGCTGAGATCATTTCAGTAATCATCTTGTTAACTGAGGTGAGAATGTTGACGAGCACAAGGCTGGAGATCATTATGTCAGGCTGATTGGGTTAAAATGGCAGACTTGACATGTTAAAAGGAGGGTGATGCTTGAAATCATTGTTCTTCCATTGTTAACCATGGTGACCTGCAAAGAAACGCGTGCAGCCATCATTGCGTTGCATAAAAATGGCTTCACAGGCAAGGATATTGTGGCTACTAAGATTGCACCTCAATCAACACTTTATAGGATCATCAAGAACTTCAAGGAAAGAGGTTCAATTCTTGTTAAGAAGGCTTCAGGGCATCCAAGAAAGTCCAGCAAGCGCCAGGATCGTCTCCTAAAAAGGATTCAGCTGCGGGATCGGAGTGCCACCAGTGCAGAGCTTGCTCAGGAATGGCAGCAGGCAGGTGTGAGCGCATCTGCACGCACAGTGAGGCGAAGACTTTTGGAAGATGGCCTGGTGTCAAGAAGGGCAGCAAAGAAGCCACTTCTCTCCAAAAAAAACATCAGGGACAGATTGATCTTCTGCAGAAAGTATGGTGAATGGACTGCTGAGGACTGGGGCAAAGTCATATTCTCCGATGAAGCCTCTTTCCGATTGTTTGGGGCATCTGGAAAAAGGCTTGTCTGGAGAAGAAAAGGTGAGCGCTACCATCAGTCCTGTGTCATGCCAACAGTAAAGCAACCTGATACCATTCATGTGTGGGGTTGCTTCTCATCCAAGGGAGTGGGCTCACTCACAATTTTGCCCAAAAACACAGCCATGAATAATGAATGGTACCAAAACACCCTCCAACAGCAACTTCTTCCAACAATCCAACAACAGTTTGGTGAAGAACAATGCATTTTCCAGCACGATGGAGCACCGTGCCATAAGGCAAAAGTGATAACTAAGTGGCTCGGGGACCAAAACGTTGACATTTTGGGTCCATGGCCTGGAAACTCCCCAGATCTTAATCCCATTGAGAACTTGTGGTCAATCCTCAAGAGGCAGGTGGACAAACAAAAACCCACTAATTCTGACAAACTCCAAGAAGTGATTATGAAAGAATGGGTTGCTATCAGTCAGGAATTGGCCCAGAAGTTGAGTGAGAGCATGCCCAGTCGAATTGCAGAGGTCCTGAAAAAGAAGGGCCAACACTGCAAATACTGACTCTTTGCATAAATGTCATGTAATTGTCGATAAAAGCCTTTGAAACGTATGAAGTGCGTGTAATTATATTTCGCTACATCACAGAAACAACTGAAACAAAGATCTAAAAGCAGTTTAGCAGCAAACTTTGTGAACACTAATATTTGTGTCATTCTCAAAACTTTTGGCCACGACTGTACATTCTTCAAGCTGCTAGAAGTTTCCTGAGACTGGAGAAAATGGTTGGCACGGCAGAACATTACAATAGCTTTATATGCAGATAGAGTGCTCCAATATATTTGCGATTGCGAATTCGGCACTAATGATGCAAATATTTTGGCGCAATACGTGCAACTTCACATTTTGACTACCGTATCTTTCGCTCCATAAGACGCACTTCCCCGCCCCCTCTCTTATGGGGCGAATGCTGCCATTTTACATCGCAGTCTGCGATGTATAAGCTGGAGGGGGGAGGGAGGAGGTGCCGGTGTCATGCAAATGCGTCCGGGGCCGGTGCGGTCACTGTACTCCGGCCCCGCCGCTCACTCACTGCTTTATTGCCTAAACCTTTTATAATAATAACTTTAATTGAAGTTCCGATCCCCAGCCCCATCTGTACTACTTTCTAAATGTCCTGTAGCAGGCAGAGCAGGCGGGCGGCCGGCCGTAACTCACTGATGTCACGTGCCTGCACCGCCTACTTCATTCATAAAGTAGGCGGCGCAGGCACGTGACATCAGTGAGTTACGGCCGGCCACCCGCCCTGCTCGGCCTGCTACAGGACATTTAGTAAGTAGTACAGATGGGGCTGGGGATCGGAACTTCAATTAAAGTTATTATTATAAAAGGTTTAGGCAATAAAGCAGTGAGTGAGCGGCGGGGCCGGAGTACAGTGACCGCACTGGCCCCGCCGCATTTGCATGCCACCGGTCCTCCTCCCTTTCCCCTCCCACATGTTTAGCTCTGGTATATTAGGGCATCTGTGGATGCCACTATTATGGGGTGGGGGATATGTGGATGGCACTGTTATGGGGTGGGGGATCTGTGGGTGACACATATATAGCAGTGCCATCCACAGATCCCCCTCCATAACAGTGCCATCCACAGATCCCCCCATAACAGTGCCATCCACAGATCCTCCATAGTAGTGTCATGCACAGACCACCATTAGTTCAAACCCCACCAAAAGCACACCTTTTGGTTAAAAATATTTTTTTTCCAATTTTCCTCCTCAAAAACCTAGGTGCGTTTTATGGCCCGGTGCGTCTTATAGGGCGAAAAATGTGGTACTTATTAGTGATTGGTGCCCTAAGTATTGTTGTGAACTTGTGACATCACAGCACTATGTCTGTAGCATGTATGTATGGACAGCAGAACCTATCAGCTACACTATATCGGGATCTAACCTACAATGACTATCTCCCACTAGCTATCTGTATTATATATATAAGCTAACTAACTAAACTATCTAATGTAATGACACGGGAAAGCAGAGAGCACAGCAATAACACTGCTGTCTCTCTCAGATCTGCAAAATACTGCATACAAGGGCTGCTGGGGAGGTTCTTATATAGTACGGGGTAGGCAACTTTCCTTATGGTTGCTAGGGATGTTGCTAAGCTCAGACAAAGACATTGCAGCCTTCTCATTGGCCCACAAGCAAGAAGGGAGGTTACTGATGAATCAAAAATCTAGAATATTTGAATTTACTAATATATATGACTATATTCTAAATATTCGCAAATTCTCGAAGTGACGATATTCGCGATTAATATTCGTGATTCGAATATTCCCGCCCAACACTACCTACTCTTCCCCAGCTAGTCACCTTAGTGTATTTAAGGCACCTTCCCCTGGGGGAGGGTGCCTGAGCTTCAGGGTACCTAGCTTGCTGGTTCCTAGTGAAGGTCTGCTGTTCTGTTTGTCTGCCCATGTACCAACTTCTGCCTGTTTAGCGACTCTGACTCTCCACTGCCTAAACTGACCATAGCCAGTTTACCATATTGACGCTTTGCTGTCTGTATTGACCTCAGACTAGTTTCAGGGAATCACTCTGCCTGCCCTTACCTCAGCCTCTTTCCTGACTACAAGTATTGCCTGACTCGTCAGTGCTTCACACCTGTGTGTTGGACCCCAGTGGATCAGCTGGAACTACTCCAAGTAGGTAGTGCCCTGGTGGCTCTCCTGCCGAGAAGTCCATATCCCTGTATAGGGGTTAATGAGTGAATACCAGGGGACTGCTAGGATAATTCCCATGGGTGTAGCCCATAGTTACACCAGTTGTTGGGCACAGTGGTTCTACACACACTGCCCATAACCATAGCATGTAATAAAAATAACATAGCATATGTATTACTGCTGTACTCCTCAGTAAGCTGGCATAACACAGTCACATACAGTAAACTAGGTCACTTAGGCATAGTGGCCACTGCAACAAGATCAAACGTTAACCCATAGCAACAGGTTCAATGTTAAGGATAATTGATTTCAAGAGGGAAGAAGGTGGTTTCTAATGCTCTTACTTGTGGATATGTCATAATTGTCTAAGATGGGAATACCTACACTGGATGCTGTGCTAGAGTGGCTGATAATGCTGTAGGTCCTGAGGTCCTAAGAGCAGCCTTCTTTAATTCATTGGTAAGGGAACAACACTTGTCACAAAGATTTTCACTGTTTGACAGGAGCCCACTGAAATCGATCAGCAGTTTCCAGAAGGGTGGTATCAGGTGGCACTGTGTGGAAGGAATAGGGTTAGGGGGAAAGGGGGATGGGTTATAAATAACAAGGCTAGGAACTGATGGGTGGGAAAGGAGGGCAACTAAGTAAATTATTGTGTATCAGTCAGTTATCATTTTGAATTCCAAGAACCATAGGTGGTGACTGGTCAGGAACATTTTGCAATATTCAGTAAAAGCTTTTTATAAAATGCAGGACTTATGTGCATTTCTATGCTCGGCGCATAAACAGGACACCATCATTGACCTTGGGTTGCTATGATTGCCCTGGATATGAATAAATAAAAGTAATAGTCGCTATCCCGTGGTCTCCTGGATCATCTTGTTACATAAATATGCACATTACTATAAAGAATATCGCACATTCAGTGGCAGCTCTTCAAAGACTTAACCAAATGTAAATTTCATGTCAATTTTCTTCTTAACCTTCTAATGTCCTCCATGTTACACAAGGCTCCTGTTACTTGCTGTATTTACAGAGGTCATGGCTTTTTCCTTCCATGTTCTTCTTCCAATAAGGGTCCATTCCCACGACAAACATGGACACTGGCCTTTTGCATTGAAATTAAATCGGTCCACATCTGATCTGCAGATCATATGCGGACCAAAAATACGGTTGTGTTAATAGACTCTAATTCTCTCTCCTTCTATATTATTAAGATAATGAGACAATTAAAGGAATTTTACAGGAGTACGATACTGATTACCTATCCTCAGGATAGGTCATCAACATCTGATTGGTGGAGTTCTGCCACCAATCAGCTATTTCAAGAGGCCTTCATGCTTAGGTGAGTGCTGAATTTTACTGGTGGGCCCTAGGCACCCCAGTCTGACACTGCAAGGGTGCACACAAATCTTGAACGGCCCCATTGCAAAATTGATTATGCCCCCCCAGGTGAGGTTTTTGAAAAAGTTAAATTTTTTTAATTCAGTGGAGGAATTTTTCAAAATTTGTGCTTATCCCACATTACCAGACTTCTAGTAATGGAGATGGTGCCAAATTCTGCCTGCACAAAATTTTGTGTGAAAGAGTCCCACATCAGCTAAACACAAAACAGGGAAAACCTACCTGTTGATGGTTTCTGTTATTGTAATTTTTTTTTACATTGGATTTGGTATAACTGAACTGTATCTTAGTGGTATATTTCTTATTACAAATAATGTCAATGTAAACTATTTTGCAGTACATATGGGTTTATTTTACATTTTATTTTGATAAGACACATATCCTATCACCTAAAATATTACTACCATGGGCTTTTCTGAAACTATAAAAGTTCCCCCATATGAAATGAACGAACGTTGAAAGAAATAATGAAGTTGAATGCTTTTTGTGACCTGTCAGGTCATATTTTTGACTTTACCACTTCTATTACATCTAAGGATCTTCCATTGCTTTTTCTGATTTGAAAAATGTCATCCATCGTAGAAATTTCAAGCTTCGGCTATTACTAATAACTGGTGTTCGAAAATTGTAAAGGGTATCTAACTGTTAAACATATTCTGTACCTGTATCTAGAAAGACGACGGGTATACACCTGGACTAGTAGTCTCTAATCAGTCAGGGCATGCTGGGGGTTGTAGTTTCATCACAATCAGTGAGTCACAATGTGGATTTAGAACAATAAACTTGAACATCTGGAAAGTTTGTCAGTCAAGGTCCCATAGAGTCTACATTTTTGCAGGCACATAGGTGTTGTATGTGTCTGTGTATGTTCATATGTACGTGCATGCAGGGTCTATGGGGTCCTTGCAGACAGAGGACTCAGCCATGAGTTTTCCCTACCTTTTGCTAATGGGTGGTGTGCAGGACCTTGGTTAACAGCTGGGGAAGAGTCAAGAGCCATGGAAAATATGTGGAGGGGTAAACAAAGAGCAAGCTCTTCTTGTCCTGGGTGGTCGTGGTCCATAATGGGGCCCTCTACCCTCTACGTACAAGAATGTAGTCTGCTCATTTATATGTAATACCATAACCTACATACCAGATCATTTTCATTATTGCTACAAAAATCAGTGCATTCTAATTTTTATAATCAATTTAGAATTGAAACCTGCAATGGAAGGCATGATATGCCATATGCAAATTGTTAATAGTTTGTCATCCTGGTAGTTTGGAAATTCCAGATATCAGGAATGTGACACTGTCCCAGATTTCCTAATACAGTTACATGATAGTCAGGCACATGTCATCTGCAGGAGACGGGCAGTTAAGGTGTCATGGTCATTGAGGAATAATACTATTTCTGACCATTCTATGACTTTCATTTAGCATTTGAGCAGTTTTTACATCTGCAATTTGTCTATAATTCTCAGATTTTTCTGAGCTGGAATTATGCCTTTCCAAAGACCACGCATGGATCCTGCTTTCTAACTCTCTTCAGCACAACCTCAGAAGCAGCGGCAGTAATGGAGGACATTGCACGGTAGTTCTTTGTAATTTAGCTTTAAATCCAGCAGTTAAGTCAGGCAGTAAAGCACTTACATATCAGCAGCAGTCTCTCTGTGTCTGCAACAGCCCCTCCCTTCTCCTCCCCCTCCATAGACTTCTATGTTATCTGATCCTTCAGTGAGCAAACTCTTCAGCTTCGTTAAAGACAAATCTAAAACCAATGCTCCAGAATTGTTATTTAATGGGGATTACAAGTATGTACTAAAACAGTTATTTCAGGAGAGCTGACGTACAGTAATTTTTAACACAAATTAGGTGTATGCATATAAGTTGCTGACGTAATGGAGGCCCCGCACTTGGGATTGCTGGCATCATCATATTGGCACCAGCACTTAAGCATGAATGTACATATTGGTTGCCTGGCTGGTATCAATTACAGTTTAAAATTCTGCTGCGGGCCTTTGAATGGGATTTCTACGATTATGGCCGTTTTTACCCAGCCCCTGGAGCCTGTAGCACCTGTTGAAAAACTCATACCTGCTCCCCGTTTCTCTGTTCCAGCACCCTGGCTCCATTCACAGTGTTACAGTTTCCAGTCTGTCCGCTTTTGGTGGGGTGCGGATGGGGTCACGTGTGCTGCTGCCTGTCATGACTGGCCTCTCTAATGACATGTCCCAACACGTCAGCGCGTAACCAGCAGTGAAATGTCTTTTGAGACACATCACTGCAGATGGCCAGTCATCGGCTGAAGCAACAAATGTGACGAGATAACTTACTCTAGCAGGTGAGGATGGATTTTTTTCAACAGGTACCACGTGCTCCAGGGACTGGGTAAAAAAAAACAAAAAACATAATTCTGGAAAACCCCTTGAAGCACAGTATGTATTGCAGTCTACAGAATCCACTCGTCTAGGAAAAGCAGAATCTTCCAGCTCACTCTGGATGCTTGGACCGTGTTTCCCATGAACCCATTCATTTGGATGAGCAAGTCTTGCAGGAAAATTGGCCAAAGACAGAAGATGCTGTTAATTTACTTACATGGACAATGGAAAATCACCCATGTGAAAATTACCTATTCAACTGAGTGTTCAGTTCGGGGGCTTTCCATTCTAAACTAGGACGGAAAAACCGCCCATCTGAAAGCAGCCTAAGTTCCTCTAGAAATTAGTCTCCATCCACTGGGAAGCCATAAGATATTTCCCAATGTGTCTCCGCTGATCAGGGCTTCACTGGCCCAAGAATCTCCAGATATTTATCTGTTAAATCTTGTCTAAACTTTGTGCCTTGAATAGAACGCTGCCCTTTCAGATTATTAAATGTCACAAAGAAAAGGTTAAAGCCCAATGTACCTGCTATTAAATCCAAAACCATTTCATATCAGAGAAGACTGAACTCTGTCCCCTGGACTAAGCTGGCTTATATTGTGGGAAATATCGCCACTTTGAGAATTCGTGAATATTTAGAATATAGTGCTATATATTCGTTATATCGAATATTCGCCATTTTTTTTCCATCTGAACACATGATTCCTCTCTGCTTCTTGCTTGTGGCCAATGAGAAGGAAGCAATGTCAAGTTCACAACAATACTTAGTGCACCAATCAGTAATCTGTAGTCAGACCTGCTAAAATGTGAAGTTGCACGAAAAAATACTCTAATCACTGCCGATTAGCGCAATCACGAATATATTAGAGCACCTGACGCTATCTGCATATAAAGCTATTCTAATGTTCTGCCGTGCCAACCATTTTCTCCAGTCTCAGGAAACTTATACCAGCTTGACAAATGTAGCCAAAGTGACCTACGCCTGTATTTCGCGTTACGAATTGACATTATGCGATTTTTACGTTGCCGATTTATCGCATACAATAAAATTATCTCGAATTTGCGAAATTCGCGAATATATGATGAATATTTTACAAAATATTTGTGAAATATCGCGAATTCGAATATAGCCCATGACGCTCATCACTAATCAGGAAGACAGAGATCTCATAGGGCGCCATAGAAAAAATTTGGTATGGGTCCCTCCCTGCCAGTATGCATGCATCACACACACTTTGGCCAAAAGGAACACAACGCACGACTACCCAAAATGTCATTTTGAATTTAAAAACTATTGAAAAACTGGAATAGGTGCTTTAGAAATATGGCGCTCATTCTGAACACCAGGTTTCTCAATGTATTGAAACCAGACAACTGGCATAAATAAATTGATAAGTCTCCTGCTTCCCTTTACATGGTATACTATAAGACTGGCTGTCTGCAGCCACCACTAGGGGGGGGGGCTCAGTGCATAAGAATTTATACATTTAGCATTTATATCAATGGAAGCGGTAAATAATCTCTTTGCCCTGAGCTCTCCTAGTGGTGGCTGCCGGAAAATGTCAGGAACTGGAGAAGCAGTTCAATGTCGGGACACCCTCTCCTGGGCCTCATAGCAGCTGCATGGTCTGCCTCTGTATGTACACTGCTGTAGACTGCGGAAACAAAGCATGCCCAGCAAGAGTGAGGGGCCAGGAGATGCGAGTTTTATTTGGAATCCTAGGGAGGAATTTATTAAGACAGGTATTTAATATCATATACAGTACAGACCAAAGGTTTGGACACACCCTCTCATTCAAAGAGTTTTCTTTATTTTCATGACAATGAAGGCATCAAAACTATGAATTAACACATGTGGAATTATATACATAACAAACAAGTGTGAAACAACTGAAAATATGTCATATTTTAGGTTCTTCAAAGTAGCCACCTTTTGCTTTGATTACTGCTTTGCACACTCTTGGCATTCTCTTGATGAGCTTCAAGAGGTAGTCCCCTGAAATTGTCTTCCAACAGTCTTGAAGGAGTTCCCAGAGATGCTTAGCACTTGTTGGCCCTTTTGCCTTCACTCTGCGGTCCAACTCACCCCAAACCATCTCGATTGGGTTCAGGTCCGGTGACTGTGGAGGCCAGGTCCTCTGGCGCAGCACCCCATCACTCTCCTTCATGGTCAAATAGCCCTCACTTTCAAAGTTTTCCCAATTTTTCGGCTGACTGACTGACCTTCATTTCTTAAAGTAATGATGGCCACTCGTTTTTCTTTGCTTTTTTCTTGCCATAATACAAATTCTAACAGTCTATTCAGTAGGACTATCAGCTGTGTATCCACCTGACTTCTCCTCAACGCAACTGATGGTCCCAACCCCATTTATAAGGCAAGAAATCCCACTTATTAAACCTGACAGGGCACACCTGTGAAGTGAAAACCATTTCAGGGGACTACCTCTTGAAGCTCATCAAGAGAATGCCAAGAGTGTGCAAAGCAGTAATCAAAGCAAAAGATGGCTACTTTGAAGAACCTAGAATATGACATATTTTCAGTTGTTTCACATTTGTTTGTTATGTATATAATTCCACATGTGTTAATTCATAGTTTTGATGCCTTCAGTGTGAATCTACAATTTTCATAGTCATGAAAATAAAGAAAACTCTTTGAATGAGAAGGTGTGTCCAAACTTTTGGTCTGTACTGTACGTGTACCAGTCTTAATCAGAAATGCATTGTAGTAAGAGGTTCCAAACTTATTATCAGCTGCACGCCTCTCAAATTTCACAAGTCTTCTGGTAATTAGAAAAGCAAATCTATACCAGCTTCTAGAGATTGGTACTAGAATTTCCACCTGCTTCTGGTATAAATTATAGTAAAGCTGGGGGTGGTGGCTGCTCCTCTCACCACAAATTTTAGGAAAAGCGGAGAGTGGCAGTGACAGAAAACTGGCATTAAGCAGGTTAATAAATTCCCCTCCCAGGCATATGAATCTGGAACACAGTATTATGAAACTACAGTATAATGCAAGAAATACTGGATATCACACTGAAAGCTCTGCAGTGAGGTCTACAGCGCTGTACAACCTCTCTGGGAGCTGTATTTCCCCTGTAACTGAGGCTTATATGTCAGCCCCAAATATACCCCTAGGAGAAATCGGCAACAAATAAAAGAAAAATGTTATATTAAATATCCCTCGAAGGTATGACCTTAAGTTTAAAAAAAAATAAAAAATACAAAAATTACCGTAAGACAAAGTAAAAATAAAATAAAATATAAACGCTACCACATACAGCACTGCAGCCTCTAGCCCTCCCACAGCCATCATAACCCCTACATCCCATATATTAAGATGACCGGTAAATAAAAAATAATAATTAAAAGTAATAAAAAAAAAAATTTTGCCTGTTGTGTTTACAAAAAAATATTTTTCAAATAGAAAAAATACCACTACTTTTTTTTTTTTTTTTACATTTTTCCTTGCTATAAAAAATAAAGATATACTAATACTAATATAAAAATGACAGAAAAAAAAAATCCTGTGCATCACCGAAAAAGGTGCAGAAATTATTTACGGACCCGTTCATTATTTACGGGCTGCAAAAGATGCGGACAGTACATGTATGTCCGTTCCGTGACACCTGCAAAAAAAACTATAGAGGCCAGGCCCAGGACGTTTCAGTCTGCAAAATGCTGAACACACGCGGCTGGTATCTGTGTTTTGCAGATCTGCAATTTACAGACCGCAAAACAGGCTACGGTTGTGTGCAGGAGCCCTTAAAAGGTTAATTCCACAGCAGTTATAAAGTTCATGAGCTGATATAAGCAAGATATCACTGAATGTATAAGGTTATGCTGCCATCTAGTGCAATAAAGTGGTAATACACACTACAGAATTCTCCAGCTTAATCCCTGAAATGATTATCCTGTGGACTAATATACTGTAGAACGTATTACCTTATATATGTTATATATATGATGTAGGAAGTACTGTAGGAAAACATTTTTTAATACTTATGTAAATTCTCTGTCAACCAATGGTGCTTTTAATGTGTAAATGTATGGTATGTACAATATGTGTAATGGTAAATTAAAGGGGTTTTTCAGGATTTTAATATTGATTACCTATCCTCGGGATCCACTAGGACTAGGTAATAAAGAAAATCCCAGCGAGCGCCTTTGTCTTCAATCCATATGCTTTTTTATTTTATGAATACATCAATAGTCAATGATGGACGCGTTTCGGCCCGTCCAGCCTTCGTCAGCCTACCATAATATACTAAATTACAAACTTAAATAACAGCTTGCCCCACCACATGCAGTGACGTCAGACGCCCAGAAAAGGGGAGATGATAACACAGATGTCAATCAATGTTCTCACGTTACATATAGAAAAAACATAACAACAAAATAAACAAAACATGTAAATCTCAACACTTGCAGCAGTCATCTTTGAATTGCTGTCTGAAAAAAAGGAAAAACAATACTGACTGCTGCAATTGAGCGGTATCAGTATTAATGTTGAGATTTACATGTTTTGTTTATTTCACAGTAGGGATGGCGTTCTTGGGATGCAACTCATCCTTCTTTTTCCTCCAAACACGACGAGTGAAGTTTAGACCAAAAAGTACTACTTTGGTCTCATCTGACCACATGACTTTCGGCGTAGTGTTCTACCGACAGTGACCTTTGAAACTGTGGTCCCAGCTCTCTTCATGTCATTGACCAGCTCCTCCCTTGTAGTTCTGGGCTGATACCTCACCTTTCTTATCATCAGTGACACCCCACGAGGTGAGATCTTGCACAAGGAAGGGCTTCCGTGCGTTTCCATGTGCTTCCGGGACCTTGCCTCTATGCCGCAAAATATAGGTCATGTAGTCAATGGGTCCGCACTGTAATGTGGTGTGCACACGACCAAGGTTTGCGGTATGCAAAATGGGCACCTCCATCACAGTCGTGTGAAGGCGGCCGTAGAATGCTTTTGTGGTACCCATGTCGAGGGTATGTAGAACCCTGATGCTGTAAATTTTTTCCTTGTTGGGCTGGATTCTGGCAATCAGGACTTTTACATGGGACTTAAGCCGCCATGTTATACTTTATTACAGTATTGATATGTATGTGAATTAACACCTGAAATAATGGGATATCATCTTGAATAAATGTGATAATGCGAATTCCTTCTGGTCCACCTTCTCCTGCATTCAGAGGTGGATGAACATGCCCAATGCTCCCTTCCCCTCCCTTCAGTGCTGGAGTAGAGTTCTTAGATTTCTGGACCACTTCACTATTTCATTCATCATCCCTACTTCTAAATTCATATATATATATATATGTAGAAGAATCCAAGGCAGCACACGAATGACGGTGAGAAAAATGATATTTATTCCCCCATGTGCAGACAGCAACGTTTCAGCTCTCTCAATGGAGTCTATGTCTTTTTCCATAGATATATATAGCTATATCTCACTGTAGACATTGTGTTGGGGGGGGGGGGCATTAAACACTATATGCGTCTTTGAGGCTATACAGGTGAAACCTTAAAAATTTGAATATTGTGCAAAAGTCCATTTATTTCAGTAATGCAAATTAAAAGGAATTGCATTAATGCAGCTTAAAATTAGAATTTTGTAAAAGGTTCCATATTCTAGGCTCAAAGTGTCACACTCTAGTCAGCTAATTAATCCATACCCCCTGAGCAAAGGGGACGTCAAAATTGTGCTTTTGGGGTTTCATAAGCTATAAGCCATAATCATCCAAATTATAACAAATAAAGGCTTGAAATATCTCGCTTTGCATGTAATGAGTCTATCTCATATGTTAGTTTCACCTTTTAAGTTGCATTACTGAAATAAATTAACTTTGCACTATATTCAAATTTTTCGAGTTTCACCTGTATGTGAGGGGACTATTTTCTATGCAGGAGAGGAAGGAGTTAACAAGAGCTAATTGCAACGAGTCCTAGGAGATGCAGGTAGCTTGATTGCTACTGACCAACTACAGAAAGGGAAGAAACTCCTCCACATGAGTTAAAAAAAGAGTTTTAAATTTGTGGGATAACCTGGGGAGCAGCAGGAAATCAAAAAAAAAGACTCTGCAGCAGCATACGCAAAGATATGTAGTATATGGCATTGCTGGGATGGTAGTTTGTGCTGAATTGGGGTATTTGGTGGCTCTGGTTAGATATTTTGTGCTGCACTGTGGTATGTTACGCTGCTGAGGAGTTATTAAGTGCTGCACTGGGGTATTTGGTGCATCTGGGGTGGAATTTTGTGCTGCACTTGCAGTGACCCAGAGGATCAATTCAAAGGGTTAATTCAATGCTAAACCTTAACTTCATGCTACAGAGTTAAATGTTGTAATTAAATGTTAAAGCACTTAGTCCATTATGCACTGTGTATCCCACATAGTTATATTAGTGTCTAGTTATCAGAATTAGGCCTCTTTCAGACGGGTGTCCCGGATTTGCTCCGGATGCGTCCCGGGTGCATTGCGGGAAACCCGTGCGAGTGCGCACACAATTTTAGTCAGTTTTGACTGTGATTGCGTTGTTCAGTTTTTATCGCACGGGTGCAATGCGTTTCTTCACTTAAGTTCGGCTTTGGGTTAGGTGTTGTGTAGATAGTATTATTTTCCCTTATAACATGGTTATAAGGGAAAATAATAGCATTCTGAATACAGAATGCTTAGTAAAATGTTGCTTGAGGAGTTAAAAAATAAAAACAATTAACTCACCTCATCCACTTGATCGCGCAGCCGGCATTGTCTTCTTTAAGGACCTTTGATGATATAATCGCGCTCATCACGTGGTGAGTGCGGTGATGTCAGCGCAGGTCCTGCTGAATGAAGATAGAAGATTACGTCATCAATGGTCCTTTTGCAGGTCCTCAAAGAAGAAGAGAGAAGACGATGCCGGCTGCGCGAGCAAGTGGATGAGGTAAGTTAATTGCTTTTTATTTTTTAACCCCTCAAGCAACATTTTACTAAGCATTCTGTATTAAGAATGATATTAATTTCCCTTATAACAATTTTATAACGGAAAATAATACAGTAAATTGACTTTAATCAATTTACTAACATCATCTCCTAGAAACCATGCGTGAAAATTGCATTGCATCAGCACTTGCTTGCGGATGCTTGCGATTTTAACGCAGCCCCATTCAATTCTAAGGGGCCTGCGCTGCATGAAAAACGCAGAATATAGAACATGCTGCGATTTTCACGCAACGCACAAGTGATGCGTGAAAATCACCGCTCATCTACACAGCCCCATTGAAGTGAATGGGTGCGGATTCAGTGTGGGTGCAATGTGTTCACCTCACGCATTGCATCAGCACGGAATTCTCGCCTGTGTAATTGGGCCTTACAGGAAGGACGTGTGTGTTTGTGTGAACACCAGAACAAAATCGACCTAGTCCAAGGAACCTTTATCCTGGAGACTGAAAGCTGCTGTCACCGCCAGTTCTGTCAGAAGGTCTGGCAGATGTTCTTCTCTACCTCTTGCATGACGTTCTTTGTTTTGGTTTCACTTTGTCATCTCCTTTTCTTCTCCCAGGTGTCACCTATTTAGACTAATTGTCTCCCTTTATATTCCCTCCCATACTGCCTCACTTTGCGGTTTATACTACTTCCTGGATGAGGTGTTCACTGCTGGAGGCTGCTGCTGCTGTTTGCTAAGATAAGTCTTTTTCTTTATTTGTGTTTCCTTGCAGGCTTGATTCTAGGTGACTCTGACTCCGTCCGTATTAAGTGCAGGGAGCCGGTGGAGGTGTCCCCTCACTATTATAGAGTCTTCAGGTGTCACACAGTCTTAGGTACGTGGGTATGCAATCGTCTACCATTCAGACCCTTGCATGGGCATAGCAGTCAGGGAGAGCTCTTAGGGTTTTATAGGGCTCACCTATATGCTCCTTAGTTTGTGATCAAGCCAGTCGGATTTTTATTTATAAGTTCCAGCTATCTGCAACATCATCCATGACATTATAAACCGCCATACCCATCTTAAGCATGGATCCGGTTTCAGCCTTGATTGACCGCATGCAAGGTCTTTCGCTGGAGGTAGCAGATCTCCGTAAAACTGTGTCTCAGTTTCAGGTGACCGGTTCTGCTGGCGTTCATGGAGTTTGTTCCAAGCCTAAGATCTCGCTTCCGGATACGTTCTCCGGGGGTAGTGAGAATTTTGTTCGCTTTAGAGAGGCTTGAAAACTCAATTTTCGCCTACTTTCCCATTCCTCTGGTGATGAGGAGCAGAGGATGGGGATCATCATCTCGCTGCTCAGGGATAACGCTCAGTCTTGGGCCTTTTCGCTGCCGGTGGGGGCACGGCCCCTCCGATCGGTGGATGCATTTTTTGTAGCCCTGGGGCAGATACAGTCAGGTCCATAAATATTGGGACATCGACACAATTCTAACATTTTTGGCTCTATACGCCACCACAATGGATTTGAAATGAAACTAACAAGATGTGCTTTAACTGCAGACTGTCAGCTTTAATTTGAGGGTATTTTCATCCAAATCAGGTGAACGGTGTAGGTACTACAACAGTTTGCATATGTGCCTCCCACTTGTTAAGGGACCAAAAGTAATGGGACAGAATAATAATCATACATCAAACTTTCACTTTTTAATACTTGGTTGAAAATTCTTTGCAGTCAATTACAGCCTGAAGTCTGGAACGCATAGGCATCACCAGACGCTGGGTTTCATCCCTGGTGATGCTCTGCCAGGCCTCGACTGCAACTGTATTCAGTTCCTTGTTCTTGGGGCATTTTCCCTTCAGTTTTGTCTTCAGCAAGTGAAATGCAGGCTCAATCGGATTCAGGTCGAGTGATTGACTTGGCCATTGCATAACATTCCACTTCTTTCCCTTAAAAAACTCTTTGGTTGCTTTCACAGTATGCTTTGGGTCATTGTCCATCTGCATTGTAAAGCGCCGTCCAATGAGTTCTAAAGCATTTGGCTGAATATGAGCAGATAATATTGCCCGAAACACTTCAGAATTCATCCTGCTGCTTTTGTCAGCAGTCACATCATCAATAAATACAAGAGAACCAGTTCCATTGGCAGCCCTACATGCCAACGCCATGACACTACCACCACCATGCTTCACTGATGAGGTGGTGTGCTTAGGATCATGAGCAGTTCCTTTCCTTCTCCATACTCTTCTCTTCCCATCACTCTAGTACAAGTTGATCTTGGTCTCATCTCTCCATAGGATGTTGTTCCAGAACTGTGAAGGCTTTTTTAGATGTGGTTTGGCAAACTCTAATCTGGCCTTACTGTTTTTGAGGCTCACCAATGGTTTACATCTTGTGGAATATCTTCTCTTGATTGTTGACTTTGACACACATACACCTACCTCCTGGAGAGTGTTCTTGATCTGGCCAACTGTTGTGAAGGGTGTTTTCTTTACCACGGAAAGAATTCTTCTGTCATCCACTAGAGTTGTTTTTGGTGGTCTTCCGGGTCTTTTGGTGTTGCTGAGCCCACCGGTGCGTTCCTTCTTTTTAAGAATGTTCCAAACAGTTATTTTGGCCACGCCTAATGTTTTTGCTATCTCTCTGAGGGGTTTGTTTTGTTTTTTCAGCCTAATGATGGCTTGCTTCACTGATAGTGACAGCTCTTTGGATCTCATCTTGAGAGTTGACAGCAACAGATTCCAAATGCAAATAGCACACTTGAAATGAACTCTGGACCTTTTATCTGCTCATTGTAATTGGGATAATGAGGGAATAACACACACCTGGCCATGGAACAGCTGAGAAGCCAATTGTCCCATTACTTTTGGTTCCTTAACAAGTGGGAGGCACATATGCAAACTGTTGTAATTCCTACACCGTTCACCTGATTTGGATGTAAATACCCTCAAATTAAAGCTGACAGTCTGCAGTTAAAGCACATCTTGTTTGTTTCATTTTAAATCCATTGTGGGGGTATATAGAGGCAAAAATGTTACAATTGTGTCGATGTCCCAATATTTATGGACCTGACTGTATATGATGACCCGGATCGTATTGCTCTGGCTGAATCTAAACTGCGTCTTTTATGTCATGGTAAACAGTCCGCAGAGATATATTGTTCTGAATTTCGGAGATGGGCAGCTGATACTGGTTGGAATGATGCTGCACTCCGAAGTCAATTTTGCCATGGTCTTTCGGAAAGATGCATTTGCTTTTCATGAGAGACCAGCCTTGTTAGAGTCTGCCATGTCTCTAGCTGTTCGTATTGACAGGCGTCTTAGAGAGAGAGAGGAGACTACTCCTTCCTGTCATATTCAGCCCAAGGACAGTGGGGCTGTCTCATTCAGTGCGCAGGGGTCTCAGCCTCTCTCAATCCCCTCTGAGGAGGAGGCCATGCAGCTGGGTTTGCTTGCCTCTGATAGTAGAGGATTCAGCTCTCAGAGAAGGGTTTGTTTCTGTTGTGGGGGTATAAATCATTTGGCTAATGTTTGCCCCTCTAGGAGATTCATGGAGTTTTCTGAGGGTAATAAAAGAAAAACAAAAATAAAAAAACCCTCTAAAAACTTTCCATTTACTACTATTGGCAAGGTTGATGTGGAAATTGAAGGTTTGCCGTTTGCTTGTAGTTCCCATTTTCTCCTACCTGCCAGGGTGGCGCCTAGACAGCAAGAACATTGTTTGTGAGATTTTTGTAGATAGGGGAGCAGCTGTCAATCTCATTGATAATCAATTTGCAATAACGCATGGTTTCCAGGTATGCACTTTGGAAAAGGATATACCTGTTTTTGCTATCGATTCCGCTCCACTTTCTCAAAGATCTTTAAAGGGCATAGTTCACAATATCCGTTTGACTGTGGGTAACGCTCATGTTGAGGATATGTCATGTTTCGTCCTAAGCGGATTACCTACTCCTCTAGTGTTGGGGCTACCCTGGCTCACTAAACATAACCCCACCATTGATTGGCAAGCAAGGCAAATAAATGGTTGGAGTGAGTTTTGCAGAGAGAATTGCCTCACAGCATCTCTTTCAGAGGTTTCTACCAAGACTGTACCATCTTTTCTCTCTGAATTTTCGACCTAGTCCAAGGAACCTTTATCCTGGAGACTGAAAGCTGCTGTCACCGCCAGTTCTGTGAGAAGGTCTGGCAGACGTTCTTCTCTACCTCTTGCATGACGTTCTTTGTTTTGGTTTCACTTTGTCATCTCCTTTTCTTCTCCCAGGTGTCACCTATTTAGACTAATTGTCTCCCTTTATATTCCCTCCCATACTGCCTCACTTTGCAGTTTATACTACTTCCTGGATGAGGTGTTCACTGCTGGAGGCTGCTGCTGCTGTTTGCTAAGATAAGTCTTTTTCTTTATTTGTGTTTCCTTGCTGGCTTGATTCTAGGTGACTCCGTCCGTATTAAGTGCAGGGAGCCGGTGGTCGTGTCCCCTCACTATTATAGGGTCTTCAGGTGTCACACAGTCTTAGGTACGTGGGCATGCAATCGTCTACAGACCCTTGCATGGGCATAGCAGTCAGGGAGAGCTCTTAGGGTTTTATAGGGCTCACCTATATGCTCCTTAGTTTGGGATCAAGCCAGTCAGATGTTTATTTATAAGTTCCAGCTATCTGCAACATTATCCGTGACAGCTGCCAGGAAAAGCAACTGAACCGACATCATACCCCTGAAAGAAAGAAAAAAAAGCTTGAAATCCATACGGATTGTAGAGAACCAAGGACATGCCTGGAAAGACAGGAAGGTACAGCATGTTTATGGCAAAAGACTTTACTGCTTATGGAAAGGGTATATTACTTCGACGTCCACCACACTATGAGACAGATTGGCCATCTGGATCTAAGATTTGCACCCTACAGCCTGGGAATTGCAAAAAAAAGTTGTATTTGCATGCCTGTAGCTATTTGGAAGAAGAAAGTGTATGCAAAGTGTATCTAGAGAGAGACTCTGGGAGGATTACTACCATCATTGCTGCCTATACACAGCTACTGGGAGAAGACTACACTGTAATATACTTGTAGTTATTGTGCCTGTTATTGTTGATATATGTACTCCAACTCCTACCACCTATTCAGTGAAGAGAGACTTTATTTATTGCAACCAAATGGGCCTGGTCATTGACTCCACAACTAGTGTTGAGCGGACCCGAACTGTAAAGTTCAGGTCTGTACCGAACTTTGCGAGTTCGGGTACCCGGACCCGAACCCAAACTTTGCCGGAAATGTTTGGGTTTGAGTTCGGTGTTCGGGCATTCAATTAAGCTTTTGAAAGGCTGCAGGGCAGCCAATCAACAAGCTTTTAATGCTTTTAACAAGCTAGTAATGGCACGGCTGTGATTGGCTGGTGCATCATGTGACCCAGCCTCTATACAAGCTGGATCCCGTGTAGCACCACCCTTCAGAGTAATACAGGGACAGGAAGCAGGCAGCTGACGTGAGGGAGAGTGTTAGGAATCTGGCTTTTTGCTTTGTGGGTGACCTATAATGATTTTTTGTGGGTGCAATACACCAGCTTTGCACCCCTGACACAGAAATATAATAATACATCTGGCTGTTAATTCTGTGGGTGACCTATAGCGATTTTTTTTTTTGGGTGCAAAGCACCATTTTTGTAACTCTGAAACAAAAATATAATAGTTAATCCGTCTGTTAGTTCGGCCGGTGACATATACCTATTTTTGGTGTGAGATACACGTGCACTGCATATGTGACAGGGAAATTAATATAGTTAATCCGTCTGTTAGTTCGGTGGGTGACCAATACTCATTTTTGGTTTGAGATACACGTGCACTTTATACGTGACAGGGAAATTAATATAGTTAATCCGTCTGTTAGTTAGGCCGATGACATATACCCATTTTTGGTGTGAGATACACATGTACTGCATATGTGACAGGGAGATTTATATAGTTAATCTGACTGTTGTTCGGCCAGTGACATAGTGGGAATTTTACTTACGCAATTGTACTTTCTTCGAGTCCGAAGGCAGCACAGAAGGGATATTTCCCTTCCCAGTTACTCCATTCTAGGACTGCCCACCTAGAAATAAATCAAACAATAAATTAACAAAATTGAATGCACCTTAGGTAATCCTATATAAGGAGCCAGAGTACTGCACCAATTGTGTAATAACATAGACCAACTCATGCAAGTCAAATTTATTGGGGGGGTTAGTGTGCTGCCTTCGGACTCAAAGAAAGAACAATTACGTAAAGTAAAATTCCCACTTTCTTCTTCGTCCTACAGCAGCACAGAAGGGATATAACATAGAAATTAAAGGGGGGGGGGGGGGCTTTCTTTTACTGCTGACAATACTGCTGTGCTGAAGGCTGAGTTCTCAGTTCCACTGTTGAGCCTATAATGTCGAACAAACGTAGAAGATGATGTCCAGGATGATGCATTGCAAATATCCGAAAGGTCAACTTGTTGTCGTTCTGCCCAGGAGTCCGTTGAAGTTGCTCTGGTGGAATGCGCTCTTAAAGGTTGAGGTGGTTCTTTACCTTCTAAAATATAGGCTTCCGAGATTGTTGTTTTTATCCATCGACCCAAAGTATCTTTAGAAGCCTTCATACCATTCCTTGGGCGGTCTTCCTTTCGGAAGTCTTTTACTCTTTCAAGATAGCAAATTAACATTCTACGAATATCTAGAGTATGGAATCTTATTTCTTCGTCTGACTTTGGGTCAGGGTAGAACACTGGAAGAACCGATTCTCTATTGATGTTACTAGAGGAAGCAACTTTTGGTCTGAATGATGGTACAGTTCTAATTCGGACACCATTTGGTAATATCTTTAGATACGGTTCTCTAGAGGACAATGCTTGTAACTCCCCCCGTCTTTTTACACAAGTGATGGCAATAAGAAAAAGTATTTTGTAAACAACCATCTGAAATCTATTTCGGAAATAGGTTCAAAGGGAGGACCGGTAAGTCTATTTAGAACCATTGATAAGTCTAGGATGGGTATAGGTGGTCTTATGGATGGCTTCAACTTCTTTGCTTTCTAGAAGATAATAATGTGGTAATGACTTCATCTAATAACCCTTTTTCTTTCAATCTTTCCCTCTCAGGTACCAAATGGTTAAATGTAGCTTGTTTAGTTGAGGATTGTAGAGGTCTCCCTGTAGAAGTAGATCCGGGTACAGAGGCAGAGTCCAATGATCGTCTTTCGATAGCTGAGACACGACAGGAAACCAAGCCCTGCGGGGCAAAAAGGGGACTACTAGAATCGCTTCCGATGCCTCTGTGAGCAGTTTGGTTATGACCTGAGGCAATAATGGTATGGGAGGAAACAGGTGAACAAACCTGTGTCTCCAATTGAGAGAGAAGGCATCCAGACAATTGGGTCTGTCTGTCCTGAGTGAACAAAACTTCAAAACTTTCTTTTAAAAAAACACAATTGGTGCAGTACTCTGGCTCCTCATATAGGATTACCTGAGGTGCATTCAATTTTGTTAATTGTTTGATTGTTTGATTTATTTCTAGGTGAGCGGTCCTAGAATGGACTAACTGGGACGGGAAATATCCCTTCTGTGCTGCTGTAGGACGAAGAAGAAATACCTATTTTTGGTGTGAGGTACACCTGCACTGCATACGTGACAGGGAAATTAATATAGTTAATCCGTCTGTTAGTTCGGTGGGTGACATATACCCATTTTTGGTGTGAGATACACGTGCACTGCATATGTGACAGGAAAATTAATATAGTTAATCTGACTGTTAGTTCGGTGAGTGACATATACCCATTTTTGGTGTGAGGTACTCCTGCACTTCATACGTGACAGGGAAATGAATACAGTTAATCCGTCTGTTAGTTCGGTGGGGGACATATACCCATATTTGGTGTGAGATACACGTGCACATTATACGTGACAGGAAAATTAATATTTGGTAATCCGTCTGTTAGTTCGGCCGATTACATATTCCCATTTCTGGTGTGAGGTACACCTGCACTGCATACGTGACAGTGAAATTAATATAGTTAATCTGTCTGTTAGTTCGGTGGGTGACCTCAAAGAATGAGGAGAGCATCAAATAAGGGACATGGCCCTGGTCGTGGTGCTGCTGGTGCTGGTGGAGCTCCTGTTGCAGGGAGATGACGTGGTCGATCTGTGCCAGCTACAGGCCAAAATGAAACACCTTCTTCAGGTACACGTAGGTAACAGGACGTTCAGCGTCATTTTGTAGGCCTGAATACCGGTGTACGAATGGTGAGGCCAGAACAAGTACAGGCGATAGTAGATTGGGTTGCTGACAGTGCCTCCAGTTCCTTCACATTGTCTCCCACCTGGTCCCCTGCTGAAACCGCAGAGTTGGCACCTTCAGCTCATGGGCATCTGTCTTTCACCTCACCCCCTTGCAAATCATCAAAGCAGTCTGAGCCCCAAGTCATGCAGCAGTCTCTTATGCCTTTTGAGGACTCTGCTGGCAGGGTTTCCGTGGGCCATCCTTGGCGTGGCAGTTCTTCAGACATTGTGCTGACAACAAGACGCGAGTGGCTTGCAAGCTGTGCAATCAGAGCCTGAAGTGAGGCATAAATGTTCTAAACCTGAGCACCACCTGCATGACCAGGCATCTAAATGCAAAGCACGCTGCAGTGGAGTACACACCTGAAAAACCACAAAAGATCTCAGGCTCCTCTTGCTCCCTCTTCTGCTGCAGTCTAGGCCTCTTACTTCCCCTCTGGAATGACAGTGGCACCTGCCACCCTGCAAACAGAGGATGTGGCAGCAACACCACCACCTCCACCACCCAGCATCTCCACACTGTCCCATGGAAGCGTTCAGCTGTCCCTCCCCAAACACTGGAGAGAAAGAGGAAGTACCCCCTACCCACATGAGATCCCTGGCCCTGAATGCCAGCATGTGTGCATCTGTGGCAAGGTCCACATAACTACCAATACGTGGACCAGTAAGCACAGGCAGGGACATTATCTCTCTCTAACTGCACACTAGGAAAATGCAGTGGCGGCTGGGCATAAGGCGGATAGCAGTTTGGCGCATGTCCTACCACCACCGAGGATTGCAGGACATTTCTTGTTGCCTCCTCCTCCTACTCCACTTCCTCCTCCTCATCCGGTCAGCGTAACACCTTCACCACCGACTTCAGCACAGCCAGGGGGAAACGACAGCAGGCTGTTTTGAAACTCATCTGTTTGGGAGAAAAACCCCATACCGCGCAGGAGCTCTGGAAGGGCATGGAACAACAGACCGAAGGGTTGGTGCCGTGGAGCCTCAAGCTTGGCCTGGTGGTGTGCGATAACGGGCAAAATCTCTTAGCAGCTCTGGGACTAGCCGGTTTGACGCACATGCCTTGCCTGGCGCCAGTGCTGAATTTGGTGGTTCAGAGGTTCCTGAAAAATTACCCCGATATGTGAGAGCCAGGGGCGTAACTAGAAGTGACTGGGCTCCACAGCAATTTTTGTATGGGGCCCCCCACCCCGCGCACTTCGCAACTCAGGTGCCAGGGGGGCACAGACCAGGGCAGCATAGACAAGGGCTGGGGGAAGGGCGGGTTGCTGCAGAATTGTGCTTTCCTGTGTAATATAACTGAAGAGGTGAATATGACATCACACTACATTGTATGTACAGCACAGTATGACCCCTGCTGTAGGATAGATGCCCATTCTATGTATTGCTGTATTTCTGCAGGGCTGACACCGACTGTCCCAATGGTCTGAGCCCCTATTAACCACAGCTCACTGTCTCCATACATAAGGGAAGCCTACAAGTAGCCAGGTTTTAATGGATTTACATCTATCTTAAGAACTAATATTCTGGGACTTTTAGTTCCCCAGAAGCAGTACAGGAAAGGCGGGGGGCTCTGGTTTTCTGCGATCCCCGTATCTACATCAGTGCTGGAAATGCTCCATTCACATGTCCTGCGGCAATGGCTAAATACTATACTTGGCAAGGACCTACTGACATCACAACATAACGTGGCACTCCCAGATCACGTGGATCAGAAACAGGAGAGTAACATGCTTTTTCACATGGATCATGGAGTTCGCGAGTGTCAGCAGCGCAGGAGAAGTATGCAGAACCTACTCATGTAGTAACTTATTTTGAACTGAGATATGGGGGGACTGAACGCTGAGATGTGGGGGGGGACTGTACACTGAGATGTGGGGGGACTGTACACTGAGATGTGGGGGGGACTGTACACTGAGATGTGGGGGGACTGTACACTGAGATGTGGTGGGACTGTACACTGAGATGTGGGGGGACTGTACACTTAGGTATGGGGGGACTGTACACTGAGGTATGGGGGACTGTACACTGAGGTATGGGGGGACTGTACACTGAGATGTGGGGGGAATGTACACTGAGGTGTGGGGGGACTGTACACTGAGGTGTGGGGGGGACCAACTCACTGTGAACTGGCTATATACTATTTTAGTTACATGTCCTACCTCAGGAGATGCGAGTTCATAGTGAGCAAAAGGACCAGTGATCAGTCACATGAGTGGGCGGAGTCAGGCTTCGGGCTGTGCTAGGGACTGTGTTGCTGCTCACATTTGGTCACACAGGGGGCGGTGTTTGGTGATGGACAGGCCAGGCCCCCAATTGGAGCTGCACTGTATGTGAAGGGGCCTGGCCTGAAAAACTATTAGATAATTTGGAAACTTTGTGCCTCACTCTGCTGGGCGCCGGGCCCCTTGTCAGCCCGGGCCCCGAAGCAGCTGCTTCCCCTGTAGTTACGCCACTGGTGAGAGCTGCTGCAGAAAGTGAGGGCCGTCTGTGCGTGCTTTCTGCATTCTCACCCTGCTGCTGCTCGCCTGTCTGCGCTGCAGCGTAACTTCGGCCTTCCCGCTCACCGCTTCATATGCGACGTACCCACAACGTGGAACTCCACCTTGCACATGCTGGAGAGACTGTGCGATAGTGGAGTTTCAGCTGCAGCACACACGGATGAGTCGCTCTGCGGAACAGCACCACTTCATGACCGAGTGAGCCTCCATGCGGGATGTGTGTACCGTTTTGCGCCGTTTCGAGTACTCCAACATGGCCAGTGCCGATGACGCAGTCCTCAGCGTTACTAACCCACTTCTATGTCTCCTTGAAAAAACACTTAAAGCGATGATGGAAGAGGATGTGGCACAGGAGGAAGAGGGATCATTTCCAAGGTCATCAGGCCAGTGATTCACAATTGGCTCGGAGGGTGGGTTCCTGCACTAACAGAGGCCAGGTACACAACTGTCCAGCCAGGGCACAGTTCTGCAGGATGAGGAGGAGGAGGATGATGATGATGGTGAGAAACAGTGTTCACAGTAGGGTGGCACCCAAAGCATCTTATGGGCATCAATGGAGCGTGGCTGGGGGGATACACAGTACAGAGACAATACACAACAACTGCCGAGTTGCCCACATTCTAACCAGTGCTGATTACTGGGTGGATCCCACAGGACTTGTCCGTACCTTATGCTGAGTAGACAAGTATGCCGGCCGCACCTAGCTATTGTTGTACTCCAGCTCACTTTCTCTTTGCATTCTTTTTTTCTATTTCCCAATGTTTTGGGGTATTTCCAAACTTATAAAAAAAGATTAAAAAAAAGGGTTGGCTACCTTCTCCTCCTCCACCGCCACTTCTACCTACACCGCCACGTCCACCGCCTCCTCAACCTCCTACTCCACTTTGATCTCCGCCTCCTAGTTCAAGATTATTTTTAATTTTTTTCTGTTATATTAAGTTAAATCCCTATCCACATTTGTTTGCGTGGCAAGTGTCCTGCTCTTACCCCCATTTGCTTCCATTTGCAGCCATCTAGCCCTTATTATGACTATTTTAGAGCCATTTTAGTGCACCAAAGTTCAGGTCCCCATTGACTTCAATGGGGTTTGGGTCCCGAACCCGAACTTTGACCCGAAGTTCGGCCGAACCTGAACATCGATGGGTCCGCTCATCTCTATCCACAACCATCTATCTCATGGTCCCTGCATCTGTCATTCTGCCTTGCACCAATCCACCAAACATCAAGGGCATTCCACCTAACACCAGGCAGGAGCCCCAGAAAGCTCAGAGCGTGCCCCCAAGAGAAAAAAGGGTGTGCCTTCTATTTGCTGCATGGCCCAAGGGAGCATTGGAGTGAGGAAAGTCACTGTAAACCACTACCACTCCTGTCACTGCCACAACTACCACTCCTGTCCTCCCGGCTCTTCCCCTGATGATCACTGCAGACTGTGTTATTTACTGCTGCTGGGGAGGTATTTTGTGATGCACTGTGATATCTGGTGCTGCTGGGGAGGTATTATGTGATGCACTGTGATATCTGGTGCTGCTGGGGAGGTATTATGTGGCGCACTGTGATATCTGGTGCTGCTGGGGAGGTATTTTGTGATGCACTGTGATATCTGGTGCTGCTGGGGAGGTATTATGTGGCGCACTGTGATATCTGGTGCTGCTGGGGAGGTATTTTGTGATGCACTGTGATATCTGGTGCTGCTGGGGAGGTATTATGTGATGCACTGTTATATCTTGTGCTGCTGGGAGGTATTTTGTGATGCACTGTGATATCTGGTGCTGCTGGGGAGGTATTTTGTGATGCACTGTGATATCTGGTGCTGCTGGGGAGGTATTATGTGTTGCACTGTTATATCTTGTGCTGCTGGGGAGGTATTTTGTGATGCACTGTTATATCTTGTGCTGCTGGGGAGGTATTATGTGATGCACTGTGATATCTGGTGCTGTATTTTTTCAGTCTACACTGACTGAATGTAAACCAGCAGTGGAAAGGTTAAGCCTGCTGGGTCCCAGCCTGAGCTGACTTACTGGGGTCCTCCACTGTCAACTTCTGCTGTGACACCGCTGCAGGTAACCGCTGGCTGCAGCAGTGAATTGCTCCCCTGGGGTTATGTGGCCAATTGATATGATGCAAAGGGAGCAGGTCACCCGAGCGAGGCAGACAGGAGCCAGCATCAAGGAGCAGGTATTATTCCCTATGCAGATCTGCTGGGGGGGGGGGGGGGATGTGCACTGGAACCCCTCCCCTAAAAGTGGCCAACCCCTTTAAATTAAAAACATAGGTAATAGGTAGAGAAATGAGACAGACACGAGATGAGACAGACACACAGACCGATAAATAAATAGTTCGCAGGAAAAATGGAAATCAACTAAGTTTGATCATTGTTTTTATTACAAATAACCAATATGGATGAAACTAAGCAAGGCTTGTATAAAAAGAAAACTTGGCAAAATTAATAGTCAGATATTTGATGCAATACCCAATGCAAGTATAAGTTACACACCTAGGCTTTATACATTTGTTCCAAAAACAAACAAACATGTAGACAAAATAATTATTAAGGCCCCAGCATCTGAAGGCCCCGGGACAAGAAAGCTAATTTCAGGGCACATTTTCGATCACTTTTAACATGTTTTCAGTTAAATATTACATGAATTTAAAAAATGCAATGAAAATCAACTTTACACAGTATAAAAGGACAAATACAGGTAGCTATAGACATTGATATAGCGAGGAGTAAGAAAACTGTAACTTTATTCATAACTGCAATAATATCACAACCAGATCCAGCTGATTATATTCACACCATAGACTAATCAAACAAGGGGCTTCAGGGAAGACCATAGATGAATATGAGATCTACTGTACTCTATGGTAATACTGGAGGCCAAGGAACTGAGCAATGAGACTTTTACATGAAGGGATTGTCTAATGTGCTGCTCAGCTTTGGTTACATAAAGTGCTAGTTTTGGGTATGCGCAATAGATACAAATTTGTACAGTATATACATAATTTCTGTTCCATTCACATTATACATTTGCATTAAAGCTCAGAGATAGCGCTTCTTAACATTCAGCAAATAAAGCCCTTACTAAAATATAACTATGGTATTTTACTACTTATTTTCTATTTTCTAGGTTTTTACAAGATAAGGCTCTTCCAGTAACATGTATAATGAAGTCCCAATTTAGACCCCTTAAAGTAAGATGTAAAGAGCTGGGCAGAGCACCCATTTATTAGAGGGGTTGTATGCTTTGGAAATCCCTTTTTGTTACAGGGATTGATCACAGGTTATCTCATTGCGGAGTCCCACAGTGGTGATCGGCTATAATCTGAGCAAGAATCTGGCAATAAGTGTTCAATATTGCTTCAGTGCCACCGCAGGAAAAATAGAGAATTTCATGGCTCTCAATTAAATCAATGGGCTGTGAAGACCTCCAGAGAAACTCTTTGTAGCTGCCCTCCAATCTGGCTAAGAGATTAAAGTCTTAAATGGGGGACCCCAACTTTTTACTCAGAATTCCCTAGAAGGGTATCTAAAGGGGTTATGCGGGAAATAATAGTGATGGCCTATCCACAGAATAGGTCATCAATATCTCATCGGCGGAAGTATAAGTCCCGGAATCCCCGCCAATCAGATGTTTCGGAAAGCTCACTCACTGATACTCTGGTGACTGGTGGCTTCCCGGATGCTTACCAAGCACAGCACCGTACATCATATAGCGGCTGTGCGTGGTATTGCAGCTCAGCCCAACTGACTTGATTGGGGTTGAGCTGCAACAAGGCCATGTGACTGATGTACAGTGATGTCACATGGTCTAGGAAGAGAAAGTGGCACTCACGGCGCACCTGGCCTCTTCTAACAGCTGATCTGTAGGAGTCCAGGAAGTCGGACCCTGCCAATCTGATATTGATGAACTATTCTGAGGATCGGTCATCAATATTAATTCCCAAATAACTAATGGGTTTTCTAAGCCATACAACCCCATACATTTCTTTTCTATCCTACAAATGTGTGTAGCCTGTTTTAAGTGGAAGGGGGGGGGGGGGGGGGTGGAGTAAAGAAATTCAGAACATTACATTTTTACAGCAGCACATTTAAGGAGGTTAGTGCGTTGATGTGGGGCGAGTGTGTGACCAAAAATCTTTGAGGTGGAGAAAAGAGCCAAGGAAGCGGACACGGACTAAAGCTGGCTATACACATGATATTAACTTCAGCAGGTACAAACCAAAATCAGGCATACAGAAATCCAACATGTCCAATTCCTCCTTCCTACTAACTGTGATCAGGGAAGAGTTGGAAGGTCTCCATAAGATCTTCAGATGATCATACCAAACTTGGTGGGTCCAGCCAACTCTTCCACTATTTTATGTGTATGGTCAGCTTTAAATACATAAAAACTGGGCCCAGGTTAGTGATATAGGTCGGGGATGCTCAACCTGCGGCCCTCCAGCTGTTGTAAAACTACAACTCCCACCATGCCCTGCTATAGGCTGATAGCTGTACGCTGTCTGAGAATGCTGGGAGTTGTAGTTTTGCAACAGCTGGAGGGCCGCAGGTTGAGCATGCCTGATGTAGGTCAACATAAAAACCCATACATCCAATAAAAATATACAAATTTGGGATTTTATTGACCACAGTGCAGTCAGAGAGCTCACAGAGGTTCCAAATAAAATATAATAATATAATCCTAGCTTAGTGTGCAGCAGGAACCTTTCAAAAATAATGTATTTTTTTGTTAAATTAAATGCTCCACTATTTTTCTAAATGTTTCTACTAGTCACATTAAAAGACCTTCAGGGTGAACTGCCTTCCTGTGAAAGGATGCCTAGTATTGTGCAGTTTAAGAATTACGTCAACCATATTCACACATGTAAAAGAATATGTTCTTGAATTTAAATAATCTTATTTTGTATAAAATTTTCAAGTTTTATAATTATACATGCAGTGCACTCCATTACTCTCATGGCAACATCTGAAGTGAACCGGTCATTTGGGATTTGTGGGAAGGGAAGCATATCAGGATAACGAGTCTTTAGGCCATCTACCCCATAAGCCTCTAAGGTCTGGACATCTTTAGTGAGACCTTCTAGCTGTTGACCATATTCTTCAATTTTTTGTGCAAGGGCTGCTGGTTTAATATCTTTGTCGGATTTTCCTCTGACAGCGTAATCTGCTGCTATCAATGCTAATTTGGTAGAGAGATAGCATTTGAAACACACCCACTCATTTGCATTCTTATGCAGGTCATTTCTTGCAGCAGAAAAGTTAGCCCTCGCCTGCCTAAGCCACCTACGAGCTTCGACAGGGTTACCAACGGACTTAAATGTTGGTGGTACAAAGAAGCGTTTAGAATCATATGCTCCTGTTGGGGCAGAAAACTTTTCTTTGTATTGTTGTCTCTCGGATTTATGACTTGTTGCCTCTTGGTTCCATGAAGAATAAAATCGTTGAAAGGAAGACTTTTCAGACTGAAACCTAGAAGATGGGGTGGTATAGGTTCTTCTTGCTGTCCTTTCAACATTGACATCCACAAATGCTTGCTTCTCTAGTCGGTTGATTTCATTTTGAAGATGTTTAAAAACCTCAGTTGCTACATCAAGATTTTCAGCATTTTTATCTGGGTGCCACTTTAAATACAGTCGTCTTATTATCTTTTTCCTTTCTGATTCGGGCAGCTTCCAGGCTTGCTCTATCACAGTAGTAACTTCCTTTAATATCTCTGGTAAAGAATTCAATTTGATCTTTTTTGGTGATTGATGTTTGGAGGAGCTTGTTTTGTTGCTTTCCTTGTTTGGAAACGAAGGTGCTGTCCTTGGACCGGGAGGCGGAAATTCTGTTGGACTTGTTGGTGTTGAAGGAGCACTATCTTTGTTCTGAACACCATCCTCTGGCCTGGAAAACTTGTACAAATCAAGGGAGCTAACTATTTTATATTCACTATAACCAATGTCTATCTGATAAAACTTTCCCAGAGAACCTGAGATGTCATCATCTTTCTCTACTTCTTGCACAATGATTGCATAGGTATATGTTGGCTGGTATGAGCCAAACGAGTCCCCACCTTCAGCATCCACCAAATATCCAACATATTCACCTGGATAAAAAACATTGGTGGGATCCATGAGCAATGTATAGTGAATTTCTGCTGGTATTGGGGTACCAGGCATAGGAAGCTCAAGTTTTGATTGCTCAGTTGATGAGTCATATTTAACACCTAGACTATCAAGCTTCTCATTGATCCTGTAGATGTCATTGCAACCCAACATTGCAATCAAATATGATGTGTCAGATATGAGATTGTCTGTTGCAGACTTCAAAGTCATTGCTAAAGCTAACAGGAAATTGATATCCTTGCTGTCAGAGTGCTGTATGTAAAGTAATATGACAGCATGTCCATATCGTTTCAAAAATGCAAGAGTTTCACTCTTGCTATAAGGGATAGGGTTAAATCCCTTGACTCGTAAAGTTGTTTGCAGTTTTTCAAAGCAAGACACCTTTAAGCCTTCTCGTAAAGCTTTGCAAAGTTTTATGGCTTTTTCCTCATTTGCTAAAAATGTATTGTCATTTTCATGCTTCATGATTCTTATAAGACCAGTGATGAACTGATCAGAAGACAGTAATAGCTGAAGCCTGCCTTGCAAAGAACACAGTGTACCAAACTGGCAAGATTTGGGCGTCTCTTCATCCAACTGTTCCTCAAGTATGCTACTAAGAAGTCGCGGTCTTAACTTTTGAGGGAGAAGCATTATGATTCTTGTGTGAAAGCCATGGTCCTTTCCCATGTAGCATTGGCTAAGATCAACAAGCATCTGAACTCCAATATTTCCCTGAATTCTGCTTTTATAATGCGGTGCATCATCAAATACTAAAATGCTAGACTTGACCAATCTTCCATCGTGACTTGGGAGGTAAAGTGCAAGGTCACGAATATTTTCTAAGTCATTCCGTACTTTAGCAGAATCATTCTGTAGACTTTTGAGTAGGCCAGAAACCACTCTCTTTACAGTCCGCATTTCATTAGGATCTAGCTGTTTTCCTTCAGAATTCTTGAAAATACGACTAAGAACTTCAACATACTGCTTTGTAGAAACTACATCTTCTGTGCCTAAGTTCTTGAATAGCTGATGAAAGGTTCCTAACTCCAGAGGCAGTTTGTAGAGATATGGTTTAAAGTCAGACTCAAATTCCAGATTAATTACAACCTCTTCTGGTCTTAAAAGCTTCCAGCCATCTTCAACCATCACAAAAGCAACTCCTCTGAGCTGGAACTTGAATTCTTTTTTTTCTGTGCTGAGAAAATCATAGATACTCCTCAGAACCTTTGCTCTTGTCTTCACAATTTCATCATCAACAGTAGTAATGTTGCATATATTTCGACAATTGTTTATCACTTTGTCAAGTGAAGGATCCAAATTTACATTAAGCATTATTAGAACTTGTTCAAGTTGCTCTTGCGGATCAAGTGTACTTTCTTCTTGTTCTTTAATTGTTAATGGGGTTGCCTTTTCGGGCAGAATGGGGCAAGATGTCCACAGTAGCTGCATTACATCTGTCTGCTTGAACTTTGGATTGACTTGTGATCCATTAAATCGTATCAGAGGGAGTGTACCATTTACCTCTTGGTACTGAGGATGAAAGCGTAAAAGTTCTGCAGGTGCTCGTTCAGGACACAAAAAGGGTATCATAGACAATTCCTTTAAAAAGTTTCCAGAAAGCAAATCCGTTCTTTCTTGGAAAACATGATAAAGAATTACATCAACAGTGTTTTGAAGCACTTCCTTTGTCCAACCTTCTGCATTAGCTCGCATACTAATCTCTTTTGCAAACTGCAACAACTGTTGCTGGGAAATAACATGTTTTAGGCCAATATTCTGGAGAAATGTAATCCACGAGAGAAAGAAAGCAGATTGGTTTTTTGGTTTTGTAATTTGTTCCAATTTTTTAAAGAACTCCAGGGGTATGAACAACTTTTCTGAAAGCATGACTTCAAATACTCTCACAGTCCGGTCATAGAAGTGTTTTGCAGGTTTGAGTCGGCCACTGGAATCATGAATAAAGGCCAGGTCTTCTAGTTTTGCAAACAGTTGCTCCTTTAGTGTAGAACTCTCTTCGAGACTGCATAAACAATTTTTCAGGTAAATTAAGTGCTCTAATTTAGCATGATAGGAAAGGTTTTCAAATTTTGGCAACAAATGTTTTGAGTAAATATCTAGATCGTCAACTGGGACACATCCTACTGCAGTGTACAATTCTTTCAAATGTACCTTCTCTTCAAGAAAAGCAAAGGACGATGAGTAAGACCATTTTTCCACTTCCACTGCTGGTATGCTCTTTGTAAGGACGTAACACGTCCCATATTTAGACAGCGTGATGTAACGACCACTGACAGACTTGTAACATGGAAGTGACTTCAAAATGTTAGTTGCATCTTCTGATGTGAGGTGGTTTAAATTGCAGTTAAAATACATCAAAAGGGCATCAAAGTCATTTTCAGCTATCTTTTCAGTTCTAAATGTTAATGTCTGAATCATGTGATGTATAGCCCGGAGAATGCTCATTGGGTTATCTATATTTGCTGTATGTCCAGCCAACAAAGGGAGCAAAAAATTGTCTTTGGAGCAGATTTTGTTCAATGCTAGTTGAATGCAACCAGTCTTCATCAAAGTATGAAACACTTTATCACTCTGTGCATTTGGAAAGATTGTGATATGCATTAGGCTTAGTGGTAGTAACACATCACCATCTGGAATGATTAACTGGCCAGGTGACACAGTGAACTTTATTCCTGGTAACAGAGCCCAATCTTTTAGGGTCTCCACAACGGTATCAAATGTAGTGGCATCAGTTTGGTCTTCTTTGACATTAACTGACTCGCTGATGAAATGCCAAGCACTTTTTAGCCATGATTCACTGGCAAAGTTATCTTTCCATGGGACAAAAACTTTTGTTTTGTACTCTCTTGGAAGAACGGATGAGAGCAGGTCTGCAAAACTGTAGATGTCAAAAACCTTGGCAACTTTGTTTGAAAGCAAAATATTGCTGTACCTCAGATACAGTGTGTTCATAAACAGATCTTTTCGAGATGGAATTAGTTCATGGTAAGTGGTTAAGAATTTTGGTTGCTTTGCATCAAAAATTTGCAATACGTTGTCAAGAGTAATTAGAAGTGGCAGCCCTTCAATTTGTATTTCATTTTCTTCGGCATCTTTTAAGCAGTAATCCACGAGAAGCTTCAAACTGTGAAATAGTTTTAAGTTTGTCTGCTGCAGACGGCAAGGCAGTTTTCCAATATGGCAGCTTGTGTCAGGAGAAGAGAAAGTCATTAGGAACTGACGGACATCTGAAGGAGTTGCATAAGTAACCGGGATGCCTGCATCAACTAGACAGTGAAAAAGATTTGCAGTTTCATCACAGTAGTAAACCAAGTTAAACCCAATTTCCAAGAGGAGATGTTTAAGTCTGTAAACATTTTCAGCTACTGTCTTCCGAGTGGTTATGTTGTAGTCCATATTTTTCATGTGATGTAGTTCATCTTGTAATAAATTGTCAAAATAGGGCCTCCCAGAATTTACAGCTGACATGTTTACCCACGTAATAATGACAGCTGACTGCATGTCAGAGCCGTCAACATTCGGGGCTCGCACTACAGGCAAGAGACGCTTTGAATCTTCATTAATACAAGTATAAATAGCTTTTACAAGGCAATACCAGTCTGGCTGTAAGTCAAGTCTGTTTACTGGAAAAAAAGACAAAAACTTTTTCAAAATGTCCTTCACAGCATGGATTGGCATATTGTGTAATACAGAGATGGTGGGATCGGTTCCAGGAAAGTTTCGTTTTCTTAGTTGCACCAATAACTCTACATAGGCTGGAGCCACTAAGCCGGTCATCAAGCTGTTATTCCAGTCACTTCTCACACCAACCCCATCGTCATCCCGCCACAAATTCCGCCTTGCAGAATCCAAAGCAAAATGTCCATTTACATGAAAAGGAAGTCCTGTTTCAAGTGAAAGGGGCAAAAAGCAGAATGCTCGGTATGGTTTCTTGTAATTGTGGTTAATACAAGCAGCAACTCCACCACGAGGAAACAATGTAATGTCTTGATTTTTGTGAGCAGATATCACACTCTTTAAGACTTTGCCCATGTTAGAGAAGCCAGAGCGATTACAAATTAACCATGTTGTGAGGTTTCCTTCAGAGTCCTCAATATCCATTGTGTAAGTAATCTGTTGGACTGGTATATCTTTCAATAGTTTTTTCTTTGTAACGCTGTCAATTACAGAAGAATGAAATTGTTTGCGCTTTAGTCGGTCACCGTCTGTGATTTTGCCACGAACAGAGTATAACACTTTTAAAGCACCTGTTGTCTTCTCTATTTCACAGATAGAAATCTTTTCCATATGATTCAAAAACATAAGGAGTTCTGCTCCATCAGTACGCAACTTGTCAAGAAGGTTCTGTACCATTCTGTCTGAACAGGGTACTGATGAGATCTCAGAGATTTTTGCCATTTCAGAATTGCGGATTGGAAAACGAAACATTGTTGCACTGGAAAGGTTAAAGTGGCTTCCTAAATATAAATTGAGAACATCTGAAAATTGTGTTCTAAAATCAGCATCCAAATCTCGGAACATGCGTCCGGGGCTAAGTGACGTTGCTCCTGGAGCATATCGTGCATGAGGGTCAAAGATGCATATTATGTCATTGGATGATATAAAAGAAGGACAATCAGTAATGTGGTAAACAGAGTTGAAGCCTATTCCATACTGCCCAGTTTTACAAGGGTTGTCTTCCTTCGTTCCTCTCCCTAAGTTTTGGATGCCTTTTACATCATTATCTGTGAATGGTTGGTTATTGTATACACACAATGCAGGGCCTTGTAGAGGAGTCCACTTTTCATCAAATATTCTGTCAGATGGATGGTTTCTTGGATCAAAGACAAAACATATTTCTGTGGCTTTTGCATCATCAGCATTTTGAAGAAGCTCCTTTAACATCTCCTTTTCTGAAGGATAAGCATTAAGGATGCTTTTAATTCTGCTAGTAAGCTTTTCCTTCTGCCCAAATTCAGATCCAAGAGAAGTAAAGTGAATGTTGGATGCATACCTTTCTAGAGCTTTGTGTCTTTTTGGAATTGACCCAAGCTTTACGGCCACCTCCCTTGGAATGTCAGAATGGCAGTACTTCACAGCAGTGTCTTTTACTTTAATCCATGGACAGTCATTGTAACATAGTGATTTAGCTGGAAGTAGATAGAGGCTGGCATCCGGTAGAAGAATTTGACCATAATTTGTTTCACAAAATTCCTCACTCTTTTCTCGGATAAGTCCCCATATTCCTTCACTAACAATGCGTCTACAAAGTTGGAAATCATTCTCTGATATCTTTTTGTTCATATTTGCATTTTTTATTAATTCAAGTACTGCTGCAAAATCTTTTACTGTAAAGGCATGTTTCACACCAACACTTTCGAACAATTCACGAAAATTATTTTTGTATTTGTTAGGCATCTGATATAGATAAGGGGCAGCTTCAAAGTTGAGATGGAAGGAAACTTTGTCTGAAGTAACATAAATGTCCTCAACAAATATAAAAGGAAACGCCTTCAGTTCTGTGACAACCATAGTCTTTGTAGCCTCATTCAAAAGGATGGCTTCATTAAGAAATTTATAGCATGCATTTGTAATATTTTCCTGGTACAAGGTGTTTCCATCAGTATATTTTGCAATTTCCTTTAACTGGTCTATTACCAATTCAGGAGATGGCTTCTTCAGTAAACCTAAATATTCTTTGACTGCTAAGGGAATGGGACCACACCCCTTAAAAGAAGGAGAATTTTCATTAAGAATTGGCTTTAAGAGACAAACTACGTCTTGGTGTTCAACGGTGTATAGGTCTGTAGCCGCAAACATTTCCTCAATTTTAAAGTCATTTCCTTTCCAATGAATGGAAAAACCAGCTGGTTTGGTAAGAAAAGGCAAAAATGGAGAAGTTTGGCATTTCTTACAAAATTCCTTAGACTTGGGGTCTCTGAACTTAAGTTTTTCATCAATCAAACTTAAAATAATATTGCCTCTCAAGCAAGCTCCAGCATGATCAGCTTTGTTAATCAATGGAATGGATTCAATGCGTTCAATTAAATCTTCCCATAAAATGTCATCTTTCATCATGCCAAGTTGTACCAACTTTACCAGCGCTACTGGGTTCAAGTAATTCTGGTATGTTCCATAGGGAAATCTTCCATCACTGTTGTCATACAGTTTTGCTACTCTACCTTCAGGATGGATTAGTCTAGAAGGGACAACCAATAGGTGCCCCTCACTGGAGCATGGAATACATGGTGTAACTTGAAGAATTTCACTAAATGCCTGTATTCTTTCATTCAAAACAAAAAGCATCAATGGATCTCGTAACTCAGGTTCGATTTCTGCTATATGAGGAAAAAATACTTCTGAAAAAAACTGATGTTCGGAAAATGTATTTTGAATCAGCACATCAGTACATCCTGCTTCTTCAAACCCTAGTTTGACCCATGAGGGCAGTTCTACAGCACAAAGGTTTTTTGAGCCAGTCTTTTTTAAATATTTCATGAAAATTTGAAAAGCAGCTGGTCCGATATCTGGTCTCTTAAGTAAAGAATCATCCAGAAATCTCACATTTTTCATAGAAACCCAAGATGTTCCATCAGAAAATACTTTCACACGGTCTTTGCCCTTTCCTTTGGCAATATCTTCGTACAGTCCTTGGCAAACGACAGAAAAGTCATCATGGACATAGTCAGGGTCTGGCCAAATAGAATAGTAGTTGTAGTTCATGAGCTCTCCACTGGTAGACATGTCCCTTAAGACGCAAAGAGCCTCTAGATAAGAACGTACAATGACATGTCTCATGAACACGGTATTCCACCTTCCCTTTGTGTCTGTTTTCCAAATTTCTTTCCGATTTGAAGTCACAGCAAAGCAACCATTTATGTGCAAAGGAAGTCCAGTTTTTATGCGGAGAGGTAAATAGCAAAAAACTTCACCAATATTACCAGAAAAGGGTTTTACTGTCCATTTTCCATTTTGACTTTCAGAGAGCATCACTGCCACACCACCACAAGGCACTAGCCCAAGTCTTTTGCCACTATCACTCAAAGCAAATTTCAAAGCTTCACTTATATCCATACAGGAACATATAAGCCATGTTGTCGAGTCCACAGTTTTTTGCGGCAGTTCCTCTGTCATTCTCTTAGTCTGTCCGGACTTAGTCATCTCAAATATGTTGGCTGGTTCATCTTCTGAACCTCGGAATAATGGAGAATGAAGGTCAACTATTCGCCTGAATACATGGTGAAACTCTTGAACAGTGATCAGCAAGATGCAAGATGATTTTGGCATCTCGGCTGGATATTTCTTGGTAGAACTACAGATATTCATGACTTTGGCAGCCTCTGTAAGTAGCCTTGTTGGATTAGTTAAAACTTTTGAGGAGCACATAGATTTTTTAATAGTTACTGTGTCTTGAGCTAACTCTGGTTCAGTTTCCTCAGGCTTTAGGTATTTTAAGACCATTGAGTTTACATTCTGAGTGAAAAGTATTAGTCTGTAGCCACACAAGCTAAATTCATCCACAAGGGTGTAAATGTCTGCAGTGTTGTAACATGAGCTGCTAATTTCACTCATTTTGGCTTCTTGTTGTGTTCTAAAGGACAGTCGGAAAAGTGTACCTTTGTAGCAGTACGGGGATTCAACAGCAAGTGGTAGATGACAATTGAATACACCTAAAAATGGCTTGAACTGATTGGGAAATTTGCGAAGCCTTTTCTGTTGTTTGCTCCAGTTAATTTTGATGCCTGGGTTAGATTTGTCTCTGATATGTTTGCTAATGTGATTAATATTTGGATCAAACATGATCATAAATTCTCTACTCATAATAATGGGAATGTCTGTGATGTGGTAGACAGAGTTGAATCCTAGACCAAATTTTCCGACTTTGTCAACCTCACTTCTTTTTAAGGATTCTCCAAGTCTTGTAATATTTAAAAAATCTTTATCAGTAAACTCAGAATTATTGTAAGACCATAAAGCAGGCCCATGACATGCTGCCATTCCTGGATCTAGAAGATTTTCCCTTATGTCCATATTTCGTCTCATGTCAATCATGAAATTGCACTCACTTGCTGATGCATCATCAGCATTTTGAAGAAGCTCCTTGAAGATATCAGACACAGAAGGATATTCTTCCAGAATGTTTTTGATTCTCACAGTTAGCGGCTCTCTTTGGCCCGACTGTTCAAAACCCATATTTTCAGGGTTAATAAGCCGTGTACTTAAACATGGTACATTCAACCATTCTGCTGTCTTCATTGGTATATCTTCATGTACTAATATTATTGGTTCCACAGAGTCTTCAAGAAGATCATTCAGGTCATCAACTTTGATATCACAGTAGCAACATTCATGAATTGGTCTCATTATAAGTTTTGAAGGGTCTTTGTTATTATGCACAGGCAATGGTGTATCTAGACTGACTGCAATCTGATGACCATACATCCACCTTACAATATTCAGCATTATGCTAATGTTCTGCTTGTTATCCCCTTTATCCATGGGTTGTTTGCTTTGTTCATATATGATGTTAACAACGTCAAAGATTTGTCCAGGTGTTAGTTGCTCAATTGAACCACAAAACTTAAACAATCTGTGAAATTTCACCATGGTGTTTGGTATGCTGTGCAAAAAGGGCTGAAGGTCAAGACTGTAGGTTGACATTATAATTGCTTGCCTAGGGAAGCAAAATGTTTTGCCTGTCCAAACCCATGGAAAAGAGATTGCTTTGTAGAGCTCTTTAGCCTTATCAAGACATTCCTGCATGAAACCATATATCTCTAGAAGAATGTGCTGAAATTGATAATAGTCCTCATCAGTAATGGTTTTAGAATTATACCAGTCAACTACAACTTTTAGATGTTTCAATACAGCTTCAATGCTAGGTTCCTTTGAAACGCCAAGGACTTTTTCAATATTGTCATGCATATTTTCCACCAATGGAACCGAAGAGCCCACCAGAACAGCATAAGACACACTGCACATTTCTCCAGGAGCATACAGTGTGAACTGGTCTCCAAGCCAAACCAAGGAATTGGGATAATTTGGTGGCCGTTCTTTCACGGCAGGTAACCATTTGATCTTTTTTAATAGGGCTTTTCCCTCTGGTGACTGTACAAGTTTGTAATTTCTTTTTAAAATTATGAGCAAAGTTTTTGCCTTTTTTACAACAACCTCATCATTTTTCCCTGATCCACCATGTAAAGCCTCAATTTTCTTAGCTATTTGAACAATGTCTTTTTCTAAAATATGAGAATCATTTTTTAGACCGATCTGTCTAAGAGAGTGTAATACATCTGAAGAAGTAAATATAGCAGGTGGAAAATACAGTTGTTCCTCAGTACAAAATAGGTTCAGGAGAGCTTCTACCTCTGGATCAAAAAGTTCACTGGCTGATACAAGTCTGTTTTTGTTAATAGGTATGAATTTAAGACTTGACAACCAGTTAATCACTGCATGGTTTTCATTCTTTAAGAAGGTTAAATTTTCAAGAACCCAGAGCATAACATTTTTCCTTTCTTCAACAGAAAAAAAACCCCTGTCAACGTCTTGCAATATAATTTTCAAGCAGTCTGTGCTTTTTAGCTGTTCCACCTTTAGCATCTTTGCAAGTCGAATGGTCTGCTCGTCACTGCTGTCAATTACAGGAAAGGAAAGACGGGTTTTAGGTGGAAGTCTGGCATTGTGATGAAGCACTTTACACCCTCTTAAGAAAACATAGAATGTTTTTTGTTCGTCAGCCTCTTCAATCCTTTTGAAAACCATCAACTCTTGTATGATTTTCTTTTCTTTTTCATTTATGTCTGTTAGACTAGCAAGGAACCTCCGCAAGGCGTCTTTGTGAACTGGGGTCAATGAAGCAATCTGGCTGGACAGCTTTTGAAGAGACATCCTGTCCATTATTTGTAAAAGAGCACAAGGAGTAGGGGAATAGACATATTTTTTAAGAAGAGGATGTTGAATGGCTGGATCTAAACATGTGAGGACAATACCCCCAAGGATTTGAATTATTTCAGCCATATGTTCTGGAAGCTGAGTGTCAGACACATCATCATATATAACAGGAGAAGGTATCCTTAGTCGAATGAGTTCCAGGATGGTTTCTTCTTCCTCTTCCAGCGGTTTTGTGGGGATAAGCGGCATATCATCGAGGCATGTCAAATCTTCTGAAAAATGTATGTACAACAATTTCCAGACCATTTTGAGCCATGAAATGGGAGGGTGTTTTTTGTCTTTGTTTGGAAACCATTTTACAACCAAGTCTCTTATTGGCCATGTTGTATTCATAATTTCTTTAGTAAGACGTATAAAGCGTTCAGGATTCAAAAGTTGAAGCTGGGTACAGGGTCGACCTGTGGAGAGAACAAAAAAAAACAAGGAGTAAAGTCTCTATAATATAAATTCTTAAGAGGGTTGTCTAAGATTAAAAATAAGATAGTTTGCCTTTTTCCCCCCAGAGAGAGTGTCATGTCAGAGGTTGTGTCTAATATTGTAGCTCACCTCAATTCAAGTGAAGGCTTTAATGCCAGACACAGTCTATGCACAGATGTGGCACTGTTCCTGGCGGAAAGGAGTCAAATATTGTTTATAACTGTGGACAACTCCTTTAATTTATTGAAAGCCACACAAAACCCTATTTTTCTGAAAATGCATTAATAAGTTACTATACAGGCATTACAAAATTATTCCATTAAGAACTTTACATATTTTTCTTTCTTACAGGTGTTAATGCATGCGGTTTGTGTCCCGCATTTTCTGCTGGATCAGTTTGCCAGATCGTAGTGCCGCAGGTGTGAAATTAGCTTTAGTTTTATGAAATCTTTCTGAGAGAGGGATAGGAAAACATAGCAATACTGCAGCTAAGTTTTTACATCATAAATTTTGCAGCATTTATTTTTTGGCATATATAACAGTATAACTGTATTCTCTGAGTGAGTATGATTATAGAGATACTAAATACATAGAGTTGCATTTTACAATTTTTGCGCAGTAAAAATGCCTTCTTTTTTTTTTAAATGTTTTCACATCGCCTAATCCCAAGACCCAGAACTTTTTTATTTTTAATTTCTACAGATGTGTGAGAGCTTGATTTTTGTGGGGTGACTTGTAGTCTCCATTAGTATCATTTTGGGGTACATAACACTTTTTGATTGCTTTGATTAGCTGCCACCGAAAAAAGTCAATAAAACAGCAGCAATTCTGGTGTATTTTTTGTTATTTTTTATGGCATTTAATGTACAGGATAACCTACATGATATTTGTGTGGTGTGGGTTGTTACAGATGCAGTATACCAAATATGAGATTTTATTTTTGAAATTTTTTCCATTGGAATTTTTTTATTTAATAAATGTTTTTTTTTTTACTTTTTTAACCATTTAATAGTTTCTCAAGGAGACTATAATAAGCGATAACTTCTAAAAATACATTGCACTATTCCTATAGTGCAATGCATTTTACAGTCAGTGCTATACTGACATTGACCAGCAGGCTGTGCCAGAGAGGCACAGCCTGCTAGAAAATGCTGGAGGCAGGCTTGGGGCTACACTAGGCTCTGGTCTGCCTTTACTGACATTAGTACCCCACAATCTAATTTGCAGGGTGCAGATAGAAGACAGAGTGAGTCATGTCAGTAAAACAAACACTTTGTTTAAATGTATAGAACAGCTTAAAGAGCTATTCTGGTTCCTAGATATTGAAGAACTATCTTCAGGAAATGTCATCAATATCAGATCTGTGGGGGTCCGACACCTGGCACCACCACCGATCAGCTTTTGAATGGGTGCTGAGCTGCAGTACCTCGGCCGGCCACTACACAGTGGACGGAGCCTTCTGCTTCCAGCTCCATCCACTGTATAGTATCCAGCATCAACGGACACCAAAAAACAGCTGATTGGTGGGACAGCTGGCTGTTAGACTGCCACAGATCTGATACTGATGACTTACCACGAGAACAGGTCACCAATATCTAAAAATGGAAAACCTTTAGGAAGATCACTAGTACTCTGTTACTTCTGAATGGGCAGGCAAGTCTTCTGTAAAGGCTTCTAAAAGCCACCACTATGGGAAGCTTGCACCAAATTTGTATTGTTCTCTTGGGGAAGATTTACCAATGCTGGTGTAAAGTAGAACTGGCCTAGTTTTCCATAGCAACCAATAAGATTCCACCTTGCATTTTTCAGAGCTCCTTTGAAAAATGAAAGGTGGATCCTGACTGGCTGCGCCTGCTACGGGCAACTAAGCCAGTTTTCTTTCACACCACTTTTGATAAATCTCCCCCATAGACTTTAATTGTATAATTTAATCGTATATGACTTCAGTTATATAAATATGTACATGGTGAGGTTTGCCTCTTGTGATGGCTACGAGCAACCAGAATTTAATCAATTAATTAAAAGCACTATGCTGGCACTGTTTATGAGGTGCCCCCTCTACTGGTACTGTTTATGATGTGCCCCCTCTACTGGTACTGTTCATGGGAAGCCACTCGGCTAAACTACTGTGGGGGCACTAGGTAGAATCTATTGTGTATGGTGACCCTTTGCTAATACTACAGTTTATAGAGGGCACTCGGCTGACACTACAGTTTATAGAGGGCACTCGGCTGACACTACAGTTTATAGAGGGCACTCGGCTGACACTACAGTTTATAGAGGGCACTCGGCTGACACTACAGTTTATAGAGGGCACTCGGCTGACACTACAGTTTATAGAGGGCACTCGGCTGACACTACTGTTTATAGAGGGCACTCGGCTGACACTACTGTTTATAGAGGGCACTCGGCTGACACTACTGTTTATAGAGGGCACTCTGCTGACACTACTGTTTATAGAGGGCACTCTGCTGGCAACGGTTATAGGGGTATCTTAGTGGGGGGTGGTTTGTAATTGTATAATAAATTTAGTAGTGTCATAAACTCAACTCTCCCTAACAATTAGGGCCATTTCACGTGGGCAGATTATCGGACAACTATCAGGAATGAACGTCCATACAAACGCTCAATTCCAATAACTGGCCTGTGTAAATGTGTTGCCAGTCACCAAATGTGCTGGGTGATGTAATTGATTATGCACCACATAACATTATCATCTGTCCGCAACTCATCGTCCTGTGTAAACAGGGTGTGCTGTCCACAATGAATCTGTATGGAGATGAATGATCACAGTAACGATCTTTCATCCCCATAGAGAATGGATAATTCCTGACTGTAAAAGCAGCTAAACAAGCTGGAAATGATTGGGAACACATGGTTAATTCTCAATCATTGCCCTATAAAATCAGAAAACGTGCATGCTGGAAATATCGGACGACACAACTCCATGCTGAAGAATCTACACAATTTCCACACACAGAACAGGACAATGCAGATTAGTTCAATAAATTCACTTTGTTAGACATACAGTGGGATGCGAAAGTTTGGGCAACCTTGTTAATCGTCATGATTTTCCTGTATAAATCGTTGGTTGTTACGATAAAAAATGTCAGTTAAATATATCATAAAGGAGACACACACAGTGATATTTGAGAAGTGAAATGAAGTTTATTGGATTTACAGAAAGTTTTGTTTAAACAAAATTAGGCAGGTAATGTAGTCTGTAAGGCTAAAAAAAAAAAAAAATTCATCCATCCGGACCAGCCTATCATCCATCAATGTGGATCCAGAGCAAGGCCTAAAAAACCTCATAAAATTTTCCTAATTTTAGGAAAAAAAACTTCTTCTCCACTCAGATATGGCGGCTGGACCAGAAAACTAGAATTTGTAATAGTATTATATTCCAGAAACTAGTTTTGGGAAAGCTAATAAAAGTTCATTAAACCAACAACAAAATGCTAAATATTGTGAATTTCAAAATCTCACTTCATGTGAGAATGGTTTTATTTTATTTTATTTTTTGCTTGTTTTTTTTTTAGAAAATATATTTTACAAAAAAATCTTATCAGATCCGTACTGGGCCTGCAGGGGTCACATGACATGTATTGGTCACGGGATATTGCTGCCAATGACTGGCCTCAGTGATGACATGGCTGCAGTGGTCTTGGGACCAATGAACATGATATTATCAGTGCAGGGCCAGAAGGGATCTAAGTGGTGGGCACCAGATGCGGCACAGGACCAGCAGGACATCTTATAGCCCCTTTAATTATTAACCTCTTTAATTTTAAGGAAATATCCTGCTTTTTCACGTATTGTAAATAATATTAATAGTTAGTACTGGGATCATTCAGGATTTATTTTCCAGATAATCAAAGACATTATTAGAAAAAAAACTGTAGGATGCACCAAATAATTCCTTGGATTAGCGATTCTGCAAGCGAACAGTACTGTACCTGCATACCCCCAGAGAAGCTGCTGCGCTACAATGTAATACATTATATTGTTTAAAAAAAATGACAAAGTTATTCAACTGATTATACCTAGATATAAACTAGTAAATTGTGCACCAAGGTGACCATACACTGAGCCTAAATTAGTATTTAAGTTGATCTACAGGAGCTAAAACAGTCCAAATTGGGAAAAAATACAAATCACAGATGAAAAGTGAATATGGGACTATGTATGAAGGTCAGCAAACCGGATACTACAAATCATTTGAAAACAATGTGAACTAATTTTCAGATACTAAATACACTGAACAAAAATATAAACACAACACTTTCGGTTTTGCTCCCATTTTGCATGAGCTGAACTCAAAGATCTGAAACATTTTCTACATACACAAAAGACCCATTACTCTCAAATATTGTTCACAAATCTGTTTAAATCTATGTTAGTGAGCACTTCTCCTTTGCCGAGACAATCCATCCCACCTCACAGGTGTGGCATATCAAGGTGCTGATTAGACAGCATGACTATTGCACAGGTGTGCCTTAGACTGCCCACAATAAAAGCCACTCGGAAATGTGCACAGATTTGCCTTACTGGGGGGAGGGTAACACGCTATCGTATACGCTGATCCAGAGAAACCCAACATGCTCAATGGGTGACATGTCCGGTGAGTATGATGGCCATGCAAGAACTGGGATGTTTTCAGCTTCCAGGAATTGTGTACTGATCCTTGCAATATGGGGCTGTGCATTATCATGCTGCAACATGAGGTGATGGTCATTGATGAATGGCACAACAATGGGCCTCAGGATCTCATCACGGTATCTCTGTGCATTCAAAATGCCATCAATAAAATGCACCTGTGTTCGTTGTCCATAACATACGCCTGCCCATACCATAACCCCACTGCCACTCGATCCACAATGTTGACGTCAGAAAACCGCTCACCCACACTACGCCACACACGCTCTCTGCCATCAGCCCTGAACAGTGAAAACCGGGACTCATCCGTAAACAGAACGCCTCTCCAACGTGCTAGACGCCATCGAATGTGAGCACTTGCCCACTCAAGTCGGTTACGACGGCGAACTGCAGTCATGTCCAGATCCCGATTTGGAGGACGAGCATGCAGATGAGCTTCCCTGAGATGGTTTCTGACAGTTTGTGCATAAATTCTTTGGTTATGCAAACCGATTGTAGCTGCAGCTGTCCGGGTAGCTCGTCTCAGACGATCATGGAGGTGAACATGCTGGATGTTGAGGTCCTGGGCTGGTGTGGTTACACATGGTCTGCGATTGTGAGGCCGGTTGGATGTACTGCCAAAATCTCTGAAACGCCTTTGGAGACGGCTTATGGTAGAGAAATTAACATTCATTGCATGGGCAACAGGTAGACATTCCTGCAGTCAGCATGCCAATTGCACGCTCCCTCAAACGTTGTGACATCTGTGGCATTGCACTGTGTGATGAAACTGCACATTTCAGAGTGGGCTTTTATTGTGGGCAGTTTAAGGCACACCTGTGCAATATTCATGCTGTCTAATCAGCACCTTGATATGCCACACCTGTGAGGTGGGATGGAATATTTCGGCAAAGGAGAAGTGCTCACTAATACAGATTTAGACAGATTTGTCTGTTCAGCTCATGCAAAATGGGAGCAAAACAGAAAGTGTTGCGTTTATATATTTGGTCAGTGTAAGAACCACATACATTTATCTTCATGCCAGGATGAGTTGAACATTACAATACTCTTACCTCTACTTGTCGCAGCTTCCTTCAGGGCTGTTAGAATTTTAGGCTTTAAATCTTCAGAAAGAAGCCTTCCTTCCAGACCTGGAAACAGTGCTCTGGAAGACATGGCAGTTTTGTTTCAATCATCTATCTTATATATCCTAAATAAACATTAGATTATGATTATTTGCACAAATTATGTCAAGTTGACGACTTTGATGATTCAACCCTAATCAAAACTCCTTTATAGGCTATGGGGCAATTTATTTTATTACTGCATTGAACACATTTTGTGCTAAAAAAATAAAATTTTTCAATTGAGCCCCTTTCTCTGTACAGTCTTAAGGTTCTCTAGTAGCAGGCTCTGTATTTTTGCAGTTTCCTGCCTTGCAGCTCAGCTGACTGCTCCTTATCTCTAATCTCTGACCTTATAAACACTCATTTATAGCTCAATTCTTATCTTACTAAGTAATAAGTAATTTAGTTTAGTAATTTAGAGATAAGGTTTATTAGATGACCGACACAAAGTGAAAGTACAATTCACACAGCTAGACAGTGCTGAAGGATCAATTGACAAAATTGTATTTTCTTTGAATCCGGTTAGCTGACGGCTTATGTGTTCTTTTTTCTGACCTAATGACATCGTAAACAACTATTTAAGCCATATTATTCACAGTTTTATAAGAATTTAGCTATAATGAGTGTTTATGGGGTCAAGAGATCAAAGAGAAGAACTATACATGGACTGTCAGATGGGAATCATAGTGACAGTTTGCAAATAGACATATTTTTTTTAACTCTATCACAAATGGCTGAACATTTTTAATAAAGATCAATAAAAAAAAAGATTTTTAGTCTTAAATTAGTAAAATGCTACTTGAAGGTGTACATAGCCTTTAACAGGTGATTATTCCTTATCTTTTTAGATTATCATATTTCATACCATCAGGATATTTTTTTAAACTAACAGCAAATTCCCCAAACAACTGTAGGGACAAGTGTCCTAGAAAAGAAGTCCTTTTACATCTCTTTCGAGATCAGTGATGTCAAAGACTGTCTGAATCCTGCAATACCCCCTTCTGCATCTTCTTCACATCTTTAGTTTGATCATTTGTCATATGCAACAAATAACCACAACAGGCAGGGACATCAGAGCTAAGACATTATCAAAGTAATAAGACATGGTGGGGAGAGCGTAGAATTCCGACGGTAAGTATATTTTATTATTATTTAACTCACTTGGAACCTGATGGAGGTATTAAGGTGTCAATGTACACTTGACCCTTAGCTATTCCTGAAAACAGTGTTGATTTCTACACAATACAGTACACAAATAGGAAAAGATCCATCAGCCACCCAATAGGCCTATTCACTCACAGCTTGTACAGCCAGAAAACATAATTCTATATTACATTGTTCATACCTGGGGTACTCCTTTGAGGTTATATAAATAACATCCTTATCTGATACAGATGAAGAAAAAGAAATAAAGCTCCCATTCTGCAACGGAAGTATTTCAAGCCCAATAAGATCACTGTAATTCTCATCGCTAAGTATGAACTCAAGAATGTGAAGCTTCTCGTGAGCAGGTCCTTTGTGTCCACACTTCCTCAGTACCTGACGGACCAGTATTGGGGTGACCTTCTTCACCGGCTTAGAATTGTTTATGGGTATTTGGAATGCAGCAGCAACATTAGCCGGTACCTTGGCGATCTGAGTCCCTGAGTTCTGGAGGTAGTTCAGGATAGTTTTTGCATACTCCTGATGTTCATCTATTTCTGTGAAGTTTACATCCGATTCTTTTAACCAGCATTTCTTGGCAGAGTAAATAACGGGATTCTGAAACAGCTCCTTGAGCAGAGGTTCTATGATAAGTTTCCAGTGTGTCCTTACTTGGTCCATTACTGGCCACACTCGGTAAATGCTATCAGCACACAGAGGGCTATCAGGATTCTCTTCTGTCTCCATTCTCTTGATAGCTTCCAAAATAAGAGTTGCATATGTTTTTGGGACAACGCTTTTGACCAGAAGTTCATTCCAAAGAGCTGCCGGATCTCGCCACTGGTCCAGTTCTCTCCATTTTATGCTTCTTCGGTTATCAGTCAAGCCAAAAAAACCACTGATATGAACAGGGAGACCAGTTTTGCTCTCATCTCCTGGTGGTAATGGAAGAAAACAAAATGCCCTTCCAACAAACTGTGACTCTGCTCCCTTTTCTTCTCCATTAGGCCACAATGGCATTGCAATTCCAATAGTTGGAACAAATCTTAGGTCATCAGCAAGAGTGTCTAATGCAGTGCAGATACCTCGGCCTCCGACACTGTTGCACACCAGCCATGAGGAGGTTTGAGTTTCTTTGACACTTTCATCCTCTGAAACAATGTTTACGTGATAGGTGACACATGTTATACTATTGCTTGGGACCCTTTTACAGTAATTATCAATGGCTGTTTCAAGGATTTTGATAGAGTTGGGTCTATCATGTTTTAGTAGCTTGTTCTCGCTAGCTGTGACACGGAAAACCAGCTTTTCTGAGCCATCTGTCTCTCGAATGTGCAAAGACACTTTCTGGACGTTCTTTAGAAACAGAAGTACAGTGTCTGCATCTGCTCTAAAGGACTCATACAGTTCTAAAACTTTATCTTTATTATACAGATTATGACTCAGTAATGATGGCTGTACACGAAGGGGAAATCTAAAGAATGTTCCTGGGTAATAACCTTCCATAAGGGTTTCTTTTGTGCTCCCAAAGATGTCAACATAAGGGGCAAATTGGTCCACCAGTTCACTTATTTCTTTGCTGTCCTCTTTAATGTTCCAACACTGGCCTGACTCATGGTGCCCAAACAGTACTTGATGGGGATCCAACATCCCTATTTTATCACCACTGAAAATACTTGGGACATCTAATGATGGAAAAGAGAAGCAAAAATATTAGAGACATCATTGGGACGACATGCTGGTGTAACAGATAGAAGATAAAAAAATATCCTACAAATGCTGTTTAAAGTGAACCTGTCATCAACTTAATGTTGACCTCACTGAGGTTAGCATAAAGTAGTGACAGAAATGCTGATTTCATCGGTGTGTCACTCATTAACTAATAGCAAGTGGTTGCCGAGAACCAGCTTTATAATCATTACAGCCCAGGCCTTGAAAAGAGTCAACTCTACTTGAGAAGAGTCATGGTTATTCATGAATTCCTGCTCTCCCCGCTAATCTGCTGATGATTGGCAGTTCTCTGCTAGAGAGAAAGGGAGAAAACTAGGTAGAAGACTGTCAGTCATCAGCAGGTGGGCAGGGAGAGCAGGAATTCATGAATAACCATGACTCTTCTCAGATGGCCTTGACTCTTTTCCAGGCCCAGTTTCAATGATTGTGATGTTGGTTCTCGGCAACCACTTACTTTTAACTTTTAAATGACAGACCGCTGAAATCAACTCACCTGTCTCTACTTTATGCTGCCTTTAGTATGGGCAGCATAAAGTTGATGACAGGTTCCCTTTAAGGGGTATTCCCATCTCAGACATTGATGTCATATAGCTGGTGTATAGCAAGGTATTTTAGTGATCCTTTCCCCTTTAACTGATTGTAATGTAGTTAGTAAATGGTGCTTTATACCTGGTGTTCCTGAAGTATGAAGTAAATGTACATACTGAACTGTACTGAACACAGAAGAATTTTAGGTGGGGCTATGGGGACCAAGAGACTAGAATACATCTAGCTATGTAACAAAGAGCTCTGCTCCATTGAGGACATCATAAGGGTAACATATGTCTTGCCACCACCACCTCTCTTCGTATCATATGGGAGTCGTCCAGGTGCCATATTGGGCACTGGTCTCCTCTAGTAACTCATTCTCTAACTTGGTAATTTTGATATTGTTTCCATTCACACTGCCGCTACATAGTAATGAACACTGAAAAGTTGTATCTACCATATATTATTACCTGTTATATGGTAAACGGAGTTAAATCCAATTCCAAACCTCCCAACCTTCAGCGGGTCATCTTTTTTCCTACTTCTGGCAATCTCTTGGATTCCATGCCAGTCTTCGAGAGTGAAAACTGCATTATTGTACACGTAAAGAGCAGGACCTAATCATGTACAAAGAAAAACAAAGGGCAAGATAAAATATTTGTATTATATATCTGACTGTATCTGAAGCACACATTTCTGATAAGTGTAGGGAAGCAAATCAATAATTATATAAAAAGAAGTCGTCACTCTACTTATATGGATTCATCCTGCACATCTAACCTATATGACCATACCAGGAACCCATATCATGTGTAAACTGCTCATTCATTGGTAGCTCCTCCCCCCTTGACCCCAACAAAATACATATCTTATCAGCATTAACGCCTTAAGAACACAGCCTTATTTCACCTTAAGGACCAGGCCATTTTTTGCAAATCTGACCAGTGTCACTTTAAGTGGTGATAACTTTAAAATGCTTTGACTTATCCAGGCCATTCTGAGATAGTTTTTTCGTCACATATTGTACTTCATGACACTGGTAAAATGAAGTAAAAAAAATATATATATATTTATAAAAAAATACCAACTTTACCAAAATGAAGCAAAAAAATTGCAAATTTCCAAGTTTCAATTTCTCTACTTCTATAATACATAGTAATACCTCCAAAAATAGTTATTACTTTACATTCCCCATATGTCTACTCATTTTGGGAATGATATTTTATTTTTTGGGGATGTTACAAGGCTTAGAAGTTTAGAAGCAAATTTTGACATTTTTCAGAAATTTTCAAAAACCCAATTTTTAGGGACTAGTTCAGGTCTGAAGTCACTTTGAAAGCCTTACATAAAAGAAACAACCCAAAAATGACCCCATTTTAGAAACTAAACTCCTCAAGGTATTCAAAACTGATTTTACAAACTCTGTTAACCCTTTAGGTGTTCCACAAGAATTAATGGAAAATAGAGATACAATTTAAAAATTTCACTTTTTTGGCAGATTTTCCATTTTAATATTTTTTTTACTTTTACAAAGCAAGGGTTAACAGCCAAACAAAACTCAATATTTATGGCCCTGATTCTGTAGTTTACAGAAACACCCCATATGTGGTCATAAACTACTGTACAGGCACACGGCAGGGCGCAGAATGAAAGGAATGCCATACAGTTTTTGGAAGGCAGATTTTGCTGGACTGTTTTTTTTGACACCATGTCCCATTTGAAGCCCCCCTGATGCACCCCTAGAGTAGAAACTCCAAAAAAATGACCCCATTTTAGAAACTACGGGATAGGGTGGAAGTTTTTTTGGTACTAGTTTAGGGTACATATGATTTTTGGTTGCTCTATTTTACACTTTTTGTGAGGCAAGGTAACAAGAAATAGCTGTTTTGGCACAGTTTTTATTTTTTGTTATTTACAACATTCATCTGACAGGTTAGATCATGTTTTGGAAACCACAGGCGAGTCTAGAGTCCCCCTCGGTCAGGAGGGGAACATGGAGACAAAAGAAGGGGTATGGGGGGCGCACAATAGGGTAGTATGTTCGATACAAACTTAATTGTAAAACAAGTTAAAAGGTGCTCACCTTTTTAGGTTGTGCAAGAATAGACACAACTCTATTGTAGGTATGTAAAATAAAACAAGAGAGATTTTTCGGATCCGTGGATGCAGCCGCAGAAGAGGTATCTTTGGGATCGGAGGCCCAATCCCCCAAAGGATGCTTGTGGAGAAGGAGGTTTTCTGGTCAGGCGCAAAACACATAGGATCCAATCCGTCTCTTATAGGTGAATCTTTTTTAATGCATAAATAAAATATATAAATATATAAATTTTATTTATTTATGCATTAAAAAAGATTCACCTATAAGAGACGGATTGGATCCTATGTGTTTTGCGCCTGACCAGAAAACCTCCTTCTCCACAGGTTAGATCATGTGGTATTTTTATAGAACAGGTTGTCACGGACGCGGCAATACCTAATATGTATACTTTTTTTTCATTTATGTAAGTTTTACACAATGATTTCATTTTTGAAGCAGAAAAAATCATGTTTTAGTGTTTTCATAGTCTGAGAGCCATAACATTTTCAGTTTTTGGGAGATTACCTTGGGTAGGGTATGATTTTTGAGGGATGAGATGGCTGTTTTATTGGCACTATTTTGGGGTGTGTGTGACTTTTTGATCGCTTGATATTACACTTTGTGTGATGTAAGGTAACAAAAAATAGTTTATTTAGCACAGTTTTTATTTTAAATTTTTTACTGTGCTCATCTGAGGGGTTAGGTGATGTGATATTTTTATAGAGCACGGTCGATACGGACGCGGCGATACCCAATATGTATACTTTTTTTTACTTAGGCAAGTTTTACACAATAACCTCTTTTTTCTAACAAAAAAAATGATGTTTTAGTGTCTCCATATTCTGAGCCATAGTTTTGTTTTGTTTTTTGGGCGATTGTCTCAGGTAGGCGCTCATTTTTTACGGGATGAGGTGACAGTTAGATTGGTACTATTTTGGTGGGCAAACGCCTTTTTGATCGCTTGCTGTTGTAAGGTGATATGTTTATAGAGCCGGTCGATACGGACGCGGCGATACCTAATATACAGTACAGACCAAAAGTTTGGACACACCTTCTCATTCAAAGAGTTTTCTTTATTTTCATGACTATGAAGGCATCAAAACTATGAATTAACATATGTGGAATTATATACATAACAAACAAGTGTGAAACAACTGAAAATATGTCATATTCTAGGTTCTTCAAAGTAGCCACCTTTTGCTTTCATTACTGCTTTGCACACTCTTGGCATTCTCTTCATAAGCTTCAAGAGGTAGTCCCCTGAAATGGTCTTCCAACAGTCTTGAAGGATTTTTCAGAGATGCTTAGCACTTGTTGGCCCTTTTGCCTTCACTCTGCGGTCCAGCTCACCCCAAACCATCTCGATTGGGTTCAGGTCCGGTGACTGTGGAGGCCATGTCATCTGGCGCAGCACCCCATCACTCTCCTTCATGGTCAAATAGCCCTTACTTTCAAAGTTTTCCCAATTTTTCGGCTGACTGACTGACCTTCATTTCTTAAAGTAATGATGACCACTCGTTTTTCTTTACTTAGCTGCTTTTTTCTTGCCATAATACAAATTCTAACAGTCTATTCAGTAGGACTATCAGCTGTGTATCCACCTGACTTCTCCTCAACGCAACTGATGGTCTCAACCCCATTTATAAGGCAAGAAATCCCACTTATTAAACCTGACAGGGCACACCTGTGAAGTGAAAACCATTTCAGGGGACTACCTCTTGAAGCTCATCAAGAGAATGCCAAGAGTGTGCAAAGCAGTAAAGGTGGCTACTTTGAAGAACCTAGAATATGACATATTTTCAGTTGTTTCACACTTGTTTGTTATGTATATAATGCCACATGTGTTAATTCATAGTTTTGATGCCTTCAGTGTGAATCTACAATTTTCATAGTCATGAAAATAAAGAAAACTCTTTGAATGAGAAGGTGTGTCCAACTTTTGGTCTGTACTGTATATACTTTTTTTCCCCCTCTAGTTTTTACCAATTTTTTTTTAACTTTATTTGGAGAAAATTACGTTTTTGATTATTTTTACTTGAAACTTTAAATTATTTTGGGGAAAACTTTTTTTTCTGTTTATTTTTTGTCCCACTTTGGGACTTGAAATTTTGGGGGTCTAATCCTTTACAATGCATTCCAATACTTCTGTATTGGAATGCATTGGCTGTATGAGTAATACTGTGTGTATTACTCATACACCTTCCGGCCTGTGAGATCCAGGGGCCTGGATCTCACAGGCTCGTCACCGGAAGGCAGCGCGATGCCTTCCTTAGGCTGGGTTCACACGAGCGGATGCCGTGCGTGACATCCGCTCCGTGAATGACAGCCAAGACCCGATGCAGACTGCAGAGGCACGGAGCACTGACATGATTGATAATGCTCCGTGCCTCTCTGTGACCTCTTTACTACGAAATCATAGGGAGATAAAGTTGTCACTGTGATTTCGTAGTAAAGAGGTCACAGAGAGGCATTCACGGAGCGGATGTCACGCACGGCATCCGCTCGTGTGAACCCAGCCTTAGGCATCGCGCTGCCTTCAATGCCACCGGGTCCCCCCTACAGCCCCATGGGGACCCGATGGCACCGTATGACGTCACCACGCTAGCCAGCATAATGACGTAATCACACACCACGCAAGATTTTGCGCGTGCTCTTCAACCAAGATGGCTGTGGCGGCCTCTTTGCGCTCAAATAGTGAAGGTAATTTATTTTTTACTGATTAACCAAATTTTTTTTTTATCTCAGATGCAGCCATCAACAATGAATGCGGCATCTGAGGGCTTCAATGATGGGGGACAGTGCAATTGCCATTCCCCGTCATTGCGCCTGCTACTTACAAAGAAATGTGCTTCATGACACTATAAATTGCAAAAAATTGAACCACTGAACTCGATAGAGCTTCTTATTAAGTGGAGTTAAAGAAAAGGAGTTTAAAGGGCTTCTGTCACCCCACTAAACTGTATTATTATTTTTTTTGGTTACTTTTAATCCCTATACTGCGATTTATGCATACATACTGTAATTAATCATTTTGGTTCAGCAGATTATGTTAAAAACGTACTTTTAAAATATGCAAATTACCTTGTTACCAGCAAAGTAGGGCGGCTACTTGCTGGTAGCAGCCGCATCCTCCCATCCTAAAGACGCCCCCTCCGCATGTTGATTGACAGGGCCAGCGGACGGGATCTTTCTCTGCTGGCCCTGTTTGCATTCAAAATCTGCTCCGTACCTGTCTTCAGTCGGCGCAGGCGCACTGAGAGGCAGACGCTCGCTCGGCCTCTCCATCCTCAATGCGCCTGCGCCGATGACGTCACATCTACACCCGGCGCAGGCGTATTGAGGAAGGAGCGCCGAGCGAGCGTCTCCTTCTCAATGGCCCTGTCAATCAACATGCGGAGCGGGTGTCTTTAGGATAGGAGGATGCGCCCTACTTGCTAGTAGCAAGGTAATTTGCATATTTTAAAAGTAAGTTTTTAACAGAATCTGCTGAACCAAAATGATTAATTACAATATGTATGCATAAATCGCAGTATAGGGATTATAAGTAACCAAAAAAAAAAAAAAAAAACTGTTTAGTGGGGTGACAGAAGCCCTTTACGACAAGGAGTTGGAAACTAAGGTTGGATATTATTTCCTTGTGTGTTGTTGGCTTAATTCTAGGTAGTCCTTCAACTACAGCAGACAGGGTCTATTTCTAAATCATATTTATTGTTTTACTTTTTCACTGTTGTAATCCCCATTTAGTATGTGTTGCACAATTAACAACGCAGTCCAGTGCACATCTTGCATGATGTATGCAGTCCTGGAACAGCCGTTCAAGGGTGTATATCTTTGTTCAAGATGTGAGCAAATTACCCGTTTGGAATCGCTAATCGAGTCTCTAAATGGGCAAGTTGCAACACTGAGAGGCATTGACAATTTGCAAAAGAGTTTGCTTCTCACCGAGCAAGCACTCTTTGGGGTAGATGAGGGGGAGGGTGACAGAGAGGAGGCTGAGGAAAGTGAGGTAGCTAGCTGGGTAACAGTTAGACAGCAGGGTAGAGGGAAGAGTGCCAGGGAGGCTAGCCCAGATCTGACACACCCCAACAAGTTTGCACGTTTGGCAGATTAGGGGGATGTCAGGCCAGGTACGGCACTGCTGTAGCCGGACACTTCCTCTGCCAGTCAGGGGAATGTCAGCTCCAGTAAGCAGGGGACCAGGAGGGCAGGGCAGGCCAGACAGGTGCTGGAATTGGGAGACTCCATTATTAGGGGAACAGATAGGGAAATCTGTCACAAAGACCGTGATCGCCGAACAGTGTGCTGTCTTCCTGGCGCTAGAGTTCGACACATCGCGGATCAGGTTGACAGATTACTGGGAGGGACTGGAGAAGATCCAGCGGTCATGGTCCATATCGGAACCAATGACAAAGTTAAAAGGTAGGTGGAGAGTCCTTAACCACCTCAGTTCCCCTAGCTTAAACACCCTTAATGACCAGGCCACTTTTTACACTACTGACCTACAGTACCGTTTATTGCTCGGTCATGCAACTTACCACCCAAATGAATTTTACCTCTTTTTCTTCTCACTAATAGAGCTTTCATTTGGTGGTATTTCATTGCTGCTGACATTTTTACTTTTTTGCTATTAATCGAAATTTAACGATTTTTTTGCAAAAAAATGACATTTTTCGCTTTCAGTTGTAAAATTTTGCAAAAAAAAGACATCCATATATAAATTATTCTCAAAATTTATTGTTCTACATGTCTTTGATAAAAAAAAAATTTTGGGTAAAAAAAAATGGTTTGGGTAAAAGTTATAGTGTTTACAAACTATGGTACAAAAATGTGAATTTCCGCTTTTTGAAGCAGCTCTGACTTTCTGAGCACCTGTCATGTTTCCTGAGGTTCTACAATGGCCAGACAGTACAAACACCCCACAAATGACCCCATTTCGGAAAGTAGACACCCTAAGGTATTCGCTGATGGGCATAGTGAGTTCATAGAACTTTTTATTTTTTGTCACAAGTTAGCGGAAAATGATGATTTTTTTATTTATTTTTTCTTACAAAGTCTCATATTCCACTAACTTGTGACAAAAAATAAAAACTTCTATGAACTCACTATGCCCCTCACGGAATACCTTGGGGTGTCTTCTTTCCAAAATGGGGTCACTTGTGGGGTAGTTATACTGCCCTGGCATTCTAGGGGCCCTAATGTGTGGTAAGTAGTTTGAAATCAAAATCTGTAAAAAATGGCCGGTGAAATCCGAAAGGTGCTCTTTGGAATGTGGGCCCCTTTGCCCACCTAGGCTGCAAAAAAGTGTCACACATGTGGTATCTCCGTACTCAGGAGAAGTTGGGCAATGTGCCTTGGGGTGTCATTTTACATATACCCATGTTGGGTGAGAGAAATATCTTGGCAAAAGACAACTTTTCCCATTTTTTATACAAAGTTGGCATTTGACCAAGATATTTATCTCACCCAGCATGGGTATATGTAAAAAGACACCCCAAAACACATTGCCCAACTTCTCCTGAGTACGGTGATACCAGATGTGTGACACTTTTTTGCAGCCTAGGTGGGCAAAGGGGCCCACATTCCAAAGAGCACCTTTTGGATTTCACCGGCCATTTTTTACAGATTTTGATTTCAAACTGCTTCTCACGCATTCGGGCCCCTAAAATGCCAGGGCAGTATAACTACCCCACAAGTGACCCCATTTTGGAAAGAAGACATCCCAAGGTATTTCGTGATGGGCATAGTGAGTTCATGGAAGTTTTTATTTTTTGTCACAAGTTAGTGGAATATGAGACTTTGTAAGAAAAAAAATAAAATAAAAATCATAATTTTCCGCTAACTTGTGACAAAAAAAAATTCTAGGAACTCGCCATGCCCCTCACGGAATACCTTGGGGCGTCTTCTTTGCAAAATGGGGTCACTTGTGGGGTAGTTATACTGCCCTGGCATTCTAGGGGCCCTAATGTGTGGTAAGTAGGTAAATGACCTGTGAAATCCTAAAGGTGCTCTTTGGAATGTGGGCCCTTTTGCCCACCTAGGCTGCAAAAAAGTGTCACACGTGGTATCGTCATATTGTTGGGCAATGTGTTTTGGGGTGTCTTTTTACATATACTCATGCTGGGTGAGAGAAATATCTCGGCAAAAGACAACTTTTCCAATTTTTTATACAAAGTTGGCATTTGACCAAGATATTTATCTCACCCAGCATGGGTATATGTAAAATGACACCCCAAAACACATTGCCCAACTTCTCCTGAGTACGGCGATACCAGATGTGTGACACTTTTTTGCAGCCTAGATGCGCAAAGGGGCCCACATTCCTTTTATGAGGGCATTTTTAGACATTTGGATCCCAGACTTCTTCTCACGCTTTAGGGCCCCTAAAATGCCAGGGCAGTATAAATACCCCACATGTGACCCCATTTTGGAAAGAAGACACCCCAAGGTATTCAATGAGGGGCATGGCGAGTTCATAGAATTTTTTATTTTTTTGGCACAAGTTAGCGGAAATTGATATTTTTTCTTTTTTTCTCACAAAGTCTCCCTTTCCGCTAACTTGGGACAAAAATTTCAATCTTTCATGGACTCAATATGCCCCTTGGGGTGTCTTCTTTCCGAAATGGGGTCACATGTGGGGTATTTATACTGCCCTGGCATTCTAGGGGCCCTAAAGCCTGAGAAGAAGTCTGGAATATAAATGTCTAAAAACATTTCCGCATTTGGATTCCGTGAGGGGTATGGTGAGTTCATGTGAGATTTTATTTTTTGACACAAGTTAGTGGAATATGAGACTGTAAGAAAAAAAAAAAAATGCCGCTAACTTGGGCCAAAAATATTTCTGAATGGAGCCTTACAGGGGGGTGATCAATGACAGGGAGGTAAACAATGACAGGGGGGTGATCACCCCCCTGTCATTGATCACCCCCCTATAAGGCTCCATTCAGATGTCCGTATGTGTTTTGCGGATCCGATCCATGTATCCGTGGATCCGTAAAAAACATACGGACATCTGAATGGAGCCTTACAGGGGGGTGATCAATGACAGGGGGGTGATCAATGACAGGGGGGTGATCAGGGAGTCTATATGGGGTGATCACCCCCCTGTCATTGATCACCGCCCTATAAGGCTCCATTCAGATGTCCGTATGTGTTTTGCGGATCCGATCCATGTATCCGTGGATCCGTAAAAAACATACGGACATCTGAATGGAGCCTTACAGGGGGGTGATAAATGACAGGGGGGTGATCAGGGAGTGTATATGGGGTGATCACCCCTGTCATTGTTCACCCCCCTATAAGGCTCCATTCAGACGTCCGTATGTGTTTTGCGGATCCGATCCATGTATCAGTGGATCCGTAAAAATCATACGGACGTCTGAATGGAGCCTTACAAGGGGGTGATCAATGACAGGGGGGTGATCAGGGAGTCTATATGGGGTGATCAGGGGTTAATAAGGGGTTAATAAGTGACAGGGGGGGGGTGTAGTGTAGTGGTGTTTGGTGCTACATATTGCTGAGCTACCTGTGTCCTCTGGTGGTCGATCCAAGCAAAAGGGACCACCAGAGGACCAGGTAGCAGGTATATTAGACGCTGTTATCAAAACAGCATCTAATATACCTGTTAGGGGTTAAAAAAAAATCGCATCTCCAGCCTGCCAGCGAACGATCGCCGCTGGCAGGCTGGAGATCCACTCGCTTACCTTCCGATCCATGTATCAGTGGATCCGTAAAAATCATACGGACGTCTGAATGGAGCCTTACAAGGGGGTGATCAATGACAGGGGGGTGATCAATGACAGGGGGGTGATCAGGGAGTCTATATGGGGTGATCAGGGGTTAATAAGTGACAGGGGGGGGTGTAGTGTAGTGGTGTTTGGTGCTACATATTGCTGAGCTACCTGTGTCCTCTGGTGGTCGATCCAAGCAAAAGGGACCACCAGAGGACCAGGTAGCAGGTATATTAGACGCCGTTATCAAAACAGCTTCTAATATACCTGTTAGGGGTTAAAAAAAATCGCATCTCCAGCCTGCCAGCGAACGATCGCCGCTGGCAGGCTGGAGATCCACTCGCTTACCTTCCGATCCTGTGAACGCGCGCCTGTGTGCGTGCGTTCACAGGAAATCTCGCGTCTCGCGAGATGACGCATATATGCGTGACTGTGCGCAGGGCTGCCGCCTCCGGAACGCGATCCTGCGTTAGGCGGTCCGGAGGCGGTTAAAAAGGATTTCAGAGATTTAGGTCAAAAGCTTAAGACAAGGACCTCAAAAGGTAGTATTTTCCGAAATACTGCCTGTACCACGAGCCACACAAGAAAGGCAGCGGGAGATTAGAGAGATTAACAAGTGGCTCAAGAACTAGTGTAGGAAGGATCGGTTTGGCTTCCTAGGGAACTGGGCCGACTTCTCTATCGGCTACAGGCTCTATCGTAGGGACGGGCTGCACCTCAATGGGGAAGGGGCAGCTGTGCTGGGGAGAAAGATGGCTAGAAGGTTGGAGGAGTGTTTAAACTAGGGACTGAGGGGAGGGAAATTACATTATAGGAGGGGAAGATAGGGCAGATAGAGACCGGGGACAAGGTAGTGGGACTGGGGGAGGAATGGAAGGAGGGACTAGAACAGTTCAGAAGGAAAGGTGTAGGGTAAAAAATATACATAAACCTCTCAAATGTATGTATACTAATGCCAGAAGCCTGACTAATAAAACTGGGGAGCTGGAATTAGTGATGGAACTATGACATAGTGGGAATAACTGAGACATGGCTGGATGATAGCTATGACTGGGCAGTTAATGTACAAGGTTACAGTCTGTTTAGAAAGGATCGTCAAAACCGGAGAGGGGGAGGGGTTTGCCTTTATGTAAAGTCTTGTCTAAAGCCCACACTCCGTGAATATATAAGTGAGGGACATGAACATTTGGAGTCACTGTGGGTAGAGATACATGGAGCTAAAAACAACAATAAATTACTAATAGGAGTTTACTATAAACCACCTAATATACCAGAGTCCACAGAAAATCTACTACTAAACGAGATAGACGAGGCGGCAAATCATAATGAGGTGGTTATTATGGGGGACTTCAACTACCCAGATATAGACTGGGAAACTGAAACTTGTATATCTCATAAGGGAAACAGGTTCTTGGCAATAACCAAAGACAATTACCTCTCCCAACTGGTTCAGGACCCGACTAGAGGGATGGCCATACTGGACTTAGTATTAACCAATAGGCCTGACAGAACAACAGACGTGCAGGTTGGGGGACACCTGGGAAATAGTGACCATAAAGTAATAACCTTCCAATTATCATTCAAATGAGCGTTTCTACAGGGAGGAACAAAAATACCAAACTTCAAAAAAGCTAAATTTAGCCAACTAAGAGAGGCCATAGGCCTAACTAACTGGGACAAAATCCTCAAAAATAAGAATACAGCCACAAAATGGGATATCTTTAAAAGCATCCTAAAATCTCATTGTGAGAGGTACATACCGTATGGGAATAAAAGGTTAAGGAACAAAAAGAAACCAATGTGGATAAATAGAACTGTAAAGAAAGCAATAAATGACAAAAAGAAAGCATATAAATCACTAAAACAGGAGGGTAGCACGGAAGCACTGAAAAACTATAAAAAGGAAGCGGCCAAACTAGAGACCGAGAGATTAATTGCCAAAGAGAGTAAAACTAACCCTAAAATGTTCTTCAATTATATAAATGTTAAAAAGTATAAATCTGAAGGTGTCGGCCCTTTAAAGAATAATGAGGAGGGAGTCGCAGAGAGCGACGAGGAGAAAGCAAAGCTGTTAAATATTTTTTTCTCCAATGTATTCACTGAGGAAAATAAACTGTCAGATGACATGCAGAATGTAAAAATAAATTCCCCATTAAAAGTGTCCTGTCTGACCCAGGAAGAAGTACATCAGTGACTTAAAAAGATTAAAATAGAAAAAATCGCCAGGACCAGATGGCATACACCCCCGTATCCTAAGGGAATTAAGTAATGTCATAGCCAGACCCTTATTTCTGATATTTGCGGACTCTGTACTGACAGGGAATGTCCCACAGGATTGGTGCATGGCAAATGTGGTGCCAATATTCAAAAAGGGTCCAAAAACAGAGCCTGGAAACTATAGTCCGGTAAGTTTAACATCTGTTGTGGGTAAACTGTTTGAAGGTTTTCTGAGAGATGCTATCTTAGAGCATCTCAACGGAAATAAGCCAATAACGCCATATCAGCATGGCATCGTGAGGAATCGGTCATGCCAAACTAATTTAATCAGTTTCTATGAGGAGGTAAGTTCTAGACTTGACAGCGGCGAATCAATGGATGTCGTATATCTGGACTTCTCCAAAGCATTTGACACTGTACCACATAAAAGGTTAGTATATAAAAATGAGAGTGCTCGGACTGGGAGAAAACGTCTGTATGTGGGTAAGTTACTGGCTCAATGATAGAAAACAGAGGGTGGTTATTAAGTGTACACACTCAGATTGGGTCACTGTCACTAGTGGGGTACCTCAGGGGTCAGTATTGGGCCCTATTCTCTTCAATATATTTATTAATGATCTTGTAGAAGGCTTGCATAGTAAAGTATCAATTTTCGCAGATGACACTAAACTGTGTAAAGTAATTTACACTGAAGAGGACAGTATACTACTACAGAGGGATCTGGATAGATTGGAGGCTTGGGCAGATAAGTGGCAGATGAGGTTTAACACTGACAAATGTAAAGTTATGCACATGGGAAGGAATAATGCAAGTCACCTGTACATACTAAATGGTAAAACACTCGGTAACACTTACATGGAAAAGGATCTAGGAATTTTAATAAACAGCAAACTAAGCTGCAAAAACCAGTGTCAGGCAGCTGCTGCCAAGGCCAATAAGATAATGGGTTGCATCATAAGGGGCATAGATGCCTGTGATGAGAACATAGTCCTACCACTTTACAAATCGCTAGTCAGACCACACATGGAGTACTGTGTACAGTTCTGGGCTCCTGTAAACAAGGCAGACATAGCAGAGCTAGAGAGGGTTCAGAGGAGGGCAACTAAAGTAATAACTGGAATGGGGCAACTACAGTACCCTGAAAGATTATCAAAATTAGGGTTATTCACTTTAGAATAAAGACGACTGAGGGGAGATCTAATTAATTAGTATAAATATATCAGGGGTCAGTACAGAGATCTATCCCATCATCTATTTATCCCCGTGACTGTGACTGTGACGAGGGGTCATCCTCTGCGTCTGAAGGAAAGAAGGTTTGTACACAAACATAGAAGAGGATTCTTTACGGTAAGAGCAGTGAGACTATGGAACTCTCTGCCTGAGGAGGTGGTGATGGTGAGTACAATAAAGGAATTCAAGAGGGGCCTGGATGTATTTCTGGAGTGTAATAATATTACAGGCTATAGCCACTAGAGAGGGGTCGTTGATCCAGGGAGTTATTCTGATTGCCTGATTGGAGTCGGGAAGGAATTTTTTAATCCCCTAAAGTGGGGAAAATTGGCTTCTACCTCACAGGTTTTTTTTTTGCCTTCCTCTGATCAACTTGCAGGATAACAGGCCGAACTGGATGGACAAATGTCTTTTTTCGGCCTTATGTACTATGTTACTATGTTACTATGATGAAGTAATTCATCACAAAGCGAATCCCTTTGTGAAATTCGGCAAAGCAGCCAAATCAATAGTGTCAGGCATGCTGCGCTTTTTTTTTGCAAATTTTGCGGACTCTACAGTGGAGGGTCCTAACAGAACCTCTAAAGCAGATGTCAAGCTAGCTTAGATAGACAATTCAATTTTGTCATGTGAGTTACGTGTATGCAGTTATTACGTGATTCACATACCTTGATATTGTGCCATTTCCTTTGACCAAAGGGATTCAGTGCCATAATGTGTTTTATCATAGAGGAACTTGACTTCGCTGGCTCCAGCATCTTCAGCGTTTTGAATCAGCTCCTAGATTGCATAATTGTAAAATCAGTTAAGTAGCGCAGACATGAATGCTACTAACTAAGCCTGTTCATTACATGGCCACAGCATAGATTTCAATGAGAACTGTGTAATACCTAATTTACACTGTGGGGGCGCTGCAGGAAAAGCTGTACACCTTCTGGTGAATTCCCTGATCACTGCACATCCCGGCAGAGGGACTCTATCAGCTTATTAACACAACAAGGGATTATCTTAAAAAGACAACCCATTTAAAGAGGACCTTTCATTGGTTTGTAGTAAGTGAGATAAATATCTGTACCTGCGGTGATGATGCGACCCTGCCTGGTTTTTAAAATAGCGCTCCTGTGCCCCGTTATGGCCCCCCGCAAATATTAGATCACCGAGCACAGATGGTTAAAGGGTTTCTGTCACCTGAAAAATGGGTATTAAGCTGGCTGACATTAGCGATGTGCTAATGTCAACTGAACATAACTATATTAGCGCCATCTCACTGCCGGAAGCCTTTATTGAGAAAAACAAACTTTTATAATATGCTAATTAGCCTCTAGGAGCAGGGAGGGCATTGCACCTGCTTCTAGAGGCTCCGTTTGCCCACCTCTTTTCACGCCCTTCTTCTCCTGATTGACAGGGCAGCGCTGCTCTACTCCCGCCAGTCGTGTCTACTAAAAAAATCTCGAGCCTGCGCTGTCCCGTTCAGTATCCGGCGCAGGCGCAGTGAGGGAAGGATGTTCTCCGGCAGCCGGCTTCCTCACTGTGACGTATTCAGCGCAGGCGCAGTGAGAAAGCCAGCAGCCACTGAGCGTCCTTCCCTCACGCTCCTGTAATTTGCCCACTGGCTCCTGGTATTGCCCATACGGCACAGGTAAATGAGTGTTAGGTCCTGAGCTATTTGAAAAACCTTGGCGCGGTGATCGGGCTCAGACATGTCCTCCACATTAGGATATGTTGGCTAATCTCTCAATTTTAACATCAGTATAAGGGTTTAGTAAGACCGCAGAGTGCACCTGTCTTTGCAAATGTTATTACCGGTATATAGTTTTCCAGGCTCCTCATAAAGATGAATAATCCTAAGGAGAGGTAATTAATATCTGATAGGTGAGGGTCTGAAACCTGGTACCCCCACCGATCTGCCTTTCCCTACAGCCTCCAGCACTGGAACTAGCTCTTGATTAGAAAGGGAAGGACTAATCCATTCAAAGTGTAGTGGACGTGTCAGGTTACTGCAGATCACTTACCATTGAGGTGAAAGGGCCCAGAATTGCAGTAAACCAGCACGACCAATACACCTGGAGCTAATTCCAGTGCCGGAGGCTGCAGAGGATAGCTGATGGGGGTGCTGGGTGTCAGAACCCCATCGATAGAATATTAATGACCTGTCATGAAAATAGGTCATCAATATAAAGAGCCTGGAAAACCCCTATAAAGGTATTAAGGGGGTTTCTCACAATTCAAAATGATCCTTTTCCACAATATAGGGGATAAGTATCTGATCCTTGGGGGTCTGACCACTGGGACCCACACTGATCATGAGAATTTCTACTATTAGATAACCCCTTTAAGAGTGTTGGTTACTCCTGTAGATACAGATTTTCTGATACAAACACACTGTATACAGTGCGTTTTCTAAATTCAGGAAATAAAATTGAACATGTTGAAGAACATCTACAATGAAAGGAGTAGAAAGCTGAACTAAACTATATTAAAAAAAAGCTAATTGACATACTTTCCACTTTTTATTACATCACCATGGGACTCTGTATACATAGCACATGGGAACATTTCTCTACCTTTAGGATCTGCCCTCCTTCTGGATATCTCCTTAATATGTCCTTGAGAAAGTCAACAAGGGGTGGGGTCGACTGTCCGAATTTACCTAGTGAATAAAACAGCATATATTACATTAAAAATGTATTATGGCCATTTGGATGGCACCAAGAGGAATTAATATGATAGACCAGGCATCCTCAAACTGCGGCCCTCCAGCTGTTGCAAAACTACAACTCCCAGCATGCCCGAACAGCCTACAGGTATCAGCCTACAGCAGGGCATTGTGGGAGTTGTAGTTTTACAACAGCTGGAGGGCCGCAGTTTGAGGATGCCTGTGATAGACTACTAGAGCCATCTGACTACTCTTGATCACTTTTTCAGTGACAAAAAAGCCTTATTCACACATCCGTATCCGTTCTCAAATCTGTGAGCAGGTGGTCAGTGATGCATCCATGAAGCTTTCCGTGATGGATCTGTGTTGGGTCCATGTGTCCATTTTTTGCTGTCCGTGTTTCACCGACACTGAACAGCTGAAAAATAATTTTCAAAGCATCTCTTCTTAATGATCCGTGAAACACGGATCCAACACGGATGGCAACCGTGGTATTCACAGACCCATAGATTATAATGGACGTGATGGATCCATGAACATGGACAAAATAGAGCATGCATCCGTGCTAAACGCATGGACCGACGGACAGTGCTAAAACACTGATGTCGGAATACACACATTAAAATGAATGGGGACGTGTACAGTCCGTGGAGAACACGTACAGCACACGTCCGTGAAACACCGACGTGTGAATGAGGCTTTAGGCCTCAGTAGTACATTTCTAGACCTGGCCATCTGGTTCCAAGGGTTAGTCATCCTGGTTTACTTCTTACTACTACTTACTACTATTTTTAACAGGATGCAAAGTATAATGATAGTTACCTCCTCCTTTTAGTCCCTTTGACTGGAGATTTAAAAAGATATTGGTTTTCCCAGATGTCAGGTCTTGTATCTTGGTCCTGTCTTGTAACTATGAAAATAAAATCATAACATAAGTAACAAATAAAATGCAACACATTACTCTGCAAACAGATTGATTTAAACTTGTATTCTTTATGCAAATGAGGGCTTCAGTGCACTGAGGGGTGGGGCCTAGTCCCTTGGAGCACCTCAGCCTCTGAGCTCACCAGTGCTGGCCACACCGCTTGGAGCATTAAAGTCCTCACTTGCATAAAGAATAAAAAGTATTAATGCCACAGCTTATTATCACAAGACACTTATCTTTTTAATCTGCAGGATCAACCCTACTATGTATTATGCATGATTTAATAGGGTTGATCCTGGTGACCATTGCACTTTAAGGCCCCTTTCCATGGGCCAACTTAGCAGGTATTCATCAGGAACAAACTGTTCATTTCCGATAATTGACTTCTTGTAGAAGAGGTGAGAGCAGCATTTACATGCAATTATCTGCTCTGTATGGGGACAAGCAATCGATCACTACTGCAATCGGCTGTCCCCATGGAGAATCATGGCAGCAGATCCCTGCTTACACTGCACAATCTCCTGCTCCCAAACAATGATTTAGGTGATCGAGAATTTGCTCATTCATTGGGTGATCAGCTGCACATTTACACAGGGCAATTATTGGGAACAAGCGCCCCCAGGAATGCTCCTTCCTGATTATTGCCTCGATAACAGCCCTTGCAAAGGGGCCTTTACACATTCTGCTGGGACTACCTTATCCTACTAATGTGATAAACAGTAACCTGCCACTAAACATAATGTCCTAAAGTAGTTACTGCTACATTGCAGTCTATACAACACATATGGTCATTTGGGACATCGCATTTTCTGCACTATATGAAAAAAGGAAGATTTCATTTTAAGACTGATTTCAATGCAAATAAAACAATTAATATTATCAGTTTATATTATATTTCCCCAGAATAAGCATGGACCGCCACTATCAGATAACAGAGATCTAGAATTATCACCAGTCATCAAATCAGAATCCCACAGCAAGGAGAGTAAGGACAACATACTGAGGACAATACTGACACCGCAACCAACAAAAACCCAGTGGGTTTTAAACAAGCACAACTTCCTTCAAGAATCCTTCACAGAATGCTCATGTCTAGTTCTGGGAAGACAAACAAATTATTGATTGGTGATTGTTCAGGTTTTGAAGGCCAAATGTATATTCTATTCAATGCAATTAACTTTGCAATATAAAAAGAAAAAGAAAAAAAAAAAGACAAGCTTCACAAGGATGACCTATAATGATCCATACATAATCCGGACCAGATATTGGGGGCATATCCGCTAGGATATAATAACTAAGACCCGCCAGGCCCCTTTTCAGTTCAGTCGCTCTCCTTTGTACTTTCTCAGCTCCAGGGCATCCTTTCTATGGACTGGTGCCCAGAACTGAACTGTATATGCCAGACGAGGCCGCACTAAAGCTTTATAAAATAGTCATTTTACTTCCTGTCCTGCAAGTTCATGCCTGTTTGAAATACACAAGAGTATTTTGCTGGATTTAGAAGCAGCTGATTGACATTACATGCTGTTATTTAGTCTATAATGTACAAGTACACCCAAATCCTTCTCTGTAAGATACTCTATTGTTCAATGCACACCTCCATAACCCTCCTAGTCATGTTGTAAGAAGCTTTCTACAACCCCAGACTTTAAAGTGGTTGTAACATATTGGACATTGGGGCATTGGGTCACCTCTGGGACCCGCACTTATACTCAGAACTGAGACGGCAAAGACCTGGAGGGTGCACCACACATGCGCAGCCACCCTCCATTCATTCCAATAGTAGTGCAAAAAATGTACGGGAAGTGAAATGAACAGGAAGCGCACCGAGAAAGCGCGTCTACCGCATCATTTACTTCTATAGGGCTGTCGGATATAGCCAAGCCAGTGCTCAGCTATTTTCAGTGCACCCACAGGAATGAATGGAGGGAGGCCGCGCATGCGTGGTGCACCCTCTGGGACTTTGCCAGCTCCGTTCTAAGTATAGGTGGGAGTCCCAGAGGTGGGACCCCCACTTATCAGACACTGGGCATAGAAAACAGATGCTTGTCGGTAGTGCTCTTCCTTACTGCACCACTTATATCACAGTCCAGCCGGAAGACACTCAGAAAAGAAGGAAATCACGTGCCCGTAACAACGCATGCACGAGACTCACATAGTCTCGTGTTACTGGTGGCCATCTTCCTGCAGCCTCAGTGGAGACCATACATTCTATTACAGGTACAAAGATTGGGAACTCAAACTATGTGGCACACAAATCTAAAAGATTTGGATTCGTCCAAAAGTGGACAAATCCGAATCTACCAACACTAATCTAAATAACTCCTGACTTACGAAAAAAGAATAGCCTGATGTGCTACACTGATTGCCATTTCAATAACTCCACCTCCGTTGGCCAGTTCTTAGTCCCATTTCAACCATGGAGACAACAAGATGGGACAACTCTTTTAACACTTATGTAAATGTTTAGAAGTCTGTTTTCTCATTCCCCTTCCCTTAATTTACATCCCTTGATTAAACTTTATAGACATATGCAATTTCCAACTGTACTATGAGATGGTGAGATGTTTTTAAACATAGAGTTTTTGAACCTCTTAAAATTAGTCAAGGAGGAAAGCCTCAAACAAACAATTACTGTGCAGCGGCCTCCACTTATACAGCACTGAGGTTGACCATCTAAGGTTGACTTTCTCATGGTCCTGAAATATGAGATCAAAACCATATTAAATTTTTTCAACCCTGGGCATATATTCTTTAAAGAGTGAATCTCCTTGTCACTCACCACCTTCTCACACCCTGCATAAGGCATCACACAGAAACAACAGCTGAAATGACCTGAATATAAAGAAAAGGATTCAAGCACCAATCTTAGGATACGGGTCATGGTAGAGTTAATTTAGGCTTATCTAATAAGCTTCCATTGGATCCAGCTCTGTGTCTCTTCATGGTGACCTCCAGAACACTGGACACCTGTTTCACATCACAGAGGAGCTACGTAATGGATGATTAAGTTGAATCAAGATGTGGACTCTAGCCAAATTGTGTAATGTTATATTCCTGTTCATGGGCCTCCTTGGAAATCAGGGACACGTGACTTAGTTGCTAAGAAATTGGTTATGTAGAGGAGCTACATACTATCAGAGAACATACCAGGCGGTACACAGCCAGCAATGAATGACATTTATTATAAACTAAGATGTTATTTTTCATTTTTACTCTTTAGCTATTTTAGAAAATCATAGCTCCTTCTTAAAGGGGAATGTATTCTCCTTAAAAAAGAAATGCATGATCAGAGAATTATTAATATTATTATTATTTTTTTTTTAAGTTTCTTATTTCTGATGGTTCTCTAACTTTATAATTGGCTGCTACTTCTTGTTTTCTGTAGCTCACAGCTTTACTGTAGAGACTGGCACAAATGCGCAGAGTCCTGACATTATCAATATGTAATCGATTATTTCTAGTAATACTATATACTATACACGAAGAAGACAGTATGATTCTCACTTGTCACACTGGTTTGTGATCGAGGAAGCTGTACCCCATTCATTAAAAATAACAAAAAAAAAACTAAAACAAAAAATGCATAGTGTCTTTTTGTTTAAATTACTTAGAGGGTTTCCAAGAGTTCAATATTGATGGCCCATCCTCAGGATGGGTCATCAATATCTAATCGGACTCCCATTACCCCTGTCCATCAGCTGAAGAGGCTGGGAGCACTTCGATGAGTGCTATGGCCTCCTCACAGCATACCAAGCATAGCGCTGTAAATTGTATAGCAGCAGTGCTTGGAATTGCAGTCCAGGCCTATTCACTTGAATTAAACAGAGTTGCAAATAGTCCATGTGACCAATGAACATGATGTCACTAGTCTAGAAGTGACATGGACTCTACAAACAGGTGATGGGAGGGGGTGCCAGGATTCAGACCTCACCAGATATTGATGACCTATCCTGAAAACCCCTTTAATGAAACTAAAAGTAAAGACACAATACATTCCCTTTAACTGAAACCCACTTTTTGGATTATCACAAAATATACACTCCTCCTCAACACTGAAATTGCAGCACCACACCAAGAAGAACAAGTGGAAAGGTATGCACATTGAAGAAGTAGCAGGTTTCGCTAAGATCTGCAAATTATCAAATTTTCAAGCACCTAGCTCCAACTTGTGGTATGTGGGAGGGGCATAAAAGCCAGATTGAAAGCAGAGTTTTTTAGCCACATGGAATCAGATTAAATTGTGTGGTATGATTGTTCGAAGTCTCCTGATCCTCGACAGGCCAATTATCGCCACTATTTGCAAACCGAGAGGGATAGCATCTTTGAACAGAAAGACCCTGGTCTATCACGTCTGCAGATCACTACGCGCCTAGGCTGAGATGTCAGCACTGTTCAAAGTGGTGTGTCCCAGTGGTTGGGGGAACAACAAGGAACTGGAATAACAACAAGAGGTACACAGAGGTGAACCTCTGTACGAACAGATCGTCTTACTAGATGAATGGTGCATTTGCACTGATATTGCATTTTATCTGCACTGCACTGTGGAAACAGTTAATGCATACTCAGCTAATACTGAGAGAATTTGTTTTGTTTTTTTACCTATGTACTAAGAAGCTGATAATTTTCCAGAGTTACTATAGGAGAATATGCAGAGTTACGTTTTGGAGGGGAATCTGAGACAGTGACCTATTGACCATCTGGTAAACTCTGTCTAGACCAGGCATGCTCAACCTGCGGCCCTCCAGCTGTTGTAAAACTACAACTTCCACAATGCCTTGCTGTAGGCTGATAGCTGTAGGCTGTTCAGGCATGCTGGGAGTTGTAGTTTTGCAACAGCTGGAGGGCCGCAGGTTGAGCATGCCTGGTCTAGACTGTTGTTTATGTCTGAAAACTGCTTAGTCATCCGCATTGACTTGTATTGAGGCTCAATACAAGTCTATGGCAGACTGGAACTGCAACAATGTTTCTGTTAGAAACACACGTCCGTATGTATTTTGCTGTCCACAAAACCCGGATGACGTCTGTGTGCATTCCGTATTTTGTGGAACGGAGCAGCTGGCCCCTAATAGAACAGTCCTATCCTTGTCCATAATGCGGACAATAATAGGACATGTTCTATTTTTTTGCGGAACTGACAAATGGAAACAGAATGCAAATGGAGTAACTTCCGTTTTTTGCAGACCCATTGAAATGAATGGTTCCGCATACGGTCCGCAAAAAAAAAAAAAAAAAGGATCCTACACCTGTGTACAGGACCCAACTTATGACACTGTTGAGTAATGCATATGAGGATAGATTCATTAGCAAGGCAGAGTATGAATACTTGTTACCTAAGTTCCCTGTCCTTGCTACATTTTATAGTCTGCCCAAGCTACACAAACAAGGAACCCAATTGAAGGGCAGACCCATTGTCTCGGGCATTGGCAGCCTCACTGCAAATATTAGTACGTACGTGGATACTATTCTGCGTCCATTTGTAGTGAGCCTGCCATCTTATGCCCGTGACACCATAGATGTGCTACAGCGGCTGGGTGGCATTTACTGTGATAAAGGGTGTATGGCTGGCAAGTCTGGATGTAGAGGCCCTGTACACCTCTATACCCCATGATTTGGGGTGTGAGGCTGTAGAGATCTTTCTCCAACAGAGAGGCGAACATTTTCGGCACCACAACACCTTTCTAATGCAACTTTTGAGATTTATCCTGACACGAAACATCTTCCTTTTTGACCAACGTATCTACCACCAGCTAAGGGGGGTTGCGATGGGCAGTCCTTGTGCCCCCACTTTCGCAAACCTGTACCTGGGCTGGTGGGAGAAGGAGGTTGTATTCACCGACATGATGGAACAGTATACATCTTGTATCCAACTGTGGATTAGATATATAGATGACGTGCTGATACTATGGAATGGCACTAGAACTAGCTTTATGCAATTTGTGGAAACCCTAAATATCAACCAACTGGGCCTATTCTTTACATCTGAGATGCAGGAGAGCCAGATTGCCTTCATGGACCTTACTATTTCAATAGGTAGGGACAGGAGAATCACCACTAAACTCTTCAGAAAATGAATGTCCACTATTAGTCTCCTGCATCGGGAGAGTGGACACCCCATGGCCCTGAGAAGTGGCATTCCGAAAGGACAGTATCTCAGGGCCAGGAGGAATTGCTCTGAGCTAGGCAGCGGCATCTGATTTAAGATCAAGATTTGCAAATCGGGGGTATCCACAGCACACTTTGAAAAGGGCATATCAACACACAATGAGTGCTAACCGGAGTGAACTACTGGTCCCAAACATCAGGACCAATGCTGACTCCACCCCTCGGATTATAGCCATATTTGATAAAGCTCATCGACAGGTCCGTGAGATTTTGCAGAATCACTGGTCCATCCTTCAGTCCGATCCAGATATCGGGTCATCTATATCGGACCGTCCCTCTGTCACATATCGGCGTGGCCCCAATCTACGTGATCGTTTGGTGCACAGCCTCTATACACGTCCCGCGTCTGGTACATGGCTCAAAAACACAGCTAAAGGTACCTTCCCCTGTGGTTCCTGCATTATATGCAGGAACATCATGAAAGGAGATTCTTTCACCAGTTATTCGACTGGTGATAGGTTTAATATTCGTTCCTTTATTAGATATACCTCAGTGGGTGTGGTGTACCTGATTACCTGGAAGTGTGGCCTACAGTATGTAGGCAAGACCAAATGTGAGCTTAGGAGGAGAATAGGCGAACACCTATCCGACATCCGCAATTTACGGGACACAACTGTGTCACGTCATGTGCAGGAAGCACATGATGGGGATCCCGATGTCTTGCGGGTACAAGGGATTGTATTGATCAATAGATCCATTTGCGGCGGAAATATTGACACACTCTTACTCCGTAAGTAAGGAATGTGGATCTTCAAGTTGCAAACCATCCATCCCAGGGGCTTGAATGAAGCTATTTCATACGCTCGCTTCATTTAATTTAATTTAGTGTAGACACATATGCGGGTTTTCTACTACTGTAACTCTAGCTAATGCACATACAGAAATATGACTTTGTCCCCTGTTTTCCTCCCCCTTTCCCCTTCCTCTTCCCTGTGACTTGGATCCGATCGCAGCGAGTAGGTATGGGGAATGACATGCAGGGAGGACTGGTGACTAATAGCTCTATTTTTTTTCTTGTTTTCTTTTGTTTATTGGTTCGATATACGATGTAAGTGTTTCTGATCTATTCCCTTTATAAGTCGCTAGTGCCACATCGGCACTAAGCGAGTCAAAGACATATTCGCCGCAGATTTCGATTCCCCCAATACAGAAGCGCATATTGCGCAATCGCAAGGAGTTGTATTAGCTTACCTGGGTGCTCGGCGGGTCAAGGGGCGGATGTCAGATGACGCGCTCATTTCTGATTCGCGGCAGTACCAGCACACACCTCCCCTAAGGCGGGGCTTTTGTGATATCCTCTTGGCGTTCATGCGGCCGCGTACGGCCGTCATAGCGCCGGAGCCTTAACACGCAAAAGTGTGGGGCACCTTTCCTTTACAGGCTTACTTTATTGAGAGACCTTTGCTCCTGATGACACGGGGCAGATTATGTCACGTAGAAACGCGTTGAGGCGTTGATCTCCATCCAGGACACGGCTCTATAGGCAGGGTGCTTACCAGTTAGCCTGGATACAAGTGTGAATGCGGTCCGATACCTAGACCCAGTGCGACTCCGCATGAGTGGGTAGGCAGACTGAGGCAGCTTAGTGTGCATCTGTAGAGACAGTAAATACTGTGTGGCTGCTGCTGTTTGGATGTCGTGATAGTGTGTGTGAACGATTTTACATACGGTACTAATAGTTCATGAGATTGGAAGTCGATACAGACTCACATTCTCAACAGGGCCTCCAGCCTCAATTCACTATCAGCTGCTCTGCTGTTGAGCGCCAGGTAGGACTGCAAACGAATGCACCTGTGCCTGTTCACAACACAAGAACCGTGTCCTGACTCCTTCTCCTGCGGATATTAGCACCAATGTGCCAGCAGGACTAGGATTTAGTCCAGACTGTTATGTAGCGGGTCTATTACTATCCTGTACTACATTACTCCAGTCTGGAGCCTGAAATTCACGAAAGTGATGTACAGAATTTTCCCGTTTTAACCAGATATTAATAAATACTTTATTATTTTCTTTTAAATACGTTCTTCAGGCAGTGTGATACGAATTATATTTAGTATATATCTAGTATCTTTATCGTGTGAGACCCCTAATAGAACTGTCCTATCCTTGTCCATAATGCGGACAATAATAGGACATGTTCTATTTTTTTGCGGAACTGACAAATGGAAACGGAATGCAAATGGAGTAACTTCCGTTTTTTGCAGACCCATTGAAATGAATGGTTCCACATACGGTCCGCAAAAAACCTCCCAAAAAAACGGAACAGGCAAGGAAAGAAAATATGTTAATGTTCATGAGGCCTTTGGCTGTGCTTCTCCACTGCACCCTTACAACTAGAAGCTTATAGTTCAGTTAGAAACTGTACACAAAGAAAGCAGTCAGAGCTCTTAGTGGTCTGCAGACAGGGACCAGTGCTCAGTAGGAGACATTCTGCCAGATTGCACAAATGACCAGAAGAAGATGCTGAGACACGGAGACTCTGCCACAGGTCCTGGGTCACTAGGCAGATGACTGGGATGCAGAACCTGGTCCACCAGCACTTTGGCCAGGGTACCAGACTTCTGAAACTAAGAGAGGAACAGCTAGATGAGACTTTCTCAGCACAAAACCTTCTTCTGCCAGGGAGGAGACTGGAGAAGACAGCTCAGTGCCTTGTCTGTATTGTTTTGCACTAGCGTTCCTTCAGTAAAGAATCACACTGGTTTACTGCAGACCCTGATCCTCTGGACTTATTTCCTTTTGGGGTGCACCATGCCTTAACATTGCCCCTGGAGAGCAGCAACATGTCCCTCAGGAACCCATTATGGCGTTTGGACCACCTCAAACTCAGTCACTGCACCTAATCCTGTGATTATGGTGTGTGGAGGTGTCCCAGGATCAATTTTTCAATAGGACAATGACAGGCTGCATGTTTCTTGCGCGTCGTAAACATACTACCATGGCCTGCAGTATCTCCTGACTTGTCTCCCATCGTGCACATCTGGGACATTGTTGATTGGCAATTGCAAAGAGAGCAGCCAGCAGCGGATCATCATGATTTGTGTTCCCGAGTTTATTCAGCGTGGCAGAACATTCTTCAGACAACCATTAATGTAATTGATAGGATGCCAAAGCGTGTAAGTGCATGCATTTCATACTCGATACTGAATAAATCAAGATGTTTCTAATATTTTGTTTCCATTTAAATCATTTGCATATCATTAACACGTCTATTGATCCTATGATTTCCATAATTCCACATCTTGCAATCTCAATGTTGAGGAGAGTATATTAAGTCTGTAAGTCCAGCACCTGACAGTTCAAAAATCCTGATAATCATGCTTAACGCAAAAAATTGCCCCATGCTAAATTGAAAGTAGTTTATAAAACCCTTTTTCTGTGACAGTTCCTCTTTAAACACTTGTTGGTTAGATGGAAATAAGAGCCATTGTGCAATAAACGATTAGGAAACTTTCTAGTATAGTTTCCCTTTATCACCATTTTCAAGAACTCTGAGGTTGAAAATCTATACAAACTAATTCTCTCCAGCCTGGGCAATCCTCTGTGAGCTCCAGGCCTCATGTACTCATGGGTGAGCCTAGGTGCTTAAGGGAACCGGACTACACAATGGATGGAGCTGTGTACTTCCACCGAAGATACTGTAAAACAGCTGGTCGGCAGGGGTTCGGGGGCGTGGGATCCCCAACAATCAGATGTTAATGACATATCCTGTGAAGAGGCACTCACTTGTAAAATCCTGGTCAACGTGTTTAAGATATTGTTAAATTGCTATCTAGCATTCCCAGTATGGTGCATCTCTCTTAATGTACACATCATTTTTAAAAAGGGTGCAATTAAATAGAGGGTACAATTAAGGCTACTTTCACACTCGCGTTTGGTGCGGATCCGTCATGGATCTGCACAAACGCATCCGTTCAGATAATACAACCGTCTGCATCCGTTCAGAACGGATCCGTTTGTATTATCTTTAACATAGACAAGACGGATCCGTCTTGAACACCATTGAAAGTCAATGGGGGACGTATCCGTTTTCTATTGTGCCATATTGTGTCAGTAAAAACGTATCCGTCCCCATTGACTTACATTGTGTGTCAGGACGGATCCGTTTGGCTCAGTTTCGTCAGATGGACACCAAAACGCTGCAAGCAGCATTTTGGTGTCAGTCTCCAAAGCGGAATGGCAAACTGAGCGGATCCTTTTCCATTCAGAATGCATTGAGGGCAAAACTGATCAGTTTTGGACCGCTGGTGAGAGCCCTGAACGGATCTCACAAACGGAAATCAAGACGCCAGTGTGAAAGTAGCCTAAATAGTCATATGCAATACAAAATATAAATAGCAAAACGATATATGTCAGGGTACAATTATCTAATTAGATGCTCCAGAAAAGTACATTAGAAAAATAGTGCAAGTCATATATGGCATATTTAGGTAAGAATTGCAGCATTTTTAGAAATCAGTGTATCCAAAATAATAAAACTGAAATGACTTTGCAAATGGTCTTTATACAAAATGTCCTACTGTTTGCATAGACAAAGTACAGCCATGTGGCAGAGGCATGGCATGCTCATACGGATCACAGTCCAACAACAAAGCTCCAATTCATACCAGCAATGATATTATTACATCCTCACACCCATTCCCATTTAAAATAGCACACAAAAAAAAAAACAGGGAGCGCAGCTCTGGAGTATCAATGTTCTGTTTCGGGTTAACCCCAAAATAATTAATTTACTGCCATGTCTGGGTAGATATACAGTACCGGCCCCTGCACAAGAAGAGTATATGTGCCTCTCTTTATGCAGGCGCTGATTTGCCAATAATGATGAGCTTTTCCTCTTATGGCGACCTACCAGATCACATTTTTGTCTTGCGCCTGTCCAGCGGCGTTGCGTCGATCCCTGTAATTCAGAGGCTTGGTGCCCCAGTCACTGGTGTCCACTGGTTTATGCCCTAGTCCCGAGCTTCCCAGGCCTCCCACCCATGCGCCTACTACTTTAGGCTGGCCACATACATTAGCTATCTGCCGCCAGCTATCTCCCCCCTTCCAATACAAATATATGCATGACCAAGTGGGTATGTGTTCTCAATGGGAATAGAGTCGTTGGCTACTTCCAGACACCTTTGGTGGCATCTTATTTCCCATGAGAATGAAAGCGTAGGGAATGTTGAAATCCAGAAGTCCAATTCTTCTGTTCCCCAAGGGTCGGGAGGCCCTGCATAAAAATTACTGTAGTTTGTCCCCGGTCTCACCAAAATCAATTCTATAATTTCTAGTGTGCACAATGCTGTAGACCCCGTAAGCTTTTGATTTCATGTTTCCTATTACATATTATATATTATGAAGGTAATCTCTTCTAGAAGAACTGCGGTTCTGCGGCAATTTTTTCAAATAATAAGCTACACCTCTAACCTCACCAAAACCTGTCCATACACACCCAAGTTGCCCAGTCCCCTTTATGCCCCACAAACAGTAATGATGGGCCCCCTACAGTAATGATGCCCCAATTAGTGCCCCCTCAAAGTAAAGATCAACTCCCTGTTCACAGAAGTGGTGCCTCCTAGTGTCCCCAAACACAGTTAAAATGCCTCTTTAGTGCCACCTCACACAGTATGACACCCTCTTACTGCCCCCCACACATACAGTCCAATGTCCTCTTAAGTGTCTCCTACACAGTATTATGCCCCCTATACTGCCTCCAAAATGAATACTAGTCTAACCCACAATGAAGGGGGCAAATCACGCAGTGCAGATCGCCTCTAGTCTGTGCTGTTCGCCTCTCAGGTTTCATCACTATATTCAACTGAACCTGCATCCTGAGTCGGAACTGGGACATGCAGCAGCATTCCCGGAACAGCAGCCAACATCCAGGACTGTCCAATTGAATCCAGAATGGTTCAGAAGCAAGACTCCATATACAGCAAGATATGGCAGCACACGTGTCCTAAGGTTCAGTACTACATCAGCTGCCTGGACTGTGTGCGGCAACACATCCTTCCGAACGTGGCTCTATTGCGTGAATGAGGTCTTACGATCCCACTGATGCGTACAAACATGTGGGTCCGCTTACCCTTAGGACCCCTTTGGGCACTGTAGGTCATGCCCATGCACTTCTTTGCATTGACCACTGACCTCTTTATTATGGAGCAGGAGACGCTGTTCCGAGACAGGAAAATCGGTTTCTCTGTAAATCAGCTGTTTGATGTCCTCAATGACAGCTGAAGTGCGCACCTCGTATGTCCTACAGCCAACATACTCGTGTAGGACAGTCACCCTGGACAACCTGTTGAGATAAAGAATAAGTGATAGCAATGCTGCACATAAGAAATCAGCCTTAAGCAATAAACTCTACTGTGTTTCTGTAACCAATTTCAAAAAGAGTGAAAAAAAGACAAAAAAAAATAAAGTAACATATGGCAGACTTGCTTGCCTTTAGTTTAGACTAGTAAGTACTTGAACTGTATAATGAATATTGCCTACAAGTAGTAGTTATAATGTGTCTGAATATGACACGCAATATGCATATCTAAATATTCTACTAGCGGTAATTATATATATATATATATATATACATACATATATATATATATATATATATATATATATATATATATATATATATATATATATATATATACACACTGCGTGCAGAATTATTAGGCAAATGAGTATTTTGACCACATCATCCTCTTTATGCATGTTGTCTTACTCCAAGCTGTATAGGCTTGAAAGCCTACTACCAATTAAGCATATTAGGTGATGTGCATCTCTGTAATGAGAAGGGGTGTGGTCTAATGACATCAACACCCTATATTAGGTGTGCATAATTATTAGGCAACTTCCTTTCCTTTGGCAAAATGGGTCAAAAGAAGGACTTGACAGGCTCAGAAAAGTCTAAAATAGTGAGATATCTTGCAGAGGGATGCAGCACTCTTAAAATTGCAAAGCTTCTGAAGCGTGATCATCGAACAATCAAGCGTTTCATTCAAAATAGTCAACAGGGTCGCAAGAAGCGTGTGGAAAAACCAAGGCGCAAAATAACTGCCCATGAACTGAGAAAAGTCAAACGTGCAGCTGCCAAGATGCCACTTGCCACCAGTTTGGCCATATTTCAGAGCTGCAACATCACTGGAGTGCCCAAAAGCACAAGGTGTGCAATACTCAGAGACATGGCCAAGGTAAGAAAGGCTGAAAGACGACCACCACTGAACAAGACACACAAGCTGAAACGTCAAGACTGGGCCAAGAAATATCTCAAGACTGATTTTTCTAAGGTTTTATGGACTGATGAAATGAGAGTGAGTCTTGATGGGCCAGATGGATGGGCCCGTGGCTGGATTGGTAAAGGGCAGAGAGCTCCAGTCCGACTCAGACGCCAGCAAGGTGGAGGTGGAGTACTGGTTTGGGCTGGTATCATCAAAGATGAGCTTGTGGGGCCTTTTCGGGTTGAGGATGGAGTCAAGCTCAACTCCCAGTCCTACTGCCAGTTTCTGGAAGACACCTTCTTCAAGCAGTGGTACAGGAAGAAGTCTGCATTCTTCAAGAAAAACATGATTTTCATGCAGGACAATGCTCCATCACACACGTCCAAGTACTCCACATCGTGGCTGGCAAGAAAGGGTATAAAAGAAGAAAATCTAATGACATGGCCTCCTTGTTCACCTGATCTGAACCCCATTGAGAACCTGTGGTCCATCATACAAATGTGAGATTTACAAGGAGGGAAAACAGTACACCTCTCTGAACAGTGTCTGGGAGGCTGTGGTTGCTGCTGCACGCAATGTTGATGGTGAACAGATCAAAACACTGACAGAATCCATGGATGGCAGGCTTTTGAGTGTCCTTGCAAAGAAAGGTGGCTATATTGGTCACTGATTTGTTTTTGTTTTTGTTTTTGAATGTCAGAAATGTATATTTGTGAATGTTGAGATGTTATATTGGTTTCACTGGTAAAAATAAATAATTGAAATGGGTATATATTAGTTTTTTGTTAAGTTGCCTAATAATTATGCACAGTAATAGTCACCTGCACACACAGATATCCCCCTAAAATAGCTAAAACTAAAAACAAACTAAAAACTACTTCCAAAAATATTCAGCTTTGATATTAATATGTTTTTTGGGTTCATTGAGAACGGGGTTGTTGTTCAATAATAAAATTAATCCTCAAAAATACAACTTGCCTAATAATTCTGCACTCCCTGTATATATACACATACATATACACACACACACACACACACACACAGGAATTTGACTCTCGATGTACTACCCATTGCCATATGTTAATATTTGATAACTGGTGTGCCATGTGGCACCCTGATATCACTTCCACACGCCTGTTATCTACTCATTAGAACAGACGGACCAGTTGCTAATCCCCATCTGTTACTGGTCTAGGATTTGTGACCAAACACATCCTATATAAAGTAACATACAAGAAGGAAAAAACGAAGGTCAGGCCAGAGAATCTGCAGCCTTTCTGCACTATATAAATATCTAATTAAATATATATATTAAATAATTGGACGCTTATGCACAATTATATACAGTACCTTATGCTAATACAAAAACAAGACCAAAAGTGGCCCACATGCCAGAACTACAATTAGTGTATACCATACATAATGTGGCAAATAAGGGGGGCAACTATTGAAAAGGTAAGAGTAACAGCTCCTGAACCAAAACACAAAACCTACAAAAAATTGGAGCTCACAAAGTACCAGTACAAAAATATTTTATTGAGATCACAGTAATACATATATAAAAGACGTTGTTACTTAAAAAGAAGGTAGCAGCAAAAAAAGACACCATCCTAGTGGGAGACAGGCGACATATTCATATTATAATATAAAGACTTGTATTGTTTAACATATATTAAATGGGGATAAGTCTCGTATGTTACATCAGTGTGTACAGAAAAACAAAAATCTGCAGATTGTTCGCAGCAGACCTGAAAAAACACAGTGTCAAGCTATATACTGCCCACAAAGACAGGGACAATAATATGAACTGCTTAAAGGCAAAGATACCAAGAAACCTAATGAAGGAGACTTTCCCAGGATGGCGCTACCCCGACGCGCGTTTGGGCGTGCCTTCGACCCCCTGTGATTACTGTGATCTCAATAAAATATTTTTGTACTGGTACTTTGTGAGCTCCAATTTTTTGTAGGTTTTGTAAAGTACCTTATGCTGTCTATACTGGGTGTGAAAACAAGAGAAATTGCCTATATTAGCAAAAGTTATAGAAGTATGAATGGCGGGTTTCACTTAAAAGAACATTTTCCAAGATCCAGCATCTAGAATTGTTCTGGTAGTTGCTCAATAAACTGAGCCCAAATGGAGTGCCATAGGTAACAATGTAAAAAATAACACTGGTGTCCACAGCCTTTCCATGAAGGCAATTCTGTCTTCTACTGTGCAAACTCTGAAAATGTTTGGTGCAGGTACAGGACATCCGGATACAGGGAAGTGATGCCCATCCTGTCTGTGCCTTTCAGCGCATGCACAGTAGAGGACAGTAGTGCCATCTTGGCTGTGGACTCTGGCACACATTTACATCACTACTGCACTGGGTGGGAGGGGTAGTCAACTCCATGCAGGCTAAGGGAAGTCCAGTGACGATTTATCAGGTTCTTAGGTCATTACACATTAAGAATTACAAAACTGGGGTTTGATCAGAAGAAAAACAGATAATATTCACTCTCACAAGCAAATTGTATATTCATTTATTTACCAGATTTGCATATCTCGACGCAGAATACTTGGCGTCTTAGACTCCAACCATCAAGTAGGCCACACCTTACGGTGTTCATGCATTATCATTACTTGGCGTCTTAGACTCCAACCATCAAGTAGGCCATACCTTACGTTGCTCATGCCTTATCATCTAGCAGACCCTGCAGTCTTCGCTTGTCCCTTCCTAGATAAGTAAACATCCCATCTAACGGTCACTCTTCCCTCAGAAACCCAGCCCTGACAAACAAATGTTATGGTGTTGCATTAGTTACCATATAAAAATATATATACAAAAAAGTAATCTAGTGTAATATAGACAGGGGTGGCGCTAGTAGTAGTAATAGCTGCAATACTCTTGCTGTGTTGCTCCCCTGGGGCCGTGTAGGGATGGGAAGGGTGCATCTTTTTTCTCTTCAGGGCACTATCTGGCTTTGGGAATCCTCCTACCCAGTGTTGGTTTGGGGTGCCCTTGGTGGTGTTAGGTTTTAAGGTGCAAGGCAGGGTTATTTTAAATGTGGGAGCAATGAAGAGGCCAGGTTTAGCGTAACAAGTCCACTGTACTTTACTGAGGTAGTTCAAGAGATGGTTCACACAGTGCACATTAAGCGCAGACTTTACAGTTGGCAATTGCAGTTTCCCAAGTAGGCACAAGAAAAGCTCCCCCTTAAGTACCTTTCTTACAATCTGTACGTTCTTCCCAAATTGACCCAGGGGTGATACTTGTCTCTCTCCCACTCTGACTATATACAGTACCTCTGCAGTATCCTCAGTGGAATACAGTCTCTAAACACAAGGCCCATCTACCGTATCCTTTTGAAACGATGGGGAACCTGAAGCTTATTACTCCCACCACTATGCAGAGAAGTCTGTAGCCACAATGTAGATGTTTTACCTTTCTCTGACAAATGTCTGCACTTCTCCTTATGTGACCGCCATACATTCTTCTAAATCCAGTAGCTCTTTCTCTAAATTGCTAGCACATCCGCTATGACTATGTTGCTTGTAATCCAGAGGGTAAGATATATCCCTGTTAAGTTCTGTTTTTTGCTGCACAATTGTGTCTAAACTATAGGCCCTATAAGGACCTCGTGATGTCATACAGTCATGCGTTACATGCTAAAGTCATGTGGGCTCGTGGTTTGTGACTTTTTCATGCCCCAAAACTGGTAAAAATATATATGATAAAAATAGGCCCATGGTGTAAAAAATACAGTGACATTGACACTTGGAGTGGGACACTGCACATGTATAGCATAGAATGGAAAAATCATTCATTACAAAACAAGCCAAAGTGGATTACAATATATAGTAGGAAGTTGGGTTTTTGCTGTTTTTTATTTCGCTGCCTACAACTCGCTCACAATCCTATATCTTCTAAATGAAGAATACGCTTGAAATTTTTTGGCTGTTTCTTTTTTTGAATTTAACATGGTACCAGAAGCTGAGGTTTCCACAAATGACTCACAACATGGAGCAATCACAATTTTAACACTTTCCATCACTGAACAGTAGTAGACTGGTGTGACTTGGCGGCAGGACACTTTGAGCTTCGTTCGTACAATGCAAGGCTTTACAGTCCACATGTCTTCTTCATTTTACAAGAATTTCCCCCTCACAGAGTTGGTCAGAGGCCAGGAATTAAGGTATTTTCCATCTCCCACTGACTTGTGGTCGTAAAACATTGTGGTTTCAAAAGGAGAGTACAGAAAAAAATTCATTGAGCGTGATCCACATGAGTCACCCATGTGTATGAGGGGCATTCTCTTTCATGAATATATGGGCATGAATTAGTCATTTGTCATATGAGGAAATGTATGACGCATGCCCCTGTCCTATGAAACGTCCTGCATCCTATCAGCCGCGTGTATATATTCTGAAGATCCTGCTCAGCTCCACTCATTCTGCCAGAGCCAAATGGCATCAATAATATGGATGACATATAAGCAGGCTACACAAGAGAGAAGCAACTTCACATCCATGTGAGGAGTCGCCTGTCTATACCAGACTGCAGCTGACATGGCATGATGAGAGTTGTGGTTTTGCAAAGGCCAGAGCCACAGGTTGGACAATGCATGGAATTAGATATGAAATTTATGTTGACAAAGCATGCTAGCAAGAGATGAACTTCACACAAGCTCATGAATGTTCTCATACTTTGCCCAGTGTTTCACTTAGAGCAGTTGTTTTTACGTCAGAGATGCTCATCCCTTTGTAATTACGGACAGTTGTCACAGCCGGCCATCTAGGACACTATGGAGAACTTATTTAAGTCAACTTGACACCTGGCCTGTAAACAACTGTTCATACTCTTTCTGCACCTCTTGCTTTTCTTCATATAATACCCCCACTTTTATCTCCTCTGTGTCCGCTTAGGTTAGTACACAATAGGGAGAGAATATGGTTTTAAAGCATCATAAAGGAGTCCATGTGTAACATTATACAAATATTAGTAACATAGTAACATAGTACATAAGGCCGAAAAAAGACATTTGTCCATCCAGTTCGGCCTATTATCCTGCAAGTTGATCCAGAGGAAGGCAAAAAAAAAACTGTGAGGTAGAAGCCAATTTTCCTCACTTTAGGGGAATAAAAAATTCCTTCCCGACTCCAAATATTAGACCAAGTTTTTCCCTAGGAGGACCGTTTGCATTATTTGCTACTGGAGGCAGACTTCATGCATGACACGCCAACTCACACAGAACTACATCAGGTCAGGTTAAAGCCTCATTCACACGTCAGTGTCAGTAAAACACGGATGCAACACAGACAGCAAAAAACGAACACACGGACCCAACACGGATCCTTCACGGACAGCTTCACGAATGCTTCACTGACCACCTTGTCACGGATTTGAGCACGGACACGGACGTGTGAATGAGGCTTAACAGTTAACTGAAAGGTTCTCCCTCCTACTTCTAATTAAAACTTTTATGGGACTCCCCCTTATCTCAAGAAAGGGAGCCTGTAGCAGTGAACAGAAAGCAGGCCGCTCACGCATGGCCTGCTCTTATTTTAACAGCAGCACACAAGGGGGTCCCGCTCTTGAGATAGGAGCAGGTGCCAGAAGTGGGACCTGGACCCGTACCTACTGTACATTTATCGCATAACCTGCCGATATGCTTCTTCTTTTCTGTTCGGCTCCACTTGGCTTAGCAATCTTGAAGAGCGGAACAAGTGGTGTACGGATTCCTAGAAAGTCTACTTGATATGAATCTGTGCACCACTCACTCAGAGAGGCTTTCCAGGTATCTGTACATCACTTGCTCCACTCTCCAAGAAGAGTCGAGCCAAATCAAAATGATGGGGCACATTGCATGACCACTTCTGTCCTTTTGTGATCATGGAGGTCCACCACCCTGGCCATCCACCGATCAAAAGTTACAACAGAGGAGTCAAAAGCCCACGAAAATGATAGATACCCTTTAAAGTAACCAACCGTCACAGCTGCATCAAGCAAAATGTCATTATTAAAGGGGTTGTCCCATTATAACAACTCATCCCCTGTCCACAGAATAGGGGATCTGTCTGATTGGTAGACATCCGTTCGCTGGAGCACCCGCTGAACATGAGAATGGTGGACACACCGCTCCATTCCACTCTATGGGACTGTGGGAGATAGCCAAGCAATTGTATTCCGCTATCTCTGGCACTCCAATAGAGTTGAATGGGGCGGTAGCATGCATGTACATCCGCTGCTCAATTGAAAAGGGCTGGGCAGGGGTCTCATTCTAGTGTAGGCCCTAGAGGTCAGACCCCTGACACCGCCCCCCCCCCCTTTCCCCCTGATCTTGTGGATAGGAGATAAGTTGTTGTAATGGGATAACCCCCTTTAAATGCAGTCATTCATGGGAGTTCATCTTACTCCCTGACCCCCCTCTATGACTTCTATATGGCCAAGGTTGTCTTCATGAGACAACCACTTTAATAAAGTCTACATCAAAGTAGGTTTCATTATTTCTAAAGTCTCAAGGCTTTACACAATCAGCAGTCTATGTACAAATGTGTTTCAATGCCATAAATATGTCAATGTGAAAAGCTGTCAAGATGTGCCATTATCAGCAATTATAATTAAAAAAATAAGGTAAATTATTCAGTTTTCACAAAAAAATCCCCCTGTAAGCATTCTATTACACTGTGTCATGGTATAACTCTGCCCCAGGTGGGAATAAGCTAATAGTTCTCACGGGAAGTCCTCCCCATCTTGCTTTAGAATATGCCTCCACATGTTCAGCGGCCCAGGGCGATCCGGAGTCCAGCACTCGGAGTATAATCACTGTTTAGTTTGAGAAGAGTAATCAGATTTTCTTTACCTGTGAGAAAATGTAACTGCACTAAGGCTGGGAGAGTGCGTCAGAGCTACGGCAGTTTTCTAGCCAAGAAAAAGTGCATATTGTGGCATATTAGTTTTGTGCCAAAATTTGCATCTATTCACAGTTTTCCAACACCCTTGCCAATTTTACAAAAAGTGGCAGGCGTGGGTGAGAGTTGCAAGGACCTTGGTGACCTGGCACACTTAACAATATGTTACACCTAAAACCTACGCCAGCTCCTGGAGCACGAGCCTCTTAATAATTCTGGCACATTGTACACCAGCGAGTTCTTTTATTATATATTGCCCACTAATATTTTTGGCAAAAATGGAGCTAAAAGCTGTGGCAATGCATTAACTGTCAATGGTATTTTGGTGGCATTTTTTGGGTCTGTAAGTTTTTTTTATTCAAAAAGCAGTATGTGCTGAGCATGGTGTTTTTTTTTTGTTTGTTTTTTGCAGGCAGAATTCCCATAGACACCTGTATAGGTGCCCAAAAATCCCCATAGAAAATACTGTATGTATGAAGGAAATCTTAGTCAGCAAATAGAAGCCCTGCTCTTATTTTCACAGCAGCACACAAGGGGGTCCCGTTCTTGAGATAGGAGCAGGTGCCAGAAGTGGGACCTGGACCCGTACAGTACAGACCAAATGTTTGGACACACCTTCTCATTCAGAGTTTTCTTTATTTTTATGACTATGAAAATTGTAGATTCACACTGAAGGCATCAAAAACTATGAATTAACACATGTGGAATTATATACATAGCAAACAAGTGTGAAACAACTGAAAATATGTCATATTCTAGGTTCTTCAAAGTAGCCACCTTTTGCTTTGATTACTGCTTTGCACACTCTTGGCATTCTCTTGATGAGCTTAAAGAGGTAGTCCCCTGAAATGGTTTTCACTTCACAGGTGTGCCCTGTCAGGTTTAATAAGTGGGATTTCTTGCCTTATAAATGGGGTTGGGACCATCAGTTGCGTTGAGGAGAAGTCAGGTGGATACACAGCTGATAGTCCTACTGAATAGACTGTTAGAATTTGTATTATGGCAAGAAAAAAGCAGCTAAGTAAAGAAAAACGAGTGGCCATCATTACTTTAAGAAATGAAGGTCAGTCAGTCAGCCGAAAAATTGGGAAAACTTTGACAGTAAGGGCTATTTGACCATGAAGGAGAGTGATGGGGTGCTGCGCCAGATGACTTGGCCTCCACAGTCACCAGACCTGAACCCAATCGAGATGGTTTGGGGTGAGCTGGACAGCAGAGTGAAGGCAAAAGGGCCAACAAGTGCTAAGCATCTCTGGGAACTCCTTCAAGACTGTTGGAAGACCATTTCAGGGGACTACCTCTTGAAGCTCATCAAGAGAATGCCAAGAGTGTGCAAAGCAGTAATCAAAGCAAAAGGTGGCTACTGAAGAACCTAGAATATGACATATTTTCAGTTGTTTCACACTTGTTTGTTATGTATATAATTCCACATGTGTTAATTCATAGTTTTGATGCCTTCATAGTCATGAAAATAAAGAAAACTCTTTGAATGAGAAGGTGTGTCCAAACTTTTGGTCTGTCCTGTACCTAGTGGACATTTATCGCATAACCTGGGGATATGCCTCTTGTTTTCTGTTCGGCTCCACTTGGCTTAGCTCTCTTGAAGAGCGGAACAAGTGGTGTACGGATTCCTAAAAAGTCTACTTGATATGAGTCTGTGCACCACTCACTCAGAGAGGCTTTCCAGGAATCTGTACATCACTTGCTCTCCTCTCCAAGAAGAACCTAGCCAAATCAAAATGATGGGGCACATTGCATGACCATTTCTGTCCTTTTGTGATCATGGAGGTCCACCACCCTGGCCCTCCACCAATCAAAAGTTACAACATGTTAACATGAAGAGTCAAAAGCCCACCAAAATGAAGCCCATACTGTGAGATCCAACCATGCCAGCTGATGATAACCAATGAATGATGCCTAATGCCAGCCTGTGTCATACGTCCTGATACAACCAAAGGCGCAACTTGAAGTTCAGGACCTGAAAATAAAATTTGTAACAGGTTGTCCACCTACCATTGTCATTTATAATAATGGTGTCTTCTTATGAGGCAAAGGGCCTTTAGACCCCCTTGGACACTATCTAACAGCCTCAACCACTCCAACAGACATGAAAATTGATTGGAGTGGAGGAGGCTGATACATAAAGTGCTCCTGCAGATAATCGTCTCCATCTAAGGAGGAGGAAAAACAGGGAGGGGACATCACATGATCGGCAGATGGGATGTCACATTGGAATCTTGCGGTCACGTGAGCGCATGGCGGAACAGCCCAAGTAGAAAGCTGGGTGCAATTTAAAGGCTATATACACCTTCGGGGACAATTTTTTTTATGATTGCATTTTACTCAATTTTTTCAATTAATCGTTAGTAAAAATATTGAGCAGTTCTGCCTCAAAGGGTTAACTGTTTTTCTAGCTGTGTGCATTCTTCTTTTACTTTGTGAGGGTCATCTAATAACCCTTATCTCTAAATTATTAAGAGGTCATAAACACTTATTTAAGTCACATTCTGATCAATAAGATAAGGATTCAGCCTTGATGAATGTTTATAAAGGTCAGAGAGCAGTGATAAGGAGCCCGTCAGCTCCATGTCTGACAGAGCAGAGAGAAAATTCCTGCTAGTAGAGCATCTCAGCTCTGTACAGAGAAAGGGACTCCATATTTTTAATAAATACCAACTGAAAAAAATATTTTTAGCACACAATTAGTACAATACACTAATAAAAAAGAAATTGCCCCCAAAAGGTGTACATAGCCTTTAAGTCAATTGTATTAATATAATTGAAATGTCTTATCTGACTACACAACCCCTTTGACTAGAGATTTGCTGTAGTAAGATGTGCCAAATAGTGTCGGGCGCATTTTCTGGAAGAACGAGAAAGGCAGATCTACACCAGCTATGAGCAAGAGTAGATTTGCACTATAATGCCACTTTCTGTCATAAATTATAATAATTATGTTGGGTCCCAGAGAGTCCACCCCTCCCACTAAACCCTACCCACTTTTTTTTTTTTTTTTTTAAAGGTTTTGAGAACAGCTTAAAATTGCAAAGAAATCACAAACTTTGGGGGGGGGGGGGGGGACTTGCAATTTTTTTAATGCTAGAAAACCCTTTAAAGCTGTAATATGAATTTTGTAATGAGTAATTTTTACTCCTATCAAGGACCTGATCATTGACAACAGCTTCTCCTGATAATAGCTAGAGAAATAGTAGCTTCATGTCAACAGCCATTTGAGTCAGCATCCATAAAAAGTCATTTTCCAGAACCTATATAATGGGATTTTTATCGACTCACATTGTGGGGAGTGATACAGAGTCATAATCAATAGACAATCTTTACCATATTGACAGTGATGTATCTGTAGTTATTGTATGGAACATGTCTGGAGACTACAAAACGTACAAAAGTGAACTTAAAGGGGTCGTGCCACTATAACAATTATCAACACAGGATAAGGGTTCATGCACACAACCGTTGTTAGCCGGTGACCGTATTGTAGCCCACAAACATCGGGTCTGCAATATGCGGGCACTGGCTGTTTGTGCACCACATCAAGGAACCCCACGGAACCACTACGGAGTTCTTCCGTGGAGTTTCTCTCTGTGTCTCCGCACCACAAAAAAATAGAACTTTTTCTATTTTTTTGTGGGTGGACGGATCACAGACTCATTCAAGTTGAATGGGTCTGCATCTGTCTGAACCAGCCACACAGACGGTGCCTGTGCATTGGGGACCACAATTTGCGTTCGTGTGCATGAGCCCTGTTTGATTGCTGGGGTCTGACCACCAGGTTCACAAATGACAGTGAACAAATTCATGGAAATGCAGAGGGTGCTTCGTCCACCGCTCCATTCTATTTTGTGGGACTTCCAAGAGCAGCCCTGCCAGAAGTCCCACAGAAGTGAATAGAGTGGTGACCATATTTGAGCACTATAAATCACAAATAAACAAGTGAGATATAGGAGACTACCAGAATTTGGCATGTGTTACCCAATTTTTCCCAACCAACCTTCTGGTTCCTCAGAAGATACCAAAAGCAAGACCTGCTCAAAATTCTCATCCAGAACACAACATTAATTGTAGAGGGCTTTACCAGCCTAACACCAAGCTTTGTTATGAGATAGCAATTCAGGAAGGGACTGAAAACATTTTCTCAGAGGTTCCTTCAAGGTTGGGAAGCATTGATTTAACAGGGTATTAATAGCATATCCACAGGATATGACACAAATGTTTCATAGATGCAGGTGCTACTTCTGGGACATACATGGTCTCCACTGTCCTCCATCCCAACTGGCCATCACATCTAATTAAAGAATAAATGGACTGGAGGCCACGCATGTGCATGGCTCATTCCATTCACTTCTATGAGTTCGGCAAGAAAGCGTGCTTGGCTGTTTCCGTGACTTCAACAGAAGTGAATAGAGAGATTCATTTTTGCACACCTCTCATTACTCATTTTCCACCTGGATGGAGTGGATAGGGGACTGCTGAATAGGTGGGATGTGGAATCCAAATCTGTCAGACATTTATGGCATATCTTGTGGACAAACCCCATCGGGCTGGACATTTGAAGAGTTAAAAATATTTCTTAGTACAATTTAAAGTAGCTAGGCACTGATGGGGAACATACCCTGGATGCCGGTATGGTGATCTATGTTTGATTATACAGTATCTCACAAAAGTGAGTACAACCCTCACATTTTAGTATTTTTTTTTTATACCTTTTCATGGGACAACACTGAAGATCTGACACATTGATACAATGTAAATTAGTCAGTATACAGCTTGTATAACAGTGTAAATTTGGTGTGCCCTCAAAATAACTCAACACACAGCCATTAATGTCTAAACCACTGGCAACAAAAGTGAGTACACCCCTAAGTGAAAATGTCCAAACTGTGCCCAATTAGCCATTTTCCCTCCCCAGTGTATGTGACTCATTAGTGTTACAAGGTCTCAGGTGTGAATGGGGAGCAGGAATGTTAAATTTGGCGTTATCGTTCTCTCACACTTTCTAATACTGGTTACTTGAAGTTCAACATGGCACCTCATGGCAAAGAACTCTCTGAGGATCTGAAAAGAAGAATTGTTGCTCTACATGAAGAAGGCCTAGGCTATAAGCAGAATGCCAAAATAACGGTGCATCTGCAGTCAAAACGCATAAGCAATTCAGATTTTAAGAAGTCTCACTATTGTAAATGTGGGTGCTGGGTGCCAGGAACATGGAGTCAACATGACACTACCATCGACCATGTTCTTTACATAAAGGGCAAGGAAAGTATACTGAGTCTTTGATCCAGGTGAAGAAAACCATGGCTACAATTTAGGGCAGCAGAGGACACGTGTGTGTACATGCATGTGCAGGATTACCCATAATCTATTTTATTCATTCGATTAGTAAATAATGGGGATTAATTGCCGTTAATCGTTATTTTACTCCTAAAAACGCGAACGTTGACATCTGACTTTAGTTAACTGATTTACTAATGAATGGGGTACTGATGGAAGTGAGTATGGCTACAGGAACAGACTTCACATTGTTTGTTTGTAGTCTTGTAGTCTGCTTAAAAACATAACCGGAAATGTTTCATTAAAAAGGGGGTCACCCGAGTTATTTTTTTTCTGAAAAAGGCAAGGAAGCTATTCAATAATAAAGATTAAAGAAAATAATAAAATTATACTCACCATCTGAATCCCCTCCGACCCTCGCTGACAGTTCTCTTTTGAAATGCGAACCATTTTCTTGTACAGCACCGATACTGAAATACTCGGCATAGCGCAAGATTTTAAGAGAAGTCAGGGCCCGGTGTGATGACATTTTAACTGCCTGGCCCTGTTAAACAAAGTGGAGAGGGCACGGCAGTTGCAGAGAGAGCAGAGCCTCTAAGTGTAATGGCAACGCCCCCGTTGCTCCTAGAGTCTCATTTGCATATTTTTCTCAGCAATGCGGGCACATATGAACATGGGACCAACACAGACGCCTTCAGCTGCCAAGTGCACATTTAACAGGTCAGCCAGTGTCATAGGGGCAAATCTGCTAAAATCTGCTGCCCTTTAAATTAAATCTGAGTCAGCAACAATAGATGGACTAAAATAAAAAAGAAGTATGAGCACAGTAATGCAAGTGGATAATGAGACACAATCTATTTTAAACTCCAAAAAGATACAAGACATATTAAAAAGCTAATTAAAAAAAAAAGGTAATAAAAGGTATTGTATAATAAAAGGTAAATGAGTAGCTGGCCTTGATGTTACAAAAATAATTTGGCTACTGCCAGTAATAAAAAGGTTTCTTCTGCTGTGAGTCATGCTACATAAAGGGTCTCAGTGAAATATGCTGATTAATTTGCCACGGAAAATATGAGATCAGAGGAAAAACTGTGGGGGCAAAGATAAACTGGGGGATGTCCATACAACCTTCCTAGCGATACGAAGTCTAAAACCTGCTAGTACTGCCCTAATTTAACTTGACCCTACAGATATTGACATTTTAGAGGGGTAATACTGTCTAAGATTGTCTCAGTAGTCGACCTATAAGTTGGATTACCCTGGACAGAATTTTGTGCCATAATGCTGGCACAATTTTGGTGCATGTTGTTACATATTGGGCATAGCGTAAAAAGCAATAAACTCTTAAAGGGGTTGTCCAAGATTTTAAAATGGATGGGCTATCCTCAGGATGGGCCATCAATATCTGATCGTCTGGGGTCCAACATGCCACATCCACACCAAGGAGAGTATGGTCAGCACCGGAACTACACAGGTCCATCAATTCACTTCAGTGGGAACAGTGCTGCATTTACCAGTTCCATCCACCACACAATGGACGCAGCTGTGTAGTTCTGGCGCTGGAGCTACTCTGAAAACGCTGATCAGCGGGTGTGCAGGGAGTGGAACCCCAACCAATCCGATATTGATTGCCTATCCTGATGAAATCTCATTGGTCTTTAAAGGGTTTCTCCGGGCTCTCCTATATTGATGACCTATCCTTAGGATAGGTCATCAATATCAGATCGGCGGGGGTCTGACACCCAGCACCCCCGCCGATCAGCTGTATGAAGGGAAGGCATGCACAGTCTCCCTTTCTCCTGGCCATTGCTTTGCCATAGACATAGCAGCAGCAGTAGGAAAAGAGAAGGGAGATGGCATGGGCACAATGCACACCCCTTTCCTTCATACAGCTGATCGGTGGGGCCGAAATCCTCGGTGGGCCCCTTGTCTGTCTGCTTATACTAGTCAGCGGCAACCCCAGCTGCATGCTGACAAGCGCTGTTGTAATAGACAGCGCAGCATTTACCATAGGCACAGTGTGTATGTAGCAAGCAGCCAGATGATCTGGACTGTCATCCAGCTGCTTGTCCTCTTGTATAGCTGGCACAGTGCTGCGGAGCCGATCTTACTCAACTGTGGGCCCCGCCTCCTGACCTCTGTGGGCCCTGCCTCCTGACCCCTGTGGGCCCCGCCTCCTGGCCTCTGCTCTCACTACGTGCATCCGTCATCCAGCTGTCGCTGCACGCAGAGAAGGGAGCTCTCCTGCCGCCCGCCCGTGTTCCAGAGGCTGAGCGGAGTGCAGGAGTTCAGTGTGGGAGAATGTGATGACAGGGCAGGGGAAGAGAAGCAGGAGGTTCTTTTTCAAATAAAGCTACAAAAGTGAGTCCAGCCAGGCCAGTCCCCAAGTCCCTAAAGTAGGTAGACATTCACTGATTAAAAAAAAAAAAAAGCTCATGTTTTTACTGTTCCCCTCTGTGAAAATTACAACTCCCAGCATGCCCTGTCAGATGCAGACCTTCAGGACCTGCTGAGAGTTGTAGTTTTCCTCACTGCAAAATGCCATACTCCTAGGCCTATTCACACCACGTATACCATGATAGAAGCTGCTGGCTGTGGCTTCTGCTGCTATATACACGGCATTGAATGGAGCTAAGCCATGAAAGGACACTGCATCAAAAGTGGACATGTCTGTTCTTGGGACAGTTGCGGGTTTAACTCCTTCAGGACAGGGCCATTTTCCTTTTTTTTTTTTTTTATTAGTTTTTATACTCCCAGAGCCATAACTTTTTTATTTTTTGATTCACATAGCTGTATGACAGGTTGTTTTTTGCGGGATAAGTTGTACTTTTTAACGGCACCATTTACGGTTGCATACAATATAGTGGGAAATGGGAATTTTAAAAAAAATGGGTCGAATAATAAAAAAATATAAAAAAGTGCCGCTACAGTTTTAGGAGTTTTGTTTTCACAGCATTTTCTATGCTGTAAAACTGACTTGTTACTTTCATTCTCTGGGTCAGTACGATTACATCTATACTATATATGCTTAGATTTATTACTGGAAAAAAAAACTTTGAAAAACTATTTTTTCCTTTGCATTGCCATGTTGGCACCAATAACCTTTTTATTTTTATGTCTATGGAGCTTTATTAGGGCTCCTTTTTTGCCAGACAATCTAGTTTTTATTGATACCATGTTGGAGTGTATACGACTGTTTGCTCACTTTTTATTCAATTTTGTTTTAAACTTTAGCTTTTTTCTTTTTACACTTTTTAATAGTTCCCCTAGGGAACTTGAACAAGAAATAATTAGATTGCTTCTGACATGGACTCCAATTCATTAGCATTGGAGTCTATCAGAGATTCAGGCAGGGTCTTTCTTGGGAACATAGCTGCTGCATCCTCGGATCATTCAGAAGAACCGAGCACCATCTCGGTACCCCGATGCCCCCTAGGTTTTTTAGATCCCAGATGTTATAGTCACATTTGACCAGGGCATTTGAGGAGTTGACAGTGTGTGACTGACACTATTGTCAATTGCATGCATTAGCCCTCCGTGTCTGCTGTTTCAAACAGCGGCTATAGCACCTGCTGCGCTTGCGAGTGGGCGCCATATTTAAATATCCAACTCACAATGTATATTTAAAGGGTTTTTCTGAGAGATTATAACCGATGACCTATCCTGTGGATAGGTCATCAGTATCTGATCGGTGGGGGTCTGACACCCGGGACCTCTGCCGATCAGCACTCCTGTGAGCGCTGCCCTTCTCTGTGCTTTTCCTAGGCCATGTGACGATACGTTCATTGATCACATGACCCAGCCTCATAGAAGTGAATGGAGCTAAGCATGATACCAAGCACAGCCGCTATACAATGTACGGCGCTGAGCTTGGTGAGCTGTGAGGAGGCCGTGGCGCTACTGCGATCACTTCAATAAAACTTATCCTTTCGAATATGCAGGAAACATTTCTTTCACTTTGGATATTGTTTAGGCCGGGGGACTGGGGGACTGGCTGGTTCATCTAGGACATGGATGTCCACGTGTGACTGCTGTCCAAACTACTGACTGTAAATAACAGACACCGTTATCAACTAAATGAGTTGCCTAATGAGAAACAATTTGATATCAATTTGATATAGTGCAGAGCACAATACTGTTCTGTTTAGCATACGGTATTGTAAATGCTTACATTCATGTGCGTAAGACTGAAAAATGAACAAGTAATATCTGCAGCTCTAGGGTGGGCCCCCAAAATCAATTCCACTGGTGGGCCCTAGGAACCCCAGTCCGACACGTTCTGATATTGATGACCTATCCTGAGGATAGGTCATCAATATAGGGGGGCCTGTAAAACCCCTTTAATGATGCGGTCATAAGGCATATGAATCAGAATTCTGGTGCATTTGCAATAATAATTCTACTATACTGGCACTGCAATCATGCATAGTTTTTTAGTGTTTTTGGTGCATTTTTTTTGCAGGAAAAAAACTGAAGATGTTGAAAGTCTATGGAAAATATAAAATGCAGTACACACATGCTGGTGGCATTGTTTTGTGGAGGTCTTTGTGTCTACTGTTTTTTTGTTTTTGTTTTTTTAATGCAGCATGTTAACGCAACAGCATTTTTTTTTTCTTATAAGGTAAAACCATTTGAAAAAGTGCAATTTGCCAACGTCTTTAAAAAAAACAAAAAACATCAAGACATCCCTAAAAGCAGTCCATAAAAACATATGTGACATGCACAAAAAAAATCTTGCAATTTAGATACCATTTATTATTTAGGTAAAACAAATGCAAAAGCAAATTCATGTGTGAAGGGGGCCTGAAGAAGTTTTTTGGGTAGAATTAACAAAAAGGGGGCCAGAAAATGTGAAAAATAGAAAAGAACCATTACTCACCTCGACCGATCCTGTGTCTCTGCCGTTCCAATGCTGCACCGCCCCCCCTGTTCTCCACCTCCAGGAAAGACTTAGCAAATCACAATTACCAGTGTTTGGCTGAGCGGGGGTCCTCCTGCCATTTCTAGTATGTGGAGTTGGGACGGGAAGTTGAGAGCAGCTGGGACCAAAGCAGGATTGGAATGGCAGTGGAGGAATCGGTGGAGGTGAATGATGCTTCTTTTTTATTAAAAAAAAAATGTCTGGCTTTTTTTAATTCTCCCAGGAAAGCCATTTAACAGAATCTGGTCACCTAGGTTTCCTACACTACAATCATGTGCACCATGACTTATCTAACCTTAAGATCCACAACCTTACTTCAGAGCTCCCAGGCCTCCTGCTTTAAGCCCCATTATCATGAGGGGTCCCTCTGATCAGTGATGGCCAGTTCGCATTGTTCGCCCGCGAACACATGCAAGCTGCCATCTTTTCTCACAAGTCCCCCTTACCTGTGCCTGTGCGCGAGCCGGTCTGAAAACAAATGCGGTCAGCGGGAGCAGGCAGTTCCGAGAACAGCCCGATGAAGGCCCCCGGCAGCTGTTCTCGGAACTGCCTGCTCCCGGTGACCACATTTGTTTTCAGACCGGCTCGCGCACAGGCACAGGTAAGGGCTTACCTGTGCCTCACCGGACTTGTAAGAAAAGATGGCAGCCCGCATGTGTTCGCGGGCAAACAATGCGAACTGGCCATCACTGCCTGATTATCAAAAACAGCTTGTAAGTCCAGTGGGATGTCTCAGTCTCACTGCGCCTGTAAAGTGTCTTGATTTGCACCAGAATATGTAGGGCACTCTCACTGCACCAAATATAGGAAGTGCATGGGGGACATGTACTTTACAACATGCTAGACATGAGGGTTTTTCAGACAACTTTTTTACTAAAGTTTTATCTAGACTAACAGTATTTTATGCCTTGTTTTGGCACAGTCTTAGACAGTTTTTGGTGCATATTTAGAAAAAAAGCCCAGATAAGGCTAGTGTCACAGAGGCTCATTTGCATATATTAAAACATCATTTTTCTCAGCAATGCGGGCACATATGAACATGGGACCAACACAGATGTCTTCAGCTGCCAAGTGCACATGTAACAGTTCAGCCAGTCTCATAGGTACAAAACTGCTGACAGATGCCCTTTAAAAATCCAAATCATAAACTTGACGCAAACTAAAAATGGCGCAGGGCACAAAATTCTGTTGCAAGATAAACCTGTCTTGACATACACTATCTGCCCCATTGTATCTCTCCCATCATCACAGACTAAACTCTAGATTTACTACACCTAAAGTCATATTTCCAATTGCTGATTACTGTCAATGTAAACTACGCAGAGTCGCCTCTTACACCATATTAATATTAGAATACTTAGAAGCAGGACTGATGTCTGCTAGATTATTATACCGCATATAAGGCAGAGCCAAGCGGGGCGAGTCTTCCTCTGCAGATGGCACATGAAAAAAAAGGAAGATGTAAAAAGACTGCAGACGAGAAATTGTGAGTCAGCAGCAGGATTTAGATTCAGGTCATGTAAACTGTAAAGAACAGACAATGTAACACTCCAATACAACATCATGTAACAGATAATGGGGGAGTGAGGTTATATTTAAAGGGAATGTGTCATCAGAAAATAACCTATTGTTTAAATCAAGTTTTTATGTTAAATATATTTTTAAAGAATCTTTGATGATGTTATTTTAAATTTTCCAGGAAACGGTCTATATTTAAACAAAAAACTAATTCCTGCAGTTTTTGCGCTGGCCACTATGGCTAATAGTTGGCGCCACTTCTTAGTCTGTACAGATGACTTTATTGCAGTTATCTGCTTATCTGTAATTCTAATCCTACCTCTAATGATATCACCTGTGTGTATAGAAAAGACAGGATCCACCAATCACAATAGGCGATTGTCAAAGCTTATCTCTTCTCTCCTTGTACAATGACCTCTGCACAGATCACAGAGCGGCCTAGAAAACTCTCCCATAGAAGAAAGTGAGGTTCCCTCCAGACTATTGTGTCTATGGACCATGAGGCTGGTGTAAAGCAATTTTTTAAATGCCATGTACACTTTTGAAAAGCAATTTTTGTTTATGATTGCATTTTACTTATTTTTGGCTAAAAATCATATTTTCAATTGGCCTTTATCAAAAATATTGAGCCATTCTGTCACAAACGGTTAAGTGTTTTTCTAAATTGTGTGACTGGTATTTTCACTTTGTGCCTCTCATCTGATAACCCTTATCTCTAAACTACTAAGATGTCATAAACATTTAAGCCTCATTCTTATCAGTAAGATAAGGATTGAGGTATAAAGATTGTTTATAAATGTCAGAGATCATAGATAAGGAGTCCGTGTGCATCCCAGATGACGGAAAAGAGATAAAATCGACGGGCAGCTAGTAGAGTATCTGAGCTCTGTACACAAAAAAAGGACTCCATATATTTAATAAAGACCAATTAAAAAATATATTTTTAGTTCAATATGAGTATAATGCAATAATAAAATAAATTGCCCCTAAATGTGTACATAGCCTTTAATGCTTTGTAAATGCTCAGGCAAGATGGCTGCCCCCATAATCATGTTCAGGAATGGTATAAAAAATCTGTAATCAGAAAATAAAATCAGTTTCGAAAAAAAAGGAGATGTGTCACTATCTGGTTTTAAGTGGCAGATAACATTTTTGGTAACACATTTCCTTTAAGTGCATCTTCTGTGTGTGGAATGTAGTGTCGGATTTGGCTGTCTAAGGCCCACCAGTAAAATCTATTTTGGGGCCCACCATACGGATACATACAAATATCACTGGCTCACACAGCAGCAAGATGCTACCAGATGATTGAATATGGGGCTCCTACAGCAACTTTGAGAAGATAGGTTTCTGGAAAGGAGGACACTGGCTGTCCTGCCTCTGTACCTAGAAGTCATCTCAGCCACATGAACATGTCTATAATAATAAACTGGGGAGTTTCTTAAATATGCTATCAAGTTTTTTTATATATGAACTTGAGGTGCTGTATGCTGCCCATCAGTGTTGAGCGAGTTGGGTGATCCGAATTTCAGTGAAAATTTGATTCGCCACGAAGCCGAATTTCCTCATGCTTCATGGTAGTGAATCGAATTTTCCCTACATGGCGGTAAAAAAACAAACAAAAAAATGATGCTTACCTTACCTGCTTGCTCACAACGGGTTGGCCAATGCCATCTTGATTGAATATCTCGCACGAAATCGTGCGCAATGACATGACATCACCAAGCCAGCCGACGTGATGATGTCATCATGGTCCATGTGAGATTTCGTGCAAGATATTCAATCAAGATGGCGGTGGCTTGTCGTAAGCAAACAGATGAGGTAAGTATGATTTTTTTATTTATTTTTTTATTTATTTTACACTGTATTATTACTGTCAGATGCCACGATAAGCTATAAACACAGCATCTGAGGGGTACAATGACGGGGACTGGCGAAATCACTGATCCCTGTCATTGCACCCACTACTTACAAAGAAATGCGCTTTTTTTTTTTGTAAAATGTATAGCTTTTCTACTAATCATTTGCCAATAATATGTAATACTCTAGCCAAGTGTATGAATGTAACTTCAGCTTAAAGTAGGTCTTAACATATCTAGAATGGAATTTATAGGGTTATATTGACTGTTTCCTCCCTAACACAAGGAGGCAGCCTGGACAGAGGCGGCGCTCTAGACCAAAACAATCCTTGTAACTCAATGATGCATTTAAAGTGGTTGTGCAGTACAAAGATATTGATGACCAATCCTCAGGTCATTAATATTAGATTGCTGGGGGGTATGACACCCCCACTGATCTGTAGCTGGCCAGCTAAGACCTGTCCTAGGTTGCTAACATAGCTTATATGTTAATACAGCTAGACCTGCCAATAACCATAATATAGTTCCTATGTTTGTGTGCTAAAGACAAAAGCAGAGTTATTTACAGTGACTTCATGTTTGGATGTCATATAACGGTTATATATATTGTGTTCACATTATATGGATGTGAGGTAAACTCAATGACACAGGAGAAACAACAGAAAGCATAGAGTTAAACTGTTGTTGCTGGGCAAACATCTAGACCAATCACAGCCAGTCTCACACACAGCAGGAGTCTTGGCCAATCACAGCCAGCCTCACACACAGCCTGTGTAGGAAATTCCCTAGCAGGAGCTGCTAGAAATTATTTTTCACCAGAGAGAAGCTGAACAGACATTCACTCCACTAAGACCTGTATTTTATGGAGGCACAGAGGCCAAAATAGGTATTTAAAACAGTTATATAATGTTCCTACTGTTTATATAGTGATTAGAACTGTATACTGAACCAGTTATATGTGTGTTTACTTACTGTTCCACCAATTGCAAACTACAAAGTTTACAATCCAAATTCAAATTCCATATTGCAATCCAAATTGCATACAACCATACCAGATCATACTCAACCAATCTGCAGATAGTTACTGCTAACTGCATATTGCAAATTGCCACCAAATTCAGCAAGTGAACTATTAGTTAGACCTCAGATATACCTCTCAAAGCGGTCATAAAGTCCTTAAATAACTTAAAGTGAGAGTACACATACTCAAAAGAGAAATATATCCACCATTTTATGTTGAATGACAAGATTGAACAGTTGAACCACCATCTTATGCATACCGCCATTTTGTGATATCTTTTCAACACGTGTTATGTACATGGATTATCTGCTGCAGAGGCGGCAGTGTTATATATGAAGAAAAGTTGAAGTTAGTAAAGAAGTTATTTCAAGCATTTGGTGTGCTCTTTAAAACTACTTTTTCCACAGAACGGCGCTAGAGGAATTACAGAGTAATAGACAGTTTGGTTAGACTAAAAGTCAGAGATATCAAAATTCTTCTAATACCACAGCGCAAAAGGCATTTCATAGTGCTGCGCCTGCCACATGATCAGCTGTTTGAAGAGGCCGCGGCGCTTCGTGCATGCTTGGGCCTCTTCTTAGGCCAATGATGTCATGTTTATTGGTCACATGGCCTAGGCAAAACTCAAGTAAATGGGGCTGAGCTGTGATACCAAGCATAGCCACTATACAATAGCACTGTGTTTGGTAAACTGTGAAGAGGCTGCGGTGCTCACCAGAGCTCCGATGAGAGCAGCAGCCTCTTCAAACAGCTGATTAGTGGGGAAGCCAGGAGTCAAATCCCCGCCAATCTGATATCCTGAGGATAGGCCTGTGATGGCTAACCTCCGGCACTCCAGCTATGGTAAAACTACAACTACTAAGATGAACACTTGCTTGGCTGTTCTTAGAACTTAAAGGGCTTCTGTCACCCCACTAAAGTCTTTTTTTTTTTGGGCTACTTAAATTCCTTATACTGCGATATATCAATATATAATGCTCTTACTCATTTTGGTTCAGCAGTTTCTTAAAAAAAACGGACTTTTATAATATGTAAATGAGCTCTCTACCAGCAAGTAGGGCGGCTACTTGCTGGTAGCAGCCGCATCCTCCTTTCATAAAGACGCCCCTCCTCATGTTGATTGACAGGGCCAGCAAACGCGCTCGTCCTCTGGCTGTCCCTGTCTGCGTTCAAAATCTGGCGCCTGGGGCATGGCCTGGGCGTCTGTAGGAATGGCCGCCTGAACGCTGAGCTCCGCCGCTTGATCTATGAGAGGGAGACTTTTAGGCTTTTTCATTACAGTACATGGGGAGAAAACTGCAGCTTAAACATCCTAGCAACTCCCAGACCCCTGCTAAACCAAAGAATACATTGGACTCTTACCTGTGTCGAGCCTCGGGGAAGACGTCTACGGAGTGCGGCCTACCTGTGTCATCCACCTCGGGTGAGTGTGAGTCCGCGGCACTGCAAAAAGATCTTACGCTTCCGAGAGAAGAGGGCAAACTTTCCCAGGGACTAAATCCTACAGCTTTATCGCCGTCAGCGAAGGCATTTACCCCCAGATCGTCGGGGTGTTTCGCCGTTCCCGCCATAAGGCTTGAACACGAGGCTGAGTACGCCGCCATTATGCCGCCTAAACAAGCGCTTAAAAACACTAGGCAGTCGGCCACACCTTCGCAACGACGGCGTGATTGGAGTGAACCCCCTGGGGATCCTCATGAACCAAGCCACCATACAGCAGGGGATGGAGGAGCAGCTACATGGGACCGTTTATCTGACTCGATGGATGAGGGAGATGAAGGGTCTGTGCCTTCCACGCAATCTTCGGCACTATTGCACCAATCATTGCAGCACTTACCCACCAAAGCTGACTTTAAAATATTGATTGCTGAAGTCAGGAGTGCCTGTAAATCAGAAATATCAGCACTTAGGCAAGATTTTAAGCAGTTGTCTGGCCGCATGGATTCTATGGAGATTGATCACGACGATACACGCAGAAGTGTTGCTAACCTGCACTCAATTATAACCTCCCAGTCCCAAGTCATCAGAGAAAATACTCGTCATTTAGAAGACTTAGATAATAGGGGACGCAGAAATAATATCCGTATTAGAGGTTTGCCTGAACCAGACGCTGATAAAAACATACCAGTCATGCTGTCTGAACTTTTCAACACTATCTTGGGGTCTCAGCCACCACAAGACATCAAGCTTGATCGCGCTCATAGGGCGCTTCGTCCTAAATCCTCAGCAGCACAGCCGAGAGACATCATTTGCTGTGTGCATGATTTTCAGCTGAAAGAAAACATAATGGCCAAGGCCAGAGCTATGAAAACCGTCGATTTTAAGGGCCAGACCGTCCAACTGTATCAGGATCTTTCCTGGTGGACACTTCAAAAACGAAGAGTTCTACAACCTTTATTGAATCTCTTGAGAGAAAAGAAGATTCCATATAGATGGGGTTTCCCGTTTGCCCTAATAGCATCCAAAAATGGCAGGTCATCTATTCTACGTCAGCATGCGGATCTCCTAGCCTTCTGCTCAGCTCTAGATATTGAGGTGCCTTCTATTGCAGATTGGGAAATTCAAGATCCGAATCCTGCTCTGGATCCAGTCTGGCAGACTGTACGACAGAAAAGAAGAAGATCACCTCCACAAGATTCCTTGCCTCATATGGGGTCCCGTGATGCACCTCCTTGAGTAATGTACTGTGTAGTGTTATATATTGCACGTCTCCTGTTTTTTCTTCCGCTACTATGCGGCGTTCTTGCTTTTTTGTCTCAGAAACCATGTTTAGTGTTTCAAGAATCTATGTGGTTTCCTTATTGATAACACTGTTTTACCTATTAATCAGTTATCCTTTATGGACGGCTTTTTTGGGGGCGCTCAGTCATGCCTTCTCATATGGGATGAGTACTTTGACCCTCTCTTTATCCCTTTTGTTTTTAGGGATAATGAGATGGTTACAAAATGAACCAAACCGCTTTCAATGTGGTTCACTGATCCCTATCTGGACAATTTGGTCCAATGTTACCATCACCTTAAGGTTTTGTTCTTTAATTGTATATTGTCTTGTGTCTTCCCCGTCTTCCCTTTTGTGTTCCCCATTTATGTTTTTTACAGCTAGATGTCCATGGTATACTCGTCTCCTACTACATGAAGTGGTGAATATGCACATGTTGTGGTCTCGGCAGATCGACATGAATATTGCAAGTATTCCTTTTCAAGTCTACTTATGATGGTTAAATGTATGTCATTGAATGTGAAGGGCCTTAATTCCAACACTAAAAGAAGGTTAGCAATTAATGAGTGTAGATCGCAAAAAGCAGATATAGTCTTTCTACAGGAGACTCATTTTGATCAGCAGGGCACCTTTAAATTTGCACAAAGATCATTTCCCAGAGTTTATTCTGCAACGTCAGGGAAAAAAGTGGCGGGTGTAGCCATCCTCTTAGCTACTCATTGTCCAATAAATGTAGAAACTTGCATCTCTGATGTGGAAGGAAGGTATATTATACTCAAGGCTACACTTAGGGGCCAACCGATTATACTATGTAACTTATACTCCCCTAACACGGCCCAAATTCCTTTTTTGAACAAGGTATTTTTTAAACTATCCCAGTACCTACCTTCCCCTATGATCGTGGGAGGAGATTTCAACATCTCTTTCTCTGAGCATATGGATAGGCTGCCCTTAAATAGCTCCGCCCCTTCGCGTAAACAACGCAGATTGTCATGTCTTTTTAGGCGTCTCATTCGACGCTATGCTCTTTATGACCTCTGGAGAGTTAATTATCCTTCAGCAAAATCATACACTTTTTTCTCTCACCCACATAGCACCCACTCTAGGATAGATTATTTTTTTGGAAATGTTCCAATCCTCCGAATGCTAAAGGAGGCTGACCTTGGCCATATCACATGGTCAGACCATGCCCCGATCACCATCACCCTAAAAACTTCGGGTTATCATGTAAAAAAGTGCCATTGGCGCCTAAATGAGACTTTTTTAAATAGTCTACCACTTAGACAGGAACTTAGAGATAGCTTAACAGAATACTTTGCCCTAAATCAGTCTTCCGTCTCCTTGGTTTCTACGTTGTGGGAAGCGCATAAAGCGGTTTTTAGAGGCAATTGTATTGCTATGGGTTCTAAACTAAAGAAGGACCGGATTCAACAACAGGTCATTCTCACTGCTCAGCTTAAGGATTTGGAAGGTAAGTTGGGCTCGCGCCGTTCACGACACCTGCTTCGCCGTATAGTGGTTCTTAGGGACAGATTAAGGGATATTATATGCCACAAGACTGAAAAACTTTTATTGTACTCCAGGCAAAGGTTCTATGCATGGGGCAATAAATCACATACCCTTTTGGCACGTCAGCTGCGCGAGTCCAACTTAGTGGGAAATCCGACAGTTATGAGGTCATCTGATGGTACATTAGTATATGATCCTGTTGTTATCTCGGAACTTTTTCAAAAGTTTTACACATCGCTTTACTCTATACCACAACAGACGCCAATGGATCATGAAAAGCGTCAACAACTTTTTGATAACTTCTTGATGCAATGCAAACTACCTAAACTATCAGAGGAAGCTATTTCTTCATTAAATGCCCCTATAACGTCAGAGGAATTACAAGAGGTACTGAAGCAGCTTCCCAATAACAAGTCCCCGGGACCTGATGGTCTGCCGTATGTATACTACAAAACCTTTTCGGATATCCTGATGCCCCAAATGATATTATTATTTAACTCTTTCTTGTAGGGATCCCCAATACCTCCATCGCTTTCACATTCGTACATTACAGTAATCCCAAAACCCGGAAAGGACCCACTAGAATGTGCCAATTATAGACCTATAGCCCTTCTTAATTCGGACCTCAAAATATTTACCAAAACTTTAGCTAATCGCCTTTCCATTTGGCTCCCCCATTTAGTGCACAAGGACCAGGTGGGTTTTGTCAGAGATCGTCAGGGAGGAGACAATACTAGGCGAACTATCGATTTAGTGGAAATAGTTAATAAGCGTAACGACGTAGCACTTTTGCTAAGCCTTGACGCTGAAAAGGCGTTTGATCGATTAAATTGGCCGTTTATGTTCTCCGCCCTGGGGGCCTTTGGCATTGCTGGACCATTTCTTAATGCCCTAAAAGTCCTATATGCCCAGCCTACAGCTACAGTAAAAATGTCTCATGCACAATCTTCGATCTTCCCCATATATAATGGTACACGTCAGGGCTGTCCACTGTCCCCATTAATTTTTGTCCTTTGCATTGAGCCCCTCGCAGCAGCCATTAGGGCTCACCCTGATATCCGTGGAGTTTTGGTGAATAAAGTAGAGTTCAAATTGTCCTTGTTCGCTGATGATATCTTGCTTACATTGACAAATCCACACATCTCACTTCCTAACCTCTTTCGCCTTCTGGAAACCTACGGCAGGTTATCGGGTTACAAGGTTAATACTGCTAAGACTGAAGCCTTACCTCTCAACTTCTCCCTAGATGATTTAACTATACTAAAAACTAACTTTCGCTTTAGATGGCAAGACACAAAGCTGCGTTATCTTGGAATTAGCCTAACTCCGACATATGGTTCACTATATGGTCAAAATTTTCCAAATACTTTCCGTGAACTAAAGATGCTCATGACCAGGTGGATGTCTCTTCCCATTTCCTTATTAGGTCGCATAGCAGCGGTCAAAATGACAATTTTGCCTAAACTTTTATATTTGTTTGAAACACTACCGATCCCTGTTCCTCTAAAGGACCTAAGGACCTTTCAGACAAGTATGCTAAATTTTATATGGAATGGGAAGAGGCATCGGATTGGATGTGCAACTCTCACGGCACTCAAAACTCAAGGTGGTCTGGCAGCTCCAGATGTTACGAGGTATTATTGGGCCACACATCTCAGAAGGCTCCCGGCATGGTCTAATTTATATGCTTATTCCAGATGGCTAGAAATAGAAAAATTATGGTTAGCCCCTATACATCCCAATTCACTTTTATGGACACCACTTCCGAACACGTTGGTTCCGGAAATGTTAGGTCCAATCACTCATACATATAATATTTGGCGTAGTTGTAATCGTAAATTCTCTCTAGCACCTGAAAAGTCTTCAATGACTTCCTTCTTATTTAATCCCCTGTTCCCGATGGGTATGCACGCCTCTTTTCTTAAGCCTTGGTTCTCCAATAAATTATTTCGCTTTGTGGATATAACTGACCATAAAACACTCAGTTTATTGCCACTGGATAGGTTAAGAATGTCCTTTAAGTTATTTGAATCTTCTGGATATCAATATCTACAACTTCAGCATCTGCTTTCTAGCCTCTTTAAATCCTCGACTGTCTCCACCCCTTCTACATTTGAGAAATTATGCAAGTTGTCAAGCACCACTAGGGGTCTCATTTCAGAGATTTATGGTATATTGTCGTCTTCAACTGTGAAACATCCTTATATGATTAAATGGGAATCTATCCTTGGTTGTTATGTGTCGTCTGCTGAATGGAAGCTGATTTGGGAAAGGACTGCAAAGACCTCCTCCTGCGTTACACATAAGGAAAACTCTTACAAGATACTTATGTTTTGGTATCACACCCCAAAACTATTGAGGCACCTTAACCCTAACATCTCAGATAGATGTTGGAGATGTGCTACAGGAGAAGGTTCTCATATACATATTTTCTGGGAGTGCCCCCTGATTCAGTCTTATTGGCATATGGTACAGGAAGTTCTTTTCAGTCTGCTCAATATCAGATTCCCACTAGACCCTTTCTTTTATTTGTTAAATATGCCGTCGATATCATTGAGGAGACATGTTTTATTTCTTACTTTACACATTCTGACCGCAGCCAGACGTCTTATAGCTAGATTCTGGAAGAAAACAACTTCCCCCACCCAGCTAGACCTTCTTACCAATATCACCGAGGTTAGAAGGATGGAATATCTATCAGCTGGTCTAACTAATAGTTTGGAGAGGTTCAACAAAATATGGCAGTTATGGGACAACGTTCATGAGCCTAACCAGTGAATGAATGGCATCTACGTTTTACTTCCTTTCCTCTTGTGTCGTGTCTCTGTCAATTCCCCCATTGTTTGTGTCATTTATTTATTTGTTTTTCTTACTTACCTAAGTTAGGATTACTTTTACTGCTGATTTTTTTTTCTTTTTTATTCTATGCATAATCCTATACAATTGGATACGGTATTATATAATTGTACCATCATTTGCTTATGTTCTCTATGCTCTAAGATTATTGATAACAAATAGTCTTTTGTAAATGTTAAGCATTTGGTAAAAAATGATAAGTGATGTCAACTTGTCTACCTGTCTATGCTTTTAAAATGAAAATAAAAAGATAATTAAAAAAAAAAAAAAATCTGGCGCCTGCGCCGTACCTGTCTTCAGTCGGCGCAGGCGCACTGAGAGGAGGACGCTCGCTCGGCCGCTCCATCCTCAATGCGCCTGCGCCGATGACGTCACATCTACACCCGGCGCAGGCGCACTGAGGAAGGAGCGGCCGAGCGAGCGTCCTCCTCTCAGTGCGCCTGCGCCGACTGAAGACAGGTACGGCGCAGGCGCCAGATTTTGAACGCAGACAGGGCCAGCCAGAGAACGAGCGCGTTCGCTGGCCCTGTCAATCAACATGAGGAGGGGGCGTCTTTATGAAAGGAGGATGCGGCTGCTACCAGTAAGTAGCCGCCCTACTTGCCGGTAGAGAGGTAATTTACACATTATAAAAGTCTGTTTTTTGAAGAAACTGCTGAACCAAAATGAGTAAGAGCATTATAGATTGATATATCGCAGTATAAGGAATTTAAGTAGCCAAAAAAAAAATATATGACTTTAGTGGCAGAAGCCCTTTAACAGAAAATGAAAATGCTGGGAGTGGCAGTTTTACAACAGCTGGCGTGCTAGGGGTTAGCCATCACTGGGATAGGCCATCAATATCAAATTACTGGATAACACCATTAAGGCCTTTTCAGGCAGGGTCATTCAAGGATTCATCTATTTTACTATTCTTGTAAATCTCTTTTAATCAATGAACTCTCTATTTTAAAACCTTGCTCTTGTAAGACATGAGATTTTAATTTACAGAAGTGCCGAAAGTGCCAGACTTATGTATCAGCTGTGGGGCAGGGGGGTCTTGGGCACTGATCCAGAGCAAAAAAATAAAAAAATAACCTTTTAGGCTACTTTCACACCAGCGTTTTTGCTGGATCCCTCATGGATCAGCAAAAACGCTTCCGTCATGATAATATGATAATATAACCGTCCGGAGGATGGGGTGAAAAAAAAAAAGCAATTTGCCCGATCCTTCTCTCCCCCAACATAATCTGTAATGGGAGATTGGGAGCCCCCTATATACATCAGACTGTCACTGAAACGGCCATCCTCAGCGGGTTTGGACAACAATACACTAATGTATTTTTTAAGGTCTGGCCTATTTTGGGCTTTCAAGTGGGGGGCTGAGCTGCAGTACCAGGCATAGCCGCTATACAATGTAGAGCACTGTGCTTGACGTGCTGTAAAGAGGCCACAGCACCAAGCCCTCTTCAAACAGCTGGTCAGTGGCGGTGCTAGGTGGTGGACCCCCACCGATCAGATATTGATGATCGGTCATGAATATTTTCTTCCCGGACAATTACATTCAGCCGGGAATAGAAGCTTAAGCTGTTACAACAAGAGCATGGCTTTCAATCACCAAAGGGGTCCCGGTGTATACAGGTACACCATGGAGTGTCAAGGGGTTAACATTATTGGATTCATCAATAATATGCCCCTCCAACACAGTCCTCAGATTCTAACCATGCATAAAGATGCCACAAAAGGCTTTCATATGATATCACTATAGCGAAGCATTTCTGCTCAGCGAGGTCGACACATATTCTGGTAGAGAAAATTTTAAGCGATGAGGAAATTGGGAAATAAGGCACGGTATTCTTTTCTACAAGTCATGCTTCTAGGGATAGATACCTTAATAATAAGAGAGCCAAAAAATTATTCCATGATTTTCTTATTGTGGCTCCTCACAAAATCAAAAAAGACCAGGGGCAGACAGAGGTACAGCATGAGCTTGTGCTATACAGCACAGACCCATATGATGTCCATATGCCGGCCCCAGCTGGGCATCACTGCCTTATATTTGGTCAGAAATAAGCAGTCTACTACATGTGTTGTTTCAGCACCGAGAAGTATGAAGGCGCGATGACCTTGCTGCGAACCGGGATAAGGATATACAATACTTCACTGTTCAGGAATGTGCAGCGAGCACGATAACAATACTGATTACAGGTGATGAGAATCAGCCCCATAACGCAGCAGGTTATGCCTCGGTTACATAATGGCTTTTTGTAATGTTGCTGATTGATTTTTATTCAATTATATTTTTAACCAGATAGATTTTTAATTAAATTTGATTTCAAGCCACAGCTGCAGTACCAAGAAATATACATAGGAATTCCTGTAGCATAAGAAGTTCGCTGCTATTATCAGGAGTAGTGTGAATAACAACTTTTATTCTGTCAAGCACAACAACTGCAGGTGCACTGGAGGCGGAGATTCACGTGCTCTTGATTCCCAACCCCTTCCCTCTGCTCGTAGGGATATATGTAGTATTCAACTAGAGGTCAAGGCAGAAAGCGGGGAACGCTTCACAGTGAAGTGCCTCCTGGGAACTTACAAGATCAGAATCTGGCAGAATAAAACTTCATATTCAGATGAAACCTGATAATAAAAGCTCTACAAAAGGTACTTTTTTCCCGCTCTTTCTGGCCCCTTGCTTGTGCTGTCCACAGTTTACATGACTCCCTAGGTTGTCCATATGCTCTGTTTGGGCACTACGATGTCACAGTGGATCATGCATTACATAAGTGGTCATTTATCTAAAATAAATCTGAATTCTCCAAAAAAGGCCCTGTATAAAATAAAATGAGAGATAACATTCTCTGCATCGTAACTCTCCACAAAATTTCCCCTGACTACATGCCAGTATAGAGAGAGACACAGTCCAGCAAGGGGTTATCTACCCACAAACAAATGCTTAAAGGGGTTTTCAGAATTTTTTTTAACCGATGACTTATCCTCTTGATAGGTCATCCATATCTGATCGATACCTGGGGCCTCCACCGATCAGCTGTCTCAGACAATACCAGTGCTCACAATAGCACCGCGGCCTTCTCGCAGCTTACCAAGAACAGCACCATGTATAGCGGCTGTGCTTGGTATCTCAACTCAGCCCCATTCGCTTCATTGGGGCAGAGCTGTGCCTAGGCCGTGTGACTGATGAACGCGTCGTCCCTGGCCTAGGCAAAGCTAAGAGAAGTATGTAACACAATAGTGGATAGCTCACCACCTCTCCCAAACGGAACTGGTGCTCTAGCCTAAAAACTGATCACCCAATCAGTGAGAAGAATAATATAGTAAAAAAGTGTAAGGCTGGCATTTAAATATGTGATTCTATTGAAAAGTGGCAATTTATTTTAACATTAAATTAAAACCAGCATAACATCCACAATAAAAGGACATAAAAATACAATCACTAAAAAAAAAATACAAAAAAATATGTATAGGAATATAAAGATAAAAACCGCCGGATAAATACTCACTGTTGGTGATCACTATTATGATCAATGTAGTGTTGGAGATGTCCCTTAGAAGACTCAAAATGTATATATTCCCTAGTTGGATCTGCAGGGACAGTCACTCTATCATATATAATTGTGTCCTCCTTGGAATAATTCCCCAATTTGGGACAGAAGGTATTCTGGAATCGGCACTATGGCCGGATGGTAATATCGATTCAAGGAGAAGGTATAAAATTCCAACTAATATTAGTACACCGGAATGTTAGTATAAGGCTGCAGGTGAGGAGTAAAGCGGAACCGTTTCTCTTACCCTTCCGATTCAGGGCCGGTAGTTGGAAAATTTATTTCTCTTGCCGCTACTCACCACACTGCGCCGGCTTCTTCTCACGCTGTTTGGCGTCCTCACCTGCAGCCTTATACTAACATTCCGGTGTACTAATATTAGTTGGAATTTTATACCTTCTCCTTGAATCGATATTACCATCCGGCCATAGTGCCGATTCCGGAATACCTTCTGTCCCAAATTGGGGAATTATTCCAAGGAGAACACAATTATATATGATAGAGTGACTGTTCTAAAGGATTTCCCTGCAGATCCAACTAGGGGATATATACATTTTGAGTCTTCTAAGGGACATCTCCAACACTACATTGATCATAATAGTGATCACCAACAGTGTGTATTTATCCTGCGGTTTTTATATTTATATTCCTATACATATTTTTTTGTATTTTATTTTTAGTGATTGTATTTTTATGTCCTTTTATTGTGGATGTTATGCTGGTTTTAATTTAATGTTGAAATAAATTGCCACTTTTCAATAGAATCACATATTTGAGTGCCAGCCTTACACTTTTTTACTATATTAAAGCTAAGAGAAGGCCTTGGTGCAACTATGCCTTCTCAAACAGCTGATCAGCAGGGATCTCGGGTATCAGACTTCCATTCATCAGATACTGATGACTTATCATTTAGTTAAAAAATCTCAGAAAACCCCTTTAATACACTGACTGGATGAACCAACTTCAATGGTCTTAAGTTTTTGTATGTTTCTTCTGAAACATACATATTAAAAGAGGATTTCCAGGTCAAACATATTGACAACTCATCAGTATCAGGAGTCCGACTGCCTACAGCACCGCCAATTCACTGTTTTTACTATCTGTGGCACAGAAACCAGACCCCAGAACTTCATACACTGTGTAGTAGCTGTGCCTGGTTACACCAGCACTGCTTCCATTCACAGACTTATCTAGTATTGATGACCTGTTCTAGGAAAAGATCACCAATAACTTAGTCCTAGAAAACCCCTTTAATTTCCAGGAAGACTGAATTTAAAATTACCGTTTTACAAGAAGAAAAAAAGACTTACTTGGCATCCATGGCCTCCGTCATGTTTATCTTGTGATTCTTGAAAGACACATAGAAAACACTGACTCTTCAGCAATTCTTCTGTGTTCTGTGACTTGATTTGACCAAGTCTGTGCGCTACCTAACAGCAGTCATTTTGCCTTGAATTACTCCGTTATTCTTCTAACTCCATCTGGCTCGTTTGTCTTTCAAAATGGCGCCTTCACCAATTTTCCAACTTCAGGCCATTAGAAATGAACTTATCAGAGGCTTTTCGTTTCCTCCTCTCTGCATGGACACTTTCCTTTACTCACAATACAGGATGCCGCTCTTGGTGTTGACTATCTTCTTCTATGTAGCCGGTTCACGGAGGGGTTTCTTCTAATTGAATTTTTATTAGCAGCCAATCTTGATCAGAAGTGCAGCACCATATCTGGGACAAGTGAAGAAGAATGGAAGGTTAATTGATAAAAATGCAAAACGTATGTTAGAACATCAATGCTACATCCACCTCCAAGGTAGTGGGCACTAATGCAGGTAGAGAAGACACTTCATCTCCTATGGTCATTTGGAGATATGGTGTTATGTGATGAGAACTTGTGATAGATATTATGTTTATAGAATACTAAAAGACATATTCTTCAACAAATCTGACTTATCCATAAGGATATATTATGAATGCCTGATAGGTTTGGGTCCCACCTCTTAGAACTGTGGCTTGGCTCATTCTGTAGCCTCCAAAGACCATGAAGAGAAAAAAAATGGTTGGTGTGAATGGAGATGAGGGGTTTCTACTTCCTGAAAGATGAGGATTTCATAGGTGGGACCCTTCCATTCTGTTATTTATGGAATATCTTGTGGAGATGGTAATACCCCCTTTAAGAATTTGTTTGCCCCATATTTGGAATAAATATATTTGATTTTGTTTCTTTCCCAATCAGAATTCATGTTGTATTTTGTGCCTATTTAGTTCCGTGAGGCTTACTATGAATATATAGAAAATAGTCAAGAATACCAGTTGAGAAAGTTCAGGATATTAATTACCTGTCAGTCACAATTCTGACACTGTTTACACCACCTTCAGGCATTTGGTGAACAAGAGTTAAATCGACAGTCTGTAAAATAGGTCAACTAATTCTATAAATACACGGCATATAACTCTGCTAGTTGCTATTGGAAACAGTCAATAAGCTTGTTGTCAGGTATCTAACAGCTTGCAAGACTACCCTAAGGCCTCATACACACAGCCGTTGTTTTGGTCCGCATCCGAGCCGCAGTTTTGACGGCTCGGATGCGGACCCATTCACTTCAATGGGGCCGCAAAAGATGTGGACAGCCCCCCATTATTTATTTCTATGGGGTTGCCTAAAATAGCTAAAATAGCTCTGTGCTGGCTCGGCTATTTCCGTCAGCCCCCTAGAAATTAATGGGAGTGGTGGACGTGCAAGCGCGGTACGCTCCCATTCACTTGGGATCAGCACCTATCAGACAAAGGGGGCATATCCTAGAGATATGCCCCCATTGTCTGTGAGGGTAATACCCCTTTAAGAGTGAGTTTTTCCTATAGTACATTACTGTACAATTTCTGATATAAAGAGGAAACGTTCCAGAACGTAAATAACTAAACTAAAGGAGAGTTTAGCTCTGAAGCCTACAAAACTGAGAATGCAGCTCCGCAAATAATAAAGACCAACTCAGGATAGGTTAAAGAGAAGTAAATGTTTTTATAAAGTTACTCAAGTTTCTACTTCTTAACTTCTATTATGGTATCAAAATGTGTACCCCCCCCCCCCCCCTTTCTTCTGATACAGTATGTGGTCTTGTTTTTCTTATTTTCTCTTCTATATATAAAGAAATGTGTTTTGTATATTTTTATATAAAAGAAAAAATGTGGGCATATGTTTTACATAAAGATATTAGGCAATTAATATTTTTTTGAAACCTTCACTTTCATAACTTGTGCAGAACAATACCAGAGCATCTGAAACAAAACGTGTGTGAATATGACCCATACATTACTCATACGGATGACTGATAAACCGCCTATTTATGACACAGATGAAATGTATGCAACGCCCGGGTCTCTCTGGATTAGGGTTCTGCCACACGTTCAGCTTTTTTGATGCAGTTTTGACAACAAAATAAGGAGTGGATTGAAAAAAAAAAAAAAGGAGAAGTCATGTCTGCCCTCAATATTTTCTCTCCTTTTATGATCGTCAAAGTGAAAACAGGACAGCATCACTTGTTAGTCGATTTCTGTGTAAAATGGCGGTGGTGCTTGCAGTGCCAGGCCCCGACCTGAGGGCCCCCGTGGTAGCCAAAATAAATAGCTTGAAAAAGACTTTGCTGTCGAAACACAAAATTGCATTCAAGACTGGGAGTGCTGCAGTTTTTCATCTATTTTTTCTCTTCTTTTATGAGCCACTGGCTTCAAAAACTGCATCAAGGACCCTGAACGTGTGGCAGCAGGCTTACCATACGAGTTAATGTCTCACTCCAGATGATCGCTCCTGACAGATACCTATGCAGAGATCTGGCTTGGTCTTTTGGACCTTCTCAGCAGAGAACACGGTTGTGGTTTCCGCTATGCAGGATAGGACTCCCCTGCATAACGGAAACGGGACGGATCCGTTTTGCAGCCCATAGACTTCTATTATGACGGAATGAATAACGTAATGCTTCTAAATGCATTCCGTTATGCATTCCGTCATAGAATTGCGTTATGGTCCATGGTAACGGAATCCATAATGCAATTCTGCTTTTACCACCAAACGAAGCGCATGACATGAAATTCGCTCATCCCTAGTGGGGATTCAAGTGGTCATATATTTATCACCTAATCTGTGGATAAATGTGACATAACTCATTTAAATAAATTCTATAAAATTGGTCATTATGTGGACCAAATTACCCAAGTTACTTCTACCAGAGTGCTGAAGGTAGACCCCGATCAATTGTAGGTTCTAGGGTTTAAAAAAAAAAGCCAGATGGCCAGCCTTAGGCCTTATTTAGACGTCAGTGAATCACGGATGTGTTCTGTTAAGTGTTCTCCATGGACAGCACATGTACCCATTGATTTTTGACCTATTTTTGTCCATCATGATCAATCCATTACAGTATATGGATCCAAGACACAACACGGATGGCATAAGTGTTCCGTCCGTGTTTCATGGATCATGGCTAGGAGATGTTCTTTAAATACATTTTCAGTTGAGCTGTGTCCATGGACACACAGAGGTAAAGAAATAGACACTCAGACCAAATATGGATGCTTCAAAGATGAACCACTGAGCATCTTGTCTCCGATTCGAAAAAAGATAGGCGGACAGCACGCCTATTTCAATAGGTGGTGGGTGCAAGTCTTCAGGAAAACAGGCAAGCTTCCCCGTGCTGGTCAGATAATCCACGTATACAAGAAGAAGTATGGAGACATGCTGTGCATGACATCAGTGACAAGATGCTTATATAAGAAGAATGGAGACAGCACGTCCTTTTGTTGAAGGTCTTTCCAGATGCAACGTTTCGGCTGAAGGTTCTTTAGCCGAAACGTTGCATCTAGAATAATGTCCTTGTCTGTGATGACATCATTAACAAGATGCGTATACAAGAAGTATGGAGACAGCACTCTCTTTTGTTGGAATTTATTCCAGACGCAAAACGTTTCGGCTGAAGAACCTTCAGCTCTTCAGCGGAAACGTTGCCTCTGAAAATAATTCCAACAAAAGGACGTGCTGTCTCCATACTGCTTATATAAGCATCTTGTCACTGATGTCATCACAGACAAGGACATGTGAATAAGGCCGAGAGAGAAGAGGAGAGAAACAGGGACCAGGGCAGCGTCAGAATGGAAGGGGGTTGATGAGGTGAGCAATGATTAATATTTTTAACTTTTTTTTTTTTTTTTAAAGAACTCCACTCTAAAACCCCTTTAACCACCTCCGGACCGCCTAACGCAGGATCGCGTTCCGGAGGCGGCAGCGCTGCGCAGAGTCACGCATATACGCGTCATCTCGCGAGACGCGAGATTTCGCTCAAAGCCGGCCCGCGCATGCGCATCGCGGGCCGGCAAAAGTTAAAAAACAATTTCGTCACCAGCCTGCCAGCAACGATCATTGGCTGGCAGGCTGGCGATTTTCAAAAAAACGAATCACAAGCCATATAACAGATCATATTAGTAAATATGATCTGTTATATGGCTTGTCTGCTCCTCTGCTGGTCCTTTTCGTCGGTTGGATCCAGCAGAGGAGCAGGCTTCACAGTGAGTAGCACCAACACCACACTTTAGCCCCAGATCACCCCCCTGCACCCCAATTAACCCTTTGATCGCCCCTGTCAATCACTTAGTGAAAGACAAAAAGTGATCAGTGTAAACTGTCACTTTTTTTCCCCACTAGTATTGGCTGTTAGGTTTTAGGATAGTTTAGGCCCCTTGGTTAGGTAGTTAGCGATCGGTTAGCGCCCACCCCACCGCACCGCAGTCACTGATTCGCTGATTAGCGTATCGCTAATCAGCATTTGTACTTTTATAGTATCTGTAAGTGATCAAAACTGATCACAGTCAGATCTATAATAGTATTAGTGTCACTTTAGTTCGCCATCCACCCAAAACGCAGTGTTTGCCCGATCAGGCCTGATCGGTCGCCCACACGTGCGTTCACCCACGCCCGCCCCACCGCAGTGACAAAATTATTATTTTTTTCGATCACTGCACATTCACTTTACACGCTCTGCGGCGATAAAAAAATCAGTTTTGATATTTTTTATCAACCGCAGCGGCCTCCTGTACTTCGCTAGCCTCCCCTTTGTAAGACAGGCTTGCTTTTTTTCTTGGGTAGTCTCAGGAAATACCCCTAAATTTAGTAGTCCAAAATGTCAAACAGGGGGTATTCTTCTGAAGAGGCCTACAGGATTCTGACCCAGTCGGATGAGGAATGGGAACCCTCATCTGACGAATCTAGCGGGTCAGAATATGAACCTGTAGAAAGCAGTGGCTCTCTGACCCAAAGTTCGGACGAGGAGGTGGAGGTCCCTGATAGAACCAGGCGTACCCGGCCCCGTGTCGCTAGACCACAGGTTGAGCAGGATCCGCTTCAAGAGCAGCAGAGTGGGGCTGGCGCTGCCGGATCACGTGGTGAGGCATACACCAGCAGCGCAGCCCTTCCTGGACCTAGTACCAGCACTGCCGTACAACATGGTGATGTGGCGAGCACCAGAAGGGCAGTTGAAGCTGGTACGGTGGCACGTGCAGTAGTTACCCCGTCGCAGCCACCGCACAGACAGGCCCGTAGAGCCCCTAGAATCCCTGAGGTGCTGGCAAACCCTGATTGGCAGTCACCAACTTCAGCCGCACCATTAGTTCCCCCTTTCACCGCCCAGTCTGGAGTTCGGGTTGAGACGGCTCAGATCGGTTCGGCCCTAGGATTTTTTGAGCTGTTCTTGACTGCGGAGCTCTTGGACTTAGTCGTGGCAGAAACAAATCGGTATGCCACACAATTTATATCCGCCAACCCGGGAAGCTATTATGCCCAGCCTTTCCGGTGGAAACCAGTCCAAGTTTCCGAAATTAAAATTTTTCTGGGCCTTCTCCTCAACATGGGTCTAACTAAAAAGCATGAATTGCGGTCATATTGGTCAACGAACCCGATTCATCACATGCCCATGTTCTCTGCTGCTATGTCCAGGGCACGATTTGAGGCCATCCTCCGTTTCCTGCATTTTAGCGACAACACCACCTCCCGTCCCAGAGGCCACCCAGCTTTTGACCGGCTCCACAAAATTCAGCCCCTCATAGACTACTTCAACCAGAAATTTGCAGATTTGTATACCCCCGAGCAAAACATCTGCGTAGACGAGTCCCTAATACATTTTACCGGGCGCCTTGGCTTCAAACAATACATCCCAAGCAAGCGTGTCCGGTATGGGGTCAAATTGTATAAGCTCTGTGAAAGGGCCACAGGCTATACCCACAAATTTCGGATCTATGAGGGAAAAGATCAGACCCTGGAGCCGGTCGGTTGCCCTGACTACCTGGGGAGCAGTGGGAAGACAGTCTGGGACTTGGTGTAACCCTCATTTGGCAAGGGGTACCATCTTTATGTGGACAATTTCTACACAAGTGTGGCCCTCTTTAGGCATTTGTTTCTAGAACGGATTTGCGCCTGTGGCAACGCGCGAACTAGTCGCGTGGGCTTCCCCCAACGGCTCGTTACCACCCGTCTTGCAAGGGGGGAGAGGGCTGCCTTGTGTAACGAAGAACTGCTCGCGGTGAAATAGAGAGACAAGCGTGACGTTTACATGCTCTCCTCCATTCACGCAGACACGACAATACAAATTGAGCGAGCAACCCGTGTCATTGAAAAGCCCCTCTGTGTCCACGACTATAATGCGCTCATGGGAGGGGTGGACTTCAATGACTAGATGTTGTCTCCGTATTTAGTTTCCCGACGCACCAGACGCTGGTATAAGAAGGTGTCTGTATATTTAATTCAATTGGCTCTGTACAATAGTTTTGTTCTCTACAGTAAGGCTGGGAGAACAGGATCCTTCCTCAAATTCCAGGAAGAGATCATTGAGAACCTCCTGTATCCAGAAGGTTCCGTGGCCCCATCCACCAGTGTAGTTAGCCGTCTACACGAGCGACATTTCCCCAGTGTCGTTCCTGGTACCTCAACCCAACCGTCACCCCGAAAAAGATGTCGTGTCTGTAGCAGGAGTGGAATAAGGCGTGACACCCGCTATTTCTGTCCTGACTACCCTGCCCTATGCTTTGGAGAGTGTTTCCGGAAGTACCACACCCAGGTACACTTAGCATAGGGATTGCATCTCACAGGACAGGCACACAGGGCTATTAGGGCCCTTTTACTCTCAGCTGCTGCAAACCTCTCCTTTCACCTGGGATAAAGTGCATAACGTACTTCGCCACATCTTTGGGCGATTTGCGCTTTGCACATTGTCCCATGGGCAAGGAGAGGTTTGTTCTATAAAGGTAAAAAAAACTAAACCAAAAAAAAAATACCGGTAAGTAAAAAAGTTAACGTTCAGTTAAAAAAGTTTAAAAAAGTTTATATGTTCTGTTCAAAAGTTAATAAATTTATTGCGTTGCGGCCTGGTTTTTCTTTTTTGTTTTGTTTTTTTTACCTTCCAGGTGGACCAACCGATCGACTAGCTGCAGCACTGATGTGCATTCTGACAGAAGCATTGCGCTGCTGTCAGATTACACGCAAGTCGGTGTATGCGGCGCTGCAAGACGAGATTTCTCCTCTGCAGTAAAAGATACGTTTGCCGAGGCATATGAGCTGAGGAGGTGGCAGTGTTCATATACTTTGGCAAACACTTTGTATATAAAAAAAAAATCCCGGCAAGGATTTATTCATCCACATCGATTGATGTGAATGGAGAAATCTGGTTTGCCAGGGCATACGGGCTAAGTGGGTATGGATGTTGGGCGGGGCTCCTATGTCCTGGCAGACGCCTTTCCCCTCCTTTTTCTTTTTTTGGCAGAGATTTTTTCATCCACATTGATCAATGCGAATGAAGAAATCTGTGCCGTTCATTTTTTCTTTCAGCCCAGAGGCTGAACGGAAAAAAAAAAATCTCATTACCCGTATGCTCAATATAAGGAGAATAGCAGAAACTCCTAATGCTGGGCATACATGTAATGATTGCGGAGACCCTCAAATGCCAGGGCAGTACAAACACCCCACAAATAACACCATTTTGGAAAGAAGACACCCCAAGGTATTCGCTGAGGGGCATATTGAGTCCATGAAAGATTTAAATTTTTGTCCCAAGTTAGCGGAAAGGGAGACTTTGTGAGAAAAAAAAAATCAAAAAAATCAATTTCCGCTAACTTGTGCCAAAAAATTTTTTTTCTATGAACTCGCTATGCCCCTCATTGAATACCTTGGGGTGTCTTCTTTCCAAAATGGGGTCACATGTGGGGTATTTATACTGCCCTGGCATTTTAGGGGCCCCAAAGCGTGAGAAGAAGTCTGGTATCCAAATGTCTAAAAATGCCCTCCTAAAAGGAATTTGGGCACCTTTGCGCATCTAGGCAGCAAAAACGTGTCACACATGTGGTATCGCCGTACTCAGGAGAAGTTGGGGATTGTGTTTTGGGGTGTCATTTTACATATACCCATGCTGGGTGAGAGAAATATCTTGGTCAAATGCCAACTTTGTATAAAAAAATGGGAAAAGTTGTCTTTTGCCAAGATATTTCTCTCACCCAGCATGGGTATATGTAAAATGACACCCCAAAACACATTCCCCAACTTCTCCTGAATACGGAGATACCACATGTGTGACACTTTTTTACAGCCTAGGTGGGCAAAGGGGGCCACATTCCAAAGAGCACCTTTCGGATTTCACCAGCCATTTTTTACAGAATTTGATTTCAAACTCCTTACCACACATTTGGGCCCCTAGAATGCCAGGGCAGTATAACTACCCCACAAGTGACCCCATTTTGGAAAGAAGACACCCAAAGGTATTCGCTGATGGGCATAGTGAGTTCATAGAACTTTTTATTTTTTGTCACAAGTTAGTGGAATATGAGACTTTGTAAGAAAAAAAAAATCATCATTTTCCGCTAACTTGTGACAAAAAATAAAAAGTTCTATGAACTCACTATGCCCATCAGCGAATACCTTAGGGTGTCTACTTTCCGAAATGGGGTCATTTGTGGGTTGTTTGTACTGTCTGGCCATTGTAGAACCTCAGGAAACATGACAGGTGCTCAGAAAGTCAGAGCTACTTCAAAAAGCGGAAATTCACATTTTTGTACCATAGTTTGTAAACGCTATAACTTTTACCCAAACCATTTTTTTTTTACCCAAACATTTTTTTTTATCAAAGACATGTAGAACAATAAATTTAGAGCAAAATTTATATATGGATGTTGTTTTTTTTTTTGCAAAATTTTACAACTGAAAGTGAAAAATGTCATTTTTTTTCAAAAAAATCGTAAAATTTCGATTAATAACAAAAAAAAGTAAAAATGTCAGCAGCAATGAAATACCACCAAATGAAAGCTCTATTAGTGAGAAGAAAAGGAGGTAAAATTCATTTGGGTGGTAAGTTGCATGACCGAGCAATAAACGGTGAAAGTAGTGTAGGTCAGAAGTGTAAAAAGTGGCCTGGTCTTTCAGGGTGTTTAAGCACTGGGGGCTGAGGTGGTTAATCACTGATATTTTAAATATTTCTTGGTAAATTCATGTACGTTGAAGGAGGTGCAGTCCTTTCTTCCTGGTAGTAATGGAACAAGCTATCAATTCTATAAAGATACAATGTGGCTCTTTTTGGTAGTGGATTTCTATATTGAAAACAGTTTTATTCTACCAGGTTCATCTGGAATACGGGTTAAGCAGCAGCCATGCAGTCATAGGTAAGGAATGTCTGCGTACAGCATGCATCATACACAAGTGGCTGATATACAATATTTGGAGCAGATGCAAATAGCTGAGCCTTCGTTCCATAGTATTCCTCTTCTTCTGAAGATGGACAAACCTACATATGGTACCGCACCCCTCAGCTCATCTTTCTGCTGGGTATTCTTAGGTTACTGCTCCAAGGTCACACCGATCTTCTCAAGTCATATCACTACCTCAACTAGTAATGTACAGAGACCAGAGGAAGCTTCAGAGCAAAAACTATATTGGGACCTGTCATTAAGGTGCTTCCCTTATTTATAATGTTAAAGGGGTTGTCTCACTTTAGCAAATGGCATTTATCATGTACAGAAAGTTACTACAAGCCACTTACTAATGTATTGTGATTGTCCATATTGCTTCCTTTGCTGGCTTGATTCATTTTTCTATTACATTATACACTGCTCGTTGCCATGGTTACCACCACCCTGCAACCCAGCAGCAGTGGCCGTGCTTGCACACTATAGGAAAAAGTGCTGGACTATGCACACTCCCGCGGTTCCGGCCACCAGAGAGGCCTGCACTTTTTCCTATAGTGTGCAATCATTTCCACCACTGCTGGATTGGTCGTAACCTCTGGAAAAGAGCAGCATATAGTGTGATAGAAAAATGAATCCAGCCAGCAAAGGAGGCAATATGGACAATCACAATACATTAGTATAAGTTCCTTGTATTAACTTTCTCTACATGATAAATGCCATTTGCTAAAGTGAGACAACCCCTTTAAGGGTCTATTCACACGTCCGTGTGAGTTTTGCGGATCCGCAAAACACGGACACTGGCAATGTGCGTTCTGCATTTTGCGGACCACACATCGCCGCCACTTAATAGAAAATGCCAATTCTTGTCCGCCTAATATTCCCTGGGTTGCGGACAAGAATAGGACATGTTCTATTTTTTTCGGGATCGGAATTGCGGACCCGCACTTCCGCATCCGGGCGGCACATCCTGCGGCCCCATAGAAATGAATGGGTCCGCAAAATGCGGAACAGAATTGCGGACGTGTGAATGGACCCTAACTTTACACACTGTTTGCAACAGAATTTTTAAGGGTTCAGTGGTGTCCCTCCCGAAGGCTTAACATGGAAGGGTTGACCATTAGGTTCATCGGCCCCTTGCAATACAGAGCAGACATTAAAGGGAACCTGTCATCAACTTTATGCTGACCGTACTGAGCGCAGCATACAATAGTGACAGTAATGCTGATGTCAGCGGTGTGTCACTCATGAGCTAAATGTAAGTGGTTGCCGAGAACCAACATCACAATCATTGCAGCCCGGGCCTGGAAAAGAGTCACGACCACCTGAGAAGAGTCCTGGTTATTCCTGCTCTCCTGCCCACCTGCTGATGACTGACCGGCTTCTACCTAGTTTTCTCCCTTTCTCTCTAGGAGAGAACTGCCAATCATCAGCAGATGGGCGAGAGAGCAGGAGATTAGGAATAACCAGGACTCTTCTCAGGTAGATTGGACTCTTCTCCAGGCCTGGGCTGCAATAATTATGATGCTGGTTCTCAGCAACCACTTACATTTATCTGATGAGTGACACACCGCTGACATCAGCATTTCTGTCAGTACTTTATACTGCCCTCAGTGAGATCAGCATGAAGCTGATGACAGGTTCCCTTTAATGTCCAGCAGATTGGTAGGTAACAGCCTTTGCACAGGCCAGAGGCCGGCTCTACCTAAGCACTGGTGAGTGGAACCAATTGGTCCCTTGCAGAGGGTTGTGGAATAGGTTGGGCACTCTTTTGGTTTATTTCTGCCACATCCTTGAGATAAGTATTTTTAGACAACTGGGTAAAGGAAATATGAGCAAAGACTTTCAATAATAGTTTGGTGTTAAAGGAAGGGATTTTTATCAAAACCCTCTCATGAATGGGGTGCCAGAGTTTAAATTAAAATAGTTAAATAGCAGGAAGGGGTTACAAATTCTTTTATTTACCCTCTTCCTTGCCTTTTAGCAATTTTTTAATTCAACAATCTCTTTCATTCATAGTGTTGTAAGAGCTAAAATGAAGTCACCATTTTGTGTCCATCCTATCATTCCACGCCAACCGTTTGAATAAAGCTGGCTTTACAGTTCGCATATTTAAAGGGGTTTTCCCACAAAAACCATCACTGTGCAATGAATAGGATTATTCAAATGAAGTATTAGGCTGGGTTCACACGGGCGTCACGTTTTGGCTCCGGATGCGTCCCGGGTGCATTGCGGCAAACCCGCGCGAGTAGGTACGTAATTGCAGTCAGTTTTGACTGCGATTGCGTTCCGTTGTTCAGTTTTTGTCACACAGGTGCAATGCGTTTTGCACGCACGTGATAAAAAAACTGACTGTGGTACCCAGACCCGAACTTTGTTTGGTGTTGTGTAGATGTAATTATTTTCCCTTATAACATGGTTATAAAGGGAAAATAATAGCATTCTTAATACAGAATGCTTAGTAGAAGGTCAATTGAGGGTTAAAAAATAAAATAAAAATTAACTCACCTCCTCCAATTGATCGCGTAGCTTCCGGTCTCCTGTTCTTTCTTCAGGACCTGTCAAAGGACCTGTGGTGACGTCACTGAGCTCATCACATGGTCCAATCACATGGACGGTGATGGACCATGTGATTGGACCATGTGATGTGACGTCACCACAGGTCCTTTAGCTAGCAGCTCATAAAGAAGTAAGAAGAGATCGGCAACTATGCGATCAAGAGGAGGTCAGTGACGTCACCACAGGTCCTTTGACAGGTCCTGAAGAAACAACAGGAGACCGGCAGCTACCCTCAATTGGCCTTCTACTTAGCATTCTGTATTAAGAATGCTATTATTTTCCCTTATAACCATGTTATAAGGGAAAATAATACAGTGAATAGACTGTCACCTTAGCAACCATGCGTGAAAATCGCACTGCATCCGCACTTGCACGCAGCCCCATTCACTTCTATGGGGCCTGCGTTGCGTGAAAAACGCACAATATAGAGCATGCTGCGATTTTCACGCAACGCACAAGTGATGTGTGAAAATCACCGCTCATCTGCACAGCCCCATAGAAATGAATGGGTCCGGATTCAGTGCGGGTGCAATGCGTTCACCTCACGCATTGCACCGCGCGAAAAACTCGCCTGTGTGAACCCAGCCTTACAGCAGTATACATGCAACAAAAATAGTGTTTCTTTCAATGAGGTCACTGCTTTCAACACAATCGTATAAAAATCAGATTGTCACTTGTATATACTTCTATATATTATTATAGCTATATTATACTTCAGGGGTACCAACCCTGTATTGCGCAGAGCACGCCCCTATGTCAGTCTAAATTGTATGGACTTTTCATCATAATAATAAATGAATATTAAGGTACAGCACTGCTAAGGACCAATTATAATTATTAGATATTTGCAACCCCTAGTCCAGGGATCAGCAACCTTTGGCACTCCATCTGCTGTGAAACTACAACTCCCAGTATTGTGCACTTGCTCAAGTGTTCTCCCATAGCAGTGAAAGGAGGCTGCTGGGAGTTGTCATTTCAGGATCCCTGGGCTATGATATGAAAATGTCTTCCTAATTCTCGATGGAAAATAAAAATAAAGTCAAATTCCATGTATAGGTAAATAGAAATACAGATGTCATTGTGTCCATATAGGTTTACAGACCCCTAAAATCTATCCACAGCGCGCAGGGCAAGAACCACGTATCTATTACCCTGCGGCCAAAGGTTATAACCTTTGTATATGGATAGTGCTCACAACATACATGAGCGCTGTCACCGTAGCAAGCTGTCATCAGATTTATCTGCACACCGAGACAAAGAAACGTATGTCGCATTAACCAAGGTTAATCACTTGGGGGGGAAAAGCACTTAAGAGCCCCCCCTTCATGATAATATTAGACCGCAGTTTCTCTTATAAACAATGGCATCACAAGAATTTACATCACCCAAGCCAGAAATGAATGGGCAGCCTATATTAATAGCCCGGCAGCAATACAGTGCGCGACTGAGGCTGATACGTGGAAAACATGAAGCCTATGGCGAGCCCTGCAACAGACAGCGATACAAATCTCTGGCTGGATAAGCAGCATTCATGTCATTACCCTCTTCTCAGCTATGATTAAGGATTTGATCTGATCTGACTAATCAGATACTCATCATGGTGAAGAGCAGGAGTTGTACTGCGGCACTGGGAAGTGATGCAAGGCTAGGATTCTGGGGTGGACTGCATATCCGCACTGCAACCTCCGGCACTACGACTCCCAGCATGCACACTTGCTTGTCTGTTCTCCGGACTCCCATGGAAGTGATAGAAGCACGCTGGGAGTTGTAGTTTAACAACAGCTGGAGTGCCGCTGGTATAGACTGTCCTGGTACCAGGGGGATCATGTTCTGTTAGGACTGTATAGGCTTCAATCCTGGATCACACTCCATAATGGTCCAAAAGTGTAGACGGCAAGCACTGGTTATGACAGTACGAGGCCCCTGTCACACGAGTGAGTTTTACGACCGTATGCAATGCGTGACGCAAACGCAAAGCATCCATATTGTGGCACATTATGCCACCCCAACAGAGCCAAATACCACAGTCCATCACAAAATTCTGCCAGCAGCACAAAATACATCCCAAAAACTTCCACTTGCCAGCTGTGAAGAGGGCTCAGGCGGTACCCTGGGCATCGGCCCACCGGGAGATTTCCCCGTATGGTCTATGGCCAATCCGCCCCTGCTGGGGGTCATAGTTGCATCACAGCTGGAGTGCCTATGGTTACTTATCACTTCCCTAACGGGACAGTATAGACCTGTGATAGCTAACCTCTGGCACTCCAGCTGTGATAACACTACAACTCCCAAGATGCACACTTGCTTGGCTGTTCTCAGCACGCCACAAAAAAGGAATGAAGCATGCTGGGAGTCGTAGTTTCACCACAGCTGGAGTGTCAGAGGTTAGCCATCATTGATATAGACCAGGGATGCCCAACCTGTGGCCCTCCAGCTGTTGCAAAACTACAACTCCAAGCATGCCCAGACAGCCTACAGCTATCAGCCTACAGCAGGGCATAATGGGAGTTGTAGTTTTACAACAGCTGGAGGGCCGCAGGTTGGGCATCCCTGGTGTAGGATGAAGGCTTAGGATCCTGGTCCTCTATTCTGGCCAATTCTAATCTGTTGGGATAATACAGACCTCAAGCTTCACATCCAGGTCCATCAGGCTCTATTGGTTGCATGTAGATTACAAGTTTCAGAGCTTTGTTGGGTCGGTATTGACAACAAGTCCAAGATGCTGGTCCATGATGTTCTGTTAGAACTGAAAACCTTTGATCCACTTGCACCATGCCCTTCTGAGAAAGTACAGACTGCAGGTTCTATATCTGGGTCCATTACACTTTTTTGGGGTAGTCTAGACATGGAGGTTCTGGATCTGGTCCATTACATTCTGCTGAGACAGTGCCTGAATCCTGGACTAGCATGGTGGCACACTTCACACAACAGGAATTTAGGGGTATGCTGCCAGGTGTCCAGGCTTAGCGGGGTCTAAGCTGCATACAAAAGAGGTGCAGAGGCAGCAAAGGTATAATATGAGACACAGTTTTGAACACTTATTACCGGTATAATGTACCTAATATGAGAACATTTCCTGGAGCACACCCCAATGAGATGTTCTGTGGCTGCCAAGCTCTGGGTCCTGCTAAACATGGCATTCAATGAGCAGCACAGAAAACTGCAAAGCTATAGAAAGATGCCTGGAATTCTCCAGAGGAGCCAAAAATGATACAATGTAACAAGAAGAGCAAAACAACAAATAGATGCAATGTAACAAAAGCAAAGCAACAAATAATACAAAGGCAAAAACAACCAACAGATCCAAGTCCTGTATAGAGAATCAGATGTAAATGAGGATGCAGCAGGGGTGTAGATGATACTTACAGCCTCCCTGGAGTTAGAAGACCCTTCAGACTGCAGAGATGTAGGGGCTGAGGGCACAATGACTGGCTGCTGGAGGCTAGGGCTGCACAGGAACAGATCCAAACAAGTTCAATGCAGCAGAAGCTATAGCTCCCCCTTCATGCTTCCTCCTTAAAGACACAGTTTGCATTTCTCCCCAGTCCTCCCAGCTCTGAGCCCCTCTGGTCTTCTGTGACAACTGGAGATCATGTGTGTGCAGTGCAGATGGGAGTTCCCAGGGCAGCAGCACACATCACCCTGATACCGTTAGATGTGCCTGGGGCAGGTATGGGCACTGCACATGCGCAGTAACCCTGCAGGATGAGCCGAGGATGCCATGTTTAAGGGCAGTGAGCATGCTCAGATGGCTGATGCAGATATTGTGACTCCATGTTTGAGGGCAGTGCACATTTCCTATACAGTAAGTTAGATGTAGTTTGCTGTATCTCAGTTGTTACTGGCAGCACATTCAGAGAAGTCCTGTGGAGAAAGGACTTTGTTAGAAACATGCTTTTTTCTTCTTCTTCTAAACTTTAGTCTAAATGGATGAATTTGGGAGAGTATGAAACCTAAGTGCAGTAAAGTACAGATTTTAATGACTACAACTAAACATTTTCTCTACATAGACTGTATAGATCTAACATTCTACAATATAGTATGCATTATAATATATAAATATTAGAGGTAAATATATACTATGGACTGTAACTGTAGAAATAATGTATAGAATTCTATAGGCAAAACTATAATACCATATACATAGCATACAAAATAGAATATACACTTTAAAATGCTATGGTACCACTATAGGTTACTACATTATATCCTATGTACTATAATGTATACATAACATGCATAACATACTATACTACTATATACATAGCAAATAAAAAAAGAATATACACTATAAAATACTATAATACCACTATAGGTTACTACTGTATATACTGTGTATGATATATATATATATATATATATATATATATAACATACATAAAATACTAAATATGCTATACATAAACTACTATATGCATAACAAATAAAAATAATATATTTTGAAATACTATATTACTACGGTGGCTCAGTGGTTAGCACTGGTGCCTGGAAGCACTGGGGTTCTGGGTTTGAACCTGACCATGGACAACATCTGCATGGAGTATGTATGTGTTTGCGTAGGTTTCCTCCGGTTTCCTCCTACACTCCATAGACATCCTGATAGGGACCTTAGATTGTGAGCCCCATTGGGGACAGTGTGATGCTAATGTCTGTAAAGTGCTGCGGAATATAGTAGTGCTATATAAGTGCATAAAATAAATACTACCATACGTTACTACTGTATATTATATGTAGTAGAATACAGTTTATATAAAATACTATATACATAACAAATAAAAGAGAATATATTTTGAAATACTTTAAGGCCCCTTGCAGACGAGCGTGAGCGGATTAGGTCCGGATGCGTTCAGTGAAAAATGTGCGATTTCGCAAGCAAGTTCATTCAGTTTTGTATGCGATTGCGTTCAGTTGTTCAGTTTTTATTGCGCGGGTGCAATGCGGTTTAATGCGTTTTGCACGCGCGTGATAAAAAACTGAATGTTTACAAACAACATCTCTTAGCAACCATCATTGAAAAACGCATCGCATGCGCACTTGCTTGCGGATGCGATTTTCACGCAGCCCCATTCACTTCTATGGGGCCAGTGTTGCGTGAAAATCGCTGAATATAGAACATGCTGCGATTTTCACGCAACGCACAAGTCATGGGTGAAAACCAACACTCATGTACACAGACCCATTGAAATGAATGGGTCCGGATTCTGTGCGGGCGCAATGCGTTCGCGTCACGCGTTGCACTAGCGTGGAATACTCGCTCGTGTGAAAGGGGCCTAATACTACTGTGGCTCAGTGGTTGGCATTGTTGTCTTGCAGTGTTGGGTTCAAATCTGGCCATGGACAACATCTGCATGGAGTTAGTATGTCCTCCCCGTGTTTCTGTAGATTTCCTCCTACACTCCATAGACAAACTGATAGAGAACTTAGATTGTGAGCCCCACTGGGGACACTTGGATGCTAATGTCTGTAAAGTGCTGCGGAATATAGTAGCGCTATATAAGTGCATAAAATAAATAAATAAATACTACCATATGTTACTACTGTATATTAAATGTACTAGAATACAGTTTATATAAAATACTATATACATAACAAATAAAAGCATATACACAGTAGAATACTATAATACTTCTATAGGTATGTACTGTATACATAATATATAAAAATACTATATACGGATATATTACTATATATTCTATAGTACTACCATACTACAGACATATAAAATACTATACATAACTATGTACAAGGCACTATAATACTGTATATATGATTTATAAAAATAATGATATACACTATACGGCATACACAATAACTAATGTAGGTGAGAGGTGAGATTTGTCCATTATAAATTCCGTCAGACTGCCCAGGTAATAATTCCTGGTGCTCCTTCCAAGCTGATTTTGATGCTCACAGACATACGATGCCACCTACTCTAGAGCAGAGAGTACAGTAGGTGGCAGATCTGGATACTTTTGCCACCAATACATTACACAGGAGAAAATAGAGAACCAGTGGAATCTGTAAGGCCAGATGGCTTGCTGTAGGCCAGGGATGCTCAACCTGCGGCCCTCCAGCTGTTGTAAAACTACAACACCCACCATGCCCTTCTGTAGGCTGTCCAGGAATGATGGGAGTTGTGGTTTTGCAACAGCTGGAGGGCCGCAGGTTGAGCATGCCTGTGGTAGGCAACATGGCCCATGTGTATTTGAATGTTGCTGAGAGCCCATTGTGACTTGATGAGTCGATCCTTTGTGGACCAGGTGGCCTCCTCCTTCACTGGTGATTGATTGTCAGGTTTCTGTGGCTGCCCCCAACCACATATCTGCCACAGGGGTAAAACGGAAAAACACAATTTACAAACTGTTATCACAGCTTCTGATTATCTTGTCAAAGCAAAAAGTATTTGTAAAAATATATACAGTAATATTCCAGACCAAATATTCTACACCAAATAACATGATTTTCCAGTTTATCTATGATTCCGGATTATCCTGTAAGGAGGACCTGTCAGCTTTCCTGAAATGCCCAAAAATGCCCGCTTTAGTAAATATAATATTCCCCATAATATAATAATGCTGCAAAATATTTACTTAAAGGGATCGTCCCATTACCAGAATTTATGTAATGGGACAATACGATAAGGGTCTGATCACTGGGGCCCCTGCCGATCACATGAACGGATGAGAAGGGAGGCCTCTCCATTCAACTCTGATAGTGCTGGAGATAGCCAAGTATGCATGTGTGTCTGCCACCCCAGTCAAATGGGGAACACGGGCCCCAGTTCTTGTGATCAGCAAGGATCCCAACAGTCGGACCGTCGGACCGCTGCAGATCAGATACTTATCACCTATCCTGTGGAAAAAGGATAATGTCTTGTCGTGGTACAACCCCTTTAAAACTGTGCATTATGACATACCTCTGTTATTCCACTTGGAAATGTATGAATAAATTGAGAGTTATCCTTCCCTTTGTCATTCAGGAGTTCTCATTATACAATGACCATTCTATGACTAAGGGTGCAAAGAGGACGCACCCGGAACACGTCAGATAGATGAACACTGTCCTTTCTGTATCCATCTGGATGGGGCTGATTTTAAAGGTGACAGAATAAATATTGGATATTCTTTTACTATTACCGGAGGTGAACGCTGGTGCAGTCCTGCACTCTCTACGCCCTGAGGTCCAAGTGAGAAGCTGGCTACTGGAACTGTTGTCTCATTATACACTGTTACACTATGTGATTACTGCTGTATGTAGGGACACACCTATGACAGCTGTAAGGCTACTTTCACATCCGGCAGGGTTCAGCAAAAACGCTTCCGTTACTGATAATACAACCGTCTGCATCCGTTATGAACGGATCCGGTTGTATTATCTTTAACATATCTTTAACATAGCCAAGATGGATCCGTTTTCGATTGTGGCAGAGAAAACTGATCCGTCCCCATTGACTTACATTGTGGGTCATGACGGATCCGTCTTGCTCTGCAAGCAAAATAAATGTTGCGGTTTGCTCTCCGGTCTGGGAACGCAACTAAACGGAATGGAATGCATTTTGGAGCATTCCGTTCTGTTCTGTTCAGTTTTGTCCGCATTGACGATGAATGGGGACAAAACTGAAGCGTTTTCTTCCGGTATTGAGCCCCTATGACTGAACTCAATACTGGAAAACTTAAACGCTAGTGTGAAAGTACCCTTAACCCTTACTAAAATTTGATATAAAAATGCCCTGTCACTAAAGGGTTAAACAGTTCAATTCTGTTTCTCTGGACCTCCGATTTACACCATTACTAAGCAAAGATGCTATAACCTGTGGGGGAATGAGCTTGGATACTGTATCATCTGCATTAATCCTGACGTGTCACCGTGCGCCACGTCCTCACCATTGCTCCAGGGAGATTCTTCGACTATTGCTGTTCAGCGTCTGGCCTGAAGTGTATCCATTAATTCCACTTCATTTTATACCGAAGAACGCATAGTTTCTATGATATTTGTACGATCCAATGGTTGGGGAGGAAATAGCATTCAACTAAACTTGAACAGCAGATGCCCCCCGTCTTCCCGCCAAACACATTCACTAACAGCAACTGGAAGTAAAAAGGTCACAGATGACGCCGTGCAGATTTGGACCCTTTCTATTCTCCATTCATCATGCCGACAAGAGAGGGTTAAAGGACTAGCAGTGCTCAATGCACACCCCATACTAGCTGCACAATAGCCGAATATAAAACTGTATACATGATCCAAAACCCTTTGAAATGACCATGTACTAAAGTGAAAACAGGTAGATGTCCCTTACTTAGAGCCAGGACAGAACCCCTTGATCTTGTAGACCTGGCATCACCATTACATAAGTGGTCACCTGTCGCTAAATCTGATCTTCAGAGATCAGCTGAAGGCTGAGGAGGCATCGGTGTGAGGTTGGGTGGCCATGTTTGAAAATATGGAATCTAAAGCTGGCCTTATACCTTAGACAGTGTTGGGCAAACCCACCAATTTTGGCAGGAATGGCCGACCATCTAAAGGGTATGGGGCCTCCCAACTCTCTCTCTCTCTCAATGTCAGGTAAGGATCAGGTAGTTGGATTTCTACAGTTTTTTTTTTTTTTTCAGTAGGTGTCTGACTCTGTTCTGTATGTGCATGTGCATTGTCGGGTCAGACACAGAAGAGATGAAAGCCAACAGCTATCTAACCATTGTACACTCTTAGTTGGTGTTGGCTCCTGGCCTCAACTCATTTACTAAGGCCTGGACTTATCCATCAGCCTCCTGGACGTTGAATACATTACATTCACCACTCGGTCTTCAGTCTGGCACCAGAATTCATATATGAGCAACCATGTTCTTCCAAACCTATAGCTGAACTTATTCCATAGATATCTGTCTGTCATATCTGACAAATATTAGGAGATGGTAAGGATAGGTTACATTTCCAAGTGCTTTATTTGCCCTAATTAGAGTACATTGGCTACAGGTATTGATAACCTATTCTCAGAATAGATAATCAATATCACATCGACTGTTTTTGGGCAGCTATGCATAAGCGGGCATTCCCGGTCAGGGACAGGGTGTTCCCAGGGGCAGGGTTTAGATGCCCCGATTTTACCAACTAAAACGTTGGTAAGTATGTAATCAGAATTCTGACATCACCAGGTATCACAAGCTTATTATGCAATATGTAACAAGGCCACTTTCACACAGTCAGTGTTCGGTCAGTGATTTCCATCAGTGGTTGTAAACCACAACCAGGTGCGGGTCAATAACATAGAACAGGTGCAGATCTTTCCATTATACCTTATAGGCGCATTTATATTGAGCAGGCAATTATCGGGAGGGAACCATTCCTTCCCAATACCTGCTTGTTCATCAATGGAGGTAAGAGCTGCATTTACAAGCAGCAATCTCCTCCACTGTACTGGGACGAGCGATGGCTACAGCTGTCCTCATCCCCATACAGATTCATTGTTTCTGGGCAGCAGATCACTATTCATACACCATGAAAAACAATAATTGAGGTGTCTGCATGATAGGTCATTTCACCCAATGAATGAGCGTTCATCGGGTGATCTGCGGTATCTTTACACAGGCCTATTGTCAAGAACAAGCGGTCGTACCAACACTCATTCCCAACAATCAGTCCAATAATTGCCCCGTATAAGCCCGTCATTAGGCATAGTGGCCAATGGGAAAACTTCTGTCTAAAAAAAATGGATCTCAGACAGAAATGGCTCAAACTGATGCCAAATATGCAATAGGATCAGTTTTTTTTTTACAGGATCCAGTTGTTTTTTTTCTGTTCTTCTGACGAATACGAAGAACAGGAAAATAAAACAGATATGTGAACTCTCCCTTATACTGTAAAAAGAAACGGACCCACCACATAATAGGGCCTGTTCATTTCACCTTTGTGAAATTATATGGGCCCCATTGGAGAAGCAAAGTGACAACTTGGCCGATGGACCACCTTTTCTATCTTCATGTCTGGGCTCCTGATGGCGACCATGGCTATATACTGTACTGTAAGTTACAATAAATGCATAAATACTGATCAGTCTCTCTGCAGTTTAAAGGCATTGTCTGGTTTCAACAGGAAACCAGACAACTCAGGGTATTGACCTGTAATAAAGAATAGACAATTACTTAATTAACAGTTCCTGTGCTACCCCCATTTCTCTCAGTAGGGCTCTGTTTTGCCGGCTGCAGCAGTGACATCATGTCGACAATACATGACCCCTGCAGCCAATCACTGGCCTCTTCAGCACACTGCCGAGGCCAGCGATTGTCTGTAGTGGTCATATGTGATGTCACCACTTAGATTCCTGCAGGGAGAACTGGAGCTGCAGTGTGAGATCTATCAGGTAAGTAATCATCTATAAGGTCCATCCCCCATGCTGTCCGGTTTCTTCTTGAAACCGGACAACCCCTTTAAAGGAGTTTTCCGGAATAACATTGCTTCTTTTTTTCACAAAACATAAAATAAAAGATAAAAATAACATGCCTATAAATTCCATCTAATCACGTTGTCATGTCACCACAACATCCTTGGTTCGGACCGCAGTGGACAATTGGAAGAGTTCTTCATAGAGACCAGTAAGACTCTAGCTAAATGCAGCAACTTAATTTTCCATTTCTATGACAATCTGATTATCCACAATATGTGATAATAACCTGATATCTTTCAAGTCACACTGATGCCATAATAAAAGCTTGACTTGGCACACTGACCATACTAATAATGTGCAGGTAATTTAAGGAGAACCCCGCACTCACCGAGTCTGCACATTTCTGCCAACACAAATATACTCTCGTCCAGGTTACAATGAAGCGAGATTATGTTTAGTCTGCTGATGACTTCATGCTCATACATACTCTGAAGGCTACACATTCTTTCCATGTAATGTCTTCCTACCAGAACAGCTCAGTATTAGCAGTACTCATGAACCTAACTGTACAGCTGGTAAGTATCCACCATATCACCAGGTATGGACATAGCAGGAAATAATCTATAGGTATCTATACTATATCTCCTCGCTCATTCCCTCCTCCAATAATCTCAGACGGACATTCTCCATCATCTGAACTTCCCACTCCTGTCTACAAGGCTTTTCTTGTGCTTCACAAGTTCTCTGGAATGCGCTGCCCCGGACAATCAGACTGATTCCCAACATCCACAGTTTCAAGCATGGGCGGACTGGGAAATGAAAGTGGCCCTGGAAAAAAACCTAAAAGTGACCCCATGTAGGTGGGTCCAAATTTACAGAAGGCAGGACAACACAAGTAGTCAGGGCCCACCCAAGTAGGCAAAGCCTGCACTACTGTAGTGCACAAAATACCGCCCCTGAAGATCTAAATACCACAGTGCAGCACAAAATACTGCCTCAACAATAGCAAATACCACAGTGCTGCACAAAATATTACCGCCCTCACCACAGTATTTAGGAGGGCACTTGCGGCTGTTGGCGAGGCCCTAGCATTAACTAATGCTGAGAGCATCAGATCATTAAGTACCCAGCCGGCAGCAATGAGGAGGGCTTGGACAGCCCCATGGGCATCGGCCCACCTGTAAATGTTTCTGTAGGGTCTATGGCCAGTCCGCCCCTGGTCTCAAGTGTGCCCTAAAAACACATATCTTTAGGTAGGCCCCTCCCGAGCAAGGCCGTCACTCCTATTGTCTGAATTGTTGACCTTTTTTTTCATCTGTAATGCCCACTTTGTACATGTTCCCTCTGAACTGTGAAGTGCTGCACAATATGTTGGTGCAATATAAAGATTATTATTAATATGAGAGGGGAACATTACTTACAGAGAGTCTGTCAGCAGTTTTGTCAGTGCTTTGAGGTACAGCTGTAGCAGTCTCCTGGTTGGACACTACAGGGGTCACTAACGGTGGTGGGGATGGTCCGTGGATCCTGGAACACTGCAGCTTGTGCACTTGTGGTAGCAGTGTCTGCGCCATTTAAAGGGAACCTGTCATCAAAAAGTGGGCAGCATAAATGAGTGACAGAAATGCTGATGTCAGCGATGTGTCACACATGAGATAAATGTAAGTGGTTGCTGAGAACCAGCATCATAATTATTGCAGCCCAGGCCTGGAGAAGAGTCCAATCTACCTGAGAAGAGTCCGGGTTATTCCTAATTTCCTGCTCTCCCGCCCATCTGCTGATGATTGGCAGTTCTCTCCTAGAGAGAAAGGGAGAAAACTAGGTATTAGACTGTCAGTCATCAGCAGGAGAGCAGGAATAACCAGGACTCTTCTCAGGTGGCCGGGACTCTTTTCCAGGCCCGGTCTGCAATGATTGTGATGTTGGTTCTCGGCAACCACTTACTTTTAACTTATAAATGACAGATCGCTGAAATCAACTCACCGGTCTCTACTTTATTCTGCCGTTAGTATGGACAGCATAAAGTTGATGACAGGTTCCCTTTAAAGTTCATTTTCTCAACACTACATTGAGCAAAGCAGAAACAGAGGGATGTATTAGCTCCTGTCTCCTGCCCATTATCTTTGTCTGTCAGAAGTTTTGCATTGACAAAACTTTGGACAGACTCACTTTAAAGGGGAATTCTGGTTTTCAGCAAATGAAGTTTATTGTTTGTGTAATAAAAAGTACAATTTTTCAATTTACTTGGTGTATCAATTCTGTGTAGTTTTTAATATCCACGCTTGGCAACATTCAATAGGAATCTTCATACTTATTTTCAGCGGCAAAAAATCTGTCTCGGTCATGTGATGGGCGCACAGGTGCCCAAGTTGTTACAAGGCAGAACTCCGATGACTGTACTGTAACGAGCCGTGCACCCATGTGCCATCACATGAACAGGAAAGATTTTTATCCACTGAAAGTAAACAGTGAAGGCTACTACAGTAGCAAGAAAAAGTAAGTGAACCCTTCGGAATGAATAAACTTATAGACAATTCTATGCCACAATTATAGACAAACACAATGTAACACAAACACAAGAGTCATGTCTTTTATTGGGTAGTGTTTCTCCTTGTGGAGAGCACCTAGTAGGCGTAAGGAGTCTTACAGATCATGCAGTGCTTCTCTGGGAAAAAAGTATGCAACTTATCTCTTAGGAAATAGATAAGAAAGCTGGTGCCTCTAGCACCACCTTGCAGAAAATAGCTATCCTATAAGTCAATTTTTGACCTTTTAAAGTATAACTGTCGTATTTTTTTTTCTTTCAGTATTGGATTGGATTGTGGTGATTACACTGTGCATTCAATTACCCCTTAATTCCACATTTTTGTTCCCTGTACTGCCTACTTTTACCTGTGCTAGGCATGGTCCGTCCTCTTTTGAAGGACGGAGGACGCAGAAGCAGGCTGCGTGCAAGGTCAGATTACTGACAGCCAGGGACTGTAAGTAAATGATTAAAGCCAGGTCCTCCCCAGCAGCTGATAACAGTGCCTGGGCTGTGTGCACTTCTCCCTGTCCCTGCGCTTGGCAGACGCTCCCTCACTCAGCAGAGCTGGAGAATGCAGAGTTGGAGCAGCGCAGACCAGGGAAGGGAGATCTGTCATCTGCTCAGTGTATAAATGAAAGCAACATGTGGTAAGAGGACCCCTTTGTGCTGCAGGAGATTAACCCTTTAGGGGGGAGGGCTCTGGTTACTGACACTTTTGGGGGGCTATTGTTACTGGCTAGTGAGGGCAGGCGGGATTAGCCTCAGGGTGAGGGCAGTGGCGGCCATCTTAACTAATTAGTGAGATTGCAGTTTTATGCAGACTGGTTGCTAAGGGCTGACTCTTATTAAATATGGGGTAAGTCAGTCTAATAGTAACTGATTCTGGAATATCATGTTATTAGTAACTACATATATGAAAATTTAAATTATGGTCTAAATGTGACAGTTATCCTTTAAACAGGCCTTGAGAGATAATTTTGAATTGTAGCCAAGCCAGGACCTCATCCACATTGCCCCTCATCAGGGCAGCGCAGAGAGAACTGGCTTAGCTGGATGAGAGACCTATGTCAGGCTCTCCACAAGCATAAATAGTCTGTTACTCTGAATCGTCAAATAAGGCCTCTTACCCCCTCCTTCCCAGCTACGGTAAGTCAGTTCTCTCTGCTCGGCACTGAGGAGGGCAATCAGCCAGAAACAACAACATCCAGGTGAACGAAGGCAAACCTTAAAAGGGTAGCAATTAGTGTTGAGCGAAGCGAGCTTCTGTCAAAACTTTGTTTGAATGCTGTACTGAGACCCCATTAAAATGTATGGCCCCTGGCGAGGTTAAATTCATTACTACCGAAGTCTTACGAGACTTCGGTGAATAAATTCAGCATTTGATTTTTAAACTTGAAAACCATGGACCCAAAGCTTGATTCGCTCAACACTAACTAGTAGCAATGATTATTATTTATTTATTTTTTTGTGATAGTGGAGGCCTATTTACTCACAGGCTCCTTCAAAGAAACACAGGGCTGTTTTGCTGGTCAGTTTCTGATCCTTTGGTTCTGATGCTTTGATGTGGAAGTGGTGTAACACAAGATCCATAGCAAACGCCAATAAAAGTAGACAACGTGTTTAGATGACTTTCGTTGTTCAAGACATCTAGGAGACATTTATGAGAATCCGGAGGAAATCAACGAGAAAATGAACCTACAAATTGGGCAACTCTACAGAACATCATGTTGACATGTAAAAAAAAAATCACTTCACCTGAAGCCATACTGTCATTTCTATAAGAGTTATTGGGGGGGGGGGGGGGGGGGGGAATCAACAGAAGTGTGTGGCGTATTACAATTGGCTACAGGATATGATCATAGGTGGACAGTTGGGCCCATTGCCATACATGATCTCCGATGAAGCGTGGTTCCATCTAGCTGGATGTGTTAATCTGCAGAACAATAGGTACGGGCACACAGGATTCTGTTGTGTGGCCCACCCTGTATACATGTATAAACTGTATATATATATATATATATATATATATATATACAGTACAGACCAAAAGTTTGGACACACCTTCTCATTCAAAGAGTTTTCTTTATTTTCATGACTATGAAAATTGTAGATTCACACTGAAGGCATCAAAACTATGAATTAACACATGTGGAATTATATACATAACAAACAAGTGTGAAACATCTGAAAATATGTCATATTCTAGGTTCTTCAAAGTAGCCACCTTTTGCTTTGATTACTGCTTTGCACACTCTTGGCATTCTCTTGATGAGCTTCAAGAGGTAGTCCCCTGAAATGGTTTTCACTTCACAGGTGTGCCCTGTCAGGTTTAATAAGTGGGATTTCTTGCCTTATAAATGGGGTTGGGACCATCAGTTGCGTTGAGGAGAAGTCAGGTGGATACACAGCTGATAGTCCTACTGAATAGACTGTTAGAATTTGTATTATGGCAAGAAAAAAGCAGCTAAGTAAAGAAAAACGAGTGGCCATCATTACTTTAAGAAATGAAGGTCAGTCAGTCAGCCGAAAAATTGGGAAAACTTTGAAAGTAAGGGCTATTTGACCATGAAGGAGAGTGATGGGGTGCTGCGCCAGATGACCTGGCCTCCACAGTCACCGGACCTGAACCCAATCGAGATGGTTTGGGGTGAGCTGGACCGCAGAGTGAAGGCAAAAGGGTCAACAAGTGCTAAGCATCTCTGGGAACTCCTTCAAGACTGTTGGAAGACCATTTCAGGGGACTACCTCTTGAAGCTCATCAAGAGAATGCCAAGAGTGTGCAAAGCAGTAATCAAAGCAAAAGGTGGCTAGTTTGAAGAACCTAGAATGTGACATATTTTCAGTTGTTTCACACTTGTTTGTTATGTATATAATTCCACATATGTTAATTCATAGTTTTGATGCCTTCATAGTCATGAAAATAAAGAAAACTCTTTGAATGAGAAGGTGTGTCCAAACTTTTGGTCTGTACTGTATATACACATAAACTTTATATATACACAATCATGGCCGTAAGTGTTGGCACCCTGGAAATTTTTCCAAGAAAAGAAGTATTTCTCCCAGAAAATTATTGCAATTACACATATTTATTTCCTTTGTGTATATTGGAACAACACAGAAAAACCTGAGAAAAAAAGGCACATTTTACATAATTTCACACAAAACTCCAAAAATGGGCTATTGCCACCTTTTCAAAATTGTGGGTAAACAACTTTGTTTCAAGCATGTGATGCTAGTTCAAACTCACCTGTGGCAAGTAACAGGTGTGGGCAATATATATATCACAATGAAGAAATAAATAAATTATAGTGAGCACTCAATATCTGTTGTCATATATCAGGTCTAATATATTATAACTCATTTATTAAATCATAAAATTATGCATACAATAAAATAGGATAGAAATAGACAGTATGTAAAATATATGGTATCTTGGTCTATTATGAATAAACAATATATAAAAATATATAAAAAATCACAGTTTTGTTATACTGATAAGAGCAATTATATATCATTAAAAACAGATAATTGTTAACATATGTCCTTATGAACGCTGCAACTTTGTTCTTAACATTATAGAGTCTCAATTGTATCTTGCGTTAAATGAGGAGGGTATTTCACTGGTTTGTGCGGTATATCCGTGAGTATATATATCCACTGTTTGAAGTCCGGCTTGTGTATAACTGTCCGTGGTGGTGTCCCACCATAGGTCAGTGCACTCACCCGGTTTGCTTGTGGCACTGTGGGATATCTCCCGATGCTCGATGTCCGCGATGTCGTTACGGTAGTTTAGAGACCTGCTCCCAAGTAGCCGCTGTGCGTCCCACGTGTAGCTGGCGTCCTGCGCTTTTTGCCGGCACTGCACGTAATCAGGGCGCCGGGGAAGTCTTTACCTGTAGTTGGTTCAAGACTCCTATGGTAAGTCAGGGATAATCTCGATCACCGTCTATGCGGTCGTGTCCGTAACTGCGCGTGCAGATCAGCTCCAATATGTTAAGGTGTCTTGTCCACTATAAGGGTCCCATCCGCTGATCTGCACGCGCAGTTACGGACACGACCGCATAGACGGTGATCGAGATTATCCCTGACTTACCATAGGAGTCTTGAACCAACTACAGGTAAAGACTTCCCCGGCGCCCTGATTACGTGCAGTGCCGGCAAAAAGCGCAGGACGCCAGCTACACGTGGGACGCACAGCGGCTACTTGGGAGCAGGTCTCTAAACTACCGTAACGACATCGCGGACATCGTGCATCGGGAGATATCCCACAGTGCCACAAGCAAACCGGGTGAGTGCACTGACCTATGGTGGGACACCACCACGGACAGTTATACACAAGCCGGACTTCAAACAGTGAGTACCCCTGGATATATATACTCACGGATATACCGCACAAACCAGTGAAATACCCTCCTCATTTAACGCAAGATACAATTGAGACTCTATAATGTTAGGAACAAAGTTGCAGCGCTCATAAGAACAAAGTTGCAGCGTTCATAAGGACATATGTTAACAATTATCTGTTTTTAATGATATATAATTGCTCTTATCGGTATAACAAAACTGTGATTTTTTATATATTTTTATATATTGTTTATTCATAATAGACCAAGATACCATATATTTTACATACTGTCTATTTCTATCCTATTTTATTGTATGCATAATTTTATGATTTAATAAATGAGTTATAATATATTAGACCTGATATATGACAACAGATATTGAGTGCTCACTATAATTTATTTATTTCTTCATTGTTAATTCTTTGTGTGGTTAGGGTGAACCACATCATAGTTAGAGCACCTACCCTGGTAATCAGAAGGGTGAGCCACTATAAACCTACACTAAATATATATATCACACCTGAAACAAGATAAACAGGGGAGAAGTTGACTCAGTCTTTGCATTTTAAGTCTGTGTGTGCCACACTAAGCATGGAGAACAGAAAGAGAAGAAGAGAATTGTCTGAGGACCTGAGAACCAAAATTGTAGAAAAATATTAACAATCTCAGGATTGCAAGTCCATCTCCAGAGATCTGGACGTTCCACGGTACGCAGCATTTCAGCTCTCTCAATGGAGCCTTTGTCAAGCATTGAGAGAGCTGAAATGCTGCATTGCAGTTGGGTGTAATAAAGTATCCACTTTTTCACTAGAAGATCGGAGTGCTGCCTTATCCTTTTTCCTTACAATCATTGTTCAAGGTCCTAGGAACAATTGGGAATTGCATAAATATGTAGAGAGAATCTCTAAATCGCACATCCTGATATAACAACTGTTTTCAATTATCAGCATTTCTTATGATAAAACATTGCCTCTTTATAGTGCACAGCAAATGATTGATAACAGTGCTGTATAGCCATGTTTTATCATAAGAAATGCTGATAATTGAAAACAGTTGTTATATCAGAAGCATAGGTATGAGGATGTGCGATTTAGAGATTCTCTCTACATATTTATACAATTGGGAATTGCACCGGGCATCATAGGAGTGATGCTGTATATATTTTTTATATATATATATATATATATATATACATATACACACTTAAGCAGCGACCCAGAGAATGAGAGAAGTGGTAGAGACTATGATAATGGTAGAAGTACTCATGGAGACACGCAGTGAATGGAGGGATTACCCTTTCTTTCCTCGGAGTGCTTCATGGACTTTTTGGGGGCTCCTGCCTAGTGTTAGTTGGGGTTCCCTTGATGGTGGATGTTTGGCAGGATGCAAGGCATTAGATTAGAAGCAGGGCCTGACAGATGATTGAGGCAATGGCCAGGCCAAGTTTAGTGATAACAAAGAACAGTCTTTTTACTTAGGATGATGGGAGATCCAGTACATGCAAAGATCAGGCACAGTTTTCAAGTATTTCACACAGCTTACTTTCCAAATGGATGTGTTTAGGCAGCAGCAATTATGGCAGTAGTCGTCCCTGAGTCTCACCCTAAAAACAGTTTGCAATCTTCCCAAATTGACGGACATGCAAGTCTCTCAAAAAAGTGGTAGGCGCCAGAGGCTACAACCTATTCCACATGCAGCAAAGTCCAAGTTATCTTTATTGTCTCAGTAGATGCATTGATCCGGTGCTAAACAGTCTGTGGATATCCTTCCTGCTTTCTCTCAGGATTAGTCTCCTGGCACAATTGCTTTGCTCTGGCAGCTTTTCCCTCTACAAGAATGGTATTTTTAGTCTCTTTCCTTCACACAATGCTCCAGACCAGCACAAAACTGTTTCATGCTTTCAAAACTCAGACTGTACTGAATGAAGAAATGAAGAGAAAATGACGCTAAACACTTTGGGTCTCATACATCAATACTGTATCGTGCACACCGCTCTATTCGTTTTTCAGTCCTCAAAAAACAGACCCACGAAATACAGATACCTTCTGCGTGCAGTCCGTATTTTTCTTACTCTCATCAATACAAACAACTCTTCTCATCTGTAAATATGGACAAGAATAGGGCATGTTCTACAATGAGTGCAATGGCCAAACGGATCTGCAAAAAATGCTGACATGTACATGGTCCCATGGAAATGAATGGGTCAATGTGCTATCTGAAAAAAACGCAGGCAGCACATGGTTGAAAAGTACAGTCCTATGCATGAGGCCTCTGAAATAATTTTGCAATTTTGTTGCATAAGGCCCTTGATCAGGATACCTCACACCCTACACAAGTGGACTACAACCTGTGGCTCTCCAGCTGTTGTGAAACTACAACTCCCAACCTGCTCTGACGGTCTGCGATGATCATGCCTCGCTGGGAATTGTAGGGTCTCTATAATGTAATATAGCATGGGAAGTCAATGACGAAACCAACATATGTTCATAATCCTGTCACAGCAATGTTTGCCGCTATTTTGGGACAGGTGGATGTTCCTGAAATGTGATATCTGGGAATCCAAGAGAGACTGGTATAAGCAGAGCATGTGTTTCCTCCAGGCAACTTCCTGGAAACTTCTCATGTTCAGAGGCAGAAGTCACAGTGGTTTTCTGGGATAAAAAGTATAACACGATTTTTTGTTCACGTATTTATTTTGTTTCAAAGAAATATAAGAAATATATGGATATGTAGACTGTCTTTCTATAAATAGCATGTGGCCCTGTGACAACTCAACAACACCTCCACAGCTTGTAAAAATGGCTGCTGTAACTTAGCTATTTCCTGGACCTGACTCCATGAGAAGAAGCAGTCAGGAAAACACCTCACATAGAAGAGTTCACAGAAGAACTACAGTTTTATTCTTAATATGAAAATTATTTTCAGTCTGCAATCCTCATTTTTTCACTCATTTTCAGACGTGCAGGAATACAGTTTACAACCTGTATTTATGTTATAAAAATGCACTACTGCGCCGCCGTGTGTGGAAATTCTATATGATGTCTTTATTGACAATAATAAGATGCCGCTGCTGGATATAAGTGCTGGTCCCCCTGATATGGCCAGAAGAAGAGAAGAAGAGTATGATATCTGTATAAGTGTTAGTATACAGGGAGTGCAGAATTATTAGGCAAGTTGTATTTTTGAGGATTAATTTTATTATTGAACAACAACCATGTTCTCAATGAACCCAAAAAACTCATTAATATCAAAGCTGAATATTTGTGGAAGTAGTTTTTAGTTTGTTTTTAGTTTTAGCTATTTTAGGGAGAAATCTGTGTGTGCAGGTGACTATTACTGTGCATAATTATTAGGCAACTTAACAAAAAACAAATATATACCCATTTCAATTATTTATTTTTACCAGTGAAACCAATATAACATCTCAACATTCACAAATATACATTTCTGACATTCAAAAACAAAACAAAAACAAAAACAAATCAGTGACCAATATAGCCACCTTTCTTTGCAAGGACACTCAAAAGCCTGCCATCCATGGATTCTGTCAGTGTTTTGATCTGTTCACCATCAACATTGCATGCTACAGCAACCACAGCCTCCCAGACACTGTTCAGAGAGGTGTACTGTTTTCCCTCCTTGTAAATCTCACATTTGATGATGGACCACAGGTTCTCAATGGGGTTCAGATCAGGTGAACAAGGAGGCCATGTCATTAGATTTTCTTCTTTTATACCCTTTCTTGCCAGCCACGCTGTGGAGTACTTGGACGCGTGTGATGGAGCATTGTCCTGCATGAAAATCATGTTTTTCTTGAAGGATGCAGACTTCTTCCTGTACCACTGCTTGAAGAAGGTGTCTTCCAGAAACTGGCAGTAGGACTGGGAGTTGAGCCTGACTCCATCCTCAACCCGAAAAGGAGCCACAAGCTCATCTTTGATGATACCAGCCCAAACCAGTACTCCACCTCCACCTTGCTGGCGTCTGAGTCGGACTTGAGCTCTCTGCCCTTTACCAATCCAGCCACGGGCCCATCCATCTGGCCCATCAAGACTCACTCTCATTTCATCAGTCCATAAAACCTTAGAAAAATCAGTCCTGAGATATTTCTTGGCCCAGTCTTGACGTTTCAGCTTGTGTGTCTTGTTCAGTGGTGGTCGTCTTTCAGCCTTTCTTACCTTGGCCATGTCTCTGAGTATTGCACACCTTGTGCTTTTGGGCACTCCAGTGATGTTGCAGCTCTGAAATATGGCCAAACTGGTGGCAAGTGGCATCTTGGCAGCTGCACGCTTGACTTTTCTCAGTTCATGGGCAGTTATTTTGCACCTTGGTTTTTCCACACGCTTCTTGCGACCCTGTTGACTATTTTGAATGAAACGCTTGATTGTTCGATGATCACGCTTCAGAAGCTTTGCAATTTTAAGAGTGCTGCATCCCTCTGCAAGATATCTCACTATTTTTTACTTTTCTGAGCCTGTCAAGTCCTTCTTTTGACCCATTTTGCCAAAGGAAAGGAAGTTGCCTAATAATTATGCACACCTGATATAGGGTGTTGATGTCATTAGACCACACCCCTTCTCATTACAGAGATGCACATCACCTAATATGCTTAATTGGTAGTAGGCTTTCGAGCCTATACAGCTTGGAGTAAGACAACATGCATAAAGAGGATGATGTGGTCAAAATACTCATTTGCCTAATAATTCTGCACTCCCTGTATACATGCAGACAGTGTACAGTCGTGGCCAAAAGTTTTGAGAATTACATAAATATTGGAAATTGGAAAAGTTGCTGCTTAAGTTTTTATAATAGCAATTTGCATATACTCCAGAATGTTATGAAGAGTGATCAGATGAATTGCATAGTCCTTCTTTGCCATGAAAATTAACTTAATCCCAAAAAAAACCTTTCCACTGCATTTCATTGCTGTCATTAAAGGACCTGCTGAGATCATTTCAGTAATCGTCTTGTTAACTCAGGTGAGAATGTTGACGAGCACAAGGCTGGAGATCATTATGTCAGGCTGATTGGGTTAAAATGGCAGACTTGACATTTTAAAAGGAGGGTGATGCTTGAAATCATTGTTCTTCCATTGTTAACCATGGTGACCTGCAAAGAAACGCGTGCAGCCATCATTGCGTTGCATAAAAATGGCTTCACAGGCAAGGATATTGTGGCTACTAAGATTGCACCTCAATCAACAATTTATAGGAAAGAGGTTCAATTCTTGTTAAGAAGGCTTCTGGGCGTCCAAGAAAGTCCAGCAAGCGCCAGGATCATCTCCTAAAGAGGATTCAGCTGCGGGATCGGAGTGCCACCAGTGCAGAGCTTGCTCAGGAATGGCAGCAGGCAGGTGTGAGCGCATCTGCACGCACAGTGAGGCGAAGACTTTTGGAAGATGGCCTGGTGTCAAGAAGGGCAGCAAAGAAGCCACTTCTCTCCCAAAAAAACATCAGGGACAGATTGATCTTCTGTAGAAAGTATGGTGAATGGACTGCTGAGGACTGGGGCAAAGTCATATTCTCCGATGAAACCTCTTTCCGATTGTTTGGGGCATCTGGAAAAAGGCTTGTCCGGAGAAGAAAAGGTGAGCGCTACCATCAGTCCTGTGTCATGCCAACAGTAAAGCATCCTGAGACCATTCATGTGTGGGGTTGCTTCTCATCCAAGGGAGTGGGCTCACTCACAATTTTGCCCAAAAACACAGCCATGAATAAAGAATGGTACCAAAACACCCTCCAACAGCAACTTCTTCCAACAATCCAACAACAGTTTGGTGAAGAACAATGCATTTTCCAGCACGATGGAGCACCGTGCCATAAGGCAAAAGTGATAACTAAGTGGCTCGGGGACCAAAACGTTGACATTTTGGGTCCATGGCCTGGAAACTCCCCAGATCTTAATCCCATTGAGAACTTGTGGTCAATCCTCAAGAGGCGGGGGGACAAACAAAAACCCACTAATTCTGACAAACTCCAAGAAGTGATTATGAAAGAATGGGTTGCTATCAGTCAGGAATTGGCCCAGAAGTTGATTGAGAACATGCCCAGTCGAATTGGAGAGGTCCTGAAAAAGAAGGGCCAACACTGCAAATACTGACTCTGCATAAATGTCATGTAATTGTCGATAAAAGCCTTTGAAACGTATGAAGTGCGTGTAATTATATTTCACTACATCACACAAACAACTGAAACAAAGATCTAAAAGCAGTTTAGCAGCAAACTTTGTGAAAACTAATATTTGTGTCATTCTCAAAACTTTTGGCCACGACCAGCGATGGACTGGCCATCGGGAGTACCGGGAGAATCCCGGTGGGCCGATCGAATTATGGGCCGGCCAGGGCCGCCAGGCATCAGGGGGGGTAAAGCTCCAGTAACAGCAGGCAGTGTGGGGGCGGCGCTCACTCACTGACGTCACATGCCTGCTCCTCCCACTAGGCGGCGCAGGCGCGTGACGTCAGTGAGTGAGCGCTGCCGCCCGCACTTGTTACTGGAGGCTGGAGGCGGGAGCTGAATATGTAAGGTAGTAAAGACTCTTTACTAAAGAGATGAGCGCTGTGCCCCCACGTGTAGTAGAATACCTACCTGGAGCCAGTGCCAGACTGTGCACAGAAAGGGCACTTTGTCACTGTGGACAAAGTATGGCACTTTCTGTGCACAGATTGGCTCTAGGTGGGTACAGTGTGGCACTGCAGTCACTAAGGGCACTATTTATCTGGGCATAGTAGGGCACTATCTGCCCACATAGTCAACATATGGCGCTCTGGGCACTGCCATATAATAGTGTGGGTACGGTACGGCGATATTTGGTTCTATGTGGGCACTGTATGATTGTGGGCAGATAGTGCCATACTATCCACAGATAAATGGCGCATTTAGTGCCTGTCGTGCCCACATAGTGCCATATAGAACCCATACTCGGAAAGCGCCATACTTGTGTAGACAGAGTATAATTATAGGCAAAGTATGGCACTTTCTGCCCACGTTTTAGCTCTAGGTAGGTATGATATGGCACTTTGTGGGCACTGTAGACACTAAATACACAACTTATCTGAGCATAGTATGCCCAGGTCTTCCCACGGTCATACAGTGCTCAGATAGCGCCATGTTATGCACAGATAAATGGTGTATTTCTTGCTTATGGTGCCATACAGTACCTACCTAAAGTGAAAACCTACAGTACTTTGGCCACAGTCATACAGTGCCGACATAGAGCCAAAGTATGGCACTTTCTATGCACCTAGGTAGGTACTATATGGGTACAAATGCGCTATTTTTCTGTGAATAGGAGGGCACTATCGTGCTCTATGTGGGCACTGTATCACTATTAGGGCAGATAGTGCCATAGAGACAAAATGTCTCCCAGCACATTATACATGGCTCGTCATCATGGTTACGACCTCCCTGTAATCCAGCATTGGTGGTCGAAAAAAGCACCAAACTATGTGCACTCCCACAATCCCGGCTACTCCTATAGTGTGCAAGCATGACCACCGCTGCTGGATTACAGGGTGGTCAAAACCATGGAAACGAGCAGTGCATAATGTGATGGAAAAATGACTCCCGCCAGCAAAGGAAGCAATATGGACAATCACAATACATTAGTAAGTGCCTTGTATTAACTTTCTCTACAAGATAAATGCCACTTGCTGAAGAGACATAACCCCTTTTTTGAGTGTGTTTGGGAAAAATAAAGTGGGCCGGTCTGGCTGAAGTCCAGGGCCACTTTATTGTCCCAGTCCATCCCTGGCCACGACTGTATATCTTTTCCTTCTAAATTTCCTATAATTCGCACAAAGAGTCACATAGGTTTCCTACCTTAAACTGTTGTTCTCTATGATTACTTCTTGCGAATATGCGCCGGGAGCTTGTTGTAGAGTCTTTGTCTTCAGCTCAACTGCTACTTCACGTGCCGCCCCGGCCGGTGGCAGACACGCGCACAGGAGCCGCTGTGTACTTGGGAAGCGTGTGACATCACACTTATTCCTACTGGTGCCTCCGTGGGACAATTCTCATCCAACGCGTTTCGGGGCCTGCGGGTTCATTCGTCAGCCTGAGGAAACGTTATCACCACTAGCCTGTGCGGATATACTAACACTTATACAGTTTACAACCTGCTCCTAGTTTCACAATTTTCTCATGTGGACATACTCCTCTCAGTAAGAAATGCTGAATGTGATGTCTGCATGCCCAGGATGCTGCTGTCTTCACTAGCTCTCATGTATCAGAAGCACAGCTTTATTCCTGTACTTTTTCTTCTACAGCCCACGAGTAGAGTTGAGCGAACACCTGGATGTTCGGGTTCGAGAAGTGCGGCCGAACTTCCCGGAAATGTTCGGGTTCGGGATCCGAACCCGACCTGAACTTCGTCCCGAACCCGAACCCCATTGAAGTCAATGGGGACCTGAACTTTTCGGCACTAAAAAGGCTGTAAAACAGCCCAGGAAAGAGCTAGAGGGCTGCAAAAGGCAGCAACATGTAGGTAAATCCCCTGCAAACAAATGTGGATAGGGAAATGAATTAAAATAAAAATAAAAAAAATAAAAATTAACCAATATCAATTGGACAGAGGTCCCATAGCAGAGAATCTGGCTTCACATCAGCAGAGAATCAGTCTCTTCATGCCATAGCAGAGAATCTGGCTTCATGTCAGCAGAGAATCAGTCTTCATGTCATAGCAGAGAATCAGGCTTCACGTCACCCACCACTGGAACAGGCCACTGTCACATATTTAGGCCCAGGCAGAGGAGAGAGGTCCCGTAACAGAGAATCTGGCTTCATGTCAGCACAGAATCAGTCTTCATGTCATAGCAGAGAATCAGGCTTCACGTCACCCACCACTGGAACAGGCCACTGTCACATATTTAGGCCCAGGCACCCAGGCAGAGGAGAGAAGTCCCGTAACAGAGAATCTGGCTTCATGTCAGCACAGAATCAGTCTTCATGTCATAGCAGAGAATCAGGCTTCACGTCACCCACCACTGGAACAGGCCACTGTCACATATTTAGGCCCAGGCACCCAGGCAGAGGAGAGAGGTCCCGTAACAGAGAATCTGGCTTCATGTCAGCACAGAATCAGTCTTCATGTCATAGCAGAGAATCAGGCTTCACGTCACCCACCACTGGAACAGGCCACTGTCACACATTTAGGCCCCGGCACCCAGACAGAGGAGAGAGGTCCCGTAACAGATAATCTGGCTTCATGTCAGCACAGAATCAGTCTTCATGTCATAGCAGAGAATCAGGCTTCACGTCACCCACCACTGGAACAGGCCACTGTCACACATTTAGGCCCCGGCACCCAGACAGAGGAGAGAGGTCCCGTAACAGAGAATCTGGCTTCATGTCAGCACAGAATCAGTCTTCATGTCATAGCAGAGAATCAGGCTTCACATCACCCACCACTGGAACAGGACACTGTCACATATTTAGGCACAGGCACCCAGGCAGAGGAGAGAGGTCGCGTAACAGAGAATCTGGCTTCATGTCAGCACAGAATCAGTCTTCATGTCATAGCAGAGAATCAGGCTTCACGTCACCCACCACTGGAACAGGCCACTGTCACATATTTAGGCCCAGGCACCCAGGCAGAGGAGAGAGGTCCCGTAACAGAGAATCTGGCTTCATGTCAGCACAGAATCAGTCTTCATGTCATAGCAGAGAATCAGGCTTCACGTCACCCACCACTGGAACAGGCCACTGTCACATATTTAGGCCCAGGCACCCAGGCAGAGGAGAGAGGTCCCGTAACAGAGAATCTGGCTTCATGTCAGCACAGAATCAGTCTTCATGTCATAGCAGAGAATCAGGCTTCACGTCACCCACCACTGGAACAGGCCACTGTCACATATTAGGCCCCGGCACCATGACAGAGGAGAGGTTCATTCAACTTTGGGTTGCCCCGCAATATAATGGTAAAATGAAAATAAAAATAGGATTGAATGAGGAAGTGCCCTGGAGTACAATAATATATTGTTAAGGGGAGGTAGTTAATGTCTAATCCTGCACAAGGGATGGACAGGTCCTGTGGGATCCATGCCTGGTTCATTTTTATGAACGTCAGCTTGTCCACATTGGCTGTAGACAGGCGCTGCGTTTGTCTGTAATGACGCCCCCTGCCGTGCTGAATACACGTTCAGACAAAACGCTGGCCGCCGGGCAGGCCAGCACCTCCAAGGCATAAAAGGCTAGCTCTGGCCACGTGGACAATTTGGAGACCCAGAAGTTGAATGGGGCCGAACCATCAGTCAGTACGTGGAGGTACTGTTCCACCATGTTAGTGAAAATGCTGCCTCCTGCTAACACGTTCCGTATCAGGTGGTGGTGCAGTTAGCTGTGGCGTGGTGACAAAACTTTTCCACATCTCTGCCATGCTAACCCTGCCCTCAGAGGAGCTGGCCGTGACACAGCTGCGTTGGCGACCTCTTGCTCCTCCTCTGCCTTCGCCTTGGGCTTCTACTGGTTCCCCTGTGACATTTGGGAATGCTCTCAGTAGCGCGTCTACCAACGTGCGCTTGTACTTGCGCACATTGTCTTTGTACCGGGGATGCAGCAGGGTGGCAACCCAGTAGTCCGCACACGTTAAAATGTGGGCAACTCTGCTGTCGTTGCGCAGGCACTGCAGCATGTAGTCGCTCATGTGTGCCAGGCTGCCCAGAGGTAAGGACAAGCTGTCCTCTGTGGGAGGCGTATCGTCATCGTCCTGTGTTTCCCCCCAGCCACGCACCAGTGATGGGCCCGAGCTGCTTTGGGTGCCACCCCGCTGTGAACATGCTTCATCCTCATCCTCCTCCACCTCCTCCTCATCCTCGTCCTCCTCGTCCTCCAGTAGTGGGCCCTGTCTGGCCACATTTGTACCTGGCCTCTGCTGTTGCAAAAAAACTCCCTCTGAGTCACTTCGAAGAGACTGGCCTGAAAGTGCTAAAAATGACCCCTCTTCCTCCTCTTCCTCCTGGGCCACCTCCTCTTCCATCATCGCCCTAAGTGTTTTCTCAAGGAGACATAGAAGTGGTATTGTAACGCTGATAACGGCGTCATCGCCACTGGCCATGTTGGTGGAGTACTCGAAACAGCGCAACAGGGCACACAGGTCTCGCATGGAGGCCCAGTCATTGGTGGTGAAGTGGTGCTGTTCCGCAGTGCGACTGACCCGTGCGTGCTGCAGCTGAAACTCCACTATGGCCTGCTGCTGCTCGCACAGTCTGTCCAGCATGTGCAAGGTGGAGTTCCACCTGGAGGGCACGTCGCATATGAGGCGGTGAGCGGGAAGGCCGAAGTTACGCTGTAGCGCAGACAGGCGAGCAGCGGCATGGTGTGAACGCCGGAAGCGCGAACAGACGGCCCGCACTTTATGCAGCAGCTCTGACATGTCGGGGTAGTTGCGAATGAACTTCTGCACCACCAAATTCGGCTAGCCCCAGAGCTGCAACGAGATTTCGCCCATTATCACACACCACCAGGCCGGGCTTGAGGCTCACCGGCAGCAACCACTCATCGGTCTGTTGTTCTATACCCCGCCACAACTCCTGTGCGGTGTGGGGCCTGTCCCCCAAACATATGAGTTTCAGAACGGCCTGCTGACGTTTACCCCGGGCTGGTGCTGAAGTTGGTGGTGAAGGTGTGTGGCTGACTGGATGAGCAGGTGGAAGAAGAGGAGGAGGAAGCTGAGTAGGAGGAGGAGGAGACAGGAGGCAAAGAATGTTGCCCTGCGATCCTTGGCGGCGGAAGGACGTGCGCCAAACAGCTCTCCGCCTGGGGCCCAGCTGCCACTACATTTACCCAGTGTGCAGTTAGGGAGATATAGCGTCCCTGGCCGTGCTTACTGGTCCACGTATCTGTGGTTAGGTGGACCTTGCCACAGATGGCGTTGCGCAGTGCAACACTTGATTTTATCGGATACTTGGTTGTGCAGGGAAGGCACGGCTCTCTTGGAGAAGTAGTGCCGGCTGGGAACAACATACTGTGGGACAGCAAGCGACATGAGCTGTTTGAAGCTGTCTGTGTCCACCAGCCTAAATGACAGCATTTCATAGGCCAGTAGTTTAGAAATGCTGGCATTCAGGGCCAGGGATCGAGGGTGGCTAGGTGGGAATTTACGCTTTCTCTCACATGTTTGTGAGATGGAGAGCTGAACGCTGCTGTGTGACATGGTTGAGATGCTTGGTGACGCAGGTGGTGGTGTTGGTGGTACATTCCATGTTTGCTGGGCGGCAAGTGCCAACGTCCCTCCAGAGGCGGAGGAAGAGGCCGAGGCGGCGGCAGCAGCAGAAGAGGTAGCAGGGGGAGCCTGAGTGGCTTCCTTGTTTTTAAGGTGTTTACTCCACTGCAGTTCATGCTTTGCATGCAGGTGCCTGGTCATGCAGGTTGTGCTAAGGTTCAGAACGTTAATGCCTCGCTTCAGGCTCTGATGGCATAGCATGCAAACCACTCGGGTCTTGTCGTCAGCACATTGTTTGAAGAAGTGCCATGCCAGGGAACTCCTTGAAGCTGCCTTTGGGGTGCTCGGTCCCAGATGGCGGCGGTCAGTAGCAGGCGGAGTCTCTTGGCGGCGGGTGTTCTGATTTTGCCCACTGCTCCCTCTTTTGCTACGCTGTTGGCTCGGTCTCACCACTGCCTCTTCCTCTGAATTGTGAAAGTCAGTGGCACGACCTTCATTCCATGTGGGGTCTAGGACCTCATCGTCCCCTGCATCGTCTTCCACCCAGTCTTGATCCCTGACCTCCTGTTCAGTCTGCACACTGCAGAAAGACGCAGCAGTTGGCACCTGTGTTTCGTCATCATCAGAGATGTGCTGAGGTGGTATTCCCATGTCCTCATCATCAGGAAACATAAGTGGTTGTGCGTTAGTGCATTGTATCTCTTCCACCCCTGGGGAAGGGCTAGGTGGATGCCCTTGGGAAACCCTGGCAGCAGAGTCTTCAAACAGCATAAGAGACTGCTGCATAACTTGAGGCTCAGACAGTTTCCCTGATATGCATGGGGGTGATGTGACAGACTGATGGGCTTGGTTTTCATGCACCATCTGTGCGCTTTCTGCAGAAGACTGGGTGGGAGATAATGTGAACGTGCTGGATGCACTGTCGGCCACCCAATTGACTAATGCCTGTACCTGCTCAGGCCTTACCATCCTTAGAACGGCATTGGGCCCCACCAAATATCCCTGTAAATTCTGGCGGCTACTGGGACCTGAGATAGTTTGTACACTAGGACGTGTGGCTGTGGCAGAACGGCCACGTCCCCTCCCAGCACCAGAGGGTCCACTAACACCACCACGACCATGTCCACGTCCGCGTCCGCGTCCCTTACTAGATGTTTTCCTCATTGTTACCATTCACCACAATAAGAAAAATATTATTCGGGCTAATGTATTGAATTAAAATTCAGGCCTTTTTTTACAGACACCTAACACTGTCTGGCTATCTATTTAGGTACCGTATTACACTAATACAGGCACACCAGTAATGACAGATTTAGCTGAATATAAATGTGAGGCCTATTTTTTAGGCGCTGTGTGACAGGTATAGGTTTATTCACAGAATTAGACTTGTATCTGCACTGTAGCGTGTGTGTTAAGTTTTTCAGAATGACCCTATCAGCACCTTGAATCTAATATACCCTTTTAGGGATAGATTTAAAGTAGGCCTGATATAGCAGAAACTACTAATTTTGAGAATGGCAAATTTGGGAATTGTTTTTCAACCCAGAACAAAAAACTGTGCTTTTACGGTCACTAAAAATAACTTGACCAGCTAAAACAGTACTGATTTGGGAGGAATATAAATGTCAGGCCTATTTTTTAGGCGCTGGGTGACAGGCTCAACTTGCCCCTGATGTAGTATATGGCCAAAAAAATAACCACACTATTGATGGTTAAATGCACTTGGGTGACACAGGCTCAGCCTGCACCTGATGTAGGATATAGCAAAAAGTGGTAGCTTGTGCTGTCGCACCACAAGTCACAAAATGGCCGCCGATCACCCCAGAAAAAAGTGATATAAAAACGCTCTGGGCAGCCTAAAAAAAGTGAGCAATTGAATATCAGCACTTCAATGATCCACAGCTGGAGATCGATCACTGAATGAAGTCTTTTGGAGGAGTTAATCACAGCCTAATCTCGCCCTAACGTCGCAGCTGCAACCTCTCCCTATGCTTGAATCAGCAGAGTGACGTGCAGCGCTACGTGACCCAAGCTTATATAGAGGCTGGGTCACATGCTGCACTGGCCAATCACAGCCATGCCAATAGTAGGCAAGGCTGTGATGGCCTCTTGGAGCAAGTAGTATGACGCTTGTTGATTGGCTGCTTTGCAGCCCTTTCAAAAAGCGTCCAAGAAAGCGCCGAACACCGAACCCCGAACACAGACTTTTACGAAAATGTTCGGGTCATCGGGTCCGTGTCACAGACACCCCAAAATTCGGTACGAACCCGAACTATACAGTTCGGGTTCGCTCATCCCTATAGTTGGTTCCAGTGCTGGACCGCTGCCAGCACGGGGCCGCTCCTCTACCCACCGAGGTGCGGATGCAGGTGTCAGGGGCGTCCGCCTTATTCGAGATTTTTTGGCCACTGGAAGCAGGACCATTTTCCCTTCAGGAATGTCGAGGAAGTGTGTCTCTAGTGGCACAAGCCAGTGCCACGGAGTCCACTGCCCCGGCTCTGAGCGGGCAGCAGCAGTATCATCTCCTGTAGGACCAACCCCCAGCCCCCAAGAATCGTCCCTGCTCCTGTTTGACAGCGACAGTGAGAGGGACATCTTGGGGGAGGTAATGCAGGAGGCTGACTTGCAGTTCAGTCCTCAGGGTCAGGACCTTTTGGAAGGGATGGAGGAGGAGATGGAGGGGGTACCGCCTGTATGTACCCCAGTGACATCCCTTCCAACAGTGACTCACTGATGCTGAGGAGTGTGCCTCTCTCAGAGTTTACCATGACTGATCTATTTTCTCTGTACACTAATGATTCTCATTCTGCTTACTGCCTTGTTTGTGCTGTTCTCCTTACCAACAGCCTGCGTGAGTTGCCCTCCTTGGACGCTTTTCCCCATCAACACATTCTGATTTGCTGTGTACAACTTCCTCCCCCTCCCTGCTGCTGTCTTTAAGGCCTCTTTCACACTACCGTTTTTTTTTTCTGTTTTGCGGTCCGTTTTTTGCGTTCCGTATACGGTCCGTATACGGAACCATTCATTTCAATGGTTCCGCAAAAAAAAACGGAATGTGTTCTGTATGCATTCCATTTCTGTTTTTCCGTTTTTCCGTTCCGTTGAAAGATAGAACATGTCCTATATTTGGCCGCAAATCACGTTCTGTGGCTTTATTAAAGTCAATGGGTCCGCAAAAAAAACGGAACACATACGGAAATGCATCCGTATGTCTTCTGTTTCAGTTCCGTTTTTTTCTGAACCATCTATTGAAAATGTTATGCCCAGCCCAATTTTCTCTATGTAATTACTGTATACTGTATATGCCATACGGAAAAACGGAACGGAAAAACGGAACCGAAACGGAAACACAACGGAAACAAAAAAACGGAAAAACGGATCCGTGAAAAACGGAACGCAAAACACTGAAATGGACATACTGTAGTGTGAAAGAGGCCTAACATTGAGAGACAGTATAATGAAAGCAGAGAGAGCTTTCAAAATAATGCTAGATTCAGCAGTACTGCCAGCTAGTGAAAGACTAGCTTGACACGGCACCTGTCACATTTAAAGTATCAATTATATTTTATTCTGCCAAACCGAAATAAATGCAAAAAAATTAACTTATACCTTTGAAACAATGTGAGTGTTGGCATGAGAAGCTTTGATGAGATGTTATTAATACAGTGTGTGTATAAGATGCAGCTCAAAGGGTGACAACTTATGTGGTTGACTTTTTTCTATACTGAAGCAGTTCATGAGTGAATTGCCAGCAGTCTTCAATAGAGGTCCATCTGGATGTTACCAGCTGGGGAGTGTCCCTGCACAGTTTGACACTGGCAGCACTGATTGTATGTTTCGTATGCTTCGTAATAGTGAGATCACAGACGTCCATGCAAGCACCGTGCGACGCGTATTACACAAGTCTGGATGGTGGCCGAAAAAAAGGTGAAGAAGCCCTCGACTTCAATATCGTCATAAGAAAGCATCGGCTCAAGTTTGCAAAAAAGTATGAACAGTGGACATTAGAAGATTGGAAACAGGTGATTTGAAGCAATGAGACGAAAGTCAATAGACTGGGCTCTGATGGGTGCAAATGGGTCTGGAAGAAACAAGGGAAAAGGAACTAACGGATGTGAAACTGTCAAGTTCGGTGGAGGAAGCCTGATAACTAATCATATGCTAAATAGTTGCTATTTGTGTATGAGATATCCAAGATGATTGTCTATAAAATGATGGTAGTCTAACATTTAAATCTGTAGTGGATGGTGAGATATGGAGCCTGAAAGTCAAACGTTCAAAACATTGTTACCCTTTTGCTGGTCAGTGTATATATAATCATAAACTTTTATGCACCTATGAGTCGTTGTTATGTCTATATTTTTCCGAATCTCAGAATTCATTATAATACAGCTGTTTAAACAGATATTTCTTTTTATACCAGTATAACCTCAGACTGTAGGGCAAAATTAACATACCGTAATCAATTCATGTTTTGCTTGACAGAACTACTTTTGATACCAATTTATTCATTATTATTTTCCATGTTTAAAAAATCAGTTTAGACAAAACATATTTTAAGCAATACTCACCCTGGTGTCTGTCAAAAACATCTATATCACCCAACATACAGTACATATCACTGGGTCTCCCAGTATACAAAATTTATAGAGCTTCCCATATGTTCTCTAATCTCTTTCCAATATCCCCTCCATTTAGGACATTCCTATAACACGGTATAGATTCCCAACATCCTCCCCACATTCAAGGCAAGCTGGGTCTTTATTTTTTAAATCAAATTTGTCATAGGGAATATAATATGCTCTATAATTTATATATAATTCAGTAAGTGTATATCGTGGGCTTGGTGATATCGGAGGTATATTTTACAAAATACTTTTCCACTGTTCACTGGTATTGCAGCTCAGTCCCATCCACTTGAATGGAACTGAGCTGCGTTTAGGTCCTGTAACCGATGAACGTCACAGGCCTAGAAAGAGGCTGTGGCCTCTTCAAACAGCTGATCAGCAGGGATGCTGGGAGTCGGACCCCGACCAATCTGCTATCTGATGATAGGCCATTAATATCAAGACCCCGGAAAACATCTTTAATAGTGTTGATCGAATATGCTCGGCCGCACACCAGTTCGGCTCGAGCATTTCGATGCTCGGTACATGGCAGTATTCGGTCGAATACCGCATGTGCTAGAGCGCAATACTCGAGTCTCCTCCCCGCACGTTTCTTGGCTGCTACACAGCTAATAAACATGCAGGTAAGTACTTCCCTCACTGTAATGCTGTAGCCATGTTGGTTACTGGCATTACAGTGATTGGCTGGCCGGAACGCGTCATCGGGTGCTATATAGCACCCGATGATGCGTGTTTGGCTCAGTCTTAGTCAGGGAGAGCTGTGCTGAGGAAGGGACACACAGTGTAGGGAGTGATATAGGAATATTTTTATTAGAAAAACTTTTCAGAGACCCAAAAGTCCTTTTAAGGACTATTGTTGTGTGTTGCAGCAGCAATACATATTTTTAGCGAAACCTGCGTTAAATTGCTAAAACTTTACAGACCCAAAAGTCCTTTTAAAGGGGTTGGCCACTATATAAGTACTTTCCACTATATAGTGGGAGGTAGGGTAAAAAAAAGTTTCTTAATATACTTTATTAAAAAAATCTGAATGGTTATGTTTTTATAATGAGCCCCGCCCGCTCAGCGTGCAGCCAGTTCGTCCATGGCTGCACGCGACATGGAGGAGCTTAAGAGAAAGCTCACCCATGGCTTTATTCTAACTGCACATGCGCTGCTTTTCCTAATAAGAGCAGCGCATGCCCAGTCTGCCCCTGCCACTGGCGCACTCCCTGCTCCGAACTCTGTCTCTATAACCGGCTTATTATTCCTGTCAGAGTTCGGAGTGGGAAGAAAAGTTAGAGCGCGTCGGGGATTGTGTCTACTCAAACGCTCGCTGCTCACAATTAAGGACGACACTTTGCATGTGGAATAGGTGGTAATGGGGGAAGAATTTACACAGGGTGATAGCCAAACCACCCTCAGTTCGTCTTCTCAGCACGAATTGGACAATGAAGATGAGTAGGAGGAGGAGCCGGAGCCGGTTGCCTCTGCTACAGAGGGTAGTACCCATGGAAGTTGAATTCCATCTGTTCGGCGTGGGTGGGCAGAAGAGGAGGAAGAGGATGAAAAGATTGAGAGTCATCCTTCTGATAACGACAGCGAAGTCTTGCTTGTTGGTACTCTGGCACACATGGCTGACTACATGTTAGGCTGCCTTTCCCCCGACCCATACGCATTTTAGACAACACAGATTACTGCTTCTTTACCCTTCTCAACCCTCGCTACAAAGAGAACTTCTCATCTCTCATTCCTCTGGTGGAGAGAACGAGCAAAACGGTGCAATACCAGAAGGTCCTTGTTGAAAAATTGTTCCAAAAATTTCCATCTAACAACGCTGGCGGCCTACTGTTACAAGGAGGGAAAATTTTGGAAGATGGTTAGGGAGCACATAGCAGACAGTCTCAGCGTCCTCAATGATCCCTCAGTGCCTTACAACTACTGGGTGTCCAAGCTGGACACGTGGCACAAACTGGCGCTCTACGCCTTGGAGTTGCTGGCCTGCAGCTGCCGCCAGCGTTTTGTCTGAGTGGGTATTTAGTGCTGCTGGTGGCATAATAACTGATAAGCGTATCCGCCTGTCAACTGAAAATGCTGACAGGTTGACTCTTATAAAAATGAACAAGGCCTGGATTGACTGACTTCTCGACTCCACCAGAGAAAAGCTGATGAACATAAAGGCACTTTAAATATGTTGTTTATAATGTACTGAATACACTGTATTCCCATGCACCCCTTCCACCCAAAAAAATGGGTATATGGTTGAAACCTCCTTTTCTAATACTCTTCCTCCTCTTTCATCATATCAACATGCTTATTCGTCACATATAATGTTTTACATGGTCAGCTCACCTGCAGGCCCTCGCATATAATGTTTTACAGGGTCAGCTCACCTGCAGGCCCTCACCTACAATCTTTTAGGCTACTTTCACACTGGCGTTTTAGTTTCCGTTTGTGAGATCCGTTCAGGGCTCTCACAAGCGGCCCAAAACGGATCAGTTTTGCCCTAATGCATTCTGAATGGAAAAGGATCAGAATTCATCAGTATTTCTCAGTTTGCCTCCGTTCCGTCTCCATTCCGCTTTGGTGTCCGTCTGCCGAAACTGAGCCAAACGGATACGTTCTGACAAACAATGTAAGTCAACGGAGATGGATAAATTTTCACTGACGCAATCTTGCACAATAGAAAACGGATCCGTCCTCCATTGACTTTCAATGGCGTTCAAGACAGATCCTGTCTGCTATGTTAAAGATAATACAAACGGATCCGTTCTGAACGGATGCGGACGTTTGTATTATCTGATCTGATCCATCTGTGCAGATCCATGACGGATCCGCACCAAACGCAAGTGTGAAAGTAGCCTTACAGGGTCAGCTAACCTGCAGGCACTCGCATATAATTTTTTTGAGGGTCAGCTAACCTGCAGGCACTCGCATATAATTTTTTACAGGGTCAGCTCACCTGCAGTCCCTCACCTAAAATCTTTTATAGGGTCACCTCACCTATAGGCCCTCACCTAAAATCTTTTACAGCGTCAGCTCACCTGCAGGCCCTCGCATATAATGTTTTACAGGGTCAGCTCACCTGAAGGCCCTCGCATATAATTTTTTTGTGATGAGAGGCAGGGGCAATATTCGAGTTCATGATATTTTGCAAATATTTGGCGAATACTTGCCATATATTTGCGAATTTGCGAATTCGTTATCTCCAGACATTATTTTCTTGATTGTGGAAATCGGCAATTGAAAAATTTGCGATAAAAATTCGCAATCAACACTACTCCTAAAGTCAAAGTCATTGCAGCCTTCTCATTGGCCCACAAGCTAGAAGCAGGGAGGGATCATGTGTACTGATTAAAAAAAATTCCTCGAATATTCGAAATTACGAATACATATCACTATATTCTAAATGTTCGCAAATTCTCGAAGTGTTGATATTAGCGATAAAAATTTGCAATTCGAATATTCGTGATCAACACTATAATTTTTTAGAGGGTCATCTCACCTGTAGGCCCTCACATATAATTTTTTAGAGGGTCAGCTCACCAGCAGGCCCTCACCTGCAATCTTTTACAGTGTCAGCTCACCTGGAGGCCCTCGCATATAATTTTTTACAGGGTCAGTGTCACGCCGGTGACAGGTTTGAGAAGGTCTGAAAGAATATCTGCACATTAGTTTTCTGACAGCGTCTTTTGGTTTCACTTTGTCTGTGTGTTGCTGGTATGCCCACACCTCCTGTTCAGGTGTGGATCATGTGACCTTCACCTGCCCCTATTTAGTCTGACTTTACCCATCACTCCTTGCTCTGGATAGCTTCATTTGGTTTTTGGAAGAGCTGGAGTGTGTTTCATGGTGAAGTCCTGTTCGTCCATCATCCATCAGCCTCAGAAGTTAAGTGTTCCGCTTGTTGTGTTTTGTATTCACCCCCACCTTTGTTGTTTACTAGGCCTCAGCGAGACGCCGGCTCCTTCACCAGGGAAGGAGCGGGTTGTCTCTGCCCGGTCATTACTATTAGGGCAACTGAGGGCCAACAGGGTTTTCTAGGTTCCTGTGTATGGGCATCTCTACCATAGAGAGGTGTCCATACGGATAGAAGTTAGGGCCAGGAGCAGGGTTTTATAGGTGGTGACCCTTTTCCTTCCCTAGCGGTGAGGCCTAGTGTCTTTTCCCTTCCTTCTTGTTGTCCTTTGGTGTTCTCCCCAACAACATCTGTGACAGTCAGCTCACCAGCAGGCCCTCACCTACAATATTTTACAGGGTCAGCGCACCAGCAGGCCCTCACCTACAATCTTTTACAGGCCCAGCTCACCTGCAGGCCCTCGCATATAAATTTTTAGAGGGTCAGCTAACCTGCAGGCCCTCACCTACGATCTTTTACGGGGTCAGCTCACCTGCAGGCCCTCGCATATCATGTTTTACAAGGTCAGCTCACCAGCAGGCCCTCACCCACAATCTTTTAGAGGGTCAGCTCACTTGTAGGCACTCTTATATAATTTTTTAGAGGATCAGCTCACCTGCAGGCCCTCGCATATAATTTTTTAAACAGTCAGCTCACCAGCAGGCCCTCACCTACAATCTTTTTCAGGGTCGCCTCACCAGCAGGCCCTCATCTACAATCTTTTACAGGGTCAGCTCACCTGCAGGCCCTCGCAAATAATTTTTTAGAGGGTAGGCTCACCTGCAGGTCCTCACCTACAATCTTTTACAGGGTCAGCTCACCTTAGGCCTCGCATATAATGTTTTACTGGGTCAGGCTCACCAGCAGGCCCTCACCCACAATCTTTTACAGGGTCAGCTCACCTGCAGGCCCTCACATATAATTTTTTAGAGGGTCAGCTCACCTACAGGCCCTCACCTACAATCTTTAACAGGGTTAGCTCACCAGCAGGCCCTCACCTACAATCTTTTACAGGGTCAGCTCACCCTTAGGCCCTCGCATATAATGTTTTACTGGGTCAGCTCACCAGCAGGCCCTCACCCACAATCTTTTACAGGCTCAGCTCACCTGCAGGCTCTCACATATAATTTTTTAGAGGGTCAGCTCACCTACAATCTTTAACAGGGTTAGCTCACCAGCAGGCCCTCATCTACAATCTTTTACAGGGTCAGCTCACCTGCAGGCCCTCACATATAATTTTTTAGAGGGTAGGCTCACCTACAGGCCCTCGCATATAATTTTTTAGAAGGTCAGCTCACCAGCAGGCCCTCACCTACAATCTTTTACATGGTCAGCTCACCTGCAGGCCCTCGCATATAATGTTTTACAGGATCAGCTCACCAGCAGGCCCTCACCTACAATATTTTACAGGGTCAGCTGACCTGCAGGCATTCGCATATACTTTTTTAGAGGGACAGCTCACTAGCAGGCCCTCACCTACAATCTTTTATAGGGTCAGCTCACCTGCAGACCCTCGCATATAATGTTTTACAGGGCCAGCTCACCTGCAAGCCCTCACATATAATGTTTTACAGGGTCAGCTCACCAGAAGGCTCTCACCTACAATCTTTTACAGGGTCACCTCACCTGTAGGCACTTGCATATAATTTTTCACACGGTCATCTAATCTGTAGGCCCTTGCATATAATTTTTTAGAGGGTCAGCTCACCAGCAGGCCCTCACCCACAATCTTTTAGAGGGTCAGCTCACCTGCAGGCCCTCGCATATAATTTTTTAGAGGGTCAGCTCACCAGCAGGCCCTCACCCACAATCTTTTAGAGGGTCAGCTCATCTGCAGGCACTCGTATATAATTTTTTAGTGGGTCAGCTCACCTGCAGGCCCTCGCATATAATTTTTAGAGGGTTAGCTCACCTGCAGACACTCGCATATAATTTTTTACAGGGTAAGCTCACCAGCAGGCCCTCACCTACAATCTTTTATAGGGTCAGCTCACCTGCAGGCCCTCTCATATAATTTTTTAGAGGGTCAGCTCACCTGCAGGCCCTCACCTACAATCTTTTACAGGGTCAGCTCACCAGTAGGCCCTCATCTACAATCTTTTACAGGGTCAGCTCACATGCAGGCATTCGCATATACTTTTTTAGAGGGTCAGCTCACCTGAGGTTGGGGCTCAGGAATTGCCCCATCATCGAGACTATGATTGTCCAGTTAATCTCATTCCTGGGGCTAAGTTGCCAAAGTCTCGGCTTTACAACCTCTCTCAACCCGAAAGAGAGGTCATGCGAAAGTATGTCGCCGAGAGTTTGGTAAAGGATCATATTAGACCATCTAGGTCTCCAGTGGCAGTAGGTTTGTTCTTTGTGAAGAAAAAAGATGGATCACTGAGACCGTGTTTGGATTTCCGGGAATTGAACTGTATTACAATCCGGGATACATATCCCCTGCCCTTGATCTCTGATCTTTTTGATCAGATTGTTGGAGCCAAGGTGTTCTCCAAGTTGGATTTGAGAGGAGCCTACAATCTGATCAGGATCAAGGAGGGGGATGAGTGGAAAACGGCCTTCAATACGCACGAGGGTCATTTTGAGAACCTGGTGATGCCTTTTGGGTTGACGAACGCGCCAGCAGTATTTCAGCGATTCGTCAATGACATTTTTCATCACTTGGTGGGGAGGTTCGTAGTAGTTTACCTGGATGACATTTTAATTTATTCTCCTGATCTGAAGACCCATCAGGATCATGTGAGACAGGTCTTGACGATCCTTCGGGAAAATAAGTTATATGACAAATTGGAGAAATGTTTGTTTGCGGTGCAAGAGCTTCCGTTCTTGGGATACATGCTTTCTGATTCCGGTTTTCGTATGGACCTCGAAAAGGTCCGGGCGGTTCTGGAGTGGGACCGACCAGAGAATCAGAAAGCTTTGATGCGGTTCTTGGGGTTTACGAATTATTATAGAAAATGTATTTCGAATTATTCTACCCTAGTAAAACCTCTTACTGATATGACCAAGAAGGGCGCCAATGTCTCTGTCTGGTCGGATGAGGCATTACAGGCCGTTTCGGCTGTTAGGGAGCGTTTTGCGTCCGCACCCATTCTGGTGCAGCCGGATGTGTCTCAACCATTCGTAGTAGAGGTTGATGCATCAGAGGTGGGGGTTGGGGCGGTGCTGTCACAGGGTTCATCTCATGGCAAGTGGGTCCCGTGTGCCTTCTTCTTCAAGAAGCTCTCGGTCGCCGAGAGGAATTATGATGTTGGAGATAGAGAGTTATTGGCTATCAAGTTGGCCTTTGAGGAATGGCGTCACTGGTTAGAGGGGGCGTCTCACCCAGTTACGGTGTATACTGACCATAGGAATTTGGCTTACCTGCAATCTGCCAAGCGTCTGAACCCTAGGAAGGCCAGATGGTCACTGTTTTTTACCAGGTTCAATTTCGTGGTTACCTTTTGCCCAGGGGTCAAGAACGTCAAGGCAGATGCCTTGTCTCGCAGCTTTCCTGGGGAGGTGATTCAGAAGATCCGGCACCGATTTTAACGGATGGGGTGGTGGTCTCCGCTCTGTACCCTGAATTGGAGATGGAGGTGTTGGGAGCCCAGGAGGGGGCTCCTGCTTCTTGTCCCCCAGGGAGGTTGTTTGTTCCTGAGGGCCTACGATACAAGGTGTTCAAGGAACATCACGATACTGTTCTCGCTGGACATCCTGGTGGTAAGTCCACCTGTGATCTAGTATCCCGGAGGTTCTGGTGGCCAGGGTTACGTAAGAGCATTGAGAATTACGTGACAGCTTGTGAAACCTGCGCTCGGTCAAAGGTTGCTCATACTCGACCACCTGGTTCACTTCTTCCATTGTCAATTCCATCTCGTCCTTGGACGCATTTGTCTATGGACTTTATTATGGATCTGCCGAGTTCCTCCGGGAGAACAGTGATTTTGGTGGTGGTTGACCGTTTCAGTAAAATGGCTCACTTTATACCACTAACGAGTCTACCTAACGCTAAGACTCTTGCGCAGATTTTTGTGGATAATATTGTGAAATTGCATGGTATTCCTTCGGATGTGGTCTCTGATAGGGGCACGCAGTTTGTCTCCAGGTTTTGGAGGGCGTTCTGCTCTCGGCTTGGCATTCAACTTTCATTCTCTTCGGCTTTTCATCCGCAGTTGACGGAGCATACTAATCAAAACCTGGAGACCTACTTGAGGTGCTTTGTGGCTGAGAATCAGGAGGACTGGTCCTCATTCTTGTCTTTAGCAGAATTTGCGTTGAATAACCGTAGGCAGGAGTCCACGGGTAAGTCGCCATTTTTTGGCGCATACGGTTTCCATCCTCAGTTTGGTACCTTTTCTGGGTCTGGTTCCTCTGGGATGCCAGAGGAGGAGAGATTCTCTTCTGCCTTATCGTCTATCTTACGGAGGATTCAAGGGAATTTGGAGAAGATGGGTGAGAGGTATAAACGAATGGCTGACAAGAGACGTATGACTGGTCCGGACCTGTGTGTGGGTGATCTGGTGTGGTTTTCCACTAAGAATATCAAATTGAGAGTGCCATCTTGGAAACTGGGTCCCAGATTTATTGGTCCGTATAAAATTTCTGCAATGATCAATCCTGTGGCGTTTTGGCTGGATCTTTCGCAGACTTGGAGGATCCATGATGTGTTCCACAGGTCTTTACTAAAAAAATATGTGAGACCGGTGGAACCATCGCCATTGCCTCCTCCTCCTGTTCTAGTCGAGGGAGTTTGAGATCTCCAGGATTCTCGACTCGAGAGTTCTTCGGGGTTCCCTTCAGTACCTGGTGCACTGGAGGGGATACGGTCCTGAGGAGAGGATGTGGGTTACGGTCCTGAGGAGAGGATGTGGGTTCCGGCGTCGGATGTCAACGCCAGCCGACTGGTGAGGGCCTTTCATAGGTCCCATCCGGATAAGGTTGGTCCGGGGTGTCCGGAGGTCACCCGTAGAAGGGGGGGGTACTGTCATGCCCCACTCTGACGATGTGCGGAGGTCGGCCAGGATAGCAGCACGAGTTTAGTGTTTGTTTTGGAGCCGTGCTGGATCCGCCTCTCATCAAGTGCACTGGGTGGGGTCATTAGTTTAAATAGTATACCAGCCCAGTGCTCTGAGCGGATTATACTTATCATTGTGGTCTTGGAAGCTAGGAAGGAAGGTTGGCTGTCTGTTCCAGCTCAGGAAGATAAGTGTTATTTCAAGTTTGGTTGTTTTGTGTCATCTATCCCATCCAGGTTCTGTGCGAGCAGGCTGCTCCTGTTTCCCCACTTCACCATCTCAGGGAATTCAGGGTTTTTTCAGCCCAGGCACGGGGACACCTCATACCTACCTTAAAGGTCTGTAGGTGGGCTGAGCAGTGCAGGGAAAGAGGTCAGGGATTAGCTAGGAGGTGACCCTTCCCGTGTCTCTCGCCCAGAGCCTGGTTGGTGCGTTATCTGTTATACTGAGTGCACGCCCGCCCTGACACAGGCCCTCACCTACAATCTTTTACAGGGTCAGCACACCTGCAGGCCCTCACATGTAATTTTTTAGAGGGTAGGCTCACCTGCAGGCCCTCGCATATAATTTTTTAGAGGGTCAGCTCACCAGCAGGCCCTCACCTACAATCTTTTACAGGGTCAGCTCACCTGCAGGCCCTCGCATATAATGTTTTACAGAGTCATCTCACCTGCAGGCCCTCGCATATCATGTTTTACAGGGTCAGCTCACCAACAGGCCCTCACCTACAATATTTTACAGGGTCAGCTCACCTTCAGGCATTCGCAAATACTTTTTTTAGAGGGTCAGCTTACCAGCAGGCCCTCACCTACAATCTTTTACAGGCTCAGCTCACCTGTAGGCTCTCACATATAATTTTTAGAGGGTCAGCTCACCAGCAGGCCCTTACCTACAATCTTTTACAGGGTCAGCTCACCTGCAGGCCCTCGCATATATTATTTGTAAAGAATAAATCAAGGCAACTGGACGTACTGTAGATTTCTTGAAAACGTTTAACTCGTTCTTCCAACGAGCTTTCTCAATTCTGAGTGTACAAGAATTCTCTGGGAATAAATATGTAACTGAATCAACATCTGGTAATTATACTCAGCATGGGGTCAGAGGTCATTATACCCAGCATGGGGTTAAAGGTGTTGATTCCATTATCCTAATTGGAGTCAGTAGATGATAGACTTCCCAGTAAAGGTGTCAAGACAGCATTGTATGTGGCAGACAATAGATGTTTAACCCCCACCTCTATTCAAGCTTGGCGTCTCCATTTTTACATAGATGGCCTCCTTCACACCTCGTTTGTACCAATCGGCCTCCTTATCCAAAACACGTACTTGACTGTCTTCAAAGGTGTGACCTGCTTCTTTTAGATGTAAGTACACGGCTGAATCTTGACCAGAGGTTTTGGCTCTTCTATGCTGAGCCATACGCTGATGTAGTCACTCAGAATTGAGAAAGCTCGTTGGAAGAACGAGTGAAACGTTTTCAAGAAATCTACAGTACGTCCAGTTGCCTTGATTTATTCTTTACAGATATACCATGACCTGGATAAATGAGAACCTTCACAGACATATTGCAACATTTTGGGGGGGAAACCCTTAAACTTGTACGAGAATATGAAAAGACAGCAAGAAAACTATATGAAACCAGACTATAGAAACCACCTGCGTTTTAACCTCAGATGCCGAAAACAGGGACTGGTACCATGCAGCATCAGTTTGGACTCCACGGTGAAGGGTCACAGAGCTGAGATGGTTCTACAAAAAGCCCAGAAGCAACTACTAAATGAACGGGTACGACAGACCCATTTCACAGTTGAAGCCTTGAAACAAACTATCAGTCAGCTAGAAGAGGACCTGACTTTGCAGCTACCCGCTGAAACGTGGAGGAAAGTAGCAGATTTCACAGTACATGCACAGCTAGCTCAGCACACTAAGAGCAAGGAGAGGCAGAAGAACAAGTTCTGCATTTTGTTATCCCGAACTGCAAACAGCCATACCAGTGAGGAACTGACATGGAGGCGAAAGGAGGAAACAAGGACAGTGCAAAACAAAGAGAAATGGGTGCAGAATCTTTCAGACCGGGTTCTCACCCAGCCTGAGATGGATGTCCTTGCGAAAGGGTTGAATTTCGCAATCACACCAAGAACCATACCAATAGTTGATATTATTTCAGCCATTGAAGCTTCAATCCACAGCAACAAAGTACCACAGGGTGAGGCTGAACAACTTCGCCTTAAAGTGTCTGCAGCTCTGGCCAGTGCCAAACCACCTCCTTCAAACTTGACTAGAGAAGAAAGGAGGGAGGTTACATCCCTGAAGAAAGACACAAACATCACCATCCTGCCTGCGGATAAAGGAAGATGCACGGTTTGTACTTAATACATCTGACTACGATGCCAAGATGACCACAGTCCTGGATGATAGCAACCCATATGAGGCCCTAAGACGAGACCCAACCACTGGCTGCAAGAAGAAGGTTATAGAACCTACTACAACAACTAGAAAAGGACAAAATCATTGATCGGGCCATGTATCATCGCCTCTACCCTGGTGAAGCCCCTCCATGTATTTATGGACTTCCTAAGATACATAATGACGGGACCCCTCTTAGGCCAATTGTCAGCAGCATCAACTCTGTGACCTACAATGTGGCAAAATACTTAGCCAGAATCCTAGCGCCCTTGGTTGGAAACACACAACATCACATACAGAACTCTCAGGATTTCACCACCAAAATACAGAACTTGGTATTGGGCACAGAAGAAGCAATGGTCTCCTATAATGTTACATCCCTCTTCACCTGCATACCCACTACAGAGGCAATTTAAACAGTCAGGAAACAGTTGCTACTAGACAACACCTTAGGCTGCAGAACAGAACTTAGCCCAGACCAAGTGTGTGCCTTACTGGACCTTTGTCTGAGTACCACCTACTTCAAGTATAAGGACAAGTTCTACAAGCAAAAACATGGCTGTGCTATGGGATCGCCAGTCTCATCTATTGTAGCGAACCTGTATATGGAGGAAGTAGAAAGGAAAGCCCTGACCACTTTCAAGGGAATTACACCGAGTCATTGGTTCAGATATGTGGATGACACTTGGGTTAAAATTCATAAACAAGAGTTACAGGCTTTCACCGACCACATCAACTCAGTGGATCATAACATCAATTTCACGCGGGACGATATGCAGAACAACAAACTGGCGTTTCTGGACTGTCTTATAACAGTGGAAGAGGGAAGGAAGCTGGGAATAGAGGTCTATCGAACACCAACACACACAGACCAGTACCTGCTATTTGATTCCCACCATCCTCTAGACCACAAACTGGGAGTCATCCAGACTCTACATCACCGGGCAGAGAAAATCCCCACCAGCACAGAGGCCAAGGCGAAGGAATTCAAACACCTCAGAGGGGCACTTAAAACTTGTGGGTATCCAGTTTGGGCCTTTGTCAAAACAGAAGGAAGGAGAAGAAAGAGCACCAAGACTACCAGTAAGGGAGAGATGCATGACAGACGCAAGAATATGGTTATCCCATATGTAACTGGGGTGCAGCATCAGTTTGGACTCCACGGTGAAGGGTCACAGAGCTGAGATGATTCTACAAAAAGCCCAGAAGCAACTACTAAATGAACGGGTACGACAGACCCATTTCACAGTTGAAGCCTTGAAACAAACTATCAGTCAGCTAGAAGAGGACCTGACTTTGCAGCTACCCGCTGAAACGTGGAGGAAAGTAGCAGATTTCACAGTACATGCACAGCTAGCTCAGCACACTAAGAGCAAGGAGAGGCAGAAGAACAAGTTCTGCATTTTGTTATCCCGAACTGCAAACAGCCATACCAGTGAGGAACTGACATGGAGGCGAAAGGAGGAAACAAGGACAGTGCAAAACAAAGAGAAATGGGTGCAGAATCTTTCAGACCGGGTTCTCACCCAGCCTGAGATGGATGTCCTTGCGAAAGGGTTGAATTTCGCAATCACACCAAGAACCATACCAATAGTTGATATTATTTCAGCCATTGAAGCTTCAATCCACAGCAACAAAGTACCACAGGGTGAGGCTGAACAACTTCGCCTTAAAGTGTCTGCAGCTCTGGCCAGTGCCAAACCACCTCCTTCAAACTTGACTAGAGAAGAAAGGAGGGAGGTTACATCCCTGAAGAAAGACACAAACATCACCATCCTGCCTGCGGATAAAGGAAGATGCACGGTTGTACTTAATACATCTGACTACGATGCCAAGATGACCACAGTCCTGGATGATAGCAACCCATATGAGGCCCTAAGACGAGACCCAACCACTGGCTGCAAGAAGAAGGTTATAGAACTACTACAACAACTAGAAAAGGACAAAATCATTGATCGGGCCATGTATCATCGCCTCTACCCTGGTGAAGCCCCTCCATGTATTTATGGACTTCCTAAGATACATAATGACGGGACCCCTCTTAGGCCAATTGTCAGCAGCATCAACTCTGTGACCTACAATGTGGCAAAATACTTAGCCAGAATCCTAGCGCCCTTGGTTGGAAACACACAACATCACATACAGAACTCTCAGGATTTCACCACCAAAATACAGAACTTGGTATTGGGCACAGAAGAAGCAATGGTCTCCTATAATGTTACATCCCTCTTCACCTGCATACCCACTACAGAGGCAATTTAAACAGTCAGGAAACAGTTGCTACTAGACAACACCTTAGGCTGCAGAACAGAACTTAGCCCAGACCAAGTGTGTGCCTTACTGGACCTTTGTCTGAGTACCACCTACTTCAAGTATAAGGACAAGTTCTACAAGCAAAAACATGGCTGTGCTATGGGATCGCCAGTCTCATCTATTGTAGCGAACCTGTATATGGAGGAAGTAGAAAGGAAAGCCCTGACCACTTTCAAGGGAATTACACCGAGTCATTGGTTCAGATATGTGGATGACACTTGGGTTAAAATTCATAAACAAGAGTTACAGGCTTTCACCGACCACATCAACTCAGTGGATCATAACATCAATTTCACGCGGGAAGATATGCAGAACAACAAACTGGCGTTTCTGGACTGTCTTATAACAGTGGAAGAGGGAAGGAAGCTGGGAATAGAGGTCTATCAAACACCAACACACACAGACCAGTACCTGCTATTTGATTCCCACCATCCTCTAGACCACAAACTGGGAGTCATCCAGACTCTACATCACCGGGCAGAGAAAATCCCCACCAGCACAGAGGCCAAGGCGAAGGAATTCAAACACCTCAGAGGGGCACTTAAAACCTGTGGGTATCCAGTTTGGGCCTTTGTCAAAACAGAAGGAAGGAGAAGAAAGAGCACCAAGACTACCAGTAAGGGAGAGATGCATGACAGACGCAAGAATATGGTTATCCCATATGTAACTGGGGTGTCTGAGAAACTCAAAAGGATTTTTAATAAACATCACATCCCTGTCTGCTTTAAACCCAGCAACACACTGAGGCAACAACTGGTTCACCCCAAAGACCCAATGCCTAAACACAAGATGGACAACATTGTGTAATGAGGAATGCTCAGAACTGTATATCGGCGAAACAAAACAACAACTACATCAGCGTATGGCTCAGCATAGAAGAGCCAAAACCTCTGGTCAAGATTCAGCCGTGTACTTACATCTAAAAGAAACAGGTCACACTTTTGAAGATAGTCAAGTACATGTTTTGGATAAGGAGGCCGATTGGTACAAACGAGGTGTGAAGGAGGCCATCTACGTAAAAATGGAGAAGCCAAGCTTGAATAGAGGCGGGGGGTTAGACATCTATTGTCTGCCACATACAATGCTGTCTTGACACCTTTTTCTGGGAAGTCTTTATCACCCACTGACTCCAATTAGGATAATGGTATCAACACCTTTGACCCGATGCTGGGTATAATTACCTCTGACCCCATGCTGGGTATAATTACCAGATGTTGATTCAGTTACATATTTATTCCCAGAGAATTCTTGTACAGTCACTCAGAATTGAGAAAGCTCGTTGGAAGAACGAGTGAAACGTTTTCAAGAAATCTACAGTATGTCCAGTTGCCTTGATTTATTCTTTACAGATATACCATGACCTGGATAAATGAGAACCTTCACAGACCCCTCGCATATAATGTTTTACAGAGTCAGCTCACCTGCAGGCCCTCGCATATCATGTTTTACAGGGTCAGCTCACCAGCAGGCCCTCACCTACAATATTTTACAGGGTCAGCTCACCTTCAGGCATTCGCATATACTTTTTTAGAGGGTCAGCTCACCAGCAGGACCTCACCTACAATCTTTTACAGGGTCACCTCACCTGCAGGCACTCGCATATAATTTTTTAGAGGGTCATCTCACCTGTAGGCCCTTGCATATAATTTTTTAGAGGGTCAGCTCACCAGCAAGCCCTCCCCCACAATCTTTTAGAGGGTCAGCTCACCTGCAGGCCCTCGCATATAATTTCTTAGAGGGTCAGCTCACCAGCAGGCCCTCACCCACAATCTTTTAGAGGGTGTCACGGCTGAGGATGGGGAAAACCCTCAGCCGTGTGGTATCAGGAGATGTAAGGTCGCTACTTGGCCAGTAACACAGAATTAGGGAGCAGGTCACCTCCTAGAGCTTCCCTAATCTGACCCTGAGTCCTAGCTGCATGAGCCGCCCTTGAAGGTAGGAGGGCTCATGCTCAGGAACCTAGGATCCCTTCTGACCCTCCGACGATCCCTGTACTAGGAGCTGGGTAGACAGCCCGTTCCTCCTGGACACGGAGTAACAGGAGTCTAAAATGGCCAAGCTATAAAGAAAGGGGAACATAAACAGACATATGGCAATGGCAGGTAAGTGCAACTAGAACCACACTTACCTGCCACAGACACACAACCTGGAACCCACGTGCAAGTGCTGCTGTCCACAAACAACACAAAGGACACCGCACACACAGACATCACACGGGAACCCAGGAAACCATATTCTGCAATAAATAAAGACCAAACAAACATCTTCTAAACACCATACATAAACCTATGACCACAAGGGTGGCCCCCACTGGCAGATGGAATACACAGGCGGCTGCTCCAGCTAACCATGGCTGAAGTACCCCTCAGACAAGTGATATTCACTGAGGCTTTATAGGCCCAAGTAGCCACACCCACACAGACACACCCAGTGTTCACACACACAGAAGGGATTTAACCCTTCCAACACCAGGCAAGGGAAGACGGACACTTAAAGGGGAATACACACATAAACAAACACACTTCACCTGTTGCCGCGGGCAACGGCATGCGTGGCAATCATGTCCTGGGCTGAGACACTGCCACCACATGCACACAACACCACACGTTGCCACGGGCAACCAAGTGAAGGGAAGTGTCACAAAACAAGTGACAGAGGGTCAGCTCACCTGCAGGCACTCACATATAATATTTTAGAGGATCAGCTCACCTGCAGGCCCTCGCATATAATATTTTAGAGGATCAGCTCACCTGCAGGCCCTCGCATATAATTTTTTAGAGGGTCAGCTCACCAGCAGGCCCTCACTTACAATCTTTTACAGGGTCAGCTCAGCTGCAGGTCCTCGCATATGTTTTACAGGGTCAGCTCACCAGCAGGCCCTTACCTACAATCTTTTAGAGGGTCAGCTCACCTGCAGGCCCTGGCATATAATGTTTTACAGGGCCAGCTTACCAGAAGGCTCTGACCTACAATCTTTTATAGGGTCAGCTCACCTGCAGGCTCTCACCTACAATCTTTTATAGGGTCAGCTCATCTGTAGGCCCTCGCCAACAATCTATTACAGGGTCAGCTCACCTGCAGGCCCTCGCATATAATTTTTTTAGAGGGTCAGGTCACCATCAGGCCCTCACCTACAATCTTTTATAGGGTCAGCTCACCTGCAAGCCCTCACCTACAATATTTTACAGGGTCAGCTCACCTGCAGGCCCTCGCATACATTGTTTTACAGGGTCAGCGCACCTGCAGGCCCTCACATATAATGTTTTACAGGGTCATCTCACCTGCAGGTCCTCGCATACATTGTTTTACAGGGTCAGCTCACCAGCAGGTCCTCACCTACAATTTTTTACAGGGTCACCTCACCTTCAGGCACTCGCATATAATTTTTTTAGAGGGTCATCTTACCTGTAGGCCCTTGTATATAATTTTTTAGAGGGTCAGCTCACCAGAAGGCCCTCACCAACAATCTTTTACAGGGTCAGCTCACCTATAGGCCCTCACCTACAATATTTTACAGGGTCAGCTCACCTGCAGGCCCTCGTATACATTGTTTTACAGGGTCAGCTCACCAGCAGGCCCTCACCTACAATTGTTTACAGGGTCACCTCACCTTCAGGCACTCGCATATAATTTTTTTAGAGGGTCATCTTACCTGTAGGCCCTTGTATATAATTTTTTAGAGGGTCAGCTCACCAGCAGGCCCTTACCTACAATCTTTTAGAGGGTCAGCTCACCTGCAGGCCCTCGCATATAATATTTTACAGGGCCAGCTCACCTACAGGCCCTCGCATATAATTTTTTAGAGGGTCAGCTCACCTGCAGGTCCTCACATATAATTTTTTAGAGGGTCAGCTCACCTGCAGGCCCTCACCTACAATCTTTTATAGGGTCAGCTCACCTGCAGGCCCTCGCATATAATGTTTTACAGGGTCAGCTCATCAGCAGGCTCTCACCTACAATCTTTTACAGGGTCAGCTCACCTGCAGGCTCTCGCATATCATGTTTTACAGGGTCATCTCCCCAGCAGGCCCTCACCTACAATCTTTTACAGGGTCAGCTCACCTGTAGGCACTCGCATATAATTTTTAGAGGGTCAGCTCACCTGCAGGCCCTCGCATATAATGTTTTACAGGGTCAGCTCACCAGCAGGCCCTCACCTAGAGCACCCGAGCATCCTGAGGTGTTTGCCCCGAGCACCCGATCACTTTGGTGCTCGATCAACACTACTCTTTAACTAACTTCTTCCAAAAGGGAATTTCATCTGGTCATTAAAACCCCTATTTTACATAATTGCCTTACATTTCAAGTTTTTACAGTACAGTTGTCACGATTTAAATTACTTTCCAGCAGATATTTTGTCCTCCTAATGGGTAGATATTTTCATAGCTGCCTTCAGATTCACATATATGGACATTAAAATCCGTAAAAGGCGTTTTCCTATATCTTATGCTACAGTCCTAGTCGGTCTCAGGCCAAACCAGTGCAGACCTGTTGTGCAGCAGCTCTGATATCTTTTGTGCACAACGATCATATGTGATTAGATTATTTAGATTATTTTATACGGTAACAGGCAGCAAAATCCTATGGTATGATATAAAGCATATTCACATGAAAATACATTATGTCTGGAACTTCAGGATCCCCACTTATCAACACAATAAAGGGCAGTGCTGCATCTGCAGTTAGCCCCTGAGGAGCCGGTGCAGAGGATGGGAGTGGTAGTGACCCCCATGGAATGTATTATGGGTACTCCCTCAGGTTCTTGCTTCCTGGGGATGCGTGTGGTAAAAAGGTGATATAAGGAATAAGGCCAGAAGTAGAAGAGTAAGGCCTCTTGCACGCGAACGATACGGATTCGGTCCAGATGCGTTCAGGGAAACTGGCACCACATTTTGCAAGCAAGTTCAGTAAGTTTTGTCTGCAATTGCATTCAGTTGTTCCGTTTTTTTGTGCGGGTGCAATGCGCATTGATGCGTTTTTCACTCGCGTGAAAAAACTGAAGGTTTACAAACAACATCTCTTAGCAACCATCAGTGAAAAACGCATTGCATCCGCACTTGCTTGTGGATGCGATGCGTTTTTCACGCAGCCCTGGCCCCATAGAAGTGAATGGGGCTGCAGAATATAGAACATGCAGCGATTTTCACGCAACGCACAAGTGATGCGTGAAAAAACAACGCTCATGTACACAGACCCATTGAAATGAATGGGTCCGGATTCAGTGTGGGCGCAAAGCATTCGTGTCATGCATTGCACCCGCTCGAAAAACTCGCTTGTCTGAAAGTGGCCTAAACGTTTCTCTTTACTAAGTGCAAAATAAGAGTTATAGTACATCCAGCAGTAGTGTCTACACAGTGCTAGGGAGGCTCGTCCCGGTCACGGCCTGCTATTGGCTGCTGTGCCGTGCAGGGAGCAGGAGCGACAGGGGTGCCGGGGAGCGGGGTAAGCAGGGGCATTGCGAGGGTCTGAAAACATCCATTGCACAAGCCCACTGTGTTAAAATTGCACATTAAAGGCATGCTTAAAGGGGTGTTCTGGTTTACGCAAATGAAGTGCAGCACTGCAGACTGCAGTCATTATATAATACAACATTCGGTAACTTTCCAATATTTGTTAAGGTTTATTTCCTCACCACTGCAGAAATCTTTGCTTAGGCCCTTTAATATTGATGGAATTGGACCTTGGGCAACCCCACAGATCATCCCCCCTTGTACTTGTTCCGCTGATCCGCTGCTTGCAGGCAGCGCAGGCATGAGTTCAGTCACTTCGGTGCGCAATCCCGTCCGGCGGTGGGTCTCGCGGGATCACGCGCCGCAGGACGATTTTACGCCCTGAAGTGACTGAACTCATGCCCGCGCAGCCCGCAAGTAGCGGATCAGCGGAACAAGTACAAGGGAGGTGGGGGGATAATCTGTGGTGGGTTGCCCAGGTCCAATCAATATTAAAGGGCCCTGGAATAGCCAAACAAATAATCAGAAGTAAAGAAATGACTATGTGTTAATAGGTAATGCTGGATTCAAAAGCCCAATATTTGGGAATGAATATTCCTACGAATGCTCGTCCCCGATAATTGGCCCATCTAAATGTGCCACAGATCACCAAGGTTTCAGGTAGACACCAAAATGATAACTTCTGGGCAGCAGATTGTGCTGTCTAAGGTCCCATGCACACAACCGTGCGCCAGCTGTGCCCGTGCTGCAGACCACAAATCGCCACATCCGACAGTCCACACCACAAAACAGTAGTGCATTCTGCTGCCCAGAAAAAATGCAGCTGTATAAGGAGAAACAGCAGCCATCACTCGTCCTCATATTGTGGAGGTGATCACTGCAGGTAAATGTAGCTCTTCACCTCCACTGAATGAGCAGCTGATTGTCGAGAAGGAACGCTTCATCCTTCCGGTTAATTGGCTGCTGGGTGGAGTGTGTAAATCCAGCATTACAGATTTTAAGACACTTGTGACTGACCACTGATTGAAATTTTCATCTAATTTATTTATTTATTTATTTTGACCATCTAGTATCTGTTACCCTTTTGTTTATTTTTATGTATGTTCATTTATACAATGCTTACCCCTTTTGTAGAGAGATTGTAGTCACTCACTTAAGTCAATAATATGTAATGGAAATGAAATTGCTGTTTGGGGGTTTGTTTTAGGCTGAGGCTACATGGCCATCTTGGGCACAACAGGTGTCACATGACCAAAGATCACAGTGTAGCAGTGCAGCCATAAAAATGAAATGGGGTCACAGCGAGACTCCCAAGTTTGCCACAACCGCGACCCCAGAATCGGAAAAAATAAATAAATCCAGCAGGGTTGGATTTTTTGCAATTTTGGGGCCGTGGTTGCAGCAATCTTGCGAGTCGTGCTGTGAAACCATTCATTTTTATGGGTGCATTGCTACAACGCGATTCTTGGTTGCATGATACCTGCAGTGCACCAATAGCCTTAGCCTGAATAAAGACAAAGGGGGGTGATTTGCGTAGCGTGCTACTCCTGTTTTAAGCATAAAGAAAATTGCAAACCCCCTTTTTGCAACGTTTTTTAATGCCTGTGCAACAATATTTTGTCGCATGGGGGGTTTTATGGGCGTTCAACATTTGGGCGTGGTGTGGGAGTGACTGGGGCATGACTGAACATCAGCCCCGGCAAATCTACTAACATTTATGCCTGAAAACAGGTGTAAATGTTGTCTTAAACTACTCTAGTCAGGGAATGGGGTAGTTTTACTGGACAGGTGCACGATGGTGGAGATGCACCTAATTTGATCTGCACCTGTCCCTGGTTTTGGCTCACCATCTCTGATGGAAATCACGAAGTGTGAACTAGTCCTAAAATAAGCAACTATGTTGCAAGTTGTTCCTCTCTTTTAGGCTGGGCGCTCATATCAAGATTAGGCCCTACGTTTTACATATATGTTGATTAAAAAAAGGTTGCAAAAGTATAGCGCATCGTGTTTTTCCATTCTGCCAGCAAAAAACGTATATGTTAACGCATAGTTTTTTTTTTACAGTGGAACTCTATAGTGACAGATGTCATTTTATGGCATCCGCCGTAGCCATCCATTTAAGGCATATAAACTTTAATCATAAAACAAAAATGTGATGTAAACCCAGCCTAAGATTGCAGTTTTACTTTTCATCACCAGATGGCAGTGCAGTAATATCTTTTCTCATACGATCTGCAGCACCACCTAATGTCTACTACCACAGATCTTGTGTTATTGCTTGGAAGGATTCAATCCGGTAGACAAAGTGTTAGGCCACTGTTATCAAACATGTAGAAAAAAACGCTTCGCTCTACTTATAACAATTTCTCTAAGGTAAATTTATTGACCAAACTTCACAGCAATTTATCGGCTTGCAGAGAAGTCTTTATTAAGCCTGGGTTGAGTTTTGCCGTTTAAAAGGACGCCACAATGAAAAAAATGTATGGGCTTATATGTAAACATTTGATGTATTTTTTTTAATCCACTCCATGTACTCTACCTCCTTTTTCTGGCTGTTTAATTCCCTCCTTTGTTTGCATGGCAAACAGCATCACTTGACTTTCTCGCTGTCATACTGTTATCCTAATTCCACTAATCTACTATTTTGCAAACAGATAACATATTTCCTTTTCAGCAGCAGTAAACTGGCAATGGGTTACTTTAGGCCTGTTTCACACTAGCGTTATTAGCTCCAGCAGGCTGTTCCGGCAGAGAACAGCCTACCGGAGCTCTCTGGTTTCGGCATAGCCGGATGTTACTTCCTTTGCTGGCTGGATTCATTTTTCTATCACATTATATACTGCTCATCCATGGTTACGATCACCCTGTAATCCTTGCACACTATAGCAAAAAATGTTGACCTTTCTGGTGACTGGGTCCGTGGGAGCGCACATAGACTGGTACTTTTTTTTTTATAGTATGCAAGTCCAACCACCACTGATGGATTTCAGGGTGGTCGTAACCATGGCAACAAGCAGTGTATAATGAGATAGAAAAATTCATCCAGCCAGCAAAGGAAGCAATATGGAGAATCACAATACATTAGTAGGTGCCTTGCATTAACTTTCTCTACATGAAACCCCTTTAAGACTAGGGCTACATGACGACATGAGTCGCACGACATATAGGCTACAACTACACTGCAACATGTGTCATGCAAGGGATTATTTAATACTGGGACATTATGGGGACACAATGGGGAAGGGGGAGAGGAGCACTATGGGTGCATCTACTGGGGGCACTAAGAAGGGGTGTTTTATACTTTTTCAGGGGCATTATGAGGGCATCTACTGAGGGCTCAGTATAGGGGCATTTTATACTGGGACGCATTATGGAGGGTACTATGGGGAAGGGGAAAAGAGGAGCTCTATGGGGGCATCTACTGGGGGCACTATATAGGGGCATTTTATATTGGCACACATTAATGGGGGACACTGAGGGAATCTACTGGGGCACTTTATAGGGTCATTTTATACTGGCACATTATGGGGGCACTATGGGGAAGGGGGAGAAGAGCACTTTGGGGGCATTATAAAGGGGTATTATATACTGGCACACATTATGTGGGCACTAAGGGGACATTAGCTCAACTGGGGGCACAAACTGGGTATTTTTTGTACTGGCACACAGAACAGGGGCATTTTTGTACTAGTACACATAAAGGGGCATTTTTTTTTACTGTTGCTCATTTTTCTACTGTTACATTATAAGGATAATTATTACTACTGGGGGGCATTGTGGTGGGCTTAATTACTACAGGGGAACTATGGGGAACACGATTACTAGTATGGGCACAATGAGAGCTTTATTACTTCTGGGGCACAGTGGGGACATGTCGGGGGCACTGTAGGGGCACTATTACTACCAAGTGCACTTTGCCTGAGAATTATTACTATCGGTGGGACTTTTGGGAGCACCATTACTGTGGGGGACATCCTCGCACAGTATCAGTTTAGCTGTTATTTTTGGGGGACATTATGTTTACACTATTGGTGTCAGGGACGCTATTTGCTGGGCGCAGTTAATTTAGGACACTGCGTACCAATAATTATTGAAGGGCACTATCTGCATGGTACGAGTATTATCAGAGAGTTTACCTGTTTCTGCAGTATAATATTGGAGAGCACAGCAGGCACAGTATTGGAGGTGGTAGGAGGATGATGGAAAAGCAGGAAACTAAAAGGTCTTTTTGTCAAATGGCAGGGACCAGAGATGGGTGAAAAATTATTATGGTGGAGTCTGAATGGAGAAGATGACAGAGAAAGTCTACATCAGAGGCGCTGTATTACCCTGTATTTTTTTTGTAGTGATATATGTAATGTTAGGAGGGAAGGCGTTAGGTTGAGAATTTGGTATAGGGATTGGGGGAGGAGGGGTACTGTTTCCATTTTCGCCTCAGGCAGCAGAAAGGCTAGGTGCACCCCTGCACATAGAAGCTCTGTGGAGATAAGCTGTCTGAAAGGACTATATAGGTCTGGACATATATTAGAAAACACCCTGGCCAGCTATAATAAAAATACCACATCCTGCTGGGTATATTGTGGAAATCATAACTGTGAGTACAGCAACCTGTAGAAAAGCTACAGAACTGATATTGGGGGCTGCCACATGGTTGCATAGCGAAAAGTGTTGCACCCCTATTTCTGGATGCTTATGCTAAAGCCAGCTAGAGAACTGCAGTGTGAGACAATTTAAAGAGACCTAATGACCTATTAGCTACTTCTGCAGTGAAGTAACATGTGAGATCTGTAAAATTGCAAAGCTGTGTAAGAATTGCCAGTCCATGCATGCTGAGAACTGCAACTTATTTGTGCTTAAATTTTGCAGTACAGCCTCATCATTGTCTCCACTGCTGCAGGGGATCCTGCCTTGCACCTCACAATTCTTCACCATCAAGGGCACCTCTAACCACCATCAGGCAGAAGAACCCCTATCACTGCATAGCCCAGGAGAGTGTTAGGGTGAGTAACCTGTGAGATCTTAAGGAATTTGCACTTTGTGTAAGAACTGCCAGTCCATGCTGAGAACTACAGTATGACTAACATAGCTGAAATCAGGCACAGATTGGCCATAGATCTTACAGGGAAATTTCCCGGTTGGCCGATGCCCAGGGGGCCCCCTGGGCCCTCCTAACAGCCAGCCAGTGTAAGTTTTTGGGGATGTATTTTGTACTGCTGGCATTGCTGGTATTGCTGGCCCTGCCTTCCATCAATTAGACCCGACTACAAAACAGGGCCACTTTTAGTATTTTTTCCAGGGCCACTTTAAGTTCCCAGTGTGCCCCTGGCTAAAATAGATTCTTCAGTAAAGAACTCTTTTGCTATTAACCCAGTGTCATTTTTGTCTGCACTGACACACTGCAGCAATATCCTTACATCTGCTGTCTTCCAGGGACCCAGCCTTGTACCTCACAGCACCCATCAACACCAAGGGCACCTCAAACCACCACCAGGCAGGAGAAGCCCCAACACCATGATATGCCCAGAATAGGAAAAAAAAAAGGTGTACCCTTCCCATGACTACATTGTCCAGTGGAGTGAGTAACAACTCAAACCACTACTCTTGCTACTAGCACTCCTATCATCTCCTCTCCTGGGGCGCAGGACTTTTTTCCATCTAAACTAATGGATTACAGATGGAAATGGCCGCTGTCAGTAGCATGAATAAGAGAAGTATATGATTATGTTTGTTTTCCTATATTGTGTCCGTTCACTGTTATGCCCCCACTGCACCCCTTCACAGTAGTTATGCCCATATTGTGCCCCTTCACAGTATTTATGCCTCCATTATGCCCCCTCACAGTAGTTATCCCTTCATTGTGCCCCTTCACCGTAGTTATGCCCTCATTGTGCCCCCCCTTAAAGTAGTTATGCCTTTATTGTGCCCCTTTTCACAGTAGTTATGGCCTCATTGTGCCCCCCTCACGGTATTTATGCCCTCGGTGCACCCCTTCACAGTAGTTATCCCCACATTGCACCCCTTCACATTATTTATGCCCCATTGTGCCCCCTCACAGTAGTTATCCCCTCATTGTGCCCCCTTCACAGTAGGTATGCCCTCATTGTGCCCCCCTCACAGTAGGTATGCCCTCATTGTGCCCCCTTAGGGTAGTTATGCCTTCAGTGCACCACTTCACAATAGTTATGCCCACATTGTGCCCCTTCACAGTATTTATGCCCCCATTGTGCTCCCTCACAGTAGTTATCCCCTCAGTGTGCCCCCTTCACAGTAGTTATGTCCTCATTGTGCCCCTTCACAGTATTTATGCCCCCATTGTGCCCCCTCACAGTAGTTATCCCCTCATTGTGCCCCCCTCACAGTAGTTATGTCCTCATTGTGTTCCCTCACAGTAGTTATGCCCACATTGTGCCCCCTCATAGTAGTTATCCATTTACTGTGCCCCTTTTACAATAATTATCCATTCACTGTGCCCCCTTCAGAGTAGTTATGCCCTCATTGTACTCTCTCACAGTAGTTATGCCCTGTCTGTGCCCCCTTCAGAGTAGTTATCCCCTCATTGTGCCCCCTTCACAGTAAGTATGCCCTCAATGTGTCCCCTCATGGTAGTTATGCCCTCAGTGCACCCCCTCACAGTAGCTATGTCCTCAATGTGTCTCCTTCACAGTAGGTATGCCCTCATTGTGCCCCCTCACGGTAGTTATGCCCTCAGTGCACTCCTTCACAGTAATTATGCCCACATTTTGCCCCTTCACATTATGTATGCCCCCATTGTGCCCCCTCACAGTAGTTATCCCCTCATTGTGGCCCCCTCACAGTAGTTATGTCCTCATTATGTTCCCTCACAGTAGTTATGCCCACATTGTGCCCCCTCACAGTAGTTATCCATTCACTGTGCCCCCTTTATAGTAGTTATGCCCTCAGTGTGCTCCCTCACAGTAATTATGCCCTGTCTGTGCCCCCTTCAGAATAGTTATGCCCTCACTGTGCCCCTCACAGTAATTATGCCCTCATCTTGCTACCCCTCGCAGCAAATATGCCCTCTCTGTGCCCCCATACCAGTTATGCCCCATCACAGTAGCAATGCCCTCTTTGTGCTCCCTTTACAATAGTAATACCCTCTCTGTGCCCTCTTCACAGTAGTAATGCCCTCTCTGTGCCCCCTTCACAGTTGTAATGCCCTCTCTGTGCCCCTTTCACAGTAGTAATGCCCTCTCTGTTGCCTTTTCACAGCAGTAATGCCCTCTCTGTGCCCCTTTCACAGTAGTAATGCCCTCTCTGTGTTTTCTTCACAGTAGTAATGCCCTCTCTGTGTCCCCTTCACAGTAGTAATGCCCTCTCTGTGACCGTTTCACAGTGGTATTGCTCACAATGTAGCCCCTCAGTGTTAATAAAATGAAAAAAAAGTAACTGCTCACCTTGTCCCATTCCTGATGATCAAACTCAGCACTCCCCTGCAGGCAGGGCCGGTGCAACCATATAGGCGAACTAGGCGTTCGCCTAGGGTGCCGGCCTGCTGGGGGCGCCCTGGTGGGCTCCCCCTGACTGGGGCTGCAGCCCTGGGCGAGCTGCTCTTGAGCCACCCCCAGCGCCGTTACAGGGGGGCCAGGAGGTGGAGGTCCTTCTTAAATATGGCAGAGCAGGCATCTGCTTACCCTGATGGCAGGTGCCTGCTCTGACAGTAAATTACCGGAGGAGAGGAGGAGGGCGGCAAGGGAGGCTGTTCTAGCAGCTCCCCACTCCTCCCTGTGATGCCGGAATATGACGTCATTCCGGCCCCGGCATACTAAACTGCGCGCTGGAGGACTGAGGAGCTGCACCACACTGGACCCCAGGGAGGTGAGTGTTTAGGTGTTTGACTGAGTGAGTGTCTGCCTGTGTATTTATGTCAGTGAGTGAGTGTATGTATGTCTGTCTTTCTGTCAGTAAATGTATGTGTGTCTGTCATTGAGTGTCTGTGTGTGTATGTCAGTGAGTGAGTGTATGTCAGTGAGTGTGGATGTCTGTCGGTCAGTAAGTGTATGTTTGTCTGCCAGTGAGTGAGTGTCTGTCAGTGAGTTTCTGTGTGTGTGTGTTTCAGTGGGTAGGTGTATGTCTGTCAGTGAGTGAGTGTGTGTCTGTCTGTCAGTTAGTGTATGTGTGTCTGTCAGTGAGTATGTCTGTCAGTGAGTTTCTGTGTACGTCATTCAGTGAGTGTCTGAGTGCGTGTCTGTCTGTCAGTGAGTGTATGTCTTTCTGTCAGTGAGTGTATGTGTGTCTGTCAGTGAGTGTATGTGTTCGTCATTCAGTGAGTGTTTGAGTGCATGTCTGTCTGTCAGTGTGTGTGTGTGTCTGTCAGTGAGTGAGTGACATGAGGAGGCGGCAAAAATCCTTGCACCGGCCCTGGCTGCAGGCACAGATCACGCTGCAGCACTGTGTGGGAGGAGTGCACCTGCAGATTCCAAGGCCTTTAGGCTCCTCTGACACAGGAGCGATCTGTGCCTGAAGGAGGAAAGGAGCACACGGAGCTGAGCAGTCAGTAAGTGAAAGGACCACCAGCTCCCCAGTGCTCTAGTACTCTGTATTGATGGAAGCGCTCATTGCATCTGGCACCCGCCTGACAGCTGGCACCCCCCTGACAGCTGGCACCCCCTCCCCCATGGCACTACACTTGGGATAATGCACACAATGATGTCTCAGTGGTGGTAGAACAAGCACCATTAAAGCTACAGCACAGGCATAATGTTCACAATGATGTCACAGCAATAAGGCTCACAGTGATATCACAATAGTATGATACTACACATGGTGATGTACAGAAATAGATTCAGTGATGTCACAGCACAGAAATGATGCAAAAAGTAATCTACTCTTTCATCATCCATATACATCCCAAACTGTCCAAATGTGAGTGAGTGAGATGGACCCCCTTAGTTATTGGGCCACATAGCAGCTGCTATGCCTGCTACCCAGGTAGCTAAGCTCATGATAATGCTGTCTTCTTATGTGGCAAAATGGCTTTTGGGCGCCCTTAGGCACAAGGACTGGGTGCAACAGCTGCCTCTGCACCCCTATTGCTCACTAGAGATTCCTGATCGCAAGATTGCAACCCCAAAATCAGCAAATAAAATAACAATTTTTCATGTAGTTTTTCACTTGGCCAGCAGAGGGAGACCAAGCATCAGTCTTATTCCATTGATCGCCCCACAGGACTGTTACAAAGTGTAAGTATAGGAGCCTAAATGACAACTGAAACCTGCCAAACTTCTAGCTGAAGGAGGATTCAGTTTCTGGCCCACGGACCTCACAGATGTGGGAAATATATTACCTGTGCCTCTTAATAAATTGATTACATCTTTTGCCAGAAGGCTTTTACTTAGACTGGCATGTGGAACGCCAGTCTTTAGTGAATGACCCCCACTGAAATAAATGAAGAATTAAAACAAAAAGGGAAAATTTATCAATTGCTTGCCAAATGGTGAACAAAAGTTGTACATCCTGGTGTAAGTCTTATTTGCTTATTTCTCAACCTTCTCGTCACTTTTCCAAAAAGCACTGGGCAGCTGAACGAGCGCAGTTTGTCTGCATTGTTAATGGCTGCGCTGCCCCTTCAGTACCGCATGGGCATTAACAATGCAGACTGACTAAGGGTCCATTCACACGTCCGCAATTTCGTTCCGCATTTTGCGGAATGGAATTGCGGACCCATTCATTTCTATGGGGCAGCATGATGTGCTGCCCGGATCCGAAATTGCGGATCCGCACTTCCGGGTCCGCAATTCCGATCCCGAAAAATATAGAACATGTCTTATTCTTGTCCGCAATTGTGGACAAGATTAGGCATTTTCTATTAAGTGCCGGGGATGTGCGGTCCGCAAAATGCGGAACGTACATCACCGATGGATCCGCAAAACACACACGGACGTGTGAATGGACCCTAAACCGTGTGGTTTTCATTAGTTTAATTACAGACCGTTGTGCCGCTGCAACTGCATTGTACTGGACCCCAGTGCGGCTGACATATGGTCATACCCTAATTACACCGGAAACTGGAATAAAGAATAGCACAAATCTACACCAACATGTAGAAACTCAGAGACTGTGATTTCTGGTGCAAAGACAAAAGCAGAGATGTCACATATTTATTAGTACCTAGCGGGCACTTGCATTACGGTCAAATGTGCACTACCAGCCACTGAGCTGCCAGGGTTAGGGCTCATGCACAGGAACGTGGTTTGGTTCCGCATCCGAGCCGCATTTTTTGCTGCTCGGATGGGGCCACAAAAGATGCGGACAGAACACAGAGTGCTCCGTTCCGCGGGGCCGCAAAAAAAATTGAACATGTCCTATTCTTGTCCATTTTGCGGACAAGAATAGGCATTTTTTATTATGGGCGGCCCATTCCGTAAGTTGTGGAACGCACACAGGCGGCATCCATGTTTTGCGGATCTGCAATTTGAGGACCGCAAAACACGGAGCGGTCGTGTGCCTGAGCCCTTAGAGGAACGCTAAACCTAAAAACAGTTTGCAGGATTTTCTGAATGTTCTTGAAAGAAACAGTCTTCTGTTCTTTCCTTCTGATCCCTTCCATTTTGGACCATACATTGTAGACAAGACAGCACTACTCACTGTATTATTCCAGTTCTTCCGTTTGGTGGCAGTGCCTGCAGCGTTGAATTCTGGCCTCCCGAACTCCTTGATTACTTGCAATATAATGGAAAACTGCGGCACTCCGATATCTTAGAAATTATCTCCTTTATTTCACCGAGACAGCGACATTTCGACCTGCTTGATAAAGACCTAGCTGGTCGAAACGTCGCTGTCTCGGTGAAATAAAGGAGATCATTTCTAAGATATCGGAGTGCCGCAGTTTTCCATTATATTCCATTTTGGACCGACACACTGCTGAGTGATGGGGCTTATTTAATGGGTTAAAAATGCAACACAAAGGTCAAAAAGCCCCAATTAACAACAAAAAAAATGCATGGTTGTGTTGCGTTTAATATTCTTGACAAAAAAAGCTGAAAATATGCCAGTAAACACCAAAAACACAAAACGCATCAAAAAAAGGGCAAAAAGGATGTGACAGAGAATAAGGCCTCATGCACAAGAACATATATTTTGTCTGCATCCAATCCGCATTTTATGTGGTTCAGATGCGAACCCATTCAATTCAATGGGGCCACAAAAGATGCAGACAGCATACCCTGTGCTGTACACATCCATATGTCCTCCTCTTTATGTTCACATTACGGACAAGGATAGGACTATTCTATTATGGGCCGGACATTCCGATCCGCAAAATGGGGAACGTACATAGCCTATGTCTGTGTTTTGCAGATCCGCAATTTTCGAACCGCAAAATGGCTACGGTCGTGTGCAGGAACCCTAAGGCCTCTTTCACACAGGCATCGCGGGTGAGGGCCGGATAGGATGCGGGGGCGTTCAGGAAAATTCTTTGCGTTCTTCAGTTTTTTTCGCGCGAGTGCAATGTGTTTTGCACGCACGTGATAAAAAAACTGGATGTTTGGTACCCAGACCCGAACCCAGACTTCTTCACTGAAGTTCGGGTTTGGTGTTCCGTAGATTTTATTATTTTCCATTATAATAGGGTTATAAGAGAAAATAATAGCATTTATTAATTCAGTCAAATGTCAATTGAATGTTAAAAAATAATAAAAACATTCCTCACCTCATCCACTTGATCGCGCAGCCGGGATCCTCTTCTTTGTTCTTCTTGAAGGACCTGCAAAAGGACCTTCGCTGACGTCATCGCGCTCACCATGTGGTGTCAGTGCAGATCCCCATTCATTGTCAATGGCGACAAAACGTAACTGAACAGAATGGAATGCTCCAAAATGCATTCCGTTCTGTTTGGTTACGTTCCCATACAGGGGAGCAAACCGCAGCAAGCAAAATGGATCCGGCATGACCCACAATGCAAGTTAATGGGGACGGATCAGTTTTCTTGGACACAATAGAAAACGGATCCGTCCCCTGTTGACTTTCAATGGAGTTCATGACAGATCCACCCTGTCTATGTTAAAGATAATACAACCGGATCCGTTCATAAGGGATTGTATTATAACGGATCCAGCAAAAACACTGGTTCTGGAAGTAGCCTTACTTGCCAGACAAATGCTACACATCTACAGGGTGGGCCATTTATATGGATACACCTTAATAAAATGGGAATGGTTGGTGATATTAACTTCCTGCTTGTGGCACATTAGTATATGTGGGGGGGAAACTTTTCAAGATGGGGGGTGACCATGGTGGCCATTTTGAAGTCGGCCATTTTGAATCCAACTTTTGTTTTTTCAATAGGAAGAGGGTCATGTGACACATCAAACTTATTGGGAATTTCACAAGAAAAACAATGGTGCGCTTGGTTTTAACGTAACTTTATTCTTTCATGAGTTATTTACAAGTTTCTGACCACTTATAAAATGTGTTCAATGTGCTGCCCATTGTGTTGGATTGTCAATGCAACTCTCTTCTCCCACTCTTCCAAACTGATAGCAACACCGCAGGAGAAATGCTAGCACAGGCTTCCAGTATCCGTAGTTTCAGGTGCTGCACATCTCGTATCTTCACAGCATAGACAATTGCCTTCAGATGACCCCAAAGATAAAAGTCTAAGGGGGTCACTGGATATGCGAAATTGCTACATGATGATGTGTTTCCCTCTTTATGCACTGAAGCTGGCACGTTCCCTGAGTTTTTCCAGCAAGATGGTGCACCACCACATTATGGGTGTCAGGTCCGAGCATTCCTAGATGAACAGTTTCCTGGAAAGTGGATTGGTCGTCGTGGGCCAGTTGAATGGCCCCCAAGGTCTCCCGATCTGACCCCCTTAGACTTTTATCTTTGGGGTCATCTGAAGGCAATTGTCTATGGTGTGACGATACGAGATGTGCAGCACCTGAAACTACGGATACTGGAAGCCTGTGCTAGCATTTCTCCTGCGGTGTTGCTATCAGTGTGTGAAGAGTGGGAGAAGAGAGTTGCATTGACAATCCAACACAATGGGCAGCACATTTAACACATTTTATAAGTGGTCAGAAACTTGTAAATAACTCATGAAAGAATAAAGTTACGTTAAAACCAAGCACACCATTGTTTTTCTTGTGAAATTCACATGACCCTCTTCCTATTGAAAAAACAAAAGTTGGATTCAAAATGGCCAACTTCAAAATGGCCGCCATGGTCACCACCCATCTTGAAAAGTTTCCCCCCTCACATATACTAATGCGCCACAAACAGGAAGTTAATATCACCAACCATTCCCATTTTATTAAGGTGTATCCATATAAATGGCCCACCCTGTAGTATTGCAGCTCAGCTTTATTTAGGGGCCATTTACATGTCCGCAAGTTTTTTGCAAACAGCACATGTCCGGTCCTGTGATAGAAATGCCTATTCTTGTCTGTGGCTGCGACAGTGCCAACGCCAAAATACTTTGTATGTTATAGCTTATTTATTTTAAGGTCTGATCTACGGTCTGATATGAGAGGTCTAACATGGAGGTCTTATATGAGGGAGGAGTCTGATGTGGAGTCCTGATTTGAGGTCTGATACTGGGGTCTGATTTGAATTCTGATATGGGGGTCTGATTTGAGGTCTGATATGGCAGTTTTATCTGAGGATCTGATATTGGGAGGTCTGATCTGAAAGGTAAGGTGGTATTTTTTGTACTGGTGCACAATATAAGGGGGTCGTTTTTGTATTTTTGCAAATTTAGCAATTCCCGGGCTTTTAGCTCTCCTCCCACAGCTACCAGCGCGATGTGCGGCCTGTTTGGGGAGCGCCGGGGCTCAGAAGAACAGTGAAGCAGGGTGCGGAGAGGGCTCCTTGCTTCACTGTGGAAACAAACAGCCCAGCAGTGACAAGAACTTCCGGGTGGGTGCGCGCGCCTCCCCCCTGCCTCTGCGCCCACCCTTGCCTCTGCACCCGGGGCGCATATTATACATGTTTTAAGAGCGCTGTCAGAGTGCTCCCGTTACATATGAGTGTAGCAGGCCTACTCCGGGCCACCTGCACTGTGAATGTTTACATGGTGTGTTCAATAAAAACATGGTAACATTTAATTCTTTGTGTGTTATTAGTTTAAGCAGACTGTGATTGTCTATTGTTGTGACTTAGATGAAGATCAGATCACATTTTATGACCAATTTGTGCAGAAATCCATATAATTCCAAAGGGTTCACATACTTTTTCTTGCAACTGTATATATTTACTATGTGCAGGACCATCTTTAACGCGGGGCAAAAGGGTCATCTGCCCCAGGCCCAGTTGCTCCTGGGGGGGCCAAGGCAGCTGCCTCTTGAGCCCCACTGGCCAGTGGTGTAGCGTGGGGTGGCCGTTACCCCGGGCGTAAAATTCCAGGGGGCGCTAGCAGGGCCGCACTGCCAATTAGGCAAAGTGAGGTGATGGCCCCAGGCGGCGCGGCCCTTGTGACAAGTGGGGGCGGCGGCAGGGCACAGGGAGATGAGCGCTTCCATTGTGGAAGCGCTCATCTCCATAGTCATCTGTATCGCCGTCCTCAGAACAGCAATACAGATAGATGTGCTGCAGTGGGGCAGGGGAGGGAGAGGCGTTTCCTTTCCCAGTTCCTCTGATAGGAAGCAATGACGTCATCGCGCCGCCTGAGCCGTACAGCGCGGGACACAGGCCGGAAGAGCCCTGCATCACATTGCTGCCTGCCTGATGGAGGTAAGTATAAGTGTTTATTTTTTATATATGGTACTACTTACTGGCACATGATTGGGGGGCATCTATGGGGGCACTTGTTACTGGCACATGATTGGGGGGCATCTATGGGGCCCTTGTTACTGGCACATAATTAGGGGCATCTATGGGGGCACTTGTTACTGGCACATGATTGGGGGGCATCTATGGGGGCACTTGTTACTGGCACATGATTGGGGGCATCTATGGGGGCACTTGTTACTGGCACATGATTGGGGGCATCTATGGGGGCACTTGTTACTAGCACATGATTGGGGGGCATCTATGGTGGCACTTGTTACTGGCATATTATTGGGGGGCATCTATGGGGGCACTTGTTACTGGCACATGATTGGGGGGCATCTATGGGGGCACTTGTTAGTGGCACATGATTGGGGGGCATCTATGTGGGTACTTGTTACTGGCACATGATTGGGGGGCATCTATGGGGTACTTGTTACTGGCACATGATTGGTGGGCATCTATGGGGGTACTTGTTACTGGCACATGATCGTGGGGCATCTATGGGGGTACTTGTTACTGGCACATTATTAGAGGGCACTGTGGGGGAACTTCTTACTGGCACATTATTGGTGGCACTTTTTACTGGCATATTATTGGGTGGAACTATGGGGGCATCTATGGGGGCACTTCTTACTGGCACATTATTGGGGGCACTATGGGGGCATCTACCGAGGCCACAAAGAAGGAGTATTTTATATGGGGGAAGGGGGGAGAGGAACACTATGGGGCTTCCACTGAGGCCACAAAGAAGGGGTATTTTATATGGGGGGCTCTGTATAGGGGCATTTTATACTAGGGCACATTATGGTGGGTACTATAGGGAAGGGGAGAGAGGAGTACTATGGGCTTATCTATGGTGGGCACTAAAATGGGGTATTTTATACTTGCAAATTATGGAAGACACTGAGGGCATCTACTGGGGCACTATATATGGGGCATTTTATACTGGTACATTATGGGGGCACTAGGAAGAAGGGGGGAGAGGAGCACTATGGGGGCATTTACTGGGGGCACTATATAGGGGTATTTTATACTGGCACTTATGGGGGCACTATGGGGACATTTGCTCAACTAGGGGCATTAAAAGGGGGTATTTTTTGCACTGGCACATTAAAAGGAGAATTATTACTACTGGGGGGCATTATGATGGGCTTTATTACTACTGGGGTTCTATAGGGAACATGATTACTAGTATGGGCACTATGGGAGCATTATTACTTCTGGGGCACATTGGGGACATGTTGGGGGCCCTGTAGGAGCACTATTACTACCATGTGTGCTCTAGTAGAGAATTATTCCGATTGGTGGGACTTTTGGGAGCACTATTATTGTGGGGGCACCTTGGCACAGTATCAACTTACCACAATTATTTTTGGGGGACGTTATATTTACACTATTAGTGTCAGGGGCACTATTTGCTGGGCGCAGTTATTTTAGGGTACTGTGTGCCAATAATTATTGAAGGGCACTATCTGCATGGTACTACTATTATCAGGGGGTTTATCTATTTCTGCAGTATAGTATTAGGGACTACAGCGGCACAGTATTGGGGGTGGTAGGATGATTTGTCCAAAAGATGGGAGGATGATGGAAAAGTAGTAAACTAAGATTTTGTTTGTCAAACTGCAGAGACTAGAAATGGCTGAAAAATGGTGGTCTGGTCTGAAGGTCTGAAAGGAGAAGATGAGGAAAGAGAACATCTACATCAAAGAGACGTCACTGGATGTGGCGCTGTATTACCATGTATGTAGGGGTGGATGGAGGGGGTTAGTAGTACAGTACTATCTGTACATTGTAAAAAAAAAAGTAATCTGCAAAATGCTATATATTTGTGTCAGAAGTCGTGCTTTTTTAATTTTTAGAATAATGATACAGCCATTTTATTTGATACTTTTGTGCTGATTCTTTTTTTTCTCTCTATATTAAGGGACACTATAGTCATACCTTTAGTGCCACTCATCATTATTAAAGTTTACTGCTCTACAAGGTGTGTGGATTTTTGTGTGAGTTGTGGTGGAAGGTGTGATTGCATGCTAGGGTGTGGGAAGGCGGGATCCAGGGGGCCCAAGTAAATTCTTGCCCAGGGTCCAATCAATATTAAAGACGGCCCTGACTATGTGCAGTATATTCTGTGCTGGCACAAGGCGTACAACTTTCCTCCCACTGACATTTCATCTTCTAGATAGTATCTGCCATGAAAAAACAACTGCATAGGACTGATATTACACTGCAGTTCTTGAGAATCTGATCGGGTGTTTTCTCCTTAATTCTTTCAGGCTGCTATGGTACATAATGAAAACAATGAGTGGGAGAAGAATGGGGATGCGCATCCTGTGTACAGACATATTTTGCATGCAAATTGCTGGGTTTTTACAAAAAATGCAGTGTTTTAAAAGAGAAGTTCCTGTAGTGTAATGATTAAAGGGAACCTGTCTTCAACTTCATGCTTCTCTCACTGATGGTAACATGAAGTAGCAGCAGACGCGGCGATTTCAGTCATACATTTATCATCATCAGCTAAAAGTAAGTGGTTGCCATGAACCAGCTTTATAATCACCATAGCCTGGGCAGGGAAAAGAGTCATGGCTGCCTGAGAAGAGTCATGGTCAGGGCACTTCCACATTAGCACTATTAATTCCGTCCTTGTGCTTCGCTATAGGAGCAGAAGAACGAATATAACTGATAGGAATGGAGCCTAGCAGATCCCATTCACTATCATGGCACCCGTTTGGGGGGGGGGGGGGACATTTTTATTATCTGTTTTTAGCATGCGTTAAAAAATGGGTATTAAAGGGGTTTTCCCATCTCAGACAATGGAGGCATATCGCTAGGATATGCCCCCATTGTCCGATAGGTGCGGGTCCCTACACTGAGAATAGAGCCCCGAAAGTTGTGGAGGGTGCACTGCGCATGCGCAGCTGCCCTCCATTCATTTCTATGGGGCCGCCGAAAATAGCCGAGTGCTGGCTCACTATTTCCGTCGGCCCCATAGAAAAGGATTGGGAGCGGTGGCCGCGCAAGCGCTGTGCGGTCCCAATCACTACTATGGGGAGAGAGCTTGGGGAAAATCCAGGGTCATCCGGCCACCACCTTCCCCGCTCTATTTGCAGTACGCCAGTCCTGCAGGGTGAGCGAATGTGAGGTCACAGAGGTAGTTAACAAACCGAGGGTTGCTCTTGGTACTCACAGTTTTTATATACCCTGGGCAGGCGTACAGCAGTGATGGAGAGGCTGGCACATGGATCCTCTGGGGCACTCTCTGTGTATAGGGACCAGGCCAGGTGATAGGTGAGGTGCCCTGGGTGTTGTAGGTTTAGTGCGCCTGTGGCAAGATCCTTAAAGTTCGTGACGCCAGTGCCGGTAACGGTGGCACACCAATTTATTGTAGGAATAACTGAGGTACACAAAGTTGCAGTGAACCAGAACTTCTTTTTACTGAACAGTCCAACTATATACAGTCTTCAGTTAGTTCCATATGTATAATGTTGAATACAGGCAGGCTTCATACAAATGGCAGGCAAAGTCTTTGCAAGATACTCAGAGGGTATAACACTTACAGATCAGGCTGTACTTTCCTCAGATCCTGTCTGGCTTTCACCAAGGCCCGTATGCCCTATTGCTGGCTTTATCCTTGGGTAGGGGAACCTTCCTCTGGTATATATCTTCTTGCTTTAAATATCCTTCTGCCCTTCAGCTTTCTATTTGGCTGGATAAAAGTGGCTCTGCTCTGTACTTGATAAGGTGCTAGATATCCTCAGGAGGGAACCTCTTCTCCTGGAAGCAAGCTAGGAGCCTGGACTATCTAGCTGCATGTCAGAAGCTGCTTCCCAGCTATCTCCTGGTTAAAGTGCACACTGGCTTCAGTTCTGACTACACACCCACTCTCTCTGGTCTGGACCTGACTATATATACTAGGGGGTTCCCTAGCTCCCTCTACTGCCTAGAAGGAGGAACTACACCCCTAACAGGCCTAGTACACAGGAGATAACATGACATTATACATTACAATGCAATATAAAATACCATAACCATGCTCCACAGGAGGTTGAGAACAACGTGACCCAATTGACCCTTGAGTAATGCCCACCCTTACGTAGTGGGACACTACACATTCTCGGTGTAGGTGCGGGTCCCAGAGGTGATATGTCCCTATATGTGTATAGGCCCATAGACTGCAATGGTTCTGAAAACTGCCCTGTGACATTATTAGTGTTGAGCGAATCGAAGTCCACGTAGGGAAAATTCGATTTGCCATGAAGCCGAATTTCCTAATGCTTCGTGGTAACGAATCGATATTCCCTGAATGGTGGTAAAAAAAAATTAAAATCCTACTTACCTCATCCATTTGAGCGCGAAGAGATGGCCACTGCCATTTTGATCAAAGATCCCGCGCGAAATCCCGTGTGCGGTGGTGTATGCTGTCTCCACGCCGGCTGACGTGATTACATCTTCACGGGCTGTGCGAGATTTCGCTCTAGATCTTCAATCAAGATGGCGGCAGCTGGCTCTTTGCGATCAAATGGATGAGGGTAAGTATGATTTTTTTTTTTTACACTGTAATATCAATGTCAGATGCCATGATCGTCACAAAGCGAATTTCTTTTGTAAAATTTGGCAAATTAACCGAATCGATTTTTCCAATGTCTAGACATTATATATTCAAATACTGTGAGACAGGGGTGGCCACCCCACGGCTCCTTGCAACTTCATTTGCGGCTCGTAGGGGACCGGTCCAGTCAGGATTTCTGTTATTGCGAGACTAGGCTGCGCAGCCTAGTATCTCAAGAGAACATGGCGTGTGCCGCGCTCGGCCTTCTACACGAAGGAGGGAGGTAGGGAGGGAGTCCCTCCCTCCTATGACGCAGCCCCCACTGAAAGCAGTGATAAGAGCAGGCTCCCACCAATGAATGTGCAGCTAATTAAAGCAGGAGGAGGAACGGGGGAGGTAAGAAACTGCTGCGCCGTCTGAGTTAGTGAGCTCGGCAAACAGCAGTAGCGGCAGCAGCCTCCTCCTCCTCCTGAGTGTCCTGTCCTCAGCGTCAGCCCCAGCCCCAGAGTCGGTGTGCACTGAACAGCCAGCATAGAAGGTACCCCACACCCACACAGTGCAAGAGTGATTAGCCTGTCTCTAAATAAAGGCAGGCAAAGAACATGTATCAGGCAACCAGCAAGATTGGGGTTAATGTGACTCATTAACCCCAATATTGCCACTGCCATGTTTTAAACATGATGGGGGTCATTTATTTTTAAAGAGGATCTTTCATTGCAATAAAAAATCTAAACTAAGCATACAGACATGGAGAGCGGCGCCCAGGGATCTCCCTGCACTTACTATTATTCCTGGGCGCCGCTCCGTTCTCCCGGTATAGGCTCCGGTATCTTCAGATTTTCGGCTTAACTGGGAGGAGCCTGCACTAGTTCTCCTGGGTGTCTCCTTCTCCCAGGCTGGAGTGCTGGCCAATCGCAGCACTTGGCTCATAACCTGGGAGGAAAAAAAACCTCTTAGGCTATGAGCTGAGCGCAGCAATTGGCCAGCACTACAGCCTGGGAGAAGGAGACACCCAGGAGAACTAGAGCAGGCTCCTCCCAGTTGAGCCGAAAATCTGAAGATACCGGAGCCTATACCGGGAGAACGGAGCGGCGCCCAGGGATAATAGTAAGTGCAGGGAGATCCCTGGGCGCCGCTCTCCATGTCAGCATACTTAGTTTAGATTTTTTATTGTAATGAAAGGTCCTCTTTAATGCCAGGCTGGGCACATGCTTTTGGACGGGACCCCATGTGCCTCACATTAATAGTAAGTGACCCCCAAAGTACCATCTCACATAATGGGCAACATGGGGTTAATGTGAGTTACAGAATACAGGCCACTTATTAATATGAGGCACATGGATTGACTGTGCCAATAGTAAGTGACTGTTCATGTTTGTAGCTCATGTGTTAACCCCATGCTGCCCATTATGCAAGGATATGGATACTTGATAGGGTTATTACGAGGCACATGGGGGTTATCACTAGGAACAGTTGGACCTGTGCCTCACATTAACCCCATCATGTATCACTTTGGCAGCTTCCGATCTGAGCCATGGCATTCAGGACGCTACTGAAGCCTTGGCTGCCATGGTGAGCTCCCTGCTGCCCTGTAGTTATTAAATAAAAAGTAGAAAAATATAAAAAGTTTAAATCACCCCCTTTCCCAATTTTACACATAAAATCGCCACGCCCCCGAAAAGGTCCAAACTATTAAAATATAAAAAAATATCTCCTATGTGGTCACCTTGTCCGCCCAGAAAATAGGATAGGACTGTTCTATTATGGGCCAAATGTTTAATAAAATGTTTGAAAACTCAGTTGCAGTAATACTGTCGTGTGCACGCATATTTGTGTAAATGTATAGCTTGTGGCTCCTGGCAGTCATACGTGGGTTTTTTTTCTGGCTCTTTGTGCCTGTAAGGTCGGCCACCCCTGCTGTAAGAGGACAGCCTCTAGCAGAAAGGAGGTTTCAGTATAATAGGAAGCTATGAAGCTCTTTGAAGAGGTAGTAATATTTTAAAACTATTTCCCCTAAGACAAGGAAAATTACCTTCTGCTTCATATTTTTGTCTTCCTTTAATTAATCAACACCCACAGAATAGATATATCTCTACTATACAGTATTAGCAGGTTGTAGTATATGGAGAAGCGCTGAAGTGATGTCATTCCACACAACAGATGTCCATAGAGATGAGTAATAGATTGCAGTGATAGCGCGGTACCATGATGTCAGCACACAATGACAGGCAAAGAGCACAAGCATAATGCACACAGTGATGTCACAATATAGAAACAATGTCCACACATGTCAGACATGTGAAAGCAAAGAACTTAGGCTACATGCACAAGACGTCACATGGCTGTCACACCGCCGTTGACAGAACTATTGCAGTCTATAGGGCTATTCACATGACCAATTTTTTTTTAATGGCCAGTGAATAGCGGCCATCAAAAAATGGGACATGTTTCCTGGCCAGACGGACCCCACTGAAAACAATGGGACCGTTTTTAACTGCCGCTTAGACAGGAGTGCACCCGTCAGGTACACTAGGACAATATGGCTTTTTAGAGGTTAAAAAATAAAATACTCACCTCATCCACTTGCACATGCAGAGGCATTCGCCCCCCTCTTGATTGAAAAGGACCCCCCAAAGGACCTGCGCTCAGTGTGATGACATCACCACACGTCCCCAGCATTAGTGTGCGGTGACGTCATCACGCTGAGCGCCGGTCTTTTTCAATCAAGAGGGGAGCGACTGCCTCTGCGCGTGCAAGTGGATGAGGTAAGTATTTTTTATTTTTTATAAAACTAAACATTACAGCTGGGGGCCACTATGGGAGACATTATTACTGCTGGGGCCACTATGGGGGACATTATTACAGATGGACAGACGTTATTTTTCACTGTCGTGTGCATGTAGCCTAATAGTAACAGCAATTATATAATCTACAAGATATGTCACAGCAACACAAGTACCCACACATAGATATCATAGCACAGACCAATGCCACTCAGTGCTACAACACTGCAAAGCTGATAAATACATTGCCACAGTACAGTTATAATAAACACAGTGATGTCACAGTACAGGGATAATAAACACAGTGATGTCACAGTACAGGGATAATAAACACAGTGATGTCACAGTACAGGGATAATAAACACAGTGATGTCACAGTACAGGGATAATAAACACAGTGATGTCACAGTACAGGGATAATAAACACAGTGATGTCAAAGTACAGGGATAATAAACACAGTGATGTCACAGTACAGGGATAATAAACACAGTGATGTCACAGTACAGGGATAATAAACACAGTGATGTCACAGTACAGAGATAATAAACACAGTGATGTCACAGTACAGGGATAATAAACACAGTGATGTCACAGTACAGGGATAATAAACACAGTGATGTCAAAGTACAGGGATAATAAACACAGTGATGTCACAGTACAGGGATAATAAACACAGTGATGTCAAAGTACAGGGATAATAAACACAGTGATGTCACAGTACAGAGATAATAAACACAGTGATGTCACAGTGCAGGGATAATAAACACAGTGATGTCACAGTACAGAGATAATAAACAAAGTGATGTCACAGTACAGAGATAAACACAGTGATGTCACAGTACAGGGATAATAAACACAGTGATGTCACAACACAGAGGTAATAAGCACAGTGATGTCACAGTACAGTTATAATAAACACAGTGATGTCACAGTACAGTTATAATAAACACAGTGATGTCACAGTACAGGGATAATAAACACAGTGATGTCACAGTACAGGGATAATAAACATAGTGATGTCACAGTACAGGGATAATAAACACAGTGATGTCACAGTACAGGGATAATAAACACAGTGATGTCACAGTACAGGGATAATAAACACAGTGATGTCACAGTGCAGGGATAATAAACACAGTGATGTCACAGTACAGAGATAATAAACACAGTGATGTCACAGTACAGGGATAATAAACACAGTGACGTCACAGTACAGAGATAATAAACACAGTGATGTCACAGTACAGTTATAATAAACACAGTGATGTCACAGTACAGGGATAATAAACACAGTGATGTCACAGTACAGTCATAATAAACACAGTGATGTCACAGTACAGGGATAATAAACACAGTGATGTCACAGTACAGGGATAATAAACACAGTGATGTCACATTACAGGGATAATAAACACAGTGATGTCACAGTACAGAGATAATAAACACAGTGATGTCACAGTACAGGGATAATAAACACAGTGATGTCACAGTACAGGGATAATAAACACAGTGATGTCACAGTACAGAGATAATAAACACAGTGATGTCACAGTATAGTCATAATAAACACAGTGATGTCACAGTACAGAGATAATAAACACAGCTATGTCACAGTACAGGGATAATAAACACAGTGATGTCACAGTACAGGTATAATAAACACAGTGATGTCACAGTACAGGGATAATAAACACAGTGATGTCACAGTACAGGGATAATAAACACAGTGATGTCACAGTACAGGGATAATAAACACAGTGATGTCACAGTACAGAGATAATAAACACAGTGATGTCACAGTACAGGGATAATAAACACAGTGATGTCACAGTACAGGGATAATAAACACAGTGATGTCACAGTACAGATAATAAACACAGTGATGTCACAGTATAGTCATAATAAACACAGTGATGTCACAGTACAGAGATAATAAACACAGTGATGTCACAGTACAGAGATAATAAACACAGTGATGTCACAGTATAGTCATAATAAACACAGTGATGTCACAGTACAGAGATAATAAACACAGTGATGTCACAGTACAGAGATAATAAACACAGTGATGTGACAGTATAGTCATAATATACACAGTGATGTCACAGTACAGGGATAATAAACACAGTGATGTCACAGTACAGGATAATAAACACAGTGATGTCACAGTATAGTCATAATAAACACAGTGATGTCACAGTACAGAGATAATAAACACAGTGATGTCACAGTACAGGGATAGAGATGGCCTTGCGGTTTGCTCGGCGGTCGTTTCGCAGCGAACTTTGCGTGTTCGCGATTCGCCGAACATGCGAACATATTGAGAAATTCGCGCACATGAAGAACTTTGACCCACGACACATCCATCAGGTGGTACAGGACAGCCAATTGAGACGTTTCAGCACATGGACATACCCCCTACCTTATAAATAAACCTGATCTGGCCGCCATTTTACATTCAGTGTTTTGCCAGTGTAGGGAGAGGTTGCTGTGTGGAGCAGGGACAGGCTGTTAGGGACACCAAACGCTAGCTAATAGGGCCACAAAAGTGGTATAGGTGTGCTATCGATAGGTGTGATACACAGAGGGGTGCGATATACTTATAATATACTTTTATAATGAGTCAAAAACACATAGATCTATATAGTGATCACCTGGAAGTCAGAGGCCTAGGGTCTTACTAGGGCCATTTTTATATAGGGTAAGGTTCCGAACGGGGTCACTCTTATCAGGGCGGGTGGTCTGTGGTTAGTCTATCAAGGCCAGAATAGCACCCCCCTGTAGGGCAATATCAGGAACAGTTCTCTGCCCACCCTGTCCTTCAATACCACATCATCATCTAGCCCAGGGATAGATGGTGTTTGCTTTCCCTCCGGGATTCATGGATGTGCACTGGAACCCCCCGGATTGTGGTAGGACATATGGTTTCTGATTTGGTGCCGCCGAGCACCTGATTTAGTGGCACCGAGCACTTATTACCTACCACATCTATGCTTTTTGCTTAACTTTAATAATTAAATTTATTTTTATTTTGAGGGATATCTTTTCCATTCACACGTCCGCAAAATGGGTCCACATCCGTTCCGCAATTTTGCAGAACGGGTGCAGACCCATTCATTTTCAATGGGGCCGGAATGTGCTGTCCTCATCCGCATTTGCGGATCCACATCCGCATTTGCGGATCCGCACTTCCGCATCTGTGCTTCTGTTTCCCCCAAAAAATAGAACATGTCCTTTCCTTGTCCGCAATTGCAGACAAAATTAGGCATTTTCTATTATAGTGCCGGCGATGTGCGGTCCACAAATTGCGGACTGCACATTGCCGGTGTCCGTCTTTTGCGGATCCGCAAAACACTTACGGACGTGTGAATGGACCCTCATAGTAAAATTATTAAAGGTTACGTTTTATCTTTATGTATATTCTAATGGATTGCCTTCCGTGTACAATGTTATAATATACTTTCTATGTTAGAAAGTATATTATAGTGCATTTGTATTGTGCGGCAGTTGTGTGCGGTTCTGCTGCGATACTGCAGGTATATAGAGGGACAAGCGTTATTGGAACAAATAATTTCTACTGGTGTGATATACCAGTCGTCCCCCAAAAAAACTGATTGAAGCGGGGTGTTATATACCAATATACTTTCTTTATAGTGCATTTGGGTACTGTATAGTGCATTTGCGCATGTGCGCACGCGAACATTATATTGCCGATATTTCGCATTCAAAAAAAAAATGAATGGAGATCGCAAATTCGAATAATACATCTGGTATGTCACTGTCCATGTTGTGGGACTATTTGTGCACTTCTAGTAATTATTTCTTGGCTGCAAATATGAGCTGAAGGTTTTTCAGGTTCGCCTGCCATTAAAATGAATGGGCGAACTTGCGGTTCGCGAACATTTGATGGCGTTCGCGAACCGTCCCGGCAGATGTTCGTCCATCACTATACAGGGATAATAAACACAGTGATGTCACAGTACAGGGATAATAAACAGTGATGTCACAGTACAGGGATAATAAACACAGTGATGTCACAGTACAGGGATAATAAACAGAGTGATGTCACAGTACAGAGATAATAAACACAGTGATGTCACAGTACAGGGATAATAAACAGAGTGATGTCACAGTACAGGGATACTAAACACAGTGATGTCACAGTACAGAGATAATAAACATAGTGATGTCACAGTACAGGGATAATAAACAGAGTGATGTCACAGTACAGAGATAATAAACACAGTGATGTCACAGTACAGGGATAATAAACACAGTGATGTCAAAGTACAGGGATAATAAACACAGTGATGTCACAGTACAGAGATAATAAACATAGTGATGTCACAGTACAGGGATAATAAACACAGTGATGTCACAGTACAGGGATAATAAACAGAGTGATGTCACAGTACAGGAATAATAAACACAGTGATGTCACAGTACAGAGATAATAAACACAGTGATGTCACAGTACAGGGATAATAAAAAGTGATGTCAAAGTACAGGAATAATAAACACAGTGATGTCACAGTACAGATCAGTGGCATAATTACAAATGAGTGGGTCCCCCAGCAACCTCTTTGGAACCCCCTCCTCCCATACAACCCCAACTCCTGTGGCTAGTAAAGATCACTGTCTTAGACAATGCCCAGCAGCCACTCTGTTTCCTACAGTGTCTCTGTATATAATGTAATTTTATGATACTGAATAATAACCACAGTGATGTCACAGCACAGGGATAATAAACAGTGATGTCACAGTACAGGGATAATAAACAGTGATGTCACAGTACAGGGATAATAAACACAGTGATGTCACAGTACAGAGATAATAAACACAGTGATGTCACAGTACAGGGATAATAAACACAGTGATGTCACAGTACAGGGATAATAAACACAGTGATGTCACAGTACAGGGATAATAAACACAGTGATCTCACAGTACAGGGATAATAAACACAGTGATGTCACAGTACAGGGATAATAAACACAGTGATGTCACAGTGCAGGGATAATAAACACAGTGATGTCACAGTACAGGGATAATAAACACAGTGATGTCACAGTACAGGAATAATAAACACAGTGATGTCACAGTACAGAGATAATAAACACAGTGATGTCACAGTACAGGGATAATAAAAAGTGATGTCAAAGTACAGGAATAATAAACACAGTGATGTCACAGTACAGGGATAATAAAAAGTGATGTCAAAGTACAGGAATAATAAACACAGTGATGTCACAGTACAGATCAGTGGCATAATTACAAATGAGTGGGTCCCCCAGCAACCTCTTTGGAACCCCCTCCTCCCATACAACCCCAACTCCTGTGGCTAGTAAAGATCACTGTCTTAGACAATGCCCAGCAGCCACTCTGTTTCCTACAGTGTCTCTGTATATAATGTAATTTTATGATACTGAATAATAACCACAGTGATGTCACAGCACAGGGATAATAAACAGTGATGTCACAGTACAGGGATAATAAACAGTGATGTCACAGTACAGGGATAATAAACACAGTGATGTCACAGTACAGAGATAATAAACACAGTGATGTCACAGTACAGGGATAATAAACACAGTGATGTCACAGTACAGGGATAATAAACACAGTGATGTCACAGTACAGGGATAATAAACACAGTGATCTCACAGTACAGGGATAATAAACACAGTGATGTCACAGTACAGGGATAATAAACACAGTGATGTCACAGTGCAGGGATAATAAACACAGTGATGTCACAGTACAGGGATAATAAACACAGTGATGTCACAGTACAGGGATAATAAACACAGTGATGTCACAGTACAGGGATAATAAACACATTGATGTCACGGTGAAGGGATAATAAACACAGTGATGTCAGAGTACACGGATAATAAACACAGTGATGTCACAGTGCAGAGAAAATAAACACAGTGATGTCACAGTATAGCAATAATAAACAGTGATGTCGCAGTACAAGTATAATAAACACATTGATGTCACAGTACAGGGATAATAAACACAGTGATGTCACAGTACAGAGATAATAAACACAGTGATGTCACAGTACAGGGATAATAAACACAGTGATGTCACAGTGCAGGGATAATAAACACAGTGATGTCACAGTGCAGAGATAATAAACACAGTGATGTCACAGTACAGAGATAATAAACACAGTGATGTCACAGTACAGGGATAATAAACACAGTGATGTCACAGTACAGGCATAATGCACACAGTGATGTCACAGTTCATGTATAATAAACACAGTAATGTCACAGTACAGGGATAATAAACAGTGATGTCACAGTGCAGGGATAATAAACACAGTAATGTCACAGTACAGGGATAATAAACAGTGATGTCACAGTACAGTCATAATAAACACAGTGATGTCACAGTACAGAGATAATAAACACAGTGATGTCACAGTACAGGGATAATAAACACAGTGATGTCACAGCACAGTAATAATAAACACAGTGATGTCACAGTACAGAGATAATAAACACAGTGATGTCACAGTACAGGGATAATAAACACAGTGATGTCACAGTACAGGGATAATAAACACAGTGATGTCACAGTACAGGGATAATAAACACAGTGATGTCACAGTACAGGGATAATAAACATAGTGTGGTTGTGCCTGACATAAACATGTACATTGTTTCTACACTGTGACAACACTGTGCATTATGCTTGTGCTCTGACATCAGTGTGTGCACTGAAACCGAATTAATGAGTATCACTAAAGTGAGCATTACTTTTTTTGTAAACCATTGTCAATGTCTTAAAGAGTAAAGAAAAAGTAATGCTCACCTTACTGATCCCCATCAATTCTGTTCCGATGATTTCTGGGTCCTCCACTAGTCTTTACTTCCTGGGTCCCTCTAAAGTTGAAAAGTGATTGCTCTACCTACAGTATGGCTGAGCGGTTTACTGCTGAAGTCAGGGACTGGCTGAGTGGTCACATTTCCTAGGGACCTAGGACATAGAGACCAGCATTGATCCAGGAATCATGGGTGACTTTTACTTATAAAGCCATTCAACCATTTAAAAAAATATATATTTTCCCAACGAGACAACCCCTTTAACTAAGAAACTAAAGCATTGTTTACAGTAATACAACTATTTATTGTACCTCAATATGCCTCTAATTTCATACTGAGATGTATGAAGCTTTAGGTGTAGTGCCGTCTGGAGCAAGGGTACTTTGGAGTATGGACGTTTGTGGACATTTGCCCCTGTTGCTGCTATGCAAAGCCATCAACTCACTACTTTATTGCATTTGAAGGGTTAACTTGAACTATGATTTATAACATTGTTTACACTTATACTATTGAACTGCATTTTATATGCTTTTATTGTAATATATCCTGTTCATTTGCACTGTATTTGCACTACACTGTAGAAAGGGTTAATGCCCAGCCAGCTAATATTCAGAGACTTTGGGACTTTCCAGCCTATGAACTGAGAAGCTAGTAATTGTCCACAGTTGCCAAAAGGGAATATACAGAGCTAAGTTGTGGAGGGAAAAAAACAGAGACAGTGAACCTTTGACTGCCTGGGTAAGCTCTGTCAGATGGTTATTTCCATCTAGGAATTGCTTAGTCATTCCCTTTGACTTATATTGGGGCCCAATACAAGTCTACGGCAGCCAGATGTGGACTGAAAACTTTAAAGTGGCCCTGGAAAAAAAATGTAAAAGTGGCTCCATGTTGTAGGCAGGTCCACAATTGACAAAGAAGTGGGACAACACCAGTTGAAGAGGCCAGCAATACCATAGTATAAAACAATATCACCCCTGCAGAAACAAATACCATAGTGCAGCACAAAATACTGCCTTAGCAGAACCAAATACCACATTGCAGCACAATATACAGGTGAAACTCGAAAAATTAGAATATCATGCAAAATTTCATTAATGCAAATTAAAATTAGAATATTGTGACAAGGTTCAATATTCTAGGCTCAAAGTGTCACACTCTAGTCAGCTAATTAATCCATACCCCCTGAGCAAAGGGTACCTCAAAATTGTGACTTTGGGGTTTTCATAAGCTGTAAGCCATAATTATCCAAATTCTAACAAATAAAGGCTTGACATATCTCGCTTTGCATGTAATGAGTCTATCTCATATGTTAGTTTCACCTTTTAAGTTGGATTACTGAAATAAATGAACTTTGCACAATATTCAAATTTTTTGAGTTTCACCTGCACTGCCTCTGCAAAACCAAATATCACTGTGCAGGAAAAAATACTGCCAAACGCTCCACAGTATAAACCTATATCATCCTCCCAACCGTTGCGTTTTTTGCGGTCTGAAAACCGCGGATCCGCAAAAAACATAAGCCGCCCGTGTGCCTTCCGCAATTTGCGGAACGGAACGGGCGGCCCATTTTAGAAATGCCTATTCTTGTCCGCAAAACGGACAAGAATAGGACATGTTATATTTTTTTTGCGGGGCTACGGAACGGAGCAACGGATGCGGACCAAAACAACGGTCGTGTGCATGAGGCCTACATCAGATCTTTATGTACCTGGCTTACTGCCAAGAGAAGGGTTTGGGTGGCCCCCTGGGCATCTTTTAATCAGAGTTTTCCCTGTAGGGTCTATGGCCAGTCCACCCATGATGGCAGCTGTGATCTGCAACATTGTTTCTGTTATGCGGTGCTTCTCCAGCTTCACCTCTCCCACAAGAAGGTTCTAGAGCAGTTAGTAACTAGATAAAAGTAGAGCAGTCAGAGGCCCTGGTTGTCTGCAAATAGGGACCAGTGTTTAGTAGTGGAGACTCTGCCAGTCTACATGAGTGACCAGAAGAAGATGCGGAGATGGGGATACGCTGCCCAAAGACTGAGCCCCAGACCCTGGGCCTCCAGCCTTTGATCAGGATACCAACCTTCTGAGAGAGAGAGGAACAGCTAGCTCCTGCCTTTCCTCAGCATCAAACCCTTCTTCTGCCAGAGAGGAGACTGGAGAAGCCAGCCCTATACCTCGCCTGTATTGTTTTGCACTTGAGTTCCTCCACTAAAGCACCACCCTGGTTTATGGCAAACCCTTACTCTTGGACTTATTTCCCATTGGGGTGCACCACACCTTACCCTCCCCTCCAGAGAACAGCAACACGTGGTGACACCTCAAGGGTGTCTGGGGGACCCAGCATAGTGTCGAGAGCCACCCCAAACCTGATCAAAACAAGTGATTGGATGCGATATTACAGAGAATATCTGCATAATGTGGCGCCATTTGGAGGCACCGTAGAAACGTGTATGGAAAGGACAGCTAGTGTCGCCGTACAGGTCCCGACACATGGCTCTATTGTGTACATGAGGCCTAAGTGTGTAAACACCAGATTTCAGTTAAGTTTCTTGAGGTTTTATTTTTTCCTGCCTTCTTCTTTCAACCAATAAACCTTTGATTGTATAGCTTCCCTTTGGCAGTAAAGAAGTTAAGGCGAGGAAATCGCAGGTAAACTGACACTTTAACTGTGCATGAAACAAACATATTGCATCTCAAGTGCGGTAGAAGCTATGTGAAATTCTGCCACAGGCTGCGTCTATGAGATGAGTATTTGTCACTGGTCCTGCAGCAGTAAGTGATGTCATGGGATCGGTCTCTTTGTGAGTTGAAAAGGATTAAGTAAAACCCGCTGGCACTAGGCAAGAATCCAACACGTAATCTTCACTCTACTTTGTGTCACTCTGCTGTGAACCGATCCGGCCCGACCATTATTAGAAAGCCTCCTCTGAAACACCAGAGAGAAAATGTTTGCACATCCGTAAATCTATGACCAGGGAGTGAACCTGTGTTATTGCCAGTTTGGTATTCGCAGGAAGGAAAGGTTCTGCTCCTTCATGCTTGGCAGTGGGTCATTCCTCCGCCGTTTGGTGCTGGTGTGCCTCTGCTTTGATCTGATGCCAGTTCATTTTAGTTCCTTGGACTTCCAAGATATGTCCAATTTTTTATAAAACAAGAAAGATAGGAGGATTAGAAAAGCCAAGCTTTTGTATGTAAGGTGATGAGACATTACAGCAAGGGTGGATGAAGAACGTAGGATGGCGAAAGGAATTAGGCGCACCTAGGTATAAATTCTTTTAACTGATTTCCCGTAGGGTGACAAGCTGCAATAGTCTTACAAGATGAAACAGACTTAAAGGGGTTGTCCCACAAAATATATTCTACAGTTTTCAAACCAGCAAACGGATCTGAATACTTTTGTAATTGCATGTAATTAAAAATTTAGCATAGCCACTGAGCTATTCAATAAAATGTATCTGTATAGCGCCACCTGCTGTTTGTTTTGTTTTTACTTATTTCTTCGTCCGGCTAACTGAGATGGCCGCACATGCTCAGTTTCATCTTTCAACTGCCTCCTGAGCTGTGATAGGGAGAGCTGAGACACGCCTCCTGAGCTGTGATAGGGAGAGCTGAGACACGCCTCCTGAGCTGTGATAGGGAGAGCTGAGACACGCCTCCTGAGCTGTGATAGGGAGAGCTGAGACACGCCTCCTGAGCTGTGATAGGGAGAGCTGAGACACGCCTCCTGAGCTGTGTTAAGGAGAGAGCTGCAGCAGAAAGAACATTCCCCTTGATCTAACGGCTTGAGTTTTTTCATTATTATTATTATAAGTATACTTTTTTATGCTGCCTCTGACTTCCATGTTGAAAAAAGTGGAACAGGTGCTTCAAATATATGGCGCCGATTCTGAACACCGTATTTCTCAATGTATTTACACCGGATAATTGTGTCTGGTGATCTCAGTGTGGTTTAGTAGAACAACAGGGGGTCCCGATGTTATGGCCACAATGCAAATCCCAAAGCCCGACCATATGATGTCAATCTGAAACTAGGGGCTTCAGGTTGTGTATTTTATAGGTTATTTTAGTTTTGTTTCTAAGTCAAAACCTTGAATTGATCCTAATGGGAGAAAAATATTGTGTAGATCAAACTGTTCCATGTGAACTTGAGCTAAATCTCAGCATGGGCAGGTATTACAGAGCTATAAAGCTGGCAATCCTGGCTGGTACTCGTTATAATACGGATTGTTTTATCTGTATTCATTTCCTGCCTCGCAGATTAGATCAAAGCGGTGGTGATAATTGCTGTGATACTCCACTTCTTCCTGTAAATTAAATGGATATTAGATGTCACAGAGGGCTTACCAGGCTTCCTTCCCTGCTGTTATAAAGGTCACGGCAACCTGAGATTACTCATGTCAGCAAATATTGGCTGCGTTGGTTCCTTTTACATTATAAGGCATTATAAACACAGCTGCATCGTGGCTCCGTTTTTCATGGATCCTTAATAAGCCCCCCCATAGTAGAGCATGACGCCTTTACTGCACCTCCATATCCCTCTGGTTTCATATGGCAGCATGTAGAGTTTTATCCCTGTTGGATTTTGTACAAATTGATGCCTCCTCCATCAGAAGTAAAACCGGTATGTACGTTCCACCTTTCCTCTTGGCACTGATATGCTTGCTATGAGATAAACAGCTTTTAGAAAAAAAAAACTACTTTCTGATACTGTGTCACGGGATGCCTATCCTATATGTGTCTATGTGCAGCCACCCAGTGGTTGTGTTGTGCATTACAGTCTTTTAAGTAGTCTGCTAGCATGTTGCAATATTGCAGCTGGAGTCATCAAACTATTGTTTCTGGACCTCTGCTGTATATGTACCGCAAAGGTCCGGTCTTTAAAGATGGTGCCCGTTTGCGAGTGCAGAAAACGCCATAACCGCCGGGTTTCTGATGTTTTAAACAGTAGAGGTACAGAGCTAATGTGTGAGATTGGGGATAATACCGACATTTAACCCCTCAGATACCATGGTCATGAGAGCACTCCACAGCCTGGCTGAGATCGGGGAAAGGCCATTTTTGTCACTTTACAACCCAAACAAAATTGAATTAAAAGTGATCGAAAAGTCATACGTTTTATCAATTAAAAACCAGAGATTGGCCCGCAAAAAATGAGTCCTCATACAGCTCTGTGGACATATAAAAAAGTTCTGGAGATCAGAATATTGGGATGAAAAGAAAAAAAACATTTCCAACGTTTTTTTGTTTTTTTTTGTATTAAAACACAAGAAAAACGATACAAATGTGGTATCACTGTAATCATACTGACCCGGAGAATGAAGGGCACAGGTCAGTTCTACCGCTTAGGGAATTCCATAAAAACAAACCCATAAGACTTGAGGCGGAATTACATTTTTATTTTTCCCAATTCCACCCCATTTGGAATTTTTTTTCAGATTCCCACTATATTGTACGCACTATTAAATGGTGCCATTAAAAAGTACAACGTGTGCCGCAAAACAACAGCTATGTGAACGGAAAAATTAGGCAGAGAGTTAAAAAACAAAAACTCAAAAATGGAAGATCATCTTCCACAGGCCTTGCTCTTGCGCAGTGGAGTCTAAATCCAGCACATGCGCACTATATTTGAGGGCAGAGTAATAATTGTTTGTTCCGTGCATGTACTGGTACCAGGCTCACGTCCTGGTTATCAGCTTCCTCCATTCATTTAACCAAATGCACAGCTAGATATTTACATAGTGTCACGTTCACGCACACACAGGGGGGGGGGGAAGGATAGTGACCACTGCGCGCCACGCTCAGCCCTGGCCCTGCCAACTTGCCACACAAGTCCTGATGACAGGGGACAACTGGACGGCAGTCCCTAGCTTAAAATACGTGCTGGGAGGACAGACAAGACAAACAACGGATAGTGTCAATACCGAGAGGGCGACGAAGTACAAATGGAGAAACCAGCGAATACTCAGGGGAAGCCGAGGTCAAATACCAGGAGAGAAAATCGGTACCAGAGGAATAAACACGAACTGGTCAGGTCACAAGCCGAAGGTCAAGCCAAGAGGTCACGTCTATAACTAAGGAGCAAACAGTACCTGGTCAAAAACGGGCACGGGTCAGAATCCAAATAGCACTGGGAACAAAGTAACAACTAACGTGTTACCCCAGGACGCCCCAGGAGGGGAGAAGCATGCCGCCAGCGCCCTGTGACACATAGTTTACATACCACAGTTAGTAAAACAATGATGCCAACTGTTATCTCTTTTCATATTTTCATATGTTAGCCAATGTAACAATGCCACATGCCTCAGGGGGAATGCCCCTCTGATGATGTCATAAACTGCTGTACTTCCTGTAATAAATGAGAATTTGCTTTGACCCCAGTGTGTGTGTCATAGTTATTTTCTTCCGTGCACGTAAAACCCTTGGGTTACTATTAATTTGGATTAGTAGAGCAAACGTGATCGGCCCTGATTAGGTGCACACCCACACAAGGGTAAACACACGGCACATGTGCACTGCTCAAGTGGAAGCTTTTATATGGATAACGCTTCAAGAACATAACAGGGGAAAGTTACGGGATGAGGTGAGCAAATGTTCAACAGGACACTCTGTTCGCCTTGATGTGCCCAGAGGACACTTGTAAAGTCCTTTGCACACAATGCAGTTTTTAGAAAGATCTTTTCAGGTCAAATAACGTGGTGACAATGGTTTATAGAGGGTAAATTCTGGTGGCAGGTTCACAACTTCCCAAAAATACACATTTGCTGCTGAAGGACTCCCACAAACGGCTTCATACCCTGAGGCCTGCCATCACTAACTGATGAACTATCCTCTGGATAGGTCATCAGTATCTGATCTGTGGGGGTCTGACACCCAGGAACCCCACCCATCATCTGTTTAAACAGTGAGTGTCACAGCCTTTTCGCAGCATTCCCTAGGCCGGTGACAACGTGATACCAAGCACAGCCTCTATACAATGGAAGGCGCTGTGCTTGGTGAGCTACGAGAAGGCCATGGCTCTCAGGGGAGTGCTAGTGCCTTCTCAAACAGCTGTTTGGCGAAGGTCCCGGGTGTCGGACCCCCACCGATCAGATACTGATGACCAGAGGCGTAGCTAGAACTGACTGGGCCCCACAGCAAATTTTTGTACGGGGCCCCCCACACACACTTACACACTGCAAACCCCTCTCATATGGCTATTTTGTGACTTTTTATTTACTGTATTTATTTGCCTGTCATTTTTAGCACAACTTTATTGTTTTTTCACTTTTCCAGTTGCTGACGGAGTTTATATTCAACTCAAACCCTTTAAAACCTGCGCTGCAATTGTAATAGACCCGTCTGAGTTACCTCTACATATCCACAAGTATTTTAGCCTCTGTACCTTTCATACTGCAGCCATGGACGCAGTCATACACGCGCTCTCCACATACATGGACGCAGTCATACACGCGCTCTCCACATACATGGACGCAGTCATACACGCACTCTCCACATACATGGACGCACTCTCCACATACATGGACGCAGTCATACACGCGCTCTCCACATACATGGACGCAGTCATACACGCACTCTCCACATACATGGACGCAGTCATACACGCACTCTCCACATACATGGACGCAGTCATACACGCACTCTCCACATACATGGACGCAGTCATACACGCACTCTCCACATACATGGACGCAGTCATACACGCACTCTCCACATACATGGACGCAGTCATACACGCACTCTCCACATACATGGACGCAGTCATACACGCACTCTCCACATACATGGACGCAGTCATACACGCACTCTCCACATACATGGACGCAGTCATACACGCACTCTCCACATACATGGACGCAGTCATACACGCACTCTCCACATACATGGACGCAGTCATACACGCGCTCTCCACATACATGGACGCAGTCATACACGCACTCTCCACATACATGGACGCAGTCATACACGCACTCTCCACATACATGGACGCAGTCATACACGCACTCTCCACATACATGGACGCAGTCATACACGCACTCTCCACATACATGGACGCAGTCATACACGCACTCTCCACATACATGGACGCAGTCATACACGCACTCTCCACATACATGGACGCAGTCATACACGCACTCTCCACATACATGGACGCAGTCATACACGCACTCTCCACATACATGGACGCAGTCATACACGCACTCTCCACATACATGGACGCAGTCATACACGCACTCTCCACATACATGGACGCAGTCATACACACACTCTCCACATACATGGACGCAGTCATACACGCACTCTCCACATACATGGACGCAGTCATACACGCACTCTCCACATACATGGACGCAGTCATACACACACTCTCCACATACATGGACGCAGTCATACACGCACTCTCCACATACATGGACGCAGTCATACACGCACTCTCCACATACATGGACGCAGTCATACACACACTCTCCACATACATGGACGCAGTCATACACACACTCTCCACATACATGGACGCAGTCATACACGCACTCTCCACATACATGGACGCAGTCATACACGCACTCTCCACATACATGGACGCAGTCATACACGCACTCTCCACATACATGGACGCAGTCATACACTCACTCTCCACATACATGGACGCAGTCATACACGCACTCTCCACATACATGGACTCAGTCATACACGCACTCTCCACATACATGGACGCAGTCATACACGCACTCTCCACATACATGGACGCAGTCATACACGCACTCTCCACATACATGGACGCAGTCATACACGCACTCTCCACATACATGGACGCAGTCATACACTCACTCTCCACATACATGGACGCAGTCATACACGCACTCTCCACATACATGGACTCAGTCATACACGCACTCTCCACATACATGGACGCAGTCATACACGCACTCTCCACATACATGGACGCAGTCATACACGCACTCTCCACATACATGGACGCAGTCATACACGCACTCTCCACATACATGGACGCAGTCATACACGCACTCTCCACATACATGGACGCAGTCATACACGCACTCTCCACATACATGGACGCAGTCATACACGCACTCTCCACATACATGGACGCAGTCATACACGCTCTCTCCACATACATGGACGCAGTCATACACGCACTCTCCACATACATGGACGCAGTCATACACGCACTCTTCACATACATGGACGCAGTCATACACGCACTCTCCACATACATGGACGCAGTCATACACGCACTCTCCACATACATGGACGCAGTCATACACGCACTCTCCACATACATGGACGCAGTCATACACACACTCTCCACATACATGGACGCAGTCATACACGCACTCTCCACATACATGGACGCAGTCATACACGCACTCTCCACATACATGGACGCAGTCATACACGCACTCTCCACATACATGGACGCAGTCATACACGCACTCTCCACATACATGGACGCAGTCATACACGCACTCTCCACATACATGGACGCAGTCATACACGCACTCTCCACATACATGGACGCAGTCATACACGCACTCTCCACATACATGGACGCAGTCATACACGCACTCTCCACATACATGGACGCAGTCATACACGCACTCTCCACATACATGGACGCAGTCATACACGCACTCTCCACATACATGGACGCAGTCATACACGCACTCTCCACATACATGGACGCAGTCATACACGCACTCTCCACATACATGGACGCAGTCATACACGCACCCTCCACATACCTCGACGCAGTCATACACGCACTCTCCACATACATGGACGCAGTCATACACGCACTCTCCACATACATGGACGCAGTCATACACGCACTCTCCACATACATGGACGCAGTCATACACGCACTCTCCACATACATGGACGCAGTCATACACGCACTCTCCACATACATGGACGCAGTCATACACGCACTCTCCACATACATGGACGCAGTCATACACGCACTCTCCACATACATGGACGCAGTCATACACGCACTCTCCACATACATGGACGCAGTCATACACGCACTCTTCACATACATGGACGCAGTCATACACACACTCTCCACATACATGGACGCAGTCATACACGCACTCTCCACATACATGGACGCAGTCATACACGCACTCTCCACATACATGGACGCAGTCATACACACACTCTCCACATACATGGACGCAGTCATACACGCACTCTCCACATACATGGACGCAGTCATACACGCACTCTCCACATACATGGACGCAGTCATACACACACTCTCCACATACATGGACGCAGTCATACACACACTCTCCACATACATGGACGCAGTCATACACGCACTCTCCACATACATGGACGCAGTCATACACGCACTCTCCACATACATGGACGCAGTCATACACGCACTCTCCACATACATGGACGCAGTCATACACTCACTCTCCACATACATGGACGCAGTCATACACGCACTCTCCACATACATGGACTCAGTCATACACGCACTCTCCACATACATGGACGCAGTCATACACGCACTCTCCACATACATGGACGCAGTCATACACGCACTCTCCACATACATGGACGCAGTCATACACGCACTCTCCACATACATGGACGCAGTCATACACTCACTCTCCACATACATGGACGCAGTCATACACGCACTCTCCACATACATGGACTCAGTCATACACGCACTCTCCACATACATGGACGCAGTCATACACGCACTCTCCACATACATGGACGCAGTCATACACGCACTCTCCACATACATGGACGCAGTCATACACGCACTCTCCACATACATGGACGCAGTCATACACGCACTCTCCACATACATGGACGCAGTCATACACGCACTCTCCACATACATGGACGCAGTCATACACGCACTCTCCACATACATGGACGCAGTCATACACGCACTCTCCACATACATGGACGCAGTCATACACGCACTCTCCACATACATGGACGCAGTCATACACGCACTCTTCACATACATGGACGCAGTCATACACGCACTCTCCACATACATGGACGCAGTCATACACGCACTCTCCACATACATGGACGCAGTCATACACGCACTCTCCACATACATGGACGCAGTCATACACACACTCTCCACATACATGGACGCAGTCATACACGCACTCTCCACATACATGGACGCAGTCATACACGCACTCTCCACATACATGGACGCAGTCATACACACACTCTCCACATACATGGACGCAGTCATACACACACTCTCCACATACATGGACGCAGTCATACACACACTCTCCACATACATGGACGCAGTCATACACGCACTCTCCACATACATGGACGCAGTCATACACGCACTCTCCACATACATGGACGCAGTCATACACTCACTCTCCACATACATGGACGCAGTCATACACGCACTCTCCCCATACATGGACGCAGTCATACACGCACTCTCCACGTACATGGACGCAGTCATACACGCACTCTCCACATACATGGACGCAGTCATACACGCACTCTCCACATACATGGACGCAGTCATACACGCACTCTCCACATACATGGACGCAGTCATACACGCACTCTCCACATACATGGACGCAGTCATACACGCACTCTCCACATACATGGACGCAGTCATACACGCACTCTCCACATACATGGACGCAGTCATACACGCACTCTCCACATACATGGACGCAGTCATACAAGCACTCTCCACATACATGGACGCAGTCATACACGCACTCTCCACATATATGGATGCAGTCATACACACATTCTCCACATACATGGTGCAGTCATACACGCACTCTCCACATACATGGACGCAGTCATACACGCACTCTCCACGTACATGGACGCAGTCATACACGCACCCTCCACATACATGGACGCAGTCATACACGCACTCTCCACATACATGGACGCAGTCATACACGCACTCTCCACATACATGGACGCAGTCATACACGCACTCTCCACATACATGGACGCAGTCATACACGCACTCTCCACATACATGGACGCAGTCATACACGCACTCTCCACATACATGGACGCAGTCATACACGCACTCTCCACATACATGGATGCAGTCATACACGCACTCTCCACATACATGGACGCAGTCATACACGCACTCTCCACATACATGGACGCAGTCATACACGCACTCTCCACATACATGGACGCAGTCATACACGCACTCTCCACATACATGGACGCAGTCATACACGCACTCTCCACATACATGGACGCAGTCATACACGCACTCTCCACATACATGGACGCAGTCATACACGCACTCTCCACATACATGGACGCAGTCATACACGCACTCTCCACATACATGGACGCAGTCATACACGCACTCTCCACATACATGGACGCAGTCATACACGCACTCTCCACATACATGGATGCAGTCATACACGCACTCTCCACATACATGGACGCAGTCATACACGCACTCTCCACATACATGGACGCAGTCATACACGCACTCTCCACATACATGGACGCAGTCATACACGCACTCTCCACATACATGGACGCAGTCATACACGCACTCTCCACATACATGGACGCAGTCATACACGCACTCTCCACATACATGGACGCAGTCATACACGCACTCTCCACGTACATGGATGCAGTCATACACGCACCCTCCACATACATGGACGCAGTCATACACGCACTCTCCACATACATGGACGCAGTCATACACGCACTCTCCACATACATGGACGCAGTCATACACGCACTCTCCACATACATGGACGCAGTCATACACGCACTCTCCACATACATGGACGCAGTCATACACACACTCTCCACATACATGGACGCACTCTTCACATATATAGACGCAATGATACACGCACTCTCCACATACATGGATGCACTCTCCACATACATGGACGTAGTCATGCACACACTCTTCACATACATGGACGCAGTCATACACACACTCAACATATACATGGATGCAGTCATACATGCACTCTCCACATACATGGACACACTCATACATGTGCTCACCATATACATAGAGGCACTCATATACACTGGACGCACTCATACATGTGCTCACCATATACATAGAGGCACTCATATACACTGGACGCACTCATACATGTGCGCACCATATACATAGATGCACTCATATACACTGGACACACTCATACATGTGCTCACCATATACATAGATGCACTCATACACACACTCTTCACATACATGGATGCAGTCATACACGCATTCTCCACATATATGGACGCACTCTCCACATACATGGACACACTCATACACACACTCAACATATACATAGATGCACTCATACATGTGCTCACCATATACATAGATGCAGTCATACACGCACTCTCCACATACATGGACGCACTCATACATCCGGTCACCATATACATATACACACACTCTCCACATACATGTGCACAGTCTGGGAAAGCTGAATATAACCGCAGTTCCCCTTCTGCCACTCACATCACTGGTGCAGTTGTGGCAATGCAACTGATGTTCAGCATGCTGGGCAGGGAAGGTTCAGGCTGCAGGAATCGCGGGTAGGAAAGGGGCGGGGCTATTCTAGCTCCGCCCACATCAGACCGCCCTGATGCTGGTCACTGTCCATCCTCAGAACTGAGGAGGGGAGAGGCGGAGCAATGTCACTGATGTCAGGTCAGTGACAGAGGTGCAAGGGCAGGACTCTGGACCCAATGCAGGAGAAGTCAGCTGCTCTGACAGGGGCCCGGGTGACGAAGTACAGTGACTGCTCCCGGGCCCCTTCTGAGCTCGGGCCCTGAAGCAGATGCTTCCCCTGCTTCCCTGATAGCTACGCCACTGCTGATGACTTCTCCAGAGCAAACATTTTGGACATTCTTCTTTGCTGCTCCAGCCAAGCTTGAGCTATTTTGTAAAGAAGAATGGGGAAAAAGTTCAGCCTCTAGATGTGCAAAGCTGGTAGAGACATACCCCAAAAGACTTGCAGCTGTACCGTAATTGCAGCAAAAGGTGTTCCTACAAAATATTGACTCAAAGGGGCTGAATGCAAATCCACGCCACACTTTCCATATTTTTATTTATAAAAAATGTTGAAAACCATGTATCATTTTCTTTTCACTTCACACGTACTTGATACTTTATGTTGGTCTATCGCATAAAATCCCATTAAAATACATTTACGTTTGTGGGTGGAAAGTGAAAAAATGTGGAAGGGTTCAAGGGATATAAATACTTTTTCAAGGTACTGTATATTGGCACTTATAATTGGTCATTATGGTTATGGTTATTTGTAGACTGTATACTTTATAGGAAGGTGCCATAGAAAGTCCTCCGTCCTCCAGCACAAGGCTGGCGCTGCCTAGAGAGCAGTTGTGGTGTGATACTGTGGATTTCTCAGCCACTAGGATTGGATGAAAGAGAACGTAATGCACCATGAGAGCTATGTGGGAACCCGGCCCGATGATATTTCCTTGCATCAGCGTTCCAGCACTGGAAGCCAGCCCCGGAGAGATTTTATAAGTACATTTTATTAAACCACTTGATAATTACAGGCCTGTGGTGCTATTGACAGAACCCAGTCATTTCCATAATTGTTTTAATGTTTAGCCGTGTTGTATTGTTCGTAGGTTGTAATGACTTAATGGAATTGGGATTGTTCTGTGTGTTCTCCTGTGTGTTAATGGCCATTAGAATTGTAAAACTGCACAAAAACTGCCTTGCGTGAACACGCCCTAACGCCTCTTTCACACGGGCGTTGCGGGAAAATGTGCGGGTGCGTTGCGGGAACATGCACGATTTTTCCGCGCGAGTGCAAAACATTGTAATGCGTTTTGCACTCGCGTGAGAAAAATCGGCATGTTTGGTACCCAAACCCGAACTTCTTCACAGAAGTTCGGGCTTGGGATCAGTGTTCTGTAGATTGTATTATTTTCCCTTATTACATGGTTATAAGGGAAAATAATAACATACTGAATACAGAATGCATAGTACAATAGCGCTGGAGGGGTTAAAAAAAATAAAAAATTAATTTTAACTCCCCTTAATCCACTTGATCGCGCAGCCGGCATCGCTTCTGTCTTCTTTCTTTGCTGTGTTTATTTGCTGGAACAGGACCTGTGGTGACGTCACTCCGGTCATCACATGGTCCATCACATGATCCATCACCATGGTAAAAGATCATGGAAAATTTGCAATACGAAAATTCGCAATACGAAAATTCATGATCAACACTACTCCTAAAGTCAAGGATATTGCAGCCTTCTCATTGCCCCACAAGCAAGAAGCAGTGAGGGATCATGGGTACTGATGAAAAAAATCTAGAATATTCGCGATTTCGAAGATATAGCACTATATTCTAGATATTCACGAATTCTCGAAGTGCCAATATTCGCGATAAAATTTCACGATTAGAATATTCGCGATCAACACTACTTCAAATCCAGGCAGGAGCAGATTTAAATTCCAGGTAGCAGAAGATGCAACAAAGTTAGGGCTCATGCACACGATCGTGTTTATTGTGAGGTCCGCAAAACACGGATCCGCAAAAAATAAATAAAAATGATGATATTCATGTGACACCCGTGTTGCATCAGTTTTTTTTGCAGATCCATTGTAACAATGCCTGTCCTTGTCCGCAAAATAGACAAGAATAGGACATGTTCTATTTTTTTGCAGAACAGACATGCAGACATACGGACACGGAATGCACACGGAGACATTTCTGTTTTTTTCAAGCCCCATTGAAGTGAATGGTTCCGCATACAGACCTGTAAAAAAAACTGAACAAAAACGGAAAAAAAATACATTCGTGTACATCAGCTCTAATTTAGGCCTCATTCACACATACGTGGATTTTCAGTTTCAGTAGTGATTACATTTCTGTTCCGTTTTGCTGTTCCGTTTGGTTTCCGTTTGTGATCCGTTTTTTGCGGATCACAAACGGAAACGGAAGCATACAATAATGTTTAAACAGTAAGTACATAAAAAAATTGGTCTGGGCATAAAATTTCCAATAGATGGTTCTGCAAAAACGGAACAGGTACGGAAGACATACGGATGCATTCCGTTTTTTTTTTTGGGACCCATTGACTTGAATGGAGCCACGGAACGTGATTTGAGGGCAATAATACGACATGTTCTTTAAACAGAAATACGGAAATGGAAGGCATACGGAGTACCTTCCATTTTTTTTGCGGATCCATTGAAATAAATGGTTCCGTATACGGAACAGAAACGGAAAAAATAACGTTCGTGTGCAAGAGGCCTAAGAGAAGAAAACGCAGCAAAAACTCTAATGCCTGTATGATTTATGTTTATTTTTAAGGAGTTTTTCACTCATTTTTGAAACACTCTAGAAAATTAGAAATACTGAGACATTAAAAAGAATCATAAGTAAAAACAGGATCAAACTACCGTGTGTGAACGTGGCCAGAATATGGATTTCCACATAGTGTTTGACTAGGTTCATACAGGGTGGCTTTTCACACATTTTTTGATACTTTTTTTTTTTTTTTCACCCAAAGCAATAAGTGGATCCTGGAATGAGAAACAGTATAATATTTAACCTACTCCTTATTTTGGAAGCATAAAAACTTAAATGTATGACCCTGGTCTTTTGGGGAGGTTTTTGTGTTTTCTGTCGCTCGCATGTTGTACACGCGTCCTTAGCTCTCATACACATGGTTGTATGGATACTTTTTATCGTTGCACTCAAAGTTTCTACTTGAAACTTAGGAAGACCATATGGACAACACCATGGCTCAGGGGTTAGCAATGTGACCTACTTAGGACCAGCATAGTGGCTCAGCAGTCAGCAATGTTACCTATTTAGGACCAGCATCGTGTCTCAGGAGTCAGCACTGTGACCTACTTAGGACCAGCATCGTGGCTCAGGAGTCAGCACTGTGACCTACCTAGGACCAGCATCGTGGCTCAGGAGTCAGCACTGTGACCTACTCAGGACCAGCATCGTGGCTCAGGAGTGAGCACTGTGACCTACTGAGGACCAGCATCGTGGCTCAGGAGTCAGCACTGTGACCTACTTAGGACCAGCATCGTGGCTCAGGAGTCAGCACTGTGACCTACTTAGGACCAGCATCGTGGCTCAGGAGTGAGCACTGTGACCTACTGAGGACCAGCATCGTGGCTCAGGAGTGAGCACTGTGACCTACTTAGGACCAGCATCGTGGCTCAGGAGTCAGCACTGTGACCTACTTAGGACCAGCATCGTGGCTCAGGAGTGAGCACTGTGACCTACTGAGGACCAGCATCGTGGCTCAGGAGTGAGCACTGTGACCTACTGAGGACCAGCATTGTGGCTCAGTGGTTAGCACTGTTGCCCTGCACTGGGGTTTTGGGTTGGAATTTTATCAAGGATAGCATCTCCCTGTATGTGTGTAGAGTTTCTCCAACCATAAAAAATCACAGGGACAAGGACTAAAGGCTGTGATGACAGTCTTTTTCCATTAATGTAGCTCCTTAAAAGTGTCTGTTACTATTGATCGGAGAGGCAAAAACGATTTAAGGTTTTAAGCACAAAGTCTTGGTGGTTTCAGTACACAATGTGGTGCAATACCTTTTATACTGCAGAATAATCACATGATTAGGACACTTTGTGTCATTTTATTACTCGGGTCCTTGATCAGTTCACACCCAGGACTTTACACAGTCTCACAGAGCAGTCTCAATCTACAGAATGTGTCCTGCAGCTGCAGTATCCCAGAACAGGGGGCATCTTCAAATTCTTCATTTCACTATGTTATGTTATATAATGTAATGTTATTTCATGCTACGTATAGTACCCAGCATAATCAGGTATGGATGGCACAGCATGGATTAACAATCCTGGCTCAGACCTTGTAGAAGGTTAGGTGTGGGCTGGCCCTACACCTAACCTTAGGTAAGTCTAGCATAGAGTTTATGGAGAGAGGAAACTGAGACTTGTGCTACCTCTTCTTAGGCACAGAAAGCTACATAGACTCACTGATCTTTGTATGATCTACAGAAGGACTAAGTCAAAGGAGAGAACTAGAGAACTTTGAATCTATATGGATGAGCATTGGAGTCAGTAAATTAACCTGCTACCAAAAGCTGCTGAGACTTTACTGCAGTGAGAGTCAGTCACTGTTAAGACACAGGTCATACTTGAACATAACTTGGCCAGTCGTATCTCTAAAACCCTGTGTCCTTTAATGGACATTACAGTCACCATCGAAAGAGTACTATTGCCCGCCATAAATTCTACTGGAAGAGACTAGAGACAGATAAAGAGGGAAGAGGGCAATAACTCCCATCCTTGCCTAAATTCATACATTGTTATCTGGAAAGAATTGCAATGTGTAGAGTTGAAACTGTCACAGAACCTTCATCTCAAGGGTTCTGTCCACAAATCCATTCCCTCCAAGATACCTCCAGTAGGCAATCTCACTATGGAACAATCAGATAATTTTTCAGGTCTACTCCACACTCATTCAAAGTAGGGAAGTCTTCACACCATGGACCTGAATCTCTTTGGGGGCTCCGTTCTAGAGATAGGTGCAGGTCCCAGAGGTGAGACCCGCTTCCTCTAATCTGTGGAGCAAGTAAGAAGTGCTTATTTCACCACAGCACTATCACAGTGGGAGTGAAGCATTATATGGTGCCCACTGAAATCAATTGTGTATCTGGGTAATGGATAGACAGACTAGGTCACAAAATAGCCAGTTTAGACCATTTCCTGCTAACTCACAGAAAGGGGAAAAGTTGATCGGCCATTTTAAACTTTTACAACTGCAAGAAAAAGGGGGTCAGTCAGCACATCCCAATGCGCAGGTGCATGCCGCCATGGCTAGAAACACGAAGAAAAAAACCCACAATGCAAACACAAATATAGTACAATAATGCCTATTTTGTAAATTTGAGATTCTTGGCAAATACATTTTGTACAAAATTATTTGGGCCCGTCTGCCGGCGTCAAGGCGAATCTCTATAGGATGGAAACCTAACACTAAATACTATCTGTTATGCAGGGAGCATTCATTGGAAGCCATCTGGCACCAGGAGAGGTATAGAGTGGGCTCAGCATGCATGTTAGTACCTGCATTCCCTGGATTTAATAGAGGCCATTATGTCACAAAAAATGGTAAAAGGCAGAGTGGACCCAGCATGCATGTGGAACCTGCACTCCCTGAATTTCATGGTGGCCATTATGGCACATAACAGGTAGTATTTTGTGTTAGGTTCCCACCTTATAGAGATTCGCCTTGACACCGGCAGACGGGCCCAAACAATTTTGTACAAAATGTATTTGCGAAGAATATAGAATTTTTAGTCATTGAGCACTTGCCATCAGTAGGAGGATCAGCCAGAGTTACAGATCAAAGCACTGATTGATTTATTGTTTTAACTTATGGTATTGTCACCCAGTACACCTACCTTCACAAACCAACTGTAAACAACAAGCTTTTCAGAAAATATCCATCTGAAATCTGTATTGTGTGACCAGTTTTAGTCAAAGTTGAAAACTGTACAAAGGGACAATGTAGTTTATATAGTAAGCTATGTATGTAGTTTATTGTTAAAGCAACCCTCCAGTCAGGAGGTCAAAAATGATATGTAAAGGGCCCTTTACACAGTCCGAGAATCTGCCAGATAATCGCTGATGAGCGTTCATAGGAACACTTGTTAGTGTTTATCTGGCAGTGTAAAGGTGCTCGTTGGTCGGGTAATTGGATTGTTTGTGTAGGCATCTAAATTGTCGTTTGCCAGCAGCAGATTGTGCCGTTCAAACAAGCTCTGCTGCTGGCAAACAACGTTTGAGAACAAGAGATGGCATTAGCGATCGCTCCTTCCCATACTGTGGAGCAGAACGCTGCATGTAAATGTAGTGGCCTCCTCCAGTGACAAGCAGGTGATTGCCGGGAAGGAACAGTTTCTCACTGACAATTGCCTAGTGTTGAATGAAGCAAAGCATTTGAAGTGGAATTCGGTCCGAAGTTTATGAAAACGTCGATTCGCAACTAATTAGAATTTCCTTGCGCTTTGTGGTAACAAATCAGTTTTTCCTAAATGGTGTCACATGTTACAAAGTCAAAGTAAGAATCCCAGGAATGCAAGATAACCCATAATGCCATGCACCCAGCCAATCTGCAGATAGCCATACCCTGTGATGTCACAGCCCTATAAATCCCTCATCCTGCACTGTTTCTGCCACTGTCCTTTGAGCTGAGCATAAGGAGAGATGTGGCAAACGCATATGCACTAGGGACAATGTTGCTCAAAACGATTAATAGAATAATATTGGAGAGGGAGAGTGCGGAGAGACTGCAGGGAGAGAGCAGGGAGAGTGCAGGGAGACTACAGGGAGAGTGTAGGGAGACTTATGCTGTGTCAGTTTTATTTACTTATTCCTACATCAGCCGTAAACTAAGATATGTAATTCAATACCAATAAGATGGAAGCCTTTATTATTCCAGTGTGCCAACCAATACCATCCAGTCTGCACGCCTTAGGGGGGCCAGGTCTTAATCATGACCAGCCACATCTTTTCCCGGCTTTACTTCTGCCAAATCATCCTTTAAAGTCCTATAAAAGTCAAAATCACAGAGAAAAAAAACAAAGATAAAAACATCCTGCACAATGATGCACATGATAAATTAATATGCGTATCTCCATGCCTATATTTATAGGGGAAAAAATTCACAGAAAACAGATAATAATGCACTAACACAATAGATGCAAGCATTATATATGGACTAAGCCCTCACTCTGATATGATAAAATCCAAGACTCTTAACCAATATATTTTGATTAAAACACATCTATGCCGCCTACCCGCGCCAAGGTGGTCTCAGTCAGGCAGGTCCTACTCTAAACCTACCTATGGCGTTAGGCATCTATGTTCAGGGGAGCAGACCCTGCACATATAGTGTGCTGCTCCTAGTCACCTCTATGTGCATCCAGCAACCGATGAGAGGAGGAGCCCGCACAGCTATATGTACCTACTACCACCTAATCAAGGTGGCCTGTTTGATAAGAAGGGCAAAAGTGCACAAGAATGCTACTTCCAGGATAAAATAGAAGCGCATTCACACTTGAAGGTGTCACTCCCTCAAGTGTATACTACGAACTAAGCAAAAATCACAGAGAAAAAACTAAGATAAAAACATCCTGCACGATATGATAAATAAATATTCGGATACCCATGGCTACATTTATCGGGGGAAAAAAATCACAGAAAACAGATAATAATGCACTAAAATGACAGATGCAAGCATTATATATGGACTAAGCCCTCACTCTGATATGATAAAATCCGAGACTCTTAACCAATATATTTTGATTAAAACACATCTGTGCCTGCCTACCCGCGCCAAGGTGGTCTCAGGTCAGGCAGGTCCTACTCTAAACCTACCTATACCGTTGGGCATCTATGTTCAGGAGAGCAGGCCCTGCACATTTAGTGTGCCTGCTCTCCTAAACATAGATGCCACCCAGGCAGAGTGGCAAGGGTATACCTGATTTATAGCGATTTATGACAAATGAATTTGAAACAAATCAAATTTCTTGGTTAACTTCAGCAAATCAAATTTTTCAAAGCTTTGCTCATCTCTACAATTGCCTGCAGAATGGTCCCGTCTAAAGGGACCTTAAGTCATACTTACCTGCTATTGATTTTCGTCAGATCTTGCTCCTTGGCTGCTTATCAGCTTAGCTCCAGTTCCATTAAGGAAGAACTGTGATCTGTGACTACAGTTTTACTACAGTGTCTGGTCTGAGGTTGTCTAAAACACATCCTCTGTCTCCTCATTGGTTCGGGCTTTGCAGGACAAAAGCCTCAACCAATAAGGAGACAGGAGGTATGTTTCAGACTACCTTAGAGTCTCTGTAGGCACTGTAGCTAAACTGTAATCACAGATCACAGCTCTGCCCAAATGGAGGTGAGCTAAAATGCAGCCTAGATCTGAGGAAAATAAACAGCAGGTAACATCCTCCATGGGTATTGAACTAATTTACATATCAATTTTGGGCTTCTGGCCAGAGGTTTGCTTTAAGTGCTTTCTACCATGAAAACACATACCAAACACAACTTGTAGAGAACCTAAGTATACCTGAGGGTGGCCAGCAATGAAACTTAAAATTTTCATTTACACCGACGGCATGGGAGTAGTCTATAAAACATGTCAATTCTGGAATTTACTTAAGAAAGGAAAGTTACACTAGACAAGTGTGTACTTAGAAAGTATGAAAGAGAAGCAAGTGTAAATATGTAATAATAACCTTGGGCACAGGTGAAAGGCATTCAATTCTCTAAAACAGCAAATACCACTTACCTCTTCATGCCTACAGAAAAGTGCAGCGTCCTTCTGAGAGAGGTACACATCATTGTGAAGGAGATGGCAAAATATTGTCATCACAATAGATTGTAGCCAAGAGATAGGCAAGTAAAGCTACTAAACACCACAGGATGAAAAAAAACTATGTATAGTGTTAAATTATGTCTCTTATAAGGTGCCAACATATTTCTAAGAGGGGTGCAGTGAGTACACCCATTTGCAGGTAATGGACTTCTCATGTGTCCTTTTTGTGGTGGCCTGTATATATGTTTATATTGTAGGGATTTGCTCTGGTAGGCAGGGTAAGCGGACGCAGTACAGAGGAAGGAACACGGTAGTAAAGCAAAAGTTCAGTGTTTATTCACACAAAAGGAAAAAAGTTTAAACACTTTGCAGAGTCCTGGTGTTAATTCACACAGCACAAAGTCCACAGAACAAACATGTCACCCGGCAGGCTGATTTATCCACGGCAGTTCACAGCCGGCTTTAGGGCGCCTGATTTCCAGCGTGTGGCTCTCCACGGTACCAAACATTAAGGTCCCACAGCAGAGCCTGACAGAGCTCCACTGTCAGATAGAGGATAAATTCCACCCAGCTGAGACTGCTGGCTGGGTTTTTATAGCCCAGCTCAAAACCTGGCCTGGATCGTGGGGAACAGCCACCCACCCTGCTCTTAGGCTGCTCCCAATAAGAACCGGCCCGGATCGGCTTTACAGCCATACTAAGTAAAACAACTGTGTCAGACAGCACTAGCTGCTGCTGACACACAAAATTACCGGTTCTTATCTCACCGAGACCAGGAATCTCGGCGACACGTACCGTCCGTCAATGACAACCCCTTGCGCCCTCCTACATACCACCCCCCTTTGTTCAACCCTGAGGGGGTGAACACTTTCCAGACAGTGTACTTGGGACAGGGCATCTGCATTTCCCTATAACCTGCCTGCCCTATGTTCCACGGAGAATTTAAAGTTCTGTAGAGACAAGAACCACCTGGTGACCCGAGCATTCCTCTCCTTGGCCTGGCTCATCCACTTGAGAGGGGAGTGGTCGGTCACCAGACGTAACTTTCTCCCCAACAGATAATAGCGGAGAGACTCGAGTGCCCACTTGATGGCCACTGGCCAGGCACTCTCTCTCCACTATACTGTACCGGGTCTCGGCTGGGGTAAGTTTACGGCTCAGGAAAACAACAGGATGTTCCTCCCCATTGGTTTCCTGAGAGAGTACAGCTCCGAAGCCTACTTCAGAGGCATCGGTCTGTACCACAAACTCCCTCTTGAAGTCGGGCGTCACCAAAACCGGGGACCCACACAGGGCCGACTTCAAAGCGGAGAAAGCCTCTTCCGCCTGGTCATTCCAGCGGACTATCACGGACTTCCGACCGTTCAAGAGCCCTGTCAATGGAGCCGCTAAAGTGGCAAAATGGGGAACAAACCTCATATAATAGCCCACCATTCCCAGGAACGACTTTACTTGTCTAGAGGTGACAGGTCGGGGCCAATTCCGTATCGCCTCTATTTTGTTTACTTGGGGTTTGATGACTCCGCGCCCAATGACATACCCCAGGTACTTAGTCTCCTCTAACCCTATCACACATTTCTTTGGGTTAGCTGTTAGTCCCGCCTTTCTAAGGGAGTCCACTACGGCCTGTACTTTGGGGAGGGGACTTTCCCAGTCGGTACTGTGAATGATAATATCGTCCAGGTAAGCCGAGGCGTACCGCCGATGTGGACAAAGTACAATATCCATTAGACGTTGAATAGTGGTGGGGGCGCCATGCAGGCCAAAGGGTAATACCTTATATTGGTACAGCCCCTCTGGTGTAATGAAGGCAGTTTTCTCTTTGGCAGCCTCCGTCAAGGGTACCTGCCAGTACCCTTTGGTGAGGTCCAAAACAGAAAAATACCTGGCTTGGCTTAACCTCTCAATAAGTTCATCTACCCGAGGCATGGGATATGCATCGAATTTAGATATTTAGTTCAACTTCCGAAAATCGTTACAAAATCGTAACATCCCGTCTGGCTTGGGAATTAAGACTATAGGACTAGCCCACTCACTTTTAGACTCCTCAAGGACGTCTAGCTGCAGCATGAGCTGCACTTCCTCCGAGATGGCTTTTCGCCGAGCCTCGGGTACCCGGTATGGCTTTAACCGAACTTTTGCCTGAGGCTCAGTGACAATGTCATGTTGGATTGCGGAAGTGCATCCAGGGAGGTCCGAGAACACATCCGTGTTCCGACTAACAAATTCCCTGGTCTCCTGAGCCTGTTTAGAGGAGAGGCTGTCAGCAATTTTTATTGTGGCAACTGCTTCCCTTGAATCAGACAGAGGAGCCGGAACCTCTTCCCCTAGCAAGCCTGGCCGCGGGCTGTCTTCCGTACAGGTGTCCCTATCTTTCCAAGGTTTTAGTAAATGAACATGGTACACTTGCTCTGGGTTTTGCCTTCCTGGCTGATGTACCTTGTAATTTAAAGATTCGGACCCGAGCCTGACGATTATAGATCCGACTCTGTGCTCGCTGAGCGGCCTCCATATGCTCCCTGACAAGAGGCAAAATGGTCTCTATCCGCTGTTGCATCTTGACAACATATTCCAGGACACTTTTATGCGGAGTGCGTTGCTGTTCCCATGCCTCTTTGGCTACGTCCAACAGGCCACGATGATGTCTGCCATAAAGCAATTAGAAGGGCGAGAACCCACTAGAAGCCTGGGGTACCTCTGGCACAGCGAACATGAGATAGGGCAGAAGAAGGTCGCAATCCTTCCCATCTTTGGACACCACCCTTTTTAACATGGTTTTTAGAGTTTTATTAAACCTTTCAACCAGCCCATCTGTTTGCGGATAGTATACGGACGTCCGTAACTGTCGGATATACAGTAACTTACAGAGTTCCCTCATCACCTTGGACATAAAAGGGGTCCCATGGTCAGTCAGAACCTCTTTAAGTAGCCCCACTTGGGAGAACATTTCCATTAGCTCCTTAGCTATAAGTTTTGCTGATGTATGTCGCAGTGGCACCGCCTCCGGGTACCGTGTGGCGTAATCAAGGACAACCAAGATGTGTTGGTGTCCCCTAGCGGACTTCGGTACTGGGCCTACTAGGTCCATAGCGATTCGCTCGAACGGTACCTCGATGATCGGGAGAGGTACCAAGGGACTTCGGAAAAGGTGCTGGGGGCTAGTTGCCTGGCAGGTCGGGCAAGACTTACAGAACTCGTCCACCTCCTTAAACACACTGGGCCAGTAAAACCGTTGTAGTATCCAGTCCTGTGTTTACTGCTTTCCCAGATGACCCTCGAGAACATGCTGGTGGGCTAACTCTAACACGAGTTTGCGATAAGCCTGGGGCACCACCAATTGTTCAATGGATTCACCTCACAGCTGGTTTACACGATACAACATACCCTGATGAACCACAAAAAGGGGGAACACCGTCTCTGCCCCTGGTTGTTGTGGTTCACCATCTACCATTAATACATTTTCCCAGGCTCAGGACAGGGTTGGATCTCGGTGTTATGCAGTACCAAAATTATCCCAGGAGACATTGAGGTCTGCCAGCTCAGGACCTGGCGGCAAGTCCTCCAGGTCTCCCACCATTACACTTAGCAGGGTTGTCTCCTCCTCTTCCACCAAAGTGGCGGTCACCCCTACCGCTGGCCCTTTGGACTCAGGTTCCCAGGGTTCTGGTCTCCCCCCTTAGCCGGGCCACTCCGGTAGGGTTACACCTGTCTCATGCGTATCAGTCACTCTCGGAACAGGCCACAGTGCCGGGAAGCCCGGGAAGTCTCTCCCTATTATAAGTTCATAGTGTAGACAGGTTGCGACAGCCACCTCGTGGGTCCACCGACCAGAAACCGTGGACAGAGACACCATAGCAGTAGGATAGTCTTTTAAGTCCCCATGTATACACATGACTCCAACTTTACGGCCAGTATACTCATAATGGAGTCATGAGACTCCGTACCAGGGGAGCCCTTACCAGGGTCACCAGACTCCATGAGTCCAACAGAGCCTCCGCTGGAGTGTCTCCCACCTCCACCTGGCACAGGTGATTCAGTGACTCCGGAGCACCCACGGCACACAGTTTCCTGGCATACAATGATTGACGGAAGCCATAGTTCGTGTCCATGGGTTCTCCCTGATGTGGACAGTCAGCTCGAACATGGCCAGGCTCCCGACACTGCCAGCAGGGTCCACAGGGGTTACATCCCGGGCGGGTTTGGTGGGCACCAGTCGCCGGGTCCGGGGTGGAGAGTTACAGGATTTGACTGCCCCCCGCCTCATAGCGTTCCACCAAGTAGGCCATCTCAAGCGCATTACCTGGAGAGACCTAGCCAATCTATTGCTGGAGAGGGGATGGCAGAGCCCTCCAGAACATATCTGCTAACAACTGGTCCAGCATAGCAGTGGGGCTCAGCACATCAGGCTGTAGCCACTTTTGCAAAAGGTTGAGCAGGTTATAATACTGGGGTCTCACGGGCTCAGCTGGGTTGAACCCCCACTGATGCACGCGCTGGGCCCAGACCAGCACATTCACCACCATTCTTGCCAAAATCTCACCCTTTACCTTTGGGTAGTCGGCCGCTTGATCACCCGGCAAGTCGAAATACACCCGCTGAGACTCTGATGCCAGGAAAGGAGCAACGACCTCAGCCCACTAGTCCTGGGGCAGCCTTTCCCTGGTGGCCACTTTCTCATACATCGCCAGGTAGGTTTCGATGTCATCTGTGGGTGTCATCTTAGGGATCGCTGCATGGACTGCTTTCCGGGCATCGTGTACGCTTGGGGTTGCTCCTGCTGTCTGCAAAGCCATCACGTGTTGTAGCAGCAACTAGTTGGTCTCTTGCTGCTGCATTAGAAGTAGTGTCCGTGAAAGATTTACTCTTATAAATGTATTTGCAGAACTTGCATGATTCACAGGGTAAGGTGCCAGTGAGAGAATTGCACAGCCAGGACTCATGTTTGGGACTTTGATAGAAACTATGGACGAGAGAGTCCCGTATATTATGACTACGGCAATACGTAATCGCAGGTTTATTAAGGAGTAATCTCCCAATGTCAGGATCTGACTTAAGTATGTCCCAATTGTCCGTCAGAATCTGGCGAACCTCAAAATGGGCCCTGTCATACGTACCAATGATCCTAGCTATCTCGTCTACATTCTCTCTTTGGGAGTGAGAAATTGGTCCCTATTGGTACTCAGAGAATGTTGGTAGCCTTGTTTCAATATACTTTGTGGATAACCGCGGTTGATGAATCTATGCTTGAGATCTTTAGCAGCGGATCTAAAGTCCGCTAGCTGCGAGCAATTCCTCCTTACCCTTAAATATTGCCCTTTAGGTATACCCCGTTTAAGGGCCATGGGAACTCTCCCATCGTAGGAGACTGTTGGTGGCAGTGGGCTTCCTAAAAATCTTCAATCTAAAAATCCACTGAGCCTCCCTTTGCAGTAAGATGCGGTCAACGTCCGTAGTATTCCCCTTATACTTACACTAATCACTGATGCGCTCTCCCCGGTCTTTCTCTGTTTCCCTGCTGGTCAGCTGACCGGTGCCGTCAGAGCCGCACCTCCCGCCAGATTGGCCGACCGAGCCACAATATACGCCGGCCGGGCGGCTCTCAACCTAGAGAGTACGGCTTAGGCAGGCTAGATTTACAGTCTGTGCTGTTTCTGATAACGGCTCTCAGCTTAGAGAGCGCAGTGTAGACAGGCTGTACGACAATCTGTGCTATATGTCTTCAGCTCCTGAGGAAGTGCTCCGCCACTGTTACACATTGAGCTCCTCACTACCATACTGGGGCCTGTTCTCACCGTCGCATGGTTGTACCTTAGCCATTTGGCGGTGTCCTATACTGCTCCCAGTTTAGCACCTGCATTCTGTGTCCCTAGTGGATTGCAAATCTGCCGTCCCCTGGGGTCACTGTATCATTATCCAGTTGTAAGACTGTGGCACCTTGTGTTGCCCAGCATTGGACTTTGCATTTAGCCCAGCACTGTACTTTGTGCTTCGTCACGGGACTGTATCTCCATTGAGTGCCATTGTTAGTGGTGTCACCCACCTCACTAACCATTACATTGTTGGGCCTCATGCGATGTACACTCCTCTGCCTATGACATGTTTTTAGGTCACACACCTTATATGTACATTCCTAATTATCTAATTATACCTAATAAAATATTTATTATTTTGTCCCTATCAACGTCCTTGTAGTTATATGGTTCCAAATTGTTCTGGACGTACACATCACCACGCACGTTTTTTTTTTAGTTTAGTTCCTATTCATTATGGACCAAAATATACTATATAGCATTTCTATTGGCCATGATGACAGCAGTATGACTGATATTACTTCAATCACATTGGTTCTCCCCCATCAGTTCATCAAATCTGAATGGTGAACACCGCAATGGAACCCAATTAAAATTCAAAGGGGTCCATCACGCACCATTAGGTTTCAACGTATGACTCCAGAACAGCATTGTTATTTCTGTTATTAACATATGCATATGTGAACAAGAAAAGAGACTCCTGCACTAAGTTAACATTGTCTATTACTGAAGAGCCTAGAATGACCTTGTCAATTATTTGGTACACCTCTGACCTCTTCATTTTGATGTTCTCTTCAAGCTTGGCACAGTTCTTCCAGACAAGTGATCTGCGCACACTTCACAGACAATGCTTCATTGGACACCAATATGGAAGCAAAGAAACTGAGTGACCTTTTTATAGTGACAGACGTTTCGATGTCTGACAGGTTAGGCGTTACTCGTAAATGACTTCAAGTAAATGCTTGAAATTCGGGTAGGATGTCTATTGAATATTTACCTACTAAGTGGAGTCTTTCACACAAGTCATCCTTGTTAACCTGTCACACACAATGTAATGATCCCTAATTTTTTTTAATAAGGTGTCATCTGTGATACAGTATTTCATTGTACATGCACATAATAAGTTTCAACGGAGCTCCTCTACTAAGTCCCAACGTTCACCCAATATCTGATAGATTCTGAGATTAACACATAATTGGTATGATTTCAGTAACTATGCTGAAGTTTTTCGAGTTGGTGACAATGCGACTAATGCACATTTGCAGAGCCGTGTACATGGATCCTTTATGGAGGCCATAGGGACTCTATGTGCAACTGTATGATGCCTTTGTAAATTGGTAGAGGAGCATCTCCTCCTCTTAATGTAAATATATATCACCTGCTGGTGATATGTAGCGATAGTGGTGGTGGCCCTTAGTAGGGGCTGTAAACATTCAATTTTTAGAAGTAAGTATTGCAGTGTATTGTATGAGTTATTAAGTGCAAAGAAGTAGTAGTACCCAAGTAGGACTAAAACAAAAAGTAATACAAAAGAAGTAGTAGTACCCAAGTAGGACGAAAACAAAAAGTAATACAATAAAATACATTATATTAAACAAAAAAAAACTTGTTGAACCATGGTGAACATTGTTGAAAAGAAAAATAACAATAATGCCAGAATTCCTATTTTTTGTTCATCAGGTTTACTAAAAAAAGATTAGATTAGAAAAGATTAAAAAGCAATTAAAAAGTCATATGTGCCCCAAAAATGGTACCAATGAAAGGGCTTTTAAAAAGAAAGGGTTTTTGTTGTGCAAAAGTAGTAAAACATAAAAAATACTATCTGATATCCCTGTAATTGAACTGAGCCATGGAAAAAAGTAATGTTATTTATGCTGCAAAGTGAATGACAACAAACATTTTTAAAACCCCAAAAAGGAACGTCGGAATTGCTGTTTTTAAATGTTAATCAATAAGCTATATGTATCCCGAAATTGTGCCATTGAAAAATATAACTCACTATGCAAAAAACAAGCCCTCTCACAGCTACGTTGATGTAAAAATATAAAAGGACTCCTTGCCGGGGCTGACTGGGAACTTAAAGTGGCCCTGGAAAATAACCTAAAAGTGGCCACCATGTTGTAGGCAGATCCAAATTGACAAAGGACGGGGCCAACACAAGCAGGTGGTGATCAGTAATACCACAATGAAGCTCAAAATACTGCCTCAGCAGAACCAAATACCACAATAGAGAACAAAATACTAACCCAGAAGTTGACCTTCTGTGGTGGCCAGCACCATCTGCCACATTCTGTCCTCCTCCACTTGTCTATAATTAAGATAAGGAGCAAAGGGCTTAGGCCTCTTTCACACTTGCGTTGTCCGGATCCGGCGTGTACTCCACTTGCCAGAATTACACTCCGGATCCGGAAAAACGCAAGTGTACTGAAAGCATTTGAAGACGGAACCGTCTTCCAAATGCGTTCAGTCTTACTATGGCACCCAGGACGCTATTAAAGTCCTGGTTGCCATAGTAGTAGCGGGGAGCGGGGGAGCGGTATACTTACAGTCCGTGCAGCTCCCGGGGCGCTCCAGAATGACGTCAGAGCGCCCCATGCGCATGGATGACGTGATCCATGCGATCACATGATCCATGCGCTTGGGGCGCCCTGACGTCACTCTGGAGCGCCCGGGGAGCCGCACGGACGGTAAGTACACTGCTCCCCCGCTCCCCGCTACACTTTACCATGGCTGCCAGGACTTTAGCGTCCCGGCAGCCATGGTAACCACTCTGAAAAAGCTAAATGTCGGATGCGGCAATGCGCCGAAACGACGTTTAGCTTAAGGCCGGATCCGGATCAATGCCTTTCAATGGGCATTAATTCCGGATCCGGCCTTGCGGCAAGTGTTCCGGATTTTTGGCCGGAGCAAAAAGCGCAGCATGCTGCGGTATTTTCTCCGGCCAAAAAACGTTCTGTTCCGGAACTGAAGACATCCTGATGCATCCTGATGCATCCTGAACGGATTTCTCTCCATTCAGAATGCATTAGGATAATCCTGATCAGGATTCTTCCGGCATAGAGCCCCGACGACGGAACTCTATGCCGGAAGACAAGAACGCAAGTGTGAAAGAGCCCTAAGGAGGTGAGATACGGGCCACAGCCAAGCCAGCTTCTGCTATGATCTGAGATGAGTATCTCACCACAAGCAGCAGCAGTCCTGCCGTGGTTTACAGTGGGGCAGAGTAACTTCTGGTTCCCGTCCCTGCTGTTCAGCCTTATAGGCCTCAGGAGTCATATCATTATGTATCTGGTCAGCGGCAGTGAGAAGATCTCAGGTGGTGGCCTAGCAATCAGCCATCTGAAAAATTTCTCTCTAGGGTCTATGACCAGTCCGCCCTTGACCCTTAGGCCCCTTTCATATGGTCAGTATTTGGCCAGTATTGTGCATCAATATTTGTTAGCCAAAACCAAGAGCCGAATCTACAGTGAAAAAATGTATAGATTTTACGCCTCTTCTGTGCTTTGGTCCCAGTGATAATGCTACAATCCCACTATGTCACACCTTGTCATTCTGCACGTCGTCATAGATCCCGATGCTGACCCTAACCCAAAAGTCTAAAATATGATTGACCCTGCGTTTCCTGCTTCAGGGCATTACCAATGTAATAACAGCTCTGATTGTAGCAATGTCTGTAATTACATAAAACTTTATTAATCTACTTACTACAGTACTTTGGAATAATTGCTCGGTGCCTAATGGGTAATTTTGTAATTAGTCTTACACTGCCTGGACATGCTGTGTGACCAGAATTACAAAAAACTTGCTTCTAAAGTTGTGTGTCTATTTAAAGGGATCCTATGATCTTTAATAAATACGGTAATAAAAATATATAGCACTCTAATGTTGTACGTAATATGCTGTCTGTTCCAATTCAGTCCCTGAGAGCTGAACACAGCGACCTGGGCTGAAGGCAGGAAGTACCTTTTGTTTCAATGGGACACCTACAAAAGGGCCTTCGTGGTACTTAAATACTGAAGGCCTATACTCAGGACATCCCACCCTCCTGACGATCAGCTGTTCCTCTGTAGATCTGGCGCTGAAAGTCGGTGCCAGAACTACACAGCACAACATAACAACAATTCTCCACCCTACTGGGCTAACCTTCAAAGATAAGCCTTAAAGGCTATGGACACCTTTGGAACCTATGGACACCCCTTCAGGCCAAAAATAATTTTTTTAATAGTATTTTTATTTTATTAGAATTCAACAGTTTTTCCACTACAGCCTTCAGTTTCACTGCATCTCTAGAATGTTGCTTTTGCTTTTTAGTGAATCCGTCAGAGAGCTGCTTTGGTGGCTCGATCTGTTGCTTTTATCTGTTCTTTCCCTACAGCTCCTAAACACTCTGAGACGAATTCTTATCAAACTGATAAGAATTTAGCTTAAAGGGGTTGCTCCATCTCACCGCTTCATATTAGTGGTAAATTTGGGTTGAAGAAATAGCACTTTTCTATATTTATATTTTTCTGCTTTTAAGATAGATAGTGACACCAATTTAAATAGTTATTAATTAACATTCACCATATGTCTACTTTATGTTGGCATCATTTTGTAAATGTTATTCAATTTTTTTAGGACATTAGAAGTCTTAGAATTTTAGAAGCAATTTTTCACATTTTCAAGTAAATATCTAAAACCCACTTTTTTTAAGAACCAATTCAGCTCTGAAGTGACTGAGGGATTTAAACAATAGAAACCACCCATAAATGACCCTATTTTAGAAACTACACCCTTCAAATTATTCAAAACAGGTTTTAGAAACGTTGTTAACCCTCAGGAATTAAAGAAAAATGGAGGTGAAAAGTAAAAATGTCATATTTATTTGTTTTGCTGATTTTCTATTAAAACCCTTTTTTTTTTTTTGCTTTTTGATCGCTTTTTATTTTACTTGTTGGGAGCCAGGATAAAGAAAAGGCAGCAATTCTGCCACTCCTTTCTGGGTTTTGTTATTACTGCCAACATTATGCAGGTAAAATTACATGTTAAAAAAACAGAAGTATATAAATAGAAAAGTAGTAGAGAAAAGAAATAGAAAAGATAGAAGTGGTGTCCTCAGAAATTAGAAGTTAATATAAATTGCAAAAAAGGACCCTTAAAACATAAATTTTATTAGGGATAAGTTTAAAATCCCCCTTATAACCCTAAGGAGGATAGATAATAACTATGGGCAAAAAAAGAAATTAGCCCAACTATCATTGTGCATGTAGTATCCAATTGATAGCAAAAATCTTGATATTCATATAAAGAAGAGAACAGGGTCATGGGACAGTGCAGGTTGAAAACAGCGAGCGGGGAACACTTTCCCTAGAAAGGCCCTGTTCAGCGTCAGCCCAGGGACAACCCCTGATGGTGGGATTTCCCTGTCCTCGTGCCTGTGCTGCAAGACCCTAGAATGCCCTAGATGGTTTGAATTTTTTAATACCCCGACGCGCTTCCCCCGGTTGGGTTCCTCAGGGGGTCGGTACTAGTTAGAAATAGTCCCATCTATATTGGTGGTATACTTGATATAATGAGATGAACACAAAATACGACAGATTAGGCAGACTTAAAAATGGGTACCCGATACATCACATGTTTCTGCAGGGCTAGTAGGAGAGGATGCAACAAGTGAAGTGCCCCATCCGTTGCCAGGCTGCCTCTGAACGGGTGCTTGGTAAGGCAGTGAGACATGTTCAGGCCGTGGGGATTCAAATAGGGTGCCGGAACGCGCCTCACACTTCCCGGAAGACGAACTTCCGGTTGGTGGAACGCATGCCGTAGCATCAGGAATATGCTCTCTGTGCCATTGAAGTTGAGGACATTAAACTAGCTTCACTGCAAATCAAGCAGATGCACAGAGAAGCAAAATATATTATCTCTGACTTCAACGGAGCAGTGAAAAAGTCCTGGACTCTTCTCCTTGTCAACTTGAATGTCATTTACTTTCTTTTGTGGGGATGGATGAGTTTGCTCTAAGTAGGTTTGAGACCCTAAACTCCAGCTGCATAATAGCATGCTGGAGGTGAAGTGGCCCAAACCAGGTGATAGATTCCCTCTAAAGGAGTTTTTCGGTTTGTATCAACATCCTTTATGAAGATAGCTGTAATTTTGTAATGTATTTCTTTTCCCTTTATTGCTCCTAACTTCCGTTCTGGGCTGTGGTCACATAACCATGTCCATGCAGCTCATTCTTATCTCCTGTGATGTTATGTCCATGGGCGGGGCAGTGATAGGGGAGTGTCTATGTAACTAGCTGGGTGGGAGGAGCCATAAACTAGCTGGGTGTGGTTAGGGGCGGTGCTGGAGCTGTGGCAGAGGAAGGAGAAGTGCATCATGGGTTTGGTTGGATACAGGAACAGGAAGTGCTACATACAGGATGGAAACCAGAGGGATTGGTTTATATGGTAAAGATGTGTCAGGAGAGTCCAAATTGAAAAAAAGAAGTGTATGAGGAAGATGTACACGAGGTGAGATCCTACATGAGTATATCTGTTAAATACCATAGTAGTCTCCGAAATCCACTTTAAGGGTAAAACCTTCTCATTACGAGAGTAAACACTTTCTGCTTAGAGGAAAAGGTTGATCTGGTAGTAATTAAATACAGTATATAGACAGTTCTACTTTAAACTTTACCAAATCTATTAATAGTAGTTCCCAATATTATAATGAGCTTTAAATTATGTTTCCTGATTAAATTACTAGAAGGGTCTGTGTAAGCCAAATTCTAATATTGGTCCAGAAAATGTGAACAAACCTTTGATGACAACACACAAACTGGGGTGATTACATCTTTGTCTTCTTTGTAAATATCTAACACATATGGTCACCTGCAGTTTTAGTTAATGTACCCAAGCTGATCATGTAAGTCAGCTTTTAGTTTTTTTTTGTTTAGTTTTTTTAGTTTCAAGGGGTGGGCCACCTTCACAACCGATTTATGTTTATTGTTTCCATAAATCTGTCGCTATGCTGTCACCCATCCATCCCTTACTTCTAACTAACATAAAAATATGTATGCAAGTAGGAAGTAGGGTACAGAAGGCTAGGATTATGTCTGCGGGATCAGACTACACCGGATTTGCTTGTAGTCTGTTACTATGGAGACAGACAGGTCAACATAGGAGCTGTAGCCAAAATTATTTTCAACTAAGGATATTTGCAAAGTAGCTTTATTTTTCAAGTGAGATGCAATGGAACAATAAAAGTGAACCTTCCCTTTAAGAGAGTATAACATCTGTGTTAATTATCTACGCCGCTGGACAAAATGTATAATTTTCCAGCAATAGGATTAGTCTATGTTGTTTGTAAAAGCAGCGCTGCAGATTTTGATTAACTTGTTTATGAATGGCTTTCTTGCTCTCCATCTGTTATTTGTGTGTACACGATGTACCCAAGGACTACAGCTAATTAGAAAATGAAGTTCAAGTGTTGTGTCTTTACGGCTGGAGCAAATTGTTAGTTATAAAATCAGTTGGATGCTTTATTCATCCTCTTAACAAGATACGTCCCTGCTCGTCCAAGCTGATGATCTTTCACGAACCACATTTGCAACAATCCATGTTGAACAAACAGAAGCCAAAAATAATGTTCATATAACAAACAGCAAACAAGACATTGTACGTATAAACTAGATTTTACTATGTGTTTATTATATTGTCTTATGGTTCCCATAATCGCTGCTAGCTGCCTGGAATGATTTGCAAATGGTTTATGCTAAATGATTTCGGTCTTATTTTGGCTTTTGGCTACACCTACAGAAATGACTAAGGGGTTGTCCAGCCTAGGAGCTGACAAACCCAATGCAACAAATCACTGCCATGTTAAAAAATAAAATAAAAATACACTCACCTGTCCACAGTTCCACTATGTCCATGCAGGACCAGGAAATGGAAGTTCAAGTAGATGTGACCGCCGAGGCCTGTAATTGGGTGTTGGGTGTAGTGGGAACGAGACCAAACCATTTCTTGTTCCTGCAGGAACCAGAAGTGGCTGGGAACGGTGCATTGGGGGAACCATGGAGAGGTTAGTGTTTTGTTTTTTTACTTTCTTCATTGGTGTTGTCGGCACCTAGGCCAGGAAAATCCCTTTATGCTAACGACTGTATTACCGTCCTGTGCAACCTCTGCATTGTACAGAGTCGGAAGTGATGAGGTCAAGTCTATTGTTCATGGAATTATTCATGCACACATGAAGACTCCATCCACAAAGCCCCTATACTCCAAAGTGTGGAGAATTCTAAGAATAATGAACTTTAAAGAGATATATATGTTTTAGTAACTACTTGAATTCCCCATAAAAAAGAAATGGCAGAGCATCTTTTCATATATCCCTATTTTGTGCCATTCCTCTAATATGCCTTCTAAAATTTTATGCATGAATTGCCAAAAGTCTGAAATAAGTCCAAATGGGCGTTCCCAGTTGGGGGGGGGGGGGGGGGTTCCTGCACAGTCTGACTAGTAATGCAGTACCCAAGAACAGGTTACTTGCAAATTGTTCTTGATTTGAGGTTATTTAATCTGTTCATGCTTTGTGTTATGCTTTGTGTGCATTCCCAAAAGCTGTCTTCAGGTGGCACTGTTTAGTAAATTATGACATTCTCAGCAGAGGGAATTAGCTTTCCCCTCTGAGGGAGGTGCTTTATAGTCAGGATTACATCAGCCACTTCACAGACTTTAGCTTTGCCTGCTGTTCAGGGCAGTTGCCAGTTCAGCTCCAGGAGAAACATCATTTATGTTGAGAGAACAATCCCTAATAGATCCCTAAAGCTTCATTTGGAAACTGCAGAGCTAATTGTGAGACTTTTTGCGTGTGGATGGTTTGTAGTCTCTGGTACTTACCACATTTTCTTGATATGTGAATGGTTTGTAGTCCACATTTTTGAGAATGTGATCATCTTGGAAAGGTTGCAGAGTGTTTAGAAGATGCTCAGGGACTACTCCTCCTATTATCTTTGCTGCCGTTTGCCTATTTACAGCTATTGGGAGGAGACTGCAAAGTGACATACCTTGAAGCTGTGCCTTGATATCGCTGGATTTACTACAACTCCCATTCTGCGCTTTAGTAAAGAGAGAGTCATTTATCTTCTACAACCGGCCTGGTTACTGACTCCATCACCATTTGCCGGCCACAGCACCTACACCTCCTGTCTTTCACCTGTACAACACTCATAACACCAAAGGCAGCCCAACTACCATCAGGGAGGAGTCCCAACAACAGGGTGTGTCCCAAGGGAAGAAAGGGTGCGCCCTCCTATCACTTTCCTGGCCCTAGAGAGCGTTGTTGTGAGGGTTGCACCTGTGAATGATTTTTGCAGCCGGAGCCACTACCACTCTCATCCTCTGCTCTTGCTCCTCCTGGGTTTGCAGCAATAACACCCAGTTAAACTTTTCTTGCAAACTGCTCACAATTCATTCATAAACTTCTAGTAGGAATAATATAAGACCTGAACAATATACAGTCAAAAGAAAAGATGCTCCAGAATTTTTAGTACATGGGGAATGCAAGTAGTTACTAAAACAGACATGTCAGGAGAGGGGACAGGTCTTCTTTAACATCTGACCACAAAAACAGGGGAAAAAATGCTGTTGAAAATATCAATTAAAACGCCCCCCCCAAAAAATGCCACAAGATGATGCATGTGAATCCAGCCGTAAGACAGTTTTTGGCCAGGCACAAATTCAGCCATAATTCCTTGTCAACAGCCATGCCTCAGGCTTTATATAATCCTGATTGATAACAGCAACAGCAACACAGGATTTTAGTTTATACAGACATGTCCACGGCATTATTTTCTTTAAACCCGTCACACTCATGAATTATTTGTATTGCTCAACTAAACACTGCTTGAAGTTTGTACTTAAACTGCCATAAAAGAAAGCAGATGCAAATAAACTTAAAATACCAGAAGAAGAAAAATTGCACTTTTGCAGAAAGTATGATGTAATCCACACTGAACGTTTGGAATTTTGCCTGCATATGATGGGCATTTGCATGAACCTGCGCTGTTTCATGATGGCACTATGGATCCAAAACACTGGAGCAGTAAGGACCCGTGGCTGCTGGGTCGTAGATTTCAAGTACAAAGTATGTTATTTGATCAAGTTTAATTTTTTACTGCTTACCTCCATCTATTATGCCCCAACCACTCCTCAGAATTATGTAGTCATTAACTGGACTCGCGGCTATGTGACTAGTAGCTGATAGCACCAGGGAAGCTTTTATGTTATATGCCAGAATTTTGAAGCTATCCTTTCAAGCAACTCTCTGTTCTAGTTTATACAGGAGGGTCGCAAGTGGGGAGCCCATCTATGATATCTGTATATCCTAATTTTATTGCCTGACCAATTTTGATCTGGGGTTTTCACGTATTAATTTATGGCATATCCTCAGTATATGCTATAAAAAGTTCTCTAGGAACCTCACCTATTGGGGGGAAAGTGTGGATTCTGTAGGGCCCTCACCTGTCGGGAGAAAGGTATGGATTCTCTAGGACCCTCACCTTTTAGGAGTAAGGTGTGGATTCTCTAGGAACCTCACCTCTCAGAAGGAAGGTGTTGATTCTTTAGGACCCTCATCTGTCAGGATGAAGGTATGGATTCTCTAGTACCCTAACCTGTTGGGAGGAAGGTGTGGATTCTCTTGGACCCTCATCTGTCAGGATGAAGGTATGGAATCTCTAGGACCCACACCTCTCAGGAGGAAGATGTGGATTCTCTTGGACCCTCACCTGTCAGGAGAAAGGTGTGGATTCTCTAGGACCCTCACCTTTTAGGAGTAAGGTGTGGATTCTCTAGGAACCTCACCTCTCAGAAGGAAGGTGTTGATTCTTTAGGACCCTCATCTGTCAGGATGAAGGTATGGATTCTCTAGTACCCTAACCTGTTGGGAGGAAGGTGTGGATTCTCTTGGACCCTCATCTGTCAGGATGAAGGTATGGAATCTCTAGGACCCACACCTCTCAGGAGGAAGATGTGGATTCTCTTGGACCCTCACCTGTCAGGAGAAAGGTGTGGATTCTCTAGGACCCTAACCTGTCAGAAGGAACAGGAAACCTTTGACCCCCAATTACCTATTCACAGTAGCCACTGTCCCTCTAAAATTCAATGGAGAGATCGGTGTGTTTGTGCATGGAACTTTTCATTAGAGTCTATTTTACAGAAATTGAGAATACCACTTGAAGATCGTGCAACTCACACAAAAATTGCAGTACAAGAAACTATGTTAAATGACAACCTCAAATTGGCCGCACAGACAATTTCACTCATACTACATCTGAATGAACAAAAAAACAAGTGTCATCTGCAGGCTGGAACGCTTGGATCATCATTCGGGAAGATAATTTTATATAAAGTAGTATGAGCTACTCTATGTTATTGCATCTAGTAACATTTGCATTGAGTCCTCCAGAATTGTAGCTGCCCTTGCTGGTGGCACCTGGCTAATAGAGGAGAACCTCTGAACAGGGTATATGGAAAAGAGTTGTCTAAATAGGACAGCCTCTGTAGGTTCTTACACAGTCCCTGAGACTGTAACTATGAGAACCTTTTACATGGAAAAAAAAAATTGATTTTTACATACGTTAGTGGTTACCTTCAGTAAAAAAAAAAAAAAGAGTTTGCATTAAGTTTAAGTCTGCATGCTTGATCTGTGTGTCCAGGATGCTGCTGCCCCTCATTTCCGTACAAACTGCCTTGTCTGTGCTCTCCTCTCTATCTACAGCCTGTGTAAACGTCCCTCCTTGGATCCAGTGCTCCCCTCTCCATACACATCTGCCGAGCACAACTTACTACTGCTATCTGTAACAGTGAGAGAAGGGAGGGAGAGAGCAGAGAGAGGAGTCCAAAGCAGGGGAAGTGTGCTGATGGATTTATGCCAGATTCAGCAGCACCAGCAGCTAGACGAAGGATTTATACACACTCTGCAAAAGAAAACTGCTAGGAAAGTTTTAATGAAGACTATTGATAAACTTACTTAAGATTGTATTTAGGATAAACAATAAAAAGGTGTCTACCACCTCTGTATGTAATAGTGTGGCACAGTGCAAATAAAGAATGTCATTGTATACAAAGCATGAATGTACAGTGCCTTGTAAAAGTATTCACTCCCCTTGAATTTGGTGTTTTGGTGCCTCACAACCTGGAATTAACCTTGTTTGAGGATTTGCATAATTTAATTTACAGAACATGCCCACAACTTTGAAGATGTTTGTTTTTTATTGTGAAGCAAACAACAAATAGGACAAAATAACAGAAAAAGTCAATGTGCATAACTATTCACCCCCCCCTAAAGTCAATACTTTGTAGAGCCACCTTTTGCGGCAATCACAGCTCCAAGTCGCTTTGGATAAGTCTCTATGAGCAGTTGCCACATCTTACCGCTGGGAGTTTTGCCCATTCCTCCTTGCAGAACTGCTCCTTCAAGTTGGATGGTTTGCGCTTGTGAACAGCAATCTTTAAAGGGTTTCTACCACTTCGTTTTCAGATAATTAGCTTTCAGACACTAGCGATCCGCTAGTGTCTGCTCTACCAAACAATCCTAATATAATAGCTTTTGGGGCAGCCGTTTCGCTAAAAAAAGAACTTATATTGATATGCTAATGAACCACTAGGTGCTATGGGGGCGTCATTAGCACCTAGAGGCTCGGTCTACCTTCACAAAATGCCGCCGCCCAGCGCGTCCCTCCAGCCCGCCCATCTCCTCCGGAATGCGATCCTCCCCGTGCGCATCTGTATTCGGCGCATGCGCAGTGAATGTCTGACTGCTTCCCTGCTCAGACATCTCCACTGCGCCTGTTCCTCGGAGCACTATGACGTCATCGGCGCAGGCGCAGTGGAGATGTCTAGGCAGGGAAGCGTTCAGACATTCACTGCGCATGCGCCGAATACAGACGCGCACGGGGAGGATCGCATTCCGAAGGAGATGGGCGGGCTGGAGGGACGCGCTGGGCGGCGGCATTTTGTGAAGGTAGACCGAGCCTCTAGGTGCTAATGACACCCCCATAGCACCTAGAGGCTCATTAGCATATCAATATAAGTTCTTTTTTTAGCGAAACGGCTGCCCCAAAAGCTATTATATTAGGATTGTTTGGTAGAGCAGACACTAGCGGATCGCTAGTGTCTGACAGCTAATTATGTGAAAACTAAGTGGTAGAAACCCTTTAAGTCTGACCACAGATTTTCTATTGGATTGAGATCTGGGCTTTGACTCGGCCATTCCAACACATTTACATGTTTCCCCTTATACCACTCAAGTGTTGCTTTTTCAGTGTGTTTGGGGTCATTGTCCGGCTGGAAGGTGAACCTCCGTCCTAGCCTCAAATCACGCACACAGTGGTACAGGTTTTGCTCAAGAATATCCCTGTATTTAGCACCATCCATCTTTCCCTCAACTCTGACCAGTTTCCCAGTCCCATCCCCACAGCATGATGCTGCCACCACCATGTCTCACTGTGGGGATGGTGTTCTTTGGGTGATGTGATGTGTTGGGTTTGCGCCAGACATAGCGTTTTCTTTGATGGCCAAAAAGTTCAATTTTAGTCTCATCAGACCAGAGCACCTTCCTCCATACATTTTGGGAGTCTCCGACATGCTTTTTAGCAAACTCACAACGTGCCTTTTAGTTTTTTTGCTGAAAGTAATGTTTTTCTTCTGGCCACTCTGCCATAAAGCCCAACTCTATGGAGCGTACGGCTTATTGTCGCCTATTGACTGCAATTGGTGCTGTGTAATACTTTATGTTACTTAAAGATAATATGGATGCACTGGCAGCTTTCCTTGGTGATTACAGATGAGCAGAATCCCAGGAATCAGCTCACAAACAATGAAACTTCCTAAAAAAGGGGGGCTAATCTGGATTGACTTGGCTCTTTCTGTCAGCCCTATAGAAGTGAATTGAGCGGTGGCTGCGCTTGTGCTGTGCACTTCCCATTCATTTTAAAGGGACTGCCAAATATAGCCAAGCTATTTTTGCAGCTACCATAGGAATGAATGGAGGGGGGGCACGCATGACTGGTGAGCCCTCCTTGACTTTGAAGGCTCCAGTCTAGAGATAGGTGTGAATTCCACCTCTGTGACCCGCACCTATCAGACATTATACAAGAACTGGAGGCATGGACTGTGGCGAAAATAACCTCGCCACTGGGTTTTGGAGGGGCCTGTTTGCCAGCCTCTTGCCTCAGGATTATGGCCCGTACTAACTTTGAAGGAGAAGACATACCGGCCGCACAGCTTAAATCTGTGGAACTGTTTTGGGCAGGAAAGCCATGCTTGCGGCCGGCCAAATGTGACTTCCATGGAATTCGGGAACCCCTGCTCAAGTCTGGGTGATTTTTGGATATGTTGTTCACCCAGATCAGAGCTATCCATGGATGTATACATTATGGGGGTATGTGGGGTTTTTAGGTGTTTTCTGTGTTTTGGGAAAAATGTGTGGTTTCTGTCTGTGAGTGATTAAGTTAGCCCATTATGTTTGGTAATTTTATCACAGGCAGAGCCCAATGTGTTTTGGTAATTGTATTTTGTTGATTGCGTCAAAGACAATGCCTATTGTGTTTGTTGAATAGGGTTAGTTTTGTGTTTAAACTGTACAGGATTGGCTGCTATGTCATGTCCTCAGTATGTCATGTGTACATAAGTCAATGCTGTGTGTTCAATAAAGAGTTCCTGTTTTACATTCAACATAGAGCCTCGTCTCATGTGTGTGTGGGGATTGCTATACGCTGAAGATTTGCTTTACTCCCCTGGCTATAACTCCTAGCTCTTGTAAGAGCTGTTCATGTTCCTGGTTCCTGTGGTGGTATCGGTGTCGAGTGGAGTGCTTGGAGTTCTCGGGAGGCACTGGGAGCATCCATCAACAGAGGTACGCAGTCGGGGTGTCAGGAGATCCGTTACATGGACCATGATGTCATTATTGATCCCTCCTCCTCAATCCATACACCACAATCAGCCATGCGGGAGAGGCAGTGACTGTATGCCCTAAATACGTGTTTCACTGTTGAATATATATGTTGAATATGGCACAATATACAGCATGCCATAAAAAATATTGCAAGTTCTTTTTGATGATTTGAGCCAAATGGATCACTAAAAAGAGTTGAAATGCCCATCACTAGCCAGCAGGGAAATTTCCAATTCCCAGGGGGCCACCTAAGACCTCCCCATGGCCATCAGCCACATACATAGAGATCTGATGGTCTCAGCATTAAATAATGTAGGAGCATCAGACGGTTATGTACCTGGTCAGCGGCCGCAGGTGCTCTCCTGAATTCAACTGTATTGCTGTCCTCAGGACGATGATAGAGTTCCATACTGTGGCAGAATTTTGATACTGTGGCAGTATTTTGATACTGTGGCAGTATTTTGTACTGCACTGTGGTATTTGGTTCTGTTTGGACGGTATTTTGCTATGCACTACAGTATTACTGGCCCCTGCCTACTTCTGTTGTCCCTTCCTACATGTGTTGGGCCCTGCATACTTGTGTTTCACACTTGCTGTCAATTTGGAACCACCTACAACATGGACCCACTTTTATTTTTTTTTGCAGGGCCACTTTAGGTTTCCAGTCAGCCCCTGCATGCCTGCCATTCAAATGAAGGGAATGCAGTCCGTGTAATGCATGGATGTGCTAGGTCCAGCAGAGTGGAAGCTGTCCCAGAGACCTCCTTCTATGATGTCTTAACCCCTTAAGGACTCAGGTTGTAAACAGCTGTACGGGCACACGGCAGGGCGCAGAAGGAAAGGAATGCCATACGGTTTTTGGAAGGCAGATTTTGCTGGACTGGTTTTTTTGACACCATGTCCCATTTGAAGCCCCCCTGATGCACCCCTAGAGTAGAAACTCCCAAAAAGTCCCCCCATTTTAGAAACTACGGGATAGGGTGGCAGTATTGTTGGTACTAGTTTAGGGTACATATGATTTTTGGTTGCTCTATATTACACTTTTTGTGAAGCAAGATAACAAGAAATAGCTGTTTTGGCACCGTTTTTATTTTTTTGTTATTTACAACATTCATCTGACAGGTTAGATCATGTGATATTTTTATAGACCAGGTTGTCACGGATGCGGCGATACCTAATATGTATACTTTTTTTTTTATGTAAGTTTTACACAAAAAAATCATGTTTTAGTGTTTCCATAGTCTGAGAGCCATCATTTTTTCAGTTATTGGGCGATTACCTTGGGTAGGGTATTATTTTTGCGGGATGAGATGACGGTTTTATTGGCACTATTTTGGTGTGTGTGTGACTTTTTGATCGCTTGCTATTACACTTTTTGTGATGTAAGATGACAAAAAATTGTTTATTTAGCACAGTTTTTATTCAAATTTTTTTACGGTGTTCATCTGAGTGGTTAAGTCATGTGATATTTTTATAGAGCCGGTCGATACGGACGCGGCGATACCTAATATGTATACTTTATTTTTCTTTATGTAAGTTTTACACAATAACAGCTTTTTTCAAACAAAAAAAATGATGTTTTAGTGTCTCCATATTCTGAGCCATAGTTTTTTTTATTTTTTGGGCGATTGTCTCAGGTAGGGGCTCATTTTTTGAGGGATGAGGTGACGGTTAGATTGGTACTATTTTGGTGGGCAAACGCCTTTTTGATCGCTTGCTGCTGTACTTTTTGTGATGTAAGGTGACAAAAAAATGGTTTATTTAGCACAGTTTTTTTTTTTTTTTTTACGGTGTTCATCTGAGGGGTTAGGTCATGTGATATGTTTATAGAGCCGGTCGATACGGACGCGGCGATACCTAATATGTATACTTTTTTCCCCCCCTATTTTCTACCAATTATTTTTTTACTTTATTTGGGGAAAATGACGTTTTTGTTTATTTTTACTTGAAACTTTTAATTTTTGGGGGGGAAAACTTTATTTTTTAAACTTTTTTTTTCACTTTTTTTTTGTCCCACTTTGGGACTTGAACTTTGGGGGGTATATTCCTTTACAATGCATTCCAATACTTCTGTATTGGAATGCATTGGCTGTATGGGGGGCTGGATCTCACAGGCTCTTCACCGGAAGGCAGCGCGATGCCTTCCTTAGACATCGCGCTGCCTTCCATGCCATCGGGTCCCCAGCCGCATGGGGACCCGATGGCACCGCCGCACAGCCGCCGCAACCGCAGGTAAAGCCGCAAACCGCAGGTCTGAATTGACCCCCCCGGCGTTGTGACAGGATGCCCGCTGAATGATTTCAGCGGGCATCCTGTTCCGATTAACCCCCGCCGCAATCGCGGTTTAAACCCATGACGTACCGGTACGTCATGGGTCCTTAAGGACTCGGGAAACATGCCGTACCGGTACGTCATGCGTCCCTAAGGGGTTAATATGGCATACAGTATGGACTAGGGTTGCCCAGATGGGACAGCCCTTCAGGGTGTACTTAGTACATAGTTGCAAACCCCATTCAATTAATGCATTCACTGATTCAACGGCAATAAAAAATATTGTGAATAATTTATTTTATTTTTGGGATGGACCTTCAACCAGAGACCATCTATAGGCATACTTGCCCTCCTGCTTGCTAACAATGCTGTTCCTCTAAAGAGGGAAGAGGACCAGTTATGGTTGGATCTCCATAGAAGGTCCACAATCTGCCTCTGTGTAATGTATGCCCCAGATTTGACTATCCTCATGGCTTTCACCATCAGTGCTGTGCACTAGTGCAGTGCTTTTTTTCATAGAATCACAGGCCTTACAATGCTAGAAAATAAGGAATGGTTAGATTGTGTGCAAGTCATGCCCCCCATCTCTCCCGCAAGGAATGGACAGAATGATAAATAATTGCCCCCCATGTCCTTGAATAGGGTTATGGTGACAGAAAACACTAGGAGGAGCTGTGGTGGCTTCATTTGGGTGGCCATAACCAGTATAATAATAAAAAAAAAGTTTGTACATATCCAGAGGCATAGCTAGGGGGAGTGTAGGTGAGGGGAGGGGGCAATGACTTCTGGTCTACTCACATGTTAGGACCCACCAAGAGAGGAATGAGGATTTCTGAGTGAGCAGTACACCAGCACCAATCAAGGATGATCATGTCATGGCGCCACCTGCTCGGCTATGATTAGTGTACATGGACTCGGTCGCAGCGCTCACTGGCGGAGTAAAATGTTTTTTTTTCTGTGGCATAAATATTGAAATGTGGGGCACGTAGGTGACATTATTACTTACTAAGGGGGCACTTATGGGCATTATGACTTTTTAAGTAGTCACTTCAGGACATTGTTTGTTTTTAAGAGGGTACTTGTAAGGGAAAACTTAAGGGCATTATTGCATTTTAAGGGGGCATTAAAGGGCATTATTACTATTTAATGAGACACTTAAGGTCATTATAACTTTTAAAGGGGACTCAGGGAGGGCATTACCTTGTGGGGGCACTATTATTGTACAGAGAACTATAACCCTGTGGGGTGCAAAATCTGGGTTTTTTATGTAGTACTATAAACATCTGGGAAACTATAAGGGGTACTGTCATTCCTCCCAACATTTGAAAAGACCAAGGAAGGACTAGATCAGCAGTGCATGCAAAGGCACATTTTTTACACTAAGCCACGTCTCTAAATCTGTCCAGTGTCTGTCTATACACACCCAATCCCACCAAGTCCCCTTTGTGTCCCCAAACAGTAGTTGTAACGGATCTCCTGGCACCCCGACTGGGTACCTCCGTTGATGGATGCTCCTAGCGCTTCCCGAGGACTCCAAGCACTCCGCTCTACACCAAAACCACCACAGGAACAAGGAACAGGAACAGCTCTTACAAGATCTAGTATTTATAGCCAGGGGACTATAGCAAATCTTCAGCAAATAGCAATCCCCAGTGTCGATCAGTTACCCAAACACCAGCCTCAACATGATGAAGGGTAAAACAGGAACTCTTTCTTGAACACACAAGGATTGACTTATATACACATTTTCCAACAAGGTTACCACCCCTGTGGACCTGGTTGGGAACTGAGGACATAACATATCAGCCAATCCTTACAGTTTAAACACAAAAACTATACATTCAACAAACACAATGGCATTGTCTGTGACGCAATTAACAAACACAATGGCATTGCCTGTGACGCACTCAATAACAGAATAGGCATTTTCTTTGATGCAATCAACAAAATACAATTACCAAAACACAATGGGCTCTGCCTGTGATACAATTACCAAACATAACGGGCTAACTTAATCACTCACAGACAGAAACCACACATTTTTCCCAAAACACAGAAAACACCTCAAAACCCCACATATCCCCATAATGTATACATTGGATAGCTCTGATCTGGGTGAACAACATATCCAAAAATCACCCAGATCTGAGCAGGGGTTCCTGAATTCCATGGAAGCCACATTTGGCCGACCGCAATTATGGCTTTCCTGCCCAAAACAGTTCCACAGATTTAGGCTGTGTGGCCAGTCTACCTTCTCCTCCAAAGTTAGTATATGGGCCATAATCCTGAGGCAAGAGGCTGGCAAACAGGCCCCTCCAAAACCCAGTGGCGAGGTTATTTTTGCCACAGTAGTTATGCCCCCTTAGTGCACCCTTCACAATAGAATGCTCCCTTAGTGCCCACACACAGTAGTTATGCCTCCTTAGTGCCTCCACATAGTTATACTCCCTTAGTGCCTCAATACAGTAGTTATCTTTTCTTAGTGCCTCCACACAGTAGTTATGCGCCCTTCATGCCTCCACACAGTAGTTATGTCTCCTTTGTGCCTCAACACAGTAGTTATGGCCCCTTCATGCCTCCACACAGTAGTTATACTCCCTTAGTGCCTCCACAAAGTAGTCATGTCCCTTTAGTGCCCACACACAGTGTTTATGCTGCCTTAGTGTCCCCACACAGTAGTTATGCTCTCTTAGTTCCTCCACACAGTAGTTATGCCCCCTTCATGCCTCCACATAGTAGTTATACTCCTGTAGTGCCTCCACACAGTAGTCATGTCCCTTTAGTGCCCACACACAGTAGTTATACCCCCTTTAGTGCCCCACACAGTGTTAATGCTCCCTTAGTGTCACCACACAGTAGTTATGCTCTCTTCATGCCTCCACACAGTACTTATGGTCCCCTAGTGCCTCCACACAGTAGTTATGATCCCTTAGTACCCCACACAATAGTGATGCTCCCTTAGTGCCCCATTCACAGTAGAATGTACCCTTAGGGAAAGATTTATCATCTCCCTTGTGCCTGAAAAGTGGAGTTAAAAAGTTGCAGGTGCAATTTAAAAAAAAAAATAGTTTCATCTGTCACAAACGTACCTGTCCGGGTCCCAATGGCGAGATCTCCAACTGGGAAAGGCGCTGCGAAGTCATGTCCCCTGGTGATGCGTCAGCCTCAGAATGCAATGCTCTGTTTCTTCACACAGTGAGCTTGTGCTGGAGAAAGCTAGCAGTGGGTTGATTGCTCAGCTGCTCTGTTCCTGTCATCACCCATGGTCGGCTGGTCACCGTCGCGGCCTGCTTTTGGCAGCACCCCATGTCGGCGGATGTTTTGATCTGTGTGACAGGGAGATGCAGCAGCGGCCGTGCAGGGATCCAGCGTGACAAGGGTGCAGGGGAGTGGGGTACATATGATCTATAGGAGGAGCCCGGACATTGTGGGGGGCAATTTTTAGAATTGAACAACCCCTTTAACTTTACATATTAAAAAGCTGTCTGCCTGCCGCCACCATTAGGTGGAGCTGAGTGCATGGGAATTTACACAGTTAACATTGTCTGCAAAGAAAGCTGTAATCATCTCTTTTGCACTGAGCTCCCCCTAGGGGCTGCTGCATGCAAACACAGTGTTTTCACATTAGAAACCTAAGCAGTAGTGTGGTCTGCCTCCGTTGAAGTTATGCTATTGCCTCACAGTAAAAATTCCTTGTAAGTGCTTGTAATGTTAAATCACCCTACTTCGTGAGATTTCCCTACCTCCTAACTTCCGGTCGCACCGGAAATGATCGGAGTTGTGCCGATCTGCGCATGCGCAAAACGACAGTTTAGGGAAAATCTCACAGCGGAGTTCAGCTGCACACCGGGACACTGCGCATGCGCCGGAGAGCCTCAGTAGGGAAATATAATGGCCCAGTGCGCAAGCGCGGCTAACTCCATAACATCCATCCGATCTCCCTACCCCCACACTGCGCAGGCAGACAACCCCCATATATATATATATATATATATTTAAAAGAAAAAATGGCCATCAGATCACCCTACCCCCACACTGCGCAGGTGCGGAGATCGGATGGATGTTCTGGAGTTAGCCGCTCTTGCGCACTGGGCCGTAATATTTCCCTACTGAGGCTCTCCGGCACATGCGCAGTGTCCCGGTGTGCAGCTGAACTCCACTGAGATTTTCCCTAAACTGTTGTTTTGCACATGCGCAGATCGGCACAACTCCGGCACGCCTCCCCACGTCATTTCCGGTGCGACCAGAAGTTAGGAGGTAGGGAAATCTCACGAAGTAGGGTAATGTAACGTTACACCCCCACACAGTAGTAATGCTCCCTTAGGCCCCTTTCACATGAGCGAGTTTTCCGTGCGGGTGCAATGCGTGAATGCATTTACATTTGCGTGCAAAACATTCTGTTTTTTTCCTGAACAGATCCGGACACAATCCGTATTGTTCGTGTGAAAAGGGTCTTAATGTCCCCACACTGTAGAATAAACCCTTAGTTCCCCCTCCCAATAGTGCTGGCCCCTTAGTATGGGTGCTATCTGACACTGTTATATTTGGGCCCAATCTCTGTCTATGTGGCTGTCACAAACCAGCGGGAGTGAACCCACTGTGCCACACTGTGTCTTTTTATCTCAAAGGGCGTTATCTAAGTGAACCCCTCGATCTTCACAGTACCCCTGATGGTGGAGATAGATTTTCCCGAGGGGAACACCAATTCACTACCTCTTGAGGAGGATTAGCACACAAGGCAGCTGGTCCAGGAAGACCAGGAGGTACTTGAGCAAGGTACCAGAGGTACAGACGTCGAAGGATGAGGCAGAGGCGAAGTCAAACAAGCAATAGGGGAATTGGGCGGAATACCTGTGTGTGAAACAAGTACACAATATACATGGCCATGTATTAAATCTCACCGTCAAGAAAGTTAATTTCGCTTTACTTACGAAGCGCATAGACGGATTAAATCTCACGAGAATTGGGACGCTGCAAATCGAAACCAACAAGGCTGGAGCGTGGTGGAGCTGTGGGACGCCACTGAAAGGATCTCTACACGTAAAAAAGCTTCCCTTGATCAGCGCAACGTACCGGGAGTACCAAATGTGTACACTATATCCTCTATAGACGGGTGAACTTACCAACTTCAAAAGTTTGGGACCACGTAGAAACTGTGTCCCCCCATACAGAGACCAGAAGCCCTATATGTATGGATTGACTACATGACAATTGCCATCGGGATTTCTATCTATGCAAACATGTCTCTACACAAATAGAGAATCTGAACAGTATTCCTATTACAGTGCGAACAATTGATGTGTTTAACACTTTTAGTGAAAAGTTTTATTAGTGATGTTTATTAGTGATGTATATGAACAGGATGTATATTGCCTAGGCATATTGCGGTTTTATTGTATAATAAATTTGTATGTTTCCACATATCCTCAAAATGTTTTGAGTACCAGGTGAATTTTCCAAGCAATAGGTCCGAGCAGGCAGCACAGGTACAGGTCAGGCAATCCGGGTCAGCAACAGGAGAGTCAAGGCAAGCAAGCAGAGATCAAACAGGTAGCGAAGTCCAGAAACACAAGTACAAGTTAGGTACACAGGAACACAAGCAGAGATAACAGCAACCTAGCAGGACACAAGGACCTTGACGCTGAGGCATCTGGGAAGGGGGCTTAGCCACTTATACAGTATATGTGCAGGAGGGCTAGGATTGGTCAGCGAGGTAACATGATCTAACCCATAAAGCATAGGAAGTGACGCGCGCCGGCCCTTAAGGAAGTGCTGCAGGGAACAAGCAGCAAGCATGCTGTGGACAGGGCTGAAAGGAAACTGTGGAGCGAATCCCAGAACAACAGTACATACACGGACAGAGCCCAGGACTGCAGCGGTGAATGGGGAAGCACTGGCAGCAGATCACCACTGAACACGGTGCCCGGGACCGGGGCGTTAAGCCGCTGTTACAGTGGCACTATTTTTGTGGAGTAATTATAGATATGAAGCTATTTATGAAGAGCAGTTTTGGGGGGCATTGTGCCACACGTTAAGTACAGTAATAGGGGCAGATGGGACAAAAGATTTGGGGATATCAACATGAGGGAGAGTTTGTTTAGTACTGGAAAACTGAGGAGCCAAAGATGTGTCTAATGCCATGGTTGGAAGAAGTCGTCATGGTGGTTCAGACCAGAAGGAAAATACAAGGAAATTATAACTATATAACTATAATCATTTATATGATCTACATAACACCTGTGTAACATGAATATCTACCATGATATGGTCACTGTATGGTGATAATACTGGTCTTTGCAAAAAAAAAATTTGCAGTAATACTATAATATAATTCAGTGCTTGGCAGTGGTCACGGTGTGGTGTTACCTAGGTTGAGGGCCTACGCAGGCCTCAGATGTGTGCTTAAAGAGCCTCTATCAGCATGATCGATCAACTATATTAAACCAGCCAACAAATATGAATTTTTATTTTATGTATTTGGAGCTCTAGGGGGCTGGCCATAGCGCTAGGAGCACTGCACTAAACCTCCTGCGCTCTCTGTACTCCCCCCTGTTATTCAAAGGGTAGAAGAGAGTACAGAGAGCGCAGGGGGTGTTGTACTAGTGGTGCTCCTAGTACTAGGACCAGCCACTTGGTGCGCCAAATACCTATTTTACATAAACCTTAGAGAGAAAAGAAATATATCGTTTTACTCATCATGATCAATTCTAACAGGCAATATGCCTGGTTTAATAGGGCTGATCATGCTGACTGAGGCTCTCTAACTCCTAGCTACTTTCTCTAGAGACCAGTATACTGCCTGCATTAACTTCGCCTGCTCTCAACTATTTACATTGTATTAACAAAGAATATATTGAGCTTTCCATGGCACGTCTAAGTGCTGTCATTAGGATTAAACAGTTAGTTCACTCCTGAAAAGAAGAATTTCCATAGCGCCCACAGGATACGATAATAGAAGCTTGTCAGAGTGAGACATTACTTCACACCTAATTTAGAAAATTACTATCTACAGGTCAGCGGTAATGCAAACTACCACTTCTGTAGTGTAAACAGAGGCAGAGCTATATACTGATAGCATGAGACTTAATGTGTGATCAACTCTTCACTGATCCAAGCAAATCATGTGTCTAGAAAAGGGCTTAATAAAGAGAATTTATGTCTGCAACAGTGTTTTTAAAAATAAAAAACAGTTACTCACTTTTCCAAATGCCCTTCATTCCAGCACCATAGCTCCTAGCAGTCCCCACCAGACTTGAAGTGACGGGGGTCCGTTCTTGTTCACAAGACTATGCAGCCAATCAGTTCCCTCTGTGATCATGTGTCTAGAAAGGGGCTTAAAGAAAATTTACAGTATTTTTCACCCTATAAGGCGCACCTGCCCTAAGATACACCTAGGTTTTAGAGGAGGAGAATGAGAAAAAAAATATTTTCAACTCAGTTCAGACCCACAATGTTAATAAGACCCTCAATCAGACCTCAGCTCAGACCCCAATGTTAATAAGACCCCCAATAAGACCTCAGATGAGAACTCCAATCAGACCTCAGCTCAGACCCCAATATTAATAAGACACTCAATCAGACCTCAGCTCAGACCCCAATATTAATAAGACCCTCAATCAGACCTTAGCTCAGACCCTAATGTTAATAAGACCCTCAATCAGAACTCAGCTCAGACCCCAATGTTAATAAGACCCCAATAACACCTCACATGAGACCTCAGCTCAGACCCCAATGTGAATGACCCCCATTCAGACCTCAGATCAGACCCCTGAATGTGAATGACCCCCAGACCTCAGTATAGGCCCCCTTGCTCAGAGCAAATAAAATAAAAAATAATCAACTTACCTCTCCTGCTACGGACACCGCCACCACCTCAGCTCTATCTCTTCCTGTCGCACACTCTGTGACCTGATGCTCACAGCATGAGGTCACAGAGCGCTGACATCCTCACACTGTGCGCAGTCACAGCACAGCCGATCAGGAAGCGCTGAGTACAAAGCCTAGGAAGTGCTGCATTCACTGCTTCAACCCATAGGACGCACTGGGGAAAACAGTGCGTCTTATGGGGCGAAAAATACAGTATGTCTACAGTGGTGTTTTAAAGAGTAAAAAACGCTCACTCACCTTTCCAGATGCCCTTTATTCTAGGACCGTGGCTCCTGGCAGTCCCCACCAGACTTGAAGTGACTGGGATTAGTTCTTGGTCACAAGACTGCTGCAGCCAATCAGTTCCCTCGGAGATCATGTGGCTAGGGACATGCCTTTGTTGCACACGTGACTGTTGAGGCCATTGATTGGCCGATGCAGGTTCATGACTAAGAACGGGTCCCTGTCACTTCCAGTAGGGTAGAGGATGCTGGGAACTGCAGCATTGAAATGGAGGGTTTCTGGAAAGGTGAGGAGATTTTGTTTTCAACAGATACGTTTTTTCTTTATTAGTGGTTTTTAAAAAGGGGTTTTCGGGGATATTAATACTGATGAGCAAAGTTTTCAAAAATTTGACTCTGCTGCTTCTCCAAATTTAGTCAAGAAATTCGATTGACTTTGTAATGAATCGCATTCCATTGTATGGAGCGGGCGCAATGATGGAGAACGGCGATCGCGTTGCCCCCATCATTTAACCCCTTAGATTCCGCATTCAATGCTGATTGAGGCATCTGAGAGTCACATTCAGCCCATCAGTAGATAAAACAAAAAAATATGTACACTCACTTCATCCATTTGATTGCAGAGAGGCCGTCATGGCCATCTTGATTGAAGAAAACGCGCCAATTGGAGTGCGTACAGACGTCACCACGTCATCACACTGGGCATGTGCGGTGATGTCATGACTGGTGACATCACTGCGCCCACCCAGCGTGATGACGTCACACGTCCACCCGCGAGAGAATTACCACGTTTTCTTCAATCAAGATGGTCGAGGCGACCTCTTCGCACTCAAATGGATGAGGTCAATATGTTTTCTTTTTCTTTTTAACACCATTTCAGGAAAAATTGATTTGTTACAACGAAGCTCCAGGAAATTTGGATTCGTGTCCATTTGTGCTGCATTTATGTACTGTGCTTGATTCTGGTGTTGTTCAAGTCCTTAGTTTGGTTCTGTTCAAGTCCTGAGCTTGGTTCTGTTCATGTCCTGAGCTTGGTTCTGGTGCTGTATTTATGTTCTGTGCTTAGTTCTGGTGCTGTTTAAGTCCTTAGCTTGGTTTTGGTGCTGTTCATGTCCTGAGCTTGCCTCTGGTGCTGTTCATGTCCTGAGCCTGCCTCTGGTGCTGTTCATGTCCTGAGCCTGCCTCTGGTGCTGTTCATGTCCTGAGCCTGCCTCTGGTGCTGTTCATGTCCTGAGCCTGGCACTGGTGCTGTTCATGTCCTGAGCTTGCCTCTGGTGCTGTTCATGTCCTGAGCCTGGCTCTGGTGCTGTTCATGTCCTGAGCTTGCCTCTGGTGCTGTTCATGTCCTGAGCCTGCCTCTGGTGCTGTTCATGTCCTGAGCCTGGCTCTGGTGCTGTTCATGTCCTGAGCCTGGCTCTGGTGCTGTTCATGTCCTGAGCCTGCCTCTGGTGCTGTTCATGTCCTGAGCCTGGCTCTGGTGCTGTTCATGTCCTGAGTCTGGCTCTGGTGCTGTTCATGTCCTGAGCCTGGCTCTGGTGCTATTCATGTCCTGAGCCTAAATCTGGTGCTGTTCATGTCCTGAGCCTAAATCTGGTGCTGTTCATGTCCTGAGCCTGGCTCTGGTGCTGTTCATGTCCTGAGCCTGGCTCTGGTGCTGTTCATGTCCTGAGCCTGGCTCTGGTGCTGTTCATGTCCTGAGCCTGGCTCTGGTGCTGTTCATGTCCTGAGCCTGGCTCTGGTGCTGTTCATGTCCTGAGCCTGGCTCTGGTGCTGTTCATGTCCTAAGCCTGGCTCTGGTGCTGTTCATGTCCTGAGCTTGGTTATAGTGCTGTTCATGTCCTGAGCCTGGCTCTGGTGCTGTTCATGTCCTGAGCTTGGTTATAGTGCTGTTCATGCCCTGAGCCTGGCTCTGGTGCTGTTCATGTCCTGAGCCTGGCTCTGGTGCTGTTCATGTCCTAAGCCTGGCTCTGGTGCTGTTCATGTCCTGAGCTTGGTTATAGTGCTGTTCATGTCCTGAGCCTGGCTCTGGTGCTGTTCATGTCCTGAGCTTGGTTATAGTGCTGTTCATGTCCTGAGCCTGGCTCTGGTGCTGTTCATGTCCTGAGCCTGCCTCTGGTGCTGTTCATGTCCTGAGCTTGGTTATAGTGCTGTTCATGTCCTGAGCTTGGTTATAGTGCTGTTCATGTCCTGAGCCTGGCTCTGGTGCTGTTCATGTCCTGAGCCTGGCTCTGGTGCTGTTCATGTCCTGAGCCTGGCTCTGGTGCTGTTCATGTCCTGAGCTTGGCTCTGGTGCTGTTCATGTCCTGAGCCTGCCTCTGGTGCTGTTCATGTCCTGAGCTTGGTTATAGTGCTGTTCATGTCCTGAGCTTGGTTCTGGTGTTGTTCATGTCCTGAGCCTGGCTCTGGTGCTGTTCATGTCCTGAGCCTGGCTCTGGTGCTGTTCATGTCCTGAGCCTGCCTCTGGTGCTGTTCATGTCCTGAGCTTGGTTATAGTGCTGTTCATGTCCTGAGCTTGGTTCTGGTGTTGTTCATGTCCTGAGCCTGGCTCTGGTGCTGTTCATGTCCTGAGCCTGGCTCTGGTGCTGTTCATGTCCTGAGCTTGGCTCTGGTGCTGTTCATGTCCTGAGCCTGGCTCTGGTGCTGTTCATGTCCTGAGCCTGGCTCTGGTGCTGTTCATGTCCTGAGCCTGGCTCTGGTGCTGTTCATGTCCTGAGCCTGGCTCTGGTGCTGTTCATGTCCTGAGCCTGGCTCTGGTGCTGTTCATGTCCTGAGCCTGGCTCTGGTGCTGTTCATGTCCTGAGCCTGGCTCTGGTGCTGTATTTATATAATGAGCTTGGAATTACACCATCTATGCTACTACAGTGGTCCCTCAAGATACAATGGCCTCAGGATACAATATTTTCAACATACAATGGTCTTTTCTGACCCATCGTAAGTTAAAACTAGACTCATCATACAATGCCTGAGACTCAACCAATCAATGGCACTTCTCTGGTAAAATAGCTTATTAGCTGCTAGTTATCAGCTTTTCCTGACTGTTATATGTACGGACTTGTCCTATCTGTCTTAGTTATCTGCTTATTTTCTCTTATCTTTGATGACATTTTGGGGCTTTGGAACCGATTACTCAAGTTACAATGGTTTCAACATACAATGGTCGTCCTGGAACCAATTAATATTGTAATTTGAGGGATCGCTATTCTGAATAGATCAGCCACACGCTACTATGTAAGCCACATCCTGAAAAAGGCCACTCTCATTTTTGCTACCATCTGTTAGGGCACTATCCACCAGTCAATGGCCACCAAGCTTGACACCTCTGGTAACAGGGAATCCATTGGCACATCATCTCTGTGTACATTCATTGCTGTAACAACCCAAACATACAATGTGGGGCATATAAGCACATCTTCTATATTTTTTAATTCATTTGGATTCCATATAAAAATCTGACAGAAAAAAAAAAAAAAAGTCTGGAAAATACAAAGCTAAATGACCCCAGGGGAAATTCTAAGTATAAAAACAGTGGCGCAAGAGGAAAATCTCAGCTGTTGCCCCTAGCGACCAATCAGAATCCCTCTTGTATTTTTCAACTTGCTTCAGAAAGTTGAAAGCTGCAAGGTGATTGGTTACTGGAGTTTCCTTCTGCACTAGTATTATTATATACGAGTATAAAGAGCCTCGGGCTCCGGGGATCGTGCTGTAGAGAGAATGGAGGAGGCGGGGATAGGGGCGGGGCTTATCTCCTAGGAGACGCCGATGAGCTCTCCCGCTGCTCCGGCAGCTCTGCTCACACACAGCTCCGGGCTGCCGCGCAGGAGCTGACGGGCTGCGGGAAGGAGGCTGAGGCTGCGCTACCACCCTGCACGGAACACCGCCGGGGGTCACCCGTGGAGGGCCGACTGCAGCAGGTGGGCGCTGGGGTGTGTGTGTGTGTGTGTGCATGGGGCTGGGAGAGTGCAATGAGTGTGCAGTCACATCGCATATACAGTATATACCATGCATAGCTTGTCCCCCTATAGTCCTATGTGCGTGTATATATATATGTTACATTTAATATTAAGGGATTTCAGCATTTATTATATTTGGCACACCTTTTTGCAGCATTTCCATTGGGGTCTCCAATGCTGTCTGTATTTTGGGGTCTCCCAGCACTTGCTGTTCCCCCCACTTTTGGCTGTAAATTTGAGGTATATGTTTTTATTTTTAGTTTTTTTTTGTCCTAAGAAAACTTCTATTCCTGTACGCCGCCGTGACTTTCAGGCCACCTGTACATTTTGCCTGCAGAATATCCGCACTATTTATTGTGTGTTTTGTGCATTTGTTTTTTTGCACTTTTTTGCACCATTAGAGTCTGTGGAGAAAACCTCTCTGCAGAAAGTGCGGAATCAGCATTTGACATGCTGCGGATTTTAAAATCTGCAGGTTCAGTTTCCGCACGCTGTGTGCATAAGATTTGGCAAGTCTCGTTCGCTTTGCTGGGACTGTGTTTTGTTGCAGGAGAATCCGTACAGAAAAACCGCACATAATCTGCAAGGTGTGCAGGTAGCCTTATGGATAAATGCAGACCGTAGCAGATACTTTTTTATTTTTTACAGTTTTGAGCATGGTTAAAAGTATTCCGGTGTTCACCCGCTGGAAGACATTCTTTTGGCCGTTGACACCTACTGTATATTGATGTTCTAGTTCACTTTTGGATACTACTGTTTGCTATTCAGGATCATTGCTATTATGTAATGTGATGTTATATACTGTACTTATTAACCCCGTCATGCTACCACAGATTTATGTGCAGACTGTGATTTTGGATTCGTGGAGTCTGTGCTCCACGGGGTGAAGGTTTTATGCCATTAGTCTACACGTTTTAGGTTATCTTTGTGGCAATTTTCAGCAGTTTTGGGTGAAGTTCTCAAGAATGTCATTTCATAAGATGGTGCAACTTGTGCCCAATTTGTAAAAGTTTTGCACACATTTCTTAGGGTCCCTTCACACGTGACGGAATACATTTTTGCAGGAAAATCTGCATCAAAATAGTTCCCCTCATATTTTTGTGGAGTTTAGTCTTGTCTACCGTAAGGCCTCATGCACACGACCGTTGTTTTGGTCCTCATCCGAGCTCGGATGCGGACCCATTCACTTTAATGGGGCCGCAAAAGATGCGGACAGCACTCCGTGTGCCGTCCGCATCCGTTGCTCCGTTCCGTGGCCCCGCAAAAAAATATATAACCTGTCTTATTCTTGTCCGTTTTGCGGACAAGAATAGGCAGTTATATCAATGGCTGTCCGTGCCGTTCCGCAAATTGCGGAACGCACACGGACGCCATCCGTGTTTTGCAGATCCGCAATTTGCGGACCGCGAAACACACTACGGTCCTGTGCATGAGGCCTGAAGATGCTGATTTTGTGCAACCTGGTTTCTCCATAGGTTTCAGTGGGAAGTCATAATCCGCAATGAAATTCACATTGAAATCCGCATGAACCTAAAAATACACGTGTAGATTTTCACGCTAAGGGCTCATGCACACGAACATATGTATTTTGCGGTCCGTAAAAAAACTGATCCAAAAAAAAATACAGATGACGTCCGTGTGCATTCCATATTTTGTGGAACGGAACAGCCGGTCCCTAATAGAACAGTCCTATCCTTGTCCGTAATGCAGACAATAATAGGACAAGTTCTATTTTTTTACGGAAGGGAAATTCGGACATATGGAAACAGAATGCACACGGAGTAACTTCTTTTTGCGGACCCATTGAAATGAATGGTTCCGCATACAGTCCGCAAAAAAAACCTGAACGGACACGGAAAGATAATACGTTCGTGTGCATGAGCCCTAAGTGTGAAGAAGGCACCCTTACATGATTTTGACCTCATGGACGTGTACTTTATACCAATATGTTGCACCAGACATGAAGCACCTCATTAGTAAGGCCTCGTTCACATGTCCGTGTCCTTTTGACATCCGTGAAGACTTCAGTGAAGAATCTGTGTTTGGTACGTGTGTCCGTTTTTTTGCCCTCCATGTGTCATCCGTATTCTGCTAGACTGAAAATTTATTTCTAAAGCATCTCCTTCCAATGGTCTGAACACGGATACCGTTTTTCGCGGACGCGTAGACTTCATTGGGCATGTTTGGTTCACATCACTGACCAAAGTGGTGCATCTCTCTGTGATTTTTTTTTTTATATATTTTTTTTTTACTGACCCACATCAATGATGTGTGAACAACCACATTAAAATCAAAGTGTGAACGAGGACTCAGTTTCAGATATTTTATGACTCCGACAAATGACAGCTCCGTCTACATTTCAAAACTGTTGATCAAGGTGCAAAAAGTGTTAAAACTAAAATGATTTAATTTTGTGGTCTCCCACAGCCCCCACCAAGTCGTAGCATGCTCTAATGCCTCAAGCACACGGCGGCCGTGTCTGATTTTCCGCCTGCAAGAGAGATGTGAAAAACTGATATCTTCAGTGTGCATTCAGTTTTTTGTTTTTTTCTTACTCCCATCAATAGAAAAGGCCAGCAAAAACAGATAAGAATAGGGCCGGCGGTGAGATTCTCGGATTCAGAGGGTTAAAAAAAAAAAAAAAAAAAAAAAAAAAAGAATGTGTGAATAGCTCTATTAGCTGGCATGGATCAATGTACTATCTCTTTTAAAAACAGATACCACACTGAAAAAAAATACCGTCATGTAAATGACCACTATATGGGTTTTTAGGGTATTTCCTAATAATGAGACTCCACACTATATAAAAAAAAAATAATAATTTGCACCAAAACAGCAATTGTGTCGCGTCCTTTCTCTGCCAAGACATGTTACAGGCTGAGAGTTATATACTCCAGATAGATCATCATCCCTTTATCACCCATAGACTTGAATTGTCATGTAACGCTAAAAAATAAAAAAGTAAAAAAAAAATGCAAAAACGACTTTGTACGGTTGTTATACAGGAGAATATCTAAAAGGTTTCATGCGTTATTTAATGTATTGGCGATGAGGGGGTTAGGGCTCATGCACAGGAACGTGCGACTGCCGTTCCGTGCATTGGGGACCGCAATTTGCGATCCCCAATGCACGGGCAACATCCGTGCGGTTTCCCCAGACAGATGCAGACCTATTCAACTTGAGTGGGTCCGTGACCCACCCGCACTGCTGAAAAGTAGAACATGTTCTATTTTTTGCAGTGCGGAGGCACGGAGAGAAACCCCACGGAAGATCTCCGTAGTGCTTCCATGGGGTTCTTCACCTTCCGGATTGTGGACCCATTCAAGTGAATGGGTCTGCATCCGTGACGTGGGGGGCACACGGCCGGGGCCCACATATTGTGGACCCCCTGTTCATGTGCATGAGCCCTTACTGTTTTAGATTTGGATGATCTATTTGCCAAATATCCTGAAAATAAGTCATCAATATTAAACCACTGCACCACCCCTTTAAAGGAGTGTTTACGAGCTGTCAGGAGTTCAGAGATCAGAGTAGCAAATGGGAAACTAAGATACTCGGCTAGGCTGAAACTTAGGCCTCTTTCACACGGGCGTTGCGGCAAAAGGTGCGGGTGGGTTGCGGGAACATGCACAATTTTTCCGCGTGAGTGCAAAACATTGTAATGCGTTTTGCACTCGCGTGAGAAAAATCGCGCATGTTTAGTACCCAAGCCCGAACTTCTTCACAGAAGTTCGGGCTTGGGATCGGTGTTCTGTAGATTGTATTATTTTCCCTTATAACATGGTTATAAGGGAAAATAATAGCATTCTGAATACAGAATCCATAGTACAATAGGGCTGGAGGGGTTAAAAAAAAATAAAAAAAAATTAAACTCACCTTAGTTCACTATCTGGAGGTCCCACCTCTGTGAACCACTGCTATCTAACATTGGTGGCATATTTTACCGATTTGCCATCATTGTCCCAGATGGGTCAACCCCTTTAAGGACTCGTGCACACGAGCGTGGTTTTGGTCCCTTTTGGTCCATTGTTTGCGGATTGGATGGGGACCCAAATGCGGTCCGCAATACGGCTCATGAGGGCTCAGGCACACAAACTTATTTTCTTTCTTTGTCCGTTCCGTTTTTTTGCGGACCGTATACGGAACCATTCATTTCAATGGGTCCGCAAAAAAAATGGAAGGTACTCCGTGTGCATTCCGTTTCTGTATGGGCTCATGCACATGACCGTTGTTGCTTTGTGGTCCATTTTTCATTGATCCGTTGTTCCGTATCTGAGTTTTTTTTCCCTCTGATTTAAGTCCTCTTCCGTTCCGTTATTGCACAAAACATATCCGTATGGTTTCTGTATTTGATCCGTTTTTTGCGGATCGTATACAGAAACAGTAACTTATTAATCACCAAACACATGAGCAATATGGGCTGGGCATAGCATTTCTACAGTATGAATCCGCAAAATACGGATGACATACGGATGTGTTCCGTGTGCGTTCCGTATTTTTTGTGGACCCATTGACTTGAATGGGGCCTCGGCTGTGATTTGCGGACAATAATAGGACATGCACTACTTTTTTGCGGAACGGCCATGCGGACAAACGGAAACGGAATGCACACGGAGTAACTTCTGTATTTTCTACAGCCCCATTGAAGTAGTCTGTATTTCCGTTCCGCAAAAAAATAGAAGATGACCTATTATTGTCCGCATCACGGACAAGGATAGTACTGTTCTATTAGGGGGCAGCTGTTCTGTTCCACAAAATACGGAATGCACGCGGATGTCATCCGTATTTTTTGTGGATCCGTTTTTTTGCGGACCGCAAAATATATATGGTCATGTGAACAAGCCCTGAGTTTATTAGAATGAGCAGATCCCTTTTTCTAATCCCTTGCGCTCCCTTTAATTCCTTAAATACTATGCAAGTCAAAACCATTACAAATGACTGGTCTGGTTACTAATTGGCGATTTTATATAAGCCCCGGCCCCCTCGCACACTATCATGGCACATTCCCTGGCATAGGAACTGTTTTCTAAAAGTATCCCTTACAGATTAGATGTGATCAGGTTTTTGGTTAGCCAGAAGGAACGATCAGAGGTTTCCCTTTCATTGTAAGATGAATGGATTTTTTTAAGGCTCGTGGAACGAACTCCTTAAAAGAAACCAGTCATTTTATCCGTGTACGTCCCGCATGCCAAAATAAAACCTACGGTGAGCTGCCGGAGAGGTGGACGCATTGTTCTCGCCTTGGCATAGACACTGTAAATAGATACAGAATGGTAATTCTTCTTGCAATTAGATATGGTTTAAGACGTTCACCATTGAAAGCGCAGAAACTTTGATCTCCGATCTGTCGCGCATCGCTCCGGCCCTGCAAGGGTTACCTGAAATGCTACTGTTCTGCGGGGCTGGTTGAGACTGAACAAAAGACAGATGTGCAATATACTGCGGAGCTGGCCTCTAAATACTGCATGCTCCGTCCAAGTGATCAGAGGGATTTATATCAAAGACACATCTGAGGACTGAGCCTCCAGATATTTTGGCTTTATGATACCGCTAGCTGTGATAAGTAACTCATTTAGCTGAAGGTTGGATTAAGCCTACGCCAAGTCAGACTTTGTAAAGGACTGTAATAAAGTCCTGAGAAAGTGCAACCTTACTTTACTCGTAGCGTGCTTTCATAATCTCATGTACACTCATTTATTAAAGGAATACAGTTAGGCACGTTGCCAGATTTAGATATACAGACGAGATGGAGGAGTCCTTAAAGGGGTTGCCTGGTTGAGAAGACCCGCTACCTGTTGGGGAATTCGGAGTTAATAGATTGGGTCTGCTATTTAGCAAGGCTGGTTGTAAGGAATGTTCCTGCCGCTGGAGGACCCAACACATCCATGCCTTAGGGCTCATGCCCACGAACATAAGGGCTCCGTGCCCACAATGCACTGGCCGTGTGCACTCTGTTCTGCAGATGTGGACCCATTGACATGAATGGGTCCGTGATTCGCAGGATTACTCAAAAGATAGGACATGTCCTATCTTTGGCCCTATCTTGCGAATGGCAGACCCATTAAAGTCAGTGGGTCCGCATCCACAGCACAGAGTGCACACTGCCAGTGCCCGTATATTGCAGACCCGCTGTTTGCGGTCTGCAGTAAGAGCACTTATAATGAGAAATGTGTAATGCTCCATTTCTCCTGTAGAGGCAGTGCAGGGAAATTGAACACTTGCTGATTGACTTCTCCACAAAGCTGATCGCTAGGGTTTGCAGCAGTAAAATGCTTCTGATGAGCTTATTGTCATGAGCCCTTTCTACTAAATAGGGAATCTAAAAAATATCTTACGCTTCTTTCACACTTGCTCTTTCGACAGAGGATCTCAATACCGGAAAAAACTTTTCCGTTTGGTCATCACGCATTCTGAATAGAAAGAGATGCGTTCAGGATGCATCAGGATGTGCGGCAGCACTCCGTTTAGTGACTAGACACAAAACCAGTAATTGTATGTAAAATTTTGTATAGTCATTGAGTTATTCAATAAAATCTGTCTGTATAGCTCCACCTGCTGTTTGTTCTTTTTAGTTTTTTTTTTCTGGCCATCTAAGGTGGTCGCACATGCTAGGGCTCTTTCACACCTGCGTTCTTTTCTTCCGGCATAGAGTTCCGTCGTCGGGGCTCTATGCCGGAAGAATCCTGATCAGTTTTATCCTAATGCATTCTGAATGGAGAGAAATCCGTTCAGAATGCATCAGGATGCCTTCAGTTCCGGAACGGAACGTTTTTTCGCCGGAGAAAATACCACAGCATGCTGCGCTTTTTGCTCCGGCCAAAAATCCGGAACACTTGCCGCAAGGCCGGATCCGGAATGAATGCCCATTGAAAGGCATTGATCCGGATCCGGTCTTAAGCTAAACGTCGTTTCGGCGCATTACCGGATCCGACGTTTAGCTTTTTCTGAATGGTTACCATGGCTGCCGGGACGCTAAAGTCCTGGCAGCCATGGTAAAGTGTAGTGGGGAGCGGGGGAGCAGTGTACTTACCGTCCGTGCGGCTCCCGAGGCGCTCCAGAGTGACGTCAGGGCGCCCCAGGCGCATGGATGATGTGATCACATGGCACGTCATCCATGCGCATGGGGCGCTCTGACGTCATTCTGGAGCGCCCCGGGAGCCGCACGGACTAAGTATACCGCTCCCCACTACTACTATGGCAACCAGGACTTTAATAGCGTCCTGGCTGCCATAGTAACACTGAAAGCATTTTGAAGACGGATGCGTTTTCAAATGCTTTCAGTTCACTTGCGTTTTTCCGGATCCAACGTGTAATTCCGGCAAGTGGAGTACACGCCGGATCCGGACAACGCAAGTGTGAAAGAGGCCTTAGTTCTATCTTTCAACTGCAGCCAGCCATACAGAGGTTGCAATAATTCCTCTAAAAGAGTCATAAACGCCTGTACAGGCATATTTACTTTTTACAAAAAGTTTCATACATATCTCTATGCTTGAGACTTTTTGTGGTCCCGAACGCTATATCAGTGCAGCCTGTCTGGTCTGTTCAATCCCTGCCGCCCAAAACATTAATCTTGGTGTGGTCAGCAGGAACACAGCTCTCTTGATTACCGGACTCCTGCCATAAAGGCCGGCATCAGAGTTAAATCTTTAGTGCCGTCGGGCTCATGTTGCGGACCACAAACTGCTGGTCTGCAAAACACAGACACCGGCCGTGTGAACTCCTGATTGACTTCAATGGGTCTGCGATCTTCAAAATATGGCGAAAGATAGGATATATCCTATCTTTTTTTACAGCCCAGAGGCGCCAACCCCAAAGCACATGGAAGGTCTTCTGTGTGTTTCCAGGTCCGTGCCGCAAAAGATAGGACAAGTGCTATCTTTTGCTGTATCTTGCGGATCGCGGGCTTATTGACGTCAATAGGTCCTCACCATGATGCAGAGTTCACAAACTTCACATGGCCGTGTTTTGCGATTTCTGGTCCGCAACACGGGCATGGCAGCACTACGGTCTAAAATGGTGTCACTCAAAAATACAATTAGCCTAGAAAAAAGACAATCTATCATACATCTACATGGATAGAAAAAGTAACGGCCCAAAAAAATAAAAAAACAGCCACCCTGCGCTTTATTGCATACTCCTCCTTGGCTGAAATTACTCCTCAGAAACGCTAAGTGCGACCTCTACAGCTGTATTAGAAGCTGTGACATTTACAGCTGCAGCAGAAAGGGCATGCCCCCTGAGAAAGGACTCTGCCCCCTCAGAAAGGACACACCCCTGAGCTGCCAGCTTGAAATAAATCTAGTTACCAATGAATGGAGGAGCTCTGGATCCATGTGAGGTACAGGGCCAGTTCTACCTTTGTTAGATTCCTATGTAGTATATGGTGTCTGATTTTGATCTGGGGAGAGTAGGCACACCCCTATACACATAAGATAAGCCCCAAAATCAGCAGCTTCGACCAACTTCTGCTCTTATGTTTATGGGCACATATTTATTTTTTATGTTAAGAGGGAGATAATCTTTTAGATGGAAATGTAGTGACATCTTGTATATTCTTTCATATTGAACAATGTGAGACTGTTTGTCGGTATGACAGGTAAGAACAGCCATCTGATTACCGTGTGTATTGCTGTTTAACACATGTACAGACATGAGCGCAGTTTAATTGCTTTTCTACGAAATAATTGTGGAAATGATTTATGATTTCCAGTTTGGCAAAACATTGTAATTATGCCATTAGGGGCTACTGATTCAGAATTTCTCTTTTCTAGAAAGTTAAAGGGATTGTCCTGGATACAGATATTGATGACCTCTCATCCTGATGACCTATCCGACATGTACCTCCAGCCAGGGCCGTCTTTAATAATGATTGGACCCTGGGCAAGAATTTACTTGGGCCCCCTGGATCCAGCCGTCCCACACCCTAGCATGCAATCACACCCTCCACCACAACTCACACCAAAAAAAAAATCCACACGCCTCGTAGAGCAGTAAACTTTAATAATGATGAGTGGCACTAGAGGTGTTCCTTGGCAGTAATGTAAATGCTGCCTTTTTTTATTAAAAAGGCAGTGGTTACATTAAAAAGCTTGCAGAGACATGCTATAGACCCCAGAACTACTACGTTTAGCTGTTGTGGTTCTGGTGACTATAGTGTCCCTTAATATAGAGGGAAAAAAAAGAATCAGCACAAAAGTATCGAATAAAATGGCTGCATCATTATTTCAAAAAATAAAAAAAAGTGCAACTTCTGACACAAATATATAGTATTTTGCAGATTACTTTTTTTCACAATGTACAGATAGTACTGTACTACTAACCCCTCCATCCACCCCTACATGCAGGGTAATACAGCGCCACATACCTCTTACATCCAGTGACGTCTCTTTGATGTAGATATTCTCTTTCCTCATCTTCTCCTTTCAGACCAGACCACAATTTTTCAAACATTTCTCGTCTCTGCAGTTTGACAAACAAAATCTTAGTTTACTACTTTTCCATTATCCTCCCATCTTCTGGACAAATCATCCTACCACCCCCAATACTGTGCCGCTGTGGTCCCCAATACTATACTGCAGAAACAGATAAACCCCCTGATAATAGTACCATGCAGATAGTGCCCTTCAATAATTATTGGCACACAGTGCTCTAAAATAACTGCGCCCAGCAAATAGTGCCCCTGACACTAATAGTGTAAACCTAATGTCCCCGAAAAATAATTCTGGTAAGCTGATACTCTGCCAAGGTGCCCCCACAATAATAGTGCTCCCAAAAGTCCCACCAATAGGAATAATTCACTGCTAGAGCACACCTGGTAGTAATAGTGCTCCTACAGGGCCCCCAACATGTCCCCAATGTGCCCCAGAAGTAATAATGCTCCCATAGTGCCCATACTAGTAATCATGTTCCCCATAGACCCCCAGTAGTAATAAAGCCCATCATAATGCCCCCCAGTAGTAAGAATTATCCTTATAATGTGCCAGTGCAAAAAATACCCCCTTTTAATGCCCCCAGTTGAGCTAATGTCCCCATAGTGCCCCCATAATGTGCCAGTATAAAATACCCCTTTATAGTTCCCCCCAGTAAATGCCCCATATTGCTCCTTTCGCCCCTTCTTTCTAGTTCCCCCCCATAATGTACCAGTATAAAATACCCATTCTTAGTGCCCCCATAGATGAGCCCATAGTACTCACTCCTCTCTCCCCTTCCCCATAGTACCCACCATAATGTGCCCCAGTAAAAAATACAGTAGATGCCCCCCAATAATGTGCCAGTAACAAGTACCCCCATAGATGCCCCCCAAACATGTGCCAGTAACAAGTACCCCCATAGATGCCCCCCAGTAATGTGCCAGTAGTAGTACCATATAAAAAAAAACAAGAACTTATACTTACCTCCATCAGGCTGGCAGCAATGCGATGCAGGCCTATTCCGGCCTGTGTCCCACGCTGTACGGCTCAGGCAGCGCAATGACGTCATCGTGCTGCCTGCACCAGCCTCTGGTAGGCTGCCGGCCTAGTACCTGCAGCCTATCAGAGGAACAGGAGGGGACACACCTCTCCCTCCTCTGCTGCAGCACATCTATCTGTATTGCTGTCCTGAGGACGGCGATACAGATGACTATGGAGATCAGTGTTTCCACAATGGAAGCGCTCATCTCCCTGTGCCCTGCCGCTGCCCCCCAACCCCCACGCTATGCCACTGGCCAGCAGAGCTCAAGAGGCAGCTGCCTTGGGCCCCCCAGGAGCAACTGGGCCCAGGGCAGCTGCCCCTTTTGCCCCACATTAAAGACGGCCCTGCCCCCAGCGATCAGCTGCAGGACCTATACAGTGTATGGAGCAGAAGCAGACGGCTCCATGCACCGTGTTGTTTCCAGTACCAGCAGTCTGCAGCTCAGCTTCTATTCACTTGAAATGGAGCTGAGCGGCAGTACCCGGACATGGCCACCATACAGTGCGCGGCTGCTTCCGGTTCTGTACACTGTACACATTCTCAGTACCCAAAACAGTCCTCCACTGATGACCTATCCTGAGAATAAGGGCTCATGCACATGAACGTTTGCCTTCCGGGCCCGTGCTGCAAACCACAAATTGCAGTCCGCAATGCATGGGCACAGACCATAGGGATGCCGCATGCGGATCGCAGACCCATTTACTTGACGGGCCGCACCGCAAAAAAGTAGTGCATGCACTATTTTTTTGCAGTGCGGAGACACAGAGAGAAAACCCACGGAAGCCCGCTGTTTGCGGGCCACAATACGGCCACTGCAGTGTGCATGAGCCCTAAGGCTCAATTCACACCTGAGCGTTTTACAGCGCGTTCCTACGCGCTGTAAAACGCTCAACAAGGAGAAACCAATGCTTCCCTATGGGAATGGTTCTCACCTGGGCGTTTTACAGCGCGTACGATCGCGCTGTAAAACGCCCGACGCTCACACAAGTTCGGTAGCGTTTTTTTGGGCGCTTGTCGCGCGTTCCCGTACATAGACTTTCGGGAACGCGCGACACTGTGTGCACACTTGTCTCTGTATGCGCGCTTGTAAACGCCCGTACAATCGCGCATACAGAGCGCTCGTTTCAGAACGCTCAGGTGTGAATTGAGCCTAAGGCTGGGTTCACACTTGAGCGTTTTACAGCGCGTTCAAACGCGCTGTAAAACGCTCAACACATGAAAACCAATGCTTCCCTATGGCCCTGGTTCTCACTTGAGCGTTTTACAGCGCTGAAAAACGCGCTGTAAAACGCCCTACGCTCAAACAAGTACTTGAGCTTCTTTGGGGCGTTTTGACGCGCGTTTGTGTCCATAGGACATTGCAGTCAATCACACAAACGCGCGTCAAACGCGCGTTTACTATTGCAAAAAACGCGCGTCAAAAACGCGCGTTAAACGCGCATATCAAAGACGCTCAGGTCTGAACCCAGCCTTAGTCATCAACATCTGTAGCCTTGAAAATCCCTTTAAGATCCCTGCATTGGAAATTTGGTTATAACCTAAAACCCATAAAAAATGGATATATATTTTTTATTTCTAAGTGATTATGTTGATGGTGCTAATTCACTACTTGAATCATACTTTGTTTTTCCAATATCTATATATATATATATATATATATAATATATATATATATATATATATACACCTTGTAAATGCAGATTTTGTCATTGATGGTGGCAGGTGAGGGAGTTGATGATTGGAGGCAGACTCACGTTCAGGTTTAGGCCTCATGCACACGGCCCTGGCCTGCAAAGAGCGGGTCTGCAATATGCGGGCACCGGCCATGTGCTTCCCGCATCACGGATGTGGACCCATTCCCTTGAATGGAACTTGTTCTATATTTTTACAGTGCAGACAGATTACGGACCCATTCAACTTGAATAGGTCTGGATCCGTCGTGGCTGCCGCACGGATGAGGCCTGGTCCCCCATGCACGGAAGGACCGCACAACGGCTGCGTGCAGCCTTAACTTTGGGCTAATAACCCATTAATAATTTAGGGTAGTTCAATTATGGGACTTCAACTGCATGTGCTGGTGGTTGGGTTGAAAGTTAATATAAGGGCTCATGCACACGACCATATATTTGGTCTGTGTCTGATCTGCATTGTTTGCGGTTCAAACTTGGATTAGTTTTTCTGGGACTGCCAAAAAAAATTAAACATTTGGACACTGATGTCATCCATGTGCTGTCCACATTTATTGTCCATCCCGCAAATGATAGAGCATGTCCTGTTCTTGTCCGTTTTGCGGACAAGAATTCGCATTTCTACTATTGAGACGACGAAAAATACGGCATGCACATGGCTGGTATCTGTAGTTTGCAGACCACAAAATATATACAGTCGTGTGCCTGTAGCCTAAATATACCTACACACATGTATGACGGTGTATATGAACCGGTTGTCTGAGACAGTTTTTTTTTTTTTTTTTTAAAAGGACTATTATAGGAAATGCTTGTCTTCATGGTAAAATAATTTGAGAGCATATTTTCTTATAACTCTGCATTGGGCTGTTCCTCTGTTATTCCTTAAAAAAATGTAGGTATACATTGAGGCCTCATGCACGCAAACGTATTTTCATTCCGCGTCCGTTCAGTTTTTTTTGCGGACCGTATACTGAACCATTCATTTCAATGCGTCCGCAAAAAAAATGGAAGGTACTCCTTGTGCATTCCGTTTCCGTATTTCCGCTCCACAAAAAATTGCGGACAAGGATAGGACTGTTCTATTAGGGGCCAGCTGTTCCGTTCCGCAAAATACGGAATGCACACGGATGTCATCCGTATTTTTTGCGGATCCGTATTTTTTGCAGACTACAAAATACATACGGTCGTGTGCATGAGGCCTGAGGGTGTTACCAGTTAGGGTGTGTCCCTGCACACTGTCCAATCAGTGCTGACAGTGCCAGACTGTGTAGGGACACGCCACTTTGACAAGGGGAATGGTAACACCCACCTCCTGTCAATTTATTCATTCATTTGTAGGAGGAAGAACAGAGGAATGGCATCACACAGAGCTATGAGAAGAGATGATCCTGCATTTTTATTTCATTGGCAAAACAATTATTTACTAAAGCAGACATGTCATGCCCTCTTTAAAGCCCCCAGGAAAGACACACTGGGAGTTCCTGGTTGAATTCTTCTTGCTGGTTTGGGTCCACTGGCTTTGGCTTAGGCCTCATGCACACGACCGTATTTTTTTGCGGTCTGCAAAAACGGGTTCCGTTTTTCCGTGATCCGTGTCCGTTTTTTCATCCGTGGGTCTTCCTTGATTTTTGGAGGATCCACGGACCTGAAAAGTGAAAAAAAAACTAAGTCAAGTTTGCATTGAAAATGATAGGAAAAACGGACACGGATCACAGACACGGATGACTATGTTGTGTGCATCCGTGATTTTTCACGGACCCATTGACTTGAATGGGTCCGTGAACCGTTGTCCGTGAAAAAGATAGGACAGGTCATATTTTTTTCACGGACTGGAAAAACGGATCACGGACGCGGAAGCCAAACGGTGCATTTTCCGATTTTTCCACGGACCCATTGAAAGTCAATGGGTTCGCGAAAAAAAAAGGAAAACGGAACAACGGCCGCGGATGCACACAACGGTCGTGTGCATGAGGCCTTAAGGTGTGCATCAATAACTGTAACAACCCTGCTCTATGTGAACAGAGCCTAGGAGATATGGTCTGCATTTTGTGTGCCCCCCCTCCAGCTGTTACAAAGCTACAACTCCTAGCATGCTGCCAGCGGGTGTGTTGTTGTGACAGCTGGAGATTACTTTTGGGAGACTGCAGTATTTGGACTTTTTTTGTGCATTTTTAAAGGCGTTTTTGCATATGTTTTTGGTGGATTAAAAAAAATTATAATTGTAAACGTGTTTTTCAAGTCCTATAGAGAGGCCTATAAGAAAAACGGCAGAAATAAGGTCATGCTACATTCTGGAAAAAAATAAATAAAATAAAAATCCAAAAAGTGCAAAAAAAAATAATAACTCAGTGGAGTTAATTTATTAAATGCTGGCGTTTAACATGCCAGTCTTAGGGCTCATTCAGACGGCCACTTAAATGATTCCGCATCCGCGGAGCGGGTGCGGACCCATTCATTTCTATGGGGCAGCAAAAGATACAGACAGCACTCTGTGTGCTTTCCGCAACCGTGGCTCCGTAGAAAAGATAAAGCATGTCTTATTCTCGACAAGAATAGGCATTTTCTATTATGGTTGCAGCCATGTGCGGTTTGCAAATTGCGTTATCCGTAAAACACTACGGTCGTCTGAATGCGCCCATAGTAAAAGCCCCACTAAAGATCCAGTTTATTAAGAGACGCTCGCCTCTTAATAAATTTGTCGCACCTTCTGCTGTCCATACGCCAGAACTAAAATCTACTCTGTCGAGAAACTGGAGTAGATTTCTGGTGTGATGTGCGCCAGTTTTATGGGGCAGAAGTTAACTGAGTCAGGCTGCAGAGGTTCCTATCATGGGCCGCCTCCTCCTGCCTAATTTTTGGAAAAGTGGCGAGGGTTTAGGAGAAAGCTAAAAAGTTGCAAATATTGTTGCAGCACACACAGCAAAATTAGCTACGCCACTTTTACTATAATCACTAAAGTAGCATCTGGCTGCCCCATTTCATACCTTAAAACAATGCTGTAAAGCAGCGGTGCACAGCCTTTTCTGGTCGGGGGCCACATTGTCAGACTGAACCAATTCCAAGGGTCGAAAATAAAACTTAGAGGTATTACCATTTGAAATACTATTTTTATGGCATATTGAACATACAGACAGTATATATCATAAATGTCTATTTGCACTTCTAGTACTGTACTTCCATCTAATGGGAGAATACAGGAAAGATACATGTGAGCAGCCACAAGACATGTCTGCTACCAGATGGTTGGGGGCCACACAGAATGGTATCGAGGGCCGCAGGTTGTGCACCCCTGCTGTAAGGCCCCTTTCACACGGGCGAGTATTCCGCGCGGGTACAATGCGTGAGTTGAACGCATTGCACCCGCACTGAATCCGAACCCATTCACTTCTATGGGGCTGTGCACATGAGCGGTGATTTTCACGCATCACTTGTGCGTTGCGTGAAAATCGCAGCATGCTCTATATTGTGCGTTTTACACGCAACGCAGGCCCCATAGAAGTGAATGCGGCCGTGTGAAAATCGCAAGCATCCGCAAGCAAGTGCGGATGCGGTGCCATTTTCACGCACGGTTGCTAGGTGACGATCGGGCTGGGGACCCGATCTGTATTATTTCCCCTTAAAACATGGTTATAAGGGAAAATAATAGCATTCTGAATACAGAATGCATAGTACAATAGGGCTGGAGGGGTTAAAAATAAAAAAGAATTAACTCACCGAGTCCACTTGATCGCGTAGTTGCGGATCTCTGTCTTCTTCTGTAATGTTGAGCTGCCGGCTAAGGACCTGTGGTGACGTCACATCACATGGTCCCTCACCATGATGATGAACCATGTGATTGGACCATGTGATGAGCACAGTGACGTCATCAAAGGTCCTATTCCTGTGCACAGCAAAGATGAAGACAGAAGAGATGCCGGCTGCGCGATCAAGTGGATTAAGGTGAGTTAAATTATTATTATTATTTTTTTTTTTTTAACCCCTCCAGCCCTATTGTACTATGCATTCTGTATTAAGAATGCTATTATTTTCCCTTATAACCATGTTATAAGGGAAAATAATACAATCTACACAACACCTAACCCGAACTTCTGTGAAGAAGTCCGGGTTCGGGTCTGGGTACCAAACATGGCAATTTTTCTCACGCGAGTGCAAAACGCATTACAATGTTTTGCACTCACACCCGCATCTTATCTGGGCAAAAAAACATGACGCCCGTGTGAAAGAGGCCTAAAGGATGCCATCTGAAACGCCACGAAAGACGCAGCAATATGCTGTGTGTGAATCCAACCTAAGAATAAAAAAGATTAAAACACGCCTCATCAGTGACACGAAACAGAAAAAGTTGTAAGCTCTGTAATGAGTGCGACATGTTGCGTGTAAGATTATCTCCAAAAATGGCTTTGTCCTTTTCTATGACAAAAACTTGGTATTTCCCACTTGGAATATTTTGGGGCTGGCGGAAGATAATTAGAGCGCACTAATTATTAGTAGACTTGTTAGCCTTGTGGGATGAGGAGCTCCTGAAAAGAAATACCTGTTCTCCAACAAGCCTTCTGGCTCGGAGTCAATGGCCGTTGTTGCGATAGCCTGGGGAAGTGAGATGAAAGTGATCATTCTGAAGCGAATGTTAAAAGACTGAAGCCATCCAAGATCCGGCAGCAGGAGAACGCCTTCAGCTGCAGGTCTTGACACCGTGCCGAGCAGTCTGAACCCGGGGTCTTTTCAGCTCTGACCTTGCAATTATCTAAATATGTAGATGCGAGTCTACTTCTCCTTTTATGTGTGAGAGAATTCTCCTGGAAGGAAATCGCTGCACTTACAAGAAAATAGTACAAACAAACCTCATCTGGTCATTTACCTCGTCCAGAATAAAGTGTTTGTACTTTGTGGGTTTTTTTTTTTTTTTCTTTTCTTTTCTTTTTCCTTATTGCCTTCCCAGAAGCTGCTCGGAACAACTCTGAACTTAAAAAGTCTCCATTGTTTCACAATAAACAATTCAATTAATTTCCTGCAGTCCCCGGATGGTTTATGTGGCATGGAACTGCTCCATGTGATCAAGGAACATTTAAATGCACCATAAACTTTTTACTTAGCAAGCGCAACGCCACGCTCCTAGGCTGTGATGTTTATCGGTCAGTTATTACTACCTTCCATGTGAGCGTGATGTGGACGGTATGGATGGCGGAGCTATGAATTTGTCAGAAAGTTAATGATTAGGCCGTGATCCATCGTTTCGTGGAGATCAGATTTTAGCCGTACTAGCTTGAGTGGACAACACCAAGAAAAGAAAAAGATGCAGGACCATAAGTCCAATAATAAAAAACAAAACATAAGTGTAGTAATTCGTCATTAAAAACATCATAAGAGAATAAAAACAGAGCCCACCGATGCAGAAAGGAAGAAGAGCAGTGGACATAACATGTAGGAGGGCAAAAATCCATAAAAGTCTCTTGCACAGGAACGTGTGCTGCGGACCGCAAATTGTGGTCCGCAATGCATGGGCACCGACCGTGGGCCAGCTGCATGCGGATCGCGACCCCATTCATTTGAAGGGGGTCTGTGATCTGTCCGTTCCGCAAAAAGATAGAACAAGTTCTATCTTTTTGCGGAACGGAACACCACAGAAGCACTCCGTAGTGCTTCCGTTACGTGGTTCCGTTCCGCATCTCCGGCTTTGCAAACCCATTGAAGTGAATGGGTCCGCATCCGTGATGCAGAATATACACGGCCGGGTCCGCATACGGCGGGTCCGCAATACGGCCACGGGGGACACACGGTCGTGTGCAAGAGGCCTTAATGGAATAATACCACTGCACAATAACCTAAACGGAGCATTGTAGTAATGAAAGTAAAGAGAAGTGGCAAAAAAAAAACACTAACACCAGGGAACCTGCCACTCGTGACAAACCTTTCACTCGGTGAAGAATTGCACACAAAATTCTTCAGGTATGGTGGGTCTCCTGGTATTGGTGTTTTGTTTTTGTTTTTTTGTCACTTCTCTTTACTTTCATTACTATGGTACTACTTTTTTGGTTATTGTGGGGGTGATATCCCGCTATAAGGGCTCATGCACATGAACGTATTTTCTTTCCGTGTCCGTTCTGTTTTTTTGCGGACCGCAAAAAAAACGGAAGGTACTCCATGTGCATTCCGTTTCCATATGTCCGTATTTCCATTCCGCAAAAAAATAGAACATGTCCTATTATTATCCGCATTATGGACAAGGATAGTACTGTTCTATTAGGGCCAGCTGTTCGGTTACGCAAAATACGGAATGCACACGGACGTCATCCGTATTTTTTGCGGAACCATTATTTGCGGGCCGCAAAATACATACGGTCGTGTGAACAAGCCCTAAGGCCTCTTGCACACGAGCATATGGCTTTTTCAGTATTTTGCGGTCCGCAAAAAACGGATGCACAAAAAATACGGATGACGTCCATGTGCATTCCGTTTTTTGCGGAACGGAAGAGCTGGCCCCTGATAGAACAGTGCTATCCTTGTCTGTTATGCGGACAATAATAGGACATGTATTATCTTTGAACGAAACGGAAATACGGAAACGAAAGGCATACGCAGTACCTTCTGTTTTTTTTGTAGATCTATTGAAATGAATGGTCCCGTATACGGGACACAAAAAAACTGAACTTAAACGGAAAAAGAAAACATTTGTGTTAAGGCTACTTTCACACTGGCGTTCGGTGCGGATCCGTCTTGTATCTGCACAGATCCACACCGATATGCAAACGCTTGTATCCGTTCATAACTGATCTATTTGTATTATTCATTAAAAAAAAATCTAAGTCAAAACGGATCCGTCTTGCCTTACATCGAAAGTCCTAAGAGGCCTGACTCTTGTCTGTAGACTGTGTCTAGTATTGCAGCGTAGCACCAGTCAATTGCAATACCGGACACAAGCTGTGGTGAAAAAATCAAGCAACATTCAGGACTCATCCTGATTATTTATCAGCCTCCCTCTAATGAACCCTTACCTAAAAAACAACTTTATTAATTCATATTAAAATCAATTATACCTAATAGAGTGTATTAAAACAGTTTCGCAACTGCATCCTGTAGATCTGTAATGTAGGAGGTGCACTGAATAATAGCCTCACTGTATGGGAGATTTGCTGAGTATTAGCCTCACTATCTATACCTCCACCATTTATCTGACGACTGGGTTCCAGATACCCAGTTGATTATATTGCATAGAGTGCAGTGCTATTAAAATAGCAGTTGCTGAGCGCTACTGTCAGCCCGAGATGTTTCGCTGCCTAAGCGGCGTCATCAGGGGACCACAGACAACGGCAAGATTGTCCAATCTTGTCTGTAGTCCCCTGATGGCGCTGTGCTTTATCTCTATAAAGAAGGTGATGTGAAAATGCCAAGAGGTACAGCATGTTGCATATTTGAAAAGAAGCAAAAAAAAATTAAAAGACAAAAACACCACCTAATGAAGAAAAAAAACTCCAGTAGCAAAAAAATAAATAAAACGCTTGTGTGTGCACATAGCTGCCGTAGATTTCAGTCTTCGTTTACACCAGAAATCTGGCGTAAAAGAAGATAAATGTGGGGGCCTGCTGACCCTGCCGTCACCGCGCACCTTTTCGGAAAGTGGTGAAGGAGGCATACAAATGCCGTTTGTGACTACATTTAGTCACAGTGGCGTTTAAAAAGTTGACAGAGAGATGATACATCTCGCCCTATGACATTTCAGCCGTTACAGCTATGAGACCCCACTCACTAATTTCTGATGGCAGCGAGACAGGAAACTGCTAGAACCTAAGGTATCAGTTACTCATCATGACTAGCAGGTGGTTTCTCTTGATGTTATATTTGTGTCTTTCTTTGATGTATACTTTCTATACTATACTAGGGAAAGATTGATATCTGCCATTCCTGTGTCCACTTATACATATGCAAACGTACCGGTCGACCCCCAATGTGTCTGCATGGTGAACGTGCTCCACGGACTCCAAACTCAGGACTGATCATGCTTGTGTTGTGTTCCTTTCAGGTACCCGAGGATTGTGGGGATGACCAAAGACATGGACTGCACAGCAGCTCAGACGAAGGGACTATTTTTGCTAAAGATGCTTTGGCTTATACTGACATGCATGGTAAGTAATGTGGAAGATGGTTGCTACTTTAGAACCGTCTGGAAATCCCTCGAGGTCTCAGATTGCGTCCTGCAGTATATACTGTCTCATTAGAGAATCCTGTTTATCAGCAGCAGTGAATAATCGCATGCCGTCTTGTACAAACACGCTCGGCATAGCTGTGGTGTCTCTACATAACACATCCAACAACTTCAAAGTCTTTCTACTTCAACTGAATCCAGATACCATACACAGGGAGAAAAATGTGTGGTTAATAAGAAGCTACCAAGTAGAGGACTTGCATGTTAGTTGCGGTTGGGTGGTGGATTATTTTCCCTTTGTTAGACTGCCACAAGTATTATGGGTTTATACTGTATTTTTACATTTTATCCTACAGCACAGTTACTTTGACACGTACTTGTTTTGAGGACTCTTTAACTCCTGTCACCCCGATTTTGGACCATTTACATGAGTAATACTGCAGATATGGAGTCCAGATCACCATTTTTTATTTTCCTACTGCCCCCCCATTCCCTGAGCTGTATTGAAATACATTGTCAGGACTGCCGTGCATGCGCACACAAGTCTTCTCCATGATGTTAGCAGGGGAGGGTTGGCCATAGACCCTACAGGGAAATTTCCCGGTGGGCCAATGCCTAGGAGTGCTACCTGCTTGCAGCCGCCAGCCAGGTTCATAATGATCTGATTCTCTCTTACGATCAGCAGCCACACGTGCCCTCCTGAATGCAATTGTATCAATGTCCTCAGGATAGCGATACAGTTGAATACTCTGGCGCATGGGGCAGTATTTTCTGCTGCATTGTGAGATTTGGTTCACTTGGGCCAGTATATTTCCCTGCACTAATGTATTGCTGGTCCCGTCTACTTCTGTTGTCCCACCTTCTGACAATTTGGACCCGTCTACGACATGGGGCCACTTTTATCAGGGTTTTTTCAACCCATCACTTGACATTTTGCTCCCCAGTAGTCAGAATAGAGTTCCAATTTGTATTAACAGTTGTCCCTCAGTGCTTTTTCTTAGGTAATAATAATTGTCACCCCTCTTCCCCAGTAATCATAGTTTTTGTCCACCCGATATTTTTCAGTAGTAACAGCAGCCATGTTCCTAGTTTTTAATTCCTCCCAGTAGTCACAACAGCATCGCCGCAAGAGGAGCACACATGAATGTTTCTACAATGAGAAGAGACATTTGATGACCACCTTTCCATTCACCTCTTTAGACCTTCAAAAAATAACTAAGCCAACTCTATTTTCTGAACTCTCACAGTGGTGGGGTCAGTTCTGGAGATTGGTGTGGGTCTCACCTCTGGGACCTGCTCCTATCTGTCATTTATGGCATATGCTAGTGGTATGCCATACATCTGTGAGATGGGACAACCCCTTTAAGCTAAAATATGTTCAGGTTATGGTACTCCTGGTGAGGTTAGGGCCAGAGATCCTTCCACAAGGTCACCAGTTTTTGAAATTCGCCTCACCCAACTCTTCTTTTACCTGACACTTTATGTTGAGGGAGGATCAGGAGCTCCCTATGTTGTTTGCTTCTTCTGAAAACTGAGAATTTGTCTGACAGCAGCCTAATGTGTATGGGGCCTTTATATGCATGGATTCTTATGGATTTCCATCAGTTCCTACAATCAAGCAGTCCTTTTTGTGTTTTGCCTCCAGCAGCGGACATTCAGCATCTACTATTTTTAGATAAGTAAAGCCTGACTTTTTGCATTTGATGTTCTGGCTCCTCTCTCGGACACAATGTAATGGTTCCCCTCCCGCTTGCAGCTGGCATAGTTTGGCACAGTTCCGTTAATAAACACTAATTCATCCACCAAAATCAAATATTCATTTAAGTCCGTGAAGATTAATTGCTTCTAAATAAACGTGCGATCGTGCTGACATCTGCAGCCCATATGTTAATGAGCTCGCTCTGAGCAGATTACTTACTGGGCACGTAAGGTAGACATTGACCATGTGTGCCACTTCTCTGTGGGGCTGTCCTGCTGCATGAATTATCCCCCCTCCACCTAAATATCAGACTCATCTGCTGTAATATACTGTATGTTGCATTAATTTCCTGATGTGTACTCAGAAGATTATATCCTTCTTGTAATTTGGGCCATTGAAGAGATTCTGTCGTGTCCTTTAGAGTCGGAGTAGAAGATATCTGGTTATTTACCAGGTAATGAGATCTCTTCTTTCAGGGTATGGGTAACGATCCTGGATGCCAGATCTATACAGAAAATGGCAAATTGGAAAGGGAATTATGGGAGTTGTAGTTTTCCAACAGCTGGAGGGCCGCAGGTTGAGGATGCCTGCACTACACCATTGTACGTCGACATGACCACTTTCTGAAAAAAGGATTTGCACCAGTTTTCTAACATCAATGAATTTCTGTCTTTTCCGTCATCTGAGTAGCAGGCGGACTCCTTATCTCTGACATTATAAACACTCATTAAAGCTCAATCCTTATCTTACTGATATGATTGTGGCTTGTTTATGAATTCCAAATAAAAAAGACTTTTGTGAGAGGATTGTTTGGAACCACCTTGCCCTCTCAGAATATGGCCTTGCAGATTAGGCTACTTTCACACTGGCGTTTTGGCTTTCCGTTTGTGAGATCCGTTCAGGGCTCTCACAATCGGTCCAAAACTGATCAGTTTGCCTTCTAATGCAATCTGAATGGAAAAGGATCCGCTCAGTTTGCATCAGTTCTGTCTCCATTCTGCTCTGGAGGCTGCTTTCAGCGTTTTGGTGTCCGTCTGATGAAACTGAGCCAAACGGATCCGTCCTGGCACACAATGTAAGTCAATAGGGACGGATCCGTTTTCACTGACACAATAGAAAACGGATCTGTCCCCCCATTGACTTTCAGTGGAGTTCATGACTGATCCGTCTTGGCTATGTTAAAGATAATACAAACAGATCCGTTCTGAACGGATGCAGACGGATCCGCACAAAACACCAGTGTGAAAGTGGCCTTAGACTAGCTTCACATTTCATTTTTTTTTGCCCATGTTCAGTTTATACAATATGTTGAGCATGTGGCCCTGACATATGCCATATGTTTGCATACTTCGTCCGTGTTTGCATAAAATATTTTTCTGCGCCAGCCAACTGTACGGAAAAACATAATAAAAGGTTGGTCAATGTATGGAACCCAAACACTTTTAGCGTATGTCGTTGGACATTATACTATTGATACATCCAGGAGCGTTTCCCAACATCTAACCTGTACACATGCTCTAACTATTAACTTTGCAAATCCTTCTCACAGAAGGATAGCGATATCTATAAGCGACTTTGCATCCTGTACAGCTATTGGTTTATCCAGCCATGAGTGGAACTGAAGATGATTTTCCACCATCTACGACATCTAGATGTACAGTCTGACATCAGTTAAGTTAGGAGTAAATGCTTCAGACTTAATGATTCACAGAGGGAGCTTTTAACACCTTCCCTTAGGCTTATTTCTCAGGATATAAAATGATCTAGGATGTAAACTGATGGAGAACTGGAGAGTACCTCGAAGGGTTCAAGCCACATATAACCAGACTACTTTTAAAACGTCAGTCCCACCATAGATGTACATTGGCTTTTCCTGGCATAAATAAATCCATTATAAATTATCCAGTCCAAAGCCCAAAAAACTTTTGGTCCAAATTTAGCAAATATACAAAAAGTTTTATATTGTCCCATTCCCAATCCTTTGTTCTGATGAACACATTTTCAGATCACCCCTGAAATATTAAAGGGGCTGTCGCGGATCAAAGCAACATGGCTACTATGTACATCTTTTGGGGGCATTTTTTATTATTCATTTTAGGCTAAAAATCTTTTTTTCTATTTATCTTTGTTAAAAATATTCAACCATTTCTGAGTTACAGGGGTTAAATATCAGCCTGTTTCCAAGCTGTTGCTTTCTATTTTCTTTCAATCCCGAAGATGGCTCATATGTAGCTGCTATCTCTGATCTCCTGACCTCATAAACACTTATTTAAGCCATATTCTTATCAGTTTGATAAGAATGGTGCTGTAATGAGTGTTTATAAAGTCAGGAGATGAGAGATAAGAGCTGCACATGAGCCATCAGATGACAGGATTCAAAGAAAACAGAAAGTGATAGCTGGCAAATAGACTGATTTCTAACCTCTGTATCTCAGAAATGGGTGAACATTTTTAATAAAGACCAATTGAAAAAAATGATTTTTAGCCCAAAATGAGTAAAATGCAGCCATAAATGTGTCAATGGCCTTTAAGTAAACCCCTTTAAGATCATATCCTTCCTCCAGTTAAATGTAATTTTTTTTGGAGTTTTTTTTTTTTTTAACCTTACTGTCTAATTAGGTTACACAGTATGGTAGATACACGTCCATTCTCAGATGAGGCAGTAACCAAGTTTCTTGGCAATCAGAAATCCAGCAATCACTAGATTTACTACTTTGGTTTCCTGCCACCGAACTCTCTACAGCTCTGCTATATTTTTCTTGTAAATAAACTTTTAGATGTAGAGCCCTCCATAGTGTGCTCAGCAATAATAATTTCCCATATAATTCTCCCACAGTAATAATTCCCCCTATAGTTCCCCAAGTAGTAATAACTCCCCCATAGTGCCCTCAATTAGCAATGACCCCCTGTAGTGGCCCAATAGTATGGCTCCTCAAAGTGCCAAAGGAAATTATCAAAATTAAATACTGCACACCCATTCCATGCCACTGTTCCACCCTGTGTCCTGAGCTGCCTGTGCCCTGGTTCGGACGGTCCTGATGACTTCATTACACCAACTCTGCTGTCCTCTCAAAGACTAAAGTCCCAGTGGCCTATGAGAGTGAAAAGCGGGGCAGGAATACATTGGCTCCCTGCCTCGCTGCAGTATGTTTAAAGTTAAATGGGGAGCGGCCCTATGTCAGTGCCCTAGCAACCAACAATGAAATATTGCTGGATGCTAGTGCAGTCTTGCATACCCCCTCACCCTGTGGCATGTACCCCCTGGGGTATGCATACTACAAGTTGACAAAAACTGCTATAGAGCATCACCGGGAAGAGGCATGTGAGTACCTCCATCTAATATGTGGTAGGTGCGAGAAGCTATCCTCTCCTCGGGGGATATTATTCCTGCAGATCGATGAATTGCTGCGGTTCTAAAGGACAAGGGAGGTGTAACGCACTACTAGATATGTTTCTGAAGCAAAGTGGCAATCAACTGTGTGACTCCTGGATGAAAACTTTGTAGTCATGTAGTCTGTAGTCATGGAGACACAAATATACATAGCATTATAGTTGTAGACACAAAGCGGTAGGATTTCTTTAATCAAGACTACAGTTGTTTACTTTTTACTGCTCCAGTGCATCTTTAAAAAATATACATGCACTGTCTCTTTTATGTTCTGCTCATCGGTGATCCAAATATGAACAAACAAGAATAATTGCTTATTTTACTTTTTCTGTGCAGATCATTGCAGTAGTTGCTACATGTTGGCATCAGCCTCTAATGAACTGGGATGCCATGCATGAATGCATCATTTTGAATATGGTATTTCCAAGTAGCAAATTTTCCTAGAGCATCAATGATGGGTTTTTTTCTCTTTTTTTTTGTTAGGTTACCAGAGCACTTTGTGAAGTTGGAGACTGCAAGGAGCAGGAGTACTTTGATAATACCGGGATCTGTCGACCCTGCAGGCTGTGTGGCCCAGGCAAGGAGCTATCAAAGGTATAGTGGTTCTTACGGACTAGTAAATGTGGTGTGAATTATAGTACATATGTATAAACACCCCACCGGGGGTGAAGGAACTGCTACCAGTTACCCATCAAAGAGACAGACCTTCATGAATGGAAAGGACATTTCCAGAGCAATGGCTGCTACAGGGGGACATGTGTGGTCAGACCAAACTGCAGCTCACTGCCATGGCCTCCAAGGGCACCGTTGGTTTTTGGGGTGACTATTTTGAGAGAAGGGATTGTCTTCATGAAAATTTAAATCTTTAAATGTTATTTGAATATAATTCATCATGAAAAACTAGTTACTTTTGTAAATCTCGAAGTGTGAGATATTGTCCTTACTTCATGATGATGGCGCCCCTGGTGTTTAATTTGAATAGTAATGAACATGCCCGCATACTGAGGTGGTCACACATGTGCAGTTCTATCCTTGAACAGACACCAGCCAGGTCTACTGTAAGAAGCTGTGACAGTTAGGGCTCATGCACTGGGTTCAGTTCCAAGGCAATAACTTCGACTCATCGGAGCCAATACATTCTAATACTGTATGGAGCTCCTGCTCTGTACGGTATCGGAACAAAGTTTTATGCGAATCGACTTCGTATGTTTTATCCGAAGTCGATTCGCTCATCCCTATTAGCTATGCTAGGGCTCATTCACACGACCGTATGAATGAGTCCGCATCCGTTCCGCCATTTTAGCGGAACGGGTGCAGACCTATTCATTTCAATGGGGCGCAAAAGATGCAGACAGCACACCTTGTGCTGTCCGCATCCATTGCTCCTTTCCGTGGCCCCGCAGAAAAGATAGAACATGTACTATTCTCGTCCCTTTTTACGGACAAGAATAGGCATTACTATAATGGGCTGCCCGTTTCGCAAAATACGGAACGGAACCAGGCGGCATCTGTGTTTTGAGGATCCGAAATTTGCAGACCGCAAAACACGGCGCAGTCGTCTGAACGAGCCCTTAATTAGTTTCACTCCAGAGTTATCACTCCAACTTTTTTTTTTTTAAAGTTGCAAAAAATGATCGCAAACTCACTCCAGTGGGGGAGGGGAGGGTGTAGTAAAACTGGAGTAGCATCACTAGATACAACTATTAGGTTTAAAGATGCGCCCAATTAAACAACGTGCGCCAACGCAGACCAAAAAAAAAAAAACTGACTTCAAAATATTCCCCTCGTGATAAGTTCCATCCGCTGACTATAAGGAGCGATCCAGGGGGGCATGACATTGTGTACTGGGGCTTATTGCAGGTTTAGGGTTTGGCAGTAACCTCAAACATCTGTTGAAGCCGAGATGAATAAAATGTGGATGGTTTTGATTTACAGTCAGCTGGAGAGCGCACATCTCTGGAGCTGCAGAATGGGCGCTCAGTAAAAGAAGGAATGTGGCCGTAAAAGTGGAATGACATAGATTCCTGGAAGACAGCTTACTCGTAGGAGGGGATTTTCTTCATGCAGAGTTTGCTGGGGTTTCTTTTTTTTCCCTGTACTGAGAATTAGGACGCATTTACTTCTAAGACCTCATGCACACGACCATGTCCGTATTTCGGGCGGCAAACCATGGATCAGCACTTTGCGGACACCTTCCGCATGCAATCCACATTTTTCTCACTCCCATCACTAGAAATTACTATTCTTGTTCACCGTACGGGCAGGGGACAGCACGCCAGCTGTTATGAAACTACAATTCCCAGCATGCTCCATTCATTTCCATGAGAGTTCTGAGACGAGCAGCGGAAGTATGCATGCTGGGAGTTGTAGTCTCACAACACCCGGAGTGCCAAACAGTTGTCTAACCCTGTTCTATAATTTGCTTAACAAACACACGGATGCGGAGAGTACACGGATGACCTCCACATGCTGTCTGTCTTTTTTGCAGACCCAAAGAAACGAATGGGTCTGTGCGCCATCCACAAAAAATGCGTATCGGACACGAATAAAAAAACTAAGTTTGTGTTCATGAGGCTACACGAGGACGTTGTGACAAGCGTTGCACAACCAAAGATCATGGAGCAGCAGTGCAGCCTGCAAACACAATGGAGCCTGCAATGGCAGAAATTCTGGGGCAATGGCTACTTGCGACCCCAACCCCCCCCCCCCCCCCCCCCATTTAATACTATAATATGAGGCTGCACTACTCTACTGCAAATTTTAGTGGCATGATGCTTGTTGTGGCCAAAGTTGCCTTGTAACCCCAGCCTGCCACGTAAATTTAAGCCGTCCTTTTAATATCAAGGTGTAAAATTTTTGTGTAGCATTTTATTTTTTTTCAGTCATACCTCAAGTAAGCTGGGTGACAACCAATACAGCGGCCATCACTTCTCACACAGGGGTTGTCACTCAGCTTTTAACAACTTTGCCACTGTCTAAGGGGTTCGCTTAATATACTTAAACCGATTTGTTCTTCAGGGTCTAGGAAAGGGGAGCTTTTCAGCAAACCATATTGGTTATCACTGATTGTTGCCTCTTCCCCCACCAATAAGCGATTTTTGTCTGTCTGGGCTGGTGGCGATTGCTTGGGCGGGGAGAAGGGCTGGCAAGTTGCCTATAAAAAAATTGCACTTGCACATTTTAAATGGAGTCTTTCACCTAAAATGACCATTATAGAACACTAACCCCATGATCTGCATTATAGTCCCCATATTTGTAAATTAGGTTCTGAAGGTGCCGAGGCCCCTCGTCACATTTCATATAAAAACCCCTCACCTTTCACCCCTCTGGCCCGTCCTAGGTTCTTCAGAAATCCAGCGCCAGCGCTGTTCACAAGATTCGCCGCTCCTGCGCACTTCATTCCCCATTATGGGCAGAGGCACAAGGCCGGCTAGATGTACGGGCCGGCACATGCGCATTAAACGCTCTTGTGCCTCTGCCCATAATGGGGAATGAAGTGCGCAGGAGCGGCGAATCTTGTGAACGGCGCTGGCGCTGGATTTCTGAAGAACCTAGGGCGGGCCAGAGGGGTGAAAGGGGAGGGGTTTCATATGAATAGCGATGAGGGGCCTGGGCACTGGCCGCTAGCACGCCGCCCCTGGGCACCTTCAGAACCTAATTTACATATTGAATAAAAGTGTTATAATAGCGACGGACAGCTATACGGTAAGTAGCATTCCAATATGGGGACTATAATGCAGATCATGGGGTTAGTGTTCTATAATGGTCATTTTAGGTGAAAGACTCCCTTTAAAATTGGACATGATAAGGAAAGGTTTTCAGCCTGTGGAGTGAGAAATATTTCCATTCCCTCACTGCAAGCAGAGAGGCTGAAAATGATTTGGCTATATATGCGCAAAATCAGAAAGCTTTAATCTGCTTAGCTTTACCATCTATTCACCTGTGACACGGATTCTGGCGCTGAATTCCTCATAAAATACAATGTCGGTCCTCCTCCTTCACATGTGAATGGTGTTTCCGCAACCCCGTTGGCATGTAAGATTTCTGCTCGGATTTTCATCCTTGGGGGGAAAAAAATTGCGCCACCAAACCACAGTATGTCGCATGCTATTAATTGTGCACGGAAAAGCCGAATATTAGCCCCACTGCTTGGCAATAGGACAATTCCTCGTGCGGATCCCACGCGTACCTGCAGCACATCCATGGCACAGGTCAGCCTTGGACTTCTGCTGCAGAAACACACCTGGGATTTTAATGGCGATGTGTGACCAAGGCCATACCCTCTGTGTTTAAGAGCAAAATTCTCTTTGTAGCCCAAAACAACCACTAATATTCGGGTCTATAAAATGTTCCCATGACCAGGCTGAACAGGAACAGTGGTCCTGTAACTTATCAAACCATGTTTCCATATTACATTTTATACATAGAGAACTATACAACGTTCTGTACAATTTTTTAAATATTTTTTTGAAAAATCCCTTTAAATACGACACATTTTTTTCGATTTTTTTTTTTTTTTTTTCTTTTTTTTCTTTTTTCCGTGCAGTTTGCAGGCTGTTGTTTCCCTGCTGATGTATTTCCACCCTTGTCCCCATCGACGAGCCTTGCTGTGAGGGGCCAGCGCGGCATGACATGTCTTTGGCAATGCCCAGAGAAAGGTGTGGTTTCCATTCACAGCGGTTAAGTGGAATGCCTGCGTGTGAACGTCTACCCGGCTCCTGCTCATTCACATCGCTGACTTCATTAGAAAACAGATACCTCACTGAGCTCCGCCATAAGCTGCTGATAATGCAGCAGTGGGAGCCCTCGAGAACCCTTTATCATTCAAATGCCCCAGCCTTTCTCATACGCAGCGGATGGCTAGCCCTCGCCTATAGGAGTAAAGGAGATTATTAGCCCTGAAAAACACATTGCAAGCCGCGGGTAGCGTCTTTGTCTCTGACCAGCACTGTGATCATTAAGACGCTGGATCTACTAACTTGGTCTAGAGAGAAGACCAATTAATTAGTACCCCCCCCCTTCGTTTGCTACCAATGTGTATGCAGCACCAGCTGTCTGCCCCCGTCCATGTACGACATCTTGTATATTCGATTAAAATACCTGGAAAAAACGCCATTGCCACAACATGCTGCAATAGAAAAATAGACCCAAAACTGGAGTAAAGGAAAACTGTCTCAGTTGCCCATAGCAACCAATCAGATTCCAACTTTCATTTTAAAAAGGAGCTCTGAAAAATGAAAGGTAGAATCTGGTTGGTTGCTATGGGCAACTGAGACAGTTTTCCTTTAAATAATAAATAAATCTCCTCCAAAAACCCAAAGCAGCTGGAAAAAAGCCACTATATTTAACAAAAAATTGTCCTGTGTTTTATAGTTTCATAATTTTTTATAGATAAATGGGCTAACATCTGGCGCTGGCATTATGGTGGTCATTTATCAAACTGGTGTGTCAAGTAGAACTGGCTTAGTTGCCCATAGCAACCAGTCAGATTCCACCTGTCATTTTCCAAAGGAGCTGTCCAAAATGAATGGTGGAAGCTGATTGGTTGCTATGGACGACTAAGCCGGTTCTACTTTACACCAGTTTGATAAATGACTCCCCATATGTTTTTCCAGAAAGAAAAAGCACAAAAGTCAGCAACAAAGCCATACATAAAAAACACTACGGGGGTCATTTACGTAGACTGGCACTGGTCTTTGAGGCTGTAGGATGCGCACAGTTTATGAGGCATGCTACTTGTCATAAATTAGGTGCACCTATGGCGGTCTGTGTGCCTGGAGTAAAAATCGACTCCAATCAGGGTGAAATCATATACCGGGGCTGATGGTTCGGCCTAGCCCCCAACATGCCTCCACCACTCTTAAGGAAAAACACTGCGTGCAACAAAATATTATCACATGGGCATTAAATAGTTGCAAAATGGGGTCTTGCGACTTTTTTTAACGTCAATTTTGCTTTAGTAAATGAGCCCCTATCTGTCAGCAGATTTGCACGTATGACACTGGCTGACCTGTTACATGTGCACTTGGCAGCTGAAGACGTCTGTGTTGGTCCCATTTTCACATGTGCCCGCATTGCTGAGAAACATGATGTTTTACTATATGCAAATGAGACTCTAGGAGCAACGGGGGCGTTGCCATTACACCTAGAGGCTCTGCTCTCTCTGCAGCTGCTGCACATATAGTATATACATGTATAATACTCTATGAAGTGGGTCCGGCACATGTTTGATGCCCGCCGGGTGCAGTCACGAGCTCATTTCTGAGATTTATGTGCAGCTTTTGAGAAGTTTCCTATCTATTAATATAATGCAGTTAATAAAGGCTCCTAGACCTTGTAACTGTCATGGCTTTTTTTTTCCCCCCTAGGAATGCGGCTTCGGATATGGGGAGGACGCACAGTGTTTACCCTGTCGGCCGAATAGGTTTAAGGAAGATTGGGGTTTCCAGAAATGCAAGACTTGCCTCGACTGTGCATCTGTCAACCGCTACCAGAAAGCAAACTGCACCGCCACTGGGAACGCCATGTGCGGAGAATGCTTACCAGGGTATGAAACCTGTTTTATACTGTACATCCTGTGCTCATGTATGTAGATGGATGAATCCCTGAATCGCAGATGTAGCAGAGCTCAGTTTATAACTTGACTGGAGCTGCCTTGTTTGTTCACCTTGATAACTGGATGTAGGTTTACCTGCAGCATGGCTTCAAGTAACTCTTTATGGAAAACGTGGAAAATCCACGAGTGAAGACCCTTTCTCCACCTTCACAGTCTCTCCTTTGTGGTTACCACTAGGGATAAGCGAATCGCATAATACTTAGTTCTAATGCTGTACGGAGAAGGAGCTCCGTACAGTATTAGAATGTATTGGCTCTGATGAGCCGAAGTTATTGCTTGGCGAAGTCTGGCGAGACTTCAGGTAATAACTTCATAAATGAATAAATAAATTTGTACTGTAAAAAAACATTTCCCGAACTCGGGTTCAGTTCCAAGGTACCATTTGGAACCGAACCAGAGTTCAGGAAATGGTTTTTTACAATAGAAATTAATTTATAAAGCAATAACTTCAGCTCATCTGAGCCAATACATTCTAATACTGTACAGAGCTCCTGCTCCGTACAGTATTAGAACAAGGTTTTATGTCAATCGACTTCGGATGTTTTATCCGAAGTCGATTCATTCATCCCTAGTTACAACTAAGCGGAAGGTCCTTGGGGCGTTTAGCACGTCCTTCAGACCTCCCCTCCCCCCAGTAAGATAAAACGGTGCACATTTTAGAGTGGCCTTTTATTGTGGGCAGTCTAAGGCACCCCAGTGCAATATTTATGCTGTCTAATCAGCACCTTGATATGCCACACCTGTGAGGTGGGATGGATTATCTCGTCAAAGGAGAAGTGCTCACTAATACAGATTTATGCCTCATGCAGACGTCCGTGTCAGTTTTGGATCAGTAGTAACACGGACCGTGTTCAATCCATGTTTTCTCCCGTGACAGATCCATGTTGGGTCCGTGGGTCCGTTTTTTTGCTGTCTGTGTTGCATCCGTGTTTCACTAACACTCAACAGCTGAAAAATAATTTTCAAAGAATCTCTTGTTAATGATCCGTGAAGCACAAATGCAACACGGATGGCATCCGTGGTTTTCACGGACCCATAGACTATAATGGGCGTGATGGATCCGTGAACACTGACAAAATAGAGCATGCATCCGTGGTAAAAAAAAACTGACCCACGGACTGTGCGGAAACACTGATGTGTGAATACACACATTAAAATAAATAGGGACGTGTGCTGTCCGTGGAGAACACGTACAGCACACGTCCGTGAAACACTGACATCTGCATGAGGCTTTAGACAGATTTGTGAACAATATTTTAGAGTAATGGGTCTTTTGTGTATGTAGAGAATGTTTCAGATCTTTGAGTTCAGCTCATGCAAAATGGGAGCAAAACCGAAAGTGTTGCGTTTATATTTTTGTTCAGTGTATTTATTTGCTAAAACAAGTCAAGTCATGAGAAATGACAGCTTCTCTTGTCCTATCTCAGTGATTTGTGGCAAGTGACATACGCGGCTCTGCTACATCTGCTTGGCACCTTTTTAGGATGGGTTCTCTTGGATTCCAAATCTTTTTCTCATCCGTTCTCCCTTTTTTTTTTCGTGTACAGGGCATTGAGTGATAGTCCTTTGCCGGATATAATACTTTATTTTGACAGACGTAGATCAATTAAATACAGCTTAGGCAGGCTCGGTTGCCGCTCATTAGCCCTTCTGCATTTCAATGGCCCACTGCAGAGGTTTGTCGACATGAAATGAATTCCCCACATGGTACGAAACTACTGAGCGTCGCCCCTCTTAAGAGTGGAGAGAAGCGAAATATTTTTCTAATGAATTTTAAAAAAAGGGAGCTCTCAATTAAAGCGAGGAACTTGTCCTGAATTCTTAATTCCATCTTCCTTTGTGAAGAAACAAATGCACTTAGTCTTCGCTGCCGAGCCTGCGCTGCCACGGGTAGTATAGACGTACAGGAGGAGTTGTCGGTTAATGACTACCTCTCTCATCGTATACCAATGATGGGATTTATGAAAGATTAGATGTAGGGATGAGCGAACTTCTGTTTTCAAGTTCGGCGTACAAGATTCCGGTTCGGGTTATCTACGATTTCTGTTATGGATTCCGCTACCACAGACCATAACTTATAGTCCGTGGTAGCAGAATCCATAACTGAATTCTTAGATATCCAGAACCTTGTACGCCGAACTTTAAAATAGTTTTGAGCGAACTTCTGATTAGATGTAACTGTTCCAGGCTGAATGACCACTGTATGATTTCCCCCCAAATATACAGCAGATGCATAGAATTGTGGGAGTAAAATATACAAAAAATAACATCCACTGGCCACTTGACCCATAATTTCCAACCTCCTCTTCTCATCTATGATACACCCAAAACAGTTGTTTATGCTCTCATTATATCGGAGGTGGACGATAGCCTTACAGAATTGGTCCCCAAGCTGGACCTCACCGGCAATGCCCCCAAATGGATAAACCACGCCCCCAGCTCAGTGAAGCCATGCCCCCATCACCCACCCGGAGGGGGGGAGAGGGAAGAACTTTCCGAGGGGAAGGTGAGCTGTGGGCAGCAGGGGTGCTTCTCTCCCCCTCAGTCAGCCACAGGGAGCCATGTCTGCGGCTCTAGTGACTGACTGGGGTTGAGAGAAGCCTCGGTCAGTTGCTGCAGCTCACGCTCAGACCGCACACTGCTGCTGTCTGAGCGTGAGCTACTGAAAAGGTGGACATCTCTGCGTCCGTCCAGGCCCTGCGCCGGATGGAGGACAGGGAGCCAGAAAACCGGACGTCTGGCCACCCTACTCAACACTAGTGTTGTAACCAGGGACTGTGACACTTGTTGCAGGACTGCTCCACAAATCATAGCCTAGCACTGGAAGTCCCAGCAGTGGGACCCTCTGATAAGCATATTGTTGAAGCAGTCAACCTGTCATGACAGACGGTAGGGATAAGTTCAGCCCTAAACTCCACCCCACCTCTGTCCCTGCCTACATGCACGGCCCGTCCTAACCGACGGCGTACAACTTGGCGGCAGTCCCTCGCTTAGACATGTGCAGGGGCATAAGAAGATAACAGAAGTACCGTAACTGAATCAGACAAGCCAAAGTCAAAGCCAGGAGGTCACGCAGGTACACAGGGAGCAATCCGATAACAAAGTCAAAACACAATCCGGAGTCTGAAGCCAAGAGGTCACGTCAATTCCAGGGAGGTCACAAGGTCGAGGTCAAAAACAGAGCCGAGGTCCAAAACACACAGAAGGCATAATACGAAAATGCTGGTGAGGGTAGCAAGACCATTCACAGGCAACCAGTGGCCAGCAGGCTGCCTGTTTAAATAGCAGAACAAGTGGGTCGCATGACGTGGCCAGCATCTCGTGACCAGAGTCCAGGCCAAACCATCTGAGCGCCGATAAATTGCGATCAGCGCTCAGTACCTCTTTCAGCTAGGAGGATGCTGGCCGCGCTGAGGAAGCGTGCGCGGCTAGGTCCTCTCTGGTCCCCATGGAGACGCGGACACAGGCCGCGTCCTTGCTCCTACAAAGATGCGGGATGCTGGCTGCGCCGCAAGGAGGAAGCGTGTTACCGGCTCCCTGTTATAGTACCCCCCCTTCCACGAGGGGCCACCGGACCCATAATTACTGGAGCGGGTTTTTCCGGGTGAGTAAAATGGAACCTTCTCACCAGCCTCGCAGCATGCATCTTACTAGCCAGCACCCAAGACCTCTCCTCAGGACAAAAGCCCTTCTAATGGACCAAATATTGCAGAGCGTTCCGGACCTTTCTCTCAATAATCCGAGAGATCTCGAATTCTGGTTGACCGGCCACCTCCACTGGTGGTGGAGCTTCCTGTGAAGGGGATACAGGCGACACATACTTTTTAAGCGAAGACTTTTGAAAAGCATTATGGATACGAAAGGAGTCAGGTAATCTTAACTTAAAAGATACAGGATTAATAATGCCCACAATCTCATAAGGCCCAATGAACCGTGGTGCAAACTTATTCGAAGGTACTTTCAAATACAATTTTGGGGGGACAACCACACTTTATCAGCCAACCCAAAATCTACTCCTCAAGAGCGCTTTTTATCTGCGTTACTTTTCTGAATCTCCTGGGCTTTTCTCAGGTTTGACTGAACCTGGGCTCAGAGTGTGCACCGTTCTCTAGCCATTACATCAGCCTCTGGAATTTGCGAAGAGGATGGCAAAAACAAACTAAATCGCTGATGAAAACCAAGATTACAGTAAAAAGGAGACATACCTGTAGATTAATTCACCTGGTTGTTAATGGCGAATTCAGCGAGAGGCAGATGTTTCACCCACAGCTGTTGGTTATCGGAGACATAGCACCTTAAATACTGCTCTAGAGACTGCTTCAACGTTCAGTTTGACCGTAGGTTTCCGGATGAAAGGCCAAAGAAAAAGACAGATGTTACATTTACGACAAAAAGCCCTCCAAAACCTTGAAACAAATTGGACACCTCTATCCGAAACCACATTCTCTGGGATTCCATGTAAATGTATAACATGATCAACGAACAGGGAAGCCAGAGTCTTGGCATTGGGCAATTTTGACAGAGGGATGAAATGTACTATTTTACTAAATCTGTCCACCACCACCCACGCAACTGACTTACCCTCAGAAACCGGTAAGTCGGTGATGAAATCCATAGAAATATGGGACTATTTGGGTCTATTTGGGATTGACAGGGGTCGTAACTCACTCACAGGACAGGGCCTGGGGCCAAGAGTCTTGGACCTGGCACAAACCTCACATGCGGAAACATTTGAGTGGACATCTCTAGACAAGGAAGGCCAACAATAAAACCTGGAAACAAGTTCCTTGGTGGCATTAATACCTGGATGGCCACTAAAAACAGAGTTGTGGCACTCACCCAACAGTCGGAGACGTAAATGACCAGGGACAAATAATTTCTCACTAGGAGATTGTACCGGAGCCAAGTGTTGTTCCGCAGAAATTTCAGTCGTCAAATCAGCGGAGACCGAAGCCACAATTGCCTGCCGGCAATATAGGTTCAGGTGGAGTGTCGGGAGTTTGGAAAGCACAGAAACTTCAGGACAGGGCATCAACTTTAATATTTTTACTTCCTGGCCTGAAATCACCAAACAATTACCAACGCACATATAATGTAATGACATTTTATTAATAGAAATACATACAACATAAATCAAACATCATATTAAAATATAGCAGCAAATGCATAAAGTGCTATGACAGAAAAAGACTCCCATGAAGGTAAACTAGGTCAGATATACTGACACTGCTATGGATATGAATATGCAAAATAAATAACCCAAGCCAAACTTGGCAATAATGTTTAATCCAAAGCCTACTTCTACAAAAATATATACCGTATTCTCCTTATGAGATGCCTAAACCTGGTGTAAATAAATGACAGGAACAAGGAGGAAAACATAACCTGCTCCCTGCAGGTTTTGGTTAGTTTCTGATCTCCCTTCTACATGTATATACACTAATGTTTTGCCTATGTGTGTCTGGTGGCTAATCAAGTGGATGCTTTATGGATTGGATTATGTTTTCCTCCTTGTTCATGTGATTTATTTACACCAGGTTTGGGCACCTCCCAGTATTTGTAGAAGTAGGCTGTGGATTAAACATTATTGCCAAGTTTGGCTTGGGTTATTTATTTTGCATATTCATATCCATAGCAGTGTCAGTATATCTGACCTAGTTTACCTGCATGGGAGTCTTTTTCTGTCATAGCACTTTATGCATTTGCTGCTATATTTTAATATGATGTTTGATGTATGTTGTATGTATTTCTATTAATAAAATGTCATTACATTATATGTGCGTTGGTAATTGTTTGGTGATTCCTTGCATGGTGTTGCACATACATATTCAGCTAATTTGCAATTTGTTTGTATTGGATGTTCCTGTTCTGAAAGTAGTTCAGAAATTAAAACGTGTAAAGAACAACGCCCATCTAGCCTGCCTGGGATTTAAACGTTTAGCAGACTCCAAAAACATGAGTTTTATGGTCAGTAAGAACTGTAACACGATGTAGGGCCCCCTCCAAAAAATGACGCCACTCCTCAGAGGCCCACTTAATAGCAAGCAATTCCCGGCTCCCAATATCATAATTTCTCTCGGTAGGATAAAACTTACGAGAGAAAAATGCGCCTGGTCTCAGGTTCGTGAAAGTTGATGACCCCTGGGAGAGTACCACTCCTACCCAATCCTCGGAGGCGTCGACCTCGACCACAAAAGGCTTCTCTTGGTCAGGTTGGACCAAAATAGGAGCGTTAACAAAACATCTCTTGAGTGTTTCAAAAGCCTTAGTGCCTTCGGGCAACCAATTCACTAAATCCGCTCCCTTTCTAGTTAGGTCAGAGGCTTAACGACAGCCGATTTATTTTTATTTTTTTTATAAATTTCCGGTAGTAATTGGAAAAAAACAAAAAACGTTGTAACGCTTTTAGAGAGGAGGGCCTCGCCCATTCCAGAATCGCCTCCACCTTCCCTGGATCCATCTTAAAGGATTGGGAAGTGAGAACATACCCCAAAAAAAAAAATTTCTGTACCCCAAATATACATTTTTCACCTTTAGCAAATAGTTGGTTTTCTCGAAGAACCTCTAGTACCTGTCTAGTGTGGCTAACATTAGAATCCCAATCGGGCGAATAAATCAAAATAACGTCTAAATAAACGATCAAGAATTTTCCAATAAATTGTCTGAAAATATCATTGACAAAATTCTGGAAAATCGCTGGGGCATTGCTTAAACCAAATGGCATCACTAGATATTCATAATGCCCCTCAGGGGTATTAAAAGCAGTTTTCCACTCATCTCCCTCCTTGATACAAATGAGATTATATGCTCCCCTGAGGTCGAGTTTAGTGAACCACTGGGCTCCAAGGACCTGATTTAAACAGGTCTGGAATCAACGGCAAAGGGGTATTGATTTTTTTATAGTAATTTTGTTTAACTCTCGATAATCAATACAAGGTCTTAGGGTACTTTCACACTAGTGGCACGGACCTCCGGCAGGCTGTTCCGGCGGGTGAACAGCCTGTCTGATCCGTCCTGCCGCTAGTGCACGTGTGCCCCCGGACTACCGCTCTGGCCCCATTGACTATAATGGGGGCAGGGCGGAGTTCCGGTGGCGGCACAGCAGCGCATGCCGAGAGGCCGCCGGAATAAAAGTATGACATGTAGTACTTTTATTCCGGTGGCCTCTAGGCGTGTGCTGCCATGCTGCCACCGGAACTCCACCCCGCCCCCATTATAGTCAATGGGGCCGGAGCAGTAGTTCGGAGGCACCCGTGCGCTAGCAGCAGGACAGATCCGACAGGCTGTTCACCCGCCGGAACAGCCTGCCGGAGTCCCTTGTCGCTAGTGTGAAACTAGCCTTAATCCACCATCTTTTTTTTCAGCTAAGAAAAATCCTGCCCCCATAGGGGAAACCGAAGGTCTAATATGACCTTTTTGCAAACTTTCCTTCAGATAGTCCCTCATAGACCTCCATTCAGGGCCAGATAGATTATAAATACGACCCTTAGGGTACTTGGATCCTGGAATAAGTTCCATAGTACAATCATACGGTCTATGAGGGGGAAGGAACTCGGCATCAGACTTGGAAAACACATCACCGAAGTCACTGATGTAAGGGGGCAGGTTATTCAATTCAGAAGCGATTCCAGCTTGAATAACCGGTAAACAGCATGACTCACACTTTTGTCCCCATTTATGTAATTCACCCGTGGACCAGTTGATAATTGGGTTATGAATTTGAAGCCAGGGCATGCCCAAAACTACTTCCACGGGTAAAGTTTTTAATATCAAAAAGGAACAACTCTCCATATGACTAACCCCTACCGTCAAGGTTACCTCAGGCGTACAATATTCCACAGTACCGACCACCAAAGGAGTGGAATCAATAGCTATAATGTGTATAGGCTTGGGAAGAGACAAAATAGGTAATCCCAATGACAAGGCAAAATTATAGTCAATAAAATTTGAGGCGGACCCAGAATCAATGAACGCCTTCCCAGACCCTTTACACATGCCCAAAGAAATAATCATCGGCAACAATACTTTTTCTTTTACTACCTCTGGAAGTACCTTATCCTTCTGATCATCAGGCCTGGAGGATCTCTTGGAGGGAGGAATTTTGAGGCAAAGGCGTACCCAGTGATCAGATTCTCCGCAGTAGAAACAGGCACCCTTTTGACATCTAAGATCCCTCCTGGTCATCCCAAGTTGCATGGGTTCTTCTGGGTTACTTTCCAACTTTACTCCAAGGGTAAAGAGTCCGGTTTGACCACCACCTGTGGAAAAGTCAGAAGTTCTCGCCGTCTTTCCCTAATACGTCGATCTAGTCTGACAGCTAGAGTCATAGTCTGTTCTAAAATGTCAGGGGTGGGATAACAGACCAACATGTCTGTCAGTTCATCGGAGAGTCCAGTCTTGACTCCTAAGTGCTGGGTCATTCCAGCCAGAGGAAACGCACCATCTCCGGAATTGGGTGCAGTACTCCTGAACAGGTCTGTCCCCCTGACAAAGTGACTTTAACTGGAACTCTGCCATCGTCGACCTATCGGGTTCGTCATAGAGTACCCCTAAGGCCTGAAAAAATGCTTCAACGGTAGTTAGGCAGGGGGAGTCCACGGGGAGGGAGTAGGCCCATTCTTGCGGATCTCCCTGCAGCAAAGAGATGATAATACCTACCCTTTGCTGTTCGGAACCCGACGAATGTGGACGTAAACGAAAATAAAGCTTGCAGCTTTCTTTAAATGTCAGGAAATACTTCTTATCCCCTGAAAAACAGTCAGGCAGTTTGACATAAGGTTCAAGATTTTGAGCAGAGGAGGCCACTACAGGTGGGGCCTGGTGCAATTCCTGCTGCTGTAGCCTCTCCACCAAATCCTGCACCATTTGGGCGAGACTATGTACCTGGTCCGTGAGGACTCGCATAGGGTCCATTGTATAGGTAAGGCCTGTAAATCTGTCACGACAGAGGGTAGGGATAAGTGCAGCACTAAACTCCACCCCACCTCTGTCCCTGCCTACTTGCATGGCCCGTCCTAACCGATGACGTGCAAGTTGGTGGCAGTCCCTCGCTTAGATATGTGCAGGTGCATAAGAAGATAACAGAAGTACCGTAACAGAGTCAGACAAGCCAAAGTCAAAGCCAGGAGGTCACGCAAGTACACAGGGAACAATCCGATAACAAAGTCAAAACACAATATGCAGTCTGAAGCCAAGAGGTCACGTCAATTCCAGGGAGGTCACAAGGTCAAAAACAGAGCCGAGGTCCAAAACACACAGAAGGCACAATACGAAAATTCTGGTGAGGGTAGCAAGACCATTCACAGGCAACCTGTGGCCAGCAGGCTGCCTGTTTAAATAGCAGAACAAGTGGGTCACATGACGTGGCTAGCGTCACGTGACCCAAGTCCAGTCCAAACCATCTGAGCGCCGATAAATTGCAATCGGCACTGAGTACCTCTTTCAGCAAGGAGGATGCCGGCCGTGCTGAGGAGGCTTGCGCGGCTGGGTCCTCCCCGCCCCCTGGTCCCCATGGAGACGAGGACACAAGCCTAGTCCTCACTCCTGCACAGATGAGGGATGCCGCCGCCGCAAGAAGGAAGCGTGTCACCGGCTCCCCGTTACACAACCCCTTTCATACATCCCATATTAGCAGAAAACACGGCCTTACTTGTTCTGCTTTAAAGCACAGAACAGATTTACAGTCTGGCAAGCCACTAATCTGTGTGGGCTATCAGCCGTAATTTGTGTCGAGAAGTGAAAATGTCACATCCTTGTTTTGACAAACACAGGAGGTGTAGATGGCAATTTACCTTTACCTTCTATTTAGTACATTTTTGTGCTCAATTTTAGCAGATGAAAGATGTTTGCTGTAAATGCCAATTCCTATCTTGTATAAAAAATGGCATCACGCGTTTCAGGGCCGCTCTCTGCTCGCATTCCTTCACAACACTATGAAATTCCCATTTACTTTTCGGCACGCTTGTAACTTGCTCTCACTACCCCGGATCATTTTTCGGCCCTTTGAAGGCTTTTCTGCTTCTGATTGTGTTCGTACATTTTTAGAGTATTTGTTCCACTCTGCTTGGTTAAGTCCACAGACTTCTCTGTTGTGATTCCAAAGTTGCAATGACCGTGCCTGACTGAAGTAACTCGGAGCAGCCATGTTGTCAGGAATGCAGCAATTGTTTTTACATGCCACGCAGTGATCTCACGCTACAGAGCAGCCTCGTAGCGGGATAACTCAGAACATCTTTAGGCTCTTGTTTTATTTAAGTGGGAAGCGTCTGCAGATGCAGCGTGGACTGGCTCTTCCCTTAGAGGGTTTTTCCAGATGTAACATTGATGAAATATCCTTAGGACATTCGTGTCATTATTTGAACCACAGATCGCAGGACGTTCAAAACCAGGTCCCGAATTTCTCAGGAATAACCCACCCTTGTATGGTTCCGTTGGTGAGCATGTATCTGTCAGCAGTTTTGATCAAGCTGACAGCACTAGGCAGCGGGTTGGCAGAGCAGGACAGGCATACCTTTTGCAGGGCTTTTATTATTGGGAGTAGTATAAAAATGAAATTTATTCTGCCAGGTTCTGCTCCTGCAAGTGCACTGGAGGTGGAGCTTCACTGTGAAGTGCTTTCTGCATTGAGCTGCTTCACAACCACTCCCCTGTGCTCTGAGTGACAGCTGTAGCATCCAACCAGGAGACCAATACAGCTGTCACTCAGAGCAGAGGGGAGGGGCTGTGAAGCAGCTCAGTGCAGAGAGCACTTCACAGTGAAGCTCCACCTCCAGTGCACTTGCAGGAGCAGAACCTGGCAGAATAAAACTTCATGTTTACACTTCCTCTGATAAAAGCTCCACAAAAAGTAAGTTTGTGCTGCTCCCCCCCCCCCCCCCCTCCTCTTGTCAACAGCTTAGCAAGGTCATAACTGCTGATAGATTCCCTTTTAAAGTGTTTGCTATGAGGAGGTGTGACCTTCACTGCACCAACGTCAGCATCCGTGTCTGTGCAACGGTGTCAGGTGCCGAGCTGCAGTACCAAACACTGCCAAATGAACAAAACCTCCAGCATTGTGACCCCTTTAACTGTTTCCCGATGAGTCAGAGGAGTACCACACTGGTTTGGTGTCACGTTCTGGTGTGAGAGGGAAACACCACACCGAACATAGGAGGGAAATCGGTGAGGGAATATGGCCTGGAAACTAGGGAAAGGAGATGGTCACCTCCTAGTAAAACCCTAATCAAAGTCCTGACTAACTACCAGTATGAACAGAACCCAGAGGTAGGTGAGTTCATACACAGGAATACCTAGTGTCCTAACTTACCCTATAGGACCCTGGTACAAATGTCACGACTGAGACAACCTGTTCCTCCAAAAGGAAGGACAAACAGGAGTCTCCCTCAGGCCTTAATACAAATGACAGGGAAATGCAACACACAAAATAACCCAAACAAAATACAAAAGGGAAAGAAAACACTTAACTTCAAGTGGCTATGGCAACACCAGGAACTCAGCCGAGATCCACACACCAGCTATCCACAACTCAAACAGAAGCTATAAACCGCATAGCATAGTGGGAGACACAACAATAAATAAAGAAGGTTAAATGACCATAATAGCCACACCTGGGGAAAGAAGGTGCGGCAAGCACCAGCAACAACACAGACGTCATTTGATCCAAACAGAAAACATGTCAGATCAAACCACATGTTGGCAGTCTCATGGATCTCCTGCCACCTGTCGCGGAAACGTCCGTGACATTTTGGCTGCATTCATAAAGATGGACATCTGCAAAAAAAAAATATTTTCAGCATTGCTCCATCATTCTGCGGTTGTCTGCACCGATCCTGGCCATATTATGAGGCCTGGCCTAGTGATCTGGGGAGAATAAGGCTTTGTGATGGGATGACAGTGATCAGAAAAGAGATTTTTTTTTTTTATACTGAACGATATTTCCTATAGGAAAGGGAAGAATATTATTCACAGGTCTTTTTCACAGTGCATAGGATCTGAGGACGGGCAATTGATGAGGCTTCTGCCTATCACTCCTCGACGGCTGTACAATGCTATGCCACACTATTAATATACCCTCTTTTTCCCACCTCCACCTTTTTATTGGTAATGGTGGTCTTCAAACATGCACAATCCTTTGTTCTGTTGGGAAATCAGTGTGTGCTTTGGATTTTAGCAATTTTCACGGTTTTCTGAGACATTACAACTGATGACCTATTCTCTGGATAGGTCATCAGTATCTGATATCTGATCGGTGGGGGTCTGACCCAGGTGTCGGACCCCCACGATCAGATACTAATGACCTATCCAGAGGATAGGTCATTAGTAATATAGTCTCGGAAAACCCCTTTAAATGACCCTGTTTGTACCAAAGGAAGAAATAGTAACTGTACTGGAATGAAATGAAAGTATGAACAGAAGATGGAGGGGTTAAGTCTTAGAAAACCAGATGTTGAAGAAATTTCATGAATATGTAACATTGTGTGTTACAGGTTCTATAGGAAGACAAAGCTTGGTGGATTTCAAGACATGGAGTGCGTTCCCTGTGGGGATCCCCCGCCAACATACGAGCCTCAGTGTAAGTAGATCACATCAATCACTTAGGCTTGTTCTCGTGTTGGTCTGTCTATATTATGTTTCAGTTTCGCTGTAGTCCCCCCCCCCCCCTGTATATGCATTTGTTTGTATATACATAATATTTTCTCAGAATTTGTGGTGCTCTGTTCTTCTGTTATTCCTCTTGGAAATGTATTAATAAATTGGCAGCTAGACATTACCATTCCCCTTGTCAACAGCTCTGGGCAGATGGAAAGCGTGTGAGGACAATACGAGGTCCAGCTTTGGGTCAGATGTCTTGTGAATTGCGTGGGAGAGACTTATGAGAGCTCTGAACGTTAGATTTCTACACAATGTCATTTGGTAACATCTCACTTGGTGACCTTTTCACGTGAAAATTGAAATTACATTTGTGCAGTGGATTTGAGAGGTATAGTTTGTTGAAGTTTTTCTGGTTGTCAGAACATTGGGATGTGGTTTTTTTCCAGTGTTTTGGTTTTTTGTTTCTTTTTACTTGACTTTTTATTATTGGTTTTTCAGAGGATTGTTTATTTTGGGAAAACTGCAAAAATGTATAGAAAACTTTTATTTGCGAACTAAAGCTTTTTAATTTTTAAATATGCAAACTGACACCAAAATAAATGATTAAAATAGGTTCTCTAGTTTGTTTAGGCCATTTTGATATGTTAGAAGGCTGAGTTTTCTCATTTGTGGGAGGGGTGTATAGATATATACACCCCCAGGGGGGTGCTTGCTGGCTGTGTGCGCTTCCGGTGCCCCCACCCTCCCTCCCTTCATCTTTCACACTCACCCAGGGTATGCCCCCTTATAGGCCTACCCACGCACTTGGCTAAGGGCACACCACCAGCCATTCAGTTAGTTTACTATTGGCTACCCAGCCATCCCTTTCACCACAGTGTCTCATCTTCCAGCCACGACCACAAATAATATTTATAGTTTTGCATGTCCCTGCACAGTCAGCACGGATCGGACAGTGCCAGACGTGTAAAGGCACACCCCAAAAGGTGACACCCAGATGTTAATTCCTTTATACATCTCTATGAGGAATAACAGAGGAATTTCACAACACAGGGTTCTAAGACAAGATGTGGCAGAATGGTTATTTTATGGGGAATCTGATTATTTACTAGAGACATGACAGGTTCTCTTTAAAGGGGTTGTCTGATATTACAGTCACTCACACAGTGAAGCAAGGTGTACTGTCGCCCGCTTCATCGGTGCAGTGCGCATGTGCCTGACGCCACCAGAGAAGAGTCCTGGACTCTTCCCCCAGTAACTCTGAATTTCATTTTCATTTTGACTGCTGGCTGGTTGTATTAATATCTGATGCTCCTGAGAGTATCAGATCCTTATGTACCCGAATGGCGGCCATGAGAAGGGCTCGGGTAGCCCCCCTGGCCATCGGCTTACTGGAAAATTTCCCTATGGGGTATATGGCCACTCTGCCCTTGCCCTTTAAAAATATCATGGAAGCTTCCATTAGTCTCATTGACCTTTCAGAGATCCAGTAAAAGCTAGGAAGTCTTTAGGGCAGTGCCCACTGGGAATGGGTACAGGTGGCACTAGGAGAGCTATTTTATATGCAGTGTATATCTTCATTCAGCTCAGTGGCACTGACTTTTTGATTATGGTTGTTTATCAGTTTTTTTTTGGTTTTTAGTAATGTTTGTAATTTTTAATTCGTTTATTTGCAAAGTTTTATTTTGTTTTATTTTATATGTTTTGTATGTCTTTTTCTATACAGTACCTTATCAATCTTGTACCCAAAATATTGTGCAAATTCATCTGACAAGACTGCACTCTCTCTTTAACAAAATAGCGTCATTTTCAATCCCTTAACGACGACTCCGACCCCTTTCTGTTTCTCTACTTCATGGGCTACAGTCAGAGTAAACCTAAAGCCTATTATAGCATCTTGTCCCGTATGGTGTTGACTCTAGCAAAAGCCATTGTTGATCCAAGTAGCTATGAGTTGATAAATTGACTCTCCCCTATAGTCGGCAGCTTAGATCTTGGTTGTGAAATATTTTTCAAGAAAGCTCTGATGTGAGCATTGAAAGCAGCTCGTCTCCAGCAGATGTGTGTGTGTGTGTGTGTTACAGGACGGCGCACACAGATTAGATTTCAACCATAAAACCCAAGTGGTCTGCGAGGAGGAGGCAAATATTTGTAAGCCCTCTTCAAGTGCTTTGGTGGCCAATGAAAGTGTTAATGCCTGTGGGGCCCCCATAAATTAACAAAGTCTTTTGTATCCCTGAGATACTTTGGCAAGTGTTTTGTTTGCCTGTGAACACTTGTAAGGGGCATGAACTTCCTGTGCTAAAGGCTTATAGAGTGGAGCGAGTTTATTAAGACTTTGATCAGAAATTCTAAGAACTAGTAGCAGTTGATTATTACCCAGCTGGCAATAAATCTCCCGTCTTCCTTTTATTCACTGGTTTAAACATTTACCCTCCACCGGAGGAGGGATGGTGGAGACCTCCTTGTAGAAGCACTTTACAGAGTTGATACCCAGCACTTTGGGCGGTCACTTTGGTTAAAGAATTGTTAATAAGGCAATCATGAAATTTTGGAAACTTTTTTTATTTGTTTTCATTCATATAGAACAGGGGTGGGCAATTATTTTTTCGATGGGGCCACATGAGAAACTGAAAATATTTTGGAGGGCCGGGCCAAAAGGCTAAACTCAATACTGCATAAAATCAATTGTATTTCTTTATAAAAAGCAGTAAATATCATTGTTGGACAACTGGTACGAGTACTTGTTATAGTTAAACAATGAAAAAGTGAGGTTGCCTTACAAGAAAAAAATTTAAATTTATTAAACAAAATTTCCCAAAACAATGAACATTTTTCACTATTTGTGACTCATATTAGTGAAAGCCATTGTCCCCCTGTGAATCCAGCCATTGTCCCCTGTGAATCCAGCCATTGTCCCCCTGTGAATCCAGCCATTGTCCCCCTGTGAATCCAGCCATTGTCCCCCTGTGAATCCAGCCATTGTCCCCCTGTGAATCCAGCCATTGTCCCCCTGTGAATCCAGCCATTGTCCCCCTGTGAATCCAGCCATTGTCCCCATGTGAATCCAGCCATTGTCCCCATGTGAATCCAGCCATTGTCCCCTGTGAATCCAGCCATTGTCCCCCTGTGAATCCAGCCATTGTCCCCCTGTGAATCCAGCCATTGTCCCCCTGTGAATCCAGCCATTGTCCCCCTGTGAATCCAGCCATTGTCCCCATGTGAATCCAGCCATTGTCCCCTGTGAATCCAGCCATTGTCCCCCTGTGAATCCAGCCATTGTCCCCCTGTGAATCCAGCCATTGTCCCCCTGTGAATCCAGCCATTGTCCCCCTGTGAATCCAGCCATTGTCCCCCTGTGAATCCAGCCATTGTCCCCCTGTGAATCCAGCCATTGTCCCCCTGTGAATCCAGCCATTGTCCCCATGTGAATCCAGCCATTGTCCCCATGTGAATCCAGCCATTGTCCCCTGTGAATCCAGCCATTGTCCCCCTGTGAATCCAGCCATTGTCCCCCTGTGAATCCAGCCATTGTCCCCCTGTGAATCCAGCCATTGTCCCCCTGTGAATCCAGCCATTGTCCCCATGTGAATCCAGCCATTGTCCCCTGTGAATCCAGCCATTGTCCCCCTGTGAATCCAGCCATTGTCCCCCTGTGAATCCAGCCATTGTCCCCCTGTGAATCCAGCCATTGTCCCCCTGTGAATCCAGCCATTGTCCCACTGTGAATCCAGCCATTGTCCCCATGTGAATCCAGCCATTGTCCCCTGTGAATCCAGCCATTGTCCCCCTGTGAATCCAGCCATTGTCCAATGTGAATCCAGCCATTGTCCCCTGTGAATCCAGCCATTGTCCCCTGTGAATCCAGCCATTGTCCCCTTGTGTACAGAACACCCCCCCCCCCTTACAATAGTACACACCCCTCCCTCCCCCCCTTGCCTTTAGAAACGTAATGCTCAGAGATGATCAGCCATGTGTTAGTCACACTGACTACACACAGCACAGGGGGAGGCGGCCGCAGCTTCATGCTTGTCGGCTCTGTGACTGTCAGTGTCAGACAGTCACAGCCGATACTATGAGAGCCGCGGGCGCTGCGCTGTTACAGAGAAGGGAATAATTGCGGCCGGCCGGGTCCCGGGTACGGCTCGCACGAGGCACCCCCCCCCCCCCTGCTGTGTCTTACCTAGACAGTACTGCCGCTGACGCTGCCTCCCTGCCACCACGCCATGCCACACGCAGCACGCCGAGTCGGAAGTCCTCTTCATTCGCGGAGGAGGGGTATCGTTGCTTGGCACGCCTCTGGCTCCGCCCGGGGGCCGGATTAAAAGGTCCGCCGGGCCGTATACGGCCCGCGGGCCGTAGTTTGCCCAGGTCTGATATAGAATGTATTTTTAGTACAGAATAACTTGTTTAGGTTATGATTTTTTTTTTCTAAGAAGGTGATCAACACTCAGTCCCCTTCTGGATAACCCAGATTATTTGTGTGGTTGAGACCCATGATCTGTCATTTTATAAATGGATAGAGAGCTCTGGTTTCCTGACATTTTGAGAAAATGGGTAGTAGGATACAAATACAGGTACCTAAAAATAAAAAAAAGTTACCATGCTTGCCTTTTAAAACGCACGCCAAGTGTCCTTGGTCCGCTGGTCCTTGTTCTGGTCCTTCAGCACATAGATGATGTTCAGTTTCCCCCACAGTAGTAACATCCAAACATTGCTAGCAGGGTTCCATGATAGAGACAGAACTTATTTCCAGCCCTAAAGAGGTGGGTTGGGCACAAACAAATTGTGCAGACTCAGTGAACATTTTAAAGGGGGTTATCCACCTTCCGGAGCCTTTCGGCCAGAGCTCCTCCCTACAACCTGTGGAGGGAAGCATACTTACCTGCTCCCTCTGCTTGGTTCCAGCTCCTTCATTCGCCTGCTGCGCTCTGGTGCCACCTGTAAACTTCCTGTTTGACCGGAGTCTCCATTTGACCGTTGCAGCTAATGACTGGCCGTAGCAGTGACGTGTTTCCCACCTGGCGAATGGTGGATGTCACCACTGTGGACAGTCATTGGAGTTGGAACCCAGCGGTGGGGAGTAGGTAAGTATGCTTCCCTCTGCAGGTCCAGTGACGTGAGTGTATCTGGCTGAAAAGCCGCCAAAAGTGGACAACTCCTTTAAGGCTGGGGGCTACATAGTAACGTGTCGCACAACAGCAGGTCTCAGAGAAGTCCTGGGACAAGTAACGTTTGTGTGACTTCTCTGCAACTTCCTGTTCCACCTAACTTGCATTGTGGTCTGTGACAGCAAAGTCTGGTGCGGCTTGCGCCCTGCAACCAAACATACAAGTGTTTCATTCTCTGGCATTGTCGTGTCGTAGTTGCAGCTATTTGCATGTTGCACTGCGACACTATATGTTCACCTTTTGGGGGGTTTGGGCAGACCCACCCTCCTGGCCAGACCTCCAAAGGGAAGCATACTTACCTGCTCTCCACAGCTGGGTCACGGCTCCTTCTCTGCCTGGTTCCCGTTGCCTCGCTTAGGTCCCCCACTGTCAACATATGCTTTGACGCTGGTGCAGCCAGTGACCGCCCACAGTAGTGACCTGCCCCCCTTGCATCGTGTCGGTCATGTGATACCAGCGGGCCAGATCTCCATTGCAGCAGCATCAAACAGATTTTGACAGCGGAGGACCCTAGCGAGAGAGCCGGGATGCAGCGACAGGAAGCAGTTTTTCCTTTACAAATTTGGCCAAAGGATCCTCTGGTGGGTCCAAGCTTGGACACAGTAATAGACCCAAAAGCTGTTGTGGGCCCCTGTGAGTAGGAAAAAAGGCACAACACCATCTAACCTAGAAAGCACCAATGCTTCCTAATGTCAATTTCATTGCATGAAAAGTACTGTTAACTATTGTCATAGATTGTATCAAGGGGGCCCACACACTTTTTTTTTGCACAAGGGCCCCTTACAATTTGTCTCTAAACCAGATATCCAATTAAATCTTATTGATGATACATCCTAAATGTGCAATGATAAGGGAGGGCCCTCAGAATATTTTCCTCTGGTTGGCCCAAGGGTCTTTAGCCCGTCATGAACACCGCAACAACGTTCCTAGACAATGCCTTGAAATGTTTGGTGGAAGGTCATATTTTCCACATTGTTCCAATGAGCCACAGTTTTAAATCCATTGCCCAACATAGTACTTCATGTTACTGTAGAGTAGACCATTGCAGGAGCCAGCTAGACTACTCCATGAGTCAGTGTGTGTCCTAAGCTGGAACCATCTACATGATCTCCGGATTTACTAAAAAGCATCTGTCAGCAGGATCAACCCCTGCCAGGTTTAATATGGTTGATCCTGCTGATTAAAGCGATAGTTGTGAAAATCGGTTGCAGCATTCCTGTTCCAAAACAAAAAAACTTATTTTGTACACAGACTAATGGCTTCAGTGCACCAAGGGATGGTCCTTAGCTCCTCGGTGCACCTCTGCTCCTTAGCTTTCACAGAAGTTCACTGAAACCCTCATTTTGAATAAAGATTCAAGTTTTTATTTTCTAAGGAACACCGCAACCGATCACAAGACTGGTATAGTAGCAGGATTAACTCTACTAGGCCGTATGCACTGGATATGCTATAAATGTCTGATAGATGCAAGTCCCACCTGAGAAATCCATGTTCTTGACATAGGTATGGTCCCAGAGATGGGACCTACACCTTGTATATGTTTATGGCCTAGTTGACAGTTTTATCTACACAGGATATATTATCCCTTACAATAACATTGTTATGAAAGGCTTTCAAAAACAGCAGAGACATATCGGTGTCGGTTCATTTTTCAAGTATTTTTTTATTTCAAGAACCTGTACACATGATGTGTTTGCACAGGGCGCATACTGCTCCACTTATCAGTAATGGTAGATAAGAGTCATTTACACTGAAGGTTGAGAAATCCCGGACTGACAGAAGAGATTACTCCTTTACATTAGGTAAAAGGAACTTCACATTTTACTGTTTATGACCATTTTATGGTATGAAATTGAACTGCCCTCCACCACCTGCCAGTGGTCTGGAAAAAGAAATATTGAGTCTTTGCAAAAACTTGTCAATAAAAGTAAAAAAAAACACTGAAGCAGCAAACTTTGTGAAAAACTAAATTTGTCAGTCTCAAAACTTGTGGCCCCAACTATACAGTGGCACAGACTAAGGCTATTTTCACACTAGAGTTTTTAGCGGATCCGTCATGGATCTGCAAAAACGCTTCAGTTACAATAATACAACCGCATGCATCCGTCATGAACAGATCCAGTTGTATTATGTCTTCTATAGCCATGGCGGATCCGTTTTTCTATTCTGCCAGATTGTGTCAGAGAAAACGGATCCGTCCCCATTGACTTAAATTGTGTGTCAGAACAGATCCGTTTGGCTCAGTTTCGTCAAGCGGACAGCAAAACACTGCAGGCAGCGTTTTGGTGTCCACCTCCAGAGCGGAATGGAGACTGACCGGAGGCAAACTGATGTATTCTGATCGGATCTTTTTCCCTTCAGAATGCATTAGGGCATCCGTTTTGGACCGCTTGTGGGAGCCCATGACGGATCTAACAAACGGAAAGCCAAAACGCTAGTGTGAAAGTAGCCTAAGTTTAAAGGGGTTGACACCCCCAGAGGGCCTTTTGTGCAGGGCCCCTAAGACCGTTGCCAGACCTGCGGACAGAAGAATATCTGCCTGCTCCTGGACGCTGGGTTCTGGCTCCCTCACTTCTCCACCACTTCCATTCTTCTGGTGTCTACATCCAATTTGACACAGGTCATGTGATCGCTAAAACCAATGACTGACTGCAGTGATGCCGTGTCCGCCATGCATCATGTGACCCAGTGATGTGATGCATGGGGGGACTCGTCACCCCTGCGGCCAGTCATTGGCTGCACCAGTCACGTGACCCATGTCAAACCAGATGTTGACATGGGGAGACGAGGAGTGAAGGTGTCAGAACCCAACGTCTGGGAGCAGATGAGTATGCTTCCATCCACAGGTCCAGCCACGTAGGGGGTCTGCCCAGGGGTGAATACCCCCTTTATTGCATCGAATAATAATAATAATTATTATTATTAGTTTTCTCTTTCATTCATTTAGAAAGGAAATACATGGTGAAAGCCTGGTGCAGCTGCATGTCCTGCACTGAAGCACGTATGGACATAGATCCACCAGGATTTCATCCTAATAATTTGCCAGGAGTAAGGAGTTGAGCAAGGTGGCTGCATTTTTCAAATAGTGCCACACCTGTCCATAGGTAGTATCTGGTATTACAGCTCAAGACCATTGAAGTGTATGGAACCGAGATGCATTACCACACACAACCCGCGGATAGGTGTTTCATAAGAAAGCAGCCATGGTTTTCAAACCCTGGACAACCCCTTTTAAAATGATCTAATAGTCTATCATTTGTCCCACATCAGTTTGCCAAGCCCTAGGTTGCTGTGTCATTTTCATCCCAAGGCGTTCAAGGCCAGATGCACCTTCCTACAACATTGGGAAAAAAACAAACCTGTATCCATAATTATCTCTTAGTTGCTTTTAGGCATATCCGTTCCAGCATGCCCTTCCTGATGTTCCAATGCCCATAGGGGCCGACATGATTTTCCTATTTTTTTCTCTGTGGTGGTTGTGTATTTAAAGCAGCCTTTGTTTTAGTATTAGCACTGATGAGCCATTGTGGAGCAGAATCCGAGGCGGCCCTTTTTACATTGAAATTCTTAATCATCCTGAACGCACACCCATTAGTTATTTAGTTAACATTCGGGTCCTTAAATCATTTGTGACAGTAAGGGCTGCTGAAAACACCATCCAGATGGGGGAACTGATGTGTGTGTTTAGGTTTTCACATATCTCCGCTTGATCAAAGTTCTCGGTTAGAAGAATGTTATACATTCAGGCCATCAATTTCAGAGTCTGCTGCCTTTCTTATCCTTTTATCGCATACATGGAAATCTTATTTGTGTTGCATGGACAGTCTTGGCTACAGATCATTTTGGTGCACATGTTCTAAACTAGAGCAAACTTTTTAAAAGGTTGTGCCGCCCTTTATACACATGCACATAAGGGCAGATTTACTAAGCAAATTATACCAGAAAACTGGTGTACACCCTATGCACCAGATTATACATTTTAGAAACTCTTTGTACCCCTTTAGAGAATTGTAAGTCTATAAGAGGGGGCTAAGAGGAGTTCTAAACTGCACTAGATTTACAAATGGCGTGTGCCACAATTTGGCACAAAATACTGGTCTAAAGTAAGCTAACCAAGAGGCGGCATTGAGAAAAATGTCTAACATTTCTATCAAGCTGCACCAAATCGATCATCAAATTGCATGTTCCAGTGTGACAAGTTTCATGCATATGCAGCCCTCCTGGTCTATTTTAAAAGTGACAATCCCATGATTATTGTAAAAAAAAAAATGAAAACCAGACATCACATAGTACATGACAATCTCTTTCTAAGAAAGCTAGAACGAGCCCTGTACCTCACATGGATCCAGAGATCTCCCCATTCATTGCTGTAATTGCTGTTCTACATTTCTTTTAAGCTTGCAGACCAGGGGGTGTATCCTTTCTTCTGCAGCTCTTTCTCTGTAACTGTCAGAACTTGTAACAGTATATATGGTTGTTGAAAGCTAAAGGATGAAAGATCAGACCTCAGATCAGACCCCCAATCCTCATCAGACCTCAGATCATAACCCCATTCCTTATCAGACCTCAGATCAGACCTTAAATCCAACCCTATTGCTTATTAGACTTCAGACCTCAGACCAGACCCTCATCAGACCTTAAATCCGACCCCATTGCTTATTAGACTTCAGACCTCAGATCAGACCCCCAAATCAGACCCTCATTGATAATTTATTTCATGTCTGAGGTTTAATAAACTTGCCTCTCCAGCTCTGGACCACTCCTCCACTGTGCAGGTGCGCTACAAACACCGCTCCCCGCGCAACCTGCATACTAGTGACCATTTGCATAATGAAAGCGCTCATTAGTATTCACTCCATAAGATGCACTGCCATTTTTCCCCCACTTTTTTTTTTTTTTTTTTGGGGGGGGGGGGGGGGGGGAGTGCATCTTATGGAGCAAAAAATACGGTAGGCATTTGGTGCGATAAAGGTATCCCTATTGCTCTTGTTGCACTTAAGCTCCACCCCTTTCTGTGGTTCTGTGGTTAGCCCCTCCATCACTGTTTTTCCACCTGGTTCTGTCAATTAACACCCTTGTATAAGGTCAAGCGAGTTATTTGGGAATCATTTCATAAGGAAAAGACCTATTGGTTGGCTCAAAATGTGTTTGTCTTCTGTTGGACCTTTGAGGCCCTGTTTTATGCTTAGATCCTTATTGTATGAGGGCCTGAGCCCACCAGAGGATCCTCTGATAGTTCAGTTGGACCCTGGACAGAGGGGATTTTGAAGCAGCCAGAAGACTTTTGTACTGCCATGTGGCCTTCGTGTCCTTTATAAGTGGCACCAAGCCTCCAATCTAACCAAATGCATTATGTCAATTTGAGCCTAGTGTCATTGCTGATGTAGTGATAAAAGTTGACTGATAGCGGGCACTAGTCTGGTGCGGTTTTCTAGTTAATAAATTTGAAAAGCCCTGCAGTGAAGAACGAGCAGCTGAATGGGGAGAGGAGAGTAATGGCGGGTTTACACTGCCCAATTGTCAGACAGATTATAGGGAACAAACGTTACTACGGAAGCTCATTACCGATAATCCACCTGTGTAAAGGTGCCGCAAATCTTTCATGCGGACACCTCAGTCATCATTTCTGGGTGGCAGATCTTACTGTGTGAATAGCACTCAGCTGCCCAGAAACAATAAATCTGTTTGAGGATGTGCGATGGCTACTGCGGTGGAGGTGATTGCTGTATGTAAATTCAGCTCTTCACCTCCACTGACAAGCAGGCAATTATCAGGAAGGAACAGGGCATCTAAATCCAGCATAAGCCACTGCCAGAAACCTCTTATCTCCGCCGAGAACAAAATAATTGGGTTCGTTGATATCCATCAGCCCGATCCATCTTTCCCCGGCACAATGGTCGGGGAGAGGAAGTCAGGAGACCAAATTCATATTAGTTTGTTGGCAGATCCCACTTAGATCACCAGGTTTGGCTGACATTAATGCGATATGCTTGACCTAGATTAAGATTAATCCTAGATGAAGTAAATAAATAGAATTGCACATACTAACCACCTTGTTGTTTGTGAATTGTTCTTTAATGGCGGGTTCCTCCGCCTATAGCAGCAATCATTTTGCTAAAGATTTCCTATAATTTAGTACTTTAGCCCTCATACATCACGTAAGGGTCTCTCTCTTTGCCTGGAACATGCTGTGCTTCTTGTTTTGTAGACCACTGGATGTAAAGAAGATGAAGTGAAGCCCACCACCAGTATGTCCCCTCTCCACATTCCTCCACACAAGTTGCTGAGCAGTGGGGAAAAAAATGGCTTTGTTCCTCAGTAAACCTCACACGGCCACTTGAGCAATTGTGCATCCGACACATCAGAGGTGCATGAGAGTGTCTCCTGTACCCGCTTTCTACATGAATGGCTTCTCGGCTTGTGTTTGAGGAGTCACATTACACTGGATGTCTGATCTTCCCTCTCAGCCTAAAACAATTGGTGTATTCTTTGTTGAGAGAGAGAATGTTTTAAAGGGCTTCATTGTGCCTCCGTGACCCGTTCAGCTGTGTGTATTTATCTCATTACAAAAGGCATAAATGTAATGTCAAGCCAAACAATGTGTGTGCCAAGCATTCATAACTCGCTCTTCGGTAGGAGGGGGAGAGCCACCGAGCCTGTGTGCAGCACATTTCCAGTTACGAGTTGCTTGGACCTCCTTTATATCTTGTGCAAGCTGCAAGTACCTTGGGTCTCTGATCCAGATAAAAGTTAGAAATGGAAAACCAAAGCCTTTGACATTGGTGTCATGCTGAGCTATGGGCACGGTGCTTGTAAGGAGAGTCACAAAGTCCCTGTGACGCCATGTTAGGGAGAGGTAGACATGTGCCGCTATATGGCATCTCTGATTAAAAAAAAACACATAAAAAAATTCTGTATGAAATCTAAGGCATACAGAGATACTTTAGCACCCCACAGACTTTCATGGGCCATGTATTATGGCTTCGTACAACTTGGGGTTAATAAAACATTTGTATTGATGAACCCTTGGGCTTACTTTGCATGGATTCTCCACTCTACAGTTCTTCTTACAAGGGTCCCTTAACAACAATAAGTTGATCACAAAGTGACCCCCTCACCTGGAAATCTGGCCATACACATTAGTCTAAAGTTGATCAAAATGGACGATTTCAACCAAAACAATAGCAATAGTTTTAGCCAACTGAAGGATAATTTGTGGACGAAAGATGTTCTTAGAAAGAACGTTCCCAGAAAGTGCTTTCTTCCATCGCTCGGTTTCATTGAACATGTATAAGGAATTTGAACACCTGTAATGGCCAATATGGACTAAAATGTGTATGGCTGTGTCTGTGAAACAAACCTTTACCAGATGATTGTCTGTTCAACCATCAATCAGCTTTTATCTAATGTGTATGGCCAGCTTTAGCGTTCAGTTATGTAGTGTTCCCTGTGGCAAATTGTAGCATTACACAATGTCTGTTCAAATCAATGGGTTGTCCAGAAAGAACATGTCCTCCAGAGTGAGAGATGCTCTCCACTCTGTCCTAGAGATAAGGATCCTGAACAAAGGATCTCTTTGAATGAGTTTTCCTAAACTAGACAGCTGATTTACCAGTTTAACAACTACTAAATACCTCACAGTGTGCATGAAGTGCTTGAAAATGTGTAAAATTGTGTGTTTACCATTACATTTTTCGTGGCTCTTTGACAAAGAATGTTCTCATTCACCTCAGCATCCGTCCAAGCCAGCTGCCTACCAGCATTGTTTTAGGAGGCATACAAACTTCATGCAGATGTTGGCCTGGTTGGAAATTGATGTCTTTGTCTGCAGTTGGGCTAACCAGTGTGCCCCTATGAAAATGTCAAGAGATAGTCATCACCAAACAAGTCCAGACTTCCACACAGTAAACAAAAGCCTACTTAGATTTTTTTTTATTTTCAAAAAACAGTTTTACACTACAAGTAATATGGGGGCAGTGTTTGGTTTCAGACTGTAGGCCATCTATATTAAGTGATAGATGTACCTATCATGCCCATACAGCAGTCTGTATGAACTTTTGTGTAAACTGCCATAGTACACAGGACTATGGTAAAAAACAAATTGTCATCACTTTCTAACAGTTTTCATAGAAAACATAGGTATCCAATTTTTCCCAAGTTGGCCAAATTGCACATGGGGAGTAGACCTTCGCTTCCCATCTGTTATTTAAACTGATATGGAAATACCATGCCTAGAAACAAAATGTATGATAGCCAAGTATATCCTTACCTCAAACCCCAAAGCCAAAGGACCCTGAAATTGTTGTCGGAGGCCAAATGTCCACACTTAGTGCAATGACAGCCTCAGGCTGTGGACAAGAATGGTGCTGTGTATGAGGGGAAAAATGCAACTTTTTTCTAATCTCTTACAACTTCTCAATTAATACTTTTTTTTTTCTTTTTAGAAAATACTAGAAATTGTAGACTATTTCGGAGAATTTTCAGTTCCACAAGGAATCTGTGGTTCTACCCTAGACCTCCATGAATAAATATGTTGGATTAGTCACTGATTCGGATTTCACACAACTCCCCCTGTTTCTGTAGTCTTTACAAACCAAGGTTATCTCCATGAACGATGGAGCCTCGAGTTTTTGTATTATATCTATATCCTACCAAAATAATTGCATCTGATCCATTTGTGTCAAGTACTAGAGTATTTGGCTACTTTCTGCTGCAGATCAGGGCCGGAACTTCCATATAGGCAAGGGGGGCAATTGCCCCCAAGTCCTTAGGGGCTCCCAAGCCCACCACCCGGCGCCGGCCCGCAACTAACAGCAGTTCACAGGGAGATGAACGCTTCCATTGTGGAAGCATTCATCTCCATAGTCATCTGTATCGCCGTCCTCAGGACATCGATACAGATGGCTGTGCTGTGGGGCAGGGGAGGGAGAGGCGTCTCCCTTCCCTTTTCCTCTGATAGGCTGCGGGCCTTGTGCTGGCAGCCTATCAGAGGCCGGTGCAGGCGGCGCGATGACGTCAGGCACACGGAAGAGGCCTACATCGCATCGCTGTGAGATGGAGGTAAGTATAAGTGTTTTTTTTAGTTTTTTTTTAATACCAGACTATCTGTTACTGCCACATGGGGGGAGCGAGAGGCACTTGATACTGGCACATGGGGGTGTGTGTGGGGGGGGGGTGTTTGGCACTTGGTTCTGGCACATGGGGGGTTGGCACTTGATACTGGAACATGGGGGGGTTTTGCACTTGATTCTGGCACATGGGGGGGTTGGCGCTTGATACTGGCACATGGGGTGGTTGGTACATGGGGGCATGGAGAGGCACTTGTTACTGGCACATGGGGGACATGGAGAGGCACTTGTTACTGGCACATGGGGGGTGGAAGAGAGGCACTTGTTACTGGCACATGGGGGTGGAAGAGAGGCACTTGTTACTGGCACATGGGGGGTGGAAGAGAGGCACTTGATACTGGCACATTATTATGGGGCACTATGGGGGCTTCTACTGAGGCCACAAATAAGGGGTATTTTATATGGGGGGGCTCTGTGTGGTACTAGTCTTATCTTTTTCTGAAGTATAGTATTGGGGAGCACAGCGGCACAGTATTGGGGGTAGTAGGATGATTTATCCTGAAGATGAGAGAATGATGGAAAAGTAGTAAACTAAGATTTTTTTTGTTGTTGTCAAACTGAGGAGAAGGAAAATGGCGACAAAATGGTGGTCTGGTCTGAAGGTCTGAAAGGAGAAGACGAGGACATCTACATCAAAGGAGACGTCACTGGATGTAAGAGGTATGGGGCGGTGTATTTCTGTAGTGATGGGGGGGGAGTTAAAGTCAGCAAGTGTCATGTGGGCGGGGGCCCCCTTATTATTTTTCACCCCAGGGCCCCATTTCACCTAGAACCGGCCCTGCTGCAGATGACTGGTCCTCCTCTGTAGATATGTTGTGATTGTGCAGTGGCAGCTCAGGTAAAGCATTCTGGAGAATATTTTGGAGTCCGAACAGAGCAATCTGAGCCTATGCCCTTCCGATTGTGGTCTTTGTTCGAGCTCCCAGCTGGCAGCCTCGTCCTCTAATCCTTGTGGAAACTTACATTTCAGGCACAAAAGCTATTTTATGTCTTATCCTACTGCACAGATGTGAAGAGGATGTAGAAGAGGAGGACTGCTCTGTGGGCTCTTTACTTTTTATTACATGCTTTACAGCAGCACTTCCTTTTCTAAGTCCTATAAATCACCTTGTAACTATCAATAAAAGCTGAAATTTATGTCCACCACTGCACTACCTTTAGATATGTACAGTCAAAGTGCTTGTCTGGTTTAAAAAACCTGTTAGGCAATTTTAAGTTTACAGGCTGGAGTCCCTATTTCAGGACCATAAATAAGACGGGGCAAACATTGACTACAAAGAGTGCCTCTCGCTGTCCGGGGGACCCGGCACATCTGTGCCACTCATGAACAGCCCATTACTTTAAAAGGGCACCATGTCATACTTAATTTCTCCTGGTGGAGGCACGTGTTGAGGGAACAATTGTTATATGCTGGCCTTGCCAAGTAAAGTTGTCCATACATATTAGTTTAATGGTGGCTGAACTTGTCCATTTTTGGTGTGATCGGCCGACCATCCAATGTGTATGGGTGCAGGGCCTCCCAACTCTCCTCCAATGGCATATATCAAGGGAGAGAAGGATGAGCAGGCGATTTTTGGAAAGGAAGCATTCTTTCCCTACAGTTGCCTGCTAGTTAGCAGAGATGAAAAGCTCTATTTACATGCAGCGATCACCTCCACAGTATATGATCAACTGATGGCTACTAGTATTGCTTGTCCTCATACAGCTGCATTGTATTTGGGCAGCAGAGTGCTGTTTAGACGCCACAATCTGTTGCCCAGAAACGATGATTGAGGTGTCTAAACCAACCATCATTTCACCCAATGGAGTGGGCAGATTATTGAGAACTAGCGCTCGTAGGAACTTTCTTTCTCAATAATCTGCCCGATAATTTGGCAGTCTAAATGAGGCATTAGGCTGTTGGATATCAACCTGCCCAATCCTTTTGTTCCTGGGGAGATAAGCTAAAGCCAGAGGTCTGGTAGCACTAATTCCCTTGGCCAGGCCCAGCATGCACGTTTATGGGGGAGGATAGCTGTTAGCCAAACAATATCTAAAATACATATCCAGCTAAGTCAGTTGTGTTGATCACTTGTTTTTCTGGCTGGTGACAGATTTCGGACACTTATGGTTTGATAGCCTCACGTTAAGTCGGTCAGGTTTTGAGGGATCGGTTGATATCTCCAGGAGAAGGATAAATGGGGCTTTGGAAATCTTAGAGCTCTTCCTTGAAGCAGTGGGCATCCAATGACACCTTCCCTATGAACCCATTTGAAAATCCAAATCCTACATCTTCTGTACACCCAATAGTTTTATACTGTCATGGTATGCCTTCATATCAATGCAATTGTTACAATCTGAGGATTGTCCTTTCTTCTTCTCCTGGAACTTGCAGTTGATCCCCTTTCATCAGAAGACTTCAACATTTCTCAACCCACGTGCTAAAATAACTTAACCAGAGTGCAAGGTTACAAGCCATATCACATGTTTACATTATATCCACTGTGCACAATGATTGGGATGCAGATAGAATATGCCTTATCCAGAATCAATATTTGTGAATAATAAAGCCTTATCTAGAGTCTATAAACCTGCTATACCATTGATCTTCTGCTGACCTTACTATAAATCACTAATCTAGAATCAACACCTTCTAATCCTGGCCCATTGTGTGTGACTTACTGATTAAGCCAATGTTTTTGCACCCAACGTCACATTGTGTACCAGTAGATGTGTCAGAATTTTGTTAAGCTGCACCTTGCATCTACTATAATATGAGGAGTTTCCTTTTATATCTATTAGGGGCTGTGCACGTTCAGTTTTGAGCTGGTGTATATTCCTGTAAAAGCAAACTGCATATAGATCATGAAATTCCATAGGACTCTGTTCAAGGAACAGAGGCAAAAAGTGTCCATTGGGCCTCCACCTGGCCAGTATTTTCCAACTGCAGTGTGCTTTCCTATACAGAAACCCACTGTCAAAAGAGTATTCCCACTGTAGCATACAGCGGCAAACCTCCAACCTTCATGCCAGGAAATCTTCCCATATTCTGCTACAAAAGGCTCAAACACAATGTGCAGGATGCTTTACACAGATGGTTTCCTTTATAGGAGGACCTGTCTCCTCTCCTGACATGTCTGTTTTAGTAACTACTTGCATTCCCCATGTAATAACAATTCTGGAGCATCTATTCTTATGTCTGTATGTTGTGCCATTACTGGATTATTCCTGCTAGAAGTAATAATTGAGTTACTTGCAGTTTGCAGTGAAGTTCCAGATGAGTGTTACCAGTTGGGGGGGATGTCCCTGCACAGTTTGGCACTATCCAATCAGTGCTGCCAGTGTCAGACTGTGTAGGGACACCCCCAAACTGGTAACATCCAACTGGAGATTCATTGCAAACTATTTGCAACTCATTCATAACTTCTAGCAGAAATAATAAAGGAATAAATAAAGTAGATACTAAAACAGACGTCAGGAGAGTTTACAGGTCCTCTTTAAGAGCCTGATCCATTTGTGTAAGGCTCTGTGCACATTGAACATGGGCATTTCATAGGTGGTATATTTAGGGAAGAGTTCACAACATATCTCTCTGATGGACAGCTCTGACATATGCCACTGACATATTTTGCCCACAAGGTCCATATATATGTGTAAAATAAAGGGAACACATAAATAACACATCCTAGATCTGAATTAATTTAATATTCTTCTGAAATACTTTGTTCTTTACATAGTTGAATGTGCTGACAACAAAATCACACAAAAATTAAAAAATGGAAATCAAATTTTTTAACCCATGGAGGTCTGGATTTGGAGTCACACTCAAAATTAAAGTGGAAAAACACACTACAGGCTGATCCAACTTTGATGTAAAGTCCTTAAAACAAGTCAAAATGAGGCTCAGTAGTGTGTGTGGCCTCCACGTGCCTGTATGACCTCCCTACAACGCCTGTGCATTCTCCTGATGAGGTGGCGGACAGTCTCCTGAGGGATCTCCTCCCAGACCTGGACTAAAGCATCTGCCAACTCCTGGACAGTCTGTGGTGCAACGTGACGTTGGTGGATAGAGCGAGACATGATGTCCCAGATGTGCTCAATTGGATTCAGGTCTGGGGAACGGGCGGGCCAGTCCATAGCATCATCGCCTTCGTCTTGCAGGAACTGCTGACAAACTCCAGCCACATGAGGTCTAGCATTGTCTTGCATTAGGAGGAACCCAGGGCCAACCGCACCAGCATATGGTCTCACAAGGGGTCTGAGAATCTCATCTCGGTACCTAATGGCAGTCAGGCTACCTCTGGCGAGCACATGGAGGGCTGTGCGGCCCTCCAAAGAAATGCCACCCCACACCATTACTGACCCAATGCCAAACCGGTCATGCTGGAGGATGTTTCAGGCAGCAGAACGTTCTCCACGGCGTCTCCAGACTCTGTCACGTCTGTCACATGTGCTCAGTGTGAACCTGCTTTCATCTGTGAAGAGCACAGGGGGCCAGTGGCAAATTTGCCAATCTTGGTGTTCTCTGGCAAATGCCAAACGTCCTGCACGGTGTTGGGCTGTAAGCACAACCCCCACCTGTGGACGTCGGGCCCTCATATCACCCTCATGGAGTCTGTTTCTGACCGTTTGAGCAGACACATGCACATTTGTGGCCTGCTGGAGGTCATTTTGCAGGGCTCTGGCAGTGCTCCTCCTGTTCCTCCTTGCACAAAGGCGGAGGTAGCGGTCCTGCTGCTGGGTTGTTGCCCTCCTACGGCCTCCTCCACGTCTCCTGATGTACTGGCCTGTCTCCTGGTAGCGCCTCCATGCTCTGGACACTACGCTGACAGACACAGCAAACCTTCTTGCCACAGCTTGCATTGATGTGCCATCCTGGATAAGCTGCACTACCTGAGCCACTTGTGTGGGTTGTAGACTCCGTCTCATGCTACCACTAGAGTGAAAGCACCGCCAGCATACAAAAGTGACCAAAACATCAGCCAGGAAGCATAGGAACTGAGACGTGGTCTGTGGTTACCACCTGCAGAACCACTCCTTTATTGGGGGTCTTGCTAATTGCCTATAATTTCCACCTGTTGTCTATCCCATTTGCACAACAGCATGTGAAATTGATTGTCACTCAGTGTTGCTTCCTAAGTGGACAGTTTGATTTCACAGATATGTGATTGACTTGGAGTTACATTGTGTTGTTTAAGTGTTCCCTTTATTTTTTTGAGCAGTGTATGTATGTGTGTATATGTATATGTGTGTATATATATATATATATATATATATATATAATATATATATATTATACATACAGTCCTGATCAAAAGTTTAAGACCACTTGAAAAATGGCAAAAAATCATATTCAGCATGGCTGGATCTTAACAAGGTTACAAATATGAAATGATACTTCTGCTGTATAGGAATACTTACTACATGCCAAACTACTATGAGGTTTTTCTGACACAGTTTATCATTCAGCTTTATAGCTGAGTGGTTAATGTCCTTGCCTCTAATGTAGAAAGTTGTGAGTTCAAATCCCGGCATAAACTTTTCAGAAATAGAGGCTAAATTGGATTTAAATACACTAACTCGAGCATTGCGCTCGAGCACACGAGGTATTCAGCCGAGCATCGTGATGCTCGAGCCGAACTGGTGTTCAGCCGAGCATGCTCGCTCAGCACTACTTCTGACATATCCTAATCGCATGTCAGAAAAGTGCACTGGTACTGGTCTACCCACACCAGTTAGGCACAGTTCTTTGCACAGCATTTAAAGGGAATCTATCATTAACTTTATGCTGACCGTACTGAGGGCAGTATAAAGTAGTGACAGAAATGCTGATTTCTCGCACATTCCATGGGTATAGCCTAGGTCATTACTAGGAGGGGACACTATGCAAATAGAAAAAGAAAGCTCCTCCTCCCAGGTCTATACCCCCATGTTCCACCGGGAGGACCCCAGTTCTTGCTTAGTGTCGGATAAGGAGGATGACAGTCTCTCTACTCCCGTTTATTTTTCTGCAGTGGACGCAGGGTCGCAATTCTGCTTCCCTGGTCTCTTGGTGGAGCAAGCGTTGGGGTCGAATTGACGTCCCCAGCTACCTCCCACCCTCCCCCAGAAGTTAAGTGGAACCGGGCTCGATCTGCAGCTCCGGCGGCCTACCAGATTCGGGGTCACCTTCCTGCCCTCCTCCAGATCACTGCCACTCCTTGTGCCAGCTGACTGAGAGGTGACCTCCGCTGGTGTGGATTTGAGGGCGAAGACTACGGGACGCAGATAAGTACACTGCCTCCCCTGTCTCCCGGTGTGATGCTAGGGCCGCTTGGTGGGGGGTTTGAAGGGGGAGAGGATACCTGTCTGGGTCATTGCTACATAAGCGGCAACTCCCAGCTTCCCTCGGCGGTGTCTAGGGGGCGGACCCTCCTACCCTTCCGGCAGCCGCGTCTTCTTATTTTCATATTTCCCGCGCGCGGGTTTCGCGCCTCCTGACGCGATTTGTGGGCGGCGCTCTATCTTCTGCTTCTTCCGGCTCAGCGCTCTAGGCTGCTCCTGGCTCCACTCTGTCCCCGTGGCGTGCTGCAGGAACGGTAGGAGACCCTCGCCCCTTCCATTGCAGGATTACCGCCATCATGCCAAAACCTGGGGCCTCACAAAAATCCAAGTCGGCCCCTCTGGCCCCACTGGGGCTATGTAAAGTTTGCGGCTTGCCACTTTCGGTCTCTGGGTCCTGTGACTCTTGCCTTTGGACAGGATCATCCTCTCCTCCCCCTCTTACTCAGCCCAGTCCTCCCTCCGCCCTGTCTGAGCCTGCGGAACCCGCTTGGGCCTCTGCCATTTCTAGGGCGGCCGCTGACTTAGCCCAAGTCTCTCTTGCCGCCATGGCCTTCATGGAACGCATGGCGTCTACGGATCCTGCGGCTACCACCATACCGCTTCCCAGTGCTTCCCACAGAGGACGCTCAACCACTAAGAGGCAGCGTACACAGCAGCATCCTTCCTCGGATGATTCTGCTTCCCCTCCTCGCCTAGAGGCCCGTTCAGACACTTCCCCTCTTTGCAGAGATCATAGATCGGAAGGGGAGAGATCCAGTTCTGACGAGGACACAGAGCTGGAGCCCTCGCCCAAGCTGTCCACTTTGGTGGCAGCGGTCCGGGATACTTTCGATATCTAGGGGGAATCTCCTTCCGCTGGTAGCCAGGAATTCCCTCTTTTCCACTCGAGGAAACTTCAAACGGTGGTATTCCCCATACATGGCGAGTTCGACAAGGTCCTCTCTAAGGCCTGGGACCGCCCGAATCATCGTTTTTCTGCTACGAAACGTATGGATACTCTTTATCCATTTCTTGCAGAAAATGTGCAGCAGTGCTCTTCTCCTCCTAAGGTTGACCCGCCGGTGGCCAGATTAGCTAAGAATACGGCCATTTCTGTCTTGGACGGTTCGTCTTTACGGGATGCAGTGGACAGGCGTTTGGATTCTCTGTCCAAAGCCATCTTCACTCTGGCAGGCACTAGCCTGCGGCCCGCTTTCGCCTCAGCCTGGGTATTCAGAGCGCTTTCCGTATGGTTGCAGCGCCACCATCAGGACCTGGCGGAGCAGGATGCCTCTGCGGACACCTTGAATTTTGTCCTCCAGATGTCGCAGGCGACAAAGTTTCTCTGCAAAGCTTCCTTTGATGTTAGCATTCTCTTTGCGCGTATCTCGGCCCTTTCGGTCACACAACGTAGAGAAGTCTGGTTGAAGGTTTGGGACGCTGACTCTTCTTCTAAGCGTTCCCTCACTAACCTCCCCTTTTTGGGTTCCAGGCTTTTTGGTGCTAAGCTGGACGAGATCATCTCGGACGCGACGGGGGGCAAGAGTACCAACCTGCCCCAATCTAGATCCAAGCGCACCTTTTGGAGGTCGGTCCTCCGGTTCTAGGAACCAGTCCTTTCGTCGCTTCTCCTCTTCCAGATCTGCGGCGGCCCCCTTCCCGGGTGGCTCTCAGGACTCCCGTAAGAAACCTGCCTTTAAGCCCCAGCCTTCCTGGCGCCCGCGGCCACAGTCAGCCCGCCCTGCTGCTCCCAAGCAGTCTTCCGCCTGAAGGGGCGCCCACACCTCTTACGGTGGGGGGCCGATTGCTCTCCTTTCAACAGGTTTGGAGAGATCATATTCAGGATGCCTGGGGCCTGGAAATTGTAACATCTGGTTACAAAATAGAATTCGCTTCCAGGCCTCCGGAGCGTTTCTTCTCTTCTCGGGTTCCGGGGGATCCGGTCCGGGCTTCGGCTCTTTTGCAGGTGGTCTCTCTTCCCTTTTGGACAGGGGAGTGATTATCCCACTCCCCTTGGAGGAGCAAGGCGCAGGTTTCTACTCCAACCTATTCGTGGTACCAAAGAAAGAGGGATCGGTGCGTCCTGTTCTAGATCTGAAGCTGTTAAACAGGTCTCTGCGGGTCCGGAGGTTCCGGATAGAGTCCCTCCGATCCGTTATTGCTTCTCTTCTTCCAGGGGAATTCCTCGCGTCGGTGGACATACAAGACGCCTATTTGCATGTCCCTATAGCAGAATCTCACCACAGGTTTCTGCGCTTCGCTGTCGGCGGGCAGCATTACCAGTTTGTCGCCCTGCCCTTTGGGCTGGCTACGGCCCCTCAGGTATTCACGAAGATCTTGGCGCTTCTCCGTACCAGGGGCATATCTCTGTTGCCCTACCTGGACGACATACTGATAAAGGCTTCCTCCCTTCCCCTGGCCAGGGACAGCGTCCGGATCACTGTTCAGACTCTGGAGCAGTTTGGCTGGCTGGCTGATCAATGTCCAAAAGTCATCTCTTCTCCCCTCACAGAGGTTGACCTTCCTAGGGATGGTTCTGGACACCACGGCAGCTCGGATATTCCTGCCGAGTTCCAAGTCCTCTCGAATTCAGGAGACGGTATCTCTCCTACTGCGCTCTCGACGACTCTCCTTCCGGGAGTGCATGAGGGTTCTGGGGCTGATGGTGGCCTCCTTCGAGGCCGTCCCCTTTGCCCAGTTTCACACTCGGCCTCTACAGCGGGCGATTCTGTCCTTTTGGGACAGGACGTCGCACGTTCTGGCCTCTCGAGTCCGTCTGCCTCCTCTGGTTCGGGCGGACCTCTTGTGGTGGCTTTTCCCCCAAAACTTGATTTCAGGGAGGTCCTTTCTTCCTATCTCCTGGACAGTCGTCACCACCGATGCCAGCCTCCTAGGTTGGGGTGGTGTTCTACAGACCCGGACGGTGCAGGGGCTTTGGTTGGCGGCGGAGGCCCGCCTTCCGATCAACGTGCTGGAGCTCAGAGCAATTTTCCTCTCCCTTTCTCACTGGACTCATCTCCTGGCAGGTCTCCCGGTAAGGGTCCAGTCGGACAATGCCACTTCCGTGGCTTACGTCAACCACCAGGGCGGGACCCGCAGCCGTACGGTGATGCAGGAGGCGGAGAGGATCCTCCAGTGGAGACTCATGTTCCAGTACTGTCGGCAGTGTACATCCCGGGGATCGACAATTGGAAGGCGGACTTTCTCAGCCGCAACACGGTGGATCCAGGAGAGTGTTCCTTAAATCCAGAAGTTTTCGAGGACATTTGTCGCCGGTGGGGCCGCCCGGATGTCGACCTGATGGCGTCAAGGATCAACAACAAGGTTCCCACGTTTCTGGCCCGTGCTCACGACCCGGAGGCGTACGGGGTGGACGCGCTGGTGTCTCCGTGGCGAGGCTTCCCTCTCCTTTGTCTTTCCACCTCTGCCTCTACTACCGAAGGTCCTTCGCAAGATCACGTTGGAAGGGATTCCGACCATTCTCATCGCCCCTGATTGGCCGCGCCGCGCCTGGTTCTCGGACGTCACTCGGATGCTGGCAGACGTGCCGTGGCCTCTTCCTCTCAGGGAGGACCTACTGTCTCAAGGACTGCTCTTCCACCAGAATTTACGGTCACTGCGTTTAACGGCGTGGCTGTTGAGACCGCCATCCTGAAGAAGAGGGGCTTCTCGGACTCTGTGGTGAAGACCATGATCAAGGCCAGAAAACCAGTTTCATCCCGGATATACTATCGTACCTGGAAGGCCTTTCTTGCCTTTTGTGAGAAACTGGGCGTTTTTTCCCCTTCGTTTCTCGGTTCCTGTGGTCCTCTCCTTTCTCCAGTCAGGTCTTGAGATGGGAATGTCGTTGAGCTCCGGCCTCTGCTCTGGCCATTTTCTTTCAGCGATCCCTTGCTCTGCTCGGTCCAGTGAGGACCTTCCTACAAGGGGTGGCGCATTCGGTCCCTCCGTATGTTCCTCCCCTGCCACCCTGGGACTTAAACTTGGTTCTGTCTTCCCTCCAGGCGGCTCCCTTTGAACCTTTGAGGGAGGTTTCTTTGAATCTTCTCACCTGGAAGGTGGTCTTTTTGGTGGCTATCACCTCGATCAGGAGGGTATTGGAGCTGGCCGCACTTTCCTGTAGGGAGCCCTTTTTGGTCTTCCATCAGGATAAGGCGGTGCTGCGCCCGGTCCCTTCATTTTTGCCCAAGGTGGTCTCCGCCTTCCACCTTAATGAAGATATAGTCCTGCCCTCTTTTTGTCCATCTCCGGCGAACCGCAAGGAGCACGCTCTCCATTCCCTGGACGTTGTCCGGGCTCTGCGTGTGTACCTGTCGGTGACTGCCTCTTTCCGCCGTACGGATTCCCTTTTCGTGATTCCGGAAGGGCCTCGTAAAGGTCTGGCGGCTTCCAAGGTCTCGGTAGCCCGATGGATTCAGTCGTCTATTACCACGGCTTATCGTGCCCGTGGCAGGGTTCCCCCAGCCGGGGTTACCGCGTACTCCACCAGGGCGGCCTCCTGGGCTAGGCGTAATCGCGCCTTGGCATCTCAACTTTGTAAGGCGGCCACCTGGTCTTCCTTGCATACCTTTACAAAGTTTTACCAGTTGCACACTTTGGCATCGGCTGATGCTGTCCTGGGGCGCAAGGTATTGCAGGCGGTGGTTCCTGTTTGACCCCTGGGCGTTTTCTCCTGGAGGTGCCGGTTTTTCCCACCCCATGGACTGCTCTAGGACGTCCCATGGTCTGTGTCCCCCAATGGAATGTGCGAGAAAAGGAGATTTTTTTTTTTTTGTGAAACTCACCTGTAAGATCTTTTTCTCGTCTTTTCCATTGGGGGACACAGCTCCCTCCCATTCTTACCTGTTGTAGGAAGGGTTGGTTTAGTTCTTCGGGTCCTTAAGGTTTTCGGTCCGATGGAGGTATTCCGTTGTTCTGGTCTCTATGGCTTTGGTCTCCTTCTCCTACTGCTTTTGCACGCACTGGGGTCCTCCCGGTGGAACATGGGGGTATAGCCCAGGGAGGAGGAGCTTTCTTTTTCTATTTGCATAGTGTCTCATCCTAGTAATGACCTAGGCTATACCCATGGTCTGTGTCCCCCAATGGAAAAGACGAGAAAAAGATTTTACAGGTGAGTTTCACAAAAAATCTCCTTTTTTAGCGGTGTGTCACACATCAGCTAAAAGTAAGTGGTTGCCAAGAACCAGCATCATAATCATTGCAGCCCAGGCCTTGAAAAGAGTCAAATTTACCTGAGAAGAGTCATGGTTATTCATGAATTCTTGCTCTCTTTTCCCACCTGCTGATGATTGACAGTCTTCTACCTAGTTTTCTCCCTAGGAGAGAACTGCCAATCAGCAGCAGATGGGCAGGGAGAGCAGGAGTTGATGAATAACCATGAGTCTTCTCAGGTAGATTTGACTCTTTTCAAGGCCTGGGCTGCAATGATTATGATCCTGGTTCTTGGCAACCACTTACCTTTAGCTGATGTGTGTGACACACCGCTGAAATCAGCATTTCTGTCACTACTTTATACTGCCCTCAGTACGGTCAGCATAAAGTTGATGACAGGTTCCCTTTAAACCTTTTTTTTCCCCTGGTCAAAGATTTTTAGCACTGGAGATCTTCAGCATACGGCCGAATGCACACGGCCGTGTTCCGCGGCCGAGAGCGGTACGTGGTATGCCGGGCTGGATTCCTGTTCAGAGTAGGAGCGCACGGCGTCATTGGTTGCTATGACGCCGTGCGCTTCATGCCGCCGCTGCTGTACAGTAATACACTTGTATAGATCATACGAAAGTATTACTGTAGTGCAGCGGTGGCATGAAGCGCACGGCGTCATAGCAACCAATGACGCCGTGCGCTCCTGCTCTGAACAAGAATCCAGCTCGGCATACCACGGACCGCTCTCGGCCGCGGAACACGATCCGTGTGCATTCGGCCTACCTCTTAAGATATTGAGCTTTTGATGGTCATTGAGATTACCATGATATGATACAGCAATATGCAGGCAACCTAATTTTCTGAAGAACGGAAAAGACACTTGTATATGGCACAAACTTGAGAAGCCACCAGACCAGTTCTTAGGATTGCCTGCCGTGGTCTTGATTGATTGCAGTGTCTGAATGTTGACACAACGATGAGAGAAGAGACCAACTTAGAATAGGACACTTGATGTTCTGCTTACATGACGCAAAGAATTACAACCATTCACTCAGTAGATTCTATAAACACATCTCAACCTTTAGCACATTGAAGACATAAGCCCATACTTCACTAAGTTGTTAAGTTCCTGGAGATGATTGTATGTCCTATTCAGAATATCCATTGCTGGCTCCGATTACACCAAAGAATGGTGGCTCAGTGTCGAGGGCATACCGGGTGCGATGTCCCAGCGAAACTTCTTGGTGGTGAAAGATCTCGAATCCACAAACCCCTCCATCAGTGGTGTAACTGCTGGGGATAAAGAGGGTACAACAACCACTAGGCACTCGGATGGTTCGGGGGAAGATATTGCTTTATGCCATGCCATGCCCTTGCCCACCACATTGATCAAATTTCTGCTTCTTACATCATTGAAAAAGATAGAATTCTTCAGAGCCAATTGTTAGTTTTTTGTGTTTTTTATTTATTTATTAATATTACTCTATTGTAAAATTTATAGTGCAGTAGTCCCGCTCCTGGGAACCCACTGCAGGACCAAAAGAGAATTACAAGGACGACTCAAGTTGCCAGAACTGGAGGCCGGTCTCATAAAGTGTGCCACCGTTTTAGCTGATAAAGGGGTGTAGGTCCTTTATGATGGTCTAGGCATAGGGACAAGGGGTGTCTACATTATGTGAGACAATCCCTTTTAAAGCCTCGGTGTATCTGGTTCCTTTTCTCACTGGTAGGTTATATTTCCTTTCCTTTTTGGCATGATAATCCTTTCTCCATGAATTAGCTTGCTGTTCTTAGTTTTTTTTTATGCTCCAGTGTAAAGCATGGTAAAGAGACAATCGATGCAATTTGAGCAAAGTTGATTACAAACACGTTTGATGCAGTCACCAACTGCAGGCCGCGGCTGTATGCCTGCAGCAGAGAGTCTTGCTCTCCCAGTGCCTTCAGCCACCACACTACTGTTGCCTTATTTATACTGCACGGTCTACAGCAGGAGGTTTGGCGCCATGACTGTACCTTTCTAGTGTGACTCCTTTGTGAGGTCTTTTGTAGAGTAGGTGAGGCAAATAACCACGTTCTGCTTATAACTGAACCAAAGCTAAGTCAATTTAGGAAATAATTCATGTGGAAAAACCGTCAGAAGCGCCTGATAAATGAGTTTATGTAGAGAAACACAATCTTCCACTGTAGTCGAGCCGCTTTCCTATGATTGCTCCTGGCTTTGATGATTGTGGCTGGCTTCAAAGCTCATTTCTGCTTCATATCTCCAAATCATACTCCGCGGCGCGCCGTCTACTGACGTGGGATGAATTTGTTCTGGTCACTCAGCTATTTCAGAGGTTTGGAAGATAAGAATGGAAACGTGTATGGGAATGTGGAGAAGCTGGCGCTTTGTGGTGGCGCAGACGAGTATTTTTGTGCTTGGCTAGTGGAGAACGTTTTGACAACTGCGGTTTGACCATAAGCTCTTTGGATATTTGCCATAGCTTAAAATATGTGTTTGATTCCACATGATACCGGTTGGGTCTCACCATTGCTCCTTGTTATGTGGTGAACAGAACCTCTCAATGTCAGTAGGAAGGTAAGCCGCATGCATGTGGACAACCGCATGACTAAGAAAATAGGTTTTCATTAAAGTTGCTGTCTGTATTAGGGTACCTTTCAGCCTTAGTCCTCCTCCACCTAGTCAGGCCTAGAGAAGGAAGCATACTTACCTGCCCACCTGCTCCCCACCGTTGGATCCTGGCTCCTTTGGTCCCCTGCTGCAATGCCATGTGTCAGCATCCGGTTTGATAGGGGTCACCTACTCCCCTGCAGCCAATGACTGCCTGCAACTCTTCACGTCAATGGGTTATGTGATGTTTGGGGAACATGTCACTGCTGCAACCAGTCATTGGGTGCAGCAACATATGTGACCCCTGTCAAACCAGATGTTGACACATGTGTCAGTGACAGCGGGGTACCGAAGGAGCTGGAACCCAGCGGGGGGGGGGGGGGGGGGGGGGGGTGAGGTAAGTATGCTTCCCTCCGCTAGTTCACTGACGTGGGGGTCCCTGAACGTGGACACCTCCTTTAAGATAAATGTGTGTTTTTAATTAATATACATTATTGTAAAATTCCAATAATCTGGCATCTTCAGATCTGTCCTTCTGCTGGTTTATTGTTAATTCAGATAGATTGATGAAGACACACATGTATACTTATCAGCAGTTATACTCTGTATACCATTGTACCTATTGGCCTTAGGACATTTTGCATACTCTATATACACGTGTATACCTTCTTGGGTCTCCGCAGAAGGAAGAAAACTGTCTGTAGCTTTTTCTCAGGGTGCATTGCCTGTAGGACCTCCTACACCAGCTGGCATCCCTGCAAGGAGTCCCCACCGAGAGTTACAGTGGCACAGAATAATTCAATGCAGTATTCTTAAATGCCTTCTGTAAATTATCACAAGAACAGCAGATTTGCTTCAGGCTGTATTCACATATGGCAGTCATATTGTGATTTCTGACAAACCTTTTACAAAATTGGGAAATGAGAAACATTTTTCCAACAGTACTGTGTTAAAGGTCACATAATCTGTTCAATGTGAAGTAATGGTAGTACCACTTCATGCTAACACCATGTTCACACACTGCATTGCGGTGTTGTTGGGAGTGAAAACCATGTGGTATGCCCATATACTGTATGGTGCAGCCAGTCACTGGCCTCAGCGGTCTTGTGCCATACACCGCTGAGGCCAGTGATTGGCTGCAGCGATCACTTGTGGTATATAGGCATGTCAGTACTCCAGTCAAAACACTATGTCGAAGCTGCAGCCGATGGAGCAGAAGCGCTGGATCACGGGGGCTTGGAAAGGTTTGGCCACCAAAAATTTGGACCAAGTGAGAACCCCGTTAAGTCAGTAACAAAAGAAAAATGGAAAGCATATGGAACATCAGAAAATTTACCCACCTCTTTCAAAAAGTTGTCACGTTTACATTTTTCTTCATCTGCAACTATTTCTATTTCTTTTCAGGCAGCAAAGTAAACCTTGTGAAGATTACAGCTACAGCATCAAGTCCCCGGGATACGGCTCTGGCTGCTGTTATATGCAGTGCCTTGTCCACAGTGCTCTTAGCTCTGCTTATCCTCTCTGTTATCTACTGCAAGCGCCAGTTCATGGAAAAGAAGCCAAATTGTAAGCATGAAAGTTTAGTTTCTGCCTTAAGGCTGTATTGGACCTGCAGATTAGCAGGCGATTGTCAGGACGCAAAGCGTTCCTTCCTGACAATCGCCTGCTCGTTAGTAGAGGAGACCGCAGCTATTTCATGCAGTGATTACCTAACTTCCTTACTCCCTCCTTTCACTTCCTTACTCCCTCTTTTCACTAACTTCTTTACTCCTTTATACCCCTCTTTCCCTTCCTTCTCCTCAATCCTTGCCTTCCCTCCCCCCCTCCTTTTCTCTTCCTTTCTTACTTCATCATTTCCATCCCTCCTCCTCCTTCCTTTCCATTCCTTCCTTACTCCCTCCTTTCCTTGCTTCTCCTCCCTCCTTCTTCCCCATCCCTCTGTTCCCTTTACTCTTCCCCTCCCTCATTACTTCCTCTTTTCCTTTCCCTCTTTACTTCCCTTTTTCCCTCCTTACTTCCTCCTTTCCCTTACTGCCTTTGGGTTTAACATCTTCCTTTCTATATTATAAAGGGTCTAGCCGATCTCAAGAAGTTCAGTACTCTGGATCAGAGCTCTTGTGCTTCGACAGACCACAGGTCACTGACCATAGGACATACTGCCGCTGTCAGCAAGAACCTCCACAGGCTTGTGGTAAGTAATAATTCACACGCTAAGACCTGAGACACTTGATAAAGAGCTGCAGATACTGTCATTTAGGCTCTGTTACTTCAGTGGTCATCCATATATGTTTCCCCCTTAGGCCCCGTTCACTTGATTCCATCATTGTGTTGTGAAGAGACGTACAGCATTGAGCCTGGTTCTATATTCCCATCACACAGCACATTGTACGATGGGTAAGTGAGATTTCTTTTACTCATATTCATCTTCAACCCTTCTAGGACACTTGATGAGTGCGCTCGTCATGAGCACAAAGCAGTTGCCGCATCAAGTTTATATGATGAGGATCAGGGCAACACTGTAATACATAGCCCTTCTCATCAGAGGAGATACCGCAGTTACATCATTTGGATGCCAATCACAATCAAGGCCTATACTTACTATGTGCAGGCAACTCAAGGTCTGGTAAAGGACCTCACTGATGTCTGACCATATCTCCCTTTGCTAGGGCATACTTCGGCATGCATGAACTGCCTATATATTGTTAGTACACAGGCCAGTGTATTATCTTATAGATCTATGCCACTATATTCTGGTTAAAAATAAAAATCCCCCTATGGGATAAAAAAACAAAAAAAAAACAAAGTGAATATAAAAAGTCAAGTTCAAAAATGTATGCATTTCTTAAAATGAATAAACTTTATTTATTTTATGTCCCAAAACATAAAATAATATATACACATTTTATTAACAACCTGCACTATATATTTATATCATCAGTTAAAATAAAATAAAATAAAAAACTTATGACTGCTGGAATGCAAATAGAAAAAAAAAAAAAATGTTCAGATCCACATGGTCAAAGTTTGCACGGTTCTTAAAGGGCTTCTGTCAGCAGATTTGTACCTATGAAAGCGGCTGACCTGTTCTATGTGCACTTGGCAGCTGAAGACATTGGTGTTGGTCCCATGTTCATATCTGCCCGCATTGCTGAGAAAGATGATGTTTTAATATATGCAAATCAGCCTCTAGAAGCAACGGGGGTGTTGTTGTTACACCAAGAGGCTCTGCTGTCTCTGCAACTGCTGTGCCAGCCCACATAAGTTTGACAAGCTATGGAGTAACTGGATGTCTCATATCCACCTTGTGATCTAAGAGTATAGGGTAAAGAGACGAACCATTGCCGGAGTGAGTAAGGGTAAGAGAGGGGGGTAGGGAATACTGGGGGGGGTTAAGGGTAGGTTTTCATATGTTTACTTATCTATAAAATGACTAGAAAGAACAAAGTGGATTGTATCAAATAGGTTTATTTAATATGACCTTATATACCCAATGTGAATTTGTAACATTATTCTTGTCAATAAAAAAAGATTTGATTAAAAAAAAAAAATCATCACACCTGGTCCTGTCAAAGTGCACAGGGCGCAGCAGTTGCAGAGAGAGCAGAGCCCCTAGGTGTAATACACTCAACCAGATTATTGTCTTGTATTTTCTGTGACTTTATTTTTGGCTGTAAACTGAGAATCCATGAGCACTGTGTGGGCTATGTGACTGATTTGTGCAAGGTAATTTTTAGAATCATTTAGGGACATTTCTAATAACTGCTGCTTTTTCAGGAACGTGGATTCTGCACCGGACATGATTCCGGCATATTTTGGACCCACATCACACTCGGCCTGCAGAGAGCTTGCAGAAACTTGGCCTCTTATGCAAACAACTCCTGGCAGTGATAGCACTCCTGTCTGTGAGCCATATCCGGAGCTAATAGGAGGAGATGCAGACACTTTGAACAAAGATACAGAGGAGCCAAGTATTTTACACACAAATAGTGTGCCGAGTATCAGTGCAGAGACGGAGTCTTCAAAACATCTTCATTTATTCGAGCTGGATGCTTGTCAAGGTGCTGAGGGAAACCAGCCTGAGGAAGAGCACTTGTGACCAAGATGAGAATCAGGTGAAGTGGCGTAATCAGTGTGATCCAGTCGACCAATGTATCAGGCAATTATCGGCAACAAACTAAACGTTTCCAATAATTACCTGATCGTCCGCGCAGATGAGGGCTCCGTTTACATGCAGCAATCACCTCAATTTATCCCTACAGCGATCACATGTCCCTAGAGAATATCTTGTTCTTGGACAGCAGATTGCTGTTTAGATATTACGATCTGCTGCACAGAAATTATCATTTTTGGTTAGATTTTTTTTTGGAGGGTTTGCTCGTTCATCAGGTGATCGTTGGCATCTTTTACACAGGCCCCAGAAACGAGAACGAGCGTTTCTACAAATGCTTACCCCGATAATTGGCCTGATTATCGATCCATATAAAAGGACCTTTAGGGTGCCTTTGTAGATATTGGTAGTGCGCTTCACGGCCAAGAACCACACTTTACTGTAAATTAGTGCAGTTTTGCAATGTGTTTTTTTTTTTTGGGGGGGGGGGGGGGCCTTCATGTTTACAGGCAAAACACATTAAAACCCTGTACTGCACCTGTACAAATGGCATTAAGAAACCATGATAAGGCTATTTTCACATCACATTTGGAGTATATGCTGGTAAAAGCTCACGGTAGATATGCCAAACGTTTCTATAGGGCTTTATTCACTTATTGGAGGCGAAAAGAGCTTTCTATTGGCATATGCCAGGCACTAGTGTAGTACAGTACACGGTTCCATACAAAAGTGTACAGTAAAGAAAAACATAGTATGCAGGAGCCTTTCATCTGAGGTATATACTGGGAGATTCCTCTGACCTATACCTCCAATATGGGTTTAAGCTGTATTTACACGAGCTAATAACCATCCAGATTAGGCAATCTGCCCGTGTAAATGTGCCACTGATCACCTGATGAATGAGCGAAACACTCGTTCATCGTGTGAACCTGTCGTTCATGCAGGCACCACCAATCATAGTTTCTGGGCAACAGATCGTGTGGTCTAAACAGCAATCTGCTGCCCAGAAACCATGATTCTGGATGAGGGATTGCAATAGCGATCCCTCGTCTTCATACAGTGACGGAGATCATTGCATGTAAATGCCACAGTCTGCTTCATTGAGCGAGCAGCCGTCTGTTGGGAAGGAATGCCTCCTTCCCATCAATCGGTTGTAGAATTGTCCCGTGTAAATCCAGATTTAGTTTGAGACAAAGAAACACTACCACTATGGGCATGCTTAACGAGATCTTATGTAAATACTGCCCCTGGTGTGTTTAATCCTTTGTCTGGTATATAGATATTATTGCCTATTAACATTTCTTTGTTGTTACCTTTGTTCCATTTTTTTTCATCACAAAGTAATAATAATTTTATTGATTTTGTTTTTCAGGAATGCTGAGTGATATCTACTTCAAGATCCATCATTTAGAGGTCTATGTCTAGATCACCAGACCAGAAGATATGTTGGAACCATCTTCTAGAGATCTTCGTCTAGACCTACCACCAGCAACGCCACCTGGAGTTCGATTTCTTCATTTGACACTTGGAGATCTGCGCCTTGATTTCCTACAAGGTTTATAGAACGAGCCTCCATGTTTTGTACGAATCCGCTTGATGTATGATCAGTTGCTCACACTTTAAGACATCTTAAGAGATCATTATGGACCTGAGGATGTGTGTTTCCTGGGAAGGAATTTTTTTAGCACATTGATCCAATGGAGATATGCGAGGAAATTTCTTAATCAAAAAGCAACTACTGGATAAAGCTGAATGGAGAAGACAAGTGTGGGACTTAATTGTGAAGCAGAATGTAAATGTGATTTTTCGTGGTGACATTATTTATGTGGTGACCTTCATTAAATTGTACAGTTCATCTTTGGACTGCAAAAATATTTAAAGCACGGTTCCCATTATTTTCTATGGGCTTGCACGGTGCAGTTAAATGAGTATTGTATGAGGTCTGCACATTACAACTCTTTCTTATCTGCTGAATACATTGACTGCCTCCCTAAATAGTTGGATTGGTTTCCTGGAACATCAGAGCCATGGTCACCTACATTGACTTTTCTAGATGTAATGCACTTATGCTGGACCCTTATTAACCCTTTTATGCTGGGGAATGTCTATATGAACGCATGTTAATGACATTTTTGAGACACCGCCACGTGTATTTTCTATAAGCACTATTTCTGTGACGTATGTACATTTATATGAAGCCTTTTATTGTATGATAGGTCTTTTTTTTAAGAATTCTTGCTTTTGCTTAAAATGTTTTCTAGACTATTGTTATTTAAATTTGTAGCTGATTTTTTTAAATGACGTTTGTGGTGTCTCTACAAGGGTTATCCACTGAGCTTAGTAGCACCTGTTCCACTATTTCTGCTTGGTCTGATAAGGCCAAGATGGACTTTTATAGGGGACCAGTAACTAGTACAGTATATCTGATAATCATAATAAAAAGCTGGCCATACACTTTAGCTGTGTGTTTAGTAGGATCGGTTGACCATGTAACATGTATAGGGGCCTCCCACCTCTCTTCCAACAGCAGATGTCGAGGTAGAGAAGGGTTAAGCATGTTGGATGTCAAGATGCCCGATTCTTATGTTCTTGGAAAAATAAGTCATCTGCCTGATGAGTCTGACAGCAGCTTTCTCCCCTCTCCTATTCTCAACAAATGCATGCGTATGGGGGAGTTAGCTATCATCTCATGTGTAGGGCCATGTATACAGTATAAGGGACAGAAAAGATGGCTCTAACACAAGACAAGTCCAATACTATCCACCTTGGACTAGTTTCCAAAATGTCCTCTTATGAACCTCTCTTCTTTACTCTCTCTAAATGTCTTGACCCAAGTCATCCTGTAATATAATTTTATGGGTATAAGTTTGACGTGCTGTTAGGCCTCACATTCCCTGGGTGTACAGGTTCCTCCGATGTGGAGTACCGTTTATGCGGTTTTGTCTGCTCCACTACAACATGTAAACACTGAGGCTGTGTGAACTTAATATCCCTGCAAAGAAAGCCGAGGATTATCTGTGGTATCTGTGACATCCAACCAACAGGCACTTGAAATGTATCTTAAACACTTGATCCTTTTCACAGTAACGTATTCACACTGAGGATTTGGTAAACTCACAATTCTTTCTAGGTATAGTTGACCTCTGAACCTACAAAACTTTGGTTATTAAGTAAAATGTTTGCATGGGTGCCGGCATGAGAGAAGCATCTAGTAATATGATATCCTTTAGGGCTCATACACACAACGTATGTATACGTATGTATTTTTCGGTCTGCAAAACACAGATCCGCAAAAAATACAGATGACGTCAGTGTAACATCCAGTGGTGTATCTTAGTTTTGTGGTGCCCTAGGCGAGACTAAACTCGGGCACCCCCCTAATATAAATTTGACCCACCCCTTCCTGTCAAGGCCAAACCCCTTTCTCTCTAAACCCCACCCCTTCCTATGTGCCATCCACAGATCCCCTCCCCTAAACAGTGCTATCCACAGATCCCCCTCCCCTAAACAGTGCCATCCACAGATCCCCCCTCCCCTAAACAGTGCCAGCCACAAATCTCCTCCCCTAAACAGTAACATCCACAGATCCCCCTTCCCGACGCTCACAGGAGTACATTTATAAACTAATCAGTAACTTTAACTTTAATCATTGCTGATCTCTTTAGGCTACTTTCACACTAGCGTTCGGGGCTCCGCTTGTGAGCTCCGTTTGAAGGGTCTCACAAGCGGCCCCGAACGCATCCGTACTGCCCCAATGCATTCTGAGTGGATGCGGATCCGCTCAGAATGCATCAGTCTGGCAGCATTCAGCCTCCGCTCCGCTCAGCAAGCGGACACCCGAACGCTGCGTGCGTGCGGAGGCAAACGGATCCGTTCAGACTTACAATGTAAGTCAATGGGGACGGATCCGTTTGAAGATGACACAATATGGCTCAATTTTCAAACGGATCCGTCCCCCATTGACTTTCAATGTAAAGTCTGGACGGATCCGTCTAAACTACTTTCACACTTAGAATTTTTTCTAAACTATAATGCAGACGGATCCGTTCTGAACGGATCTAAACGTCTGCATTATAGGAGCGGATCCGTCTGTGCAGACACCAGACGGATCCGCTCTGAACGCAAGTGTGAAAGTACTTGGATACCTTACTCTGTCATAGCTCCGGTAACATCTGGCAGTGCGGGCGGGCGGCGCTCACTCACTGACGTCACGCGCCTGCGCCGCCTAGCGGGAGGAGCAGGCGCGTGACGTCAGTGAGTGAGCGCCGCCTGCACTGCCTGCTGTTACCGGAGCTAAGACAGAGTAAGGTATCCAAGTAAAGAGATCAGCAATGATTAAAGTTACTGATTAGTTTATGAATGTACTCCAGTGAGCGGCGTGGCCCTGTATATTCTATCCCCCAGGCAAGCGTCCCTGTCACCATTGGAATGCTTGGGGGTTAGAATATACCATCAGATTTGAGTTTTCACGAACTCACTGAGATCGTGAAAACTCAGATCCGGTGGTATATTCTAACCCCCAGGCAAGTGTCCCCGTCACCATGGGAACTCCTGGGGGTTAGAATATATCATCGGATCTTCTGAGTATACCGGCATATAAGACGGATGGGACAAGGGGCAAACTAGGCATTTTGCCGCCCCATTGGCAAGCGCCGCCCTAGGCAAATGCCTTGTTTGCCTCGTGATAGATACGCCACTGGTAACATCGTATTGCATCCATTTTTTGCAAATCCATTGTAACAATGCCTATCCTTGTCCGCAAAACAGACACAGACCCATTGAAATGGATGGGTCAGGATTCAGTGCAGGTGCTATGCGTTATTTACACGCATCACTTCTGGATGGAAAACTCACTCATGGTCCTGTTACGTTAGACAATTATTGGGAATGAATGTTGATACGAACACCTGTTCCCAATAATTGACCCATGTACAGGCAAAGCCCATCACCTGATGAACAAGCTAGTTCATCAGCCGAATGCATCATTGATGCTGACCCCTAAATCATTCCTGGACAGAAGGTTGTCCAGCGTACCCTAGAGTAGAGGTGATTGTTGCATGTCAATGCAGCTTTCAACTATTCTGACAGCGGGCAGTTATCGGGAAAGAATGGTTTGTTCCCAATAATTGCCTGCTCAGCTGGCCCACAGAATAGGTGGTAAATGTCTGGCCACTTAAGTTGGCCATACAAAGTTAATAGCTTCTGTTCCCGACTCGCCGATAGAAACACACTTTCAGTTTGGCCTAGCATGTACGTGTTGTCAAAGGTGAGAGAATAGAAAGTAGCTGCCAGATACTTCTGGCAGTGGCTTATCTGCTAGGAGAATTAGGTGAAAAAATTCAGTTTGCCCCGATCCTTTTCTCCCTCCTGGAACCTGTCCCATACACATTAGACCATTGTCTGAACCCACCCGGTTCACAATAGACCAATATGTATGGGGTCCTATATAATAGAGGTCCTGAGCTTTATGTACTGTCATGCAATGAAGAGTTGAATGAAGCTGTGGCTGACCATGCATGGCAGAGAAAAATGTCAGAGGTCAAGACAGCACTACTCACTGAGACCTTGTCACGGCCCCTCAGGTGACTGAAGTCAGGAGATGTAGGAGACTGGCTGAGCGTGGAGGAATCTTGCTGCCTCCTTGATTTCTCTTGATTCAGTGTTGATAGGGTTAATGACCACTTCCCTTTTCTCAGCTGTTGCTCAGTGGTCATCACTTCTGCCCTTTATAGTCTGACCCCACCCTTTTGACTATGCGGTAGATAGCTTCATTTGGGTTTGGCTGAGCTGATGTGAGGTCGTCTCTGGTGTTCCTACTCTTCCATCTCTACAGAAGTTAAGTGTCGCGTTTGTTTGTGTTTGTTATATTCCCTGTTTGTATCTGGGCCTGAGACAGAGACTTCCATTCGTCCATCTGGGGAGGAATGGGTTGTCTCTGGTCCTAACTTTATGCCAGGGCCTTATAGGGAAATTAGGGCCTAGGTATCCTGCATATTAATATTCCTACCTTCAAGGTCTATTCATATTGATAGGTAGTTAGGGCCCTGATTAGGGTTGTTTAGGAGGTGTCCTGTTTCTTCCCTAGTTTCCAGGCCCATTTTCTGTTCCCCTTCCCTCCTGTGTTCAGTGTGGAGTTTTCCCCCCACACTGATCGTGACATTATCTACCGCCATAAAAACCGCCATTTCGTTCAGGTCAGTGCAGCTATGGATCCTATGTTTGCACTGGTCGAACAGCTGCAGGGACTGTCATTGGAGGTATCTGACCTCTGTGCGACGGATTCAGAGACGACAGGCGGCTGGTTCCGATGGTGGGTACCAGGCGTGCCCTGAACCCAAGGTTGCACTCCCGGACAGATTTTTTTGGGGTAGTGACAATTTCATTTGGTTCAGGGAATCGTGTAAGTTGTACTTTTAGCTGCGTCCATACTCTTCTGGGGATGAGTGTCAACATGTAGGTATGATCATTTCTTTGCTTGAAGATGACGCCCAGTCGTGGGCTTTTTCACTGCCGACCGAGTTACCGTTCCTCCAGTCGGTAGAATTTCTTAGAGCCTTGGGTCTTATTTATGATGACCCGGATCGGATCTCTCAGGCTGAGACCAAGTTACGTGGTTTACGGCAGGGAGAACGCTCCGTGGAAATCTATTGCTCTGAATTTAGGAGATGGTCTACGGATACGGAGTGGAATGATCCTGCTCTCCGTAGCAAGTTCTGTTAGGGTCTATCTGAGAAGCTGCAGGACACGTTGGCCTTTCATGAAAAAAACCTGCGTCATTGGAAGCAACTATGTCCCTTGCTGTACATCTAGATAGACGCTTGAGGGGGAGATCTAAAGGTCCTCACCCTCAGGACGTACTTTCAAATAAGGTGGCGGCTTCCTTTGACACTTATGGTAAAGAGACACCTGTTGTTACACCTTGTGAGGAGCCACTCCTGGGACTGCTAGTAAGAGCTCTGGTCATATGAAGGGAGTCTGTTTTTGTTGTGGAAAAAACAGACATTTCGTGATAATTTGTCCGTACATTTAGCGTCAAGGTGTAAACAAAAAAAAAAAGCTTAATCCCCAAATTACTATTGGTGGTGTGGGTGGGGAGCAAGAAAACTTACTTTTGTCATTTATTGGTAGTACCCGATTTCCGATTTCTCCTGTCTGCCGAGGTGACGCTAGAGTCCAAAACTGTGGAAATCAAGGTATTTATTGACAGTGGGGCTGGAGTTAACCTGATTGATGGACAGTTTGTTCGTATTCATGGATTGACTACTAGTGCACTAGAGAAAAGCATTTGTCTTTGCAATTGATTCTGCACCTCTTACCCAAAAATGCCTGTCGCAGGTGGTAAATGACATCCATTTAAAAGTGGGTGATTTCCATCAGGAATCTATCTCCTGTTACGTGTTGGAGGGTCTGCCTGCTCCGATGGTTTTGGGCTTACCATGGTTAAGCAAACATAACCCTTCACCTAGTAAATGGCACCCATGTGTTTTTTTCTATAAAAAACTCTCGACTGCTGAAAGAAATTATGACGTGGGTAATAGGAAATTGCTGGCCATTAAGTTGGCTTTTGAAGAATGGCACCATTGGTTGGAAGGAGCAATTCATCCTATTACGGTAATAACTGATCACAAAAATCTGGTTTACCTTGAGTCGGCTAAACGACTGAATCCAAGGCATGCCAGATGGTCGCTGTTTTTTTTTACCAGATTTAACTTCATTGTCACCTACCGCCTAGGGTTAAGAATGTCAAGTGCTTTGTCACGCAGCTTTCCGGGGAGGAGGGGGGGGATGATTCTAAAGATCCTAGTCCTATTTTGTCTGAAGGTATAGTCATATCTGCCCTATATCCTGATCTTGAGGCTAAGGTGTTAGGTGCATCCTCTTGGGCCTCTAACTCTTGTCCTCCAGGGAAATTGTTTGTTCCTTCAGATTTACATCACAAGGTATTTGAGGAACATCATTGTACTGTCTTGGCTGGACACCCTGGGAGTAGATCCACTGTCGATCTCATCTCGCTCAGATTTTGGTGGCCGGGGCTGCGTAAGTTTGTTGAGGATTGTGTCTGCCTCTAGTACCTGTGCTCGTGCTAAGGTGAGACATACTCGGCCTTCTGGATCTCTTCTTCCGTTACCCATCCCATCCAGACCTTGGACGCATTTGTCCATGGACTTTATCACAGTTTTACCGAATTCTTCGGAAAAAAACGTGATCCTGGTGGTAGTTGATCAGTTTAGCAACATGGCGCATTTTATAGCATTGCCTGCTCTACCTAATGCCAAGACTGTTGCACAGGTGTTTGTCAATAACATTGTGAAACTACATGGCATTCCCTCCAATGTGTTGTCTGATCGGGGGACTCAGTTTGTTTCCAGATTCTGGAAAGCATTCTGTACTCGACTGGGGGTACAACTGTCCTTTTCTTCGGCTTTTCATCCTCAGTCAAACAGACAGACGGAGCGCACCAATCAGAATATGGAGACTTACTTGAGATGTTTTGTTTCAGAGAACCAGGAGGAGTGGTCTTCATTCTTGTCGTTAGCTGAGTTTGCCATTAATAACCGTAGTCCACTGATAAGTCGCCGTTTTTTGGGGCATATGGATTCCATCCGCAGTTTGGCACATTTTCTGGTTCTCAAACTTCCGGTATTCCTGAGGAGGAACGATTTTCCTCTTCTTTACCTTTGATTTGGCGGAAAATTCTAAATAACCTGAAAAAGATGGGCAACAGGTATAAGAGTGTGGCTGACGGGACAAATTAATGGTCCGGACCTGAGAGTGGGTGATTCTGTGTGGCTGTCCACAAGAAACATTAAGTTTAAGGTACCTTCTTGGAAGTTGGGCCCAAGATTTAGTGGTCCATATAAGATCACTGCCATTGTTAACCCTGTAGCCTTCCGTCTTGAACTTCCTCAGGCTTTGAAAATTCATAATGTATTTCATAAGTCGTCCTCCTTGCCTCCCGCTCCTGTCATGGTGGACGGTAATTTAGAATTTCAAATCAGCAGGATTGTAGACTCCGAGTTCTCCGTGGATCCCTCCAGTATCTCGTCCACTGGAGGGGTTACGGACCAGAGGAAAGGATGTGGGTTCCAGCGGCCGATGTTAATGCGAATCGTCTGGTGAAGGCCTTTCACAGAGCCCATCCTGATCAGGTCGGTCCTGGGTGCCCGGAGGTCACCCGTAGAAGGGGGGGGGGGCTTACTGTCACGGTCCCTCAGGTGACTGATGTCAGGATCTAGGAGACTGGTTGAGTGTGGAGGAATCTTACTGCCTCCTTGATTTCTCTTGATTCAGTGTTGATAGAGTTAAAGGGTTTCTGTCACCCCACAAAACTCTTTTTTTTTTTTTTGGATAGTTAGATTCCTCATAGCGCGATATAGGAGAATATAATAGTCTTACTTACTTTCATGCGGCCGATTCTTTATAAAACGAACTTTTATAATATGTAAATGAGGGCTCTACCAGCAAGTAGGGCGTCTACTTGCTGGTAGCCGCAGCAGAAAACCGCCCCCTCGCCGTGTTGATTGACAGGGCCAGCCGTGATCTCCTCCTCCGGCCGGCCCTGTCAGTAATTCAAAAATCGCGCGCCTCTGGTCATTCGGCGCAGGCGCTCTGAGATGAGGAGGCTCGTCTCCTCAGCACTCCCTTAGTGCGCCTGCGCCGATGACATCACCGAAAGAGAAGACGTCATCGGCGCAAGCGCACTGAGCCCTCATTTACATATTATAAAAGTTCGTTTTATAAAGAATCGGCCGCATGAAAGTAAGTAAGACTATTATATTCTCCTATATCGCGCTATGAGGAATCTAACTATCCAAAAAAAAAATATGAGTTTTGTGGGGTGACAGAAACCCTTTAATGACCACTTCCCTTTTCTCAGCTGTTGCTCAGGGGTCATCACTTCTAGCCTTTATAGTCTGACCCCACCCTTCTGACTATGCGGTAGATAGCTTCATTTGGGTTTGGATGAGCTGGTGTGAGGTCGTCTCTGGTGTTCCTGCTCTTCCATCCATTTACTGTTCCCCTTCCCTCCTGTGTTCAGTGTGGAGTTTTCCCCCCACACTGATCGTGACATTATCTACCGCCATTTCATTCAGGTCAGTGCAGCTATGGATCCTATGTTTGCACTGGTCGAACAGCTGCAGGGACTGTCATTGGAGGTATCTGACCTCTGCGCGACGGACTCACTGAGACTTTGTCACGGCCCCTCAGGTGACTGAAGTCTGGAGATGTAGGACACTGGCTGAGCGTGGAGGAATCTTGCTGCCTCCTTGATTTCTCTTGAGTCAGTGTTGATAGGGTTAATGACCACTTCCCTTTTCTCAGCTGTTGCTCAGTGGTCATCACTTCTGCCCTTTATAGTCTGACCCCACCCTTCTGACTATGCGGTAGATAGCTTCATTTGGGTTTGGCTGAGCTAGTGTGAGGTTTTCTCTGGTGTTCCTGCTCTTCCATCTCTACAGAAGTTGTGTTGCGTTTGTTATATTCCCTGTTTTTTTGTATCTGGGCCTGAGACAGAGACTTCCATTCGTCCATCTGGGGAGGAATGGGTTGTCTCTGGTCCTAACTTTATTCCAGGGCCTTATAGGAAAATTAGGGCCTAGGTATCCTGCATATGAATATTCCTACCTTCAAGGTCTATTCATATTGATAGGTAGTTAGGGCCCTGATTAGGGTTGTTTAGGAGGTGTCCTGTTTCTTCCCTAGTTTCCAGGCCCATTTTCTGTTCCCCTTCGCTCCTGTGTTCAGTGTGGAGTTTTCCCCCCACACTGATCGTGACATTATCTACCGCCATAAAAACCGCCATTTCGTTCAGGTCAGTGCAGCTATGGATCCTATGTTTGCACTGGTCGAACAGCTGCAGGGACTGTCATTGGAGGTATCTGACCTCTGTGCGACGGATTCAGAGACGACAGGCGGCTGGTTCCGATGGTGGGTACCAGGCGTGCCCTGAACCCAAGGTTGCACTCCTGGACAGATTTTTTTGGGGTAGTGACAATTTCATTTGGTTCAGGGAATCGTGTAAGTTGTACTTTCAGCTGCATCCATACTCTTCTGGGGATGAGTGTCAACATGTAGGTATGATCATTTCTTTGCTTGAAGATGACGCCCAGTCGTGGGCTTTTTCTCTGCCGACCGAGTTACCGTTCCTCGCGTTTGTTTGTGTTTGTTATATTCCCTGTTGTTTGTATCTGGGCCTGAGACAGAGACTTCCATTCGTCCATCTGGGGAGGAATGGGTTGTCTCTGGTCCTAACTTTATTCCAGGGCCCTATTTGGAAATTAGGGCCTAGGTATCCTGTATATGAATATTCCTACCTTCAAGGTAATTTCATATTGATAGGTAGTTAGAGCCCTGATTAGGGTTGTTTAGGAGGTGTCCTGTTTCTTCCCTAGTTTCCAGGCCCAATTACTGTTCCTCTTCCCTCCTGCGTTTAATGTGGAGTTTCCCCCCCACACTGATCCTGACAGACCTCTTCAGGAAAACCATTTGTTGGCGGTGCCTACAATGTTAAGCCTCGGCCTTATGGCTCCAGATACCAGACGAGTGAAAGGAAACCGCGGCACTCCATGTCTTAAAAAAAAACTGCTGTGTTTTATTCCTCACCAAACAAGCAATGTTTCGACTTTAAAAGTCTTTTTCAAGCTCAGTGTAACATGACAATGTGAGACATATTTGCAAGGGAAACGAAATGAAAGGTCCAGCTTCTAAAATATAAACTTTTATTCCAAGCGGTAAAATTTCCATACACAGGAGAAACATTACACGGTCTACGCGTTTCGGACGTAACAATTATGGTCCTTACTCATGACAAATGTACCTTAAAATCCCACTCCATAAAAACCCACATTCGACCAATCCAAACCAAGGGACGGGTCATGTGGTTTATCTGGGTTGGGGACTAAAAAGGTCAAATACAATTCCCATCACAAATTAACCCTATACGTGCAAACAAAAAAAGAAAGAAAAATCCCAAAACTCATACATAAATAGATAATAATCAGTAGATAAAATAAGTAACACAGCAGAGCAGTATATCTATCACTAGTATTGTAAGATTAAATCATGTTTTTTATTCGGGCCCATGGGAAAACAAGTTCCCAGTTCATACATCCGAAAAGCCTCTCGGCTGAGAAGCTTTTTCCTATGATCTCCGCCTCTAACAGGTGTGTTAACTATTTCTATTCCCTGAACAATCAGATTGGACGTGCTGCCTTGATGTACTACAGCAAAATGTGTACTTGCTGCAGACACATTCCGCGTTTTATGATGCGGTATGTCAGATATATGTTTTCGTATACTCTTGTTTTATATATGAGTAGAGTTGAACGGACACCTGGATGTTCGGGTTCGACCGAACTTCACAAAAAAGTTTGAGTTTGGGACCTGAACTTGACCCCGAACCCTATTGAAGTCAAAGGAACCCGAACTTTTGAGCACTAAAATGGCTCTAAAAATGTCATGGAAAGGGCTAGAGGGCTGCAAATGGCAGCAAAATGTGGTTAAGAGCATGACAAGTGCTCTGCAAAGAAATGTGGATAGGGAAAGACTTTAAATAACATAAAAAGCGTAAAAATAAAAAAATTATTATCTTGATCTAGGAGGACGAGGTCCATATGGAGTAGGAGGTTGAGAAGGCAGTGGATGTGTAGGTGGAAGCAGCGGTGGATGAGGAGGAGGTAGCCTACACTGCTTTTTGGTTTTAAATTTATTTTTATTTTTGTAAATTAGGGTACACCCCAAAACATTGGGAAATATAACCTGTGATAACCCCCTCCAGTCGTGCTAAACACGGGTTCAGGCAATACACTGGCTGCAGGGCAGGCCAGCACCCCCAAGGCGTAAAGGGCAAACTCAGGCCATGTGCCCAATTTGGAGACCCAGAAGTTGCAGGAGGCAGACCCATCATTCAGTTCGTGTAGGCGTGTGCACACATACTTCCCCACCATGTCGCACGTCCCCGTGATGTTCACGATCCAATTGGATATCTGCTCTATCAACATTCAATGTTCTTTTCTGCGCCTACCATGTTGATCACGGTTAGCGGCGAATCAGGGTTCCACGCCGGAGAGGGAGCGTGAGAAAGAGAGACCACATCCAAGGGAGATCAATGGATGAAATTTAATTGTAATCGAGCGGAAATGTGGGAGAAGCTATTAAAACAGAAGAATTGAAGGAAAGGAGGGGGCACGCAGAAATTACCCACTCCCGACTTGGGGAGGTAGTGACGATAAATAACAATACAGGACTCTTAAGATGCCCTGCTATTGGAATAATTAATAAAAAAATATAGGGAATGTCACTGGGGTATTTTGGATTTGGAAACGTTAGACAGGAAAGGCCCTGCTGCCGCTTTGTTGACTCTAGATAACTTCTGCCTGATTGCACGTCCCCGATCCGTTTGGATATCTTCTCTATCAACTTTCGATGTTCTTTTCTAAGCCTACCATGTTGATCACGGTTATCTGCGAATAAGGGTTCCACGCCGGAGAGGGAGCGTGAGAAAGGGATACCACATCCAAGGGAGGTCAATGGCTGCAATGTGATCCAGCTGAAATGTGGGACGTTATTAAAGCAGAAGGATCGAATGAAAGGGCCAATTAAAGACGAATTTTACAAATTTCATTCCCTGTCACCTATGCAGAGCAGGGGTTTTTCATCGCCAGAAATGGGTTAATGTCACCCACCAATGGAACAGATGATTTTAAAAAATTTCGGTCCCTGTCACCTATGCAGAGCAGGGGTTTATTCACGGCAAAATGTCACCCAAGAATGTAACAGAAAAATGTGTAAAATTTATTAACCTGTCTACTAGGTAGAGCAGGGGTATATCACAGCCAAAAATTTGTGAATTTCATTCAAATATGTAACAGACAAATTCATGATTTTTTTTTTTTACCTGTCTACTAGGTATAGCAGTGGTATATCGCACCCAAAAATTGGTGACTTTCACCAGAAAATGTAACAGACAAATTAGTGAAATTACATAAAATAAAACGTACAAATTAAAAAAAATAAACTTGATTTATGAGGTGGAGGTCCATATAGAGTAGGAGTTTGAGGAGGCGGTGGACGTAGCGGTGTAGGTGGAAGCGGTGGTGGAGGACTAGGTAGCCAACACTGGTTTTAGGTTTTAATTATTATTATTTTTTTAAATTAGGGTACACTCCAAAAGAGTGGGAAATATCCAAAATACAACAATGAGCAATTGCGCTGTAGTATAACAATGGCTGGTTAAGGCCGGTATACATGTCTATTCTGCACAAGGTACGGACAAGTCTTTTTTGGATCCATACCTGGTTCATTTTAATGAACGTGAGCTTGTCCACATTGGCTGTGGACAGGCGACTGCGCATGTCTGTGATGACGCCCCCTGCCGTGCTAAACACACGTTCAGATAATACACTGGCTGCAGGGCAGGCCAGCACCTCCAAGGCGTAAAGGGCAAGCTCAGGCCATGTGCCCAATTTGGAGACCCATAAGTTGAAGGGGGCAGAACCGTCATTCAGTACGTGTAAACGTGTGCACACATACTGCTCCACCATGTTGCTGAAATGCTGCCTCCTGCTAAGACGTTCCATATCAGCTGGTGGTGCTGGTTGTTGTGGCGTGCTGACAAAGCTTTTCCACATTTCGGCCATGCTAACCCTGCCTTCTGAGGTGCTGGTGGTGCCCCAGCTGCGTTGGTGACCTCTTCCTCCTCCTTTGCCGTCGCCTTGTGCTTCCACTGTGCCCCCGCTGTCAGGTGGGAATGCCACCAGCAGCGCGTCTACCAGCGTGCTCTTGTACTCGCGCATATTAAGATCACGCTCCAGTGAGGGAATTAAGGATGGTACGTTGTCCTTGTAACGGGGATCCAGCAGTGTAGCCACCCAGTAATCAGCACAAGTTAGAATGTGGACAACTCACGGTCGTTGCGGAGACATTGCAGCATGTAATCGCTCATGTGTGCCAGGCTGCCCAGAGGCAACGAAAAGCTGTCCTCTGTGGGAGGTGTATCGTCTGTGTCCTCTGTATCCCCTCAGAAATGCAAAGATCCGCAGCACTCGTCAGTGTAGTAAATCCAAAGTGGTTTATTTAAACAAACAGCATGGTGATGCGACGTTTCGACCTTCCCAGGTCTTTCTCATCACCATGCTGTTTGTTTAAATAAACCACTTTGGATTTACTACACTGACGAGTGCTGCAGATCTTTGCATTTCTGTTTGGACGTCGGGATCATGAGCCAGGGTCCCCATCTGCGTGCACCATCATTACCCTAAAGGTATCTCTTAATGGCTTCTCCCTAATGCGGGACAGTAGTGCTGCCAAACTTTCATGTATACTCTGTATCCCCTCAGCCACGCACCAGTAATGGCCATAAGCTGGTTTGGGTGCCACCCTGCTGTGAACACGATTCCTCCTCCTCCTCCTCCTTCACCTCGTCATCCTCGCGAACTGTGCCCTGGCTGGACAATTGTGTACCTGGCGTTTGTGGGTGCACCCTTGGAGCCACTTGTGAATGACTGGCCGGAAACCTTATGAAATGATCCCTCTTCCTCCTCCTCCTCCTCCTGTGCCGCATCCTCTTTCATCATCGCCAGCAGCGTTTTTTCAAGGAGGCATAGAAGTGGGATAGTAACGCTGAGAACGGCGTTATTGGCACTGGCCATGTTGGTGGAGTACTCGAAACAGCGCAACAAGGAACACAGGTCTCGCATGGAGGCTCAAGTCATTGGTGGTGAAGTGGTGCTGTTCCGCAGATGAAACTTCACAATCGCCTGCTGCTGCTCGCACAGTCTGGCCAGCATGTGCAAGGTGGAGTTCCACCTTGTGGGCACGTCGCATATGAGGCGTGAGCGGGAAGGCCAAAGTTACGCTGCAGCACTGACAGGCGAGCAGCAGCAGGGTGAGAACGCTGAAAGCGCGCACAAACGGCCCGCACTTTATGCAGCAGCTCTGACATATCGGGGTAATTTTTAAAGAACCTCTGCACCACCAAATTCGGCACATGCGCCAGGCAAGGGATGTGCCTCAAACTGTCTAGTCCCAGAGCTGCTACGAGATTTCGCCCATTATCGCACACCACTAGGCCGGGTTTGAGGTTCACTGGCACCAACCACTCATCGGCCTGTTGTGCAAGGCCCATCCACAGCTCCTGCGCGGTGTGGGGTTTGTCCCCCAAACAGATAAGTTTTAAAACTGCCTGCTGTCCTTTACCCCTGACTGTGCTAAAGTTGGTGGTGAAGGTGTTGACCGGATGAGGAGCCGGTTAAGGATGAGGAAGCGGAGTAGGAGGAGAAAGCTACAGGAGGCAAACTGAAGCCCCTTGCAATCCTCGGTGGTGGAAGGACATGCGCCAAACTGCTATCCGCCTCAGGCCCAGCCGCCACTGCATTTACCCAGTGTGCTGTTAGGGAGATATAACGTCCCTAACCGTGCTTACTGGTCCACGTATCCGTAGTTAGGTGGACCTTGCCACAGATGGCTTTGCGCAGTGCACACCTGATTTTGTCCCCTACTTGGTTGTGCAGGGAAGGGATGGCATGCCTGGAAAAGTAGTGGCGGCTGGTCACGACGTACTGTGGGACAGCCACCGCCATAAGGCTTTTAAAACTCTCCGTCTCCACCAGACGGAATGACAGCATTTCAAAGGACAGTAATTTTGAAATGCTGGCATTCAGGGCCAGGGATCGCACGTGGGTAGGGGGGTACTTCCTCTTCCGCTCCAGTGTTTGGGAGATGGAGAGCTGAACGCTTCCGTGGGACATTGTGGAGATGCTTGGTTACCCAGGTGTTGGTGTTGCTGGCAGATCCTCTGTTTGCGGGGTGTCAGGTGGCACTGTCACTCCAGAGGTGGATGAAGAGGCTGAGACTGCAGCAGAAGAGGAAGCAGGAGGAGCCAGAGACCTTTCTTGGTTTTTGAGGTGTCTACTCCACTGCAGCTTGTGGTCATGCAGGTTGTGCTCAGGTTGAGAACATTTATGACTCGCTTCAGGCTCTGATTGCACAGCGTGCAAACCACTCGTGTCTTGTCGTCAGCACATTGTCTGAAGACCTGCCACGCCAGGGAACTCCTTGGAGCTGGCTTTGGTGTGCTCATAGAAACAGAATGTGTCGGCAGATAAGAACCATTTGGCCCATCTAGTCTGCCCAATATACTGAATACTATGAATAGCCCCTGGCCCTATCTTATATGAAGGATGGCCTTATGCCTATCCCATGCATGCTTAAACTCCTTCACTGTATTTGCAGCTACCACTTCTGCAGGAAGGCTATTCCATGCATCCACTACTCTCTCAGTAAAGTATTACTTCCTGATATTACTTTTAAACCTTTGCCCCTCTAATTTAAAACTATGTCCTCTTGTAGCAGTTTTTCTTCTTTTAAATATTCTCTCCTCTTTTACCTTGTTGATTCCCCTTATGTATTTAAATGTTTCTATCATATCCCCTCTGTCTCGTCTTTCTTCCAAGCTATACATGTTAAGGTCCTTTAATCTTTCCTGGTAAGTTTTATCCTGCAATCCATGTACTAGTTTAGTAGCTCTTCTCTGAACTCTCTCCAAAGTATCAATATCCTTCTGGAGATATGGTCTCCAGTACTGCGCACAATACTCCAAATGAGGTCTCACTAGTGCTCTGTAGAGCGGCATGAGCACCTCCCTCTTTATACTGGTAATTCCTCTCCCTATACACCCAAGCATTCTGCTAGCATTTCCTGCTGCTCTATGACATTGTCTGCCTACGTTTAAGTCTTCTGAAATAATGACCCCTAAATCCCTTTCCTCAGATACTGAGGTTAGGACTGTATCACTGATTTTATATTCTGCTCTTGGGTTTTTACGCCCCAGGTGCATTATTTTGCACTTATCAACATTAAATTTTAGTTGCCAGATTTTTGACCATTCCTCTAGTTTTCCTAAATCCTTTTCCATTTGGTGTATCCCTCCAGGAACATCAACCCTGTTACAAATCTTTGTGTCATCAGCAAAAAGACACACCTTACCATAGAGGCCTTCTGCAATTTCGCTGATAAAGATATTAAACAATATGGGTCCCAGAACAGATCCCTGAGGTACCCCACTGGTAGCAAGACCATGGTCTGAATATACTCCATTGACTACAACCCTCTGTTGTCTGTCCCTCAGCCACTGCCTAATCCATTCAACAATATGGGAGTCCAAGCCCAAAGACTGCAATTTATTGATAAGCCTTCTATGTGGGACAGTATCAAAAGCCTTACTAAAGTCTAGATAAGCGATGTCTACTGCCCCTTCTGCCATCTATTATTTTAGTCACCCAATCAAAAAATCAATAAGATTAGTTTGACATGATCTCCCTGAAGTAAACCCATGCTGTTTTTTATCTTTCAATCCATGGGATTTTAGATGTTCCACAATCCTCTCCTTAAGTATGGTTTCCATTAATTTCCCCACTATTGATGTCAGGCTCACTGGCCTATAGTTGCCCGATTCCTCCCTACTACCTTTCTTGTGAATGGGCACAACATTTGCTAATTTCCAATCTTCTGGGACGACTCCTGTTGCCAGTGATTGGTTAAATAAATCTATTAATGGTTTTGCTAGTTCACCGCTGAGCTCTTTTAATAGCTTTGGGTGTATCCCATCAGGCCCCTGTGACTTATTTGTATTAATTTTAGACAGCTGACTTAGAACCTCTTCCTCTGTAAAGACACATGCATTAAAAGATTCATTAGTCTTCTTTCCTAACTGAGGTCCGTTTCCTTCATTTTCCTTTGTAAAAACTGAACAGAAGTATTCATTGAGGCAGTCAGCTAGTTCTTTATCTTCTTCCATATACCTTCCTTCTTTTGTTTTTAATTTTGAAATTCCTTGTTTTAGTTTCCTTTTTTTATTTATGTATCTGAAGAATGCCTTATTGCCTTTTTTCCCTGACTGAGCTAATTTCTCTTCTGCCTGTGCTTTAGAAGCTCTTATAACTTGTTTGGCCTCTCTCTGCCTAATCTTATAAATTTGCCTGTCATCCTCGTTTAGTTTTTTTTTTATAATTCCTAAATGCTATCTTTTTGTTTATAATGATTTTGGCCACTTCTGCTGAGTACCACAGTGGTCTCTTCCTTTTTTTGCTTTTAGTGACAAGCCGAATGCAATTTTCTGTTGCCTTCAATAGTGCCACTTTTAAGTAGTCCCATTTCTCCTGGACTCCAATGAAACTGTTCCAATCTGATAGGGACTCGTATACCACTAATCTAATTTTAGAAAAGTCAGTTTTTCTAAAATCTAAAACTTGTTTTTGTGTGGTGTGACTCAGTCACTGTACTTATAGTAAACCACACTGACTGGTGATCACTAGATCCCAAGCTTTCCGCTAGAGTAATATCAGATACCAAATTCCCATTTGTGAATACTAAATCTAAAATGGCCTCCTTCCGGGTTGGCTCCTCAACTACTTGCTGTAGAGATAATCCCAGTAGGGAATTTAGAATATCTGTACTCCTGGCAGAACTAGCTATTTTGGTTTTCCAGTTTACATCAGGAAGATTGAAGTCTCCCATAATGATAACTTCCCCCTTCAATGTCATTTTAGCTATTTCCTCAACTAGTAGATCATCTAATTCTTTGACTTGACTAGGTGGTCTATATATCACACCTACACGAGTTACCTTATGATTATCAAGCTGCAAGGTAACCCAAACTGACTCTAAATTGTTCTCGCTAACTTGTATCAAATTAGATTTTATTCTATCTTTCACATACAGGGCCACCCCCCATCCCCCCTGCTTGCTTTCTCTGTCTTTCCTGTATAGAAAGAACCCTGGTATTGTTATATCCCAGTCATTACTCCCATTGAACCACGTCCCAGTAACAGCCACTACATCTATATTCTCAGATGCCATTATAGCCTCAAGTTCATTGATCTTATTCCCTAAACTGGGAGCATTTGTAGACAAGAATCTGAGCTTGTCATTTCTTAACCTTTGTGCTACTGGCATCTTCTGGCATTGTTCCGGGGGGCATTCGGACTGCTGGATTATCACTCTTTTGCCCCCCTTTCCTAGTTTAAATGCTCCTTAGCAAATACTTGGAACTGTTCACCGAGGACATTCGTTCCCTTGAGAGAAAGATGCAAACCATCTTTCTTGTACAGTTCTTTTCCATTCCAACAAGAGCTAACATGAGACACAAAGCCAAACCCTTGGTTCAGACACCATTCACCAAGCCATAAGTTGATTTCCTTAATGCGAATCTTCCTGTCATGCTGAAGGTTATGCACAGGCAAAACTGCAGAGAATGAAACAGTTGATGCAACTTCCCGTATATCCTTTCCAAGTGTGTGAAAAGCTTCTTTCACCTTTAAAACCTCATTGCAAGCCAGATCATTTGTCCCAAGATGGACAATAACATCCACCTCCCTTTCCTGCTTTGCTTGCTGATTTTTCCAAGTGCTGATTTTATAAGTGCATTGGAGATATTCAGGAGACTAACTTAGTCTAACTCAGAGCTTTTCCACTGTAGCAGAACTTCAGTGGTGTTTCTGTTGGATACTCAGACACTGTGTTTCAAAACAGTGCTGATTTTATAAGTGCATTGGAGATATTCAGGAGATACTCAGGAGGTAATCTGGAGGTGGATACAATTTAAACAAGTAAGATTTGTTTGTTTAAAATCTTTCCCCTCTTTACAATGGCAGACCTGGTTCTGTGCAGGAATTGTTGTGCTTTTATTTCAGGTTCCACTCTTCGGCGGTTTGGATACTGTCTGATCTGTAGACAGCTCTCCATAATGCAGCAGGAAATAGCCTTTTTGAAATATGAGATTTGTAAATTAACCGTTAAACAAACTCAGGCTGAGAACGTTGCAATGCCACTGCCACAGAGGCCCCCTAGAAATGGAAGATGGGTTACTGCAGGTTCTGGTAGACTGAGAGTTGTGGATAGAAGACATGTCCCACAGTCTGTGGCTCTCCATAATTCATTTGCAGCACTTTCAGAGTGCAAGAGCAACATGGAGGTCCCTTGCTGCGGTGGGCAGTAGCAGGCGTACTGTCTAGGGGACGGCCGCTCCGCTTTTGCACCCTGCTCCCTCTTTTGCTGTGCTGGTGGCTCTGTGCGACCACCGCCTCTTCCTCCGAACTACACAGGTCACTCGCATGACCTTCATTCCATGTGGTGTCGAGGACCTCATCGTCCTCAGCATCATCTTCCACCCAGTCTTCACCCCTGCCCTCCTTGTCGGTCTGCACACTTTCGAAAGCCACAGTAGTTGGCACCAGTGTTTTGTCATCATCCGAGATGTGCTGCGGTGGTCCTCCCATGTACTCATCTTGAATCATAAGTGGTTGGGCATCAGTGCACTCAATCTCTTCCACTTCTGGGGCAGGGCTAGACGGATGGCCCTGGGAAACCCTGCTAACAGAGTCATCAAAAAGCAGAAGAGACTGCTGCATGACTTGGGGCTCAGACTGCTTGGCTGATTTGCAAGGGGGTGAGGTGAAAGACTGATGGACATCGGCTGCAGGTGCCAACTCTGATCTTTCAGCAGGAAACTGGGTGGGAGACAATGTAAAGGAACTGGAACCACTGTCAGCAACCCAATCTACTATCGCCGGTACTTGTTCTGGCCTCACCATTCGTAGAGCTGCATTAGGCCCGACCAAATACCGCTGAAGGTTCTGTCGCCTACTCGCACCTGAGGAAGGTGTTTCACTTGTGCGTGTAGCTGGCACAGATCGACCACATCCTCTCCCTGCAACAGGAGCTCCACCAGCAGCACCACGACAGGGGCCACGTCCCTTACTTGACGCTCTCCTTATTTCTCAAATTTAGGATCTTGCCCAAAATGGGTGTTTTTTTTTAATAGCAGAATAGAACAACAGTATCTAAAGGGTGTAATCTCACAATGACAGATGCAGCAAAGGCTGCAAAATTATGTTTTTTGCCCAAAATAGGTGTTTTTTTTATAGCAGAATAGCACAGCAGTGTCTAAAGTGTGTATCTCACACTGACAGATGCAGACAAGGCCGCAAATTAAGTATTTTGCCCAAAATGGGTGTTTTTTGAATAACTGAATATGACAGCAGTATATAACGCTTGAATTTCACACGTACAGATGCAGCAATGTCTGTAAAATTGAGTATTTTGCCCAAAAAGGGTGTTTTTTAAAACCCAGAAAATTATAGCTGTATATCTAGCTTAAATTGCACACTGACTAATGCGGCAGAGGCCCCAGATGGAGGGTATTGCAAAAAATGGGTGTTTTTTTAAAACCCAGAAAATTATTGAAGTATTTCAAGCTTGTTTTTAACAATCACAGATGCAGCAAAGGCTGCAATATTAAGTACTTTGCCCAAAATTTTTTTTTTTTTTAATAACAGACTATGACAGCAGCATATAACGCTTGAAATACACACTTACATATGCAGCAAGGGCTGTAAAATTATGTATTTTGCCCAAAAAGGGTGTTTTTTTTAATACCGGAATAGCACAGCAGTATCTAAAGCATGTATCTCACACTGACAGATGTAGACAAGGCCGCAAATTAAGTATTTTGCCCAAGAAGGGTGTTTTTTAATAACAGAATATGACAGCAGTATATAACACTTGAATTTCACACGTACAGATGCAGCAAGGGCTGTACAATTGAGTATTTTGCCCAAAAAGAGTGTTTTTTAAAACCCAGAAAATTATAGCTGTATTTCTAGCTTAAATTGCACACTGACTAATGCGTCAGAGGCCCAAGATTGAGGGTATTGCCAAAAATGGGTGTTTTTTAAAACCCAGAAAATTATTGAAGTATTTCAAGCTTGTTTTTAACAATAACAGATGCAGCAAGGGCTGCAATATTAAGTACTTTGCCCAAAAAGGGTGTTTTTTTTTAAATAACAGAATATGACAGCAGTATATAACGTTTGAATTTCACACGTACAGATGCAGCAATGGCTGTAAAATTGAATATTTTGCCCAAAAAGGGTGTTTTTTAAAACCCAGAAAATTATAGCTGTATTTCTAGCTTAAATTGCACACTGACAAATGCTGCAAAGGCACCAGATGTAGGATATTGCCAAAAATGGGTGTTTTTTAAAACCCAGTTATTATTGCAGTATTTGAAGCTTGGATTTGAATGTCACAAAAGCACATATGCTGTGCTGGTGCACTGAGCTTGCATAAAATGACCGCCGCCACCCACCTAACTAACAGACGGCTAAAAGTTCTTTTTCTGTGTCACTGTGCTCAGGGCAAGTAGATTGTGCACTGCACCCACAAAACTAAATCTAGGTAGATCGCTGAGTTAACAAGCACTTCTGATTAAAGATTCTTTCCTATTCTCTCCCTCACAGTAGCATCCTCCTCTCTCTACACTAGTAACAGCAGAGTGACGTGCAGCACTACGTGACTCCAGCTTATATAGAGGCTGGGTCACATGCTACACTGGCCAATCACAGCCATGCCATTAGTAGGCATGGCTCTGATGGCTTCTAAGGGCACAGAGTTAAATGCTTGTTGATTGGCTGCTCTGCAGCCTTTCAAAAAGCGCCATAAAATAGCTGAACACCGAACCCGAACTTTTACTGAAATGTTCGGGTTCGGGGTCCAAAAATCCTAAAGTTTTACTGAAATGTTCGGGTTCGCTCAATCCTATATATTGGATTTTTCTTTCTTTTTTTGTTTGCACGTATAGGTTTAATTTTTGATGGGAATTGTGTTTGACCTCTTTATTCCCCACCCCAGATAAACCACGTGACCCGTTCCTTGGTTTGGATTGGTCGAATGTGGATTTTTATGGAGTGAGATTTTAAGGTGCATTTGTCATGAGTAAGGACCGTAATCGTTTACTGCTTGGAATAAAAGTTTATATTTTAGAAGCTGGATCTTTCATCTCGTTTTCCCTTTCCCAAGTTGTAAGTCATAGGATTTAATTGAGAAGAATGACCAGTCCCCTGATAGACAATCCACTTTATTATAGGCTTTAACTAGTATCTAAGAGACATGACACCAGAAAACCCACGTGATTAGGACTAGTAACGTGAAGGTTGCTAGAGAGACGGAACGCTGTTGAAGTGGCAAAATGTAGATTGACTTCAGAGGACATGCACACTGGGCATCAGTCACGAACAGTAGGCGGACTTGCACAATACAGAGCAAGCGCTAGATAATATGCCCGCTTGTGAGGACATGCACAGTACAAGGTGAAGACAGACTAGCGCTCTGAGAAGGCGCACGTGCACAGTTTGAACACAGGGACGTCTCGCGCATAGGTGACAGCATGGATCCGCCGGTGTTCTGTCAGAAAACCTTAAATCGTCAGAATCCCTTACCCTGACTGCCGGGGGTGTGCGCTTCCGTGCAGTACCACGGCACGGCGCCTCCGCACAAGCGCAGTACCAGGGCATGGGTAAGGTAAAATTACAGTGAGCGTTGACTCATGGATGCGCGACGCGCCCAACCGCGTGTGCACTCTCAGGGGTAAGGAGATCTGATGGTCTTTTGTCTTGTTAAATCTCCTTACCTTCACACTGCGCACGTGCGGATTGAAGCCAGCCAGCAATGAATATGAAGTGCGCTGTGTAGTGAGGGTAAGGAAATTTTACAATCTGCGCGTGAGCAGTGTGAGGGTAAGGAGATTTAACAAGACAAAAGACCGTCAGATCTCCTTACCCCTGAGAGCGCACGCCCTGGTACTGCGCTTGCGCGGAGGTGCAGCGCTATGGTACTGCGCTTGCGCAGAGGTGCACAGCTCGGAAGTCACGTGGGGTAAGGGAATCTGACGATTTAAGGTTTTCTGACAGAACACCGGCATGTCTCCTGCAGCATGTTTCTTTTATAGGTATGGTGAATCTTAAACGTACTTCACTGGTTTAATATTATTATGTCTGATGCACATTTCTGTACCACAGATTAAACTGGGTTGGATGTATAAGTGAAGAGGGAAGAGCCGACCCCTCTATCCAATAAGTCTCATATACAGTACAGACCAAAAGTTTGGACACATCTTCTCATTCAAAGAGTTTTCTTTATTTTCATGACTATGAAGGCATCAAAACTATGAATTAACACATGTGGAATTATATACATAACAAACAAGTGTGAAACAACTGAAAATATGTCATATTCTAGGTTCTTCAAAGTAGCCACCTTTTGCTTTGATTACTGCTTTGCACACTCTTGGCATTCTCTTGATGAGCTTCAAGAGGTAGTCCCCTGAAATGGTTTTCACTTCACAGGTGTGCCCTGTCAGGTTTAATAAGTGGGATTTCTTGCCTTATAAATGGGGTTGGGACCATCAGTTGTGTTGAGGAGAAGTCAGGTGGCCAACTTTACTTTAAGAAATGAAGGTCAGTCAGTCAGCCGAAAAATTGGGAAAACTTTGAAAGTAAGGGCTATTTGACCATGAAGGAGAGTGATGGGGTGCTGCGCCAGATGACCTGGCCTCCACAGTCACCGGACCTGGACCCAATCGAGATGGTTTGGGGTGAGCTGGACCGCAAAGTGAAGGCAAAAGGGCCAACAAGTGCTAAGCATCTCTGGGAACTCCTTCAAGACTGTTGGAAGACCATTTCAGGGGACTACCTCTTGAAGCTCATCAAGAGAATGCCAAGAGTGTGCAAAGCAGTAATCAAAGCAAAAGGTGGCTACTTTGAAGAACCTAGAATATGACATATTTTCAGTTGTTTCACACTTGTTTGTTATGTATATAATTCCACATGTGTTAATTCATAGTTTTGATGCCTTCATAGTCATGAAAATAAAGAAAACTCTTTGAATGAGAAGGTGTGTCCAAACTTTTGGTCTGTACTGTATATGTCTCAAATTGTCATGTTACACTGAGCTTGAAACGTCGCTTGTTTGGTGAGTAATAAAACAGCAAGTTTTTTTTTTAAGACATAGAGTGCTGCGGTTTGCTTTCACTCGTCTGAGCATGTATGGCTCCACTGTATCCAATATCTATAAGACTGACAAAGAAAACCGAGTACAGGACTGTGGATAGGAGATAAATATAAATTGTGGGAAAATACCTGTAACGTCACTTTTATAATAATAACTAGCAGAAGGACCCGGCTTCACACGGGTATATTTCATCTATTTCATTTAATGTTTGTGGGTGTCGTTAATAGATATCGACAGTATCCACTATAACAGTAACATCCACAGTGCCCCCCCTTTAACAGTGACCTCCACAGCAGCCTGCCACCTTAACAGTAACATCCACAACGCCCTCCCCTTCAACAGTGACATCCACAGCGGCCGCCCCTTTATTAGTGACCTCCACAGTACCCCATCTCGTTAACAGTGATTTCCACAATAACCCGCCCCCTTAACAGTGACCTCCACAGAACTCCGTTCCCTTAAAATGTGACCTCCAGAACACCCGCCCCCTTAACAGTGACCTCTACAGCAACCCGCCCCTTAACACTGACCTTCATAGCGGACCATCCCCTTAACTGACCTCCATCGTTCCCTGCCCCCTTAAAAGAGAACTCCACAGCACCCGCCCCTTTAACAGTGACCTCCACAGCATCCAGCCCCCTTAACAGTGACCTCCACAGCATTCCGCCCCTTTAACAGTAACATCCACAGTACCCCATTTCCTTAACAGGGATTTCCACAACACCCCGTCCCTTTAACAGTGGCCTCTACAGCAATCTGCCCCTTAACACTGACCTCCATAGCGGAGCATCCCCTTAACTGTGACCTCCACTGCAACTTGCCCCTAGGGTGGCCAAAAGCCTGGTTTTAGGCCAGCCTCTACAGCACCCCGCCCCTTAACACTGACCTCCATGGAGGACCGTCCCCTTAACTGTGACCTTCACCATTCCCTGTCCCCTTAAAAGAGACCTCTACATCGCTTGCCCTTTTAACAGTGACCTCCACAGCGGCCCCCCCTTTATTAGTGACCTTTACAGTACCCCGTCTCCTTAAGTTATTTCCACAACACCCCGCCCTCTTAACAGTGGCCTCTACTGCAATCTTCCCCTTAACACTGACCTCCATAGCGGACTATCCCCTTAACTGTGACCTCCACAGCAGCCTGCCCCTAGGGTGGCCAGAAGTCGTTTTAGACTGGACAGTCCGGCTTTCAGACTCCCTGTCCTCCATCCGGCGCAGGGCCTGGACGGACACAGGGATGTCCTTTTGAACAGCTCACTCTCAGATAGCAGCACTGTGCTGTCTGAGTGTGAGCTGCAGAGAGAAAGCCACCCTCCCTCCCACCCCTGCAGCTGACAGAAGTCTATTTTTACCTTCATTTTTTCAATCCCCCTTGGCTGCGGATTGGGAGGGGCGTGACCTAACCGAGTCAGGAGCGTGGCTTAGCAGGGCCTGGGGGCAGGGTTTTTAAGTCCGTCTATTGAGGGTGGCCTGAATGGCCACCCTACCTACCCCCTTAACTGTGACCTCCACAGCACTCCGCTCCCTTAACAGTGTCATTCACAGCACCCTACCCCTTTAAAGCTGACCTATAGCAGTGAAGAAAAATGGCTGGGTTGTTATGGAAACCTGGTGTAAAACTGTGTGTATGTGGAGACTAAGGGCCTGCGAGCTTCTATTGGCTGATAAGGGACATATGACTGTGTGTATGGCAGGCTTCTGTTGGCTAATGCATTTTCTGGGAATATCTTAGGAACGGTACGTGCTAGAGAGCTGAGACAGGTCTAAAACCTTCCCGGATACCTGATGTACCTATGTGCCAAATTTTGTGATTGTAAGAGCAACGGTGCAAATTCCTTTAGCGGACATACGCATATACACTCAGATTTATATATTAATCTTTATATAGCACATACAGTATATATATTCTTTATATAGTGCTTTACAATCAGAAGGTTCACATATAAACAAAATCATGCATTACATAGCATTAAACAAGTCAACAATTAAAAAGAAGAGAAAGGAGGACCTTGTTCGCATTCTATGAGGAGATACCCAGGAAACTGTGTAATACAGATCTTTAAAAATATGCATAATGGATCAATTATTCAGATGGGTGGTCTGGTAAGGAGGAAATGGGTTGTATAAGATCTCTTTAGCATACAGCGGTGCTTGAAAGTTTGTGAATCCTTCTGAATTTTCCATATTTTTGCATAAATATTACCTAAAACTATATCTGATATTCACCCACGTCCTAAAAGTAGGTAAAGGTAACCAAATCAAACAAATGAGCCACAAATATTAGACTTGGTTATTTGTCGATAAGTTTTGCACATTGGCTCAGAGGAATTTTACCCCATTCCTCCATACAAAACAGCTTCAACTTTGTTATGTTGGTGGGTTTCCTCCCATGTACTGGCACCATCTGACATCTTCCTTTCTCCAAACGTAATGCTTTTCATTTAACTCGTTAGTGACCATTATGTTAGAGAAGGAACCTAGCTGTCATGCGAGAGCCGAGCTCCTGGTCTCCGCTGTATGGGAGACCAGTGCAGTGCTTAGACTATGCCACGATAAAAAAGATGGTGGCCTCTTGGTGGTCACTAAGGGGTCAAACAAAAAAAAGTTCTATTTAGATTTTATCCGTCCACAAATAATTGTTCCAATAGCCTTCTGGCTTGTCCACTTGATCTTTAGCAAACTGCAGATAAGCAGACATTTTCTCTTTGGAGAGCCGTGGCTTTTTTCTTGCAGTCCTGCCATGCACATCATTGTTGTTCAGTGTCCTCCTAATAGTGGACTCATGAGCATTAACATTAGCTAATGTGAGAGGCCTTTAGTGGCTTAGAGGTTACCTTGGGTTCCTTTGTGACCTTGTGAACTATTACATAACTTGCTGTTGGTGTGATCTTTGTTGGTTGACCACTCCTGGGGGGGTAATAATGGTCTTGAATTTTCTCCTTTTGTACACAGTCTGTCTGACTGTGGATTGGTGGAGACCAAACTCTTTAGAGGTGATGAGCATCAGCAACTCTTCTTCTGAGGTCCTCAGAAATCTCCTTTGTTCATGCCTTGATAAACTTCCACAAACATATGTTGTGAAGGTCAGACTTTGGTCTTTCTCACAAGAACATTTTTGCAATTCGTAGATGTACTTCTATATCGAATATATGTATCTATTTATATACTGAAATCCTCTGCTGATGTATTTCCGTCAGTATATGAAATACGCAGCATGTCCTAGTTTTGTGCATATTTACTTCTAAATACAACCATTATAGTCTATAGGAGTGCATAAAAATTGCAGGAAGGAAGGAATATGCATTTAAATTCGGATTAATTGCTGAAGCAATACTGATGACAAGCTGGATGGTATATCATCCAGAATCTGTGCATATTCTTGTGTGAACGTGGCCTTTGATAGGTCCCTGTTCTTCAAATAAAACAGATGGTCCACTCACACTTGATTGTCATTCTATTTATTGGAAGCAGCTCATTCCTCCTTCAAATTATCTGCCACATAGGCCTCTTTCACACTTGCGTTGTCCGGATCCGTCGTGTACTCCATTTGCCGGAAGTGCCTGCCGGATGCGTAACACCGCAAGTGAACTGAAAGCATTTGAAGACGGATCCGTCTTCAAAATGCGTTCAGTGTTACTATGGCAGCCAGGACGCTATTAAAGTCCTGGTTGCCAAAGTAGTAGTGGGGAGCGGGGGAGCAGTATACTTACCGTCCGTGCGGCTCCCGGGGGCGCTCCCAGAATGACGTCAGAGCGCCCCATGCGCATGGATGACGTGATCCATGCGATCACGTCATCCATGCGCGTGGGGCGCCCTGACATCACTCTGAAGCGCCCCGGGAGCCACACGGACAGTAAGTATACTGCTTCCCCGCTCCCCACTACACTTTACCATGGCAAACAGGACTTTAGCGTCCTGGCAGCCATGGTAACCATTCAGAAAAAGCTAAACGTCGGATCTGGTAATGCACCGAAACGATGTTTAGCTTAAGGCCAGATCCGGATTAATGCCTTTCAATGGGCATTAATCCGGATCTGGCCTTGCGGCAAGTCTTCAGGATTTTGGCCGGAGCAAAAAGCGCAGCATGCTGCGGTATTTTCTCCGGCCAAAAAGCGTTCCGGTCCTGAACTGAAGACATCCTGAACGGATTTCTCTCCATTCAGAATGCATTGGGATAATCCTGATAAGGATTTTTCCGGCATAGAGCCCCGACGACGGAACTCTATGCCGGAACAGAACAACGCAAGTGTGAAAGAGCCCTAATAAAGGTTAACCAAACTTTTTCCACTCACAGAAGTGATATTGGATCATTTTCCTCAGCAAATAAATGAAGTGTAATATTTTACTCATTTGTTTGATTTAGTTATCTTTATCTACTTTTAGGAGTGGTGTGGACATCTGATGTATCTTTAGGTCAAATTTATGCAGAAATCTAGAACATTTTGAAGGATTCACAAACTTTCAAAGCATCAGTGTATGGATGGAAAACTGAAATGGATGCATGTTTTTAAAACAGACTCCATAGACTTCCAAGGATGTTTTACAGCTGCAGCATGAATAAAATTAGAGGAAAGCTTCAAAGGGTAACATCGACCCTGTGCATCCAAAAATATGTCAGTGTGATAGAGGCTTTACTTGGAAAATAGTGCCCATCTCATACCTAAAATTATACTGCTGATCCAGAGATTCATGGGGGTCTTCATAGAGGTGGCTTCTTCTGATATGAGAACGTTCAGGTCCTAAGAGCAGTCTACACTATGGGGGTCATTTGCTATCCAGAAATACGCCTATAGTAGATGTATTTCTGGCGCCGATTGCGGCACAAAGGTTATTTGCTCTGTAATCTGTGACTTTTCCCTGCTCACGCCAGGTCTAAAAAAGTGGGCGGAGAAGGGGACAGGCCGGCAGGCCCATATCATTCATTTGCTATGCTGTTTTAGGCGTAGAAGCTGTCTTACATTTAGGCTGGCGCTAGATACGCTGAAGTTATGTAGAGCATGGCGCCTCTTTATAACTTCAGCGTATCCACTGCCAGCTAAAGGAGTTCTTAAGACCGGTCTTAATAAAATTACTATATATATTTATATACTTTTTATTTTTGTGTGTGTGTGTTTCAGTTTAGGTTGGGTGCAAACTCTTTGTTTTCTGCTGTGAGTTCTTATGGCTTTAACTTAGCATTCCTCTGAGATCCTCCGAGCAGTAGATTAAATTAATTATCTGTCTCCTGCACCTCCTCTTGTGACTGAAGATTACTACCTGCAGCACATTCCACATCGGTCTCTGGCTCTTTTCTCTTTTTTCCTAAGACATAACAAAGGGCATAGTGTCTGCTTCTCTCTGCACAGATTGAGTGCGCGGTTGTGTGCTGCATAACAAAGAGATACAAAGCACACTTTGTGCTAGCAGGGTGCAATCTAATCCATATTTGGTTTAAGCATCAGTGTTGGCAAAACCCACTTGGCCTTCGCAGTGCATTGAGCCATTTTGATCACATCCCATCATGCAGTACTTCCATCGGGAAGTAACAATGGCCAGTGGATTTGCCAGCAGCCCTGCTGTTTTTCACATACGCGGTGAATGGCTGGATTAGAGGGGAATATTTCTGATGGTACGCAGCATGGGGAGAGGATTGGTTTGGGTCTCTTCGGAGATCAGAGCAGAAAAAAACGGTCTTCATAAGATGTGTGAGAAAGGAGAATTCTGAAGAAAATCCTACTTATACCCAGAAATATCTATAAAATCACTCAGTAGAGGAGAAAAATGCACAGATGTGCATAGTGTAGAGGGGCATAATGTAGGTCAAGTAAAGATGACAGATTCTTACTAATGGCTTAAATGGAAGCAGTGATGGTATAGATAGATGTGGTTACTGCTCTGTCCTGGTAGACTTGGTGCCCTTTGTATCTTCCATTTATAATGCAAATCACCATGTTATGCCAGATCCATCCACAACCGACACCAATGCCACCTCAAAAACAATCGTGAACCTACCAGTTATAGGCTGGTGACCATATGGAAAGGTCTTGTCCTGTCTTCTGCTTGGGTCCTCAGTCTTCTCATCCAGGTGTCCATGAATTCTACAACATCTCCATCAATCATATTACTGATTGTCTTTTTCTTCCTTTCTCTACCACTCTTGTCTTTTGTTTAAAGGGGATGTGCCATAAGTTTTATGCCCCTATCTGAGGGCAGCAGAAACTAGTGACAGATACCCTCAGCAAAACATTGGTTGCATTCTAGAACTGACCCTGCCAGTTGCTGAAATCAGTACCGAGCAGCTACAAGTGAGAGCCGTGAACTGTAGTCCACCCAATACAGTGCACAAGCTCAGGAGTCCTCATATTCACGAGCTCCCACCTCCCATACCCTTCACCCCCAATCCTCCCCCCGTCTACCAAAAATCTGATCAAGTAAGATTGAGTCCTACTGAAAACCTCCTACGAATAAATTAATTGATATGTTACTTTTAAAAGCGATTGTTGTCATTACAAACACCTATCCCCTATACACAGGATAGAGAAATGTCTAAAGGACCCGACGGAAACAATTAAGCAGGCGATTGTTGGGAAGGAAGCTTTCCTTCCTGACAATCGCCTGCTCGTCAGTGAAGAAGACACCAAATTATCATGCAACAATCCCCTCCACAGTATGGGGAGAAGCGATCGATAATGATAAACTCTATACATGATCATTGTTTGCCGGCAGCAGAGTGCTGTTTAGACTTGCTGCCGGCAAATGACGATTGAGGTGACCGCATGAAAGATGTGATTACCTGATGAACAAGCATTTTGCTCGTTCATAGGGTAATCGGCGGCCACCTTTACACCACTGGGGATTCGACCACTGGTCCCCCGCCGATCACGAGGACAAAAGTGTTCCCCCATTTAAATGGAGCAGCAGTTTTAACCTGTGCTTTGCTGCTCCATTCAGCTCTAAGGGACTGCTGGAGATAGCCTGATCACTTCTACTTCACCTATCTCTGACAGTCCCATTGCCTTGCATGACTGCTGTTTATATTCAGTAGGGGAATACAGAGCAACTAACGGTAATATCTATAATATTTTATAGTCTTTATCCATTAAGTGTTAGTTTAGAGGTTACTAGTCTATAGATGATTTCAGATCTATGTATTATCCCTCATTCAAAACTAGCAGAGATCCTCAGTCGTGTGTAATCCGTAGACCGGTAAATACAATGTGACCTCTCCACTTCAAACATTTCTCATGCAGAGATCAAATGCTGTGTTTTGTATATTGTTTTATACTCATTGTACTCCAATAGATAATCCCATCAAGGGCTTTGAGGGCAGCCTTGATTAGAACAAAGTGGAGAACTCATCTATTCCATCTATTGAATGTGAACCAGATCTGTCTCAAGTGGTTTTACTTTGTTTAAAAGTACAAAGAGATAATCAGCTGGGTACCTAGAACAGGTGCCCCCTACACCAGTCCCTGAAGAACGCAGAGTTCAATCTAAGAAGAAACTTAGTTCTCCAGAAAATTCTTAAGCATTTCATTATAGAAAAAAAAAAAAAAACAACAACATAAAAGCTCCTGTTTTTTTTCCAATTGCAACAAACAGAGTTGGATTTATTGACCCAAGGCCCTTGTTCGACTTGATAATTATTCCAGGTCCTGGCCAATGCAGCATTTTATATTGCAGATGCCTAATGCTACTTTGTAGTGAATGGGAATATTTAAGACTCCATTCATACAATGGAATATAGATTCTGGGGCTGTTTTTTTTCTTCCTACCACGGCTCTAGTTTAGTGCTTTTCTTGATATAAAGAGGCCATGTTTTTCTTCTCTGGTAACGCCCCCTGCTGCTTTCCCTTATGGCTGAAATTCTGCTTCACCATCTCCTGCATTCAGAGGTGGACTGCTATGCTCAGTAGCTTCCTTCTCCTATCATTGCCAGCAGAGTGATCTCATAGAGAAGCAGGTGAAGCGTTCCAGGACACCTTTCATTCATCTCTACTTCTAAAGTCATAGAAATATATAGCCTTATCTCTCTCTAGACAGTGCAGAAGGAAATTGGTCGGCAAAACATCCTATAGTGCTGTTTATTACTGGAACCCCTGAGCTTGTGTGAGAGATTATTTTCTAGGCAGGGGAGAAGCAGCTAACAAGAGCTTTGAAACTCCTGGGTGATGCAGGTGCCCACAGAGAGTGAAGATAACAGAACCTGCAGAGAGGTGAGTAAAACAAAAAAAAAGGGGGTGCAAATTTCACCGGAGAGTAGCATTGTTGCAATGATATAGTTAAAATAATGGTGTGCATTTTTAATTCATGAGATAGCTTTTAAGCTTTCCTGAAAAGACCTACCCTTTTGCTTAAAGGGCATCGGTGCGACATACTGTAGCTCTATGCCAACCGGTCAGAGACCCCATGACGACTCTGGCATCTCGATATGTTCTGTCAATCCTCTGAAATAATTCCTTTTTACAACATGCTGTGACGGGGGCCTCATGTCCAGCTTATTTCTCATCATAACGTGCTTGTGACAAGCATAACCTGGCGGCACATAGCCGACCCCCCCCCCCCCCCCTCCCCCATGGTAATACCAGAGAGAGCTAAAACCTACAACATCCTACCTGGATGATGTTCTCAGCAGAGCTAAGTTCTTTATCTTTGTGCACAAGTTTATAGCTCTCAGCCCCTCCTCTAAGGATATCCAGTGTGGAGAATGCATGTCTTATGAGTTAAACCACTCTAGTATGTGGTTTGGTGGTCATGTGCCACAGAAACTATGGCTTTGTATATGTTAAATAACTATCCCTAACTACTACATTATAAGGATAATAGACAGTAATATAATAATTAGAGGGGAATAACCAATTAGTGCTTAATTATGTAAAAATTGCCTTACAACACACCATGGAGATATACATATCAGGCGTATGTATGTAGATAAATAGAAAAAAAAAATACTAGGAATTTCAGGGGAAGAAAATCATAACCGAGATATGTATCCAAACTGTTCTATAATTGGCTGCATATGGATTTGTGACCTCTTGAAACTTTCTCCACTAACCAATCACAAGCAGCTTATTTCAATGTTATTTCCTGTTTCCTTGATCAAAAATCAGTAGTAACAATATAAGGCGCCAAAGATGTCATATAAGTCTAGAACTGCCTATAATTTGGGTCTGGTTGCACCCTTCTTCTAACCACACTAACCACTTTCCAAGGTCCCTTATTATTACATTCTCAGTCAGGAGCTTGGCCGTTCTTCATACAAATATGAATGCCAGTGTCCTGTGCAGCCGGCTTCTGCAGAATCGCTGGAATTTAAGAAGAGGTGTGGAGAATGCCAGAGACCGGAAATGGTTAAATGAAATGTGAAATCTTGCTGTGCAAAGAAAAATGGCGTCCAAAGCTACAATCTATTCCTCATCTTTCTAACAGGATTTTTATAACAGTCTCGTAGTATAAAGATCCTGACTGCGTGTTCTACAAGCACGAGCGCCAAGTCCGCCTTCTAATTAGACCACACATGAGGAGCACAACTGGGAAACCGTTTTTAGCATTCACAGAGATTTTGGGACATTCTATGGTATGGAGACAGTTTATGATTTACCTTTCACGTATATTATTGAATTATGAAGTTTTGGATATTTGCAAAATGTTTTTTCCTTAAAGGGGTTATCTCACTTCAGCAAGTGGCATTTATCATGTAGAGAAAGGGAATACAAGACACTTACTAATGTATTGTGATGTCCATATTGCTTCCTTTGTTGGCTGGATCATTTTCCCATGACCATTATACACTGCTTACATGCGCACCTCGTATCTGTGCTGCAATGCGATGGAAAAATGAATCCAGCCAGCAAAGGAGGCAATATGGCCAATCACAATACATTAGTAAGTGCCTTGTATTAACTTTCTCTACATGATAAATGCCATTTGCCAAAGTGAGTCTGTTATACAAAGGGATGCTTTAATACATATTTGTGTAGTTACATCATTTTGTGTTTAATTTTCATCCAGAACATATAACAGTATATGGGGCCGTCAAAAGAAGTCCCAACGTTTCAGTCAATAATGACCTTTGTCAAGAGATCTGGCCCATGTAGGAAGCGGGCTCTTCTGGATGCGGATGCCGGTTTTCGGCATGCCGCCCTTACATAGGTGGTAGATTGTAGCGACTCTACACCTATGTGTCACCAATCACGTCCCACCACAGTGTATAAATCATAAAAACTAGAAATCATCCCTCAACAATCAGGCCCCGGCACAGCTCCATCAAAATAAAATTTAAAAAAAAAAACTCTAGGTCTTGGGATGCAGCGGGTTGCAAAAATATTTTTGTTTTATCGTTTTTTATTGTGCAAAGTAGCAAAACAAAAAAAAGAAAAAACAAACAAAAAAAATACATATTTGGTGTCCAGGTAATCATACTGAGAACCCAGAGAACAGAGAATAAAGCTATCATATTAATGATCGTGAAGATGAGTTAATAAAAGTTAATAAATCAGTTGTGTGTACTCCAAAGTGGAGTACACATAACTGATTTTAAAAAATCTTGTGCTGCAAAAAAACAAAAAAACCATATGGGCTACATCAACAACCATATGGCTCTCTCTGCAACTGCCGTGCCCTCTGCACTTTGATTGACAAGCCCAGGCAGTGAAATCAACCACCCCACCTGGCCTGTCAATAAAAAAAAGTGCAGAGTGCAGTGGCAGAGAGAGCTGAGACTCCAAGTGTAATGACAAACGCCCCCGTTGCTCCTAGAGGCTAATTTGCATATATTAAAACATAATTTTGCTTAACAATGCGGGGCACATATGAACATGGGGCCAACACAGATGTCTTCAGCTGCCAAGTGCACATGTAACGGGTCAGCCAGTTTTATAGGTATAAATGTGCTGACAGATGACCTCTAAAGAAGGTTCTAGTCTCAGAAAACTAGCAAAAACTATCTCCAGAATTCTTTATTTTTTTGTACTGTCATTTTCCTTTAAATAGATGTGATATTGTAAAGGACTGCTGGGATTAGTCCCTGTACGGTCTTTAATCATCAGCCAAACGACAGTAGGTTTCTTTCAGTAAATATAAGTAAGGCTGTTTTGAATAGTGCCCATTCATCTGCCAGGTGCGGGCACACGGATAGTCTGAATACTCGCTAAATAAAAGCTACATGAAATGTCTCAGACACTGTGCAAGACAGTCTGTAATTTACTGTGATGAGTGAAACCACCATGGCTTGATCTATTCCAGTGCTAACAGTATGGAAGAACACACAATGGAAATAAATTGGGTCCGCACATTCCAAAGCCGCAAAAAGTGGGGTCAGGCAGAGTGCAATGGACCGGTGAGGTCCCATTAAAAATGGCGGCATAGCCAGGCTAAAAAATACATAAAAGGTTACAGTACGTGAAACAGCAGCAAAGCCTGAAGATCGGAAAAAAACTAATTGTACACATATAGCTGTATGTGATCAGATACTCAACTCTCTGCGACCCCTCTTGTAACCTCACAGACAGTACGTCTACAGGATCTGACTACACAGGGCTTGTAGTCTGTAAACATGCATAGGAGCTGTATACATAAAACGGTAAGATGATTACTTATCATGACTATTGGTAAAGTTGCTTCATTTTTTTATTTTTTATTAAGGATGCATTAGAACAAAAGAAAATGGTTGCAAGTCAGACATTAACCCATAGGTGCATAGCGGAGCTTCTGAGGGTCGCTGCGTGAATGCCCCCAGAAGTTTTTAAAGGGGTATTTCCATCCATAGGATATACAATATAGGATTGTTTCCCCCCCCCCCCCCAGGAGTGGAGCGAGCGCCATAACCGCTGGGTTGCCTTCTGTTTCATACAGCAGACACCTGCGGCTAATATCCGCGATCATCGGAAATGCCGTAACCGCGGACATTTTAGACACTCAGATGCCGTAGTCAAATGTGACTACGCTGTCTGAGAGGGGCAAAACCCTGAAGCGCGGGCTTCTGGGTAAGAAACGTCTCCCCTGGGTGGAGATCGGAGAAGGAATTCATTATAGTAATGAGCTTGAGCCAGTAATAGGCTTCCAGGCTTATTTCATGTACATTACAGTTCAGGCCAACAGGTGGCAGCACTGAACTGTAATATGGTGATTTTTATAAAGAATAATGGAGCAAATTCTATTATTTTATACAAATTGCAATCTGTTGATTACAGGTAGGGGTCAAATGGGGACAAAAAGTAAAAAGAAGTTTTTTAAAAAAAATAAAATAAAAATAATGGGCATTGCCATGTGAGAAAAATATATCATACCCGGTGAATGGAGTAAAAGCAAAAGAAAGAAAAAAAGTAAAATGGCATATTTGCATTTCCCTTCCCAAAAAAATTGAATAAAAAGTGATCAAAAAGTCATACACAAAAAATTAGCCCTCACACATCTCCATAGATATAACTATAAAAAAAGTTATGGCGGCCAGAATACGGCATTGACAATAAAAAAATATTTTAAAATTTTTTTTTTTTAGTATTAAAGCACAAAAAAATTATACACATGTGGTATCGCCGTAATCGTATTGACTTGGAGAATGAAGACCACAAGTCAGTTTTACCAATTAGTGAAGGCCGTAAAAACAAAAACACATAGAGCTGTGGCGGAATTGCGTTTTTTTTTTCAAATTGCAACTCTATTTGTAATTTTTTCCCAGCTTTCCACTACATTATATGCAATATTAAATGGAGGAATTAGAAAGTACAACTTGTTCCACAAAAAAAAACAAGCCCTCAAATGGCTCTGTGAACTGAAAATAAAAAAGTGATGGCTCCAGGAAGGAAGGGAACGAAAAACAACAATGCAAAAACGGGAAATCGCTTTATCAGGAAAGGGTAAAAAGTATCTAGATTACCCCAAACCCTACAAATAATATTATAGAAACAAAATGAAGAACCAATTATAATACTTAGAAAATTATAATTTGGTCTTTACTATTTTGCACAAAAATGATAAATACATGAAAAAAAAAAGTCCTTCCTCACAGTATGGCTACACGATCTTTACATTGTCATCATATACGTCTCATCTTCACAGTGCATTGTGTATGAGCTGGGCCATCTACAACAGGGTATGGGGTTCACTGTAGGGTAGGTAGGTGCTGCTAGTGCTACCAACTGTATCTGCTTCTGGGATGTCATAAACTGATCAGACGCAGGAGAGGGAAGTGTATTTACTTCCTCCTGGATGGCATGGGATCCAGATGAAGCTGTCTGTGAACATGTGCAATACTGGCAGGCTTGGAGCACAGAGGCACTGTCTGGCAGACAATACCGTGACAAGTCCTCTAGACAAGACACTTTCTAGAAACATGGGCACAGAGTATGTAGGCACCCTCTTGCAGGCACAGAGCATGTAGGCACCCTCTTGCAGGCACAGAGCATGTAGGCACCCTCTTGCAGGCACAGAGCGCAGGGACATTATTAGCGCACACTGGATGGGGCGCTGAGTTTGGTGGCACTCTCTAGCAGGCACTGTGTATGGGGGCAATCTAACTTTTATGGTGGTTCCTTGAAGTCATACAATCTAACAATGTGTAGAAATCAAATAATACAAGTGAAAGGGTTACTTTCAACAAGCTCTGCCTCTGATGCCACCAGATGTAAGGCACCTATCCTATAAGTCAATATTCAACCATGTAACTAGGCCTTGAGACACGACTTGGATATTAAATAAGCCAGCACCTCATCTGCAGACAGCTGTTTCGGGGGGATTGCTCCTCATCTGTGCACAACAGAGAGTACTGGCTTAACTGGGTAGGAGGCCTGTGTCCGGGTCAGGGGGGTACTAACTCTCCTTGGGGAGAGAGCGCCTTAGTCGGCGTGAAACTTCTAGGCCATACATGGCATTAGAGCTTGTTAAGAGCTCATTTGCAGAATTCCAGAGAAGCATGTATGGCCTATAAGTCTCCTCACGCCGACTTAGGCGCTTTCTCCCCCAAGGAGAGATAGTACCTACCCCCCCTCCCCCCCCCAAAAAGGGTTATTTTCTGAATGCACATTTCCCTCTGCGCACAAACCATAGTTATCAGGTCTTCCATTTTTTTATTTTACATTTTTATTTTGTTAATTTTTTTGAAATGTTTAAAAAAATAATACAATTTTACATCAGTACAACACAATAATATCCAACAATATACCTGGGAACCCTTCCTGTTCTAGACATGTCTATGGTCCAAACAGAATTCCCATTATTCGGCTGCCCAGCACATGCAGCAGGTTCTGTTGCAGAAAATATCCTTCCCATACACCTGTATAAGCCTGGGAGAATCCATGTGCTTCCTGCCAAAAACAACCCCATCAGAAAGAATTTTCAGAGAAATTTCCGCAACAAAATCTGCCGTGTGTGAAGGCACCCTCACAGGTTTTAGCATTAGTGAAATATTCACAGCCCATTCAATGTGATTGATATCCGTTCTCTTGTAGCTTTTCAATTTTTCTAGGCAAAAGTATAAAAGGTAAGGAATTAAGAGTCATAAAATGAGAAAATTACTTCGTTTTATTTTATTCATTTACATAGCGCTTACATATTCAGAGCGCTGTACACAGACTGTCTCCCTTGGGGCTAACCTTCCTCCTCCATGTTGAAAAATGTATGTAAAAATCTTTCCTAGTGAATACATCACATTGTCAAAAGCCTAATGTGGAACTGTAGTGCGTAAGGGCTGATATTCGGGCAGTGCCAAGCACCAATGGATGACATCTAGCGCTCATTTGTACCGACCTGATTACACAGGCAGATGCAAACAATGCGGGAGAAATGATGGCTACCCGCCATCGTTCTCCATCAGTCAGTGCAGTTGATTATTGGCAGCACATACCCAATTACACAGGAGTAAGTGCCCATGCACACGGCTGCGCCGTCTTTTGCGGTCCGCAAAAAATATGGATGATGTCCTGTGGATTCTGTATTTTGCAGAAAGAAACAGCTTTCCCCTAATAGAACAGTCCTACCTTGTCCAAAATGCCGAACGGAATTATGGACATACGGAAACTTAATGCACAGGGAGTAACTTCAGTTTTTTTTTGCGGACCCATTGAAATGAATGGTTCGCATAAAAACAAAAACTGAACGGACCACTGGAAGAAATACGTAGAAATGACTATCTTGTCCGTTTGGCAGATAAGAATAGGACATGTTCTATATTTTTTTTTTTGCAGCCCCCAGGGAACGGAGCAACGGAAGTGAATGGGACGCCCAAAAAATGCGTCTTGGATGGGGAACCAAACCACGTTCGTGTGCATGATCATGATCAGTCGACAAATGAGTGCTTGCTAATTCATTGGCTGATTGATTATACGGGCTAATGAACGCTTTTTCCCTATAATTGCCCTGAAAATCGTGTGGTCTAATAGGGCCCTAAGACTGTATTTTATTGTATTTCCCTGTTAATGTATCTTTAAATCTACATTGGACCCCACACTGGTATATATACCATTCTACAGACTTTGCCACTCGTAGCTGCGCTAATTATTACGGATTATATCCATTGTATCCAGTGTTCTGTATTCTTTGCAGTTTTCTACTCCGAGTCCATAATAAACGTCTCAAAGTCTGGATTCAGATCTGAAACGAGTGCATCCACAAAGTCATCCACTGACGGGCACTTCTGAAGCATGCCTGCAAATTAAGAGATCCATCATTAATGTTTAAAACATACCACATCTTCATCGTTTCAGGTTATTATAGCAATTTACACATTCAGGGGGAAAAAAAATTATCCTCCACTGACAAGTTCTAACAAGGGTGAATAATGTAGAAATTGTGCACTGCTGAACTGGGAGTATGAGAAGGGTAAGGCTGGCCATACACATGAAAGCGGTCAGGCTAACAACTCTCTCTCCTGGTCCTCCCATACTAAGCATGCATCTGTTGGGAGAGGCGAGAAAGCTGCTAGCAGACTCCGCTCATCTGCCCCGTCATCTGCCACTGGGGAAGAGCCACAAAGCCATCATATACATTAGATGGTCGGCTGAACCCGCCAAAATCACTGGGCTTGGCCGATATACATCTAAGTTACGGCTGTCAGGTGAATTACAACCCCTTCCGTCTTTAGGTTCAGAATCCATGCACGTGATTTCTCCATCAACTTAGCTCAAGTCTATTTATACTATTCAGAAAGTGACGAGTCATCCTAAAGACTGCTTTCTTGAATCAGTGTCCATGCTGCTGTAATCACAGGACTTTATTAAAAAGAAAGTTCTCTCTACAGACATCTTGTAAGTTCTGTTATTTTATCTCTGTATTATCTCTCAGCAGGGAGGAAGTAAAGGGCTGCACTAATGCCCCATTTACACTGCCCAATATTTGGGCAGATTAACGCTAACAAGCATTTAAAGGTGCCACTAAATGCTTGTTCATCGGTAATAGGATCATTGGTGCGGTCACCTAAATTTTCATTTGTGGGTAGCAGATTGTGACATCTAAACAGCACTCTGCTGCCCACACACAATGATTCTGTATGGGCATCAGCGATGCATGTAAACGGAGCAGTTACCTCCACTGAGCAATAACTCCCTGGGACAAGGTATAGATCCCTCATAGAAAGGAGAAATACTGACTCTCTAGTGCCCCCTATATGCTGTACTAGAGAGGAAGTTTTTGGAAACTCGACAGCTCAGAGAAAAAGGTATTACAGGTCAATGAAATTTGATTGGATTGAAAAGGCACCCTGCAAAGCGGACATAGAAAGCCATGATGCTAGTGTGAACAGAGCCTTAAGCCTAGCCTTGGCACATGGCAGATTTTGTGGTAGAAAATGCAGTGACTGAAAATCTGTTCCATTCACCTTAATGGACCCTACCGAAATCCAGCAGATAATTGCTAACGAGCATTTGCATGAACGCTCATTAGCAATCATCTGGCAGTGTAAGGCCTCATTCACATATCAGTGATTTCCATCAGTGATTGTGAGCCAAAACCAGGATTGGAGGCTCCACAGACATAAGGTATGATGGAAAGATCTGCTCCTATGTGTTTAGAGTCGTATCTGGTTTCTACGCACAATCACTAATGGAAATCACGGACCAAAACACCGATGTGTGAATGAGGCTTAATATTGCCGCAGATTGGCCGACGAACGAGCATCCAAATATTTAAACAATTTGCGTTTGCAGACAGCAGATCGTGCTGTCTAAGAACAATCTGCCGCCGGCAAACCACTATACAGCATGGGACGAGCGATGGCATAACGATTGCTTCTCCCTATGCTGTGGTGGAGATCGCTGAATGTAATAGCAGCTTCCCTCCCGACAATAGTCTGCCACATTGGGCCATGTATTACAGCCTTTTGGGTCATTTTATTGACTGTGGCCCAGGAAGATTTTAACTTTTTAGAACAAAAATGAACAAAACCAGGTATTGAGGCTGGTATGTTGTATCTTTTTATTTAAAAAGACACATCCAATACCCAGAAAAACCAGGTCCTTGACGCTTGGCATAAGCTGGCACTAAGCCTGGAGCCAGAACTGGGTGCACTCTATAGACTCCTCTGCTACTTTGATGTGGTTCTTTACAAAAAAATAAATAAAAATCCTCCCATGTAAAAGCAAACATGACCCGGTTGTGGACTGCCACACCTTGTGTACATCATGCAAATAAAAAATGCCTTTAAGAATTTGGCTTCTCTCTGAATATTTATAGGCAGCGTTTATTAAAAATACAATCTATCCCTGAATAAACATAGCCGGAGCCATTTCCCCGAACCTGCCTGCAGCTCTGACATTTGAATCAGCATCAGGCACTAAGAAAGAGCCGCGGGCGGAGAAGAGCGATTGTACAGATTGTTCCCGATGCATGCAGGGAGCCGCTTTATGCAAGTGCTGGCACGAAGAATCAATAGTACCAGGAATAGCTCCGAACCTCCAAATAAAAACCTAATCACTAACATATTCCCGGTACAAGATCTGGAGGAGGAATGTGGATGGAATCCTGGTTAACCTCCACATTCCAGAGACCACTTTACAAAGGAGAGCGTCTCATCCAAAGCCCCTCTGGCCTGTAGTCCTGGTGTTCATGAGGGTTGTAAAAAAAATTAGAAAAAAAAAGGGTTGTCTCTTTTACTAAAAGCAGCGCCACTCTTATCCATTGGTGGTGTCTGGTATGGCTGGAATATTCCCTTAAAGGGGTTGTCTCACTTCAGCAAATGGCATTCATCATGTAGCTAAAGTTAATACCAGGCACGTATTGTGATTGTCCATATTGCCTACTTTGCTGGCTGGATTCATTTTTCTATCACATTATACACTGTTTTTATCCAGAGGTTACGACCACCCTGCAAGCCATCAGCGGTGGTCGTGCTTGTACACTATAGGAAAAGGTGCCGACCTCAGTGGTGGCCGGGTCTGTGGGAGTGCACATAGCAATGCATGCGCAGCTGCTCCGGTCCCGGCTGCCTCGTATCTGCGCTGCAGAAGTGGCCGTAACCTCTGGATACAAGCAGTGTATAATGTGATGGAAAAATGAATCCAGCCAGCAAAGGAGGCAATATGGACAATCACAATACATTAGTAAGAGGCTTGTATTAACTTTCTCCACATGATAAATGCCACTTACTGAAGTGAGACAACCCCTTCAAGACCTGGCCAATTCTCATCTTTACGGGTTTGCTTTTTCCTCCTCGTCTTCCAAGAGCTGTATATGAATTTTTTATTTTTCTTTTTTAACTTTTCCGTTCACATGTTTTATGTGGGACAAGTTGCATTTTGTAATGGCATCATTTAATTTACTATATCTTGTTTTCGGAAATAACATTTTGGGATGAAATTAGAAAAAAATGCAATTCTGCCATTGTTTCTTTGGGTTTAGTTGTTATCACATTCACTAAAAGCTGACCTTAGAGTGCAGGTCACTAGGATTACAGCGACACCAACTTTGTATCATTTTTATGTTTCACGACTTTAAAAAAAATAATAACCTTTGAAAAATGTTATTCTTTGCATCGTCATATTTTGACACCCATAAATTTTTCAAATATTTCCTCTCAGCCATGAGTAGGACCATGTTTGGTGGAACCATGTTGGCTTGATGCTGCGTCCATTTCAGGAGGATGTTTTAACCACAACTGAATAAAGATGGACTTTAATGGAATATACTATAGTGCTTGGTGAGGTGAGAGAAGGCTGCTGCGAGCGCTGGGGCCTTCTCAAACAGCTGATCAGCAGGAGTCCTGGGTGTTGGACCGATCGGATACTGATGACCTATCTCAGGAAGTATCTCAGGGTATCAATGCATCTAAACTTGCTTCTTCCTACACAAGCGCTGCATCTTCTTTTCAAGCAGTCCAGTGAAAGATACATGGACCACCAGTGACCAGCATAGAAAAACATGTTGTGAAATGGTTTTCCAAAATTAGGAAAATAAAAAATTGACTGTTTTTCCCAGAAACAGTAGGCAGTGTCTGGTAGTGCAGCTGAGACCCTTTTGATATTTGATCCTGAAGAACCCCTTCACCACCTGGTCTGTAGAAGGGTATCATAGCTGCCAATCCCATTTATTACTGAAAATCCTCCAAGTTATCTCTATAAAATGGGAAGTGAAGGCTGTAAAGATACTACAAATGAATTAGCCATTGACTACGGACAGAAGCTCTGAAGGTTTACAACATAGTTTAGGAGCCAAGATTGACTAGAGATGGGCCGCTCCCAAGCCCTAGGCCACCGTGAGACTCACCTCCCCCTGCTTTGAAGTTTCGGCCCTCATCAAAGGAAACCACAATTTAATTACGGTGGTGACAAGAGAGGCTCTCGCTTGAGATTGTGATTTATGAGTCTGGAATATGTAATATATTCACAAGTGTCAAGTCCCTTGTCCTCTCCTGACCGGCCGGAAAGAGAGGACTGCACAAGACTCCCAGATAAGGACTATAGACCACTGCACTTGTGTAAAGGCCATTTTATACAGGCTGCTGATCGGGCAAACCAATGTCCTGACCACTGCCCATGTAAACGTGACTGCTGATCAGCCAACGAACCGGCAAATGGTGTGGTCATTTGTAGCTGCTGACCACAGTAGTGATCATTCATCCCCATACAAAGGGAATGACTCCTGCATCGAGATGGAGCTCTAAGGTTGGGCACTCCCGTTCACTGCCCATCATGTGTAATAGCAGTGTTGCAGTGGAGCACGTCAAAGGTTATAGCCCGAGCATCACAGGAACACTCCAGGCAACACTGATGCACAATGTTATACCTAGTGCAGGGCGTGCATGACATAGGGGTACTTGTCTTGTAATGGCAATGGATGGGTCAGGTCCTTCAAGAGTGGGAGCTATCCTTGCATAGCGGCTCCTTATTCTACGTCGTACAGGGGAGGGCTATCGTCAGGATAGGCCATCAATATCAGATCAGTGAGGGTTCTGATACCCCGAACCCCTGCCAATCGGCTGAAACTACACAGCCCCATCCATGGTGTAGTCGACGGAGCTGGTATCTGCAGCGTTGTTCCCAATCTAGTGAATGGGAGGAACGCTGCAGTTACCTTTTTTTTCTTTTTCTTCTTCCTCCAGGAACCCTTTTAATGTTGAGCAGCCAGGACATTACATGTTGATGCCAGACACAGCTCTGGTGAAGATTAGACAGCTCTGGTTCTTTATACATAGGTGTATTGTGAAGCCAAGAAAAAGGTCTAAATAAGATATGATAAGCAATGTACATGGGATGGCGGAGCGGGATTTATCATCCTCCACATCTGCGCTCTTTGTAGTGTCTGCCCGCCGGGTCTTTGCAGAGATAAAATCACTGTATTGTACAGAGGAGTAAAAGTGGATCAAAGGCGAGAACATAATGACCAAGCCAAAACAACAAAAAGTAACAGTATATCTTCAGCAACAAGGCAGGATTAGATGTCAGCGCAAAATGATGTCCTACTCCCAGGCTGCAAAAGGACACCGAGACGAGGTGACCTGGCCAAAAAATCAAACACATGTTAATCAAACACATAAAAAATCCAGACAGGTCATTATCACCTCAAAGGGTAATATAGAAAATAAATGGCACTCTTTACAGCATGAGCATTTTCTGTATCTACTTATCACACTTTTCAAGATCTCTGCTTGCTGTGATTCACTGGGAGTCTTCCTCGTTTACGCTCAGTCCTGGTCATGCAATGGACACACAAGTGCCTGGCTCATTACAGGACACCCCTCTGCGGGGAGTCCTCTAAATGAAGGTTCTTACTGAAAGGACCACAAGCAGAGATTTGAAGAGGACCTTTCACCTGAAAATGAAAGTTAAACTAAAGATGTAGCCTTACTTACACGCCCCCGGTATTGCTTATTCAGTCATTCATTTTTCAATCAGTGCCCCCGTTTGTCCGCGCCGCCCCCCGGAATATTTGCCACCTTGTATGCTAGTGAGCCATTCGGCTCAACTGGGCGGGCCTTCAAAAGTTCTCCCGGGCGTGTCATTCTTCTTCCTGGCACGGAGCGCATCCAATCAGCGCGCTCCGGTCTTAGCCAGGGAGAAGATGCTCCAGTTCTCGCGACATTATGTTATAAGGGAAAATAATAATGATCGGGTCCCCAACCCGATCGTCACCTAGCAACCGTGCGTGAAAATCGCACCGCATCCGCACTTGCTTGCGGATGCTTGCGATTTTCACGCAACCCCATTCATTTCTATGGGGCCTGCGTTATGTGAAAAACGCACAAAGAGGAGCATGCTGCGATTTTAACGCAACGCACAGGTGATGCGTGAAAATCACAGCTCATGTGCACAGCCCCATAGAAATGAATGGGTCGGGATTCAGTGCGGGTGCAATGCATTCACCTCACGCATTGCACCCGCGCGGAAATCTCGCCCGTGTGAAAGGGGCCTAAGGCTACCTGCACACACTGCAGATTATGTGTGGTTTTTCCCTCGAGAAATCACATGTGGAAAAACCACAGTGTAAGGGCTCATGCACACCAACGTATGTATTTTGCGGTCCGCAAAAAAACAGATGATGTCCGTGTGCATTCTGTATTTTGCGGAATGGAACAGCAGGCCTCTAATAGAACAGTCCTTGATGCGGACAATAATAGGACATGTTCTACACTGCTCAAAAAAATAAAGGGAACACAAAAATAACACATCCTAGATCTGAATTAATTAAATATTCTTCTGAAATACTTTGTTCTTTACATAGTTGAATGTGCTGACAACAAAATCACACAAAAATTAAAATTGGAAATCAAATTTTTCAACCCATGGAGGTCTGGATTTGGAGTCACACTCAAAATTAAAGTGGAAAAACACACTACAGGCTGATCCAACTTTGATGTAACGTCCTTAAAACAAGTCAAAATGAGGCTCAGTAGTGTGTGTGGCCTCCACGTGCCTGTATGACCTCCCTACAACGCCTGTGCATGCTCCTGATGAGGTGGCGGACGGTCTCCTGAGGGATCTTCTCCCAGACCTGGACTAAAGCATCTGCCAACTCCTGGACAGTCTGTGGTGCAACGTGACGTTGGTGGATAGAACGAGACATGATGTCCCAGATGTGCTCAATTGGATTCAGGTCTGGGGAACGGGCGGGCCAGTCCATAGCATCAATGCCTTCGTCTTGCAGGAACTGCTGACACACTCCAGCCACATGAGGTCTAGCATTGTCTTGCATTAGGAGGAACCCAGGGCCAACCGCACCAGCATATGGTCTCACAAGGGGTCTGAGGATCTCATCTCGGTACCTAATGGCAGTCAGGCTACCTCTGGCGAGCACATGGAGGGCTGTGCGGCCCTCCAAAGAAATGCCACCCCACACCATTACTGACCCAATGCCAAACCGGTCATGCTGGAGGATGTTGCAGGCAGCAGAACGTTCTCCACGGCGTCTCAAGACTCTGTCACGTCTGTCACATGTGCTCAGTGTGAACCTGCTTTCATCTGTGAAGAGCACAGGGCGCCAGTGGCGAATTTGCCAATCTTGGTGTTCTCTGGCAAATGCCAAACGTCCTGCACGGTGTTGGGCTGTAAGCACAACCCCGACCTGTGGACGTCGGGCCCTCATATCACCCTTATGGAGTCAGTTTCTGACCGTTTGAGCAGACACATGCACATTTGTGGCCTGCTGGAGGTCATTTTGCAGGGCTCTGGCAGTGCTCCTCCTGTTCCTCCTTGCACAAAGGCGGCGGTAGCGGTCCTGCTGCTGGGTTGTTGCCCTCCTACGGCCTCCTCCACGTCTCCTGATGTACTGGCCTGTCTCCTGGTAGCGCCTCCATGCTCTGGACACTATGCTGACAGACACAGCAAACCTTCTTGCCACAGCTCGCATTGATGTGCCATCCTGGATAAGCTGCACTACCTGAGCCACTTGTGTGGGTTGTAGACTCCGTCTCATGCTACCACTAGAGTGAAAGCACCGCCAGCATTCAAAAAAAACGGAGCGGACACGGAAAGAAAATACGTATGCATGAGCCCTAACAGTACCAGCAAAGTGAATTAGACTAATCTCATGTACACTCTTTTTTTCCGTGCGGATTTTGAAATCCATGGTATGTCAATTTGCATCAAATTCACGCCACAAACCGTAACACGTACTGATTTTGATGCAGATTTGGTGCAGAAAGAAATGTTCAAGAAAATGTGTGTAGAATTTCTGCAAGACAGCTTGCACCAGTGTGCAGGTAGGTGTGCTAATCCTCTGGACAGGTGATCAGTGCCATATTAGTAAGGGGCTAACATGCAGTTGTTTTGGGCCACTGTGGCACCGGAAACTATACAGTGTATAGAGCGGAAGCAGAAGGCTCCATCCTCTGTGTAGTGGCCATGTTGAAGTACTGCAAATCAAGTGATTGGGAGTTTTAGCACGCCAGCATCAGAAACTACACAGCCTTCGGATCCATGAAACAACTGATCATTTGGGGGAGCTGGGTGTCAATCCTCTACCGATCTGATACTGATAGACTATCTTTAAGATAGGTCATCAACATCTGCAGCCCAGAGAACCCCTTTAAGTTAGGCTACTTTCACACTAGAGTATTGGCTTTCCGTTTGGGAGATCCGTTCAGGGCGGTCGAAACGGATCAGTTTTGCCCTAATGCATTCTGAATGGAAAATGATCCGCTCAGAATGCATCAGTTTGCCTCCGTTCCAAACGGATCCGTCCTGGCACACAATGTAAGTCAATAGGGACGGATCCGTTTTCTCTGACACAATAGAAAACGGATCCGTCCCCCACTGACTTTTAATGGAGTTCAAGACGGATCCGTCATGGCTATAGAAGACATAACATAACCGGATCCGTTCATGACGGATGCATGGGGTTGTATTATTGTAACGGAAGCGGGTTTTTTTTCAGATCCATGACTGACCCGCAAAAAACGCTAGCGTGAAAGTAGCCTTACACCACTGCTCCCATTGCTGCCCAGCCCATACATGTGTGAACTATGCTGGAAGTGTACGGATTAGCTTCTGCTTTCCAGAACCAGGTTAGGTTTCCTGGTATTAAGGTTTTCAGTCTGCAATGAGTAAACCGCCCCTTAATGAAATATTTCTTTACTCCGAGCAATTGGGCACCAGCCGGATAATGGGCCGCACTCCGGCGCAGTAATCTCCACTGGAACGGAGCCATCCTTCCATTTCTCCATGAGGTTAAAGATCTCCAAACACAAGGATAAATATTTAGTCACGTTCTGCTCCTAAACTAAACTGAACTTTTGGCATCACACTGGAATCTAAGTGGGTTTTTGAGGTGAAGCCATAACTACATTCTTGCATTGTAAACTTGTGTCAGATTATCAGATATTTTGGATTACTGGACGTTCAACTGAATAGAATGTAACACTGACTTGTACGGGTTGAGAGTCTTCAAGCAGTCGATCCGTAATACAATGTTACCGCTCCATTCAACCCGCGGCAGGAAGCGGGCACCTTGCTTGGTAGGGCCAGTTGGTCAGTGGATATACCATGGGAGTCACTAAGGGTCACAGCACTCACAAAAACTCAGCTTTTAAAAAACAAAACAAAAAAAAAAAACGTAAAAAGGTTGCCCTGTACTTGAATATTGATGGCTTATCCTCAAGACAGGCCTAAAATATATCTGCGGGGGTTCAATGTCCGACACCAATGCCGGTGGCTATGGCACTGGAACTACACAGCAAAGTCCTGAACAACCTGTTTAGAATAGAATACATCTTCTGTAGTTCAGTGCCGGATTATCAGACATCTGAATTATTGGGTGCTGGATTTTAGGGATGTCATTGTACACACATCTGTTAAGTATCTAGTTGTGATAGAGATGTACATACAGGTAGATCATTCTTCAGAAATCAAGATGGCTTTCATATCCTGTTTCTTCAAACAAAGAACAGCATAAGGGTCTCGCCTCGCCCATCCTGGAAGACCCCCCCTTCTGGAAGGGTCATGTGTGATATACGTTGTACCACTACTGACCAATGAGGACATTACACAATGTACTCCTCCCACTCCCCCTTCCTCACTATGTATAGGAATGTGCTGTGTAATAAAGCTGGGAACTGAATTGACCATGCTGGTGTCAAGTCTCTTCTGTGCACATAAAATCCTAGGAATAAACTACTAATTTGGAGCAGCAGAAGCAAACATTTTAGTTCTGATTAAGAGCATCTTTAACAGTTGTAGAAATCAGCACTTTAGAGAAAGTGAATGGGATCAGCGCTACGCAGGCACTACACAATGGTTGGAGCTGTGAAGTGCTGATGCTCTTGTAAACAGTTGATCGGAGGGGTGCCGAGACTCAGACCTCTGCCAATCTGATACTGATGATCAGAGTACCTCTTTAAAGCATACCTGAGTTATATAAAAAATAATTTAAAAAAAGCATAATGGCTGTGCTTCTTTATACAATCATATAACTGTGATGGAACAGTTATGTTTGGGCTTCTCTAATGTTTTTTTTCCACCATATTATTCTTTATTTCAGCTGCACAGATCGATGCATTTCTCTCAGAAGCAGGGGTGTCTCCCTTCTGCTAGCACTATACCAATGTGACATCCCTTCTCTTACTTTCCACTATGTTTGTTTTCAACTTATTCTTTTTGTAGCCATTTCTCTCTCTAAGGGTACGACCACACAGCATGGCTGCACCTTATGGCAGTAGCCTAAATATCGCATAGCACCACTGTAAATCAGGCTCAAGAGACAAGCATATTTATGGGGATCATGAAGGCACTAGAACTTAAAGTGTACCTGAGTTTTCAAAAAAAAAGTTTGCATAATGGCTGTACTTCTTTGTACAATCGGAAAAATATGAAAGAACAGATCTTTTTTTTAGGTTTCCCTACTGTCTTCTCAGTCTAATTATTCCCCTCTTCAGCAGAACAGCTAGATGCATTTCTCTGAGAAGCAGGGGGGTGTCTCCCTTGTGTAGAATCGGTCAGCACTGCACTGCTGTGACATCCTTACCCTTACTTTCTACTATGTTTGTTTTTGGCTCCGGAGCTCACAAAACAGATAAGGAGGGGGAAATCCCACCTACTGAAAGGCACGAGATTTTTTTTAAATGAAGCGATTTAGACATTCGCTAGTTACACCATTCTCTATTAAATAAAACTGTGTGAAATTACAGGGACTCTAATGCAGACAGAAAACTAAAATGAATGTACTATGCGTCTACATGTAAAACTGACACAGATGTCAGTCATTTTCCTAGTTACATAAAAATGTAAAATAAATATAGATTTCTTCCTGTACATGATGATCACTATTCACTGTCTCTTGCATTCCAAGTATTTTGCCAATCAACGTAACCTCATCTTATAATGAGCACCTCGCCCTTACTGCTGAGCACAGGACTCCGTCAACTTAAGGTGACATCTTTGGCTTATGCGCTCAATGATTCCCAGGGATTAAGTCAATTTTAATCCCTGTTGACATTTGACTAGCGTCTGACATGTGCAATAACAAATGTCGCAGTAAACTCCTATGCCAGATTACACTGATCAATAGAGATTGGACACTCGTTTTATAGGACATGTCTGTGCTCAGGCATTTGCATAAGCCAGTCCCACCATGTTCAATACCAGTAGAACACGAAACCAGGAGTGCTGTCAATAAGATCTCCTACTCTGGATCAACTTGCAGGATAACAGGCCGAACTGGATGGACAAATGTCTTTTTTCGGCCTTATGTACTATGTTACTGTATTCTTATCCTTGCTAATATCTGCAAACCCTTCAGCAACATGGCTGGTGGTAAGACCCAGTTCAAGTAATGTAAAATCACAAGCATGTTGACTGTCCCTTTAAGTGACTAATGATAACAACAAACAAGGTGTTTTTATTATGAGCATATTCCCATTTTTCACACTGACCACTGAAACACAGTAGGTAAAAGTTTCTGTAGCTCACTTATCAGCTTTGTTGCGCAATGTGAAGAAGGTTCGGTTGGCACTAGCGGAGGTTGGCGGTGCACGTGGCAGGGAAGTTCCCGGTATACTTTAGGAATCAAGAAATCCCAGCACCGGCTTTCCCTTCAATCAATCATAAATTATATGAATTTATTGAAGAGAAAGCGAGTGCCAACAACAACAAAGCTTGATTTCTAAAGCTTTGTTGTGTAGATTAGGCCTTATCTGCAGAGTCATCTCATTATCATTAGAGGGCAGTGGATTTAATGACAGCTCTATTGTTCTGTTGGAAACCTAATGAGGTAGAATAGAAACACTACATATTATACATACAGAAAAGGCTCTGTATGGGTTGCCGAATTGTTCCCTTTTCCCAACTGGGGCTCACAACCTAAATTCCAACTCTATAAGCTGGAAACCAGAATAAACACAGGGAGAACAAACTCTGGGCAGATGTTACCATTGGTTGGATTCAAACCCAGGGCTCCAGAACTACAAGGAAACAGTGCTAACTACTGAGCCACCACTACGCCATCAATAACAGTAAGATGAGCCTTAATTGCATGGCAACCCCCCCAGTTGTCGGTGAGCTAGAGAGGACATGTTGCTGAAAGTCATTATACACTGCTCAAAAAAATAAAGGGAACACTTAAACAACACAATGTAACTCCAAGTCAATCACAATTCTGTGAAATCAAACTGTCCACTTAGGAAGCAACACTGTGACAATCAATTTCACATGCTGTTGTGCAAATGGGATAGACAACAGGTGGAAATTATAGGCAATTAGCAGGACACCCCCAATAAAGGAGTGGTTCTGCAGGTGGTGACTACAGACCACTTCTCAGTTCCTATGCTTCCTGGCTGATGTTTTGGTCACTTTTGAATGCTGGCGGTGCTTTCACTCTAGTGGTAGCATGAGAAGGAGTCTACAACCCACACAAGTGGCTCAGGTAGTGCAGCTTATCCAGGATGGCACATCAATGCGAGCTGTGGCAAGAAGGTTTGCTGTGTCTGTCAGCGTAGTGTCCAGAGCATGGAGGCGCTACCAGGAGACAGGCCAGTACATCAGGAGACGTGGAGGAGGCCATAGGAGGGCAACAACCCAGCAGCAGGACCGCTACCTCCGCCTTTGTGCAAGGAGGAACAGGAGGAGCACTGCCAGAGCCCTGCAAAATGACCTCCAGCAGGCCACAAATGTGCATGTGTCTGCTCAAACGGTCAGAAACAAACTCCATGAGGGTGATATGAGGGCCCGACGTCCACAGGTGGGGGTTGTGCTTACAGCCCAACACTGTGCAGGACGTTTGGCATTTGCCAGAGAACACCAAGATTGGCAAATTCGCCACTGGCGCCCTGTGCTCTTCACAGATGAAAGCAGGTTCATACTGAGCACATGTGACAGACGTGACAGAGTCTGGAGACGCCGTGGAGAACGTTCTGCTGCCTGCAACATCCTCCAGCATGACCGGTTTGGCATTGGGTCAGTAATGGTGTGGGGTGGCATTTCTTTGGAGGGCCGCACAGCCCTCCATGTGCTCGCCAGAGGTAGCCTGACTGCCATTAGGTACCGAGATGAGATCCTCAGACCCCTTGTGAGACCATATGCTGGTGCGGTTGGCCCTGGGTTCCTCCTAATGCAAGACAATGCTAGACCTCATGTGGCTGAAGTGTGTCAGCAGTTCGTGCAAGACGAAGGCATTGATGCTATGGACTGGCCTGCCCGTTCCCCAGACCTGAATCCAATTGAGCACATCTGGGACATCTTGTCTCGCTCTATCCACCAACGTCACGTTGCACCACAGACTGTCCAGGAGTTGGCAGATGCTTTAGTCCAGGTCTGGGAGGAGATCCCTCAGGAGACCGTCTGCCACCTCATCAGGAGCATGCACAGGCGTTGTAGGGAGGTCATACAGGCACTTGGAGGCCACACACACTACTGAGCCTCATTTTGACTTGTTTTAAGGACTACATCAAAGTTGGATCAGCCTGTAGTGTGTTTTTCCACTTTAATTTTGAGTGTGACTCCAAATCCAGACCTCCATGGGTTGAAAAATTTGATTTCCATTTTTTTATTTTTGTGTGATTTTGTTGTCAGCACATTCAACTATGTAAAGAACAAAGTATTTCAGAAGAATATTTAATTAATTCAGATCTAGGATGTGTTATTTTTGTGTTCCCTTTATTTTTTTGAGCAGTGTACGACGATTGCTCCTGTAGTACAGTCCTTTCTCAGGCCACACAAGTTTCTCATTCACTTCGGCCTCATGTACACGGGCGTAGTATCGGGCTACGTTTTTTACAGATCTCAATGAGGCCACAAAGAGGCGGACAGCACATACCCATAGGTCCATTCCACTGCCCCCCCAAAAAATAGAACATGTCCTATTCTTGTCCTTTTTGCAGACAAGAACAAGACTCGTCTCCAAATGGGGGACAAAAAAAGGAGGCATGCTCACAGTGTATTGCGGATCCACGATTTGCAGATTGCAAAACGTGTGCATGAGGCCTTATACCCATCTTAGTATTACAATTTGCTCAGAAGTGACAGGTAAGTTTGGCAAGCAATTCAACTGGCGAGGCTCAGGAACCACCACTTTCTGGGTGATGAGACCCCTGTGGAAAAAAACTGAGCAGGTCTGGTCTATGCAGACAATACAGGAAGGAAGTATGCGCCTCCAAAATGGCCGCACTCAGGAAAGTTTTTAAAAATAAAAATTAAATAGCTGCCACATAAAAATTAACACATCTACTCTTGTGACTTGAACAGGACAGAGCCTTCCGACTGAAGTGAATGGGACGGAGCAGCTGTAATCATACTTGCGCTCTGCTGCAATGCTGATGGCGAGCAAGTAATCAGTGAAGAGAACACAGCGCTCGTACGAGTGCTGTGTTCTCTTCATACGGCTGAGGATAGGTCATCAATATAGGATAAGCAGACATCCCCTTGAAGATGCATTATTTTGCACCAAAACTTAGGCACAAAATTTTGTTACAAATTAAGTCAACCAATAGGTGGTATACAGTCAGATAATAGTGTCTAGCCACGTGTGTAATGAAAAGTTGACAAGAGACAGGTCATCGGCTACAAAATGGTTCATTTCTGGAGAAACGCAATAAACTGTGTGTGTGCTGGACCATGTGGGCACAGAGTAGGTGGTTTGTCTCTTAGCCAATCAAAAGTGAGAGATGTGATACCCAAGCCTTATTTTAAAAATATTCAAATGATGAGCAAATGCACCTCTGCTTGTGTTAAATAGATTTTCCTCATCTTCTACAGTGGGAGAGTTACAAGAAAATTACCTATTCACTATGCCTGGTACTTACTCCCTTATTAATTTATTGTGCAGTCGTATAAAGAAGATTTACATAATTAACTAGGAGGGCAGCTATCAAACCCGAGCCAAGGTATTAAACTGTAAAAACAGAATTGAAGCAATAAATTGGTGTCAAAACTGCTGAATACATCCATTGCCCGACTACCCTCTCCTGTTAGTTTCTGATATTTTGTAACTGTTTTTGCACTTTTGTATGCCATTTTATCTAGCATTTCAATGCTTTGTAAGCACTGTGCCTCTTTGCTTTAAACTTGAATGTTTAGGCCTTGTATGTTCTGATAATCCATAGCCTTTCTAAGAGTGTTTTGCCTGAAAACCGTGTGTGCTGTTGTGTGTGTGTGTGTTAGGGCTCATGCACACAAACTTATTTTTTTCCGCTTCCGTTTTTTACGGAACCATTCACTTCAATGGGTCCGCAAAACAAAAACGGAAACGATTCCGTGTGCATTCTGTTTCTGTATGTCTGCTCCGCAAAAATAGAGAACATGTCCTATTCTTGTCAAAGGACAGGCATTGTTACAATGGATCAACAAAAAAAACAAAAACTATGCAATACGGATGTCACACAGATGGTATCTTTTCTTTTTTTTTTTTTTTGCGGATCCGTGTTTTGCAAAATACATGCAGACTAGCATCTTTCCGGTTGTCACAACAGTATGTATCTGGGCTGCATGTATTCTGTTTAGGGTGTAATTTATGCTCAATTTGCAGCCTTAAGTGGCACGGGAGTGCAAGATCGAGTGAGTGGAGATAGATTAACCCTCTGCAGTCCCATCAATGTCATGTGCTGGGACGTTGCGGTTTGTGACACCACGCACCAAATTTATCATCTAGTGCGAGAAATCTGGTGCATCTTTAGACTGTCTAAATTTAGGCCTTTAACACGATAGACAGGTTTGGTAAATCTGCCCCATTATTTTGCTTCGGTTACCAAAACATAAAACTAATACAAATAAGCAGGGAACTGGTTTGACATCTACAACAGATGTGGGAACCAAAACATCCTTCACTGAAGAAAGCACAGTAGGAAATATATATATATATATATATATAGTATATGTGGAAATGACATGTAAGGAGAAGGATGTCTCCAGCTGGGAGAACATTGTATAGAATCACTAGTTATCTGATCTCTATGGGACGATTTTCTTAAAATGAGTGCAGCCAAAACAAGGGTTACAGTGGAAAACGCCCTAAAAAGCAGTATCTGCAGTCCAAGAATGTCCAAGAATGTGAATTATGGGTTAACGTCCAACACTAAGCACATACAGTATGTCCATTTCTGATAATGCTACCATTCAAGACTATGGGCACCTTTGAATGTTTTTTTTATTATTACTGCAGAGTACCCCATCATCTATTTATCCCCAGGACTGTGACTGTGACGAGGGGACATCCTCTGCGTCTGGAGGAAAGAAGGTTTGTACACAAACATAGAGGAGGATTCTTTACGGTAAGAGCAGTGAGACTATGGAACTCTCTGCCTGAGGAGGTGGTGATGGTGAGTACAATAAAGGAATTCAAGAGGGGCCTGGATGTATTTCTGGGGTGTAATAATATTACAGGCTATGGCTACTAGAGGGGGGTCGTTGGTCCAGGGAGTTATTCTGATTGCCTGATTGGAGTCGGGAAGGATTTTTTTTATTCCCCTAAAGTGGGGAAAATTGGCTTCTAACCTCACAGGTTTTTTTTGCCTTCCTCTGGATCAACTTGCAGGATGACAGGCCGAACTGGATGGACAGATGTCTTTTTTCGGCCTTATGTACTATGTTACTTATTTTGGGCTAAAATACATTTTTCCAATTGGTCTTTGTTAAAACTTTTCAACCATTGTCCTCCGCAGCCTGCACCTTTCATATACAATGACGGCTGCTCTTTTCCTTGATAACTGATAAAAATTCAGCTTAGAGGAGTGTTTATGCCTCTCAGGAGTACAGAGATAAGGGCGGTCAGATAGCAATGAAGGAGAAAGAGCTGCCATCACGGTTGAAGGCTGCAGAAGACAAACAGTTGAACATTTTTAATATTTTTTTTTTATTCAATTGGTCTTTAAAGGGCATCGGTCACAGATTGCCAACCAGCCTGGCAGTCTCCATTACTTTACTGCACATGTGCCAAACTTGCTTCACCAAGACTTCAGGGCCAGGCGGGGTATGTCAGTCTTAGCAGTGGGGGAGTGGCATAAAGGGCACAACAGTGGAGCCTCTGGGAGCAACTGCACCGCCCTCATTGCTCCTAGGAGCTCATTTGCAGGTTATAAAGAAGCAGTTTTCTTGGTAAAGCCGGAATCGAGGAAGATGGGACCAAGACCGTGGTGTTGAGCTGACCAGCGCACATCTCACAGGTCAGCTAGCTTGATTTGCACATATGTGGTGACTGATGCCCTTTCAGTTCAAAATAAGTACAATACAAAAGTTTAAAAAAATAAAAATATATTAAAAAGGTGTCCATGGCCTTTAAAGTGTCAGCATAACCAGCCATCCAACTCATGTGTATTGGGTGCCCCCCACCAAATCCAAACTTTATAAAAGGGAAAAAGGCTGACAAGCGGCACCACCACTGATCAGCCGTTTTGGGCTGCCATGGTGGCAAACAGTGTATGGAGCGGAAGCAGAAGGCTCTGTACACTGTATAGTCTGCGGCAGCATACAAACTGGCTAGCTTTTATTCATTTTTAAGTGGGGGGCAGAGTGTTTTCTGCCTCGAAAAAAAAAAAAAAAAAAAAGTTATGGAAATTTGCGGACCGCACATCACAGACACTATAATAGAAAATGCCTTCTCTGGTCCGCAATTGCGGAAAAGAATAGGACATGTTCTATTTTTTTCAGGAACAGAACTGCGGATCCCGAAAAAAAACGGATGCGGATCCCGAAAATGCGGATTCGCCTCCATTCCAGCCCTATTGAAAGTTACTGGGTCCGCAAATTGCGGAACGAATGCGGACCCAAATTACGGACGTGTTAATGGACCCTTAAACTGTTTTATATTTGTTTCCAGGAAATCTGGGTGGTGTCTCCTGCAGCCCCCCACACAGGTCTGTAACCCAGCTTTACCAGACTCCTGAATGACCCACCTGCAGTGCCCCTGCCCACTGATTTTTATGTTCTGGGTCAGTATACCAGCTCAGCATGGGGAACAGTGGCGGGGGGGGGGGGGGGGGGAGGCCTAAATGTAAAGTTCACATAAAACATAACAGGAAGAGCAGATGTCGGCAGAGATAGACGGGAGCAGCAGCCAGAAAATGTGCACAGGAATGCGAGGGGAAATCGATCAAAGGTTTCCTGCACTTTAGTCTGAGAATTACAATAACACTCGGACACGACATAAAGATAAACTCTACGGCTCGCCAATATAGCATCACCGAGAGCCCCTACTGCGAATGAGCGAGCGCACGGATCGGAAGATGGCGACATGCTGTACTTTACTATAGGATAACGTACCAGAGGTGACATCTAATACTCCTAAGCGAGAAAAGTTAGCGGGATTTGAAACGATGGCAGACTTTTGTCGAAAATGTAATCTAACATGATGGAAAATTTGTTCCTCATCAGCCACAATGGCACGTTTACGACATGATGGAATTCTCCTGATCATTTTGCCATCATGCTGAAGGACCAGGTCTTTACTCAGGCATGTTGCTGGCGGGATTGAGGTCATGATGGTTGTCACCCAGCTGTCACAGAAAGATAGAAAACTTAAAGGGAACCTGTCACCTAGTAGGGCTGCATAATAAAGTCACAGACGCGCTGTCACTCCTGGGCTAGCATTTAGTACCTTTACAGTACTGACAGGCCAAACCGAGCAGCGTGTGCCAGAGCTGCGAGGGAGAGGAGTCCGATGAGACTTGCTGGTCCTGCCCTCCTCCACCTCATGACCTTCAACATTGCCAACCCAAATTCCTCTTTTTTCTGGACAACTTATCTCAAAATCACAGACAGCCAACATTTTTTACAGACAAATTGAAAAACCACAATGAATGACAGAGATTATGAGTAATCCACGTCTGTAGCTCAATATACTGATAAGAACTCATTACCAGCCTTTACTGCGAGCTGTAAAATGATGGTCATTACCACCAAAATCATCTAGTCAGGTACTACTAGCCAAACAAAATTTACGGACACATCTATTTTTATTTACGGACACAGGAACAAAGTCACCTATTTTTATGGACTGTCCCGAAATTTCCGGACAGTTGGCAACCCAGATGACCATGACTGGCAGGTTTCTTTCCCATGCGTGACACAAATGAAAACTGCCAGTCATGATCAGGAGACGGGGTAGGGCAGGGCGAGCAGGTCTCATCGGACTCATCTCCCTCACAGTGCTGGTGCGCGGTACAAGGTTGAGCCCAGAAGAGACATCTGGCTGAAATCAGAGGGTCTGTCGCTATATTATATCCTTTACCTCCACTTAAAGGGGTTCTACAGTTTGTTTTAACTGATGATCTATCCTCTGGATAGATCATCAGCATCTGACCGGCGGGGGTCCCGGGTGTCGGACCCCCGCCGATCAGATGCTGATGATCTATCCAGAGGATAGATCATCAGTTAAAACAAACTGCAGAACCCCTTTAAAAAAGTTGTCCAGGCGAGAATTAAAATTCAGCAGTGGCAGGGGAGGTGTAAGAAAAAAATAAATAAAAGTCACTCAACTTATGAAGGAACTGCCAACCCAGCGGTGTGGTTCCTGTCCCCGCCGGACTGGAAGTGATGTGCTGTTCCCAGCTAAGCTAATCACTGGCCTCAGCAATATGTAACCACTGAGGCCAGTGACTGACTACAGCAGTCATGTGAGTGGGAACGGCACATCATCAGTTCCAGTCTGGCAGGGATGGGTGCTATGATGGATTGGCGGTACCTTTGTAAGGTGAGTATCACTTTTCTATTTTACATCATCCCCTCCTCTGCTTAATTAGTTTTTTTTTTACCGATAACCTATCTGGATAGATCATCAGTATGTGATCCGTGGGGGTCCGACACATGGGGCCCCTGCTGATCAGCTGTTTTGAGAAGGCAGTGGCACTCCTCCAAGAGCCGCTGCCTTCTTGTAGCGCACCAAGCACAGCTCTGTACATTGTATAGCGGCTGTGCTTGGTGTCGCAGCTCAGCCCCATTCACTTCAATGGGGCTGAGCTGCTTCTAGGCGACGTGATCAATGAATGTGTCGTCACTTGGCCTAGGAAAAGCAGAGAGAAGGCCGTGGCGCTCACAGAACAACCGCTGCCTTCTCAAACAGCTGATTGGCGGGGGTCTCTGGGCCCGACCACCACCGATCAGATACTGATGACCTATCTAGAGGATAGGTCATCAGTAAAAAAAGAAAAATCTCAGAAAATCCCTTTAAATTAGGACTTTTCATCAGGTAACCACTTTTGGTTACATCGGACTTGAAGAAACGTTACTGTGCACTAGGTGGTACAGTGCGAATCTCAGACAGTATTGTGCACAGGTTTTACGGCTACCTGCAGAGGTCATTTAGAATAGGACCCATGCATAATACTCTCTAGGCTTTGTGAGGTTACCTCAGAAACTGAACCACCCAGAGTGCAGTAGCATCTTTCCATGCTGGGTGGGACAGTGGTACACTTCAACAGAACAGGACAACTCAAAGATGCTTTCTGCTGCATGTGTAGACCACTCTTGAGAGTGTGAACCCTGGGTATACAATATTAGGGTCACGGACCCTGGGTATACAATATTAGGGTCACAGACCCTGGGTATACAATATTAGGGTCACAGACCCTGGGTATACAATATTAGGGTCACAGACCCTGGTATACAATATTAGGGTCACAGACCCCTGGGTATACAATATTAGGGTCACAGACCCTGGGTATACAATATTAGGGTCACAGACCCTGGGTATACAATATTAGGGTTCACAGACCTGGGTATACAATATTAGGGTCACAGACCCTGGGTATACAATATTAGGGTCACAGACCCTGGGTATACAATATCAGGGTCACAGAGTTTTGAAAACAGCTAAGCAAGTGTGCATCCTGGGAGTCGAAGTTTCACCACAGCTGGAGTGCCGAAGGTTGCTGACCTCTGATGTAGAAGAAGCTAGCATGAGAGGGTTGTGGTTCTGGATATGCGAAGATCTCAAGAAGCGTGGTTCACACACGTGAGAACAGGCGCACACCATTGATAACCATCTAATCACCACAGCTGTTGTTTGCCCAGCACACACATCCAGTCAGCCCCACAGACACAAAGATCAAACAGCTCATGTTCTTACCTTCAACCATAAGGGTAGGCTCCTTTCCTCCACCATGCCCCCGGCCAGCATCTCCTTGCGATAGCGCTCTCCCATCACCCTACAGACAAGACATATCCGGTTACCAGCCACCTGCATGCTCAGGAATACACGTGACAATCTCGCCTGGCACACTCTCTGCCTTTATGCTAGACATAATCAAAATTCTTAACCACGTACTGCAACATGCAATGGATTTTAAAACACATATAATATGGCAGTAATGAAGCAATTTAGTGAATAGTCTTTATTAAAGGGGTTCTCCATATGGCCAGGAATCCCTTTTAATACTGCCATAGAACGTGCAGGGATTAAAAAAAAAAAAAACCTTGCCCGACATCGGTGCTCTGGTTCCAGCGTGAAGATCCCTTCTCCTCCGCTTGCATGTCCCACTGGACCGAAGTGTGATGTGATGTCTACATGCATGGTCACTGCTTGTGCCAATCATCGGTGACGTGTGCAGGCATAGTATATGACCACCGTCAGTGCTGAGGCAGCTTATTGTCTGGCAGCTGTGACATGCGTGTGGACAACAGGCCACAATTCTGGTCCAGTAGGGACCAGACGTAGAAGAGAAGGTAGTTCAGTGCTGGAACTTGAGCACCCCTGACATGTTGGTCTTTTTTTTTTTTTTTTTATTCCCTGCACCCTGCTTGGCCATATCAAAAAGGGTTCCCGGTCTTTGAAAACCCTACTGTTTTCTATATACAGCTCCTATGTATTCCGGTGTGTCTCCATAATTGAAGGCAAGCAACAAATTATGTACGCAGTTTGATCAAGCGGTCCTGTGTTCTTTCCTGTCAGTAGGTACTGTAAGTAAGTGCTCATTCAGACGGCTGTACACAGATCCATTTTTTTGCGGACAGTTCAGCGTGTCCGCAAAAAAATTGATTGCATTCCACATTTTTGCGGGCCCATAGATTTCAATGGGGTCACTTCCTGACTTTTACTGACAAGTATAGGACTTTTTTTATTTGTTTTGGGGAGCCATAGAACGGAAGAAAAGGGCACGGATTCGCATTTTTGCGGACAGCATACGGCCGTCTGAATGAGCCCTAAGAAGAAGGAGCTAATAGAAGAGAGTAGCACGTCTGCAGGATCGGACTATGCACAAAGGCGGTTATTTATGAAGCAGATGTACTCCTAAATTAGGAGTATTTCTGGCACAGTTTGCAGCGCAAAAAGAGATTTTTTGTGAAACTCCCCTGTAAAATCTTTTTCTCGTCTTTTCCATTGGGGGACACAGACCATGGGTATAGCTTAGGTTATTACTAGGAGGAGACACTATGCAAATAGTAAAAAACAGCTCCTCCTCCACTGGCTATACCCCCATGCTCCAACAGGAGGACCTCAGTGCGTGCAAAAGCAGTAGGAGAAGGAGATCAGAAACCAAATATTAACCAAGAAAAACAGACCCAAGGAACACCGCCATCGGGCCGCTAACCATAAGGTCCACTAGAAGAGAACCAACCCCTCCTGCAACAGACAAGAATGGGTGGGAGCTGTGTCCCCCAATGAAAAAGACGAGAAAAAGATTTTACAGGTGAGTTTCACAAAAAATCTCCTTTTCTCGCCCATTCCATTGGGGGACACAGACCATGGGACGTCCTCGAGCAGTCCATGGGGTGGGAAGACCAGCACCTCCAGAGGGAAAACGTCCAACAGCCTGCAATACCTTGCGCCCTAGGGCAGCATCAGAGTGCATCTGGTAGAACCTTGTAAAGGTATGTAAGGACGACCAGGTGGCTGCCTTACAAAGTTGTGACGTAGAGGCTTGATTGCGCCTCGCCCAGGAGGCACCCACCGCCTTGGTGGAGTGCGCGGTAACCCCCGCTGGGGGAACCCTACCCCTGGACCGATAGGCCATGGCAATAGTCGACCGAATCCACCGAGCCACAGTGACCTTGGAGGCCGCCAGACCCTTACGAGGCCCCTCGGGAACCACAAAAAGGGAGTCCGAGCGGCGAGATGGGGTAGTCACCGACAGGTACAACCGTAGAGCACGGACAACATCCAGAGAATGGAGAGCACGCTCCTTAGAGTTCGCCGGAGCGGGGCAAAAGGATGGCAGGACAATGTCCTCATTAAGGTGGAAGGCGGAAACCACCTTGGGCAAAAAGGAAGGGACAGGGTGCAGTACCACCTTGTCCTTGTGGAAGACCAAAAAGGGCTCTTAAAAAGGCCACCTTCCAGGTGAGAAAACTCAGGGAAATGTCCCTCAGGGACTCAAAAGGAGCCGCCTGAAGAGAAGACAGAACCAGGTTCAGATCCCAGGGGGGCAGAGGAGGGACATACGGAGGGACCGAATGAGCCACCCCCTGCAGGAAGGTCCTCACCGGACATAGCAGAGCCAGAGAGCGCTGAAAGAAAATGGCCAGAGCGGAGACCTGACCCTTCAGAGAGCTCAGCGACATTCCCATCTCCAGACCCGACTGGAGAAAGGAGAGGACCCCGGAACGGAGAAATGAAGAGGAAAAACGTCTATCTTCTCACAAAAGGGAAGAAAGGCCTTCCAGGTAGTATATCCAGGAGGAAGCTGGCTTCCTGGCTTTGATCATGGTCTTCACGACAGAGTCCGAGAAGCCCCTCTTCTTCAAGATGGAGGTCTCAACAGCCACGCTGTTAAACGAAGTGGTTGTAAATTCTGGTGGAAGAGAGGTCCTTGAGACAGCAGGTCCTTCCTGAGAGGAAGAGGCCATGGAACGTCCGCCAGAGTGCGAAGTCTTGCCACGGAGACACCAGAGCATCCACTCTGTACGCTTCAGGATCCCGAGCTCGGGCCAGGAAAGTGGGAACCTTGTTGTTGAGCCTGGACGCCATCAAGTCCACGTCTGAGCGGCTCAAACGGCGACAGACGTCCTCGAATACGTCCGGATGCAGAGACCACTCTCCCGGATCCACCCTGTTGCGGCTGAGAAAGTCCGCCGTCCAGTTTTCGACCCCTGGGATGTACACTGCAGACAATATCGGAACGTGAGTCTCTGCCCACTGGAGGATCCTCTTCACCTCCTGCATCACCGGCCGGCTGCGGGTTCCGCCCTGATGATTGATGTAGGCCACGGCTGTGGCATTGTCCGACTGGATCCTTATCAGGAGCCCCGTTAGAGGGGGGTCCAATGAGACAAAGAGGAAAATTTCTCTGAGCTCCAATATGTTGATCGGAAGGCGGGCTTCCACTTCTGACCACACCCTCTGAACCGTCCGAGCCCGGAGAACCCTGCCAAAACCCAGAAGACTGGCATCGGTGGTGACGACTGTCCAGGAGATTGGGAGGAAGGATTTCCCCGAAGTCAATTCTGAGGGGACAGCCAACACTGAAGGTCCATGCGAACCCGAGGAGGAAGGCGGATCCGAGAGTCCAAACCCCTCGATGTCCTGTCCCAGAAGGACAAGATCGCCTGCTGCAGAGGTCGAGTGTGAAACTGGGCAAAGGGGACTGCCTCGAAGGAGGCTACCATAAGCCCCAGAACCTGCATGTACTCCCTGATGGAGAGACACTGGGAATGCAGAAGGCGAGACACCGACTCCCGTATCCGAGAGAACTTGCAATCCGGGAGGAATATCCGGGCTGCAGTCATGTCCATAACCATCCCCAGGAAGGTCACCCTCAGGGAAGGTAGGAGAGAGGACTTCGGGAAGTTGATCAGCCAGCCGAACTGTTGCAGAGTCTGAACAGTGATCCTGATGCTGACTTCGGCCTGGGAACGAGAGGGAGCCTTTATCAGAATGTCGTCCAGGTAAGGCAGCAGAGATATGCCCCTGGTACGGAAAAGCGCCATGATTGGCGCCAAGATCTTCGTGAAAACCCGCGGGGCCGTCGCTAGCCCAAAGGGAAGGGCGACGAACTGATAATGGCGAAGCGCAGGAACCTGTGGTGAGATTCTGCGATAGGGACATGCAGATAGGCGTCCCGGATGTCTACTGATGTGAGGAACTCCCCTGGAAGAAGAGAAACAATAACGGAGCGGAGAAATTCCATCCGGAACCTCCGCACCCGCAGGGACTTGTTTAACAGCTTCAGGCCTAGGACCGGACGTACTGATCCCTCCTCCTTTGGCACCACAAAGAGATTCGAGTAGAAACCTGCCCCCTGGTCCTCCAGAGGAACTGGGACAACTACTCCCCTGACCAGAAGGGAAGACACCGCTTGTAAAAGGGCCGAGGCCCGGGCTGGATCCCCCGGAACACGAGACGGAAAGAAACGTTCTGGAGGTCTGGAAACTAGTTCTATCTTGTAACCAGAACTCACAATTTCCAGGGCCCATGCGTCTTGAACATGAGCTTTCCAGACATGCTGAAAGGAGAGGAGACGGCCCGCGAGCGGTGGGGGCAGAACTCCCCTGGAACTGTGCTCGCGGGTGCTAGGAAGGTTGCGGCTTAAAGGAAGGCTTCTTGCGGGAGTCCTGAGAGCCGCCGGAGGAGGGGGCTGTCGCAGACCTGGAGGAAGAGAAGCGCCGAAAGGACTGGTTTCTAGAGCCAGCGGGGCGAGCTCTGAAGGCGTGCTTGGATCTAGATTGGGGCAGGTGTGTACTCTTGCCCCCAGTAGCGTCAGAGATAATCTCATCCAGCTTAGCACCGAAGAGCCTGGAGCCTGTAAAGGGGAGGTTGGTGAGGGAGCTGTTGGATGAAGCGTCGGCATCCCAGATCTTCAACCAGAACTCCTTGCGCTGCGCGCCCGAGAGGCCAGAAATCCGCACAAAGAGGGTGCTGACGTCCAATGAGGCCTCACAGAGGAATGTTGTCGCCTGGGACATCTGGAGGATGAAGTTTAGGGTGTCCGCAGAGGCATCCTGCTCCGCGAGGTCCTGATGATGGCGCTGCAACCACACCGAAAGCTCCCTGGCTACCCAGGCTGAGGCGAACACGGGCGGCAGACCTGTGCCCGCCAGAGTAAAGATGGCTTTGGAAAGAGAGTCCAAACGCCTGTCAACTGAGTCCTGTAGGGAGGACCCGTCCAGCACTGCTATTGCCGTATTCTTAGCCAATCTGGCCACCGGTGGGTCGACCTTAGGAGGAGAAGACCACTGCTGCACATTATCTGCCGGGAAAGGATACAGAGTATCCATGCGCCTTGTAGCAGAAAAACGGTGATTAGGGCGTTCGCAAGCCTTAGAAAAGACCTTGGCGAACTCGCCATGAATGGGGAATGTGACTGCCTCCGGTTTTCTGGAGTGGAAGAGGGGGAATTCCTGGCTACTAGTAGAAGGAGATTCCCCCTGTATGTCAAAGGTGTCACGTACCGCCGTGACCAAGTCTGCCACATGGTGGAGAGCTTAGGTGAGGGTTCCGGCTCTGTCCTCATCAGAGCCGGATCTTTCCCCTTCAGACCTGCAATCCCTCGAGAGGGAGAGGCTGAACACGCCTCCAGGCGGGGGGGAGATCCAAGGAAGGATGATGCTGCTGCGTACGCTGCCTCTTAGCGGTCGAGCGTCCTCTGTGGGGGACACCGGGAGGTGGAGCGGCGCTAACCACAGGCACCGTGGGCGGCAGATCAGTGGCCGTCATGCGTTCCATAAAGGCCATGGCCGCGCGCTAGACTTGAGCCAAGTCCGCGGCTGCCCTAGCTATGGCAGAGGCCCAGGAGGGCTCCGCGAGCTCCGAAGGGGCGGAGGAGGGACTGGGCTGGTTTGGTGGAGGAGGTGGAGGAGGAAGATCCTGTCCAGAGGCAAGGCAAGAGTCACAGGAGCCTGTAACCGACAGTGGCAAGCAGCAGACCTTACAGGATCCCAGTGGGACCAGAGGTGCCGCTTTTGATTTTTGTGGGGCCCCAGGTCGTGGCATGATGGCAGCAATCTCGGAGTCAGGGTCTCCTACAGTTTGCGAACACTATCTGTCCTACAAAGAGTGGCAGTGCACTGGATAGAGGGCAGGAGTAGGTGACCCCGGATCTGGTAGGCCACCGGCGCTGCAGGTCAAGCCCGGTTCCACTTGTCTTCTGGGGGGAAAGGGAGGTAGCCGGGGACGGCCATTCGACCCCGGCGCTCGCTCCACTGAGAGACCAGGGACGCACCATGTGACCCTGCGTCCTCTATTGAGAAAAAAACAAACAGGAGAAGAGAAAAATTACAGGGACAACCCTGCAGTAGCAGGAGTGTCACCTCCTTATCCGACACTAAGCTAAAACTGAGGTCCTCCTGTTGGAGAATGGGGTTATAGCCAGTGGAGGAGGAGCTGTTTTTTACTATTTGCATAGTGTCTCCTCCTAGTAATAACCTAAGCTATACCCATGGTCTGTGTCCCCCAATGGGCGAGAAAGGTTCTTTGCGCCTCAATCTGTGGATTCTCCCCGCTCACTCCAGGTCTAAAAAAGTGGGCGTTGCGTGGGCGAGGACGGGACTACCGGCCCATCTCATTTACTGTTTCCCATGCCTGTTTTAGGCGTAGAAAATGGTGTATATGTAAGACAGCTCGGAAGCCGTCTTACATTTAGAAGTGGCGGTGGATCCGCCGAAGTTATGAAGAGGCCGGCGGACCCACCGCCAGTGCAGGGCTTTATTAAATCTCAGACAATAGGGGCATATCGCTAGGATATGCCCCCATTGTCTTATAGGTGCGGGTCCCACCGCTGGGACCCGCAACTATATCGAGAACGGAGCCCCGAAAGTGAAGGAGAGCGCACTACGCATGCGCAGCCGCCCTCCTTTAATTTCTATGGGGCCGCCGAAAATAGCCGAGCACTGGCTCGGCTATTGCCGTCTGCCCCATAGAAATGAATGGGAGCACGCTCCCATTCACTTCTATGGGAGAGGCGGGCATTAGCGCTCGGTGGTGGACGGACCCCAGGAAATCTGGGGTCCTCCAGCCACAGCGCTCCCCGCTCCGTTCTCGATATAGGTGCGGTTCCCAGCAGTGGGACTCGCACCTATCAGACAATGGGGGCATATCCTAGCGATATGCCCCCATTGTCTAAGATGGGAATACTCCTTTAATAATTAATAAATGTGCCCCAAAATTTGTTTGTAGTAGGCTGCCTTGGAAACACACAGGAATACACACAAAAAACCTTAAGGTAAGTGGATGCCCTAAATATATTTCAAAATAGTAAAAATACTCTTCTTGGCATCTTTAAAGCAGACCTATCATGGGGGAATCCATGTGCTTTTCGATATGTATCTATAGTATATCAACATCTGCTATATAATTTGTACTTGGGGAAGGTGGGGTGGCACCCTTCTTCCTAATGGCAGCAGTGACCGGCTTCCCTGAACTGCTAGGACGGGACGAGCAGGCAGGTCCTAATGATGGTGACTGATGTCATTAGGAGCCGCCTGCTGGTCCCACACTAGCGGCTCAGTATGAGAAGAAATACCGAGAACCTGTACTTATGTTACCTCTCATAATGAGCAGCCATCGCTGTAAGAATACCAATAAGATGATCAGTGAAGATCTGACTTATGGGCTCTCCAAAGGATTCCCAGAATGGGTCGCCATGTCCACTGCTCCCTACAAGGCTCCCTTAATGGTTTCCGTATCTCCCATTCACTACGTGTGTCTAACTATCTACCAGGAACAAGCAGAGACATTTTGGGACTCCTGTCAGTCACACCCCATTTATAGCATGTCTAAACAAGAGACCATTGTCCATGGTGGAAACACTCATCAAAACTGGTTTAGTCTCCTATAGCAACCAATCAGATTCCACCTTTCATTTTTCGGGGTTCCTTTGGAAAATGAAAGGATCGATCTGACTGCTTGCCATGGGCAACTAAACCCGTTTTCCATTACAACCGCTTTGATAAATCTCCCCCTGTTCGTACATTTAGGCCCCATTCACACGACCATCCACTTTGAGGTGCGCAAATCGCAAACGGCATCCGTATTTGTGCATCCCCGCACTTTTCTCGAGCCCCATTGTAACAATGCCTATACTTGTCTGCAAAACGGAGAAGAAAAGGACACGTTCTATCTTTTTTGTGGAGCTGCAGAATGGACACGCGGATGTGGACAGCACATGAGTGCTCTCCATATTTCTTGTGGCTCCATTGAAATGAGTGGGTCCACATCAGATCCACAAAAAAATAAAAAATAAACGCGGATTGGGATGAGGACAAAAATACAGTCACGTGAATGCGGTCTTAAAGGGATTCTGTCACCTCGTTTTCGGTTATAGAGCTGCGGACATGCACGGCTAGATCGCTGCTAGCATGTCCGCAATATACCTGTCCTATAGAGCTGTGTGCTTTTCTTAAAAAAAAATAAAAAAAGATTTTAGAGATATGCAAATGAGCCTTGTAAGGAGCCCAAGGGGCTGTACGAACCTTCCTGGTGCCCAGCCACGCCCGCCTGTGAAGGAGCCCAGCACCGCCTGCGTCCTCCGAATCTCCTCCTTTCGTCACAGTCAGATCGCCGTAATCTCGCGATGCACAGTTTCTTCCCTGAGGCTGATGCCAGCACAGGGAAGAAACACTATACCGGCACCGCGAGATTACGGCAATCTGACTGACGAAAGGAGGAGATTTGGAGCACACAGGCGGTGCTGGGCTCCTTCACAGGGGGGCGTGGCTGGGCACCAGGAAGGTTAGTACAGCTCCTTGGGCTCCTTACAAGGCTCATTTGCATATCTATAAAATCATTTTTTAAACAAAATAAAAACACACAGCTCTATAGGACAGGTATATTGCGGACATGCTAGCAGCGATCTAGCCGTGCATGTCCGCATCTCTATAGGGTAAAAAGAGGTGACAGAATCCCTTTAAGGTGAGTTTGTCACCAGAACAAAACCTTTAAAGGGGTTTTCCTGAGACTTTTCTACTGATGACCTATCCTCCGGATCTGATCAGTGGGGGTCCAACACCCAGGTCCCCTGCCGATCAGCTGCTGATGACCTATCCTCCGGATCTGATCAGTGGGGGTCCAACACCCGGGCCCCCCCTGCCGATCAGCTGTTTGAGCGCCACGGCCTTCTCTCGGCTCATTAAGCACAGCGCTGTACATTGTACATCTACTGTGAGCGCAGCTGACTTATCAAACATCTGTTCACTGGGGGTCCTGGGTGTCGGACCCCCACCGATCAGATACTGATGACCTATCCAGAAGAGAAGTCATTAGTATAAAAGTATTGGAAAAAAAAAAAACTTTAAAATTGTCTGGTAATCTCCAAAAGTCAACCTGTTGCTACTGAAGTGGTGAATAAAATGTAGCATGCCCTATAACTGGCCCCCCCCCCTCAGCGCACCCTGTCGGCTGTGATTTATAGAGATGTCATGATGGATTACACAAATGGTCTCCTCCTAAATTTACGGAAAGTGGAAATGTGAAATGTCAGTAGTGTCATTTATGGGTTTGTAGCTTGGCACCTACATATGTAGCAGTAATCAGTTTGTCAATGTAGCAGAGCTGAGATGATCTCTTGGCACAATTCATCATAACAATGTTCCAAGTAAGTGAAAATCAAAATGACAAATTTTGCTGCACTACATTTTTTTTATTTTTTAAATGTCCATTATAAAATTTACTGATGTGTGAGAATGACAGACTCTTACCGATCAAATGGATTTTTCACAAAGCACTGTTTCCACACCATGGAGGCAACCGCTCGGGACATCAAGTAGGAGTAGTATTTGGCACCATAACCAGCTAGGTGACTAAATCTCAGTTGCCAGGCCTGCATCAAAGCAAACAGACGGCATTAGATATAAACAGAGAGCACAGGGGCGGCTGTATGTATTGTAGACTTCCAAATCAAATAAGAACAAGTGGAGTCAATGCCATTATAAATGGGGCTGCAGTACCAGACTAGGCCTATGGACAAAGGTGGGGCTGTTTCTGAAAAAACAATGCAGGTCATGTTACACATCTAATCTCATACAAGTCTTTACAGAGTAAATGTCATGAGGCAGTAAAACTTGGTACCTACAGGATGCTTAATGGGGTTATCCAACCCCTATAATGCCCCCCAAAATGCCTGGGCCCCTCACACAGGTTATACACATCAGAAGCGGCACCCGTTTCATCTCCCTGTCGCGTTGATCAAAATATCCGGCAACGGGAACGGCAGCCAATGACAGGCCGCAACGGGGACAAGCCTCCCTAGTGTCGCCTGCGATGCTAGGGAGGCTCGTTCCAGTCGCTGCCTGCTATTGGCGCTTAACGGGGAGATGCAGCGGTAGCCGTGCGGGCATCAGATGCGTTGCGGGTGCCGGGGAGTGGGGTGAGTATAACCAGTGTGAGGGGCCTGGGCATTTTAGGGGGCATTATAGGGCTTGGATAACCCCTTTAACGGCCATTAGAAGAGCTGGTGCAGAGCTGATGTGGGGGATGCGGTAAGCTGCTCGCTCAGTCCTCTGTAAAGGATGTGCAGGCGGAGAGCTGCTGACTATGTCCGTATTAGAGGACTGAGCACACAGCTTAGGCTACTTTCACACTAGCGTTCGGAGCGGATCCGTCTGATGTTTCATCAGACGGATCCGCTCCGATAATGCAGACGTTCGCATCCGTTCAGAACGGATGCGTCTGCATTAAAACTTAGAAAATTTTCTAAGTGTGAAAGTTGTCTGAGCGGATCCGTTCAGACCTTACATTGTAAGTCAATGGGGAACGGATCCGCTTGAAGATTGAGCCATATGGTGTCATCTTCAAACGGATCCGTCCCCATTGACTTACATTGTAAGTCTGGACGGATCCGCTCGCCTCCGCACGGCCAGGCGGACACCCGAACGCTGCAAGCAGCGTTCAGGTGTCCGCTCACTGAGCGGAGCGGAGGCTGAACGCTGGCAGGCGGATGCATTCTCAGTGGATCCGCCTCCACTGAGAATGCATTGGGGCCAGACGGATGCGTTCGGGGCCGCTCGTGAGCCCCTTCAAACGGTGCGCACGAGCGGACACCCGAACGCTAGTGTGAAAGTAGCCTTACAAATGTCGGCTGTACAATTGGCCTGGTGCCCCCCACTCTAACTACTATCTTCGGTTCTGTTTACATCTGTGACTTGGCAGATTTCCTGCACAATACACTGGGGGCACTTGATGGTCCCCACTGGTTTATAATGGGGCTCACTGGGTTCCGCTGCTGTGACAGAAAAAAAAAAATTGCCCAAAAAAATTGTCCCTCAACCATGGGCTACTCTCAGTGTTAAGGCTCGCTTGAATGGGGCTGAGCTGCAATACCAGAAGTGACCAATCTAGCAAAAGTGGAGCTGTTTTTGTTTTACAATCTTTTTATGTCTTTTTTAATGACGTGGTAATTGGGTGTGAATGGAGAACACTTGGAACATTTCCTGTAGGCAATGTAAATCTTCTGGCTAGGACACTGCATTTCCAAAGAAAAACAGGCGCCAAAGGCAAAATCTGTACCATCGTGATGTGCGTCTTTCCGCTGGAGGTAACATTACATGTAATACTGGCTCAAGAGAGTCAAGACTGAATTAATCTATACAATGCCAGGTAGAGGTAACAAGTCGAGGAAGGGGATTAAGACGTTCCAGCAATTTCATCAGATCATTTGCTCGGGGCCTGATATGTGCCATGTGCAGATCATGTCGCAGCTTGTTCTCAGTAGCTACAGCTAATCACAATGTGAAATATGATGTCAATCAGCGATGATTACCCTGTCAAGAGAAATACCACTGTTTTACCTTAAAGAGGACCTTTCACTAGATTAAAAAATCTAAACTAAGCATACAGACATGTAGAGCGGCGCCCAGGGATCTCCCTGCACTTACTATTATCCCCGGGCGCCGCTCCGTTCTCCGGTTATAGCCTCCGGTATCTTCACATGTTAGGCTCCACCCAGGGGAACCTGTCGGCGTCTTTCTCCTATGCTGTAGCGCTGGCCAATCGCAGCACTCAGCTCATAGCCTGAGAGTTTTTTTTTTCTCTCAGGCTATGAGCTGAGCCCTGCGATTGGCCAGCACTACAGCCTGGGAGAAAGAGACGCCGACAGGTTCCACTGGGTGGAGCCTAACATGTGAAGATACCGGAGCCTATACCGGCCGAACGGAGCGGCGCCCAGGGATAATAGTAAGTGCAGGGGGATCCCTGGGCGCCGCTCTACATGTCTGTATACTTAGTTTAGATTTTTTAATCTAGTGAAAGGTCCTCTTTAAAGCATACTTGAGTTTTAAAAAAAAGGTTGCATAATGCCTGTGCTTCTTTGTACAATCATAACTGTAAAAGAACAGCTATGTTTGGGCTTCCCTAATATATTTCTCAGCCCAATTATACCCTGTTTCAGCTGCACAGCTAGATGCATTTCACTCAGAAGCAGGAGCCATCTTCCCTTCTATGGAATCTGTCATCAGTTTACTGCTGTGACATCCTCTCTCTTACTTCCCACTATGTTTGTTTTTAGCTACGAAGGCCACATAACAGATGAGGGGGATATCACACTTAATGACACACAGGATGCTCTTAATCTTCAAAAGCTGTGTAGAAGCAGTTCTTTTATCAGCCTTGAGATCTCAGCTAGCTCTGACACGCCTCCACTTCCTGTGAGCAGTCTTCTGGATCTTTTTTTCTAGGGACAGATCTTGCCTGACAGGCAGGGGTCTGCAAATTAGGTCGAAGTGAGACCCCTAGTGGCCATGACTTTACAGCTTTTTTTCAGGAGGATGCAGGCAGATTTTTTAAATTTAGTGATTTGTAAATATGTTATTTACACCATTCTCTATTAAATGAAACAAAATTGTGTGAAAGTACAGGGACTCTTTAAAGAGGGTGCTCCACAGGATAGGGGAAAGTTATCTGATCGGTGGGGGGTCTGACCTCTTGGATGCCCACTGATCCTGACAACAGGGGTCTGTAAAACATAACAAAAACATTTTTAAAAAATAAAAAATTTGTATTTGTTGCAACTGTGCTGACCTGCAGTATAAAGTTATGTCATCTTTACCACATAGTGAATGCCGGAAAAAACGAACCCCAAAAAATTATTTCAGAATTGAATTTTTTTTTTCTATTCCTTCTATTGATCACATTTTTTTTTTTTACTCTGTGATTTTACGCTACTCTGTGCACTTTTAAAAAGTGGGTGGGGTTAGCTATGTTAATAGGTTATTGCAGATCTATTGAAGACTTTTTAAAAAGTTGCAAAAGATGCAGAGCAATCCAGTGAGGGCGGTGGGGTGGGGGCCACACGTTACAAAACAGAGCTAAAGCTCCAGACAAGAGTGTCGTTTGTAATGATGTGCCAAATTTTTATCAAGCAATTTTATTAATGTGAGTACACCAAGATTTTGGCACAAATTTCTCCAAAAAAATGGTGCAATGTGGCACAGTTAGGTTTAGAGAAAGTTCATGTGCCTAACCAGAAAAGGGAGACGGCTCAGGCCACATTCACATCAACGTTTAGCTTTCCGTTCTTTTGATCCTTCTGAAGAGCAGGAAAAAAACAAACCAAAAAAGTAATAACGGATCCGTTATTTTCAGCATCCGTTATGATCAGTTTGTGTCACTTCCATCAGAGATCAGTTATTTTTGATGGGATGAGAAGTCCTGAAAAAAAAAATACTTTTACTCCAGTCAAATATAACTGATCTTGGATGGAAAAATGATGCAAACTGCTTATAACAGATGCTCAAAAGAACGGATTCAGGTTTTTTTTCTGCTCTTCTGACGTATCAAAAGATCGGAACGCTAATCGGTGACATGGTCTAAGATGCAATGCTACGCGCCCCAAATCTGTCTCAATGCAATCCGACCAATACTTATAGTCAGAGAAAAGTGTCTCCCTGCACCACATCCAGCCTGAGCCCCTGTGATAAATCCGGGGCCGGTCTACGTTTGTTAAAGTTTGATAAATTTGGAGCAAATTATAGCAAAACGCACTAAGGAAAAAGTTAAAAGTTAAAAAAATCATGATCCCAGGTAATGGACGGAATGACTCCATTATCTCTCTGATCAGCTGAATACTATGTGACGTATTATTCCAGAATATAAGCGCAGCCACGCGCCGCCTCTTGGCCGGATAATCTATTCTGTCATCACCATGCGATTCCCGACACCCTCCGCTCAAATCCTCTTCTCTTTTCCATTCACAACAACATAATCATTTTTATCACATGTCCTGGGGGTGTTTTTAGAAGCAGGTACAGTTACGTCTTGTCAATCTCCTCATCTGTACAAGGAGCTTCATTTGCGATTACCTGCTCGGTGACATTGAAGAAGCACTCCAGCCCCTCCTATCAGTCCGCTAGTCAACACTTACATTTTGATATTTAATCCCTTGTCCTTATTTATTGTGAAATCACCTTCATTTCTAAAATCTTCCAACATTTGTTTTCTCAGTAGAGTGGCCATGTTCTTCTCTCTAGCTTCTATCACACCACATTTCAGTGTTTTCGGATATTTTTAATGCCTGATCCTTTAAGGTAGATAAGTTGCTGCCAGAGCTATCTGCCAATGGCTTATTCCCCTCCCCCTACTGCGAACACATGCATGCTCGGCCAAGCCAAGAAACCATGTGCATGGGGGGGGGGGGGGGGGGGTCAGTAATAGCTGTCAGTGATTGAGGTCTAAGGGCAGCTTTAGATAGTTCCATAGTGTTCTATGCCTAGTCCAAGGTGAATGAAAAAAAAAATGATGGATCATTACTCCCCATAGAGGAGAAAAATCCTAACTGTGCATTAAATGGGTTTTCCAGAAATTATACTCTTTTTACTGGTGCCCCTTAGGCTACTTTCACACTCGCGTTTTGTGCGGATCCGTCATGGATCCGTTCAGATAATACAATGTCTGCATCCGTTCAGAACGGATCCGTTTGTATTATCTTAAAAATAGCCAAGACGGATCCATCTTGAACACCATTGAAAGTCACTGGAGGACGGATACGTTTTCTATTGTGCCAGATTGTGTCAGTGAAAACGGATCCGCCCCCATTGACTTACATTGTGTGTCAGGACGGATCCGTTTGGCTCAGTTTCGCAAGCAGCGTTTTGGGGTCTTCCTCCAAAGCGGAATGGAGACGGAACGGAGGCAAACTGATGGATCTTTTCCATTCAGAATGCATTAGAACGCAAGACGGACGAGTGGGAGCCAGTGCACAGGACCGGAGTGGTAGGGGGCAGGTAGTATGACACTTTCAAGCTACAGGGCATAAGTATAAAAACTATACAAATGTGCCATTGCTGTAATTGTATTGACCCGCAGAATAAGGACGTCATGTAGTTTTTAGCGCACAGTGAACGTCGTAATATCAAATCGCAAAAAAACCTTGGTGGAATTGTGTTTTTTTTCTTCCTGTTTTCCAATGCAAGACATGGTCAATGAAATGGTGCCATTAAAAAAATGCATCTTGTCCCGTAAACAATGTTTATGTGAATGGAAAAATAAAAAAAGTTATGGCTGTAGGAATGTGGAGGGGAAAAATAAAAAATGCAAAAAAGAAAACAGGGCCGATACTTAAGGGGTTAAGCTATGGTTGTTAGATTCAATGCTCCTTTAAGACTTTAAGTTTTTTTTTCCCCCATCTTATAAAGCGATGGAATATTGCTAAGTTTTAATGAGAAGGAGACTTAGTACCAACTTTTGCGTTGTATCAACCGCTCTCTACACAACCTGAAGGCTAAGCCCGGAGTCCAAAGTTCGGGTTATCAGAGAATCCCGTTACCACGGACCAATAACGGAATTCTTTGATGGCCTGCACCAGCCTATAAGAGGTCTTCAGTCTTGCATTCCATCATAATAGAAGTCTATGCTGGCCATAGGCTTCTATTATGACGGAATGCCTATTATAGGCTTCCATGGCGCATGCCGCCATAGAATTCCGTGGTAACGGAATCCATAACGGGATTCTCCGATAACTTCGGCATCCAAGGTTCGGGTTAAAACACAAGTTCGCTCAACACTACTCAGGATCGATGGGTTCCCAGAGGTAAACCCCCACCATAACCCTAGCATATGTCATCACTTTATAAGAAGATTTTATAAAAAACACGCTGCTTTCAGGACTCTAGGAGAAAACCACAAGCCCACAAAATCCAGAAACACTCTGCCGAATCATTTGTCTCTTAGCTGGAAACCGTGTTTAACGCTTAAATAAACCGAGCACGAGACCATTTTCATACTGTTAACAGAGCAGAAGAGAAGATTAAAGGTCCAGCTCGGGGCACTTGGCTGTTTGTATGAAGCCGTCACGGATACATATAGAGCGGAGCGTAATGTAAACATTTAGAGCGCATTTACTCGGGGGGGAAGTGGAGAGGAATTTAGCATCCGATTAACCACTTTGAGGCTTCTAGACATAAGCCAGGTGTTAGCGCAATTATTCATACTTTATACTATTGTGACGTGCTGAAGGGGATCTACTAAAACCGGGCAGTTCATCAACCTCAATACACAAAGATCAACACATCATAATAAAGAAAACCTATCCTGGAACGGAGAGCGCACGACACAAACAAGAGCATTAGCAGCTTACATGACATGTACGCGGACAACACAATACAGGTTTTTTTCTTTAGTTGACCACGTCAGCTTTGCAGGTATGATCAGTGACAAAACCAAATATTAAAAAAACAATACTCGATGCAGGCCTTACGGAGTGGGCGGTCACAATGACATCATCGCACCTGTTTGTGCCGCTCTACAGCCTCATAGGCTTCAGGCTTAGTGGCTTGTTACCTATGAGAGTAACGGCGATGGGCTCCCGTACCCTGCCGTAGTATTCAAACGAGGGGCACTGGCAAAACATATCCCGGATGTTTGCCCAGGAATATTGATGGGCATCTTGAGTGGCCCCGGGGGCATCAGGAGTATTGGGCTTGGGGCTGCCGCCCGCAAACACCTGTATTGTAATCTGCTATTGGTTCTTACTGCTAAATTAACCAAATTTTGAATAAAAAAATAATAATACCAGAAAATCTCTAGTTGAAGTCAGTGAATGGATGCCCTCATTGCTTATACTGATGCTCAGGCAAGTGCTCATTAGTTATGATGAGCCCTGCAGCTCTGTAAGGACAGGTTTTAAAATCCATTAAACAAAAAAGGTTTACGCTAAATAAATACATTGCATTAGGGTGCTGCCACACGTTTAGGTTTTTTTATGCAGTTTTTGAAGCCAAAATAAGGCAAGGATCACAGATGGAGAAAAAGTATTCGGACAAATACAACTTCTTCACTTTCAAATCCATTCCTGGCTTTGGCTTAAAAAACTGCATCAAAAAACCTGAACGTGTGGCAGCAGCCTAAGGTTAGTTGCACACTAGCAGCGGTGATCCAGCAGGGTGTTCCGGCCAAATCCCTCGGCATTCCGGCATGGCCGCAAGTTTGTAAAGCTCCGTCCGGCCCCTTCACTATAATGGGGACCGGGCGGAGATCCGGCTGCATTTCGGCAAATATGCAGAGAAATGACCATAAGAAAACCGCTCTGCGCAGCAGTTTTTTTCCAGCCAATTCTCAGCATATTTACCAGAATGCGGCCGGATCTCCGCCGGTCCTCATTATAGTGAAGGGGCCGGACGGAGCTTTACAAACCTCTGGCAACTCTGGAGTGTGCAGAGATCCCCACCGCCGCTAGTGTGCAACTAGCCTTAGAAAGCTGTAAAACTGATAAAGTGAATAAGCTTTATTTACATAAAAGTCACAGGACTGCATACTCACTGTATGGGGTATATACGGCAGTCCATAGGATGATTCCTGGGTTTCCCTTAAAATGTCTGTTGTTGAACCTTTTAGAGGGTGTTTTCCATGATAAATCTGATCCAACATAGAGTAAAAGACCTGGAATACAGAAACCAGACAGTGTACTGATTAGAGCTCTGCTGTGTCTATCCCATGGGCAACTGGTCAGCACTAATTAAATGGGTATAATACTGTACGGCCATTGTATAGGAGCGGTAGAAGTTCATGGCGCTGGTGGTGTCTATGCTTCTCCAGGGTTGTTTTTGACACATGCCCTGTTCTTCATGAAATTTGACAAATTTTCAGCATGCCTCAAATCTCCAGTGTAGATTTATATTTCCACCATTTTTTTCATACATGTCAACCTCACAAGGCTCAAACTCACTCACCTGGAGCTGCATATCCGAAGCTGCGCCAACTTTTTTGGATTCGCAAAGACGAGACACCATAGGCTTAGACAAAGGCTGCGACATAAAAGAAAGAGTTTTTAGTGGAGAAATCTGGCAAAGAAATTACCTAATTCTCTCTATCATAAAGGGACTGTGTCACCTAAATTTTTGGTGTGGAGCTGGTACACCATCAAGAAGCTATAGGCACAATGCTCATTTGGCCGAGGGAGATCTCTTCCGACTACTCCAAACATGAACAGTTCAGCTGTGAGTGTATGTGATTCAATAGTAGGGAGAGGGGAGAAAGCCCCTCGTCAGACACCTCTGCTGGTGGCTTATCTCCAGTGAGAACAAAAGGATCGGGTGAAAAAGTTTATTTGACCAGATTATTTTCTCCCTCAAATTTATCTAGAGGAGAGTAAGGAGTCTCCCTAAACATTAGATTACTCCGTCTTCCCCAGAAGGTCCCACAAAACCAACTTACGGTAATTATACAGAACATACCTGTAGGAGAAAACTTATATACACACCATTAAGAAGTAGTGTGGATCGGCCGCTCAGGAACCTGGTCATGCGACAACCCTCTTCTGAAAATTCAGCTTCCACCAACATCTCCCTTACTAGGTTTCCGGTCTGGGTTATGGATAGGACGTCACTTCCGCTGTGGAGAGGGCCAAAACCATTCCTCTTCTTGGCGCAGATGAGTTGGATTCAGGAGTTTGTGGATGAGCCAAGGAGAGAAATAGTTCTGGCCCCGTCCACAGCAGAAGTGACGCCCCTTCCACACCCCCAGACCAGTGGCAGAAAGGCCGATAAACTTCGGAATGGTAAGTATTTTATGAAGTTTCTTCTACAGACGTGTTATATCTCAGGTAGGTTTACGACAGTGTCTGGGTCCCAGAAAACCCCTTTAATGTCCCTTTAAATGGGTTACTTCATCTGAGACAGTGGTGTGGGACTTTTCTCTGGGACCAGCACTGTATCTATCTCCATATAGGGCTCCTGAAAGTGAAGGAGAGCATACTGCACATGCGCAGCGTTTTATCCATTCATTTCTAATGGAGTTCCAAAAATAGCCAAGGGAGCGCGGCCACCGTTCTAGTCACTTCTAAGGGACTGCCGGAGAGCGCTGGCTCGGTTATTTTCAGAAGTCCCATAGCAATGAACGGAGGGCAGGTGCACATGGGCATGCTCACTTCGAGAGTCCCTTTCTGGAGATAAGTGTGGCTATCAGAGGTGGGACCAGCACCTATCTGACATTGGTGGCATATCGTAGTGATAAGGCACCAATGTCTCAGATAAGACGACCCCTTTATGCAGGGATATTATATGAAATCTATAAATGCAGCCAAACGGATAAAAGTAAAATCCATCACATTCCTAAGTAAGTGACATGGAAGAGTCCTTGGATCTACACTGAGGTCATGAAGTCGATGAGTGTCCCCCAGCTGTGGCATCATTACATGTTAAGCCAATAAAGGACTAAGCAACAGCAGTCTGAGTGTAGCACTAGCCATATATATAATATACAGCTATAATAGAAGACATCCAGTCCCCGGGGCTCACCTGTCCTGTCTGGTAGTGTCTTGCAAACTGGTTTACAACCCTGTAATCACTGGCAAAGTACTCCATCAAAATAGAAGGGACCTCAGCAAAGTCTGTAGCACATCTGGTGCCTAGAAAACAGATGTAAGAGGAATGAATGTCAATTAGTTATACTGCATCTGTATCATCCCCATGGAGAAGAGAAGCTGCTACATGGTCAAGGACTAATCAGGCAACAGCCACAATGTACCTGATCATTATCAGGAAGCATGCTGTATCTGGTATTCTTCACCACTACCGATATCTGACGACAACATGAGACATGATGGATTCTGCTGCTCTCAGGGCAATCTTCAGATATCAGGAAAAGGGTTGCTATCCTCCCCTCCTGCACGGCCGCTTGGGACCCATCTCTAGGAAAATGATGACTTCCTACTGCACCACTATGGGAAGCCTAATAATCTTTACATAGCGCCAACATTCATTTTGTACATTGGTCCAGCCATCTCTTATGGGAAAAAGGAAAAGAAAAAAAAAAAAAAATAGCCAGTATGAACGCAGGTATCAAGGAGTGTGGGGCTTACAGGTAAATAAAGGAATCAAGTTCTGAGTAATAATGAGAGGAGGGGTTAGGGTACTTTCACACTAGCGTTATTCTTTTCCAGCATTGAGTTCCGTCCTGGGGGCTCTATACCGGAAAAGAACTGATCAGGCATATCCCCATGCATTCTGAATGGAGAGAAATCCGTTCACGATGCATCAGGATGTCTTCAGTTAAGTCTTTTTGACTTCAAGACGGAGATAATACCGCAGCATGCTGCGGTTTTATCTCCGTCCAAAATTCCAGAACACTTGCCGGAATGCCGGATCCAGCATTTTTTCCTATAGAAATGCATTAATGCCGGCCCCGAGTGTTCCGGCAAACCGTATCCGGCATTGCGGTCTGTGCATGCTCAGAACGCAAAAAAAGTGAAAAAATAAATAAATGCCGGATCCGTATTTCCAGAGGACACCGGAGAGACTGATCCGGCATTTCAATGCATTTGTCATACAGATCAGGATCCTGATCCGTCTGACAAATGCCATCAGTTTGCATAGAAACATAGAATGTGTCGGCAGATAAGAACCATTTGGCCCATCCAGTCTGCCCAATATACTGAATACTATGGATAGCCCCCGGCCCTATCTTATATGAAGGATGGCCTTATGCCTATCCCATGCATGCTTAAACTCCTTCACTGTATTTGCAGCTACCACTTCTGCAGGAAGGCTATTCCATGCATCCACTACTCTCTCAGTAAAGTAATACTTCCTGATATTACTTTTAAACCTTTGCCCCTCTAATTTAAAACTATGTCCTCTTGTAGCAGTTTTTCTTCTTTTAAATATTCTCTCCTCTTTTACCTTGTTGATTCCCTTTATGTATTTAAAAGTTTCTATCATATCCCCTCTGTCTCGTCTTTCTTCCAAGCTATACATGTTAAGGTCCTTTAATCTTTCCTGGTTTTTAAAAAAAAAAAAAAAAAAAAAAAAAAAAAAAAAAAAAAAAAAAAAAAAAAAAAAAAAAAAAAAAAAAAAAAAAAAAAAATAAAAAAAAAAAAAAAAGTTTTATCCTGCAATCCATGGACCAGTTTAGTAGCTCTTCTCTGAACTCTCTCCAAAGTATCAATATCCTTCTGGAGATATGGTCTCCAGTAATGCGCACAATACTCCAAATGAGGTCTCACTAGTGCTCTGTAGAGCGGCATGAGCACCTCCCTCTGTCTACTGGTAATGCCTCTCCCTATACACCCAAGCATTCTGCTAGCATTTCCTGCTGCTCTATGACATTGTCTGCCTACCTTTAAGTCTTCTGAAATAATGACCCTAAATCCCTTTCCTCAGATACTGAGGTTAGGACTGTATCACTGATTTTATATTCTGCTCTTGGGTTTTTACGCGCCAGGTGCATTATTTTGCACTTATTCACATTAAATTTTAGTTGCCAGATTTTTGACCATTCCTCTAGTTTTCCTAAGTCCTTTTCCATTTGGTGTATCCCTCCAGGAACATCAACCCTGTTACAAATCTTTGTGTCATCAGCAAAAAGACACACCTTACCATCGAGGCCTTCTGCAATTTCGCTGATAAAGATATTAAACAATATGGGTCCCAGAACAGATCCCTGAGGTACCCCACTGGTAACCAGACCATGGTCTAAATATACTCCATTGACTACAACCCTCTGTTGCCTGTCCATCAGCCACTGCCTAATCCATTCAACAATATGGGAGTCCAAGCCCAAAGACTGCAATTTATTGATAAGCCTTCTGTGTGGGACAGAATCAAAAGCCTTACTATAGTCTAGATAAGCGATGTCTACTGCACCTCCTCCATCTATTATTTTAGTCACCCAATCAAAAAAATCAATAAGATTAGTTTGACATGATCTGCCTGAAGTAAACCCATGCTGTTTTTTATCTTTCAATCCATGGGATTTTAGATGTTCCACAATCCTCTCCTTAAGTATGGTTTCCATTAATTTCCCCACTATTGATGTCAGGCTTACTGGCCTATAGTTGCCCGATTCCTCCCTACTACCTTTCTTGTGAATCGGCACAACATTTGCTAATTTCCAATCTTCTGGGACGACTCCTGTTACCAGTGATTGGTTAAATAAATCTGTTAATGGTTTTGCTAGTTCACCGCTAAGATCTTTTAATAGCTTTGGGTGTATCCCATCAGGCCCCTGTGACTTATTTGTATTGATTTTAGACAGCTGACTTAGAACCTCTTCCTCTGTAAAGACACATGCATCAAAAGATTCATTAGTCTTCTTTCCTAACTGAGGTCCTTTTCCTTAATTTTCCTTCGTAAAGACTGAACAGAAGTATTCATTGAGGCAGTCAGCTAGTTCTTTATCTTCTTCCATATACCTTCCTTCTTTTGTTTTGAATTTTGTAATTCCTTGTTTTAGTTTCCTTTTTTCATTTATGTATCTGAAGAATGCCTTATCGCCTTTTTTCCCTGACTGAGCTAATTTCTCTTCTGCCTGTGCTTTAGAAGCTCTTATAACTTGTTTGGCCTCTCTCTGCCTAATCTTGTAAATTTGCCTGTCATCCTCGTTTTTTTTTATATAATTCCTAAATGCTATCTTTTTGTTTTTAATGATTTTGGCCACTTCTGCTGAGTACCACAGTGGTCTTTTCCTTTTTTTGCTTTTACTGACAAGCCTAATGCAATTTTCTGTTGCCTTCAATAGTGCCTCTTTTAAGTAGTCCCATTTCTCCTGGACTCCAATGAAACTGTTCCAATCTGATAGGGACTCGTATACCACTAATCTAATTTTAGAAAAGTCAGTTTTTCTAAAATCTAAAACTTTTGTTTTTGTGTGGTGTGACTCAGTCACTGTACTTATAGTAAACCACACTGACTGGTGATCACTAGATCCCAAGCTTTCCCCTACAGTAATATCATATACCAAATTCCCATTTGTAAATACTAAATCTAAAATGGCCTCCTTCCGGGTTGGCTCCTCCACTACTTGCTGTAGAGATAATCCCAGTAGGGAATTTAGAATATCTGTACTCCTGGCAGAAATAGCTATTTTGGTTTTCCAGTTTACATCAGGAAGATTGAAGTCTCCCATAATGATAACTTCCCCCTTCAATGTCATTTTAGCCATTTCCTCAACTAGTAGATCATCTAAATGTACTGTAGGTGCATGCGTTCTGACGGATCCGGCAGGCAGTTCTGGCGACTGAACTGACTGCCGGAATCCTCTGCCGCAAGTGTGAAAGTACCCTAAAAGGAAAAGTCAGATTAAAGGGGGTTTCTGAGAATAAAAAAAATCTCAGAAAAGCCCTGCAATAAGCCCCAATTTTTTTTTTTATAAATACTCAACCCCTTTCTTCAGTGCTGTCCAAACCTCCTACTGCTTGCAAACTGCAGTGGGGACATGGCAGTGTATGGCACATGTCCGCTGCAGCCAATCAGCCGTCCCGCCTCCATCCTTTCCTTAGATTCACAGATGTGCGATCTATCGCTGCTGCAAGCATGGCGGTGCGCACCACGTCTTCTGCAGCTTGCCGAAGATGATTAGTGTGCACGTGTGGTGAGGTCACTGAACCCAGATGAAGCTGATGTCCCCTCACTTCCAGGTTCAGTGACGTTACGGTGAGCGCATGCTAATCATCTTTACGTGCTGAGCAGTCAATCTAAGGGGAGGCATGTTTATAAGGATGGAGGCTGTCAGTATGAAGCACCAGGGGCGCCGCTGGAGCGGATGCTCAAACCGCATACGTTTGCCTACTAGTGCTTTGAGAGCTCATTTGCATAAATAAAAGTATACTTTCTCCTGATCGATAGCACTGACAATCAAAAGAAAGGTATCGATTTAACACAGCTTCATCAACCCTACCAGGCGATATGCTGGTTGTATAGGGTGATCCTGGTGACAGAGCCTCTCTAACAGGCAATTATCTAACAATTTGTTCCCGATAACTGCCTGCTCGTTACACTAGGTGAGAGTGCATCGTTTCAGCCGTAAATCTGCTGCCCAGAAAACAATGATTTTGTTGTCCGCACCAGAGAAGTTTTGATCCGACGAGCGAATGATTGCTCGTCATTGGGTGGCGCCGCGCCTTTACACAGGGCAGTTATCCTAGGAATGCTGCTTCCCGATTACTGCCCTGATCAATGGCCCTGTGTAAGGGGTCCTTTAAAAACTGTGGATATTGGGAATTCCTCTAATTGTTCTAGGTAGGGTTCTCCAGAGAACCGGTGCTGCACGAGAAAAGACTTGAGTGGAAGGTTCAGATTATGGAGGGTGTTAGGCAATTGACAGAAGTTTAGGGCCGCATACACATTAGTCTTTTGTGGCTGAACGCGCCGACACTCTAATGTGTATGGGGAACTCCGACTCTCCCCTGACAGATGATGTCGGGGGGAGACCAAGGTAGGCGAAATGACTTTCTGCCCAATCCTTTTGTTCTCCTGCGAGATAAGAAGCGCCATGAAGTGCCTGGCAGCGGCTTTCTCCTCTCTCCCCATGGAATACACTTACATATATGGCCGAGTCGAACGTGGATGTGTATGGGTGAGTCGGGAGAGATGGCTGCGCTATTGAATGGGTATGGGTGACTTTAGAGCTTACACGTGTTCATTCTTTTTCATTAATTTTTATGCAGTTTTTTTTCTGTTGCAAGATTATTATTATATGTCTTTCTATTTATTATATGTCTTTCTATCCTATCCCGTAAAAAACTTGGGGGGGGAAGTTAAACGAAGAGGCAAAATACACCTGCCTTTAACTGCAGCTTCATAATCTCCCATTCACATATGTAGCTACTGATTTCAGTGGTTACAAAAAATAAATATATATATATATATATATATATATATATATTATATATATATATATATAATGCATAGTGTGACTGGGGCCCTACACGTTCTCATTTTACTGTACTGTAATGTACTTATTTCTTACAGATTAAAAGACGAAAAATTAAGGATAATAAAAAAACGTACAGGGGAAAATATGACATTTCTCAATGTAATAACGGAAATAAAGAAACATCCAGCACAAGTTCATTCATATTTGGTAAAAACTGAAAATCAGTTAATATTTGCACAGCTGGAAGGATGTAGATTTGCACACAGCTGCTACACCCTTCACAAACATTAGCAGGGGCACTCACTGGCCCGACATGAAAGCTGAAACTGCCATTGTGCTCCATGGTGGCTTCCGCCGCCCCGATCACGACAGCCGGCCGCCAGGATCAATGTGGAGACTGAGCATCATCAATATACTAAAACGGTGAGCTATGTTCACACCTGTGCCACCAGTCCCCTTTATGAGATAGGTACCATGCTCTGCCAGGTCTGTAGACAGACATCAGAGGCCCTGGTTTGACCTCACCGACTTTAAACTGGAATTCTTCGGGGCTCTGTCATTTTGCAGACAAAAATAGCGCAGACTCCACTGAGAATAAAAAGCTAACCACTTAAAGGGGTTGTCTAGCCATTAATATTGATGACCTATCGTCAGGATAGGTCATCCATATCTCATCGGTGGGGGTCCGACACCCAGCACCCCCGCCAATCAGCCGTGAGATGAGGAGGGGATGCTACATGTGAGCACTGCTTCCTCGTCATTACACTACGTCTCGTCTCCAGTGGAGCGGTGGCGTAATTTAATTACCAGTACTCACTCCATTCACTTGATATTGTATTAGGGCTCGTTCACACAAATGTTTTTTGTGTTCCGTATATCGAACCAACCATTCATTTAACGGGAATGGATAGGTCATCAATATTAACAGCTGGACAACCCCTTTAAGGACCGGCCTAGTTTGAGCCTTACAGGCTTTTTTTTTTTTTTTTTTTTTCATCTTTATTGTACTGCTCATTAAAGGGCACCATGTTCATATGATGTTTTAATATGTTGCAAATGAGCCTCTAGAAGCAACGGGGGTGTTACCATTACACCTAGATTCTCTGCTCTCTCTGCAACTGCTGTGCCCCTCTGCACTTTTACAGGTGTGATGACGTCCCCTGTCAAGTGCGAGAGGACACAGCGGTTGCAGAGAGAGCAGAGCCTCTAGGTGTAATGGCAACGCCCCCGTTGCTCCTAGAGGCTCATTTGCATATATTAAACTTCATTTTTCTCAGCAATGCTGGCGCATATGAACATGGGACCAACACGGATGCCTTCAGCTGCCAAGTGCACATGTAACAGGTCAGCCAGTGTCCTAGGTACAAAACCGCTGACGGATGTCCTTTAAGATTGCAGTGGTACCAAATATGTATTTATTTAAAAAAATAAAATCATTTTTGATGAAAATGGATGAATAAAACCTTAAAAAATAGGACAAAAAATGTTTTTTTTTTTTTTAACTACCCGATTGCCATAAGTATCTGGCCTAATAGGAGATGAGAATAAAGGTGTCGCTGCACTGGGGCGGCTGGAAGCACAGCTGGGCGACCCCCTCAGAATCTGTGGGGGATACCCCTTTAAGGTCTCTTTTAAGAAGTTCTGCTTTGAACAGACGGTCCTCCTCTACATTCTTCTACGCTGTGTCACCATAAAAAAAAAAGGGTTATTTTCCATCTTTCTCATTCATATTCAGTGTGTTGTCCTCATGTGAAAGAACATCTGCATCAAAGACGATACTGAACAAACAATCTCAGTCAGCCATGAGCCCTTATACCCAGTGCAGGATGACAACACAACACAAATATGCGGGGTAAGAGGCTTTATGAGAAAGTGGAGCAGACGAAGGGGGAGTATTGGATCACTCACTCAGCAGGATGCGCGTATTGGGCCCCCTAACATTTCTCACCGATCCACAAAATGTATGATTGCTGCGATCCAACCACTGAGACCCCAGCGATCACAAGAACTGTGCGCCCCGAGTCCCCTCTGTGAATGGTACTGTAGTGTGCACGAGAGACCACTGCTCAACTTCTAGGACTGTCATGTACGGATCTTCGCTAGGTCCCATAAAAGTCAATGGAGCGGTGGTCATGCATGCTCAATACCATTCCCCATTCTTGTGATCGTGTGCCTAGGGGAGATGCATGCTGTTTGTGGGCCAACCCTTTTAAAACTATTGCGCTGTGGGCATCTACACAGCTAGGGCTCAGCCGTCCAGTCACATGGACAGTTTTTGCTTTGGCTGTGAATGGAGAAGATACCTGCAGACAGCTCAAAATCGTTACAAGACAAGATAAGTGTTTACAGATTTACTCAACATATTAAGCAGGGGGCACAGTTAGGCCTCATGCACACAACCGTATCCCTATGTTGGTCCACAAATCCGCAAAATACAGGACTGTGCACCTTGCGTTTTTGTCACTCTCATTCCAATTCTTGTCCGCAAAATGGACTAGAAAAGGACATGTTCTCTAACTTGGCGAACAGCCACAGGGATCAGCACAAAATGCGCTAGTGTGCATGGCCCCATGGGAATGCTTCAGCACACTGAATCAAAATCCGGTCGGATGCCTGAGTCCTTACTAAAAATGCACATTATGGCACGTGCCATAACTGCACAATAATAGCGATTTTGTACACCAGTCACCACTTTTCAAAAGTGGTGAGTAAAAGAAGCAGTGGCGCGGCATTCCATGGCCCATCAGATTATCTAGAATTTACACAAGAAAGTGGTGTAAGCTACAGTTCAGATCTAAGCCAGCTATTTGAAGGTCACGGACACGCCAAAATTATAAAGAGGCATAAATTTGGCGCCTTTTGCGGCCAACAGCCTTTATACTCAGACTAACATTGTTGACGCCAGTCTTAGAATATCTGCCCCTTGTAAGAAGTGCTCAGTCGCAGTGCTGAGAAACCCGGCGACATTCTTTTTTAAGGCAAAGGGGGGAGTAAGTATACAGGGGAGGGCTGACACGTCTTTCAGGTTCATGTCCGGTTTTCATAAAAAAAATCAAAATAAGTCCATAGCAAATGTGTAAGTCCAAGCTGCTCTTACAGTCACATGTTGGTAGCGTGTCCTCCCCCAGCATAGAATGCATGGCATGACCCATTTCATGGAACAGATTCTCCATCATACCCGGGGTCAGCAGCGTGGTGAGCTCTTGGTGGACTGGGGGAAATTTAACATTAGCACTACCACAGGTAGCTGATATTCTCCATCTTCTTTCAGCCTCCGCCACGTATCGTAAAGTGACAGTCCTGTTGAAGATCACACAGAATGAATTATATGACATTGTACCGCTGAAACTTATCACGTTTGGAAATCTGTCAAGCTCATCTAAATTGAATTAAAGGGAATCTAAGGGCAGCACGAACTGCGAGGACCTTGAGAAAAACGCTGGGTCAACACATCACAAAATTGCGGTCCCGCGAGGACTCAACCCCCATAGAGAATCTGCTGCCGAGAAATGATGATGTAGGTGACCACATCAGCGACGCTGTCACCTGATGAACGAGCTTTGGCTGAGTGGTGGTACCTTTACGCAAGGCAATTATTGGAAATGAGCGTTGATGGAACGCTCCTTCCCGATAACTGGCCCTGGCCACTGGCGGATGTAAAGGACCTAAAATGATTAATAACACGGATATCTATCAGTCACGGATAGACTGCTCACTTGCTAATGAGCTCAGGAAAATGATATAAATATTAAGTATGCAAGTATAAATTACACCGGTCGCTGAATCTTTTCTCACTCTGCTCAGCTCCTCCTGCCTCTAACATGGTGCCTGCAGATTGCACTGCATTTCATGGTGACAGGTTCCCTTAAATTGACCCAGTCATTTTTCTAAAATCAGTATTGAGCAGGAGTCACGCAATACAGAGTGTGAGCGGGCAGTCCCCATAGTCATGAGCTCACAGCTATCCCCTCACCCTCGCCGCTGACTGCTACAGGAACAGACCTGTCAATCAGCAGCACTAGATCCACTCCTCTGTGAACACTGGTCTTGTGTCCATCAGCAATAGAACAGGAACTTCAGGCAGCACTCCAAATAAATCTCCTATATAAAGAGGATGGCGCGCTGCCTGGATCTCTTCTATTATAATTACAGCCAATCGGTGGCAGTCTGAGGCGAGAGGCAGGAGATTAAGAATATGAGATTTTTGTATAACTTACTAGTAAAATCTCTTTCTCGCCCATATTCATTGGGGGACACAGGAACCGTGGGTATAGCTATGTCCTCTAGGAGGCGTTGACACTAGTAAAAGCTGTTAGCTCCTCTCCTGGCAGCTATACCCCCTCCAGCCTGGAGAGCGAGCTCCAGTTTGTGAACACTCAGTAGGAGAAGCAAGCCAACCAGGAAAAAACATGGAACACCAACCATGCCAAGGACCCAACGGGGTTCAAACCAGCAACAGCCACAACTGTGGTCGAACAACAATACTGGGTGGGTGCTGTGTCCCCCAATGAAGAGCGAGAGAGAGATTTTACTGGTAAGTTATACAAAAATCTCCTTTTCTCGCCCCTATTATGGGGGACACAGGAACCGTGGGACGTCCGAGAGCAGTCCACAGGGAGGGAAAAAGCCACAGACCCATGGAAGCAAGCGTCCCGGAAGGCATCTAAGAACTGTCGCCTGCAAGAACCGCAGCCCCACACCGCGACCATCGATGCATAAGTATGCACCTGGTAATTTCTTGTGAACATGTGTAAGGAGGACCAGGAGCTGCCTTACACAACTGTGCAGCCAAAGCGCAAGGTCCAACCCTGAATGTAGAAAAATGGACCGTGGGGAGAGAAAAAAAAAACATGAAGTGAGGGGATGTCCGGCATTCATAGAAGCCCAGGAAGGACCTCCAGGTCCCACAACAGATCCTGCGCGATGCAGGCTTCCTGGCCTGAATCATAATGCGGAAGACATCCGCTGAAAACCCTCTCAACGTCAGAATGGTGGTTTTAATAGCCACGCCGTCATCGAAATGCTGATGTAAGACCGGACCCCGGGAAAGAAGGTCGTCTCTGAGTGGCAGTGACCAAGGGACGTCTCCAGGAAGGAGAACGAGGTCAGCCTACCATGCGCGACGGGTCAACTCGGAAGTACGGTAGTATTTGTCGGAATGTCCTCCATCTGGATCCTCCGTAGAACCCTGGGAAGGGAAGAAACACGTAAGGAGGGAGAACTCCTGCCAAGGAGAATCAGGGCGTCCACGTCGCATGCTTCCGGAACTCTGGCTCTGGAGAGAAAGGTGGGAAGCTTCGTGTAGATACCGTTAGCACACCCGGAAGAATGGAAGAGTCCCTGTAGAAGGAGGAATGTGGAGGGCGCCACAGCCACCAGTCTGGACCTGATCGTGCCTGGAATGAAAGACCACCAAACAAATACCCTGTGCAAATGCAGATGAGGGAAGGTAGCAACGTAGGAAACTACCAAGGCATGGGGGATGGCTATAAACCCTGAGCCAGAGGAGGAAAGACAGGAGAAGAATAGGCTAGGTTTAAGCCCATTCCCCGTCTGAGACCGGCGCTATACGGTCATCTTCAGGTGATCTTCATGACTGGGGGCGGAGCTAGCAGGTTACTGACGAAGTGCGGCCCTTCAGCAAGCCGCAAGGCGGCAATCCAAGGCCCCTGCTCACAGCCAATTAGTGCATCGGCCAGACCGCAGAGGGACCAAGCACCGCGATATGAGCCCGCCGGGCAAAGGACGGAGGCTCAACGCCGCGGGCCGAGCGGATACCGGCGTGTCCAGGCAAAAAATAAATAAAAACATGTGCGGTGCACGGCCGAGTTTCCTGCAGTTTAACCCTTTCCGGAGCGGCGCGCTCGGTGTCCGCTCCAGATCTCTAGTCATGGCCGTCCATAGCCCAATAAGATCTCCGCTCTGCATTCAGTAACAACACAGGCGGAGAATTATCTGGCCGTGCGCTCAGACTCCCTGCTCACCGCTTTGTCATGGAAAACGCCTGCCAGGGGTTCCACTGACATTAAACCCCTATGTGCCGCCCTGCTAGGCAATGAATTAAACCTGCCAGAGGGGGAAGAAGGTAATGGCTGCAGGGTGCTGGGCTATACTGAAGCCCTGTGCCTTGTTAACCTCTGCATTATTGCCACCAGGTAGGGAGGGAGGGGGCGACCCAGGAGGGACATACTCACCTAGTCCCGTGTACTCACCTCTCTTCACTTCCCTGTCGCCATCTTCACCCTTCCTCTGGTCCAGCAGGGTCACCCCTTCAGCTACTGGCACCATAGTGGCAGGACGCTGGAAAAGGGGCTTGGATGGGTGACCCTTCTGCTGGTGGGATGCAGGGGAGTGAGGCTGCCCTGGTCCACCTTGTCTTCTGTGGGGAAGGCAGTAGTGCGGGTGACCGGCACTGGCACAACTCAACCCCAGGAGAACAGGGAGGCGAGGCGTCCACTGTTTTCCCATCTGAAAAAGAAGGAAAAAAATAAACTAAAATAAAAAATCTTCAGGAGATCCCTGCAGAGCAGGGAGGTCTTGCCTCCTATTGACACTAGAAAAAACTGAAGCTCTCTCTCCAGGCTGGAGGGGGTATAGCTGCCAGGGGAGGAGCTAACAGCTTTTACTAGTGTCAACGCCTCCTAGAGGACATAGCTATACCCACGATTCCTGTGTCCCCCAATGAATATGGGTGAGAAATGGAGACTCCTGAGGTTGCCCTCTGTACTGGTGACAGGGTCTGACTCTCAGCACCTGTGTCAAACAGCTGTTTTAGGGGGTCTCGTGCTCATGCTGCAGCGCATTCATTTTGTTATACTGCGCTGAACACTGGTCTGCCACACACTTTGCAGTGGCTGTGTTGGGTATTGCAGCTTTTTCTCATTCAAAAAGTGATGTTCAAGCCTGGCTTTACATGTGACTTGAGTAGTCTGAACAGACCCTTCACTCCAGTAGAAAGAGATCATGTCCACTCCACCTATTCACAGAGACTGATACTGGAGGAGCAGTATTTGGCCAATACTCCCAGGAAAAATGTACATATAAGGGGAACAAAAATAAAAAGGAGCAGGACGTAGAACCCAATCGCCAAGGCAGAATCATAGGTGGGTAGTATCTCGGCCTATGCTAGAGTACCCCATCCATGTCAACATCTAAGGGGCTGCTAACCCCTTTGGCTTCTCTATGACACTCGCGAACAGGCACTGTAACACCCTGATGTATTTCCTACATTGCTCCAAACAATGTTCCACCCAGAGATGTGACTCCTTAGCTATAGCGATTGGTGGGACCCTTATTAATCAGAAACTGACGGCATATCCTAGATACGGCATGCCATTACCCTGTATCGTAAAGGCCCCTTCATACTGGACAATTTAACAGACAATTGTCGGGAAGGAAATGTTCATTCCCGGCAATCGTCTGCTCGTCAGTGGAGACCGCTGCATCTCCTCCACAGTAAGGGGGCCTTTTAAAGGGAACCTGTCATCAGCTTTATGCTGACCTCACTGAGGGCAGTATAAAGTACTGACAGAAATGTTGATTTTAGTGGTGTGTCACTCATGAGCTAAAAGTAAGTGGTTGCCGAGAACCAGCATCATAATCATTACAGCCCAGGCCTGGAGAAGAGTCCAATCTACTTGAGAAGAGTCCTGGTTATTCCTAATCTCCTGCTCTCTCGCCCATCTGCTGATGATTGGCAGTTCTCTCCTAGAGAGAAAGGGAGAAAACTAGGTAGAAGACTGTCAGTCATCAGTAGGTGGCAGGAGAGCAGGAATTCATGAATAACCAGGACTCTTCTCAGGTGGTCGTGACTCTTTTCCAGGCCCAGTCTGCAATGATTGTGATGTTGGTTCTCGGCAACCACTTACTTTTAACTTTTAAATGACAGACCGCTGAAATCAACTCACCTGTCTCTACCTTATGCTGCCGTTAGTATGGACAGCATAAAGGTGATGACGGGTCCCTTTAACTGAAGTAACACTGGAGCACACAGGATTAGTGTGGCTTTGACACGACTTACCTGAGGAGGTTTTTCTGCACGATGAAAAAAGTCACAGTAGATATAACCCAAAAGGCCTTCACTTTCATGTACAACAGCCTAGGAAAAAATAAAAAAATAAATAAAGCAGTAAAGATTTTATTTCAAATGTCATGGATTTTGAGACACCCCTCTGCTGGAAAATTAAAGAGGTCTTCCGAGACTTTTATCTGATCTGTGGGAGTCCAACACCCAAGAGAAGGCACCAGTGCTGGTAGTAGCGCCACAGCCTTCTCTCACCCCACAGAGCCTTACACTGTACTGCCGCTGTGCTTGGCATCGCGGCTCAGCCCTATTCACTTCAATAGGACTGACCAATGGACATGACGTCACATGGCCTAGGCTAGGCTGCGACGGCAGTGACTTATCAAACAGCTGATCGGCGGGGGTCCCAGATGTCGGACACCCACTGATGACCTATGCTGAGGATAAAAGCCCAGTATAAAAGTCTCAGAAAACCCCTTTAATATAGCAAATAAACTTTTCTTCAGCATGTGACATCACGTTACATGACTGATGCAGCCAGTCCGGATACCCGTCCTGTGGGTGCATCATTACAGGCTGCTATGGTCATGTAGCATCGCAGTGGACATGATCTCCATATGTTGACTGGGGAGGATTGCAACTGGTCACAGAACTGGAAATAGTCTCAAAGTATGGAACAGTAAAAGGGCTTTCATGAATCCACCAGGACCCTGGAGAAACCATTTAAATTATTACAATTTATTCTACATCACCAGTTACAAATCTTTGCTATTAAATCAGTATTGAGAGTAACATAATCTGTCACTTGTCAATGGATGTAAAAGTGACCAATAAAATCCATATAAGCCCAGGAATGAAGTCGGTTAAGAAGATGGGGTCCAGGGTAGAGGACCACCCTCTATGATCTTCTCACAGCTGGCTAAGTAGTTGGCAGTTGTTCTCATTTATATTTTGCAGCTTTTTCCACAGATACATGGCGAATTACCAGCTTCCTGACGTCCTCGGACCACACCTCGCCCTTCTCTGGCTGCTCAGAATACAGAGAAATGCCAAGAAGTTGGTTGAAAAGTGAATTTAATCCTTCCATGCAGGCACCCAGGGAGAAGAAGGGAGAGTACAAGCTGGGCTCTATGTTATACCTAAGGGAGACATAAAAATGAAAACCGTATGGTAATAAAATCCAAGGACAGACATGGCAAATATCCACCATCATCAGTAACGTTCCTCCATCTGTCAATACGAAAACAAAACTGTGACTGTGTCCCACTGAATACCAATGTCAGAGAGACCTGCCAGTGGAGAGACTTCCACAGCATTTCTTACCACAGTCCCAGAAAAAGACATCCCTTAAAATGCGCTTATGCCGGCGACATATCGATGAGCTGCACCCACTAAGCGCACCCAATCCAGCAGGAGTCGGCTACTCATCGATCGCCCACCGCAGAGTACAGTCCTGACCAGTGCCCAGATGCCACAGAGCCGAGGGCTGCACAACTATGACACCACAGTGTTCAGGTCCTGTCAAAACTCTGCACCAGGAAGATCTTAACACCTCGCTGCCATAGTGTACCCCTGCCAAAGAGGCCGAATATACACAGAGGACATCCATAGAGGCCGAATATACACAGAGGACATCCATAGAGGCCGAATATACACAGAGGACATCCATAGACTGTATATACACAGAGGACATCCATAGAGGCCGTATATACACAGAGGATATCCATAGAGGCCGTATATACACAGAGGATATCCATAGAGGCCGTATATACACAGAGCATATCCATAGAGGCCGTATATACACAGAGCACATCCATAGAGGCTGTATATACACAGAGCACATCCATAGAGGCCGTATATACACAGAGGACATCCATAGAGGCTGTATATACACAGAGGACATCCATAGAGGCTGTATATACACACAGAGGACATCCATAGAGGCCGTATATACACAGAGGACATCCATAGAGGCTGTATATACACAGAGCACATCCATAGAGGCTGTATATACACAGAGCACATCCATAGAGGCCGTATATACACAGAGCACATCCATAGAGGCCATATATACACAGAGGACATCCATAGAGGCTGTATATACACAGAGCACATCCATAGAGGCTGTATATACACAGAGCACATCCATAGAGGCTGTATATACACAGAGCACATCCATAGAGGCTGTATATACACAGAGCACATCCATAGAGGCCGTATATACACAGAGGACATCCATAGAGGCTGTATATACACAGAGGACATCCATAGAGGCCGTATATACACAGAGGACATCCATAGAGGCCGTATATACACAGAGGACATCCATAGAGGCTGTATATACACAGAGGACATCCATAGAGGCCGTATATACACAGAGCACATCCATAGAGGCTGTATATACACAGAGCACATCCATAGAGGCTGTATATACACAGAGCACATCCATAGAGACTGTCAGGGAGAAGAAGTTTTTGCAATTTAAAAATAAAATAAAAATAAATTCCAAGTCACGTCTCTTTATTTTCAGGTTATCTGCTCTTCATCTCGCCATCATTTCGTCTGAATCCTCCATCCATCGCATCACTTCAAACGTGTTTTCCCTCTCACTGAGCTAATGTGCCTCATGTGCCTTTGATTAACTCGCCATCGTTAGGTCGGCTTTCAGTGCCCGTAATAGTAGAATCTCCCCGATTGTCATAAAAATTACAGCCAGCCCGTTACATAAGCTTCTGGTTGGCAAAAAAAATAAGAACCACAAGATGTTTGACATCTGCTTCTTGCAAAGCTTGTTCTTCTCAGCGGCTGCCAGGAAAGCCGATCTACTTGCCCCTCTTGATATTGTGAGCACTGAAGTCGACAATCACTAAAAGGTCAAGCGAACTTAAACGGTAACCATATGAGTTCAGGGTCTGAATCTGGGTCATTACCCAAGTTGTTTGGTGAAAAGTAGAAAGCGTGAGATACAGGGAACGTCTGTGCGGGCTGAACTGGAAGGCTGGGAAATGAATTGTTTGGTAGGAACGAAGGCTTCAATTATCCCTGCTCTACACATTTACATGGGAATGACACACTGGCCGCCATCTTCACTCAGCGGAGTCAGAGTATGTTTATCCTTGTGGGAGTTCAGCTTATCAACACACCAAGAATTAAGCCTCATTCGCACGTCAGTGTTTTTCACGAACGTGTGCTGTACGTGTTCTCCACGGACAGCACACATGCGCATTCATTTTAATGTGTGTATTCAGACAATAGTGCTTTAGCGCGGTCCGTGGGTCCGTGTTTCTAGCACTGATGCATGCTCTATTTTGTCCGTGTTCACGGATCCATCACGTCCATTAAAGTCTATGGGTCCGTGAAAACCACAGATGCCATACATGTTGCTGGGTGAGAGAAATATCTTGGTCAAATGACAACTTTGTATAAAAAAATGGGAAAAGTTGTCATTTGACCAAGATATTTCTCTCACCCAGCATGGGTATATGTAAAATGACACCCCAAAACACATTGCCCAACTTCTCCTGAATACGGAGATACCACATGTGTGGCACTTTTTTGCAGCCTAGGTGGGCAAAGGGGCCCACATTCCAAAGAGCACCTTTCGGATTTCACCGGCCATTTTTTACAGATTTTGATTTCAAACTACTTTGCACGCATTTGGGCCCCTAAAATGCCAGGGCAGTATAACTACCCCACAAGTGACCCCATTTTGGAAAGAAGACACCCCAAGGTATTTCGTGATGGGCATAGTGAGTTCATGGAAGTTTTTATTTTTTGTCACAAGTTAGTAGAATATAAGACTTTGTAAGAAAAATAAAAAAATAAAAATCATCATCATTTTCCGCTAACTTGTGACAAAAAATAAAAAATTCTAGGAACTCGCCATGCCCCTCACGGAATACCTTGGGGTGTCTTCTTTCCAAAATGGGGTCACTTGTGGGGTAGTTATACTGCCCTGGCATTCTAGGGGCCCCCCTAATGTGTGGTAAGTAGTTTGAAATCAAAATGTGTAAAAAATGACCTGTGAAATCCTAAAGGTGCTCTTTGGAATTTGGGCCCCTTTGCCCACCTAGGCTGCAAAAAAGTGTCACACATGTGGTATCGCCGTACTCAGGAGAAGTTGGGCAATGTGTTTTGGGGTGTTATTTTACATATACCCATGCTGGGTGAGAGAAATATCTCGGCAAAAGACAACTTTTCCTATTTTTTTATACAAAGTTGGCATTTGACCGAGATATTTCTCTCACCCAGCATTGGTATATGTAAAAGGACACCCCAAAACACATTCCCCAACTTCTCCTGAGTACGGCAATACCACGTGTGACACTTTTTTGCAGCCTAGATGCGCAAAGGGGCCCACATTCCTTTTAGGAGGGCATTTTTAGACATTTGGATCCCAGACTTCACGCTTTAGGGCCCCTAAAATGCCAGGGCAGTATAAATACCCCACATGTGACCCCATTTTGGAAAGAAGACACCCCAAGGTATTCAATGAGGGGCATGGCGAGTTCATAGAAAAATAATTGTTTTGCCACAAGTTAGCGAAAATTGATTTTTTTTTGTTTTTTATCACAAAGTCTCCCTTTCCGCTAACTTGGGACAAAAATTTCAATCTTTCATGGACTCAATATGCCCCTCACGGAATACCTTGGGGTGTCTACTTTCCGAAATGTGGTCACATGTGGGGTATTTATACTGCCCTGGCATTTTAGGGGCCCTAAAGCGTGAGAAGTCTGGAATATAAATGTCTAAAAAATTTTACGCATTTGGATTCCGTGAGGGGTATGGTGAGTTCATGGGAGATTTTATTTTTTGACACAAGTTAGTGGAATATGAGACTTTGTAAGAAAAATAAATAATAATTTCCGCTAACTTGGGCCAAAAAAATGTCTGAATGGAGCCTTACAGGGGGGGTGATCAATGACAGGGGGGTGATCAGGTAGTCTATATGGGGTGATCAGGGAGCCTATATGGGGTGATCACCCCCGTCATTGATCACCCCCCTGTAAGGCTCCATTCAGATGTCCGTATGTGTTTTGCGGATCCGATCCATGTATCCGTGGATCCGTAAAAATCATATGGACGTCTGAATGGAGCCTTACAGGGGGGTGATCAATGACAGGGGGGTGATCAATGACAGGGGGGTGATCAGGGAGTCTATATGGGGTGATCAGGGGTTAATAAGTGACAGGGGGTGTAGTGTAGTGGTGTTTTGTGCTACTTATTACTGAGCTGCCTGTGTCCTCTGGTGGTCGATCCAAGCAAAGGGGACCACCAGAGGACCAGGTAGCAGGTATATTAGACGCTGTTATCAAAACAGCATCTAATATACCTGTTAGGGGTTAAAAAAAATCGCATCTCCAGCCTGCCAGCGAACGATCGCCGCTGGCAGGCTGGAGATCCACTCGCTTACCTTCCGATCCTGTGAACGAGCGCACACAGGCGTGCGCGTTCACAGGAAATCTCGCGTCTCGCGAGAGGACGCGTATATGCGTCCAGGAGGAATGAATCGACCGCCTCCAGGACGCGTCGCTGCGTTCGGCGGTTAAGGACAAGAACCTTAACCACTGTGCTATAGAGCTCAGTGCCAAGTCATTGCTGAAAAACCTCAGCCGTTTCTCTTGTATTAGGCCTCATGTACATGACCGTATGTATTTTGTGGTCCACAAAAAATGGATCGGCAAAAATATGGATGATGATGATGGGGTATAAATCTGTGAGGGAGGGCCGGAATTGACAGAATGTAACTGTGCTGTTAGTACATTATTTCAAGATTTGGGGCCCCACTTTTGATTTTGCCCAGGGCCACATTTTGTCCAAAACTGGCCCTGATCATCAGCATCTGATCGGAGGGGATCTGACTTACAGAACCCTTGCCGATCAGCCCTCCCCACTGAACAAGCAGAGCGCCGTAGATAGTATAGTGGTTGTGCTTGGTACTGCAGCCCAGGCCCATTCACTTGAATGAGACTTTTCTGTGCTTAGGCCATGAGACATCAACGGCATAGGAAGAGACCACAGCGTTCACAGGAGCACGGCGACCTCTTCAAACAGCTGATTAGTGGGGGATGCTGGAGTCAGATCCTGACCTGGCAGGTTTTCTATAAAATATAATAGTCTGGTTTTTACCTGGAAACAATGCCCCTCCATGGCCGTGTCTGGTAATGCAGCTCGGCCACATAATAAAAATAAATAAATTAAAAAAAAGGGACATAGGAGAGCAAACAGACCATCTCCCTGGGATCAGCTGAGAAAAGGGGAGGGAGGTCTCCACGTCAGTTTAACTAATAGAGAGGAAGCTCAGTGACCAAACAGTTTCCCAACTGTCCTGGATCCAGCGGGACAGCCCTGGATTTCAGAGGCAATCCTGGGAGGGCCGATGTATGTCCAGCTCTCAAATGTCTTCGGGTACATGCACACACGTTGTTTTTCTCTGCGTCCGTTCAGTTTTTTTTGGCTGATTGGATGGTTACCCATGCATTTCTATGGAGCCGTTAAAAGTGAGGTGTAGTCAACCATTTCTTGTCCACTGTCCGTGTTTCCTGTCCGCAAAAAAAGTATTGCATGTCCTATTCTTGGCCGCAATAAACGTTTTGCGGATCCATTGGAGTCAATGGCTACGCAAAAAAATGCGGATGACCAACGAAAGCCATCCGTATGTCATCCACATCCATTTATTTTTTTGCGGATGGTTGCTGGCAAACCTGTATATATTAAATTTCAAGAATTACAGCCTTCAGGTTTTTTTTGCGGACCGCAAAACCTGAAGACACACGGAAACACAACCTACAAAATTTTTCGGACAAATGGAACGGATGTAAATGTAAAAAAAAACAAAAAAAAAACAGGAATACGGATCCGCTATTTGCGGACAGCAAAAAAACAACTGTCCTGTGCATGTAGCCTTAGGGTACATTCACATGACCTTAAAGGGGTTATCCAATTTCAAGAACCCCCCCCCCCCCCGCCCGGGCCCCTCACCAGTAATATAATTACCCCGCTCCCGACACTGCTTCTGGCCCCCGCACCGCTGCTTCTCCCTGCACACGGGTTAAAATTTGCATATCATGAAAAATGCTCACATCTCAGGATTGGGGGGAGGGGAAATAACGTTTTATTCAGGTGTCCTTCATCTAACTGCACACTTGATTTGATAAGGAGGTCTCTGATGACAGACTCCCTGAACTCCTCCTCTACACTGCCTTCATTTTCACACTAGATACCCTCCCCCATAGCACACAGGGGATAAATGTCTGATCGGCATGGGTCCTATTGCTGGGGTCCCCACCAATCATGAGAACTGGGACCTGTTTTGGTGGCAGACACGCACGAGCGCGGCCGCTCCGTTCGGCTCTATGGGGCTGTTGGCCCTTGAATTCAATCCCTAGCAGTCCCATAGAGATGAATGGAGCGGCGGATACACAGGTCTGTCACTTTCGCTTTCCAACGTGGGAACCTGGGCCTCCATTCACGTCTGGATAGGGGATTAATCGTTGTAATCGCACAACCCCTTTAAGACTTGTATTTCCGTGTTCCCGCCTGCTTTGTACCACATACAGAGCTATAGTAGGCCATGATAATGAGGCGCAGATTTCTCGCTGGCTTTAGTCGGCTTCGCTCGCCTCTTGAATTTATTTGGGACCTGGGGCAGAATGACAAACCTATAATGAGAAGATGACTCATGGAGAAGTTACCCGGCTCCTCTCCACATGTCATCTTCACCAGCTATTCTAGCCTCTAATCCTGTAAGTGCATGTTTAAGGAAAGCTGGAAGCAGACATACAAGGCAGCACCAGCGCAGGGAGAGCAGCCATCCAGTAATTGTCTGGCCTTAGGAAAGCTCAGGGCCATACACCGAAATATGTTACAACTAGCACTGGAAAGGAGCAAAGGTGATCGGAATAACTCTGGGACTTGCACGTTACCACTGGTCTCCCTCCACAGATGTTATTGCTGGAGGGTCTTCAGTAGCAACTATTCTTACTGTTGTGCCGTTCCTTTATTATTCCTTCTAGAAGTTTATAAATGAATTACTAGCAATTTGCATTGAAGGTCCAGATGGGTGTTACCACTCTCTTCTTTGTGGTCCGCAAAAAATACAGATGATGTCCGTGTGCATTTCGTATTTTGTGGAACGGAACTGCTGGCCCTTAATAGAACAGTCCTATCCTTGTCCGTAATACGGACAATAATAGGACATGTTCTATTTTTTTGCGGAACGGAAATACAAAAACGAAATGCACCCGGAGTAGCTTCTGTTTTTTTTTTATTTTGCCGACCTATTGAAATGAATGGTTCCGCATAAGGTCCGCAAAAAAAAAAAAAAAAGTTAAGAAAATATGTTCGTGTGCATGAGCTTTAATTCTGATGTGCTATCCTCTGGATAGCACATCAGTATCTGATCAGCGGGGGTCCAACACCCAGGTTGTGAGCCTTCTCGCAGCTTCTCCTAGGCCAGTGATGGCGAACCTATGGCACGGGTGCCAGAGGCGGCACTCAGAGCCCTCTCTGTGGGCTCCCGCACCCTGGAAAAAGTCTATGGTGTACCAATATGTCTTAGACTTTTCCTGCCATTCATCAGCGAAGGGCGCGCTATGAACGGCACAGGCAGTTATTATAGCTAAATGATAAAGAACATGGAAGATACACTATATTGGTATTCAGGTTAAATTGCCGTGTTGGCACTTTGTGATAAATAAGTGGGTTTAGGTTGCAGTTTGGGCACTCGGTCTCTAAAAGGTTCACCATCACTGTCCTAGGCCAATGATGGCGAACCTTTTATAGACTGAGTGCCAAAACTGCAACCCAAAACACACCTATTTATTGCAAAGTACCAACATGGCAATTTACCTGAATACTACAGTCGAGTATAGTATATCCTCCATGTAGTATAATAACCTGAATACTACAGTCCAGTATATCTTCCATGTAGTATAAAAGCCTGCCTACATTCAGTGCGCTGCCTGGGCTATGCATAGTGCACCCTGCGCTGATAAATGGCAGGATAAGTCTAAGGCATACTGGCACACCATACACTTTTTCCAGGGTGGGGGTGCTGACAAAGAGGGCTCTGAGTGCCGCCTCTGGCACCCGTGCCATAGGTTCGCCACCACTGTCTTAGGCCCAATGACATCACTTTAATCGGTCACATGGCCTAGGCTCTGTGCTTGGTAAGCTGTGAGGAGGCAACAGTCCCCCACAAATAGCTGGTTAGTAGGGGTCCCGGGTGTCAGACTCCTGCTGATCAGATACTGATCCTGAGGATAGGTCATCTGTATAAAAAAAGTCAGAAAACCACTTTAACTTCCAAGGCCTTACGTAGTTTTTCATGACTTTAAATGCTTGCTACAACTGCAATATAGGGCTAGAGCTTAGATTGGAATGAAATCTGTAGGTACAATATTCAGGGAGCAGCACTTGTTTAAAGTCGGGATGTGGCATGGAAAGGGTTACTTGCTCGTTCTGTGTAAGGGTCCATTCACACGTCCGGAGTGTATTGCGGATTTGCAATACACCCAGCCGGCACCCCCATATTCTTCTTTTATTTTTTGGGGGGAGCCGTGGACCGGAAGATCGGGGCCGCGCTGCGGAAATGTGGATGCGGACAGCACACTGTGTGCTGTCCGCATCCATTCCTGCCCTATAGAGAATGAATGGGTGCGCGCTAGTTCCGGAATTTGCGGAACGGGTGCGGACACATTCACGGACGTGTGAATGGACCCTAATCGAGGAGGGAGAAAAAAACGGCTGGTCGCATTGTAAAGCCTCCAGAGGAGTGTGACACAGGAACTGATGGAAAGCAGATATTTTTGGTCCTCCAGTATTGATACATTTTTGAAGAGATGTCCATGTTGACACATACACAGTCTGCTCTCTACACAGTCATTTTTTCCATCACATTATACACTGCTCATTTCCATGGTTACGACCACCCTGTAATCCAGCTGTGGTGGTCATGCTTGCACAATGTATGAAAAATCGATGGCCGGGACAGCGGGAGTGCACGTAGGCCACCAGAGAAACCAGTGCTTCTTTCCTCTAGTGTGCAAGCACGGCCACCGCAGTTTGCAGGATGGTCATACAGTAACCCCTGTAAATGGGCAGTGTATAATGTGAAGGAATAATGAATCCAGCCAGCAAAGAAAGTAATATGGAAAATCACAATACATTAGTATGTGCCTGGTATTAACTTCCTCTACATGATATAAGTGCCATTTGCTGAAGTATGGAATTCACTGGGTGATATTTGTATAATTAATTATTTTGCCTGCATTACTGAAACTCCCTTTTTTTACCACTAGATTCCAATAGTGAGTTACTAGCGCCCTCTGGTGTTCGAAAACAAAGTGCAATGACAAGAGATACCAATTTCACACAGGTTTATTTCTTCCAGTTCAGCAGAGGAAAAATATGTGGTGCTGACTCAAAGGTAAATCTGAAGAATGGTATGATTTCAACAAAATAACATAAGACCTGCAGAAGCCTCCCATGGTCACGCTGAAAAGCACGGATCGCTAGTATTGGTTTTATTAATATTTTAAGGGAGTCTTTTAGCACAATTTTGCACATTAATCCAAGCTTAATAGCTAGTAGGGCTTGCCGAGTGTGATCAAACTAGATTTTTGTACTTACCGTAAAATCTATTTCTCTTCCGTTCACTGGGGCACACAGGCTTGACCTTGGGTATAGCTGTTGCCACTAGGAGGCGACACTAAGTACAAAGGTGTGAGCTTCTCCCTGCAGCTATACCCTTCCTACAGGGACTCAGCTAAATCAGTGCAAAAGCTGTAGGAAAAGCATAAGGAAAAACAGGAAAACCAAACAACGTACAAACCCAGGATGACGCAGGGCATAACGAGGCCCGTAACCAGAGAGAATGGGTGGGAGCTGTCCCCCCCAAAGAACGGAAGAGAAACTGATTTTACGGTAAGAACACAAATCTAGGTTTTCTTATCCGTATCATTGGGGGACATAGGCTCGACCTTGGGACATTACAGAGCAGTGCCAGGGGTAGGTCACAAACGAAGAAGCCATCTGACCAATCAGAGAACCGCCGTCTACAAAACTCTACACCCCAGAGAAGGGTCAGAAGATGCAAAGGTGTGCAATCTGTAAAATTCGGAAAAGGTGTGCAAAGATGACCAGGTAGCCGCCTTGCACACCTGAAGGGTCGAAGCCCCATGATGCACCGCCCAAGAGGCCCCCACCGCCCGAGCAGAATGAGCAGTAACCCGGAAGGGGGAAGCCAGGTCACTGATGCGGTACGCTTCCACAATGACCAAACGATTCAATGGGGAAATGGAAACTTTGGACGCAGCCCTCATTTCGGTCCCTCTGGAATGACGAATAGAGAATCCGTCCGTCGGAAAGAGGACGTCTGAGACAAATAGATGTGAATAGCTCGAACCAAATCCAGAGTGTGGAGTGACTGCTCACGAGGATGAGACAGGGTAGGACAAAAGGAAGGGAAAATTATCTCTTCATTGAGATGGAATGCCGACACGACCTTCGGAAGGAAGGGGGGCCAACAGGAAAGAGGCGCTAGCTCCGAGTTGGACGATATCAAAAATATTCCCACGATAACGATATTAAGAAATTTATCGCGATAACGATATATATCGCGATAAATGCCCATTTAGAAGAAAAAAACACTTGGGGCCACAAGGAGCCGTTATACTGTATGGGGGCAGCCACAAGGAGCCGTTATACTGTATGGGGGCAGCTACAAGGAGACGTTATACTGTATGGGGCGGCCACAAGGAGACGTTATACTGTATGAGGGCAGCTACAAGGAGACGTTATACTGTATGGGGCGGCCACAAGGAGACGTTATACTGTATGGGGGCAGCCACAAGGAGACGTTATACTGTATGGGGGCAGCCACAAGGAGACGTTATACTGTATGGGGCGGCCACAAGGAGACGTTATACTGTATGGGGCGGCCACAAGGAGACGTTATACTGTATGGGGGCAGCTACAAGGAGACGTTATACTGTATGGGGCGGCCACAAGGAGACGTTATACTGTATGGGGCGGCCACAAGGAGCCGTTATACTGTATGGGGGCAGCTACAAGGAGACGTTATACTGTATGGGGCGGCCACAAGGAGACGTTATACTGTATAGGGGCAGCTACAAGGAGACGTTATACTGTATGGGGGCAGCCACAAGGAGACGTTATACTGTATGGGGCGGCCACAAGGAGACGTTATACTGTATGGGGCAGCCACAAGGAGACGTTATACTGTATGGGGCGGCCACAAGGAGACGTTATACTGTATGGGAGCAGCCACATGGAGACGTTACACTGTATGAGGGCAGCCACAAGGAGACGTTATACTGTATGGGGCGGCCACAAGGAGACGTTACACTGTATGGGGGGAAGCCACAAGGAGACGTTACACTGTATGGGGGGCAGCCACAAGGAGACGTTATACTGTATGGGGGCGGCCACAAGGAGCCGTTATACTGTATGGGGGCATCCACAAGGAGACGTTACACTGTATGGGGGCAGCCGGGCAGCCACAAGGAGACGTTATACTGTATGGGGGCAGCCACAAGGAGATGTATACTGTATGGGGGCAGCCACAAGGAGATGTACACTGTATGGGGCAGCCACAAGGAGACGTTACACTGTATGGGGGCAGCCACAAGGAGACGTTACACTGTATGGGGGGCAGCCACAAGGAGACGTTATACTGTATGGGGGCGGCCACAAGGAGCCGTTATACTGTATGGGGGCATCCACAAGGAGACGTTACACTGTATGGGGGCAGCCGGGCAGCCACAAGGAGACGTTATACTGTATGGGGGCAGCCACAAGGAGATGTATACTGTATGGGGGCAGCCACAAGGAGATGTACACTGTATGGGGCAGCCACAAGGAGACGTTACACTGTATGGGGGCAGCCACAAGGAGACGTTACACTGTATGGGGGCAGCCGGGCAGCCACAAGAAGACGTTATACTGTATGGGGGCAGCCACAAAGAGCCGTTACACTGTATGGGGGCAGCCACAAGGAGACGTTACACTGTATGGGGGCAGCCACAAGGAGACGTTACACTGTATGGGGGCAGCCACAAGGAGACGTTACACTGTATGGGGGCAGCCACAAGGAGTACCGATACTCTTATTTAAGTACTCACCGATACCAATTAAATAAATAACACATTTATTTTGTGAACACTGACCAAAAGTCCAAAAAACAGCCGCCAGCCTCTGATCAGCCCCCCCAGTCTCTGATCAGCCCCTCATGTGCCTCCCAGCCTCTCCCTCTTATCAGCCCCCTCTGGTAACTCCCCCCCCCACCCCCTAGTATTAATCATTTGTGGCAGTGGCCACAGGGTCCCCCTCCCCATCATTGGTGGCAGTGCCCCCCCCCCAGTATTATCATTGGTGGCAGTGGGCCCCCCCCTCCCCAGTATTAATTATTGGAGGCCACAGGGTCCTCCCCCCATCATTGTTGGCAGTGGGCCCCCCTCCCTCCCCAGTATTAATCATTGGAGGCCACAGGGTCGTCCCCCCATCATTGGTGGCAGTTTGCAGTTCCGATCTGAGTCCCAGCAGTGTAATGCTGGGGCTCCGATCGGTTACCATGGTAGCCAGGACGCTACTGAAGCCCTGGCTGCCATGGTATGTTAGTGAGCAGCATTATACTCACGTGCGTCGTGGCCGCCGGGCGCTGCTCCTTCTGTCTGTGCGGCGCATTGCTAAGGCTTATAGCATTAGCAATGCGCCGCACAGACCTATGAGAAGAAGGAGCGCCCGGCGGCCACGACTAAATATACTAAATACTATGGATAGCCCCTGGCCCTATCTTATATGAAGGATGGCCTTATGCCTATCCCATGCATGCTTAAACCCCTTCACTGTATTTGCAGCTACCACTTCTGCATGAGCTAGCCAGATATGCTGGAACAGATGAAGACGACCTCCCACTCAACTGGGGGGTGCCAGAGGCCACCCATCATGCAGAGGAGGACATGGGGGTATAGGGCTTGGAGCCCTGCTGTGAGGACGCCAGGGAGGGTGAGGCTTGAAAGATGGTTTGCGCTTCTGCCCTGGGGCAGATTTGACGGCTGGCCGCTTTGGACAGGAGGAACTCCGAAAGGGCCGGAAAATAGGTTTGCGCTTTTTAGACCCGTCAAAGCGTGTCCTGCTCTGCGGCAAATGGGTGCTTTTACCCCCTGTGGCAGAGATAATCTCATCCAGACGCTTGCCGAAAAGTCTGCTATCTGCAAAGGGGAGGGATGTCAAGGCCCGTTTAGAAGCGTTATCCGCCACCCAGCAAGATAGCCACAGGGTACAGCGAATAGCCACCAAAAGGGCTGAAGAGCGGGCCAAAAGCCTGACCGTGTCCAGAGAGGCCTCACAGATGTAAGAGCTGGCGTGGGAAAGTTGCGCTGCAATATCCGAAAGTTCCTCCGGGGAGTCCCTAGAGGCGAGGCCCTGCAGTAGCTTGTTTGCTCACTTGATCATAGCGTTACTAACCCATGTCGAAGCAAAAACCGGGCGCAGGGAAGTGCAGACTGCTTCAAAAGAAGATTTGGCAAAACATTCCAATTTATTATCCCTTAGGTCAGAGAAGGCGGCCCCATCCGTGATAGGCAAGGTGGTATTCTTAGCCAGGCGGGATACCGGAGGGCGGAGGAGGAGAGGACGACCACTTTTTTGTCAAATCCTCTGGAAAGGAATATAGGATGTCTAAACGTTTCGGTAAAGCAAAACGCCTGTCAGGGAAGTTCCATTCCTTGGAAAGGGAGGAATGAAACCCTGGGTGGTTGGGGAACACCTTTGGCGAGCGACGGGATCGCCTGTAGGAAAAACCAGAACCGGCAGATGAGGGCGCAGGGTCCTCAACCTGTAAGGTTTCAACAACCGCTGCGATGGGATTGTCTATCATAGCGGACAGTTTGGAAGACTGGTCCTCCGGTGAGACAAAGTCAGCGTCTGACAACTTTTCCTCAGAACACGGCTCTTCTAATGAGGACGCATCGAAGATAGACTCCCTGGGAGGTGGCGGAGAGATGGATGAAACGGGGGAAGCCGACGCCCTTCGAGGAGAGGGTGGTGTGGCCCGTTTTGCAGGAAGGCCGCGATAGGGAGCAGCAGAGGGGTCCCCAGAGTCTGACTGGTCAGAGGGTGGCCGCGTGGCCAAACGCCCCAGCATGTCCACAATTGCCCTGTTGGAATGGGAAACGTCCTGCACCATCTTAGACAGAGAGTGCACGCACTCCGGCTATACCATGGGCTGGGCAGGGGGGCGACTGGGACAGGGTAAGAGCCACTTGGTGGTGGAGCAGAGCAAGAGGAGCAGATGGGGTCCGACTGACTGGATGGGTATTGTTGACACATTGAGCACTGCGTATTAAACAATTTGCAAAACAGGGATGGTGAAAAAACGTCCAGACCTTCTCTACATCCATGCAGAGATGATTGCCAATCGCCCAGATGTATATAGTCTATGGGCAGTCGGCAAGCTGATAAGCTGGCCATGCACTTTAGTTAGCAGTCAGCCAACAGGTATTTCTCCTGACCCCTTCAGCTCATCTGAGCACACATGTTGTCAATAAGCCACTGCCTGACTCTTCTTTCTCCTGACATCCACCATCGCATGAAACTTGGGATGCACCAAACATATTACTTGTTGTCCAGTCCCACTGAAACTGATTACCCAACATTGGTCTAATGTGAATGGCTACCATTAGAGCTGATCTGGTTTGTCTAGTACCCAGAAGGAGAAACGACTACAGCGATTAAAGAGTAACTAGACTTTTGTATTAAATTTTAATATGATGTCCCTAATAAAACTTTTTCTAATATATTTTATTAATTAATTTTGTATTTTTTATACACATGCGGGCTGAGAAATTTATGAATGGGGCAGCAGCAGCGCTTTGAGTACGGGCAGGAGCCCATATTGCTGGCGTTGCACATGGGTACCCTGTACCCATGTACTATACCAGGATTAGCTGACTGAGTGCTCTCCTGCTTCTGCCTGCTCCGCTAAGCTAAGAGAACTGACTGTCGGCTCTTAGCTTAGCAGAGCAGGCAGAAGCAGGAGCCCGCTCCGCTAGTCCTGGCATAGTACATGGGTACAGGGTACCCATGCCAGGAGTTAGTAATCCTATGGGGGGGGGCACAGGCAGGAGCAGCAATGTGCGCTCCGGCCCGTACTCACAGCGTTGCTGCGCCCCCATTCATAAATTTCACACTCCGTATACCGCTGAGCTGTCAGCGGTGTACGGAGACCTGAGTTTTAAGAACACAGTGAATGGTGCGCTTTAGGTAGGAAAAACACTAAGGAAAATACAAAATTAATAAATAAAATATATTAGAAAAAGTTTCATTAGGGACATCATATTAAAATTTCATACAAATGTTTAGTTACTCTTTAAAAGGCTATATTAGACGTTCTAGCGTAATATAGTTCGCAAAAGAACGATCTTCAAACTGTGTGATAGTTTCCAGAGATCACAATTAAGGCAATTATATGATTTATTCAATGAACATCATATCTTGTGATATGAAAGGTAGGAGCTGGTAATAAAACACCTCTGCCATATCTATGTGCGGGTCCAATTGTCAAGTCACAAGTCAAATTGAGGCTTTTGCAGTTATTTTCAACGCACCACCACGTATAAATGATAATGCAGAGAAATAAGTGGAACAGAAGACATTAAAACATTCGGTTAACTACAGTTAAATTTAAAGTTTTTTTCCAGGATTTTAATACCGATTACCTATTATCCGGATAGGTCATCAGTATTGGATCGGTCGTGGTCCGACCCTGGGATCCCTGCCAATCAGCTGTTTGAGAAGACACCGACTTGTGAACGCTTCTCCGTGCTTACCAAGCACAGTGCCGTCTATTGTATAGGGGCTGTGCTTGGTTTCGCACTCATTCCTATTGAAGTGAATGGGGGCGAGCACGATAACATGCACAGCCGCTATACAATGGACAGCGCTGTGCTTCATAAGCACGTAGAAGGATGCAGCGCTCAAACAGCTGATTGACGGTGGTCCCGGGTGTCGGACCCCCACCGATCAGATACTAATGACCTATGCTGAGGATCAGTCATCAGTATCAAAATCCTGGAAAACCCTGTAATTATAAGGAAGAGTCTGACTTACTTTTCTGCACGTAAAACACCAGAATAATAAGGAGGATCCCACGGCATCAATTCCTAATAAAAAAAATATTGCAAGCAAACAACATATTAGGAAGTGATATTTTTTGAATAGAGTAAAAAATAATTTAAAATATCCTAAAAATATTCTTAAGGCAACATTTACACGACCATATGTTCCGTATGGCATCCGTTTTTTTTGCGGATCCATTGTAACCATGCCTATCCTTGTCAGAAAAACGGCCAAGAATAGGACATATTCTATATTTTTTGCGAGGCTATGGAACGGACATACGGATGCGGATGGCACACATAGAAACATAGAATGTGTCGGCAAATAAGAACCATTTGGCCCATCTAGTCTGCCCAATATGTTGGGCAAGCATGCTCGGCCGAACACCAGTTCGGCTCGAGCATCGCTATGCTCGGCACATCGAGTCAGTGTATTTAAATCTAATTTAGCCTCTATTTCTGAAAAGTTTTTGGTGGGATTCGAACTCGCAACCTTCTACATTACAGCCCAGAATGATAACCACTACACTATACAGCTGCACGGCGTGTCTGCATTTTTTGCAGACCCGTTGAAACGCAGGAGTCTGCATCCTATCCGGAAAAAAAAAAAAAGGAACGGCCACAAACAAAATACGTTCGTGTGAATGTAGCCTAAACACAATAAAGAACATGTAGGGTACATTTGCGAGACTCCTTAAAGGGGTATTCCCATCTCAGACAATGGGGTCATATCGCTAGGTTAGGCCCCCATTGTCTAATAGGTGCGGCTCCTAGAACGGAGCGGGGAGAGCTGTGGCTGGAAGACCTCGGATATCCCGGGGTCCATCCACCACCAAGCGCTGCTCCTATAGAAGTAAATGGGAGCGCACCGGGCACGCGCAGCCCCTGCTCCCATTCATTTCTATGGGGCAGACGGAAATAGCCGAGCCAGCGCAGTGCACCCTCCTTTTATTTTCCTGCTCCGTTCTCATTGTAGGTGCGGGTCCCAGAGGTGGGACCCGCACCCATCAGACAATGGGGGCATATCCTAGCGATATGCCCCCATTGTCTGAGATGGCAAAACCCCTTTGATACTCTTTGCATGTAACTTAAACTCATAGGCCAAGTGAAATCCAATCATACAGCTTATATGGGACAACCTAGGTGCTGGATTATTAGGACTTCCTAACAATCAGAAGTTTGTACGTAGACAGATAATCGAGAGTACTCCTGAATCCAGACATGTAATAACTGTGGGCCGCCTTTATTTGGTAAGCTCAGGTGTTTGTGCTCTAGAAACTTCTGCTGCATTCAATTTTTGGGACAGTTAGTAGTTGTGTAACAACTGCCATAATCCGCCATCAGGACACTTCCGCATGGGACATCATTTGTGGCTGAAAAATCTGTATGATTTACAAGCCCAATTCCAAAAAAGTTGGGACGCTGTGTAAAATGCAAGGACTTGCAAATCTCATAGACCCATATTTTATTCACAATAGATCATAGAACACATCTCAAAGTGAGACATTTTACCATTTCATTTAAAAAAATTAACTAACTTAGAACGATGGCAGCAACACATGTCAAAAAAGTTGGGACAGGGCCACGTCTACCATTGTGTAGCATCCAATTTTCTTTTAACAACAGTCTGTAAACGTCTGGGAAGCGAGGAGACCAATTGCTGGAGTTTTAGGAGAGGAATGTTGTCCCATTCCTGTCTGGGTCGTCTTTGTCAGATTTTTCGTTTCACGATTGTCTTCTATTCGTGATAGGTATGGACTGCAGACAAGCCAGTTCATGCTGACAACAAGCTGGATTGTTCCTCTCCTCTTGAGTCTGCAGACACCTTGTTGTGATTTCCCCCAAAAATTTCAAATTTTAATTCATCTGACCACAGAACAGTTTTCCATTTTGCCTTGGTCCATTTTAAATGAGCTTTGACCGAGAGAAGATGGTGGGGTTTCTGGATGGTGGTGACATATGGCTGCTTCTTTGCAGTATACAGCTATAACATGGATCTGTGGATTGCTTGAAGAACTGTGTTCACAGAAAATGAGGAGGTGGAGGTGTTCCATACAGTGATCTCCAGTACATAATCATGCCCGCTTCTAATGCAGTGCTGCCTGGGTACTGCAGATCACGAGCATCCAATACTGCCCGGCAGCCTTGTCCCTTGCACACATGGATTTCTCCAGATTCTCTGAATCTTTTGATATTATGTAGTGTAGATGGGGGGGGATATTCAAAGCCTTCACAATTTTATGTTGAGGATGATTTTTTAAAAATGTTCCACAATTTTTAGATACAGATTGTTGCAGATTGGTGATCCTTTGCCCATCTTTGCTTCTGAGAGACTCTGCCTCTCTAACACGTTCTTTTTATACCCAGTCATGTGACTTAGTAAAAAAATAAAAAATAATCCTCCAACAGTTTTTTATTAGTACAGTTACTTTTCCAGCCTTTTGTTGCCCCTGTCCTATCTTTTTTGCTGCCATCAGGTTCTAAATAAGTCGGATTTAATCTAAATGGGCTTTTGATGAATTGGTAAAATGTCTCTGATACGTGTTCTATTACTGTGAATAAAATATGGGTCTGTTTTTATTTACATTTCATACATTTTGTCTGTGTGGATTTGTCGGGGTTATGAAATCCACAGCATAAGGGCTCATGCACACGACTGTATGCCCTCCGAGACATACGGTCAGTGAGCGGGCCATATGTCCCGGAGCGGCATACATCGTGCGCACAGGAGCGCGCAGCTTCATAGGTTACTATGATGCTGTGCACGTCGGGCCGCCGGCGGATTGTATACAGTCGTGTGCTTAAGCCCTAAAGATCAATTTATGCTGCAGATTTTTTACGCTGCGTGTGTACAGCATAGGATTTTATTACAGATACAATCAAATGTTTTATTGTACACCTTTAAAACCATAACTGGAGCTTAACTCCTCAAGATAGGCCGTCCATACCACAGCAGTGGGGGTCCAACTCTTGGCAGCCGCCGCTACTAAGTAGACAACATGGAGGTAGACAAATCCATGTAAATAAAAAAATAAAAATAAAAAGGAAATTCAAAAAGAAAAAAAAAATCCCTTACTGGATTCATGGGGTTCAGCTTCATTTTCATTTCCAGCATCATTTTTAAATCTTTCAATGTTCTGTGAAAAAAAAGAAAAAATTAGCACATAGAAGAAATAATGCACAATATGTAGCCTGAAAGATCACAGAATAGAAACCTAGATGTACTGTATATGGCTAGTGTCATGTCCAACATGCAGATCATGTAAGGCTAGTGACTCAAGACCAGCTAGGAAGTGATTCATGGATTAAACACCTGTTGTGAATTGCCGTTAAGCTTCTTGTTAGAGAACAGCAAGTTGTGCAACAAGTACTGAAACACTGAACAGTTGGACATGTGTATTCAGAAGGTTAGAGAAGGTCACATTAAGTTCACCTGTAAAGGTTAGAGTGCATTTTAGGTTCATCCTGACATTTCACCCACAAGTCAAATATCCCTAACTTTTTGACTAGTGTATATATACACACACACACACACACACACACACACACACTTATAAATATTGAGTCTTTGGCACATGAAAGGCAGTGAAGTTGTAATGAACGGTTTATACAGTGGAGGTTGCAGTCCTCCTATTCTTCTGATTACAATGACATACAGTTGAAACCAGAAGTTTACATACACCATATAAAAAGACACATATGCATGTTTTTCTCAATATCTACATGAATAAGGCTACTTTCACACTGGCGTTTTGGCTTTCCATTTGTGAGATCAGTTCAGGGCTCTCACAAGCGGTCCAAAACGGATCAGTTTTGCTCTAATGAATTCTGAATGGAAAAGGATCCGCTCAGAATGCATCAGTTTGCCTCCGATCAGTCTCCATTCCGCTCTGGAGGCGGACACCAAATGTGACGTCATCGGCGCAGGCGCACTGAGGATGGAGCTGCCGAGCGAGCGTCCTCCACTCAGTGCGCCTGCGCCAACTGAAGACCGGCGCGAGATTTAAAACGCAGACAGGGCCAGTCAGAGGACGAGCGCATTGGCTGGTCCTGTCGATCAACATGAGGAGGAGGCGTCATTATGAATGGAGGATGCGGCTGCTAGCAGCAGGTAGCCGCCCTACCTGCTGCTAGAGAGGTAATTTGCATATTACAAAAGTCTGTTTTTTTTATATAACTACTGAACCAAACTGAGTAATAGCCCTATATATTGAGAAATCGCAGCATAAGGATTTTAAGGAGACAAAAAAAAAAAATAGTTTAGTGGAGTGACAGAAGCCCTTTAATTGCACACCTGAAACACACTGCTTCTTTGTGTAGCATCGTGGGAAAGTCTAAAGAAATCAGCCAAGATATCAGGAAGATAATTGTGGACTTGCACAAGTCTGGCTCAACCTTGGGTGCAATTTCAAGATACCTGAAGATGCCTCGTTCATCTGTACAAACAATTATACACAAGTACAAACAAGATGGGAATGTCCAGCCATCATACCGCTCAGGAAGGAGATGGGTTCTGTGTCCCAGAGATGAACGTGCTTTGGTCCAACATGTGCATATCAACCCAAAAACAAAAGCAAAAGGCCTTGTGAAGATGATGACGGAAGCTGGTAAGATTGTGTCAATATCCACAGTGAAACGAGTACTGTATCAACATGGGCTGTAAGGCCACTCTGCCAGAAGAAGCCATTACTCCAAAAGAAATAAAAATGCCAGATTAATGTTTACAACTGCACACAGGAAAAAAGACCTACATTTTTGGAGACCTGTCCTGTGCTCTGACAAAACTAAAAAGGAGATTTTTGTATAACTTACCAGTAAAATCTCTTTCTCGCTCTTCATTGGGGGACACAGGAACCGTGGGTATAGCTATGTCCTCTAGGAGGCGTTGACACTAGTAAAAGCGGTTAGCTCCTCCCCTGGCAGCTATACCCCCTCCAGCCTGGAGAGAGAGTTTCAGTTTGTGAGAAGCAGTAGGAGAAGCAAGTAAACCAACGAAAAAACATGGAACACCAACCATGCCAAAGACCCAACAGGGTTCTAACCAGCAACTGCCACACTGTGGCCGAACAACAATACTGGGTGGGTGCTGTGTCCCCCAATGAAGAGCGAGAAAGAGATTTTACTGGTAAGTTATACAAAAATCTCCTTTTCTTGCCCATATTCATTGGGGGACACAGGAACCGTGGGACGTGCAAGAGCAGTTCAACAGCAGTCCACGGGGAGGGAAAAACCACAGACCCATGGAAGCAAGGTAGCTAAGAAACTGCTGCCTGCAAGACCTTGCGGGCTAAGCAGCGGCCGCCGATGCATAAGAATGCACCTGGAAAAACTTTGTGAATGTATGCAAGGAGGACCGGTAGCCGCGTTACACGACTGCGCAGTCGAGGCGCGATGCCTCAGAGCCCAAGAAGCGTCCACCGCTCAGTGGAGCGAGCCGTGACACCTAAGGGCGGAACCCCGCACCGGTGCGGAATGGTACAGCATTTGCAGACCGAATCCATAGTGCAATTGCCACCTCGGAGACCGCCAATCCTTTGCGTGGAACCTCCGGATAACAAAAAAGGGGTTCCGTACGCCGGAAGGGACTGGAGGCTGCCAATAATGACGTAACCCCCTGCCCTAGGGAGTGAAGGAGAGGGACAGGGAAGAAAGGACAATTTCTTCATAGATGTGGAAGACAGAGACCACCTTCGGGAGAAAAAGGGAATGGGCCAGAGAATGCCTTATCCTTGTGAAGACCCAGGAAGGGTTCTCTGCAAGAGCGCACCCCCAACTCGAACACCCGTCTGATGGATGTGAGAGCCACAAGAAAAAAAACTACCTTCTAGGACAGGAGCAGGAGAGATATCTCCCCAAGGGCTCAAAGGGAGAAGACTGGAACGCCCCGTCAGCGCAAAAAAACTGAGAGGGAGGCCTGAGACTATCCGTAGAAGCCACGTACCATACTCCCCCAGTTTAAGTAGAGCAACGTTAAAAAACTCTACCTGGAACGGCGCTGAACAGGAGCAACTGCCAAGCTGGCGGTAGGGCCCCTACCTGAGGGGATGTCCCACTGCAGCGACCACGAACTCGAGCATTAGCAAAGGGATGCACCTGTGGAGGAGAACACGCTGTAGCTGCTACCAGAGCGCCAGAAATAACCACTTCCCCAGAGAAGGAGGAGTGGTGGATAGAGAATACAGTCAGTGAAGCACTTGACTCGTTGGAACATACTCACCATATTTGTGCAATGGTGTACGCACTACTACTGATGCGGACAATATCGTACCACTGGCGGCACTCATATAGCACTATAGTAAGAGTACCGGGCACCGTCGAGTACCGACTGTTGAATTGCCGTATCTGAAAATATTCAGTTATTCCCCCGCTAGTGGATCACTTGCGAAAGGGAGTAAGGCAGGCAGGAAGCACAGTGATGTGTAACACTCCGGCTATGGAGATGCAATTCCACCACCTACAGAAGGGGGAATGTATACGTCCGGCACTGAAATCAGTGTCATTGTACTTAGTCCACCTATGACCGGGGACAATGTATAAGGTCAGTACTGTATCCCAAGTAGTGCAATTACTCCGCCAAAGAAGGGGGTAATGCCTACGATAAGTGCTGCTGGCCACCGTAGACGCAATGTTAGGAGATTGCTTCGGATTCATGTCAGGATCTGAATTAGTGATTCCCCTCCCCCCCCCCCTCCCTCGGACGGACCCGCTCCTGTGAGAGAGGGTGCGCCTAAGCGTGACCCGGGGAGGAAGGAAGGGTTCTCTGCAAGAGCGCACCCCCAACTCGAACACCCGTCTGATGGATGTGAGAGCCACAAGAAAAAAAACTACCTTCTAGGACAGGAGCAGGAGAGATATCTCCCCAAGGGCTCAAAGGGAGAAGACTGGAACGCTGAGAGAACTATATTCAGATCCCAAGGCGGTAAAGGACGGTACGGAGGAACCATATGTGCCACTCCTTGAAGGAAGGTTACCATAGGCACCAGGGGAAGCCACGCCGTCAACCAAGACCCTAACTGCCGATGTAAGACCGGAACCTAAAAGATGGTCGTCTCTGAGTGGCAGTGACATCTCCAGAAAGAGAACGAGATCGGCGTACCACGCGCGATGGGGCCAATCCGGAGCTACTAGGATTTGTCGGAATTCCCTCCATCTGATCCTCCGTAGAAACCTGGGTAGGAGAGAATAAACACATAAGGAGGGAGAAACTCCCGCCAAGGAGACATCAGGGCATCCATGTCGTATTTTTCCAGGAGTCCCGCTCAGGAGAGAAGGTGGGGAGCTTTCGTGTAGATACCGTTAGCACACCCAGACCAATGGAAGGAGTCCCCATAGAAGGAGGGCTGTGGAGGGGGCCACAGCCCACTAGTCGGGACCGGAGCGTGCCTGGAATGGAAGGCCACTAAAGGAATACCCTGTGCAGATGCAGATGAGGGAAGGTAGTAACATAGGAACTACCAAGGCATGCAGGGTGTCTATGAATCAAGATCCAGAGGAGGAAAGGGACAGGGGAAGAATAGGCTAGGTCCAAGCCCATTTCCCGTAGAGACTGGCGCTATACAGAAGTAGCCAGAGTTGTAGAAGAGTCCATCACCTGACGAAAAAACTGAACAGACAGACTCCAAGTAGGTAGTGGTATGCAATATCGCTCCCACAGTAATAGCCAGTGCTCGCCCCGTCAGCGCAAAAAAACTGAGAGGGAGGCCTGAGACTATCCGTAGAAGCCACGTACCATACTCCCCCAGTTTAAGTAGAGCAACGTTAAAAAACTCTACCTGGAACGGCGCTGAACAGGAGCAACTGCCAAGCTGGCGGTAGGGCCCCTACCTGAGGGGATGTCCCACTGCAGCGACCACGAACTCGAGCATTAGCAAAGGGATGCACCTGTGGAGGAGAACACGCTGTAGCTGCTACCAGAGCGCCAGAAATAACCACTTCCCCAGAGAAGGAGGAGTGGTGGATAGAGAATACAGTCAGTGAAGCACTTGACTCGTTGGAACATACTCACCATATTTGTGCAATGGTGTACGCACTACTACTGATGCGGACAATATCGTACCACTGGCGGCACTCATATAGCACTATAGTAAGAGTACCGGGCACCGTCGAGTACCGACTGTTGAATTGCCGTATCTGAAAATATTCAGTTATTCCCCCGCTAGTGGATCACTTGCGAAAGGGAGTAAGGCAGGCAGGAAGCACAGTGATGTGTAACACTCCGGCTATGGAGATGCAATTCCACCACCTACAGAAGGGGGAATGTATACGTCCGGCACTGAAATCAGTGTCATTGTACTTAGTCCACCTATGACCGGGGACAATGTATAAGGTCAGTACTGTATCCCAAGTAGTGCAATTACTCCGCCAAAGAAGGGGGTAATGCCTACGATAAGTGCTGCTGGCCACCGTAGACGCAATGTTAGGAGATTGCTTCGGATTCATGTCAGGATCTGAATTAGTGATTCCCCTCCCCCCCCCCCTCCCTCGGACGGACCCGCTCCTGTGAGAGAGGGTGCGCCTAAGCGTGACCCGGGGAGGAAGGGAGGGGGTGTGGAGATGTTCGAGGAGAAGATGACATGCTGTGGTCCGCTAGCGCGCAGGTCTGCCCCTCAGAATCTCGCCCCTGGCAGATGCGGACTGCGCAGGTGGGGGCCTAGCAACCAAACCACCCAGGGGGTAGAATGGGAACAGAGGTCCTGTATAAAATTGCGGCGGCTAAGAATCATCAACCAAACAACCCCAGAGGGTGGATTGGGAAGATCCAGTTGTCACCCACTGGAATTGCACAGGTGGGGAATTATCAACCAAACGACCCAGGAGGGTGGATTGGGAATCCAGAGGTTCTCCACTGTATGGCACAGGTGGAGAATTATCAACCAAACGGACCCGGAGGACGGATTAGGAATCCTGCGGAGATCCTTCACTGGATTGCGCAGGTGGAGAGTTTATCAACCAAACGACCCGGAGGGTGGATTAGGAATAACTCAGCTGTCCTCCATGTGACGTACGAAGGTGGAGAATTATCAACCAAACGACCCCGGAGGACGGATTGGGATCCTGCAGTGCTCTGGGAATTCCAGAGGTTCTCCGCTGTATTGAGCAGGTGGAGAATTATCAACCAAAACGGCCCCAGAGGGCGGATTGGGATCCTGCAGCGGTCCGTCACTGGATTGCGCAGGTGGCGAATCATCAACCAAACGGCCCTGGTGTCACCGCCAGTTCTGTGAGAAGATCTGGCAGACGTTCTTCTCTACCTCTTGTATGATGTTCTTTGTTTTGGTTTCACTTTCTCATCTCCTTTCCTTCTGCCAGGTGTCACTTATTTCGACTAATTGTCTTCCTTTATAATCCCTCCCATACTGCCTCACTTTGCGGTTTATACTACTTCCTGGATGAGGTGTTCACTGCTGGAGGCTGCTTCTTATTCAGATAAGTCATTTACTTTATTGTGTTTCCTTGCTGGCTTGATTCTAGGTGACCCTGACTCTGTCCGTATTAAGTGCAGGGAGCCGGTGGTCGTGTCCCCTCACTATTATAGGGTTTTCAGGTGTCACACAGTATTAGGTACCCGGGCATGCAATCGTCTACCATACAGACCCTTGCATGTGCATAGCAGTCAGGGTGAGCTCTTAGGCCCCTTTCACACGGGCGAGTTTTCCACGCGGATGCGTTGCGGGAGGTGAACGCACTGCATCCGCATGGAATCCTGACCCATTCATTTCTATGGGGCTGTTGACATAAGCGGTGATTTTCACGCATCACTTGTGCGTTGCGTGAAAATCGCAGCATGCTCCTCTTTGTGCATTTTTCACGTAACGCAAGCCCCATAGAAATGAATGGGGTTGCGTGAAAATCGCAAGCAAGTGTGGATGCGGTGCGATTTTCACGCATGGTTGCTAGGAGACGATCGGGATGGAGACCAGATCATTATTATTTTCCCTTATAACATGGTTATAAGGGAGAATAATAGCATTCTGAATACAGAATGCATAGTAAAACAGCGCTGGAGGGGTTAAAAAAAAATAAAAAAATCATTTAACTCACCTTAATCCACTTGATCGCGTAGCCCGGTATCACTTCTGTCCCCTTTGAATCACCATGGTAAAAGATCATGTGACGTACCATGTGATGACCGGAATGACGTCACCACAGGTCCTGTTGCTGCACAGAGATCAGATGAAGCCAGAAGGAGATGCCGGGCCGCGAACAAGTGGACTAAGGTGAGTTAAAAATTGTTTTATTTTTTTTTAACCCCTCCAGCGATGTTTTACTATGCATTCTGTATTCAGAATGCTATTATTTTCCCTTATAACCATGTTATAAGGGAAAATAATTACAAGAAGTTTGGGTTTGGGTACCAAACACGCGCGATTTTTCTCACGCGAGTGCAAAACGCATTACAATGTTTTGCACTCGCGCTGAAAAATCGCGGGTGTTCCCGGAACGCACCCGCACATTTTTCCGCAACGCCCGTGTGAAAGAGGCCTTAGGGTTTTATAGGGCTCACCTATAAGCTCCTTAGTTTGGGATCAAGCCAGTCGCTCGTTTATTTATATGTTCCAGCTATCTGCTAACTTCATCCGTGACACCTGGAGGACGGATTGGGATCCTGCAGCGGTCCGACACTGGATTGCGCATGTGGAGAATCATCAACCAAACGGCCCTGGAGTGCGGATTTGGAACTATGCGAGGTCCCCCTTACCCGAGATAGGACACGGGCCCAGTGTGGGACCACACAGACCGGGTGGCCCTGCGGCTGAGGAGGGGGACCCGTATGGACGCACATTTCCTTTATTATTATTTTAGTTTTTTTCTTTAGGAAGCCGGCCTCAATGACAAGAGGCAGGAAGGGGTAAATCCACCACTCATGCATAGTGTACTTAGGGGAAGAGCCCCAGATAATCAGGTGCCGGCCTAAGAACAGTGGGTGGCCATGAAGGGATAAGGCAGTCTCAAGCCGGTGGCTCAGCAGGTGACTGGGGGAGGGGGAGAAGGGCGGAAAGAATTTGCGCCAGAGTGCCCCCCCCCCCAGAGACGAAGGCTGCGGCCCAGCAAGCCGCTGCACGGCTTTTCAGAGAGTGCCTCCCCCCACCGAACGTTGCACCGGCCGTGTCAGAGACCGGCCGGACTGACTGGGGGCGGTCCCCCCGCTGGCCGGGCCATTGATAGTGCGGGTCGGGCAGAGAAAAAACGCGGGCCGCAGCACCGATGCGGTGCACGGCCAAACGCACTGCAGTTAACCCCTTCCGGAGCGGCGCGACGGCGTCCGCTCCAAGGGGTGTAAATGTGGGAGGTGTCGTGAGCTTTGCGTGGAGCCTCCCCATCTGATCCTCCGTCGGGAGACTCCTCCGCATAACAGTATGCCCTGCTGGTCGCCATAGTGAGCGGGGCGGCAAATCGCGGCCGGAGCACCGAAGCGGTGCCGGCCAAACGCAGGGTGATTAACCCCCTCAGGAGCGACGCGCCGGCGTCCGCTCCCGAAGGGGTGGAGAAGGGTAGATGCCGCCTTGTAGGGGAGCGGAAGCATCGCTCCGCTTCCTGCATGTTAATACCGAGTAGCACTAGGGAGAACCCGGTAGGGGATCCTGCTAATTCGCGCCAGTAATGCTATTAACCCCCTATGTCCTCCACTCAAAACATCAACCAAACGACCTGTGCCAGAGGGGAATACTTTTAGGGGTGCTGGAATGGCTGCAGGTGCTGGACTATGCTGAAGCCCTGTCTGTACGCAGACTATTGCCACCACGAGGGAGGGGGGACCAACCCAGAGGGTTAAATACTCACCTAATCCCGTGTACTCACCTCTCTTCTCTTTCCTGCCGCCATCTTCACCCCTCCTCTGGTCCAGCAGGGTCACCCCTTCAGCTACTGGCACTGTAGTGGCAAGACGCTGGAAAAGGGGGGCTTGGATGGGTGACCCCTTGGCTGGCGGGATGCAGGGGAGCAAGGCTGCCCTGGTCCACCTTGTCTTCTGTGGGGAAGGCAGTTGTGCGGGTGACCGGCACTGGCGCAACAAGACCCCGGGAGAACAGGGAGGCGAGGCGTCCACCGTTTTCCCATCTGAAAAAGAAGGAAAAAAATGAACTAAAATAAAAAAAAATTCAGGAGATCCCTGCAGAGCAGGGAGGTCTTGCCTACTATTGACACTAGAAAAAACTGAAGCTCTCTCTCCAGGCTGGAGGGGGTATAGCTGCCGGGGAGGGAGCTAACAGCTTTTACTAGTGTCAACGCCTCCTAGAGGACATAGCTATACCCACGCACGGTTCCTGTGTCCCCCAATGAATATGGGCGAGAAATTGAACTTTTTGGCCATAATAACCATCGCTGTGTTTGGAGGAAAAAGGGAGAAGCTTGGAAGCCTAAGAACACCATCCCAACTGTGACACACGAGGGTGGCAGTATCATGTTGTGGGGTTGTTTTGCTGCAGGAGGAACTGGTGCACTTCACAAAACAGATGGCATCATGAGGAAAGAAGATTAAATGGAAATACTGAAGCAACATCTCAAGACATCAGCCAAGAAGTTGGAAGCTTGGGCGGAAATGGGTCTTCCAAATGGACAATGACCAGAAGCATACTGCAGAACTGGTTACAAAGTGGCTTAAGGATAAAGTCAATGTTTTGGAGCGGCCATCACAAAGCCCTGATCTCAACACTATTGAAAGTTTATGGGTGAAGCTGAAAAGGCAGGTGCGAGCAAGGCGACCAACAAACATGGCTCAGTTACACCGGTTTTGTCAGGAGGAATGGGCCCAAATTCCGACCAACTATTGTGAGAAGCTTGTGGAAGGATGTCAAAAACGTTTGACCCAAGTCATACAGTTTAAGGGCAATGGTACCAAATATTAATGAAATGTATTTAAACTTTTGACTTTGCAGAAAGTAATAAAAATGCCTTAAAACATTCTCTCTCTCATTATTCTGGCATTTGGCAAATAATAATTATGGTAATCCTAATTGACCAAAAACAGGAAAGTTTTTTTCTGATTTCATGTCAGATATTGAGAAAAACATGCATGTGTGTCTTTTTATATAGTGTATGTAAACTTCTGGTTTCAACTGAGCCCTGTACAGTATCATCCCTCCAGATGTGCCTATTTTACTAACTTCTTACAGTATATTCATCAGGAGATAACAATTCTCGAGTGTATTTTCTTAAAACTCTGCCCTGAGCCGTTCCACTGTTATTCCTCCAAGAAATTCATGAATAAAGGGGGTCATTTATCAAACTGGTGTAAAGTAGAATTGGTCTAGTTGCCCATAGCAACCAATTAGATTACTCCTTTCATTATCCAAAAGGAGCTGTGAAAAAATGAAAGGTGCAATCTGATTGGTTGCTATGGGTAACTAGGCCAGGTCTATATACCACTTTGATAAACGACCCCCAATCTGACAACTGGGTGTTACCAGTAGCGGGTGTGACAATTAGTGCTAATGGTGTCAGACTGTGTATGGACAGACCCCTTTGACAAGGAGATAACATCCAGTTGTCATAAATATTTCAGAAAAGGACACAATGCGGAGTAGGATAAGATGCTCCAGAAGGGCGATTCCCCAAGAAATAGTTACTAAAAAAAAAACATTTTAGCAGAGGAGACCTGTCCTCGGCTTGTCGGTAATTGTACTTATCCTATCCAAGCTCTGTAGCTTGCATCGTCATGTTCCCCGCAGCTCCACTCCTGTACCTCCACCTTTCAGTCCCCTGGCTTGTTTTCTTCGAACCAAAGCATGGACACTTGCACCGCTGCAGCCAATGACATCCCCCAATTGACACATCACCACTGAAGCCCGTCACTGGCTGGAGAAACGGAGGTGAGCATGTCCATACTAGGGATCGACCGATATTGATTTTTTAGGGCCGATACCGATAATTTGTGAATTTTCAGGCCGATAGCCGATAATTTATACCGATATTCTGGGAATTTTCATTTTTGAGAAAAAAAAAAAATTTCCTACACAAATCTGCTAAAAATTAATATGTTTATTGTAAACGTGTATTTTTTTTTTTGTAAATCTTTTTCATTTATACTTAATATTTTATTTTTATTTTTTTGTTTTACTAACTTTTAGCCCCCTTAGGGACTAGAACCCTTGTCCTATTCACCCTGATAGATCTCTATCAGGGTGAATGGGAGCTCACACTGTCCCTGCTGCTCTGTGCTTTGTGCACACAGCAGCAGGGAGCTGAACATGGCAGCCAGGGCTTCAATAGCGTCCTGGCTGCCATGGTACCCGATCGGAGCCCCAGGATTACACAGCTGGGGCTCCGATCGGAGGAGCAGGGGAGAGGGGATCCTGTGGCCACTGCCACCAATGATTAATACTGGGGGGTGGGGGGGCGCACTGCGCCACCAATGTTTTTACCATTGGGATGGGGGGCGCACTGCGCCACCAATGATTAATACTGGGGGGCTTGGGGGGGGGCGCACTGTGCCACCAATGAAGAGAAATCTCTCATTAATTCATATACAGGAGGCGGGAGCTGGCTGCAGAATCACATAGCCGGCTCCCGACCTCTATGAGCGGTAGCTGCGATCCGCGGCACCTAAGGGGTTAACTACCGCGGACCGCAGCTGCCGCTGATAGAGGTCGGGAGCCGGCTATGTGATTCATATAGCCAGCTCCCGCCTCCTGTATATGAATTAATGAAAGACTCATCTTCATTGGTGGCGCAGCGGCCACAGCCCCTCCCCTCCTCTTCTGTCATTGGCAGCAGCAGCAGCACAGGGGGAGGAGACACTGCTTCCTTCTCCCCTGTGCTGCGGAGGGAACACGGAGAGCGCTGACAGCAGCGCGTTCTGTGTTCCCAATACGTTATCGGAATATCGGCAAAATAGATGCCGATACCGATAACTGTCAAAATCCTGAATATCAGCCGATAATATCGGTAAAACCGATAATCGGTCGATCCCTAGTCCATACCTGACCAAAAATAAAACAAGCCTGGGACTGGAAGATGGAGGAAGGGGAGTGATCTCACCACAGGAAGGGGCTGCCCAAACAGGACATTTATACCTCTGTCTATGTGAGGGAGCTGGAGATCTGTAGATTCCCCACCCCCGACACTGAAGGAGGTAACTCACCGTTCTCGTAGTTTGCTGGATAGCTTTTCAAGAAACTGCATCACGGTCTCTGTCAATAACAGACAGAAAAAAGTCCTGTGGTAAAAGGTATCACACAATGCGGATAAATAGTTCATGTCCTATTATGTCAATCCTACAGGGATGCACAGGGCAATGATCGGGAATTAATCATTCCCTCTGTATGGAGATGAAGGATCACTACTGCGATCGTTATTCCTCACACAGATTCACTGTTTGTCGGCAGTACATCCCTGTTAGCACCGGGTGATGTGCTGCCGACAAATGATAATATTAGATGAGATCACCCGATGAACCAGTGTTTCTTCAGTCATTGGGTGATCTTTGTGATTTTTATAAAGGGCAATTATCAGGAATAGGCTTTGTCCGAATTTCCCCCTAATAATTGTCCTGATCCTCGGCCTATGTAAAAGGCCCCTTTACTCCATCTAAAAATAGTCCAGATTAAAGTAAGTGAATGTCATATCTTACTTTTTACCCTGAATCTCGGTTCTGAACCCATGACAAATGTAAGGGTTAGCCTACATGTACACGAACGTTTGTGATTTGCGGTCCGCAAAAAAAACTGATGGCGTCCGTATGGCATCCTTTTTTTTGCGGATCCATTGTAACAATGCCTATCCTTGGCCGCAAAATAGGATGTTCATGTGCATGTAGGCTTAGATACATGGTTTGGTTGGAGATACCAATGAATTATACAAACGGTCAACCGGGTACAGAGCTCAGTATTTCAGTTGGGTGATGATCTCAATCTTCTGTAACCTAAATGTTACCTGGAGTCTTTGCCATGGTCCCAAGCAATGCTCTGTGTGCAAATGTTGGATATCCAACAAGCTGAGCTAACTCGTTCCTACTACTGAGCAACTCATCCAAGCACTTCATCTGCCTGCTGTTGGGGTAAAGGAAGATCTTATAAGCAGCTTCCCGAACCTGCAGACAGAGAGGAGTAATGTAACATCACATTGTGTACAATGCAGCAAAGGCAACATCTCTAATGTAAAAGGTATTATTATTTTTTTTAAACAGGAAGAATTTGGAAGGGGGACACTGTTCTCTTAGATACTGATGTTCTATCCTTAGGATAGGTCATCAATATCAGATCACTGGGCATCCAACACCCTGCACCCCCGTCAATCAGCTTCTTTTGACATTGTAAGGCTGTGTCCACTGTGTAGTTTCCATGGCTGGCATACTGCAGCAAAGCTTCCATCAACTTAACTGGAGGTGGAGCCGCAGTACCTACACAGTGGAGAGAACCTTGGGCTTCTGGTTCCATACACTGCATATCTTCTGGCACCAGCCTGAAACAGCTAATTGTGTGGGTGTTGGACCCCCACAATCAGGATATTGAGAACCTATCCTAAGCATAGACGGAAGAGAATAGGAGACACTGGCGGCGCTGCAAGAAGAAATTCACTGATGTCCTTGTATAGAAGAAAACTGCTTTATTGATGACAAAACAACTCGTTTCGGGGTCAGACTAACCCTTGGTCATTTTGGTGTATTTACCTGATCGGTCCGACCTCAAAAAGCGTTGTTTTGTCATCAAAGTATTATTGACGACTTATCCTCAGGATAGGTCATCAGTATCAGATCACAGGGGGTTCGACACCCCAGACAACCCGCCGATCAGCTGTACGAAGAGGCCGGGTGCTCCGTGAGTGCCGCAGCCTCTTCCTAGACCATGTGATGTCACTGTACATCGGTCACATGGCCTAGCTGCAGCTCAGCCCCATTGAAGTGAATGGGGCTGAGCTGCAATACCATGCACTGCGCCTACACTAGTAGTGGCGAACCTATGGCACGGGTGTCTGAGGCAGCATTCAGATCCCTCTCTCTGGTCACCCGCACCCTTAAAAAAGTCTATGGTGTAACAATATGCCTTAGACTTTTCCTGCCATTCATCAGCGCAGGGCGCACTATGGACAGCACAGGCAGCGCACTGAATGTAGGCAGGCTATTACAGTTAAATGATAGCGTACATGGAAGATATACTATATTGGACCGTAGTATTCAGGATAAAGTGCCATGTTGGCACTTTGTGATAAATAAGTTGGTTTTGGATTGCCATCACTGTGCTATACGATGTACAGCAATGTGCTTGGAAACTCCTGTCCACTGTTCTCCATATACTAAAATGTTTTCTGTGCAAGGTGCATTGGCCACAATCTTTTGGACCTTAAGCTGTGTTTGCACATTGCAGTCTTAACTGTGGTTATTGGTGCAGTACCACAGCAAAAACACAATATGACTGTAATATGTGAACACAGCCTAAGAATCCATTCAGATGGCAGTAAGGGCTCCGTGCCTGTATTGTGGCCCGCAATATATGGGCACCAGCCGTGTGCACTCCGTGGTGAGGATGCCGGCCCACTGACTTGAATGGGTCCATGACCTGGAAACAGATAGGACAGCTTTTGTGGAATGGACGCACGGATCGTAAGCCCTCGGATGCACTTCCATGGGCTTTCAGGCCCGCGCCTCCACACCGCAAAAGATAGGACATGTCCTATCTTTTGCGGCTCGCAGACCCATTCAAGTCAATGGGTCCACATCCACAAATGGAGTGCACATGAACGGTGCCCGTGCATTGCGGACTGCAAATTGCAGTCCGCTGCATGAGCATGGAGCATTTCTGTTTATCTGAATAGACCCCAATAGGACAACACTGAACTGGAGAATGTAATTGCCACCACTAAACCTTGGGGGGTATATTCATACGCAGCAATTTAAATACAGACGTTTATGCAACTAAGAATCAGTTTAATACCTGTGAATGGGGTATCTTTTGGACTTTTGCCATTCCAATTCAATGTGACGGTCGCAGAAATTTCTGCGTGTGAATATATCCAACAAGGGGCTTAAAAAATTATTTTCCTCCCCTCAGAGCCCTCTCTGCTGTTTAGCAGAACCAAAAGGGCTCATACGTTTAATCTGCAGTTTGCATCAGGTAGTCATGTGGCCAGACCTCTTCCTGCCGCCAGTCAATATAGTGGGCACGTTAGGCCCATAGTTCAGCTTTAATAGGGCAACCTACATATGTCCTGATCTAAAAGTACCTAGTTCACTATACCATGATGGAAAAGGACTATAAGGACAGAAGGGTGCCAGCCATATAATACTTACCAGGTCATCTGGACAGTCCGCATTTAATCCATTGATCTGTATGTATTTCCCATCCCAGGAAAAATGAGAGCGGATATGTTCTGGTATAACACTGATATCTATTCTATTTGGCAGGCTGGATCCCATCAGGAAGTTGTTACTTAGGTCTGCAATCACCATATTCAAGTTGACGGCCTTCTGACGCTGCATTGAAACACAGAAATTGCTCTTTAGATATGGATGGAACAGACGGTGATCAAATGTTCTATACCCAGGGAATGTAAACCTGACATAGGGTTGGTAGGTACGCACTTGCTGCTGTCCTTTAGGAACCTCGTTAAGAAATAATGCTAAAGACACATTTATTTACCTAAGTTACAGGGGAGTGACTTACACACAGCTCAGATGCCTTTATGGGGGTATTCCTGAAAAGACAACCATTTTTAATATGAAGCCAGTACGCGGTTTAGCTGATCACCGTGGGCTCAGCTTCCCTTCTTACCACTGATCAATCTATTATTACCAGATGACTGTAGCATTAATCATTTGAATAAATGGCTGTCCGTGTAATACACACACATGAAAGGTTTGCCCCATCTGTGGCATTAATATGGCATATAGACAGTGGTTGCCATCCTGAGAGAACCCCCTCTAACTAGGAATCAATCGAGCAATTAGACACAAAACGATCCTCGATGCAAATTTTCTGCATCGAGGATTTGTTTGTACCATGTGACCACAGAGCGTGAGTGAAGCGTTTGCTATTGCTCACCGCTCTGTGGTCTCCCGCTGGCCGGTACCGCGCTGCACTGTCCTCCCCGACGTACACACATCGTCAGGATGTAGAGCACGTAAGGGCCCTTTCACACCTGCGTTCTTTTCTTCCGGTATAGAGTTCCTGCGTTCTTTTCTTCCGGTATAGATCCGTCTTCAAATGCTTTTAGTTCACTTGCGTTTTTCCGGATCCGGCGTGTAATTCCGGCAAGTGGAGTACAAGCCGGATCCGGACAACGCAAGTGTGAAAGAGGCCTAAGTGCACACTATGACCTGATGCTGTGTAATGTCAGGACGACAAGAAGAGGATGGAAGAGCTGTGGAGTGACGGCGGCACCCCTAGCAGGAAAGGTAAGCATTTGATTTCACTGGTGCTGGGGACTGATGGCACTGGAGGGAACTGATGGCACCGGGGGGAAGCTGATGAGTTTTTATAAAGGAAAACGTTCTCTTATTTAGTTTTTTCTTATTTGAGTACTCGATTGATCGTTGGATTAATCGGTAGAATACTTGATTACTAAAAAAATCGATAGCTGCAGCCCTATCTCTAACCCCTTCCCGATGCAGACACCTTCCGCTTTTTCTTTTTACTCCCTGCCTTCCAATAGCCGGATCTTTTATTTTCCCATTCGCATAGGCATATAAGGACCTGTTTTGTGCGAGACAAGTTGTACTAATGGCACCATTTAATATTACATATATTAGAAATTATAAAAAAAAAAGCTTTTTGATCACTTTTTATTCAATGATTTGGGGGGAGGCAAAGGGACCAAAAAATTGTTATACAGTCCTGACTCCTGATCAAAAGTTTAAGACCACTTGAAAAATGGCAAAAAATCCTATTTAGCATGGCTGGATCTTAACAAGGTTCCAAGTAGAGCTTCAACATGCAACAAGAAGAAATGGGAGTGAGACAAAACATTTTGTTGTGCATTCAATTTAATGAAAACAACGAATAAACTGAAACAGGCTGTTTTTCAGCTGATCAAAAGTTTAGGACCACACCTCCAAAAAAAAAACTAAACCCCCCCAAAACAGAAATCCAACTTCCAAACATGAACTCAGTAATGAGTAGCTCCGCCGTTATTGTTTATCACTTCAAAAATTTGTTTCGGCATGCTTGATGCAAGCGTTTCCATGAGGTGAGTGGGAACATTTCTCCAAGTGGTGAAGACGGCCGCACGAAGGCAATCTACTGTCTGGAACTATTGTCCATTTTTGTAAACTTCCCTTGCCATCCATCCCCAAAGGTTCTCAATTGGATTTAGATCAGGGGAACACGCAGGATGGGCCAAAAGAGTGATGTTATTCTCCTGGAAGAAGTCCCTTGTCCTGCGGGCATTGTGTACTGTAGCCTTGTCCTGTTGAAAAACCCAGTCGTTACCACACAGACGAGGGCCCTCAGTCATGAGGAATGCTCTCTGCAACATCTGGACATAGCCAGCGGCCGTTTGATGCCCCTGCACTTCCTGAAGCTCCATTGTTCCACTGAAGGATAAAAGCACCCCAGACCATTATGGCGCATAGAAAACATCTCAGATGGGATCTGCTTGTCATGCCAGTAACGTTGTAAACCATCAGGACCATCAAGGTTACATTTTTTCTCATCAGAGAATAAAACTTTCTTCCACCTTTGAATGCCCCATGTTTGGTTCTCTCTTGCAAAGTCCAAACGAGCAGTTCTGTGGCGTTCAAGGAGACGAGGTCTTTGAAGACGTTTTTTGTTTTTGCAGCCCTTCAGTCTCAGATGCCGTCTGATGGTTATGGGGCTGCAGTCAGCACCAGTAAGGCTGGGTTCACACTTGAGCGTTTTACAGCGCGTTCAAACGCGCTGTAAAACGCTCAACACATGAAAACCAATGCTTCCCTATGGCCCTGGTTCTCACTTGAGCGTTTTACAGCGCGTTTGAACGCGCTGAAAAACGCCCTACGCTCAAACAAGTTCTTGAGCTTCTTTGGGGCGTTTTGACGCACGTTTGTGGCCATAGGACACTGCAGTCAATCACACAAACGCGCGTCAAACGCGTGTTTACTACTGCAAAAAACGAGCATAAAAACGTGCGTTAAACGCGCATATCAAATACGCTTAGGTCTGAACCCAGCCTAAGGGCCTTAATTTGGGTCGAGGATCGTCCAGTATCTTGACGGACAGCCAATTGGATCCTCCGGCTCAGTGCTGATGAAATTTTTTTGGGGTCTTCCACTTGACTTTTTTGTTCCATAACCCTCAGGATCATTTAAGAAATTCCAAATGACTGTCTTACTGCGTCCCACCTCAGCAGCGATGGCGCGCTGTGAGAGACCCTGCTTATGCAGTTCAACAACCCGACCACGTTCAAAAAGGGAGTTTTTTTTGCCTTTGCCATCACAACGTGTGACTACCTGACAGAAAATGACAATGAATCCACATCTTTGCACAGATTTGGTCCTAAAATTTTGATCAACTGAAAAACAGCCTGTTTCAGTTTAATCGTTATTTTCAATTAATTGAATGCTCAAAAAATGTTTTGTCTCACTCCCATTTCTTCTTGTTGCATGTTGAAGCTCTACTTGGAACTTTGTTAAGATCCAGCCATGCTAAATATGATTTTTTGCCATTTTTCAAGTGGTCTTAAACTTTTGATCAGGACTGTATGTCCATTTTGATTTACATTTCCCATTACAGCATGCACAATATGGGATAAGTACTTTTATATTATATTAGTTTGGGCATGTTCAGATGCAGCAACCATGTAAAATAGAGAAAGGAGGGGGGGGGGGGGGCGGGGATTTGAGGTGAATTTTTACCTACCGGTAATTCTATTTTTATATATTTCAAAACTGCTTTAATTTTTTACTATATTTTTAGCCCCCTAGAAAATGTGATTATTAGATCGCTTATACCACAAGCTGAAATATTCCAGTCTGTTGGAAAAGTGCTATGTTCTTAGTTAGCCTTGCTTAAGGCAGGGTTTAATAGGAACTTTACTATGGCAGGCCTGGGAGCCTGCATAAAACTCCTGGCCGTCACAGTAACCAAATAGCTCCTGCGATCTTGTTGCTTGGTGGCTGTTTCGGGCACCAGTAGCAGTCTGCTCCCAGTAAATAATCACTGACCACAGCATCTCAAGGCTTAAATGTCCATAATACATACAGATTTATCATCTCATATAAGAATGAACTGACCTTTTCCTCGGTCATGTGGATTCCACTGATTTCAAAATCAATTAAAAATAATTCAGCGACACGTCTGTAAAAGGAAAAAAAAAAGTGATTACACTTAAGAATCAAAGGGATATTCTCATTTGCCACATTTATGGAATCTTTTGGAGGATATACTATAAATGGTGGACAGGTGCAGGTTCCACAGGTAGGAAAAGGCAGTCCCACTACCAGTTTGCTGGTTCTAATTAGCGGAAATCAACGTAGAGGATATCATGCATACACAAGGTATAGAGACAACAAAGTGCTGCTTATATGTCCTAGAAATGGGGAAATATAACATTACAAGGTCCTCCATCATTTCAGTGGATGACTATGTAGAACATGCTTGAGTGTGGGTGGGGTAAGGCTGACTATTCATTCTAGATTGCTATCCATTCTGATCCCTTCACAGACGCAAACACCTGGCCAAGTGTGCATGTCTTCTGAATGGGGAGGAGAGCAAGTTGGGAACAAGACACCTCTGGTGGCGACTGATATCCTTTAGAACAAAAGGATCGGGTATGTTAAAATCCAACTACCTGATCATTTTCTCTATAGTTGGGGTAAATTCAGCATGCCCCCATACACATCAGTTGAATTAAATGAATCTAATGTGTATGGCCAGCTTAAATGGGTTCTGTTATCTAGAACTTTGATGACATATTGCTAGGATATAGCATCAAAGTCAAATAGGTTCCGGTCCTACCTCTGAGACCTGCACCTATCTCCAAAACGGGCCTCCGAAATTAAAGGACAGCGCACCGCTCATGCACTTTATTCATTTCTATGGGAGTTCTGAAAAAAGCCATGGGAACACGCTCAGTTATTTTTGGAACTAGCATAGAAATTAATGCATGTGCTCACCGCTTACTTCAGGAATCCAATTCTGGAGACAGGTGCAGATCCAAGAGGTGGGACCCGCACCTTTCTGATTTTTGGTGGCATATCCTTGCAATATGCACCTGATGTCTCAGATGAGACAACCCCTTTAAGATTTGCTCTTTGCAATGGTTCTCCACTCTGGCTAATAAAGGGTCAAACAAGACACATGAACACGGGTTGTCATCAGTGGACAATTCCTTTAAGTACGTTTACTTACAGGTAATTTACTGAAGGGCATATCCATTTTTTTTTGTTTGTTTTTTTTGTAAAGACTTCCACATAAGAGGTTACCTTTAACCCCCTCCAGCACTGAAGAAATTACATCACACAACTAACTTGCTAGAGGAATTCTTCCATAATATACATACCACTATAACTATCATTTAAAAAATGATCCTACCTGGTTTCTGGATCGAGAGAATCCATAACAGATCGGTTTTCCAGAAGTTTTCTCAGACTTTCGCACAATTCCACATTTGTGTTTAACCTATAAAATGGATATCAGGCGGTAAACATCAGAATAACCCATTGGGGCTGAACAGCATTTCAGGTAAGGGAGGGGATTGTTCTGGGAGCCAGCAGTCAATGAAAACCTGCAGCGGGTATCAAAGGGGTTACATTCTATGTAATACATATTAGTGGGCATCAAGACTATTGCATACCATCATATATAGTGTACATACTATGACTGCCTATTCATTGATATTCCCCGGGACTGAAGCTGATCAGTGGGGGCGCAGGATCCCTGCTGTTCTGACAGTGATGACCTTTCCTAAGGATAGCTCAATACTTCGGTCCCAGAGAACACCTTTACACGGAACATGTCACCTAGTTTGGGGGCACTAAACCACCAGCCCGCCAATGTACACTGTCCACGGTGGATTAGTGGTCTCAAACCAGGTAACATGTTCCCTTTAACCTCCTAATAGTTTTGCACAAGTGCTCCAGCAGCAGGGGGAGGGCTGCTTTAGCTGCTCATACCTCCAGATTGGCAGCAGCCAGAGATATTGTCTTGTTTGAAAGCTGGTATTTCAAGCTTTCAAACAGAATCACAGCATTATCTTCACTATTTCAGAAGATATCGCTGTTTTAAATCAGGATGGCAGTAAATGCAGCTGAAAGTGAAAGAAAATGCAGATTTTACCGTGTTTATTTCCGACTCGATTTCTAACTGTGATATCTCCTGCTGATGTTGTGCTAATGCTGTGATTCAGGTGTTGTACAAAGGCTTGGACTGCTAACTTTCAAACAAGACCATGGTGGCTCATTAAGACGGGCGTTTTAGACGCCGGTCTTGATGAGCCCCTGCGCTGGAGGTCGATCCGCCAAAGGTATGTAGAGGCACTGGCCTCTGGGTAACTTCGGCAGATCCACCGCCGCTTCTAAATCTACGCCAGCGTAAATTTAGACCGTTTTCTACACCTAAAACAGGGGTAGAAAATGATGAATGAGACAGGCCTGCCAGCCCTCCCACTCCACACCTACTTTTTAAGACCTATCGTGAGTGGGGAAAAATTGCAGATTTCGGCGCAAAGAAGATTTGCACAGCAACCTGCGCCAGAAATATGCCTAATATAGACGTATTTCAGTTAGTAAATAACCCCCATATGTCTAGCTGCTACCAATCCGGAGATATGAGCAGCCAAACATGAGTGCAGAACTAGACAACACAGGATTTATTTTCAATCTGTAACCAGGGAGACATGCAGGTCTGCACAGGAGCTGCGAACACAAGACTGTTTGAAAAGTGGTCTCCTTCTCCTTTCTAAATGCACTGGAACAATAAAACGACTGGTTGCTAAAGTGGACGTAACCACTGAGCATTAATACTGAAGGAAATGCATTGGAAAGACTGAAACTGGTCATAAAAATAGGAGCTGAATAAAAGATCGCCAGAATAGAAATAAGTAGCTGACAGACAGATGAGGCGAAATAATCTGAAGATTACCTCTTTGTATAATACACCCCCCATCTGCAGCAGGGGAATGCAGCACTGCACGCTAGCCATTCAAACAAATGCAATAAGTGGCCGGGCAACATCCTCCAGAGCAAGAACTGCACATACATGTAAACACAGCAGCACACACATGTAGCTATAGAACACGGCAGACACAGGTCACATACTTCTCCACCATGGTACCTATGTTCCTGCAAGCTTCCTCAGCTGCGTCTCTGAATGAAGGATCAGGATGGGCGACTTTCACAAAATCAGCCTGCAATTTTAAATAAAATGATTACTACCCAGGATTACAGCTATTAAAGGGACCCTGTCACCATGAAAATGCAAAATAATCTGCAAGCAGCATGATATAGAGCAGGAGGAGCTGAGCAGATTGATATATGGTTTTGTGGGAGGAGAGTCAGTAAAACTTGTATATAGCTCATTTAGATTCCTGCTCCTTCTGGGCTTTGAAGTCCAGGAGGCGGTCCTATCAATGATTGACAGCTACCTCTGTGTACACAGTCAGAGAGGGCAGGCTGTCAATCACTGATAGGACCGCCTCCTGGACTTTAGAGACAAGAATGAGCAGGAATCTAAATGAATAATACACAAGTTTTACTGAATCTTTTCTCATAAAACTATACATCAATCTGCTCAGCTCCTCCTGCTCTAAAACATGCTGCCTGCAGCTCAGACTCCATGTTTAATGTGTCAGGTTCCCTTTAACCACTTCAGCCCCCTTAGCTTAAACACCCTTAATGACCAGACCACTTTTTACACTTCTGACCTACCCTACTTTCACCGTTTATTGCTCGGTCATGCAACTTACCACCCAAATGAATTTTACCTCCTTTTCTTCTCACTAATAGAGCTTTCATTTGGTGGTATTTCATTGCTGCTGACATTTTAACTTTTTTTGTTATTAATCGAAATTTACCGAATTTTTTTTTAAAAATGAAATTTTTCACTTTTAGTTGTAATTTTTTTTTTTAAAAACGACATTTCTATAAAAAAAATTCTCTAAATTTATTGTTCTACATGTCTTTAATAAAAAAAAAATGTTTGGGTAAAAAAAAAAAAAAAATGGTTTGGGTAAAAGTTATAGCGTTTACAAACTATGGTACAAAAATGTGAATTTCCGCTTTTTGAAGCAGCTCTGACTTTCTGAGCACCTGTCATGTTTCCTGAGGTTCTACAATGGCCAGACAGTACAAACACCCCACAAATGACCCCATTTCGGAAAGTAGACACCCTAAGGTATTCGCTGATGGGCATAGTGAGTTCATAGAACTTATTTTTTGTCACAAGTTAGCGGAAAATGTTTTTTTTTTTTTTTCTTCCTTACAAAGTCTCATATTCCACTAACTTGTGACACAAAATAAAAACTTCCATGAACTCACTATGCCCATCACGAAATACCTTGGGGTGTCTTCTTTCCAAAATGGGGTCACTTGTGGGGTAGTTATACTGCCCTGGCATTTTAGGGGCCCTAATGCGTGAGAAGTAGTTTGAAATCAAAATGTGTAAAAAAATGCCCTGTGAAATCCTAAAGGTGCTCTTTAGAATTTGGGCCCCTTTGCCCACCTAGGCTGCAAAAAAGTGTCACACATGTGGTATCGCCGTACTCAGGAGAAGTTGGGCAATGTGTTTTGGGGTGTCTTTCTACATATACCCATGCTGGATGAGAGAAATATCTCTAAAAGACAACTTTTCCCATTTTTTTTATACAAAGTTGGCATTTGACCGATATATTTATCTCACCCAGCATGGGTATATGTAAAATAACACCCCAAAACACATTGCCCAACTTCTCCTGAGTACGGCGATACCACATGTGTGACACTTTTTTGCAGCCTAGGTGCGCAAAGGGGCCCAAATTCCTTTTAGGAGGGCATTTTTAGACATTTGGATCCCAGACTTCTTCTCACGCTTTAGGGGTATGGGGTCACATGTGGGGTATTTATATTGCTCTGGCATTTTAGGGGCCCTAAAGCGTGAGAAGAAGTCTGGAATCTAAATGTCTAAAAAATTTTACGCATTTGGATTCCGTGAGGGGTATGGTGAGTTCAGGTGAGATTTTATTTTTAGTCACAAGTTAGTGGAATATGAGACTTTGTAAGAAAAAACAAAAAAATAAATAAAAAAATATAAATTTCCGCTAACTTGTGCCAACAAAAAATGTCTGAATGGAGCCTTACAGGGGGGTGATCAGGGAGTCTATATGGGGTGATCACCCCCCTGTAAGGCTCCATTCAGAGGTCCGTATGTGTTTTGCGGATCCATGGATCGGATCCGCAAAACACATACGGACGTCTGAATGGAGCCTTACAGGGGGGTGATCAGGGAGTCTATATGGGGTGATCACCCCCCTGTCAGGCTCCATTCAGACGTCTGTATGTGTTTTGCGGATCCGATCCATGGATCCGCAAAACACATATGGACCTCTGAATGGAGCCAGCCTTACAAGGGGGTGATCAATGACAGGGGGTGATCAGGGAGTCTATATGGGGTGATCACCCCCCTGTAAGTCTCCATTCAGACGTCCGTATGTGTTTTGCGGATCCGCGGATCCATGGATCGAATCCGCAAAACACATACGGACGTCTGAATGGAGCCTTACAGGGGGGTGATCAATGACAGGGGGGTGATCAATGACAGGAGGGTGATCAGGGAGTCTAATATCAGGGGTTAATAAGGGGTTAATAAGTGACAGGAGGGGGGAGTGTAGTGGTGATTGGTGCTACTTATTACAGAGCTACCTGTGTCCTCTGGTGGTCGATCCAAGAAATAGGGACCACCAGAGGACCAGGTAGCAGGTATATTAGACGCTGTTATCAAAACAGCGTCTAAGATACATTTTAGGGGTTAAAAAAATCGCATCTACAGCCTGCCAGCGAACGATCGCCGCTGGCAGGCTGTAGATCAGCTAGTTTACCTCCGGTTCCTGTGAACGCGCGCGCCTGTGTGCGCGCGTTCACAGGAAATCTCGCGTCTCGCGAGAGGACGCGTATATGCGTCCACCCAGAATAACAGGGCCGCCGCAAACACGCAATGCTGCGTACGGCGGTCCTGTAGTGGTTAAAGAAGTTTTTCTGTACTTAGATTTTGATGGACTACTCTCATGATAGGACATTATATTCAGATTGGTGGTGGTCCGACACCCCACACCCCCACTTATATGTTTCCGGCAGCCATCGGCATCAGAAACTACACAGTGGACGGAGCTGGAACACAAGGTTCTGCTCACTGTGTAGTGGCCGTATCAGGGTGCTTCACTGAATGGGAGCCGGCCTGCGGTACGCCAGAGCCTTCTGTCCACTGTATAGTTTCTGGCGCTGGAGACTGTACAAAGCTGACCCCCACTAATCTGATATTAATGTCCTACCCTGTGGATAGGCCATCAGGAGAACCCCTTCAAGGTGGTTTCACAAAACATTGTGTAAGGGGGGAAAAAAATATTTAGATTTTTTTTTCTTAATATTGACTAAAAGTCAGTGTTAAGAAAAATGAATTAAAGGATAACTGTCATTTTTTATTTGCTAGTTTATTAGAGCTAGGCATGTATACCTGTTATTCTGTCAATGATTGTCAAAAGATCTGTAGTTACCTTATAAAAACAGCTTTTATTAATGTCCTCTGTCCCTTTCCACTGCTCCCTTAGTCCTTGCTAGGACTTATGTCTCCGGCTAGGAAGACAGAGGGGCGGTCCTTCACACTGCATGCCTGCATTAGGCATTAGAGTGAGGAGGCGTGTCTCTCAGTAATCCAATCTGATTGGCTGGCAGGGAGCTGCTGGCTACAGCAAGTGTGTATGTGCAGTGAGGGGAAGCAGATTTGGCCTCAGAGAACTGGCAGAGGAGCCATCTGGAGAAGATCCTCATAATGTAGGATTCAAAACTAAGGAGAAAACTCAAGGAAAACAGTAGCATGTGAAGAAACTAAAGATTGCTTTATGCATAATGCTGCTGCAGCAGTAACATATGCCAAAAAAATTTAATGAAAATATGACAGTTACCCTTTAAAAATCTAAATAAAAAAAAGCCTTATTAGGTGCTTCGGGCAGCTAAGCAATCATAGGACTCTGTGGTCTAGTCTCATAGTGGGACTAAAAAGTTCGACTATAGGATTAGACCAGGCAATCCTATGACTGCTTCGATAATACACTGCTATACCTCTGCATCATACCGTTCAGTATTACACAGACAGACAGTAGTTGCCATGGCAATCCATAGGTACCTGGGAATTGCAAGGGCATGGAGGAAGCCCCTTTGCTCCATAAATCCACTCCGGTGTTGTAGTCAGCTTTACCTGATGCAGCTATGGATGGCACGAGCACAGCTCTGAAGCACACGCCGTTCCCATGCTGTACAAATATGGCATACCCACTACTACTACCCATACTCCACCCCAGGCTGGAGTATTACAGTGTGGAAAGCATGTGAATGGGGCATCCATAACCCCATTTACATGCACAGGAAAATGTCCAGATGGATTGTGGACATTGTTCTTCATGGCAGGTCTCTTCGGGCATAAGATTCAAGGATTAGCCGCACTGAAAGACAATAGGGCTAATCCATGTGTCGATCCAGAGCCGACTGGACTACAAACCGTGGCCCTGAGTTATCAAATATTAAATTAAATGCCTCCTCCAACGGTCCGTGCACCAGACTGAAATCTATTCCACCTCGTAGATGGTGTTGATTTCAGTCACAAAACCGGGTTTTGTGACTTTTCACGGCCAAAAAAAACAGGCGAGCGAGATGGTAAATCTTTCCCCCCCAAAAGTTCTGGAAAATCACAAGGACAAAGAAAGGTTTGATGCTTTTGTTCTCACCAAGTCGGCAACTTTACACAGCTCGTCGCTCAGCTGGTCAAAGATCTTCACAGTCTCTGCACTGGGAGGTGTAGTACACACTTTCTCCACTAGGGACTCTGTATTCCTCAGGGCATTATTCTGAACAATCTGAAATCCTTCTGGGGAGCGGAGCTCAGGAACGCCAAACAGGCCCTGCAGAACACCGAAACACAGGGGCAGCATGAGATGTGAATGAGGAAGACATAACGCACTCAACATGAATGAATGGATGATTTGTCCTGTTGTAAAACAGGGGAAGACGGAAAGCCAAGAGATCCAACAGGTTCCTGAACATCACAGCCCTAGATCTAAAAGGGTTCTTGAAATTCATGGCCATAACATAGTCCTGTATAGTCGTCTTTGAAAGGACATCTCATGGACCCTGCACCCAGACAATTATGTACAGCTAGCACCACCAGGATCGGGTATATATACAGTGGACATGGGTGCACTGAATGCAAAGCGCTGGCTGCAGGGGTCCGTAGCCCGATCACCGCCTTCCCTGCGCTCACTTATTCTAGCGGTCAGACCCCCGTGATCTAACATTAGAGGGGTTCATCCAGCGCTCAGGACAGGCTAATCAGCGGTCAGCCTTGTAGTGAAGGAGGCTGGTCGCTACTGAAGGTAATGGAAGCTGCACTGTAATACCGCACTCCCTGCACTAGAAGGTTGGCGATGCTGTGTAGTCCCAGCAACAGAGCTACCCCCTGAACAGCTAGTTGGCGGGGGTGCGGGGTGTCGCATCCAATGATCAGGATAGGCCATCACTTAGTAAAGGCTTGACAACCCCTTTAATCAACTATCCAGTAAATAGGCAATGTTTTCTGCTGGTGTATCCTTAAAGGGGTTCTCCAGGCTTTTAACACTAATGACCTATTCTCAGGATAGGTTCAGATTGGCGGGGGTCTGACATCTGGCACCCCCACAATCCGCTGTTTAGGGAGACGGCGCGCGCAGTGCACATGTGCGGTCTTCCTTCTCTCTACCTTCTTGCACCGTCTCCCTGTACAGCTGATCTGCAGGGGTGCCAGGTGTTGGACCCCCGCCAGTCTGATACTGATGACCTATCCTGAGGATAGGTCATCCATATCATTTAAAGGATAACCCCTTTAAGGGTCCATTCACACGTCCGTGAAAATAGGTCCGCATCCGTTTCGCAATTTTGTGGAACAGGTGCGGACCCATTCATTTTCAATGGGGCCGGAATGTGCTGTCCGCATCCGCACTTCCGGATCTACACTTCCGTTCTGCACAAAAATAGAACATTGCCTTTTCTTGTCCGCCGTGTATCCTCCGCCTTGGAGGAGTAAAGCCTTGCTGTCATTTACCTTTATTTTCCCCAAACCCTTGCCCTGCCGGCATCCTCCTTGGGCCCTGTTCACACGTCACATATACGCTGCCGGTACAAATTGAGGCACATCGGCATCGTCTCACAGTCCCAGCATGGCGGAAATCTCATCCACACACTGCGAAATCTACCTGCAGCATAAAGTCATCCGCGGTGCGGATTTTAATTCAGCGGCATGTCAATTTATACTGTGGATCGCAACGCCTAGGGCGAAATCCCAGCAAATCTGGATGTAACACAAGCGGGTTTTGCTGCAGATTTTCGGCCCGTGCGGACACAGCCTTTAGGGGCAGACGATTGCTGGCATCCAAGTGGGTACTACAAATAAGACCATACGAATCCCGAATATGGCGGCCATTGTCGGGGGCCTCCCTTAACCCCATAAGCACTTTCATCTAAATATGGATACAGGCATTGGAGCTGGAGGAGGGGGCAACTCCTCAGAAAATATACCCCATTACACTACGCCTTGCTGCTAGATGGGTGGGGGTCCGACCACCCCATCGGACCGGATCGGCGTCGCTGTACGTGCAGTGCTGCTACATTCAAAGTCAATGGGACTGATAGAAACAGCTGACTTCAGCTTCATCAGTCCCTGTGACTTTGGGTTGGGAGCCCCTATTCTAGAGACCCGGGGGGCCCAATGTTTACACACATCAAGTTCAGGATCAGTAAACAGCCACCAGTGAATGAGGATCAGTCAACAGCCACCAGTGACTGTCCATAGCCTCTGTCACCACTGGTGGCGCTATGGAGACCTCCCACAGTCTACTGATTACATGTATGTCGGTGGCCTCTCTCACCGTGTTCTTCCCGAACACATCCAACCTCCGCTGCTGCTTCACATTGAAAGCCGCACCGACAGGAGACCAGCCGGTGCTGACCGAACGACACGCGGGAACACCCCCGGCCTTGAGGCGCAGGGAGCACAGGAGCCGCCGCAGGGACAGCATGGTGCCGAGCAAAGGACACCGGCTGCGATACACATGTACCCGACCCCGGAACACAGCGGCAGCGGGGGGAGGAGCTAAAGAACGCAGGGTCAGACAACAAGATGCTGATTGGCCCGACTGATTGACTGACAGCGCCTGAAACCAGTAAGAAAAAAGCACAGCAGCGTGGCTGTCTGCGTTAACGTCTCATTGGTCTGCTGCAGCTCATAGCATGCTGGGAGTTGTAGTTTCGCAGCAGCACTTTGGGGGAGATTTATAAAAAAAACGTGTAAAGGTAATCTGGCTTAGTTGCCCATAGCAACCAATTAGATTTCACCTTTAATTTTCCAAAGGAGCTCTGAAAAATGAAAGGTGGAATCTGATTGGTTGCTAAGAGCCGGTTATGATTTATCTCTTCCTTTGTGTATACACTACCTTTTCCCCTGAAAATCTCTATTTGGCAGAATGGGGCTATTCATTAAAACTGGTGCACTAAAACATTTACCCATAGCAACCAATCAGATTGCTTCTTTCATTTTCAAAATGGCCTCTGAAAATGAGAGCAGGGATTTAGATGGTTGCCATGGGCAACTGGTGCTGCTTCCTAGTTTTAACCTCTTTAGGCATCTTAGATTTTTTTAACTTATGTTTTTTTCTCTATGTTTCCAAAGAGCAATTGCTTTTAGTTGTTCTGTCAACCTATAGGCATATGAGTTTTTTTTTCCAGGACCAATTGTGTTTTTTAGGGCTCATGCACATGAGCAATATTCTGGCACTGGCTGTGTGCGCACCATATCACACATGCAGACTCATTCACTTGAATTAGTCCCCAATCTGGAAGATACGGAGTGGAAGGCCACGGAAGCACCGCGGAGCGCTTTCTTGGCATTTGGGTCTGTGCCTCCGCACCGCAAAAAATAGAACATGCTCTTTTTTTTTTGCGGTGCGGACGGATTGCGGACCCATTCAAGTTAAAAGGGTCTGCTCCGTCAGTGCAGGCCACAGGAACGGTGCCCGTGCATTGGGGACCGCAATTTGCACACCTAATAACCATTCCTCTGACCCCTGCTCCTTTGTTTCCTCTTGCAGGAGCATTATGGAACGCGCGCTCTGTCTGTAACAAACTGTCATACATTCATGAACTTTTCATCTCTCAAAACCTTTCCTTTCTGGGTCTCACAGAAACATGGCTGACACCCTCAGACACCTCCTCCCCTGCTGCACTCTCTTATAGTGGATTTCAATTCACTCACACCCCCCGGCTGCAAACATGGTGGAGGAGTTGGTCTTCTCCTATCAGACACCTGCTCCTACAGCCCAATTCCACTGCCACCCTCCATTACGCTCACCTCATTTGAAGTACACTCTGTTCGCATCTACTCTCCCTCCAACCTTCAAGTAGCCGTCATTTACCGCCCTCCAGGCCCAGCCACCATCTTTCTTTACCACTTTAAGACCTGGCTACTACACGTTCTTTCTTTGGGTGACTTCAACATCCCTATTGACACATGCCACTTGGCCGCCTCTAAACTCCTGTCACTCTCTTCTTCCTTCGGCCTATCACAGTGGTCTTCAGCTCCCACCCACAGAGATGGTCACACTCTGGATCTGATCTTTACCCGCCTCTGCTCCCTATCTAACCTTTGTAATTCGCCTCTCCCCCTATCCGACCACAACCTACTCACCTTCTCTTCACTGGTCTCTTCTGCTGCTCCCCCGGTCCACACACTAGCACACCCCCGCAGGAACCTTAAACATCTCGACTTTCGCTTGCTCTCTCACTCTCTACCATCTGTTCCCTCCAAGACCCAGAAGCTGCTACCACCCTATATAACATCACAATAAGTACAGCTCTGGATACTGTTGCCCCCTTCACACACAACAAAACCAGAAAAACCAACAGACAACCCTGGCACACCAACCTCACCAAAAAAATCAGACAAGCTTCCATGGCTGCTGGGCGGCGATGGAGAAATCCCATTCTAAAGATCATTTCACCGCATACAAGCAATCCCTCCTCATATTTAAATCCTCACTCGCTGATGCAAAACAGGCCTACTTCTCATCTCTCATATCTTCCCTGTCACACAGCCCTAAACAACTTTTTAGCACTTTTAACTCCCTTCTCCGTCCCTCAGCGCCCCCACCCTCTCCTCTCTTCTCAGCTGAGGACTTTGCCAAATATTTCAAACAAAAGATGGTCAACATCAGAGAAAGCTTTACTACACAGTCCCCACAGACCCTCTACACAACTGCTCGGTCCTCTTCTCCCAAAACCCGCTTCTCCACCATTACAGAAGAAGAACTCTCCACTCTACTCTCCAAATCTCATCTGACCACCTGTGCACTTGACCCAATCCCATCCCACCTCATCCCTAACCTCACCACAGTGTTTATCCCAGCCCTAACTCATCTCTTCAACCTATCACTAAACTCTGGTGTCTTCCCCTCTGCTTTTAAACATGCTACCATTACACCCATCCTCAAAAAGCCTTCACTTGACCCATCTTCCTTGTCCAGTTATCGCCCCATATCACTTCTTCCGTATGCCTCAAAGCTACTTGAACAACATGTCCATTCAGAACTGCCCTCTCACCTCTCCTCCTGCTCCCTCTTTGACCGCCTACAATCTGGCTTCCGACCCCACCACTTGACCGAGACTGCCCTTACCAAAGTCACCAATGACCTACTGACAGCCAAAACCAAGAAACAATACTCTGTCCTCCTTCTCCTTGACCTGTCCTCTGCCTTCGACACGGTCGACCACTCCCTTCTGTTGCAAACTCTCTCATCTCTTGGCATCACTGACCTGGCCCTCTCCTGGATCACATCATACCCCACAGACCGGACGTTTAGCGTCTCCCACTCTCGCACCACCTCCTCGTCTCATTCCCTCTCTGTTGGTGTCCCGCAAGGCTCTGTCCTAGGACCCCTGCTCTTCTCTATCTACACTTTTGGCCTGGGGCAGCTCATAGAGTCCCATGGCTTTCAGTATCACTCCTACGCTGACGACACACAAATCTACCTCTCTGGTCCAGACATCACCACCTTACTATCAAGAATCCCACAATGTCTATCTTCTATATCATCCTTCTTCACCTCTCGCTTTCTAAAACTTACCATGGATAAGACAGAATTCATAATCTTTCCCCCATCTTGTTCAACCCCCCCAACAGACCTATCTATCATGATCAATGGCTGCACACTCTCCCCCGTCAACAAAGTCCGCTGCCTTGGAGTGACCTTGGATTCTGCCCTTTCCTTCCGACCGCAAATCCAAGCCCTTTACACCACCTGCCGCCTCCAACTCAAAAACATCTCCCGCATCCGCGCTTTCCTAAAATTTGAATCTGCGAAAATTCTTGTACATGCCCTCATTATCTCCCGCCTAGACTACTGCAACATTCTCCTCTGTGGCCTTCCATCTTGCACTCTCGCACCCCTCCAATCTATCCTCAACTCTGCTGCCTGACTAATCCACCTCTCACCCTATTACTCCTCTGCCTCTCCCCTCTGCCAATCCCTTCACTGGCTCCCCATTGCCCAGCGAATTCACTTCAAAGTACTAACAAATACATACAAGGCCGTCCATAACCTGTCCCCTCCCTACATCTCTGAGCTACTTTCCCGATACATCCCCACACGCACTCTCCGATCCTCACACGACCTCCTTCTCTCCTCTCCTCTTATCGCCTTTTCCCACAATCGACTCCAAGATTTCTCCCGTTCATCCCCCACACTCTGGAACTTGCTACCCCAACATATCAGACTCTCACCTACAGTGGAATCCTTCAAAAGAAAACTGAAAACCCACCTCTTCAGACAAGCCTACAACCAGTGACCCTGTTGCTTCTATACCGCCATGACCAACTTCACCCACACCTACTGTGTCCTTCTCCCATACCATGTAGATTGTAAGCCCTCAGGGCAGGGCCCTCTCTCCTTCTGTACCAGTTTGCAACTCGTCTTGTTTATGATTAGTGCAATTGTCTGTATTATGTATGTGCACCCCTTATCATATGTACAGCGCTATGGAATGAATGGCGCTTTAATAATAAATAATAATAATAATGAGCCCTTAATGGCATCATTTGATGCACCATACAATGTGTTGAGAAATATTTGAGGAATGATTTGTCGGGTGAAAAGGAATCATTGCTTTTTTCAGTTCAGTTTCTATGCAGTTCACGCTGTGGTAAAAAGAAAGTTACCTCTTTTCTAGTTAGTGTGATTACAGTAATGCAGAGGCCCACAGGAAAGGAGTGAGGTAGAGAGAATGGAGGTGGGCCGCGCAGTGGCATACCCTTTCTAACTCTTGTGACACACACTGGTTTGGGGTCTCCTGCCTGATGGTGGTTGGGTGTTGGTGCATTGTGGTGTGCAAGGCAAGTAGACGGGCACACAAGGCGCTTCATAATGAAGAGGCAGTAGTAGGTAAAGTTTTTAATAATAGTTTCCCTGGCAGAAGAAAGAAGGTAAACTCTGCTGTCCACATCTAAACACATATTAACTAGCTCCTTGTTTAGAAATACGAATATGAGGTACCTTATAATTGGGTCACAAAAACTAATGAGAATATGGGTAACCTTTAAAATATAACTTTTAATATTATATATATAAAATAAATGCCCTTAGATAATAGTGCAAATTCAATCAGCGGGATGTGAGACCACCCCACTGTAGGGTAGGTGAGTCCTATTCCTCGGGAGGGATAGGAGAAGAGGGGAAGGGGCTGCTGGGTCTCTGCCCCTACTACACACCCTGGTTAAAGAGCCCTTCTCCAGGTCCACTGCAACCTCCTACACCGTCCCTATGTCCTTCCCTAAACAGTGCTCTGACTGCCCAGCTTCGTCCTGAAGGGGAAGGAAAGAGACGGAGGGAATCCCTAGTATCAATAATACCCACACACAAGGTTGCGCTCCCAGAGCCCTGGGACACAACTATTGGATGCAGCGCTAGGATGATGGAACCCTGCGTCCTGCATAGACAAAATCGTCAGGTGTCACAGTCCGTGAAACACCCGACAAACATGAAATTACTGATGACAGTAAATGCTGTAGAAGACACCAGTTAGCAGCCCGACGCGTTTCTCTGATATTTGTCAGTTCGTCAGGGGCCTAAACAGATTGATGTCAGCACCAGTATCCTTGACTCACCCTCAGGTGGGGGCGGGTCAATAAAAGTTTCAAAATTTTTTATGCAGTGATCAATAGCGAAAACAAATGCTGTGTTTAGTCAAAAGTTCACAACCTCCCATTGTACGGCAGTGTATCATAGGCCACAGTTACAAATGGGGGTTTGAACATAAGGAGTTTTACTTATCTTTGGGAAGAAAGACAGTCAGTGGACTTGTTCCCAAGATTCCCAGGCTGGCTTCCTGTTCACCGCTAGCCTGTCAGCTGGATCCCGCGTGTGGCAGCACCGCTCTGACTGCCGGCCCGGCCGCACTATTTAAAGCCGCCCGCACTGTCAGAGGACCGCCCTTCCACCCGACCTCATGATTGAAAAAACAAAAGTTGGATTCAAAATGGCCGACTTCAAAATGGCCACCATGGTCACCACCCATCTTGAAAAGTTTCCCCCCTCACATATACTAATGTGCCACAAACAGGAAGTTAATATCACCAACCATTCCCATTTTATTAAGGTGTATCCATATAAATGGCCCACCCTGTACAATGCCCACTGCAGGGTGTAATCATTTAACAGACTTGTATCTGTCTCAGTCCACTATGACTAGGGACATGAGGCCTTAGTCAAAATGCAGTGAAGTCCATAATCCAGTATGTGTGCATTACCTTCACGAGCAGTTGTTGTGGCGAAACCAACCTCGCCACTGGGTGCTGGAGAAGCCTGGTTGCCAGCCTCTTGCCCCAGGATTATGGGCCCTCTCATCAGCCCATGCTAAACTTAAACCCCATGGCGATTTGACTGTGTTTGTGGCATCTGAGCGCTGTTTGGATATATTGAGCGCTCAGATCCAAGCCATCTGGGGATAAGTTAAATGTCTGTGTTTAATGTAATGGTTGTGACATTGTATATTTGAATAGTGATGTCTGTCCTATTGTCCCCACGTGTGTATTAGCGATTTCCCTTTGTCCTGAGAGATAATTGAATTACTCCTCGGTTGTCTCCAGGACAGAAGACATTGTTTAAAAACTATGTATTCTCCTGCCTGTGATAATTACATCAACCCATTGTGTAAGGTATTTGTATCACAGGCAGAGGGGAGGATTTTGTGTGGGATTGTTTTACTGTATTGTACGTGTTTATTGGTTGTTTTTACAAAACCCTGTGGGTTGTACTAGTGTGTAACAATGTTATATAAGAACAATAAACACACAGCTCTGGCTGTCCACTGCTTTACCCTCAACACGGAGCCTGGTCTCGTTCTTAGGGGGAATTACTGTATGCTGTTAGAGACTGATTGCTAGGAGTGTAAGCCGCTTGGGTGTGTTTCCTATTCGTCTGCTAGCAGCTATTCGTGAGGTTCTGTTCGGGAGTTTGGAGCATTCCCTTGTATGCCGTTACAATTGGTGGCAGCAGTGGGATCGTTCTCACAGCCCAGAAGGACAGCTACAAAGTAACATCATTACAATTTGAGGGCAACGCATGTCCCAGTACAGCGACTCTGACAGCAGCAGGATGGAACCAGCAGTGGCATATGATGAGGAAGACCTGGATGGCCGGGATGCATTAAGGAAAGGCATTTGGTACCAGGCCCTGGATAATGTACAATACCAGCGAGGCGAGAGTCTCCCCAGTGAAGAGCAGCGATTGCAGAAGCAAGTGGCCCTGCGGATGCCCTTCCTGCGAGAGCAGCCCCTGGAGGAATGGGTGAAGGAACTAGAGCACCGGGTATGGCAGGAGCTATGGCTGGAGGATGCCTACCAGGCACTCTGGTGGTATATGGCACAGTATATACCTTGGACAGCTGAGCATGACAAGCCAGAGGCAGAGGAGTTTGATGGTCCTGGCTTGTTTTGGGAGTCCTTTGCAGAGCCTGACTTCGGGAGCCCTGCACAGTCCAGACTTCAGGACATTTTCTATGAGAGGGAGGCTAGGCAGGATTGGGATAACCCCCATGAGGTAGAGAAAGACCTGGCTCAGCTAGCAACCCTGGAGTGGGAACTGGAGCAGGACTACCGAGATCTCTTCCACTCCATTGGGAAGGCTCAGCAGGACAGCAAGATGACAGACCCGAATCCAGACCCATTCAGCTGGGCAGATATTGTGGAGATTTACTGGGAAGAACCCCAGGTGGCCGGTGGAGGTGGGACCGAGGTCTCTCCAACGGTCCTGCAGGGAATTAGGAGCCCAGTCTCCATTCCCCAGCGGCAGGCTGAGTTACAGGGGGCAGAGACAATCGGTCCTGTCCCCCAGCGGCAGAGTGTCCTACAGGGAATAGAGAGCCCAGTCTCCTTTCCCCAGCAATAGGACATTGTATTAGGAGCGGAGACAGTCGGTCTCCCTCCCCAGAGGCTGGAAGTATGTATGGGAGAGGAGCTTGTTACCCCCTCTCCCTTTCGGCAGTGTGAATTGCAGGGAATTAGGAGCCCAGTCTCCATTCCTCAGCGGCAAAGTGTCCTACAGGGAATAGAGAGCCCAGTCTCCTTTCCCTAGCAACAGGACACTGTATTGGGAGCGGAGAGTCGGTCTCCCTCCCTAGAGTGCCCAGTCTCCTTTCCCCAGCAATAGGACATTGTATTAGGAGCGGAGACAGTCGGTCTCCCTCCCTAGAGGCTGGAAGTATGTATGGGAGAGGAGCTTGTTACCCCCTCTCCCTATTGCCAGTGTGAATTGCAGGGAATTGGGAGCCCAGTCTCCATTCCCCAGCGCCGGGTGATTTACAGGGAATTGGGAGCCCAGTCTCCATTCCCCAGCGGCAGGCTGAGTTACAGGGGGCAGAGACAGTCGGTCCTGTCCCCCAGCAGCAGATTGAGTTGTTGGGAATTGGGAGCCCAGTCTCCATCCCACAACAACAGAAGGATTTGTTGGGAATTGGGAGCCCAGTCTCCATTCCCCAGTGGCAGCTTAACGTACCAGGGGGAGACAGTAAGCCCCACAACTGTGCAGACGGGACCGAGGTCTCTGCACTCACAGCACAGGGGGTAGGGACAGTCGGTCCTGTCCCCCAGAAACAGGGCTGTTTAGCCAAAGGGGAGACAGTCGTTCTCCCCCCACAGCAGCATGGTGGTTTATCTAAAGGGGAGACAGTCAGTCTCCCCCTCCAACAACCAGGCTACAACCAGGCTTCTTCCGTGATAGCGCTGGCACCAGGGCAAAGTACCGCTGGTCTCTGCCCACTCAGCAACCCACCAAGGCAGTCTACCAGTCCCCCACACAGCCGTAGTGAAGCACATGGATATGGACAAGTTTGTCCCTTGCTCAGGTGTAGTAACCATTTATTGTGGGTGGGCTGTTTCTGTTTTGTGGGTGGGCTGCTGGACTAACAAGGGCACTGACCGGCAGAAGGCACTAACAGGCACTAACAGTCTGTTTGGAAAAGGGGAGAAATGTGGCGAAACCAACCTCGCCACTGGGTGCTGAAGAAGCCTGGTTGCCCGCCTCTTGCCCCAGGATTTTGGGCCCTCTCATCAGCCCATGCTAAACTTAAACCCCATGGCGATTTGACTGTGTTTGTGGCATCTGAGCACTGTTTGGATATATTGAGCGCTCAGATCCAAGCCATCTGGGGATATGTTAAATGTCTGTGTTTACTGTAATGGTTGTGACATTGTATATTTGAATAGTGATGTATGTCCTATTGTCCCCATGTGTATTGGTGATTTCCCTTTGTCCTGAGAGATAATTGAATTACTCCTCGGTTGTCTCCAGGACAGAAGACATTGTTTAAAAAATATGTATTCTCCTGCCTGTGATAATTACATCAACCCATTGTGTAAGGTAATTGTATCACAGGCAGAGGGGAGGATTGTGTGTGGGAGTGTTTTACTGTATTGTACGTGTTTATTGGTTGTTTTTACAAAACCCTGTGGGTGGTACTAGTGTGTAACAATGTTATATAAGAACAATAAACACACAGCTCTGGCTATCCACTGCTTTACCCTCAACACGGAGACTGGTCTCGTTCTTGGGGGGATTCACTGTATGCTGTTAGAGACTGATTGCTAGGAGTGTAAGCCGCTTGGGTGTGTTTCCTATTCGTCTGCTAGCAGCTATTCGTGAGGTTCCGCTCGGGAGTTTGGAGCATTCCCTTGTATGCAGTTACAGTTGTCCTTCACCGACCAACAGAGACGGACTGGGTACTTAAAATGGCCCTGCAAAAAATACTAAAAGTGCCCCCTTTTTGTAGTTGGGACCAAATTGGTGGAAGGCAGGGCCAACACAAGTAGGCGGGGCTAGCAATACCATATTGTGGCACATTATACCACCCCAAAAGAGCCAATACCACAGTCCATCACAAAGTACTTCCAGCAGCACAAAATACATCCCCAAAAACTTCCACTGGACAGCTGTCAGGAGGGCTCAGGCGGCCCCCTGGGCATCGGCCCACCGGGAAATTTCCCTGTAAGGTCTATGGCCAATCCGTCCCTGCCAACCAATATGGCTGCTAAACATTCGATAAAGTTATTTTCAGCATTCTCAGAGTGGATGGATGGCTGAAGTGAAGTTCCACCTAAGCCCCATTTGCAGTACCCTATTGAGGGTTACTGCAAAGAGTTTTTATAATTATGGATGTGCGAATCGAGCTTTGGATCCAAGATCCTAATTTGCTTCGCTCCAAACTTCGTTTTATTACTGTACAGAGATCCGTCTCCGTACAGCATTAAAATGTATGCACTCCAGTGAGGCAAAGTGAGTTATCACCAAACTCTCACGGGATTTCAATGAATAACTTCAGGATTAGATTTTTACACTTGAAAACTATTTTAAAACTTGGTTCTGAAGTCGGCTTCGGTAACGAAGTACCAATCTGTACCAAAGCTGACTTCGGATACCTGTTTTAAAATGGTTTTCAAGTTTAACGAAGTTATTCACAGAAGTTTCACAAGACTTCAGTGATAACTCACTTTGCCTCGCTGGAACGCATACATTTTAATGCTGTATGGAGACGGATCTCTGTACAGCATTAAAACGAAGTTGGGAGCGAAGCGACTTCAGATCTTGGATCCGAAGCTCGCTTCGCCTATGCCTAGCTATGTTAGATTTCTAAATTTAATGTTGTAATTTCCTATGTTTGTATACCTAATGGCACTGTATGAACAGTTAGGCCTCTTTCACACGGGCGTCATGATTTGGGCCGCATAAGATGCGGGTGCGTCGCGGGAAAATGCACGAGTGCAAAACATTTTAATGCGTTTTGCACGCGCGTGAGAAAAATCGGAATGTGGTGTGTGTGTTGTGTAGTTTGTATTATTTTCCCTTATAATATGGTTATAAGGGAGAATAATAGCATTCTTAATACAGAATGCTTAGTAAAATAGGGCTGGAGGGGTTAAAAAAAAATTATAATAATTTAACTCACCTTAATCCACTTGTTCGCGCAGCCCGGCTTCTCTTCTGTCTTCTTCTTTGCTGTGCAGGAGGAAAAGCATCTGTGGTGACGTCACTGTGCTCATCACATGGTCCGTCACATGATCCATCATGTGATGGACCATGTGATGAGCGCAGTGATGTCATCAAAGGTCCTTTACCCAGGTCCTGAAGAAAGAAGAGAAGCCAGGCTGCGCGAACATGTGGATTAAGGTGAGTTAAATTATTATTATTATTATTTTTAACCCCTCCAGCCCTATTTTACTTAGCATTCTATATTAAGAATGCTATTATTTTCCCTTATAACCATGTTATAAGGGAAAATAATAAAGATCGGGTCCCCATCCCGATCATCTCCTAGCAACCATGCGTGAAAATCGCACCGCATTCGCACTTGCTTGCGGATGCTTGCGATTTTCACGGAACCCTATTCACTTCTATGGGACCTGCGTTGCGTGAAAAACGCACAAAAATAGAGCATGCTGCGATTTTCACGCAACGCACAAGTGATGCATGAAAATCACTGCTCACGTGCACAGCCCCATAGAAATGAATGGGTCCGGATTAAGTGCGGGTGCAATGCATTCACCTCACGCATTGCACCCGCACGGAAATCTCGCCCGTGTGAAAGAGGCATTAATGGTAAACTTCTTGGCTGACTGTGTTAGGTAGCCAGGAAATGGACTTGAGTCCACCCACTGATTAGTTAGTCAGTAGAGAGTCTAGTTCTGCCTGAGGAACAGTGAAGACCTACATATGCAAAGTCCTCAGAGAACCCTCAACTTTGAGACTTTTAGAGCCAAGGAAGCACCTTTACAACGATATAACTCCTGAGAGAAGGAAGTTAAAGAGGACCTTTCACTATAATAAAGCCTCTAAACTAACTATACAGACGTGTAGAGCGGCGCCCAGGGATCTCCCTGCACTTACTGTTATCCCCGGGCGCCGCTCCGTTCTCCAGTTATAGCCTCCGGTATCTTCATAGTTAGGCTCCACCCAGGGGAACCTGACGCCGTCTCTTTCTCCTATGCTGTAGCGCTGGCCAATCGCAGCGCTCAGCTCATAGCATATCTCAGGCTATGAGCTGAGCGCTGCGATTGGCCAGCGCTACAGCATGGAAGAATGAGACGGCGTCAGGTTCCCCTGGGTGGAGCCTAACTATGAAGATACCGGAGGCTATAACCGGAGAACGGAGCGGCGCCCGGGGATAACAGTAAGTGCAGGGGGATCCCTGGGTGCCGCTCTACACGTCTGTATAGTTAGTTTAGAGGTTTTATTATGGTGAAAGGTCCTCTTTAAAAGGTTGAGACATAACTGGATTCTACATTGCCCTGAATTTTGTAGGCCAAAAGCCCAGGACAGGCAAAGCTGTTAGTGTAGGTCCTGTCTGATTAATGCCACCTTGTCGCTGGTAGATGGGCCTGACATATTCTTAATCAAAAATAGGCGCAAAGTGCTTCTACTTTTCATATAGTAAATATATCAGTAATGATGTTTACATTTCTTCATGTTTTTGATATTTGCATGTGTCTTAGTGTATAAAGCAGTGTGCTGCTTCTTGTAGTTCTTGTTTGCTTTTGTATTGCAGCCATGGTAGCGTGCACCTAAACTCCCCTTATACATAGTTTGGAGCTGCTCTAACTGTCTTTTGTAAAAGGTTGAGAATGACAAATTTGAGTCACTTAGACAGTATTGTGCACGTTTATAGCAAATTATGACAAAAAGACTTTGCTGCTGGGAGAGGGAATATTGCTAACACACCTTTCTACACTTTGAGAGGGTTAGGCTAGCCGTATCCTAATCTGCCCCTCTCAGCCCAGGAACTGGAAAAGCTTACCAAGAAACTCATTGCCTGCCCAAGGTTCTGCAACGAGACTTTAGAGGAAGACAGGGAGAAGGAGTACTACAACCGTCATTATTGCCGCTATCCAAACGCTACCATTGGGGAAGAATTGCACTGTTATATGCTTTGGGATTGTGCCTTGTTATTACTAGATGAATTACTACTCCTATTTTGCACTTTAGTACAAAGAGACTGTAACAGCAGCCGCTGTTCCCCTGCTTACCGCCCAAGTCCCGGGCGCCGTGTTCAGTGGTGATCTGCTGCCAGTGTTTCCTTTCAGTCCTGGCCACAGCATGCTTGCTGCTTGTTTCTTGCAGCATTTCCTTAAGTGTACATTCACACGACCGTTTTTTTTTTCCGTTTCCGATCCGTTTCCACATTTAGCGGTATACATGCAGATCCTTTCATTTCAATGGTTGAAAATAATGTACGGACAACGTTCAGTATGTTGTCCGATTCCGTTGTACCGTTTTTATGTTCTGCAAAAATATGAAGCTTGTCCTACTATTGACCGCAGATCTCGGTCCGATTCCCCATTCTAGTCAATGGATCCGCAAAAATCAGATGACAAACGGAAACATTTCCGATATTTGTGGATCCGTTTCCGTTTTTTTATTAACATAATTTATTGTAGGCTCTGCCCTCTGGGGTTGTGGCTTAAAAATTCATCTCTACCTAGCCATAACGATTTGGGAGCACCCTAAAATCAAGATGCCTAGGATTGATGTCTCTAAACTAATTGTTCTAATTCAAGAAAGGCCTGAAATCTGGGATTCAAGAAAAGATTTGTATCATGATCGGGTTCGAAAGGACCGGGCCTGGGAAGAGGTGGCGCAGGAGCTGCTGCCAGAAGATTGGGCCAGATGCAGATCAGACAAGCGTTCAGGAATTAGTAAGTATACTAATATATTCATGTAATTTCATTCTGTGTATTAAAATCTATAGTTATTTTCAAGTCCTGTAGCATCCCTGATTGCAATCTCTAGGGCAGTGTTCAGACGTCTGCACTAGAAATTAGCATGGGCCTTGCAAAGTGACATAGCAGAGTATATTTTTTTGCAAAATCAGTGGCGTACATATAGGGGTCGCAGTTGCGACCGGGCCCGGCACCCCAGGGGGCCCGGCCGCCTGCGGACCCCTGGCCCCTGCGTCTGGCATCCGATTCCCAATCCCAGTTAAGTTGCCCCCGCCCCCCGCCCTCCTCCTTACGGTCGGCGCCGGGCCCGTGATCTCCCGCGAGACCTGTGTGAACTCCTGTGCAGGTCTCGCGGGAACATGCGCGCGCCTGAACTAAGACGGGATCCCGAAGTGACTGAGAGAGGACAAGAACTGCGAGAAGAGGACCGCCGAGGCACCGACCGGAAGAACAGAAAAACTGAAGTTCCCCTGCCCTGCCAGCCGGTAACTCGACGGTAAGTAAGTAAAAGCCGGGGGGGGGGGGGGGGGGAGCGGAGCGGACCGGACCCTGGCAGTCCCAGGCTGGCACTCGTCATTGTCTTTGGCAGGAAAAGCCCGCACACTGGCACACTGAGCCCCCAGCCCCCCAGGCATCCCCCCTGGCAGATGACAGGGGGGGTGTAGCGGCAATCTCTGGCAGGAAAAGCCCGCAGCAACAGGGCACACTGAGGCCCCCCAGGCATCCCCCCCTGGCAGATGACGGGGGGGGGGGGGGGACTCGTCTCTGGCAGGAAAAGCCCGCAACAGGGCACACTGAGGCCCCCAGGCATCCCCCCTGGCAGATGACCGGGGGGGGGGGGAGGGTTTACAGACTACAGTCACTGCCACTCGTCTCTGGCAGGAAAAGCCCGCAACAGGGCACACTGAGGCCCCCAGGCATCCCCCCTGGCAGATGGGAGGGGGGGAGGGTTTACAGTCACTGGCACTCGTCTCTGGCAGGAAAAGCCCGCAACAGGGCACACTGAGGCCCCCAGGCATCCCCCCTGGCAGATGGGAGGGGGGGAGGGTTTACAGTCACTGGCACTCGTCTCTGGCAGGAAAAGCCTACAACAGGGCACACTGAGTCTGAGTGTAAACCCTCCCCCGGTCATCTGCCAGGGGCAGGGCCGGACTGGCCTGCCGGGATACCGGGAAATTTCCCGGTAGGCCGGCAAGCCTAAGTGCCGCAAGGCCGCGGCCCTGGTGACAAGTGGGGGCGGCCGCGGCCGGCAGCAGGGCAAGAGCAGGAGATGAGTGCTTCCATTGCGGAAGCGCTCATCTCCATAGTCATCTGTATTGCCGTCCTCAGGACGGCAATACAGATGCCTGTGCTGCGGCAGAGGAGGGAGAGGTGTGTCCCCTCCTGTTCCTCTGATAGGCTGCCGGCTTAGTGCTGGCAGCCTATCAGAGGCCGGTGCAGGCGGCGCGATGACGTCATCGCGTCGCCTGAGCCGTATAGCGAGGGACAAAGACGGAAGAGGCGGCCTGCATCGCATCGCATTGCTGGAGGTAAGTATAAGGCTACTTTCACACCTGCGTTTAGGTTGGATCCGTCTGGTATGTGCCCAGACGGATCCGCACCTATAATGCAAACGCTTAGATCCGTTCAGAACGGATCCGTTTGCATTACCATGAACAAAAAAAAATAGATATATTTTTTTAATTTTTTTTGTTCATGATAATGCAAACGGATCCGTTTTGACTTTACATTGAAAGTCAATGGGAGACGGATCCGTTTGAAAATTGAGCCATATTGTGTCAACTTCAAACGGATCCGTCCCCATTGACTTACATTGTAAGTCTGGACGGATCCGTTTGCCTCCGCACGGCCAGGCGGACACCTGAACGCTGCAAGCTGCGTTCAGGTGTCCGCCTGCTGAGCGGAGGACAAACGGAGCCAGACTGATGCATTCTGAGCGGATCCGCATCCATTCAGAATGCATTAGGGCTGGACGGATCCGTTCGGGGCCGCTTGTGAGCCCCTTCAAACGGAACTCACAAGCGGAGCCCCGAACGCTAGTGTGAAAGTAGCCTAAGTGTTTTCTTTTTTTTTTTTTTTTTATATAGGTACAATACTGGGCAGGCACATGATAATGGGGGGACTACTGGGCTGGGCTGGCACATGATAAGGGGGGCTACTGGGCTGGCACATAAGGGGGGACTACTGGGCTGGGCTGGCACATGATAAGGGGGGCTACTGGGCTGGCACATGATAAGGGGGGACTACTGGGCTGGCACATGATAAGGGGGGACTACTGGGCTGGCACATGATAAGGGGGGCTACTGGCACATGATAAGGGGGGCTACTGGCACATGATAAGGGGGGCTACTGGCACATGATATGGGGGCACTCTGGCTACTGGCACATGATAATGGGGGGGCTCTGGCTACTGGCACATGATATGGGGGGGGCTCTGGCTACTGGCACATGATATGGGGGGCTCTGGCTACTGGCACATGATATGGGGGGCTCTGGCTACTGGCACATGATAAGGGGGGACTCTGGCACATGATAAGGGGGGCTACTGGCACATGATAAGGGGGTCTACTGGCACATAAGGGGGGCTACTGGCACATGATAAGGGGGCTACTGGCCCATAAGGGGGGCTACTGGCACATAAGGGGGGCTACTGGCACATGATAAGGGGGGCTAATGGCACATGATATGGGGGGGCTACTGGCACATGATATGGGGGGGCTACTGGCACATGATATGGGGGCACTCTGGCTACTGGCACATGATAATGGGGGGACTCTGGCTACTGGCACATGATATGGGGGGGGGCTCTGGCTACTGGCACATGATATGGGGGCGCTCTGGCTACTGACACATGATATGGGGGGGCTCTGGCTACTGGCACATGATGGTGGGGGGGGGCTCTTATTACTGGCACATGATTGGGGGCATCTTTGGGGGCACATCTTACTGCAGATTATTGGGGGGCACTATAGGGGCATCTACTGAGGCTAAAAAGAAGATATTTTATATGGGGGCCCTGTATAGGGGCATTTTATACTGGGACACATTATGGTGGGTACTATGGGGAAGGGGGGAGCACTATGGGGGTCATCTACGGGGGCACTGAGAAGGGGTATTTTATATTGGCACATTATGGGAACATTAGCTCAACTGGGGGCATTACAAAGGGGTATGTTTTGCATATTATAAGGAGAATTATTACTACTGGGGGGGCATTATGGTGGGCTTTATTACTCCCGTTTGGTATGACCCCCTAGTAGCAGCACCAGCCTCTCCCTGCTCTGCTATCCCTCTGCCCTTTCTCCAAATCCTTATTATGAAATCTTTCTCATTAGGTTAAAGCACAACATCAGCTCCGCCGAGCCCCCGGCCAAAGTGTTGAAGTGGTGTCCGAGATCCCCAAGGGCCAAGTCAAGTAACTGTAAGTTTTTATGGGGGTTCTACAAAAGAGCTATCGTGGGGCAAAGTTCATATTCGTGTTTACACACGTGTTTTAATGAATGCTTTCTCCTATTATAATCAAGTAAATAATGACGCAATGCTGTGGGGCTGGTGTGCAACTTTTTCCAGGGCTGGTTTTTATCCCCAGTCCGGCCCTGAGTGTTGCCAGTACATAAAGCTCCCCAATCCCTATAGTGCCAGTATATAATGCTCCAACACACCTCAAACATTAATATACAGACCACACCAGACCCCTGAAACAACACATAAAGGCAAGAAATGGCCCTGGAGATTTGCTTAGTTAACCGCCTTCCCGAGAACAAACCCTAGAATCCTCCTAGGAAGAAGTGGCCCTGGACAATTGCAAATTACACATCAGCCCCCCAATGTCCCCCCAAACAGACTGAAAACCAATAATTTCCCAAAAAAACATGTTTATTGAAAGATATTATTTTTTATTAGTTTTTTGTCATTTTTGGCTGTGATCTGTGGATGTTCAGCTGTGCACTTTTGTGTAGATATTTGTCTACAAGATGTTTTTCTTGCCATGAATCATCCCTGGTGAAGTTTGGTATCTCCAAGGATTCCCATGTTCTTTGCAGCCAGATCTTTTAGAGGAAAGAAAAAGTAAGTACAAGCATTCCAGAATGTAACAATAAGAAACAGAATGAGAAATCCCTGCACCTTATTTTGAGGTTGACTGTTTGGGGGCGCTGATGTCTTTCATAATACAGTCCCCGTCCCTGTCAAAGTCATATTTTTCTTCCAGATCCATCATCTCTACATCGTCGGGGTACTGCCGTTCCCCGACCTCCATATCCTCAACTTCATCCCTTTCCACTCGTCGTCTCTTGTGTGGGACGACTTCCTCCGCTTTCCATCGCTTGCGAAAAATCTCCTCCACCTGACCGAGCTCCAATCTGCGTCGCTTTCGTGAGCACATCGTGAGCCAGACGAAGACTGACACAGGTGCCAGGGAGTGAGCCGGTATTACCCACATTCTACATTATGACATCACAAGAGGTTGACCTCATCCAGATTCTACCCATTATGACATCACAATAAGTGTGAGCAGACCTGGCATTAATTATGACATCATAGAGAGTATGGAAGCTTCCACCAGGCCTGGAGATTCTACAACGCTGGTCTATGATAGATTCCCCTAATAGTGTCTATATTGTAATACAGAGTCCATATAATAATAAAATACATATTATAATATGCAGAGTCCACATAATAATACACAGAGTCAATATTATAAGACACCGAGGGGTTCATTTATCAACTGATATACATCACTTTTGTGGCTTATATCAGTAACATACGAAATCTGCAAACTTTACCCGGTCACGCCACTTTTCCAAAAGATCGAAAAAGGGGGCATGGCATGGAAGGGGGAAAAGGTGGGCCCTGAGATCAGTTTCTACTTAAAATTTTGGCGTAGACAGTGACTTAAATCTACGCCAACAAGGGAGCTGGTGTAGATTTAAAGAGCTTCTGTCACCCCACTAAAGTGATTTTTTTTTTTGGGGCTAGTTAAATTAGTTATATAGCGATATATGAAAATATAATTGTGTTCCTTACTTTGATCCAGCAGTTTATTCAAACAACGAAGTTTTATCATATGCAAATTCGGTCTCTACCAGCAAGTAGGGCGTCTACTTGCTGGTAGCTGCTGCAGAAATCCGCCCCCTCCTCTTGTTGATTGACAGGGCCAGCCCTGTCGGCGTTTCAAAAATCGCGCGCCTGTGTTGAATCGGCGCAGGCGCTCTGAGATGAGGAGGCTCGTCTCCTCAGAACTCCCTCAGTGCGCCTGCGCCGATGACATCACCGAAATAGAAGACGTCCTGGTACGGTGATCGGAACTGGGTGCCTGCTGAAATCAATCAGCAGGCACCCTGGGTCAATGCCGAGGGGGTCCTGTGACCCCCCCCCCCCCCCCCCCATATCGGCGATCGCTGCAAACCGCAGATCAATTCAAACCTGTGGTTTGCAGCTTTTTTTAGAAGTTTCTGATCCCCGTGGTCAGTGACCGCGGGGATCAGAAACTTCAAAATGCTTTTTTTTTTTATGTTTAACCCCCCCCCCTGCAGTCCTCATTGATGTGCCGGCGGGCTGTGTGGGGGGGAGGTGATCTATTACGACCTGACGACCTGATCTATTAAACGGTCATGTTACTTTCCCCACACGGTGAATGCCATAAAAAGAAAAAGAAAAGAAAACTATGATGAAATTGAAATTTTGCCCACCTTACTTCCCAAAAAAGTAATAAAAGTGATCAAAAAAGTTATATGTACTCCAAAATAGTACCAATCAAACCGTCACCTCATCCCGCAAAAAATTAGCCCCTACATGAGACAATGGCCCAAAAAATAAAAAAAACTATGGCTCTCAGACTAAAACATGATTTTATTGTTTCAAAAATACTTTTTTATGTTAAACGTAAAAAAAAAAAAGTAGACATATTAGGTATCGCCACGTCCGTAAGAACCTGCTCTATAAAAATACCACATGACCTAAACCCTGAGGTGAACACCGTAAAAAAAAAAACCTGTGTCAAAAAAGCCATTTTTTTTACCTTACATTACAAAAAGTGTAATAGCAAGCGATTAAAAAGTCATATGCACCGTAAAATAGTGCCAATCTAACCATCATCTCATCCCGCAAAAATGATACCCAACCTGAGACAATCGCCGAAAAACTGAAAAAACTATGGCTCCCAGACTATGGAGACGCTAAAACATGATTTATTTATTTTTGTTTCAAAAATGATATTATTGTGTAAAACCTAAATAATAAAAAAAGGTATACATATTAGGTATCGCCGCGTCCGTAAGAACCTGCTCTATATAAATAGCACATGATCTAACCTGTCAGATGAACGTTGTAAATATAAAAAAATACAAACGGTGCCAAAACAGCTATTTTTTGGCAAATTTTCCATTTAAATCCATTTTTTCCCGTAACAAAGCAAGAGTTAAAAGCCAAACAAAACTCAATATGTATTGCCCTGATTCTGTAGTTTACAGAAATGCCCCATTTGTGGTCGTAAACTGCTGTATGGCCACACGGCAGCTGAGCTGATGATGAACATAAAGGCAATTTTAATCTATCATTTATAATGTACTCAATCTACTGTAGTGTATTCCCATGCACCTTTTCCACCACAAAAAGAGAGTATATGGTTGAATTTAGTTTTTTTCTCCTCCTCATCCAGATTGTATATATTCCCTCCACTCAAATTTTTTTAATAGGGTCAGCTCAACTGCAAGCTCTCACATATAATGCTTTAGAGCGTCATTTGAACAGCATGCACTCGCATTTAATGTTTTACAGCGTCAGCTCACCAGCAGGCAGTCGCATATAATGTTTTAGAGCGTCAGCTCACCAGCAGGCCCTCGCCCCTAATGTTTTAGAGGGTCCGCTCAGCAGCAGGCCCTCGCCCCTCATGTTTTAGAGGGTCAGCTCAGCAGCAGGCCCTCGCCCCTAATGTTTTAGAGGGTCAGCTCAGCAGCAGGCCCTCGCCCCTCATGTTTTGAATAGTCAGATCAGCAAGCCCTTGCTACAAATGTTTTTGAGGGTCACCAGCAGGCCACCAATCATAATTTTTCAAGGGTGTGTATGATTCCCTCCTTTATGTGTAATAAAGGGTGTATTTTAGTTACGGTTCCTTGTAATTTTTGGCAGCCCTTTCACTTAGTGCATAGGCTTTATGAGTGTATGAGTTCCACTACCTGAACAATTGTATCACAATGTGAATAAGACCCTCCTTTATGTGATATACAGGCTCTTTTGGAGTGCCTCTTGCTTGTAATTTTTTGCTGCACTTGCACTTTATATACAATTGAATATACGGGAAAAAATGTTTCCTAACAATTTTTCCTGTAAAATTGATTTTCTTGGGGGTTTTACGCGTATTTTTGTCAGTCTGTAAAAGTGGCGTACAACTCGGACAACATGGTTCCCAGCAGCGACCTGGGAGTCCAAGATGCATCCAGACATCGTCCCCATGGTGTTCCAGATCCATTTTGGTGGTGTTTCTGTCACTTTCTTACCTTTTCCAATGGACCAGGCACCCTCCCCTCTTCAGAGCAGGGGGTGCCTGGTTGTCTCCCATTATACTTGGGTGCTCCGTCGAGCACACGAATATAGCAATGTGTTCGGGCCGAACACCCGAATACTTTGGTGCTCGATCTTCACTAATAGTCAGTGTAGGTTAGATAGGGATATAGTGTAGCTGATAGGTTCCAGTGCAGGGTGTTAGGTAGTGTGATAGGAATTACAGTTTCTCTGCTGTCCATACATACATGCTACAGACATAGTGCTGTGATGTCACAACAACACTTAGTGCACCAATCAGTAATATCTACTCAGACTTGATAAAATGTGAGGTTCCAGGTATTGCGCCAAAAAATATGCACATCATTAGTGCCGATTTGCACAAGCGCAAATATATTGGAGCACTCTATCTGCATATAAAGCTATTGTTCTGCCATGCATGAGAAATATAATAAAAAACAGTGCTGTAATGTAAAATTACTTACAGTGATCAGGAGTTCTTCCTCACAGTCACGAAAGTTGCTGCCAACCATATTCTCCAGTCTCAGGAAACTTCTAGCAGCTTGAAAAATGTAGCATAAGTGAGCCACGCCTGTATTGCGCGCGCAATACGCGCATATTACATTGCCGATTTTCGCAATCAAGAAAAAAATTACTGGAGATCACGAATTCTAGAATTTGCGTATTTGTGGCGAATATTAGGCCAAAAATTTGCGGAATGTCGCGAAAATGAATATTGCCTATGCTGCTCATCACTATACAACTCAAACTTCTTAACTCATTGTGATATCCTGTAACAAAAGCCAACTGAAGGTGTCGGGTTAACACTAATAGTTTAGTTAACACATGTAGTTAAGTATGTGCGTTAACTCTAATACATCTGTAAAAATAAGCTGATGTAGTGGAGGGGAGTGGATAATGTGAAGTTACAGTAGAGGGGGTAGAGTTGTAATCACAAGGGGAGGTACTGGCACAAAGTCAAGAGGCATTGTGGGGCTCTTGTGAGGGGAACACAAGATGACTGGCATAAATACATTGATAAATCTGCTTCCCATGTACTACAAAGTTGTCCACCACCATTAGGGGGAGCTCAATGCGTAGGAATTTATACAATTAACATGGATGCTGTAATAATCTCTTTGCAATGAGCTCCCCCTAGTGGCGGGGAATGAAAATGCTGTATTTTCAGGTTAGGGAGAGAAGAAGCAGTTTAGCTCCGGGTCCCACCTCCCCCTAAGCTCTCGTAGCAGTTGTCTGGTCTTCCACTATTGAAGCAGTAGGTGGTCTATACTTATACGGCAAAATATTGGCTATAAAAAGTAATCTGTTTGTCTGTAGAAAAGGCTTTGAAGAAGTAGTTGTCAGTGGTGATTTTCTGTGTTAGTAATGCCCCTGCTTGTATGATAAAGATATCTTCAGCTAGACCTCCTGGGAACCGGTGTAGAGCATAGGAGTGATAGTGGCCCTGGTTTAGTGTTGTAGTGTCACGTTATCCTACTTCAGGCCATCGTTCCCTGGGGTCTATTGCAGTGAAAGTGGCAGCGTTTAAGAATGAGGACAGAGTTAAACATAACAAAGTCCTTTTTACTAAGTACAACATAGAACTTGAAATACATACAGTAGTAGCAGGCTTTAGTGCAATTCTTTTCTGGCACTAGCAAGGATATTAAGGCAGGTTGGTTGGTGGCCATTCAGCACTTGATGATGATGATACTGGCCTAGTGGTTGTTTGGTGAAGGGTGGCTTAGCTACCTTCCCTCACATCACAGCAGTGTCTGTAGAAGCTGAATTTAGCAGTTCACTCTGCTGTCTTTATCTTTTTAAGGCTTTACTTGATAGAAAACATTTTCTGTAGGAGAAAGAGCACTACAGTCTGCACCATCTCCACTCTGTCTCAAGGCTGGAATTCCCCCTCTTGGCAGTAAGAAAGATCAGCCCACTCCAACCAAGAGGTGAGGAAAGAGTGGTAATGCTGTTCCTGCCCACTTTTGCTATACCTTCCTTTCTGGTAATAATAGTCAGGAAACAAACAGTGAAATACAATGCACAATACATAACTTATAGTAACCCCAGATCTGGGTTACTACACACCCCCATAGGGAAAGGCAAGCCGTCCTCGGGCTGTGCTTGTGGTGTCCTCCTAGTAGTCCTGCATCAGATACTCAAGGCCACACTTCTCGCTGACCCTCTTCATCCCATTGCTGACAAGAGATTCAGTTAAGTTTATAAGTGTGTATACAAAAAAACAATACCTAGGGTAGCAACTCTAATTACCAGGAGGACATAAGAGGCTAGAGTTCCAAGGAACTGTGGGGCTCTTATGTGTCAGAGTCCTTGGGAATCGACAGTGGGGCAATAGAGCTTCTTAAGTCTACAGCTCTACTCCAGAGTTCCAGAAACACAGAACCCAAGCTCACCTCCGTCCAGGTGCATTTGAGTCCTGAAGGTGGGCCAGGATCTTAAAAATTGAGCAGGATACAGAACCCCTCACTTGTGTCTCTATAGCAAAAAGTCCCAGAAGCACAGATGAGGGTCGCAAAGAGCTCAGGTACATTTGCATGTACTCCTTGGGTTCTTGTTCTTAAAATGTTGCACTCCTTTGGCAAGATGACTCCACAAGCTCGAGTCATCTAAGGGCACATGAGAATGACAAAATATAGGGCCCTTTAATAGCAACAATCATGGGCCTGTGTCAGGTATCTCACAATCCTGAAGCTCGTTGGGCTCCGAGGTCTTCCAGCTTTACTAAAGAACATCAAACCTAAGCAGAATCCCTGGCTGCTAGCTTGTCACCCTCTGGAGCCTGGATGCTGGGCTTGTAGGCTAGTGGATCCTGGATGGCTGTATATTTCGCTGGAGTCTCATGGATTATCCCATGGCGAGCTCATGTGGTGGGAACTGGAACCGTAAGGTTGGTATCTGTGACTAGCACAACAGGATCACTCACAGAGATGGGGAAGCGGCAGGTCAAGCCCACTCGTTACCTGGTTTAGGTCCTCCAGGCTTTGCCAAAGCAGAGCATAGCAATACCCAGGCCCAGTGGGAATAAAGATCATTGGACCCACAATTATAGTGTGCCCTGCTCTTGGGTGTAGACTGGAGGCAGCAGCAGGTTGAATGCAGACTGGCCTCTCATTCTCTGCTACGGCGGCATGGTTAACTCCACTTGTATGCCCATCTAAGATATAATTGAGTGTAGGATATTCATGGCCGCCCAGAAGGTTCATCAGTGTTCCAGATTAGGTGCCACCGTACCTGGTGCAATCCAGGGCATTCACCTGGCAGGGGTGTCAGGCCTGGGCATCCATTGCCCACTGCTATATGAAGATTCACATGGGCTAGATAGTGGTGCAGCTGGTTGGCAGCCTCTCCCTAAGGGAGTGAGGGGAGCCGCAATACTTGTTCCTGTCTCGTGGTTTAAATCAGGGGCGTATCTATAGGGAAAGCAAGACAAGCGACTGCTTTGGGGCCTAGACCCTCTAGGTCCCCTTCAAGAGAATGACTAAAAGATTTTCAAGGATATTGACGCAGGTTGGTTGGTGGCGTTTTAGCACTTGATACTACAGTATGATGTCTCAATATAACCTTATGGAAATTCACTTGTTGTCATGTCATGACAGCAGCAGGCAAAACTGGGAGGGGTGGGAAAATACCAGGAGGATAGTCAGGTAAGTTCTTCTTCCTGGATGGGTAAGTTTTCCTGCAAAATACGTAAGTCCTTCATCTTGGCAAGTTAACTGTTTTAACTAGTATTGGAGATGGCCCGAATAGTTCGCTGGCGAATAGTTCCCGGCGAACATAGCTTGTTCGCGTTCGCCGCGGCGGGCGAACATATGCGATGTTCGGTCCGCCCCCTATACATCATCATTGAGTAAACTTTACCCAGTCAGCAGACACATTCCAGCCAATCAGCAGCAGACCCTCCCTCCCAGACCCTCCCACTTCCTGGACAGCATCCATTTTAGATTCATTCGGGAATCTACATTCTCAGTGAGAGGAGGGACAATGCTGCTGCTGCTGATTCAATAGGGAAAGCGTTAGCTAGGGCAGTGTTCTGTATCCACAGACTCATCTGCTGTAAGGACACCCCAAAAAGCCCTTTTCAGGGCTGGTACATCAGTCTGCTTTTTTTTATTTTATTTTTATATATATTGCAGTTGCCTGCCCGTGTGTGAGAGGCTGCAGGCTCAGTCACAGACAGTACTGTGTGCACACCATTCATACAGGATGTGACAGAAAATACCTCGCAGATAAAAAAAAATTATATTTAATATTTTTCTGTGATATAATCACAGTTGCAAGCCCGTGTGTGTCAGGCCCACACAGACTGTATTGTGGCCACTGGCTAGTGGCTAGGCCTCCACTTATACCGTTACATGGTGTCACTCACTCAAATACCTTTCAGATAAAAAATTATATTTAATATTTTTCTGTGATCTAATCACATTTGCAAGCCCGTGTGTGTCAGGCCCACACAGACTGTATTGTGGCCACTGGCTAGTGGCTAGGCCTCCACTTATACCGTTACAGGATGTCACTCACCCGCAAATACCTCGCAGATAAAAAAAAATTATATTTAATATTTTTCTGTGATATAATCACAGTTGCAAGCCAGTGTGTAGAGAAAAAGGTTTCTGATCAGGCGCAAACACACAGGCTCCAATCCGTCTCTTATAGGTGAATCTTCTTTATTGGCATAAGATGTATAGAACAACGCGTTTCGGGGCTCAAAATGTCCCCTTCATCAGGTTAACAGTAGTCACAATAACTAATGGCAAATACAGGTATATAAAGAGGAAAAAAACCGCCAAAAAACAGGTTACCTGAGAGCTGCCCACAAGTGGGAGGGGCTAGCTCCAGGTAATGTGTCACAAAAAAAAAAATAGCAATTCAAAATATATATAACATCACAGTATATGTTTGTGGCCCATAGTTAATGATGGTATAGGGTGGTATATTACTGATAATGATCGGCGATTATCTGTTTTATTTTTAGAGATAAAGAGGAAAGAAAAGAGTCACATGACCGCATTGATGCGGTCATGTGATCAAAACAGAGCGGCTACTGAGCACAGTGTCCGGCGCCTGCGCTCTGCTTTCATATACTTCTTACTCCGGTGTCTGGTCATGTGATCGCAAGATTCGCGATCACATGACCGGTGTCTATGGCTACAGAGACGCAGCTCTGTGGGAACCCAGGGGATGCGCTCCGCTCACCAGTATTCAATAGGAGGGCGGCTGTTGTCATGAGCGCACGATCGTGACATCTGCTCAGCTGGTTAGAAGGAGGGTTATAGGGAAGTACAGTGTCCCTGAGATGAAGGCACTGGGCATATTATGATAATATTATAATGATATGAATTTGACCACAATTGATATAAGGGTACATGTATCGACTAAATGAACATAAATATAAATATGAATATATATATAAATGAATAGATAAAAGACAGATAAATAAATATATATATATAAAACATATATATGTAAAACCGGAGTCGATGTACTTAAACAGAATAAAAGAAATATATAATGAATAAAAGTATTTCAAAGCAGATATGCGTATTACGGCTAAAAAAGCTACTAGCCATGAGGCACGTTTTCTGGCTCCTAGAATATATGGATAAAAATATATAGAAAAAATATATAAAAAAAATGTATATATATATAGGAAACATATGAACATATCCACCCTGTTAGGGACAAGGGTTGAGGAAAGTATAAATCAGCTTCGTAAAAAATATAAGAAAATATGAAAATATATATAAAAATATATATAATAAAAACGTGTATACGTGTATATACACACACACCTGCCAATCCAGCTATAGATTAATCTCAAAAGCTTCGTTGAGGCCGTATGGATGTAGACTATTCAACTTAAAAATCCAGTACATTTCTCTACGTCTAATGTGCTGGATATCTTTATGTAGGTGACAAGGGATTTGTTCGATTGGGGTCACCTTAAATCCGGCTGAACTACCCTCATGGTATTCCGCAGCGTGTCTGGATACACTGTGTTTCCAAAATTTATTCTTTATCTTAGATCTATGTGTATTCAATCTATTGCGCAGTTTTTGAATTGTGCGCCCCACATACTGTAAATTACACGGACACTCTAAGAGATATATAACGTGGCTTGATTCACAATTTAGGCTGCTCAAAATGGGGAATGACTCCCCACTCACTCGACTGTAAAAGACAGATGTTTGGCAAATGTTGGAGCAGCATAGGCATTTTTTGTGTCCTCACTTGGAGCTACCTTTGGGGGCAGCAGTATCGTCACTCACACTGTGATGTGTAGCAGGATTGAGTTTGCTGGGTGCCAGAATATTTTTGAGAGTACGCGCTCTTTTGTACGTGAGTCTAGGAAATTCTGGAATGATTTGATTCAGGATGGGGTCTCTTTTTAAGATATGCCAGTGTTTTTCTAAAACCGCTTTGATTGATAGATGATTTTGATTAAAAGTGGTAATAAAATTGCAACAATATTTTCCATTATTGATCTCTTTTTTCTTTTTGGACACTGGGATCAAACATTCCTCTTGAGTGAGTTCTGTTGCCTTTTTTCTTGCGCCAAAAATAATATTGGGGGGATAACCTTTCTGGGTAAACCTGGAGGCCAAAATATCGCACTGCTGGTGAAAGTCGTCCTCGCGAGTACAATTTCGTCTGAGTCGTTTAAATTGACTGAAGGGGATGTTCGTTTTCCATTTCTTATAATGTGTGCTCTTGAAGTCTAAATAGCTATTGCTATCGACTTTTTTGAAAAAAGTGCGTGTATTTATTTTGCTTTCCTGAATAAAAATTTCTAGGTCAAGAAACTCGGTTCTTTTATTATCAAATGTACCGGTAAAAGTAATTCCCCAATCGTTGGTGTTGATATACGAAATGAAATTATCTATAGATATTAGGTCCCCATTCCAAATAAAAATCAGATCGTCTATATATCTACGGAAGAAGACAATGTTGTTGTTAGCCCAGAAGCTTGATTGGTATATGAATGTCTCCTCAAATGCCCCCATAAACAAATTCGCAAAACTGGGCGCAAAACGCGTCCCCATAGCGGTTCCCCGTATTTGCTTATAGATATCATTTTGAAATGTAAATACGTTATGCGTAAGTATGAACTCAATGCCTCGCATGATGAATGTTTTTTGCGTGGCAGGCATTTCTGAGTCATTATCTAGAAAACTGGAAGTGCATTTCATCCCCAAATCATGGGAAATGTTCGAATACAGTGCTGATACATCCAAAGTCACCCAATGGTAACCATCTGACCACTCGATGTCTTTAAGTAGGGAAATGAGGGATGCTGAATCTCTAAGATGGGATTTTAAATTGAGAACGTGTTTCTGTAGATGGATGTCAATGTAATGTGACAGATTCCGTGTGAGAGAAGAGACACCCGATATTATGGGTCGTCCCGGTGGATTTTGGATATCCTTGTGGATTTTGGGAAGATGGTAAAAGGTAGCTGGTGTGGACTCTTTGACCATAATGTATTCTCTTTCTTTCTTGTTTAGACAAAGATCCCCAGATTTTATTAGAGTCTGAAACTCTTCCAAATATGTTTCAGAGGGGTCACACTCAAGGGGTAAATAATATTTATCGTTAGATAGAATATTTTGAGCTTCTTTCACATAATCTGCACGGTTCTGTATGACGATGCCCCCCCCCCCCCCCCTTGTCGGCATTTCTAATTATTAGATCAGTGTCTAGTTGTAATTTTTTCAGGGCTAGTTTTTCTGATAATTTCATGTTTTGCCTTATTTCTGATTTATGATTAATATCCCTGAAGTCGTTTGAAACCACAGAATAAAAGGTGTCAAGGAAATTTCCCTTATGGTGAATGGGATAAAAGGTTGAGGGTGGTTTAAGACCAGAAGGTAATGGAGGTAAAGCTACAATCTGTTCCGTGTCAGGGGATATAGTGTTGGGCTCTAATTTAGACCCAGTATTTGAATTTTCCTTTATCTTAAAGTGCCTTTTGAGGGTAAGTTTCTTAATATATCGATTCAGGTCAAGAAAAAGATCAAATTCTTTGATTTTGCTGGTAGGGCAAAAGGAGAGTCCTTTAGATAGTACTGCGATCTCATTAGGTGTCAGTATATGGCTAGACAGATTAAAGATGCCATAAGAAAGGGGTGATGCATTTGGTTTAGGAGTCAATGTTGGCTGCGAGGGGTAGGAATTTTTCTTTTTGCGCTGACCTGCTCTACAGCCTCTCCTTGATTTTTTCTTTTTACAGATTTGTGGCCTAGTGGGCGAAAAAAATGAGCTATATTGGTGGTTTTTGGGCTTTTTGGAATGGAATGGATAGTAGTGGGATGGATCAGAGGAGGAAGGTCTAAAAAAGATACCATAGATGTGAAAGGGCCAGCTAGTGAGGATTCTATGGTAGGTGAGTCATTAGGTTGGTTCGAATCGATATGAACAGCGGTGGTAGAGGATGTACTGGCTAAAATATCCACGTGTGGGGTGGTGGGTGGAGAGGTGCTCTCATGGATGGTAAGGAGAGAGTCAATCTCCAGATCAGAGGAGGCTGAGGGAGTGGGGGAATTGGATGTAACTGATGGATATTGGATGGGATGGATAGAAAACTCAGTTGGTGGTAGGTTGAGTGGACCACAAGTGTTTATTATTTCTGTGGAGAATATGGAGGACGGGGAGGTGAGGGTGAGTGTGGTATTGGTAATAAGGGGAACATGCATTCCACTTGGGGTGAGTAGCGGGGTCTGGAATACAGAAGCTGGGGATGCCTGAATGACTGTGTTGTCTATTTGACCATTTGTATGGACAGATCTATTGGTGGGAGTGTGACAGACACTGTGGGGTGTGTAATGCTCAGAATTTACAGTTGATTTTCCATTATATTTGGGTGTGTGGTAATTCTGTAATCTATAGTGCTTATTTGGTCTATTCCCTTGGGACCGTGACATATCGTTATGGTTTGATCTATTCCGATTGGAGTATGACACCCAAGGTTTGGGTGTCATACTCCAATCGGAATAGATCAAACCATAACGATATGTCACGGTCCCAAGGGAATAGACCAAATAAGCACTATAGATTACAGAATTACCACACACCCAAATATAATGGAAAATCAACTGTAAATTCTGAGCATTACACACCCCACAGTGTCTGTCACACTCCCACCAATAGATCTGTCCATACAAATGGTCAAATAGACAACACAGTCATTCAGGCATCCCCAGCTTCTGTATTCCAGACCCCGCTACTCACCCCAAGTGGAATGCATGTTCCCCTTATTACCAATACCACACTCACCCTCACCTCCCCGTCCTCCATATTCTCCACAGAAATAATAAACACTTGTGGTCCACTCAACCTACCACCAACTGAGTTTTCTATCCATCCCATCCAATATCCATCAGTTACATCCAATTCCCCCACTCCCTCAGCCTCCTCTGATCTGGAGATTGACTCTCTCCTTACCATCCATGAGAGCACCTCTCCACCCACCACCCCACACGTGGATATTTTAGCCAGTACATCCTCTACCACCGCTGTTCATATCGATTCGAACCAACCTAATGACTCACCTACCATAGAATCCTCACTAGCTGGCCCTTTCACATCTATGGTATCTTTTTTAGACCTTCCTCCTCTGATCCATCCCACTACTATCCATTCCATTCCAAAAAGCCCAAAAACCACCAATATAGCTCATTTTTTTCGCCCACTAGGCCACAAATCTGTAAAAAGAAAAAATCAAGGAGAGGCTGTAGAGCAGGTCAGCGCAAAAAGAAAAATTCCTACCCCTCGCAGCCAACATTGACTCCTAAACCAGATGCATCACCCCTTTCTTATGGCATCTTTAATCTGTCTAGCCATATACTGACACCTAATGAGATCGCAGTACTATCTAAAGGACTCTCCTTTTGCCCTACCAGCAAAATCAAAGAATTTGATCTTTTTCTTGACCTGAATCGATATATTAAGAAACTTACCCTCAAAAGGCACTTTAAGATAAAGGAAAATTCAAATACTGGGTCTAAATTAGAGCCCAACACTATATCCCCTGACACGGAACAGATTGTAGCTTTACCTCCATTACCTTCTGGTCTTAAACCACCCTCAACCTTTTATCCCATTCACCATAAGGGAAATTTCCTTGACACCTTTTATTCTGTGGTTTCAAACGACTTCAGGGATATTAATCATAAATCAGAAATAAGGCAAAACATGAAATTATCAGAAAAACTAGCCCTGAAAAAATTACAACTAGACACTGATCTAATAATTAGAAATGCCGACAAGGGGGGGGGGGGGGGGCATCGTCATACAGAACCGTGCAGATTATGTGAAAGAAGCTCAAAATATTCTATCTAACGATAAATATTATTTACCCCTTGAGTGTGACCCCTCTGAAACATATTTGGAAGAGTTTCAGACTCTAATAAAATCTGGGGATCTTTGTCTAAACAAGAAAGAAAGAGAATACATTATGGTCAAAGAGTCCACACCAGCTACCTTTTACCATCTTCCCAAAATCCACAAGGATATCCAAAATCCACCGGGACGACCCATAATATCGGGTGTCTCTTCTCTCACACGGAATCTGTCACATTACATTGACATCCATCTACAGAAACACGTTCTCAATTTAAAATCCCATCTTAGAGATTCAGCATCCCTCATTTCCCTACTTAAAGACATCGAGTGGTCAGATGGTTACCATTGGGTGACTTTGGATGTATCAGCACTGTATTCGAACATTTCCCATGATTTGGGGATGAAATGCACTTCCAGTTTTCTAGATAATGACTCAGAAATGCCTGCCACGCAAAAAACATTCATCATGCGAGGCATTGAGTTCATACTTACGCATAACGTATTTACATTTCAAAATGATATCTATAAGCAAATACGGGGAACCGCTATGGGGACGCGTTTTGCGCCCAGTTTTGCGAATTTGTTTATGGGGGCATTTGAGGAGACATTCATATACCAATCAAGCTTCTGGGCTAACAACAACATTGTCTTCTTCCGTAGATATATAGACGATCTGATTTTTATTTGGAATGGGGACCTAATATCTATAGATAATTTCATTTCGTATATCAACACCAACGATTGGGGAATTACTTTTACCGGTACATTTGATAATAAAAGAACCGAGTTTCTTGACCTAGAAATTTTTATTCAGGAAAGCAAAATAAATACACGCACTTTTTTCAAAAAAGTCGATAGCAATAGCTATTTAGACTTCAAGAGCACACATTATAAGAAATGGAAAACGAACATCCCCTTCAGTCAATTTAAACGACTCAGACGAAATTGTACTCGCGAGGACGACTTTCACCAGCAGTGCGATATTTTGGCCTCCAGGTTTACCCAGAAAGGTTATCCCCCCAATATTATTTTTGGCGCAAGAAAAAAGGCAACAGAACTCACTCAAGAGGAATGTTTGATCCCAGTGTCCAAAAAGAAAAAAGAGATCAATAATGGAAAATATTGTTGCAATTTTATTACCACTTTTAATCAAAATCATCTATCAATCAAAGCGGTTTTAGAAAAACACTGGCATATCTTAAAAAGAGACCCCATCCTGAATCAAATCATTCCAGAATTTCCTAGACTCACGTACAAAAGAGCGCGTACTCTCAAAAATATTCTGGCACCCAGCAAACTCAATCCTGCTACACATCACAGTGTGAGTGACGATACTGCTGCCCCCAAAGGTAGCTCCAAGTGAGGACACAAAAAATGCCTATGCTGCTCCAACATTTGCCAAACATCTGTCTTTTACAGTCGAGTGAGTGGGGAGTCATTCCCCATTTTGAGCAGCCTAAATTGTGAATCAAGCCACGTTATATATCTCTTAGAGTGTCCGTGTAATTTACAGTATGTGGGGCGCACAATTCAAAAACTGCGCAATAGATTGAATACACATAGATCTAAGATAAAGAATAAATTTTGGAAACACAGTGTATCCAGACACGCTGCGGAATACCATGAGGGTAGTTCAGCCGGATTTAAGGTGACCCCAATCGAACAAATCCCTTGTCACCTACATAAAGATATCCAGCACATTAGACGTAGAGAAATGTACTGGATTTTTAAGTTGAATAGTCTATATCCATACGGCCTCAACGAAGCTTTTGAGATTAATCTATAGCTGGATTGGCAGGTGTGTGTGTATATACACGTATACACGTTTTTATTATATATATTTTTATATATATTTTCATATTTTCTTATATTTTTTACGAAGCTGATTTATACTTTCCTCAACCCTTGTCCCTAACAGGGTGGATATGTTCATATGTTTCCTATATATATATACATTTTTTTTATATATTTTTTCTATATATTTTTATCCATATATTCTAGGAGCCAGAAAACGTGCCTCATGGCTAGTAGCTTTTTTAGCCGTAATACGCATATCTGCTTTGAAATACTTTTATTCATTATATATTTCTTTTATTCTGTTTAAGTACATCGACTCCGGTTTTACATATATATGTTTTATATATATATATTTATTTATCTGTCTTTTATCTATTCATTTATATATATATTCATATTTATATTTATATTTATGTTCATTTAGTCGATACATGTACCCTTATATCAATTGTGGTCAAATTCATATCATTATAATATTATCATAATATGCCCAGTGCCTTCATCTCAGGGACACTGTACTTCCCTATAACCCTCCTTCTAACCAGCTGAGCAGATGTCACGATCGTGCGCTCATGACAACAGCCGCCCTCCTATTGAATACTGGTGAGCGGAGCGCATCCCCTGGGTTCCCACAGAGCTGCGTCTCTGTAGCCATAGACACCGGTCATGTGATCGCGAATCTTGCGATCACATGACCAGACACCGGAGTAAGAAGTATATGAAAGCAGAGCGCAGGCGCCGGACACTGTGCTCAGTAGCCGCTCTGTTTTGATCACATGACCGCATCAATGCGGTCATGTGACTCTTTTCTTTCCTCTTTATCTCTAAAAATAAAACAGATAATCGCCGATCATTATCAGTAATATACCACCCTATACCATCATTAACTATGGGCCACAAACATATACTGTGATGTTATATATATTTTGAATTGCTATTTTTTTTTTTGTGACACATTACCTGGAGCTAGCCCCTCCCACTTGTGGGCAGCTCTCAGGTAACCCGTTTTTTGGTGGTTTTTTTCCTCTTTATATACCTGTATTTGCCATTAGTTATTGTGACTACTGTTAACCTGATGAAGGGGACATTTTGAGCCCCGAAACGCGTTGTTCTATACATCTTATGCCAATAAAGAAGATTCACCTATAAGAGACGGATTGGAGCCTGTGTGTTTGCGCCTGATCAGAAACCTTTTTCTCTACAAGCATCCTTTGGGGGATTGGGCCTCCGATCCCAAAGATACCTCTTCTGCGGCTGCATTCACGGATCCGGAAAGTCTCTCTTTTACTTACATACCTACAATAGAGTTGTGTCTATTATTGCACAACCTAAAAAGGTGAGCATCCTAACTTTTTAAACAATTTAGTTTGTACTGAACATACTACCCTATTGTGCGCCCCCCATACCCTTTCTTTTGTCTCCATGTTCCCCTCCTGACCGAGGGGTACTCTAGACTCGCCCGTGGTTACCAAGGCAAGCCAGTGTGTGTCAGGCCCACACAGACTCTACTGTGCCCACTGCCCACCACTTATATAGGGTGGCACAGTACCTTGCACGCATAGTTACACTTATCTAATAAAAAATGACAGGCATAGGCAGGCCACGCCGCAGGGGCCGTCATGTTCGTGGTGCTGTGATTTCCACTGGCCCTGGAATAATGCCCAGTGTTCAGAGGCCACGTACCCTGAACCCCAAAAATTCTGAGAAAATAGTTGACTGGCTTACACAGGACACCCAATCTTCAACAGCTTCCGCTAAGAACCTTGACGCACCATCCTCCTCCAGCTCAGCTTTGGTCACCTGCTCTCAAGTTACCACTCTCCCGCCCGCCGCCACCACCACCACAGCCACCACAGCCGCTTCACTTGATCCCTCAGAGGAGTTATTTACACATCAGTTGGATGAAATTAGTGATGCGCAACCATTATTGCCAGAGGATGGAGATAACAGGGATATGTCTCAATCAGGCAGCATTACACACATGGACGTACAGTATGATGATGATGATGATGTTGTACCCGCTGCTGCTTCCTTTGCTGAGGTGTCAGATAAAAGTGAAGTGGTTGATGATGACGATGCGTCCGTGGATGCCACGTGGGTGCCTGCTCGAAGAGAAGAAGAAGAGGGGGAAAGTTCAGAAGGGGAGACAGAGAGAAGGAGGAGACGAGTTGGAAGCAGGGGGAGGTCATCGCAAGGAGCCAGTGGCACAGTCAGACAGCATGTATCGGCACCCGGGGTCAGCCAGACAGCACGCCAATCAACACATGCTGTTGCCACCACCAGAATGCCGTCATTGCAAAGCTCAGCAGTGTGGCATTTTTTTTGTGTGTCTGCCTCTGACAACAGCGATGCCATTTACAACCTGTGCCAAAAGAAACGGAGTCGTGGGAAATCCAACACCCACCTAGGTACAACTGCTTTGCGAAGGCACATGATCGCACATCACAAACGCCTATGGGATCAACACATGATGACGAGTAGAAGCAGCACACAAGCTCAAAGCCACCATCCTCCTCCTGGTCCAGCATCTTCAGCCACGTCAACCACTGCTGCCCCCTCTCAACCACCCGCCACTCCGCCTCTCACCTTCAGCAGTTCCATCTCATCTGCCCACAGTCAGGTGTCTGTAAAGGAAATGTTTGAGCGTAGGAAGCCAATGTCACAGAGTCACCCTCTTGCCCGGCGTCTGACAGCTGGCTTGACGGATCTCTTAGCCCGCCAGCTTTTACCATACCAGCTGGTGGAGTCTGAGGCCTTCAAAAAATTTGTCGCTGTTGGGACACCACAGTGGATGGTATCCGGATGAAATTTTTTTTCAAAAAAGGCAATCCCAAACCTCTACTCAGTGATTGAAAAGGAAGTCATGGCATCTCTGGCATACAGTGTTGGGGCAAGGGTCCATCTGACCACTGATACCTGGTCTGCAAAGCACGGTCAGGTACACTGCCCATTGGGTCAACCTGCTGACGGCTGACAAGCATGGAATGCGTGTCTCTGCAGCGGAATTGGTGACACCGCCACGACTTGCAGGCAGGCCTACTGCCACCTCCTCTACTCCTCCTACTCCAACCTCTTCCATAACCTCCTCGGCTGAGTCCTCTTCTGCTGCGGTGTCTGGCTGCACATCAAATGAATCCCCCCATCTCCCCAGGGGCTATTCCACATCCCGGATACGACAGTGTCACGCTGTCTTGGGGTTGACTTGCCTGAAAGCAGAGAGCCACACCAGACCAGCACTCCTGTCCTCCCTGAACGCACAGGTGGATCAGTGGCTGACCCCGCACCAACTGGAGATCGGCAAAGTGGTGTGTAACAATGGAAGCAATTTGTTGGCGGCATTGAATTTGGGCAAGTTGTCACATGTGCCGTGCATGGCACATGTGTTGAATCTCATCGTACAACGCTTTGTGTCTAAGTACCCAGGCTTACAGGACGTCCTCAAGCAGGCCAGGAAGGTGTGTGGCCATTTCAGGCGTTCCTACACGGTCATGGCGCACTTTTCAGACATTCAGCGCCGAAACAACATGCCAGTGAGGCGCTTGATTTGCGACAGCCAGACACGTTGGAATTCAACACTCCTAATGTTCGACCGCCTGCTCCAACAAGAAAAAGCCGTCAACGAGTATTTGTATGACCGGGGTGCTAGGACAGCCTCTGCGGAGTTGGGAATTTTTTGGCCACGTTACTGGACGCTCATGCGCAATGCCTGTAGGCTCATGCGTCCTTTTGAGGAGGTGACAAACCTAGTCAGTCGCACCGAAGGCACCATCAGCGACCTCCTCCCATTTGTTTTCTTCCTGGAGCGTGCCCTGCGAAGAGTGCTGGATCAGGCTGTAGATGAGCGTGAAGAGGAAGAGGAAGAGTTGTGGTCACCATCACCACCAGAAACAGCCTTGTCATCATCGCTTGCCGGACCTGCGGCAACGCTGCAAGAGGAGTATGAGGAAGAGGAGTCAGAGGAGGAATGTGGCTTTGAGGAGGAGGAAGACCAACCACAGCAGGCATCCCAGGGTGCTCGTTGTTGTCACCTATCTGGGACCCGTGGTGTTGTACGTGGCTGGGGTGAAGAACAGACCGTCAATGACATCAGTGAGGATGAGGAACGGGAAATGAGTAGCTCGGCATCCAACCTTGTGCAAATGGGGTCTTTCATGCTGTCATGTCTGTTGAGGGACCCTTGTATAAAAAGGATGAAGGAGAACGACCTGTACTGGGTGGCCACGCTACTAGACCCCCGGTATAAGCAGAAAGTGGTGGAAATTTTACCAACTTACCGAAAGTCAGAAAGGATGCAGCAGTTCAAAACAAAACTAAAAAATATGCTTTACACAACTTATAAGGGGGATGTCACAGCACAACGGGAATCTAACAGGGGAAGAGGTGAAAGTTATCCTCCTCCTACCACGACCACGGCGGCAAGGACAGGACGCTTTACAGATGTGTTGTTGATGGAGGACATGCAGAGCTTTTTTAGTCCTACACATCGCCACAGCCCTTCGGGATCCAGCCTTAGAGAACGACTCGACCGACAGGTAGCAGACTACCTCGCCTTAACTGCAGATATCGACACTCTGAGGAGCGATGAACCCCTTGACTACTGGGTGTGCAGGCTTGACCTGTGGCCTGAGCTATCCCAGTTTGCGATAGAACTTCTGGCCTACCCCGCTTCAAGTGTCCTGTCAGAAAGGACCTTCAGTGCAGCAGGAGGCATTGTCACTGACAAAAGAAGTCGCCTCGGTCAAAAAAGTGTTGATTACCTCACCTTCATTAAGATGAATGAGGCATGGATCCCGAAGGGACTGACAGTGGGGGATACGTTTGACTAACAAAAGGCCTGATGACATGCCTTGGCCTCAAAATAGTCCCCACGCTGCTGTATTTAATGTCTGCATACCGGATGACTTTCGTAAATTCTCCGCCACCAAGCCGCAATGTTTTAGTCACCTTTCTGCCTTGAAAACATCGATTTTTCCGGCCGCTGCTAAAACAGCGGCTGCAACAATAACATTATTTTTCAGGCATGTGTACATGCCTAATTTTTCTGGCCTCTGGTGCTGCACTGTGGCTGCAAAAACAAAACAAAAAAAAAGGCACATACAAGTGTCAATTCCCCTTCGTGATCGTTACCTTGTTGTGGTGAAGGGGCTTGCGTATCACAATGAAGCGATCATCACCTCTATGAGTGTGTTGGCAATGTTGCCACACCCCAGATGATAAGGCCATTGCTTCATTAGGATCAGACCAAAAGCGATCGGCTGGATAATTTTTTAAGTTGTATGGGTGGGTTTTTAATACATAAAATAAAAAAATCATAATAAAGTCTCTTAATAGTTTATTAGAAATAATGCAGACAATTTAAAAAAATCCCCATCAATTCCAATACAAAGCAAGTACAAAGCTCAGAACTAAATTATTCCAGGATGTCGTAATGGTTCGTTAATTCGACAATGGTTAATCAATTCGACACACGTCCCCAGATAGGGAACGTAACAGGGATTAAACTGATAGGAATAGTACTAGTTAAGACACCACTCATATAGGGTGTCACAGCACATTGCTCCGTGCACGCGCAGTGCCCCAACTTGGGAGTAAGAGGACCGACCAAGCTGCTTTTTCCATCTCCCAGTTCCTAAAATCAATTCAGTTTGGTGTACCAGAGTTTGGTCTGTCACTGTGAAGGCAGTCGAAGGTACCCGGACAAAATTTTTTTTCACAAAAGGCAATCCCACCCTGATATGGGACGTAACAGGGATTAAACTGATGAGAATAGTACTACAGAAAATAGCACTCATATCGGGTGTGACAGTAAATTGCACGGCGCAGACGCAGTGATCGTGGCGTGGATTCAAACAAAGGGGAGGGAGCCAGCGTTTTTTTAACCATCTCCCCGTTCGAAAAAATCAATTCAAATCACCTTTCCAGGACCCTTGGTGTTGTACGTGGCTGGGTGGAGGAAGAAACCTTCAATGACATCAACGGGACATGGCTAGCTTGGTATCCAACCTTGTACAAATGGACTGTTTGCGGTTGTTTGCGGTGCATTAAAAGGGGAGTTTGGTCTGTCAATGTCTGTGAAGCGGCCGTAACTCTTACACTACCTGATTGATACAACATCATACCTGATCGTATACACACACTGGATGTTTTAAACCACGTTGTTCAAAAAAAAAATTAGATTGTTAGGTGATTTATGCCCTTTATGGATTCAAATCCAACTCTGCGTCAACTATGTAATTTTCCATGGGAGTTTTGCCATGGATCCCCCTCTGGCATGCCACAGTCCAGGTGTTAGTCCCCTTGAAAACAACTTTTCGATCACTACTGTGGCTAGAAAGAGTCCCTGTGGGTTTTAAAATTCGCCTGCCTATTGAAGTCTATGGCGGTTCGCCCAGTTCGCCCGTTCGCGAACATTTGCAGAAATTCGCGTTCGCCGTTAGCGAACGGAAAATTCTATGTTCGCGACATCTCTATTGGTAAGCCCATCAATAAGGATAAGTAAAAACTCCACCTAGAATAGGTACAGTCTTTAGCCAGGACTGACAAGCCATTCATCAAGAATAGGTAGGTCTTTCAGCTAGGATATGTAGGTCCTTCATGCAGGGCAGATACAGTAAGTCCCCTGTCCAAGACAGGCAAATCCTTCATCCAGAATAGGTGTCGATTATCTAAGAAAGATAAGTTCTTTATTAAGGATTGATAACTTCTCCATCCACAATAGACAAGTCCTTTATCCTAGGTAAGTCCTTCATCCTGAATACATACAGTAAATCTTTCATCCAAAAGACATAAATCCTTCCTGTAGGTCGGCTATGTCTTTCATCTAGGATAGGCAATTATTTTTCCAGGATAGGTAAGTACTTCATACACTGTAGCTAAGATAGAAGGGGTTTTCAGAAGATCTGAAAAAGGACCCTTTGAGAAGGAGATCAATCATGTGTTTCCTTCCTCCACTCTGTCTGGACTAGGACTCCCCATTCTGGCAGGAAGCAGGACCAGCCCACTCCTACCATGCTGTTGTACTTACAGTAACATCACATGGCAAAACATACCATTACATATAACAATTGCAGATACTCCCAGGTCTGGGGTACTGCAATAGCAATGCCCTCCATACTGTGCCCAATGATAATGATGCCCCCACAAAAACCCTAGTAGTAATATTTTGGCTTTCAGTTTCTAATCACCCCACAGTTATAACCCCCTGTAGTGCCCCAAGTATTATAATCACCCCTGTAATGCCCCTCTGTGACATAATGGTCCTGTAGTGCTAGTATGTATAATGGCCCCTTTAGTTCCCTCTGTATTATAATGCACCTGTAATGCCAGTATGTATAATGCTGCACCGTCATCCCCATACTGCTAGTATATAATGCTTTCCCTGTAGTGCCAGTATATAATGATCCTTTCCCCTGTCATGCCAGTATATAATTCTCCTAGCCTATTATCCCAGTATATTATGCTCCTTCACCCTTCAGTGCCTGTATATAATGCTCCATACCCCTGTAGTGCCAGTATGGTTTGTTCCCCGACCCCACCTCTGTAGTGCCAGCGTATAATGCTATCCCCACCACAATGTGCCAGTATATAATGTTTCTTTCCCTTTTAGTGCCACTATTTAATGATCCTTTCCCCTGTCATGCCGGTATATAATGCTCCCAGCCTATACTCCCTCACCCTTCAGTGCCTGTATATAATGCTCCATACCCCTGTAGTGCTAGTCTATAATGCTCCATAACCCTGCAGTGCCAGTATATAAAGCTCCCCTTCCCTGCAGTGCCAGTATGTAATCATCCCCCACCCCAGTGTTGCCAGTACATAAAGCTCCCCAATCCCTATAGTGCCAGTATATAATGCTCCAACACACCTCAAACATTAATATACAGACCACACCAGACCCCTGAAACAACACATAAAGGCAAGAAATGGCCCTGGAGATTTGCTTAGTTAACCGCCTTCCCGAGAACAAACCCTAGAATCCTCCTAGGAAGAAGTGGCCCTGGACAATTGCAAATTACACATCAGCCCCCCGATGCCCCCCCAAACATACTGAAAACCAATAATTTCCCAAAAAAACATGTTTATTGAAAGATATATTTTTTTATTCGTTTTTTGTCATTTTTGGCTGTGATCTGTGGATATTCAGCTGTGCACTTTTGTGTAGATATTTGTCTACAAGATGTTTTTCTTGCCATTAATCATCCCTGGTGAAGTTTGGTATCTCCAAGGATTCCCATGTTCTTTGCAGCCAGATCTTTTAGAGGAAACAAAAAGTAAGTACAAGCATTCCAGAATGTAACAATAAGAAACAGAATGAGAAATCCCTGCACCTTATTTTGAGGTTGACTGTTTGGGGGCGCTGATGTCTTTCATAATACAGTCCCCGTCCCTGTCAAAGTCATATTTTTCTTCCAGATCCATCATCTCTACATCGTCGGGGTACTGCCGTTCCCCGACCTCCATATCCTCAACTTCATCCCTTTCCACTCGTCGTCTCTTGTGTGGGACGACTTCCTCCGCTTTCCATCGCTTGCGAAAAATCTCCTCCACCTGACCGAGCTCCAATCTGCGTCGCTTTCGTGAGCACATCGTGAGCCAGACGAAGACTGACACAGGTGCCAGGGAGTGAGCCGGTATTACCCACATTCTACATTATGACATCACAAGAGGTTGACCTCATCCAGATTCTACCCATTATGACATCACAATAAGTGTGAGCAGACCTGGCATTAATTATGACATCATAAAGAGTATGGAAGCTTCCACCAGGCCTGGAGATTCTACAACGCTGGTCTATGATAGATTCCCCTAATAGTGTCTATATTGTAATACAGAGTCCATATAATAATAAAATACATATTATAATATGCAGAGTCCACATAATAATACACAGAGTCAATATTATAAGACACCGAGGGGTTCATTTATCAACTGATATACATCACTTTTGTGGCTTATATCAGTAACATACGAAATCTGCAAACTTTACCCGGTCACGCCACTTTTCCAAAAGATCGAAAAAGGGGGCATGGCATGGAAGGGGGAAAAGGTGGGCCCTGAGATCAGTTTCTACTTAAAATTTTGGCGTAGACAGTGACTTAAATCTACGCCAACAAGGGAGCTGGTGTAGATTTAAGTTTATCGCACGGTCTGCTGGAGAAAGGGACAAAGTTATGTAGAGGTCTGCACCTGCACATAACTTTGGCACTTCCTTAAGCAACACAGACTTAAGACTGGAAAATCACGTTAGCCCTCGAGTCCATATTAAAATACATAGGGGATCATTTATTATTGGTAGTATGCCCCTTTTGGGCGTAATTTTGTCACAGAGTTAATTGCAAAAGGGGTTTTGGGGCTGAATCTGCGACTTCTCCCCAATCATACTAATTTTCTGAGATGGCGGAAAAAGGGGACGGGGGCGTTGGCGGGTAGGAGTGTGGGCAGGCCGGCCCATCTCATTCCTCATTTTTTACGCCAGTTTATGGTGTGTAAAATGGTATTAAACTACATCAGTAAGGGAGCTAGCATAGTTTAAAGCATTTTGCACGACTGACTGTACCACGTGCCAAAGTTATGAAGAGGCCTGCACCTCTACATAAGTTAGTCGCATCTGGCAGCAGCGCAGGGGGATTAAATCATAGTAACATAACATAGTAACATAGTTTATAAGGCCGAAAAAAGACATTTGTCCATCCAGTTCGGCCTGTTATCCTGCAGAGGATGGCAAAAATAACCATTGTGAGGGGGGAAGCCAATTTCCCCTCATAAGGGGAAGAAAATTCCCGACTCCAATCAGGCAATCAGAATAACTCCCTGGATCAACGACCCCTCTCTAGTAGCTATAGCCTGTAATATTATTACGCTCCAGAAATACATCCAGGCCCCTCTTGAATTCCTTTATTGTACTCACCATCACCACCTCCTCAGGCAGAGAGTTCCATAGTCTCACTGCTCTTACCGTAAAGAATCCTCTTCTATGTTTGTGTACAAACCTTCTTTCCTCCAGACGCAGAGGATGTCCCCTTGTCACAGTCACAGTCCTGGGGATAAATAGATGATGGGAGAGATCTCTGTACTGACCCCTGATATATTTATACATAGTAATTAGATCTCCCCATAGTTGTCTTTTTTCTAAAGTAAATAACCTTAATTTTGATAATCTTTTAGAGTACTGTAGTCCCCCCCCCCCATTCCAGTTATTACTTTAGTTGCCCTCCTCTGAACCCTCTCCAGCTCTGCTATGTCTGCCTTGTTCACAGGAGCCTGGATCTGTACACAGTACTCTATGTGTTTTCTGACTAGTCATTTGTAAAGTGGTAGGACTATGTTCTCATCACGGGCATCTATGCCCCTTTTGATGCAACCCATAGTCCTAAAAATAGCTCTAAAAATAAGAACAACAACAACTTACCTTACAATGTTGCAAATTTATACAATATTGAACTTGTGGTAATATTATAGTGCCACATGTTGGCCACACAAGACGGAGGCAAGTGCAGACAGATCTGAAGTAGACTGTCACTCGATATATAATGCCAGCAAAATAGTTTAATATATTGTTTTTTATTATATATCTATTTTTTTTTTTTTTCTGTAATAACATTTTTATTTCAATCAGGCACTTGATAAAATTGTACAGAAAGTATTACAGTACATTCAATGGCATACTCCATACAAGGAAATATGACAGTTGCAAGCTACAAAATGTAAATTTAACAATAGTCAGAGCATACCACAGAAAAGTCGGCCTAGATCTCATTTTTTATTTTTTAACCCCCCCCAACCCTCCCTCCCCTCCCCCACACAAAAAGTCAATCAAGACCCAAAGTATCATTTTGGTATTAGATTTTCATTAAATGACGTTCTGGCATGTTTCAGTTATCACTAGAAGTAGAATTAGGTTTAATGGTCTCGACCTCCTCATTCTCTTTTCTCTATACAATCTTCAACAGCGTAGAATAGCACCACAGACAATCTAAAACATCCTGAACTATATCAAGAGGTCTCCCAAACCACCTGCCAGCTTCGCCTTCATGTACCATGTAGTATCAACAAATGGTTTAATAACTTCTTTTTTTTCATACATTGTAAGCGAATTTTCAATGAACGGTCTCCATTTATGAATAAAAGATCGTATGGATAGTTCCTTGTTGCGCTCCGCATCTAGTCTATCCATATACATGAGCACTTTTACCGTGCCGATGACCTCATCCAGAGTGGGCAGCTGGGGTTGAAGCCATTTCCTCAATATGCATTTTTTTGCCGCAAGTAATATCACATGAGGTCCCCTGGTGCCCACTATGGGTGCGTCAGCGTCTTCCTGGTCCCTGGGAATAAATTGGAATACACATTGTTGGGGTACATCCTTAACTTCGACTTTCCAGGTGTCATTGACATAACCACAAATTTGCTCCCAGTACGGTCTAAGTGAACTACATCCCCAAATTCCATGTAGAAGGTCAGCTTTATGCAAATCACATTTGGGGCAGTGTCTCAAGTAATGCGCTGGTGCATTATCGTAAGACAAGTTATAGGCATATGTTGCCCTGTGGATTATCCTGAATTGGGTTTCTCTCCAGTGTTCACTACTGATAGCACATCTTATTTTATCCATCCCTTCTCTTATCTTAAAAGTAAGTTTATCATCAGCTACCTGTTTCTCCCATTCCTTGAAGACTGTCTGCGCAGCCCCTTCGAGTTTGATATTCATCAGTTTCTTATATATTATGGAAATAGAGTCCATATTGTTCCCTTTATTCATTAAACTGGCAAACCTAATAATGGTTGTCTCACTACCTAATGTTTTCGATTGGGCTGCGCAGAATGTCTTTATCTGTAAATACTGTAAGTACTGATTTGGGAGTATCGAGTGTTTGGATTGCACTTCTTCCCATGAAAGCATCTTTAGACCGTTTACCGTCAGAAGATCTCCCAGGTTCCTCACATTTTTCCTACGCCACTCTTGGAACAATCTATTGGAACCCCCCTGCGGAAATGCTGGAAGGGACCACAGCGGCATGTAAGATGAGACATAAATTGGCAATTTATATAATTTTCTAATATGCTTCCACGCCGTTATTGTATCTCTAAGTATCAGAGCCTGTTTGGCTCCCTCTGGAAGTAATGGAGTTTTTGTGTGCAACAAAGCATGTAGTTCATGTGGCGTTACAAGTTCCTGTTCTAAAGCCCTATCAGTGTAATGTGAGGTTCCTCCCACCCAATCTCGTATATACCGCCAAAGTGCTGCCAAGTTATAGCCCCAAATATCAGGTAATTGCAAACCCCCCTCCCATTTTAGAAGGCAAAGTTTCCTATATGCAATACGGGGTCTTTTTCCTTTCCATAGGAAAGCTATAAACGCGGATTGTAGTTTATTAACATCTGTGTGTTTCAATAAAAGCGGTATCGTCTGTAACGGATATAAGAGCCTGGCAAAACTTGTCATTTTAATAAGGCTCGCTCTTCCCAATAATGTCAGTGGGAGTTCCTGCCATTTCTGTAGCTCTCGAGTAATTTTAGCTATCAAGGGGTCATAATTTAATTTGTACATATTGGTTGGGGACTTGCCTATTTTAATACCCAGATATTTTATATGGTCTCGGGCCACAGTAATCAGACCATCATCATACCTCACTCCTATTCCTTTTCCTATATGTAGCAGCTGACACTTAGCCACATTAATCTTGTATCCCATAAAAGTTTGTACTTTATTTAAGGTCTCTAGGACTTTTGGCAGATCTTTAGTGGGATCCTGTAAAAATAATAGCATGTCATCCGCAAAGCACGTCAGTTTAATCTCTCTATTCCCCACTTTTATTCCTTCATAAACCCCTGAACTCAGCAAGTATTTAGCAAGTGGCTCAAGAGCAATGTTGAACAAAAGTGGGGAAAGTGGGCATCCCTGTCTCGTTCCTTTCCAGAGATGAAACCGATCCGACAACCAACCGGGAAGACAAATCCTTGCCTGCGGTGCGGTATAAATTGCATGGACAAAATCCCGGAAAGGGCCCTGAATTCCTATTTTATCTAAAACTAAATCCAACCATTGCCAATTTACATTGTCGAAGGCTTTTTCGGCATCTAAAGCCAAAAGAGCCTCTCTTCCCATCTCGTCCGTCTGCCGCCTCCTGAGGAGCCAGTCCTGCACTACCAGAACAGTACGTATGTTAATTGTGGCTGACCGGCCTTTTACAAATCCGACTTGGTGTGGACCAATGAGCTTGGGCATAATGTTAGCTAGTCTGTTAGCCATTATTTTTGCTAGGATCTTCAAATCCTGATTAATCAAGGAGATGGGTCTATATGACCCCGGAAGAGTTGGGTCTTTATCTTGTTTGGGTATCAATTTAATATGTGCCAAGTTTCCTGATGGCATCACCTTGTGAGTTTGAATAATAGACTCAAATAATCTTAACAGGCTAGGAACTATTTCTGGGCCCATGGATTTATAAAATTCCGCTGGGAAACCGTCGGGTCCCGGGGCCTTCCCATTGTGTAATGATTTTATCACCAAGCTGATTTCTTGTTCCGTGATGGGACCATTCAACATTAATAGATCCGGCTCCTCAACAGACGGCAAAGAGACAGAGTCTAGGAAGGCATAACCTTCCTCAATATCACATGGATCTTGGGCATATAATTTCTCATAATAGTTTTTAAAAATTTCCAGGGTGATTTTTGGGTCACTAGATATATCTCTCTTCTCTGTTTGAAGTTTGGGAGGTGGCATCTGTGTTCTTCTCCCTTGTGCAAGCCTGGCCAATAATCTATCTGACTTGTTACCAAACTTGAAGAAATAAGCCGAAGAGTGGTCAGCATGGATCCTTTCTACCCTTTCTGCGTAATGGTCGTAATTATGTTTAGCCGTAACCCATTTAGTTTTGTTTGCTTCTGTGGGATTTTGTTGAAAATCTGTATAGAGAGTTCTTAAATTATTTGTGGCCTCTAATAATTTAGAGCGTATATCCCTCTTTTGGGCTGTAGTGTAAGAAATGATCTTTCCTCTTAATACAGCCTTAGCCGTATCCCAAAAAAGGGGGGGATTATCCTGGTGTTGTCCATTCGTGTCTTTATATTCCCACCACCATCCTAATAGTTTGGACTTGAAAGTTTCGTCCATGGCTAAGTAACCTGATAACCTCCATAAAATATCCTGACCTTTTGGAGTGACTTCTCTCAGTCTCAATGATACTGGTGAGTGGTCAGAAATCACCATCTCCTCAATCTTCACCTCACTCACTTTGGAGGTCAATAAACTGGATCCTAAGAAGTAGTCTATCCGGGACCAAGCAGATTGAGAGTGAGAGAAGTGGGTATACTCCCGTTCCATAGGGTTAGAATTCCGCCAGATATCCGTTAATTTAGTGACTTTCAACATATTTGGAAGTATGCTCTGTTTATCTTTTATGCCTATCTTTGTTCGTTTCCTATCTTCCAGGGTCGAGTGTACCATGTTGAGATCCCCTCCTATTAATACCAAGTTATTGGGGTCTTGTAGGATCCTCCTTTCTAAGTTCCCAATAAAAGGGCCTGCTTGTGCATTAGGGGCATAAACATTATAAATTGATAATGTCCCTGCAGGGGTTTCAAGTGTTAAGGTGGCCTTCCACTGTCCACTGCCTCCGTTGTCAGTATTTTATAATGTAGTTTTTTATGCAACAGTATAAGTACTCCTGCCTTCTTCCCATCAGATGGGGATCCTATCACTTCTCCCACCCATAGTTTCTGCATTCTCTTAAAATCTGCGGCCTCTAGATGCGTCTCTTGCAACAAAGCGATATCCGCGTGTAATTTTTTCAAATGGCGTAGAACCATCATTCTCTTATGTGGAGAGCGTAGACCCTTGATATTCCAGGTAACTAAGTTGACCATTTTGATACCTCACTCTTTCCTCTTACAAGGTGAGGGTAGATTGTCTGCAGTGCTATAAGTACCTAACTCCCTCCCTTCCCAACTGAAAAACAAAATAACCTTTTTATCACCAAGGGTGATTACGAACTTATAAATTTCTGACTTCGCTTTTTTCTCGCCTTTTTAGAGATTTCGCTATCTCTCCACCTCCTGTATTCCAATCCAACAGATTATATATTAACTCAATCCGTTAGCCTGTAGAACCTTTGCATAGTAAAAATAAAGAAGCCCTTCACACAGAACTTAGGCAGACATTCTGGTTAAAGTTCCAAGTCAGTCATTTAAGGCGATTCAGCTTTATAGCTTGCTAGTTTACGCCCATGAGAGACATGGAAGTTTAAGATAACATAGTCAATCTGTTAAACATCACATAGACCAGTTGCATCATACATTATAACTTTTTAACATATCTACCACGTCATGTAGAATCAGAAAGTTCCTCATAACCGGTATTTATCATTTTAGTCCCTTCTGGAACGTCGGTCCTCATAATTTCGGCTCCCATTCCCTCGCCGGCGTGGTGAGCGCGGCCTTTGTGAGGCTGGCCTGTCTCTCTGTGACGATGGAGTAATCCTTTCTGGGGACCGCTCTGTTGTGCCTTCTAAGGTCGACATATTTATATTTTTCTCTGCCTCCTCTGGTGTTTCAAAAGTCTCCGTTGAGCCATCATCTTTAAATACTTTCAGTACCGCCGGATATATAAGGGCAAACTTTCGTTTCTTTTTCACAAGATTTGAACATATTATTGAGAAAGCCCTTCTCCTTCTCGAGACTTCAGCGCTATAGTCTCCAAATAGCAGAACCTTATAGCCTCTAACATCAATTGGTTTCCCTCTTTTCTTGAAGTGTCCTAAGATATCTGCTTTTTCAGCGTAATTTAGGTATTTAACAATGGTGGGACGGGGCCTTGCAAGTTGATCATTACCGCTGTGTTCACCATTTTGATCTGGTCTCACTGGGCCCACCCGATGTGCCCGCTCCACAACACAGGGGCTGCGTATCCCTAAGGCTTTAGGTATATCCACCGAGCAAATCGAAGCCAGCTGGCTAGCAGGTACTGATTCTGGTAGTCCTATAATCCTAACATTACTACGCCGGGATCGGTTTTCCAGGTCTTCTAGCTTGTCTCGGATACTTGCAGTAGATCTCAGCACTGCCTGTAGTTGCATCTGCGTCTGGTTTAGGTCACTTTCTAGTGAGCTGACTTTGTCTTCCAGTTCAGATATCTGGGACGAATGCTTGGAGACATCAGCCTGTAGCTGTGTTAGCGTGGATTCAACCGCTGCCTCAAGCGCGGCTTTAATATCTGGGGCCAAAAGTTTAGCGACTTCCACTGCTAGGGCTTTACATCCAACCCCTAACCCTTGTAGTACCTCGGGCTCCTGGTCGAGCATTTCCAGATCGGTTACCGATTCGGTGGCCCTCAGGGTGGCGGGAGGGGGCTGGGATGAGGATCTGGCTGAGCGCATGAGGCTGTCTGGAGCGCCCGCCATCTTGTCTCCCTCAGCTGCAGTCCTTGCGTGTCTGCGAAGTGCCGGACTTCCCACACTTGTGCCACTCCTGGTCAAATACTTCTCCATCCACTCCGGAGGAGATACCCGGTAGGTGAGCGGGGATTACACCCCTTTGCAAAGCCTTGCGGTCTTGTGATCGGTTCACTGGCACGGAGCTCTCTTCTCCTGCTGCCTCACATGCGAGCGCCGGAACCGGAAGTATATATCTATTTTATATATTTTTGTATATTTTTCTTTTTAGGTGCTTACGGTATATTGTATTTGGTTCCACAATTAACACCTTTACATTTTAGGGGGTTATGTATTTGATTTGATTTTATTCTACAGGTATGGGATTTGATCCATTTGTGCGTATTTAAACTTCCTATATTAAACTAGTTACATGCAACTCTCTGCGTGACCTCAGATTTAGAGTGACGGTCCATGTTTATTATTTACCCTACACCTTTCCTGCTGAACTGTTCTAGTCCCTCCTTCCATTCCTCCCCCAGTCCCATAACCTCGCCCCCGGAATCTATCTGCACTACCTTCCAATCCTATAAAGTAATTACCCTCCCCAGTCCCTAGTTTAACCTGTTACGGACACAGGGCGTACAGGTACGCCCTGATGTCCTGGTACTTAAGGGCACAGGGTGTACCTGTACGCCCTGTTTAGTTCCAATCACCGCCGCGCGGCGGGCGGTGATCGGAACTGGGTGCCTGCTGAAATCAATCAGCAGGCACCCTGTGTCAATGCCGAGGGGGTCCTGTGACCCCCCCATATCGGCGATCGCTGCAAACCGCAGGTCAATTCAGACCTGTGGTTTGCAGCTTTTTCAGAAGTTTCTGATCCCCGTGGTCAGTGACCGTGGGGATTAGAAACTTCAAAATGCTTTTTTTTTTAATGTTTAACCCCCCCCCCCCCTGCAGTCCTCTTTGTGATGTGCCGGCGGGCTGTGTGGGGGGGAGGTGATCTATTACGACCTGACGACCTGATCTATTAAACGGTCATGTTACTTTCCACACACGGTGAATGCCATAAAAAAAAAAAAAACTATGATGAAATTGAAATTTTGCCCACCTTACTTCCCAAAAAAGGTAATAAAAGTGATCAAAAAAGTTATATGTACTCCAAAATAGTACCAATCAATCCGTCACCTCATCCCTCAAAAAATTAGCCCCTACATGAGACAATGGCCCAAAAAATAAAAAAAACTATGGCTCTCAGACTAAAACATGATTTTATTGTTTTTAAAAATACTTTTTTATGTTAAACGTAAAAAAAAAAAAAGTAGACATATTAGGTATCTGTCATGGTCTTACCTGCTTGCTGCTCTCCTTCGTTTGACATGTGCTGGCGGCCATCTTGGTTTCTGGGTTTCTTGTAGCCTTCCACCCTGCGGCTCCTCCTTCCCCTGGGAGGAGCTGGATGCCTAGCTCATATATATAGGAGGTCTGTGGCTTCAGTTCCTTGCTTGGTCCTCTTGTGTTCACATGCTTCTAAGACTGCTGCTGCTTCTGGTTCCTGATCCTGGCTTCGTCTGACTACCCTGCTGGTTCCTGATCCTGGCTTCGTCTGACTACCCTGCTGGTTCCTGATCCTGGCTTCGTCTGACTACCCTGCTGGTTCCTGATCCTGGCTTCGTCTGACTACTCTTCTGGTTCCTGACCTCTGGCTTCGCAAAGACTCTGCTCGGTTTCACCATCCGTTTGGACTTTTGCTTTACAGCTTTATTTTCAATAAAGCCTTCTTATTTTCACTTATCTCTTGTTGTACGTCTGGTTCATGGTTCCGTGACATTAGGACCAAGCCATGAATTCTGACGGTACAGGGCCATCCTCGCTACCCACGCTGGTTGCCAGACTTGATCAGCAGGATCACCTGTTGGGTCGGTTCGCTGTGGCGTTGCAAACCCTGCTTGAACGCACGGCTCATTTCGCTCCCGTTGCCGATGGGTCGGTTGTCGCTCCTGGGCTCGCTCCTACTGCCGCTCCGGTTGTTGCGCCAGAGTCTACCCCGACACCTGTTGTTGCGCCTGCGGTGTTTCGGGGTATGACCGGTTCTGCCCCTCTTCCACAGCGCTTTGGGGGAGAGCCAACTCAGTGCCGAGGTTTCCTTAACCAGGTGGGCATTTATTTCGAGTTGCTGCCACATGCCTTTCCTACTGAGAGATCAAAGGTGGGCTTCTTGATCTCGCTGCTCTCGGACAAGGCCTTGGCCTGGGCCAGCCCTTTATGGGAGAACAACAATCCGGTGGTTGCCGAGTTTTCCGGTTTTGTTGCTTCTCTTCGGAAGGTATTCGATGTGCCGGCTCGTGCTGCCTCTGCTGCGAAGCTCCTTATGTCCATCAGACAGGGTTCACGATCCGTAGCTGAATACGCCATTGAGTTTCGTACCCTGGCAGCAGAGGTGGGCTGGAATAATGAGGCTCTGGTCGCTGCTTTCTCTCATGGTCTCTCGGATGCCTTGAAGGATGAGGTTGCAGCTAAGGACCTACCAGTTGAGCTCGAGTCTCTTATTTCTTTCCTGATTTTGATTGACACCAGACTCAGGGAGAGACCTTCCTTTAAGGAGAACCTGCGGAGGTCTTCTAACAGATTGGTGCCTACGTTTGCTGTCCCACCCGTGCCTCCCTCTCCTCCCACGCCTCCTGGGGATGACTTGTCTGGGGGTGAACCCATGCAGCTGGGGTTTGCTCGCCTGTCCGAGGGGGAGAGGGCACTCCGGAGACGCGAGGGCCGATGCATGTACTGTGGTCTCGGTGGGCATTTTCGGTTGGCATGTCCGAACCGTCCGGGAGACGCTCGTACCCTGAGATCCTGTCGGGGGCAGATCTTGGGTGGAGTCTCCTCGTCCCCGGTTTCCCATGTTGACAAACCACTGATCACTGTTGTCCTCTCCTGGGTCGGGGGCTCGGTGACGACCCAGGCGTTGGTGGACTCTGGTGCTGGTGGTTTGTTCATTGATAGTGTGTTCGCTGCCGCCAATTCCATTCCTCTGCAGGCTAGAGGTTCCCCACTGGCTCTTGAGGCGATAGACGGCAGACCCCTTCTGCCGCCACACGTGACTCATGAGACCCTTCCAGTGGGGATAGCCATTGGTGCCGTTCACAGAGAGTCGGTCTGCCTCCAGGTTATTTCGTCTCCACACTACTCGGTGGTCTTGGGGTACCCCTGGCTCCAGAAGCATAATCCGACTTTCGATTGGAGATCGGTCGAGATCCTCTCGTGGTCACCGCAGTGTGGGGCTAGTTGCATCCATGGGTCTGTCAAGTTGCTGTGTACTTCCTCGGACTCTCTGTTGCCTCCTGAATACGAGGAGTACCGGGATGTATTCGATAAGGTGCGCGCGGTTGCCCTACCTCCGCACCGCCCATACGATTGTGCCATAGAGTTACAATCTGGTGCCGTTCCTCCTCGTGGCAAAGTCTATCCACTGTCGGTAGCGGAGAATGAGGCCATGGAGGAGTACGTGAGGGAGGCGCTTTCACGCGGACACATTCGCAAATCTTCGTCCCCGGCAGGGGCTGGATTTTTCTTTGTGAAAAAGAAGGGCGGTGAGTTGAGGCCTTGCATCGATTACAGGGGTCTCAATCGCATCACGATCAAGAACGCTTACCCGATACCCTTGATTTCCGAGCTGTTCGATCGCCTTAAAGGGGCCACGGTCTTTACCAAACTCGACCTGAGGGCGGCATATAACCTGGTAAGGATCAAGGCGGGCGATGAGTGGAAGACCGCGTTTAACACCAGGACCGGTCATTACGAATCCTTGGTTATGCCCTTTGGGTTGTGCAATGCGCCCGCAGTCTTTCAGGAATTCATCAACGATGTTTTCCGTGACCTGTTGCAGCAGTGTGTGGTAGTCTATTTGGATGACATCTTGGTATATTCTGAATCCATGGAGGCCCACATTCTGGATGTCAGACGAGTGTTGCAACGGTTACGAGAGAACAAGCTGTTCGGTAAGCTTGAGAAATGCGAATTTCACCGATCCCAGGTAACCTTCTTAGGTTACATCATTTCCGCTGAGGGGTTCTCCATGGATCCTGAGAAGGTTTCGGCTGTCTTACAGTGGCCCCAGCCCAGTGGTCTTCGTTCCCTGCAGCGCTTTTTGGGCTTCGCCAATTATTATCGGAAGTTCATCAGGGACTTTTCCATGCTGGCCAAGCCTCTCACGGATCTGACCAGGAAGGGCAGTAATTCCCAGGTCTGGCCGCTCGAGGCCATCCGAGCTTTTGAGGCCCTAAAGTCCGCCTTTGTGTCGGCTCCGATTCTGTCGCATCCCAACCCTGGGTTGCCCTTTGTCCTCGAGGTGGACGCGTCTGAGACGGGAGTAGGCGCCCTTCTGTCTCAGCGTAGAACACCAGAGGGTCCTCTGCTTCCTTGTGGGTTTTACTCCCGGAAACTGTCTTCCGCGGAATGCAACTATCAGATTGGTGACAGGGAGTTATTGGCCATCGTGCAGGCCCTTAAAGAATGGAGGCACTTGCTCGAGGGTTCGGTGGTTCCAGTTCTCATCCTGACGGACCACAAGAATCTGACCTACCTTTCTGAGGCCAAGAGATTGACACCACGTCAGGCCAGATGGGCTCTGTTCTTGTCACGTTTTAATTACGTGGTCTCCTACCTACCCGGTTCCAAGAACATCAGGGCGGATGCCTTATCACGGCAGTACTCCGAGCTGTCCAGGGAGGAGTCGATTCCGACTTCGGTCATACCTCCGAATCAGATCCTGGCCGCCATTCGCACCAGCCTGACCTCTCCCCTGGGTGAGCAGATTTTGGCAACTCAATCTGGTGCTCCCTCTGGGAGACCCAATGGCAGATGTTTTGTGCCTGAGGAGTTGTGCACTCGGTTGTTGCGAACCTACCATAACTCCAAGACCGCGGGGCATCCTGGAAAGAATCAGCTGTCCTGGGCTGTTTCACGTCTGTTCTGGTGGCCTTCCCTACGTTCCGACATCGCCGCATATGTAGCGGCATGCTCCGTTTGTGCCCAGAGTAAGTCCCCTCGGCACCTTCCGTTGGGCCTTCTGCAACCCATAGCCACCGGGGAGCGCCCATGGTCACACCTGGGGATGGATTTCATTGTGGACCTCCCTGCATCCCGAGGCCATACGGTCATTCTCATGATTGTGGATCGGTTTTCCAAAATGTGCCACTGTGTTCCTCTCAAGAAGTTACCCTCTGCACAAGAGTTGGCCACGATTTTTGCCAGGGAGGTCTTCCGGTTGCACGGTTTGCCTAAGGAGATTGTGTCGGATCGGGGGAGTCAGTTTGTGTCCAGGTTCTGGCGCGCCTTTTGCTCCCAGTTGGGGATTCATCTCTCCTTCTCCTCGGCCTACCACCCTCAGTCCAATGGGGCCGCAGAAAGATGCAATCAGGCCTTGGAGCAATTCCTTCGTTGCTATGTCTCCGATCACCAAGACAATTGGGTTGACCTCCTGCCTTGGGCTGAGTTTGCCAGGAACACGGCGGTGAACTCTTCCTCTGGGACGTCTCCCTTCATGGCCAATTATGGGTTCCAACCTGCCGTGTTACCGGAGGTATTCTCTCCCCAGGATATTCCGGCTGTGGAGGATCACCTTTCCGTCCTACGTGCTTCTTGGGTACAGATCCAGAAGTCCCTTGAGGTCTCTGCGCAGCGCCAGAGACTCCAGGCTGATCGCAGACGAGCGCCTGCTCCTTCCTACCAGGTCGGAGACCGTGTATGGTTGTCCACCCGCAACCTCAACCTTCGAGTGCCCACTCCCAAGCTGGCGCCTCGCTTTGTTGGTCCCTTCCGAGTGCTTCGCAGGGTAAACCCGGTAGCCTATGCCCTTGCGCTTCCTCCTGGCATGCGGATCTCCAACGTGTTTCATGTCTCCCTGTTGAAGCCACTGGTGTGTAATCGTTTCACTTCCTCGGTTCCTCGGCCTCGTCCGGTCCAAGTGGGCAATCGTGAGGAATATGAGGTGAGCAATATCCTGGACTCACGCCTGGTCCGCGGTCGGTTGCAGTTTTTGGTCCATTGGCGTGGTTATGGTCCAGAGGAGCGTTCCTGGGTTCCCTCCGCAGATGTCCATGCTCCTGCCTTGCTCCGAGCCTTCCACGCACGCTTCCCTCAGAAACCGTTTTGTGCTCCGCGGAGGAGGGGCCCTTGAGGGGGAGGTACTGTCATGGTCTTACCTGCTTGCTGCTCTCCTTCATTTGACATGTGCTGGCGGCCATCTTGGTTTCTGGGTTTCTTGTAGCCTTCCACCCTGCGGCTCCTCCTTCCCCTGGGAGGAGCTGGATGCCTAGCTCATATATATAGGAGGTCTGTGGCTTCAGTTCCTTGCTTGGTCCTCTTGTGTTCACATGCTTCTAAGACTGCTGCTGCTTCTGGTTCCTGATCCTGGCTTCGTCTGACTACCCTGCTGGTTCCTGATCCTGGCTTCGTCTGACTACCCTGCTGGTTCCTGATCCTGGCTTCGTCTGACTACCCTGCTGGTTCCTGATCCTGGCTTCGTCTGACTACTCTTCTGGTTCCTGACCTCTGGCTTCGCAAAGACTCTGCTCGGTTTCACCATCCGTTTGGACTTTTGCTTTACAGCTTTATTTTCAATAAAGCCTTCTTATTTTCACTTATCTCTTGTTGTACGTCTGGTTCATGGTTCCGTGACAGTATCGCCACGTCCGTAAGAACCTGCTCTATAAAAATACCACATGACCTAAACCCTGAGGTGAACACCGTAAAAAAAAAACCTGTGTCAAAAAAGCCATTTTTTTTACCTTACATTACAAAAAGTGTAATAGCAAGCGATTAAAAAGTCATATGCACCGTAAAATAGTGCCAATCTAACCATCATCTCATCCCGCAAAAATGATACCCAACCTGAGACAATCACCGAAAAACTGAAAAAACTATGGCTCCCAGACTATGGAGACGCTAAAACATGATTTATTTATTTTTGTTTCAAAAATGATATTATTGTGTAAAACCTAAATAATAAAAAAAGGTATACATATTAGGTATCGCCGCGTCCGTAAGAATATATATCTATATAAATAGCACATGATCTAACCTGTCAGATGAACGTTGTAAATATTAAAAAATACAAACGGTGCCAAAACAGCTATTTTTTGGCAAATTTTCCATTTAAATCCATTTTTTCCCGTAACAAAGCAAGAGTTAAAAGCCAAACAAAACTCAATATGTATTGCCCTGATTCTGTAGTTTACAGAAATGCCCCATTTGTGGTCGTAAACTGCTGTATGGCCACACGGCAGGACGCAGAGGAGAGCTGAGCTGATGATGAACATAAAGGCAATTTTAATCTATCATTTATAATGTACTCAATCTACTGTAGTGTATTCCCATGCACCTTTTCCACCACAAAAAGAGAGTATATGGTTGAATTTTGTTTTTTTCTCCTCCTCATCCAGATTGTATATATTCCCTCCACTCAAATTTTTTTTAATAGGGTCAGCTCAACTGCAGGCACTCAACAAAATTTTTTTTCTAGGTTCAGCTCAACTGCAGGCTCTCAACTCAAATTTTTTTTAGGGTCAGCTCAACTGCAGGCTCTCAACTCAAATTTTCTTATAGGGTCAGCTGAACAGCATGCACTCGCATATAATGCTTTACAGCGTCATTTGAACAGCATGCACTCGCATTTAATGTTTTACAGCGTCAGCTCACCAGCAGGCAGTCGCATATAATGTTTTAGAGCGTCAGCTCACCAGCAGGCCCTCGCCCCTAATGTTTTAGAGGGTCAGCTCAGCTGCAGGCCCTCGCCCCTCATGTTTTGAATAGTCAGATCAGCAAGCCCTTGCTACAAATGTTTGAGGGTCACCAATCATAATTTTTCAAGGGTGTGTATGATTCCCTCCTTTATGTGTAATAAAGGGTGTATTTTAGTTACGGTTCCTTGTAATTTTTGGCAGCCCTTCCACTTAGTGCATAGGCTTTATGAGTGTATGAGTTCCACTACCTGAACAATTGTATCACAATGTGAATAAGACCCTCCTTTATGTGATATACAGGCTGTTTTGGAGTGCCTCTTGCTTGTAATTTTTTGCTGCACTTGCACTTTATATACAATTGAATATACGGGAAAAAATGTTTCCTAACAATTTTTCCTGTAAAATTGATTTTCTTGGGGGTTTTGCGCGGATTTTTGTCAGTCTGTAAAAGTGGCGTACAACTCGGACAACATGGTTCCCAGCAGCGACCTGGGAGTCCAAGATGCATCCAGACATCGTCCCCATGGTGTTCCAGATCCATTTTGGTGGTGTTTCTGTCACTTTCTTACCTTTTTCAATGGACCAGGCACCCTCCCCTCTTCAGAGCAGGGGGTGCCTGGTTGTCTCCCATTATACTTGGGTGCTCCGTCGAGCACACGAATATAGCAATGTGTTCGGGCCGAACACCCGAATACTTTGGTGCTCGATCTTCACTAATAGTCAGTGTAGGTTAGATAGTGATATACTGTAGCATAACAAAGTCCTTTTTACTAAGTGCAACATAGAACTTGAAATACATACAGTAGTAGCAGGCTTTAGTGCAATTCTTTTCTGGCACTAGCAAGGATATTAAGGCAGGTTGGTTGGTGGCCATTGAGCACTTGATGATGATGATACTGGCCTAGTGGTTGTTTGGTGAAGGGTGGCTTAGCTACCTTCCCTCACATCACAGCAGTGTCTGTAGAAGCTGAATTTAGCAGTTCACTCTGCTGTCTTTATCTTTTTAAGGCTTTACTTGATAGAAAACATTTTCTGTAGGAGAAAGAGCACTACAGTCTGCACCATCTCCACTCTGTCTCAAGGCTGGAATTCCCCCTCTTGGCAGTAAGAAAGATCAGCCCACTCCAACCAAGAGGTGAGGAAAGAGTGGTAATGCTGTTCCTGCCCACTTTTGCTATACCTTCCTTTCTGGTAATAATAGTCAGGAAACAAACAGTGAAATACAATGCACAATACATAACTTATAGTAACCCCAGATCTGGGTTACTACACACCCCCATAGTGAAAGGCAAGCCGTCGTCGGGCTGTGCTTGTGGTGTCCTCCTAGTAGTCCTGCATCAGATACTCAAGGCCACACTTCTCGCTGACCCTCTTCATCCCATTGCTGACAAGAGATTCAGTTAAGTTTATAAGTGTGTATACAAAAAAACAATACCTAGGGTAGCAACTCTAATTACCAGGAGGACATAAGAGGCTAGAGTTTCAAGGAACTGTGGGGCTCTTATGTGTCAGAGTCCTTGGGAATCGACAGTGGGGCAATAGAGCTTCTTAAGTCTACAGCTCTACTCCAGAGTTCCAGAAACACAGAACCCAAGCTCACCTCCGTCCAGGTGCATTTGAGTCCTGAAGGTGGGCCAGGATCTTAAAAATTGAGCAGGATACAGAACCCCTCACTTGTGTCTCTATAGCAAAAAGTCCCAGAAGCACAGATGAGGGTCGCAAAGAGCTCAGGTACATTTGCATGTACTCCTTGGGTTCTTGTTCTTAAAATGTTGCACTCCTTTGGCAAGATGACTCCACAAGCTCGAGTCATCTAAGGGCACATGAGAATGACAAAATATAGGGCCCTTTAATAGCAACAATCATGGGCCTGTGTCAGGTATCTCACAATCCTGAAGCTCGTTGGGCTCCGAGGTCTTCCAGCTTTACTAAAGAACATCAAACCTAAGCAGAATCCCTGGCTGCTAGCTTGTCACCCTCTGGAGCCTGGATGCTGGGCTTGTAGGCTAGTGGATCCTGGATGGCTGTATATTTCGCTGGAGTCTCATGGATTATCCCATGGCGAGCTCATGTGGTGGGAACTGGAACCGTAAGGTTGGTATCTGTGACTAGCACAACAGGATCACTCACAGAGATGGGGAAGCGGCAGGTCAAGCCCACTCGTTACCTGGTTTAGGTCCTCCAGGCTTTGCCAAAGCAGAGCATAGCAATACCCAGGCCCAGTGTGAATAAAGATCATTGGACCCACAATTATAGTGTGCCCTGCTCTTGGGTGTAGACTGGAGGCAGCAGCAGGTTGAATGCAGACTGGCCTCTCATTCTCTGCTACGGCGGCATGGTTAACTCCACTTGTATGCCCATCTAAGATATAATTGAGTGTAGGATATTCATGGCCGCCCAGAAGGTTCATCAGTGTTCCAGATTAGGTGCCACCGTACCTGGTGCAATCCAGGGCATTCACCTGGCAGGGGTGTCAGGCCTGGGCATCCTTGCCCACTGCTATATGAAGATTCACATGGGCTAGATAGTGGTGCAGCTGGTTGGCAGCCTCTCCCTAAGGGAGTGAGGGGAGCCGCAATACTTGTTCCTGTCTCGTGGTTTAAATCAGGGGCGTATCTATAGGGAAAGCAAGACAAGCGACTGCTTTGGGGCCTAGACCCTCTAGGTCCCCTTCAAGAGAATGACTAAAAGATTTTCAAGGATATTGACGCAGGTTGGTTGGTGGCGTTTTAGCACTTGATACTACAGTATGATGTCTCAATATAACCTTATGGAAATTCACTTGTTGTCATGTCATGACAGCAGCAGGCAAAACTGGGAGGGGTGGGAAAATACCAGGAGGATAGTCAGGTAAGTTCTTCTTCCTGGATGGGTAAGTTTTCCTGCAAAATACGTAAGTCCTTCATCTTGGCAAGTTAACTGTTTTAACTAGTATTGGAGATGGCCCGAATAGTTCGCTGGCGAATAGTTCCCGGCGAACATAGCTTGTTCGCGTTCGCCGCGGCGGGCGAACATATGCGATGTTCGGTCCGCCCCCTATACATCATCATTGAGTAAACTTTACCCAGTCAGCAGACACATTCCAGCCAATCAGCAGCAGACCCTCCCTCCCAGACCCTCCCACTTCCTGGACAGCATCCATTTTAGATTCATTCAGGAATCTACATTCTCAGTGAGAGGAGGGACAATGCTGCTGCTGCTGATTCAATAGGGAAAGCGTTAGCTAGGGCAGTGTTCTGTATCCACAGACTCATCTGCTGTAAGGACACCCCAAAAAGCCCTTTTCAGGGCTGGTACATCAGTCTGCTTTTTTTAATTTTTTTTTAATATATATTGCAGTTGCCTGCCCGTGTGTGAGAGGCTGCAGGCTCAGTCACAGACAGTACTGTGTGCACACAATTCATACAGGATGTGACAGAAAATACCTCGCAGATAAAAAAAAATTATATTTAATATTTTTCTGTGATATAATCACAGTTGCAAGCCCGTGTGTGTCAGGCCCACACAGACTGTATTGTGGCCACTGGCTAGTGGCTAGGCCTCCACTTATACCGTTCCATGGTGTCACTCACTCAAATACCTTTCAGATAAAAAATTATATTTAATATTTTTCTGTGATCTAATCACATTTGCAAGCCCGTGTGTGTCAGGCCCACACAGACTGTATTGTGGCCACTGGCTAGTGGCTAGGCCTCCACTTATACCGTTACAGGATGTCACTCACCCACAAATACCTCGCAGATAAAAAAAAATTATATTTAATATTTTTCTGTGATATAATCACAGTTGTAAGCCAGTGTGTGTCAGGCCCACACAGACTCTACTGTGCCCACTGCCCACCACTTATATAGGGTGGCACAGTACCTTGCACGCATAGTTACACTTATCTAATAAAAAATGACAGGCATAGGCAGGCCACGCCGCAGGGGCCGTCATGTTCGTGGTGCTGTGATTTCCACTGGCCCTGGAATAATGCCCAGTGTTCAGAGGCCACGTACCCTGAACCCCAAAAATTCTGAGAAAATAGTTGACTGGCTTACACAGGACACCCAATCTTCAACAGCTTCCGCTAAGAACCTTGACGCACCATCCTCCTCCAGCTCAGCTTTGGTCACCTGCTCTCAAGTTACCACTCTCCCGCCCGCCGCCACCACCACCACAGCCACCACAGCCGCTTCACTTGATCCCTCAGAGGAGTTATTTACACATCAGTTGGATGAAATTAGTGATGCGCAACCATTATTGCCAGAGGATGGAGATAACAGGGATATGTCTCAATCAGGCAGCATTACACACATGGACGTACAGTATGATGATGATGATGATGTTGTACCCGCTGCTGCTTCCTTTGCTGAGGTGTCAGATAAAAGTGAAGTGGTTGATGATGACGATGTGTCCGTGGATGCCACGTGGGTGCCTGCTCGAAGAGAAGAAGAAGAGGGGGAAAGTTCAGAAGGGGAGACAGAGAGAAGGAGGAGACGAGTTGGAAGCAGGGGGAGGTCATCGCAAGGAGCCAGTGGCACAGTCAGACAGCATGTATCGGCACCCGGGGTCAGCCAGACAGCACGCCAATCAACACATGCTGTTGCCACCACCAGAATGCCGTCATTGCAAAGCTCAGCAGTGTGGCATTTTTTTTGTGTGTCTGCCTCTGACAACAGCGATGCCATTTACAACCTGTGCCAAAAGAAACGGAGTCGTGGGAAATCCAACACCGACCTAGGTACAACTGCTTTGCGAAGGCACATGATCGCACATCACAAACGCCTATGGGATCAACACATGATGACGAGTAGAAGCAGCACACAAGCTCAAAGCCACCATCCTCCTCCTGGTCCAGCATCTTCAGCCACGTCAACCACTGCTGTCCTCCTTGCCCCCTCTCAACCACCCGCCACTCCGCCTCTCACCTTCAGCAGTTCTGTTGTGGTAAATATTAATAGTTGTAATTAGCTCGCATCAAAGTTTGTGTAAGGAAAAAGGTAAGTCTCCCCCCTCAGCCCCAGTCAGAGAGCCACACATCTGTTACCATCTTGGTTGAAGATTCTAAGAGACTCCTCCCGCGCTTCTCAGTCTCCTCACCTTTATTTACTAACAAAAGGTATAAAAGGGGCTGGCCCAAGACAAGGATACAGGAAGTGATAACATGCAGGAAGAGATGTCAAAGGACAGGGCGGGGCAATCAATGTGGCTAGGACAATGCACACGCCCCATCCCTGTCAGCATTCAACACTGCTCAAAGGTGATCAGTGTCTAATAAAGATCATTCTACTGGTTCCCATAGGTTTGAAATTATCTGCGAGACATTGCTACAGCTATTGTCAGTATACGGTACTAGTATACCGACAAGGCAGATATGCATGTCTTAAAAGCAGACATTTCTCCAAGACACAGGGAGACAGATGACAAACTATAAAAACACACACACATCCTAAAGTAAAATGTCCGCATAATAAAATTTCCACAACAGTCCCTCCTCTTTGTCATATGCTCGCCAATGTCCCTCGACGGATCTCGATCTTCTTCTTTGAAATAAAAACCAGTCTTTCTAAAGTCAATCTTGACACGTCTTCTTTTCTTCGGGAGGTGACGTTTCGCATTGGTCGCCGGCCTTTTTTTTTTTTGGGATCCTCTGCATCTGGTCCATGGTTTGGTCTTCAGGGCGTCTTGTCTGTTCGGTCTTCGGTAACTCAGTCGATTAGACATCAGGAACATCTCACTCCGGCGTATAGAAGGAATGGAAACAAAAAACATAAGTACATGTCCCATTTCCTTTCACCCGGATCCAATGGAAAACCAGTGAGCCCCAAGACCTCCCAAAGCTTTAAAAAGGATTCTAACCGTCACTAGTCATAGCTCCGCCTCTGTCCTGCTCCTGTCAGTATGGGCCTGACCCTTTGTCAATGGTGTCTGCTAGCCAGGCATAACCTTCCTCACAACCGAAGGATCCCACATCTACAGGTCGCCTAGCTGCCCGGACACCCATACAGGATAAATAAGCAAGGAGCAGGAGCCAGAGCTAATATTAATAATGTATCGTCTATCAACAAATGCCTCCTTGTAACAAATAAACAAAAGTGATACTCTGCATTCTTTGACTTAGTTGAGCAGCTTCTTGCAGTGACCGGTGTGGATCCAGTTGTCTCGTCCTTCGAACTTCAGAGAGGTTGGCGTCATCAGCAGCACCTGGAATGGCCCAAGATATCTCGGCTCTAGTCCCGTCCTCGGATGTTTCTTTAGCACGATCCAATCACCTGGTTGACTAGAATGAACACTGGTTATTGAGTCTGGGTCCGGAAGAGAACTCCCGAACCCGGTGGTGGACATCGGGTGATAACCCGTGGGGCTGCCTGGGGGCATACCTGATGGAATAAAAGGGTTACAGTGGAACATTCAGGCCATGGATCGGCCGTGATTTTTACCTTCTTTGCAAAAATCAGACCCAAGTACCAGCAAAGAAAAGGATTGACATTTGAGAGGTTAGAAAGTTTGAAGATCGTTGTTTTCTGCACCACTTTCCCCCCTTCTCATCGTCCTTAAAACCAGGACGAAGAGAAGCTGGATTAAACATGGTGCATCGTCTCAAGGTTAGATGGAGAGATGACAGAGAGATAGAGAAAGAGAAAAGCGCTTCTCTTGGACTCTGCAGTCCTAGCGGGACGGGATTACATGACAGTGTTAGTTCGCACTGTCTGGGACTTTTGAATGCCCTGTTGCTGGAGCTCGATGGATTCGTGCAGCCACAGTTCTGCCTTCTGGAGGGAACCATGGCTTTGGAGTCTAGTGGGGAATTCACGGACAAACTTTTCCCAAATCCAGACCTCAAAGGTCCCCTCTTTGGGGATGGTCCACTCTGAACCTACAGTCCATTGGTGCCAATCTTTGAGGGGCTTAACAACTCCTCCTCCATAGATGGATTTCATGTACTGCTTGGCTATCCTATAGTCAGAAGTGGTACCCTTCTGTTCCCTACACTCATGCTCGAGCTACAGTTTCCCGCGACCTACGCAAGGAATTTTCCCGCGACCTACGCAAGGAATTGTCCCGCGACCTACGCAAGGACTGCCCTGCGACACACGCTGGGCGGCTGTTACTCCCCTTCGTTTGCCTCTGAGGTGCCCCCAGGGTTTCTGGCACCGACACACGGACTCCGTTCACCCTAGTTAGACCTCAGGAAAAGGAGTAATCAGTGTGAGGAAAAGGGCTCTCGCCGACACACGGCGGCCCTCTGAGTCTCCTAATGAGATATACCAGCCTCGGTTTTGGCTCTGAATAGTGACTTGACCACAGGATAGGGCTTCCAATTGACCTGTAGTGGAAAAAGGGGTGCACAGAGAACACACAGTACCTTCTGTGGGGACGGGGTACACACAGAGAACACACAGTACCTTCTGTGGGGACGGGGGGGGGTGCACAGGAAACAAACACACAGTACTCCTGTGGGGAATGGGGTTACTCACACAGCTATTGGTAAGCCCGGGTGATATATATCACCTTGTCTCCTTAAAAAAATGCTCATCAACTCACTTTCCTTTGCCGATATGATTCTATATAGTCAAGCTGAACAGCACACGAAGCCCTTTTTGCAGTGACTGATCAGAAACCTCTCACTCAGCAGCAACCCTTGAATTCAGACAGTAGTTCCCACACAATATCATGAGACCCCCAGTACTCCTAACCAAATCTGCAGAGAAAAGGGAGGGAAAGAAAGAGAAGAAAGAAAAAGAGAAAAGCGCCAAAATATGAAAAGCCTAAAAAATTTATAAAAAGGAAAAAAATTAATAATAGGCTAAAAAATAAAAATGGGTTGGTAAATAAGGAAAAACTGAAAGAGACTTCAATAAAAACCTAAAATAAATAAATAAATGGATTAGTAAAATAAGAAGACCTGTAAACAGGAGAGAAAAACAAATATAACAAACTTCAGTTACAGACAGTCCTGCTATATACATTGAGATTCAGTAAAAAGTTAATTTTACCTTAACCCAAAACGCATACAAAAACTAAAACCTCAGGAACACATACAATTGTATAGGACTGAATTAACAAATCAATGTCCTGGGGGGTTCCCCTGAAACCGTACAGGAGAAATTCTACCCACCCAGTAATTGAAATGTTAATTTGCCCAGCCCCAAACAGCTTCAGATTCATTTTACCAGAGAAGCAGGATTCAACATCACAAGGTCCCAAAACCAGTTTCTTTCACATTTTAACCGTTCATATTGTGATTTAAAATCCGCTTCACTGATAAATGACCTCGGCCGCTCCTGGGTTCTCTGCCTTTGCAAAGAAGCATGTCTGGGACCATTAGCCCATCGTGCTGAATAAACCACTTTACTTCTAGGTGTGGTTCTGGGGTACTTAACAAACCTGTGTCTGTTGCCATTAGCAACGTTACAATATCGTGCAATGTGCCCGTATTCCCTGCATGCAAAACAAAGAATACCTCGCCTCCCTGCATAATACCTTGCCTGGGCACATGGCGATTTGATTTGGCGCACAACATTAATCATATTGAGTCCACTTACCACGGACTCATCTGAGGAATGTTCTGGCCTTGTGTTAATACCCCCAACTCCAGGGTCAGACACATTGTCCATCTCCATCCCTGAGTCGGTTCCACTATCTGAACCACAATCCTCAGACTTCTCCATGCTTACAGCCCATACATTGCCTCCAATCCCGGACACATTACTCTCCAACGGTTGTTTCAATAACTCTGGCAATTCCCTTACAGCACCCTGTGCTTGCATCAGGCGTTCAGATAAACATTCATTCTCCTTGCGCAGCTCAGTATTACACCTCACAGTACATTCATAATTAGCGCTGGCTTCAGCTGCCTGCTGGACAAGAGTTCTCAATTTAACAATTTCCACTTTTAAATCTTCCACTTCTCCTTCCAAACTCAGCTTCAGCCTACAAGACTCCTGATATTTATCCGCTATCCACCCAGCAGCAAAAATCAGAGCATACTTGCCTTTCCTTTTGCGCCATTTTTTGGTACCGATCAGGTTTGCTACACAATTCTGGGCCTGCAGCCATGGATCAGTAGATCCCTGCATAGCCTGAAGAATGGCCGCCGTGTCCTTCAACTTTGCAACTTCTTTAAAAATACTTTCCATTGCACAAAAACAAACCCCACAATGGTTGCTACAAAAAACAAAACACTAGTACCAATTTCTAGGAGTTGTCCCAATACTTTTGGCACAGAACCTTTCTACACTGTAGTACCCGTATTAATTATGCCAAACAAGTCTACAATTCAGTGTAACAGCCACAGATATACAAACATTAAGCAGAATCATCAACTATAGGACGATTTCACCACTAAACTGCCACTAATGCTCACACAATGATTCCTGTATCAGACTGGTCACTGAGCTATACCATAACCGAACATTCAACCGATATCCAGCACAAAACTTATCAAAACAAAATCAAAATGTACATAGAAAGGTTACAAAAAGACAAGATAACTATTCTGGACAAAACTAACATTTCAGGCAAAAACAATCAGATCGCTTTGCATAGTCAACTGACTAAAATGGCCTCCAAGCACATGGTAAAGATGGCCGCCAAGCACATGGTCATCACACAAAGGAAATCAAGATGGTGTCTACAATATCCAACAATAAAAACAGTTTCTATATTCCCTGTTCCCTTCCCCTTGAAACCAGAGAAAATCCTCCACTCTGTGGGTGATTTACAGGTTAACAATATAAAAACACTCTCTAAACGCTGTCTCTAATGTACAAACACTAAAACCAATTGCTGCCTCTATAAACCTCTATAAAATTGCCTCTTACAAAATCAAAGTAACATAAAAGTTAAAAGTTACAAAAAACACAATACCCTGTACTACTCATCAATGATCATACAATCTCATCATACAACCTCTGTATAATCAACTTACAAGGGAAAAACACTTACACACCCCCTGATGCAGCAGATAACAACCATATACACAATAGGTTCTTTTTAAGTAGATTTCTTTCCCGATATCAGCAGATTGGAGTACACAGATTTAAATTCACAAAGAGCAAAACTTTCTCAACAATGAGAGTAAGGAAAAAGGATATTACCTTATGCCGGCCTTTTTTGCTTTTTGAAAATTAAGCTGTGTCTCCTTTAAGGTCTGCTGATAACGGGGAAAAAAATTAGCTTTCTAATTCGTGGTCGCCAACTGTTGTGGTAAATATTAATAGTTGTAATTAGCTCGCATCAAAGTTTGTGTAAGGAAAAAGGTAAGTCTCCCCCCTCAGCCCCAGTCAGAGAGCCACACATCTGTTACCATCTTGGTTGAAGATTCTAAGAGACTCCTCCCGCGCTTCTCAGTCTCCTCACCTTTATTTACTAACAAAAGGTATAAAAGGGGCTGGCCCAAGACAAGGATACAGGAAGTGATAACATGCAGGAAGAGATGTCAAAGAACAGGGCGGGGCAATCAATGTGGCTAGGACAATGCACACGCCCCATCCCTGTCAGCATTCAACACTGCTCAAAGGTGATCAGTGTCTAATAAAGATCATTCTACTGGTTCCCATAGGTTTGAAATTATCTGCGAGACATTGCTACAGCTATTGTCAGTATACGGTACTAGTATACCGACAAGGCAGATATGCATGTCTTAAAAGCAGACATTTCTCCAAGACACAGGGAGACAGATGACAAACTATAAAAACACACACACATCCTAAAGTAAAATGTCCGCATAATAAAATTTCCACAACAGTTCCATCTCATCTGCCCACAGTCAGGTGTCTGTAAAGGAAATGTTTGAGCGTAGGAAGCCAATGTCACAGAGTCACCCTCTTGCCCGGCGTCTGACAGCTGGCTTGACGGATCTCTTAGCCCGCCAGCTTTTACCATACCAGCTGGTGGAGTCTGAGGCCTTCAAAAAATTTGTCGCTGTTGGGACACCACAGTGGATGGTACCCGGATGAAATTTTTTTTCAAAAAAGGCAATCCCAAACCTCTACTCAGTGATTGAAAAGGAAGTCATGGCATCTCTGGCATACAGTGTTGGGGCAAGGGTCCATCTGACCACTGATACCTGGTCTGCAAAGCACGGTCAGGTACACTGCCCATTGGGTCAACCTGCTGACGGCTGACAAGCATGGAATGCGTGTCTCTGCAGCGGAATTGGTGACACCGCCACGACTTGCAGGCAGGCCTACTGCCACCTCCTCTACTCCTCCTACTCCAACCTCTTCCATAACCTCCTCGGCTGAGTCCTCTTCTGCTGCGGTGTCTGGCTGCACATCAAATGAATCCCCCCATCTCCCCAGGGGCTATTCCACATCCCGGATACGACAGTGTCACGCTGTCTTGGGGTTGACTTGCCTGAAAGCAGAGAGCCACACCGGACCAGCACTCCTGTCCTCCCTGAACGCACAGGTGGATCAGTGGCTGACCCCGCACCAACTGGAGATCGGCAAAGTGGTGTGTAACAATGGAAGCAATTTGTTGGCGGCATTGAATTTGGGCAAGTTGTCACATGTGCCGTGCATGGCACATGTGTTGAATCTCATCGTACAACGCTTTGTGTCTAAGTACCCAGGCTTACAGGACGTCCTCAAGCAGGCCAGGAGGGTGTGTGGCCATTTCAGGCGTTCCTACACGGTCATGGCGCACTTTTCAGACATTCAGCGCCGAAACAACATGCCAGTGAGGCGCTTGATTTGCGACAGCCCGACACGTTGGAATTCAACACTCCTAATGTTCGACCGCCTGCTCCAACAAGAAAAAGCCGTCAACGAGTATTTGTATGACCGGGGTGCTAGGACAGCCTCTGCGGAGCTGGGAATTTTTTTGCCACGTTACTGGACGCTCATGCGCAATGCCTGTAGGCTCATGCGTCCTTTTGAGGAGGTGACAAACCTAGTCAGTCGCACCGAAGGCACCATCAGCGACCTCCTCCCATTTGTTTTCTTCCTGGAGCGTGCCCTGCGAAGAGTGCTGGATCAGGCTGTAGATGAGCGTGAAGAGGAAGAGGAAGAGTTGTGGTCACCATCACCACCAGAAACAGCCTTGTCATCATCGCTTGCCGGACCTGCGGCAACGCTGCAAGAGGAGTATGAGGAAGAGGAGTCAGAGGAGGAATGTGGCTTTGAGGAGGAGGAAGACCAACCACAGCAGGCATCCCAGGGTGCTCGTTGTTGTCACCTATCTGGGACCCGTGGTGTTGTACGTGGCTGGGGTGAAGAACAGACCGTCAATGACATCAGTGAGGATGAGGAACGGGAAATGAGTAGCTCGGCATCCAACCTTGTGCAAATGGGCTCTTTCATGCTGTCATGTCTGTTGAGGGACCCTTGTATAAAAAGGATGAAGGAGAACGACCTGTACTGGGTGGCCACGCTACTAGACCCCCGGTATAAGCAGAAAGTGGCGGAAATTTTACCAACTTACCGAAAGTCAGAAAGGATGCAGCAGTTCAAAACAAAACTAAAAAATATGCTTTACACAGCTTATAAGGGGGATGTCACAGCACAACGGGAATCTAACAGGGGAAGAGGTGAAAGTTATCCTCCTCCTACCACGACCACGGCGGCAAGGACAGGACGCTTTACAGATGTGTTGTTGATGGAGGACATGCAGAGCTTTTTTAGTCCTACACATCGCCACAGCCCTTTGGGATCCAGCCTTAGAGAACGACTCGACCGACAGGTAGCAGACTACCTCGCCTTAACTGCAGATATCGACACTCTGAGGAGCGATGAACCCCTAGACTACTGGGTGTGCAGGCTTGACCTGTGGCCTGAGCTATCCCAGTTTGCGATAGAACTTCTGGCCTACCCCGCTTCAAGTGTCCTGTCAGAAAGGACCTTCAGTGCAGCAGGAGGCATTGTCACTGACAAAAGAAGTCGCCTCGGTCAAAAAAGTGTTGATTACCTCACCTTCATTAAGATGAATGAGGCATGGATCCCGAAGGGACTGACAGTGGGGGATACGTTTGACTAACAAAAGGCCTGATGACATGCCTTGGCCTCAAAATAGTCCCCACGCTGCTGTATTTAATGTCTGCATACCGGATGACTTTCGTAAATTCTCCGCCACCAAGCCGCAATGTTTTAGTCACCTTTCTGCCTTGAAAACATCGATTTTTCCGGCCGCAGCTAAAACAGCGGCTGCAACAATAACATTATTTTTCAGGCATGTGTACATGCCTAATTTTTCTGGCCTCTGGTGCTGCACTGTGGCTGCAAAAACAAAACAAAAAAAAAGGCACATACAAGTGTCAATTCCCCTTCGTGATCGTTACCTTGTTGTGGTGAAGGGGCTTGCGTATCACAATGAAGCGATCATCACCTCTATGAGTGTGTTGGCAATGTTGCCACACCCCAGATGATAAGGCCGTTGCTTCATTAGGATCAGACCAAAAGCGATCGGCTGGATAATTTTTTAAGTTGTATGGGTGGGTTTTTAATACATAAAATAAAAAAATCATAATAAAGTCTCTTAATAGTTTATTAGAAATAATGCAGACAATTTAAAAAAATCCCCATCAATTCCAATACAAAGCAAGTACAAAGCTCAGAACTAAATTATTCCAGGATGTCGTAATGGTTAGTTAATTCGACAATGGTTAATCAATTCGACACACGTCCCCAGATAGGGGACGTAACAGGGATTAAACTGATAGGAATAGTACTAGTTAAGACACCACTCATATAGGGTGTCACAGCACATTGCTCCGTGCACGCGCAGTGCCCCAACTTGGGAGTAAGAGGACCGACCAAGCTGCTTTTTCCATCTCCCAGTTCCTAAAATCAATTCAGTTTGGTGTACCAGAGTTTGGTCTGTCACTGTGAAGGCAGTCGAAGGTACCCGGACAAAAAATTTTTTCACAAAAGGCAATCCCACCCTGATATGGGACGTAACAGGGATTAAACTGATGAGAATAGTACTACAGAAAATAGCACTCATATCGGGTGTGACAGTAAATTGCACGGCGCAGACGCAGTGACTGTGGATTCAAACAAAGGGGAGGGAGCCAGCGTTTTTTTAACCATCTCCCCGTTCGAAAAAATCAATTCAAATCACCTTTCCAGGACCCTTGGTGTTGTACGTGGCTGGGTGGAGGAAGAAACCTTCAATGACATCAACGGGACATGGCTAGCTTGGTATCCAACCTTGTACAAATGGACTGTTTGCGGTTGTTTGCGGTGCATTAAAAGGGGAGTTTGGTCTGTCTATGTCTGTGAAGCGGCCGTAAACCTCACACTACCTGATTGATACAACATCATACCTGATCGTATACACACACTGGATGTTTTAAACCACGTTGTTCAAAAAAAAAATTGGATTGTTAGGTGATTTATGCCCTTTATGGATTCAAATCCAACTCTGCGTCAACTATGTAATTTTCCATGGGAGTTTTGCCATGGATCCCCCTCTGGCATGCCACAGTCCAGGTGTTAGTCCCCTTGAAAACAACTTTTCGATCACTACTGTGGCTAGAAAGAGTCCCTGTGGGTTTTAAAATTCGCCTGCCTATTGAAGTCTATGGCGGTTCGCCCGGTTCGCGAACATTTGCAGAAATTCGCGTTCGCCGTTAGCGAACGGAAAATTCTATGTTCGCGACATCTCTATTGGTAAGCCCATCAATAAGGATAAGTAAAAACTCCACCTAGAATAGGTACAGTCTTTAGCCAGGACTGACAAGCCATTCATCAAGAATAGGTAGGTCTTTCAGCCAGGATATGTAGGTCCTTCATGCAGGGCAGATACAGTAAGTCCCCTGTCCAAGACAGGCAAATCCTTCATCCAGAATAAGTGTCGATTATCTAAGAAAGATAAGTTCTTTATTAAGGATTGATAACTTCTCCATCCACAATAGACAAGTCCTTTATCCTAGGTAAGTCCTTCATCCTGAATACATACAGTAAATCTTTCATCCAAAAGACATAAATCCTTCCTGTAGGTCGGCTATGTCTTTCATCTAGGATAGGCAATTATTTTTCCAGGATAGGTAAGTACTTCATACACTGTAGCTAAGATAGAAGGGGTTTTCAGAAGATCTGAAAAAGGACCCTTTGAGAAGGAGATCAATCATGTGTTTCCTTCCTCCACTCTGTCTGGACTAGGACTCCCCATTCTGGCAGGAAGCAGGACCAGCCCACTCCTACCATGCTGTTGTACTTACAGTAACATCACATGGCAAAACATACCATTACATATAACAATTGCAGATACTCCCAGGTCTGGGGTACTGCAATAGCAATGCCTTCCATACTGTGCCCAATGATAATGATGCCCCCACAAAAACCCTAGTAGTAATATTTTGGCTTTCAGTTTCTAATCACCCCACAGTTATAACCCCCTGTAGTGCCCCAAGTATTATAATCACCCCTGTAATGCCCCTCTGTGACATAATTGTCCTGTAGTGCTAGTATGTATAATGGCCCCTTTAGTTCCCTCTGTATTATAATGCCCCTGTAATGCCAGTATGTATAATGCTACACCGTCATCCCCATACTGCTAGTATATAATGCTTTCCCTGTAGTGCCAGTATATAATGATCCTTTCCCCTGTCATGCCAGTATATAATTCTCCTAGCCTATTATCCCAGTATATTATGCTCCTTCACCCTTCAGTGCCTGTATATAATGCTCCATACCCCTGTAGTGCCAGTATGGTTTGTTCCCCGACCCCACCTCTGTAGTGCCAGCGTATAATGCTATCCCCACCACAATGTGCCAGTATATAATGTTTCTTTCCCTTCTAGTGCCACTATTTAATGATCCTTTCCCCTGTCATGCCGGTATATAATGCTCCCAGCCTATACTCCCTCACCCTTCAGTGCCTGTATATAATGCTCCATACCCCTGTAGTGCTAGTATATAATGCTCCCAACCTTCAGTCTCAGTCTATAATGCTCCATAACCCTGCAGTGCCAGTATATAAAGCTCCCCTTCCCTGCAGTGCCAGTATGTAATCATCCCCCACCCCAGTGTTGCCAGTACATAAAGCTCCCCAATCCCTATAGTGCCAGTATATAATGCTCCAACACACCTCAAACATTAATATACAGACCACACCAGACCCCTGAAACAACACATAAAGGCAAGAAATGGCCCTGGAGATTTGCTTAGTTAACCGCCTTCCCGAGAACAAACCCTAGAATCCTCCTAGGAAGAAGTGGCCCTGGACAATTGCAAATTACACATCAGCCCCCCGATGCCCCCCCAAACAGACTGAAAACCAATAATTTCCCAAAAAAACATGTTTATTGAAAGATTTTTTATTTTATTAGTTTTTTGTCATTTTTGGCTGTGATCTGTGGATGTTCAGCTGTGCACTTTTGTGTAGATATTTGTCTACAAGATGTTTTTCTTGCCATTAATCATCCCTGGTGAAGTTTGGTATCTCCAAGGATTCCCATGTTCTTTGCAGCCAGATCTTTTAGAGGAAAGAAAAAGTAAGTACAAGCATTCCAGAATGTAACAATAAGAAACAGAATGAGAAATCCCTGCACCTTATTTTGAGGTTGACTGTTTGGGGGCGCTGATGTCTTTCATAATACAGTCCCCGTCCCTGTCAAAGTCATATTTTTCTTCCAGATCCATCATCTCTACATCGTCGGGGTACTGCCGTTCCCCGACCTCCATATCCTCAACTTCATCCCTTTCCACTCGTCGTCTCTTGTGTGGGACGACTTCCTCCGCTTTCCATCGCTTGCGAAAAATCTCCTCCACCTGACCGAGCTCCAATCTGCGTCGCTTTCGTGAGCACATCGTGAGCCAGACGAAGACTGACACAGGTGCCAGGGAGTGAGCCGGTATTACCCACATTCTACATTATGACATCACAAGAGGTTGACCTCATCCAGATTCTACCCATTATGACATCACAATAAGTGTGAGCAGACCTGGCATTAATTATGACATCAGAGTATGGAAGCTTCCACCAGGCCTGGAGATTCTACAACGCTGGTCTATGATAGATTCCCCTAATAGTGTCTATATTGTAATACAGAGTCCATATAATAATAAAATACATATTATAATATGCAGAGTCCACATAATAATACACAGAGTCAATATTATAAGACACCGAGGGGTTCATTTATCAACTGATATACATCACTTTTGTGGCTTATATCAGTAACATACGAAATCTGCAAACTTTACCCGGTCACGCCACTTTTCCAAAAGATCGAAAAAGGGGGCATGGCATGGAAGGGGGAAAAGATGGGCCCTGAGATCAGTTTCTACTTAAAATTTTGGCGTAGACAGTGACATAAATCTACGCCAACAAGGGAGCTGGTGTAGATTTAAGTTTATCGCACAATCTGCTAGAGAAAGGGACAAAGTTATGTAGAGGTCTGCACCTGCACATAACTTTGGCACTTCCTTAAGCAACACAGACTTAAGACTGGAAAATCACGTTAGCCCTCGAGTCCATATTAAAATACATAGGGGGTTATTTATTATTGGTAGTATGCCCTTTTTGGGCGTAATTTTGTCACAGAGTTAATTGCAAAAGGGGTTTTGGGGCTGAATCTGCGACTTCTCCCCAATCATACAAATTTTCGGAGATGGCGGAAAAAGGGGACGGGGGCGTTGGCGGGTAGGAGAGTGGGCAGGCCGGCCCATCTCATTCCTCATTTTTTACGCCAGTTTATGGTGTGTAAAATGGTATTAAACTACATCAGCAAGGGAGCTAGCATAGTTTAAAGCATTTTGCACGACTGACTGTACCACGTGCCAAAGTTATGAAGAAGCCTGCACCTCTACATAAGTTAGTCGCATCTGGCAGCAGCGCAGGGGGATTAAATCATAGTAACATAACATAGTAACATAGCACATAAGGCCGAAAAAAGACATTTGTCCATCCAGTTCGGCCTGTTATCCTGCAAGTTGATCCAGAGGATGGCAAAAATAACCATTGTGAGGGGGGAAGCCAATTTCCCCTCATAAGGGGAAAAAAATTCCCAACTCCAATCAGGCAATCAGAATAACTCCCTGGATCAACGACCCCTCTCTAGTAGCTATAGCCTGTAATATTATTACCCTCCAGAAATACATCCAGGCCTCTCTTGAACTCTTTTAGTGAACTCACCATCATCACCTCCTCAGGCAGAGAGTTCCATAGTCTCACTGCTCTTACCGTAAAGAATCCTCTTCTATGTTTGTGTACAAACCTTCTTTCCTCCAGACGCAGAGGATGTCCCCTCATCACAGTCACAGTCCTGGGGATTAATAGATGATGGGATAGATCTCTGTACTGACCCCTGATATATTTATACATAGTAATTAGATCTCCCCTCAGTCGTCTTTTTTCTAAAGTAAATAACCTTAATTTTGATAATCTTTTAGAGTACTGTAGTCCCCCCCCCCATTCCAGTTATAACTTTAGTTGCCCTCCTCTGAACCCTATCCAGCTCTGCTATGTCTGCCTTGTTCACAGGAGCCCAGAACTGTACACAGTACTCCATGTGTGGTCTGACTAGTCATTTGTAAAGTGGTAGGACTATGTTCTCATCACAGGCATCTATGCCCCTTTTGATGCAACCCATAGTCCTAAAAATAGCTCTAAAAATAAGAACAACAACTTACCTTACAATGTTGCAAATTTATACAATATTGAACTTGTGGTAATATTATAGTGCCACATGTTGGCCACACAAGACGGAGGCAAGTGCAGACAGATCTGAAGTAGACTGTCACTCGATATATAATGCCAGCAAAATAGTTTAATATATTGTTTTTTATTATATATCTATTTTATATATTTTTGTATATTTTTCTTTTTAGGTGCTTATATTGTATTTGGTTCCACAATTATCACCTTTACATTTTAGGGGGTTATGTATTTGATTTGATTTTATTCTACAGGTATGGGATTTGATCCATTTGTGCGTATTTAAACTTCCTATATTAAACTAGATACATGCAACTCTCTGCGTGACCTCAGATTTAGAGTGACGGTCCATGTTTATTATTTACCCTACACCTTTCCTGCTGAACTGTTCTAGTCCCTCCTTCCATTCCTCCCCCAGTCCCATAACCTCGCCCCCGGAATATATCTGCACTACCTTCCAATCCTACAGTATAAAGTAATTACCCTTCCAGTCCCTAGTTTAACCTGTTACGGACACAGGGCGTAAAATCAATCAGCAGGCACCCTGTGTCAATGCCGAGGGGGTCCTGTGACCCCCCCCCCCCCCCCATCGGCGATCGCTGCAAACCGCAGGTCAATTCAGACCTGTGGTTTGCAGCTTTTTCAGAAGTTTCTGATCCCCGTGGTCAGTGACCGTGGGGATCAGAAACTTCAAAATGCTTTTTTTTTTTATGTTTAACCCCCCCCCCTGCAGTCCTCTTTGTTATGTGCCGGCGGGCTGTGTGGGGGGGAGGTGATCTATTACGACCTGACGACCTGATCTATTAAACGGTCATGTTACTTTCCCCACACGGTGAATGCCATAAAAATAAAAAAAATAAAAACTATGATGAAATTGAAATTTTGCCCACCTTACTTCCCAAAAAAGGTAATAAAAGTGATCAAAAAAGTTATATGTACTCCAAAATAGTACCAATCAAACCGTCACCTCATCCCGCAAAAAATTAGCCCCTACATGAGACAATGGCCCAAAAAATAAAAAAAAATATGGCTCTCAGACTAAAACATGATTTTATTGTTTCAAAAATACTTTTTTATGTTGAACGTAAAAAAAAAAAAGTAGACATATTAGGTATCGCCACGTCCGTAAGAACCTGCTCTATAAAAATACCACATGACCTAAACCCTGAGGTGAACACCGTAAAAAAAAAAACTGTGTCAAAAAAGCCATTTTTTTTACCTTACATCACAAAAAGTGTAATAGCAAGCGATTAAAAAGTCATATGCACCGTAAAATAGTGTCAATCTAACCATCATCTCATCCCGCAAAAATGATACCCAACCTGAGACAATCGCCGAAACACTGAAAAAACTATGGCTCCCAGACTATGGAGACGCTAAAACATGATTTATTTATTTTTGTTTCAAAAATGATATTATTGTGTAAAACCTAAATAATAAAAAAAGGTATACATATTAGGTATCGCCGCGTCCGTAAGAACCTGCTCTATATAAATAGCACATGATCTAACCTGTCAGATGAACGTTGTAAATATAAAAAAATACAAACGGTGCCAAAACAGCTATTTTTTGGCAAATTTTCCATTTAAATCCATTTTTTCCCGTAACAAAGCAAGAGTTAAAAGCCAAACAAAACTCAATATGTATTGCCCTGATTCTGTAGTTTACAGAAATGCCCCATTTGTGGTCGTAAACTGCTGTATGGCCACATGGCAGGACGCAGAGGAGAGCTGAGCTGATGATGAACATAAAGGCAATTTTAATCTATCATTTATAATGTACTCAATCTACTGTAGTGTATTCCCATGCACCTTTTCCACCACAAAAAGAGAGTATATGGTTGAATTTTGTTTTTTTCTCCTCCTCATCCAGATTGTATATATTCCCTCCACTCAAATTTTTTTAATAGGTTCAGCTCAACTGCAAGCTCTCACATATAATGCTTTAGAGCGTCATTTGAACAGCATGCACTCGCATTTAATGTTTTACAGCGTCAGCTCACCAGCAGGCAGTCACATATAATGTTTTAGAGCGTCAGCTCACCAGCAGGCCCTCGCCCCTAATGTTTTAGAGGGTTCGCTCAGCAGCAGGCCCTCGCCCCTCATGTTTTGAATAGTCAGATCAGCAAGCCCTTGCTACAAATGTTTTTGAGGGTCACCAGTAGGCCACCAATCATAATTTTTCAAGGGTGTGTATGATTCCCTCCTTTATGTGTAATAAAGGGTGTATTTTAGTTACGGTTCCTTGTAATTTTTGGCAGCCCTTTCACTTAGTGCATATGAGTTCCACTACCTGAACAATTGTATCACAATGTGAATAAGACCCTCCTTTATGTGATATACAGGCTCTTTTGGAGTGCCTCTTGCTTGTAATTTTTTGCTGCACTTGCACTTTATATACAATATATACGGGAAAAAATGTTTCCTAACAATTTTTCCTGTAAAATTGATTTTCTTGGGGGTTTTGCGCGTATTTTTGTCAGTCTGTAAAAGTGGCGTACAACTCGGACAACATGGTTCCCAGCAGCGACCTGGGAGTCCAAGATGCATCCAGACATCGTCCCCATGGTGTTCCAGATCCATTTCGGTGGTGTTTCTGTCACTTTCTTACCTTTTCCAATGGACCAGGCACCCTCCCCTCTTCAGAGCAGGGGGTGCCTGGTTGTCTCCCATTATACTTGGGTGCTCCGTCGAGCACACGAATATAGCAATGTGTTCGGGCAGAACACCCGAATACTTTGGTGCTCGATCTTCACTAATAGTCAGTGTAGGTTAGATAGGGATATAGTGTAGGTTCCAGTGCAGGGTGTTAGGTAGTGTGATAGGTTCTGCTGTCCATTCATACATGCTACAGACATAGTGCTGTGATGTCACAACAACACTTAGTGCACCAATCAGTAATATCTACTCAGAGCTGATAAAATGTGAGGTTCCAGGTATTGCGCCAAAAAATATGCACATCATTAGTGCTGATTTGCACAAGTGCAAATATATTGGAGCACTCTATCTGCATATAAAGCTATTGTTCTGCCATGCATGAGAAATATAATAAAAAACAGTGCTGTAATGTAAAATTACTTACAGTGATCAGGAGTTCTTCCTCACAGTCACGAAAGTTGCTGCCAACCATTTTCTCCAGTCTCAGGAAACTTCTAGCAGCTTGAAAAATGTAGCATAAGTGAGCCACGCCTGTATTGCGCGCGCAATACGCGCATATTACATTGCCGATTTTCGCAATCAAGAAAAAAATTACTGGAGATCACGAATTCTAGAATTTGCGTATTTGTGGCGAATATTAGGCCAAAAATTGGCGGAATGTCGCGAAAATGAATATTGCCTATGCTGCTCATCACTATTTGTAGTATACGGGAGTTGTAATACCCGTTACTACCAAAGGTCACTTGGTGTGCTGTTGTCCCTTCTTAATTATGGAAAGTTGTTGTATGTCAGTTTTATAAAATGTAATGTACTGTGTGTATTTCCCTGCCACTGAAGCTTGCATGCACAGGCCTGCTAGGGGTGTTATTACAGGTTCTAGTCCATAGAGGGAGCTAGGGAGCCCTAGTTTATATAAGGCCAGACAGGGAAGTGCAAGGCAGACGGAGTCTAGTGTCTGTAATCTACAGATGGAGATTAGATAATGTCTGAGACAAGTCCAGGCCTGAAGCCTGCTGTTCAGGAGAAGATTCCCTCCTGAATTCCTACATGCAGAAGCAAGAATACCTTAGCCTGAGGAACCATTCAGAAGCTAGGAGAGACTGAGGCAAATATCAGAGGAGCCAGAGGTATTGAGGAAACAGAGGAGGTACTTATGAAAGCCATAATCAAGGATATAAAGCCAGTATTAGGTTAATGGGCCTTGGTGAAGAATTGCTATATTCCAGGATCAGACAGAATTAGAGTGCTAGCTCCTGTGCTGCGAATCCTGTGTTTTACACTCTGTAATTACCCTGCTGTACTGAATTGCCTGCATCGACCGAATTGCAAAATCGACTGTATGCTGAGGAACTGCGTTTCCAATATTGTCTCTGCCTGCAACCTACTAAAGTTGAAGTTCTGTTTAACACCGCGTTTCCTCAAATTATTTCCTGCATCCGCAAACGGCGTGCCACCGTTTACTTGGCACTGGCGTCACGAACTATTCCTACCTATACCTGCCCTTGCAGAGAGTCAGCTGTACCAGGTTAGTGTATATTGCACTACTACACCCAGAAACACCTACTACGCACAACTTGAGTACACTGCACCTCTCTTTTGGCGTCACGAACAGGATACGCACGCTTTCTAGTGCAAGAAGCGTGAACTTTGTGCCTTATACAAGTGCCCTGTGACCAAAGTGACAATTTTCCTGTTTAATGAAAGTGGACTTTGTGGACTGAAAATAGTACCCAAAGTGTTCCAAAAACCTCTAAAAAGCGCTGTGCAGGGTTGCGCTACCCAGAGGAAGAAAATCGCCGCATTGGATTGTGGTTTTGTGGACTTTAAACATTCCTGCTTGCTGTCAGTGAACAGACAGCGTTTGTACCTAAAGATGGCCGCTGAGCTGGCTGAATTTACTGCTGCGTCACCTTCATCCCGAAAAGGCGGGAAAAATTGGCGCCTTTCTGAGGAAAAGGCGGGAAGAAGGTCAAGGGCAGGCGCCACGGCTTATCTGGACATTTGCATGTCTGCCAGCATGGACACCGCCTTCCCTATATTGAGATACCTGGGGGGCGGCTCCCCAGTGCAATGGGAGGAGCTGGCTACTCTAATTGACGCGACCCTATCGCTCTCCTCAGTAGGATCGAGCATGTTGGATTGTGAGCAGAGTGTTGCTGCAGCGTCCGCACCTATGATTGGAAAAATGACCGACACCGGTGTAGAGCCAGAGGAGGCTCCACCGGCCTACGCTCCGGGACCGGAGCAACCTGCCTGCCGCACCAGGGAGAAAGAACCCGAGCCCTACTATGGCTCATGGAGGGACTTTTTTCAGCCATCGTTTAAATGGTCGTCCCTGATGGCGGAGATTCGGGAGGCCGCTATCAAGCGGAATACCAAGACAAAGATCGTGTATGAGGAGCTAACCAAGACCATACATGAAAGACACACGCACACCCAACCCCGCCTGGAAAGGAGAAAGGGAGTGGTGCTGTCGTTTGACAAATCCCGTGGCTACGGGTTTATTCAGGACTATCTTACTGGCAGAGACCTCTATGTCAATCGAAGGTCTGTCAAGAGAGACTACCTCCCTTCGTACCAGCACAGCCTCCGCGAGGGAGAGGAAGTGGAGTACACCCCTGCCGAGGGCCTGCGAGGCCCCTATGCGACTGCTGTGACCCGTCCGAAGCGAGGACCTGAGGATTGGGAGGCAGAAGAAGAAGACCACTCTGGCTGCGAGCGAGAACCGGAACGCTCTCCAGAGCCGGCCCATCACGCCTTTCAGGAGCGGAGCTCCTTCATCGGGCCGAACGTCTTCTGGCAGCCAACCGTGTTGGAGAAATGGGTGAGTCCCTACCCTTCCCCCGAGCTGCCACGTCGGGAGAAGACACGATCTGAGCTGGAGCAGCAAAGAGGATTGAGTGCTACCTTCCAGAACATCCGGATGGGACGGAGACCTGAGGCAAGTCCAGAACCTGAAGAGGCCGAGTCTGCATCAGCGGTGACTGTACCTGCGCCGGCGGCGCCAGCAGAGAACAGCGACTCCGACACCGAGAGTATTGGTGAGCAGATCGTCCGGCTGGAGGAGAAGTTGCGGGAGTTGCGTAAGACCTACACCGCCAGGATCCAGACGCCGCCGAAGAAGGATGAGGTAAGGGTGCCTGTCACCACCCGCCGACCGCCTTCTGTTGTCACCGCTCCATCAGTGCCCCAGACCGGACCCGCGATTGCTGTGAATTGCTGCACCCAGAGCACCGGACCGCTTGCTGCGGCGGTACCAAGTATGTCACACCCTGCAGTGATTATGCCAGGGCCGGCACGGCCCACCAGAGGGTTCACCCCTAGGCCTATGGGGCCAATACCTATTAGGGGCCCCTTTACCCTGCAGCTACCCCCTGATACAGTCATGTGGGCCCATCCTCCTGTAGAGGAATACTACAGAAGATACCTCCCTGCAGAGCCAAGTAGCTACAATATGCCACTGTAGTCAGCCTGCTAGGCCCTTGATTCATTTCTTCAGAAGGTGATGTTAACCCTTCCAGGACAGGAGTCCTATGTTGCTGGCCCTTTGTTGCAGCTGCCAATTTGTCCACGGCCCAGTGGTAGGTGTTGACCACTGAAATCATAAAGTCAGCAAGGCCACGTTTGTTTCCAGGACCTCCTGCCTGCTTTTGTTACCCCACACCAAGTTGTGCCTGTTCCTTTGTTGCACCTTTTACCCTTCACCCCCTTTTCAGGTTGATCAGGGGTATTACAGCACTTGTCTTTGCTGTCCATTTTATTGTGCAACTTCATACTAAGGAACCGTGCCCGGAGACAGACTCAAAAGATACCTGAGCCTCTGAGATTCTTACTCTTTTAAAAGTATTGTGCCCAGAGATGGACTCCACCGCATGAGAGCCTCTGTGATTTAATATGGAAATAACCTGGGTACGGACTCATGTTTGTTATTTGAGCCTCCAAGAACTTTTATACCGTTTTCTACTGTTTTATCATGGACTTATTCATTGTCATGGACTATCCTGGTTATAATGTTACGCTGTGCCAGGTCAGCGCCCCCGTTCCATTCACTATCCTGAGAGAAGAGAACGACGCCCCTTGTCACTACCCTGCACCTTTGCCAATTGGACCTGATGTAAATGCAGTTGAATTGCATATATGTATGCCTGCATGTCTCTTTTTCTATTTCAGGTAGAGATTCCAGTTGGGAGACCCAGGATGGAGTACGAGGGCGTACTCAGCTTAAAGCAGTGGGGTATGTAGTATACGGGAGTTGTAATACCCGTTACTACCAAAGGTCACTTGGTGTGCTGTTGTCCCTTCTTAATTATGGAAAGTTGTTGTATGTCAGTTTTATAAAATGTAATGTACTGTGTGTATTTCCCTGCCACTGAAGCTTGCATGCACAGGCCTGCTAGGGGTGTTATTACAGGTTCTAGTCCATAGAGGGAGCTAGGGAGCCCTAGTTTATATAAGGCCAGACAGGGAAGTGCAAGGCAGACGGAGTCTAGTGTCTGTAATCTACAGATGGAGATTAGATAATGTCTGAGACAAGTCCAGGCCTGAAGCCTGCTGTTCAGGAGAAGATTCCCTCCTGAATTCCTACATGCAGAAGCAAGAATACCTTAGCCTGAGGAACCATTCAGAAGCTAGGAGAGACTGAGGCAAATATCAGAGGAGCCAGAGGTATTGAGGAAACAGAGGAGGTACTTATGAAAGCCATAATCAAGGATATAAAGCCAGTATTAGGTTAATGGGCCTTGGTGAAGAATTGCTATATTCCAGGATCAGACAGAATTAGAGTGCTAGCTCCTGTGCTGCGAATCCTGTGTTTTACACTCTGTAATTACCCTGCTGTACTGAATTGCCTGCATCGACCGAATTGCAAAATCGACTGTATGCTGAGGAACTGCGTTTCCAATATTGTCTCTGCCTGCAACCTACTAAAGTTGAAGTTCTGTTTAACACCGCGTTTCCTCAAATTATTTCCTGCATCCGCAAACGGCGTGCCACCGTTTACTTGGCACTGGCGTCACGAACTATTCCTACCTATACCTGCCCTTGCAGAGAGTCAGCTGTACCAGGTTAGTGTATATTGCACTACTACACCCAGAAACACCTACTACGCACAACTTGAGTACACTGCACTATTCAACTCAAACTTCTTAACTCATTGTGATATCCTGTAACAAAAGCCAACTGAAGGTGTAGGGTTAACACTAATAGTTTAGTTAACACATGTAGTTAAGTATGTGCGTTAACTCTACTACATCTGTAAAAATAAGCTGATGTAGTGGAGGGGAGTGGATAATGTGAAGTTACAGTAGAGGGGGTAGAGTTGTAATCACAAGGGGAGGTACTGGCACAAAGTCAAGAGGCATTGTGGGGCTCTTGTGAGGGGAACACAAGACGACTGGCATAAATACATTGATAAATCTGCTTCCTTGTACTACAAAGTTGTCCACCACCATTAGGGGGAGCTCAATGCGTAGGAATTTATACAATCAACATGGATGCTGTAATAATCTCTTTGCAATGAGCTCCCCCTAGTGGCGGGGAATGAAAATGCAGTATTTTCAGGTTAGGGAGAGAAGAAGCAGTTCAGCTCTGGGTCCCACCTCCCCCTAAGCTCTCGTAGCAGTTGTCTGGTCTTCCACTATTGAAGCAGTAGGTGGTCTATACTTATACGGCAAAATATTGGCTATAAAATAGTAATCTGTTTGTCTGTAGAAAAGGCTTTGAAGAAGTAGTTGCAAGTGATCATCTTGTCAGTGGTGATTTTCTGTGTTAGTAATGCCCCTGCTTGTATGATAAAGATATCTTCAGCTAGACCTCCTGGGAACCGGTGTAGAGCATAGGAGTGATAGTGGCCCTGATTTAGTGTTGTAGTGTCACGTTATCCTACTTCAGGCCATCGTTCCCTGGGGTCTATTGCAGTGAAAGTGGCAGCGTTTAAGAATGAGGACAGAGTTAAACATAACAAAGTCCTTTTTACTAAGTGCAACATAGAACTTGAAATACATACAGTAGTAGCAGGCTTTAGTGCAATTCTTTTCTGGCACTAGCAAGGATATTAAGGCAGGTTGGTTGGTGGCCATTCAGCACTTGATGATGATGATACTGGCCTAGTGGTTGTTTGGTGAAGGGTGGCTTAGCTACCTTCCCTCACATCACAGCAGTGTCTGTAGAAGCTGAATTTAGCAGTTCACTCTGCTGTCTTTATCTTTTTAAGGCTTTACTTGATAGAAAACATTTTCTGTAGGAGAAAGAGCACTACAGTCTGCACCATCTCCACTCTGTGTCAAGGCTGGAATTCCCCCTCTTGGCAGTAAGAAAGATCAGCCCACTCCAACCAAGAGGTGAGGAAAGAGTGGTAATGCTGTTCCTGCCCACTTTTGCTATACCTTCCTTTCTGGTTATAATAGTCAGGAAACAAACAGTGAAATACAATGCACAATACATAACTTGTAGTTACCCCAGATCTGGGTTACTACACACCCCCATAGTGAAAGGCAAGCTGTCCTCGGGCTGTGCTTGTGGTGTCCTCCTAGTAGTCCTGCATCAGATACTCAAGGCCACACTTCTCGCTGACCCTCTTCATCCCATTGCTGACAAGAGATTCAGTTAAGTTTATAAGTGTGTATACAAAAAAACAATACCTAGGGTAGCAACTCTAATTACCAGGAGGACATAAGAGGCTAGAGTTCCAAGGAACTGTGGGGCTCTTATGTGTCAGAGTCCTTGGGAATCGACAGTGGGGCAATACAGGGAGTGCAGAATTATTAGGCAAGTTGTATTTTTGAGGATTAATTTTATTATTGAACAACAACCATGTTCTCAATGAACCCAAAAAACTCATTAATATCAAAGCTGAATATTTTTGGAAGTAGTTTTTAGTTTGTTTTTAGTTTTAGCTATTTTAGGGGGATATCTGTGTGTGCAGGTGACTATTACTGTGCATAATTATTAGGTAACTTAACAAAAAACAAATATATACCCATTTCAATTATTTATTTTTACCAGTGAAACCAATATAACATCTCAACATTCACAAATATACATTTCTGACATTCAAAAACAAAACAAAAACAAATCAGTGACCAATATAGCCACCTTTCTTTGCAAGGACACTCAAAAGCCTGCCATCCATGGATTCTGTCAGTGTTTTGATCTGTTCACCATCAACATTGCGTGCAGCAGCAACCACAGCCTCCCAGACACTGTTCAGAGAGGTGTACTGTTTTCCCTCCTTGTAAATCTCACATTTGATGATGGACCACAGGTTCTCAATGGGGTCCAGATCAGGTGAACAAGGAGGCCATGTCATTAGATTTTCTTCTTTTATACCCTTTCTTGCCAGCCACGCTGTGGAGTACTTGGACGCGTGTGATGGAGCATTGTCCTGCATGAAAATAATGTTTTTCTTGAAGGATGCAGACTTCTTCCTGTACCACTGCTTGAAGAAGGTGTCTTCCAGAAACTGGCAGTAGGACTGGGAGTTGAGCTTGACTCCATCCTCAACCCGAAAAGGCCCCACAAGCTCATCTTTGATGATACCAGCCCAAACCAGTACTCCACCTCCACCTTGCTGGCGTTTGAGTCGGACTGGAGCTCGCTGCCCTTTACCAATCCAGCCACGGGCCCATCCATCTGGCCCATCAAGACTCACTCTCATTTCATCAGTCCATAAAACCTTAGAAAAATCAGTCTTGAGATATTTCTTGGCCCAGTCTTGACGTTTCAGCTTGTGTGTCTTGTTCAGTGGTGGTCGTCTTTCAGCCTTTCTTACCTTGGCCATGTCTCTGAGTATTGCACACCTTGTGCTTTTGGGCACTCCAGTGAAGTTGCAGCTCTGAAATATGGCCAAACTGGTGGCAAGTGGCATCTTGGCAGCTGCACGCTTGACTTTTCTCAGTTCATGGGCAGTTATTTTGCGCCTTGGTTTTTCCACACGCTTCTTGCGACCCTGTTGACTATTTTGAATGAAACGCTTGATTGTTCGATGATCACGCTTCAGAAGCTTTGCAATTTTAAGAGTGCTGCATCCCTCTGCAAGATATCTCACTATTTTTGACTTTTCTGAGCCTGTCAAGTCCTTCTTTTGACCCATTTTGCCAAAGGAAAGGAGGTTGCCTAATAATTATGCACACCTAATATAGGGTGTTGATGTCATTAGACCACACCCCTTCTCATTACAGAGATGCACATCACCTAATATGCTTAATTGGTAGTAGGCTTTCGAGCCTATACAGCTTGGAGTAAGACAACATGCATAAAGAGGATGATGTGGTCAAAATACTCATTTGCCTAATAATTCTGCACGCAGTGTAGAGCTTCTTAAGTCTACAGCTCTACTCCAGAGTTCCAGAAACACAGAACCCAAGCTCACCTCCGTCCAGGTGCATTTGAGTCCTGAAGGTGGGCCAGGATCTTAAAAATTCAGCAGGATACAGAACCCCTCACTTGTGTCTCTATAGCAAAAAGTCCCAGAAGCACAGATGAGGGTCGCAAAGAGCTCAGGTACATTTGCATGTACCCCTTGGGTTCTTTTTCTTAAAATGTTGCACTCCTTTGGCAAGATGACTCCACAAGCTCGAGTCATCTAAGGGCACATGAGAATGACAAAATATAGGGCCCTTTAATAGCAACAATCATGGGCCTGTGTCAGGTATCTCACAATCCTGAAGCTTGTTGGGCTCCGAGGTCTTCCAGCTTTACTGAAGAACATCAAACCTAAGCAGAATCCCTGGCTGCTAGCTTGTCACCCTCTGGAGCCTGGATGCTGGGCTTGTAGGCTAGTGGATCCTGGATGGCTGTATATTTCGCTGGAGTCTCATGGATTGTCCCATGGCGAGCTCATGTGGTGGGAACTGGAACCGTAAGGTTGGTATCTGTGACTAGCAAAACAGGATCACTCACAGAGATGGGGAAGCGGCAGGTCAAGCCCACTCGTTACCTGGTTTAGGTCCTCCAGGCTTTGCCAAAGCAGAGCATAGCAATACCCAGGCCCAGTGGGAATAAAGATCATTGGACCCACAATTATAGTGTGCCCTGCTCTTGGGTGTAGACTGGAGGCAGCAGCAGGTCGAATGCAGACTGGCCTCTCATTCTCTGCTACGGCGGCATGGTTAACTCCACTTGTATGCCCATCTAAGATATAATTGAGTGTAGGATATTCATGGCCGCCCAGAAGGTTCATCAGTGTTCCAGATTAGGTGCCACCGTACCTGGTGCAATCCGGGGCATTCACCTGGCCCAGGGGGGGTGCCTGGGGGCCTCAGTGTCCCCTGTTGCGGGCTTTTCCTGCCAGAAACGAGTGCCAGTGACTGTAGTCTGTAAACCCCCCCCCCCCCCCCCCCCCGCCAAAGACGAGTGCCAGTGACTGTAAACCCCCCCCTTCCCCCCCGGTCATCTGCCAGGGGCCATCTGCCTTGCTTTGATGGGATTGCCAGATTGGGGCCTGGGCTGATCTGATCATCTGAGGGGGTCTTTGAAAGCAAAGACAGTCTTTGCTTTCAAAGACCCCCTCAGAGGATCAGATCAGCCCAGGCCCCAATCTGGCAATCCCATCAATAAATTCAGGCTGCCACTGAGAACAATGACCTGCAGCAGTGGGGCCCTGGGGGGCAGCCTGAATTTATTGATGGGATTGCCAGATTGGGGCCTGGGCTGCTCTGATCATCTGAGGGGTCTTTGCTTTCAAAGACCCCCTCAGATTATCAGATCAGCCCAGGCCCCAATCTGGCAATCCCATCAAAGCAAGGCAATTAAGCTGATGATTGGAGACTACTAGTAGTTGAACTTTGTTGTGTCACTTTGCTTGGCCTTTGTTTATGTCTTGTGCACACGTCTGCAAGGATGGAGCACTGACCTTGCAAAACTAATCAGGGGTTGCTATGGGACTAGCTATGGTTCTCTCTGATATGAACCTTCTAGAAAATCATCACAGATGGCTTTCAGAAATGTTCATTGGGCCTTGTAAAATGACATTGCAGACTTTTTTTTATTTCAATCCTTTGATGCCTATTATTTTTTTATATTGGCTACTTTCACACTTGCGGCAGGATGGATCCAACAGGCTGTTCACCATGTCGGATCCGTCCTTCCGCTATTTTGCCGGACCGCAACTCTGTCCCTATTGACTATAATGGGGACGGGGGTGGAGCTCTGGCACAGCACAGCGGTGGATGGCGAAAGCCGCAGGATTAAACAGTTGGATATGCTGTACTTTTAGTCCTGCGGCCTTTTGCCGTGCCTCCCCGTGCTGCGCCAGAGCTCTGCCCCCGTCCCCATTATAGTCAATAGGGACAGAGCGGGCGTCTGGCAAAATAGCGGAAGGACGGATCCGACATGGTGAACAGCCTGTCGCATCCGTCCTGCCGCAAGTGTGAAAGTAGCCTAATGCATCTCTGCACATTTTCAAAATTTCCTGTGTCACTTTGCTCGGCCCTTGTTTATATCTTGTGCACACGTCTGCAAAGATGGAGCACAGTTTTCTATCCTTTGAAGACGTATAAAATAGAAGATGTCATTTAAATATTGTAAAATGAAAAAATCATTAAAAATTGAAAATAATAATTTTTTTTTTTTTTTTTTTTTTTTTTTACAGTTAAACAATTAAAAACAAAGTGGAATTCCTGTCGGGATCAATTCCAACGGGAATTTAATGCCAGCAAAGGGCATTGTGGCGATGGGAAGCCCAAGAAGAAGCCCTACCTTTATACCAACCAAAGATTTACAGTTCCTGTTGCCTGTTATGGACCTGCGACCGTAAGTTTTCAACTATATGGAAACTGGGGAACATGGCTGTGAGCAGTCCATCGTATCCTAACCTGAAATCCTGCTGAGAGTTTTAGCGCACAGCGTCATTGTTTGCTATGACGCTGTGCGCTTTGTGCAGCTGCTGCAGTACAGTACACTAATATAGATCATACGAGTGTATTACTGTACTGCAGGGGGCTCACGAAGCGCACGGCGTCAAAGAAAACAATAAAACAACCTGCTGTCCTGCTCTCTGTAGGATCCCAGGTTGGAATACCAAGGACCACTCACATCCGTGTTCAAAGGTCATGTGCGTTTGGCATAAAAATTTATGCTGATCTACAAAACCGGATTCCAAAAAAGTTGGGACACTATACAAATCGTGAATAAAAACTGAATGCAATGATGTGGAGGTGCCAACTACAGAATAGAACATAAATCATGCAACAAAAGTTTAAACTGAGAAAATGTACCATTTTAAGGGAAAAATATGTTGAATCTGAATTTCATGGTGTCAACAAATCCCCAAAAAGTTGGGACAAGGCCATTTTCACCACTGTGTGGCATCTCCCCTTCTTCTTACAACACTCAACAGACGTCTGGGGACCGAGGAGACCAGTTTCTCAAGTTTAGAAATAGGAATGCTCTCCCATTCTTGTCTAATACAGGCCTCTAACTGTTCAATCGTCTCAGGCCTTCTTTGTTGCACCTTCCTCTTTATGATGCGCCAAATGTTCTCTATAGGTGAAAGATCTGGACTGCAGACTGGCCATTTCAGTACCCGGATCCTTCTCCTACGCAGCCATGATGTTGTGATTGATGCAGAATGTGGTCTGGCATTATCTTGTTGAAAAATGCAGGGTCTTCCCTGAAAGAGATGACGTCTGGATGGGAGCATATGTTGTTCTAGAACCTGAATATATTTTTCTGCATTGATGGTGCCTTTCCAGACATGCAAGCTTCCCATGCCACATGCACTCATGCAACCCCATACCATCAGAGATGCAGGCTTCTGAACTGAGCGTTGATAACAACTTGAGTTGTCCTTGTCCTCTTTGGTCCGGATGACATGGCGTCCCAGATTTCCAAAAAGAACTTCGAATCGTGACTCGTCTGACCACAGAACAGTCTTCCATTTTGCCACACTCCATTTTAAATGATCCCTGGCCCAGTGAAAACGCCTGAGCTTGTGGATCTTGCTTAGAAATGGCTTCTTCTTTGCACTGTAGAGTTTCAGCTGGCAACGGCGGATGGCACGGTGGATTGTGTTCACTGACAATGGTTTCTGGAAGTATTCCTCAGCCCATTCTGTGATTTTCCTTTACAGTAGCATTCCTGTTTGTGGTGCAGTGTCGTTTAAGGGCCCGGAGATCACGGGCATCCAGTATGGTTTTACGGCCTTGACCCTTACGCACAGAGATTGTTCCAGATTCTCTGAATCTTCGGATGATGTTATGCACAGTTGATGATGATAGATGCAAAGTCTTTGCAAATTTTCGCTGGGTAACACCTTTCTGATATTGCTCCACTATCTTTCTGCGCAACATTGTGGGAATTGGTGATCCTCTACCCATCTTGGCTTCTGAGAGACACTGCCACTCTGAGAAGCTCTTTTTATACCCAATCATGTTGCCAATTGACCTAATTAGTGTTAATTGGTCTTCCAGCTCTTCGTTATGCTCAAATTAACTTTTTCCAGCCTCTTATTGCTACTTGTCCCAACTTTTTGGGGATTTGTTGACACCGTGACATTTTGAATCAACGTATTTTTCCTTTAAAATGATACATTTACTTGGATTAAACGTTTGATCTGTCATCTACGTTCTATTACAAATAAAATATTGACATTTGCCATCTCCACATCATTGCATTCAGTTTTTATTCACAATTTGTTTAGTGTCCCAACTTTTTTGGAATCCGGTTTGTATTGTTACCCTATCTGCAATAGATCATTACCATATGATATTATTCAGTTTTAAAAACGTCACTAGAGTAGCGTGATGACATATTATTTTATTATATCTGACCCCATAGTAATGACATCATTAGACAATAGTGAAACAGAGAAAAGGCTGCAGCGTTTATCAAGCGTCACTGCCTTGTCAAACAGCTGATTAGTGATGATCGGGATAGATCTATCAATAGCTATATTTTTTTAGTTAAAATATTTACAAGTACTTTTGAACTATTTCAGGACAGTGGACAATCTTCAGGTCGATGAAGAAGAGTCATCGTCCACAAACATTGAAGAGCCTGCAACACCACCAGTATCTTTTCAAGCCCATGGAACATCAGAGGCTGAGGAAAGGCCGGACGAGGAAAGTCAGCAGGAGATTTCTCCGACACAGCCAACCAGGCGCCAAAGTTCAAGAAGGAGGGGAGAAAGTTCCAGTCTACCAACAGCGCAGATGGCACGGCGAGATTTTATAGATTCCCAGGTCTTTGAATATTTAAATAAAAATAAAACGGGGACCCCGGAAGAAAAAATTCTAAGAAGCCTGGCTCCAGGCTTATCTAGAGTACCTCCTTAACGTCATTCCTTGGTGTTATCATCCTTATCATCGATTTTGTATCTGTTCGAGGGGGATAATATTCCCCTTGATCTGATTCAATCGATCGATAAAGAAAAATTGAGGCAAGCCCATATCCGGGCCCAAATTAGGCCACAAATGCCATCTGCTGAAAGTGTGGCACATATTTCAGTTCCGGGCCCCACACATCCTGACAGTTCTACCACACCTCAAATTGTTTACAGGGGAACATGTCCATACACTAGGGAGCTGTTTGATTTATAATTTTTCTTTTTGTTTGTTTTATATTTGTAATGTTCTATGTTGTGTCATTATTTATATTTATCTATAAAATGTAAAAATTTATTTTTGAAAAAAGTTTTTAAAAAGTGCCAGGGTCCTGTTCTTCTAGGGAGGGTCACACCGGTATTAGTGTACTCCTCAAAATTAGGTTTTATACACACTCATATACCCTCCAGTAGAAGTAATGGTGTTGGTTGTGTCTTTGGGTAAATGATTATATTATTAATATTTTAGTATTTAGTGAATATGGAGAAGTAGTGTAGCCATTAGCCAATCCAGGGATATATTAAACGCGCTTTATTAAAAATAAAAGATTATTATTTTAGGAATAATCAATATATAGTAAGGGACTTCACTTTACATAAAATGATTTAATTTTTGCTTTAAAAAATATTTCCAAAAAATTAATGGTTCGGGCAATGTGGTATTAGAGGGTATTTTTGTAATTTTATAAAAATTCGACTCAAATTAATATTAAAATATTACATGGTCTATATTGTTAGATAAATAAAAAAAGTGCATATAGGCTATGAATATTTAAAATAAATATTTATAACGCTAATATTACAAAAAATACCCCAGCCCGCAAGCCCACGTCAAGGGTCCACATTCTCTTGCGAGTCCCTAAACTATCTAAAAAATTAAAAAAGGGAACTAACTAACTAAAAAAAAAATTATAATTTAGAAAATTTTAACACAGAGTCCAGATCAAATCAACGACCACCACGGATGGCATCCATCTGCCACAGCAATGAACCTTCTGGACTGCAAAAGTAGTCCGCATAGCGTTCCCGAACAGCTAGTCCAGCTGTTCCAGGTCTTCCATGTCGGACTTGTTCAAAATTGACAGGTGTGGTAGTCAAGTTTTGAAGCTGTTCTGCATCCAAGGGAACATCGTGGATCCGGGTGAAATTGTGTAAAACGACACAAGCTTGGATCACCAGGGTGACACTTTCCGGATCCATTTGCATTGACGACATAAATACTGTCCATTTAGCAGAAAGTATACAAAAGGCGCACTCAACAAACCGACGGGCGCGAGTCAGTCGGTAGTTGAATATGCGCTTTCGGTTGTCTAAATCGCGTCTGGGGAAGTGCCGCATCATATTGGGTGATAATGCAAACCCTTCATCAGCCACGATTACAAATGGAACCGGGGGACCTGCTGATCCGGGTAGTGTTTTGGGCTCTGGTAGGGCTAACTGATTGGCGCGAAGTCGCTCACCCATTCTGGAGGCACAAAAGATGCGGGAGTCTGATGTACTTCCATAGGCCCCGATATCGACAATTACAAACCTGTAATTACTGTCAGCCAAGGCTAACAGCACCACAGAAAAGTACTGTTTGTAATTAAAGTACCGGGACCCTGAGTGAGCAGGCTTCTTAACACGTATGTGTTTGCCATCAAGTGCCCCGAGGCAGTTTGGAAACTGTGCAGAATCTTGAAAACCCTTGGCGATACGTAGCCAATCTACCGCCTTGGGGGTGGGCATCACCGCTTCTCTGAGATGTTGCCATATGATTTGACACGTTTGGCTGACTATCCCAGAGATAGTAGAGACTCCCAGCAGGAACTCAAAGTGCAGCGAAGCAAAGGAGTTTCCAGTTGCCAGAAATCTGTAAGATATAAAAAAAAGAAAAAATGTATGTCAAAACTGTATGATAAAGTATTAAGGACTATTCTCATCTCATAGTATGATAGGTTACGGTTCACACCTCTTTAAAACCACAACTATATCGAGAAAGGTCTGCCACCAAGCTCTTAACCCTGTCTTTCCCATAAAACTGAATTGGATCGTGTGACCCATGTTCCTTTAAATTTTTATGAGGCTGATGGAAATAGCTGAGCTGGGCTTGGCTATATTTGTCTGGACCATTTAAGTAATGGATGGTGGCTGCACATGCGCTGTGCGCCCTCCTTCACTTTGTGTGCTATGTTCTCAATATAGTCGTTGGTCCAAGCTGTGGGATCCACAACCACCAGACAATGGGGGTATATCCTAGCTATATGCCCACATTGTCTGAGATGTGAAAACCCCATTTATAAAAAAAAAGGCATTATTAGGACTACACATTCGGGCTACATAACATCCTAATAAATTAAAGTTATGTGACCCCTGCAAGTGCCAGATGCCACATTAAACAAACTACAATTACAGATCTGGCATGCCTTTAAAAAATTAGGTAGACTGATCTATCTGTCCACATGAGAAGCGGAGAGACAGGTCCGCATTTGCAATACATTTGTGAGATGGATCCATATTCGGATCAGTCTTCAAATGCTTTATGTCTGCAAGCTGATTGCGGGATCCAGCAGCCAGTTTTAGCAAATGAACTGCTTGCTGGATCACTCTGCCTCACGGTACCCTAGGAATATTTTAAACGTATAATCTCATAAACCTATAACTATTTTTTTTAAAAATGCAAAAAAAAAATGAATACAATATAAAATACTATATTTCTATAACATAATTGAAAAAAAAATGTATTTACCTCAAAGTGACAATGAGTCTTTCTTCAGGTCCAATGCAGCGCCTCATGTTCGTATCCTGAAAGGTTAGGTACGGACGAAGAGATGCAAGCAGGCGATCAAAAGATTCCACAGACATACGACAAAACTGGTGAAATTTCATAGGGTCCTGCCGCAGGTCTGCATATAACGAATGGAAGTGTCCCTTCTGGAGCCTTTGTGAGACAATAGGATGCACCCATTGCCTCCCTCTCCTCCTTGGTTCTTCTTCCAGCATTTGCAAATTACTTCCAAAGCGCTGAGAAAGTAGCCAGCGTAGAAGCAGTTCACGTTCAAAGTAATTTGCCATGGTTGTCGCACAGAAAACAGTGAGAATCCAATGCCAGCAAGGCACAAGCTACACACAGCTCTATCCGACTAGAAAAGCACATAAAATGGCACCTGAATTTATGAGCATGTGACTTTTCTACAGCAGTTTCCTAGACAACTATGAATATATTATAATATTTTATTCTCTCCTCCTTTTTTATACTCATCCGTTTTTTGCGGACCGTTTTTGGCGGATGACATACGGAAGCCACTCTTCCGTTTTTTTGCGGACATGCGGATCCATTATTTGCAGATCCGCAAAACGGAGCGGATTACAAACGGTCGTGTGAATGTACACTAAGGGTCAGCGGGCGTCACTTTCTGTGTTTTATGGGTTGGATTATGTGACCTCGCCAACCAATCCTAGCCCTCCTGCACATATATAAGTTGCTCATCCCCCTTCCCAGATGCCTCAGTGTCAAGGTTCTTGTGTCCTGCTCAGGTTCCTGATTTCCGCTTGTGTTCCTGACTCGTGCTTGTGCTCCTGGACTCTGCTACCTGTTTTATCTCTGCCTGCTTGCCTTGACTCTCCTGTTGCCGACTCGGATTGCGTGACCTGTACCTGTGCTCCCTGCCCTGACCTATTGCCTGTCTGACTTCGCCTCTGCCTCATCCTTTGGTCCTGCACTGTTGCTCCTGGTTACGACTCGGCCTGCTGACAACACCTGTACCTTTGGTATCTTGCTCAGGTACCTCCTGATCCGCCTGGACCAGCTGCCTCGTGTGCCTATCCTCCTCAAGAGTTAGCGACCTGGTGTTCCCCTCAGGAAAGTCTATCCCCACCATCAGGGGTACTGTGAATATCGAGGGGTTCACTTAGACAACGCCCTTAGAGGAGGTAGGACACATGGCACAGTGGGTTCACACTCGCTGGTTCGAGACTTTATTTATTGCAACCAATTGGCCCGGTTCCTAACTCCACCATCTGCTGACCACCTCTCCCACTCTCCTGCCTTGCACCCAGGTAAACACTCAACAGCAAGGGCACCCTAACAATAACCTGTCAAGAGCGACTACTCCACGGAGTGCCCAGGGGAAATAATGGGTGCATCCTCCAGTCACTGCAGGGTTTTAGACATCACCAGCATGGAGATTTGTACCGTGATCCGTGAGTACCACTACCACCTTCTTAGCAACTACCATACCCATCCTCCACAAACTCCCTGGTGGGTCGCTGCACAATTACTTGGCTGTGTCTCCACTCAGAAGTCAAAGTTGCTCACTGCTGAAACTCAATTTACAACAACCTACCAATTTAGAGAGGAGGCTAATCCCAGAGGGCTGAACCCGCCCCTGCCTAGTAACCACAAAGCAGCAGGAGTTAACCCTCAATGTGCTTGCCAAAAATTTGCATAACATTGCAAAAAGTTCACACTCTAAAGTACATTACAAATATCAGACAGTTATGGGGGTCAGTAGGATAACTCTCATCTTTCGCAGTGGCCTCCGGGTCACTGCAGTAATACCAAATTTATATCGTTTTTTGTAAAAACTTTTTTTAACCCCTTTGAGCCACAGCCAGTTTTGGCCATTATGCTATGGCAATTTACTTTTTCTTTTTTTCTTTTTTCATCCCCACTTTCTGAGAGCCATGTTTTTCCATCGACCTAGCTAAAGGAGTGCTTGGTTTTGGCAGGATTTTGGGTTACAAATAAGTTATTGATTAAAGGTAGTCTGTCACCAGATTGTGACCTTATAGACCGCTTACATAGCGCTCTAGCATAGCAGTCTATGATTCTAATGGTACCTTTGATGTTTTCTTGTGAAGTTCCCCCAAGGCAAAAACTGACTTTTATTCATATGTAAATTAGGGCTCGCAAGTGCCCAGGGCGGCGTTCACCTCGTTGGTGCCCAGGCTATTCTGCCTCTTTTCGTCATATCCCCACCCCAGCCTCTTCCTCTGCCCGCCCCGCTCTTCCTTTGCGTCCTCCTTCTCTGCAGCGAGATCCCGCGCCTGCACTATCCATTGCTTGGCCGGGGCATGCGCACTGCGATGCCCATTGTGGGTGTCTCTGGTCCGCCTCCTCGCCGCTGGCCGGTGCATGCGCAGTAGCTACTGCGATGCCGTGCCCACAATGGGCATCGCAGTGCCTGGGCACCAACGAGGTGAACGCCGCCCTGGGCACTTACGAGCCCTAATTTACATATGAATAAAAGTCAGTTTTTGCCTTGGGGGAACTTCACAAGAAAACATCAAAGGTACCATTAGAATCATAGACTGCTATGCTAGAGCGCTATGGAGGTGCAGCGTACTCAAGTTGTGTGTAATAGAGTTTCTGGGTGTAGTAGTGCAATGACACTAACCTGAGACGGCTGACTCTCTGCATAGGCAGGTGATGGTAAGAAATTGTTCGTGACGCCAGTGCCAATTAAACGGTGGCACGCCGTTTGCGGATAGCAGGAATAAATGAGGAACACCGTGAGGTTAAAGCAGAACTCCAACTTTAGTAGTTTTCATAGAGACAATAATGGAATCGCAGTTCCTTGGCATACAGTCGATTTTGCAATACGGTTGATGCAGGCAATACAGATTGAGCAAGGTGATTACAGAGTGTTACACACAGGACTTGCAGTACAGGAGCTTGCACTCTATCTCTGACTGATCCTGGAATATAGCAAATCTTCTCCAAGGCCCAATAACCTAGCTCTGGCTTTATATCCTTGGTTTTAGCTTTCTAGAGTACCTCCTCTGTTCTCTTGAGTACCTCTTGCTCCCTTTGATCTTTGCCTCTGTCTCGCTCTCAGCTTCCTCAGGCTCTTTAACTTCAGTATTCCTGTTTCTGCATAAGGGAATTCAGGAGGGGGACCTTCTCCTGAAGGCAGGCTTCAGGCCTGGACTGGTTTCTGACATTGTCTAATCTCCAACTGTAGACTACAGACACTAGACTCCGTCTCCTCTTCACTTCCCTGACTGGGCCTTATATAAACTAGGGCTCCCTAGCTCCCTCTAGCGACTAGAAGCTGGAATGACACCACTAGCAGGCCTGTACATGCAAGTTTCATAGTAACAGGGAAATACATAACATTACATTACATGACAAATTATGAAAAATGACATATACCAACTTCCCCATAATTAAGGAGGGACGACAGCACACCAAGTGACACTTTTGTAGTGACGGGCATTACAGTCCCCGTACACTACATACCCCACTGCTTTAAGCTGAGTACGCCCTCGTACTCCATCAGGGCTCGCCCAATCGGAATCTCTACCTGAAACAGAAAATAGAGACATGCAGGCATACATACATGTAATTCATCTGCATTTACATTCATATCAGGTCCAATTGGCAAAGGTGAAAGTTGGTGACAAGGGGCGTCGTTCTCTTCTCTCAGGATAGTGAATGGAACTGGGGCGCTGACCTGGCACAGCGTAACATTATAACCAGGATAGTCCATGACAATGAATAAGTCCATAATAGAACAGCAAAATAGATAAAACTGTATAAAAGTTCTTGGAGGCTCAAAGAACAAACATGAGTCCGTACCCAGGTTACTTTCCTATAAATCACAGAGGCTCTCGTGCGGTGGAGTCCATCTCTGGGCACATTTCTTTTAAAAGAGCAAAAATCTCAGAGGCTCAGGTTCTTTTGAGTCTGTCTCCGGGCACGGTTCCTTAGTATGAAGTTGCACAATAAAAGGACAGCAAAGGCAAGTGCTGTAATACCCCTGATCAACCTGAAAAGGGGGTTAAGGGTAAAAGGTGCAACTAAGGAACAGGCACAACTTGGCGTTGGCAGGAGGTCCTGGAAACAAACGTGGCCTTGTTGACTTTGTGATTTCAGTGGTCAACACCTACCACTGAGCCGTGGAGGAACTGGCAGCCGCAACAAAGGACCAGGAAAACGTAGGACTCCTGTCCTGAAAGGGTTAACACCATACTTCTTCGGTGAAATAAATCAAAGGCCTAGCAGGCTGATTCACAGTGGCATATCATAACCACTTGGCTCTGCTGGCAAGTACGGCCTGTAGTAGTCCTCTACAGGAGGATGGGCCCACATAATGGTGTTAGGGGGCAGCTGCAGAGTAAAGAGGCCCCTAATAGGTATTGGCCCCATGGGCCTAGGGGTAAACCCTTGGGTGGACCGTCCCGGTCCCGGCATGATAATGGTGGGATGGATTGAAGTGGATACCGCCGTCTCAAGCGGTCCGGTGGGCTCTGTGCAGCAATTCACAGCAACAGGGGGTCTTCTTTGGGGCACTGGCGGAGCGGTGACAGCAGAAGGTAGTCTACGGGTGGTGACAGGCACCCTTACCTCGTCCTTCTTTGGCGGCGTCTGGATCCTGGCGGTCGCGATCTTGAGCAGCTCCCGCAACTTCTCCTCCAGCCGGATAATCTGCTCACCGATGCTCTCTGTGTCGGAGTCGCGGTCATCTGCTGGCGCCGCCGACGCAGGTACAGTCACCGATGGCGCGGACTCGGCCTCTGTAGGTTCTGGTGATGCATCGGGTCTCCGACCCCTCCGGATGTTCTTAAAGGTATTTTGAAGTCCTTTTAAATTCTCCATCTCCTGCATGGTCTTCTCCCGACGAGGCAGCTCGGGGGAAGGATAGGGGCTCACCCATTTCTCCAACACGGTTGGCTGCCAGAAGACGTTAGGCCCAATGAAGGAGCTCCGCTCCTGGAAGGCGTGATGGGCCGGCTCTGGAGAGCGTTCCGGTTCTCGCTCGCAGCCAGAGTAGTCTTCTTCTTCTGCCTCCCAGTCCTCAGGTGCTCGCTTGGGACGGGTCACGGCAGTTGCATAAGGGCCTCTCAGGCTCTCGGCAGGGGTGAACTCCACTTCCTCTCCCTCGCGGAGGCTGTGTTGATAGGAAGGGAGGTAGTCTCTCTTGACAGACCTTCTATTCACATATAGGTCTCTGCCAGTCAGATAGTCTTGGATGAACCCGTAGCCACGGGTTTTGTCAAAGGACACCACCACTCCCTTTCTCCTTTCCAGGCGGGGTTGGGTGTTGGTGTGTCTTTCATGGATAGTCTTAGTCAACTCTTCGTAGTAGATCTTGGTCTTGGTATTCCGCTTTATAGCGGCCTCCCGGATCTCCGCCATTAGTGAGGACCATTTGAAAGAGGGTTGAAAAAAGTCTCTCCACGAGCCATAGTAGGGCTCTGGTTCTTTCTCCCTTGGGCGGCAGGCGGGTTTCTCCGGTCCCGGAGAGTAGGCCGGTGGAGCCTCCTCTGGATCTACACCAATATCAGACATCTTTGCAATCTCAGGTGCGGACGTTGCAGCAGCGCTCTGTTCACTTTCCAACATGCTCGATCCTTCTCTGGAGAGCGATAGGGTCGCGTCAATTAAATCAGCCAGCTCCTCCCCTCGCACTGGGAGGCCGCCCCCCAGGTATTCCAGTATATGGAAGGCGGTGTCCATGCTGGCAGACATGCAAATGTCCAGATAAGCAGTGGCGCCTGACCTTGAACTCCTTCCCGCTATTTCCTCAGAAAGGCGCCAATTTTTCCCGCCTTTTCGGGACGAAGATGACGCAGCAGTAAATTCAGCAAGCTCAGCGGCCATCTTTTAGCATGAAACGCTGTCTATTCACTGACAGCAAGCAAGATTGTAAAAAGCAGGGCCGGTACAAGGCAGGGGCCGAAGGAGCGGGTGCCCTGGGCGCTACCATTTGCGGACAGGAGGGGGGCGCAGGTGAAGTGCCAGCAGCAGTGGCGTCGCCAGGGGGGGGCCAGAGGGGGCCACGGCGGCGGCCCCCCCTACATCATGCTGTGCCCCCCCATGTGCCCCCCCAACTAAAATGACCCCCCCCCCCAAGTGAGCAGCCGCCGCCGGGCACAGGGAGATGAGCGCTTCCATTGCGCTCATCTCCATTGTAAACTGTCTGTGCCAGCGGAGGTGCAGGGGAGGGAGAGGCGTGTCCCTTCCCTTTCCTCTGATAGGCTGCAGGCAGGCACCGAAGTGGAGGAGAGGCCCCGCCCCCTAATTACTCCTGTTTACCTTTCTAAAGCTAAAGGACCTTTGATGATGTCATCACAGGTCCTGTAAGGGAACTGCACAGTGTAAAGTGTAGTTCCCAGGTTAGAACAGTGCATCTGCCAGGACCTGTGATGACATCATCTTCAACATCACAGGTCCTGCAGAATCTAGCAAAGGAACTGCACCAAAAATGGTGTAGTTCCTAGGTTTCAAAGGTACATCTGCCAGGACCTGTGATGACATCATCACAGGTCCTTCAACCCCTAACAGCAAGTATTAAAAGTTCACAAGCAGCTCTGTATTGATCCATACAGACTGGAATGGAGAGGTAAGAGGAGGTCCTCCACTTTTCATCATTTACCCCCCCCCCCCCCTCCATGCCCTGTTTTTACTCATTGCTCACTCATGTATACTACTTCAGACAGTTACCACTACCTCATGTACCTCACAGTGACTATAATGCATAACTGACCACATATTTCTATAAACACTGCATCTACAGTATTATACCTTCTATGTGTCACATCAATACACTGCTCTGTATATATATATATATATATATATATATACACACACATACATGCACACACACTGCATATATTACACAGTATTATACATGCAATATGTACAGATATATAGTATATACTGCAGTGCACTGATATGTGAGGTATGAGGTATAATAGATGCTGTGTGTACAGATATCAGTACACTTCTGTATATACTATATATGTGAGGTACGAGGTATAATAGATGCAGTGTGTACAGATATATAGTATATACAGCAGTGTACTGATATGTGAGGTACGAGGTGTCAATACACTGCTGTATTTACTATATACCTGTACACACTGCATCTATTATACCTCGTACCTCACATATTACACTACTGTATATACTGTATACACTGCATATATTATACCCCGTACCTCACATATCAGTACACTGCTGTATATACTATATACCTGTACACACTGCATCTATTATACCCTGTACCTCACATATCAGAACACTAGGGAATATACTATATACCTGTACACACTGCATCTATTATACCGCGTACCTCACATAACTGTACACTGCTGTATATAATATACATCTGCATCTATTATACCTCTTTTGTGTGCCAGGGCTGTTTTGTAATCCCATTCCGGCCCTGATGGCATAAATTATAAAACGCAGCAGCAAGAATAGTTCATGGAACAAAGGGAGGGGCTATAAAAGGGGAATGGGGGCCCAATTTAGATTCCTGCTATGGGGCCCAGTGATTTTTATGTACGCCCCTGGCTGCAGGCACTAGGCCGGCAGCCTATCAGAGGCCGGCGCAATGACGTCATCGTGCCGCCTGAGCCTTACATTACAGCGTGGGACACAGGAAGAGGCTGCATCGCATCGCTGACACTTAGGTAAGTATAAGTGTTTTTTTTTTGTTTTTTTTTACAATAGTGTTACTGGCACATTGGGGGGGCTTATTACAAAACTGGCACATGATGATGGGGGGGACTTTATACTGGCACATGATGATGGGGGGGAACTTTATAGTGTCTGTGACTTTCAAAGTCCCACAGTCCTTTGTTCTATTGCTTTAAGTATATTCTTGTTTTGAAACAACATTGATTCTTTCTTAAAAACGGGGGGGTGGCGCAGTTTGCCATCTTCGCCCTGGGCACCAAATGGCCTTGTCCCAGCCCTGGTAAAAAGTCCACAAAACTACACTCCAATGCGGCGATTTTCTTCCTCTTGGTAGCGCAATACTGCACAGCGCTTTTTGGAGGTTTTTGACACACTTTGGGTATGTTTTTCAGTCCACAAAGTCCACTTTAAATAAACAGGTAATTTGTCACTTTGGTCACAGGGCAACTGTATAAGGCACAAAGTTCACGCTTCTTGCACTATAAATCGTGCGAATCCTGTTCGTGACGCCAAAAGAGACGTGCAGCGTACTCAAGTTGTGTGTAATAGAGTTTCTGGGTGTAGTAGTGCAATGACACTAACCTGAGACGGCTGACTCTCTGCATAGGCAGGTGATGGTAAGAAATTGTTCGTGACGCCAGTGCCAATTAAACGGTGGCACGCCGTTTGCGGATAGCAGGAATAAATGAGGAACACCGTGAGGTTAAAGCAGAACTCCAACTTTAGTAGTTTTCATAGAGACAATAATGGAATCGCAGTTCCTTGGCATACAGTCGATTTTGCAATACGGTTGATGCAGGCAATACAGATTGAGCAAGGTGATTACAGAGTGTTACACACAGGACTTGCAGTACAGGAGCTTGCACTCTATCTCTGACTGATCCTGGAATATAGCAAATCTTCTCCAAGGCCCAATAACCTAGCTCTGGCTTTATATCCTTGGTTTTAGCTTTCTAGAGTACCTCCTCTGTTCTCTTGAGTACCTCTTGCTCCCTTTGATCTTTGCCTCTGTCTCGCTCTCAGCTTCCTCAGGCTCTTTAACTTCAGTATTCCTGTTTCTGCATAAGGGAATTCAGGAGGGGGACCTTCTCCTGAAGGCAGGCTTCAGGCCTGGACTGGTTTCTGACATTGTCTAATCTCCAACTGTAGACTACAGACACTAGACTCCGTCTCCTCTTCACTTCCCTGACTAGGTCTTATATAAACTAGGGCTCCCTAGCTCCCTCTAGCGACTAGAAGCTGGAATGACACCCCTAGCAGGCCTGTACATGCAAGTTTCATAGTAACAGGGAAATACATAACATTACATTACATGACAAATTATGAAAAATGACATATACCAACTTCCCCATAATTAAGGAGGGACGACAGCACACCAAGTGACACTTTTGTAGTGACGGGCATTACAGTCCCCGTACACTACATAAGCGGTCTATAAGGTCACAATCTGGTGACAGACTCCCTTTAACTGAAATTAATTGTTTCGTTGAAAGAAAAGCAAAAATCTGCAATTTTGCCATAGTTTTTTTTTGTGCTATAAATTTTTATAAATTTGTAACCTTTATTCTTTATTCTGTGGGTCAATATATGGCAATATCAAATATGTATGGTTTTTTCGAAGTTTTACTACTTTTACATACCTCCAAATATTTGAAAAGCCCAAGGAGGGACAATATTGGCAGCCATAGCAAATTTATTTTACACTAAGCTCTGCCTCTAACACCACAATGCCTATATATGCCCAGTCCCTCAAGTCCCCTTTGTGCCCCACACAGTAGTTATTCCCCCCCCTAAGTGCCTCCTTCACAATATAATGCTCCCTTCACAGAAGTTATGCCCCCTTAGTGTTCCCTTCACAGTAGTCATGCCCCTTTAGTGCTGCCACACAGTAGAATGATCCTTTAGTGCCCTTACACAGTAGTTATGCCCCCTTGGTGCCCCTACACTGTAATTATGCCCCTTTAGTGCCCCGACACAGTAGTTATGCCCCCTTGGTGTCCCCATCCAATAGTTATGCCCTTTTGGTGGCTACTCACAGTAGTTATGTCCCCTTAGTGCCCCTATACAGTAGTTATGCCTCATCGGTGTCCTCACACAGTACTCATGTCTCTTTAGTGCTCCCACACAGTAGAACGCTCCTTTAGTGCTCCCCTCACAATAGAATGCCCCCTTTGTGCCCCCACACAGTAGTTATGCCCCCTTGGTGTCCCCACACAGTAGTTTTGGCCCATTAGTGCCCCCACGCAGTAGTTATGCCCCCTTGGTGTCCCCATCCAATAGTTATGCCCTTTTGGTGGCTACTCACAGTAGTTATGTCCCCTTAGTGCCCCTATACAGTAGTTATGCCTCATCGGTGTCCTCACACAGTACTCATGTCTCTTTAGTGCTCCCACACAGTAGAACGCTCCTTTAGTGCTCCCCTCACAATAGAATGCCCCCTTTGTGCCCCCACACAGTAGTTATGCCCCCTTGGTGTCCCCACACAGTAGTTTTGGCCCATTAGTGCCCCCACGCAGTAGTTATGCCCCCTTGGTGTCCCCACACAGTAGTCATGCCCTTTTAGTGCCTCACACAGTAGTTACATCCCCTTAGTGCCCCTACACAGTAGTGATACCCCCTTAGTGTACACACACAGTAGTCATGCCCTTTTAGTGCCCGCCCCCACACAGTAGTTATGCAGCCAGGTAAACAAAGCCTGGCTTGGAGAACCAGAGCAGTGCCACTGGATCTATTCAGTAAGTTAGGTTTCTTTTAATATCTTATTGCTTTAGCTGCTATTACTCCATTTTAACTACAACCCGAACAACACCTTTATGTGGTTTGTCTCAAAGATAATCTTTGTCTGTCCATTAAGGCCTCTTTCACACTTGCGTTGTCCGGATCCGGCGTGTACTCCACTTGCCGGAATTACATGCCGGATCCGGAAAAACGCAAGCCGTCTTCAAAATGCTTTCAGTGTTACTATGGCAGCCAGGACGCTATTAAAGTCCTGGTTGCCATAGTAGGACCGGGGAGTGGGGGAGCGGTATACTCAGGGCCGGCGCCACCACCCGGCAAACCCGGGCAAGTTCCGGGGCCCCCTGCTCCTGGGGGGGCCCACTGTGCCCGCTCACTCCTGCAGCTGTGTCCTGCCTGTTCCGAATTCTAGGGCAGCTTACCCCAGCAATGCAGACAATTTTCGCCATGTGCACTGCTGGGGTAAGCGGCCCTAGAACTCAGAACAGGGGAGATGGAGTTTCGGTAGATGATCGATCCTATGCTAGAATGTAGTTGTTAGAAGGAGGTCTGTGACATCACTGGTCACATGCTCCTTCATGGTCACATGACAAACCCTGACGGCAGCAGCAGCTTGTGGAAGGAGGAGGGGCTGTGCCTGCCTGCAAGATGCAGAGTGAGGTAGGATGTGCTGCTGGAGAACCAGAACTTGTGAGGGGAAGCATATGGAGCTCATATATGAGGGGGCAGGTGGAGCTGAGATATGAGGGGGGCAGGTGGAGCTGAGATATGAGGGGGCAGGTGGAGCTGAGATATGAGGGGGGCAGGTGGAGCTGAGATATGAGGGGGGCAGGTGGAGCTGAGATATGAGGGGGGCAGGTGGAGCTGAGATATGAGGGGGTCAGGTGGAGCTGAGATATGAGGGGGGCAGGTGGAGCTGAGATATGAGGAGGGCAGGTGGAGCTGAGATATGAGGGGGGCAGGTGGAGCTGAGCTATGAGGGGGGCAGGTGGAGCTGAGCTATGAGGGGGCAGGTGGAGCTGAGCTATGAGGGGGGCAGGTGGAGCTGAGATATGAGGGGGCTGGTGGAGCTTAGATATGAGGGGGGCAAGTGGAGCTGAGCTATGAGGGGGGCAGGTGGAGCTGAGATATGAGGGGGACAGGTGGAGCTGAGATATGAGGGGGCAGGTGGAGCTGAGATATGAGGGGGCAGTGGGGTTCAAGTGGAATCTGGTGCAATTAAGGGGGTTTATCATACAGATCTGGGTGTATTCTGAGGGCCATGATGTGTGTGTCTGTCAGTCCCTGTGTGTGTGCCCCTTTCTGTGTTTATGGCCTCATGCACACCGGCCGTGGGCATCACGGATGCGGACCTATTCACTTGAATGGGTCGCAATCGCTCAATGGGAAGCACTACGGAGTGCTTCTGTGGTGCTTCCGTCCGTGCCTCCGCACCGCAAAAAAATAGAACATGTTCTATTTTTTAGTGCGGTGCGGCCGGATCATTGACCCATTCAGGTTGAATGGGTCTCAATCTGTCCTGGCCACCGCACAGACGTTGCCAGTGCATTGGGGACCACAAATTGTGGTCCCCAATGCACGGAACGGACGCATAACGGCAGTGTGCATGAGGTCTGAGGCATTGCTTAGACTCCATCCCACAGTCTAGCCAGTGCCTAATGGGTTACGGTTTAGACCACCTTGTGGTGCATGTTGATAATTCCCTTTTAAACCTCAGTCCATGTCCCCTCAGTACTGGGAATCAGTGGGGGTTATATTAGAAGGTAACAAAGTAAGGTGGAATTCCCTTTTAGATAGAAGTTGGTTAATTGCACAGGTGTCTGTCCCTATCCGTGTGTGTGTCTGTCCGTGTGTGTGTGTGTGTGCGTGTGTCTGTCCGTGTGTGTGTGCGTGTGTCTGTCCCTGTGTGTGTGTCACCATCACCATGTCCACAGTGTTCCCTTTGTCTTGACACAGCTGCATCAGGACATTCTGTGCCGGGCAAGATGAAGATGGAAGAGGAGGCAGCGCCACCAGCATGGAGTCCGTGGTAGAGGCACACTAAGGAAGCAGGTAACGCTACTACATGATCTACACTAGTGTTATCTGTGGTTTACATAGGACTACAGGTAACACTATCACATTATCAGCACTAGTGTTATCTGTAGTTTTTCATAGGACTGCAGGTAACACTACTACATTTTCTGTACTCAGATAGCCATGACTGTGTTATCTATGCTGTTACATAGGACTGCAGGTGATATCTACTGTATTATCTGTACTCAGAGAATTACCACTGTGTAAGGGGGCCCACTGAGACTTTATCGCCCAAGGGCCCACATAACCCTGGAGCCGGCCCTGGGTATACTTACAGTCCGTGCGGCTCCCGGGGCGCTCCAGAATGACGTCAGAGCGCCCCATGCACATGGATGACGTGCCATGCGATCACGTGATCCATGCGCTTGTGGCGCCCTGACGTCACTCTGGAGCGCCCCGGGAGCCGCACGGACGGTAAGTATACTGCTCCCCCGCTCCCCGCTACACTTTACCATGGCTGCCAGGACTTTAGCGTCCCGGCAGCCATGGTAACCATTCAGAAAAAGCTAAACGTCGGGTCCGGCAATGCGCCGAAACAACGTTTAGCTTAAGGCCGGATCCGGATCAATGCCTTTCAATGGGCATTAATTCCGGATCCGGCCTTGCGGCAAGTCTTCAGGATTTTTGGCCGGAGCAAAAAGCGCAGCATGCTGCGGTATTTTCTCCGGCCAAAAAACGTTCCGTTCCGGAACTGAAGACATCCTGATGCATCCTGAACGGATTTCACTCCATTCAGAATGCATTAGGATAAAACTGATCAGGATTCTTCCGGCATAGAGCCCCGACGACGGAACTCTATGCCGGAAGAAAAGAATGCAGGTGTGAAAGAGCCCTTAGCCTATTAGGGCAAATGGACATTATATCGAGGGGGGAAGGGGTTACACGGTTGGATTTTTATATACACTGCCCGTCCAAAAAAAAAGGTCGCCACCAAAAATATTTCGTTGGACCGCCTTTAGCTTTGATTACGGCACGCATTCGCTGTGGCATTGTTTCGATAAGCTTCTGCAATGTCACAAGATTTATTTCCATCCAGTGTTGCATTCATTTTTCACCAAGATCTTGTATTGATGATGGTAGAATCTGACCGCTGCGCAAAGCCTTCTCCAGCACATCCCAAAGATTCTCAATGGGGTTAAGGTCTGGACTCTGTGGTGGCCAATCCATGTGTGAAAATGATGTCTCATGCTCCCTGAACAACTCTTTCAGAATTTGAGCCCAATGAATCCTGGCATTTTCATCTTGGAATATGCCGATGACATCAGGGAAGAAAAAATCCATAACCTGGTCATTCAGTATGTTCAGATCCTCATTCTTGGAGCACATACTGCTGCTGAACCTAGACCTGACCAACTGCAGCAACCCCAGATCATAGCACTGCCCCCACAGGCTTGTACAGTAGGCACTAGGCATGATGGGGGCATCACTTCATCTCTTCTTACCCTGATGCGCCCATCACTCTGGAACAGGGTAAATCTGGACTCAATCGACCACATGACCTTCTTCCATTGCTCCAGAGTCCAAACTTTATTCTCCCTAGCAAATTGAAGCCTTTTTTTCTGGTTTGCCTCACTGATTAGTGGTTTTCTTACGGCTACACAGCTGTTCAGTCCCAATCCCTTGACTTCCCTTCACATTGTGTGCGTGGAAATGCTCTTACTTTCACTATTGAACATAGCCCTGAGTTCTACTGTTGTTTTTCTTCAATTTGATTTCACCAGTTTTTAATAATGCATTGGACAGTTCTTAACCCAATTTTAGTAGTTTCTGCAATCTCCTTAGATGTTTTCTCTGCTTGATGCATGACAATGATTTGACCCTTCTCAAACAGACTAACTTCTTTTCCACGATCACGAGATGTGTCTTTTGACATGGTTGTTTAAGAAATAATAAGCAACTCATTGCACCAGTTGGGGTTAAATAACTTATTGCCGGCTGAAAGATAATCGCCCATGCAGTATTTATCAATAGGAGGCTCATAACTATTTGCTTAGTTTAATCCAGGTGGCGACAGTTTTTTTTGGACAGGCAGTGTATCATGTATGATTACTTTAAGCTTCCCCCAGGAATAGCAGCTGATTATCAGGGGTTCCAGGAGTCAGACTTGCGACTGAGATGTGTTCATGTGACCCTCTATTAAATGATTATTATGTTTTACTTCTATCTGTCTGCTGCAATCTTACAGTTAATCTTCTACATGGAAGCCTACAGCATGCAGCACCTGTCCTCCATGTCCCACTGGGGAAGCCTTGCATCTCTAAATTCAGTCAGGTTTCCTCTTCAAACTAGTAACTATTGCATTATACCTGTAAAATACTTAAAATGGGCTAAAAAGGATTACATTGATGAAACTTCTACAGTTCTGTGCCAGAAATGCTGTTTTATTGTCAAGTTATCGTATATAGCGCAAGCACTGTTTTATAGCATTGATATACGTTTTGTTTTACTGATGATTCCCATCTGTGTTTAACTGATCCAGTAGAAGAACAGCCTGCCGGGGTTCGTCAGATCCAGTATAGCCAGACACGGCCGTGCACTGCAGACCCTATTGACTATAATGGGATCCAATGGGGTTTGGTCGCGTAAATCTACCCACGACTTTTTGTCCGGCCAAAGCCAGTACTTATGCAGAGACAGCCTGCCAGATCATTTAGACGCAGATGTGAATCAGCCCTTACAAATTAGGGCTGTATATTATTTTTATGGCTGCCAGATTCATGAAATCAGAAAACCTGAGAATGTAGAGTCATCATCGCTATCAGTATAAAGACCATTGTTTGTTCCTACAACCTGCAGCCAAACCTCCTCTTTCTGTTTCAGCGCTAGAATTGAGGCTCCAGAGGCTTGGTTAGTTTGGGACCCATACATATGATACATGTACTGCACAATCTTACCCTTATGTTGTAGGGTAATATGTACATTTTTACTATAGACAGTAATTTGGTATGTGAGAAAATAAAGACCGTCTATTGGGGCGATGAACTTTCCACTTCCTGTGTTATAAATACTTTGCTCATTGTAAAACACTTTTCCAAATTTAATTGGGCCATCCGTAGACGGATAAGAAGATGTCAGTCCAACGTGAAAAGCATAGGTTTTCCTTGTCCCTGGTCTTCCTGGGATGCCTGGTTGACCTGGAATACCAGAAATTCCACTAGGCCCAGGAGATCCTGGAGGACCTAGTTTACCAGGAGGACTTTGTGGACCTTTTTCACCCGGTGTACCTAGAAAAAAAGCAGTGGCAGACACAGTGAAAAAATAATAAGTATTCTGGAATTTCAAGGAATTCCAAGTTGTTTAGTTTTGATAGATATTGCCATAAATTCTGTTTCTCAGATTTCAATAGCTTTATTAGAAGCTACTATTCAAATCTTTTGTGGCTTCTCAGAGAAACATACCTTGGTAACCTTTTGTTCCTGGTTCCCCATTTTTACCATCTCTTCCAGGAGGTCCATGTTGACCATTCAGGCCTGGTGTTCCGGGGATACCTGGGACTCCTGTATTACATTCATTATGTTTGGTGGCCACTTCACAATTCCCTAAAAAACTGTGTATGACCAGAAGAATAGCAACCAGGAAAGTAACCCGTCTCATCTGAAAAAAGAGATTATAAATTTTAGAATTGAGTAGGACCATGGGATTTAAATACACTTTTGTTAACTGCTATACAGAAAATGTACAACGTACAGTGGCATGCAAATGTTTGGGCACCCCTGGTCAAAATTACTGTTACTGTGAACAGTTAAGCAAATTGAAGATGAAATGATCTCGAAAAGGCATAAAGTTAAAGGTGACACATTCTCTTTGTATTTTAAGCAAAAACATTTTTTAATATTTTTATCTTTTACATTTAAAAACAAAAAAGGAAAAGGGCCCAAAGCAAAAGTTTGGGAACCCTGCATGGCTAGTACCTAGTAGCACCCTCTTTGCCAAGTCTTACAGCTTGTGAATGCTTTTTGTAGCCAACAAAGGACGGAAGGTATGTAGAAGAGAATAAAGGGCTAGCCGACTGCCTTAATGAATACTTCTGTTCAGTTTTTACAAAAGAAAAAGGAGAAGGACCTCCACTAGAAAGAATGACTAATAAATCATTTGATGCATGTATCTTTACAGAGGAAGATGTTCTAAGTTTGCTGTCTAAGGTGAAGACAAATAAGTCACAGGGGCCTGATGAGATACACCCAAAATTATTAAAAGAGCTTAGTGGTGAGCTGGCAAAACCGCTAACAGATTTATTTAACCAATCATTAGTAACAGGAGTCGTCCCGGAAGATTGGAAATTGGCAAATGTCGTGCCCATTCACAAGAAAGGTAGTAGGGAGGAATCGAGCAACTATAGACCAGTGAGTCTGACATCAATAGTAGGCAAATTAATGGAAACCCTATTAAAGGATAGGATTGTGGAACATCTAAAATCCCATGGATTGCAAGATGAAAAACAACATGGGTTTACTTCAGGGAGATCATGTCAAACAAATCTTATAGATTTTTTTGACTGGGTGACTAAAATAATAGACGGTGGAGGTGCAGTAGACATCGCATATCTAGATTTTAGTAAGGCTTTTGACACTGTCCCACATAGAAGACTTATCAATAAACTGCAGTCATTGAGCATGGACTCCCATATTGTTGAGTGGATTAGGCAGTGGCTGAGTGACAGACAACAGAGGGTTGTAGTCAATGGAGAACATTCAAAACAAGGTCATGTTACCAGTGGGGTTCCACAGGGATCTGTACTGGGACCAATTTTGTTTAATATCTTCATAAGTGATATTGCAAAAGGCCTCGATGGGAAGGTGTGTCTTTTTGCTGATGACACAAAGATATGTAACAGGGTTGATGTTCCTGGAGGGAAACGCCAAATGGAAAAGGATTTAGGAAAACTAGAAGAATGGTCAGAACTCTGGCAACTGAAATTTAATGTGGATAAGTGCAAGATAATGCACCTGGGGCGTAAAAACCCAAGGGCAGAATATAGAATATTTGACACAGTCCTGACCTCAGTATCTGAGGAAAGGGATTTAGGAGTAATTATTTCAGAAGACTTAAAGGTGGGAAGACAATGTAATAGGGCAGCACGAAATGCCAGCAGAATGCTTGGATGTATAGGGAGAGGTATAAGCAGTAGAAAGAGTGAAGTGCTTATGCCGCTGTACAGAACACTGGTGAGACCTCACTTGGAGTATTGTGCGCAGTACTGGAGGCCATATCTCCAGAAGGATATAGATACTCTAGAGAGAGTTCAGAGAAGAGCTACTAAACTAGTACATGGATTGCAGGATAAAACTTACCAGGAAAGGTTAAAGGACCTTAACATGTATAGCTTGGAAGAAAGAAGAGACAGAGGGGATATGATAGAAACTTTTAAATACATAAAGGGAATCAACTCGGTAAAGGAGGAGAGCATATTTAAAAGAAGAAAAACTACCACAAGAGGACACAGTTTTAAATTAGAGGGGCAAAGGTTTAAAAGTAATATAAGGAAGTATTACTTTACTGAGAGAGTAGTGGATGCATGGAATAGCCTTCCTGCAGAAGTGGTAGCTGCAAATACAGTGAAGGGGTTTAAGCGTGCATGGGATAGGCATATGGCTATCCTTCATATAAGATAGGGCCAGGGGCTATCCATAGTATTCAGATATATTGGGCAGACTAGATGGGCCAAATGGTTCTTATCTGCCGACACATTCTATGTTTCTATGTTTCTAACCAAGAGTCTTTTAATTCTTGTTTGAGGGATTTTCATCCATTCTTCCTTCCAAAAGTCTTCCAGTTCTGTGAGATTCCTGGGCCGTCTTCTATGTACTGCTCTTTTGAGGTTTATCCACAGATTTTCAATGATGTTCACATCAGGAGACTGTGAGGGCCATAGTAAAACATTTAGCTTGCGCCTTTTCAGCTAGTCTATTGAAGATTTTGAGGTGTTTTTAGGATCATCAATATTCATTTGTAGATGCCATCCTATTTTCAACTTCAGCTTTTTTACAGTTGGTGTTATGTTTGCTTCCAAAATTTGCTGTAATTTCATTGAATCCATTCCATTCTTCCCTCTACCCATGTATTGTCCTCCCGTGTCATTGGCTGTTACACAAGCCCAAATCTGGGTTGATCCATCTGCATGCTTAATGGTTCGAGAAGTATTCTTTTCATGAAATTATGTGCCCTTTTTTCTGTTTTACCTCATCAGTCCAAAGGACTTGTTTCCAAAATGTATCAGACTAATTTAGATTCTCTTTTGCAAAATTCTGACACAGAATTTTGTGGTGAGGACGCAGGAGAGGTTTTCTTCTGATGACTCTTCCATAAAGGTCATATTTGTGCAGGTGTCGCTGAACAGTAGAACAATGTACCACAACTCTAGAGTCTGCTAAATCTTCCTGAGGGTCTGTTTCAGTCAAGCAAGGTTCTTATTTGCCTTTCTAATAATCCTATGAGCAGCTGTCACTGATATTTTTCTTAGGCTACTTTCACACTGGCGTTTTGGTTTCCGTTTGTGAGATCCGTTCAGGGCTCTGACAAGCGGTCCAAAACGGATCAGTTTTGCCCTTAATGCATTCTGAATGGATAAGGATCCGCTCAGAATGCATCAGTTTGGCTCCGTTCCGCCTACATTCCGCTTTCGAGGCGGAAAGTGGTTTGGTGTCCGTCTGACGAAACTGAGCCAAATGGATCCATCCTGACACACAATGTAAGTCAGTTGGGACGGATCCGTTTTCACTGACACAATATGGCAGAATAGAAAACGGATCCATCATTGACTTTCAATGGTGTTCAAGACGAATCCGTTTTGGCTATGTTAAAGATAATACAAACGGATTCGTTCTGAACGGATGCCTGCGGTTGTATTGTCTGAACGGATGCGTTTGTGCAGATCCATGACGGATCCGCACCAAACGCGAGTGTAAAAGTAGCCTTAGTCTTCCAGACCTTCTTCTGATCTCCACTGTTCATGTTAACTACCATTTCTTAATTACATTTCAAACTGAGGAAATGATAACCTGAAACCTTAAAAGGCACAAGCTGAGGGTTTTACCATGGCCCTCACAGTCCCCTTATCTGAACATCATTGACAATCTGTGGATAAAGCTCCAAAGAGCAGAAAATACAAAGAGAATGTGTCATCTTTATGCCTTTTGGAGATCATTTCATCTTTAACTTGCTTAACTGTTCACAGTAGCAGTAATTTTAACCAGGGGTGCCCAAACTTTTACATGCCACTGTAGTATGTGATCATAACATTGCATATTACCTAGCGGCAGGGGTGGGAGTCACAATTTTAACAACAGGTTCCCTACTCAACGGCGAACATGTGGCATCACGACACATGTTTACATTTACATACATAACACGGTCCTCCGATCCAGTTGTAATTTTAACAACCTTATGTGGAGAACTAGAAGGAACTGGCTGAATCCCATGCCTGCCTAGCGGGATATGAAAAAAAATTAAAAATATGTTTATCTATGTAAAAATATAAAGAAAAGAAAAAAAGCTATACATAATTGGTACCGCCACCTAGGGGTGGGCGATATAGGCGATATGCGATATAAATTTGTGCCACAATATGGATTTTGTGCATATCGCCTATATCGCCGAACCGCGATATGACCACTGAGCGGTAGTGAATGATCGCGCTCTCGGCGCACACCATGTTCTCCTGAGCCGGCACAGTGGAGAAGGAGAAAGTCCCTCCCTCCCCACTGTGCGCGGCTGCCGCTGGCCACCAATAAGAACAGAGTAGGAGGAGGGGAGGGACTGTGGCCACTGCGCCACCAATGAATGCCTGAATACCGGCCATATCCTAGTCCCTATGAATGCACGTTGCGATCCGCCGCAATTAAGCCCTCAGTTGAGGGGTTAATCGCGCGGATCACAGCGTCCTGTCAGAGGTCGGGTGCCGGGAATGTTCTTCAGTCTCGACTCTCTGCATTGGTGGCAGTGGGCAGTTCTGATCGGAGCCCCAGCAGTGTAATGCTGGGGCTCCGATCGGTTACCATGGCAGCCAGGAGTCACGCTACTGAAGTCCTGGCTGCCATGGTATGTTAGTGAGCAGCATTATACTCACGTGCACCGTGGCCGCCGGTCGCTCCTTCTTCTGTCTGTGCGGCGCATTGCTAATGCTTACAGCATTAGCAATGTGCCACACAGACCTATGAGAAGAAGTAGCTCCCGGCGGCCACGGTGCATGTGAGTATACTGCTGCTCACTAACATACCATGGCAGCCAGGACTTCAGTAGCGTCCTGGCTGTCATGGTAACCGATCGGAGCCCCAGCATTACACTGCTGGGGCTCCGATCAGAACTGCCCACTGCCACCAATGATGGGTAGGAGGAGGGGGACCCTGTGGCCACTGCCACCAACAGGGATGGACTGGGACAATAAAGTGGCCCTGGACTTCAGCCAGACCGGCCCACTTTATTTTTCCCAAACACACTCAAAAAAAAACATGTGAATGGCGCTGTTATGGAGGGGATCTGTGAATGGCACTGTTATGGAGGGGATCTGTGAATGGCACTTTTATGGAGGGGATCTGTGGATGGCACTGTTATGGAGGGGATCTGTGGATGGCACTGTTATGGAGGGGATCTGTGGATGGCACTGTTATGGAGGGGATCTGTGGATGGCACTGTTATGGAGAGGATCTGTGGATGGCACTGTTATGGAGGGGATCTGTGGATGGCACTGTTATGGGGGGATCTGTGGATGGCACTGTTATAGAGGGGGATCTGTGGATGACACATACCGTATATAGCATCTTATGCTATGTGTCATCCACAGATACCCCTCCATAACAGTGCCATTCACAGATACCCTCCATAACAGTGCCATCCACAGATCCCCCCCATAACAGTCATCCACAGATCCCCCCATAATAGTGTCATCCACAGATCCCCCCATAACAGTGTCATCCACAGATCCCCTCCATAACAGTGTCATCCACAGATCCCCCATAACAGTGTCATCCACAGATCCCCCCATAACAGTGTCATCCACAGATCCCCCCCATAACAGTGTCATCCACAGATCCCCCCCCATAATAGTGTCATCCACAGATCCCCCCCATAATAGTGTCATCCACAGAACACTGTTATGGAGGGGGATCTGTGGATGACATTGTCATGGGGTGGATCTGTGGATGACACATATAGCATAAGATGTTATATACGGTATGTATCATCCACAGATTCCCCATAACGGTGCCATCCACAGATCCCCCTCCATAACGGTGCCATCCACAGATCCCCTTCCATAACGGTGCCATCCACAGATCCCCCTCCATAACAGTGTCATCCACAGATCCCCCTCCATAAGTGTCATCCACAGATCCCCCTCCATAACAGTGTCATCCACAGATCCCCCTCCATAATGGTGCCATCCACAGATCCCCCCCATAAGTGTCATCCACAGACCCCCCCCCCCCCATAAGTGTCATCCACATGACAGACCCCCCCCCATAACAGTGCCATCCACGGATCCCCCTCCCTATAACAGTGCCGTCATCCATAGATCCCCCTCCCCGCCACTCACAGTAGTATACATTAATAAATCGGTATCCTGCAGGCTGCAGACAGTAACTTTAATTTTAACACAGCGCTCATCTCTTTACTACCTTACATTCAGCTCCCTCCAGCCTCCAGTAACAAGTGCGGGCGGCAGCGCTCACTCACTGACGTCACGCGCCTGCGCCGCCTAGTGGGAGGAGCAGGCGTGTGACGTCAGTGAGTGAGCGCCGCCCCCACACTGCCTGCTGTTACTGGAGCTGAGTCAGTGTAAGATAGTAAAGAGATGAGCGCTGATTTTAAAGTTAACACACTGACAGCAAAAAAATTAAAATGGCTCGGGACCGGCCGGGCCCCCCCGGGGTCCGGGCCCCTTACTGGGGTATCGGCTTTACCCCCCTGATGGCGGCCCTGGCCGGCCCATAATTCGATCGGCCCACCGGGATTCTCCCGGTACTCCCGATGGCCAGTCCATCGCTGGCCACCAATGATTAATACTGTGGAGGGAGGGGGGTGGGTTTGAGTTACCAGAGGGGGCTGATAAGAGGGAGAGGCTGGGAGGCATATGAGAGGCTGGGGGGCACATGAGAGGCTGGGGGGCTGATCAGAGGCTGGGGAGCGGATCAGGGGCTGGGGGGCACATGAAAGGCTGGGGGGTGGATCAGAGGCTGGGGGGCTGATCATAAAAATGTTATGGGTCTTTTTGTGGGGTGACACACGAGAAAAAAAAAGAGTTTTGAGTTGTGCAAATGTAGTAAAATGTAGATATCTATAAAAGGACAGAAAATGGTGCAAATTACAGCACCAATTCAAGCTTGGCCTGCTCATAGCAGGCATAGATTTCCTAGATGCACCAAAAATATTCTACAAATATTAATACATTTTTGCGCATTTCAAGCTTCAGTACATCTAGCTTTTTTGTGTTCTTCATCTCCATTCACTGCTATGGGGTTTTCTAAGAGAGACGAGCTTGGCTATTTTTGGAAATCCCATATCAGTAAATTCATGGAGAATGGAGGGTGATGCATGCAAAGCTGCTCTTCACTTTGGAGACCCCATTCTGAAGATAGGTGCATTTGCAAAGGTGGGACCCGTACTTTTTTGACATTTATTACATATCCTAGGGCAGTGATGGTGAACCTTTTAGAGACCAAATACCCACTTATTTATCGCAAAGTGCCAACACGGCAATTTAACCTGAATACCAATATAGTATATCTTCCATGTACTTTATCATTTAGCTATAATAGCTTAATAGCCTACATTCAATGTGCTACCTGTGCTGTTCATAGTGCGTCCTGTGCTGATGAGTGGCAGGAAAAGTCTAAAGCATATTGGTACGCCATAGACTTTTTCCAAGGCGTGGGTGCCCACAGAGAGGGCTCTGAGTGCCGCCTCTGGCACCCGTGCCATAGGTTCGCCATCACTGTCCTAGTGCTATGCCATAAATGTTGAGATGGGACAAACCCCTTTAATTTAGTTTTACATAAAGCTGTATATCAAAATGGGATACCATAGGATATATGGTTTAGGCTGAGGATAGGCTGTGAATATAAAAATCCTGGAATACCTCTTTAAAGTGACCTCTTGAAATATATGGTTACTTACGGCTGTAATTAAGTGTAGAAAATTCTGATGCTCAGGAGTAGAAAAGTGAAGCAGTTTGATCCTCAGGGCATCATTTCATCTGGTTTTGTCTGATCTAATCGATCATTGACAGGTTTGTACCTTGAGACCCACATAAGTAACATAGTAACATAGCACATAAGGCTGAAAAAAGACATTTGTCCATCCAGTTCGGCCTGTTATCCTGCAAGTTGATCCAGAGGAAGGCAAAAAAAAACAACCTGTGAGGTAGAAGCCAATTTTGCTCACTTTAGGGGAATAGAAAATTCCTTCCCGACTCCAATCAGGCAATCAGAATAACTCCCTGGATCAACGACCCCTCTCTAGTAGCTATAGCCTGTAATATTATTACACTCCAGAAATACATCCAGGCCCCTCTTGAATTACTTTATTGTACTCACTATCACCACCTCCTCAGGCAGAGAGCTCCATAGTCTCACTGCTCTTACCGTAAAGAATCCTCTTCTATGTTTGCATACAAACCTTCTTTCCTCCAGAGGCAGAGGATGTCCCCTCGTCATAGTCACAGTCCTGGGGATAAATAGATGATGGGATAGATCTCTGTACTGACCCCTGATAAATTTATACATAGTAATTAGATCTCCCCTCAGTCGTCTTTTTTCTAACGTGAATAACCCTCATTTTGATAATCTTTCAGGGTACTGTAGTTGCCCCATTCCAGTTATTACTTTAGTTGCCCTCCTCTGGACCCTCTCCAGCTCTGCTATGTCTGCCTTGTTTACAGGAGCCCAGAACTGTACACAGTACTCCATGTGTGGTCTGACTAGTGATTTGTAAAGTGGTAGTACTATGTTCTTATCACGGGCATCTATGCCCCTTTTGATACAACCCATTATCTTATTGGCCTTGGCAGCAGCTGCCTGACACTGGTTTTTGCAGCTTAGTTTGCTGTTTATTAAAATTCCTAGGTCCTTTTCCATGTCAGTGTTACCGAGTGTTTTACCATTTAGTATGTACTGGTGACTTGCATTATTCCTTCCCATGTGCATAACTTTACATTTGTCAGTGTTAAACCTCATCTGCCACTTATCTGCCCAAGCCTCCAATCTATCCAGATCCCTCTGTAGCAGTATACTGTCCTCTTCAGTGTTAATTACTTTACACAGTTTAGTGTCATCTGCGAAAATTGATACTTTACTATGCAAGCCTTCTACAAGATCATTAATAAATATATTGAAGAGAATAGGGCCCAATACTGACCCCTGAGGTACCCCACTAGTGACAGTGACCCAATCTGAGTGTGTACCGTTAATAACCACCCTCTGTTTTCTATCATTGAGCCAGTTACTTACCCACATACAGACATTTTCTCCCAGTCCGAGCATTCTCATTTTATATACTAACCTTTTATGTGGTACAGTGTCAAATGCTTTGGAGAAGTCCAGATACACGACATCCATTGATTCGCTGCTGTCAAGTCTAGAACTTACCTCCTCATAGAAACTGAACCTCCTCAAGTCTGCATTACAGCTTGGGCATCTCTGCAAACTTATTCTATCTGGATGCAGATAGAGAGAAACTGGCTGGCTCCTATACACCCTAATTCTCTGCTATGGTCTAGCCCATATGGTACGTCATCAACTAGGGAACTTTTGGGGACCTGTAGTAGTAGATTCCCTCTTGTCTCCCGCCACTCTTCCATGACCTCCTTTCTATATCATCCACTACTCCCAGCGAGTCTCACCACTTCAGCGACGAGACTATGGTTTCAGCGCAACGTCTTTCACTATGCAGACATTGTAGACCCATTCACTAGGAACCCTATTACCCTTCTCAGCTATTCAGAACAAATATAGCCTTCCCTCGTCGACCAATTACTTCTACATTCAGATTACACACTTTGCCCAATCTATTTTCTCGGGGTTCAACGTCTCCCTCCTGATGGGATTTGAGCGCCTTTGTAGAAGAGGGGTGCCTATGAAGGGGCTAATATCTGAGCTATACTCCATTTTTCCGACCTCCTTCCCGGAACGGATACTTAGACACTCTTACATGGTCCGATGGGAGGAATATTTAGGGAGAGCTCTACCAGACGGATTGTGGCACCTTATGTGGCTAAACCAACCTCGCCACTGGGTTTTGGAGAGGCCTGTTTACCAGCCTCTTGCCTCAGGATTATGGCCCATACTAACTTTTAAACCCCTGAACCTATTCAAGTGAATTTTGGATAGGTTTGTCCCCAAGTTATACTGTTTAAATTTATGTAAGTTATATGTATGGACAATGTAAACTCACAAAGTTGTAACAATTTATAATAAGTGTAACTTGTCAGCTTGGGAGGAATATGCTGGGTGTGTTTCCATTGTCCCATTGTGCCATTGTGTGTTTAAAATGGTGATGTCTGTTCTGTTGTCCCCACATGTGTATTGGTGATTTCCCTTTGTCCTGAGAGATAATTGTGCAGCACGCCAGACCTGCAGGGTATGGCGAAGTGAGGTCACAGTTATGGGCAATCGAGGGTTACTCACTATTTGAAGAGAACCCTGGGCAGGCATGCGGCAGTGAAGAAGAGGTAGACACGAGTTCCTCTGGGGCACACTCTGTATGTAGATACCTGGCCTGATGTTATGTGAGGTGCCCTGGATGTTGCAGGTGTTTAGAGTGCCTGAAGCAAGGTCCCTTTTAGGATTCGTGACGCAAGTGCCTGTAACGGTGGCACACCGGTTTCCAGTAGCAATAAGTGAGGTACACAGGTGGTATAGTGAACCAAACGTTGCTTTACTTAAAACAGTCCAACTTTATACATCAAGATGGTAATGCAGTCCCTTATATCATATGCTTCACAAGCAGGCTTATTTCACAAGATGGCAGGTATTAATCATGCGAGATACATGGAGGGCAAACAGTCAATGCTTTGCAGTGCTATGCTGCTCTATTTCCTTCAGCTATTCTAGCTGGCTGGATCCCAAGGCCCGGATGCCTAATTGCTGGCTTAAATCCTTGGTATAAACTCCTTCCTCCAGTATTGGCACTTGCTTTACTTTATAGATCCTCTGCCCATCAGGGTACTTATCTGACTTGTAATATCCTTGCTTGTTAGGGAAGCTGCAGGTTTCTCCCAGGAGGTCCTGTCCTACTACTGGGGTATCTCGACTGAGCTATTCCTAGCCTCAGGAGCTTCAGGTAGACTAAGTGACTCCTCTAGTCCCCTGGAATACACTAACTCTCCCTTGTCTGGGCCTACCTATATATATCTAGGGCTCTCTAGCTCCCTCTAGTGTCTGGAATGTCTAATTACACCCAACTAGGCCTGATAAGAATATAACAGGGAAATACAACACATGACAGTGAATGCAATGAACACATTAACCCTTGTGTAGTGCCCACCTTTACCTAGTGGGACACTACAATTGGATTGCTCCTCGGTTGTCTCCGGGACAGAGAGGAGGAAACCATGATGCATTGTGGGGATATGTTGTATCTGTCCTGTGTCACAGTCTCCCTTCTGGTCCTCTGGGGGCGTGAACGATTGGTTGCTGTACTTACATTGTATGTGTTGTAATATGCTGATTGGTTGTATTTCAAAACCCTGTGGGCAGTACTATGTTTGTTTTTTTGTGAATAAAAGAGGCTGTACTTGAAGTACAGTCAGACCACTGCTTGACCCTCAACACGGAGCCTTGTCTCGTTATTGGGGGGATCCGCTGTATGCTGTTAGAGACTGATTGCCAGGAGTGTAAGCTGATTCCTGCTCGTCTGCTAGCAGCCATTCGTGAGGTTCCAGTTTGGAGTGCTATTTTGTATCCAGTTCGGGAGTTGGGTGTCCTGCAGTAGCTGTGCCTGTCTCTCAGAAAGGGGCATATTGCCTAAACGGATATTAACCCCTTGTCTGCCGAAACAGTCCGTTACACCTTATATGGAGGAGAGAAGCGAAATCCTCAATGTCAGTTCTCTGCCAAAGAACCAGTATAAGATCCTGATGTACTGGTACCATACTCCTGATCTCCTCCATAGATTGAACCCGGCAGTTGCGAAGGTCTGTTGAACATGCGGGACACCTGGGGGTATGTTACATCACATTTTATGGGACTGCCCCTTAATACACACCTTCTGGACCATAGTCAGCACTCTCTTGAGTGATATTTTTGCCTGCAGTATACTGCCTGACCCCATATCCTTCCTACTTAATATCACACCAGCACATATAAGGAAACATTCACTTAAACTGTTAATACAAGTATTGACTGCAGCCCGCTGTCTTATTGTCCGCTTCTGGAAACAATCTGACCCCCCAAAAATCTCCGACCTATATGCCAGGGTGACGGAAATCAGGACCCTGGAATACACGACTGCTATGTTCCTGGACAAAATAGGTCTATTTCATGCTATTTGGGATGTTTGAGACAATTATTGGGCTACTAAGCAACCCTGAGATGAGCCCAAGAGATGTGTCATTGTCTATATTGTCTAAGTCTTTCTATTGTTACAGTGTTGTTCAAATAGGCTTCAGCATATATCACCCTCACCCTAATAATAGATTTATGTAGCTACTTCCTCAGCAACGTTGATAATTGTCTTTTTTTACTTTCTTTTTTTTTTCAATATCTATTCTTTTCAAAGAAATGAGTACGACAAGACGCTGGATTTTCATGTAACCTTTATTGGTTTTTCTCTGATTTACATTGCACATAACACGTTATGTTCTAGTATATGTTCCTTTGTTGAATATGTCATGCATTTTGCCTTGTTCACTTTACCTTGTACAATTGTGCATACAGTTAAAACAGATTTGTATTGTTGTATTTCAATAAAAATACAATTATATATAAAAAAAAGATATGGGATAGCTGTGACGGTATCATCCATGTCACCGTCTAGTATTCCCTTCTTCCCATGAAATAGCACAGCCAAATAATCCACAGAGCAATAAATCGCTATTATCGCTAGTATCGCTGGTATCGCCGGTATCGCTGGTATCGCCAAATAAGTCTATACATGAGCCAAAGCTGAATGCTAGAAATACTTTACTGGAAGGCAACACAGGCATTCAAACATACAATTGCTTTTATCCCCTGCTCCCATGCAAGGGAGACACCCACACAAATATACATTAACCAATAACACAAAGGTTACAACCCAAATAACATCCTCCCCTCTGCCTGTGATATAATTATGGTACACAATGGTTAACATAATTATCCCAGGCTGGACAATACACAATGTCCTCTGTCCTGGAGACAACCGAGGTGTAATTCCATTATCTCTCAGGACAAAGAGAAATCGCCAATACACACAGGGAGACAATAGGACAGACATCACTTACTCAAATATACAATGTCCCACCCTTTACAATTCACATAGACATTTAACACATCCCAAAATGGCACGAATTAGACCAGGAATTCAAAAGTTAGTACAAGTCTCTTTGGCCTGGCTGTACTCATGACTTTTCTGTCCAAAACCGGTTCTACACAGTCTTTTGTCCTGGAGACAATTGAGAAGTGATCCACTTATCTCCCAAACACAGAGGCAAGACTCCATTAGCCACATGGTAGCAAAAGACAGCAAAATACATGAACCCACATAACTATGCAGCTATTGCACAAAACCGGTGCATTCAACATGGGACCGTAATCACATGGTAAGAGGCTGGCAAGTAGTCCTCTCCAAGCACTCGTGGCAAACTCAAAAGAGGGGAGTTTGTCAAAATAGCCTTGCGCACCTAATGGCAATTTTGTACATGAAGCAGTAGAGAGTACTGTGTGTTGGACGTGGCTTTGAATAGCCACACGAGTTGCAGTAGGAAACTGGCCTGGTGTGAGAGTGGAGTAGCATCAGGCAAGTGATCCACAGATACTGTGCGGAGGTAAATCGGTCATCTTGCCTAGCACCAGTTGCAGTCTTGGGACTGCTGTGTCTAGGAGAGTCCTTTACTAGAGAGAGGTGTCTTTGGAAACACTGTACGCACCAATTCGTGTACAGAGACGGTAGGAAAATACTTTGCCTGTGACCAGAGACTTGCCCCGTCAAGTGCCATCAATATGACTGTTTCTTCCTCGAGCGGCATCCTCAAATTGGATCAAGGACCACACACAGAACTGTCCTTCTTACTTACCAACTGCAACTAACTTCCAAAAAGAACTGGAGGAGCTATTGAGTGTGTAATGCTTTAATTTACCGAAAAAAGTGACTGTAAATGGATGGGAAGTTCTTCTCAAGAGAAAACATGAAAAGGTGGTTGTAAGTGTGCTTGGTTGTTTTCATAACTCCTAAAGAAGTGAATGAAGGGAGCCGTGCACATGTACGGCCACTTGTCTATTAATTCACTGCTTGAATGCTGCTGCTGGTGGTTACCTCACCAGGCGGGATGCGGTACCCTGTTCTCAACATAGGTGTATGTCTTAGAGATGGAACCCAACTCTTGTGCAGGGGCATGGCTATGGGGAGCTGACAGGGCAGATCACTGGTGCCAAGAGATGCAGGCAGCAGACATAAAACTTATGGCCAAAAACCCACTGACTACTCACGGGAAATGACAGAGGGATTCACTTTTGGAAAAGTGTAATTTCGAAACTATGGATAATTCTTCCTGGTTTAACTTTAGACCTCTGGGTCCACTATGCATCTGCTGGCCAATCTGTGACTATAGCTTCTCAGCCCTAGCATCATGTCTACTCTGGGAGTTGAATCATCACCGCAGCCCGAGCACTACAAGTTGGAGACTCGATAGCCAAAAAATCATAACTTTTTAATGCAACAAAATTTGCTTTGATCCGAATTTATTTGCGGGAAATTTTGTTAAAAACCGGCTATTTTCGGGCTGCAGAGAGCCTTTATAGGGGTGTAGAACACGGTGCCTTGCAGTAACATGCATAGGGAGTGTTCTGGGGTACTGAAATAATACTGCCAGTCAGTATGACATGCAGATGACAGACGTCGCTCTTAGAATCACTGCACACTTCCCTTATTTGGGCAGTCACGGGGCCAAAACTGACAAAAAAAATGAAGTATCAACTCAGCCTTACAGGTAGCTGTTATCGTCAAGAAGAAGCGCACTGCTTTTACACCCTCGTCAGCTGATTCCACATAGATGTCTACAGAATCTCTTCTATTAAACCCTTATACAAGTAGAGCCCCCCGACAGAGTGGAGAGGGTGTTGGCAGTAGGTTTGTGTTGACATGATGGATTAATTTGCACTTCCTCTGATCCGTCAGAACAATAACCCACAAAAAACGGATCCTGTCTGTGGAGCATCCGCCTTCACTCGGTCAGCATTTGCTCAGTAATCCATCAGTATTGCTGATGCCAAAAAAAACAGTAGTGGATCTAAAACAGAGATGACACATGAATGGAATATTTGCCTGTCTTCTGTGTTTTGTACCCACTCCTGCTTTTGGCTACCAAATCACAAGCCAATTCTGATGGGAACATACAGGCCTTACAGCTGCTACACAGACAGGATCCGTTGTGGGTCTCATTTTTCCTTTCTTCTGACAGATCACAAGAAGGATCAAATAAATTATGATGTCAGCCAGTCCGAAAGGCAAAATAGTGGCCGAGTCATGAAGTGGAGAGGGTGGGAACAGCAAGAGAAGTCGACAGAGTGGACCTATGAAATAGTGGTGAGGTGGAAGCATTAGGAGGAGGCCACAGATTGGCCCAATGACACAGTCTGGAGTTGGCAGCAGTATGAGGAGGCCACAGAGTGGCACAATGACTGAGTCTGGAGGTGGCGGCAGAAGCAGCATCAAGAGGCGGCCACAGCGTGGCACAACGACAGAGTATGGAGTTGGCAGCAGCATGAGGAGAACACAGAGTGGCACAATGACCGAGTCTGGAGGTGGCGGCAGCAGCAGCATCAGTAGGAGGCCACAGAGTGGCACAACGACAGAGTATGGAGTTGGCAGCATCAGTAGGAGGCCACAGAGTGGCACAATGACAGAGTCTTGACTTGGCAGCAGTATGAGGAGGCCTACAAGTGGCACAATGGCAGAGTGTGGAGGTGGCGGCAGCAGCATCAGGAGGCCACAGAGTGGCACAACAACAGTATGGAGTTGGCAGCAGTATGAGGAGGTCTACGAGTGGCACAATGACAGAGTGTGAAGGTGGCGGCAGCAGCAGCAGGAGGAGGCCACAGAGTTGCAAGGTGACATAGTGTGGATAAGGCAGCAGCAGGATACCACAGAGTGGCAAGGTGACATACTGTGGATACGGCAGCATCAGGATACCACAGAGTGGCAAGGTGACATAGTGTGAATACGGCAGCATCAGGATACCACAGAGTGGCAAGGTTACATAGTGTGGATACGGCAGAAGCATCATCATCAAGATACCACAGAGTGGAAAGGTGACATAGTGTGGAGATGGCAGTAGCAGCAGCATCAGGATACCACAGAGTGACAAGGTGACATAGTGTGGATAAGGCAGCAGCAGCATCAGGATACTTAACAGTGGCAAGGTGACATAGTGTGTATACGACAGCATCAGCATCAGGATACCACAGAGTAGCATCAGGATACCACAGAGTGGTAAGGTGACATAGTGTGGATATGGCAGCAGCAGCTGCATCAGGAGACCACAAAGTGACTTGGTGACTTAGTGGGGCTGTGGGGGGCATTACCAGTACCCGTTGACGAAGGTGGGTGAAAGAAGGAGCACTTGGCATCAGATGTGTGGCATCAGGCGGGTGGCAGAATCAGAGTAATAGCTGAGTCAGGTAGAAAGAAGAAACCAGTATCTTTTGTCAAAGTGTTGGTGTGGCACCATGAATGATCTAGTCTGATGTATCTGGAATTGGTGGGTGGAAATCCTGGATGATCCACGCCTGATTCATCTTGGAAAAGGTCAGTCTTCCACATTTTGGGTGGACAAGCGAGTTCTGCTTGGGGTAACTATGGCCCCCGCCACACTAAACACCCGCTCTGATGCCACACTACTGGCCGGGCAGGACAACTTTTCAAGGGCAAACTCTGCTAGTTGTGGCCACAAATCCAGTTTGGCTGCCCAGTAGTCCAGTGGATCTTCAATATGCGTTGGCACGGTGCCACCGCCTGCTGGTTCAGCTCCTGCTCCAGGTCTACCTGCTGCTGTTGGTGAGTAGTTTCTTCACTATGCGGGTGAAGAAAGCTACTCATCAGCGACTGTAGACTCAGGCTGCTGCTGATGGAGCTGGTACTGCTCCTGCCACCCCACCGCTCCCCAGCAGCCATGGCAGTGGAACGTGAGCGCAGAGGGCCCCCCAGTCAGACCTGCAAGAGGATGGACGATAGCGCAGATAGGCAGCGGCCAACTGACTACATAGGATGTCTCTGTAGTAGTTTAGTTTGTCCTCCCTCTCAGTGGGTGTAAAAAGCACCCATTCTGGACCGATAGCGAGGGTCCAACAAGGTGGAGAGCCAGAAGTCATCCCTCTACCGAATGGTGACAATTCGCCTGTCACTACGCAAGCAAGTGAGAATGCATCGGGCCATTTGTGCTAGTGACTCGGAAGGACTCCCTGCCTCCATCTCTACTGCATACTGCCACGGTGTGTCTGGGTCCACTGTCTCGTCTTCCTTATCGCCCTTTAGCTCCTCTGGCTGCTTCTCCTTTCCTGTCACCTGAGTAGAAAAATCACCCATTTTGCTAAACATTGCCTGTGCTCCAATGTCCTCCTCCCCCTCCTCTTCCAGTTCAGCCCCCACAGGGCTCATGATGGCCTTTTCTCTGTTCGTACAGTCGGTCTAACATATGGAGGGTGGAATTCCAACGGGTGGAAACATCGCAAATAAGTTTATGTTGGGGGATGTCGTTCTGCCGCTGCAGCTCAAGGAGGGTGTTCTGTGCGGTGTACAAGTGGCTGAAGTGCATGCAACGTTTCCTGGCCATTTTTAGGATGTCTTGCAGATGGGTGGAAGACTTCAGGAACCGTTTGACAACCAGATTGAACACGTGTGCCATGCAGGGCGCATGGCTCGGCCTTCCTGGATGTAGCACCGACACAATGTTCTTACCGTTGTCAGTCAACATAGTTCCGTTTTTCAGGTGTCGCGGAGAAAGCCAGGATTCAATTTCTTGATGAATCACACGGAGCAGTTCCTCCCCTGTGTGACTCCGTTCGCCAAGGCAAACCGTAAAGGACATCTACTGTCCCTGACCATAGTTACAGCTCCACATGTCGGCGCTGCCGTGCACTTTGGCAGACACTGACAGGCTCAAGGACTGGCCCACCTTCTGTTCTACATGTTTGTGCAGGGCTGGCTCTGCCTTTTTGGCAAAGAAATTATGGCTTGGGACTCTCCACCTCGGCTCGACACAAGCCATCAGTTCTCTGAAAGGTGCAGAGTCCACCACTTGGAAAGGGAGGGACTGCAGCACCAGCAACTTCGACAGCAGCATGTTCAGCTTCTGCACCATTGGATGCATGCACGCATACTGCTGTCTCTTGGCAATCACTTCGGTGATCGATTGCTGATGAAATGCGTGACAAGGCGTAGGAGGAGCAGGAGCATCTGGACCAGCAGAAGATGCGAATGACAGACAGCTCCCTTCGGCTGAGGTGGTGGAGCCATGACTGGATGAAAATGGGTGTGTGCCAGTGGTTGATGCAGTGGTTGCTGCGGCAGGCTGGACCACCACATCGGAACCACGGTTCCACTGGATGGCGACGCTGCATATGTTGACCCAGGGCCATAGTGCCAACATTGGCCCCCTTGCCACGCTTCACTTTCTGCCCACAGATTCTACATATGGCCACTTTTACCTCCTCTGGTGGCTTCACAAAAAACTGCCACACCGCTGAGTAGGTAATTTTCCCCCCAACAGTCCGCACTGACTGACTGCTACCACCACTGCCTCTGTGAACCACTGCACCACTACTTCCCGGGCAGGTAGGCTGCTGCCAAACAGGTGATCTACCCTGTGCCCGTTTGGCTCCCAACTTCACACTGCTGCCACCCTGCTGACTCCCGGCCACCCTATTGACTTGCTGGCTCACAGGCATGCTGCCACCCTCTTCTCCTGATGATGAATCCCCTTCTGCACCCGGCTCCCAAGTGCGATCGGCTTCATCATCATCGAGTGCTGTCTGCACATCACTGATGTCCTCCTCAATGCTCTCTGGGTCAGGAGCCTGACCGCTCGAAACACCAGCTCCCATGCCACTCTCCTCATCACTACTTGCCCGCCTAGCGGAGGAAGCGGCGGATGTCTTCTCCAGATCTTGGCTGGGCAGTAGCTGCTGACCTCCCTCTATTAGCTCATCTTCGCTGTATAGTGGAGCGGAGCCTACAGCATGCAATAGTTCTGTGGGTGATGGAACAGCAAAGGACAGAGGCAGGTTTAGGACAGGTGAGGGCACCGGGTTGTGTCTGATGAACCCACCGACTGTTGGCTGGGGGTGTCTGATGTCACTTGTGATGACGTGGATGACCGAGTTAACCAATAAAGAACCGCGGTTTGCTGGTCAAAACACGCCCGCTAGATGATTGATACCAAGAGCTCAGGCCGCTCGCTGCGACTCCTGCTGCCACGCCCCCTTACTCTGTTGCGACCTGTGCCTGCGCCAGAAACATTTAGGCCTCTGCCACTCCTCTGGCACATACTTTTAGCTAAACTAAATAAATGAAAAGCAAAATAAAACAACCCTAAAATATACGAATATATTTTTCTTGTACTGAAATAGGGCACTATACGAGTTCACCCAGAAATAATTGTAGAAGAGAATAGATAATATATTTTTCTTGTTGTTTCTGAAATACGCCCCCTATAAGCGTTCACCGGGAAAAAATTAAGCAGTGAAGTGTGTATAGATTTTTCTTTCTGTTACTGAAATAGGCCAGCAAACGCTTTCAACAGGTAAAAATTAAAAGGAACCTGTCACCTCCCAAAACCATCCCAAGCTGCCAGCAGTGTTTCTGATGATGCCTTTCTTCCTGAAGGCAGATGCAGCAAAAGTACTGAAAACTTTGTTTTATCCCCTGCCCGTGTGCTTCTCCACACATGCTTGAAGTCACGGAGGCAGCGGCCTCCTTGCTTCAAGTCTCGGTAACCACGCCCCCTTCCCTGCCCCTTCGCTGTGACTGACAGCCGGCTGTTTGGCAAAGGCAGCCGAACTCTCTGCATAAGTGCTGTCAGTCACAGGGAAGGGGGCGTGGTTACCGTGACTTGAAGCAAGGAGGCCGCTGCCTCCTTGACTTCAAGCATGTGTGGAGAAGCGCGCCGGGCAGGGGATAAAACGTTTTCAGTACTTTTGCTGCACCTGCCTTCAGGAAGAAAGGCATCATCAGAAACACACTGCTGGCTACACGCAGGCTGGCGACTTATGATGGTTTTGGGAGGTGACAGGTTCCCTTTAAGCAGTGAGGTGCATATATATTTTTCTTTTGGTTAAAGAAAAATACCCCTATACGATTTCACGAGGAAAAATTAAGTAGGGAAGTGTGTATAGATTTTTCTTTCTGTTACGGAAATAGGCCAGCAAACGCTTCAAACAGGTAAAAATGAAGCAGTGCAGTGCGTATATATTATTCTTTTTTAAATGAAATACGCCCCTATATGCTTTCACCGGAAAAAACTTAAACAGTGAAGTGCGTATATATTTTTATTGTAGGAATGCAATACACCCCTATACTCTCTGCAACAGTGCAGTGCGTATATATTATTCTTTTTTTTATTAAATACACCCCTACACACTTTAAGTGAAAAAAACTTAAACAGTAAAGCGCGTATATATTTTTCTTGTAGGACTGAAATAGTCCCCTATGCACTTTCACCAGAAATCACTGCAACAGTGCAGTGTTTATATAAATTTCTTTTTTTTACTGAAATACGCCCCTATACGCTTTTACCAGAAATAACGTAAACAGTGAAGTGCATATATATTTTTCTTGTAGTCCTGAAATACACCCCCATGTGCTTTGACCAGAAATCACTGCAACAGTGCAGTGCGTATATATTTTTCTTTTTTTACTGAAATACGCCCCATACGCTTTCACCAGAAATAACGTAAACAGTGAAGTGCATATATATTTTTCTTGTAGGACTGAAATAAGCCCCTATGCGCTTTCACCAGAAATCACTGCAACAGTGCAGTGCGTATATATTTTTCTGTTTTTACTGAAATACGCCCCTATACGCTTTCACCAGAAATAACGTAAACAGTAAAGTGCGTATATATTTTTCTTGTAGGACTGAAATAAGCCCCTATGCGCTTTCAACAGAAATCACTGCAACAGTGCAGTGCGTATATATTTTTCTTTTTTTACTGAAATACGCCCCTATACACTTTCACAAGAAAAACCTGCAGCAGTGAAGTGCATATATATTTTTGTTTTTCCACAGATATAAGCCACTAAAGGCTTTTCAACATAGCACTTGCACCCCAACAACAAATAGCTGGAATGACAGAGCTGTCTAATGGCGATTTGGACCCCAAATAATCTTTCCCTGCACTTGCAAATCGCTTTCCTATCACTGTCCCTAGCGCCTTCTGATGTTTCTCCCTGTACTAAGATGCTGTGAAATGATTCCTCCCTATTCTTTCCCTTCACTTATAAATCATTTTGTCTGTCTTTTTTTTTCCACAATAAGGTTTTTCCAATCGCTGTCCCTAGTGTCTTCTCACGTCTGTCCCTGCACTCAGAACGCTGGAAAATAGCAGAATCTAAAATGGCTGCCGTATTTATAGGGCTGTGACATCACAGTGCTGGCTGGCTGCTGATTGGCTGCATGCATGCATGTCAATCTGGGTGATCCCACCTTCCTAGAATTCCTTGCCCCATGTCCTCAGTCCTCACACGTGTAGCTGCCATTTTAGGATAAATGCGATTCGTTACTACAAAGCGCGATGAAATTTGCATTCGTTGCGAATCAAATTTTTCCTGAAATTCGGAACAAATTCCAGTTCATCAGCTTCGATTCGCTCATCTCTAATTGTAGCTGTTGAATTTGATGTGTTTGACGCCATTAGTAGGTTGAATTTTTTATTGTAAATGAAGTTTGATCTGGTCCGATTTCATGTAATTAGAAAGCCAGAGAATTTAGAGTCATCATCGCTATAAGCATAAGGGCTTATTTACACGACCGTATGGCATCCATTGCCATGTTGTGGACGGAAAACAGCGGATCTGCAATACACAGGCACCAGCTATTTGAACTCCGTGCTGCGGACCCATTGACTTGAATGGCTCTACGAACTGCAAGATATGGCAAAAGATAGGATATGTGCTATTTTTTGTGGAGCGGAGGCACGAATTGGAAGCCCACAGAAAAACTCGGAAGCACTTCCATGGGCTTTCGGGTCCGTTCCTCCGCAAGACATTTTCTATCTTTTGCCGTATTTTCCGGATAGCGGACCCATTCAAGTCAATGGGTCCGCACCACAATATGGGATTCTCACGGCTGGTGCATTGCGGAATCGCGACCATATGGTCATGTGAATTTGTTTCTACCTAAAACCTGCAGCCAAAACCTCCTCATTCTGCTTCAGCGCTAGAATTGAGGCTCCAGAGGCTTGGTTAATATTGGACCCATTGTACACATGATACATGTACCGCACAATCTTACCATTATGTTGTAGGGTAATTTTTACATTTTTATTATAGACTGTAATTTGGTACATGAAAAAAATAAGCACTGTGCAATGGAGTGAAGAACTTTCCTGTTTTTGTGTTATAAATACTTTGCAGATTGTAAAATACATTTCTTTTCAATCATGGTAGTAGAGATGAGCAACCAGTCGAGATTTGTTTTGGGTCTCGTTGCTGGTGGTAAAATACTTTTTTTTTGTTCCATCAACGTAGCTAAATGAGGGCTTATTTTTCACAGAACCAGTTGTATTTTTCAATGGCGCCATTATGGGTTACATATAAGTTATTGATCAACTTTTCTTAATTCTTTCCTGGAAGGAAAAGCGAAAATCAACAATAGCGCCAACAATAGTATTTTTGTGCTATAAGTATTTAATTTGTTACTTCAATATCAAATATGTATACTTTTTTAAGTTTTACTACTTTTACATACCTCCTAATGTTTGAAAACATACAACTTTTTGATCACTGTTATAAAAATTTTTGGGATGAGGTAACCAAAAAATGGAGAATCACATATTTTGTATTTTTTTTTGACCATTACGGTGTACACTGTGCAGGAAAAGTATTTTTATATTTTAATAGTTGAGAGATTTTTAGATGCGGTGATACCTGTTACATCATTTTTTTTTATTTATTGCTAACAGGGTGCTTTGAACTTTAAATATTTTTGTTATTTTTATTTTAAACTTTTTTTTTAACTTTAAAAAAAATACATTTTACCCCCTTTAGGGAGCTAGAACCTGGGATCTTTTGATCCCTTCTCACATTCACCCTATTGGAGGTGAGTTTGTCCAGTGCGGAAATCACGCTGTCAGTATGATTTTGTAGCACTAAGGTCATGCAAAGACACACAGCATTATAAATCCTTATAATGCTGTGTGCGCCAGAAAATGACGCTGACACACTGAGCATGATTTCTGTGCTGGATGCGCTCATTGAAGGGTTAAATCATGGGGTCCAACGTGATCGCTGTTCTTCGTCATTGCGGCTGGGTGCCGGCTGTGACATATGGGTATGTCATGTTGGCTGAAGGAGTTAATGCCCTCACACCGTAGTTATGTCCCCTTAGTGCGCCCACACAGTAATCATGCCCCCTTAGTGCAGTAGTTATGCCCCCTTCATAGTAGTCATGCCCCTTTAGGGCCCCCACATGGTACACACCGTATTCCAAAAAAGTTGAGACACTATACAAATCGTGAATAAAAACTGAATGCATTGATGTGGAGGTGCCAACTTCTAATATTTTATTCAGAATAGAACATAAATCACGGAACAAAAGTTTAAACTGAGAAAATGTACCATTTTAAGGGAAAAATATGTTGAATCAGAATTTCATGGTGTCAACAAATCCCTAAAAAGTTGGGACAAGGCCATTTTCACCACTGTGTGGCATCTCCCCTTCTTCTTACAACACTCAACAGACGTCTGGGGACCGAGAAGACCAGTTTCTCAAGTTTAGAAATAGGAATGCTTTCCCATTCTTGTCTAATACAGGCCTCTAACTGTTCAATCGTCTTGGGCCTTCTTTGTTGCACCTTCCTCTTTATGATGCGCCAAATGTTCTCTATAGGTGAAAGATCTGGACTGCAGACTGGCCATTTCAGTACCCGGATCCTTCTCCTACGCAGCCATGATGTTGTGATTGATGCAGAATGTGGTCTGGCATTATCTTGTTGAAAAATGCAGGGTCTTCCCTGAAAGAGATGACTTCTGGATGGGAGCATATGTTGTTCTAGAACCTGAATATATTTTTCTGCATTGATGGTGCCTTTCCAGACATGCAAGCTGCCCATGCCACACTCACTCATGCAACCCCATACCATCAGAGATGCAGGCTTCTGAACTAAGCGTTGATAACAACTTGGGTTGTCCTGGTCCTCTTTGGTCCGGATGACATGGCGTCCCAGATTTCCAAAAAGAACTTCGAATCGTGACTGGTCTGACCACAGAACAGTCTTCCATTTTGCCACACTCCATTTTAAATGATCCCTGGCCCAGTGAAAAGCCTGAGCTTGTGGATCTTGCTTAGAAATTGCTTCTTCTTTGCACTGTAGAGTTTCAGCTGGCAACGGCGGATGGCACGGTGGATTGTGTTCACTGACAATGGTTTCTGGAAGTATTCCTGAGCCCATTCTGTGATTTCCTTTACAGTAGCATTCCTGTTTGTGGTGCAGTGTCGTTTAAGGGCCCGGAGATCACGGGCATCCAGTATGGTTTTACGGCCTTTACCCTTACGCACAGAGATTGTTCCAGATTCTCTGAATCTTCGGATGATGTTATGCACAGTTGATGATGATAGATGCAAAGTCTTTGCAATTTTTCGCTGGGTAACACCTTTCTGATATTGCTCCACTATCTTTCTGCGCAACATTGTGGGAATTGGTGATCCTCTACCCAGGGCCGTTTCTAGGGGCGGGCGGGCCGGGCGGCCGCCCGGGGCGCTGTCAGAAGGGGGGCGCCGGCAGGGGCGCCCTCTTGTCGTTTCCAATTCTCTGCCTGTTATTACTTATGTGCCGTGCGCCCTGGCTCCCCCCCTCTGAGATCTCGCCTGCCCTCCCTGCGACCTACGCCCGAGTGCCGAGTCCTCTCACTGTCTCTCATCTACAGTGTCCACAGCTCCGGTACCTGCGGGCGGCACTTACTGACGTCACGCACCTGCTCCTCCCACTAGGCGGCGCAGGCGCGTGACGTACTGTGAGTGAGCGCCGCACTGCCTGCCTGTTACCGCCCGCCCTGAGCCCCTGAGCAGTGCTGATGTGAGGCGAGCCTGAATTTTTTTACAATGGGGAAACTGTGGATGGTCTGTGGGGGTGGGGGCAATAATTACAATGGGGGGCGGGGGCCACTGTGGCACATAAAAGTGGGGGCCACTGTCACTGTGGGGGACATTACGTTTAATAAGGATCACTATGGACATTATTTAGAATGGAGGCTGCTGTGGGTGTCATTACTTATTATAACTGTATAATGTCTGATAGGCCTAGTCCTGAGCTGAGTTATATTACCCTGCCCTGTATAATAATGTACCCATCCCTGATACCCCTTAGTTATATTACCCCGCTGGGGTAATGTAACTAAGGGGTATCAGGGTACATTATTATACAGGGCAGGTAATATTCAGGACTAGGCCTATCAGACATTATACAGTTATAATGACACCCACAGCAGCCTCCATTCTAAATAATGTCCACAGTGATCCTTATTAAAAATAATGTCCCCCCACAGGCAGGCTTGAGAGGGCCGCGTGACGTACAGTAGTGAGGTGAGCACCGCCGCCCGCACTGCCTGCCTGTTACCGCCCGTCCGGAGCAGTGCTAAGAGTGAGAGCCTTAGGCTGCTTTCACACGTCCGTGGTGTGTTGCGGACCCGCAAATTGCGGGTCCGCAACACACCAGCCCGGCACCCCCATTGAAATGCCTATTCTTGTCCGCAAGCTGCGGACAAGAATAGGACATGCTCTATCTTTTTGCGGAGCTGCGGACCCAAAGATCGGGGCCGCGCACCGCAAATGCGGATGCGGACAGCACACTGTGTGCTGTCTGCATCCATTCCGTCCCCATAGAGAATGAATGAGTCCGCACCCGTTCCGCAAAATTGCGGAATGGATGCGGACCCATTTTGCGGACGTGTGAATGGAGCCTGAGTCTGTGGGACAGTGGGTCACTGGGTGCGTCACTGTGACCGTCCGTGCAATGTGGTTCCACATTTTTTACAATGGGGAGACACTTATTTCATCGAGCAGTTTCGAGGGGGGGGAGGGGTTTGACAGGGGGGGGGGGGGGGGGAGTTTTTTTGACACTCGCCCTGAGAGAAATTTTACCTAGAAACTGCACTGCCTCTACCCATCTTGGCTTCTGAGAGACACTGCCACTCTGAGAAGCTCTTTTTATACCCAATCATGTTGCCAATTGACCTAATTAGTGTTAATTGGTCTTCCAGCTCTTCGTTATGCTCAAATTTACTTTTTCCAGCCTCTTATTGCTACTTGTCCCAACTTTTTTGGGATTTGTTGACACAGTGAAAATTGGAATCAATGTATTTTTCCTTTAAAATGATACATTTACTCGGATTAAACGTTTGATCTGTCATCTACGTTCTATTACAAATAAAATATTGACATTTGCCATCTCCACATCATTGCATTCAGTTTTTATTCACAATTTGTTTAGTGCCCCAACTTTTTTGGAATCCGGTTTGTAGAATGATCTCTAAGTGCTCCCTTCACAATACAATTATCCCCACACAGTAGTTATGCCCCCTTAGTGCCCCCATAGAGTAGTTATGCAGCCAGGTAAACTAAGCCTGGCAGGGAAAACCAGTGTTGCTGGATCTATTCGGCAAGTTATGTTTCTTTTAATATTTTATTGCATTAGCTGCCATCACTCCATTTTAACTTAAACCCAAACAAGACTTTAGGTTTTATCTCATAAAGATGATCCCTGTCCTTTTATTCTACTAGGGCATATGGATGTCATAGGGGGTTTACATGGTTGTTTTTTTATACTACATGTATGACCAGTTTTAGCTTCCCTGTCACCGCCAGATCTCTGAGAAGTTCTGATAGATGTTCTTCAGTACGTCCTGCATGATGATCTTTTGTTTTGCTTTCGCTTTGACATCTCTTCTCCCTCTCCCAGCTGTCATATATTAGCAGTGATTGCCTCCCTATATATCTCCTCCCATACTGATTCACTTTGCGGTTTATACTACTTCCTGGATTGGTTTCACTGCCTGAAGTTGCTACTGCTGGTTCCTCAAGATAAGTCTATTTCTGTATTTGTATTTTCCTGTTGGCTTGATTCTAGGTGACCCTGACTCCCTCCGTATTGAGTGCAGGGAGCCGGTGGTCGTGTCCCCTCACTATTATAGGGTTTGCAGGTGTCACGCAGTCTAAGGTACGTGGACAGGCAACTTTCTATCATTGAGCTCTTTGCATGGGCTGAGCAGTGAGGGAGAGCTCTAGGGCATTATTAGGGCTCACCCTTTTGTTCCTTAGTTTGGGATCAAGTCAGGCGGATCTTTATTTGTTACTTATTGTTTCCTGCTACACTATCCGTGACATTCCCCCAGGAATAACAGCTGATCACCAGGGGTCAGACTCATGCCTGAGATGTCTTCACAGAACCCCCTATTTAATTATTATTATTATTGTGCTTTACTATTATCTTTCTGCTGCAATCTCAGAGGTAATTTTCTACATGGAAGCCTACAGCACCTGTCCTTCGTGTCCCAGTGGGATTTCTAAAATCTCGCTTTGGATCTCTAAAATTAGTCAGGTTTCCTCTTCAAACGAATAACTATTGCATTATACCTGTAGAATTCTTAGTTAATATGGGATACAAAGGATTACATTGATGAAACTACTACAGTTCTGTGCCAGAAATGCTGTTTTATTGTCAAGCAATCGTATACAGTGCAAGAACAATTTTATAGCTTTGATATGCTATTTTATAGCTTTGGTATGCTTTTTGTTCCATGCACTGCCGGACCCCATTGACCCCAACCGACCGCATAAGTGCATGCATGGCTTTATATCCGGCCAAAGAAGCTACTTAAGCCAGAACGCAGATGTGAATCAGCCCCAAATTAGGACTGTATGTTATTTTGTATGCTTATGATTGTAGCAGTTGCATTTAATGTGTTTGATGCCATTAGTAAATGTAATTTTTATTGTAAAGGAAGTTTGATCTGGTCTGGTTTCATTAAATCAGAAAACCTGAGAATGTAGAGTCATCATCGCTATCAGCATAAAGACCATTGTTTGTTCCTACAACCTGCAGCCAAACCTCCTCTTTCTGTTTCAGCGCTAGAATTGAGGCACCAGAGGCTTGGTTAGTTTGGGACCCATACACATGATACATGTACTGCACAATCTTACCATTTTGTTGTAGGGTAATATGTACATTTTTACTATAGACAGTAATTTGATATGTGAGAAAATAAAGACCATCTACTGGAGCGATGAACTTTCCACTTCCTGTGTTATAAATACTTTGCTCATTGTAAAACACTTTTCCAAATTTAATTGGGCCATCGGTAGATGGATAAGAGGATGTCAGTCCCACATGAAACGCATATGTTTTTCTTGTCCCTGGTGGTCCTGGGAAGCCTGGTTGACCTAAACTACCAGGAACTCCTTTAGCGCCGGGAAATCCTGGAGGACCTACTTTACCAGGAGGACCTTGTAGACCTTTTTCACCAGGTGTTCCTAGAAAAAAAAAAAAACAATGGCAAACACAGTGGGAAAAAATAGTAAGTTATTCTGGAATTTCAAGGAAACTATGTTACAGGTTGTTCCGTTTTGATAGATATTGCCATAAGTTCTGCTTCTCAAATTTCCATAGCTTTATTAGAAAAGCTACTATTCAAATGTTCTGTGGCTTCTCAGAGAAACATACCTGGGTCACCTTTTGTTCCTGGTTCCCCATCTTTACCATCTCTTCCAGGAGATCCATGCTGACCATTCAGGCCTGGTGTTCCTGGGATACCTGGGACTCCTGTATTACATTCATTATGTTTGGTGGCCACTTCACAATTCCCTAAGAAACAGTGTATGACCAGAAGGATGGCAACCCGGAAAGTAACCCGTCTCATCTGAAAAAAGAGAATATTAAAAATGTTAGCACTGAGTAGGACCAAAGGGTTTGTTGCCCGCTATACAGAAAATGTACAGTGTAGAACTTAAAGAGGACCTGCAACCTCTCCTGACAGGTCTGTTTTAGGAACAACTTGTTTCCCCGATGTAATAACAATTCTGGAGCATCTATTCTTTTGACTTTGTTTTGTGCCATTCCTTTATTACTCCTGCTAGAAGTTATGACAGAATTACTAGCAGTCTGCAATGAAGGTCCAGCTAGGTGTTACCAGTTGGGGTTTGGGGTGTCCCTGCACAGTCTGACACTGGCTGCACTGATTGAATAGTCTCAGACTGTGCAGGGACCCCACCCTCTTCCACAACTGGTTACAACCATCTGGATCATCACTGAAAACGGCCAGCAATTAATTCATAACTTCTAGCAGCAGTTTTCTTCAGGACGAGAATCGGCATATTTGCAGGGTTGGAACAGGATCTCCACAGGTCCCTATAGGGCCGGACAGCAACGTTTAATGTTGATAAGTGCAAGATAATGCACCTGGGGCGTAAAAACCCAAGAGTAGAATATAAAATCAGTGATACAGTCCTAACCTCAGTATCTCAGGAAAGGGATTTAGGGGTCATTATTTCAGAAGACTTAAAGGTAGACAGACAATGTCACAGAGCAGCAGGAAATGCTAGCAGAATGCTTGGGTGTATAGGGAGAGGCATTACCAGTAGAAAGAGGGAGGTGCTCATGCCGCTCTACAGAGCACTAGTGAGACCTCATTTGGAATATTGTGTTCAGTACTGGAGACCATATCTCCAGAAGGATATTGATACTTTGGAGAGAGTTCAGAGAAGAGCTACTAAACTAGTACATGGATTGCAGGATAAAACTTACCAGGAAAGATTAAAGGACCTTAACATGTATAGCTTGGAATAAAGACGAGACAGAGGGGATATGATAGAAACTTTTAAATACATAAAGGGAATCAACAAGGTAAAAGAGGAGAGAATATTTAAAAGAAGAAAAACTGCTACAAGAGGACATAGTTTTAAATTAGGGGGGGGGGAGGTTTAAAAGTAATATCAGGAAGTATTACTTTACTGAGAGAGTAGTGGATGCATGGAATAGACTTCCTGCAGAAGTGGTAGCTGCAAATACAGTGAAGGAGTTTAAGCATGCATGGGATAGGCATAAGGCCACCCTTCATATAAGATAGGGCCAGGGGCTATCCATAGTATTCAGTATATTGGGCAGACTAGATGGGCCAAATGGTTCTTATCTGCCGACACAGTCTATGTTTCTATGTTTAAGTTCCCTGCAGGAACAGCCTGCCGGATCCTAAGCGCTAGTGTGAAACTAGCCTTATTCTTCTGTCAAGAACTGATCCAGAAACTATGAGGGGAACTTGCACCAATATTTTGGCCTAAACAAGTCACAAATTATGGAACACACAATATTTGCACTAAAATTTGTGACTTTTCACCCCTCATACCACTTTTGACAAGTGATGAAAAAGTATTCAGGGGTAACTTGGAGGGAGCTGGGCCAGTAGATTTTTGACAGATTTATAATTTTTTACCTCTTCCCACACAGTGCCGTGAATGCACAGCACTGCAATTAGGTCGTCTGAGTACTGCAAAATAAATGTACAGCACTAGGATAGCATCGGCTCAGGAACTCTGCCCGCGTCATAACTTGCCAGGGCCATCTGCATTATACAGCTGGCACTCCACTTTGACTACTGGGAACGGAAATAACCCCTTATATGCCATGGTCGGGATTGAAAGTGGCATCTAATGGGTTAGAGAGAGGGAGGGGCTGCAAAAGATGCACGTCCATATGTCCGTTCCATGGCCTGGCAAAAAAGAATAGAATATGTCCTATTCTTGTCTGTTTTGCTTTTGTAATATAGCTCGGGACCTTTGAAAGAGCAAAATGCAGGGTGCCCACGGCCATTTTCCGTTTTTGCGGATCCGTAGTTTGTGGTCCACAAAACGGACACGGTCGTGTGAATGGGGCCTGACATAACACGCTCAAATACAAATTCTAGTGTACTATATGAGTGATCATAAGATTGTTAGTCGAAGTCCCCCCATGTTTATTTATGTAAAAGTATAAAGAAATGAAAAAGCTACACATAATTGGTACCATCACCTCCACAATGACACATACAATAAAATGATCACTTTTTATTCCATACATAAATAGTGTAAAAAAAAAAAAAATAATGAAATGCCAGAATTGCTGTTTTTTCTCATTCATTCCACCTACTAAAAATGCTATAAAAGTGAGCATAAACAGCACCAATAAAAACAATCTTTCGTCCCACAAAAAAAGCTGGAGACACATAAGAAAAAAATTCAAGAAAGTGAGTTTTGATTGTGCAAATGTGGTAAAACATATATCTATATATATAAAACACAGAAAGTGGTGCAAAGTGTAGCACAAATTTAAAACTCGTCTGCTCATAGCAGGCGTAGATTTCATTTTGGTTTTACATATAGCTCTATATGAAGATGTAATACCTTAAAAGTGAATGGCTTATCCTGAAGATAGGCTGTCAATATTAAAATCTTGGGCAACCCCTTTAAAGTGAGCGTTTGAAATATTAGGTTACTTACGGCTATCATTAAGTGTAGAAAATTCTGATGTTCTCAGTGCAAGAGCAGGAAAATAGTCTGATCTCATTTTATCTGGTTTGTTGGATCTAGTCTACTATTGACAGGTTTGTACCTTGAAACCCTGTAAATAAATATCCTAGAGTGTCCCACATAACTCTTTATGTGAAATAAATACAGTTGAACTTCCAGATAGAAATTAACAGGACGTGCAGTTTTCAGTTAGTGGGGCTGTTGAGATGTTCCAATTGCAAACTGCCCCGTCTTTCTCTTTCCATGACTTCATCTTTATTTCCTCTTAATTAGGGTTGAGCGAACCCGAACTGTAAAGTTCGGGTTTGTACCGAACTTTAGGATTTTTGGACCCCGGACCCGAACCCGAACATTTCTGTAAAAGTTCGGGTTCGGGGTTCGGCGCTTTATTGGTGCTTTTTGAAAGGCTGCAGAGCAGCCAATCAACAAGCGGTTAACTGTCTGACCTTAGAAGACATCATGACTGTGATTGGCCAGTGTAGCATGTGACCCAGCCTCTATATAAGCTGGGGTCACGTAGCGCTGCACGTCACTCTGCTGTGCTTAGTGTAGGGAGAGGATGCGGCTGGTGATTTCAGGGAGAGAATAGGACTGAATCTTTGCTCAAAACGTGAATCTAACTCAGCGATCTACATACATTGTGTTGTGTGGGTGCAGGGCACAATTTTTTTTATCCTGCCCTGAGCCCAGTGACGGAAAAATATTAACTTTTATAAGTCAGTTAGGTGGGCGGCGGCGGCGGCCATTTTATGCAAGCTCAGTGCACCAGCACTGCATCTGAGCTTTTGGGACATTGAAATCCAAGCTTTAAAAACAGCACAGATAATCAGTTTTTTTTTTAATTCACAATTTTTTGGGCAATTTACATCTGGTGCATTTGCAGGCTTAGTCAGTGTGCAATTTAAACTAGAAATACAGCCATCATTTTCTGGGGTTTTAAAAACACACTTTTTTTGCCAAATACCACTATTTTCCTGATCTGCAAGTGTTAAATTCAAGTTTAATATATACAGCTTTCATATTCTGTTACCAAAAAAACACTTTTTTGGCAATATACAACATCTGGATTAGTCAGTGTGCAATTTAAGCTAGAAATGCAGCCATCATTTTCTGGGGTTTTAAAAACACACTTTTTTTTGCCAAAAAACACTATTTTCAGGCCTTGCAGCATCAGCACGTGTGAAATTACAGGGTTATATACTGCTGTCAAATTCAGTTATTAAACAAACACCCGTTTGGGCAATTTTTTTTTAGTTGGCCGCCTTTGCTGCAGATGTCATTGTGAGATACACCCTTTATACATTTGGGTTATATTCAGATATTTGAAATACCGCCATTTGGTGCACAAATCTTTAATTGAGGCCTACTGTGGGTCAGGCCGTGTGAGATACACCCTGTATATACAGGGCTTATATTCTTTCATTAATAAAACACCCTTTTTGGGGCAAAATACACAATATTTCAGGCCTTGCAGCATCTTGACGTTTGAAATTCCTGGGTTATATACTGCTGACATATTCAGTTATTAAACAAACACCCGTTTGGGCCAAAAAAGTTTATTTGGCAGCCTTTGCTGCATATGTCATTGTGAGATACACCCTTTATACATTTGGGTTATATTCAGATATTTGAAATACCACCATTTGGTGCACAAATTTTTAATTCAGGCCTACTGTGGGTCAGGCCGTATGAGATACACCCTTTAAATACAGGGGTTTGATTCCAGTATTTGAAATACAGCCATTTTGGGCAAACAAATCTTTAATTGAGGCCTACTGTGGGTCAGGCCGTGTGAGATACTCCCTTTACATACAGGAGTTTGATTCAGGTATTTGAAATACAGCCATTTTGGGCAAAGATATCTTTAATTGAGGCCTACTGTGGGTCAGGCCGTGTGAGATACACCCTTTAACTATAGGGGTTTGATTCAGGTATTTGAAATACAGCCATTTTGGGCAAAGAAATCTTTAATTGAGGCCTACTGTGGGTCAGGCCGTGTGAGATACACCCTTTAAATACAGGGGTTTGATTCAGGTATTTGAAATACAGCCATTTTGGGCAAAGATATCTTTAATTGAGGCCTACTGTGAGTCAGGCCGTGTGAGATACACCCTTTAAATACAGGGGTGTGATTCAGGTATTTGAAATACAGTCATTTTGGGCAAAGAAATCTTTAATTGAGGCCTATTGTGGGTCAGGCCGTGTGAGGTACACCCTTTAAATATAGTAGTTTTATTCAGGTATTTGAAATACAGCCATTTTAGGCAAATAAATCTTTAATTGAGGCCTAATGTGGGTCAGGCCGTGTGAGATACACCCTTTAAATGCAGGGGTTTGATTCAGGTATTTGAAATACAGCCATTTTGGGCAAAGATATCTTTAACTGAGGCCTACTGTGGGTCAGGTCGTGTGAGATACACCCTTTAAATACAGGGGTTTGATTCAGGTATTTGAAATACAGCCATTTTGGGCAAAGAAATCTTTAATTGAGGCCTACTGTGGGTCAGGCCGTGTGAGATACACCCTTTAAATACAGGGGTTTGATTCAAGTATTTGAAATACAGCCATTTTGGGTAAAGAAATCTTTAATTGAGGCCTACTGTGGGTCAGGCCGTGTGAGATACACCCTGTAAATACAGGGCTTATATTATTTCATTAATAAAACTCCCTTTTTGGGGCAAAATACACAATATTTCAGGCCTTGCAGCATCTTGACGTTTGAAATTCCTGGGTTACGGTATATACTGCTGCCATATTGAGTTATTAAACAAACACCCGTTTGGGCAAAAAAAGCTTATTTGGCAGCCTTTGCTGCATATGTCATTGTGAGATACACCCTTTATACATTTGGGTTACATTCAGATATTTGAAATACCGCCATTTGGTGCACAAATCTTTAATTCAGGCCTACTGTGGGTCAGGCCGTGTGAGATACACCCTGTATATACAGGGCTTATATTCTATCATTAATAAAACACCCTTTTTGCGGCAAAATACACAATATTTCAGGCCTTGCCGCATCTTGACCTTTGAAATTCCTGGGTTATATACGGCTGCCATATTGAGTTATTAAACCAACACCCGTTTGGGCAAAAAAAGTTTATTTGGCAGCCTTTGCTGCATATGTCATTGTGAGATACACCCTTTATACATTTGGGTTATATTCAGATATTTGCAAAAAAGTGGATTCGGTGGCTCACCAAATGGGCACAATGAAAATGGGTGCACACCTCACTGGACTCGCCCGTCCCAAGAAAGCAATAATAATTGAAATGTGGAGGGGCACTCGCTAGATGGGAATGGGTGATAAACCACTTGCATAAAATAATCGCATAAAATCAGATAAAATAGTTATTTAATAATATTTTATATATAGTAGTACATAAAGCTAAAATGACATAAAACCAGTAATATTAAAATATCTGACATAGTGGTGCAACTAATTGGAGTGAGAAATCTTGCAGACCCCCTATATAAATCACTATATAAAACCGCAAAAATACTGCTTGATGGTAGGATACTATCATAGATATTGCACAAGCCCGCTATGTCCCATAGGTAGTATGGTAGACAGAATCTGGATGAATGACAGTAAGTAAATAGCAGCAGGATCGTAAGGGTGTATTTGATGGAGGATATACTCCTCTTCAATTCAGGTACACGGTATCTAATAAGCAGCACTATGATGGTACATTACCGCTCCTGAGCTCTCTGGTTGTCGGTTGTGGAAGCTCCTTAGTTTGGCTTACCCAGTGGGTCTTACCCAGTGGATCTTACTACTGTGGGTCAGGCCAGTGGGGGCTACACCCTTTAAATACAGGGGTTTGATTCAGGTATTTGAAATACAGCCATTTTGGGCAAACAAATTTAATTGAGGCCTAGTCTGGTTCAGGGCGTGTGAGATACACCCTGTACATACTGTTGTTCTATTCTACTATTAATTAAACACCCATTTAGGGCAAGATCATAAATTCGAGAAATATGAGGAGAACATCAAATAAGGGACGTGGCCCAGGTCGTGGTGCTGCTGGTGGAGCTCCTGTTGCAGGGAGAGGACGTGGTCGATCTGTGCCAGCTACACGCACAAGTGAAAACCATTCCTCAGGTGTGAGTAGGCAACAGAACCTGCAGCGGTATTTGGTCGGGCCTAATGCGGCTCTATGAATGGTGAGGCCTGAACAAGTACAGGCGATAGTAGATTGGGTTGCTGACAGTGGATCCAGTTCCTTCACATTGTCTCCCACCCAGTCTCCTGCTGAAAGACCACAGTTGGCACCTGCAGCCGATGTCCATCAGTCTTTCACCCCACCCCCTTGCAAATCAGCCAAGCAGTCTGAGCCCCAGGTCATGCAGCAGTCTCTAATGCTTTTTGATGACTCTGTTAGCAGGGTTTCCTAGGGTCATCCACCTAGCCCTGCCCCAGAAGTGGAAGAGATTGAGTGCACCGATGCCTAACCACTTACCTTTCAAGATGAGTACATGGGAGGACCATCGCAGCACGTCTCGGATGATGACGAAACACAGGTGCCAACTGCTGGGACTTTCGAAAGTGTGCAGACCGACAAGGAAGGAAGGGGTGAAGACTGGGTGGAAGATGATGTGGAGGATGATGAGGTCCTCGACCCCACATGGAATCAAAGTCATGCGAGTGACCTATGTAGTTCGGAGGAAGAGGCGGTGGTCGCACAGAGCCACCAGCACAGCAGAAGAGGGAGCAGGGTGCAAAAGCGGAGCGGCCGTCCTCTAGACAGTACGCCTGCTACTGCCCACCGCAGCAAGGGACCGAGCACACCACAGCCAGCTCCAAGGAGTACCCTGGTGTGGCAGTTCTTCATATAATGTGCTGACGACAAGACACGAGTGGTTTGCACGCTGTGCAATCAGAGCCTGAAGCGAGGCATTAACGTTCTCAACCTGAGCACAACCTGCATGACCAGGCATTTAAGTGCAAAGCATGAGCTGCAGTGGAGTAGACACCTCAAAAACCAAGAAAGGTCTCTGGCTCCTCCTGCTTCCTCTTGTGCTGCAGTCTCGGCCTCTTCATCCACCTCTGGAGTGACAGTGCCACCTGCCACCCCGCAAACAGAGGATCTGCCAGCAACACCAACACCTGGGTCACCAAGCATCTCCACAATGTACCACGGAAGCGTTCAGCTCTCCATCTCCCAAACGCTGGAGAGGAAGAGGAAGTACCCCCCTACCCACCCACGATCCCTAGCCCTGAATGGCAGCATTTCTAAATTACTTGCCTTTGAAATGCTGTCATTCCGTCTGGTGGAGACGGATAGTTTTAAAGGCCTTATGGCGGTGGCTGTCTCACAGTACGTCGTGCCCAGCCGCTACTACATTTCCAGGAGAGCCATCTCTTCACTGCACAACCAAGTGGGGGACAAAATCAGGTGTGCACTGCGCAACACCATCTGTGGCAAGGTGTACCTCACTACGGATACGTGGACCAGTAAGCACGGTCAGGGCCGTTATATCTCCATAACAGCATACAGGGTAAATGCAGTGGCAGCTGGGCCTGAGGCGGATAGCAGTTTGGCGCATGTCCTTCCACCACCGAGGATTGCAAGGCGCTTCAGTTTGCCTCCTGTTGCTTCCTCCTCCTACTTTGCTTCCTCATCCTCTACCAGCTCCTCATCTGGTCAGCGTAACACCTTCACCACCAACTTCAGCACAGCCAGGGGTACATCACAGCAGGCAGTTTTAAAACTTATCTTTTTGGGGGACAAACCCCACACCGCGCAGAAGCAGTGGATGGGCCTTGAACAACAGACCGATGAGTGGTTTGTGCCAGTCAGCCTCAAGCCCGGCCTGGTGGTGTGCGAATGGGGGAAATCTTGTAGCAGCTCTGGGACTAGCCGGTTTGACGCACATCCCTAGCCTGGCGCATGTGCTGAATTTGGTGGTGCAGAGATTCCTTAAAAATTACCCCGATATGTCAGAGCTGCTGCATAAAGTGCGGGCCGTCTGTGTGCGATTTTGGCGTTCTCACCCTGCTGCTGCTCGCCTGTCAGCGTAACTTCGGCCTTCCCGCTCACCGCCTCATATGCGACGTGCCCACAAGGTGGAACTCCACTTTGCACATGCTGGCCAGACTGTGCGAGCAGCAGCAGGCGATAGTGGAGTTTCAGCTGCAGCACACACGGGTGAGTCGCTCTGCGGAACAGCACCACTTCACCACCAATGACTGGGCCTCCATGCAAGACCTGTGTAGGGTTTCCGGCCAGTCATTCCCAAGTGGCTCCGAGCATGGGTTCCTGCACCCACAAACCCAAGGTACACAATTGTCCAGCCAGGTCACAGTTCTGGAGGATGACGAGGTGGAGGATGAGGAGGAGGAGATGGAGGAGGAGGAACCATGTTCACAGCAGGGTGGCACCCAGACCAGCTCATGACCATCACTGGTGCGTGGCTGGGGGAATACAGAGGACACAGACGATACACCTCCCACAGAGGACAGCTTTTCGTTGCCTCTGGGAAGCCTGGCACACATGAGCGATTACATGCTGCAGTGTCTCCGCAACGACCGCCTAGTTGCCCACATTCTAACTTGTTCTGATTAAACAATTGTTTTCTGTCATAGACCCCTGCTCTACCAAGTAGACAGGTTAATACATTTCTGTAATTTTTCTGTTACATTTTTGCTTTGACATTATACAATTTTAGACGTTAATAAACCCCTGCTCTGCATAGGTGACAGGGAATAAAATTTCTGAAATGCTTCTTTAATTGATGCGCGCCACCTCCTTTGATTCAGTGCTTAAACTTAAACAAGTTGTACCACATTTGCACTTCAATAATTTGTCCCACATTTCCGCTATACTCTTTTGGCCAACATTGGCGCCTCAATAGCTTTTCCCACATTTCCGCTTGACTCTTTTGGCCCACATTTGGGCTTCTGTAATTTGTACAACATTTGCGCCTTAATAGCTTTTCCCACATTTCCGCTTGCCTCTTTTGACCCACATTTGGGCTTCTGTAATTTGTACAACATTTGCGCCTTAATAGCTTTTCCCACATTTCCGCTTGACTCTTTTGGCCCACATTTGGGCTTCTGTAATTTGTTCCACATTTGCGCCTTAATAGCTTTTCCCACATTTCCGCTTGACTCTTTTGGCCCACATTTGGGCTTCTGTAATTTGTTCCACATTTGCGCCTAATAGCTTTTCCCACATTTCTGCTCGATCCCAATTTGAAATTTTTTTTTTATCTCCCCTAAATTTGGTCTCTTTTTCTCATGCTCCCTCTCCGGCCTGGAACCCTGATTCCCTGTCACCCGTGATCACCATGGTAGGCGCATAAAAGAACATCGAAAGTTGATAGAGCAGATATCAAATTGGATCGTGAACATCACGGGGACGTGCGACATGGTGGGGCAGTAAGTATGCACACGCCTACACGAACTAACTGACAGGGGTCAGCCCCTGCAACTTCTGGGTCTCCAAATTGGGCATATGGCCTGAGCTTGCCCTTTATGCCTTGGAGGTGCTGGCCTGCCCTGCAGCCAGTGTATTGTCTGAACGTGTGTTTAGCACGACTGGAGGGGGTTATCACAGGTTATATTTACCAATGTTTTGGGGTGTACCCTAATTTAAAAAAATTCTAAAAATGTTTAAACCAAAAAGCAGTGTAGGCTACCTCCTCCTCCTCCACCGCCACTTCCACCTACACCGGCACATCCACCGCCTCCTCAACCTCCTACTCCATATGGACCTGGTCCTCCTAGATCAAGATTATTATTTTTCATTTTTACGTATTTTATATTATTTAAAGTCATTTCCCTATCCACATTTGTTTGCAGAGCACTTGTCATGCTCTTAACCACATTTTGACGCCATTTGCAGCCCTCTAGTCCTTTCCATGACATTTTTACAGCCATTTAAGTGCTCAAAAGTTCGGGTCCCCATTGACTTCAATGGGGTTCGGGGTCAAGTTCGGGTCAAGTTTGGGTCTTGAACTCAAACTTTTTTGTGAAGTTCGGCCGAACCCTTCGAACCCGAACATCCAGGTGTCCGCTCAACCCTACTCTTAATCGGACTATTGAAGTTCACTGGTCCATGTTATGTTTGTTGTCTTGTGTACCAATGTGCATTATAACCGCTGTTTATTTGAAGATACTCTGTCTTCAAAAGTGGATATATTGCATTTTATATTCCAGGCAGGCACCTGGGGTTCACTGGTTCTGGTCCCAGGTGTTGAGGCTGGAGCATGGCGTTAAAGGAGCTTCATTTGGGACATTGCTAAAATAGCTATAGGGTAGACTTGCACACCTAATGGCAAGTTACTTACGGGAAGCAGTAGAAAGTACAGTGTGTCGGACGTGGATTTGAATAACCGTACAAGAATGATGGTGTGTGATTGGAGCTTCATCCAGTCAGTGATCCAGAGATACTGTTGGGAGGTAAATCGGTCATCTTGCCGAGCACCAGCTGCAGCCTTGGGACTGCTGTGTCTAGAAAAGTCCTTTACCAGAGTGAGGTGTCTTTGGAAACACTGTAATCAGTTCCAGACCACTTCATGGAGAGAGCCCCTGTATTGTCAGCTCAGACAGTAGGAAAATACTTCTCCTGTGACCAGAGACTGGGGCAGTACCAACCTAAGTTTCTCCATCAAGTGCTATCAATATGAGTTGCTCTTGGAGCCTGCTAGACTGCAATCAATACACTATGTGTAACCGCCAAGCTTGGTGCCTTTAATAGACTGTAACCATCAAGGCTTTTACCAACAAGAAATGTGGCCCCTTTTGGAGTAAAGTTTGTACAACTTGATTGCAATGTGTCTGCTTCTTCAATGCACCGTCCTCAAGCCACGTCCTGTAATTGGATCAAGGGCCACACATAGAATTGACTTTCTTACATACCAACTGCGACTAACTTCCAAATTAAGTAGCTAGTGAGTGTTTAATGCTTTATGTAACGGAACGCCTAGCACCCCGACCGGGTACCTTGGTTGATAGATGCTCCTAGTGCTTCCAGAGGACTCCAAGCACTCCACTTGACACCGTCAGCACTGCAGACCCCACGAACCGCCGAAGCTTGGTGGAGGTCTCGCCGTCTCCTACCCACCCTGGACCTACCCCAAGGCTCCAGGCTCCAGTGGGTGAACCTCTCCTAAATGCAGAGACAGGAACCAGGAACAAGCTCTTACAAGAGCTTATACTCAGGGGAGTATTATGATATAGCAATCCCCAAGAGTGTAGTTATCCCATCCCCCAAACATGAGCCAAGACTTCATAAAGGGGCAAAGCAGGGACTCTTTAATGGGTTATTTTTCAGCCTTTTATGTAGGTCTCCTAGCAAGGGACACTCCCCCTGGGGCCCTTGTAAAAGACTGTGACAGTTTATATTTTAGCCAATCACATGCATTTACAGTATTGAAACCCTCCCAGCAATTGTACACAAAATCCCCTTCCCTCTGTCTGTAACGCGATCAACAAAATACAATGAGCATTGTCTGAGACGCAATTAACTAACACACTGGCATTGGCTGAGACGCAATCCACAAAATACAATTACTAAACGTAATGGGCTAACTTAATCACTACCAGACAGAAAACACACATTTTTCCCAACACACAGAAAACACCTCAAAACCCCACACATCCCCATAATGTATACATCTATGGATGATCTGGGTGAACAACATATCCAAAAATCACCCAGATCCGAGCAGGAGTTCCCGAATTCCATGGAAGTCACATTTGGCCGGCTACAAGCATGGCTTTCCTGTCCAAAACAGTTCCACAGATTTAAGCTGTGCGGCCGGTCTGTCTTCTCCTTCAAAGTTAGTATGGGCCATAATCCTGGGGCAGGAGGCTGGCAAATAGCCCCCTCCAAAACACTGTGGCGAGGTTGGTTTCGCCACACTTTAGTTTACCAAAAGCAGCGACTATGGGTGGATGGGAAGTTCTCCTTATGAGAAAAAATGGAAAGGTGCACGCAAGTGGGCTTGGTTGTTTCCATAAATCCCAAAGAAGTGAATGGAGGGAGCCACCTGTCTATTAAAGGGGTTCTCCAGGAATCAACAAAATGAAAATACTTAAATATTATTTTATTATAAATATATTCTCAAATAACTTTCAATATTTAAAATTGCTTGTTTTGTCTGGGGAGCAATCATCATGGGAAACAAAATGGCCTCTGTCCTATTAGTTCACACAAAACCTGTCCTGATCACACATGAGGACAAGTTACTTTATAACATTGAGGTAAAGAGCTGCCCCATCCTCCTCCTCTCCTACTTGTCAGGGATTATGATCCTGAATACAGATGATAAGAACTTTAGCTGAATCTCTGGGGAATTTAGTTCAGAGGAGACAAGAAGTACAGAGAGGACAGACAGGACAGGATGTGATAATGTGTTGCTGTGGTAATGGAGATTGCATACAAGTGCTTCTGCTTATTACCCACCTCCTCTCTGTACTTCATGTCTCCTCATCTTCTCCATTCCCACAGAGATTCACCTGTATTCAGGATCATGATTCCTGACAAGCAGAACAGAGAGGCGAATGAGGCAGCACTATGGCTCATTGTGGTGAAGTAACTTGTCCTCCTGTGTGATTAGGACAGGTTCTGTGTGTACTGATAGGACAGCGGTCATTTTATTTCTCCTAATGATTGCTCCCTAGAATTGCTCCCTAGACAAAACAAGCCATTCTAAGTAATGAAAGGTATTTGTGAATATATTTATTGTAAAATAATAGTTAAGTATTTTAAATTTTTAATTCCTGGAGAACCCCTTTAATTCCCTGCTTGAACGCTGCTGCCAGTGGTTACCTCACCAGGTTGGATGAAGTACCCTGTTCTCAACATAGGTTAGAGATGAGAGAACCTAATGAGATCTGCTTTGGTTCTGATTCAGATTTTTTAAAAAGTTTGGCTCGGACCCAAATTGATTTGAGAGGGTGTTGAAGCTTTTTTTTCGCCCCATATACAGCTGCTTCTATTTCTATATGTGACTATATTCAATGCAGGCCGTAGTTTGAATAAAGAGTCTTGCAGGAGAAAACCAGTAAAAGGGCACTGTTCATACAGTCCCGATCAAAAGTTTAAGACCACTTGAAAAATGGCAAAAAATCCTATTTAGCATGGCTGGATCTTAACAAGGTTCCAAGTAGAGCTTCAACATGCAACAAGAAGAAATGGGAGTGAGACAAAACATTTTTTGAGCATTCAATTTAATGAAAACAACGAATAAACTGAAACGGGCTATTTTTCAGCTGATCAAAAGTTTAGGACCACATGCCTTTAAAAGGCCAAATCTGTGCAAAGATGTGAATTCATTGTAATTTTCTGTCAGGTAGTCACACGTTGTGATGGCAAAGGCAAAAAAACCTCTCCCTTTTTGAACGTGATCGGGTTGTTAAACTGCCTAAGCAGGGTCTCTCACAGCACGCCATCGCTGCTGAGGTGGGACGCAGTAAGACAGTCATTTGGAATTTCTTAAATGATCCTGAGGGTTATGGAACAAAAAAGTAAAGTGGAAGACCCAAAAAAATTTCATCAGCACTGAGCCGGAGGATTCAATTGGCTGTCCGTCAAGACACTGGACGATCCTCGACCCAAATTAAGGCCCTTACTGGTGCTGACTGCAGCCCCATAACCATCAGATGGAATCTGAGACTGAATGGCTTCAAAAACAAAAAAAGTCTTCAAAGACCTCGTCTCCTTGAACGCCACAGAACTGCTCGTTTGGACTTTGCAAGAGAGAACCAAACATGGGACATTCAAAGGTGGAAGAAAGTTTTATTCTCTGATGAGAAAAAATGTAACCTTGATGGTCGTGATGGTTTCCAACGTTACTGGCATGACAAGCAGATCACACCTGAGTGAGATGTTTTCTACGCGCCACAGTGGAGGGGGCGCCATAATGGTCTGGGGTGCTTTTTCCTTCAGTGGAACAATGGAGCTTCAGGAACTGCAGGAGCGTCAAACGGCCGCTGGCTATGTCCAGATGTTGCAGAGAGTATTCCTCATGACTGAGGACATACGATGCAGTAGATCGGCTGTCTGTGGCTGATAGTAGTAGTAGTGGTACTAGTGGCATATGTGTGGTGTTAATAGTGGTAGCAGTAGGGAATTAACAGAGAGGAGCAGCAGCAGCTGAGGCAGTGGTGGCAGCAGCAGCGATATACGGTACATGTTGGCAGGCAGCAGCAGCATGACAGAGGCAGTGTGTCGGTGGGTAATAATTCAATTAAGAATTATTAATTATGGTCATAAAAATTATTAATCATAAAAAAATTAAATTTATAAAATTTGTCATAAATTCTTAAAATCATGACCTGGTGAATTGTAGACAACCTAATTGATACAATTCACATCTGAGTCCGACTATTTCCTCAGATAAATAAGTTCTTTTTGACGTGAGATGACGTTAATGATAAAATGTAGTTCTGCATTATACAATAATACACAGGCATTATAAAAATATGCAGATTTATTGGTTACAAGGTTATAAACATATATAAGTAAATAAACACAATGATACATGCAAATGAATATATATATATCGTTAATATAAAGCATTACAAGCTTAACAATACATGTGAGTGGAAATAACTTGTCACATTATAACCAAGCTATTATTAGGTTAGGGTATCAAAATATGAACATAAGTTATATACATTACTTCTGTTCAGAGAAAACCTCATGATATCAGGATGGGAATGTCTAATCCTAGACATCAATATAGAATGCTAAATACATTCTGCCCCCCTAACCAACTACACATCAAATGACTTCAAGATGGGCAAATCCATCCAAGGATATAACTTATAAGAGATAACTATATCCTTCCGCCCCATCCTGGACTATTTTCAAATACATGACTTTGGTAAGACTATTAAGACAAATAACAGGGATCTAGGATTTTGCTAGTCCATATCTTAAATGGGAAGGATTTGATATAAGTCCTTCCTGTGGGAATCCATCACTTAGCTTGGCGAAGAATGTTCTATTAATATATATATATAAGCAATTATTTAATGCTTTGCTAGATTATGAGTCCAGATTCTTCTGCAGGTAGAATGAAGCCTCACAATATCCTAAAACTACATCTCAATATGGAGATGATCAATTAATTTAATTATTTATTTATTCGCCAATCTAGATGGTATAATTTCACCCACACTATCAAATTAGTCTTAATAAAATGAAATATCATTTTCTGTGTCTCTTACCAAGTCCTAGTAGGAATCTTACTTCTGCTCCTAGGAAAGCTGGGTGGTCCATCATAGTGCATCTCACCATGACTTTCATCTTGATAGACCTCAACTTCTCCTCTCCTTCCTTCTCTCCTTTCTCCTTGTGTCTGGCTTATGATCACCAAACTTATCAGTTAGACACACCTTCCTAGTTTGGGAACTTTCCAATCATTGTCGGATGGGTGTGATCATTGATAAAAAATGTGACATCATAACCTTACCCAGAATGCACTTTTGCTACTGTTGTAATGTCACCTACTCATACCTAGGTGGCACTGCTGTATAAGCTATCTGCATCATAGTATAAAGGGTTTACTTATATAAGTCTGAATATACATTTTGACCTTAGAAGCTTTAATTCAAAGCCATAGGGATTAATTCTGACACTTGTAGCAATTAGAGACAGACCTCTAGGCGTCTCACTTAATGTTTCTCACACTGTTGATTTATGGATCATAAATAACTTGTTTTCTCACAGAGATATCAGTACCTCCTCTGTCATACCAAAGATGTGATTAATTGTTACAAAATACACATCTTTACAGACACTCTTCTAATGAGAAATATATACAATATACTGGATACATGTTGTCTTCGTAACATATAACAATATAATATAAACAAATATATATATGTCCTACTGATTGTCTTATGCAAAGGACTAAGGCTCATTAAATGAATACATACATATTATATATTTAGCTTCATTAATAAATGCCTAATTGTATAGGTAATTATCACCAGCTGCTTCTTATCTTATCTCCTGTCATAAATTTAAGTAAGTAAACAAGGCGGATTCTTCTCAGACTGGTACATTCATGAGAAGGATAACACTGAAGAGTATAAACCTTTGTGTGACCTTAATTTGGCCTACTCAAGACATACAAAATTGCAACTATAGTCGAGCATGGCTCTTAAAGGCAATGAACATCCATTTTGACAATAATGAATTGGATATCAATGCATTTACCTATGAAAAGGCACAACAAATGGCAGCCGTTTGGAACATGAGGGAAGTCAGACAGCAGCAGTGGCATAATGGCGGTTGTCGAATAATGGGGGCAGCAGCAGCAACCTTACAGAACTTGATGGCAGGCAGCAGCAGTGGTATATTGGAGGCAGCAGCAGCCTTAGGGAACATGATGGTAGTTAGGCAGTAGCATGATGGCGGCAGCGGCTTGATGGAGACAGCAGCAGTATGTCACGGCAGACAGGATACAAGATACACAGGATATAAACAAACAAGTGTCTAGGCAAGAAGCTGGGGATAGAGGTCACCTCCTGACAAATCCCTACCAGCTCTCCCTAGACTTCTTTGCCCACGTTCAGACCCTGAAGGTGGGAATAACGTGTCCTCGTGCCTAGGGTGAAGATTCCCTAGAATCCCTAAGATGGTGAAAGGGGGAAAGAGGCAGCCTGCTCCCTCAGGACCTGGAGGGGGCAGGCGTCTCTCTAACAGCCTAGACAGACAACCACAAGAAAACAAAAACCAACTTATCTTTTACTGAGCAGGAACAGCAAATCCTTCCTTCCTTCCTCTGAGCCAGACAGAAGCTATAACCTGCACAGGACACTGGGAGTGGGCGTAATTTAAACTCAAACCAACGACCCCACCCAGTGCACCTGAAGGGAGGCGGATATAGCTCAATTCCAAAAAAAAACAAAAAGGCTACACACGCGCTGGTAACCTGGCAGACCTCCGCACATAGCCTGAGCAGGGCATGACAGTACCCCCCCCCCCCCTTCTACGGGTGACCTCCGGACACCCTGGCCCAACTTTATCCGGGTGGGATCTGTGAAAAGCCCTCACCAGTCGGCTGGCACTAACATCCACAGCTGGAACCCACATCCTCTCCTCAGGGCCGTATCCCCTCCAGTGTACCAGATACTGAAGGGAACCCCAAAGAACTCTTGAGTCGAGAACCCTGGAGATCTCTAACTCTAAATTTCCATCAAACAGAACAGGGGGAGGAGGCAATGGCGATGGTTCCACTGGTTTCACTTATTTCTTTAGTAAAGACTTGTGGAGCACATCATGGATCCTCCAAGTCTGCGGAAGATCCAGATGAAATGCTACTGGATTGACCACCGCAGATATTTTATAAGGTCCAATAAATCTTGGACCCAGTTTCCAAGATGGTACTCTCAGTTTAATATTTTTAGTAGATAACCACACCAGATCACCCACACACAGGTCCAGACCAAGCATACATCTCTTGTCAGCCATTCGCTTATATCTCTCACCCATCTTCTCCAAATTCACCTGGATCCTCCGCCAGAAAGAAGACAAGGCAGAAGAAAATCTCTCCTCCTCTGGCATCACAGAGGAACTAGTCCCAGAAAAGGTACCAAACTGAGGATGAAAACCGTATGCGCCAAAAAATGGCGACTTACCCGTGGACTACTGCCTACAGTTATTCAAAGCAAACTCTGCTAGGGACAAGAATGAGGACCAGTCCTCCTGATTCTCAGTCACAAAGCACCTCAAGTAGGTCTCCAGGTTTTGATTAGTACGCTCTGTCTGCCCATTCGACTGCGGATGAAAAGCCGAAGAGAACGAAAGTTGAATGCCAAGCTGAGAGCAGAACGCCCTCCAAAACCTGGAGACTTGTGTGCCCCTATCAGAAACCACATCCGAGGGAATGCCATGCAATTTCACGATATTATCAACAAGAATCCGAGCAAGAGTCTTGGCATTGGGCAGACTGGCTAACGATACAAAGTGAGCCATTTTACTTAAATGGTCAACAACCACCAAAATTACTGTTTTCCCGGAGGAACTCGGCAGATCCGTAATAAAATCCATAGACAAGTGTGTCCAAGGACGAGACAGAATAGACAAAGGAAGAAGTGAACCAGCAAGTCGAGTATGAGCAACCTTTGACCGTGCACAGATTTCACAAGCTGCTACGTAATCCTCAACACTCTTATGTAACCCGGGCCACTAGAACCTCCGGGACACAAGATCAAAAGTGGACTTACCACCAGGATGTCCAGCAAGGACAGTATTGTGATGTTCCTTGAATACCTTGTATCGCAGTCCATCAGAAACAAACAACCTCCCTGGGGGACAAGAACCAGGAGCCCCCTCCTGGGCTCCCAAGACCTCCATCACCAATTCAGGATACAGAGCGGAGACCACCACCCCATCAGCCAAAATCGGAGCAGGATCCTCTGAATTACATCCCCCAGGAAAACTGCGAGACAACGCATCAGCCTTGACGTTTTTAACCCCCGGGCGAAAAGTAACCACAAAATTGAACCTGGTAAAGAACAGTGACCATCTGCCCTGTCTAGGATTCAGACGCTTGGCAGATTGCAGGTAAGCCAAATTCTTATGATCCGTATATACTGTAACGGGATGAGATGCCCCCTCCAACCAGTGACGCCATTCCTCAAAGGCCAATTTGATGGCCAGCAATTCCCTATCTCCTACATCATAATTCCTCTCGGCGACCGAGAGCTTCTTGGAAAAAAAAGCACACGGAACCCATTTGCCAGGGGATAAACCCTGCGACAGCACTGCTCCAACCCCCACCTCTGATGCATCAACCTCCACCACGAATGTCTGAGACACATCGGGCTGCACCAGAATGGGAGCAGACGCAAAACATTCCTTAATAGCCGAAAAGGCCTGCAATGCCTCAACCGACCAGACAGAGACATCGGCGCCCTTCTTAGTCATATCGGTCAGAGGTTTCACAATGGTAGAATAGTTCAAGATAAATTTTCTATAATAATTAGTAAACCCCAAAAACCGCATCAAAGCTTTCTGATTCTCCGGTCGGTCCCATTCCAGAACCGCCCAGACCTTTTCGGGATCCATACGAAAACCAGAGTCAGAAAGCAGATATCCCAGAAACGGAAGCTCCTGCACAGAAAACACACATTTCTCCAATTTGGCATATAATTTATTCTCCCGAAGGACCGTCAAAACCTGTCTCACGTGATCCTGATGGGTCTTTAGATCAGGAGAGTAAATTAAAATGTCGACCAAGTAAACTACCACGAACCTCCCTACAAAATGATGGAAAATGTCATTGACGAATCGATAAGTGCAAGATAATGCACCTGGGGCGTAAAAACCCAAGGGCAGAATATAGAATATTTGCCACAGTCCTGACCTCAGTATCTGAGGAAAGGGATTTAGGAGTAATTATTTCAGAAGACTTAAAGGTGGGAAGACAATTTAATAGAGCAGCACGAAATGCCAGCAGAATGCTTGGATGTATAGGGAGAGGTATAAGCAGTAGAAAGAGTGAAGTGCTTATGCCGCTGTACAGAACACTGGTGAGACCTCACTTGGAGTATTGTGCGCAGTACTGGAGGCCATATCTCCAGAAGGATATAGATACTCTAGAGAGAGTTCAGAGAAGAGATACTAAACTAGTACATGGATTGCAGGATAAAACTTACCAGGAAAGGTTAAAGGACCTTAATATGTATAGCTTGGAAGAAAGAAGAGACAGAGGGGATATGATAGAAACTTTGAAATACATAAAGGGAATCAACTCGGTAAAGGAGGAGAGCATATTTAAAAGAAGAAAAACTACCACAAGAGGACACAGTTTTAAATTAGAGGGGCAAAGGTTTAAAAGTAATATAAGGAAGTATTACTTTACTGAGAGAGTAGTGGATGCATGGAATAGCCTTCCTGCAGAAGTGGTAGCTGAAAATACAGTGAAGGGGTTTAAGCATGCATGGGATAGGCATAAGGCTATCCATATAAGATAGGGCCAGGGACTATTCATAGGATTCAGATATATTGGGCAGACTAGATGGGCCAAATGGTTCTTATCTGCCGACACATTCTATGTTTCTATGTTACCCCAGCACCACAGTCAATGAATACTTCAACAAAAATTTTTTTTTAGTCTAGCGCCACCATAGCTGGAAGGAGAAAATGAGTATTACAGGGAGCTTGCATACCTGCTTGTTCTACCACCCTATTCACACTACCAAGAGTCAGGGATGTTTCTTTTTTCTCTTTAAGTAAACCTCTTTGTGATTCTTTCTCATCAACATGTGGTTTAACAAAAGGACAAGCAAAAATAAAATGACCACTTTTTCCACAGTAATAACATAGTTTATGCAACCTCCTAAAGTTCCTACTACCAGAATGTATAGATACCTGACCCAACTGCATGGGTTCCTCCCCTACCCCAGAGTTACATGTCATATCACCCTGGGGAGCAGGTGAGACGAAACCACTCACAGAAGGGATCCCTTGCGCGGAGGGAACCTTACACCTCTCTCTAATACGTCTATCTAACCGTACTGCCAAAGACATAGCATTCTCCAATGTATCCAGGTACTCATGAATAGCTAGGGCATCTTTCAATCTCTCAGATAACCCCTGACAAAACTGACTACGTAACGCGGGGTCATTCCACTCTGACTCGGTAGCCCATCTCCTAAACTCAAGGCAGTAAGCCTCTGCAGTATGTTCACCTTGTAATAAATTACGCAATTTAGATTCCGCCATCGAGACCCGATCTGGATCATCATAAATTAATCCCCAGGCTTTATTCTTCCACCGACCGGAGGGCCAGAGAACCGGACGGCAGAGAAAAGGCCCAGGATTGCGCGTCCCCTTTAAGCAGGGAAATTATTATCCCTACCCTCTGAAACTCATCACTAGACGAAGATGGACCCGAAAATACAACTTGCATGACTCTTTAAAACGGATAAAGTCATCCACACCCCCTGCAAATCTTTCAGGGAGAGCGACTTTAGGCTCCCCATAAATTTGACTTCCTCCTATTGCATGGAATGGAATGTCGAGAATAAAGCAATGGAGATGAAGATTGTTCTGTTGCTGTAAGCAGTGGCATAGCGTGGGTTGCCAGCACCCGGGGCAAGCCATGTATTGCGCCCCCCCCAACCTGTGGACACGTTCCTTTTACAGATAATGTAGTAGTCCTATATAACACCACAGATAACATGGTGGTAACTCTCTAAGTGCAGATGATGTAGTAGATGGGTATAAGGCCCCAGAATTCAGAACACACACACAGTGTGAGCTGAAGTCTGGGGCCAGGATGCGGCAGGGTGGGCCAAATTCTATATCCATCCCCCAACCCTACCGTGAAACAAATATGTGTTTGGACATTACATACATCACTACAAAATATACAGTATAATACAGCACCACATACCTCATCCATTGAGTGACATCACCTGTGATGTAGACTTTCCTCAGCGTCTTCATTCGGAGATAAGACCGCCATGACACCTTCTTTCAGCCGCGTCTCATTTCTGCAGAGTTTTATTATTATTAGTTACTATTATATATAATGACCCCCTCTGTATAATATATAATGGCCCCTCTGTAATATTAGGACATATAATGGGCCATTATATATACTAATAATACAGAGGGGGCATTATATATATAATACTAATAATACAGAGGGGGCCATTATATATCCTAATATTACAGAGGGGCCATTATATATACTAATAATACAGAGGGGGCCATTATATATTATAATAATACTGGGGGGGTCATTATATATAATAGATATACAGAGGGTCAATTATATATCCTAATATTACAGAGGGGCCATTATATATATAATAATAATAATAATAATAATACAGAGGGGGCCATTATATATCCTAACATTACAGAGGGGTCACTATATATAATATACAGGGGGGCATTATATATTATAGTTATACAGAGGGGCCATAATATATAATAATTATACAAGGGGGCCATTGTACAGGGTGGGCCATTTATATGGATACACCTTAATAAAATGGGAATGGTTGGTGATATTAACTTCCTGTTTGTGGAACATTAGTATATGTGAGGGGGGAAACTTTTCAAGATGGGTGGTGACCATGGTGGCCATTTTGAAGTCGGCCATTTTGAATCCAACTTTTGTTTTTTCAATAGGAAGAGGGTCATGTGACACATCAAACTTATTGGGAATTTCACAAGAAAAACAATGGTGTGCTTGGTTTTAACGTAACTTTATTCTTTCATGAGTTATTTACAAGTTTCTGACCACTTATAAAATGTGTTCAATGTGCTGCCCATTGTGTTGGATTGTCAATGCAACTCTCTTCTCCCACTCTTCACACACTGATAGCAACACCGCAGGAGAAATGCTAGCACAGGCTTCCAGTATCCGTAGTTTCAGGTGCTGCACATCTCGTATCTTCACAGCATAGACGATTGCCTTCAGATGATACGAGATGTGCAGCACCTGAAACTACGGATACTGGAAGCCTGTGCTAGCATTTCTCCTGCGGTGTTGCTATCAGTGTGTGAAGAGTGGGAGAAGAGGGTTGCATTGACAAAACAAAAGTTGGATTCAAAATGTCCGACTTCAAAATGGCCACCATGGTCACCACCCATCTTGAAAAGTTTCCCCCCTCACATATACTAATGTGCCACAAACAGGAAGTTAATATCACCAACCATTCCCATTTTATTAAGGTGTATCTATATAAATGGCCCACCCTGTATATTATACAGAGGGGCCATTATATATAATAATTATACAAGGGGCCATTATATTTTATACATAGGGGCCATTATATATTATAATTATACAGAGGGGCTATTAATAATGGGCCCTCTGTATCAGTTCTAATATATAATGCCCCCCCTGTATAATTATTATATATAATGGCCCCCCTGTATAATTATTATATATTATGGCCCCACTGTATAACTATAAATGATAGATATACAGTGGGGCCATAATATATAATAATAATAATTATACAGGGGGGCCATTAAATATTAGAAGTATACAGGGGGCCCATTATTAATAGCCTCTCTGTATAATTATTATATATAATGGCCCCTATGTATACTATATGATGGCCCCCTTGTATAAATATTATATATTATGGCCCCACTGTATAACTATAATATATAATGGCCCCTTGTATAATATATCATCGCCCCTTTGTATAATATAAAACGGTGCCCATTCTTTCTAAATATACTGGTCTCCTTTGTATCTCTTCTGCCCACCTCCATAGTGCTCCCAGTACTTACATAAAAAAAAAAAAAAATACTCACCTCTCTTCATCACCTCTTGTAGTCTTTGCTTGGGCGTCCCGGCACAGGCGGTCAGGAACACATCACCCTGCCCTCCTGCGCCGCGTCATCACGTCATCTCGCGAGACCCGGCGCAGGAGGTCACGGTGATACAATCGCGATCTCCTGGACTCCTGCGCCACTCTACTGCTTCTTAAAGCTTCAGGCCAGGCGGAACGGAGGGGATGGAAGCCATAGGCTTCCATCACCCTCATTTTACTGCCTTCTGCCTGGCGCCCCCTACAATTTGGCGCCCGGGGCAACAGCCCCCTTGCCCCCCCCCATTCCACGCCCTGGCTGTAAGTCCAGGAGAGCGTTCCTTGCCATGTAAGAATGGCTGAAATGCGAGGTCTCCTGGACATTGCCAGCACCTTGCGCAAGCCAGTGTACTTTTAAAAAAAAGCGTTGCATGACTTCGTTAATGACGTCCAGGGAGTATGTGTTATTTCCTCCAGGGTCAGCGTGGCCACGATGTTGCAGCCATTGTTGCTGACCACCTTGCCCTGTTGGTGTCAGCAGGGTAACAGCCAGCAGGATGTTTAGTGCTTGCTGTACTTTAGCCACTGCTTGCCTGTGTGGCTACTCTCCCAAGCCAATCAACTCCAATAGAGATGAGCGAATTTCTCAAAAATGCAAATTGGTCGGTTTGCCAAATTCTCCAAAAAGATTTGATCCGAATTTATTTGTGGCTAGGGATGAGCGAACCCGAACTGTATATAGTTTTGGGGTGTTCGTGACACGGACCCAAACCCGAACATTTACGTAAAAGTCCGGGTTCGGGTTCGGTGTACGGCGCTTTCTTGGCGCTTTTTGAAAGGCTGCAAAGCAGCCAATCAACAAGCATCATACTACTTGCCCCAAGAGGCCATCACAGCCATGCCTACTATTGGCATGGCTGTGATTGGCCAGTGCAGCATGTGACCCAGCCTCTATTTAAGCTGGAGTCACATAGCGCCGTACGTCACTCTGCTCTGATCAGTGTAGGGATAGGATGCAGCTGCTGCTGTTAGGGCCAGATTAGGCAGGGATTTACTCATCAAAAACACTTAATGAAGTGATCGATCTACAGCTGTGTATTCAACTTCTGCTAGTTAATTGCTCACTGTTTTTAGGCTGCCCAGAGCGTTTTTCTGTAACTTTTTTCTGGGGTGATCGGCGGCCATCTTGTGTCTTGTGGTGCGCCAGCACAAGCTGCCACCAAGTCCATTTAACCATCAATAGTGTGTTTTTTTTTTTTTTTTGCTATATCCTACATTAGGGGCTTGGCTGTGCTTGCTATTTTATTGACGGGTGAAATACAATTGCCAAAATAGCAGTACCCTAAATCTGGTGTTTCAGCTGTGGCTAGCCAATTGTAATACTGTCTGCTGTCTGGCAAAGGATATATTTTTTCTGGGGTGAAATTCAATTCCCAAAATAGTAATACCCTAAATCTGGTGTTCCAGCTGTGGCTGGACAAGTTTTCTAGTGTCCGTCAAAGCACAGTTTTTGTTCTGGGTTGAAATTCAATTCCAAAAATAGCAATTCCCTAAATCAGTGGTTTCTAGCAGGCCAAGTTTAAATCTATCCATAAAAGGGTATATTACATTGAAGGTGCAAATTCAAGTGCTGATAGGGTCATCCTCAATAAATTCACACGCTACCGTGCATCTCCAAGTGTAATTCTGTCCGTAAAGGGATACCTGTCATCCAGGGCCTAAATACTAGGCCTACAATTTATATTCAGCTAAATCTGTGGTTACTGCTGTGCCTGTATTAGTGTAATATGGTACTTAAATAGATAGCCAGATAGTGTTAGGTGCCTGTAAAAAAAAGGCCTGAATTTGAATTCAATACATTGGGCCAAATAATTTTTTTCTTATTGTGGTGAACGGTAACAATGAGGAAAACATCTAGTAAGGGACGCGGACGCGGACGTGGACATGGTGGTGTTAGTGGAGCCTCTGGTGCTGGGAGAGGACGCCACACGTCCTAGTGAACCAACTACCTCAGGTCCCAGTCCCTGCCAGAATTTACAGCAATATTTGGTGGGGCCCAATGCCGTTCTATGGATGGTAAGGCCTGAGCAGGTACAGGCATTAGTCAATTGGGTGGCCGACAGTGCATCCAGCACGTTCACATCATCTCCCACCCAGTCTTCTGCAGAAAGCGCACAGATGGCGCCTGAAAACCAAGCCCATCAGTCTGTCACATCACCCCCATGCATATCAGGGAAACTGTCTGAGCCTCAAGTTATGCAGCAGTCTCTTATGCTGTTTGAAGACTCTGCTGGCAGGGTTTCACAAGGGCATCCACCTAGCCCTTCCCCAGCGGTGGAAGACATAGAATGCACTGATGCACAAAAACGTATGTTTCCTGATGATGAGGACATGGTAATACCACCTCAGCACGTCTCTGATGATGACGAAACACAGGTGCCAACTGCTGTGTCTTTCTGCAGTGTGCAGACTGAACAGGAGGTCAGGGATGAAGACGATGCAGGGGACGATGAGGTCATAGACCCCACATGGAATGAAAGTCGTGCCACTGACTTTCAGAGGAAGAGGAAGAGGCAGTGGTGAGACCGAGCCAACAGCATAGCAAAAGAGGGAGCAGGGGGCAAAAGCAGAACACCCGCCGCCAAGAGAGTTCGCCTGCTACTGGCCACCGCCACCTGGGACCGAGTACCCCAAAGGCAGCTTCAAGGAGTTCCCTGGCGTGGCAGTTCTTCAAACAATGTGCTGACGACAAGACCCGAGTGGTTTGCACGCTGTGCCATCAGAGCCTGAAGCGAGGCATTAACGTTCTGAACCTTAGCACAACCTGCATGACCAGGCTCCCCCTGCTACCTCTTCTGCTGCTGCTGCCTCGGCCTCTTCCTCCGCCTCGGGAGGAACTTTGGCACCTGCCGCCCAGCAAACAGAGGATGTACCACCAACACCACCACCTCCGTCACCAAGCATCTCCACCATGTCACACGGCAGCGTTCAGCTCTCCATCTCACAAACATTTGAGAGAAAGCGTAAATTCCCACCTAGCCACCCTCGATCCCTGGCCCTGAATGCCAGCATTTCTAAACTACTGGCCTATGAAATGCTGTCATTTAGGCTGGTGGACACAGACAGCTTCAAACAGCTCATGTCGCTTGCTGTCCCACAGTATGTTGTTCCTAGCCGCCACTACTTCTCCAAGAGAGCCGTGCCTTCCCTGCACAACCAAGTATCCGATAAAATCAAGTGTGCACTGCGCAACGCCATCTGTGGCAAGGTCCACCTAACCACAGATACGTGGACCAGTAAGCACGGCCAGGGACGCTATATCTCCCTAACTGCACACTGGGTAAATGTAGTGGCGGCTGGGCCCCAGGCGGAGAGCTTTTGGCGCACGTCCTTCCGCCGCCAAGGATCGCAGGCCAACATTCTTTGCCTCCTGTAGCCTCCTCCTCCTACTCGGCTTCCTCCTCCTCTTCTTCCACCTGCTCATCCAGTCAGCCACACACCTTCACCACCAACTTCAGCACAGCCCGGGGTAAACGTCAGCAGGCCATTCTGAAACTCATATGTTTGGGGGACAGGCCCCACACCGCGCAGGAGTTGTGGCGGGGTATAGAACAACAGACCGACGAGTGGTTGCTGGCGGTGAGCCTCAAGCCCGGCCTGGTGGTGTGCGATAATGGCCGAAATCTCGTCGCAGCTCTGGGACTAGCCGGTTTGACGCACATCCCTTGCCTGGCGCATGTGCTGAATTTGGTGGTGCAGAAGTTCATTCACAACTACCCCGACATGTCAGAGCTGCAGCATAAAGTGCTGGCCGTCTGTTCGCGCTACCGGCGTTCACATCCTGCCGCTGCTTACCTGTCTGCGCTACAGCGTAACTTCGGCCTTCCCGCTCACCGCCTCATATGCGACGTGCCCACCAGGTGGAACTCCACCTTGCACATGCTGGACAGACTGTGCGAGCAGCAGCAGGCCATAGTGGAGTTTCAGCTGCAGCACGCACGGGTCAGTCGCACTGTGGAACAGCACCACTTCACCACCAATGACTGGGCCTCCATGCGAGACCTGTGTGCCCTGTTGCGCTGTTTCGAGTACTCCACCAACATGGCCAGTGGCGATGACGCCGTTATCAGCATTACAATACCACTTCTATGTCTCCTTGAGGGCGATGATGGAAGAGGAGGTGGCCCAGGAGGAGGAGGAGGAGGAGGAGGAAGAGGGGTCATTTTTAGCACTTTCAGGCCAGTCTCTTAGAAGTGACTCAGAGGGAGTTTTTTTTGCAACAGCAGAGGCCAGGTACAAATGTGGCCAGACAGAGCCCACTACTGGAGGACGAGGAGGATGAGGAGGAGGTGGAGGAGGATAAAGCATGTTCACAGCGGGGTGGCACCCAACGCAGCTCAGGCCCATCACTGGTGCGTGGCTGGGGGGAAACGCAGGACGATGACGATACGCCTCCCACAGAGGACAGCTTGTCCTTACCTCTGGGCAGCCTGGCACACATGAGCGACTACATGCTGCAGTGCCTGCGCAACGACAGCAGAGTTGCCCACATTTTAACGTGTGCGGACTACTGGGTTGCCACCCTGATGGATCCCCGGTACAAAGACAATGTGCCCACCTTACTTCCTGCACTGGAGCGTGATAGGAAGATGTGCGAGTACAAGCGCACGTTGGTAGACGCGCTACTGAGAGCATTCCCAAATGTCACAGGGGAACAAGTGGAAGCCCAAGGCGAAGGCAGAGGAGGAGCAAGAGGTCGCCAACGCAGCTGTGTCACGGCCAGCTCCTCTGAGGGCAGGGTTAGCATGGCAGAGATGTGGAAAAGTTTTGTCACCACGCCACAGCTAACTGCACCACCACCTGATACGGAACGTGTTAGCAGGAGGCAGCATTTCACTAACATGGTGGAACAGTACGTGTGCACACCCCTCCACGTACTGACTGATGATTCGGCCCCATTCAACTTCTGGGTCTCCAAATTGTCCACGTGGCCAGAGCTAGCCTTTTATGCCCGGAGGTGCTGGCCTGCCCGGCGGCCAGCGTTTTGTCTGAACGTGTATTCAGCACGGCAGGGGGCGTCATTACAGACAAATGCAGCCGCCTGTCCACAGCCAATGTGGACAAGCTGACGTTCATAAAAATGAACCAGGCATGGATCCCACAGGACCTGTCCATCCCTTGTGCAGATTAGACATTTATAACTACATCCCCTTAACAATATATTCTTGTACTCCAGGGCACTTCATTCAATCCTCCTTTTTTTATTTTACCATTATATTGCGGGGCAACCCAAAGTTGAATGAACCTCTCCTCCGTCTGGGTGCCGGGGCCTAAATATCTGACAGTGGCCTGTTCCAGTGGTGGGTGACATGAAGCCTGATTTTCTGCAATGGGACCTCTCTGCTCTGTCTGGGTGCCGGGGCCTAAATATCTGACAGTGGCCTGTTCCAGTGGTGGGAGACATGAAGCCTGATTCTCTGCTATGGGACCTCTCTCCAATTGATATTGGTTAATTTTTATTTATTTTATTTTTATTCATTTCCCTATCCATATTTGTTTGCAGGGGATTTACCTACATTTTGCTGCCTTTTGCAGCCCTTTAGCCCTTTCCTGGGCTATTTTACAGCCTTTTTAGTGCCGAAAAGTTCGGGTCCCCATTGACTTCAATGGGGTTCGGGGCGAAGTTCGGGTCGGGTTCGGATCCCGAAACACACATAGGGAGAAACAATACTGTGGGTCAGTATGACACCCAGCTGACAGGCATCACTCTTAGAATCACTGCACACTTCACTTATTTGGGCAGTTATGGGGCCAAAACTGACCGAATAACTCAAGTGTGAACTCAGCCTTACAGGTCGATGTTAGCGCCAAGTATAAAGAACCTGCCTCCATCTCCACTGCATACTGCCACGGTGTGTCTGGGTCATCTGCCTCTTCTTCCTCATAGCCCTGTAGCTCCTCCTCCTGCTGCTGCTGCAACCTCCTCTCCTGTCACCTGTGTAGAAAAAACTGCCATTTCTCTATGCATTTTTTGTGCTCAAATGTCCTCCTCCTCTAGTTCAGCCCCCACAGGGCTCATGTGGCCATGAGATGTAGTCACCACGTCTCCTGTCCTCTGGCCAGCCAGATATAGCAGCATCTGTTCCAGGACATGGATCAGTGGAATGATGTTGTTCACCCCGTAGTCCTGGTGACTGACAAATTAAGTGGCCTCCTCAAGGGTCCCGAGCAAATGGCAGGTGTCTTGCATGTGCTGCCACTGGCTAACATTGACGTTACACAGGGGAGTACCTCTGTCCGCCTGTATCATCATGAAATGGCCTATGGCTTTTCTCTGTTCATACAGTATAATCGGTCCAACATATGGAGGGTGGAATTCGAACGGGTGGAAACGTCTCAGCCTATGTTGGGGGATGCTGTTCTGCCTTTGCAGCTCAAGGAGGGTGTGCTTTGCGGTGTACGAGTGGCTGAAGTGCATGCAAAGTTTCCTGACCACTTTCAGGATGTCTTGCAGATGGGGTGAAGTCTTCAGGAACCGCTTTACAACCAGATTGAACACGTGCGCTATGCATGGCGCATGGCTCAGCCCTCCTTGATGCAGCACGGACACCATGTTCTTCCCATTGTTGGTCACCATGGTTCTGATTTTGAGTTGACGAGGAGAAAGCCAGGATTCAATTTCTTGAAGGACGCAAAGCAGTTCCTCCCCTCTGTGACTCCATTCGAGTAGGAGGATGAGGAGCAGGAGCATCAGGACCAGCAGATGATGGGAAGGACAGACAGCTCCCTTCGGCTGAGGAGGTGGAGCCTTGACTGCATGAAATTGGGTGCATTCCGCTGGGCGATGTAGCGGTTGCTGCGGCAGGCTAGGCCACCGCATTGGAGCCACAGTTCTCCGAGGTCACTTTATGGTGAGGCTGCATGTGTTGACGCAGGGCTGTGGTGTCAACATTGGCACCCCGGCCACGCTTCACCTTCTGCCCACAAATTCGTCAAATGCCTATGTTCACCTCCTCCGGCGGACTAACAAAAAATTGCCACACCGCAGAGTATGGCATTTTCCCCCCAACACTTTGTGCTGACTGCCTGCTACCGCAGCCTCCATAAACCCCTGCACCGCTACTTTCCGGGCAGGTAGGCTCCTACCCGGACACGTTTGGCTGTTGACCTCCCACTGCTGCCACCTTGCTGACTCTCATCATCACTACTTGCCCGCCTACTGGAGGAAGTGGCAGATGTCTCCTCCAGATCTTGCCTGGGCAGTAGCAGCTGACTGTCCTCTAGTAGCTCGTCCTCGCTGAAAAGTGGAGCCGAGCCTACGGCATATAATACTTCTCGCGCTGAGGGAACAGAACATGACAGAGGCAGGTTGAGGACAGTTGGGGGCACAGGGCTTTCTCCCGGGCCATGTCAACTAAGCGTCATGTCAGAGGAACCCACGACTTTTGGCTGGAGGTGTCTGATGTCACTTGCGACGAAGTCGAAGACCGAGTCAACCATTAAAGCACTGCTGGGTTGCTGGTCGAAACACGACCACTAGATGACACTAGGAGCTTAAGCCTCTCTCTGCGACTCCTATTGCCACCCCCCCTTCTTCTGCTGCTCCTTCTGCCTGCGACAGAAACATTTTGGCCACTGCCCGTTCCCTTTGAAGGGCCTGTCACTTGTCTGTCTGACATACTGTCAAATAAATGAATTAAATGTAAATTAATACACCCCAAAACAGGCTGTAGCCCACATTTTTTTTTACCACTGAACGGCTAATAGATGCAATTAGATTTCCTATTTGTTCACCTCAAAACAGGCTGTAGCCAAAAAGAAAATTCACCACTGAAAGGCTAATAGACGATTATTTAGTCCCTACAGAAGAAACTCAGCATTTACTGAGCAATTTGCGCAAAACAGGCTGTATTACAAAAAAAATTGCACCACTGAACGGCTAATAAACGATTATTCAGTCCCTATAGAAGAAACTCAGCATTCACCGAGTGTTATGCAAGCGGGTGTGGACCCACTGCGACACTGACTGGCTATACTCTGGAGGGGCGTGAATAAGCAACTACCTGGTCTTCTCTAGAGCCTCTGATGGGGAGCAAAGGCTTGGACCGTTAGGGTAGTTGCCAGGTACCACTCCACATCATTCCCTGAATCAGTGGCAGCTGACCAGGGAGTCAGAGATACCGGTGCAAGCACCGAGGTGAAGTACATGGTCAGGTAGTCCAGGGTCAGTGCAGGCAGCGATCAAGCAAGGTCTGTAAACAAAGTCCGAGGTTAGAGGCAGGCGGCAAACAGGCAAAATCCAATAATTCCAAAAGCAGGGTCTGGCACACAGCAAAGCAGAACTTGAAAAACACCTTCACACTAGTAGAAACTAGACAAGCTAGTGACCATGAGTTGCTCAGGCATCTTCCTGTGGTAGGAAGCGCCTTTAAATACTTCATGCAATCCAGTCATATGCTGGGGCGTGTACTTGCTGCCTCACAAGTGTGGAGAGACACACCCATGCAAGCCCTAACAACAGTACAGGTCTCCAGCAGGAAGTAAACTCTGGCATGGAGCACAGGTGCAACAGTTAAGCTATCTGCTGCCCGCGCTTGTCATCATGGCGCATGGCAGCAGGAGGGAAAGAGGGAGCCTGGCGCCCATGCCTGCGGGTAGAGGCAGCAGCGCCAGCACAGACCGCTGGGCTAACAGTACCCCCCCTTACACCCCCTCTCCTCAGGCCTGGCCCTATACAAAAAAAGTTCCGAAAAAGTGGGGCATTGATGTTCTCTCTAGGTTCCCAAGATCTTTCCTCAGGACCAAACCCCTTCCAATCCACAAGAAACAGGGTTTTTTGAAAAAACGATTCAGGATGACAGGTTTCAGCAGGGAGACGTGGAAGGAATTTGGTACACGAAGAGAGGCCGGCAGCTTAAGCTTGTAAGAAACATCATTAATTTGCTTAATAATCTCAAATGGACAATGGACAGATGAAGCGAGGACCCAATTTGTTAGAGGGTATTTTGAGACTGATGTATTTGGAGGCAATCTCTACGTCTTTTATCAGCAGCCTCCTTCATGTGCACAGAAAAATCTTTCAGAGCTCCCCTGGTCTCCTCCCAGATTTTAGAGAACTCTCTTGAAGTTGCATCTGCAGCAGGGATACCAGAAGTAGAAGACACCGGGAGTGGAATATTAGGTTGTTGACCATAAACAACAAAAAATTGTGATTTCTTGGAAGACTCGCTGACATGATTGTTGTACAAAAACTGAGCCCAGGACAATAGTTCAACCCAGTTGTCGTGATGAATATTAGTGAAGTGGCGCAAAAAGAATTTGGTCGACACGCTCTCAGGGGCGGATTAAGGCCTGGGTCTGTCTACCCAACTTGGGCTCCTCCCTCCATTTATTTTATTTTATATATTTATTTATTTTTGTATGAAGAGGCTGCGGTACTTCGTGAGCATCACAGTCTCTTCCTAGGCCATATGAAATCTTCAGACTAAAAAGAATACCCCAAATTGGGTCCTAAACTGAAAAAGTTGGTCGCTAAATTTAAAATACATATAATTATAATAAAAAAGACAGGGAGGAGAATACAGTACCACATACCTCTTACATCCAGTGACATCTCCTGTCATGTAGACCTTCTCTTCTCCTCTTCTCCTCCATTTGACCCAAACTGCCATGGCAAATTCTTTCAGCCACATATCGCCTCTACAGAGTTTGTAATACAGATTTCTAAATTTTTCCATCAACCTCCCCATAATGGTGTCCCCACAGTGTCATCCTGCTGCCACTCCCAATACTGTGCCCGTTGTGCTCCCCAATGTCCTAGGTACTATACTGCTTAAAAAATAGTGACCCAGGGGGGCGGAGCCAACTGAGCATGGTGGAGGACGTGTGAGCTCTGAGCTCCTCACCAGACCACCCGATCTACAGCTTTTATACAGCCCTGACCGACATAATTATGGGCAAAACTAACAAGGAGAGAGGTGGAGAGGTCACTCAGGTGAATAAATCAAGAAAATCGCATGGAGATCTGGATAAATACCGCTACAAGAGGACGGCATCTCCTGCAGTCAGAGGGAAGATGGCGGCGGCTGAGGTAAACGCTGCAGCCCTCGATATAGACTCGGATGAAGCAAGCTCCTGCGCTCCCTCAGACCTGCCTGACGAACCGGACCCTGCTCCGATCACCAGAGCCTTTCTGCAGAGGTCTCTACAGGAGTCCCTAGCTCAAGCCTTATCACCAGTGTTGACGGAGCTAGCGGTCATCAGAACGGAGGTAACTCATGTGGGGCAGAGAGTGGAAGCGCTGGAGGAATTTCAAGCGGCTGTGGTACAACACAGCAAGGGCTTACAAAGCCATGTGAGATCATTAGGCTCCCAGGTGGACAGTATATATCTACACTTAGAAGATCAAGAGAATAGGGGGAGAAGAAAAAATGTAAGGATAAGAGGTGTCCCAGAATCGGTGGCGGCGGAAGCATTGCTGGACAGTGTTAAGCAGATATTTGCCATACTTGTGGGAGCAGAGCGGGCCGAAAATATCATTATTGAAAGGGCGCACAGGGCGCTTAGGCCTAAGCCTGCTGCAAGTGAACCGCCCAGAGATATCATTTGTGCCTTACTGAATTACCTCGATACATCTGCAGTGCTTAAAGCGGCAAGAGAGAGAGAGGAAGTCGCCTTTGAGGGGAACAAAATCCTGTTTTTTCAGGACTTGGCAGCAAGCACGCTAGCTAAAAGGAAGGCATTGAAACCCCTCACGGCAGTATTGAGGGAAAGGAGGCTGCCCATGAGGTGGCTTTTCCCGTTCGGTTTGAGCACCACCATTAATGGCCGGCAAATTGTAGTACGCCATCCAGATGAACTTACCAAGTTATGGGAGGCCCTGGAGATTTCTCCCCTGGATATCCCTTCCTGGCTCCCTTCAGCTAATATGGAGAAGCTGCCCAAGCTTTCTGGCCCGTTACCCTGGAGGGATACGCCTAAGCACAAGAATCCTAAGAAGAAACCGCTGACAGGGGACTGATTTGCTGTCTCCTGATGCTGGAGGCTGAAGTTTAGCTTCTCTCATGGTAGTCACTTGTCCCAGAGAGAGCTTTTGCTTGTCTAATTACTATATATGTGCTCTTTAGTAATAGATATTTAAAGTTGTCACTGTTAAGAATGTTAAGGTTCAGCTATTGCTAGCAACCTGGTCAGATGTTCAGGTTAATATGCCGTGGTACTGAGAGGAAGGCTTAGCTGAGGTAATATTACCATAGGCCTCAGAGGTCATGGAACAGCTATTTCTTGGTCCATACATTTGGTATGAGTTCTGCATCACTGAAGTATTGATGTTATTCGGTCAGTTTTATTGAATTATATAAGAGGTCGGGTGAGTGGTTCATCTAGATTTTTCTAGGAGTCTTTACCTATGTCCCCTCCCCCAACTTCTTATTCTCAAAATGTAATTACACCACTGCGTGGTATAGCGCCTATAGGACTGGGAAGTCCTTTCATTCTGTTTATACGTGTTTTTTATGTCTTAATGTCTTTTTATTTTACTTTTTCAAGTCGAGTCTCTAGGTTCACTGACATTAGTGAGAAGTTTGGTCTAGATACCAAGTACTCTAGAAATGACGCACATTACACTTTATTCACTTAATGTGAATGGAATGAACATTCCGCAGAAACGTAGCCAAGTTTACCACACACTTAGAAAAGAAAACCCTGACATTGTGTTTCTACAAGAAACGCATTACAGACATGACCATGTCCCCAATATGTCCAGTAAACATTTCCCGGACTGGCACCATGCCACGCACTCTTCGGCATCTAGAGGTGTCTCTGTTGGTTTTAGTAAGAATATCCCATTTCAGTTAATAGCGAAATTAATTGACCCCAACGGCAGGTTTTTGTTTATTAAGGGGAAGATCTTAAACTCAATGGTTACTCTCGCGGCTATATATGCACCAAATAAGGGTCAAATTAAATGGCTGATACAGGCTTTAGACTCTTTGAAAATGTTCGCTGAAGGGATTGTAGTACTAGGAGGAGATCTCAACCTTGCACTAGATCAAGGGATGGACTCCACATCTGCCACGTCTCAGCTATCGGGAAGACAGAAGCGTAGATTGCAGATAACTTTGGCAGATATGGGCTTATCTGATGTGTGGAGAATGATTCACCCAGATGAGAAAGATTTCACCTTTTTCTCTAAAGTGCACGGCTCCTACCAGCGCATTGATTATTTATTTTTATCCAACACTGCTATTCCCATGGTTAAAGAAGCCTCCATAGGGTCGATCACAATATCAGATCATGCCCCGGTGAGCTTGAAGTTAGTATTGAGTGGTATGCCAGTGAGGTCCTGGTCATGGAGGCTCAATTCAACTCTTTTGGAGGAGAATGAACATAAAGATAGGGTTGAGAAGATACTCCTAGACTACTTCAGCTTAAATGAAACCCCTCAGATGTCATGCCCGATGTTGTGGGAAGCCCACAAAGCTGTAGTAAGGGGAGAGTTTATCAGTATAGGTTCCAAAGTTAAAAGACAAAGAACACAGTTGATAAACTCTCTGCTTTTACAGATTGCCACACTGGAAAAGTTACATAAAAAGTCTCAGACAATTGAGGTTTTGAATCAGCTGAAATCCCTAAGGTCACAGTTAAAAGACAAACTGAACATAAAATCAGCTAAAATATTACAGGCTTTACGTTTTAAATACTATTCGCACGGAGATAAGGGCTCTAAATTGATGTCGAACTTACTAAAGTCCCAGAGGAATAAGTCCTTTATCCAAGTAATTAAATCTAAAGATGGCCACAGATTAACGGCGACACCAGCCATAGCGAAAGAATTCTGCAAGTTCTACACGTCGCTATATAATCTAGAGGGGGAAGGGAGGCCCGAAACTAGGGATAATGCGTTGCTGCAAGATAACATAGATGATTTCCTGAAATCTATTGATATGCCTGCCTTGTCTGCCGAAGATAGGATAGATCTGCTGAGACCGTTCACTGAGGAGGAGGTTGCCAAAGTTCTAAATAGCATCCCATTGGGAAAAAGCCCAGGACCAGACGGTTTTCCTATAGTGTACTATAAGAAATTTGCGGATATATTGATTCCACATTTCACTAAGATGTGCAATTCCCTCCTCGGTGGCTCGGTCCTCCCTCCGCAGGCCCAGGAAGCGACCATCACTATCATCCCCAAGGAAGGGAAAGATCCTGAGGCGTGTGGTAGTTATCGGCCAATCTCGCTCCTTAACACAGATTTAAAATGGTGGGCTAAATTACTAAGTCACCGTATAGCAGGTTTGCTTCCTGGGTTGGTGGGGGAGGAGCAAGTGGGGTTCGTGCCCGGCAGAGAAGGCAGGCATAATGTTAGTCGAGTGGTAAATGCAGTTTGCTATGCCAAAAAGAAAAACATACCTTTAATATTGCTAGGGACAGATGCTGAAAAGGCTTTCGATAGGGTTGGTTGGCCTTTCATGCGTAGTACTTTATTGGCGTTTGGCTTCCCTGATACATTTGTCAGAGCAATTTTCTCCCTGTACTCAGCTCCCACAGCCCGTATTTTAGTTAATGGTACAATGTCTGATCCCTTCATTATTAAGAATGGAACCAGACAGGGTTGCCCCCTATCCCCGTCTTTATTTATATTAGTCCTAGAAACGCTTCTACTTAAGTTCAGGCAGGACCCTAATATTAAGGGAATCAAATTAAAGGGGGATTCGCAGAAAATGGCAGCGTTTGCCGATGACCTGCTACTATTAGTCACCAACCCTATCGAAGCAATGAAGCAAATACTAGACACCTTTAAAACCTTTGGGGAGATCTCCAATTTCAAAATTAATATGGAAAAGTCTGAAGCCATTGGGGTTTCTCTAACCCCTTCCCAATTGAAAAAGATTAGAGGTATGTCCCCCTTTAAGTGGCCCTCCACTGCGATTAAATACCTGGGAGTTATGATTCCAGCCAATCCCACCCAGCTGTTCCAGCTTAACTACACTCCGTTATTAACCAAAGTGCAAACGTTCCTGAATAAATCCTTATCACCCAGGATTTCTTGGTTAGGAAGGAAAAGCGTATTAACCTCATATATCCTACCACAAATACTATATATGTTTCGATCCCTCCCAATAGCAATACCCAGATCATTTCTGAACAGATTGAGATCTATTATGGGGAAATTTTTATGGGGCAACAAAAAAGCTAGATTACCTTATTCCCTACTCATAAGGAAGAAGAGACATGGGGGAATATCTTTGCCGGATATCTCTACTTATGTTCAAGCGATCCATCTAGAGAGATGGCTGAATTTGACTAGATCTGGAGATAGTCCCCTGCATGTACGCTTTGAAAGAGAAGTATTGGGGAAAAACAGTGTACACTGGCTATGGCGTAAACCTCCAACCTTAAGTCCTCAGGAACTTATAAGTGTTATAACTAAAAGCACTATTAAAGAGTGCCAGAGGTCACCAGCGTTAAACCTAAGCAAGGGAGATCTATCCCCTATTGCTCCCCTTAAAGGGTTTCTATCACTTTGTTTCACCTATTTAGCTTTCAGACACTAGCGATCCGCTAGTGTCTGCTTTATCTAACCATCCTAATATAAGAGCTTATTGTCCTGCCGTTTAGCTAAAAAAATAACTTATATAGATATGCAAATGAGCCTCTAGGTGCTATGGGGGCGTGATTAGCACCTAGAGGCTCCGTCTACCTTAACAAACTGCCGCCGCCCAGCGCGTCCCTCCAGCCCGCCCATCTCCAGCTGAAGCGATCCTCTCCGTGCGCGTCTCTGTTCTGCGCATGCGCAGTGAATGTCTGATCGCTTCCCTGCTCAGACATCTCCACTGCGCCTGTTCCTCGGAGCACTATGACGTCATCGGCGCAGGCGCAGTGGAGATGTCTGAGCAGGGAAGCGATCAGACATTCACTGCGCATGCGCCGAATACGAGGAGCATCGCATTCCGGAGGAGATGGGCGGGCTGGAGGGACGCGCTGGGCGGCGGCAGTTTGTTAAGGTAGACGGAGCCTCTAGGTGCTAATCACGCCCCCATAGCACCTAGAGGCTCATTTGCATATCTATATAAGTTATTTTTTTAGCTAAACGGCAGGACAATAAGCTCTTATATTAGGATGGTTAGATAAAGCAGACACTAGCGGATCGCTAGTGTCTGAAAGCTAAATAGGTGAAACGAAGTGATAGAAACCCTTTAATATACTGCCCTATGTCCTTTCAGAAAGAGTTATAGAGGCCAACCCGGTGTGGGAATCTGTATCAGAGCTAAAGGTAGGGGACCTTTTGAAGCTGCCTCTGGTCGCAGATATCTATGAGTCTCTCAAAGGGGAGCCACCGAAAGTAGGGACAGACATTCAAAAATGGGACTTTGAAGTAACATGTAAGAAGTTTAAGGTATCTAAAAACCACTCGAAGATAGATCCATCTTGGTTAGAGACCATGGTCCTTTTACCAAATTTGCCATCTAAAACTTTATCCCTAATATACAGACAGATTCTAGAAAAAAAAGGGGACAATTCGCCCACTTACCTTAAAGAATGGGAGAGGGAACTAGGGATAAGCCTTGATGAACCTAGCAGAAAATTTATTCTGTCACACTCGCATGGTTTTTCCAGATGTGTCAGAGTGCAGGAGAATTCACTCAAAACCTTAACCAGATGGTACCGTACACCCGAATTCCTCCAAAAAATCCACTTAACCAGCTCCAGTGAGTGTTGGAGATGTATGGAGGATGTAGGTAACATTTCCCATATATGGTGCCATTGTCATAAAATTAGACAGTTTTGGGATTCAGTGGAGGGTGCAATGAATAAGATCTGTATAGGAAAATTGTCACTTACTCCCCCCCTAGTCCTACTGTGGAAACCAGAGGGCAATTTCACCCCTAATAAAAATAATCTGCAGACACACATGATAACAGCCGCTAAGTTGTTGGTTCCAGCATTGTGGAGAACTACAGAACCGCCTAGTATAGATATGTGGTATGAGAAAATGAATCACCTATGCAGGATGGAGGAATTGGCAAGTTGGGAGTCTCATAACAGAGAGAGATTTTTGAAAACTTGGCAACCTTGGCTGTCGCACATGGTCACTCAACAAGTTCAGAGATCATGAGATACCCCCTTCCAGAAAGTGCTTGAGAGAAAGAGGTCCTTTAACCCAGAAGGGTACTAGTCTGAGTGTAAGGATAGATTATATCTAAGTATGTGTCTACAGTTTTTGCGGAAGATAAACAGGCTACAACATATACTAGCTGGTATATAGACTTCAGAATGTGACTGATCAGGCCTAGGAGGTGAACCAACTCGACTTTTATGTTTTGTTTTAAGATTATGCTTTAGTTTGATATGTGATTTATTGAATGTTCTTTGAAGTGGGAAAATTAATGTATTGAACTTGCAATATCACAACGCATGATAAGTTAGGTTTGTGAACCACCTGCTGTATTTTGATAGAGGTTATACTTGTGACTTGCACTAATTTGCCATTTAGATCAGTTGCACTGGTCATGCCTTTTCCTAAATATTCAAAATGTATATGTGATACTATGCTTTTATTGTTGTCTACTTTAATAAAAAGAGAATGTTTAAAAAAAAAAAATAGTGACCCTAATAGACCTAATTGGGGTAATTTATCAAATTGGTGTAAAGTAGAACTGGATTTCCAAAAGAGCTGTTAAAAATGAATGGTGGAACCTGATTGGCTGCTATGGGCAACTAAGCCAGTTTGATAAATTACCCCAAATGTCCCTATAGTGTCCACAGCAGCTATAATGTCCCCTAGAGTGCCCCCAGTAATAATAGCACCCTATAATGTGCTCCAGGCAATAATCCCTGTATAGTGTCCCCAAAAATAATAGAATTGCCCCTACAGTGCTTCCCCAATAGCAATGCCCCCCATATAGTAATTTCCCACACACTTCCCCCACATAGTAATCACGCTATTGTAATTTTCCCCCACACAGTAATTTCCCCCAAACTGCCCCCACACAGTAATCTCCCCCACACTGCCCCACATAGTAATTTCCCCCACACTGCCCCAACACAGTAGTTCCCCCACACAGTAATTTCCCCCAAATAGTAATTTCCACCACACTGCCCCCACATAGTAATTTCTCCCACATAGAAATTTCCCCTACACTGCCCCCACACAGTAGTTTCCCCCACACTGCCCCACGTAGTAATTTCCACCACACTGCCCCCAATAGTGATTTCCCACACTTCCCCAATATAGTAATTTCTCCCACATAGCAATTTCCCCCACACTTCCCCCACACAGTAGTTTCCCCCACACTGTCCCACATAGTAATTTCCCCCACACTGCCCCCACATAGTAATTTGCCACCACACTGCCCCCACACAGTAATTTCCCCCACACTGCCAGTGAGGAATGTAGAATTATTGTTTAATGTCAGCCATGATCTCATTCCAGCCATCTGCTGTCAGATAGCAGAAGTAGTGAACTCCACAGGGGTTCTGGCTTCAAGGAGGCCACATGAGTACAAATTCACACCTCAACCAGCCAGCACGGAGACCAGCTAATCCTACAGGAAAACCTCTCTGTAGGGGGTCTCAGCACTTGCCCAGATCTATCATATCTCTCAGACATCATGGAACCAGGAAAAGGCTGACATCACTGCCTCCCAGGTGACGACGGCCAAGGATTACAGTAAACCATTATTCATCAACCCAAAGGACTCATCCATCTAGTAAGGGTACTTTCACACTTGCGTTAAACTTTTCCGGTATTGAGTTCCGTCCTAGGGGCTCAATACCGGAAAAAACTGATCAGTTTTACCCTAATGCATTCTGAATGGAGAGCAATCCATTCAGTATGCATCAGGATGTCTTCAGTTAAGTCACTGCACAGGACGTGATGACGTGAACGTGTAGCGTTGCGCTCTCCCTCCTCCTTTAACGTTGGATACCTCCGCAGCATGCAGTGGACGCCGTGCTGGATCTCGCTTTGGAGAATGTACTGACCCCGTTACTGTCTCCCCCGGTGCTGTGAGTTTGCCCGGACTGGAAGATCGCCTGCCCACCCCTTTGCTTTGGGGGTGAAGTGCGGCTGTCTGTCTATGGTGGTTCTCCCTCCGTGTGCCGAGCTGTTTCCTTGTCGCGACTTGGACGCCTTCCTGTCTCCTTCTGCTGCCCCCTTTACAGCCGTGCTGGTCCTGCCTGGATGCCGGTTCCCTGTCTCCCGGACCGCTTCATTAGTGAATCGTTCCTCGGCTACCTTGGTCTTACGGCTCGGTTTCTATGCTGTTTCTGCAGGGCTCTCCCGGATTTGGATTGCGGGCTAAATTATATCGGAAGACCTTGGGAAGACCATGGATTGGTGAGATCTATCCTATGTTATTCTCCCCCAGCCCCGGGCCTCGTGTTTATCTCGCTGCCAGGGGCGGATTAACTGCATGATAGGCCCGGGGCTGTCTAACCAACTTGGGCCCCCCCACCCCCTCCATTTTAGTTTAGTTTTTTTTTGTATGAAGAGGCTGCGGTGCTTCATGAGCACCACAGTCTCTTCTTAGGCCATATGACATCTTCAGACCAAAAAAAATACCCCAAATTGGGTCCTATACTGAAAAATTTGGTCGCCAAATTTAAAATACATATAATTATAATAAAAAAGACATGGAGGAGAATACAACACCACATACCTCTTACATCCAGTGACATCTCCTGTCATGTAGACCTTCTCTTTCCTCTTCTCCTCCGTTTGACCCAGACCACCATGGCAAATTCTTTCAGCCGCATCTCGTCTCTACAGTTTGTAACACAGACACGTTAGATTTCTAAATTTTTCCATCAACCTCCTCATCCTGGTGTCCCCACAGTGTCATCCTGCTGCCACTCCCAATACTGTGCCCGTTTTGCTCCCCAATGTCCAAGGTACTATACTGCTTAAAAAATTGTGACCCTAACAGACATAATTGGAGTCATTTATCAAACTAGTGTAAAGTAGAACTGGATTTCCAAAAGAGCTGTCAAATATGAAAGGTGGAATCTGATTGGCTGCTATGGGCAACTAAGCCAGTTCTGCTTTACCCCAGTTTGATAAATTACCCCAAATGTTCCTATAGTGTCCACAGCAGCTATAATGTCTCCTAGAGTGCCCCGAGTAATAATACCACCCTCTATTGTGCTCCAGGCAATAATCCCTGTATAGTGTCCCCAAAAATAATAGAATTGCTCCTACAGTGCCTCCCCAATAGCAACACCCCCATATAGTAATTTCCACCACACTGCACCCACATAGTAATCCCCCCATAGTAATTTTCCCCCACACAGTAATTTCCCCCAAACTGCCCCCATATAGTAGTTTGCCCCCACACAGTAATTTCCCCTACATAGTAATTTGCCCCACACTACCCCTACATAGTAATTTCCACCACACTTCCCCCACATAGTAATTTCCCCCACACTGCCCCCACATAGTAATTTCTCCCACATAGCAATTTCCCCACACTGTCCCCACATAGAAATTACCCCACACTGCCCCCACATAGCAATTTCCCCCACAATGCCCCCACATAGTAATTTCCACCACACTGCCACCACACTGTCCCCACATAGCAATTTCCCCACACTGTCCCCACATATAAATTACCCCACACTGCCCCCACATAGCAATTACCCAACACTTCCCCCACACAATAGTTTCCCCCACATAGTAATTTTTCCCCACATAGCAATTTCCCCACACTGTCCCCACATAGAAATTACCCCGCACTGCCCCCACATAGCAATTTCCCCCACACTGCCCCCACACAATAGTTTCCCCCACACTGCCCCACATAGTAATTTGCCCCCACACTGTCCCCACATAGCAATTTCCCTACACTGTCCCCACATAGAAATTACCCCACACTGCCCCCACACAATAGTTTCCCCCACATAGTAATTTGTCCCCACATAGCAATTTCCCCACACTGTCCCCACATAGAAATAACCCCACACTGTCCCCACATAGCAATTACCCCACACTGCCCCCACACAATAGTTTCCACCACACTGCCCCCATATAGTAATTTGCCCCCACATAGTAGTCCCTCCCATAATAATTTGGCCCCACACAGCCCCATATAGTAATTTGCCCCCACATAGTAGTCCCTCCCATAATAATTTACCCCCACACTGCCCCCACATAGTAATTTGCCCCCACACTGCCCCATATAGTAATTTGCCCCCACATAGTAGTCCCTCCCATAATAATTTGCCCCCACACTGCCCCCATATAGTAATTTGCCCCCACACTGCCCCATATAGTAATTTGCCCCCACATAGTAGTCCCTCCCATAATAATTTGCCCCCACATAGTAATTTTCCCCCACATAGTAGTCCCTCCCATAATAATTTAGCCCCACACAGACCCCACATTCCCCCTCCCATGTACTCGAGGTCTCTTCCCTAATATGTCCTCCTCTGTGTGTCGTCCCCCACATGTCCCCCACTAAGGTATTTAAATAATTTTGGGTGTATCTCATTAGGCCCCTGTGACTTATTTGTCTTCACCTTAGACAGAAAACTTAGAACATCTTCCTTTACAGAGGAAGATGTTCTAAGTTTGCTGTCTAAGGTGAAGACAAATAAGTCACAGGGGCCTCATGAGATACACCCAAAATTATTAAAAGAGCTTAGTGGTGAGCTGGCAAAACCGTTAACAGATTTATTTAACCAATCATTAGTAACAGGAGTCGTCCCGGAAGATTGGAAATTGGCAAATGTCGTGCCCATTCACAAGAAAGGTAGTAGGGAGGAATCGAGCAACTATAGACCAGTGAGTCTGACATCAATAGTAGGCAAATTAATGGAAACCCTATTAAAGGATAGGATTGTGGAACATCTAAAATCCCATGGATTGCAAGATGAAAAACAACATGGGTTTACTTCAGGGAGATCATGTCAAACAAATCTTATAGATTTTTTTGACTGGGTGACTAAAATAATAGACGGTGGAGGTGCAGTAGACATCGCATATCTAGATTTTAGTAAGGCTTTTGACACTGTCCCACATAGAAGACTTATCAATAAACTGCAGTCATTGAGCATGGACTCCCATATTGTTGAGTGGATTAGGCAGTGGCTGAGTGACAGACAACAGAGGGTTGTAGTCAATGGAGAACATTCAAAACAAGGTCATGTTACCAGTGGGGTTCCACAGGGATCTGTACTGGGACCAATTTTGTTTAATATCTTCATAAGTGATATTGCAAAAGGCCTCGATGGTAAGGTTTGTCTTTTTGCTGATGACACAAAGATATGTAACAGGGTTGATGTTCCTGGAGGGAAACGACAAATGGAAAAGGATTTAGGAAAACTAGAAGAATGGTCAGAACTCTGGCAACTGAAATTTAATGTGGATAAGTGCAAGATAATGCACCTGGGGCGTAAAAACCCAAGGGCAGAATATAGAATATTTGACACAGTCCTGACCTCAGTATCTGAGGAAAGGGATTTAGGAGTAATTATTTCAGAAGACTTAAAGGTGGGAAGACAATGTAATAGAGCAGCACGAAATGCCAGCAGAATGCTTGGATGTATAGGGAGAGGTATAAGCAGTAGAAAGAGTGAAGTGCTTATGCCGCTGTACAGAACACTGGTGAGACCTCACTTGGAGTATTGTGCGCAGTACTGGAGGCCATATCTCCAGAAGGATATAGATACTCTAGAGAGAGTTCAGAGAAGAGCTACTAAACTAGTACATGGATTGCAGGATAAAACTTACCAGGAAAGGTTAAAGGACCTTAATATGTATAGCTTGGAAGAAAGAAGAGACAGAGGGGATATGATAGAAACTTTTAAATACATAAAGGGAATCAACTCGGTAAAGGAGGAGAGCATATTTAAAAGAAGAAAAACTACCACAAGAGGACACAGTTTTAAATTAGAGGGGCAAAGGTTTAAAAGTAATATAAGGAAGTATTACTTTACTGAGAGAGTAGTGGATGCATGGAATAGCCTTCCTGCAGAAGTGGTAGCTGCAAATACAGTGAAGGGGTTTAAGCATGCATGGGATAGGCATAAGGCTATCCTTCATATAAGATAGGACCAGGGACTATTCATAGGATTCAGATATATTGGGCAGACTAGATGGGCCAAATGGTTCTTATCTGCCGACACATTCTATGTTTCTATGTCCCCCAAAGTAGGCACATGCGCCGGGATTTCACTACCGCATAGGCCTCAGGCCTACTAGGCTTGAAGCCTATGGTTGTGATAGGCGACGGGACAGGGAGCTATGCGCTCCCGTGCCCCGCCGCAGTATGTGGGCGTTCGGGCTGCCGACCCGAACGTCCCTATTGTAATCTGCCACTGCTCGCTGCCTCACTTAATTCCATTTAAACCTCTCCTAATTCTCCTAATCATCTCCTAACCCCGTTTTGATATTAATTTTTTGGACTCCTATTCCCCTATTACCCAGTTGTTTCAATTAACTACTAACTTCTTTTATGGAAGCCTGAAGAAAAAATTTAATCTATACTGGGATAGGAAAAAAAAAAAAAAAGAGGACGGAGAGGAGAGAGAGTGAATAGAATAAAAAGGAGAATTTAAGAAGAGGAGCGAAAAAAAAAAAAAAAGAAAGAAGAAGGAAAGAAAAAAAAAAAAGGGGGAACACACACACGGGAAAGAGACCACAAAGAAAAGATGGCTCCAAAACAGAATAGACGTTCAACTGACTTGACCTCGGTTAAATCAGGAAAGAAACAAACAGAGCCTTCTAGAATTGATAAATTTTTTAGATCACCAAATTTAAATACCAGGTCTGGACAAAAAGGGAGGCAGGACACTAATATAAGAAAAAATACATCTGAATTTAGAGACGGGAAGATTCCTATGGATAACTCTGCCCCATTAGAGGAGATTCTATCCATTGTTAAAAATAATGGAAAGGCGATACAAAATATTGTGGTTCAATTGGGATCTGTACAGACACATGTTCTTATTATTAAAGACGATTTATCAAAGATTCGTGATAGAATTAAAGAATTAGAAAATACAGTGAATGATTTGGAGCAAGAAGTAAAAGCATTAAAAGCGGAGAACACTACAATAAAAATAGATTATAACCACCTGAAAAGAAGATCGGTCAAGAAGATGCAATGTACGAATTATTGGCCTAACAGAATCATCTGATAATAAAAACTTAGCGGGAACGATACAATCTATAATTTTTGATAATTTTGGGAAGGAACATTTTTCATCATTGTTTTTAATTGAAAGGGCCCATCGAATTCCTGGTGGTAAATCTACTCCGGGGAAGCAGCCAAGGACTGTAATTATCAAGATGCTAGCGGCCTGTGATAGAGATGTGATCTTGAGGCGAGCACAGGATTCTTCTCCGATTTTGTATAATGGCTGTAAACTCCTTTTTGTATCCAGCAGTTAAGGATTGTGTTCAATGAATCTGTGCTTTTTTTTGATACTCCGGAGGTGGCCACTGACTGGCTTGATAGGAATAATGTTTAAAATCTGCCCTTTTTTGATTGATGGAGGTTCGGTTGAGGAAGGGGGGAGGGATGGTCCTAGTTAAGAGGTCTGTTACTTTTAGTTACAGATCAAGGGGGATTTGGGGGTTTACGGGTGGGGGTGGGGAAGGTGGTTTATGATGCATCTTTTATTGAGATGGGGAATGGAGTGAAGCCTGAGGACTCTATTAGCTGGATGCTTTAGGATTAATTGATGATTACAAGAATACTAACTTGGAATGTGCGGGGCCTTGGGGAAAAGATAAAAAGGCAGGAGGTTTCAGATTTGATAAGGAGACACCTACCGGCTATTGTTAGCTTGGTAGAAACCCATTTCAAACAGGATACGATTTTTCGACTTGGGGGGAAGTGGGCTACACAGGTTTACAATTCTACATATACTAGTTATTCTAGAGGAGTCACAGTTTTAATCCACAAACAGATAAAAAAAATTATGTTTGGCATCCTCTGTGGATAGACAGGGAAGATATGTCTTTCTCCATGGCAGGCTTGATGGGAAGTTATGTATTCTGGCCTTTATTTATATTCCCCCTCCTTTCTCTATGCAAGTATTGACCTGTTTGATGGCGTTAGTGGCCTGAATGTTTGGTTATAGTAAACAGGGATTTTAACTGTGTGATGAACCCAGAGGTAGGTAGGATCTCTATAGGAGGGAATGGTTATTCCCCGGCCCAGGGGTCCCCCTTGGCTCGGTTTTGCCGAGAGGTGGGCCTTGTGGATGTTTGGGAATATCTATTCAAAGGAAAAAGAGCTTATTCCTATGTTAGTAAATCTGGAAGCTCAATGTCTAGAATTGATCTGGCCTTGATAAATAAAGGACATTTAAATTGTATTAGACGGATGAAATATGAGACCAGATCTGTTTCAGATCATGTTCCTTTATTAATAGATCTATGTATGGTCAGGAATAATTTTAGACTGAAACCCCCATTTAGATTGAATCCCCACTGGCTATTAATAATTGATAACCATAACCAGATAGAAAATGAGATTATCTCTTTTTGTGATAAAAACATTGCTTCAGCTAAATCCCAATACGTTTGGGATGCATTTAAAGCGGTTATGAGAGGGATCTTCATCAGTATAATTGTGTCACTACCAGAGCTTTGAGACGTTCTCACAGCTCTGTTTCTCCACCCCTGTGATGATGTCACTACTAGAGCTTGGAGGAGTTCTCTCTGCTCTGTTTCTCCGCCCCTGTGATGAGGTCTTTACTTTCTGTTTCCTTCCTCCCAGCGGTTCCTTCTGTGTTTGATTTCTCTGCCTTTAAATCACCCCTCCTCCTTTCTAGGGTGCGGATTATATTTCTCATTTGAGTTGTATCTCTCGCTTGAGCATCTTCACTTGTGTGCTATCATTTCACTGGACCTGTGTTCTGCTGCAGCAAGTACTCCGGATATTGCCAGCTGTCTTTGGATCTGTCTTCTCCGCTGCATGCAGCTCCTTCAGTTAAGTGTGCAGACATTGTGTGTTTCTGTTTGTTTGTTGACTGGATCCGAGACGACCCCGGTTCCGTCCATATACTGAGCAGGGCACCGGTGGCCGTGCTCCTTCCACTATTGTAGGGGTTACAGTGGTCATCAGTCTTAGGTACGCGGGCATGCCTCGATCCACCATTTGGATCCGGGCATGTGCTTAGCAGCATAGGGAGAGCTTTGAAGGTCTGATAGGGGTCACCCTTTATCCTCCCTAGTTTGGGTCCGGTCAGTAGCTCTATTTACTGTGTATGCTCTTGTTGCTCACATACAGCCGTGACAAATTGCTAATTTGACTAAATGCTATGCAAAGAAGGAGAAAGAACTAGAGGAAGCAGCTGCGGTGGGAATGGCAGGATATGTTAAGGAAGATAGAGAGAATATGCAGAGGACAAGTCAGGCCCTTTCTGACTTTCTTCTGGATAAAGCTCAACAGAGGCTATTCTTTAAAGGACAAAAATATTTTTCTGAGGCAGGACGCCCTGGGAAGATGCTGGCCAGGGTAATAGCTAGCCAGGATCTAAAGAAAGAGATTCGTAGCATTCGCGCCCCCGATGGGACTATTGTGGAAGATCAGGAGGAAATAATGGAAATATTCATAAACTATTTTAGTGAATTATATAAATCAGAGAGTGTTCCCCCAGAGGAAAAGATTGACTCATATTTGGAATCTATTTCCCTTCCAGCTCTGACAGATAATCAAAAAGAACGTTTGGAGATGGACTTATGTCTTCAAGAGATAGAGGATGCAATTAAAGCTTGTTCAGGTAATTCCTCCCCTGGATTGGATGGACTTCCGTATGAGTTTTATTGCAAATATAGGGAGGTTATTCTTCCGCATCTGTGGAGAACACTCTCTGATTCAATAAAGGTAGGAACCCTTCCAGAAACAATGACAGAGGCCGTAATTACAGTTATATTAAAGAAGGGTAAAGATCCTAATGATTTGGGGTCGTATAGACCTATTTCTCTTCTTAATACAGATGTTAAACTTCTGTCAAAAATTTTAGCTACGAGGCTATCTAGTGTTATGACATCAATTATACATCCAGATCAAAATGGATTTATGCCTAATAAATGGACCCATTATAAGCTACACCGTCTCTTTGCTAATTTACAGACATCTCGAGGGGCCTCACGATCCATTTTGTCTATAGATGCCTCTAAGGCCTTTGATAGACTTGAGTGGGGGTTCCTTTGGAGAGTGCTTCATAAGAGGGGCTTTGGCCCGAGGTTCAGTAATATGATTAAACTTCTTTATAGATCTCCTACTGCAAGACTAAATATAAATAGTCAACTTACAAGAAGTTTCTGTATGACCAGAGGCACTCGCCAGGGATGTCCACTTTCTCCGCTATTATTTGACATCTTTATTAAACTTTTAGCCGCTAGAGTTAGACAAGACCCTAGGATTCTAGGGTTTGGGGTATTAGGAACGGAAGATCGAATCTCTCTGTACGCAGATGATATTTCATTTTATATCCAACAGACACAATTTACTTTACCGAATATTATCCAAATGATAAACCATTTTGGTGAAGTTTCAGGTCTGGACGTAAACTGGGGAAAAACTACCCTCATGCCATTGTATAATAAGACTATGCCTTTAGATAAATCTGCATTCCCCAATGATGCCCCGTTGAACATTTTGAACACTTTGAAAATTTCTGAGTCCTTTGAGTATTTAGGTATTACAATCTCTCCTAGGGTGGAAGATTTTATTCCACTTAGGCCTCATGCACACGACCGTATTTTTTTGCGGTCTTCCTTGATTTTTGGAGGATCCACGGACATGAAAAAAAAGTCGTTTTGGTGTCCGCCTGGCCGTGCGGAGCCAAACGGATCCGTCCTGAATTACAATGCAAGTCAATGGGGACGGATCCGTTTGACGTTGACACAATATGGTGCCATTTCAAACGGATCCGTCCCCATTGACTTTCAATGTAAAGTCTGGAGTCCCTTTTATACCATCGGATCAGAGTTTTCTCCAATCCGATGGTATATTTTAACTTGAAGCGTCCCCATCACCATGGGAACGCCTCTATGTTAGAATATACTGTCGGATATGAGTTAGATCGTGAAACCTCATTTCCGACAGTATATTCTAACACAGAGGCGTTCCCATGGTGATGGGGACGCTTCTAGTTAGAATATACTACAAACTGTGTACATGACTGCCCCCTGCTGCCTAGCAGCATCCGATCTCTTACAGGGGGCCGTGATCAGCACAATTAACCCCTCAGGTGCCGCACCTGAAGGGGTTAATTGTACTATCATATCCCCCTGTAAGAGATCAGGGCTGCCAGGCAGCAGGGGGCAGACCCCCCCCCTCCCCAGTTTGAATATCATTGGTGGCCAGTGCGGCCCCCCCCCTTCCTCCCTCTATTGTAATAATTCGTTGGTGGCACAGTGTGCCCCCCCCCCGCCCCCCCCTTCCTCCCTCTATTGTAATAATTCATTGGTGGCACAGTGTGCGCCCCCCCCCCCCCTTCCTCACTCTATTGTAATAAATCGTTGGTGGCACAGTGTGCGCCCCCCATTGGCCCCCCCTCCCTCTATAGCATTAACAACATTGGTGGCCAGTGTGCGGCCTCCCATCTCCCCCCCCCCCCCGATCATTGGTGGCAGTGGGTTACTAGCAATAGTACAATAGTAAAAGATTCATACTTACCTGGGAGCTGCGATGTCTGTGTCCAGCCGGGAGCTCCTCCTACTGGTAAGTGACAGTTCATTTAGCAATGCGCCGCACAGACCTGTCACTTAACAGTAGGTGGAGCTCCCGGCCGGACACGAACATCGCAGCAGCCGGTAAGTATGAATCTTCTACTATTGTACTATTGCTAAGTAACCATGGCAACCAGGACTGTAGTAGCGTCCTGGTTGCCATGGTTACCGATCGGAGCCCCAGCGATTAAACTGGGACTCCGAACGGAACTCCGCTGCCACCAATGATGGGGGGGGGGGAGATGGGAGGCCGCACACTGGCCACCAATGTTGTTAATGCTATAGAGGGAGGGGGGGGCCGATGGGGGGCGCACACTGTGCCGCCAACGAATTATTACAATAGAGGGAGGGGGGGGCGCACACTGTGCCACCAACGAATTATTACAATAGAGGGAGGGGGGGGGCCGCACTGGCCACCAACCTATTATTACAATAGAGGGGGGGGGGGCCGCACTGGCCACCAATGACATTCAAACTGGGGAGGAGGGGGGGAGGGTCTGCCCCCTGCTGCCTGGCAGCCCTGATCTCTTACAGGGGGCCGTGATCAGCACAATTAACCCCTTCAGGTGCCGCACCTGAAGGGGTTAATTGTGCTGATCACGGCCCCCTGTAAGAGATCGGGTGCTGCCAGGCAGCAGGGGGCAGTCTTGTACACAGTTTGTAGTGTATTCTAACTAGAAGCGTCCCCATCACCATGGGAACGCTTCTGTGTTAGAATATACTGTCGGTTCTGAGTTTTCACGAAGTGAAAACTCAGCTTTGAAAAAGCTTTTATGCAGACGGATCTTCGGATCCGTCTGTATAAAAACTAACCTACGGCCACGGATCACGGACACGGATGCCAATCTTGTGTGCATCCGTGTTCTTTCACGGACCCATTGACTTGAATGGGTCCGTGAACCGTTGGCCGTGAAAAAAATAGGACAGGTCATATTTTTTTCACGGCAAGGAAACACGGATCACGGATGCGGCTGCAAAACGGTGCATTTTCCGATTTTTCCACGGACCCATTGAAAGTCAATGGGTCCGTGAAAAAAAACGGAAAACGGCACAACGGCCACGGGTGCACACAACGGTCGTGTGCATGAGGCCTTAATCTGATGCCATTGATAAATAAGCTAAGGTCAAAAATAACAACATGGCTTTGTTTATCTTTATCTAAGGCGGATAGAATATCTCTAGTTAAGATGGTGATTCTCCCCCAGCTACTTTATGTCTTTAGGAATTCTCCAGTTTGAATTGGGGATAGTTTTTTTTAACTAATAGAAAGAATTATTAATGACTTACTTTGGGGGAGGAAACGTGTAAGACTTAAATTAGAGCATTGGTATAAGCCGTTGGAGAGGGGGGGAGTTAATCTCCCTTGCTTCAAGGGCTATTTTTTGGCTATACAGTTTTGCTTTTTTCGGGAGTGGAAAGACAGTTGAGTTTGTAAGCATTTGGTGAATAGATCTCCATATGAGAATTTTTTTAAGTTATTGGAGTCTGATCAATTGAACGACTCCGATATGGAATTTAAATCCGATAGGAATCTTTTTATGAAGGCATGGTACTCTATTGCCTCGTTTCCACTGAGAGGATCGGTTCGGGTCGGCACAGTTTGGAAGATTTTTAATGGTCCGGTCTATTTAGGTGAGCGTTTTTCACTGCAACTCGGGCCGCCGGGTCCATACGTGGTTTAGAAAAAAATGCGTAGCGTGACATCACACTAGTGCGACAACAAACGCGACGCTACAAACAACAAAGATGGAGGTCATCCAGCAGCTCGTGTTTTATGTTGCGCTTACGTTTGACGTTATTCAGGCCGCCAATCAGGAGAATGTATTGTGTGATGCAAGTAGCTCCGCCCTAACCGAACCGTTCCATTTTTCTATGGCCCTACATCTGAAGCAGGACCCTGAATAGTGCGGTACGGTTCGCTTGTATGGATCGCTTTCATAGTGGAAACACCCAAAATAGCGAACCGTACCGTACTGACCCGAACCGATCCGCTCAGTGGAAACGAGGCATTCTAGACTCTGGTGTGGAGTGAAGGGTTCAATGGGATATACTCCTATGTGGCATAATAAGCACTTTCAAACTCTACTTGAACTAAGTAGAGATTCATATTGGCAAAAAGGTAATATTTTGTATGTGGCACAGGTAGTAACTAATGGGGATATAGTTCCTTTCACGGTATTGTCACAAAGAGAAAACTCACAGAAACTACTATGATTTCGGTATTTGCAGTTAAGATCGGCACTTTTAAGTATTAAAAAAAAAAGATAGGCTTAAAATACACATTTCTACACAATTTAATGAATGGATAGGGAATTTGGGGCAAAGGATTAAGGTTTCCCAACTTTATAAAAATTTACTTATAGCTCGATTTGGAGATACCTTCTCTCCTGGACAAAGGGCCTGGCAAAATGAATCCTCAATGATATGCTCGGATGATCAGGAGAAGGTAGTTCAAGATCTAAAATTGGTTTCACATAATTTTAATCACGTTGTGGTGCAGTTTAATATTTTACATTTATGTTACACCCCTTTGGCTTAAGAGATGTGGTATTAGGACCGATTCGAATTGCCCCAGGTGTGATGGCTCGGATGCGGATTATCTCCATATGTTTTGGTTCTGTGTAGAGCTGAAACAATATTGGGGGACTATTCACAGATACTTGGAGGGAAAATTGAACGTGCGGATTCCTTTTACTGCTGAATGCTGGATATTGGGTGATCTTGCTAAGGTGGGTTGTCAACAATATAGGAAAAATCTTTTGTTTAAGATAATGTTCTTGGCAAGACTACTAATAGCACGTTCTTGATTTGCGCAAGATGCTCCCAGCATGAATACATGGCTAAACTTGGTGGATACTAATAAGAGATATGAATATAGCCTGTATAAGCAAAGAAATATTGAGATAAAATGGCTTAGATTGGAGTCCCTAGAACTTCCTCCTTCCTCCATCCTTCACCTCTCCTCTGTCTTTTTTTACGGAGGGGTGGTGGTGAAGGGAAGACGCATCATAGGTGGGTAGGGGGAGGGATTGGGGTTTTTTTCTGGTGGGAAAAAAGATGTTAATATTGATATGTTTCTATAAAATAGATTGTTAATATTTGAGCTTTAATAAAGAAAGTTAAAAAAAAAAGTCACTGTACGGTATTTGGATGGAGAAAATACCGCAGGTATTCCTCCGTCACACTTCCGGAACACTTGCCGGAATGCCGGATCCGGCATTATTTTCCATTAAAATGCATTAATGCCGCAAGTGTTCTGGAAAAATGGATCCGGTTTTGCGGTCTGCGTATGCGCACACCTTTAAAAATGTGAAAAAGATAAATACCGGATCCGTTTTTTCGAATGACAACCGGAGAGACGGATCCGGTATTGCAATGCATTTGTGAGACGGATACGCATCTGGATCCATCTACACATGGTATCCGTTTGTATACAGAGTTCCGGCGACTAAACTGCCTGCCGGAATCCAACAACGCAAGTGTGAAAGTACCCTAAACTGACTTTTTTTTGCTGTGTTTAATCCTGTTTGTACCATACTACCTGTATTTGCAACCTCAGACCACTGTATATATTCTTTGTGTGTATAGTGTCATATCTAGTTAGCCCTTAAGGCTCGATCACGAATTCCCACGTCCGTGTTTTGACATAGTTATACGCTACTGCGGGTTGGTTTCTCACCCTATACAGTATAATCCCATTAGAGGACCGGGCTTATATAAAACGAGAAGCTGGTGGCAGTCTTCCCGGGCTGAGGAAGCGCTGTTTCACTGGGGCAGTGAAAAGGCTCCTTCAGCTTGTTGCCTCTCTGTGCCCATGTGGACAGGAGGAGTCTGTGAAAACTGTACCAAGCTGACCTTACTTGCTCTTCAGGGACGGCGTAACGTCATGCCTTGGTAACCAGTGACTATACCATATGTCGCTGGCCCTACGTATTTGACGTCAGTTGGGGTATGGTATTCGTCACACTGCCCCTACACAGTAATTTCCCCCATACTGCCCCCACACAGTAATTTGCCCCCACACTGCCCCATATAGTAATTTGCCCCCACATAGTAATTTCCCACACACTGCCCCATAGAGTAATTTGCCCCCACATAGTAGTCCCTCCCATAATAATTTGGCTCCACACAGCCCCCACATAGTAATCCTTCCATAATAATTTCCCCCCACATAGTAATTTGCCCCCATACAGAAACCCCAATATAGTAATTTCCTCTGATGTCTCTTAATATGTCTTCCTGTGTGTCACCACCCCACATGTCCCCCAAAGTAGGCACATGAAATAAAAAAATAAAAAATGAAAAAATTTTAAAGCTATGTCCAGGGCCAGGCGCTTGCTCGCAGAGGAAGGTGGGATGAGGCAGGCGCGCACATGTCACAGTGCTGCATCCCGACACAGACACATGTCATCACGCCCGTCTGCGCCTGGGTTTCACTACCGCATAAGCCTCAGGCCTACTGGGCCTGAAGCCTATGGCGGTGATCGGCGGCGGGGCAGGGAAGTATGCGCTCCCGTGCCCTGCTGCAGTATGTGGGCGTTCGGGTCGGCGTTTGGCCCCCCAGCGGTGCTGGGCCCAGGGCTGCGACCCGAACGCCCCTATGGTAATCCGCCACTGCACGCTCTACTTGACCGTTGGACTGTGGATGATACGTTGAATAGAAGTCCAGGAATACATTCAGTAGCTTGCAGAGAGCTCTCCAGAATTTTGACGTGAAATGTACGCCTCTATCGGACACAATACGGAGTGGGAAGCCATGGAGACGGAAAATGTGCTTGATAAATTTCTTGGCCCGTTGTGGAGCAGAAGGGAGTCCAGGCAGAGGAACGAAATGTGCCATTTTAGAGAAGCGGTCTACCACTACCCAAATCACAGAACAAATGGCTTTATATAAAAGAAAGGATCAATGGAAAAATTTCAAGGGGATTTGATCCTTGAGGTGGACATATAAAACACCTCAAAAAGAGTTTGTAATTAATTTAATTATATTGTGCAATCAGTAAAACATGGTGCAAGTGTCTATGCAAAATATAAATAATTTATTATACAATAACTCAAAATACAATCAAAGCTTAATGAATATAAAACTCAATAATATGCAATAACACGTAGTGATATGCAGTGCCCTAAATTCGCCACTAGATGGCTCTAACACGAATATCAGCGTTTCATATTACCTCTCAAACATAAAAATATAATACAAACATCCCGAACACAATTATGAGATGTACTATCAGTTGATTATGCACAGTAAACTCAATAGTGATTAGGGTAGATACGAACCCTTTGCTCAAACTATGACTAATCTCGGATATCGGGTAGTATTGCTACACAACTTATAAATTATCAGGCCAGATATTGACTATGGAATGTAAATATTCCAGTCAGAGAGTTTCTCCGATATCAATATTGGATCTTTTATTCAGTAATATGCATTTTTACTGAATAGTGATAATATTGATGTAGTACTTTTAACATTACACATCCGCACTAAAGCGGGGAGTTACTAAATATCAAGCCAATAATTCAATCAATACTACACATAATAAAGTTATACATTACCCGAGAATGCAAATGATATGCAGGGTCTATGGGAAGTCAGCTCTAAAGTCTGTTCCGATCATTGGGATTTTCTCCTGGGGTGTCCTTCCTTTCTTGACTGTGATGTCACTGTATCACCCAGAATGCATGTCTGCTGTTGGTGTAATGTTACTTATTTATACATAGGTGGCACTATTGCATAAGCTATTAGCATCATTACCAGTAAGGGTTAAATATCCAGGTCTGACTTCATCTTACGTTTCATACACATTACATATGGAATCCTAAATCAGAGCTACAGGGATTAACTTTGACACATGTACAAATCAAAGCATAGACATTAAAGGGAACCTGTCACCGGATCTTGTGTATAGAGCTGAGGACATGGGTTGCTAGATGGCCGCAAGCACAGTACCAGTTTAGACATCTCCCAAACTATCAAATTTATGGTATTGATATGAATATAATAGACCTTGTACTCTCACAGACATGTGTGTCTCCCCTGTCACTTCAACTGGTGATTGATTGTTAGTTAAAATAACACCACCTTACCTGAACGGAGACTCATTAACAAAGTCTATACTTAAAATTCTTCTCATCATATATTTTTTTTTAAATCAGATATTTTTTATTAATAGCTTTTTAAAGAAAGAAAGAAAAAACAAAAACACAGATACAAATAGTACCAATTGCCCTCCCTCCCTCTCCCTCCCCGCCTCTCCCTCCCCCCTCCCTCCCAGATCTGCGGCACAACTAGAGTCCATGTCAACGGTCATGAAAAAGAAGAGTCTTAGCGTCCATTAATGATTAATGATGTAGAGTGAAATAAAGTCTGCGATATATTTGGTCACATCGTATTTCTTCATTATGTGTAGCTTCTGTCTTCTCAGAGCCAGTACACTTTCAACACATTCAACCATACATCCACACACATAGTGTAATAGATTAAATTAGGCATGAAAAAACTAGTACCTCTAGATTACTCCTTATTTATTTTAGGAACTATAGAGCAATGTTATAATGCTGTAACCATGGTCTCCATATGTTCTCAAATTTTTTTTGACTGTTTCTTTTCTGGTAAACATAACTTTCCATACGAATCAAGGTATGGACCTTTTCTACCAGTTCCAAAACTTTTGGAGGATGATGATTAATCCAATGATATGCGATCAGTTTCCTAGCTTGGCATAATATGCGTATTAAGGCCAATTTAATTTCCGGAGACCCTTGCAGCGTTTTAACATGCCCCAATACACAGAGAATTGCTGACTGACCTATCTGCATATCAAATACCTGCCGTTAATAAATCAACAATCTCATTCCAGTAGCGTCTGAGTCTGGGCACAGTTCCACATAAGGTGAATTAGATTAGCATTTAGCATTCCACATCTTGGACAATTATCGTCTTCCCTATATCCCATTTTCTTCAATAAAACCGGAGTTCTATAGACCCTGTGTAGTACGAACAGCTGGGACACTCTATGGGCCTTACTCACCGCCACTGCCGTAAACTCCTCCAGTACCACTTCCCATTGTTCTACAGTTCGGGAATATCCTCCTACCATTTATCATATAACGTTAAAGGATATTTTTTGAGTTGCACTTCTAGCAGAACTTTGTAATGTAGAGAGATGACACCACTGGAACTCCCTTGTGAACTAGTAAGATCCAGAATTGAATGCTTATTAGCCGGTGCTATCTTTTCATGTTGCTCCTGTGTCTGTATCGCGTGTCGGAGCTCCAAATAAAGATAGAACTGACTTTTGGGTAGAGAATATTCTTTTTGTTGATGCATACGGTTAAGCCCAAATTTTTCCCACACCCGAGCGTTTTCTATTTTATTCAATTCTTTATACGTATGGTTGGGCCAAATGGGAGTGAATTGAGTGTATCCAATGAGCCCCACTACCGTTTTGGCCTTCCACCACACCCTGTGTATAGTGTTGAGTAAGCCAACATGTTTCCCAATTTCCAGAAATGTACCGTCCTCTATAGCCGACAATAAGTTTTCATTATTGGCTTAGTGTTTTACAATCCTGCCAGATGTATCAAGGCCATCATCCACTCCCCAGCCCCTGATATGCTGCAGATGAGCCGCCAAATAGTAGATCTATGGGTCTGGGACACTCAAACCTTATGGGGTTTTAGGTTTACATAAAGTACCAGTTTTATATACCTTTTTCCAAATTAGGTCTCTGAATATAGCATTCACTGTATAGAAAAATCTGAGGGGAATCTAAATTGGGGTATTATGTAACATATATAGAAGTTGGGGCATGAAAATCATTTTGAGTAGATTTGTTCGCCCAATCATAGGGGGCAAGCGATTCCAAGCCTGAACTTTTTGTCTAAACCTATGTATCAACGGTGTCAGGTTAAGTTTCTCATATTCCTGCACATTGTTCAAGATTTGGATGCCAAGGTATTTAAAAGAAGAAACTATTTGCAAATCTGCTGCATGCGTTAAGGAGGTTTCTCCATTGTTGTTAGATATCGGCATCAATATCGATTTTGTCCAGTTTATGGTCAAACCGGTTAACTTCCCAAAACCATTTATAATGTCCATGGCTTCTGGAAGAGAAGAACTCCAGTCATCCAAAAACAGGAGAAGGTCATCAGCATATAGCGCTACATTTTCCGTTAATGATCCATACCTAAGTCCCTTCACTGTCACCGCCTCCCTTAAGGCCTGTGCTAGGGGCTCTATCGCCATTGCAAACAGCAATGGAGACAGAGGACATCCCTGCCTGGTTCCTCTAAATAATTTAAAGGGTTTAGAAAGTCTGCCGTTTAATTGCATTCTTGCTGTGGGGGAATTATGCATTAACTGTATCCATTGAACGAATACTGGTCCTATACCCATTCTCTGGAATACTAGCCATAAATATTGCCACTCCACGTTGTGAAATGCTTTGGCTGCATCAAGATATGCGACCGGCGCATTCAAGGCGTGGACCTGACACTCCTGGATATTGAAGAATAACCGCCTAATATTCACAGCTGTTGACATATTAGGCATGAATCCTGCCTGATCAGTATGTATAAGTGAGGTTATCACTAAGTTTAATCTATTTGCCAATATTTTAGCTAGAACTTTAACATCTACCTGTAGCAAGGATATGGGCCTATATGATTCTGCCTCCAAACTATCTTTCCCTGGTTTGGGGATAACCACAATAATAGCTTCATTCATAGACCCAGGGAGTGTACCCTGTCTTTGTGCTTTCTTATAAACCTCTAACATTTGAGGCAATAGTGTAGAAGCATAAGTTCTATATATTTCAACCGGCAACCCATCACCACCCGGTGCCTTATTATTTGACATAGTCCCCAGGGCATCTTCCATTTCCTTTATAGTTATAGTCTATCTAGGAACCCTTTAATCTCTGCATCTGCGACATCTATCTTTGATTTATATAGTGAAGAATTAAAACTCGTGCATAACCTCTAGGATCTGATCTGTTGCTGTGCACGTTACCCCGGCTGAATTACGGAGAGCAGGAATGTATGCTGATGGATGTTGGGCCTTAGCTATGAGTGCCAATAACCTCCCTGTCCTCTCCCCCTCCTCATAATATGACTGCTTTTGAAAAAAAAGTGTTTATTCTTTGCATTGCTTAGCAAGCGTTCATTGAGAACTTTCTGCGTTTCCTTCCATTTTGTTGCGTTCTCCAGAGAAGGGTGCTCCATATACTCTGCCTCTGCCTTTTCCACCTCCATCACTAGCCTCTGTACGGTTACTCTAGTTTCATTGCGTTTCACATTGACTTCCGCTATGAGCAGCCCTCTCAAGTATGCCTTCATGGTATCCCACACTATTAACCTAGATGCTGTAGGTATATTATAGTGAAAAACTCCCTCAACCTTTCTCCCACTCCCGACAGGTCAGGTAGAATAGAAAGCCAGAACGGATTGAATTTCCATAATTTTCCTCTAACCAATGTTGGGGGAAGAAAATTAACAGTTGCTAAAACTGGAGAGTGATCAGAGAGTCGTCTAGGTAAGTATTGTATATCCTCAATGAGGTGGCCCAATTCAGTATTTCCTAGAATAAGATCTATTCTGGATAGCGATTCGTAAGTACTGGAATAACAGGAGTATTGTTTTGCGTATGGATTCCTCAGCCTCCAATAATCCAACAGAGAAGCTTCACTCAGAAGCCTACCAAATGATGTAGTCTCCTCTGACATTGAATGGGTGGAATTGCCCATCTTGTCTAATGTCGGACTTATCACATTGTTAATATCCCCCATAATTATCATTGGAACAGTGGGTATATCAGCAAGAAATTACAACACTTTCCTAATGGACAATGGTGAGTACGGAGGTGGTATATATACCTCAACTATAGCGCAGAGAGTGTTGTGAATTGTGCCATATATACAGACATAACAACCATTATCATCTATCTTATCAGATATATATTGAAAAGCTATATTCTTAGGAATGAGTATGCTAACGCCTCGTGCATAGGTGGAGTAGGTGGCATGAAGGCAGTGAATTGCCCATTGAGGTTTAAGTAACTGGGTCTGGTCCGACGTTAAATGCATTTCCTGCAGACAGCACACCAGGGGCTGGTGAAGTTTCAGAGTCTCCATTATAGCCTTTCTTTTATTAGCCTCCTTAAGCCCTCTGACATTCCAGCTTAAGAAACCTATTGGCTTAGTCATGGTCGTCTAAGGTTGAAATATGTGAAACTACACCCTTCCCCCTTTGGGGGAGTACTAGTGACTAATAGTTATTTATTATCACAGCTAACATATTCAGTTCCCGTATAGACCCCTTCCCCATACCCGCAGATCATGTGATAGTATCCCCTAGTAACTCCAAAAACTGAGCCTTAAGCAGGCTAATAACACTGAAACTGAAAATGTAGAAGCGCTGGATTTCCCGACAAAATACACCCCGCTAGGGGTCCTCGGGATCCAAACCGAACCGCCTGTCAGCAAGGCCAGTAGCTAGATAGCTAGTCCCCCGGAATGGCGGGAGGTGGCAACTGGCCACTAGAACTCAAAAAACGAGAGCAGCCCACAACAAAAACTGTACTATTAATCCTACTTGGAACGTTTGCAGCACATCCTCCTGCTCCTCTCCCGGTTATTAATTACAGCTTGTATACATATAATAAACAGTGCAATACCCCTATTGCCCATTATAAATATAAAGTATGCTTTGATAAGAACTCTTAGAAAGCATAACATATATAGTACCTATTTTAGCTTCAATACATGCACACGTCCAGGCACATAATGGCTCTAATTAGGACCCATATACAGGGTGGGCCATTTATATGGATACACCTTAATAAAATGGGAATGGTTGGTGATATTAACTTCCTGTTTGTGGCGCATTAGTATATGTTAGGGGGGAAACTTTTCAAGATCGGTGGTGACCATGGCGGCCATTTTGAAGTCGGACATTTTGAATCCAACTTTTGTTTTTTCAATAGGAAGAGGGTCATGTGACACATCAAACTTATTGGGAATTTCACAAGAAAAACAATGGTGTGCTTGGTTTTAACGTAACTTTATTCTTTCATGAGTTATTTACAAGTTTCTGACCACTTACAAAATGTGTTCAATGTGCTGCCCATTGTGTTGGATTGTCAATGCAACCCTTTTCTCCCACTCTTCACACACTGATAGCAACACCGCAGGAGAAATGCTAGCACAGGCTTCCCGTATCCGTAGTTTCAGGTGCTGCACATCTCGTATCATCTGAAGGCAATCATCTATGCTCTGAAGATACGAGATGTGCAGCACCTGAAACTACGGATACTTCTATGGAGTAGTCAGGAAATAGTGACACCTTGTGGCCATTAAAGGAAAGTTCTGGCAATTCTCTGGCCTTTCTAAGGATGATATCACGATCTCTGTAATGGAGTACCTTCATAAGCACAGATCTTGGAGGTGCACCCGGAGGTAATGGTCGAGTAGGTACCCTATGGGCACGTTCGAGCGCAAAAAGAGTTAGAGTCTCAGCGCCAAACTTGTCTTTTATCTAGGACTCAAAGAATTCTGTGGGGTTACCGGGTTACCCCCTTCCACCTTTTCTGGTACTCCCACCAATCTTACATTGTTCCTTCTAAGACGGTTCTCCAGATCGTCTTGTTTGGCTTCAAGTAATTCCATCTTGCTCTCATGTGCTGTGTTATTTCTCTTGAGGGGTAAGATATCATCCTCCACATCACCCATTCTCTCCTCCAGGGCATTTGTACGCTCAGCCAGCTTTCTAAAATCCTGGTGAACTATGGAGACATCCTCTTTTATTGCCCCGACTTGCATTGTCAGTGCTTTCAGCGATTTTCCACACTTAGTGATTGCTTGCATTACATCTTTAAGCGTGGGTTCCTTAGACTCAGCTTCCTGGGCCTCCGATTCAGTATCAGCCTCATTTGGCTGTAGGACTTCATATTTGTTAGAGGCAGAGGACCGATGCTTCCCAGCTACAGCCTCTGCCCCCTCACATTCTGAGTCCATGCCTTGCTCCAGTACTCTGGGCTTACCCTTATCTCTGGGCCGTTTCATACTGAGAGGGGTCGCTGATCTAGCATATTGACCCAGTCGCGCTGCAGCATCTCGCTGTACAGCAGCCGCGCGGTCTATGCGATGCGGTGTGACAGAGCCGGTGCCATCTTGTGACTCCTTGTCAGCGCCTCTCCTGTCCTTTCTCCTCGTCATAGCAGCGAATCTCCGCCGATATTCTGGGGCCAGAAGTACCCGCTTGTTCTCAGCTAGGGGCTCAGCACGGTAAGCAATCTTTCAGGCTGTTTATCGGTTTAAATTCAGGATAAATGGCCGGGATATCGCAGGAGCTCGATGCGTGCACAGCCGCTCACGTGCTTGACCAGCCATGCCCCCTTCTCATCATATTTTAGGAGTACATGCGTTCCTAGTGAGAAATATATAAGATAATAGATGCATTGATGTCCTTCATAATATTTAACAATATAAAACAATACATATGTCCTATTGATTATCTTATAATTATACAAAAAAAACTAAGGTTCATTATATCTGTATACAGACACCACAGATTTTCTGCTTCACCAATAGACATCAACTGTAGGGGTAATTAGTACCAGATACATCTAAAGAATGTCCTTATCTCAGTCATAAATCTATAAGGAGGCAAGAATGACTCTTCTCAGACTGGTACATCTATAGAGAAGAAACCTTATGAACAGTGTCATTTCCATGAACCTATTTCGGCCAACTTTAAAAATACATACAAAAATGGTGAATATATCACAATATGGCCTCTTATATATAATCAAATCCACTATAATTATGATATTTAGATATAAATGTTATATACCTATGAAAAAGCACAACAGTGGGTACAGTACAGACCAAAAGTTTGGACACACCTTCTCATTCAAAGAGTTTTCTTTATTTTCATGACTATGAAGGCATTAAAACTATGAATTAACACATGTGGAATTATATACATAACAAACAAGTGTGAAACAACTGAAAATATGTCATATTCTGGGTTCTTCAAAGTAGCCACCTTTTGCTTTGATTACTGCTTTGCACATTCTTGGCATTCTCTTGATGAGCTTCAAGAGGTAGTCCCCGGAAATGGTCTTCTAACAGTCTTGAAGGAGTTCCCAGAGATGCTTAGCACTTGTTGGCCCTTTTGCCTTCACTCTGCGGTCCAGCTCACCCCAAACCATCTCGATTGGGTTCAGGTCCGGTGACTTTGGAGGCCAGGTCATCTGGCGCAGCACCCCATCACTCTCCTTCATGGTCAAATAGCCCTTACTTTCAAAGTTTTCCCAATTTTTCGGCTGACTGACTGACCTTCATTTCTTAAAGTAATGATGGTCACTCGTTTTTCTTTACTTAGCTGCTTTTTTCTTGCCATAATACAAATTCTAACAGTCTATTCAGTAGGACTATCAGCTGTGTATCCACCTGACTTCTCCTCAACGCAACTGATGGTCCCAACCCCATTTATAAGGCAAGAAATCCCACTTATTAAACCTGACAGGGCACACCTGTGAAGTGAAAACCATTTCAGGGGACTACCTCTTGAAGCTCATCAAGAGAATGCCAAGAGTGTGCAAAGCAGTAATCAAAGCAAAAGGTGGCTACTTTGAAGAACCTAGAATATGACATATTTTCAGTTGTTTCACACTTGTTTGTTATGTATATAATTCCACATGTGTTAATTCATAGTTTTGATGCCTTCAGTGTGAATCTACAATTTTCATAGTCCTGAAAATAAAGAAAACTCTTTGAAGGAGAAGGTGTGTCCAAACTTTTGGTCTGTACTGTATATCCGTATAAAGTTTGCCTTTGCCAGGGAACCTCAGGAAGAGGAAGCAGAAGGCCAGCTGGACGTTGTTTGGAAGTCTTATTTTGCGCACAGGATGGACAAGCAGCGACAAATTCTTGGATGTTTTGTCGCATGGACGGCCACTAGTACCGCTGCGCAATGAATCTGAAGATCTTTCGCTGACCTGCCACTTTAAATGAATGGCCCCATAGTAAGACCTGCATTCTGAGAGACTCTGCAACAAAGGTCTTTCCAGAATGAATCTCGGATAGCTTGACAGGACAGGCCGAGATTTTAGCGGGATCGATTATATATTGAGGCTCCTCCTCCTGGTCGGCAGAATCAAAGGATCTCTAGAGAGCATCTGCATTGATGTTCTTATCTGCACCACAAAAGTAAAGAACAAAATCAAAACTGGCAAAGAACAGGGACCATCTAGCTTGTCGAGGATTAAGTCTCTGTGCAGATTGCAGATAGCTGAGGTTCTTGTGGTCGGTATAGATCACCACAGGATGACTGGCTCCCTCCAGAAGGTATCTCCATTCCTCCATTGCCATTTTGATGGCCAACAACTCTCTGTCCCCTATTGAGTAGTTGCGCTCAGGAGCGGAAAAAGCCCCGGAGAAGAAGCCACAGGTTGTCATCTTACCTGGGGGAGACTTTTATGAAAGCACCACCCCAGCTCCAATAGATGATGCATCCACCTCCAGAAAAAAATGACGATGGAGTGCTGGAGCCGTAGAGAAGGCTTGCTTTAAGGTTTGAAAGGCTGATTCAGCAGTCCAACCTTTGGTATTCGTCCCTTTGCGCTTCAACGCTGAGATGGGAGCTGCCAAAGAAGAGAAGTTGGCACAAACTGGCAGTAGTAGTTTGGAAACCCCAGGAAACGTTGAATTGCCCTTAAACCAGAAGTACGAGGCCACTTCAAAATCGCGGACAGCTTCTCAGGATCCATCTGCAGGCTAGTATCCGATATTATGTACCCCAGAAATGGAAGCGAGGATTGTTCGAAGATACATTTTTCAAATTTGGTGTACAGATTATTCTCTCTTAGCCTTTGAAGAACCAGACCAACCTGCCTCCGGTGAGTAGCCAAATCGGGAGAGAAGATTAGAATATCGCCAAGATAGACCACAACACTGAAATAGAGTAAATCTCTGAAGATATCATTGACGAATTCTTGAAATACCACCGGGGCATTGCTTAGCCCGAGGGGCATCACCGGATATTCATAGTGACCATCACGGGTGTTAAAGGCGGTCTTCCACTCGTCCCCTTGACGAATTCGGATCAAGTTGTAGACCCCACGCAGAACTAATTTGGATAAGATCTTAGCTCCTCTGAGGCGGTCAAACAACTCTGGAATAAGGGGAAGAGGGTATTTGTTCTTGACTGTGATCCTATTTAGACCCCTATAGTCCATGCATGGCCGGAGAGCACCGTCTTTTTTCTTCAAGAAGAAGAAGCCAGTGCCAGTCGGAGAAGATTTCCACTAGGCTCGGGAGTTTCCCAACTTCAGGGGACAAGCAGGGAGAAACTGATCAGAACCACCACAATAGAAACAAAGTCCTTTAGCACGGCAGTGATCACATTCCTGTTCAGTCAGCCTGACTCGGTCGACCTCCATGGGCTCTGGAGCTGCAGACAACATGGAAGGATGAGGGGTAGGAGCTTGCTGAAGGGAAGACGCTAGGCAAAAAAAGATCTCCCCTCACATGCCACCTCTCTGGCACGTTCCTGGAACCGCAAATCAATTCGAGTAGCCAGGGAGATGAGGTCATCCAAGGTAGAAGGAACATCCCTTCCTTAATTTTCCCACAAAGACCTTCCCAAAAGGCAGCCATGAGTGCCTCATTATTCCAGCCTAGTTCAGAGGCCAGCGTACGGAACTGGACTGCATACTGGCCCACGGATTAGCTCCCTTGATGCAACCGCAGTATAGAGGATGTGGCTGAGGCGGTCCGTCCTGGTTTGTCGAACACCCTGTGGAAGGCTTCTAGGAAAACCTGTAGATTCATTATGACTGGGTCATTCCTTTCCTGGAGAGAGTTGATCCAGGCCAGTGCCTCTCCAGTGAGGTGTGACATAAGAATAGCCACTTTGGCTCGGTCCGAGGCAAATTGGTAAAGCAAGAGTTCAAATCGAAGGGTGCATTGATTTATGAACAACTGGCACTGCTTAGGGTCACCATTGAAGCGTGGAGCAGCTGAAAGGCGAGGTCCAGATCCTGGTACGTAGAAAGATGGCGGAGCAGGAGCCGGGTTAACTGCGGCAAAGAGACCCGATGATGCTGGGTTAGCAGATGTCAGGTCATTTAGATGCATATTTACATTTACACCCGGCTGGACAGGATTTGATCCTGGTGCTCATGATGTTGGGCCAACTCCTGGTGTAACTCAGTGAGACTGGGAGAGTTCAGATAAGCATGGTCCATGGCCTGAGCAAACTGTTATGCAAGTGGGTGTGGACCCACTACGCCACTAACTGGCTATACTCTGGAGGGGTGTGACTAAGCAACTACTTGGTCTTCACTAGAGCCTCTGATGGTGAGGATAGGCTTGGGCCGTTAGGGTAGTTGCCAGGTGCCACTCCAGAGCAGTCCCCGAATCAGTGGCAGCTGACCAGGGGGTCAAAGATACCGGTGCAAGCACCGAGGAGAAGTACATGGTCAGGAAGTCCGTGTTCAGGGCAGGCAGTGATCAAGCAAGGTCCGTAAACTAAGTCCGAGGTCAGAGGCAGGCGGCAAACAAGCAAAATCCGATAATTCCAAAAGCAGGGTACGGTACACAGCAAAGCAGAACTTGAAAAACACCTTCACACTAGGAACTAGACAAGCTAGTGACCATGAGTTGCTCAGGCATCTTCCTGTGGTAGGAAACGCCTTTAAATACTTCCTGCAATTCAGCCATAGGCTGGTGAGACAGAGGGCGTGTACGTGCTGCCTCACAAGTGGGGAGAGACACACCAATGCAAGCCCTACAACAGTAGAGGTCTCCAGCAAGAAGTAATGCTCTGGCATGGAGCCCAGGTGCAACAGTTAGGCTACCGGCGGACTGCACTTGTCAGCACTGCGCATGGCAGCAGGAGGGAAAGAGGGAGCTTGCCGCCCGTGCCTGCGGGTATGGGCAGCAGCACCAGCATGGACCGCTGGGCTAACACTGAGCAATTTGCACAAAACAGGCTGTATCACAAAAAAAATTTCACCACTGAACGGCTAATAGACACAATTAGATTTCCTATTTGTACACCCCAAAACAGGCTGTAGCCCAAAAAAAACAGAATGCTACCAGCAGTACGCAATGGCACATTCTAAACATATGCTGGTAGCATTCTGTTGCACCTGGTAGCCTGTGTCACATGGTCTGTTATAGGTAGGGCTTACAGCCTTATCATCTCTCCCACTATCTGAGTGATTTCACTATGGAGGTATGTGGGAGCTTGGCTGTAAGTTGTATCTTAGCACCTCTCAGACCGTGTTCACACACCGTAGGTAGTCTAGTGGTAGGAACCCATGCCACACTGAGATACCTTGACGGTGGTGCAAAAGGGCTCTGATGTGTTCCTGACAGGAATACTTTGGCTAAAGTCTCAGTTCTTAACATCAGCTTGAGGGATTAGCCAGTATTGTCAGTTGCATATCATTGTGGTGCACCGTTGGCAGTGATTTATGTATTTTTATATTTGCATCCACACATTATCCCATCTTGTGTAGGATGCCATTGTGGTGCATGTGGTCCCCTGCTGACATCTTCCATTGTATGCATTTTTGCTGGGGATTACCGTTAGCAACGGATCACATGCGGAGGAATTGCTCCCCCGGTTATAAACACGCCACAGTGTTTGGGGGTTTTGAGCATTTCCTCCCATTTAGGCCACTTTATTTCAGTTATTTTTCTTGATATGTTTAGAATGTGCCATTGCGCACTGCTGGTAGCATTCTGTTGCCCCTGGTAGCCTGTGTTCTTTTTCCTATTAATACACCCCACAAAAAGAAATACAGCAATCACAATTCACTGCAGAACTGCTAATAGGACGTACGTATATTTCCTGTCACGACTGCTATCCCAGCAGCAGTCGTGTCGCACCAGACGGAGGGGACGGGGGACCCTTATCTACGGATGGGAAATAGAACGGCCACCCCTGACTAACCCTAAGCTGGCACCTGTCTGCCCTGATACCCTAGACGGGGTGTGAACCCGTGCGGCGAGCAGGATGCCTAAACCCTCAGTCACCCTAACTAGACTAGACTAGGGAAAGGCAGATGGGAGCACTAGTCACCATCACTCATGTCTAGGAGAACAACAGTGGAAGACAGCAGCAAACAAACAATCTACAGCAGATAGACTTATCCAGTCACGAGCAGAGAAGGCGATCCCAATCACGACAGTCCACGCCGGACAAGAGCTCCACAGCAACACCGTCAAACGATCTCCTTCAAAGGTCAGAATAGCACTAGAAGTAAGGACTATATCTGTCAATGACTGCAAGTGAAACTGAAACTAATATAGTAGCTGGGAGTGGCAGACAGGACTCACCTGAGAAGGATGCCTACAAACTCCCAGTCAGGACAAAAAGGTTCACAAGGAAAAACCCTGATGACATACCCTGAACCACGGAGCAAACTCACAAGCTATCGTGAGTAGCAAGTCGCTGCGACCTTCTCCTCCCAGACCTGTCTGGATCAGTCATAGTCGTGACAGTAGCCCCCTTTCTACGAGGGGCCACCGGACCCTCAAGACCAGGCCTCTCCGGATGGGACCTATGAAAAGCCCGAATGAGTCTGTCCGCTTTTATCTCTGATGCTGGCACCCACATTCTCTCTTCGGAACCATAACCTCTCCAGTGCACCAGGTACTGAAGAGAGCGGCGAACATATCGTGAATCCACAATCTTTTCTACCTGAAACTCAAGACTGCCATCAACAACCACCGGTGGAGGCGGTAGTGTCAATGGTTCAGGAGGTTCTACATATCTCTTAAGCAGAGATCTGTGGAAAACATTATGGATCCTTAGAGTCTGAGGTAGCTTCAGACGAAAAGCTACCGGGTTAATGATCTTAATTACCCTATAAGGACCAATAAATCTCGGACCTAATTTCCACGAGGGAACCTTCAACTTGATATTTCTGGTAGACAACCACACCAAGTCATTCACCCCAAGGTCCGGACCTTCAGAGCGCTTCCTATCAGCCACACGTTTATATCTACCACCAATTCTCTTCAAACTTTCTTGCACACTCTGCCACACTGAAGAAAGTGAAGACGCAAATCGTTCCTCCTCGGGAATCCCAGACGGCCCCCCCTCACTAAACGTACAAAACTGAGGATGGAAACCATACGCACCAAAAAATGGTGACTTATCGGTGGATTCTTGACGACGATTATTAATGGAAAACTCGGCTAACGGTAAATAAGATGACCATTCTTCCTGATTTTCGGAAACAAAGCATCTCAAATATGTCTCTAGGTTTTGATTGGTAAGTTCAGTCTGACCGTTGGACTGTGGATGGAAAGATGAAGAAAACGACAGATGAACCCCCTAAACGAGAACAAAAAGCTTTCCAAAATCTAGAAACAAATTGGGTACCACGATCCGAAACAATATTGGAAGGGACCCCGTGAAGCTTCACGATGTGGTCAATAAAAACCTGAGCCAGTGTGTTAGCATTAGGCAATGCGGCAAGAGCAATAAAGTGCACCATTTTGCTGAATCTGTCAACAACTACAAGAATAACAGTCTTCCCCGCTGGTAGATCCGTAATGAAATCCATTGATAGGTGCGTCCAAGGCCTGTTGGGGATGGCCAGAGGTAAAAGACGCCCTGCCGGACGAGTATGATCTACCTTAGAACGAGCACAGGTAGCACATGCAGACACAAAATTCAACACCTCCTGGCGCCACTTAGGCCACCAGAACCGACGAGACACTAATTCAGAGGTTGCCTTACTACCTGGGTGTCCTGCCAGTGTGGAGTTATGGTGTTCTTTTAGTATCTCCAGGCGTAAATCTTCTGGCACAAACAGTTTACCCGAGGGGCAGGAGGCCGGGGCGTCCCCCTGAGCTTCTAACACCCTCCCATCTAAACCTGAGTGTAATGCAGAGACCACCATTCCCTTTTGCAAAATAGGCTCTGGTACATCAACATCACCCCCTCCAGGAAAACTTCGGGACAATGCATCCGCCTTAGTATTTTTTGCCCCCGGGCAATAGGTTATTACAAAATTAAACCTAGTAAAAAATAACGACCACCGAGCCTGTCTAGGGGTGAGACGTTTAGCAGACTCCAGATATAATACGTTTTTGTGATCAGTAATCACCGTGACGGGATGAACCGCCCCCTCCAAAAAATGACGCCACTCTTCAAAGGCCAACTTAATAGCCAAAAATTCCCTGTTGCCAATATCATAGTTCCTTTCTGCAGTAGACAATTTCTTCGAAAAGAAAGCACACGGACGCCATTCACCAGGGGACGGGCCCTGAGATAGTACCGCTCCCACCTCCACCTCTGATGCGTCAACCTCTATAATAAAAGGAAGCGAGACATCTGGCTGTACGAGAATAGGGGCCGAGGTGAATCTCTCCTTCAGAGATGTAAAGGCAGTTTTGGCTGCATGTGACCATTTGGAAAAATCGGATCCCTTTCGGGTCATGTCTGTCAGTGGTTTGACCACCAAGGAAAAGTTCTTTATAAACTTTCTATAAAAATTGGCAAACCCCAGGAAGCGTTGCAATGCCTTCAGGTTCTCAGGCAGATCCCAGTCCATAATCGCCCGGACTTTCTCTGGATCCATGCGGAAACCTGAATCTGACAACACATACCCCAGAAATGGCAGTTCTTTTACGGCGAACACACATTTCTCTAATTTAGCAAATAATTTGTTGGCCCTTAATATCTGCAGCACTTGTCTCACATGGATCTTATGTGTATCCAGATCCGGAGAATAGACCAGGATGTCATCAAGATATATCACAACAAATCTCCCGATAAGGTGACTAAAAATATCGTTGACAAAATGTTGGAACACCGCAGGCGCATTAGTAAGACCAAATGGCATTACCAGATTTTCATAATGCCCTTCCGGAGTATTAAAAGCCGTCTTCCACTCATCCCCCTCTTTGATGCGAACCAGGTTATAGGCTCCTCTGAGATCTATTTTGGAGAACCATTTAGCACCAGCAACCTGATTAAAGAGGTCGGGAATGAGAGGAAGAGGATAGGGATCTCGCATAGTTATCCGGTTTAATTCCTGGAAATCCAGGCAAGGACGCAGGCCCCCATCTTTCTTTTTAACGAAAAAGAACCCTGCAGCCACGGGTGAAGAAGAGGGTCTGATGTGTCCCTTAGCCAAACTCTCCGAAATATAATCTTGCATAGCCTTCCTATCCGGGCCGGAAAAATTGTATAACCGGGTTTTAGGTAGTTTTGCCCCAGGTACTAGATTAATCGGGCAATCATATGGATGATGAGGTGGTAACCCCTGACAACCCTTCTCAGAGAACACATCCATAAAATCTGACAGAAAGGCAGGTAAAGATGTTACAGAGAGTGTAGAGCACCTACTACTCAAGCAGTTGTCCTTACAATGTTCACTCCACTCCACAATCTCCCCGGCCTGCCAATCCACCACTGGATTGTGAGTCACCAGCCAGGGAAGCCCCAATACCATAGGAGCCGGAAGACCGTCCAGGACATAACAAGGGATATGCTCTTTGTGGAGGTCCCCTACCTGCAGATGGATATTATGGATGATCTGAGTTAACTCTCTCTGAGTAAGAGGGGAGGAGTCGATGGCAAAAACAGGAATAGTTCTGCGTACCGGTTCCGGAATAAAACCCAGAGCCTGAGCAAACCGTGAATCCACCAAGTTGACCCCCACCCCACTGTCCAAAAAGACGGAACAGATCTCAGTCTTATTGCCCGCCTCAACGGTAGCGGACAACAAAAACTGAGACATGCGTATGGAGGAAACGAATACGCCCAGACTGTTATCCTCCGCACAATCTGGGGACTCTAGTTTTCTGGCGGCTCCTTTGTTTGTGGCCTCTTGGGTTCTGAGGGACATACCTTAACAAAATGACCCCTCCCCCCACAACGAAAACAAACCTCTGACCTACGGCGGACCTTAGGAGGATTCACCCGTCTAGTGGCGCCCCCTATTTGCATTGGTTCGACTGGATCATAACAAGCCGATCCCTGCCCTATAGAGGCCTCTGTCAAATTTAATTGTCTCTCCCTGAATCGTCTGTCGATTCTTATGGACAGAGACATGGCAGCCTCAAGAGACCCAGGGACCTCGTATACCGCCAGCGCGTCCTTTAATTTTTCAGACAACCCCTGGCAGAACTGACTCCTAAGGGCCGAGTCGTTCCATAATGTATCAGTAGCCCACCTACGGAATTCGGAACTATATAGTTCAGCAGACCGGTTCTCTTGCCGAAGTCTACGTAGCTTAGACTCTGCCAGTGAGACCCTGTCCGGGTCATCATATACGAGACCCAGGGCTTCAAAAAACTCCTCCACTGATCGTAAAGCCGGAGAGTCTGATGGTAGGGAGAAAGCCCAAGCCTGCGGATCTCCTTGCAGGAGAGAAATTACAATGCCCACCCGTTGTTCCTCACCGCCAGAGGATCTAGGGCGTAACCTGAAGAACAATTTGCAAGCTTCTCTGAAGGTTACAAATTGGTCTCTCCCTCCTGAGAACCTATCAGGTAAAGCCACTTTTGGCTCAGGAGTACCTTGGTCACCCGTAGCAACGGTGGAACCCAAGGATTGCTGCTGCAGCACTGTTGCTTTTAATCCTGCCACTTCAAGGGATAACCCCTGTAATTGTTTCGCCAAAACCGTAACCGGATCCATAGTGGAACAGAAAAATACAAAGCAACAGCAAGCAAAAAAAGCCTAGATATAATGTCACGACTGCTATCCCAGCAGCAGTCGTGTCGCACCAGACGGAGGGGAAGGGGGACCCTTATCTACGGATGGGAAATAGAACAGCCACCCCTGACTAACCCTAAGCTGGCACCTGTCTGCCCTGATACCCTAGACAGGGTGTGAACCCATGCGGCGAGCAGGATGCCTAAACCCTCAGTCACCCTAACAAGACTAGACTGGGGAACGGCCGATGGGAGCACTAGTCACCATCACTCATGTCTAGGAGAACAACAGGGGAAGACAGCAAGAAACAAACAATCTACAGCAGATAGACTTATCCAGTCACGAGCAGAGAAGGCGATCCCAATCACGACAGTCCACGCCGGACAAGAGCTCCACAGCAACACCGTCAAACGATCTCCTTCAAAGGTCAGAATAGCACTGGAAGTAAGGACTATATCTGGCAATGACTGCAAGTGAAACTGAAACTAATATAGTAGCTGGGAGTGGCAGACAGGACTCACCTGAGAAGCATGCCTACAAACTCCCAGTCAGGACAAAAAGGTTCACAAGGCAAAACCCTGATGACATACCCTGAACCACGGAGCAAACTCACAAGCTATCGTGAGTAGCAAGTCGCTGCGACCTTCTCCTCCCAGACCTGTCTGGATCAGTCATAGTCGTGACATTTCCTTTTAATACACCCTGTAAATGGCTCTAGTACAATGTAACTTCACCGCAGAACGGCAATTAAAATATATATTTTTTCCGATTACTAAACCACACCCCCAAAAAAATTTGACAATCACAATTCACCGCAGAACGGCTAATAGAACGTACGTTTATTTCCTTTCAATACACCCCCTAAATGGCTGTAGTACAATGTAACATCACTGCTGAACAGAAATTATGACATAGATTTTTTCATTTTTTTTCTCCTATTAATACACCTCCCCCCCCAAAAAAGTAAAACAATGTAAAATCAATGCAGAGCGGCTGATACGACGTGCGTATATTTCCTATTAAGACACCCTTGTAAATAGCTGTAGTACAATGTAACTTCACCGCTGAATGGCAATTATGACATATATTTTTGCCTTTTTTAATTCCTATTAATGCACCCCTCAAAAAAAAACTATCAAAATTCACCGCAGAGCGGCTACTAGGACGGAGGTATATTTTTTATTAATACACACCGTAAATAACAGTAGTACAATGTAACTTCACCGCTGAACGGAAATTAAGACGTATTCTTTTTACTATTAATAAACCCCCCCCCCCCCAAAAAAAAAGTTCAACAATCAAAATTCACCGCAGGACGGCTAACAGGATGTACGTATTTTTCCTATTAATACACCCCGTAAATGGCTGTAGTACAATGTAACTTCACAGCTAAATGGCAATTATGACATATATTTTTTTCTTTTTTTTTCCTATTAATACACCCCAATTTTTTTTTAAAACAATGCAAAATCAACTCAGAATGGCTAATAGGATGTACAAATCTTTCCTATTAATACACCCCGTAGCCCTCTGGCAGGAGAAAGTGGATCAGCTATATTTATTAGAAGAAATTGCAAGTTGGGCAGCCAGAAACCACTCCAGGTTTATGAAACTATGGGCCCCATGGAAAGCCTTTCGCCGAAGACATTATAGCTCTATGTCCTCCACTAACCCATTTGGTGACAAAGGTTCACTCTCTTCCAACTAGGATTCTGAGGCTATGATGTTATTCCCCCCCACCTACTTGCTCACATAGCTGCCTATACATGCAATAGCATACCTGCTTTTCTCCCTATCGCCCTTCTCTAATACTCACTCCAGTCGGAGCTGCACCCAGGATGTGGTTTTAGTTTTAGTTTTGATTCTTGTTTTCTGTTTGATACTAGTTTTGTAGTTTCTCCAACATATTTACAAGAGGGACTATTGTATCTCTGTACATTTGTTCCTTTCTGGAGAGATCTGCATATGGAACATCTATTTCTTACTGCTTTAATCTGAGGCCTTCTTTTAGGCTCCCGGCCTCTTATAGAGCAGATCTATCTGTTCCCTTAACCTCATTTCCCACTCCCCCTCATCCTTACCCACCCATACTTACCCACCCACCCATATCTTACCTGCTTCACTCTCTCCACTCAGCATTGTGATGTTGTTAAAGAAGACTTCATATGTATTCAGTTATTATTGTACCTATTGTACTTATTTTCTGAAACCTTTGATAAAAAGAGATTTGTTAAAAAAAACTTAAAAAAAAACACCCCATAAATGACTGTAGTACAATTTAACTTCACCGCTGAATGGCAATTATGACATATATTTTTTCCTTCCCCCCCCCCCCCCCTATTAATTCACCCCCCCCCCCCAAAAAAATAAATAAAAAAATAAACTATGTAAAATCAATGCAGAACGGTTAATAGGATGTACTGTACGTATATTTCCTATTAATACACCCCGTAAATGGCTGTATCACACAGAACATGTACCCCAATCACAAGCAAGGTTTGCTGGAATTACGGATGTATCATATAGTGCAAACAACCTAAAAGCAGCAGTATAACTGCAATTTGGATCCCCAATTAGTGCAGCAAGTTGAAATAGAATCGCTCCTATTACCCAGGCTGTACACTCTCCTATTGCACCCTGTTCTCCTTTTATAGTGTAGATCAGGGATCATATGTCACTGAAATAGCAAATTACCCCTTAAAAAATAACCTTTAATTGTATTCTTTAAAATCCCACATGAAATAAACAAACAATAAATCCAGATACTATATAGAGACTTACGACTAATCCAACAAAAGTAAGTATTAATACTTCTACCACATTAGTGGTTACTCACGATACAGTTGACCTCCATGAGTAGGGCCCAAAACGATCTTTTATTCTCTCCTGATGGTAAACAGATGTAGATAGCAGCTGTGCTGTTGCTTTATGCTTTCTTATTCATCCAGGAGAGAAGAAGTAGAAATACCAGTTCGGCTTTTAGGCAGTAGGGGAGCTGTCCCTAATGATCTACGCTTTCCCTTCCTAAATGCGGAGTAATCGCTCCGAAAGGGGCGGCCCCACTTATCGGTGGCTGTACCCTGTTATACTGGTCCCTTCCCGATATTACCCCAAATACAAGAACACTGCCTCAATGCACAGATGTTGCGTTTCGATGCCAGACAGTCCTGTGTAGAAAATCCAGATCCAAGTCACAGCGAAGGTAGATGTTGCAAAAAATGATAGTCCCAAGTTTAAAAAAATCTAAATTATGGTCCCGACGCATTTCCCCCATCCAGATGATAAGGGTTCATTAGGGGACTCTTTTCAGTGGCACACTGGCGGTATAATGATAGAGGGTGCCAGAAGATGAATGGCTTGCAGCACGATATAGCAGCAAGTTTAAATATTCCCCCTTACCTCAATACGACTATCAGATTATCGTCTTCTATAGGCCATTGCGCATGCGCCGGTGTCTTATGTTCAGGACATCGTGGTGTGTGACGTAGCGGCGCTTAGCGCGCATTGTGCAGGCGCCGATTACCTCACAGTCATTTGAGTGTGCATGCGCCTGGAGATTAGATACTCCTGGCAAAAGGATTCAGCTTGCCTGCGCATACAAACAGCGCTCCGGTCAATGCGCCCTGAGAAAGCCAAAGGAATTCTCCTATATGTCAGTGGATCTTAGATTAAATATATGACAACATTACAATGCGTTCGCCTATATTTAAATGATGCCTTTGTGTATGTATATTGACCAATGATTGGTCAGATTACAATAACACCTGAATTACAGGAGGAGGATGACTCCTTTTTGGCATGTTGTATACATAACATATAGCTTGATTTTATTTTTGCAATGATTAGAGAGGTAAGTTTGGAAAATTCTGTATTTATACTGGGCTGAATTAGAGACTTAAAATAAATCCAGCCCACTGAACCCATTGCTGGCAGTCAAAACGTGGGTCTAAAAAATTGGGAACAGTGAAGAGGCTCAATGTCTATAGACTAGAGAGTCAAATACCTGATGTTCCCCAACTTGATGATGTTTAAGTGTAAGACCTATCGCGGTCAGATACACAGCTTATCCAAGAGTAGACCTTATCTATAAGCTTGACCAAGTTAGTGAAAGACAATATCTCATTCAGCCCCAGTGGATGTACTGCTTTTAACCTGGACATCCATTCTGTTTTATTCTGAAGTACTATTGTTCCAATGTCACCACCCCTAACAGAAGGACGTACCGTTTCAACAACACAAAATTTCAGAGAGCTGGGGTTTCCTGCATGTTTCTCTTGGATGTGTCGGGCAATTGGGGTGTCCCTTTTATGTCTTATATCACCTAGATGTTCCCCTATATGTCTCCTTAGTTCATAGAAGAGATAAATATAAATTATATTGGGATGCATTTTACCCCAGAAATCATTGAACAACATATGGCATTCCTTGGTCTTGATATCCACCTCGAACATGGCCAAATATGTACCCAAACATACAGAAAACCTACCGTGACAAATAGTCTCCTTAGATGGGATAGTCATCACCCCTAAGTCTTAGATGTGGTATACCTTAAGGGCAATACTTACAAATACGTAGAAATTGCACAAGAGGGGACGACTTCCAGCGAAAGAATTACAGGGCAGATTTATACGAAGAGGTTATCCTCCAAAAGTACTCCACAATGCTTTCAAAAATGCCCTAAAAGGAGATAGGGCTACCCTCCTAGATCCACAGCTCGATACACAGAAGGATGTTGTGTCTACATACGGGGGAACAAAAGAAAAATCAATATACCCCTATCATAGGCACATTTGATGACCGTCATAGAAAAATACGGGGTGTCTTATCTAAATATTGGGACCTTCTAAAAATGGATCCAGACTTTAGAGACACAATACCAGACCACCCGGTCATCACCTTCAGAAGAGGTAGATCCCTCTGAGACTGACTCGTGCACAGCCATTTTGAACCCATAAAGAAACAAGGTACTTGGTTACCAAGAAAAACGTGTGGCATATATAGATGTGGAGGCTGCATTGCCTGCCCATATATACATGCCACAAAAAGTTTTATTAGTGTGTCTACGCAAAAAATGTATGACATCCGTGATTATGCCAATTGCAAAAGCATGGGATTAGTTTATCTATGTACATGTACATGTCCAATGCAATATGTGGGGGAAACCATAAGAGAGCTAAGGAGACATATAGGGGAACATCTAGGTGATATAAGACATAAAAGGGACACGTCCAAGAGAAATATGCAGGAAACCCCAGCTCTCTGAAATTTTGCGTTGTTGAAACGGTACGCCCTTCTGTTAGGGGTGGTGACATTGAAACAATAGTACTTCAGAATGAAACAGAATAGATGTCCAGGTTAAAAACAGTACATCCACTGGGGCTGAATGAGATATTGTCTTTCACTAACTTTCTGTGAATAATACATTTATATGAAGGGACACTTCTGTTTACAAAAAATTGGTCAAGCTTATAGATAAGGTCTACTCTTGGATAAGCTGTGTATCTGACCGCGATACACTTAAACATCATCAAGTTGGGGCACATCAGGTATTTGACTCTCTAGTCTATAGACATTGAGCCTCTTCACTGTTCCCAATTATTTAGACCCACGTTTTGACTGCCAGCAATGGGTTCAGTGGGCTGGATTTATTTTAAGTCTCTAATTCAGCCCAGTATAAATACTGAATTTTCTAATCATTGCAAAAATAAAATCAAGCTATATGTTATGTATACAACATGTCAAAAAGGAGTCATCCTCCTCCTGTAATTCAGGTGTTATTGTAATCTGACCAATCATTGGTCAATATACATACACAAAGGCGTCATTTAAATATAGGGGAACGCATTGTAATGTTGTCATATATTTAATCTAAGATCAGCTGACATATAGGAGAATTCCTTTGGCTTTCTCAGGGCGCATTGACCGGAGAGCTGTTTGCATGCGCAGGCACACTGGGCAAGCTGAATCCTTTTGCCAGGAGTATCTAATCTCCATGCGCACTCAAATGACTGTGAGGTAGTCAGTGCCTGCGCGATGCGCGCTAGGCGCCGTTACGTCACACGCCATGGTGTCCTGAACATAAGACACCGGCACATGCGCAATGGCCTATAGAAGACGCTAACCTGATAGGCGCATTGAGGTAAGGGGGAATATTTAAACCCAACACTTCCTGCTATATCGTGCTACAAGCCATTCATCTTTTGGCACCCTTTATCACTATACCGCCATTGTGCCACTGAAAAGAGTCCCCTGATAAACCCTTATCATCTGGATGGGGGAAACGCTTCGGGACCATAATTTAATAATTTTTTATTTAACTTGGGACTATCATTTTTTGCAACATCTACCTCCGCTGTGACTTGGATCTGGATTCCCTACACAGGACTGTCTGGCATCGAAACGCAACATCTGTGCATTGAGGCAGTGTTCTTGTATTTGGGGTAACATCAGGAAGGGACCAGTATAACAGGGTACAGCCACCGAAAAGTGGGGCCGCCCCTTTCGGAGCGATTACTCCGCATTTAGGAAGGGAAAGCGTAGATCATTAGGGACAGCTCCCCTACTGCCTAAAAGCCAAACTGTTATTTCTACTTCTCTCCTGGATGAATAAGAAAGCATAAAGCAACAGAACAGCTGCTATCTACATCTGTTTACCATCAGGAGAGAATAAAAGATCGTTTTGGGCCCTACTCATGGAGGTCAACTGTATCGTGAGTAACCACTAATGTGGTAGAAGTATTAATACTTACTTTTGTTGCATTAGTCATAAGTCTCTATATAGTATCTGGATTTATTGTTTGTTTATTTCATGTGGGATTTTAACCACTTAAGGACCACAGGTTTATACCCCCCTAAAGACCAGGCCCTTTTTTACAAATCGGCACTACACTACTTTCACCGTTTATTGCTCGGTCATGCAACTTACCACCCAAATGAATTTTACCTCCTTTTCTTCTCACTAATAGAGCTTTCATTTGGTGGTATTTCATTGCTGCTGACATTTTAACTTTTTTTGTTATTAATCGAAATTTTACGATTTTTTTGCAAAAAAATGACATTTTTCACTTTCAGTTGTAAAATTTTGCAAAAAAAAAACGAGATCCATATAGAAATTTTGCTCTAAATTTATAGTTCTACATGTCTTTGATAAAAAAAAATGTTTGGGTAAAAATAAAATGGTTTGGGTAAAAGTTATAGCGTTTACAAACTATGGTACAAAAATGTGAATTTCCGCTTTTTGAAGCAGCTCTGACTTTCTGAGCACCTGTCATGTTTCCTGAGGTTCTACAATGGCCAGACAGTACAAACACCCCACAAATGACCCCATTTCGGAGAATAGACATCCTAAGGTATTCGCTGATGGGCATAGTGAGTTCATAGAACTTTTTATTTTTTGTCACAAGTTAGCGGAAAATGATGATTTTTTTTTTTTTTTTCTTACAAAGTCTCATATTCCACTAACTTGTGACAAAAAATAAAAACTTCTATGAACTCACTATGCCCATCACTAAATACCTTGGGGTGTCTTCTTTCCAAAATGGGGTCACTTGTGGGGTAGTTATACTGCCCTGGCATTCTAGGGGCCCAAATGTGTGGTAAGGAGTTTGAAATCAAATTCTGTAAAAAATGACCTGTGAAATCCGAAAGGTGCTCTTTGGAATATGGGCCCCTTTGCCCACCTAGGCTGCAAAAAGTGTCACACATCTGGTATCTCTGTATTCAGGAGAAGTTGAGGAATGTGTTTTGGGGTGTATTTTTACATATACCCATGCTGGGTGAGATAAATATCTTGGTCAAATGCCAACTTTGTATAAAAAAATGGGAAAAGTTGTCTTTTGCCAAGATATTTCTCTCACCCAGCATGGGTATATGTAAAATGACACCCCAAAACACATTCCCCACCTTCTCCTGAGTACGGCAATACCAGATGTGTGACACTTTTTTGCAGCCTAGGTGGGCAAAGGGGCCCATATTCCAAAGAGCACCTTTCGGATTTCACAGGTCATTTTTTTCAGAATTTGATTTCAAACTCCTTACCACACATTCGGGCCCCTAGAATGCCAGGGCAGTATAACTACCCCACAAATGACCCCATTTTGGAAAGAAGACACCCCAAGGTATTCCGTGAGGGGCATGGCAAGTTCCTAGAATTTTTTATTTTTTGTCACAAGTTAGTGGAAAATGATGATTTTTTTTTTTTTTCATACAAAGTCTCATATTCCACTAACTTGTGACAAAAAATAAAAACTTCCATGAACTCACTATGCCCATCAGCGAATACCTTGGGGTCTCTTCTTTCCAAAATGGGGTCACTTGTGGGGTAGTTATACTGCCCTGGCATTCTAGGGGCCCGAATGTGTGGTAAGGAGTTTGAAATCAAATTCTGTAAAAAATGACCTGTGAAATCCGAAAGGTGCTCTTTGGAATATGGGCCCCTTTGCCCACCTAGGCTGCAAAAAAGTGTCACACATCTGGTATCGCCGTACTCAGGAGAAGTTGAGGAATGTGTTTTGGGGTGTCTTTTTACATATACCCATGCTGGGTGAGATAAATATCTTGGTCAAATGCCAACTTTGTATAAAAAAATGGGAAAAGTTGTCTTTTGCCAAGATATTTCTCTCACCCAGCAGGGGTATATGTAAAATGACACCCCAAAACACATTCCCCACCTTCTCCTGAGTACGGGGATACCAGATGTGTGACACTTTTTTGCAGCCTAGGTGGGCAAAGGGGCCCATATTCCAAAGAGCACCTTTCGGATTTCACAGGTCATTTTTTACAGAATTTGATTTCAAACTCCTTACCACACATTTGGGCCCCTAGAATGCCAGGGCAGTATAACTACCCCACAAGTGACCCCATTTTGGAAAGAAGAGACCCCAAGGTATTCGCTGATGGGCATAGTGAGTTCATGGAAGTTTTTATTTTTTGTCACAAGTTAGTGGAATATGAGACTTTGTATGAAAAAAAAAAAAAAAAAAATCAGCATTTTCCACTAACTTGTGACAAAAAATAAAAAATTCTAGGAACTCGCCATGCCCCTCACGGAATACCTTGGGGTGTCTTCTTTCCAAAATGGGGTCACTTGTGGGGTAGTTATACTGCCCTGGCATTTTCCAGGGGCCCTAATGTGTGGTAAGTAGGTAAATGACCTGTGAAATCCTAAAGGTGCTCTTTGGAATATGGGCCCTTGCCCACCTAGGCTGCAAAAAAGTGTTACACATGTGGTATCGCCGTATTCAGGAGAAGTTGGGGAATGTGTTTTGGTGTGTCATTTTACATATACCCTTGCTGGGTGAGAGAAATATCTTGGCAAAAGACAACTTTTCCCATTTTTTTATACAAAGTTGGCATTTGACCAAGATATTTCTCTCACCCAGCATGGGTATATGTAAAATGACACCCCAAAACACATTCCCCAACTTCTCCTGAGTACGGCGATACCAGATGTGTGACACTTTTTTGCAGCCTAGATGCGCAAAGGTGCCCAAATTCCTTTTAGGAGGGCATTTTTAGACATTTGGATACCAGACTTCTTCTCACGCTTTGGGGCCCCTAGAATGCCAGGGCAGTATAAATACCCCACATGTGACCCCATTTTGGAAAGAAGACACCCCAAGGTATTCAATGAGGGGCATGGCGAGTTCATAGAATTTTTTTTTTTTGGCACAAGTTAGCGGAAATTGATATTTTTAATTTTTTTCTCACAAAGTCTCCCGTTCCGCTAACTTGGGACAAAAATTTCAATCTTTCATGGACTCAATATGCCCCTCACGGAATACCTGGGGGTGTCTTCTTTCCGAAATGGGGTCACATGTGGGGTATTTATACTGCCCTGGCATTCTAGGGGCCCTAAAGCGTGAGAAGAAGTCTGGAATATAAATGTCTAAAAAATTTTACGCATTTGGTTTCCGTGAGGGGTATGGTGAGTTCATGTGAGATTTTATTTTTTGACACAAGTTAGTGGAATATGAGACTTTGTAAGAAAAAAAAAATTATAATTCCGCTAACTTGGGCCAAAAAAATGTCTGAATGGAGCCTTACAGAGGGGTGATCAATGACAGGGGGGTGATCAATGACAGGGGGGTTGATCAATGACAGGGGTGGTGATCAATGACAGGGGGGTGATCAGGGAGTCTATATGGGGTGATAACCACAGTCATTGATCACGCCCCTGTAAGGCTTCATTCAGACGTCCGGATGCATTTTGCGGATCCGATCCATCTATCAGTGGATCCGTAAAAATCATGAGGACGTCTGAATGGAGCTTTACAGGGGGGTAATCAATGACAGGGGGGTGATCAGGGAGTCTATATGGGGTGATAACCACAGTCATTGATCACGCCCCTGTAAGGCTTCATTCAGACGTCCGGATGCGTTTTGCGGATCCGATCCATCTATCAGTGGATCCGTAAAAATCATGCGGACGTCTGAATGGAGCTTTACAGGGGGGTAATCAATGACAGGGGGGTAATCAATGACAGGGGGGTGATCAGGGAGTCTATATGGGGTGATCCCCACAGTCATTGATCACGCCCCTGTAAGGCTTCATTCAGACGTCCGGATGCGTTTTGCGGATCCGATCCATCTATCAGTGCATCCGTAAAAATCATGCGGACATCTGAATGGAGCTTTACAGGGGGGTGATCAGGGAGTCTATATGGGGTGATCCCCACAGTCATTGATCATGCCCCTGTAAGGCTTCATTCAGACGTCCGGATGCGTTTTGCGGATCCGATCCATCTATCAGTGCATCCGTAAAAATCATGCGGACATCTGAATGGAGCTTTACAGGGGGGTGATCAGGGAGTCTATATGGGGTGATCACCACAGTCATTGATCATGCCCCTGTAAGGCTTCATTCAGACGTCCGGATGCGTTTTGCGGATCCGATCCATCTATCAGTGCATCCGTAAAAATCATGCGGACATCTGAATGGAGCTTTACAGGGGGGTGATCAGGGAGTCTATATGGGGTGATCACCACAGTCATTGATCATGCCTCTGTAAGGCTTCATTCAGACATCCGGATGCGTTTTGCGGATCCGATCCATCTATCAGTGCATCCGTAAAAATCATGCGGACATCTGAATGGAGCTTTACAGGGGGGTGATCAGGGAGTCTATATGGGGTGATCACCACAGTCATTGATCATGCCCCTGTAAGGCTTCATTCAGACATCCGGATGCGTTTTGCGGATCCGATCCATCTATCAGTGCATCCGTAAAAATCATGCGGACGTCTGAATGGAGCTTTACAGGGGTGTGATCAATGACAGGGGGGTAATCAATGACAGGGGGGTGATCAGGGAGTCTATATGGGGTGATCACCACAGTCATTGATCATGCCCCTGTAAGGCTTCATTCAGACGTCCGGATGCGTTTTGCGGATCCGATCCATCTATCAGTGGATCCGTAAAAATCATGCGGACGTCTGAATGGAGCTTTACAAGGGGTTGATCAATGACAGGGGGGTAATCAATGACAGGGGGGTGATCAGGGAGTCTATATGGGGTGATCAGGGGCTAATAAGGGGTTAATAAGTGACGGGGGGGGGGGGGTGTAGTGTAGTGTAGTGGTGCTTGGTGCTACTTTACTGAGCTACCTGTGTCCTCTGGTGGTCGATCCAAACAAAGGGGACCACCAGAGGACCAGGTAGCAGGTATATTAGACGCTGTTATCAAAACAGCGTCTAATATACCTGTTAGGGGTTAAAAAAAACACATCTCCAGCCTGCCAGCGAACGATCGCCGCTGGCAGGCTGGAGATCCACTCTCTTACCTTCCGTTCCTGTGAGCGCGCGCGCCTGTGTGCGCGCGTTCACAGGAAATCTCGGCTCACGCGAGATGACGCCTATTGGCGTTAGTGTGACCTGGGAGCGCCGCAGAAATGACGCCTTTCGGCGTTAGCGTTAGGCGGCAAGCGGTTAAAGAATACAATTAAAGGTTATTTTTTTAAGGGGTAATTTGCTATTTAAGTGACATACATAAACAATCCCCTCCTAGATATCTTAGAGTCTCAGTGATATTGTAGATCAAGGGTCAGCAACCTCCGGCACCCCAGATGTTCTGAAACTACAACTCCCAGAATGCTCTATTCACTTCTTTGGGAGTTGTGAGAACAGCCAGGCATGTTTGCATGCTGGGAGTTGTAGTTTCACAGCAGCTGGAGTGCCGAAGCTTGCTGATCCCTGGTGTACAGTAGATGATGCCTCCCTATCCTTTCCCTGCACCTTGAATAATCTTTCCCTGAATATGTAAAAAAAAAATTCAGCAAAATGTCTTTACTACCGTTTTCCCTAGCGCCTGCTGACGTCTCTCCCTGAACTAAGTACACTGGAAAATTGTTTAAGATAATGTTCTTGGCAAGACTCCTAATAGCACGTTCTTGGTTTGCGCAAGATGCTCCCAGCATTAATACATGGCTAAATTTAGTGGATACTAATAAGAGATATGAATATATCTTACATAAGCAAAGAAATATTGAGATAAAATGGCTTAGAATTTGGGGAGATTGGAGTCCCTAGACTTCCTCCTTCCTCCATCCTTCTCCACCTCTCTTTGGTATTAAAGAGGGGTGGTGGTGAAGGGTAAGACACATCATAGGTGGGTAGGGGGAGAGATTGTTTTTTTTTTTTTGGGTGGGAAAAAAAAAAAGATGTTAATATTGATATGTTTTTATAAAATTGATTGTTAATATTTGAGCTTTAATAAAAGTAAAAAAAAAATAAGTACACTGGAAAATGGCTGAATCCACGAGGCTTATTATAGGGCTGTAACAACACAGGGCTGGCTGGCTGCTAATTGGCTGAATGCATGGCATTGTGGGTGATCCCTCGTTCCCAGAGTTCTTTGCTCCATGTCCTAACACGTGCATCAGCCATTTTAGGAAAAATTTTTATTTGTTACCACAAAGCGCAAGGAAATTCGGCTTCAGTGCAAATAAAATTTTTCCTGAAATTCGGATCGAATTCCACTTCGTCAACTTTGATTCGCTCATCTCTAAGCTTCAACATGGCATGGCAATGTTTGACTTGACTCATGTGATAGGAAGGAGGAGGAGTGGGAGCAATGCTGTGCCCTGCTGCTGTTGGGGGACGGGAGCGTGTACATGGAGGAGGAGGTGGAGGAGGCGAATAAGTACCTGGTGTGGGAGCCAGGCTGACACAGGCTGACACAATGGTGAGGGAGTCAAAAGGACCTGGCATTGTTGCTGGGGTGCTGCCTCACCATTGCAGCAAAAAACATTAACCCAGTGGGCCATGAAACACAGGTACTGTCTCTGCCCTTAACAGCTGCTCCAGGTGCCCAACATGGCGTGCACTGCAAGAAGCAGTCCGGTTTTTCACCATATGAGAGTACAAGGCAATACCAAATTGTACGGCAGCAACTGTACCGTCGGCAACTTAGCCAGGTGGGGGTTCAACTTGCAGACAAGCTATATACAGGTCGACACACATTCCATTATGGATGTCTCACGATGGAGCGGAAGAAGAGAACAAGAAACATGATGATGATGATGACAAGGACATTGCATTGCTTAAGGGTGCGGGTTGGCTGCCTCAAAGCGGACCAGAAGAAGGAGGAAAGACTTGTTCTAATTGGGAATGCTGTCCAATTGTATTTTCCAAAAGAAGCTGGTGATGCTGCATCATGTACTGCACCCATGTTTGTGTTTGAATGCCCATGGCTTATTTTTAATCCTGCAGATCTTGCTCGCACAGAGCTAGCGGGAGCCGAGCTTGGTCTAGGTCTGGCACAATTTCTCAAGATACCTGTTTCTCTTCCATGATAATGTGTCACCTTTCCAAAGCCAGGGACAACTGAGGCCTACTAATACTACTTCTAGCCTGATAGCTGGTTCTGCTACTACCCACATTCTGGCTCTGGGAGAACAAGGCCTGGCCCTGGGTCTTTCGTTTGGAACCCTTCTGTATTACTGACATTTTTGGGCCTAATGTACACAGCCAGTCACACAAAGTATGGAACGGTTTGCAAGTCGGTTTTCTGGAGCTTAAAGACAGAGAGGCGCAATAAAATGTCCTTCCCTTTCCACAAACACACTGAAGACACTGCTACTAATGATTGACTTTGGAAATAATGCAGTATCGGCTCCAGTATCAGATTTGGGCCTAATATCTTATGTGTGTTCAAATACGCAGATTCTGAAAACAGCTTCCTCAAGTGTAAAAGTTGTCATTCTACTATAAGATTATTACCCTCCCCCCAACACTTGAGAGATCCCCTGACACAGATTTAAGACTAGTATTTCACGTTTTCACTCAAAGATTTAAAATGCTACCCTCTGTATTCACACACGTTGCACACACAAAAAAAAAAATATATATAACCTTCTAGCGGTGTTATCCTCTGTTACCCTCTGTATTGTAAGACACACATTACACATGTAACTATATTGCTATTTTATAACCCCCCCTTCCCCAAAAAAAAATAATGATGTCTGGAGATTCTCTGACACAGATTTCGGACTAGTATTTCACGTTTTTACTTAGAGATTTCAAATGCTACCCTCCATATTATAATATTATAAGACACACATTGCACACTAGTGTTGTTATATTTTGCAAAACAAAAAACTTAACTGTCTAGAGATGCCATGACACAGATTTCAGAAAAGTATTTCATGTTTCACTATAAGATTTAAAACGCTACCCTCTGAATCTTAAGAAACATGTATATTGCTATTTTCCCAAACCTCCCCAAAAAAAAACCATTGAACAGTCTGTAGATGCCCTGACACAGATTTCAGACTAGTATTTCATGTTTTCACTAACAGATTTAACACACTAACCTCTGTATTGTAAGACAGACATATATTGCTATTTTCCCAAACCCCCCCAAATATTGAACTGTCTGGAGATGCCTTGACACAGATTTCGGACTAGTACTTTGCTTTATCACTTATTGATTTCAAACGTTACCCTCTGTATTATAAGACACACATTGCACACTTGTATTCTCTATTGCTATGTTTGGCAAAACAAAAAATAACTGAACTGTTTGTAGATGCCCCTACCCAGATTTTAGACTAGCCTCTGTATTGTGAGACAGGCGTATATTGCTATTTTCCCAAACCCTCCCAAAAATTTTACTGTTTGGAGACACCTTGACACAGATTTCAGACTAACATTTCACATTTTCACTCAGAGAATAAAAACACTATCCACTGTATTGTAAGATACACGTATATTGCTATTTACCTATCCCCCCACCCCGCCCAAAAAAAAAAAAAGACCTGTCTGTAGATTCTCTGACAAAGATTTCAGACTAGAATTTCAGGTGTTTTCACTTCACTTTAGGTCAGTTCTTATTTTGGAACTATGGAAACATTTTCCCGGTTTAACTTCAGATCTCTGGGTCCACTATCCATCTGATTGCCAATATGTGACAATGGCTATTCAACCCTAGCATTATGTCTATGCTGGAAGCAGAAGTTGGAGTATCACCACAGTATCACCACAGCTGGAGCACTACAAGTTAGATATAGAGTAAGGGCATATTACATGGGCAGATTATCAGGACAATTATTAGGTTGAACATTTGTATTTTAGGCGATCCAACGGTTATTCAGCATATGAAGCACTTATTTGTCGGTGATTTATTGCTTATCTGGCACATAAAATCCTTTATTGTTGGCAGCACATCTCCCTGTGTTAGCAAGGAGACACTGCCGACAAGTAATTAATCAGCATGGGGATGAATGATCTCAGTAGCGTTCATTTCTCCCCCACACAGAAGGGATGACTGACACATGTAAAAGCAGCTCATGCAAGCAGGCATTGTTCCCAACTATTGTCAAGTTTTTTTTACAAATGTTATAGAGCAGTGATGGCGAATCTTTTAGAGACCGAGTGCCCAAACTGCAACCCAAAACCCATTTATTTTTTGTAAAATGCCAACACAGCAATTTAACCTGAATACTGGCCAAGTTAAACAGTGGGGGCGTGTCTTAACACAGGCCACAGTAAAATGAATACCCATGTTGGTGCTCCCTAGTATTAAAAATGCCGCATTAGTTGCCCCAAGTATTAATAATGCCCCACTAGTGGCCCCCAGTATTAATAAGGCCCCCAACAGTGGCTCCAATAATAATGCACCATTAGTGTATCCCCGGATTAATAAAGCCTCCATTGGTGGCCCCCAATATTTGTAATGCCCCATTAGTGGCCCCCACTATTAATAAGGCCTCCATTAGTGGCCCACAATATTAATAAGGCCCCCATTAATGGCCCCCAGTAAAATGAATGCTCTCATTAGAGCCCCCCTAGTATTATTTTTCCTCCATTAGTGACTACCAGTATTAATAATGCCCCTATTAGAGGCCACAGTATTATTAATGCCCCCTACCCACTCTTCTTGTGCAAAAAAAAACATTATATAAAACTCATCTCACCCTTTTGATTAAGCCACAGGTAACACTTTCTGTTCACTGGATGCACAGGTCAGTGCTGTGAAATGTCATCATGCTGGAGCGCAGGTCTTGTCCTGTGCATCAAGTGAGCAGCGAGTGTTCCCAGCTGTGTGATCAAATAGGTGAGGTGAGTTTTGTTTATTTTTTTTAACACAAGCCGAAGAGGGGGCACCTAGTGTAAAGCCGAAGGTCCCAGCCTCTTGGAATAGAACAAATCGTAATAATAAATGAGAGAAACATTTAGACAAAGACACAAAAGGAAAACATAGAAAAGGAGCAGGGATAAGGTAGCGAAAATGATTTCACTGTCAAGTTTTTAACCTCAACCCTTAAAGAATGCATGTCACAGCCCCAAATAATTTGGAAAAATCATAACTCATCATAAACCAACCACAAAAGATAGAATAGCCAAAAAACACACACAACTTTTTATGCAACAAAATTACTTTTATATTTAAATCTTTAGTTGAGCCCTTTTATGTTTGTGGTAGTTGAATTTAATGTGTTTGATGCCATTATTATATTAGAATTTTTATTGTAAAGGAAGTTTGATCTGGTCTGGTTTCATGAAATCAGAAAGCCTGAGAATGTAGAGTCGTCATCACTATCAGCATAAAGACCATTGTTGCTTCCTACAACCTGCAGCCAAACCTCCTCATTCTGTTTCAGCTTTAAAATTGAGGCTCCAGAGGCTTGGTTAGTATTGGATCCATCGTACACATGATACATGTACTGCACAATCTTACCATTATGTTGTAGGTTAAGTTGTACATTTTTATGATAGACTGTAATTTGGTATGACAGGAAATAAACACCGTCTACTGGAGCAATGAACTTTCCACTTTCTGTCTTATAAATACTTTGCTCATTGTAAAAAACTTTTTCAAATTTAATTGGGCCATCGGTAGACGGATAAGAAGATGACAGTCCAACGTGAAAGGCATAGGTTTTCCTGGTCATTGATGGTGGTCCTGGTAAGCCTGGTTGACCTTGAAGACCTGGAGGCCCAGCAGATCCTGGAGGACCTGTTTTACCATGAGGACCAGGTGGACCTTGTGGACCATTTTCTCCAGATTTACCTAAAGTATATCAATGGAAAAATATATTAAGCCATATTCTAGAATTTTCAGGTATCTTTTGAATAGCTAATCATATTGTGGCAATACAGATCATTTTAATCAGATTTATTTACCCAAACACTAGGATAGCTAATCTTTATGGGCGTCGGGATTAGCTATTCATAGTATGTTATTTTTCAAGATACCTGTATACCTATAGTCACTTTGCAATAACGTAGCTGTTCTACAAGATTAGAAAGGGTCTGTTTTTTGTTTTTTTTACTACTCATTATACCACTCATTGTCACATAACAATGATGGCCTACCGTGAGTTCCACAACCCCTTTATTCAATCATTTTTATACTGACTTCTGACGGGAATATTTAATGCAAGTATTTAAAATGTTCTAATTTAGTCCACACAATAACACAACCCTGGGTTTTAATGCACTTTTTGTCTTCCTAGAACTGCATACCTGGGTCACCTTTTGATCCTGGCTCCCCATCTTTACCATCTCTTCCTGGAAGTCCATGCTGACCATTCAGTCCTGGTGTTCCTGGGATACCTGGGACTCCTGTACAGCATTCATTGTGTTTGGTGCCAACTTCACAATTCCCTATAACGCAGTATATGACCAGGATTGCAACCAGCAATGTAATCCGTCTCATCTACGAAAGAGAATATTCCAACTGTTAACAGTGAGTAGGACATAGACACTGAACAGCTGATATACAAAAATATTCAAAAATATACACTTTGTGAGTCATTTATTAAGACCGGCGCTTGTCTTAATCCCCATTTATACGCTGGTCTTAATTCCCATGCGCTGGCGGCAGATGCGACCAAGTTATGTAGAGGCAGAGGCCCCAACCTTCGGGACCACCCAGAACCTTTGGTATGGTGTCTCAAGTCTCACATGCCTTCTCACCCTCCCACTGTGGTGAAGGTAGCTGACTTTTTCAATAACCCTTTAGTTGCACAGAGCATCAGTATGCATGCTAGCCACTTCATCAGGGGTAGACTGGGAACCTAAAGTGGTGACAAAGCGGCTTTTAATTAAAGCCTTTAAGATGCACTCTGGTGCTCCAAATCAAAGTACCCCCCAGGGGTTAATATCCACGCGTGGCTGAGAGACTAGATGCTGACACATAGATGGTCAATGCAATCTCTACTTTATTACAGAAAGTAAGCGGTATATACATCTTCAAAAAAGGGCAGTACTTTCTGAGGCCCAGACATTATTTCATTGGCTCAAAAGGAAGAAGAGATAAGAGAAGAGGAGATGACACTCTAGCATCTGCGCACTGTGCACTACTTTGGAATGTGAACTAATGTAAACATCTGGTTATCGTCACCATGTTGTAATGGCGTCTATCCTAACAATAATACTGCACACGTCATATATGACACTTCAAAGAGACGTTCTTCTATAGGCAGTGAGTAATATGTGTATATCATTTTCATCCAGCCAAGGGATTGGATTTGGCATCCTTTCACACTGCCCACAGCACGGTTCTCTGCTCCCCCCCCCCCCTTCTTCTCCTCATAGCATTGCATAGACAGAGCTCGACTAACAGCAGAAAGGGGAGGGGGGAAGCTCCTGAGATAAGAAGTTTGTAACAATTTAAGATTAACCAGTCACAGTCCTAGAGATACAAAAAAAATATAGAATAAAATTCACACATCTCTAACAGTGGCACTTGAAAAAAATTCTAAAAGTGGCCCCATGTTACAGGGGATCCAGATATACCATAGTGCAGCACAATATATTGCCAAAAAAAGCTGCCCCATTGTGATGTCCATCAAGAGATGCCATCTTCTGTCCTCCTCCATTTGTCTCTGATTAAGATATGGAGCAGAGACCACATCAGTTAAATTTAGGAGGGCATGTGTGGTCGCTGTCCAGGTACATAAGTGCCTGATTATCACAGTGTTAATTACCTCTGAGAGCTCATTATGTACCCGTCCCCCTGGATAATGGCCTACTGGGAAATTTCCATGTAAGGTCTATGGCCAATCCGCACCTGGCACTCCATCCTAAAAACTCTTCTCCATAGCAGTACTGGTGTGAGACGTGGGGGACTACTTACGACCCCAGTACTAAGTGTTCTTGGGGGTCACAGTGGTGGGTCCCTCAGCAAGATATTTGTCACCTAGCCTTGAAAGAATCTTTTAATTTCATAAAAAGTCATGACTAAGGTATTGGTTAGTCTGCTCAGGTCTCTCTAAACCCTTTCACCCTTTAACCCCACCATTGAATAACAGCCAGACAACAGTCCAGATTAAATTGTCCACAGTAGCCGTTTTTATTAAATAAAATAAATATCAAACATAAATAACATAACATTAACCCCTAAAACCTGAATAAATGACGAGGGAAGCCCCAAAAAAATAATTGCTCCAAACAAAACAGGCAACTCCAGCTTGCCATCAGCCGTTGAACGCCAGCTTGGAGGCACCAACTGATGGACGCCTAATTCCTCAACTTCTGTTTCACCATGAGATTCCAGCCCCACCCATGGGGCCCTCCCATTCTGAACTGCCACCATATCGACCAACTTCAAGGACCTCCCACAGCCAACAACGCACAACTTGACCCCTTAAGTTTGCGCGTCCCTCCACATCCTCAGGACTGTCTCAATTCCACCGTATGTAACAGCGGCTGCTGTGCGCCTCTGTTCCCCTGCTTACCGCCGTGGTCCCGGGCACTGTGTTCAGCGGTGATCTGCTGCCAATGTTTCCTTTCAACCTTGGCCACAGCATGCTTGCTGCTTGTTTCCTGCAGCATTTCCTTAAAGGGGTATTCTCATCTTGCTATTTAACACTCACCTGCAGGCAGCTCAGCATTCACTTCCTGCTTCCCAGCTTTTAAAGAGGACCTTTCATGTGTATAAACTATGTGAACTGAGTATGCTGCCATATAGAGCGGCGCCCAGGGATCTCACTGAGAAAAAAACCTCTCAGGCTGTGAGCTGTGCGCTGCGATTGGCCAACGCTGCAGCCTAGGAGAAGGAGACGCCCACAGGACAAGGGAAGACCCGCCTACTATAACTTAAGGAGCAAAGGTACCGGAGCCTATAACGGGAGAACGGAGCGGCGCCCGGGGATAATAGTAAGTGCAGTGAGATCCCCGGGCGCCGCTCTATATGGCAGCATACACAGTTCACATAGTTTATACAAGTGAAAGGTCCTCTTTAAGGCTGGGCGGGCTTAGCCAGTTCAAGTGAAGGCCAGCCACGCCTCCTTATGACATCACACTGAGAGCTCAGTCCTACGTGCTCCTTCATGTGAAATGTATGAGCCATCAGTGTAGCAGCCTGCAGAGTGTGAGGCCTCGTCACTCAGAGAGCACTAGTCAGTTTATTTACACAGTAAAAGGTCACTGTCCTGCAGTCTGCAGTTTCACGATCTAACTCAAATCCGATGGTATATTCTAACATAGAGGCGTTCCCATGGTGATGGGGATGCTTCAAGTTAAAATATACCATCGGATTGGAGAAAACTCCGATCTGATGGTATATTAATAGGGACTCCTGACTTTACATTGAAAGTCAATGGGGGACGGATCCGTTTGCAATTGCACCATATTGTGTCAACGTCAAACGGATCCGTCCCCATTGACTTGCATTGTAAGTCTGGACGGATCCGTTTGGCTCCGCACGGCCAGGCGGACACGGAAACGCTGCAAGCTGCGTTCGGGTGTCCGCCTGCTGAGCGGAACGGAGGCCAAACGGTGCCAAACTGATGCATTCTGAGCGGATCCGCATCCACTCAAAATGCATTGGGGCTGTACGGATCCGTTCGGGGCCGCTTGTGAGAGCCTTCAAACGGAACTCACAAGCGGAACCCCGAACGCAAGTGTGAAAGTAGCCTAATACAGTTTTACACATAGAACCTGTCTTATCTTTTACAAACCCATTCTGTGCAGCAAAACAATAATTCACTACTATACATTAGCCCACAAGCATGTCAGCCAGTAGCCATATGATCTGTTCTTTTGACTCCCATAAAACATGACCCTCCCCCACCGACCAGCACTGATGCAGATTTTTTCCAATACAGCTCTACTACAGTTGTGTATAAACCATAGACCTTTTATCAGTATAGATGCATATATAGCTACATCTATCTTCTGTGTCAGATCTGCGGCATATACAGTTCTGCTACATCAGTGTGTTTCTCTATTCCATCCAGCACTGTGTCAGATCTGCGGCATATTCAGCTCTGCTACATCAGTGTGTTTCTCTATTCCATCCAGCACTGTGTCAGATCTGAGGCATATTCAGCTCTGCTGCATCAGTTGTGTTTCTCTATTCCAACAACACTTTGTCTGAACTGCCGCATATTCAGCTCTGCTACATCTGTCTATTGATCTCTCCCCCAAGCACATACAGCCTTCTACATCTGTCTATTTATCTCTCCCCCAAGCACATACAGCTCTGCTACATCTGTCTTCCCCCACCCCCACAAGCACTGTCGCTGAACAGCTTTAGATACAGCTCTGCCACTAAATAAAATTGTCCCCGTGTCCCTGCACTCTCCTCCGATCGCTCCAATGCACACCCCCTCTATGCGCAGCTGGATCCAGATTCCGCGCTGCATACATTTTTTCCAGTATGGGCTAACTGTTTGATTGGTACTAATTTGGGGGGCATACGCCGATCGCTTGGCATTACACTTTTTGTGATACCTAATATGTCTATTTTATTTATTTGTTTCTATTTTTAACATTTTTAAAATTACTTGGGATTTTTTATTTTACATGTGAAACTTTTTTTTATTTTTTATAAAGCACTTTATTTTTTATTTAATACTTTTTTCATAATTTTTTTTACTCAGACCCACTTGGTTCTTGAATATCCAGTGGGTCTGATGCCTCTATAATGCACTGCAGTACACTGTATAGTGTACTGCAGTGTATTTTCTATTACACTTAGCCTGGTCAGGCTCCTTTCTTCCTAGCCAAGCCTGATCAGGCTTAGGCCGAATGCACACGGCCGTGTTCCGCAGCCGAGAGCTGTCCGTGGTATGCCGGGCTGGATTCCTGTTCAGAGCAGGAGCGCACAGCGTCATTGGTTGCTATGACGCCGTGCGCTTCATGTCGCCTCTGTACACTATACCAGTGTACTACTGTAGTGCAGCGGCAGCATGAAGCGCACGGTGTCATAGCAACCAATGACGCCGTGCGCTCCTGCTCTGAACAGGAATCCAGCCCGGCATACCACGGACAGCTCTCGGCTGCGGAACACGGCCGTGTGCATTTGGCCTTAGGGTACTTTCACACTAGCGGCAGGACAGTCTGCCGGATCCGTCCTGCCGCTATTTCACCGTGCCGCATCTCCGTCCCCATTGACTATAATGGGGAGGGGGGCGGAGCTCCGGTGCAGCACGGCAGTTCCCTGTGAGAGGCCGCCGGATGAAAAAGTTGGACCTGCAGTACTTTTCGCCCGGCGGCCTCTCGCCGCGCACTGCCGGGGCTCCGCCCCCGTCCCCATTATAGTCAATGCGGACGGAGCGGCGGTCCGGTGAAATAGCAGGCGGAACGAATCCGTCCTGCCGCAAGTGTGAAACTACCCTTTATACCATGGCAAGCCGGATGCCTGTGAAGGCGTCCGGTTGCCATGGTAACCATCGGGGCTGACACAGCAGCGCAGCGCCCGATGGGGGAGGCAGCTCCATCCCTGCCAGCATGGGGTTCCAACTCGTGTCACTTCCTGTGCTTTATAGGTTGGATCATGTGACCTCCCTGACCAATCCTAGCCCTCCTGCACATATATAAGTGGCTCAGCCCCCTTCCCAGATGCCTCAGTGTGAAGGTCCTTGTGTCCTGTTAAGGTTCCTGATATCTGCTTGAGTTCCTGTGTTCCTGACTCGTACTTGTATTCTTGGACTCTGCTACCTGTTTGATCCCTGCCAGCCTGACTTGTCTCTTCTGTTGCCAAGCCTGTTGCCTTTTGACTTCGCCCCTGCCTCATGCTTCGGTCCTGCACTGATGCTCCTGGTTATGACTCAGCCTGCTGACAATGCCTGTTCCTCTGGTATCTTGCTCAGGTACCTCCTGGTCTGCCTGGACTAGCTGCCTCGTGTGCCAATCCTCCTCAAGAGGTAGTGACCTGGTGTTCCCCTCAAGAAAGTCTATCCCCATCATCAGGGGTACTGTGAAGATCGAGAGGTTCACTTAGATAACGCCCCTTCACACCCGCTGGTTCATGACACTCTGGATCCCCAGGGACCACAAATCTATTCCTACGGCATTAAGATGCACCCGATCCGCTCTCCAAAATTCACCCACTCCACTTCCAACTCCACATGGCGTACTGCAACCGCTCGTTTCTTGCCACAAACCTCCCAACTGCCCTATTGACTTTAATACGAGCTTTATTTAATTGCTCCACTGATCTCGCACGTCTCCAAGACCGCCTCGGCACAATGTCCGACCATACCGTGATCATACCCGGGAACAACGACCATAACCTCAATAAATCAAACTTAACGTCCCAAATTAACCTCCCACGACACCCCACCCCAAAGCATACCTCTCATATCGAGCCACCTCAAAACTGCAACGTCCCGCACAAAACCCAGTTGGCGCCTGTTCGGTCTCACGTCTGCCCTTACCGCCCCCCAGAACACGAAGGAAGTCCAAAGATCCACACCAAAGCCGGCTGCATACATAAGAACAACAAAACAAGCATCATTAAAGGGGTTTTCTCATCTCAAACAATGGGGGCATATCGATAGGATATGCCCCCATTGTCTTATAGGTGCGGGTCCCACCGCTGGGACCTGCACCTATATCAAGAACAGAGCCCGAAAGTGAAGGAGAGTGCACTGCGCATGCGCAGCCGCCCTCCATTCATTTCTATGGGGCCGCCGAAAATCGCTGTCTGCCCCATAGAAATGAATGGGAGCATGGGCTGCGCATGCACGGCACGCTCCCATTCACTTCTATGGGAGAGGTGGGGATTAGCGCTTGGTGGTGGACGGACCCCGGGAAATCTGGGGTCCTCCAGCCACAGCGCTCCCCGCTCCATTCTCGATATAGGTGCGGGTCCCAGCGGTGAAACCCGCACCTATCAGACAATAGGGGCATATCCTAGCAATATGCCCCCATTGTCTTAGATGGGAATACCCCTTTAAGCTTTTTTCATCCCCAACTTGCAATCTACCCTGCCTCACGTACGAATGGAATCGAATTGATTCCCACCGACCTATTCTTTTTATCACCTACTCGCTAATCCCTAGACGTGCTGCCCCAATCTAAAAGGAATGCCTCGTATAACCTTCCGAATCGATCCCCAAGACCTTAAGGCATCTGTTGAAAATTGCTATGAATTGAACCCGCAACAAAATAATCCATTCTCGTGCCTAAGAAGAGGAGCTGTTCTCTTCCCGATCTCGCCCCCGTAATCCCGCAGACACCTAACTGGACAAAGGAAACATTCTGGCACCTCAAACAAAATCAAATTCCTACCCCCTTCGCAATCAGTTTTTGACTTCTGAATACAAACCTCCACCCTGTCTGCATAAGGATTGACATCCTCTGACCACAACCTCCCAGCCCTATTGACACTGCTACTCACTAATTCCCCGAATCGAAAAGCCCCCAAAAACGATAGTGAAAAAGCCACCTTAAATAAACTAATCTCCCATGGTGACTGACAAACCTACCCCAACATTGAGTCAATATCTAATAATAATTTAAACAAAACCGCTGTTGACGATCCTCAATCACTTAACCCCATCTCCAACCTCTTAAGTTTTGCCTTACCAGAAACGTTTTCGTATAATCGTATAATCTGGGAGATTGCGCAAACGAAACCAAACGCTAAACCTGCGACACACCTATTTAACTGTGATACGGACCATCCGTCCTCTCTAACATGACCTAAAAATAATAATAATAATGCCATTTCCCTATCCTCATCATCCGCGCCTAGCTGCAAACACCACCGCTCACAACTCTCCCAGGCTTTACCATACGTAGCCCACGTGGCAGGGCTCAATGACTCCCGTAAAAGCCCCATTACCGTTCCTCCAAGATTTTCACAACCCCTCGGCATCCACTTCTGGTGCTAGTTGACGCAAACACTCCCACAACGAGAAAGGGCATCCGCAATACCATTAGAAACTTCCGGCACATGAACAGCCACTAAACAAGCATTAATGGACAAGCATCTTAGCACTAAATATTGTAACAGCTTAACCACAGGGGGAGATGATGCTGTCAAACTATTGATTGCCTGTACAACCCCCAGATTGTCACAGTGAAAGCAAACCTTATTCGCGAACCGATCTTCCCACAACACTAATGCCATGACAATTAGAAAAAGCTCTAAAAGCGCAAAATTTCTCACCCAACCCCTAACTACCCACGACTCTGGCCAACGTCCCGCACACCATTTACCATGGCAATATGCTCGAAACCCCCCACTCACCCAGCTGCGTCTGAAAACAGTTCAAAATCTACGTTAGTGACAACCTCCCCCATAACCATCATTCTACCATTGTAAACCTCTAAAAAAAAACACCCAAACCTCTAAATCTCCCTGTAACTCTTTACCGAGACGAATAAATTGATGGGGTGCCAAAACCCCTGCTGTCGCAGAAGCCAGACGCTGACAAAAGATGGGCCCCATCGGCATAATCCTACAAGCGAAATTAAGTTCACCCAACAGAGACTGTAAATCCCGCAACCTAATTTTCGACAATCTTTTTGCCTTGCTGACTTCTTGCTGCAACTTCACTAACTTGTCGTCCGGCAACCTAAAATCCCCCAAAAACTCAGTTGTAGGCTCTTCTGTCTTTTCCACCAACAACGGCACCCCAAAACCTTCAAAAACCAACCGACTGCACTGTATGCAAAAATAATGAACACACCCGCGAACCCGCTGGGCCAAGACATAAAAAATCATCCAGGTAATGAATAACGGATGAACAACCAGACACGTCAACCACTACCCATTCAAGGAAGAAGCTAAATGTCTCAAAATAGGCGCAAGACAATGAGCACCCCATTGGCAGACACCTGTCTACAAAATAACCCCCCTCCCAAAAACAACTTAACAAATGCAAACTCTCTGGATCAACCGCCAACAAGCGAAATGCTGTCTCTATATCTGTCTTTGCTAACAGCGTCACCGGGCCCAATGTCCTTACCCAAGCCACAGCCGCGTCAAATGACGTATAAACCACTAAACATAATTCAGGATCAATAACATCATTGACCGACACCCCTTTTGGAAAGAAAAGGTGGTGAATGAGCTGAAATTTATTCTCTTTCTTGGGAACCACCCCCAAAGGAGATATCCTCAAATTTGCCAATGTAGGCTTCAAGAAAGAACCCGCCATACATCCTAGTGCTACCTCCTTGGCCAATTTTTTAGAAACCACTTGAGGGTGCTCTAGCGCTGACCTCAAATTCTTATGCACGACGGAACCCGACGATGGGCCCGAAGGAACGTAAAAACACAACCTAAAACCCCTCTCTAACAACCTCGCCGCTTCCTGTGTGAAACAACTGAAAATATGTCATATTCTAGGTTCTTCAAAGTAGCCACCTTTTGCTTTGATTACTGCTTTGCACACTCTTGGCATTCTCTTGATGAGCTTCTAGAGGTAGTCCCCTGAAATGGTCTTCCAACAGTCTTGAAGGAGTTCCCAGAGATGCTTAGCACTTGTTGGCCCTTTTGCCTTCACTCTGCGGTCCAGCTCACCCCAAACCATCACGATTGGGTTCAGGTCCAGTGACTGTGGAGGCCAGGTCATCTGGAGCAGCACCCCATTACTCTCCTTCATGGTCAAATAGCCCTTACTTTTAAAGTTTTCCCAATTTTTCGGCTGTCTGACTGACCTTCATTTCCTAAAGTAATGATGGCCACTCGTTTTTCTTTACTTAGCTGCTTTTTTCTTGCCATAATACAAATTCTAACAGTCTATTCAGTAGGACTATCGGCTGTGTATCCACCTGACTTCTCCTCAACGCAACTGATGGTCCCAACCCCATTTATAAGGCAAGAAATCCCACTTATTAAACCTGACAGGGCACACCTGTGAAGTGAAAACCATTTCAGGTGACTACCTCTTGAAGCTCATCAAGAGAATGCCAAGAGTGTGCAAAGCAGTAATCAAAGCAAAAGGTGGCTACTTTGAAGAACCTAGAATATGACATATTTTCAGTTGTTTCACACTTGTTTGTTATGTATATAATTCCACATGTGTTAATTCATAGTTTTGATGCCTTCAGTGTGAATCTACAATTTTCATAGTCATGAAAATAAAGAAAACTCTTTGAATGAGAAGGTGTGTCCAAACTTTTGGTCTGTACTGTATGTCAAAATGTGAAAACTGTAAAACCCATATATTCAATGATCATATTGTCAGTGTTATACAGTACAAGATATAATTCCTACACACATATCAATGACCCTTAACTTCAACAGTAAGGAGCCAAGGGTCTCATGTGAAATACAAAAGTGCTCAGTGTAACAAGGGTTAAAAACTTATTAAGAAGGATGCAGCTGCATCATATCAAAATTAAAATAGTATAGCCTACCATCAATGGTTCTAACGTGGCCGCGAGTGTTGGCGTCCCCTTCTTTGCTCTGCGCATGCGCCAGGGCCAGACGTTCCTTCCCCTCTTCCCGGTACCTGCTACGCACCCACGCTCGCTCGCTCCCTGGAACGCAACGTCATTCAGTGGAGCGCATCGCGCACGCAGCAGCGGAGGGAGGAGGGCAAGGTCATGTGACACGGCTACAGTCACACCGCATCGAGGGGGCGTGTCAGTGACTATGGTAACCTGGGATGCATTTATCCTGGTGCGGACATCAGTGGGGGCATCCGGACTGTCACATACAGTCATGTGAAAAAATTAGGACACCCTTTGAAAGCATGTGGTTTTTTGTAACATTTTTAATAAATGGTTATTTCATCTCCGTTTCAACAATACAGAGAGATTAAAGTAATCCGACTAAACAAAGAAAACTGAAGAAAAGTCTTTTCAAGATCTTCTGTAAATGTCATTCTACAAAAATGCCTATTCTAACTGAGGAAAAAGATAGGACACCCTTGCCCCTAATAGCGAGTGTTACCTCCTTTGGCTGAAATAACTGCAGTGAGACGGTTCTTGTAGCCATCTACCAGTCTTCGACATCGGTCTGAGGAAATTTTACCCCACTCCTCAATGCAGAACTTTTTCAGCTGTGAGATGTTTGAGGGGTTTCTTGCACGTACAGCCCTTTTCAAGTCACCCCACAGCATCTCAATGGGATTCAAATCTGGACTTTGACTTGGCCATTCCAGGACTCTCCATTTCTTCTTTTTCAGCCAATCTTTGGTTGATTTACTAGTATGTTTTGGGTCATTGTCATGTTGCATGGTCCAGTTCCGCTTCAGCTTTAATTTTCTAACTGATGGTCTCACATGTTCTTCAAGCACCTTCTGATACACAGTAGAATTCATCGTGGATTCTATGATGGTGAGCTGACCAGGTCCTGCTGCAGCAAAGCAGCCCCAAACCATGACACTTCCACCTCCATGCTTCACAGTTGGTATGAGGTTCTTTTCTTGGAATGCTGTGTTTGGTTTACGCCAAACATGTCCTCTGCTGTTGTGTCCAAATAATTCAATTTTGGACTCATCTGTCCAAAGAACATTATTCCAGAAGTCCTGGTCTTTGTCAACTTTATCGCTGGCAAATGTCAGTCTGGCCTCGATGTTTCTCTTGGAAAGCAAAGGTTTCCTCCTTGCACACCTCCCATGCAAGTTAAACTTGTACAGTCTCTTTCTGATTGTAGAGGCATGTACTTCTACATCAACAGTAGCCAGAGCCTGCTGTAGTTCTCGAGATGACACTTTAGGGTTTTTGGATACCTCTTTTAGCATCTTGCGGTCTGCTCTTGGGGTGAACTTGCTGGGGCGACCAGTCCTGGGCATGTTGGCAGTTGTTTTGAAAGCCCTCCACTTGTAGACTATCTTCCGGACAGTGGAATGGCTGATTTCAAAATCTTTTGAGATCTTTTTAAATCCCTTCCCAGACTCATAGGCTGCTACAATCTTTTTTCTGAAGTCCTCTGACAGCTCTTTTGCTCTCACCATGGTGCTCACTCTCACTTCAACAGTCAGGAGCACACCAAACTAAATGTCTGAGGTTTAAATAGGGCAAGCCTCATTCAACATGCAGAGTAACGATCTACTAATTATGTGCACCTGGTGTGATATACCTGTGTGAGATCTGAGCCAATTTAAGAGGGAATACATGTGAGGGTGTCCTATCTTTTTCCTCAGTTAGAATAGGCATTTTTGTAGAATGACATTTACAGAAGATCTTGAAAAGACTTTTCTTCAGTTTTCTTTGTTTAGTTGGATTACTTTAATCTCTCTGTATTGTTGAAACGGAGATGAAATAACCATTTATTAAAAATGTTACAAAAAACCACATGCTTTCAAAGGGTGTCCTAATTTTTTCACATGACTGTAGATGCATACGATCCACATATATCTTTACCTCAGTGAGTGAAGGGGGGGGGGGGGGGGGAGGGATGGTAGCGGCTGGCACCGCGTTAGCTGTGACAACCACTAGGCACCAATAGCGCCACCCTCGGCCATCCCCCACACAACGAAATTCACAAGTGCAGCTCCAATGGAATAAACCCTTCCCATCTGCATACACCTAACAATGGTGTGCCATACACATGCTGACTAGCAACGCAAAGTTTATGGCCAGTATCACAGCATTCCATCGCCACCATCGTAACAACAAATATTGTAGATTACATCCAAACTAACATCATGCACTATGTGACAAGTCCCAGGGGGCACCCACCGGGGTCCACCTGATCTTTATATGGTAGACACAGCCACACTCGCGGGCTCCACGGATCCATTGGCGGCATTGCTCACTAAAGTAGACAAAGGGCCATTAGGCTTGTCCTGAATTCTGAAAAAAGCGAGATATATATATATATAAATCAGTTGGTTCAAAATTGGCACTGTTGTACATCCCTCACACAAGACAAGACAGATTAGACCCCCCATGAACTAAGCGCACATCCTATCCACACAAATCCCATCTACATTCTGCATTAAGGCCATCAGGCTTCAGTGTACTTAACCGATGAATCCACATTATCTCACGCTGCTTCAATAATCGCTCCCTATTACCTCCCCTTTTAAGTGGAGGAATATGATCGATCACCCTGAATTTGAGGTCCTTCTCTCTGTGTCCAGCTTCTACAAAGTGCATGGGCACAGGGAGGTCCCTCCGTTTTTGACGAATAGAGTACCTGTGATAGTTCATCCTCGTCTTGACATCACAGATGGTCTCCCCTACATATAAGAGATTGCAGGGGAAGGACAAGAGGTAGACGACAAATGAACTATTACATGTGAGGAAGTGTCGTATTTCAAACTGGGTATTCAATATCGTGTGCATGAATTTCTCCCCTTTCAACATATAGCTGCAATTCACGCAGCTCAAGCACGGGTAGCATCCATACTTTTTATGACCTATATAAGTTTGAATGGGTGCTCTGTCTCCAGCTACCTCCGCTCTGACCAATTTGTCACGTAGACTATTAGATCTCCTATATGACATGAGGGGGGGCACAGCAAATTCCTTAACATTACCAAAATTGCTATTCAGTATAGACCAGTGCTTCTTGATAACACCTGCTATCTGGTAGCTACCCTCAGTGTATGTAGAACTGAATGGCCCCCTGTTTGTAACCTGCTTGCTAGCTACCTTAGGACCCTTGGGCTCCAAATTGTCCAAGTGCCTCTGGACCAATTTCTTCGGATACCCTCTGTTGGTAAATTTGTCAGCCATCTCTGACAATCTCTTCTCCCGTAATTGTGGGTCCTTCACAATCCGCTGAACACGGAGAAACTGACTCCGTGGCAGTGATTTCACCATGGACCGCGGGTGGCAACTTTCAAATCTCAGTAGTTTGTTGCAATCTGTCGGCTTAATAAACAGATCCGTCACTAGGACGGTATCCTGTTTCTTGACCATGGTGTCCAAAAATTGAACCTGCTCGGTGGAGTGCGTGAGAGTAAATTGGATCTCAGGATCCATTTTATTCAGAAACTCATGGAACTCCGCCAATTCACTCTCAGTGCCGTCCCAGATGACAAACACATCATCTATGTATCTCCACCACCCCAGCACATGGCTGAAGTGGTGGGACACTGGCCAACTTACGCCAACATTTTCATGTCTGGCCTGGAGGCAGAGCACGTCTATGTGTCCCACCACTTCAGCCATGTGCTGGGGTGGTGGAGATACATAGATGATGTGTTTGTCATCTGGGACGGCACTGAGAGTGAATTGGCGGAGTTCCATGAGTTTTTGAATAAAATGGATCCTGAGATCCAATTTACTCTCACGCACTCCACCGAGCAGGTTCAATTTTTGGACACCATGGCCAAGAAACAGGATATATATATATATATATATATATATATGCAGAGGGAAGTGTATTAAATATTCCCTGTGAACTCTTATACAGGCCCACGTTTAGCCATGGCTTGCATTGTTAGGTTTATAACAGCTGTTACAAGGCCATGTTGAGGGTAATTGATTTAAGGCTGCATAGAGAGTCGAGTCTGCCTAGTACCTGGGAAACAGCCAAACTGCTTCCCGGCAGGTAGTTAGCACAGAGATGCTAACGAGGATGGGCCCGTTTGCTGGTCACCTCAGGACAGGAGATTGCAGACTATCTGGCACCTTTTGTCATCTAGTCAGACCCCAAACAAGATAGCATGGGTTATCCACACCTCTGCCCCATGGCCAAACACCTTCCCCCCTACTTACGATAGATAAATAGTCCAGCATTTGGGACTAGGGGAGGGAGGGCTTTCATGATCACAAACTGAGACAGATGGAAGAGAAAGAGATGGACCAAGCAGCTCCATGAAGGAAGAACGGTTGAGCCGTGCAGCCCCTGCATTAACCCCTGGAATGGCTAAGTAACCCTCGTCCTATACCACCAAAGATTATACCCCCTGCCCTGTATTACCCCTCTAATCATGTATCCCTGGCATGCACCGTATTAACCCTTGCAGTGCCACTCCCTGTAGCCCACAGCTACAGCCCTGCCTATACCCCTGGCCTGCATCGTATTAACCCTTGCAGTGCCAACCACAACTGTGTTAACCCCTTTTACCCTGTAGGCACAGTGTGTAGCTAGGTGGTTGGGTGGGAGCTGCTAAAGAACGTGTGAATATGTAAGTGTGCTATTTAGATAGTTTGTGAGGTGGAATTGTAATTGTGTAGGATATGGTGTATTGTGTGTAGTGAAGTTTACCGTGTGCGACTATAGGTATATATATTTATATTTCCATTGATATAAATATATATATAATTATAGCAATAATAGACTGTAGACGTGTAATTGTTTTAATAAATTCCTTTTATTATTCAAAGTACAGCTAGTAGTCGACGCAGTAGTAGTATAACGCACGTAGTTCAGGGAAAAAGTGTAAGTGCAACAGAGTTAGTTAGTATTTATAGTATAAATAGGCGGAGTCATCAATAGACGACTCACGCCTATTTATGAATATTAATTATTGATATTAACACAAAATATTAATAATTAATATCTCCTTTAACAAACCCGGTACGCGTTCCCTATTGTGTCTAAATAGCAAAACAATGCCGAGCAACATTCCGGCGTCTTCTCCCCAATAACGCTCGTCAAAATCACCTGTAACCAGTTTGAAAAAGTGCACAGAATCAATCGATACCAACGCCTTTCCTCTTCCTTCTTCTTCCCCTCATCTTTCTTCCCTTTATCCAAGTTAAATGTCTCCAGGGGAAGCAGGGAAAAAATTTCCTCTTACTCCCCCTTCCAAATTCGCTACCTAACCTCCTGTTTCAAGTGCGCCTCCAACAGACCCTTATAAAAAACACACATACACCTCACCTTTTGCCGCGTCGTCAACCTTTGGCCTTTCATCCTCCCCTCCCGCCTGGGTCTGCACTGACACTGGTGCCTCTGACCTGCTAGCCAGACCCCCAACAGACACCCCACACCCGGGGCGATGCCCCACCGACGCCCAAACTCGACAACCATCCCACTAAACCCCCCAAAAGTTGCCGAAGACCCCTTCCCATCTCCACAGGATGTCCACCCCCCCCCCCGGACAGCTAAGAAGAGATAGAAGAGGACCCCTGGTATCTCACCAGGCTGCACGGGCGCTGTGTAACCTGCAGCTGCAAGTCCTGTATCCCGTTGCTACTGGCCACCATTTTCCACGCTCCTGGACGTTGTTGCCACGTTGCCTCTGTAATTGTCATGTTTCGGTGTGGGCGGAAAACCCACACTGAACGTAGGAGGGAAAGGGGTAGGGGGAAAAGGCCTGGAAACTAGGGAAAGGAGCTGGTCACCTCCTAGATTTGTAAATTAACCATTAAACAAACTCAGGCTGAGAACATTGCAATGTCACTGCCACAGAGGCCCCCTAGAAATGGAAGATGGGTTACTGTAGGTTCTGGTAGACTGAGAGTTGTGGATAGAAGACATGTCCCACAGTCTGTGGCTCTCCATAATTCATTTGCAGCACTTTCAGAGTGCAAGAGCAACTTGGAGGATGGCTCAAGCACAGTGGGTGAGAAACAATCATCTCCCATGCCTAAAGTATGCAAGGCTGCAGCCAAAGACAAAAAGGAGAAGATGAGGATTGATAGTAAGCAGCTGTTGGTGGGCGATTCCATCATAAGAGGTGTGAAGTTTGAGGAGAATGTGTCACGGCTGAGGAAAACCCTCAGCCGTGCGATGAATGAAGATGTTAGTGGCTGCTCGGTCAAAACGACAGAAATAGGGAGCAGGTCACCTCCTAAAGCTTCCCTAATCTGACCCTGACTCCTAGCTGCATGAGCCGCCCTTGAAGGTAGGAGGGCTCATGCTCAGGAACCTCGGATCCCTACTGACCCTCCGCCGATCCCTGAACTAGGAGCTGGGTAGACAGCCCGTTTCTCCTGGACGCAGAGAAACAGGAGTCTAAAGTGGCCAAGCAAGTAGGGGAACAAAAACAACTTATGGCAATGGCAGGTAAATGCAACAAACACAACATTCACCTGCCACAGAAAACAAAGCCTGGAACCCATGTGCAAGTGCTGCTGTTCAGAACACAAACGAACACAGCACACACCAGACATCACACAGGAACCCAGGACCATAAGCAGCAATAACAAGGAAACCACACACACACCTTCATAACACCATGTAACATAATTTATGACCACAAGGGTGGCCCTCACTGACAGATGGTATTAGCCAGGAGGATGACTTCAGCTAACCATGGCTGAAGTACCCCTCAGAGTCTGGCATCCAGCATGAGCTAAATAACCCCAAGTGGCCACACCCACACACACACACCCAGTGTTCACAAACTAAGAAGGGAGTTAACCCTTCCTACACCAGGCAAGGGAAAAAGCCACTTAAAGGGGAAGTGTCCAAATAAACATCACACTGCAGCTGTTATCGCAGGCAACGACATGCGTGGCAACCATGTCCTGGGAGTCAGCCAGAAGGCCGAGACACTGCCACCACATGTACACAATACCAAACGTTGCCACGGGCAGCCACAGTGAAGGGAAGTGTCACAGTGCACACCTACATAAACCTCGTGCACACCAGATATACACTGCGTGCAGAATTATTAGGCAAATGAGTATTTTGACCACATCATCCTCTTTACGCATGTTGTCTTACTCCAAGCTGTATAGGCTCGAAAGCCTACTACCAATTAAGCATATTAGGTGATATGCATCTCTGTAATGAGAAGGGGTGTGGTCTAATGACATCAACACCCTATATTAGGTGTGCATAATTATTAGGCAACTTCCTTTCCTTTGGCAAAATGGGTCAAAAGAAGGACTTGACAGGCTCAGAAAAGTCAAAAATAGTGAGATATCTTGCAGAGGGATGCAGCACTCTTAAAATTGCAAAGCTTCTGAAGCGTGATCATCGAACAATCAAGCGTTTCATTCAAAATAGTCAACAGGGTCGCAAGAAGCGTGTGGAAAAACCAAGGCGCAAAATAACTGCCCATGAACTGAGAAAAGTCAAGCGTGCAGCTGCCAAGATGCCACTTGCCACCAGTTTGGCCATATTTCAGAGCTGCAACATCACTGGAGTGCCCAAAAGCACAAGGTGTGCAATACTCAGAGACATGGCCAAGGTAAGAAAGGCTGAAAGACGACCACCACTGAACAAGACACACAAGCTGAAACGTCAAGACTGGGCCAAGAAATATCTTAAGACTGATTTTTCTAAGGTTTTATGGACTGATGAAATGAGAGTGAGTCTTGATGGGCCAGATGGATGGGCCCGTGGCTGGATTGGTAAAGGGCAGAGAGCTCCAGTCCGACTCAGACGCCAGCAAGGTGGAGGTGGAGTACTGGTTTGGGCTGGTATCATCAAAGATGAGCTTGTGGGGCCTTTTCGGGTTGAGGATGGAGTCAAGCTCAACTCCCAGTCCTACTGCCAGTTTCTGGAAGACACCTTCTTCAAGCAGTGGTACAGGAAGAAGTCTGCATCCTTCAAGAAAAACATGATTTTCATGCAGGACAATGCTCCATCACACGCGTCCAAGTACTCCACAGCGTGGCTGGCAAGAAAGGGTATAAAAGAAGAAAATCTAATGACATGGCCTCCTTGTTCACCTGATCTGAACCCCATTGAGGGAAAACAGTACACCTCTCTGAACAGTGTCTGGGAGGCTGTGGTTGCTGCTGCACGCAATGTTGATGGTGAACAGATCAAAACACTGACAGAATCCATGGATGGCAGGCTTTTGAGTGTCCTTGCAAAGAAAGGTGGCTATATTGGTCACTGATTTGTTTTTGTTTTGTTTTTGAATGTCAGAAATGTATATTTGTGAATGTTGAGATGTTATATTGGTTTCACTGGTAAAAATAAATAATTGAAATGGGTATATATTTGTTTTTTGTTAAGTTGCCTAATATTTATGCACAGTAATAGTCACCTGCACACACAGATATCCCCCTAAAATAGCTAAAACTAAAAACAAACTAAAAACTACTTCCAAAAATATTCAGCTTTGATATTAATGAGTTTTTTGGGTTCATTGAGAACATGGTTGTTGTTCAATAATAAAATTAATCCTGAAAAATACAACTTGCCTAATAATTCTGCACTCCCTGTACAAAGTGCATACATACACACACACCCAACCAGGTGTAACCGCATGCACTTGACAGCAAGCTGCCTAGCAACAGCTCAGGCTGCTATACTGCCAAGTACCAAATCATGTTGCCAGCAGCAACCACACATGAGGCAACAAACCAGCAGCCCTCGCCATGTGGTTGACAATAAAACCAAACTGCAGGCAACTGCATGCGGATCCTGAGTCGCGACCATGACCATGGTCGTGACAGAATGGTGTTGTGAGATGTCTCCCTGGTGCTACCGCTAGCAGGGTTAGACGACGGATCCTTAATATTGTTAGGCAAGCAAAGCAGGAAAGGGCAGTGGATGTTATTGTCCATCTTGGGACAAATGATCTGGCTTGCAATGAGGTTTCAAAGGTGAAAGAAGCTTTTCACACACTTGGAAAGGATATACGGGAGGTTGCATCAACTGTTTCATTCTCTGCAGTTTTGCCTGTGCATAACCTTCAGCATGACAGGAAGATGTGTATTAAGGAATTCAATGTATGGCTTGGTGAATGGTGTCTGAACCAAGGGTTTGGCTTTGTGTCTCATGTTAGCTCTTGTTGAAATGGAAAAGAACTGTACAAGAAAGATGGTTTGCATCTTTCTCTCAAGGGAACGAATGTCCTCGGTGAACAGTTCCAAGTATTTGCTAAGGAGCATTTAAACTAGGAAAGGGGGGCAAAAGAGTGATAATCCAGCAGTCCATCTTCCCCCCGGAACAATGCCAGAAGATGCCAGTAGCACAAAGGTTAAGAAATGACAAGCTCAGATTCTTGTCTACAAATGCTCGCAGTTTAGGGAATAAGATCAATGAACTTGAGGCTATAATGGCATCTGAGAATATAGATGTAGTGGCTGTTACTGAGACGTGGTTCAAGGGGAGTAATGACTGAGATATAACAAATACCAGGGTTCTCTCTATACAGGAAAGACAGAGAAGGCAAGAAGGGGGAGGGGTGGCCCTGTATGTGAAAGATAGCATAAAATCTAATTTGATACAAGTTAGCGAGAACAATTTAGAGTCAGTTTGGGTTACCTTGCAGCTTGATAATCATAAGGTAACTCGTGTAGGTGTGATATATAGACCACCTAGCCAAGTCAAAGAATTAGATGATCTACTAGTTGAGGAAATAGCTAAAATGACATTGAAGGGGGAAGTTATCATTATGGGAGACTTCAATCTTCCTGATGTAAACTGGAAAACCAAAATAGCTAGTTCTGCCAGGAGTACAGATATTCTAAATTCCCTACTGGGATTATCTCTACAGCAAGTAGTTGAGGAGCCAACCCGGAAGGAGGCCATTTTAGATTTAGTATTCACAAATGGGAATTTGGTATATGATATTACTGTAGGGGAAAGCTTGGGATCTAGTGATCACCAGTCAGTGTGGTTTACTATAAGTACAGTGACTGAGTCACACCACACAAAAACAAAAGTTTTAGATTTTAGAAAAACTGACTTTTCTAAAATTAGATTAGTGGTATACGAGTCCCTATCAGATTGGAACAGTTTCATTGGAGTCCAGGAGAAATGGGACTACTTAAAAGTGGCACTATTGAAGGCAACAGAAAATTGGATTAGGCTTGTCCGTGAAAGCAAAAAAAGGAAGAGACCACTGTGGTACTCAGCAGAAGTGGCCAAAATCATTAAAAACAAAAAGATAGCATTTAGGAATTATAAAAGATTAGGCAGAGAGAGGCCAAACAAGTTATAAGAGCTTCTAAAGCACAGGCAGAAGAGAAATTAGCTCAGTCAGGGAAAAAAAGGCGATAAGGCATTCTTCAGATACATAAATGAAAAAAGGAAACTAAAACAAGGAATTACCAAATTAAAAACAAAAGAAGGAAGGTATATGGAAGAAGATAAAGAACTAGCTGACTGCCTCAATGAATACTTCTGTTCAGTTCTTACAAAGGAAAATGAAGGAAAAGGACCTCAGTTAGGAAAGAAGACTAATGAATCTTTTGATGCACGTGTCTTTACAGAGGAAGAGGTTCTAAGTCAGCTGTCTAAAATTAATACAAATAAGTCACAGGGGCCTGATGGGATACACCCAAAGCTATTAAAAGAGCTCAGCGGTGAACTAGCAAAACCATTAACAGATTTATTTAACCAATCACTGGCAACAGGAGTCGTCCCAGAAGATTGGAAATTAGCAAATGTTGTGCCCATTCACAAGAAAGGTAGTAGGGAGGAATCAGGCAACTATAGGCCAGTAAGCTTGACATCAATAGTGGGGAAATTAATGGAAACCATACTTAAGGAGAGGATTGTGGAACATCTAAAATCCCATGGATTGAAAGATGAAAAACAGCATGGGTTTACTTCAGGGAGATCATGTCAAACTAATCTTATTGATTTTTTTGATTGGGTGACTAAAATAATAGATGGAGGAGGTGCAGTAGACATCGCTTATCTAGACTTTAGTAAGGCTTTTGATACTGTCCCACATAGAAGGCTTATCAATAAATTGTAGTCTTTGGGCTTGGACTCCCATATTGTTGAATAAATTAGGCAGTGGCTGAGGGACATGCAACAGAGGGTTGTAGTCAATGGAGTATATTCAGACCAAGGTCTTGTTACCAGTGGGGTACCTCATGGATCTGTTCTGGAACCCATATTGTTTAATATCTTTATCAGCGAAATTGCAGAAAGCCTCTATGGTAAGGTGTGTCTTTTTGCTGATGACACAAAGATTTGTAACAGGGTTGATGTTCCTGGAGGGATACACCAAATGGAAAAGGATTTAGGAAAACTAGAGGAATGGTCAAAAATCTGGCAACTAAAATTTAATGTTGATAAGTGCAAGATAATGCACCTGGGGCATAAAAACCCAAGAGCAGAATATAAAATCAGTGATACAGTTCTAACCTCAGTATCTGAGGAAAGGGATTTAGGGGTCATTATTTCAGAAGACTTAAAGGTAGGCAGACAATGTCATAGAGCAGCAGGAAATGCTAGCAGAATGCTTGGGTGTATAGAGAGAGGAATTACCAGTAGAAAGAGGGAGGTGCTCATGCCGCTCTACAGAGCACTAGTGAGACCTCATTTGGAGTATTGTGCTCAGTACTGGAGACCATATCTCCAGAAGGATATTGATACTTTGGAGAGAGTTCCGAGAAGAGCTACTAAACTGGTACATGGATTGCAGGATAAAACTTACCAGAAAAGATTAAAGGACCTTAACATGTATAGCTTGGAAGAAAGACAAGACAGAGGGGATATGATAGAAACTTTTAAAAACATAAAGGGAATCAACAAGGTAAAAGAGGAGAGAATATTTAAAAGAAGAACTGCTACAAGAGGACATAGTTTTAAATTAGAGGGGCAAAGGTTTAAAAGTAATATCAGGAAGTATTACTTTACTGAGAGAGTAGTGGATGCATGGAATAGCCTTCCTGCAGAAGTGGTAGCTGCAAATACAGTGAAGGAGTTTAAGCATGCATGGGATAGGCATAAGGCCATCCTTCATATAAGATAGGACCAGGGGCTATCCATAGTATTCAGTATATTGGGCAGACTAGATGGGCCAAATGTTTCTTATCTGCCGACACATTCTATGTTTCTATGTTTCTAGAGAAACCCTAATCAAAGTCCTGACTGACTGAAAATATGAACTGACCTCAGAGGTAGGCGAGTTCATACACAGGAACCTAAAGTCCTAAATTACCCTGGTGCTAATGTCAGGAGAAGAGACAACCTGTTCCTCCAAACGGTAGGACGAACAGGAGTCTCCCTCAGGCCTAAACACAAATTACAGGGAAAAGAGCAACACAAGAAAACCCAAACAATAAACAAAAGGGAAAGAAGACACTTAACTACAAATGGCTATTGAAGCACAGGAACTCTGCCGAGATCCAAACACCAGCAATCCACAACAAGACTGAAGCTATAAACCGTACAGCATGGTGGGAGAAGCCACAATAAATAGGGAAGGATAAATGAGCACATAAGCAACACCTGAGTCAAGGGGTGTAGCCATTACCAGAAACAAGACCCTGGGATATCGTCAGGGCATAAGCACGTCGCGGCCGTCTAGCCCCTTCCTCAGGGATGGCCACTGCAGATGCAGTAGCAGGCCTCCAAATTTCTCCCTCAACCAGCCGGGTCCCCGTACCTCCTCCTCCATCCTGATCTGCCTGAACAGTTCTTCTACGGACATTTTTAACCCGTCAGTGTCCATTTTATTTAGCATTCTGTCTTAGGAATGCTATTATTTTCCGTTATAACCATGGTAATAAAATGAAGTTCGGGTCCCCATTTACTTTAATGGGGTTTGGGTTCGGGTTCGAGTTCGGGTCAAGTTCGGGTCCCAAACCCAAACTTTGACCTGAAGGTCGGCCGAAGTCTCCTTCATCCCTAGTTATGTGAAAGGAGACTTAAACTGTAAAATTAGTCAATAAATTGAATTAAAAGTACATAAATACTTACGACTATTGGTAAATCATCCATATTCAGCTCTCAATGCCCTGGAACTGAAATGTATTATGCGCTACGTTTGGCTTTTCTGGTTGTCTTGGTTCAGTCTTATTAGGCAGCTTTTGGGTTGCTATATATATACAAACCCTGTTAAATACTGGGTGTTTTAAGTTACTGTTTATCTAAAGTTAAAGAAAGCTGAACAATCAGAATTAACTGAATATTAAGTGCTAAAACCTTTTAACCTCTTGGTGCCACAGGAAAAAAAAATTCGGTTTCATTCTTTTTCCTGCCCTCCAAGAGCCATATTCTGCAGGTCAGTGCGATATTCTCATGCTTTACTTTTTTTTTAAATTAAATTTGTTTATTCATTTTCCAATACAAAATACAAAAATAAACCAATTTGACAATACAGTAATCCGGAATCATTAATACACAGTCTGCCAGGGCAGTCAATATAATAAGATACAATAAACAAAAATACTACAAAACTAGCAAGTAGTGTACTATATTGTGGGAGGTTCCCAAGCTCCCAATAAAATTTCAATCTATCCGGATCAATTGTCACCCAAGTTACATGAACCCCCCCCCCCACTTCCCCACCCAACCACCTTGGTGGTCCTCTCGGTGCACTCCGTTAGTGATGGTTGCTCTCATCTCTCCCTCGCTCCCCCACCCGTCCCTCCCACCAGGCAACGACTCCACTCATCTGCTATCGGCAATATATTCCTCAAACCTCTCGATCCGTGCCAGTAAGTTTTTCCACTCCATAATATTCGGTGCTCTCTTTGAGCCCCACTGTCTCGCAATAATCACTCTTGCTACCATAAGACCCCTTATCCAAACCTTTTTTTCCCTTTTTTCTCTGGTCAATGATGGAATACTACCTAGAACGGCGACTTCCAGATTATATGGAAGGGATATTAAAGATTCTGCGCTTAGAACTCGAAAAACCTCCCTCCAAAAGAGTTGCAGACTTGGGCAGCTCCAAATCATATGCAAATAATCTGCAGATTCTTCTCTACATTTCCAACAGTTTGATTCTCGCTCTTTATAGATCTTACTTAAAAACGTGGGGGTCATATATATTCCATGAATTATATTAAAATAAATTAGTCGAAAGTTGCTGGAAATCGTTTTTTAAATATTTTTATAAATATTCGCCCATTCTATTGTGTTTGATCCCATATCCTTTGCCCATTTTTCTTCACTATTAAATTTTATTGTTTTCCCCAAACCCTTCCTTATTCTCCTATACACTTGGGAGATAGTCACCCTTGTGGACGTGTATTGGTAACAAAAATCAGTGAATTTGTGATTTGTTGTGATAAAATATTCCCTATTTTGTGTAGCGTCAAATACATGTTTCAATTGATAATATCGGTAACAGCTCATTGAGTCTAGATTCATTCCAGGGCATAATTCTATTAGTGGTCTTATTTCCCCATTCTTAACTAACTGTGATACATAAATAATACTGTGTTTTTCCCAATATTTGTGTTCTGTGAATAATTGGAATTCCCTAATATTACTATTGCACCATAAGGGTGAAAAAATTTAAGTCTTCAAAATTCCTAATATTCCTTTTATCTTACCCTAAACCAGGTCCACCATTCGGCATATTGGATTTTTTTTTTCCTTTGGTTTTGATAAATCCAGTCTCCAATATACTAAATATATAGTATTTTGGGCCATTAAAGCTAGATATTCATTTATGTTGTTTCCCCCTGACTTTATCCATTGGACTTGGGAAGCTAAATAATATCCCTGGAAAAAGGGAACCGACAACCCGCCATCCTCTTCCGCTAACCAGGGATATTTTTGTTTTAAAAAATTTGAAAGAAAAAAAATGTGCTTTGTATAGCCACATTCTGACACCCATAACTATTTTATATTTCTATCCACAGAGTTGTGTGAAGTAGACATTAGTGAACCTTTTGAGATTTGGTTCATTTAAGGTTTGCCAAATTTTTTTAAAGTTTCGGTTCGGACCCGAATCAATTCTACCTGAATTGACCTGGAAATTGGTTTATAACACCCCCTAGTATCCTAGGACTCTGAATTTATAGGAAATGATGTTATCTCTCTCTGTAAAAAAATTTGTATTTGATGTTGAAAAAATGAAGTTTGAAGATATATGCAAATGAGTTGCAAGTGTCCAGGGGTGTTCCTCTCCGAATGCAAGTGCCCATGTCCTATGGAGAATGCTGTTATCGTTCCTCCCATGTTTCACTGTAAGACAGGCCAATGCCTTTACGTGACAGACTCTGCTCCCTGAAATCACATTCCAGATTGCGTCACTGCCGGATCTAGGCATGTGCAGTCAGTTCACTGATGCAGCTGCCCAGAGTGGGCAGTGTACGGAGCATGCCTGGACCCAACAGTGACACGAGCTGGTGCGAGATTTCACGGAGCAGAGACCGTGACGTAAGGGCACTGGGCTGACTTACAGTGAAACATGGGAGGTGCTATAACGGCATTTACCGTAGGACATGGGCACTTGGAGGACACTTGCAACTTATTTGCATATTGCCACAGTGCTGTTCACTGACACTTATTGCTGTGCAGGCTGGCTGCATGCGCTCTTGTGTACCAGCTGAGGGCTGTTACCCATGTATGCTGGTTGCTTGGGTGCTGCGTGCTGGCTGCGGCCTTATAGTGTGTTAACTGTGTCCTGTGAATTTATGTACTCCCTGTGTCTTGTATGTATCGCAGTGATGTTTACTGTTACACTGTATTGCCGTGTAGGCTGGCTGCCTGTGCACTTGCGTACTGGCTGCAATTCTCATTCCCGTGTATGCTGGTTGCTTGTGTGTTGCGTACTGCCTGCGGTTTTCTATAGTGTGAACGGTACCCTGTGAATTGCGTGTTTCCTGTGTCTTCGTAGAGTTAATGTTGCCCTGTGTTTGTGTCTGATTATCAGGTGGTCAGGTGCCTTAATTCACCTGGCTATTTAGACCTGTGTGCTGCATGCCTGGGGTTCAGTCTTTTTCCAGGAATGCTGTGTGAAGGGTGCATGCTACTGACCACTGTGTGTCAGCCTGATATTTCATCATGCACCGACTTCCACATTGGGCACAGGCATGTGTCTATGTTGTCTGCACGTATTGGTCTGCCTGTGTACACCATGCACCCTGTGTCCGTTTCCACATGGGTTTCTGGCTATGTCTGTATGTCTCTTAGTTTGCCCTGTCTGTCAGTGAGCGCCATGCTCCTTGTATTCAGTTCTGCATGGGTTCCTGAAGATGTGGCTTGTCTGTCTTCCTGTTAATTGGTCTTTGCCTGAACAGTGTCCTATGTTGCATATGTGTTTGGGTTCCTGTTTACTTGCCTGTGTTCCTGGTTTTATTTGCCTGGACCACTGGTGTTATGCACCAGCGTCTGTTTCCAAGTGTACTGGGACCATCGCAGGGGGTAGTGGTCCGGTCGCTTCCCTGTGGCGAAGACCAGATCCCTGTATAGAGATTAAAGGGTGAAAACCAGGGGAGCACCGGAATAACGACCTTATAGTTTGGCCCCAAGTCAAACCGGTCACTTGGCCTTGTGGTTCTACATTTGCCACTGTTTCCTACCTGTTTGTCCAGGATTATGCTGCTTGTTTTTGGTTACTTCCTGTTTAATGAAGTATGTGTTTTGGCTTTCTTTGTTTGTATGTTCTGCGAACACTGACAGAACATGACACATATATCTTTAGACTTCCTTTATTCAACATCAAATACACAGAAGTAAGAAAGAAAGGTACAATCTGTTTGTCACCTACAGGGCAGTGATAACAGTTGAATATGTCTCAAGTAGATGACAGACTTTTAAAAACATTTTTCTATTCCCTCTCCCTAAACTCTTGAATGCAATGACAGCAATAGTAAATCATGTCTGACACTGACATACATAGCTATGGGTAAACACATGCTTGATGGCGTTAAAAACATTGCGCCGGCAAATGTCTCATGCTTTTTCATATTCCAAAACTTCCAAATATTGTCCCTTATCGAGGGCAGATGATGTTTAAACATACAGTACATGGTGTTATGGGTGTCAGAAAAAAGAGTGGCTTGTTGGGACTAAGCCTCCAAAAATTATGCCTTGGTCTTATGCACATGAATGTGTGCCGGCCGGGTCCATGCTGCGGACCACAAATTGTGGTTTGCATTGCACGGGTACCGACCATAGGGCCTCCGAATGCGGAGACAGGACCCATTCACTTGAATGTGGTACGCGATCCGACGGTGCATGCACTTTTTACGGTGCGGAGGCACGGACAGAAACACTGAGGAAGCACTCCGTAGTGTTTCCGTGGGGTTCCGTGCCTCCGTTCCGCACCTTCCGCATTGCAAATCCATTCAAGTGAATGGGTCCAAATATGTAATTCGGTGCACAAACAGCTGGTGCCCGTATATTGCGGCACCAGCAATATTGGCACGGCAGGGCAATGTCTGTATGAGCCCTTTAACGAGGGCAGAATGCAAGCACAAGTGTTAATTGTCAGGAAAAATTTCTCCCTTTTAATTGAGAGCAGAAAGAACACAGTGTGAATATGGTAAGGTAATAGCAGCATGAGGCCGCAAGAGTAGTCGCAGCATTAGCAACCTATCATGAAACATACAAGGCAGTAGATCGGCTGTTTATGGGTAGTAGTAATAGTAGTGACGGATGTGTAAAGTAATACTGGTGGCTGTAGGGGATTAGCAGCGAGGAGTTGCAGCAGCAGGCAGACAGTGGCATGATGGTGGCAGCAGCAGCCATACAGAACATGATGGTAGGCATGTAAAGCTACATTCACACTAGCGTTTTCAATTCTGCTATAGAGATCTGTCATAGGATCTCATTAGCGGATGAAAACGCTTCCGTTTTGTCCCCATTCATTGTCAATGGAGACAAAACTGAACTGAACGAAACGGAGTGCACCAGACTGCATTCCATTCCGTTTGGTTGCGCTCCCATTGCGGACAGAATAATGCTGCAAGCAGCGTTTTTCTGTACGAGATGTGGTGCGGAGCAAGACGGATCCGTCCTGACACACAATATAAGGGCTCATGCACATAACCGTTGTTGTTTTGCGGTCCGTTTTTCACGGATCCGTTGTTCCGCATCTGAGTTTTTTTCCCCTCTTCCGTTTTGTTATTGCACAAAACATATCCGTATGGTTTCCGTATTTGATCCTTTTTTTGCGGATCGAAAACGGAAACAGTAACTTATTAATCAATAAACACATGAGCAATATGGGCTGGGCATAGCATTTCTACAGTATGGATCCACGAAATACGGATGACATACGGATGTGTTCCGTGTGCGTTTTGCGGACCCATTTACTTGAATGGGGCCTCGGACCGTGATTTGCGGACAACAATAGTACATGTACTACTTTTTTGCAGAACGCAAATACGGAAACGGAATGCACACGGAGTACCTTCCGTTGTTTTTGCAGACCCATTGAAGTGAATGGTTCTGCATACGGTCCGCAAAAAAACCCGGAACGGAAGCGGAAAGAAAATACGTTCGTGTGCATGAGCCCTAAGTCAATGGGGATGGATCCGTTTTCTCTGACAAAACAGAAAACGGATCCGTCCCTCATTGACTTTCAATGGTGTTCATGATGGATGTGTCTTGCCTATAGAACGCATAATACAACTGGATCCGTTCATGACTGATGTATGTGGTTGTATTATTGTAACGGAAACATTTTTGCAGATCCATGACGGATCCATATGGTGGCCAAGTAAAAAAAATAATAACTGAAATGAAAAAATGAAAACTCTCTCTGGTGGTGCCCCCCCCCCCTGCTTGGCCCCGCCCTAGGCACCTGTCCTAGGGTTCCTAATAATAGCAGGGCTCTAAAAGCATGGCTATACAGTAATCATCAGACTAGGGTTGTTTCGATACCAAAATTTGGATTCGATTTCGATACCATAAAAAAGTATTGCGATACTCAATACCACGCGAAAAAAATGAAACGCCCAAAAATGGCGCATGCATTCCGCATTTTATGGAACGTCCGGTCATAATAGAACAGTCCTATGCTATTTTTTGGGGGGACAAGTTAACAAAAAAAAAATATGGCGAATCGCGCAGTTTTTCTTTTCTTTTTTTTCTTTTACAGTGTTCACCGCATAAGGCCTCCTGCACACGGCCGTGTTCTGCGGCCGAGAGCGGTCCGTGGTATCCTGGCCTGGATTCCTGCTGACAGCAGGAGCGCACGGCGTCATTGGTTGCTATGACGCCGTGCGCTTCATGCCGCCGCTGCACTACAGTAATACACTCGTATAGATCATACGAGTGTATTACTGTAGTACAGCGGCGGCATGAAGCGCACGGCGTCATAGCAACCAATGACACTGTGCGCTCCTGCTGTCAGCAGGAATCCAGGCCGGCATACCACGGACCGTTCACGGCCGTGTGCATTCGGCCTAAGAGAGATTTATAAATATAACATGGTTATAAGGGAAAATAATAGCATTCTGAATACAGAATGCAAAGTAAAATAGTGATGGAGGGGTTAAAAATAAAAAAAATTAACTCACCGAGTCCACTTGATCGCGTAGTTGCGGATCTCTGTCTTCTTCTGTAATGTTGAGCTGCCGGCTAAGGACCTGTGGTGATGTCACATCACATGGTCCAATCACATGGTCCCTCACCATGGCGATGAACCATGTGATTGGACCATGTGATGAGCACAGTGACGTCACCACAGGTCTTTTGCCAGGTCCCTCCATCCCTAATTTACATTGCATTCTGTATTAAGAATGCTATTATTTTCCCTTATAACCATGCTATAAGGGAAAATAATAAAATCTACACAACACCTAACCCAAACCTGAACTTCAGTGATGAAGTCCGGGTTTAGGTCTGGGTACCAAACATGGCGATTTTTCTCACGCGCGTGCAAAACGCATTAAAACGCTTTGCACTCGCGCGGAAAAATTGCACATTTTACCGCAACGCACCCGTATCTTATCAGGCCCTCACACGCCACGCTCGTGTGAAAGAGGCCTTACCAGGAGAAGAAGAAGCTAATGATGATGATGATAAGGACACTGTATTGCTTGGGGATGCGGGCTGTGTACCACAAAGAAGACTAGGAAACAGAGGACAGACTTGTTCTGACAGGGAATGCTGGCCAGTTCTATTTTTCCAAAGGATCTAGTGATGCTGTCTCATGTGCTGCAATAGAGCTCTGGTACCTATGTTTGTGTTTGAATGCCTACAGCTTATTAGCAGCATCGCCAGTTCCTGAGCTGACCACAATACAAGCAGATCTGGCCCTGGCAGTTCTTTTGGAGGTTTTAGCTGTAAATTGCCTCCACTCTATTGCCACCACCGCCATCACCCTTCTCCTCAGATGTCTCCTCCTTTGGCGCCCAGATCCTGCTCCCAGGTCCGGACCAACACACAATCATTGGAGTCTTCACCCTCCTGCCACTTTTATCAGACTGTTAAATCTCATTGTGGGCTCCTTAGCCCCCCTCCCTATTCACTGGTCTGTATTTGCTAGCATACTTGAAAAGCTTTGGGTTTGCTTTGCAGATTCATTTTTGTGAAATTCGTTATGAACCTGTTTGCTCATCTTTAGTGTGAAAGCTTTTTTTTCTGTGGGTAAGCTGTAGTGACATGGAGGAAGCCTGGCCAGGGTCGGACTGCGGTTCCTCAGGTCCACCCAAGAAAATTATTCTCGGGGCCTGTAAGAAATATGGATTAATATTTACTGTCAGCCATGTCCTCACACCCCAATTTGCTGACAGATAGCGGAGGTAGTGAACTCCACAGGAGGGCCCTGCTTCAGAGCCCCAGCCCTGCTTGTCATTTGATTCACCTTTTGGCAGGTTCATCAGTATACATGCAAAATAAGTTTCCACCCCCCCAGCCATCTGAGTGTCAGCTGGCAAGGAAGAAAGCCCCAGGGGTCCAGGCTTCAAGGAGGCCCCAGGTAGAGAAGGTCACACCTCAGTCCACCAGTTTGGAGCCAAGCTAAATCCTGCAGGAACACCCCCAGCAGGGGGTATCAGCCCTTGCCCAGGATCAATGAGACCTCCCAGACATATTGGCACCTACCTTTCATAAGGAATTATAAATCACCTGGCCATCGCAGGCACAAACCGGATACATATTTGTGTCCCGGTGGCCACGATCTACGTGCCCATGGGCTTTGTTTAATGGGACGAGGTCAGGGGAGGGAGATATCCATATCTCCCCATAGAAACCACATAACGGTACCAGGTTTGGACTCTACTTGTAGCCGGAACCCAGGCAGGTCCGTTGGTCCCAGAAACATCTCCCTGTGACCCTCTGGTCTGGAGCTATGAACCCTAAAGGGTTTTGTGGGTCATTTGCTGCCATCCCAGAAGAGGGGGAGTGAACCCCTCCCTGAGGTCGGGAGGGGAGGGGCCGGCTACAGGTTAAAAGGCTTGTGCCAGCAAGCGGTCGGGTATTTCTCTGAAGAAGGGTCACATCGTGTAATGTGTTTAGAGGGACCCAGGAACTAGCTCAGATCACGGCCCTTCATGTGGACTGCAGCAAAGAACATCTCACAACCAAAAGGAACTTTCATCTTACCCGGTAACTGACTTTTACTCTGCTTAAAGGGAGTCTCTCACCTCCATATGGCCATATACAGTGCTTACATGGCTCTGTAGCACACCTATACAGAGAGCCTCTTCCTTTGCCCGCCCTCCAAGTCCAGACCTATTGATGAGGCAAGAGACTTGGAGGGCGGGCAAAGGAAGAGGCTGGGGAGGAGTAAAGTGAAAAGAAGGCAGAGCAGCCTGGGCACCTACACACTGAACGCCGCCCCTGGGCACTTGCGTGTGCTCATTTGCATATGAATTAAATATCGTTTTTCCTGCTGGTGCAAGTCTAAAGAAAAGAACAAAGGTACCGTTACAATCCTGTATAGGTGTGCTACAGAGCCATGTAAGCACTGTATATGGCCATATGGAGGTGACAGACTCCCTTTAACCCTGTTGTACCCATATAACCCGTATCTGTAACCTCAGACCACTGTGTATATTCTGTGTATATTGTGTTAAATCTAGTGTGCCCTTACGGCGATTAAATATATCATTTAATCTTGTGCTATCTTGTATCTCGATCACGAATCTCCACGTCCGTGTTTTGGCCTAGTTATAAGCTATCGCGGGTTGGTTTCTGACCCTATATAATCCCGTTAGTGGACCGGGCTTATATTAAACGAGAAGCTGGTGGCAGATTTCCCTGGCTGAGACAGCGCTGTTTTAACTGCGGCAGTTAAAAGGGTCTCTCAGCTTGTTGCCTCTCTGTGTCCGCGTGGACAGGAGGTGTGTGTGTGTAAACTGTACCAACCTGACCCTACCTGCTCCTCCCGGAGGGCGTAACGTCACGTTTTTGGTAAACAGGGACAGTACCGCATTTCGTGAGCCCAAAGTAGTTGACGTCAAGCGGGTACGAGGTGTGGTATTCGTCACAGGGCCCAACCACTATATCATCAATAAAGTCTAGTAGGTTTTGATTGAAAAAAATAGACACTAGTGGCAATTTTTTTGTCTCTAAAGGCAGCTCCAAATGTTTTTTTCTCTGGACCTTTCGAGCCCACTATGGTATCAGAAACTGGGCCCAGATTCTCTGGTACTCTGGTGGGCCAGTCCAATGCTGAGCTTGGCCGTCCCAGTTAAACAAGAATAGGAAGCATAGAGGACAAAGGTCCAGAGCTGTGGTGCACCAAACATCCTCAGTGCACTTAAGAGATAATTTGCATATTGATAATACAATGATTTTCTCAATATTTCAGGATGATACCTGGCAGCTAAAGGGAGGATTTTTCTGTATAAGGGAATAGTGGTGGGGAGAGACTGTGTCAAAGCCAGAGTCCATACGAACTATTTGCGGCATCAGGGGCACGCATGAGTGTGGGTGTCCTGATGGGTGTAGTAGTTATGGTACTCGCGTTTCTGAAGCTCCATGGGTTGGCGTGCAGTCATGGTAAGGGTGCACAGGTTCTTCCCTTTGAGGAACTCTTTGGTTCTTGGGTTCCTCCTATTTGATGGTGGTCAAGAAGATGAAGAGATAGTTGAGCAACAACTGTTTCTTTACTGAAGAATTCAAGTGCAAACAGTTCAGGACAGATCTTACTTGCAATGGACCTGAAATGCAGTATCCTCAAATGTTACAGGTCTCACGGCTGCACAGGTAATCATAGGCCAAAAAGGTCTTTTTAAAGTAGTTGAAGCTTTCTTTTTCTGCACTTTGCTAACTGACTTGTGCTTTAGGTCATCAGTACCTGATTGGTGGGTGTCCAACACCCGGGATCCCCAACGATCAGCTGTTTAAGAAAGCAGCGGCACTCCGGTGAGTGCTGTGGCCTTCTCTCAGCTTTTCCTAGGCTGTGTGATGGACACGTTTATGTGTCATGTGGGCTAGGAGCAGTGAATGGGGCTGATTGCCATATCAAGCACAGCCGCTATACAATGGACGGCACTGTGTTTGGTAAGCTGTGCCAGTGCCTTCTTTTTTTTTTTATTCGTTTTATTGAACACACAAAGCCAATTATGATGACAATCATTGTACACATTCTATGACATAATGTACATCAGTAATTTTCGATAATTACAAAAAAGTAACATGACTTTGCATAATAAAAGAACAATAAACATTTATGCTGTATCCACTCGTTTGCGTTTTCTTATCTAGACAAGAGGTATTTGTATGTCTGAATAAAACCTTCTAGAGGTTGCACCCCTCATAGAATCTGTTGCTTTCACCTGTACCCATTGTTTTCCACCTTTCAAGGTTTTTACATCTATCCAGCTTGTTCTGCATTTAGAGCTTCGGTTAACCTTCGAGCAGAATAAGCAGTCCTGGAAGACGCACACCATGTCCCCCACACTTTTTGAAATTTGGGCGAGCAGCCTCTATTCTTATACACTATGTTCTCATATGGTATGACAGTGTTAACCAGTTGTTTCCATTGCGTTAGGGTAGGTGCCCTATCACCCATCCATCTCATGCCTATTGCCTTGCGCGCTAAAAACAATGTCTCTCTCAAAAATATCCTAGTGTGATGAGAATATACAGTGTCATCTAATATTCCAAAAATGCAAGTTTTCGGATGTATTGGGAGTGTGTTGTCTATGAGATCTGAGAGCAGATTTATAACCTCACCCCAGAATGATTGTATAACTGGGCATGCCCAGACAAGGTGCCAGAAATCAGCTCCCTCTGACGTGCATCTGTGACATTCGGAGTGAGCACGTCTGCCTATCTTAAATAGTCTGGACGGAGTTAGGTAACTTTGGTGTATTATACATACTTGAATAAATTTATTATTTATGGCCGGTGACACTAGTGTGGGGGATTCCAGCACGTCCTCTATATCTTCATTGGATAAGTCAGGAATCAAAGCTTTCCATTTATCTAACGCTAGCATCGGGGTACCTTTCAGCTTGACATCTAAGAGGTGGGTATATAGTGCTGATATGAAGCCTCGTGGTCCTTGAGAGCGTATAATACCAATCATTGGAAAAGAGGACAAGAGGACTGGGGTGTTTCGATAATGCGTCTGTAGGGCGTGCCTCAATTGTAGGTATCTATAAAATGCTTGTCTCGGCAGCTCATATTTACGGCTCATGGATTCAAAATCATTGAAAACATTATTACTATAGAGGTTTCCCAATGTGATGACCCCATGTTCCATCCAGAATGCTCTGTCTTGCAGTGTCAACAAATCAGGGAACATGGGGTTATCCCAAACCGGGGTTTCCAATAGATCCGCCTCCACATCATGTAGCCGCTTGCAGGCTGTCCATACCTGGACTGCCACTCTATGAATTGGTAATAATTTACGTGGGAACAGTTTTGGTTGTTCTAGAACCGGCCATAGGTTAGTGAGACCCAGGTACTCGGCTAGCTGTTTCTCCTGTCTACAGAGAGAACCTTCCGGATATACCCATGACTTGATATTCCTCATTTGCCCTGCAAGGTAGTACAAGTGAATGTCTGGCAAGGACATACCTCCTTCTTTTTTAAAGCGGGTTAGGTTCACCATTGACAACTTGGGTCTGTTTGCTCCCCAGATAAAGGGTGAAAGCAAGGAGTTAAGTTTCAGAAAAATTGCTTTTGGAACTAAGTATGGAGCATGCTGTAGAATATACAGACACTTCGGTAATATGATCAATTTTATCAGATTTATTCTCCCTGAAACTGATAGAGGTAATCCTTGCCACACCCTATACTTTTCTTTACAATATGTTATAAGTGGCTGAATATTTAGGTCGTAATAGGACGTGACATCCTTTGTTATGTATATACCTAGATATTTATAGCTATTTACAATGGGTAATTCCCCTCGGGCGACGGTATCATCCATCTGATATAGTGGGCACAGGGTCGATTTGGACCAGTTTATCCTTAGTCCAGAAAACTGGCTAAATTGTTCTATTATAGTAATTGCTCTAGGAAGTGTGGACTCCGTCTGTGACATGAAGAGCCCCATGTCATCAGCGTATAGGCCTACTCTATCTTCTTGCTCCCCTACTTGGGTACCATGAAATTGTGAGTCCGCCCTGATTCGTATAGCCAATGGCTCTATAGCTAAGGCGAACAGTAATGGTGACAGAGGACACCCCTGCCTGGTACCACGTCCCAATCTAAACCTTTCTGAGAGCATCCCATTCACTAATATGTCCGCCCTTGGGTGTTTGTATAACATTTCCACCCACTGTATATATTTAGGGCCGAAACCAAATTTCTTAAGGATCTGGAATAAATAGGGCCATTCAACAGAGTCAAATGCCTTTGCTGTGTCTAAAGACGCTAAGGCCCATTCCTCTTGCCTCTGGAGCCCAATCTGGGTCACCACTTGCACCCTCCTAATATTATCAGTGGTGGACCTGCCTGGCAAAAATCCGGATTGATCTGGATGCACCAAGGTGCAGGCTACCTTACCAAGTCGTATGGCTAAGATCTTTGCTATAATCTTATAGTCTATGTTCAATAAGGATATCGGACGATATGATCCACACTCATCCGCGTCCTTTCCTGGTTTCAAGAGTACTACAATAGTTGCATCATATACAGGGAGTGCAGAATTATTAGGCAAGTTGTATTTTTGAGGATTAATTTTATTATTGAACAACAACCATGTTCTCAATGAACCCAAAAAACTCATTAATATCAAAGCTGAATATTTTTGGAAGTAGTTTTTAGTTTGTTTTTAGTTTTAGCTATTTTAAGGGGATATCTGTGTGTGCAGGTGACTATTACTGTGCATAATTATTAGGCAACTTAACAAAAAACAAATATATACCCATTTCAATTATTTCTTTTTACCAGTGAAACCAATATAACATCTCAACATTCACAAATATACATTTCTGACATTCAAAAACAAAACAAAAACAAATCAGTGACCAATATAGCCACCTTTCTTTGCAAGGACACTCAAAAGCCTGCCATCCATGGATTCTGTCAGTGTTTTGATCTGTTCACCATCAACATTGCGTGCAGCAGCAACCACAGCCTCCCAGACACTGTTCAGAGAGGTGTACGGTTTTCCCTCCTTGTAAATCTCACATTTGATGATGGACCACAGGTTCTCAATGGGGTTCAGATCAGGTGAACAAGGAGGCCATGTCATTAGATTTTCTTCTTTTATACCCTTTCTTGCCAGCCACGCTGTGGAGTACTTGGACGCGTGTGATGGAGCATTGTCCTGCATGAAAATCATGTTTTTCTTGAAGGATGCAGACTTCTTCCTGTACCACTGCTTGAAGAAGGTGTCTTCCAGAAACTGGCAGTAGGACTGGGAGTTGAGATTGACTCCATCCTCAACCCGAAAAGGCCCCACAAGCTCATCTTTGATGATACCAGCCCAAACCAGTACTCCACCTCCACCTTGCTGGCGTCTGAGTCGGACTGGAGCTCTCTGCCCTTTACCAATCCAGCCACGGGCCCATCCATCTGGCCCATCAAGACTCACTCTCATTTCATCAGTCCATAAAACCTTAGAAAAATCAGTCTTGAGATATTTCTTGGCCCAGTCTTGACGTTTCAGCTTGTGTCTTGTTCAGTGGTGGTCGTCTTTCAGCCTTTCTTACCTTGGCCATGTCTCTGAGTATTGCACACCTTGTGCTTTTGGGCACTCCAGTGATGTTGCAGCTCTGAAATATGGCCAAACTGGTGGCAAGTGGCATCTTGGCAGCTGCACGCTTGACTTTTCTCAGTTCATGGGCAGTTATTTTGCGCCTTGGTTTTTCCACACGCTTCTTGCGACCCTGTTGACTATTTTGAATGAAACGCTTGATTGTTCGATGATCACGCTTCAGAAGCTTTGCAATTTTAAGAGTGCTGCATCCCTCTGCAAAATATCTCACTATTTTTGACTTTTCTGAGCCTGTCAAGTCCTTCTTTTGACCCATTTTGCCAAAGGAAAGGAAGTTGCCTAATAATTATGTACACCTAATATAGGGTGTTGATGTCATTAGACCACACCCCTTCTCATTACAGAGATGCACATCACCTAATATGCTTAATTGGTAGTAGGCTTTCGAGCCTATACAGCTTGGAGTAAGACAACATGCATAAAGAGGATGATGTGGTCAAAATACTCATTTGCCTAATAATTCTGCACGCAGTGTACACATTCGGCATCCGTATGAGCCATTTCTGTCTGACATCTGTTTTCTAGACAGAAAAAAGTCCTGCATGCAGGACTTTTTTTCCTATCTAAAAAAAACGGATCTCAGACGGAAATGGTTTAAACAGATGCTAAATGTGCATACTCACAAAAAAACGTACCCTACAAAAATACGGATGACGTCCGTGTGCATTCCGTATTTTGCGGAACGGAACAGCTGGCCCCTAATAGAACAGTCCTATCCTTGACATACAGTAGGACATTTTTTGCGGAATGGAAATAAAGACATACGGAATCGAAATGTGCACGGAGTAACTTCTGTAACTTCTGTTTTTTTGCAGGCCCATTGAAATAAATGATTCCGCATACGGTCCACAAAAAAAAAAAAAGGAACAGACACGGGAAGAAAATACATTTATGTGCATGAGCTGTAATGTACAGGATCCATTTTTTTTACAGGATCCTTTTTTTTCTGTTCTTCTGAAGGATCAGAAGAACGGAAACATACCGGTGATGTGAACTCTGGCTGTACCAAGACTGGAGCTGCTCACAAATCACATGAATTCAGGGTGCAGAGACAGTACACTATTTGTTTTTATGTGCTTGAGCCCAGCCTTTTTTGTCCAAAATCCTACTGCAAAGCTTCCACGGTTCATAATTGCTTATAGGAATTTCCCCAGCATCACCAGCAGCATATATTTTGCAGTAGCAATAATTCTGCCATTTTTAAGTTTGCAAATAAGTGTATTTTAGTGAGTCAATACCAGTGTATAGTGTGGTCAGAGCCTGGGGGCCTGTATTTTCCCCCAAAAATCTCTTGAAAATTTTCTAAGGTATACATGTCAGTTGCAGTGTGTAATGTAGGCGCAGCCAGAAAACCTGTTGCAATTTTTCTACCATTTATAAATGCACAAATAATTGTTTTTTAGTACATCAATACCAGTGTTTTTTAAAGTTTTTATTTTAAAAAGGCATAACAAATCCAATGGCACAGTGGGATTTTAAACAGGCTCAACCACGATCAACCATGCCTTTACCCATAGCTATGTCACTGTCACTCTGACATTATCTACTATTGCTGTCAGTGCATCAAAGAATTTGAAAGGGGGGGGGGGGGGGGGGGGGGGGGAGAGAAAACATATGAATAAAATAAAAAGAGAGAAAGACAAGCGAGAAAAAAATATGAGTCCTAGGAGACTTAGAGTGTCATACACCAACTTTCAGGCCAATTGAAGCACTTTTGATTTGGGCAGAATTGATTCGGAAGTGAATCAACCTTTTTGACTAATACATTAGAATCGGACCCGAAACGAATTTCAAGAAATTCACTTATCTCACTCCAGCAAACAGGGGGTGAAGACTGATGTAGGAAACGTCTGTTTAATAATTATTTGGTGGCCACAGTTGGGTTTTGTTAATGATTTCTTTTGATGTAGTTAATGTTTTCAGTAATACGTTATTATTCCGGGAATATACGAGCGATAATGATAAATTATTTGTGAAAAGTGTTCCAAGCTGGAAAAAACCTTTGCTTTTTGACAATTAGATCAGGGGTAGGCAACCTCTGGCACTCCAGGTGAAATCACAAGCATGCATACTTTCTCTAGCTGACTCCTTATCTAGATACTCCTAAATGTAACTGTAATTCTGTGCCATTTTAAACATTTCTGCTTGCCAGCAGGGGATGGAACTATTCTTGTTCAGATGCAGAACCCTAAAACCACTTCAGAGCTAGTCCTGCTCACACAGTTTATGTAGTTTTCAACCAGCCACAATAATGGGATCGTATTCCGGTTGGTAGAAGTTATCCTCTATTCACTATTAGATCGGTAGGGGGGCCAATCGCTGGGACCCCATCGATCACGAGAGCGCTATCTCTGGAACGCCCATAGAAATGAATGGAGCAGCTGAGCGCATGTGCGAGTGGCCACTCCATTCATTTCAGGGGGGCTGGTCCCCTGTTCTCGTGGTTGGTGGTAGGACCCCCACCAATCTAATAGTTATCCCCTATCTTGTAGGAATCAGTCATGCTCAACCTGCGGCCCTCCAGCTGTTGCAAAACTACAACTCCCACAATGCCCTGCTGTAGGCTGATAGCTGTAGGCTGTTCGGGCATGCTGGGAGTTGTAGTTTTGCAACAGCTGGAGGGCCGCAGGTTGAGCATGCCTGCTGTAGGTGATACCAACCAGAATGCCCCTTTTAAATGTGGTCCTTGAGTCCATTAGAGGGCTTCATGTCAGGCCAAGTCAAGACTGGGGAAGGTTACATGATGCATTAAAGGGACATTTATGGCATACGGTAACAAAAGGGTATAAATGTCCAATATGTGAAGATTCCACCTCTGAGACCTGCTACTATTTGAAGAACAGGGCCCTGTCATGAATGGAAAGCGATCTGCTCATGCACAGCCACCCCTCCATTCACCACTATGAGACTTCTGAAAATAGCTAAACAAAGTCCCCTAGCAGTGAATGGAGGTGTGGGTGCACGTGTGGCTTGGGACTTTACTGCTATGAGGCCGACCAGCTCGATCGGCGATTTTTGGGCTTCCCATAGCAGTGACTGGAAAGGACACTACACATACAGTACAGACCAAAAGTTTGGACACACCTTCTCATTCAAAGAGTTTTCTTTATTTTCATGACTATGAAAATTGTAGATTCACACTGAAGGCATCAAAACTATGAATTAACACATGTGGAATTATATACATAACAAACAAGTGTGAAACAACTGAAAATATGTCATATTCTAGGTTCTTCAAAATAGCCACCTTTTGCTTTGATTACTGCTTTGCACACTCTTGGCATTCTCTTGATGAGCTTCAAGAGGTAGTCCCCTGAAATGGTTTTCACTTCACAGGTGTGCCCTGTCAGGTTTAATAAGTGGGATTTCTTGCCTTATAAATGGGGTTGGGACCATCAGTTGCGTTGAGGAGAAGTCAGGTGGATACACAGCTGATAGTCCTACTGAATAGACTGTTAGAATTTGTATTATGGCAAGAAAAAAGCAGCTAAGTAAAGAAAAACGAGTGGCAATCATTACTTTAAGAAATGAAGGTCAGTCAGTCAGCCGAAAAATTGGGAAAACTTTGAAAGTAAGGGCTATTTGACCATGAAGGAGAGTGATGGGGTGCTGCACCAGATGACCTGGCCTCCACAGTCACCGGACCTGAACCCAATCGAGATGGTTTGGGGTGAGCTGGACCGGAGAGTGAAGGCAAAAGGACCAACAAGTGCTAAGCATCTCTGGGAACTCCTTCAAGACTGTTGGAAGATCATTTCAGGGGACTACCTCTTGAAGCTCATCAAAAGAATGCCAAGAGTGTGCAAAGCAGTAATCAAAGCAAAAGGTGGCTAATTTGAAGAACCTAGAATATGACATATTTTTAGTTGTTTCACACTTGTTTGTTATGTATATAATTCCACATGTGTTAATTCATAGTTTTGATGCCTTCATAGTCATGAAAATAAAGAAAACTCTTTGAATGAGAAGGTGTGTCCAAACTTTTGGTCTGTACTGTATGTGGTATGCTCTCCGTTCATGGCGGGGCCATGTTCTTGACATAGAAGCTGGTCCATCAGATGTGACCTGCACCTACTGGACATTTCTGGCATATCCTATGGATATGCCATTATTCTCCCATAGATAAGACAACCTTTAAAACAATTGTGGATCTTCTGTCATAAAAAGTACACTTGAAAAGCATGGTCCCAGTTTATCTAGATCATTTCTAAAATAGTTGATCTACAGATGAACAGCCATAGCTAGATAATAGTGTTAGAAAGGGAGCAGTTGTCCCATGGACTCCCATTTATATGTCTCCAGTACCGACCCAGCTGACTTTTGGCTCCTGTTTTGAAACTGAAAGTCTTAAAGGGAGTTTATCTCCCTGAAGAACTATGAGTAGTACTACTGTCAATGAGTCTGAATCTCTACTTTATATATTTATACTCCCCCCTGTTCCCCCGATGTGCTCCCGCAAACTGCTGCTGTAATGCATTGATAGGACTCATGAGCCACGCATACATAATGGAGAGGACTTCCTAAATGCAAGCTCATTAATCCTGTCAATGTATTTTAGCGGAGTTTAGCAGGGGCATATTGGGGGGAAAGGGGTAGTATATACATGTCAGAAGTGTACTGGTGCACAGTTTCCACTGTGTGGCTGCAATGAGCGATGTATATGTAGGATCATGCACTGCTGCTCATGCCTATGCCACATGTGGCTGGCTAAAAACTCTGCATAGCATATTATTGCAGGGGACCGTGTACTGATGTGCTATGCAGAGCTTCTAGTGAGTAAAGTGGGCACAAGCAGGAGCTCTGCATATCACATCATTGCTCCTGCTGTAATGTGCTGTGCCAGGCTTTAGAAAAGTATAGCTGGCACAGGCAGGAGCAGCGATGTGTGTGCAGCGAATGCCTGAGAAGCCAGGGCAGAGGATGGGAGTGGTAGTGGCTCTGATGAGATGTTACATTGTGCTCCCTCGGGCCATTGCTCCCTGGGGATCAGTGCAGCAGAAAGGTGATTTGAAGAAGCAGGCAAGAAGTAAAATTATATAACTTGTGCTACATCTAGAAGTAGTGGGTTCAAAATGCAGTTTTGTTCATCAGATGATGAGGTATGGTGTCTGGTTAGTTGGCAATTAAATGGCACTTAGAGGAACTTGTGGATATAGTGGTTAATGGAGGGATACAGGCCTGGAGTTAGACTCTCCAGGAAAAGGTCTAGGTGATGGGTGCTGAGTCGTTGTCCTTCACCTGCAGCATGGTCTATAAAGGTTTAGTTTTGCTGATCACTGTTTTTAAAAGCAATATTCTTCACTCCAGCAATCTTGCTGGAGTAAGGGTCTCACATGAGCACTTGTTATTGTTCCTTGGAGTAGGAGCTCTAGAATGTGCTTCCTACCTTCCTCACTATCTCTCAGGAGCTCCCCCTTTTGTCAGGAAGCAGAACCAGCCCACTCCTACCAAAAGGGGAGGAACAGGGTGGTTAACCCTGTCCCTGCCAACCATACCATGCCATGCTGGGTGTACATTACATAACATAACAATAAGAACAAAACAAACAGTTGCAGATACCCCCAGGTTTGGGGTACTGCTTCAGATCTTACTGACCCTCAGTTTCCAAAGGTGTTCTCCTCTTTTCGTTCTTTGCAGAATAGTCCCTCACACACAGACCCAGAGATTTCACTAATAAATAGCACTATGGCATGTAATGTCTGGTGACTGGCTCATGTAGTTTTATATGTATTAGGCCTGGGACTTCTGCCATACCTCTCGCTGTCTCACCTGTCATAACCCCAACATCTCCTACCTCGCTGCCTGCTGCTGTCTCTGCTAGGATTGTTTCGGGTATCGGACTTTCGATACCCAATCGATACTTTTATGCCAGTATCGATTCGGTATCGGGATGTTCTTTTTTTTCGGTATCATACTGTGCTAGACTGCGCTCCTCTTATATGAAAATATGGCGTGTGCCGCACTCGGCAGACAGTGAAGAAGGAGGGAGGGAATCCCTCCCTCCTATGACGCGGCCGCTGTGAGACCAATGAAATGAGTGGGCACTGGGCTCTGAAGCTGCTCGCACCACTTCCACGGTGCGCCAATGAATGTTTGGCTACTAATGAAAGCAGGAGTAGGGACGGGGAGGTGATAAAGTTACCGCTGCGCCGGCTGAGTTAGTGAGCTCAGCGAACGGCAGCAGCGGCAGAATCCTCCTCCTGAGTGCACAGCTCACTGTCAGCTCGAGCCCCAGAGTCAGTGCCCTGAACAGCCAGCATAGAAGATACCCCACACGGTGCAAGTCTAGAGTGATTAGTCTGCCTCAAAATAAGGGCAGGCAAAAAACATTTGTATCAGGCAGCCAGCAAGATTGGGGTTAATGCTGGCTGGTCCCATCTGCAGCAGCTGGCTTCTCCTCTGTGTGGTCCTGGTATCTTCTCTCTGCTTCAGACAATCGCTGGTTTGAGGACCGTATTTTTCGCCCTCTAAGACACACCTAGGTTTTAGAGGAGGATAATAAGAAAAATATATTTTCCATTACACCTCAGGTCAGACCAGCAATCAGACCCCCAATGTTAATCAGACCTCAGATCAGACCCCCATGTCAGACATCATCCCCCATCCATCAGCCCCCCATGTCAGCCATCATGCCGCCATGTCAGCCATTAGCCCCCCATGTCAGCCATCAGCCCCCATCCATCAGCCCCCCATGTAAGCCATCATGCCCCCATGTAAGCCATCATGCCCTCATGTCACATTTCTCCCCCTCCATGTCAAATCACCCCCCTATGTCACATCAGCCCTCCATGTCACATTTCTCCCCCTCCATGTCACATTTTTCCGCCCTCCCCCAGGGTGCGCCGTAAGGCAGCCGCTTGGTCTGCCTTATGGTAGCACCGGCCCTGATGGGCAACCTGGGGTTAATGTTGGGGTTGAGTTTGTAAAACATAGAATAAATGCTCGAGAATTTTTTGCCTAAAGAGAAGTCGGGCAGGAGAGGTGAATGCTCCTCATTAGCATTGTTACATTGTCAAATTCAATATCGAACTTTGACAATCTGATATCTGGTGCAGGTTTTTCAGTTTAATTCAATCAAAAGGCTTTTTTGTGTTTTATTTTATTTTTGCGTGGTATCGAAAGGTATCGAGTATCGCAACACTTTTTTATGGTATCGAAACCGAATCAAAATATTGGAATCGAAACAACCATAGTCTCCACCAGATGTGGCAGCCACGTGCCTGCCAGATGCGTCCTCCGGCTGCACTGCCTCCATTCTTTATCCCATGCTGGTGTCCTATAGAGGTGCGCGCCCGCCACTTCCTTTCATTTATGCTTCCAGGGATGCCAAAACACTGATGTAAAAGTAGCCTTATTCTGCTAAAACCAAGTCCAGAAAACACTACACAAATTATATCCAACAGGTACCTTAAAATTAATACATAACTTTTATTGTTTAATTGCTAAAATTGCCCTAATAGTTAGATGTCAATACACAATGGACATCTAACTATTAGGGCAATTTTAGCAATTAAACAATAAAAGTTACCGTATGTATTAATTTTAAGGTACCTGTTGGATATAATTTGTGTAGTGTTTTCTGAATTTTGGGTTACCCTCATCTATCTAAGCATTGACCATTGCTGAATTGGTTGTGTGTATAGTAAAACCAGCACTGGCTAGGCATCTAAACCTACTAACAAACATTGCGATAAAGATGAACATAAGGGACAGTAAAAAAAAAAATTTTCTAAGTTTAAAAAAAATACACCCCCCTTTTTCCAGATTACAAATAAAAAAAAATATTCAAAAAAATTAAAACCATTTGCACCACTGTATCCCAAAATGCCCGAACTAAAAAATATAAATGTATTTTTTCTGTCCGGGGAACAACTTAATGGGAAAATAAATCAACCCTTTGCAGGATAGAAACATAGAGACATAAAAGATTAACGGCAGAATAAGACCCCCTGGTCCATCCAGTATGCCCTTATATCATTTATTATTTGTCTTAGGATAGATGTGTGTATCCCAGACAGGGGAGGATTGGCCATAGACCTTACAGGGAAATTTCCCGGTAGGCCGATGCCCCAAGGGGCCATCCAAGTCCTCCTCTCTGCCGCTGGTCAGGTACATAATAAACTTTCAGCAGTAATTAACTCTGTGAGAATCAAGTTTTCATGTACCCGGCCTGCAACCACACATGCCCTCCTGAATTCAACTATTGTGGCCCACATCTCACCTCCTAAGCCCCTGATCCACAGACAACTGGAGGAGGAGGACAGAAGATGGTAGCTACTGATGGCCACCTTAGAGGGCCAGCTTTTGGGCCAGTATATTGGGCTACACTGTGCTATTTGGTTCTGCTGGGATGGTGTTTTGCACTATGGTATTGTTGACCCATCACCCCAAAATAAGCACACACAGCAAAATATGTAGTACAAATAATTAATTTATTGTTCACCTCTACAAAAATATTAAAATTAAGTATACGCAGCAAACATACACAAGAATAAAAAATGGGACTACACATCACATGTCATTTGTCAACAAATGCAACCCCTAAATGGCTGAACCTCTTATCGGATGGATGCCTTTAACACCACCAGAGTTTGTGAAGGAGCTGGGCACACATATAAATCCCAAGCAGTATAGTACTGTTTCCTTCCAATCATCAATATGGGTCAAAGGCAATATATCCATATACAATGAGCAAAGTAAGGTGCTAAGGTATACATTTTGTACAAAATTATTTGGGCCCATCTGCCAAACGTCAAGGCGATCTCTATAAGACGGGTACCTAACACTAAATACTACCTGTTATGTGCTATAATGGCCACCATAAAATTCAGGGAGTGCAGGTTCCACATGCATGCTGGGTCCTGCTGTCCCTGAATTTTATGGTGGCCATTATGGCACATAACAGGTAGTATTTAGTGTTAGGTTCCCGTCTTATAGAGATCACCTTGGCGTTTGGCAGACGGGCCCAAATAATTTTGTACAAAATGTATTTGCCAAGAATCTCAAATTTGCTAAATAAGGGTAGCATTAGCACCAGAATGTTTTTTATAATTATGGCATTATTGTACTTTATTTGTGTTTGCAGAGTGCTGTTGCATTGTCTTTTTTTCTATTGTCAGGATAGGTCATCAATATTTGATAATTGGGAGTCCCCCTCGGATCAGCCTTTTGAAGAGGAGGTGGAGCTTCATGCAAGCGCTGTTACCTGTTCATTACACTGCACATGTTCTTGGAAGTGCAGTGTAATGACAAGTACTCTCTCTGTTCACTTGAATGGAGCAAGCACTTGTAATTACACTATATCGACACTGCAAGAGAGATGACACGTAGTGTAATGAAGAGGAAGCGGTGCTTGTATGGTGCGCTGCCTCCCCTTCAAACGGCTGATCGGCAGGGGTGCCAGGTGTCAGACCCCCGCCGATCAGATATTGATTACCTATTCTGACAATAGGTCATCAATATATATTACTGCACAAGCTCTTTAAAGGTTTCAATCATGTCCACCCTCCTTGCCCTTCTTTCCTCATGACCAGGAGTGCACCACCAATGAGGCCAGGTGAGGCGATCACCTCAGGCAGCACCAAGTAGGGGCAAGAGAGGGGCAATGGAAGGGCCATGGGCAATGAGGGCTTTCATTGTGGCAAAAGGATTAGGTTAAGAAATTGGCATTGGAGGGGTGCCGTTTCAGTTTTTGCCTCAGGCAGCAGAAAGGCTAGGTGTAACCCTACTCAAGACTGACCAGTTACCTGACCTCCTCGAGCCTGGATGCGACAACCGAAGGTGGTCAGAGACATGGAAACTTGGGATGAGTAAGTTGTGCTATGCGGGTTCTGCATCTCACAATTTTTGGAAGTAGTTGTGCTACACCATTTTCGTCACTCCCATTCACTTGTACAGTATAACAGCTACAGTCCGCTAGTCTGTTGTCTGTAGTTCTGATCACCCCCAGCTATCACGTCAAGGCTGAAGGAGGTTGGCGAGGAGGTCTTTCTGAGATGGGAATACTCCTATAATGATGCAGATTTTTTTTCTCTCCTTTTTTTCATCTCTGCATTATAAAATCTATGAATTTTTTACTTTTTTATTTTTCCATCAGTATAGATATTTGAAGACTTGTTTTTTGCAGGATGAACTGAAATGTAATGTATTACTATTTTCCCCAGTCGTCTCCATGACAGCACATCTTGAGACTGACTTTCTCTGATAGGACATGAAAAAACACAGAGAGGTTAAAGGCCCCACCCCTACCACTCATCGCCAGTGTTTTTTCCTGTCTTGCCAGGGAAGGAAGACCAGAGAAGTGCTGGGAGCTCTATGGGGTTCCTGGCAGTATCGTACCTCAGTTGTTGTTTTTTTACAGACAGGAGGTCGGCTCCGCTGGCGCTACTCTCCCTCCTCCAGGAGGGTCTGAGCCCAGGCCCCTGCGGCGGTCCAGGGGGGCTATATGCGGAGTGGTAATGGTGGCTGGAGCGACGCTAGGACGCGCTTCCCTCCATCTGCCAGGTGATGACGTCATATCGCAAAGTGGGCATGGCTTTGCTTTGTGATGTCACGCCGGTGCTCGTTCCGGCGTATGCCCAGTGAATAAAAGGGGGCAATGCCGGCTTTAAGATGGCACCCAGCGGATTGTCACCCCTGTTTGTGCCTCTGGCGTTCTGGTGGACGGGACCTGTTGAAGATGAGTGCCCCCACCACACCTGGCTCAGGATCGGAGCCTCCCACTACCCAGGGTCTAGTGAATAGCCTGTGTCAGGCACCCTTCATGTACTATTGTTACCCTGTAGTGGTTGACCCTTCTCTCCCTTATATGTTTCAGGGAGAAAAGGAGTCGTCCTCCTCTGTTAAGGTTAAGGCCAGGAAGTGCGGCTTGTGTTCAAAACGTCTGCCTTCTTCTGGGTCTAAACCTTTGTGTAAAGAATGTACCGCTTCGGTTGTCAAATCTGAATCCACTAGCCTGTTGGAAGACATCAGATCCATGGTTAGGGAGGAAGTTCAATCTGCCCTGGCCTCCCAGGATGCATCCCCCTCCCCCAGGCCCCCCCCCCTCTTAGACCGGGATTTTCTAGAGATCTTATTAGCGTGGGAAGTGATTCCGATTCAGTAAATTCTGATCTTTCGGATATGACCCAGGAGTCCGATGAAGATAACGAATATAGGAGATTCCTATTTAACCCTGTAGAAACTGAAGAATTAATTAAAGCTATAAGGGCCACGATCAGGATGGAGATTCCCAGGAAGCCCAGATCGGTTCAGGAGGAGATATTTGGGGGTCTGGGGGAAAGGCATAGATCTGTGTTTCCGGAAGAAGCTATACAGAAGCTAATTAGAGCCGAATGGGATAAACCTGAAAAGGGTTCCTTCATTCCCCGCGGCATTAAGAGGCGGTATCCCTCTGAAGCAGATTGTGCAGACTGGGTGTCCGTCCCTAGAGTCGATGCTCCTGTAGCTAAGGTCGCGAAACGCACAGTTCTTCCTTTTGAGGATGCTACACAGTTGAAAGACCCTATGGACAGGAAGGTGGAGAGCCTTCTTAAAAAGACATGGGAAGCCACGGCAGCTCTTTTAAAGCCGGGAGTAGCTGCGACATGTGTGGCTCGTACCTTAAAAGTCTGGTTGGAGCAATTAGAGCACCATTTAACTAATAAGACCCCGAGGGAGCAGATCTTGGACACTCTTCCCCTACTAAAGATGGCCACTGGCTTCCTGGAAGACGCCTCCGCTGACTCTGTAAGGCTATCTGCCCGTATGGTGGTTCTAATTAATACAATTAGAAGAGTCCTTTGGTTGAAGGCCTAGTTGGAGGATATGACGTCCAAGAAAAAATTAATTTCTCTTCTGTTCCATGGCCAATATGTCTTTGGTCCCGACTTGGATAAGATCTTAGAAAACGCCACCGACCTCAAAAAAGGGTTTCCCGAAGTAGATCTAAAAGCAGGAGGCAGTTTTTTCGGAATACACCACAATATCAGGATGCCGAGACAGATAGAGGGAAATCGGGGAGGTGGAGCTATACAAAAAGGGGGAAAGGAAGGAATTTCCATTTTAATCCCAATAAGGGGATTCTTCCTCCTCCTCCTCCAAACAATGACACCCTCCGGGTTGGGGGAAGACTCAGCTCCTTCATAGACACCTGGGAGCAAGTCATCGCAGACCCTTTTATTATCAACATTATTAGAGAGGGTTATGCTATAGAGTTGGAATCTCTTCCTCCACAATAATTCACCTTAACCCGCTCATCTCATCTCAAATGTCCTTTCTGTCCGACAGCATAAGAGAGCTATTATGCCTAGGAGCAGTAGAATGTGTTCCTAGCAGGAAAATAGGAAGGGGTTACTATTCCCCATTATTTTTAGTTCGGAAACCAAACTGCAAATTCAGGACTATAATAAATCTGAAGCCACTGAACAAATATATCACCTATCGCAGATTCAAAATAGAAACAGTAAGGTCTGCAGTGAAACTCATCAAGAAGGGGGATATGATGGCCACGATAGACCTCAAGGATGCTTACTTCTACATCCTGATCCACCCCCAATCCAGAAAATATCTAAGATTCGCAGTCTAGCTGGAAGGAAGGATCTATCATTATCAACTCAACTGCCTTCCTTTCTGAATATCTTCTGAACCTCGCATCTTCTCCAAGGTCATGGAAGAGGTAGTGGCCTCCCTAAGCCAGAAGGGGATATTAATAATTCCGTATCTGGATGATCTTTTAGTCATAGCAGAAAATACGGATCTTCTTCATTCCCATCTTCAGGTGGTTCTTTCTCATCTTCAGGCCCTGGGCTGGATAGTCAATTGGGAAAGGTCCAACCTCCTTCTAGACAATCGAAGTGTATTTTTGGGCATCCTTCTAGACTCTTCCCTACAGGAATCTTTCCTACCTTTTCCAAAGGTCCAAGATCTGAAGCTCAGAATCCAGCAATTCCTGAAAAATCCAATTTGCTCAATCAGAGAAAGCATGAAAATTCTAGGACGCCTCTCGTCCTGCATTCCCACGGATGCCTGGGCTCAATACCACATGAGACCTCTGCAGGACCTTATCCTCAGGAAATGGAACGGGTCACAGTAAACTCTGGACCAGAGGATATCTCTAAACAGGGAAGTAAGAATCTCTTTACAGTAGTGGCTCAGAGACAAGAATCTGCAGACGGGGGTTTTCTGGAATCAGGAATACTTTTTCTTGTTGACAAGGGACGCCAGTGCCTGGGGAGCCCTTACAGCCAGGAGTTCCTTCCAGGGGACTTGGTCCGAACCTCAGAGGAGGATGTTGTCCAATTACAGGGAACTTCGGGCAATATGGGAAGGTCTCAAAGCAACACAGGCCCAGTCAAGAAACCATCATGTACTGGTCCACTCGGACAACTCCACAGCAGTGGCTTTTATCCGACATCAGCAAGGAACAAGGCACGGTCATCTTCAGAGTCTCTCAAGACTCTGGGCAGAGAAGAATTTAAAATCTCTTGCAGCGGTGCACCTAAAGGGCTCTCTCAATCTAAGGGCAGATTTTCTCAGTCGGCAGCGACTAGATCCAGGCAAAGGGTCTCTTTGTCAGACAGCCTTCCGGAGGATCCAGGTTCATTGGGGCAGGCCGGGTCTGGATTTGTTCGCCTCAAAGAAAAACCACAGAGTGTCTCATTACTTCTCCCTCAACCCAAGGGATCCCTGCGTGGCGGTAGACGCCTTCACTCAGGATTGGACGTCGGGGTCTTGTTTATGCTTTCCCCCCAATTCCGATGATTCCGAAGGTCCTGCAGAAATTCCAGACCGAGAAATGTACCCTAATCCTGGTGGTCCCCTTTTGGCCCCGAAGGGGCTGGTTTGGTCTTCTGAGATCCCTCAGCCGGGAGGACCCAATTCTGTTTTCTCTGACAGAGGACCTTCTAATGCAGGGTCCAATCAATCATCCGAACCCCAGGCTTCTCAAGCTGTCAGCCTGGTTACTGAACAGTCCATCCTCCTAGGTCTGGGTCTATCTCAATGGGGCCGTGGGTACCCTAATGCTCAGCAGGAAGTGCAATACCTCTAAGGCATATCTTAAGGTTTGGAAGACGTTCGCCTCCTAAAGTGGTGACAGGTTTAACCAGTCCTCCCAATATCCCTCTCATTCTAGATTTCCTTCAGGATGGTTTGCATATGGGTCTTTCCCCAAACACTCTAAAGGTTCAGATGTCTGCCATAGGTGCCCTTTATAACACCAGTCTTTGCGATGTCCCCTGGGTTTCTAGGTTCTTAAAAGCTGCAGATAGGCTGAAACCTAGAATTAAAAATATGGTAGCTCCGTGGAACCTGAAAACAGTTCTTTTAGGCTTGTCAGATTTTTTTTGGTAGCTATATCCTCGGCTAGGAGAGTATGTGAGCTACAGGCCCTATACATCCAAGAGCCTTTTTTTAGGGCCTACGAAGATAAGCTAATATTTAAACTAGACCCAAATTTCCTTCCAAAGGTAGTATCTACATTTCACAGATCCCAAGATATAATCATTCCCTCGTTCTGTACCAATCCCAGAAATGAACAGGAAGCAAAATTCCATAATCTAGATATGAGAAGGGCCGTTCTTCGTTATTTAGATGTTACCAGAGAATGGAGGATAGACAAAAATTGGTTTCTACAGTTTTTTGGGCCCTAATAGAGGCAGGAAAGTGGCAAAGAGCTCCATATCCCGTTGGATAAAGAATGCTATTACGGAAGCATATAGTGCTGCAAGTAAAGAACCTCCTCCCTCTCTCAGAGCCCATTCAGTAAGAGCAGTGTCTATCTCCTGGGCTGAAAGGGCCTCTGCCTCCTTAGAGTAGATTTGCAGGGTGGCCACTTGGAAGAGGGCTCATGCCTTCACTAACCATTATAGGCTAGATGTATTTGCCAATGAGGACATGGCCTTTGGACGCAGGGTCCTTGGTGCTGTAGTCCCTCCTTGAGTTTGTTTTTCACTTTATTAGTTCTCAGGATGTGCTGTCATGGAGACGACTGGGGAAATGAGTATTACACTCACTGGTAATCCGGTTTCCTGGAAGTCTCCATGACAGCACATACGGTATTTCCTACCATTTTCTATTCTTTTAGGGTTCTTTCCTTTATCCTGGTTTCTGTTAAAATACACTGGCGATAAGGGGTAGGGGTGGGGCTTTTAGTGTGGCAGGCACAGCACTATCAAGTGCCTTTTGCGCTGTGGCATTAGAAGAATTTTGATATCTCTGACTTTTAGTCTAACCAGACTGTCTGTTACTCTGTAATTCCTCTAGCGCCGTTCTATGGAAACAGTAGGTTTAAAGAGCACACCAAATGCTTGAAATAACTTCTTTATTAACTTCAACTTTTCTTCATATATAACACTGCCGCCTCCGCAGCAGATAGTCCATGTACAAAACACGTGTTGAAAAGATATCACAAATGGCGGTATGCAGTTAGCAGTAACTATTTGCAGATTGGTTGAGTATGATCTGGTATGGTCGTATGCAATTTGGATTGCAAAATGTTTTTATGGCATTTGTAGTAGTTACCAGTTTGCAACTGTAGCTTGCAATTTGCATTTGTACTTTTCAATTGTATGCTTGCAATTTGTATTTGTACTTTGCAATTGTATGGTTGCAATTGGTGGAACTGTAAGTAAGCACATATATATCTAGTTCAGTATACAGTTCTAAACACAACAACACTAACAACAGTAACAACAGGAACATTATATAACTGTTTTAAATACCTATTTTGGCCTCTCCTGCTTCCATAAAAACACAGCTCTCAGTGGCGTGAATGTCTCTTCAGCTCCTGTCTCCTGGAATTCCCAGACAGGCTGTGTGTGAGGCTGGCTGTGATTAGTCTAGACTTCTGCCCAGCAACAACAGATTAACACTATGCTTTCTGTTGTTTCTGCTGTGTCACTGAGCTTACCTTACACTATAAATGAATCTTAAAGGCATATTGTCTTTTCTGCTTCTGTGAAAACAAAATATAACAGTTATATGACATCCAAAACATGATGTCACAGTAAATAACTCTGCTTTTGTCTTTAACACATAAACATAGGAACTGTATTTAGGTTATTGGCAGGTCTGGCTATATACACATATAAGCTATACTAGCAACCTAGGACAGGTCTTAGCTGGCCAGCTACATTTAATCTCTCTGTGTTTTTTCCTGTCCTATCAGAGGAAGTCAGTTTCTGGATGTGCTGTCATGGAGACTTCCAGAAAACCAGATTACCGGTGAGTGTAATACTTATTTTGTACAATAAAATGTTTTATACAGAATCATTTGTTCTTAAGTCGCTGCATTCCAAGATCTGCTTTCCACAAGGTGTCTGTTTTATTTTTGCAGGGTAAAAAGCACAGCAGGCTGCACAGGGGTGGACTGGGAACTTAAAGTGGCCCTGGAAAAATTACTAAAAGTGGCCCCATTTTGTAGTCAGATCCAAATTGATGGAAGGCAGGGCCAGCAATACCATATTGTGGCACATTATACCACCCTAACAGAGCCAAATACCACAGTCCATCCTAAAATACTGCCAGCAGCACAAAATACATCCCCAAAAACTTCCACTGGCCAGCTGTGAGGAGAGCCAAGGTGGCCCCCTGGGCATCGGCCCACTGGGAAATTTCCTTGGAAGGTCTGTGGCCAGTCCGCCCCTGAGGCTGCAGTTTTCTTTAAGGAAAAATGTCAGATCCTGCCAGAACAGATACAGACTGATGATTTTATACTGCCCATTAAAATGAATAGGTACTTTAACGGATCCATCAAATGTCTTTTTTGTGTTCTAATCTTTCCTGAAATGTGACAGAGCCTTAGGCCTCATGCACACGACCGTTGTTCGGGTCCTCATCCGAGCCTCAGTTTTTGCGGCTCGTTTGCAGACCCATTCACTTCAATGGGGCCGCAAAAGATGCGGACGGCACTCCGTGTGCTGTCCGCATCCGTTGCACCGTTCCGTGGCCCCGCAAAAAAAATATAGCATGTCCTATTCTTGTCCGTTTCACGGACAAGAATAGGCATTTCTACAATGGGCCGCCCGTTCCGTTCCGCAAATTGCGGAAGGCACACGGGTGGCTTCCGTTTTTTGCGGATCCGTGGTTTGCGAACTGCAGAAAACGGCATGGTCGTGTGCAAGTAGCCTTAACATTATGTCAGTTTTAGTCAGATGAATGCTATAAATCATATTTGCAGTCTAGAGCCTATAGACACGTAGATTGATGTTTCTCAACTTTTTCAGCTAGTATCCTAAAGTTACGATCATACACTGTGCTGCCTGTTGAAAAGATAGCATTAGCACAGTGCAAATATCCCCTAGAGACTTGGAATGTACCCCAGGGGTTAACATATCATAGGCTGAGAACCTGAGATCTAGTGGACATGTTAAATATTTCTTTGGTGGCCACAGTTCGGTTTTGGTAATGATTTCTGTTGATGTAGTTAATGTTTTCAGTTAATACGTTATTATTCCGGGAATATACGAGCATAATGATAAATTATTTGTGAAATGTTTTCTGACTTTTGTTTTTCAGGAGAAGAAGACAAAACTGACAGGAAAGAAACCTTTGTTCTGTCCTGTCATCTCTTCAATCTCAAACTTCTAAGGTTACTTTTACACATGCAGTAACGCTAGCCTTCAGGCTGTCCTGGCAGAGCCTGCCGGAGTTCACCGTATCCAGCATAGCCAGATAAGACTATGCACTGCCGCCACTGCCATTGACTACCAGATTCTGGCACTGGAACTGGCATTTTGAATAGAACAGGAAGCATAGTGCCATTCAAAGTGTAGTGGCCGTGCAAGGTTAATGCAGCTCTGCTCCCATTTACTTCAATGAAAGCTAAGCTGCAGTAACCCATAATTTTATGGAGCTGTGCTTCCTGCTCTGTTTAAGAGCGCTGGAGGCTGCAGTGAACTGCTGATCAGTGGTGTCACTGGGTCATCAATATAAGGAGCCTGGAAAAACCCTTTAAAGGGTGTATGCCACTAACAGCACTTAGTCCCTATCCATAAGCTATTACTGGGGTCTGCAAGTGCCACTGAACTACCCCATGCGAATGAAGCAGTAGCATGTATGCAAGCCCACCACTCCATTCACTTCTATGGGACTCCAGCGAGCACTGTACTCGTCAGATTCAAGTTCCTTGGGAGGACTAAGCAAAAAAGGTTAAAAAAAATAAATTGCCAAATAAAAAAGATAAAAAATGGTCACTGAGTTTTTAGAAAACTTTTGAAATGTCATAGAGACATATCAAAAGTTTTGATTGGTGGGAGTCTAAGTGTTGAGACCCCAACCAGTCTCAAGAATGAGGAGAGACAAAATGCGTGCGTATTGTGCTCTCCTTGCTGCAGGGAACACAATCGAGACCGGCCATAGACTTTCTATTTAGTCTGTCTCGTTTCCATCTCCTGCAGTGAGGAGAGAGAGGGTGTAAAATGTGAACATGGAAATGTCACTCCTCGTTCTAGCGATTGGTGGGGTTCTCAGTGCTCGGACCTCTTCCAATAAATACTTTTGATATGTCCCTATAACATATCAAAATTTTTCTGAAAACTCAGTGACCCTTTAAATGACGCCGACAATAAAAATCAAACCCTCACATGGGTATGTTGACGGGAAAATGAAAAAAATGATGGCTCTTTGAAGGTGGGGAGGGAAAAAGAAAAACCTAGTCATCGAAGTTGGCTTAGTCCTTAAAGTGGTTGGCCACCTTTTGGTGTTTTTTGCCAACCCCTCCTCCTGGACAGACCTGTGAAGGGAAGCATACTTCCCTGCTCCCCACTGCTGAGTCACGGCCCCTTCTCTCCCCGGACTTGGCTGCCTCGCTTGTTTCCCTGGTTGTCAACATCTGCTTTGACACCTCTGCAGCCTGTCACTGGCTGCAGCAGTGATCTGCACCTCTTGTGTCTTGTCAATTGGTCACGTGACGCAGGAGGAGCAGGTCAACTCTGGTGTCAAAGCAGATGTTCACAGAGGGGGACACAAATGAGGCAGCCAACGATGGGGTCAAAGGAGCTGAGACCCAGCACTGGGGAGCAGATAAGTATGCTACCTTTTGCAGGTCTACCCAGGAGTAGAAGGGGAAGGGGGGGGGGAGGCGCCGTTGCAACCCTCACCCCCCATCCCCATAAAAAAAAGGTGGCCAATCCCTTTAACCCCTTAAGGACCCATGACGTACCGGTACGGCATGGTTCCCGAGTCCTTAAGGACCCATGACGCACCGATACGTCATGTATAGTTCCGATCACCGCCGCCCGGCGGGCGGTGATCGGAACCCGGTGCCTGCTCAAATCATTGAGCAGGCACCTTGGCTAAATGCGCGGGGGGGTCCCCTCAGATGAACACCGTAAAAAATCAAAAATAAAAACTGTGCTAAATAAAAAAAAAATTGTCACCTTACATCACAAAAAGTGTAATAGCAAGCGATCAAAAAGTCATATGCACCCAAAAATAGTGCCAATCAAACCGTCGTCTCATCCCGCAAAAAATGAGACCCTACCTAAGATAATCGCCCAAAAACTGAAAAAACTATGGCTCTCAGTATATGGAGACACTAAAACATGATATTTTTTTTTTGTTTCGAAAATGATATTATTGTGTAAAACTTACATAAATAAAAATAAAAAAATACATATTAGGTATCGCCGCGTCCGTATCAACCGGCTCTATAAAAATATCACATGACCTAACCCCTCAGATGAACACCGTAAAAAATGTAAAATAAAAACTGTGCTAAATAAACCATTTTTTGTCACCTTACATCACAAAAAGTGTAATAGCAAGCGATCAAAAAGTCACACGAACCCCAAAATAGTGCCAATAAAACCGTCATCTCATCCCGCAAAAATCCTACCCTACCCAAGGTAATCGCCCAAAAACTGAAAAAATTATGGCTCAGACTATGGAAACACTAAAACCTGATTTTTTTTGCTTCAAAAAAGAAATTGTGTAAAACTTACATAAATAAAAAAAAAGTATACATATTAGGTATCGCCGCATCCGTGATAACCTGGTCTATAAAAATATCACATGATCTAGCCTGTCAGATGAATGTTGTAAATAACAAAAAATAAAAACGGTGCCAAAACAGCTATTTCTTGTTATCTTGCCTCACAAAAAGTGTAATATAGAGCAACCAAAAAACATATGTACCCTAAACTAGTACCAACAATACTGCCACCCTATCCCGTAGTTTCTAAAATGGGGCCACTTTTTTGGAGTTTCTACTCTAGGGGTGCATCAGGGGGGCTTCAAATGGGACATGGTGTCAAAAAAAACAGTCCAGCAAAATCTGCCTTCCAAAAACCGTATGGCATTCCTTTCCTTCTGCGCCCTGCCGTGTGCCCGTACAGCTGTTTACGACCACATATGGGGTGTTTCTGTAAACTACAGAATCAGGGCCATAAATATTGAGTTTTGTTTGGCTGTTAACCCTTGCTTTGTTACTGGGAAAAATGGATTAAAATTGAAAATTTGCCCAAAAATTTAAATTCAGAAATTTCATCTCCATTTGCCAATAACTCTTGTGGAACATCTAAAGGGTTAACGACGTTTGTAAAATCTGTTTTGAATACCTTGAGGGGTGTAGTTTCTTAGATTGGGTCACTTTTATGGAGTTTCTACTCTAGAGGTGCATCAGGGGGGCTTCAAATGGGACATGGTGTAAAAAAAAACAGTCCAGCAAAACCTGCCTTCCAAAAACCGTATGGCATTCCTTTCCTTCTGCGCCCTGCCGTGTGCCCGTACAGCGGTTTACGACCACATATGGGGTGTTTCTGTAAACTACATAATCAGGGCCATAAATATTGAGTTTGGTTTGGCTGTTAACCCTTGCTTTGTAACTGGAAAAAAATTATTAAAATGGAAAATCTGCCAAAAAAGTGAAATTTTTAAATTGTATCTCTATTTTCCATTAATTCTTGTGGAACATCTAAAGGGTTAACAAAGTTTGTAAAAATCAGTTTTGAATACCTTGAGGGGTGTAGTTTATAGAATGGGGTAATTTTTGGGTGGTTTCTATTATGTAAGCCTCGCAAAGTGACTTCAGACCTGAACTGGTCCCTAAAAATTGGGTTTTTGAAAATTCCTGAAAAATTTCAAGATTTGCTTCTAAACTTCTAAGCCCCAAAAAATAAAATATCATTCCCAAAATGATCCAAACATGAAGTAGACTTATGGGGAATGTAAAGTAATAACTATTTTTGGAGGTATTACTATGTATTATAGAAGTAGAAAATTGAAACTTGGAAATTTGCAATTTTTTACACATTTTTGGTAAATTTGGTATTTTTTTTTATAAATAAAAATTATTTTTTTTAACTTCATTTTACAAGTGTCATGAAGTACAATATGTGATGAAAAAAAAATCTCAGAATGGCTTGGAAAAGTCAAAGCGTTTTAAAGTTATCAGCACTTAAAGTGACACTGGTCAGATTTGCAAAAAATGGCCAAGTCCTTAAGGTGAAATAGGGCTGAATCCTTAAGGGGTTAAAGGGGTCACATTATTTTACTATTTAAGATGAGCTGGTTCATCACATTCTTGCACAAATAGTTGTTCATGTTTGAGCATTGTCAAGGCCAAAACAGATAAAAAAAAACAATAAGGCCTCTTTCACACGACCGTATGTTTTTTTCAGTGTTTCCGTTTCCGTTCCGTTTTTCCGTTCTTCCATATGGCATATACAGTATACAGTAATTACATAGAAAAATTTGGGCTGGGCATAACATTTTCAATAGATGGTTCCGCAAAAACGGAACAGATACGGAAGACATACGGAGTACATTCCATTTGTGTTCCATTTTTTTTGCAAACCCATTGACTTGAATGGAGCCACGGAACGTGATTTGCAGGCAATAATAGGACATGTTCTATCTTTCAACGGAACGGAAAAACGGAAATACGGAAACGGAATGCATACGGAGTACATTCTGTTTTTTTTCCAGAACCATTGAAATTAATGGTTCCATATATGGACCGTATACGGAATGCAAAAAAACGGCCCGTAAACGAAAAAAAAAAACGGTTGTGTGAAAGAGGCCGTTGTGTGCATCCGTGGCCGTTGTGCCGTTTTCCGTTTTTTTTCGCTGACCCATTGACTTTCAATGGGTCCGTGGAAAAATCGGAGAATGCACAGTTTTGCAGCCGCAACCGTGATCCATGTTTCCTGTCCTTCAAAAAAATATGACCTGTCCTATTTTTTTGACGGACAACGGTTCACGGACCCATTCAAGTCAATAGGTCCGTGAAAGAACACGGATGCACACAAGATTGGCATACGCATTCGTGATCCGTGGCCGTAGGTTACTTTTATACAGACAGATCCGAAGATCCGTCTGCATAAAAGCTTTTTCAGAGCTGAGTTTTCACTTTGTGAAAACTCATATCCGACAGTATATTCTAACACAGAGGCGTTCCCATAGTGATGGGGACGCTTCAAGTTAGAATATACTACGAACTGTGTACATGACTGCCCCCTGCTGCCTGGCAGCACCCGATCTCTTACAGGGGGCTGTGATCCGCACAATTAACCCCTCAGGTGCTGCACCTAAAGGGTTAATTGTGCATATCATAGCCCCCTATAAGAGATCAGGGGCTGCCAGGCAGGAGGGGGCAGACCCTCCTCCCTCCCCAGTTTTAATTTCATTGGTGGCCAGTGCGGCCCCCCTCCCTCCCTGTATTGTATTATTTTCATTGGTGGCACAGTGTGCAGCCCCCCCGACCCCCGCTCCCTCCTTCTATTGTATTATTTTCATTGGTGGCACAGTGTGCGGCCTCCCCTCTCCCCCCCCCCCCCCCCCCCGATCATTGGTGGCAGCGGAGAGTTCAGATCGGAGTCCCAGTTTAATCGCTGGGGCTCCGATCGGTAACCATGGCAACCAGGACGCTACTGCAGTCCTGGTTGCCATGATTACTGTCACGACCCATGGTCATGGTCGTGACTCTGGAACCGGTCTTGTCTTGTTGTCAATCACAGGTTGAGGGCTGTAGTATGTTGCCTCACCTGTGGTTGCCGCTGGCAACATAATGTATGTGGCAGTTTAGCAGCCTGAGCTGGTGCTAGGCAGCTTTCTGTCAAGTGCATGTTGTTACACCTGGTTGGGTGTGTGCGTATGTATGCACTTTGTATGTCTGTTTGTTGTGCACGAGGTTGTGTTTGTGTGCACTTTCTCCCTTTAAGTTGCTGTCTTCCCTTCTCTGGTGTGAGAAGGGTTAATTCCCTTCTCTGTGTGAACACTGGGTGTGTCTGAGTATGGGTGTGGCTACTTTGGGCTATAAAGCCTCAGTTGAGACCTGATGTCTGAGGGGTACTCCAGCCTTGTTTGTAAGCTGGAGGCACCCTCCTTGTATTTACCATCTGCCAGTGAGGGCCACCCTTGTGGTCATAAACTTATGTTAGGCATTATTGTTCTTTTATATTATATGTCTAGTGGTGTCTTTATGTTTATTGCTGCGTATGGTCCTGGGTTCCTGTCTGATGTGTGGTGTGTGCTGTGTCCGTCTATGTTGTTATGGACTGCAGCACTTGTGCACGGGTTCCAGGCTGTGTGTCTGTGGCAGGTAGGTGTGATACTAGTTTCAACTACCTGCCATTGCCATATGTCTGTATATGTTCCCCTTCTCCTTTATAGCTTGGCCAGTGAGACTCCTGTTGCTCCGTGTCATGGAGGAACAGGTCGTCTTACCCTTCTCCTAGTCCAGGGCCACCCTGAGGGCTAGTAGGAATTACAGGTTCCAGTGTATGAGCCCTCCCACCATCAGGGTCGGCTCATACGGCTAGGAGACAGGGTCAGAATTAGGGATGTGATAGGAGGTGACCAGCTCCCTGATTCCTGTCCTGGCCTAACAGCTATACTTCAAAGAGACATCGCCCGGCTGAGGGTTTCCCCCATCCCCAGCCGTGACAGTTACTTAGCAATATTAGAAGCATCATACTTCCCTGCTGTGCTGTCTGTGTCCGGCCAGGAGCTCCTCCTACTGGTAAGTGACAGATCATTAAGCAATGCGCCGCACAGACCTGTCACTTACCAGTAGGAGGAGCTCCCGGCCGGTCACAGACAGCGCAGTAGGTAAGTATGATGCTTCTAATATTGCTAAGTAACCATGGCAACCAGGACTGCAGTAGCGTCGGGGGGGGGGGGGGGGGGAGGAGAGGGGAAGCGCACACTGTGCCACCAATGAAAATAATACAATAGAGGGAGGGAGGGGGGCCGCACACTGGCCACCAATGAAATTAATACAATAGAGGGAGGGAGGGGGGCCGAGGGGGGCCTGCCCCCTGCTGCCTGGCAGCCCCTGATCTCTTACAGGGGACTATGATACGCACAATTAACCCCCCTCAGGTGCGGCACTGTAAGAGATCGGGTGCTGCCAGGCAGCAGGGGGCAGTCATGTACACAGTTCTTAGTATATTCTAACTTGAAGCGTCCCCATCATCATGGGAACGCCTCTGTGTTAGAATATACTGTCGGATCTGAGTTTCACGATCTAACTCATATCCGACAGTATATTCTAACATAGAGGCATTCCCATGGTGATGGGGACGCTTCAAGTTAAAATATACCATCGGATTGGAGAAAACTCAGATCCCATGGTATAATAGGGACTCCTGAATTTACATTGAAAGTCAATGGGGGACGGATCCGTTTGCAATTGCACCATATTCTGTCAACGTCAAACGGATCCGTCCCCATTGACTTGCATTGTAAGTCAGGACGGATCCGTTTGGGTCCGCACGGCCAGGCGGACACCAAAACGACTTTTTTTTTTTCATGTCCGTGGATCCTCCAAAAATCAAGGAAGACCCACGGACGAAAAAACGGTCACGGATCACGGACCTACGGACCCCGTTTTTGCAGACCTTAAAAAAAAAACGGTTGTGAGCATGAGGCCTAATACTTATTTTGCTATTATTATTAATCACAAAAAGTATCCTTCGAATAGTATAATAAATTGCCTGTGTTAATGCCATAGCTTCATGTACAGTACAATATGCATCCTTTAAGATATTGGTAGATAGGGCTATGACTAAAGAGTATTATACAGTAATTCTGAAAATCTGTACATTGTAATTATGTCTAGGAGTGGCCTGCGGTGTGCTATATATACCTGTAGATGGCAGTAGCATTCTGCCTATGATAAAGACTAGCATTTGTCTGCCAGGTTAACTCCTAAACCAGAAGAGAATACATAATATTACTTGACTGATGTAATCATCGCTCATGAATAGATATTTCAAGAGCAAATAAAACCTTCGTGCTTGGGGCCATTTTCAAATGAGTCGATGACAACTAGTAAGCTGTAAACGGTAAGGCTATGTTCACATATGTTGGATTTACCTGTTGCAAATTTGACACAGGATTCTTAGCAGAAATACAAAGCTGACACACAGAATTCTGCTGCGGATTTGCAGTTTGATGAAACGCGGATCTGTTCAAAGATTTGAGTCCCTCAATGGGCGAATCCGCGGTGTGGAATCTGCGTGATATATATGGCACGCGACTTATTCTCGTGGATTGTTTTTCTGTGTGCGAATTTTCCCTAGCATGGGAACAGGGTTGTGAAACCCAATTCATGTCACGGGATGTGAAATGCTTGGAATCCACGCGTAAAATCCTGACGATGTGAATGGACCCCAATGGTGAACGAATGGGGTAGTCCGCTGAGAACGAAAACAGAGAAAATTCAGCATTTGTCGGATTTAATAAATAAAAATCTTCTTTATTGAAAGTCCATAATATAATTCACGTGCAGTACAATATGGTAAACCCCCCCCCCCCCCCCCCCCCCATGGAGAATCCAACGCATTTCGGACTAGACCTAGTCCTTACATCCACTGAGGACAATCCAGTTTCCTTAGGGGGTTCACACACTGAGTGAGGTATAGTTTTGTACTATAGCAGTGGCGTAGCTAGAACTGATTGGACCCCCAGCAAATTTTTGAACAGGGCCCTCTGCCCCAGCAACTTTTTCGCAACCCTCTACTCACATGAAACCCCCACTCCTGTGGCTAGTCTGAGATTGAGCTCTCAGACGACGCTCTGTCCGTTTCCTACAGTGTCACTGTATATAATGTCATTGTATAATAATGTTGAGGGGGTCCTGACAATAAAATATTTTAGTTCTCTCTGAGTTTGAGCCCCAAAGCAGCCTCTTCTCCTAGTGTTATGCCCCTCAAGCTAAAGGAACCCCAGTGATCTGCTGTTCTCAGGGGCGGCCGGTGCGCCCACCTTTCACAAAGCTCACTTAGGTCTATGGCAGCCACAGTGTTCCCACCAGGTCTTCCAAGGCAGAAGATGAATTTTGGGGGTTCAGCTTTAGCCACCCTTTGTGCACTCCTGTCATAAATCTCTAAATCTAGATTAAAAATAAATACAAAAGCACTTGATTAGTACATGTCTGCAGACAGGGTTCTACTAAAGAGTGTGCAGAGGTAGTGGTGCCACTCAAGCTCTGGTTCTTGAGGGACCCAAAAGCCCCCCTGCCATGTAAGAAGACATCAGTGTTCTAAACGGTACATAGTAGATGGGGGTCCATGTGACAGATTTTGCACTGGGGACCAGGAGTTTCAGTCGCCTCCATCATGATCCAAACACAACCTGATGCAATTGTAGCTGGTAGCTTGGTGATGGTGGCACAAGGGAGAAAGGTAGAGAAATAAGTCCTGATGCAATATTTCTAGATCCTTGGTTGTCAGATGCTGTCTATCAAACGTCATTAAAGGGGTTTCCAGGATTTTGATGACTTATCCTCAGGATAGACCATCAATATCAGCATGACAGGGGGTCCCACTCCCTTGCTCCCAACCAATCAGCTATTCGGGAGTAGCTCTGGCATCTCAATGCTGGATCTACTCAGCTTTGTCCATTGTGTAGTGGATAGACCTGGTTACAGAAGGGTTCTCCCATTCACTTCAATGGGAGTAGCTCTGCAGTTACCAGCTGCGTCCACTACACAAAGAGTGGAGCTGTGCTGCTCTGATGCCAACTGCCAGCACTGGAGCTGCTCTTGAACAGCTGATTGGTGCAGATGTAGGATGTTGGACCACCACTGATCCAATATTGATTACCTATTCTGATTATAGGCCATCAATATGAAAATTCTGAAAAGCTCTTTATGTTTATCGTAGATGTGAATTAGCTGATATGTACAACATACATAACTGTATTTCCTGATTGTCAGCCATTACTACTTTCACATTAGCGTTTTTTGCGGATTCGTCATGGATCTGCAAAAACGCTTCCATTACAATAATACAACCGCATGCATCCGTCATGAACGGATCCAGTTGTATTATCTCTTCTATAGCCATGAGGGGATGGATCCGTTTTCTATTGTGTCAGAGAAAATCTGGATCCGTCTTGCTCCGCACCACATCGCGGACAGAAAAAAGGCAGCTTGCAGCGTTTTTCTGTCCGCGATAGGGACGTAACCAAGCGGAACGGAATGCATTTTGGTGCACTCCGTTTCGTTCAATTCAGTTTTGTCCCCTTTGACAATGAATGGGGACAAAACTGTAGCATTTTCTTCTGCTATTGAGATCCTGAGACGGATCTCAATAGCAGAATTAAAAATGCAGATGTGAAAGTAGCCTAAGTCACATTCTTGCGCCCAAAAACACAAGAAGACCATAGATAATAAGAAAGAAATAGCTGATCTGCCAAATTTATCTGTCGTCATCTTAAATCTAGGTTCTGAACAGCCAACTGGATTTGATAAAAGACCACTTTTATGTTTGTAAGGGTATTGCTTCTGAGCATGAGAGATGACAGATCAACCATCCCTCTGGTAGCTGGTCTCCATATCTATGGCCAGCTTTACACATAAAGACTGCATTTTATCGTGACACACAGACTTGTCTCATTTCAACTGAACCAAAAGTACATTGGATATAAAAAGTCTACACACCCCTGTTAAAATGTCAGGTTTCTGTGATGTAAAAAAAGAGACAAAGATAAATCATTTCAGAACTTTTTCCACCTTTAATGTGACCTATAAACTGTACAACTCAATTGAAAAACAAACTGAAATCTTTTAGGTAGAGGGAAGAAAAAATATAAAAATAAAATGATATGGTTGCATAAGTGTGCACACCCTTAAACTAATACTTTGTTGAAGCACCTTTTGATTTTATTACAGCACTCAGTCTTTTGGGTATGAGTCTATCTGCATGGCACATTTTGACTTGGCAAGATTTGCACACTCTTCTTTGCAAGAACACTCCAAATCTGTCAGATTGCGAGGGCATCTCCTGTGCACAGCCCTCTTCATATCACCCCACAGATTTTCAATCGGATTCAGGTCTGGGCTCTGGCTCGGCCATTCCAAAACTTTAATCTTCTTCTGGTGAAGCCATTCCTCTGTTGATTTGGATGTATGCTTTGGGTTGTTGTCATGCTGAAAGATAAAGTTCCTCTTCATGTTCAGCTTTCTAGCAGAAGCCTGAAGTTTTTGTGCCAATATTGACTGGTATTTGGAATTGTTCATAATTCCCTCTAGCTTAACTAAGGCCCCAGTTCGAGCTGAAGAAAAACAGCCCCTTGGCATGATGCTGCCACCACCATGCTTCACTGTGGGTATGGTGTTCTTTTGGTGATGTGCAGTGTTGTTTTTGTGCCAAACATATCTTTTGGAATTATGGCCAAAAAGTTCAACCTTGGTTTCATCAGACCATAACACCTTTTCCCACATGCTTTTGGGAGACTTCAGATGTGTTTTTGCAAAATGTAGCCTGGCTTGGATGTTTTTCTTCGTAAGAAAAGGCTTTCGTCTTGCCACTCTACCCCATAGCCCAGACATATGAAGAATATGGGAGATTGTTGTCACATGTACCACACAGCCAGTACTTGCCAGATATTCCTGCAGCTCCTTTAATGTTGCTGTAGGCCTCTTGGTAGCCTCCCAGACCAGTTTTCTTCTCGTCTTTTCATAAATTTTGGAGGGACGTCCAGTTCATGGTAATGTCATTGTTGTGCCATATTTTCTCCACTTGATGATGACTGTCTTCACTGTGTTCCATGGTATATCTAATGCCTTGGAAATTATTTTGTACACTTCTCCTGACATACCTTTTAACAATGAGATCCCTCTGATGCTTTGGAAGCTCTCTGTGGACCATGGCTTTTGCTGTGGGATGCGACTAAGAAAATTTCAGGAAAGACCAACTAGAGCAGCTGAACTTTATTTGGGGTTAATCAGAGGCACTTTAAATGATGGCAGGTGTATGCTGACTCCTATTCAACAGGATTTTGAATGTGATTGCTTAATTCTGAACACAGCTACATCCCCATTCTTCCCTCCACCTAAAAGATTTCAGCTTGTTTTTCAATTAAGTTGTACAGTTTATAGGTCACATTAAAGGTGCAAAAAGTTCTGAAATGATTTATCTTTGTCTCATTTTTTTACATCACAGAAACCTGACATTTTAATGAGTGTGTAGACTTTTTAGATCTACTGTAGATGACCATAGGGTTCTTTGGAGATTTGTGTGGTTTAGTTAAACCATGGGGGGCATTCAGGGAGTAATATAGATGACATAATGCACCTGTGTTATGGCCGAAGTTGTGAATGGTTGATGGGAGAAATTAGCATCCAGATACCATTGGTAGGCGGCTCACCTGCCTTTCCATGGGTTGTTCCATCTCCTGCCATTTTTTTAATTATTATTTAGTTCCTTCTTGGAATGGGTCGTCTTCTATGAGACAGGTTCATGCTCCATTATTCATTACCTCAATGATTTTCTTTTTTCGTCTCCCCCGGTGATTCGCCCCAATGTCAGTTACTTTTAAACGCTTTTGGGGTACCCCTTTCCGCAGACAATATCGCCGCTGATGCTCTTTACGGTTTTCATTGGCAGGAATTATGGGAGCTTGTGACAGACGCTGCGCCAGACGGGCTCCCGTGCCCTCCACAGATGTTGCCGATGAACATCTGATGCCCCTAGTTCAAACCTCAGTAGTGCCTGATACCTGGTCCGGTTACGGTAAGGCTTGGGCTGAATGGCTGTTGTTGGCTTCCTCCCCTCCAGTACACATCTCTAGTGACACTCGTCTTTGGGTCACCCCCGATTACCTGCTAGGTTTGCGCACTGTGGGGGTTTCCGCCGTTGTCGCCCAGCATCGGATAGCGGGTCTTAGTTTTCACTTTCGATTGCGTGGGTGGCCAGACGTCACCAGATTTTTTTAATAGTTGTATATGTACAGCGCTATGGAATGAATGGCGCTTTAATAATAAATAATAATAAATAGTTCTTTAAGCCCTTAAGGGCTGGCGTAAAGAACATGTTCGGCGGGAGCGCAGGCACCCCATTTCACATCAGCCCTACACCACATTTGTGCATCACCTCCTTTTTGCCTCGCTTTTTCGGTGCCATCAGAATTGGAGAACTCATCCCCCAGTCCCGTTTTCGGCCCTGGACCTCTCCTGCTGACATTGCGGTTTCCAAGGCGTCCGTGCACATTTTTATTCGCGATACAAAACTGATGATTTTTCCGTGGGGCTGGGGTTTCTTTGTATCGTATAAAGGGCCCAGTTTGCTCCTATCGAGCCGTGGTGGAGTTTCAGGCCTCACGCCCCGCCGGTGATTCCTTTTTATGTTATGCTTCCGGAATGCCTCTCACCCATTTTCAGTTTTGTTTTATCTTTCGTCACTGGCTCGCGAGCCTGGGCCTCCCTCCGTCTGAATACAGCACCCATTCTTTCCGCATTGAGGCGGCCACGGAAGCTGCCAGGGCGGGGTTACCTGATTTGGAAGTGCAGCGCATCGTCAGGTTGAATTCGGCATGCTTTGCTTCTTATGTTCGCCCTGAGTTGTTGTTCTGATTTTCTTTAAGGTACCCCTCGCCCTACAGTATGTTTTCCTGGGGCATTCTTATATTTTATGGGCTGGGCAGAGAGCTGAGTTTCGACCAGGTGGCCGCAGCCTGGGTTTCCGCCACATGGAGGTCACTTGGGGGGGCGTTTGAGGTCTTCACTGACCTCAAGTCCTGCTAGAGACTGTTAACATCAGTAAGGTTGTCCAATCCCCTGTTATTCTGGTCATTCATGCTGGGGGGAATGACCTTTGCATGCCTAAGGCGGAGCTCATTACCCTCATTAGAGCCGACTTGGAACATATCCCTTAGTTGATGGTCTCTAGGGTTACCTGGCAGGGTGCCAGAATGGCGAGCACAGTAGACAGAGCCAGACGTACTGTCAATGCCAGGAACGTTTTGTTCGTTCCTGCGGGGGAGTAGTGGTACGCCTTCGGCAACTCGAGGGGGACAACCAGGGCTTGATGCGGCCTGACGGAGTACATTTAAATGACATCGGCCTTGATATTTTCCTATCTGGCCTTCAGGATGGGGTGGAACAGGCCTTGTTTCTTCTGGGTGGGGGTCGGAACGCCGTGTAGAGATAAACGGGCTCCTCCGTGGAGGTCAGTTTGATTTTGAATAATAAGAGGGGAAGAGAAGGCGGACTTGCCCTTTGTGGGGACAGTGGTTGGCATAGTGCTTCTTAGCCTCCTGGAAGCAGTTTTGGAGTTTTTTTTTTATAAAGTTTGGTGAATTTTGTATGAGAAAGAAAATAATATAGCTGTGACCGACCCTCACTCCAACAAAACAAGTTGCCTTGTCTTTATTCAGGTACGGGGGGAAGACATTGGGCTGGGGGTGCTGTTAAGTTCTCAGCAATCTATTATAGTAGGTATTATTACTGGTTATATGATAGTAAGCATTATTATTACTGGGACCATGATACAGGACATTACTATTGCTGCAGGTGCTATAGGGGCATTATTAGTACTTGGGGCAATATAGGGGGCACTGTTATTAGTGACGGCAGTATAGGGAGCATTATTGCAGGGGGCATGATAGGGGGGCATTATTATTACTGGGAGCACTATAGGGGCATTATTAATATTGGGGACATTTTAGAGGGTACTATAGGAGCATTATTACTACTGGGGGCACTAGTTGTTCTGCAGTATAGTATTTTGGGGCATCAGGGACCACAGTGAGCAGTGTTAGGGTGGCACCAGGATGATAATGTTGGCAACGTACTGCAGAATAGAGAGTTTGTGTTGAGAAGTTGGGGAGGATGATGGAAAAGTGAGAAAACTAAAATGTATGCAGAAATGAGACATGGCTGAAGTCATCATGGTGGTCTGGCCCGAATGGAGAAGATGAGAAAATAGAACATCTACATTAGAGTTTGCATCGCTGGATGTAAGAGGTATGTATGTGTTGTGAGGTGTTGTATTCTCCTGTATGTTTAGGCAGAATGCTGAAGGCAAAGATGTGCAAGTAGAGGTTGAGGACGTGCTGAGTGGGTATGTCGGGGGCCCCACAAATCTTGCCTATATAGGGCCCTGAAATTCCTGTATGACCATGTCTGGAATTACCCATTAATTTTTTGCTGCAGTTTTGAAATCTAATCCAGAATACAAAAGAGAATAAATGTGTTTTCTTTATACTTTTTCCTTAGTTCATACAATTTTTTTTATTTTTTTTTAGCAACTCCTGGCTTTTGTTAAAAATGACTGCCTCAAAAACTGTCATAAAACCTGCATGTGTGATTTCAGCTTAACATAGTTTTTCCATTCACTGCACACACACTTGTATTGTGGGTGATGGCACTTGGCAGCTTCCAGCTGGAGCTGTCTGGCGCAGCTCTGGAGACCTGATTATATCATGGGTGACCTCAGGTTGTGTTCATCACTCTAGAGAAATGAATAAACATTTGCAGTAGAGTTTTCCAGGAACATTAATCTCTCAGGACCCTTGTGGGGGATTTGAGGAAATTTACACAATCTATGCAATAGTTTCCTTTAATGGTATGTAGTCTGATCTTCCCAACATATAACAGATGACGAGTATGAAGAAGAACACTAAATCAGGGTGTACATTTCTCTGTCTCATTCCCTCTCTCTCTGTATATATATATATATGGGCACATTTATTAAGACTACGCTGGTCTTAATAAAGCCCCATTGCTGGTAGTGGATCGCCGAAGTTATGAAGAGGCACAGGCACAGGCTTCTTAATAACTTTGGCGTATCCAAAGCCACTTCCAAGGGCTTATGCACCTGCTCTCTGCAAAACATGGATCTGCAAAAAATACGGATGACGTCCATGTGATATCCGTATTGCATCCGTTTTTTTTGCGGATACATTGTAACAATGCCTGTCCTTGTCCTCAAACTGGACAAGAATAGGACATGTATTATTTTTGTTGCGGAATGGACTTGCGGACATATGGATATGGAATGAACACGGAACGGACGCGAACAAAATATATATTTGTGTCCAAGAGCCCTAAATGTAAGACAGCTTCCTAGCTGTCTTACATTTAGGGTTCATGCACACGAACATATTTTTTTTCCGTGTCCGTTCCATTTTTTTGGCGGACCGTATGCGGAATCATTCATTTCAATTTAGGCGTATTTCAGCTTGATAAATGACCCGAATAGTGTATATACAGTAGATATCGACATTATGCCCTCTTTTACATGTGTAATATAGATTGAAAACTGATTGTTTTGCATGCAGGTATAATAATTTTTTTTTCTGTTATTGTGTTCAGTATTTCAGTTTTTTTTCCCATCTAGATTGTAGGCGTTTTTCATGCACATGGAGAAAAACTGCAGAATAAGGCCTCTTGCACACGACCGCATGCCCTCCGAGACATAAGATCATAAGATCATATGAGTGCAGGACAATAGCCCCGCGGGTGGTCCGAAGTGCACAGCATCATAGTAACCTATGATGCTGTGCGCTCCCGTGCGCACGATCAATGCCGCTCCAGGACATATGGCCCGCTCACGGACCGTATGTCTCGGAGGGCATACGTTCGTGTGCAAGAGGCCTAACACTCAACATGTCTGAAAAATGCATTGCATCTGGATGCCTTCCCTTTTTCACGCAGCCCTTGCTCCATAGAAAAGTATAAATATACAGATATAATAGAACATGCTGCAATTTTTCCTGAACGCAAAGATGAGTGAAAAATTATCGTGTGCACATAGCATTGATATGAATGGATCAGGATTCACTCCATTCACAAAAAGGATCGCATCCAGAAAACTCCCTTGTGTGAAATTATCATAATTGGGACATTGAGTCCCCTGGTCGTGCTAGAAGCTGTGAGTTTTTATCCACAATTCAAGACAATGGTGGAGATTTATCAAAACTGGTGTAAAGGAAAACTGGCTTAGTTGCCCATAGCAACTAATCAGATTCCACCTTTCATTTTTGAAAAGAGTTCTGAAAAATGAAAGGTGTAACCTGATTGGTTGTTATGGGTAACTAAGCCAGTTTTCCTTTACACCAGTTTTGATAAATCTCCCCCAATTACTTCTCACAGCCGTTTGAGGAACCGACCATGGGAGATAATTTGCTGGGTCTAGTCTTGACAGACAGAACAGATACAATATTGGATGTGCAGGTCTGGGAGCACTTGGGTAACCGCAACCATATTATATGTGGAGTTTCAATATAATATTCTGTAAGGTCCTACAAAAGGGATCTACTGAAACCTGGAACTTTAGAAAACCTAAATTGCAGACATTAAAATAAATCCCAAAAACATTTATAAATGGCAAAAAGAAAAATTTAATAATACTAGCCTTTAAAAGATAATTTTGGGAATACACAGTAGAATCACATTATGACCACCAGCTAATATCCAGAGTAACCGCCGTGTGCAGCACGGACAGCAGCTAGACGAGCTGGGAATGACTGGGAAGGTCCTGGGAGGTTGTCACAGGTATCTGGACCATACTGACTGCAGTGCATCCCACAGCTGCTGGAAGCTGTGTGGGGGAAGAGCGAACAGAAGATTGAGGTGGTCCCACAGATGTTCAACTGGATTCAAGTCTGGGGAATTAGGGGGTCAGGGAAGTACTTTGAAGTCTTGGTCATGTTCTTCAAACCAACGTTGGACATTTCTAGCCATATGATGTGTCACTTTGTCTTGCTGGAAGATCCTATCCAACCTGGGGAGACAATCAGCATGTATGGGTGTACTTGATCTGCAGGGATCCCCAGGTGGTGGTGGGTGAACTGTTGTTTTAGACACACGACACACTCTCTCCTTTTACCCGTAACAAGGAGTGAGATCTGTGCAGCCTATCGCACACCTTATATACTAACCAAGCCAGATCACCACACGTGACTTCCTTAATGAGCTACATGCTGCCAGCGTCGAAAGTAGGAAGTGGTCATAATAATGTGACTCGACTGTGTAATTGTAGAGGGCAAAGGAAAGGCAGAGATATTAAACTCGTACTTTTCATCTATGTTCACCAGCGAGCTGCCAATATCAGATATCATGCAGGGGTGCAGTAATCAAAGTTCTCTGTGAAATATTACTCTCTTCACATTAGAAGAAGTGCAGCTACATCTGAGCAAATTAAATTTGATAAAGCTCCTGCCAAGATGGCATACATCCATGGGTACTGAGAGAATTGAGCTCAGCAATTGATAGACCATTGTATCTAGTCTTCTTAGACTCTGTTGTAACAGGTCAGTGCCACAGGACTGGAGGGCGGCTAATGTGGTACCAATATTTAAGGTAAAGGTAAACTACCAGCTGGTAAGTTTAACATCTGTGCTATGTAAAGTATTTGTATTAGAAAAAAAAAGGCTTCAAAAGTATATAATGGTGAATAAATTAATAAATGATAACCAGCATGGATTCATAAAGAACAGGTTGTGCCTAACCATCAAGCTTTGTATGAGGAGGTAAGTGCAGATCTGGATGTTGCTCATGCGGCAGATGTGATATATCTGATTTTTCAAAAGCATTTTATACAGTGCCACACAAGAGCTTTGTGCTGAAGCTACACAGGCAGGGACTAGGGGACAATATATGCACATAGGTAAAGAACTAGTTACGGACAGAAAATAAACTCATACATACTCAAAATGGGCTGAAATTAGAAGCGGGGAACCACAAGGATCTGTGTTAGGCCCAATTCTCTTTAATCTCTTTATCAATGATCTTGTGGACGGGATTCAAAGTAAAGTGTCCGTTTTTTGCTGATTGTCGAATATGACAGAAAGACCTAACTACCACTACCACTCCCATCCTCTCAAATTCACTGCGCCACCCCATGAAGTCTGTGTTGCTTCATAACCACCAAGAGTGCTATACCCTCATATTGAGTGATCTAACCACAAAGCCTCTGTACCCTGTGAATATGTGTTATGCAACGTTTTCAAGCGTTAGTGCCTTTCTGTGGGTTGATCGAGTATAAATATTGTAAAGCTTTTGTTTGTTGCAAAAATGTATGCGCCTCTGCCTGATTGCAATCTTCCCCATCCAAAGAATCTGTGGAGTGTCTCACCCGCATTTTACATTTAGGCAAATACGGCCATGAGTATAACTTTCAGTCTACAAACTATATGCTGACTCAGGGTTTCGCTTCAATTTGGTGGTGAACAAGAACATCTTGTGCTAGAATTTTTTTCTGAAGCTTTTTGTTTTTACTTAGCAAATGGCATATTGATATAAAATGCTTGCACATTCTGTGCCCTGGACACTCAGCTCCTTACCACTAGGAGCTCAACTGTCTGCAATTGAGACAGCTGAGAAGAAACACTTTAAATGGCACTTCAACTACTTCTGGAGTTGGTACGCTTCTTAATAACACCAGTTTCTATAACGTTATCTCCAGACGGTGTTTGAATTTATAAGGTACAAACAAAGTCAGATTGCAGTGCTCACCCGGCTGTTCAAAATCCAAGGGAGGCGCGGATAGACGTCAGGAACCAAGCGCCAAATGCAAAAAAATCAAACAGAAAAATAAACCAGCTTCCCAAGAAAAGTGATAATCTTTAATACATACGTGCCTTAAAAGACGACATACATACATACATACATGACATGACATGACAGAAATTATCATAGAAAGACATTATCTTGGCCTTTATTTGCACACTCGTCCTGAATAATTATTTGGATCTTTATAAATTAAAAAAATCCAACAGAAACAAAATCCAGCTTCCCAAGAAAAGTGATAATCTTTAATACATACGTTTAAAATGGTGAGCACCCGACGGCATATGGAGGGTGATAAGAGACTGGGGGGTATTCCCTAAGCCCCTTTGCCCCCAAGTTCATAAGGGGGTCATGGCCCCTTTAAGGTTGAGTAGAAGGGAGTATGGTAGGAGTTAATGGAAAGCTCCCATGATTCAGTGGGATAAGGGGCGGTGCTGATGGGATATATATGCTTGGGAGTGAGCTTCCCACTTCCTCTTGACGGCGGATGAGCTGGTTTGAGGTACCCCTTCGCCGCTGTCATGTCCGCAGGAGATTTGGCCCTGAGGGACTCCCTCCTGGCGCGTTTTCAGGAGGAAGGAGAGGGATGGCTGCGGGCCTTCCTTGGGAGCCTGCATTCCCCTTTGCCTTCCCCTACTCCGGCCCCTCTGCCTGTTGCTGTTACTGAGCTGGCGGTTCCTGCTGCCAGCTCTGCCTGTCGTTTGGGGGATCGGCGGTCCGCGCGGCGTACCCGCCTCCCGGCGCGGCTTGGCCATAGCCCCCCTGCCCCTTGCGCTTCTAGTAGCGGCGGTCCCCGGGGCTCTCCCAGGTCTGGGGATCACTTACCTGATTCTTCCAGGCGCCGTGGCAGGCCGGGCGGAGAGATGGTGGGCGGGCTCGGCGCAGCGCCGTGGCTCCTCCCCTTCCTCTGTCTCCCGGAAGTGGTTTGGCTGCCGGCGGCGCGCTGGGTACAGGATTAGTTATGGGAGCCCGGGAAAGCGCAATGGGGGAAGAATTACCCCCTACACCCCCCTCATCTCAATTATTGCCCCCCCCCCCCGGTTTCTGCAGGCCAGGGGCTGCCGGCGCTGGCGGCGGCACCTCAGCCAGGGATCCCGGGCAGTGGGTCACAGAGCGACAGGATTGTAACCCCTGGAGTTATGTCCCCTCCCCCGCCCCCCCCCCTCCCAGATTCCACTAGTCGATGCAGCCCCCAGGCAGAGGAGACGCAGGGAGGTCTCTGTCTCTCCCTCCTCTTCATTAGAAGATGGCAGGGGTGAGCGTGATTACCGCAGGCGTCCGTCCCGTCGCCATGCTAGGGCACGAGGGAGTCGTAGACGCTCCAGATCCTCCAGGTGGCGTTCCCCCTCATTTTTAGGAGTAGGAGATCGAGACCAGCACCAAGCTGTACTTCCAGGGCTCCGAGCCTGGTTCATCCTTTGGTTCAAAGTCAGGCGGTTTCTGTGGAGGTTCCTTCTCCGGTGGTTCCTAATGTTCCGGTTGGTGAGTTTCAATTTGCTGGGGCCTGGGGGGAAAGTGGGTCTGTGGCGGGAATGGAATCGCTTATGCGGGCTTTACTAGATAAATTACAGGATTCCCCAGCCCCAGTTGCTGCTCAGAAAACTCCTTCCTCAGTGGGTGCGGGTATACATAAGGAGTCTTTTTTCTGTGGGGTTAGTCCTTTGGGTTCACATGTGGAGGAGGCGGTTAAAGAGAAGATCTGGACTAATCAGTACGTGGACATATGGTCCCTTATATCTGTGGATCAGCATACTGTTGACAGGGAGCGCAGGGTGCTTGATAAACCGTATGAGCGTAGGCCGAGGGTAGCAAAAACTATTGGGAATTGGCTTCAAGCGTTTGCGGTTTTGGGTTGCATCATGGGGCAGCGGCACCCGGAGCGATGTTCAGAGTTGTTCGTTTATGTTGATACTGTTTATAGTGCTTACAAGTCCCATGGGGGCAGCGCATGGTGGAGGTATGATGAGGCCTTCAGCCTGGCGTTGATTGGGGAGTAAAAACGACTGATGTGTGGCTGCGGCTCATGTTGTCTCAGAGACAACATCTCTTTCAAAGTGCGGCCGCCGGTGCAGGCCAGGTCCATGCAGCGGTGGCCGTTAGACGCCCAGGAGTGTGCTGGTCGTTCAATGAGGGGAACTGCAAGTACGCAGGCTTATGCAGGTTCAAGCATGAATGCTCTGTGTGTGGAGGCTCCCACACTGGAAATAGGTGTTCTGGTCAGACAGCCAGACTTAGTAAGTTTCCCGCCCAAGGTGAAGGGAAGGACCCCGGTGAGCGTGGACGCGATGTCCCCTTGGCTAGACAGGTACCCCGATAGGCAGGCGTCTTGTCAGATTCGTTCTGGTTTTTCGGTGGGTTTCTTTATCCCGTTTGTTCTTAACCGGTCTCCTGTTTTTAGTGATAACCTGAGGTCTGCCCGGGATCACCCTGGGGTGTTGAGGGATAAGTTGGCTAAGGAGGTCGAGTTAGGTAGGATTGAGGGTCCGTTCTCTTCAATCCCTTTCCCTAACTTACGGGTGTCTCCATGGGGTGTGGTTCCAAAAAAGGAGGTTGGGAAGTTTCGTTTGATTCATCATTTGTCCCATCCTAAGGGCTCCTCAGTGAATGATGCGATTCTGCAGGAGGAGGCATCAGTTTCGTACGTTTCATTTGACAGGGCGGTTTCTTTGGTTAGGGATGCAGGTAGAGGGGCCCTTTTAGCTAAATCTGACATTTAGTCGGCTTTTAGGCTTCTTCCTGTTCATCCTGATTGTTTCCACTTGTTGGGTGGTTGTTGGGAGGGGCAATTTTATTATGACTTGTTTGCCGATGGGATGCTCCATATCGTGTCATTATTTTGAGTTGTTTAGTTCCTTTTTGGAATGGGTGGTGAGGTTTGAATCTGGTATGTCATCTGTGATACACTATTTAGATGACTTCTTGTTTGTTTCCCCCAGTGAAGGGGGGGGGGGGTTGTAGGTACTTGTTGTCATTGTTTTTGTCCCTGATGGGGCAGTTTGGAGTTCCTATCTCGGCTGAGAAGACGGAGGGTCCGGTCACGTGTTTGTCCTTTTTGGGGATCGAAATTGATACGGTGGCTATGGTTTTTCGGTTGCCTGGGGACAAGTTAGAGAGAGTATTTGAGTTAATAGAAGGCTTTATGGTAGTTAAGAAGGTAACGCTAAAACAGCTGCAGTCTCTTTTGGGGTTGTTGTGTTTTGCATGCCGAGTCATGCCTATGGGCCGTGTTTTTTCACGTCGGTTGTCATTGGCCACAAAAGGGGTGTCCTCCCCGGGTCATCATATCAGGTTGACTAAGTCCCTTAAGGCGGATCTGGGCGTTTGGCGTTCCTTTTTGGCGAGATATAATGGTCATACTTGTTATATTTTCAAGGAAATCGTGAGCTCGGAGTTGTTGTTGTGGTCGGATGCGGCTGGGTCGTGTGGTTTCGGTACCATATTGGGCAATGAATGGTGTTCGGCTCCTTGGCCGGAGTTGTGGAGGGAGTGTGGTTTGTGCAAGAACTTGACGTTATTGGAACTGTTCCCTATCTTTGTGGCAGTTGAGATTTGGGGGGAGCGATTGGCTAATAAACACGTGTGTTTTTGGTCTGATAATCTGGGAGTCGTACAGGTGATCAATCGTTTGTCTTCCTCTTCCCTTCCAGTGTTGGCGTTAGTTCGTCATTTGGTTTTGCGCTGCCTGGACTATAGCATTTACTTTCGGGCCCGTCATGTTCCGGGGGTAGATAATAGTGTCGCTGATGCTCTCTCTCTGTTTCATTGGCAGGTATTCCGGGAACTTCATCCGGAGGCGGACGAATGTGGCAAGGAGTGTCCTCTGTTCCTGTGGAGCCTGGTGGACAGCTAATGTCACTTATTAGCTCATCGGTTGCGCCAGCTACGTGGCAATCTCATGGTAAGGCCTGGGCTGAGTGGTTGTCGATGGTGGGTTCTAGGGATGTGTCTTCTCGTGACGATATCCGGCTAGAGGTCACGGTGGAATGGTTGCTCCGTTTGCACTCTTCAGGTGTGTCTTCCCTGGTTGCGCTGCGGCGGCTGTCGGGTGTGGCTTTCTTTTTTAAGTTGTGTGGTTGGTCGGATGTAACGAAACACTTTGTGATTCGGCAGGCCATGCGGGGCTGGCGTAAGGCGTATGTGGCGCGCGAGTCGCGGCGCCCGTTGTCATTTTCTTTGCTGTGTAGGCTGATTGTTGTTTGCGCTGGCGTTTGTAGGTCTGCTTATGAGGAATCTCTTTTTGCTGCCAGTTTCAGTGTTGCGTTCTTTGGTGCTTTGCGTGTTGGGGAATTATTCGCCCCTTCGCTTAGGAAGGCGGGTGGTTTGTTGGTGCAGGATGTGGTTTTAGCCAATGACGCCCTGCGCATCAGGGTTAGACGGTCTAAGACGGATCAATATGGTCACGGGGCGTGGATCCCTCTTCTCCCTGTTCAGGGTTCTGTCTTCCCGGTGAGGTTGGTGGGGGAATTCATGAACAGGCGTCGCGAGGGTTCTAACTTCTTTTCACATGAGGATGGGACTCCGGTGACTAAGTTTCAGTTTACGGCGGTTTTTAGACGGTGTCTTGCGGAGGTTGGTGTGGATCCGAGTGAATTTGGTACCCATTCGTTCCGCATTGGGGCGGCTACTGAGGCTGCTAGAGCGGGTTTGCCAGAAGCGGAGATTATGCGTATTGGTCGCTGGCGTTCATCTTGCTTTGCGCGATATGTCCGGCCGGACTTGCTGCTTTAAAAAAAAAAAAAAAAACATGATAATGGTGGTAGTAGAGTAATGACTGTATTGAATAAGTGTCACGTTAATGTTTCGGTTTCTTCATTATAAGCAGGGTCATGTTTGTGGTTCTTCTCTAACGTTGTTATCTTTTCAGGTGCCGAGCGTCCAGCAGTTTGGATTGTTGGACACCCCTACGTATTTTGGGCTGCACAGCGGGCTGAATGTCGGGGCCTACGATGGTCTCAATTGCTCACGGAGGTGGTTGAGATTGGTATACGTTCGGTGGGCCCGGTGATATTGGTGATCCATGCCGGGGGTAATGACCTATGCCATTTACGGGTTGCGGAATTGTTGACGCTTATGCGTTCGGATATGGAACGTTTTCCGTCATTTTTTAGGGAAATGGTCCTAGTATGGTCAGAAATTGTCCCGAGGGTGGTGTGGCACGGGGCCCGGGATAGTGAGGTGTTAGAAAAAGACAGGCGTACGGTGAACGCACGGATCTCTCGGTTTGTGCGTTCCAAGGGGTCAGTGGTTGTTCGCCATAGGCAGTTGGAGGGTGACAACCGGGCTTTAATGAGGCCGGATGGTGTTCATCTTAATGAAATCGGTCTAGATATATTCCTATCGGGTATCCAGGATGGAATAGAGCAGGCCATGTTTTTGCTGGGTGGTGGTCGGAGCCACGTGTAGGCACGAGTCTCCTCCGTGGCGGTATATAACTCAGTATGGAGTTGGTTATGGCACAAGGCAGACTTGCCCGCTGGAAGTCCAGCGGCTGGCATACTGCGCCATTTACAGTTATGGTGTTATCGTTAAATAAAGTAAGCTGTGGCCGATCATCACCCAGCATTAAAAGTAAAATGGTTGTCTGTCTCTTATTTAAGGTAAGGGGTTGTGAATAGGCCTGACCGGGTGGCCCATCCCCTTGGTGGGGTAATTCCTATTTACCAACAGTCTAGGAATCCGAAGTGGGCTTTGGTACAGAGGTACCAGCCAGTACCAAACCCAACTTCGGATTCCTATTTTAAACTGTTTTTAAATAAGCAGATAGGAATACTGGAGTCATTGACCAAAGTCTTGAGCAACTTTGGGGCGAGACAAAGTTTTCCTCCACAGAGCCAATACATTTTAAAGCTGTACAGAAATAGCATTTCAAACAAAGTTTTTGAACGAATCAACTTCAGATCGATGTTGAACTTGATAGACTTACTGTATGTCTTTTTTTCAACCGTATTAAGTATGTAACTATGTAACTATATGTTCCGAAGCTCAATTCGCTCAAACTTAATAAAGAGTATCCCCTTATGTAAACTCCTTGTCCCTATTCAGATTACTGCGGTTGATGCCACTCTCTTGGCTAAAGGGTCTATTGAATTTTGTACCCCTTGTATCTCTTTGATGGTTGGGGTGATTCATACTGAAAAATACTTTTTATTTGTAATGCAAGGTTTGCCAACAACTATTATTTTGGGACTGCCATGGCTCCAACAACATATTCTGATGATCAACTGGACTTGACAATGGGGAACCAAATGTTCCAGTAACTGCTTGACTTGTATGTGGCTAGTGTTGCAAAAGAATCTGAACATCTTCCAGGATTAAGTAAATGTATTTTTGGGTAAAATTTCCGAAAGGTCGTATATACAGGGTGGCCCACGAAAAAGTAGCCCGCCTCCAGCGATAGTATGACAAGATAAACAAGCAAGTGGATTTTTTTATTTTTTTTTAAATTACCCACAAGTCACAAAAGATGCTGACAGTGGTCCCCGTTCAGGTCTCTCTGCATCTTTGGGCACGTTGGATTATGTTGGCTGATACTACTTGCAGCTCTTCAGCAGTGATGCTGCAGATAGTGTTTTCCTTGAATTCATCCAGGATGTGGATTGTTAGCGGACACTTTTTGTTTTAAATTTCCCCACAGATAAAAATCGCATGTGTGGGGAACGTGGTGGCCATAACCCCTTGCTCACAGTTCGCTCCGCCGTAAACAGTTCATGAACCTGTGCCAGTGAGCTCCGTCAGGTGTGGCATGTTCCCCCATCTTGTTGGAAAAAGCAGGACATTTTCTTATGGTGTTAGTTGGTTGTAAAACTGTCCAGGTAAATTGCAATATTCACAGTTGATTTGAAGAAATTTGTGCCCCCTATTCGTGTATCTACAGGGCTCTGAAAAAATGTAAGTTGAGCTCTGATTGGTTGCTGTGGACAACTAGACAGATTTACTATTAGGCAGTTTGATTTGGAGATATTGGAGGCAGGCTACTTTTTTGTTAGGGTCATATTTGTCCTTTGGTGTCTCCTATGGGAGCCGAAAAAGAATTTCCAAATCATCTCTTCCTAATGATCCGTGCAACATGGATGGCATCCATGGTTTTCATGGACCCATAGACTATAATGGGCGTAATGGATTCGTGAACACGGACAAAATAGAGCATGCATCCGTGCTGAAAACATGGACCGTGTTAAAACACTGATGTCTGAATACACACATTAAAATGAATGGGGACGTGTGCTGTCCGTGGAGAACACATACAGCACACGCCCATGAAACACTGACGTGTGAATGAGGCTTAAAGGGAACCTGTCATGTGGATATTTGATTATAATCTAACTAATTATATACAATAATTAAAGGGAGTATACAGTGCTTACATGGCTCTGTAGAACACCTATACAGGATTGTAACGGTACCTTTGTTCTTTTCTTTAGACTTGCACCAGCAGGAAAAACGAAGTTTAATTCATATGCAAATGAGCACTCGCAAGTGCGCAGGGGCGGCGTTCAGTGTGTAAGTGCCCAGTCTGCCTTCTTTTCACTTTACTCCTCCCCAGTCTCTGCCTTTGCCCGCCCTCCAAGTCTCTTGTCTCATCGATAGGTCCGGACTTGGAGAGCGGGCAAAGGAAGAGGCTGGGGAGGAGTAAAATGAAAAGAAGGCAGAGCAGCCTGGGCACCTACAGTCGTGGCCAAAAGTTTTGAGAATTAGATAAATATTGCAAATTGGAAAAGTTGCTGCTTAAGTTTTTATAATAGCAATTTGCATATACTCCAGAATGTTATGAAGAGTGATCAGATGAATTGCATAGTCCTTCTTTGCCATGAAAATTAACTTAATCCCAAAAAAAACTTTCCACTGCATTTCATTGCTGTCATTAAAGGACCTGCTGAGATCATTTTAGTAATCGTCTTGTTAACTCAGGTGAGAATGTTGACGAGCACAAGGCTGGAGATCATTATGTCAGGCTGATTGGGTTAAAATGGCAGACTTGACATGTTAAAAGGTGGGTGATGCTTGAAATCATTGTTCTTCCATTGTTAACCGTGGTGACCTGCAAAGAAACGCGTGCAGCCATCATTGCGTTGCATAAAAATGGCTTCACAGGCAAGGATATTGTGGCTACTAAGATTGCACCTCAATCAACAATTTATAGGATCATCAAGAACTTCAAGGAAAGAGGTTCAATTCTTGTTAAGAAGGCTTCAGGGCGTCCAAGAAAGTCCAGCAAGCGCCAGGATCGTCTCCTAAAGAGGATTCAGCTGCAGGATCGGAGTTCCACCAGTGCAGAGCTTGCTCAGGAATGGCAGCAGGCAGGTGTGAGCGCATCTGCACGCACAGTGAGGCGAAGACTTTTGGAAGATGGCCTGGTGTCAAGAAGGGCAGCAAAGAAGCCACTTCTCTCCAAAAAAAACACCAGGGACAGATTGATGTTCTGCAGAAAGTTTGGTGAATGGACTGCTGAGGACTGGGGCAAAGTCATATTCTCCGATGAAGCCTCTTTCCGATTGTTTGGGGCATCTGGAAAAAGGCTTGTCCGGAGAAGAAAAGGTGAGCGCTACCATCAGTCCTGTGTCATGCCAACAGTAAAGCATCCCGAGACCATTCATGTGTGGGGTTTCTTCTCATCCAAGGGAGTGCGCTCACTCACAATTTTGCCCAAAAACACAGCCATGAATAAAGAATGGTACCAAAACACCCTCCAACAGCAACTTCTTCCAACAATGCAACAACAGTTTGGTGAAGAACAATGCATTTTCCAGCACGATGGAGCACCGTGCCATAAGGCAAAAGTGATAACTAAGTGGCTCGGGGACCAAAACGTTGACATTTTGGGTCCATGGCCTGGAAACTCCCCAGATCTTAATCCCATTGTGGTCAATCCTCAAGAGGCGGGTGGACAAACAAAAACCCACTAATTCTGCCAAACTCCAAGAAGTGATTATGAAAGAATGGGTTGCTACCGTATCAGTCAGGAATTGGCCCAGAAGTTGATTGAGAGCATGCCCAGTCGAATTGCAGAGGTCCTGAAAAAGAAGGGCCAACACTGCAAATACTGACTCTTTGCCTAACTGTCATGTAATTGTCGATAAAAGCCTTTGAAACGTATGAAGTGCGTGTAATTATATTTCACTACATCACAGAAACAACTGAAACAAAGATCTAAAAGCAGTTTAGCAGCAAACTTTGTGAAAACTAATATTTGTGTCATTCTCAAAACTTTTGGCCACGACTGTACACACTGAACTCCTCCCCTGGGCACTTGCGAGTGCTCATTTGCATATGAATTAAACTTTGTTTTTCCTGCTGGTGCAAGTCTAAAGAAAAGAACAAAGGTACCGTTACAATCCTGTATAGGTGTGCTACAGAGCCATGTAAGCACTGTATATGGCCATATGGAGGTGACAGACTCCCTTTAACTACTAAAAAGTACTTTAGATGTATTCACTTACTGGTGTGACAGATGGTTACCTCATAATATACACACAAAGATGCCACATGCCATATGCTAATGAGCTGATTTGAGTCCAGCGTGATGTCAGTGAGTCCAGTGTTTATTTAATTCAGAGCTATAGCCACTCCCCTGCCCACCTGCTGCTGATTCATATGAAAAAAAAAAACTGTCAATCAGCAGCAGGTGGGCGGGGAGAGTCAGGAGCTCATGAATATTCAGGACTCATCATTAGGAGCTAGACAAGATGTTGGCAGATTGACTGGGTCAATTAAAGAAAGTGACCCAGCATTTTGCTAAGAGAATCAGTCACTTATTTATGTTGCCCTTAGTTAGGACACCATAAAACTGGTATCTTACTATGAAAATGATGTTATTTTGCTCACATGAAGGGACCTCACTCTGAACACACAGGAATAAATGCTGGATCAGGCCACCACTGGTTAATAAAGGCTCAAGCATACCTCTCGGATAGTAAGAAGTACAAGGGCAACTGAGCCAGATTTTTACAAACCAGGCCTCTGGACCATTAGGTATTACATGGCCACTGGACCACCTGGAATAAAGCACCAGGCAGAAGATACATGATAATTAGATGGGGGAGTATTCTGTCAGGTATATTTATTGGAAATGAGATGTATTCAATTTCAGTTCAAGCACATGGTGGCTCAGTGGTTAGCACTGGGGAGCTAGGTTCAAATCTGACCAAGGAAAGGTCTGTATGGAGTTTGTATGTTCTCCTCGTGTTTGTGTGAGAGACATACTGGTATATTGTGAGCCCTATGGGGGACAGCAAGTGATAATAATGTCTGTAAAGTGTTGTGGAATATGTCAGTGATATAGTGAGCATAATACTAGGTGGCTTTGTGTCCTGTGGTCACAGACCAGTTTACCTATCAGTATTCCGACCACTAGAACCATGCCATGCTTTATTTGGGGCCTTCACCCCATTGATTTTAATCCATTTTCATTAGGACAGAACTGGTCAGTATACTGTATAATAAATGCCATGTCAATACATTTTCTTAAACGAAGGACAACTGATAAATCTGAAAAAAAAAAAAAATTATAATAACGAATATCACTTTGGTCAGTTATTGCCATTCGGTGTGAACGTACCACAACTATGATGCATAGCCCATTTGTTCCAGTGCTGGTAAAATTCTGTCTGTTTTGGCCTTAAATAAAAACAGAGGTGCATGTTGTGCTGTAACAAGACCTCCATTCTTCATGCAGTAGACCGGCCGTGTCAGGTGAACAGCTTAAACTTTAATTTACCTCTGGAAATCATCAACCGCCGTCTCTCCGACATGTTGTGTCAATATTTATGTAAAATGAGATTTACGGTATAATCACTTTCCAAACATTCCAAGCTTCATCCCGTGAAATGCGGAATTAATTGCTTGTGGTGGAGAGTACTTTTCATGAAGATTTCCTCAAAGCCTGGTTCTTTATAGCCTTGGTACTGATCTATAACACTGGTGGGTAATAGTGGCTCTAATGTTTTTGGGTACTAAACTACCAATACACATAAGATAAATATTGGATGAAAATTCTGATATTGACCATTGTGTCTATTGATCATTTAGAAATTAGATGTGTAGTACCCTGGAATAGAGTACTTGCAAACTGCTAGGTAATGTAATGGTATTTAATGTCATTTAAAGGGCTTATCCATTTTCAAGAAAGCCCCACCACATGTGCTGGGCCCCTGTAATATGTCTCCAAATGTAAAATATTTATGTATGAAAAATATATCAACCTGATTTGGTAATCCTCTCCAAATCTAGTGTATGCTTATTTGGAGTAAAGAATACATGGAGGACTCATCACCAGGATTCAACAAGAGTTATATAAAAAAAAATGAATAATGTGATTTATTTTCAGTCTTCATAAGAGTTGATTACTTACAGAAATAGGTCTTAGTCTAATTGTCCATGAGTGAATGTTGGTAGTCCTTGAGGTATAATTGTTGAAGGTCAGGAATCCTCTTCACAAGACTCCATGTGTCTTCATCTGTATCCATCGTAAAACAACCCCTAACAGAGTGTGAGAGTGAGAAGATGACCACCCCTTGTCTGCACCTGTCAGTCATTTATACCATAGATACATGCGTGTCTTTACTAATGTATGGGTTTATACATTGTCATATATGGTAGACTTCAAATATAGGTCTTGACTTCCCATACAGACCTCCCATTGCCAAGTGTATTACTATAAATGGTGTCACTGTGTAGTGTAATACATACTTTATATTAAATACCAATTAATATTATATCACATATTATTTAAAAGCCCCTCACTGTGATGCTAGGGAGGCTGTCCCCGTCCGCGCCTGCCATTGGCTGCTCCCCCAATTTGTGTGCAGGGAGAAGCAGCAGCAGTGGTGCGGGTACCAGTAGCAGTGTCGGGAGTGGGAAGCGGGGTGAGTATATTACCGGTGAGGGGCCCGGCACATGTGGGGGGGGGGGGTTTTCTTGAAATTAGATAACCCCTTTAATATGTTAATGCTTTCACTAGAATTGTTTTGTATGAATCAGTCATGGATTAATAATCCCAACTGTCCCTATAGGAAGTTACGTGTTGGATTTGGGCTCAGTTAGTAGTGTACTAGTGAAGGAAATGAGAGGAAGCTATATGTGCTCATTCCTCAGAGAACTAGGCCTTCATCTCAGAGAATCACTATCTGTTGAGAAATTTACAGAAAGAAAAACATCTCTATTTCACAGTACTCCAAGGAAAGAGAAGGAAAGAACTAGAAGGTGAAGAATCTGCATAGTCGAGCATTGGAGTCAGTCAGTAAGGTATTTGCTGTTTAAGGCTGGTAGAGACTTTACTGCAGTGAGAGGATATTACTAAGACTTCCTTCACCCTTGGACAGGGTCTGGCCCACCGTATTCCAATTCTGTACCCCTCAGGTGGGAAATATAGCCACCACTGCATGAATAATTGCCAGCCTAAGATTCTGCAGAAAGCGACTGCAGAGATAGAGTGAAGGTACAACTCCCATCCTGGCCTGTATACATACATTGCTACCTGGCAAGATATGCAGTGAGAATTGTTTGGAACTGTGTTTAGATACTGTTGGATGTACCACAAATCCCATTCTGCACTTTAGTAAAGAGAGACTTTTTCTACAATTAGCCTGGTTACTGACTACAGCACTATACATGGGCAAAAGCACCTACATCTGCTACCTTGCACCCATATGTAACACCCCGGAGTGAGGTTACCATTCCTACACCCTGCTACTGTCTCTAATGGGCTAACACCAATGCCATCTATGTATTTCTGTCCATGTCCTCTACACTGTGCATTCCTAATTTTGTTATACAACTGTTTATTACATGTAATGTGCCTGGTTCACCAGAAGATGGCAGAGCTATCCTTAGACAGAATGGAACTCGCCATTCCATTCTCCACTCTTTGGGTAGAAGTGGGCCAGTCCTGCTTGTTACCAGAAGGAGGGGTTGCAGTTTTAGTTTATTCCAGTTTAGACTCCATGTTGGAGCCGAGAAGACCTGAAAGAAGTAGCAGTCAGAGAAAATTGTTCTTCGGCTGAAAATAAGTTATTTGCTGAGTATCAGGAGGGGAATAACAGACAAAGACACCCCATCCAAGGATAACAGAACAGACCTAAAGTACAGAAACCAGACCAGAGTTTAGTGCAGCATAAAGAAAGAAAGTGAAGCATTTAAGCAAGCCTTTGAGTACAGCAGAGAAAGATAGAAAGCACAGTTATTGAATTTGCCTGACTGTTTATGCCAAAGCCCGCTGGAACCAAGACAAAGCCTGCAAATCGTTTGGATGAAAGTTTATTCAAGTAAAGCTGCCGTTGAACTTCACAACAAGGTCTGGACTCAAGTTCTTTTTGTACTAAGAGATCCAAATTGGAGATCAGAATATGACCCATCTGTGAGAAGCAAATAACTCCAACTACAGTGCACTGTAAGTCTTTACCTCAGCCGCTACAACGAACAGCCGAGTCTGAGCGAAGTATTGAAATACCTCCCTGCATGCCGATACGTCACTTCCGGAGCGACAAACTTCTCCTCCAAACCCACGTGGGACGCTGACAGCGCTTCAGCCGGACGCCGGCTCTCAGCGAGCCCCGAGGAATCCGACTGACAGACCGGCAGAAAGGGAAGGTAAGCCCACACAGTGGGTGATCATCAAGCGCATATGATCATTGATCGCTAAAGCGATATTCATATGAAAAAAAGACAGGCATTTACAATATAACATTGACTTTACTTTAGCAAATATCATTTTGCACTGTCTGTCGATATCCGAGACAGAACCAAAAAGGACTTCCATTCTCTTTCCTTCTAGGAATCCATATGTGAATATTCATGGTCTTTTTTCCCTACAGCGGTCCTTTCTACATGATATAAATCAGTATTGAACATTGGACGTTTTAAATTAATGTTACCTTTGTAGGATTGGCACAATATTGTGCAATATTAGTGTATATTTTATATTTTTATATATTTTTATTCTTTTATATATGTATCAATAAAACATTGTGATCTGCATTTAACCATATGGTCCCGTGTGTTGAGAGTGCCGGTCTTTTCAATTATATCTTTTTCCTTTATCTCTCAATTATTCCCCTTTTTAATGCTATGGAGCCAAAGCCTGGGGACTCGCTGTATCCAGGTAGGAGCACCATGACACATAAAGAGACATCTAGACCGCACCACACCACTCGGCATTCCACTAAACCTGGGATGCAAAAGGGCCCTGGGGGAGGTGTGTTGCACATACAACACTTATAACACCCCCAACTATAATCAGGCAGGATCCCCAACATCAGGGCATGCCTTGAGGGAAGAAAGAGTGTGCCTCTTTATCATTACCTTGTACCTAGCAAGTATTGGTGTGAGAATTGCCATTGACTCATCATCCATCCACTGACTCCAACATCTGCCCTCTTGCTTTGCACCCATCTAACATCAAGGGTACCCCATATAACATCTGGCAGGAGTCTTAGAGGGTCCACGGTGTGTCCCAAGGGGAAAAGGGTGTACCCTATTATTCATAGCCCCAGATAGCATTGGAGTGAAGACAGCCACTGTGAACTACACCCACTCCTATTAGTGCCACAGCTACCACTCCCCTCCTCTCGACTCTCCCCTTGTGGATCACTGCAATAATAACATGCAATACTGTGGGAAATGTAAACCCATTGGCAGAAGATAATATGGGGTAGGACAACCTAACTTTTACTTTAACTATTCATAAGGGCTAAATTATGCATTAGGCATAAGAGGCCCATACCTGTAGGCAGCACTATGGGAAATTGTCACGGGAAGTACGGGGAAGGAAAGACAACCAAAGGGAACCACAACTAAACAACAACAGACTAGGCCCCAAACCTAGGGAACGAAGAGGTCACCTCCTAGCAATCCCTGATACTCTCCCTAAGCTGCTAACAACATGTGCAAATCTCAAAGGTAGAAATGCACATGCACAGGAACCTGAGACTGCTGCAACACTGCACCAAACCCCCAGCTTAGGGAACAGGAAAAGAGGCAACCAGCTCCTTTCAAACTGAAGGAGCTAGTGTCTCCCTGAGGCCTAGTCAGAACAGACACACCAAGAAAAGGTAAAAGGACTTAGCTTGAGATGTAATTGGAACAGGAGAGCCACCACACAAGCAGAGCACTCCACAGAAGAACTATCAGCCACAGGGAAACAAGTGAGAGGCGGAACATATAACGAGCCACCTGACTGATAATGAGCAACATCTGCGAATGGGTGGAAACCTGTCAGCAACAATGAAAACAAGAGAGATCTGTCAGATAGACTCCTGAGTCTTCCGTCTATCTGAACTTCTAAGATCTCTCCCAGGGCCGGCGGTGACAGAAATACTCCCTAGCATACTTTCAATTCTGGATCTGGCAGGACAGCCCTGGATTGCGCTGGCTGTCCCATGGTCCTGGAAGGGCTGTGGCATGTTATGATATCAACTGAATCTGTGTTCTGAAGACGCAGATACAGTTGAAAGCAGGTGTGGACTGGGAACTTAAAGTGGCCCTGGAAAAAATACTAAAAGTGGCACCTTTTTGTAGTTGGGTCCAAAATGATGGAAGGCAGGACCAGCAATACCATATTGTGGCACATTATACCACTCCAACAGAGCCAAATACCACAGTCCATCAGAAAATACTGCCCCACTAGCACAAAAAAAAATCACCAAAAACTTCCACTGGTCGGCCACGAGAAGGGCTCAGGCGGCCACCTGGGCATTGACCCAGCGGGAAATTTCCCTGTAAGGAAAACTCAGTGTTACCCCCTCTCATATCCCATGCCCACGGATCCCTTAACCTCCACCACCACCGTCCTAGGCCATTGTGCCCACCAACCCACCAAAATCCAATTTAACTTGATTACATTGTTACAGCCCAAAGAGTTTAGCCATTCGTTAGCCTCCTGAGGATTAGAAAAACATCTGACTTCCCATCATAAATCACTCCCAGTCTAGATGGAAAATCATGGAGTATCGAATCTTCGCCAATCGCAACCAATTTTTCACATCATTGAGTGACATTCTATCCCTCCAAGTTATATTAGAAAAGTCTGCAAACAACAAATATTTTTTCGTCCATCAAAATGTAACTGTTTCTTTACTTTAGCCAACCGCAACAGACAGTCCCGATCCCTAGAATTGTGACGGTCCCTCCCATGACAGAGGTTAGAAGATCTGAGAGACTGGCGGCACATGAGGTTATCTGACAGTCTCTCTGTTCTCACCTTGCAGTGTTGTTGTTTAGTAGTGACCACACCTCTTGTCAGGTGCAGCTTGTGGTCATTACTGAGGCTCTATTTAGTCCTGACTCACACTGCTTACCATGCGGTTGATATTTCCTGCTTGGTATTGGTTGAGCTAGTGTATTGTTCCTTTGGATCTCCTTCTCCTCCATTCTTCATTTGGATAAGTGCATTTTGTTTTGCATTTTGTTGTTTGCTTGTGTGTTGTTTTCTAGGCCTCATCTGGGAAGGAACCAGTAGTCTCATTCCCTGCCACTGTTCCTAGGGCTTCCAGGGTCTCCAGGGCTAAGGTTCCTTTGTATGAGTCTGGGGATTCCTAGGAGGTCACCATCCCTCTTCCTTAGCTTTGAGGTCTAGACTCTGGTCTATTTCCCATTACGTGTGACAAGAATTAGGCAATTTGCATAATATTGGTTGTGGATTTGTACCAGGAATAAAGAATCTAAATGGGACTCTATGAGCACTCTCTATACAGAAAAACGTAGAAAATGAATGAGCACCCAAAACGTCCAACATCCATTTTGTAATAAATTGAACGCAGTCTGGACTTTCTGCTTCTTCCTGGAAGCCAATATTTCTGACATCACACCTGCATGACCTATCTTCCAGGCTAACCACTTTAGAACGTAATTCCGCCATTGACGATTCCAGTATTTTGACCCGCTGAGATAAAGGAGAAACATCATCCTCTAAATTACTTATTCTATTTTCAGCCTCCTCAAGTCTCTCTTTAAATTTGCTAATATCTGCTCTCAACAGAAATAAGTCCACTTTAACTTCAGATACTTGAGAGGATAAAGACTCTTTTAAAATGGTATTACCTTGGGTTTGGCCATCCTTGATTTCTATGAAACTTGGGGGCTACCCCTTATACTGACAAAAGGTGAATTCAGTGTCATGTATGTCTACCTCCTAGGGACTAGGGCCGCTGTATGAGTGTCCTGGGGAATTTATATCTTTATCCATTTTAAACTGTTCACCCACTTTTTTATATGGAGATTCCCCCTTCGCTAATCGTTTTTTAGACCTATTGGCAGCTTCCTCCTCAGGACAGGGACCAGAGGAACAGGGAAAAAAGAGTGGAAAAAATGAAAAGCAGAGAGCAAAACTAGAGAAGTCAATAACCGGCCAGCCATCTTTGTTCATTGAGCCCCTCGCTGCTCATTACTCCCCTTTAATCTCGTCTTTTAAACTTCCCAGCTGTTCTTTTATTCCTCTTAAAGTCCAGAGCTGCCACTTTTCCTTCTTCTGCATTTAGTTTCTTTCTCCTCAATCCAATCCAATATTGGTCTCCCTTTTTTCCTTTTTTTTTTGTTCCTTTTCCTTTCATCCTTCCTCCTTTCCCCCTCCTTTCCTTTCTCTTCTTCCTTGTTAAATCCACTGCTTCTGTATTTTTCTCTCCTTTTGATAGTAAAAATATAAAATTACACGCAGCATCAGACACATCAGAAATACAACACTTTTACCAGGAGGGGGTAGTTCAGCATTTACCCCCTTCCTCATTCACCGCCCCGTCAGGAGTAGGAGTCAGGCGGCCCACCCCCAGCTACTGCCGGGTCACAAACCAGGGTACACAGGCAGGTAAAGGATACGTGTTTGTAATACCCCAGAGTGGTATTACCATTCCTACACGCTGCTACTACTTTAGATAGAATAGAACTTACCATTCCATTCTCCACCTTTTGGGCAGAAGTGGGCTAGTCCCATTTCCTACCAAGGGAGGGCCAGCAGGAAATGTCTAGTCAGTCTAAGTCATATGCAGACGTGCCAAGATGTAGCAGTGAGAGGAAACCCCCCTCCTGCAGCAGGAGTCTGTCCAGAGGGAAGCAGCTCATAGAGCACCAGGATTCCTGATCAATTTACAGACAGAATATTGCGAGGGGGTCAACAGCCAAAGCCACCCCACTCCAGAGGTACTAGAACAGTCCTAAAGTCCAGCCATTCAGCTGCAGAGTACTCAACTTTGCCTGCCAGTTTATGCCAAAGCCTGCTGGAAAAAAGAGAAAACCTAAATATTGTCTGGATACAAGTTGATGCACGTAAAGCTTTTGAACATAAAAGTCTGGACAACTAATTCTCCACCCCACCATCACTCATCCCCTTTATTGCTTGTGAGCCAAACCCTGGGGAGCAACAGTATCACACCGAAACACACACAGAAAACTATTAAGGCCGCACCACACCACTCGGCATTCCTATAGACCTGGGACACGATCGGCTCTGGGGGCGCGTTGCATGTTTCCCCACTGCCCCCACACTGTCCCACTCCCTGCTGACCCCTTACCCAATAGCCAAGGGCGACCCCCCCTCCTACACCAGCACCCAAAGGAGGAAGACAGCACCCCAGGTGATTGACCCACTGCTCACCCTACACCTAGCCACGCCAGCCCCCACAACCAGTCAGCAGATGTCCATGCTGGAAACCCGCTCCTGGGTTTAATAGCAGAGGAAAGGAAGGAGTACATGCTGGATTACCGGTCCTGGACTTAACAGCAAAGGTGGAGCGGAAGGATCGCAGTTCAGCGGACAACTAAACAGTCAAAGTCCGTGCCCCACAGCTCACCAAGAGGGAAGAGAGAGGAGATAATGGAGAACAGCACACACAAATGGCTGCTATCCCTGTATCTCGTGGCAGTTTCTGTTCATATCGGCCATGCCGCACTGGTGAGCACTGAACACTGGCACAACAGGCCGGAGGTGCATTCTATATCGTCGATGTTTGTTTACATTAATAAAAGAAGCCTTAAACGCTTTCTGTCATGGGAAAAATTGTTATGTAGCTGACTGACATTAGCGATGTGCTAATGTCAGCAGTACATAACAGTGTGTTTGTTAACTCTCTGCCTGTCGCCGTTCTCTTAAAAAACAGACTTTTATAATATGCGAATGAAGCCTCTAGGTGCTATGAGGGCGTTGCTGCAGCAGCTAGAGGCTCGGTCTACTTGCCTTTTGGCACGCCCACTTGATTGACGTCCTTCTTCTCTGCATCGTCCTCATAATCCCGCGAGTGTGCCGTCCTGCAGGCGCAGTGAGTGAAGGACACTCGGCTGCTCCCAGGCAGGCCTGCCGGGGAGGCCGGTGACGCAATTGGCGCAGGCGCAGTGAGGAAGCTGGCAGCAGCTGAGCGTCCTTCATTCACTGCGCCTGTGCCGAATACTAAACGGGACGGCGCAGGCGCGGGATTATGAGGACGATGCGGAGAAGAAGGACGTCAATCAAGTGGATGTGGGCGTGCCAAAGGGGGAGTAGACCGAGCCTCTAGATGCTGCAGCAACGCCCTCTTAGCACCTAGAGGCATCATTAGCATATTTTAAAAGTCTGTTTTTTAAGAGAACGGCGGCAGGCAGAGAGTTAACAAACATACTGTTATGTACGGCTGACATTAGCACATCGCTAATGTCAGTTAGCTACATAACGATTTTTCCCATGACAGAAACCCTTTAATGTCTACAGTTCTCTCCTCTGCAGCAGGCGCGATGCAATAATGTCATCCTCAGAAAGAGAGGGCATAGGCTGTGGATTATCCCCTCATCAACACATCACACCTGCTGCTGGGGAGTACATGATGTTCTCCATTCAACAGGGGAACGGGTCTAGGTGAGCATTACTTTTTTGTAATTTTATTAACATTGCAGTGGCTTCACTATTGTAAAGGATGCACTAAGGGGGCTTACTTCTGTATGGAGGCTAAGGGGTATAACTACTGTGTGGGGGATCTAAGAGGGTATAACTACTATGTGGGGCATTAAGGGGGCATAACTACTGTGTAGGGGCACCAAATAGGGACATAACTGTGAAAGCATTAACAGAGCCTGTGAGGGGAGCGCTAAGGGGACATTTTTCTGTGTTGGGGCACTAAGGCATAACTGTTGTGTGGGGGCACTAAGGGAGCACCTTGTTGTGAAGGGGGCATTAGGGGGATATAACTACTGTGGTGGGGAACTTACAATGCATTCTTACTATGAGGGGGCGCTAACGTAGCATAACTACTGTGTGTGGGCAATAAGGAAGCATAAATACTGTGTGGGAGCACTAAAGGAGTATAACTGCTGTGTGAGAGCATTAAAAGTGTATAACTACTGTGTGAGAGCACTAAAAGAGTATAACTACGACTTTTTTGTTCCATAACCCTCAGGATCATTTAAGAAATTCCAAATGACTGTCTTACTGCGTCCCACCTCAGCAGCGATGGTGCGCTGTGAGAGACCCTGCTTATGCAGTTCAACAACCCGACCACGTTCAAAAAGGCAGAGTTTTTTTGCCTTTGCCATCACAACGTGTGACTACCTGACAGAAAATGACAATGAATCCACATCTTTGCACAGATTTGGCCTTTTAAAGACATGGGGTCCTAAAATTTTGATCAGCTGAAAAACACCCTGTTTCAGTTTAATCGTTATTATTTTCAATTAATTGAATGCTCAAAAAATGTTTTGTCTCACTCCCATTTCTTCTTGTTGCATGTTGAAACTCTACTTGGAACCTTGTTAAGATCCAACAATGTAGAATATGATTTTTTGCCATTTTTCAAGTGGTCTTAAACTTTTGATCAGGACTGTATCTACACATTCAATGACAACCAGGATCAGTATCACAGTTACACACACGGTTAAATCTAAAGTGTAGGTGCAATGAGTGAACCGGGAAATGACAGAAACACATTCTACGGAGCGCAAGTCGCTTAGCAACCAAGTTACTGTTACTGTTTAACTGGTTCTTCAACGGCTCAGATAACAATTATCCCCATGAGAACAAATCCACAGGAGCGGTTATAACAGCTGATCACTCTGCTGGTGGTGGGATGGTTAAACTTCTCTAAGTCATCCACCTGTAATCATCTCCTGATAATGAAGAATCTGTCGGGATTTATGAGTTGGACCCCCAGTTATTTCCAAAAAGAAGTGGCCTCTCTATAGTCAGGGGAAAATTTGGCATTTCTGGGGGCCCAAGCAAATGTGTGCCCCCACCACAGTGCTAAGTTTTGCCCCAATAGTAATAAAACCTAGTAGTACCCTCAATAGTAAAAGTTGCCCATGTCGTGCCCCCAGTAATAAGGCCCCTTATAGTTATTCTTGAAGTAATAGGGCCTCCTATAGTGCCCCCATTAATGATAAAGGTGTCACGGTCATATTGTTGTTTGACTGTGATGCGGTTGCCGTGCAGACTGGTTGCCACCACATGTTGTTGTCGGTTTACACGTGCCTTTCCCCTTTAAGGTGTGTCTCCCTGCGGTTTGGTGAGCGAGGGGTTAATCCTCTAGCTAGTGGGGATTTAGGTGTGTCCTGGGTGTGGCCACGAGCTTGACTTTATCTGTGGCTTCCTGGCTGGGGCTAGTGGTACTCCAGCCTTGTTTGGTTTTGGAGCTCTGCTCCTTTCCAGGGTGAACTTGCCCAGTCCTTGAGGGCCGCCTTGTTGGACATAAATTGTCTTCCTTTTGTATGCTCCTTATACCCTACCTCACTTGTTGTATGTTAGGTGTGGGTTTATGTTCAGGGTGTGTTGTACGTCTTTATTGTTGTTACATGTCTGCGCTGTTGTTGGTGTTTGTCCCTGCATGTATGTAAGACGTTTTCCCTGTATGTTGTGTCCTCTGGAAGGGGGTTGGTTTCCCGGTGGGGTGAACCACTAGCCTGTATGCAGCGCTGCCTGGGGCTGCCATGCACCTTGCGGCATGGGGGTCCTGGCGGAGTCTGGTGTGCTGGATACCTGTGTGAGTTGTTGGTACGGTGTCCTGTTTGGTGTTAGGGCTCCTGTACGTATGCACGGGTTCCAGTCGTGGAGACTTCGGCAAGTAAGTGTGTTGTCTTGTGTTCTTACCTGCCGATCCTCTTGCTGTGTATGGTCTCTCCTTTTCCCTTCTATTAGGTCTAAAGAGACTGTTGTTCTTCCGTGTCTAGGATGAACAGGACGTCTCCTCCCTGCTCCTATCTGAGGGATTATCAAGGGGCGACTCAGGGTCCCAGGTTTCCAGGGTATAAGCCGTCCTACCATCGGGGTCCGCTCATACGGCGAGGAGTTAGGGAGAGGATTAGGGACGCTATAGGAGGTGACCTACTTCCCTTTTCCTGGCTTCTTGGCCTAGCAGCTATCAGTTATCCTTCTTACATTGTACGGTGGGGAGTTTCCCCCACTCCCCACTGTGACAAAAGCCCCATGTAGTGCTCCAACAGTAATAAAGCCCCCTGTAGTTTTCCTAATACTAATAAAAAAACTGTTTAGATCCTGCAGTAAAAAGGCCCCATACAATCCCCAAATAGTGATAAGGGACTTCCAGTAATAATAAGCACCTTGTAGTCCCCCTCATAGTAATAAAGCCCCAATTCAATGCCCCTAGAAGTAATAAGGCTCCTATAATGCCCAAAGTAGCGGTAGTTATATGGCCCCATTGTCATGGTCTTACCTTCTTGCTGTTCTCCTTCGTTTGACATGTGCTGGCGGCCATCTTGGTTTCTGGGTTTCTTGTAGCCTTCCACCCTGCGGCTCCTCCTTCCCACTGGGAGGAGCTGGATGCCTAGCTCATATATATAGGAGGTCTGTGGCTTCAGTTCCTTGCTTGGTCCTCCTGTGTTCACATGCTTCTAAGACTGCTGCTGCTTCTGGTTCCTGATCCTGGCTTCGTCTGACTACCCTGCTGGTTCCTGATCCTGGCTTCGTCTGACTACCCTGCTGGTTCCTGATCCTGGCTTCGTCTGACTACCCTTCTGGTTCCTGACCCCTGGCCTCTCAAAGACTCTGCTTCGGTTTCACCATCCGTTTGGACTTTTGCTTTACAGCTTTATTTTCAATAAAGCCTTCTTATTTTCCTTATCTCTTGTTGTACGTCTGGTTCATGGTTCCGTGACACCCATATAGTGCCCCAGTATTTACAAACTAGCAACTAAATATAAGGCCATCCACAATCTGTCCTCTCCTTACATCTCTGACCTGGCTTCCCAATACATGCCCACACATAATCTTTAATCCTCATAGGATCTCCTCCTATGTTCTCCTCTCATCTGTTCTTTACACAATCGACTACAAGATTTCTCAGGTACTTCTCCCATACTCTGGAACTCACTACCCCAACACATCAGACTCTTCCCCAACATCCAAACCTTCAAAAGTAACCTGAAAAACCACCTCTTCAGGAAAGCCTACCACCTACAAGGAGCATGCTGCCACCACACTACTGTGTTCTTCCCTCTTCCCTTGTAGTGATAAGCGGCAGGGGTCATATTCGAATTTGAATATTCGTTATATTCTACTTTTTTTTTTCAATCGGCAAGGTAATGATCGCGTAATATGCGAATATTACGCGATCAATACAGGCGTGGGTCAAAAACAAATATATAGCACTATAGAATTTAGTGCTATATATTAGTTTTTTAGAATATTCGTCATTTTTTTCATCTAAAGTCATGATTCTGGAAAAGAATGACGAATATTCCAAAAAAGAATATATTCGATATAGTGCAATATATTCGTTTTTTTGAATATTCGTAATATTCTAAAACAAGAATATATAGCAATATAGCGAATATTTGAAGAAAAAAAACGAAGATAGAGCAATTTAGCTAATATAGTGCTATAATCTTTTCTTTTAATAGTTGTAATTTTTTTCCAATCTGAGCTTCAGATGAGAAAAAAATGACAACTATTAGACAAAGAAGATTATAGCACTATATTAGCTAAATTGCTCTATATTCTTTTTTTTTTTCAAATATTCGCTATATTGCTATATATTCTTGTTTTTGAATATTATGAATATTCTAAAAAAAAAATATATAGCACTATATCGAATATATTAGTTTTTTAGAATATTCGTCTTTTTTTTTCAATCTCTACAGTTGTTCCACTTCGGCATACTCCCCCCGACAAGCGTCCCCGTCACCATAGGAACGCCTGGGTGTTAGAATATACCATCGGATCTGAGTTTTCACAATCTCACGATTGTGAGATCGATAGTCGGGGAGGAGTATGCCGAAATGTGGAACAACTATACAGATTGAAGAAAAAAAAAGACGAATATTCTAAAAAACTAATATATTCAATATAGTACTACGGTATATATTTGTTTTTTAGAATATTTGGCATTTTTCCCCTCTAAATTCATGATTCCTCCCTGCTTAAGTTGCTTGTGGGCCAATGACTCATTGGCCCACAAGCAAGAAGCAGGGAGGAATCATGTTTTCAGATGTTAAAAAATGCCGAATATTCGATATAGTGAATATACAGTGGGATGCAAAAGTTTGGGCAACCTTGTTAATCGTCATGATTTTCGTGTATAAATCGTTGGCTGTTACGATAAAAAATGTCAGTTAAATATATCATATAGGAGACACACACAGTGATATTTGAGAAGTGAAATGAAGTTTATTGGATTTACAGAAAGTGTGCTATAATTGTTTAAACTAAATTAGGCAGGTGCATACATTTGGGCACTGTTGTCATTTTATTGATTCAAAAAACCTTTAGAACTAATTATTGGAACTCAAATTGGCTTGGTAAGCTCAGTGACCCCTGACCTACATACACAGGTGAATCCAATTATGAGAAAGAGTATTTAAGGGGGTCAATTTTAAGTTTCCCTCCTCTTTTAATTTTCTCTGAAGAGTAGCAACATGGGGGTCTCAAAACAACTCTCAAATGACCTGAAGACAAAGATTGTTCACCGTCATGGTTTAGGGGAAGGATACAGAAAGCTGTCTCATAGATTTCAGCTGTCTGTTTCCACAGTTAGGAACATATTGAGGAAATGGAAGACCACAGGCTCAGTTCAAGTTAAGGCTCGAAGTGGCAGACCAAGAAAGACCTCGGATAGACAGAAGCGACGAATGGTGAGAACAGTCAGAGTCAACCCACAGACCAGCACCAAAGACCCACAACATCATCTTGCTGCAGATGGAGTCACTGTGCATCGTTCAACCATTCGGCGCACTTTACACAAGGAGATGCTGTATGCGAGAGTGATGCAGAGGAAGCCTTTTCTCCGCCTACAGCACAAAAAGTGCCGCTTGAGGTGGGCTAAAGCATATTTAGACAAGCCAGCTTCATTTTGGAATAAGATGCTGTGGACTGATAAAACTAAAATTGAGTTATTTGGCCATAACAAGGGGCGTTATGCATGGAGGAAAAAGAACACAGCATTCCAAGAAAAACACCTGCTACCTACAGTAAAATATGGTGGTGGTTCCATCATGCTGTGGGGCTGTGTGCCTAGTGCAGGGACTGGGAATCTTGTCAAAGTTGAGGGACGCATGGATTCCACTCAGTATCAGCAGATTCTGGAGACCAATGTCCAGGAATCAGTGACAAAGCTGAAGCTGCGCCGGGGCTGGATCTTTCAACAAGACAATGACCCTAAATACTGTTCAAAATCCAATAAGGCATTTATGCAGAGGAACAAGTACAACGTTCTGGAATGGCCATCTCAGTCCCCAGACCTGAATATAATAGAAAATCTGTGGTGTGACTTAAAGAGAGCTGTCCATGCTCGGAAGCCATCAAACCTGAATGAACTAGAGAGGTTTTGTAAAGAGGAATGGTCTAAAATACCTTCAAACAGAATCCAGACTCTCATTGGAACCTACAGGAAGCGTTTAGAGGATGTAATTTCTGCAAAAGGAGGATCTACTAAATATTGATTTCATTTATTTTTTGTGGTGCCCAAATTTATGCACCTGCCTAATTTTGTTTAAACAATTATAGCACACTTTCTGTAAATCCAATAAACTTAATTTCACTTCTCAAATATCACTGTGTGTGTCTCCTATATGATATATTTAACTGACATTTTTTATCGTAACAACCAACGATTTATACAGGAAAGTCATGACAATTAACAAGGTTGCCCAAACTTTCGCACCCCACTGTATAGTACTATATTCGAAATATTTGCGATATTCGAGATAAATATTAGTAATTTGAATATTCGCACTCAACACTATTCCCTTGTAGACTGTAAGCACCTGCGGGCAGGGTCCTCTCCCCCTCTGTACCAGTCTGGTAATAGTTTCTTGTTTCTTGTCTGTTTATATTATGTACAGTATGTGTAACCTCCTCATGATTTAATGGGTTAGGGTTAGGCACATTTAAAATAAATAATAATTATAGTGCCCCAGTATTGATAAGACCCCTATAGTGCCCCCACTAGTAATAGGGCAACCATGTAGTGCCCCCAACAGTAACACTGCCCCCTATAGTGCCCCCAGTAGTAAAAAGGCATCCATGTAGCGCCCTCAACAGTAATAAAGCCACCTATACTGCCCCCAGTAGTAATAAGGCTCCCAGAAATATTAAGGCCCCCCGTGGTGCTGCCAGTAATAACAAGGACACCCTGTCATGCCCCCACTAGTAACAAGACCCCCCTTTTGTGGCCAAAGTAGTAATAAGGCCTCCCTATAGTGCTTCCAGTAGTAATACAGCCTCACATAGTGCTTCTATTGTACAGTCCCTGATACAACTGGTATGAGGTATACGTTCCACCTATCAAAATTATATCACTGTCGTTTGGAACGCTATATTACTGTTAAAACTAATATTTTATTGATTCAACACAAGAAAAGGGAAAGGGAACTACCTATATTAACCACTTCCCATCTGGGCCCTTTGCCCCCTTCCTGACCAGGCCAAATTTTGCAAAACGGACATATCTCACTTTATGTGGTAATAACTTTGGAACGCCTTTATTTATCCAAGTCATTCAGAGATTGTTTTCTCGTGACACATTGTACTTCATGATAGTCATAAATTTGAGTCAAAATATTTCACCTTTATTTATGAAAAAATCCCAAATTTACCCAAAAATTTAAAAAAATCGCAATTTTCTAAATTTCAATTTCTCTGCTTTTAAAACAGAAAGTGATACCTCATAAAATATTTATTATTTAACATTCCCCATATGTCTACTTTATGTTGGCATCATTTTGGAAATGTCATTTTATTTTTTTAGGACGTTAGAAGGCTTAGAAGTTTAGAAGCAATTCTTCAAATTTTTAAGAAAATTGCCAAAACCCACTTTATAAGGACCAGTTCAGGTCTGAAGTCACTTTGTGGGGCCTACATAGTGGATACCCCCATAAATGACCCCATTGTAGAAACTACACCCCTTAAGGTATTCAAAACCGATTTTACAAACTTTGTTAACCCTTTAGGCGTTCCACAAGAATTAAAGGAAAATGGAGATCAAATTTTTAAATTTCACTTTTTTGGCAGATTTTCCATTTTAATCAATTTTTTTCTCTAACACATCGATGGTTAACAGCCAAACAAAACTCAATATTTATTACCCAGATTCTGCGGTTTACAGAAACACCCCACATGTGGTCGTAAACTGCTGTATGGGCACACGGCAGGGCGCAGAAGGAAAGGAACTCCACATGGTTTTTAGATGCCAAGTCCCATTTGAAGCCCCCTGATGCACCCTTACAGTAGAAACTCCCAAGAAGTGACCCCATTTTGGAAACTAGGGGATAAGGTGCCAGTTTTATTAGTACTATTTTTGGGTACATATGATTTTTTGATCATTCAATATAACACTTTATGGGGCAAGGTGACCAAAAAATTGGTTGTTTTAGCACAGTTTCTATTTATTTATTTTTACAGCGTTCACCTTAGTGGTTCAGTCAAGTGACATTTTTATAGAGCAGATTGTTACGGACGTGGCGATACCTAATATGTATACTTTTTCTCATTTATTAAAGTTTTACACAATAATAGCATTTTTGAAACCAAAAAATTATGTTCTAATGTGTCCATGTTCTGAGAGCTATAGTTTTTTTATTTTTTGAGAGATTTTCTTATGTAGGGGCTCATTTTTTGCGGGATGAGGTGACGGTTTTATTGGTACCATTTTGTGGGACATACGCATTTTTGATCACTTGGTGTTGCACCTTTTGTGATGCAAGGTGACAAAAATTGCTTGTTTTGACACAGTTTTTTTTTTTTTTTTTTTACGGTGTTCACCCGAGGGGTTAGGTCATGTGATATTTTTATAGATCTGGTTTTTACGGACGCGGCAATACCTAATATGTATACTTTTTTTTATTTGTTTCACTTTAACACAATAATAGCATTTTTGAAACCAAAAAAATTATGTTTTAGTGTCTCCATGTTCTAAGAGCTATAGTTTTTTTATTTTTTGAGAGATTTTCTTATGTAGGGGCTCATTTTTTGCGGGATGAGGTGACGGTTTTATTGGTACCATTTTGTGGGACATACGCGTTTTTGATCACTTGGTGTTGCACCTTTTGTGATGCAAGGTGACAAAAATTGCTTGTTTTGACACAGTTTTTTTTATTTATTTTTTACGGTGTTCATCCGAGGGGTTAGGTCATGTGATATTTTTATAGAGCTGGTTTTTACGGACGCGGCAATACTAAATATGTCTATTTTACTTTATTTTTTCTATTTTAATTTTTTTTTTTTATTCCTAACTTGGGAACTTTTTTTTTTTTACATGTGAAACTTTATTTTATTTTATTTTTTCAACCCTTTATTTTTTTTATTTTTTTTTACACTTTTCGTCCCCCATAAGGTCATACAAGACCTCTGGGGGACATTTGCTTCACTTTTTCTTTTTTTTTTCACAGTTGATTTCTCCTGTAACTGGGGCTGAGATAGTAGCCCCAGTTACAGGACAAATGCACCCCTATAGAGGCTGTACAGCAGCAATCCTGCGCTGTACAGCCTCACAGCAGGGCTGATCGAGGTCTCTGAGAGACCTCACACAGCTCCTGCACTCTCCGGTCCCGGCGGTCACATGACCGCCGGGCCGGAACAGGAAGCGCACAGCGCTTCCTGCTCTGCAGACACAGCGCTCGGTGAGCGCTGTGTCTGCAGCGATCGTGAAGGCAGGGACACCTGGGCACTGTCCCTGCCTTGTCTTAGGGTTGCCCTGCTGTCACTGACAGCGGGCAACCCGATCAGCAGCTGCACGATTAGCGTGCAGCTGCTATTTCTGACAGGACGTTTTAAAACGTGCTGTCAGAAATAGACGTCCACCCATAGGACGTTTATATCCTATGGGCGGACGTGAGGCGGTTAAAATACTAGAGCACCATCTAACCAGTGTACGGTCGATGATATGGACCTATGGAGCCGCAGATTGCGGTACATGCGGCTATAGATGGGGTCACTAGAAGTGCCGCAACTAGTGCTATACTACAAGCTGGATCATAAGGCCATGGGGCCGTGCTCGATCCAATCCACCAGAGGTAGGCACTGTGGCGCGGTCAAAAGTGCTCTGAACCAATCCCAGCTAATAGTGCCCTAAACTAAATTTAAGATGGACTAATCCATTGATAAACATCTGCCTGCAGAAGCCGACCTCACTGGAAACCATCCGGTCAAGGTGAATCAGATGTCTGAGTGTCGGCTCTGCAGGCACGAATCAAGGGACACTAGGCTAAGCTGGGTGGAACAGAAAGCTTGATTGCATTTGCTCATCAGCTGCAGAGGGCTGAGAACCGCAGACCTCAACTGCAGTGTGAGCACAAACAAGCAGTAAGATCATTAATTTATCCCCACACCACGCTCGACGCGTTTCACCATATTTGGCTCGTCAGGAGCATAATTCTGTGGTTACATGGACAAATGGTCAAAGCTGCTAAGCCTCCGTGACAGAGGCTGCAGCTGTCAGTACGAGGTGGCCGAACGCGGCCGCTCAGGTGCACGGAATATAAGGAGAGTCCTCCTCCCCTCTGCTGAGTCACGCCTTCAGGGCGGCCAATGAGATTGCAGGAGGCGCGGCACCGCCGCATCATCCGTCCCGCCCCCATTGTACCGCCCCCTCTATGAGGCGGGCCCAGATGAATGTCACAACATTCATACATTAAGGATAGAGCTGATGCATACGGCGGCTCACTGATCCAGCGGCACAGTACAGCAGCGATCGGGATGAGGACTGCTGAGTGGTCATCAGTTCCTCCTGTTGAGGACATCAATCGGTAACGGACAACACAATACCACAGGGTCACCTCTTAAAGGGACCATGCAGTCTTATTGATCTCAGGTGGTGACACAAAAGTGAGTCAAATATTAATTTATTAATGATAAGCTGTCTAATGCATAATACTCCTGAGACACAGGGATCTACTTATACCCCTGCTGCACTCTCTTGTCATGGAGGTTAGAGAAAACACGCAAAGGAGTTATATTCATTCAATCCATGAGGTTGGAGCGCATACAGGCGGTAGATCCACTGTGTCTCTTTTTGCAACAGACGCCTATCAAAGTCGCCTCCTCTTGGCGATCTTCTAACCACCTCCACAGCCTGAAATTTAATGGCATCCGCATCACCATTATGTACAGTTGACATATGTCTGGCGATAGGGGTATCAGCCCCATTGCGGATGTCATTTAGGTGTTCTGCTACTCTTCTGCGGAATTCCCTTGTGGTTTTACCCACATATTGTTTTCCGCATACACAGGTGGCCAAGTATACCAGGCCTCTCGTCTTACAATTTACAAAAGATCTAATAGTAAATCTCCGTTCAGTGACGCTGCAAATAAATGTTGCGCCAGTCCGAATTGCAGGGCAAGCCACGCACCCGCCACAACGGAAGGTCCCTTTGAGGCTGGTACTCAGCCAAGTAGATGTAATAGAACCCTGAAAGAAGCTGTGGACCAAGCGATCTCTCAAACTGCGTCCACGCCTGTATGTAATCAATGGCGCGTCGCCTATCATATCTCCAATATCTGGGTCTGATTTTAAAATACCCCAATAGGTCTTCAATAGCTCTCTCACTGTGTTATGTGCTTCATCATATGTGGCTATGATGCGCAACTGCTCTGTTCCCAATGATCCTGGCCTAGGGGTAAGAAGGGCATCCCGATTTTGGGCCAGCGAGTGATGGTACGCCAATTACTGGTATCCCTTATGGAAGAAGGGGAGAGGGAAGTTGGTGAGGGTCCATTCACGGATCTCAAACTTCCCTCCACCAAAAACCCACCCCTAAGTGATGGAACACCACCTGACATTTTTCTTAAGGTCGTCACAGATCAATTGAGAATGTTGGACACATCCAGAGGGATTGGGTCCAATCTCCAGAAGAGGGAGACTGATGCCCTAATCTCGCTGGAACGCGACAACTCCCTTGTCATTAAACCATCGGACAAGGGAGGGAATATTGTCGTGATGAACTGTGAACAGTATAAGACCATGTGTCTTAACATTCTCAGTGATGATTTATGTTACCGCGTGCTGGAAATGAATCCAATTGAGACTTTCAGGAGGCAATTGAAGGATCTCTTGGATACAGCACACGAGCATGACCTTATTAGTAGGTCTGAATTTGATTTTTTGTTCCCCAAACATCCCCAGATCCCTTGCTTCTATGGGTTACCCAAGGTGCACAAGGGACTTTCCCCATTAAAGGGACGTCCCATTGTTTCAGGGACTGGGAGCTTGACGCATCCAATCAGTACATACGTGGACAGGATTTTACGACCCTTTGCGGTGTCCCTGTCCTCGTATGTACGTGATTCGATGGATGTGATCAAAAAACTGGAGGGAATTCATCTTGGTGAGAACGTTATGCTGGCCAGCTTGGATGTTGAGGCCCTCTACAGCTCCATACCCCATGATAGGGGGTGTGGAGTTGTGGCCTCATTTCTCAGTCAACGTGGCACCCACTGCTGGCAGCATAACGAATTTGTTCTTGAGCTAATGAAGTTTATCCTCGAACACAACTGTTTCATTTTTGACCATCGCATGTACCACCAGCTCAGGGGAGTGGCGATGGGGAGCCCTTGTGCACCGACCTTCGCCAATCTCTACCTGGGCTGGTGGGAACGGGAGGTTGTGTTCGCGGATAATCAGAGATGGGCTGACCACATTAATTTGTGGTTACGCTTCTTAGATGATGTGCTGATTTTATGGTCGGGGACTGTGGAGGACTTCAATCGGTTCGTTTCAGACCTGAATGTAAATTCTATGGGACTATTCTTCACATCAGAAATCCAGGAATCGCAAATCAATTTTTTGGATTTGACCGTCTTCAGGGACAGGATGGGTAACATTGGCACACGATTGTTCCGCAAGGAGACTGCGACCAACAGCCTCCTTAGATGGGACAGTTGCCACCCCCTGCCCCTGAGGAGGGGAATTCCAAAAGGGCAATACCTTTGGGTACGGCGCAACTGCTCTAGTATGTCGGATTTCAGAACGGCATCTAGTGAGTTACAAACCAGGTTTAGGAGTAGGGGGTACCCGCAACATGTATTAGCCAAGGCGTACCATCACTCGCTGGCCCAAAATCGGGATGCCCTTCTTACCCCTAGGCCAGGATCATTGGGAACAGAGCAGTTGCGCATCATAGCCACATATGATGAAGCACATAACACAGTGAGAGAGCTATTGAAGACCTATTGGGGTATTTTAAAATCAGACCCAGATATTGGAGATATGATAGGCGACGCGCCATTGATTACATACAGGCGTGGACGCAGTTTGAGAGATCGCTTGGTCCACAGCTTCTTTCAGGGTCCTATTACATCTACTTGGCTGAGTACCAGCCTCAAAGGGACCTTCCGTTGTGGCGGGTGCGTGGCTTGCCCTGCAATTCGGACTGGCGCAACATTTATTTGCAGCGTCACTGAACGGAGATTTACTATTAGATCTTTTGTAAATTGTAAGACGAGAGGCCTGGTATACTTGGCCACCTGTGTATGCGGAAAACAATATGTGGGTAAAACCACAAGGGAATTCCGCAGAAGAGTAGCAGAACACCTAAATGACATCCGCAATGGGGCTGATACCCCTATCGCCAGACATATGTCAACTGTACATAATGGTGATGCGGATGCCATTAAATTTCAGGCTGTGGAGGTGGTTAGAAGATCGCCAAGAGGAGGCGACTTTGATAGGCGTCTGTTGCAAAAAGAGACACAGTGGATCTACCGCCTGTATGCGCTCCAACCTCATGGATTGAATGAATATAACTCCTTTGCGTGTTTTCTCTAACCTCCATGACAAGAGAGTGCAGCAGGGGTATAAGTAGATCCCTGTGTCTCAGGAGTATTATGCATTAGACAGCTTATCATTAATAAATTAATATTTGACTCACTTTTGTGTCACCACCTGAGATCAATAAGACTGCATGGTCCCTTTAAGAGGTGACCCTGTGGTATTGTGTTGTCCGTTACCGATTGATGTCCTCAACAGGAGGAACTGATGACCACTCAGCAGTCCTCATCCCGATCGCTGCTGTACTGTGCCGCTGGATCAGTGAGCCGCCGTATGCATCAGCTCTATCCTTAATGTATGAATGTTGTGACATTCATCTGGGCCCGCCTCATAGAGGGGGCGGTACAATGGGGGCGGGACGGATGATGCGGCGGTGCCGCGCCTCCTGCAATCTCATTGGCCGCCCTGAAGGCGTGACTCAGCAGAGGGGAGGAGGACTCTCCTTATATTCCGTGCACCTGAGCGGCCGCGTTCGGCCACCTCGTACTGACAGCTGCAGCCTCTGTCACGGAGGCTTAGCAGCTTTGACCATTTGTCCATATAACCACAGAATTATGCTCCTGACGAGCCAAATATGGTGAAACGCGTCGAGCGTGGTGTGGGGATAAATTAATGATCTTACTGCTTGTTTGTGCTCACACTGCAGTTGAGGTCTGCGGTTCTCAGCCCTCTGCAGCTGATGAGCAAATGCAATCAAGCTTTCTGTTCCACCCAGCTTAGCCTAGTGTCCCTTGATTCGTGCCTGCAGAGCCGACACTCAGACATCTGATTCACCCTGAACGGATGGTTTCCAGTGAGGTCGGCTTCTGCAGGCAGATGTTTATCAATGGATTAGTCCATCTTAAATTTAGTTTAGGGCACTATTAGCTGGGATTGGTTCAGAGCACTTTTGACCGCGCCACAGTGCCTACCTCTGGTGGATTGGATCTAGCACGGCCCCATGGCCTTATGATCCAGCTTGTAGTATAGCACTAGTTGCGGCACTTCTAGTGACCCCATCTATAGCCGCATGTACCGCAATCTGCGGCTCCATAGGTCCATATCATCGACCGTACACTGGTTAGATGGTGCTCTAGTATTTTAATATAGGTAGTTCCCTTTCCCTTTTCTTGTGTTGAATCAATAAAATATTAGTTTTAACAGTAATATAGCGTTCCAAACGACAGTGATATATTGTACAGTCCCCCAAAATGACAAAGAAAAAAAATCTAAGTCACCTGATTCATTTCATGCCGCCATCTGCACTGTGGTGCAGGCCGCTGTCCTCTCCCAGCCTGTGGCCTGAGATGACTGCATCCTGGTGCAAGAGGTTGCAATGACATCAACATGCCTCCTGCACAATTATATGTCCTATCATAGACATCAGGTCTAGTGTCCTGTGGTCTATGACAGTGAAGGGCAGAGCAGGAAGCCATCAGCTTCAGTGTCACACAGGGGCATAGCTAGAAGTGACGGCCCCACAGCAAATTTTTGTATGCCCCCTGCGCGCGTCGCAACTCCCTCCTCCTGTGTAAACCCGACTCCTTTGGCTAGTCACGATCTAGACTAGACCAGGCTGCCATGCCATCCTTTTCCTATATAATATATACACTCACCTAAATAATTATTAGGAACACCTGTTCTATTTCTCATTAATGCAATTATCTAGTCAACCAATCACATGGCAGTTGCTTCAATGCATTTAGGGGTGTGGTCCTGGTCAAGACAATCTCCTGAACTCCAAACTGAATGTCAGAATGGGAAAGAAAGGTGATTTAAGCAATTTTGAGCGTGGCATGGTTGTTGGTGCCAGACGGGCCGGTCTGAGTATTTCACAATCTGCTCAGTTACTGGGATTTTCACGCACAACCATTTCAAGGGTTTACAAAGAATGGTGAGAAAAGAGAAAAACATCCAGTATGCGGCAGTCCTGTGGGCAAAAATGCCTTGTGGATGCTAGAGGTCAGAGGAGAATGGGCCGACTGATTCAAGCTGATAGAAGAGCAACGTTGACTGAAATAACCACTCGTTACAACCGAGGTATGCAGCAAAGCATTTGTGAAGCCACAACACGCACAACCTTGAGGCGGATGGGCTACAACAGCAGAAGACCCCACCGGTTACCACTCATCTCCACTACAAATAGGAAAAAGAGGATACAATTTGCACGAGCTCACCAAAATTGGACTGTTGAAGACTGGAAAAATGTTGCCTGGTCTGATGAGTCTCGATTTCTGTTGAGACATTCAAATGGTAGAGTCCGAATTTGGCGTAAACAGAATGAGAACATGTATCCATCCTCTGATGGCTACTTCCAGCAGGATAATGCACCATGTCACAAAGCTCGAATCATTTCAAATTGGTTTCTTGAACATGACACTGTTCACTGTACTAAAATGGCCCCCACAGTCACCAGATCTCAACCCAATAGAGCATCTTTGGGATGTGGTGGAACGGGAGCTTCGTGCCCTAGATGTGCATCCCTCAAATCTCCATCAACTGCAAGATGCTATCCTATCAATATGGGCCAACATTTCTAAAGAATGCTATCAGCACCTTGTTGAATCAATGCCACGTAGAATTAAGGCCGTTCTGAAGGCAAAAGGGGGTCCAACACCGTATTAGTATGGTGTTCCTAATAATTCTTTAGGTGAGTGTATAAATATATATATATATACACACACACACACACACACACACACTGTCTGTCATGGAACATGATTGATAATGAATAAAAGAAATTCCAGCTCACCCAATATCCTCCGTGCACGGGACAAACCAAGGCAAGTTCTCCACGTATAGGTACACAAGAACAAGTTCCAGCACTGGGTCGATTTTTGGTTGTGCCGTCTTTATTTTTTAAATCACATGTTTACATGTTACAGACATCACCTCCCACCACCACCGGTTAACATGTTTCGAACTGAGTCGTTCTTAGTCGTAACCTTGATGACTAAGAACGCCTCAGTTTGAAACATGTTAAAGGGTGGTGGTGGGAGGTGATGTCTGTAACATGTAAACATGTGATTTAAAAAATAAAGACGGCACAACCAAAAATCGACCCAGTGCTGGAACTTGTTCTTGTGTACCTATGACTGATAACGCTCTGTGCTTCTCTGTGACCTTTTTACTACAAAATCACAGTGAGATAAAGTTGTCACCGTGATTTTGTAGTAAAAAGATCACAGAGGCACAGAGCGTTATCAGTCATGTTAATGCTTTGTGTCTCTGCTGTCCGGAACGGGGCTTGGCTCTTATTCACGCAGCGGATTCCACACACAGGATCCGCTCGTGTGAAAGACCTCTTACATGCTCAGATTATCAGTAACAAGCATCCTCACTAGGGTTGAGCGTACTGATCTTTGAAGCCAATATCTAAAGTCAATTCGCTTCAAACTTCGTTATTGCCGAAGTCTCGGGAGACTTCGGGTATTTGATTATTTAACTCAAAACAGATTTTAAACAGGTATCTGAAGTCTGCTTCAGAACCAAGGTACCAGTCAGTACCAAAGCCAATTTCTGAAACCCATTTTAAAATCGGTTTTAAAAAAAACACAAAACACTGATTCTGACGTCCCTTATTTTTGGCTCCTGCAGAAATTTCCTATCCTTGACCGTGGAACCGCCATCCGGACATAGAGGCATATAATGCACTTTGTGTCATTTCCATTTTTTGCCAGGCCCATTGTAGTGAATGGTTATAAATACAGGCCTAAAAAAAAAACGAATGGACATGGGGGAAGAATTCTATTGTGTGCATGAGCTCTAATGTTGATGTCCTATCCGGATTGGGTATCAGTTTCACAAAAGCAGATCATTTCCTTAAAGGGGTTTTCAGCTTTTTTTCTATTGATGACCCATTCTTAAGATAGGTCATCAATATCAGATCAGCGTGAGTCCGACACCAGCCCCCCGCCAGTCAGCTGTTTGAAGAGAAAACAGTGCTCATACAAGCACTGCCTTCTCCTCAATGCTTGCCTGCTTGCCCTCACAACTGCATTCACTTCAATGGGACAGCTCTTTCCTGTCCAAGTGAGTAGTAGGGTAATGTCCCATAGAAGTGAATGGGGATGCCATAGTTGCAATTACACTGCTCTTCACTGCAGTCGGTAAGCAGGTTAACAATGAGGAGAAGGCTGCGCTTGCATGAGTGCTGCCTTCTCTTCAAACAGCTGATCGGTGGGGGTGTCGGGAGTCTGGATAGGTCATGAATAGAAAAAAAAAACAGACAAAGCCTTTAAGGAGATTCTCTTAGTAGTCTGTGCTGCCCTCCTCCAACACCCTGCACATTCCAAGTCCCACTCGGTGTAGCTTGGCGGCCAGTGCAGTCCAGATGCCACGGAAGTCCATCCTTCTCCTCCTCTAATTTTACTAAGATGTAGAGGCTGAGAAGGAGACACTCGGGTCCACAGCACTGAAGCCAGCCGTACTCACCCTTGTTGGGATCTTTCTCACTGGACTGCAGTCTTAACTGACGTGCTCTTCTCCTCTTCAAGTTCTGCCGACGCACTGCTCAAAGCAATGAAATCTAGAAGGTAGAAAAAAATATTTTGTAATAAAGAGGTAGAAAATGTAAGATGAGGGTAAGAAAGTCATCGACTCCTAAACATGACCTGAGCAGTGTGCTTGGCTATTTTCAGTTTTGGTGTTTCATTATAGAGATAAGTGTGTGGGACCCGCACCTAACTTACATTGGTGGCATTTTGTAGCAACATGCCACCAATGTCTAAGATTATACAACCCCTTTAATACTTAATTTAAATTTTTTTATTTCCTCCTTTGCCTCCAAGATCAGGAACTTTTTAATTTACATAGTCCTTTTTTTCAATACGCGCTTTTGGTAATGCTCCGGATCCCCCATGTGGCGATCAGAGGAGCCAGAGCTTGTGTACAGAAGCCCCTGTCATAGTGAATTTTTCCTACAGAGCCCCTGTCTGTAGCCGGGCTCGATAGGAAACTAGTAAAATCATTATAGACTCCAATGCTAGTTAACTACAAAAAGCTTATAGTGGTCTGAAAATGGCAAAAAAATTTAAAAATTAAGTTTCACTTCCCCCCAGTATCAAAATGCAAGAAAAACTATACATATTTGGTATTCACCAGATTTATACTGACCTGGAGAATCAAGATCACAAGTGAAAAAAAAACTGTAAAACTGTAGCAAAGTTGTTGTTTTTTTCCAATTCCACCACCTTTGGAATTTTTTACCACTTCCCACTACATTTTATGCAATATTAAATGGTTGCGTTGGAAAGTACAACTTGTCCTGCTAAAAACAAGCCCTCATACAGTTATGTGAACGGAAAAATAAAAAAAAGTTAGGGCTCTGGGAAGGCGGAGAGCACAAAACAAAAATGCAAAGGCCTCTTTCACACAGGCGTTGCGGAAAAATGTGCGGGTGCGTTGCGGGAACACACGCGATTTTTCCGCACGAGTGCAAAACATTGTAATGCGTTTTGCACTCGCGTGAGAAAAATCGTGCATGTTTGGTACCCAAACCCGAACTTCTTCACAGAAGTTCGGGTTTGGGATCGGTGTTCTGTAGATTGTATTATTTTCCCTTATAACATGGCTATAAGGGAAAATAATAGCATTCTGAATACAGAATGCATAGTAAAATAGCGCTGGAGGGGTTAAAAAAAAATAAAAATAATTTAACTCACCTTAATCCACTTGATCGCGCAGCCCGGCATCTCCTTCTGTCTTCATCTTAGCTGTGTGGAGCAACAGGACCTGTGGTGACGTCACTCCGGTCATCACATGATCCATCACATGATCTTTTACCATGGTGCGGGTGCAATGCGTTCAACTCACGCATCGCATCCGCGCGGAATACTCGCCCTTGTGAAAGGGGCCAAAAAGAAAAAGAGCCTCTGGGGTACAAGGGGTGAAAATAAAACCTTTGAGGAAAAAAAGTTTTTTCTTTGCATCACCATTTTCTGACAGCCATAACTTTTTCATATTTCTTTATGAGGGCTTTTTTGTGGGTGAACTGTAGTTTTTATTGGTATAATTTTTGTGGTGCGTGCAATTTTTTGATCATTGTTAGGGCCCATGCACACAACCGTATACCCTCCAAGACATACAGTCCGTGAGTGAGCTATAGGTCCCGGAGCTGCATTGATCGTGTGCATAGGTACGTTTTAGTAATCTATGAAGCTGTGCACTCCCGTTCACACGATCAATGCCGCTCCAGGACATATGGCCCACTCAAGGACCGAATGTCTCAGAGGGCATATGGTCGTGTGCATGGGCCCGTATTCAATATTTATTTTTGTTTGGTGCGTGTGTGTGTTTTTTGGGGGTTGAGTTGGTCACCAAAACTGTGTTTTTAGGATTTTTATATTTTAATAGTCTTTTTTTCCGTTTATTTATTTTATTTATTTACTTTATATAAAACATTGGTAAGGGGGGGGATACTGTCTATAGCTTGCAGTACATGGCAGCCTCCCCTTTCTGCACACTGTTCTGCCATGTACTAGTGTTTATTATGGCACATATAAGCGCACACCCTGTGCATATACACTGTACAAAAATATAAACGCAACACTTTCGGTTTTGCTCCCATTTTGCATGAGCTGAACTCAAAGATCTGAAACATTTTCTTCATACACAAAAGACCCATTACTCTCAAATATTGTTCACAAATCTGTCTAAATCTGTGTTAGTGAGCACTTCACGAAAGTGTTGCGTTTATATTTTTGTTCAGTGTATAAGAGTACCAAAATAAGCAGTAGTAGATGGTAGAACAGCAAGCAGGGGGGCGCAGACATGGGCCAGGGGGGCGCAGACAGGGGCCAGGGAGGCGCACAAAGGGGCCAGGGGCACAGACAAAGGCCGAGGGGGCACAGATAAGGGCCAGGGGCCCAGACAAGGGCCAGGGGGGGGCACAGATTAGGGCCAGAAGCGCAGACAGGGGCCAGGGATGCGCAGACAGAGGCCAGGGGGGGCACAGGCCAGGGCAAGGGGGTGTAGATAAGGACCATGGTCGCAGACAAGGTCCAGGGATGGGCACAGACAAGAGCCAGGGTCCAGGGTTGCAGACAGGGGTCAGGGGGGCACATAAAAGGCCAGGGTGGCACACACAGGGGCCAAGGGGGCAGAGACAAGGGTCAGAAAGGCGTAGACAGGGGCCAGGGGCACAGACAAAGGCCGGGGGGCACAGATAAGGCCAGGGCCCAGGGGCGCAAACAGGGGCCAGGGAGGCACAGCCAAGGGGGGCACACAGGCAGCGGGGACAGACGATGCAAGGATGATAATGGACAGGCCGGGTCCCCAATGTCGCCAGCGCCGCACTGTATGTGAAGGGGCCTGGCCTGCAAAACTGCTTTAAAGAGGACCTTTCATGGGTCCGGACTTTGTTAACTAAGTAGCAGGACATGTAGAGCGGCGCCCAGGGATCTCTCTGCACTTACTATTATATCTGGGCGCAGCTCCATTCACCCGCTGTGGCCCCCGTTACGCTGTCTGATAATTACTGCTATCGGAGCAGGGAGGAGGAGACTGCCCTTTTTTTCAATGAGCGTTCCTTCTCCCTGGCTGTCCAATCGCAGCACAGAGCGTCACAGCCAGGGAGAAGGTTAGTTTTTTTAAGTGCAGGGAGATTCCTGGGCGCCGCTCTTCATGTCCTGCTACTTAGTTAACAAAGTCCAGACCCATGAAAGGTCCTAGTCTTTAAATAATCCGACTGACATGCTGCCGGGCGCCGGGCCCCTTGTCAGCCCGAGCCCCGAAGCAGCCGCTTCCCCTGCTTCCCCGATAGTTGCGCCAATGGTGTCACAATATTGGACTGTATAGACATCCTGATGATGGTTATACAGTTGATCACAACATAGATAGCGTCACCAGAGAGACAACAGGAGCTTAGGGAGTTAAATAAGTGTCTCAGAAGTTGGTGCAGGAAGGAAGGGTTTGGGTTCATGAAGAACTGGGCCGACTTCTCGGACGGTTACAGGCTCTACAGTAGGGAGGGTGCAACTGGCCTGGGGTAAAAATGGTTAGACGGCTGGAGGAGCTTTTAAACCAGGATCTGGGGGAGGGTGGGGGGTCATACTAATAAGGGGGAGATAGTGTAGATAGAGAGTGGGATATAGAAGGGGACAGTGGGGATTTAGTGGGGGCTGGGGTTAGTGAGGAAAGTAGGGAGAAGACTGGGCAGAACTGTACACCGATGAAAAATAGAACTGCTGGTAACAAGAACCTGTTACATACAAACATCAACCAAGGTAACATAAAAATCCAAGATATTCACTTTAAAGGTAATAGTAATTTAAAATGTATTTTTTACAAATGCCAGAAGTCTAGCTAGCAAAATGGGGGAGCTGCAGGCTATGGTACTAGAAGAACACATAGATGTAGTTGGTGTGGCTGAGACATGGTCGGACTCTTCACATGACTGGGCTGTTAATATTGAGGGTTTTACACTATTTAGGAAAGACCGGGTCAATAGAAAAGGTGGTGGCGTGTGCCTGTATGTGAGGAGTGATCTGAAGACAAGTGTGAAAGAGGCAATTGTGGGTGCGGATGGTGAGGATGTGGAAACCTTATGGGTGGAAGTTCAAAGGGATATAAACACTGAAAAAACAATACTTGGTGTAATCTATAGACCCCTAACATCACAGAGGAGATAGAAATGCAACTGTATAACCAAGTAGAGCGGTCGGTACAGGCTGGTACAGTGGTCATAATGGGAGATTTTAACTTCCCAGATATTGACTGGGATAATGGTTCTGCCTCAACCGCAAAGGGGAGAAAATTCCTCAATTTGCTGCAGGACCACTTTATGGGCCAGTTTGTAGAAGCTCCCACTAAGGGCAATGCTCTGTTGGATCTGGTAATTTCTAATGATGCAGAGCTTGTTGGAAGTGTTACTGTTCGAGAAACACTAGGTAATAGTGACAACAATTAGAGTTGAGCGGACACCTGGAAGTTTGGGTTCGACGGGTTTGGCTGAACTTTGCAAAAAAGTTTGAGTTTCTGGACCCGAACTTGACCCCGAACCTGAACCCCATTGAAGTCAATAGGGACCCAAACTTTGGAGCACTAAAATGGCTCTAAAAAAGTCATGGAAAGGGCTAGAGGGCTGAAAAAGGCAGCAAAATGTGATTAAGAGCATGGCAAGTGCTCTGCAAACAAATGTGGATATGGAAATGACTTAAAATAACAAAATACGTAAAAAAAAATAATAATAATCTTGATCACCCCTATATTTCACCCCTACAATAAAACAGATGGATTTGCTGAATTTATGTTCCTGCCTGTCACATGTGCAGGCCTCAGAGGTACTTTACACCCAAAAATGGGAATTTGAAGCCCAAAAATGTAACAGCGGTATTTAATGGTTTTATTTGACTGGCAGGAACGCAGCGTAGGCCACAAATGTGTAGTGTACGGGGACTGTAATGCCCGTCACTACAAAAGTGTCACTTGGTGTGCTGTCGTCCCTCCTTAATTATGGGGAAGTTGGTGTATGTCAGTTTTATAAAATGTCATGTAATGTAATGCATGTATTTCCCTGTTACTGTGAAACTTGCATGTACAGGCCTGCTAGGGGTGTCATTTCAGCTTCTAGTCACTAGAGGGAGCTAGAGAGCCCTAGTTTATATAAGGCCCAGTCAGGGAAGCAAAAGTCAGTCTAGTCGAGTCTAAAGGAGTCTAGTCTAAGTGTCTGTCTAAAGCTGCAGCCTGTAGTCTGAAGCTGGAGCTTAGACTATGTCAGAGACAAGTCCAGGCCTGAAGCCTGCAGACCAGGAGAGGGTATTGCAGTCCCTGTAACCGGGTTCCAAATCTAAAGAGAAGGTTCCCCTCCTGAATATGTACAGATGCAGAAGCAGGAAGACCACTGTGCAGAAGTTTCTAGAGCCTAAGGAAGCTGAGAGGGACAGAGGCAAAGTGCAGAGAAGCAAGAGGTACTCAAAATAACAGAGGAGGTACTTTATAAAGCTATAGCCAAGGATATAAAGCCAGAACTAGGTTATTGGGCCTTGGAGAAGATTTGCTATATTCCAGGATCAGACAGAAATAGAGTGCAAGCTCCTGTACTGCAAGTCCTGTGTTTAACACTCTGTAATCACCTTGCTCAAGCCGTATTGCCTGCATCAACCGTATTAAAAAATCGACTGTATGCAAAGGAACTGCGCTTCCATCAATGTCTCTATATTTATAACTACTAAAGTTGGAGTTCTGCTTTAACATCACGGTGTTCCTCATTTATTCCTGCTATCCGCAAACGGCGTGCCACCGTTTACTTGGCACTGGCGTCACGAACAATTTATACCATCACCTGCCCTTGCAGAGAGTCAGCCGTACCAGGTTAGTGTCTATTGCACTACATCACCCAGAAACACCTATTGCACACAACTTGAGTACGCTGCACCTCTCTTTTGGCGTCACGAACAGGATACGCACGCTTTCTAGTGCAAGAAGCGTGAACTTTGTGCCTTATACAGTTGCCCTGTGACCAAAGTGACAAATTTGCCTGTTTATTAAATTGAACTTTGCGGACTGAAAAACATACCCAAAGTGTACCAAAAACCTCTAAAAAGCGCTGTGCAGTGTTGCGCTACCCAGAGGAAGAAAATCGCCGCATTGGAGTGTGGTTTTGTGGACTTTTTACAATCCTGCTTGCTGTCAGTGAATGGACAGAGTTTTGCTAAAGATGGCCACCGGCTGCCTGGAGTAAAGTTTCCCGCGCCGCTGAGGACCTTCGTGGGCGGATCCCTGCAAAGACACAGAGAGTCCCGCCCCTCTTCATCATCGCACCGCCGCGGCCCTGCTTCTTCTACGTCATCGGGTGCTCAGGACGTCCGGAACCTCGCGAGACTTGGCCTGCGCAAGCCCGGCGATACCGGTAAGCACTTGTAACCGGAGGGAAGGGGAGTGTACCGGCCCCTTTAGTCGCCAGCGGCCACCTCTCAATAGACTACCATGTCAGAGCCAGGAGTGCCTGAGCAGCCGGCCCCGGGAGAGTTTGCGGCTCCTAATCATCCTACAGCCCCCAGCATGATGCCCTTTACCATGCCTTACTATTTCGGGGCCCCATGGTTCCCTCGCTACAGGGGAGAGACCCATACCCTAAGGGACTTTAAAGAAAAGTTGCTGGCACTATTCCGATTGTACCCTATAAATGCCGACCAGCAAATGGAAATCCTGCTGGCACAGCTGGAGGGAGCTGCCCGTAGAGAAGTGTTATCCTGGCCTGCTACTGAGCGGAGTACTCTAGAACAGATATTCACCCGCCTCAGAGCCACTTTTGAAACTAGGACTGCCTCAGAGATAAAGATGCACTTCTTTGGCAAGAAACAGAAGTCCGGTGAGTCCCTCCGTGACTATGCCCTATCACTGCAGGAGGCTTTAGGGGCTGTAGTTCAGATAGATCCCAAAGAGGCCGATAACCGGGACCAGACCCGAAGGGAACAATTTATAACCGGGGTGTCTAGTGAGCAAATAAGGACCCAATTAAAGATGCTGTCCGCCCAGCACCCTAACAGTACCTTTCTGGACTTTAAAGAACTGGCTATAAAAATTCTGGGGTCAGCAGTATCTCCAGAGTTGAACACCCCACCTGAGTCATCAGCCTGCAGACCGAAACCGCTTGTCCCTAACCAAGCTCAGGCCGGTCAAGCTGTTCAAGCTTCAGCTACCGAGACTATCGCCATGCTGACAGAGCAAGTAAATCACCTCACTAAAAGTCTAGAGAGAGTGTGCAGAAAAATAGAGGAATGGGAAAAACCCATAATGCTAGAAGAAGAGTTCCTGTCACCTCCTAGGCCGTTCCCACCTCCTTACCAAGAGACTCACCCCAGGGATCCGGGGAGGTGTAATAGAGATCGCAAGCGGCCCGTGTGTACATACTGCAAAAAGCTGGGACACACAGAATCCACGTGCTGGCAGTTAAACGGGCAACCCCTGAGGCTGAGGACCACCCCTCGGGAGGTAGAACACTAGGTCCAGAGGATCCAAATTGGATGCCACGGTATGTAGGATCCCATCCTAAAATCAATATAGAGATCAACGGGGTCCCCTTTGAAGCCCTGTTAGATACTGGGTCTCAGGTCACTACTATTCAGCTGCCTGCATTTGAAAAGTTCTGGGACACCAACCAGTTGACCCAACCGCCTGAATCCTGGGTGGAAATTATCGCCAGCAATGGCAAACCAGTAGAGATTCATGGATACTGGGAACCCACCCTGCAGGTGGGAGAAGTAACCCTGCCTCAACAGGGAGTGATCGTAGTACAGGCCGGTGACAGAGGAGGGCATCCTGTCATTCTAGGCACCAATGTCTTCAAAAACTGTTATTCAGAAATACTTGCTGTATTACATCAGACTTTGCCCACTGCTTCCTCTGCATCCAGGAGGGTGATTCAAAGGACTATTACTGTGTTAAGTGCCCAGCAGAGGTTTGCTAATGGGAAAGGAGAAATTTGTACTGCCAGGATTAGTGATATTAAGCCTGTGACTTTGCCTCCTAATTCTCAAACTCTTTTATGGTGTCGTGCTGTCCTGGGAGTCCAAGGCCGAGATTATCCAGCCCTGGTGGAACCAATCCAGATGGAGGATTACCCTTTTGTGAGAGCTGCCAAGTCCCTGGTGAATGTCTCCCAAGGTAAAGTACCTGTCCGTCTGATTAACCTGAGTGATCTTCCTGTGGCGCTTAATAAGCATTGCCGTGTTGCCCAGCTTTCTCAGGTATCCTTCCAAGACATCATTCGTCTTCCAGTGACAGAAAAACCGCCAGCCGCAGTCAGCGGATGCTCGCCGGTGACCCAGCCACAAGTGCCCTGGTGGGAAGAGCTCCATGTCGGGGACGAGACTACCCCCCAACAACAACAAGAAGGGATTATACAGATTGTCAAGGAGCACCACCAGGCCTTCAGTAAGCATGCCACTGATTATGGAGAGGTGAGTGCCATACAACACACCATACCTACTGGCTCTCATCCTCCTATCAAGGAGAGATACAGACCTTTACCGCCTACTTCATATCAGACTGTAAAGGAAATGATCCAAGAGATGAAGGACTCTAATGTAATCCGGGACAGCCGTAGTCCGTGGGCTGCACCCCTGGTCCTTGTAAAGAAGAAGGACGGTGGCATCCGTTTCTGTGTGGATTATAGGAAAATTAATCAAATAACCCACAAGGATGCATACCCACTGCCCCGCATTGAGGAGTCACTAACTGCTCTGGGCTCCTCCGCCTATTTCTCCACATTGGACTTGACCAGTGGCTACTGGCAAGTACCCATGGCTTCTGCAGATAGGGAAAAGACTGCTTTCACTACTCCCATGGGCCTGTTCGAATTCAATTGTATGCCGTTCGGGCTATGTAATGCCCCAGGAACTTTCCAGAGACTAATGGAGCGGTGTTTGGGTCACAAAAACTTCGAAACAGTGCTGCTGTATCTAGATGACGTCATTGTGTACTCAAAAACATATGAAGACCATCTGAAACATTTGGCAGAAGTATTTGAAATCCTTATCAAATATGGCTTGAAGGTAAAGCCATCCAAGTGTCACCTGCTCAAACCTGCAGTAAGATACCTGGGGCATGTAGTAAGCAGAGAGGGAGTGCAACCTGACCCTGATAAATTAGCAGCTGTCCGTAATTGGCCGGTTCCTACTACCGTCAAAAAGGTGAGGAGTTTCCTTGGTTTTGCCGGCTACTATAGACGTTTTATCCCCCATTTTGCTCAAATAGCTGATCCTATCCAGGAACTCTTGAGGGGGCAACCCAAAAAGAGTCCTAGAACTCCTGTGCCCATTGAGTGGAATGAGGAAAGAGAGATAGCGTTCCAATTGCTAAAAAAGAAACTGACCGAGCCTCCTGTGTTAGGTTACCCAGATTATAGCAAGCCTTTCCATCTTTATACCGATGCTAGCAAGCGAGGCCTGGGAGCTGTGTTCGCCCAAATCCAAGAGGGAAAAGAGAGAGTGATAGCATATGCAAGCCGCTCCCTGAAAGGAGCTGAGAAAAATGACCAGAATTATAGTTCCTTCAAACTGGAGTTCCTGGCATTAGTGTGGGCGGTGACAGAAAAATTCAAGGATTATCTAGCCGCCACCCCGTTCATTGCATTCACTGACAATAACCCTCTGGCACATCTAAATACAGCTAAATTGGGGGCCTTGGAGCAGAGATGGGCCTCTCGCCTGGCCAACTATAATTTCTCTGTAAAGTATCGTGCTGGACGTACTAATGATAATGCTGATGCTTTATCCAGGCTTCCCACAGAGACAGCTCCTGATGATGTGCGAGATGCTTGGGAAGATGTAGAGATGCCGGCTTTCTATAACAAATTTGCTCAACAGGATCAGGCTCGAGCTACCAATAACAGAGCTGCAGTTCCTTCACCCTCTAGTAGGCCTGAACCTAAAGAAGAAAGGTGGGTGAAACTACAGTCTGAAAGTAGAGTGCTGGGTGAGTTGTTGGACTTCATTACTAGTGGCAGAGCCCCTGAGAGGATCCGGCGTAAGAGTGCAGATCCTGAGCTCATCAAACTGTGGAGACAGCGCCATCAACTCTTCATACAAAAGGGCCTATTGCTACGGAGAAGCCTAGACCCAGTGTCCAACGAGAGAGTGCACCAGATTCTCATACCCCGACGAGATGCAGGTATGGTGTTGGAGATGTACCACAATCAATCCGGTCACTTTGGGGTCCAAAAGACTGAGGCTACTATCCGCCAGCGGTTTTACTGGGTGGGCATGAGAGAAGACATGGAGAAGTGGTGTCGAGAGTGTGTAGCCTGTGCCTTGAAACGAAGTGAGCACCATGATCAGAGGGCACCACTGAGACCCATTGTAAGTACCCGTCCTCTTGAACTTGTCGCCATCGACCATGTGAAACTGGAGCCTAGTCGCTCAGGGTATGCTTATGCCATGACTATTATTGACCATTTCACTAAGTTTGTTGTAGCAGTGCCTGTGAGAGACCAGACAGCCAAGACTACAGCCGAAATGTTCTGGAAGCACTTCCTCCTGCCCTATGGATGTCCAGAAAAGATCCTCACCGACCAAGGACCTGCTTTTGAGTCCCATCTGTTCCATGAACTGTGCCGCTTGCACAACTGTAAGAAGATCCGGACAACGGCCTACCATCCTCAAGGTAACGGATTATGTGAAAAAATGAACCAGACCTTGATAGAGATGCTGAGGGCCGTGCCTCCTGACAACAGAGGAGATTGGCCCAGTCTGTTGCCACAGCTCATGTTCACATACAATCATACCATACATTGTTCCACCGGGTATACCCCTTTTTACTTGATGTTTGGGCGCCAAGGGACATTGCCTGCTGATCATTCATTGGACATACACGTACCTGATTGCATTAACCCATTACCTAACACCGACTGGGTTGCTGAACATCAAAGGCGATTGAATACAGCCAAAGCCATTGTTCAGGAGCGTATGGACTATGCTAGGGACCGACAGCAGAGAGACTATGATCAAGCAGCCCATGCAGAACCCTTGACAATAGGGGCCGTGGTATGGTTAAAGAATAACCGCCGTACCAGTAAATTGGACAGTAAATGGGAGCGAAGTCCCTATGTTGTCACTGCAATCCCAAATGTTGGAACTCACACTTATGAGATCACCCGGGAAGACAAGGGATCCCAAATTGTACACCGAAACCGGTTGAAGCTCTGCTTGACACCAGAACCTAGTGCCGAGAGTTCTGGATCTGAATATCCTGTGTCAGAGTCAGCAATACAGCCTGAGGATCCTATGCAGGCTGTCAGTAACCTAAGGTATGACGCTGATCCCATGCATTGGCTTCTGACACCTTGGTTGAACTTGCTGGTGCCTGCTCCGGCACCTATTGCGTCTTCACCTACAGCAGAGCCGGTTCAAGATGCCCCGGATCCAGTTCCCCCTCTAGTGGATCTAGTTGTTCCTGTTGTTCCCGTTGTTCCTGTTGTTCCAGTTGTTCCTGACCAAGATCTCCTTAATGGAGACCCTCCTGTTGCTCCTCTCTCTTCTACCTCGTTGCTAAGGGAAGAGGAGACCCCTGTATTGAGAAGGTCCACCCGGATGACCAGGGGACGTCCGCCAGTCCGTTTAGGAGACTTTGATTATTCTGGTGGTGTCTCCTCCCAAACAGTTGCCACGGGCAATACCTTACTTGACATTTGTGCGCAAGAATGGACTCCTCCACGTGAGCCCTTGCCTGTGATACACCCACAGGAAACTCCTGGGTAGTTCCGTTATTATACTGTTTTACTGTTTCCTACTGTTCTATCATGGACTTATTCATTGTCATGGACTATCCTGGTTATAATGTTACGCTGTGCCAGGTCAGCGCCCCCGTTCCATTCACTATCCTGAGAGAAGAGAACGACGCCCCTTGTCACTAACCTTCACCTTTGCCAATTGGACCTGATGTGAATGTAAATGCAGATGAATTACATGTATGTATGCCTGCATGTCTCTATTTTCTGTTTCAGGTAGAGATTCCAGTTGGGCGAGCCCTGATGGAGTACGAGGTCGTACTCAGCTTAAAGCAGTGGGGTATGTAGTGTACGGGGACTGTAATGCCCGTCACTACAAAAGTGTCACTTGGTGTGCTGTCGTCCCTCCTTAATTATGGGGAAGTTGGTGTATGTCAGTTTTATAAAATGTCATGTAATGTAATGCATGTATTTCCCTGTTACTGTGAAACTTGCATGTACAGGCCTGCTAGGGGTGTCATTTCAGCTTCTAGTCACTAGAGGGAGCTAGAGAGCCCTAGTTTATATAAGGCCCAGTCAGGGAAGCAAAAGTCAGTCTAGTCGAGTCTAAAGGAGTCTAGTCTAAGTGTCTGTCTAAAGCTGCAGCCTGTAGTCTGAAGCTGGAGCTTAGACTATGTCAGAGACAAGTCCAGGCCTGAAGCCTGCGGACCAGGAGAGGGTATTGCAGTCCCTGTAACCGGGTTCCAAATCTAAAGAGAAGGTTCCCCTCCTGAATATGTACAGATGCAGAAGCAGGAAGACCACTGTGCAGAAGTTTCTAGAGCCTAAGGAAGCTGAGAGGGACAGAGGCAAAGTGCAGAGAAGCAAGAGGTACTCAAAATAACAGAGGAGGTACTTTATAAAGCTATAGCCAAGGATATAAAGCCAGAACTAGGTTATTGGGCCTTGGAGAAGATTTGCTATATTCCAGGATCAGACAGAAATAGAGTGCAAGCTCCTGTACTGCAAGTCCTGTGTTTAACACTCTGTAATCACCTTGCTCAAGCCGTATTGCCTGCATCAACCGTATTGAAAAATCGACTGTATGCAAAGGAACTGCGCTTCCATCAATGTCTCTATATTTATAACTACTAAAGTTGGAGTTCTGCTTTAACATCACGGTGTTCCTCATTTATTCCTGCTATCCGCAAACGGCGTGCCACCGTTTACTTGGCACTGGCGTCACGAACAATTTATACCATCACCTGCCCTTGCAGAGAGTCAGCCGTACCAGGTTAGTGTCTATTGCACTACATCACCCAGAAACACCTATTGCACACAACTTGAGTACGCTGCAAATGTACTTTATAGCAACAATTTTTTTTCAGCAAAAAATTTAACTGCAGTATTTGGCGATTTTATTAGACTGTCAGAAATGCAGCACAGGGCAAAAAGGTACTTTATTGCCCAAAAAAAGTATTTTTTTTGCCATAAATAAAACAGATGGATTTAACTGAGATTATATTTCAATCTCACAAATTAAGTACAGGGGTTTTTTACTTAAAAAATTGTGGATATGTCACCCCTACAATGGAACAGATAGATTTGCTGAATTTATGTGCCTGCCGGTCACATGTGCAGTGCAGGCCTCAGAGGTACTTTACAACAAAAAATGTAAATATGTCACCCCACAATGGAACAGATGGATTTAACTGATTATATTTCACTCTCAGAAATGCAGCACAGGGGTACTTTACGGAAAAAAATTGGGATATGTCACCCCCTGGGTCCCTGAACTCACAGACGGTATTATTTTCCCTTCCCCTGGAACATATGCAGTGCAGGTGTACTTTAAAAATGGGTATATGTCGGCCACTGAACTACAAAAACAGGATTAAATGATTGTCCCTGGCACATATGCAGTGCTAGTGCACTGCTTTTGCACAAAATGGCCGCCGACACCCACCTAACTAACAGACGGATTAAAACTTTTTTTTCAGGCTCACTGAGATCAGAGCAAGGCACAAAAATGTTGCATTGCACCCCAAAACAAAAAACACTGTAGATCGCTGACTTCACACCAAGTGCAGATATCAGACTTTCCTAATCTCTCCCTCACAGAAGCAGCATCCTATCCCTACAACTAGTAAGAGCAGAGTGACGTGCGGCGCTACATGACTCCAGCTTATATAGAGGCTAGGTCACATGCTGCACTTGGCCAATAACAGCTATGCCATTAGTAGGCATGGCTGTGATGGCTTCTAAGGGCACGCTAGTTAAACGCTTGTTGATTGGCTGCCCTGCAGCCTTTCAACAAGTGCCATTAAATCGGCGAACACCGAACTCGAACCCGAACTTTTACGAAAATGTTCGGGTCCGGGTCCAAGAAACCCTAAACTTCGGTACGAACCCGAACTTTACAGTTCAGGTTCGCTCAACCCTAACCACAATATAATTATATTTCCCCTAAACTATAAGAAGCAAACTCTGTCAGGCAGAGGAAAGACACTGAATTTTAAAAAGGCTAATTTCCCTGGGTTGAGGGCAGCATTTTAGGGCATAGACTGGGAGAAGCTACTGTCACATAATAATACTGAGGATAAATGGGAGAGCTTTAAATCCACATTGAGTAATTGCACTGAAAAAATTGTTCCTTTAGGTAACAAGTATAAACAGCTAAAATTAACCCCCACATGGCTTACAGCTACTGTAAAAAGGGCAATAAAAGGGCATTTAAAAAAATACAAATCTGAGAGGTCAGCTGTAGCGTTTGAAGATTACAAAGGGCTTAATAAAATCTGTAAAAAGGAGATAAAATTAGCAAGAATACAAAATAAGCAGCAGGTAGCAAAAGAAAGCAAAACTAATCCCAATTTTGTTTTTAAATATATAAATGCTAAAAAAAACAAGGTCCAACCAGGTAGGTCCCCTAAATAATGGTAAAGGAGGGGGGTAGTCACTGAAGATAAGGCAAAGGCAGAGTTACTAAATAAGTTTTTTTTACCTCTGTAGATACAAAATAAGAGAAAGGAGCTGATATCTGTGGTGCTTGGGCTGTTAGTACATCCAGTAATATACTCAATTGGCTAACTGTAGATATGGTCCAAGATAAGTTAAATAAGGTAAATGTGAACAAGGCTCTGGGTCCTGATGGATTACACCCAAGAGTGCTTAAAGAGCTCAGGTCATTCATTGCTGTGCCCCTGTTTATAATTTTTAAAGATTCTCTAGGTACTGGTACAGTGCCAAGTGATTGGCGCAAGGCAAATGTGGTGAACATATTCAAAAAAGGATCTAGGTCCTTCACAGGTAATTATAGACCAGTTAGTTTAACTTCTGTTGTGGGAGAAATGTTTGAAGAACTCTTTAGGAACTATATACAGGGAGTGCAGAATTATTAGGCAAGTTGTATTTTTGAGGATTAATTTTATTATTGAACAACAACCATGTTCTCAATGAACCCAAAAAACTCATTAATATCAAAGCTGAATATTTTTGGAAGTAGTTTTTAGTTTGTTTTTAGTTTTAGCTATTTTAGGGGGATATCTGTGTGTGCAGGTGACTATTACTGTGCATAATTATTAGGCAACTTAACAAAAAACAAATATATACCCATTTCAATTATTTATTTTTACCAGTGAAACCAATATAACATCTCAACATTCACAAATATACATTTCTGACATTCAAAAACAAAACAAAAACAAATCAGTGACCAATATAGCCACCTTTCTTTGCAAGGACACTCAAAAGCCTGCCATCCATGGATTCTGTCAGTGTTTTGATCTGTTCACCATCAACATTGCGTGCAGCAGCAACCACAGCCTCCCAGACACTGTTCAGAGAGTTGTACTGTTTTCCCTCCTTGTAAATCTCACATTTGATGATGGACCACAGGTTCTCAATGGGGTTCAGATCAGGTGAACAAGGAGGCCATGTCATTAGATTTTCTTCTTTTATACCCTTTCTTGCCAGCCACGCTGTGGAGTACTTGGACGCGTGTGATGGAGCATTGTCCTGCATGAAAATCATGTTTTTCTTGAAGGATGCAGACTTCTTCCTGTACCACTGCTTGAAGAAGGTGTCTTCCAGAAACTGGCAGTAGGACTGGGAGTTGAGCTTGACTCCATCCTCAACCCGAAAAGGCCCCACAAGCTCATCTTTGATGATACCAGCCCAAACCAGTACTCCACCTCCACCTTGCTGGCGTCTGAGTCGGACTGGAGCTCTCTGCCCTTTACCAATCCAGCCACGGGCCCATCCATCTGGCCCATCAAGACTCACTCTCATTTCATCAGTCCATAAAACCTTAGAAAAATCAGTCTTGAGATATTTCTTGGCCCAGTCTTGACGTTTCAGCTTGTGTGTCTTGTTCAGTGGTGGTCGTCTTTCAGCCTTTCTTACCTTGGCCATGTCTCTGAGTATTGCACACCTTGTGCTTTTGGGCACTCCAGTGATGTTGCAGCTCTGAAATATGGCCAAACTGGTGGCAAGTGGCATCTTGGCAGCTGCACGCTTGACTTTTCTCAGTTCATGGGCAGTTATTTTGCGCCTTGGTTTTTCCACACGCTTCTTGCGACCCTGTTGACTATTTTGAATGAAACGCTTGATTGTTCGATGATCACGCTTCAGGAGCTTTGCAATTTTAAGAGTGCTGCATCCCTCTGCAAGATATCTCACTATTTTTGACTTTTCTGAGCCTGTCAAGTCCTTCTTTTGACCCATTTTGCCAAAGGAAAGGAAGTTGCCTAATAATTATGTACACCTCATATAGGGTGTTGATGTCATTAGACCACACCCCTTCTCATTACAGAGATGCACATCACCTAATATGCTTAATTGGTAGTAGGCTTTCAAGCCTATACAGCTTGGAGTAAGACAACATGCATAAAGAGGATGATGTGGTCAAAATACTCATTTGCCTAATAATTCTGCACGCAGTGTACAGGAGCATGTGACTATAAATAATATTATAAGTGATAACCAGCATGGGTTTACCAAGGACAGAAGTTGTCAGACTAACCTGATTTGTTTTTATGAGGAGGTGAGTAGTAGCCTGGACAGAGGGGTGGCTGTGGATGTAGTGTTTCTGGATTTTGCAAAGGCTTTTGATACTGTCCCTCATAGACATGTAATAGGTAAGGTAAGGTCTATATGTAGTGTCCCACTAGGTAAAGGTGGGCACTACATAAGGGTTAATGTGCCTTATTACATTTAATGTCATGTGTATGCATTTCCCTGTGTTAACTGGTGTCAGGCCTGTCAGGGTGCAGTTTAGCCTCCCAGACGTTAGAGGGAGCTAGGGAGCCCTAGTTATATATAGGTAGGCCCAGACAGGGGAGAGTTAGTGTATTCCAGGGGACTAGAGGAGTCACTTCGTCTACCTGAAGCTCCTGAGGCTAGGATTAGCTCAGTTGAGATACCCCAGTTGTAGGACAGCACCTCCTGGGAGAAACCTGCAGCTTCCCTCACAACAGGAACAGCACCACAAGATCAGATAAGTAACCTGATGAGCAGAGGATCTGTAAAGTAAAGCAAGTGCCAATACTGGAGGAAGATTATTCAAACCAAGGATTTAAGCCAGCAATTAGGCATCCGGGCCTTGGGACCCAGCCAGCTAGAATAGCTGAAGGGAATAGAGCAGCATAGCACTGCAAAGCATTGACTGTTTGCCCTCCATGTATCTTGCATGATTAATACCTGCCATCTTGTGAAATAAGCCTGCTTGTGAAGTATATGATATAAGGGACTGCATTACCATCTTGTTGTACAAAGTTGGACTGTTATAAGTAAAGCAACGTTTGGTTCACTATACCACCTGTATACCTCACTTATTGCTACTGGAAACCGGTGTGCCACCGTTACAGGCACTGGCGTCACAAATCTCAAAAGGGACCTTGCTTCAGGCACTCTAAACACCTGCAACATCCAGGGCACCTCATCCACCATCAGGCCTGGTCCCTACATACCGAGTGTGCCCCAGAGGAACTGTGTCTACCTCTCCTTCACTGCCGCATGCCTGCCCAGGGTTCTCCTCCAATACAGTGAGTAACCCTCGATTGCCCATAACCGTGACCTCACTTCGCTATACCCTGCAGGTCTGGCGTGCTGCATATAGGCTTGGGAAGTATAGTTTGTAATTGGATTGAAAACTGGCTGAAGGACCGTGTCCAGAGAGTTGTGGTCAATGGTTCCTATTTAGAATGGTCCCAGGTTATAAGTGGTGTACCCCAAGGTTCAGTGCTGGGTCCTCTATTATTTAATTTATTTATTAATGATATCGAGGACGGGATTAATAGCACCATTTCTATTTTTGCAGATGACACTAAGCTATGTAGTACTGTACAGTCTATGGAAGATGTCCGTAAACTACAAGCTGACTTGAACACTCTGAGTGATTGGGCATCAACTTGGCAAATGAGGTTCAATAATCTCTGTGCTTCATATGTCCTAGGGCGGGGGTAGGCAACCTCCGGCACTCCAGCTGTTGTGAAACTACAACTCCCAGCATGCATACTTGCTCTGCTCTTCTAAGAACTCTCATAGAAATGAATGAAGCATGCTGGGAATTGTAGTTTCACAACATCTGGAGAGCCGCAGGTTGCTGATCCCGGTCCTAGGGGATGTAACACTGGGAGAGTCACTTGTAGAGAAGGATTTGGGTGTCCTTGTAGATGGTAGATTAAATTACAGCATACAATGTCAATCAGCTGCTTCTAAGGCCACCAGGATATTGTCATGCATTAAACGAGGCAGGGACTCGCGGGGCAGGGATGTAATATTACCACTGTACAAAGCGTTGGTGCGGCCTCATCTGGAATATACAGATTAGTTCTGGGCACCAGTCCATAGAAAGGACGCACTGCAGCTGGAAAAAGTACAGATGAGAGCGCAAAAGATGCGGACAGCACACCGGAAAAGATAGAGCTTGTCCTATCCTTGTCCACAATCGCGGACAAGAATAGGCATTTTTTATTATGGCTGCGGCCATGTGCGGACCGCAAACTGCAGAACGCACACGGCCGGTATCCATGTTTTACAGATCCGCAATTTGTGAATCCTCAAAGCAGTACAACCGTCTGAATGGGCCCTAAGGGTGTTGTCTTTCTCAGCCCCCTGGTATTCATTCTTTAACCCCTGTACAGGGGGGGAACTTCTCTGCAGGGGAACTACCAGGCCTCTACCTCCTGGAGTAGTCGCTGTATAGTTGACAGCTGACCCACAGCTGGTGCAGGGCACCGAGGGGTCAGGCAAAAGTGTAGTTAGGGATAGGCCAAGGTTAGGGCAGGCAGTAGACGAGAAATCGAATAAACACGCTGAGGTCAGTGTGGGCAGCACAGGGTTAGTATGGTGATCAGGCGCAGGGGAAGGTTCCTTAATTACCTCAGGGTTATCAGCTACTGGCTGGTGAAGATTAGGGTGCGTGTTATGGATTTTAAAGAGCCAGAGGGAGCATATACACATGCCCTAGCGGCAGAGGAGGAGGGGCCTTGCCGGCAAGTGGAGGGACAAAGCAAGTGAGACATCAGGAGGCAGATGCGCTGCCGGGAGAGATAAGCAGAGAAACGACAGCTTGCTATATCTCTAATTTTCAGTTGTCTCTATGCTGGTGAGTGGCACTCACCATGTCTCCGCATAGAATACACATGGACATATGGAGACCACAGATTCTACTTCCTTACTCTGTCCCACTCGCTCTGAATCACCCAGAAACATAATATAGGCCATTATCGAGATGTACTGATGTGAATAAAGCACTTGGGCTGAGATATAACACTATTAAAGGCTGAATAATGTCTGTCTCACTCTGCTTGTTTCTCTCTGTACTTCCTACCTATTTGCCTGTGCTATTGACTTATGCAAAGTTTTATGAAAGTACAATTACCATTTAAGGGGTCTATATAGTATGTGACGGCATCCTGATTGCCTTCTCTCTCATTATATATATATGTTAAATAATATATGATATAAAATCTGTATGGGAATGTCAAGACCTGTATTTGAAGTCTCCATATATGACAATGTAGAAGCACATACATGTGTAAGACACGTCTGTATCTATGGTATAAATGACTGGGGCGGGGCTTAGGGGGTGGGGGGGGGCTGACTTATTCACGCGCATAACAAAACACAAGGTGCATATTAAAATATATAACACTATATAATGACTATATAAACTGACTATGGTCTCTGCTGCACTGGTCTCTGCTGCACTGGTCTCTTCTGCACTGGTCTCTGCTGCACTGGTCTCTGCTGCACTGGTCTCTGCTGCACTGTACCGTATTTTTCGCCCTATAAGATGCACCTAGGTTTTAGAGGACAACAATAAGAAAAAAATATTTTTCATTACACCTCAGGTCAGACCAGCAATCAGACCCCCAATGTTAATCAGACCTCAGATCAGACCCCCAATGGCTCAGATCAACCCCCAAACCTTTAGCCATATATCAGCCCCCCATGTCAGCCATAAGCCCCCCATGTCAGCCATAAGCCCCCAGGTCAGCCCCCAGGTCAGCCATCAGCCCCTCATGTCAGCCATATGTCAGCCCCTCATGTCAGCCATATGTTAGCCCCTCATGTCAGCCATATGTAAGCCCCCCATGTCAGCCATATGTAAGTCCCTCATGTCAGCCATATGTCAGCCATAAGTCCCCCAGGTCAGCCATCAGCCCCCAGTGCAAATAAAAAAATAAAAAAAAACACTTACCTCTCCTGCTCCTGGTCACATTCGTGATCCTCTTCATCCTGCTGTCGGCTGTGTATCGCGGCGCACAGTGTGAGGTCACAGAGCGACCTCACGCTGTGCGCAGCCCTGCACAGCCGATAGCCGAGTCATGGACCAAGAAGCGGTGAGTACAGATCCTTCACCGCTTCCTGGTCCTTCTGTACTAATGAAGCGCTTCCATAATGGAAGCGCTTCATTAGTACAGCGTTAAAGTGGGCCAGCGGTTGGGGATCGCTGTTTTAGGTAACTCTTGTTGAATCCTGGTGAATGAGTCCTCCGGGTGTTCCTTACTCCAAATACACTATATTTGGAGAGGATTACCACTCCAGTTCTTATATTTTTTATACAGGGAGTGCAGAATTATTAGGCAAGTTGTATTTTTGAGGATTAATTTTATTATTGAACAACAACCATGTTCTCAATGAACCCAAAAAACTCATTAATATCAAAGCTGAATATTTTTGGAAGTAGTTTTTAGTTTGTTTTTAGTTTTAGCTATTTTAGGGGGATATCTGTGTGTGCAGGTGACTATTACTGTGCATAATTATTAGGCAACTTAACAAAAAACAAATATATACCCATTTCAATTATTTATTTTTACCAGTGAAACCAATATAACATCTCAACATTCACAAATATACATTTCTGACATTCAAAAACAAAACAAAAACAAATCAGTAACCAATATAGCCACCTTTCTTTGCAAGGACACTCAAAAGCCTGCCATCCATGGATTCTGTCAGTGTTTTGATCTGTTCACCATCAACATTGCGTGCAGCAGCAACCACAGCCTCCCAGACACTGTTCAGAGAGGTGTACTGTTTTCCCTCCTTGTAAATCTCACATTTGATGATGGACCACAGGTTCTCAATGGGGTTCAGATCAGGTGAACAAGGAGGCCATGTCATTAGATTTTCTTCTTTTATACCCTTTCTTCCCAGCCACGCTGTGGAGTACTTGGACGCGTGTGATGGAGCATTGTCCTGCATGAAAATCATGTTTTTCTTGAAGGATGCAGACTTCTTCCTGTACCACTGCTTGAAGAAGATGTCTTCCAGAAACTGGCAGTAGGACTGGGAAGTGAGCTTGACTCCATCCTCAACCCGAAAAGGCCCCACAAGCTCATCTTTGATGATACCAGCCCAAACCAGTACTCCACCTCCACCTTGCTGGCGTCTGAGTCGGACTGGAGCTCTCTGCCCTTTACCAATCCAGCCACGGGCCCATCCATCTGGCCCATCAAGACTCACTCTCATTTCATCAGTCCATAAAACCTTAGAAAAATCAGTCTTGAGATATTTCTTGGCCCAGTCTTGACGTTTCAGCTTGTGTGTCTTGTTCAGTGGTGGTCGTCTTTCAGCCTTTCTTACCTTGGCCATGTCTCTGAGTATTGCACACCTTGTGCTTTTGGGCACTCCAGTCATGTTGCAGCTCTGAAATATGGCCAAACTGGTGGCAAGTGGCATCTTGGCAGCTGCACGCTTGACTTTTCTCAGTTCATGGGCAGTTATTTTGCGCCTTGGTTTTTCCACACGCTTCTTGCGACCCTGTTGACTATTTTGAATGAAACGCTTGATTGTTCGATGATCACGCTTCAGAAGCTTTGCAATTTTAAGAGTGCTGCATCCCTCTGCAAGATATCTCACTATTTTTGACTTTTCTGAGCCTGTCAAGTCCTTCTTTTGACCCATTTTGCCAAAGGAAAGGAAGTTGCCTAATAATTATGCACACCTAATATAGGGTGTTGATGTCATTAGACCACACCCCTTCTCATTACAGAAATGCACATCACCTAATATGCTTAATTGGTAGTAGGCTTTCGAGCCTATGCAGCTTGGAGTAAGACAACATGCATAAAGAGGATGATGTGGTCAAAATACTCATTTGCCTAATAATTCTGCACTCCCTGTATACATATATTTTTATATATATATATATATATATATATATATATATATATACTGTATATAAATACACATAAATTTGCATAGATTTTTCTTTATTGTCCATATTTTTCATTTTTTTATGAATTTAATTTAAGTAAAAATTTTGCTACTCCTATAAGAAGGCTAGTAAGAATATATTGCATCGACATGTTATGTATATTTAGGAAACAATATATCCGTCATGTTCTCTGAACAGCTGCATATATTGGGTAACTGTATATTGTGTCTGCGTGTAATCAATGGATATAAAGCATGCAGGATATTTTGTACAGCCCCATCAGGCTACATGCACTAGGGGGGGTCTTTTCCTGCCATATCATATAGTGTGAAGCACCAGCTTGATGTGTTCTTTATACACTGTGTTGGCACAGGAGCTTGGCTTCCCCTAAGTCTGGATGATGTATTGCCTCACTGTTCTGGCCTGCTCTCAGGAAACATGGATAATTAACATATTAACTAACAGATTTAATCAGAAAAGAATGTAGCATGAGGTCACCTGAGAGAGGTAGGCTACAGGAATAAGACTGTAATTTGTGAAAAAGTGTTGGCTATATTCAGGCATAACTTGAAGCTTCTGGGACCCGATCCACAATCTGTAACAGGGCCCCATGTACCATGTATAACTTATGCAGCAAGCCACCCTTTCTTCCTTTGGGGCACTCCCTGTAATTGGGGCTCCTGGTGGTAGATTGTGATGTCAATTGCTGCGCATCACATAAATTTATACCGCCAATTAGTTGGCTTACTTTGTACCAGAATTTTGGAGCACATTGTTGCATCTTAAGCTGCATCCTTTCAACTGTAAGGCCCCTTTCACACGGGCGAGATTTCCGCGCGGGTGCAATGCGCGAGTTGAACGCATTGCACCCGCACTGAATCCGGACCCATTTATTTCTATGGGGCTGTGCACATGAGCGGTGATTTTCATGCATGACTTGTGCGTTGCGTGAAAATCGCAGCATGCTCCTCTTTGTGCGTTTTTCACGTAACGCAGGCCCCATAGAAATGAATGGGGTTGCAGGAAAATCGCAAGCATCCGCAAGCAAGTGCGGATGCGGTGCGATTTTCACGCACAGTTACTAGGTGACGATCGGGATGGGGACCCGATCATTATTATTTTCCCTTATAACATGGTTACAAGGGAAAATAATAGCATTCTGAATACAGAATGCATAGTACAATAGGGCTGGAGGGGTTAAAAAATATAAAAAATTTAACTCACCTTAATCCACTAGTTCGCGCAGCCGGCATCTCTTCTGTCTTCATCTGTGAGGAATAGGACCTTTGATGACGTCACTACGTTCATCACATGGTCCGTCACATGATCTATCACCATGGTGATGGATCATGTGACGGACCATGTGATGAGCGCAGTGACGTCATCAAAGGTACTATTCCTCACAAAAGAAGACAGAAGAAATGCCGGCTGCGCGAACTAGTGGATTAAGGTGAGTTAAATTTTTTATATTTTTTAACCCCTCCAGCCCTATTGTACTATGCATTCTGTATTCAGAATGCTATTATTTTCCCTTATAACCATGTTATAAGGGAAAATAATACAATCTACACAACCTTGAACCCAAACCTGAACTTCTGTGAAGAAGTTCGGGTCTGGGTACCACATTCAGTTTTTTATCACGCGCGTGCAAAACGGATTGCACCCGCGCGATAAAAACTGAACAACGGAACGCAATCGCAGTCAAAACTGACTGCAATTGCGTACCTACTCGTTTTCCGCAATGCACCGGGACGCATCTGGACCTAATCCGGACACGCTCGTCTGCAAGGGGCCTAAGCCATGCCCCTTTTCAAGCAAGACATAAAAGTGTCTAAAAAAAATACTATATTTTTCACTTTATAAGATGCACCTGATGATAAGATGCATCCTGGTTTAAAAAAAATATTTTTGATCAGACCTCAGAACACACCCCCAATCTTCTTCAGACTCCCAAACTACACCCTCAATCTTCATTAGACTTCATATCAGACCCCCATATCAGACCTCAGATCAGACCCCTATACCAGATCAGACCTCATATCAGATCTCAGATCAGACCACTATACAAGATCAGACCCCAATATTACATCAGAACCCCATCTGAGCTCACATCAGACCCTCATATTAGATCAGAACCCCATGTCAGACCACAGATCAGACCCCCATATTACATCAGACCCCCATCAGAGCTCACATAAGACCCCCATTAGAGCTCGGATCAGATGCCCATCAGAGATAAAAATAAATAAATTCACTTACCTTTCCTGCTCCACTGCTACTCTCAACGTCTGGCAGTCTCCGCGGCAATAGCTCTCCCTGATCTTCTCTGGCCCCGCTCTGCACTGTTACCTGAATGCGCTGCATCAAATCATAGTGCGTGCACAACATCCTCACGCTGTACGCAGGCAGGACAGTGCAGTGCTTTGCCTGGAGAGGGAGAGGTGAGTGCCGACAGCGATTCACTCCCCGCGATTCCTGCATACTAGTGAGCGCTTCCATTTTCCCCAAATTTTTTGGTTAAAAAAGTTCATTTTATGAAGCAGAAAATACAGTAATTGTCAGAATTCTAGCCTCATTGGGGGAGATTTATCAAAACTGGTGTAAAGGGAAACAGGCAGCCAATCAGATTCTGTGGCAGGCGCAGCACTACGAAGTGCCTTTTGCGCTGTGGCATTAGAAGAATTTTGATATCTCTGACCTTTTAGTCTAACCAGACTGTCTATTACTCTGTAATTCCTCTAGCGCCATTCTATGGAAGCAGTAGGTTTAAAGAGCACACCAAATGCTTGAAATAACTTCTTTATTAACTTCAACTTTTCTTTATATATAACACTGCCGTCTCTGCAGCAGATAGTCCATGTACAAAACATGTGTTGAATAAAGTATCATAAAATGGCGGCATGCATAAGATGGTGGTTCAACTGTTCAATCTTGTCATTTAACATAAAATGGTGGATATATTTCTCTCTTGAGTATCTATACTCTCACTTTAAGTTATTTAAGCACTTTATGATCTCTCTGAGAGGTATATCTGAGGTTAACCAATAGTTCACTGGCTCTACTTGGTTTGCAGTTTGCTCTATACAATTGCTTATGATCTGGTATGAGCAGTTCGCATTTGTATGCAATTTGTTTGGATTGTATGGTTGTTATTTGTATGGAATTTGGTCGTAATTTGCAGTATGCATTTAGCAGTAACTATTTGCAGATTGGTTAAGTATGATCTGGTATGGTTGTATGCAATTTGGATTGCAATATGGAATTTGAATTTGGATTGTGAACTTTGTAGTTTGCAATTGGTGGAACTGTAAGTAAACACATATATAACTGGTTCAGTATACAGTTCTAATCACTATATTAACAGTAGGAACATTATATAACTGTTCTAAATAACTATTTTGGCCTCTCTGCTTCCATAAAACACAGCTCTTAGTGGAGTGAATATCTGTTCAGCTTCTGTCCTCTGGTGTAATGATTCTAGCAGCTCCTGCTAGGGGAATTTCCCACACAGGCTGTGTGTGAGGCTGGCTGTGATTGGTTTAGACTCCTGCCCAACAACAACAGTTTAACTCTATGCTTTCTGTTGTTTCTGCTGTGTCATTGAGCTTACCTAACATTCATATAATGAATCTTAAAGGCATATTATCTTTTCTGCTTCTGTGAACACAATGTATATAACAGTTATATGACATCCAAACATGAAGTCACTGTAAATAACTCTGCTTTTGTCTTTAACACATAAACATAGGAACTGTATTAAGGTTATTGGCAGGTCTAGCTGTATAAACATATAAGCTATATTAGCAACCTAGGACAGGTCTTAGCTGGCCAGCTACAGATTTCACCTTTAATTTTTCAGAGCTCCTTTGGAAAATAAAAGGATCAATCTGATTAGTTGCTATGGGCTACTAAACTAGTATTACTTTACACTAGTTTTGATAAATTGCCTAATAGTGTCTGATTTATCAAAACTATAAAAAACTAGCCTTATATATAAAAAAAAATCCTCAAAAATGGCTTTAAAATTCCTTATTAAAACAAGCAATACTCACCTTACACCCTTTTCAATGCTTTCTGTGCCCTCTTCCAGTCTTTCTGTACTTCCCAGTCCCTTCTTGGTACAGAAATGTGACTCAGCCAATCACTGCCTATAGCCATAGCCTGAGTCAAATTTGCGCGCTGATAGGAACTGATAGGAACCAGAAAGTACAGAGAGACCAGAGGAGGACCAGGGAAGCGTCAGAACAAGAGTAGCGCGGTATAGGTGAGGTTTCTATTTTTTATTTATTTTTTTATTTTTAGACTTAAGAAAAAAAGTTAACATTTTTACTTTTCAGACAACCCCTTTATTTTCTATTTACAGTATATCATATAATGATTCAATGTAACACGCATATGCAGACCTCCAAAGTGTCCCTCTTTTGGAGGGATAGTCCCTATTTTTGACCCAAGTCCCTTTTTGCTCCATAAATGTCCCTCTTTTTGATCTGAGGTATAGATTTTAATTATTACATTTACAATATTGATTCAGAAAGCGTTTGTCTGGTTCCCATGTGCATATTAGAGCTCTCCTTGTATATTAAGTAATTTGAAAGAACCAATATGTTGCCACAAATCCTTGCCGCTGCAGGTCCCAAAATGCGAAGTGGGCTCAATTCACAGTATCCATATGCGTTTGACTGCGCGATTCCTTGATATTTAGCGAAGTAACCTCATAAAACAGAATCTTCCAATTGTATATATACAGGCAAGACGCCGGATTAGATGGATATCCTCCTCCACCTCCAACTCCTGTGGGACATCAAAAACAGCACCAATAGTGAAGCATTGCAGATAATATTGGCTCACACTCTGTGCTGATATACTCACAAGGGCAGGTGGAATATAGGCACATCAAACTAATATACCGTCTTCTACAGTGGCGTACACACAATCCATGGGGCCCCGGTGTGAAACTGATCCATGGGGCCCTAATGCTCCGGTACACTTACTAACACTGCCTTCCCTGCGATAATCACTCATGAAGCAGCCGCCGGAAGTAAGCGGTCACTGCACACAGTGCTTCAACTTCCGGCGGCTGCTTCATGAGTGATTATCGCAGGGAAGGCAGTGTTATACTGTATATTGAACGGCATGGTGTATGGATTATAATGTACAGTCGTGGCCAAAAGTTTTAAGAATGACACAAATATTAGTTTTCACAAAGTTTGCTGCTAAACTGCTTTTAGAACTTTGTTTCAGTTGTTTCTGTGATGTAGTGAAATATAATTACACGCACTTCATACGTTTCAAAGGCTTTTATCGACAATTACATGACATTTATGCAAAGAGTCAGTATTTGCAGTGGTGGCCCTTCTTTTTCAGGACCTCTGCAATTCGACTGGGCATGCTCTCAATCAACTTCTGGGCCAATTCCTGACTGATAGCAACCCATTTTTCATAATCACTTCTTGTAGTTTGTCAGAATTAGTGGGTTTTTGTTTGTCCACCCGCCTCTTGAGGATTGACCACAAGTTCGCAATGGGATTAAGATCTGGGGAGTTTCCAGGCCATGGACCCAAAATGTCAACGTTTTGGTCCCCGAGCCACTTAGTTATCACTTTTGCCTTATGGCACGGTGCTCCATCGTGCTGGAAAATGCATTGTTCTTCACCAAACTGTTGTTGGATTGTTGGAAGAAGTTGCCATTGGAGGGTGTTTTGGTACCATTCTTTATTCATGTCTGTGTTTTTGGGCAAAATTGTGAGTGAGCCCACTCCCTTGGATGAGAAGCAACCCCACACATGAATGGTCTCAGGATGCTTTACTGTTGGCGTGACACAGGACTGATGGTAGCGCTCACCTTTTCTTCTTCGGACAAGCCTTTTTCCAGATGCCCCAAACAATCGGAAAGAGGCTTTATCGGAGAATATGACTTTGCCCCAGTCAAGTCCACTATACTTTCTGCAGAAGATCAATCTGTCCCTGATGTTTTTTTTGGAGAGAAGTGTCTTCTTTGCTGCCCTTCTTGACACCAGGCCATCTTCCAAAAGTCTTCGCCTCACTGTGCGTGCAGATGTGCTCACACCTGCCTGCTGCCATTCCTGAGCAAGCTCTGCACTGGTGGCACTCCGATCCCGCAGCTGAATCCTCTTTAGGAGACGATCCTGGCACTTGCTGGACTTTCTTGGACGCCCTGAAGCCTTCTTAACAAGAATTGAACCTCTTTCCTTGAAGTTCTTGATGATCCTATAAATTGTTGATTGAGGTGCAATCTTAGTAGCCACAATATCCTTGCCTGTGAAGCCATTTTTATGCAACGCAACGATGGCTGCACGCGTTTCTTTGCAGGTCACCATGGTTAACAATGGAAGAACAATGATTTCAAGCATCACCCTCCTTTTAACATGTCAAGTCTGCCATTTTAACCCAATCAGCCTGACATAATGATCTCCAGCCTTGTGCTCGTCAACATTCTCACCTGAGTTAACAAGACGATTACTGAAATGATCTCAGCAGGTCCTTTAATGACAGCAATGAAATGCAGTGGAAAGGTTTTTTTGGGATTAAGTTAATTTTCATGGCAAAGAAGGACTATGCAATTCATCTGATCACTCTTCATAACATTCTGGAGTATATGCAAATTGCTATTATAAAAACTTAAGCAGCAACTTTTCCAATTTCGAGTATTTATGTAATTCTCAAAACTTTTGGCCACGACTGTATATTGTATAGCATTGTGCAGGGTTTATAATGTATATTGTACAGCAAATGTTTGGAGGTTACACCATGCCGAACAATATAACCCCTGGGGGATAGATAGATATGAGATAGGTAGCTAGATAGATATGCCTATACCTATATACAGCCTATATCTGTATACAGTCTACACCTATGTACTGCAATATATAGTTGTAGGCTGTACATAGGTATAGGCTGTACATAGGTATAGGCTGTATATAAGTGCAGGGCATGCTGCTGCAGAACACAAGGGGTGAAACCACTGGCAGGAACACACCATCCCAGTGATAGACTATCACTGGGATAGGATGGTGTGTCCCTGACAGTGGCTTCACAACTTGTGTTCTGCAGCAGCATGCCCTCCAGGTCTGTCCCCACTCCCAGCATACTTATGTAGCAGGTGCAGCAGGCAGCTCTCAGTCTCAGGAGGGAGGATGGCGACAACGCCGCCTCCACATTACCTCTCCCTGTGCAATGCCGCTCCTCCTCTTCAGTCAGAAGAAGGAGGAGGAGGCAGCAGCAGCAGTGGCGCGGGAAATATGTGGTAGGTGTAGCCCCACTTACCTCGCACACAGGGGGAAGTTTGGAAGAACTCATCAATTGTGTGGGCAAGTGTGTGGGCATTTTGCAAGGCGGGTGAGCGGGCGCGCTGAGCGGACATAGTAAACTTGTGAGTGGGGGCACAATAATTGCTGAGCGGCCGCCCACCCGTGCAGCTTAGAGGGAACAGAGTGGCGTAACTATAGTGTTATGGGCCACAGTGCAAACATTTTTACAAAGAAGCGGCAGATTTTCTTACTAAGGGCTCTTTCCATGCGGCTAATCCGCTGCGTGACTGAGTGCCAAGCCCCATTCTGGACAGCAGAGACACGGAACAGTAACATGATTGACTGTGATCTTTTTACTACAAAATAACTGTGACAACAAGTATCTCACTGTGATTTTGTAGTAAAAAGATCACAGAGAGGCACGGAGCATTATCATTGTCTGGAGCGGGGCTTGGCTGTCCTTCACGCAGCGGATTACCCGCACGGGATCTGCTCGTGTTAAATAGCCCTAAGCCCAATGCATGGCTACACTCACCCAGTCCTAATAAAATCTGGTCCTACCTCATCCAGGGTGTCACTGGCGTCGGCATGATGTCCGCTGAATCCAGAACAAGGTCCCTGTGGTGAGAAAAATAAAATCACATAAGGAAGGGGTGACTGCCCCTGTGAAATCACCAGCAGGGGCGCTGTGCTGGCCTGTAAGACTAAGCCATGTCAATGTATAGCAGAGCAATCTAGGACATTTCCCCTAAGTGCTACCAGACAGTAGTAATGCCCACCTTGTGGCCCCTCACAGTAGTTATTCCCACCTTTGTTCCTGTCACAGTAGTTATGCCCAGATATGTGCCCCCTTACAGTAGTTATGCCAAATATGTGTCCCCTTACAGTAGTTATGCCCAGATATGTGCCTCTCTCACAGTAGTAATGCCAGATTATGTGTCCCCTCACAGTAGTAATGCCCAGTTATGTGCCCCCTCACAGTAGTAATGCCCATATATGTGCCCCCTCACAGTAGTTATGCCAGATTATGTGCCCCCTCACAGTAGTAATGCCAAATATGTGCCCCCTCACAGTAGTAATGCCCATATATGTGCCCCCTCACAGTAGTAATGCCAGATTGTGTCCCCTCACAGTAGTAATGCCCAGTTATGTTCCCCTCACAGTAGTAATGCCCAGATATGTGCCCCCTCCCAGTAGCAATGCCCAGATATGTGCCCCCTCACAGTAGTAATGCCCAGATATATGCCCCCTCACAGTAGTTATGCCAGATTATGTGCCCCTTCACAGTAGTAATGCCAGATTATGTGCCCCATTACATTATTTATGCCCGGTTATGTGCCTCCTCAAAGTAGATATGCCCAGATATGTGTCGCCTCAGAGTGGTTATGCAAGATTATGTGCTCCTCACATTAGATATACCCACATATGTGCCCCTCACAGTGGTTATGCCAGATCACGTGCCCCCTCACAGTAGTTATGCCTTCATATGTGCCCCTTCATAGTTATGCCTTCATATATGCCCCCCTCACAGTAGTTATGCCAGATTAGGTGCCCCCTCAAATTAGTTATGGCAGATTAGGTGCCCCTCAGTAGAGATGCACACTTTTGTGCCCCATCACTCTAGTTGTGCCCATCAAACACCCCTCCTTGCCCCCAGTCTGCAGCGTTAGAAAAAAAAAAACACATACTTACCTTCTTCCCTGATGACAGGCTCCCACACTCATCGCGCTGCTGGCTGTGCTGAAGGCAGATTCCTGGGCTTTCAGCTCTTCTCCCACAGCCAGCAGCGCGATGTGGGGCCAGCAGGGGGAGCTCCTGAGCTCTGAAGATCAGTGAAGCAGGGAACAGTTTGTTTCCCTGCTTCACTATGGAAACGAACTGCCTGGCCGTGTGTGTGTGAGTGAGTGCGTGCCCCCCCCCCCCCATATTATACATGTAATGGAGGCATGGAGCGCTCTGATGGGGCCCGAAATTGCCATTGTACTTCATGCCGGGCCCCATCAGAGTGCTCCATTACATGTGAGTACAGCGGGGGCCCTGCCAGCGGCCGTTTTGAACATGCTTTGGGGCGGCCTGAGGGGAGGGGTCCACAGCAACTGCGACCCTGGTATGCACGCCAGTGGTCTTCTATTTCTCCTGTTTTCTCTTCCCACACACATCCTATGGAATATTAAAAACTCCCATAGTGAAGAATCATCATTAGATTTAAAAAATCTCTTTTATTATACTCACATGCGTAAGTGAACAGTAAGTAAAAAGTGAACATACTGTACCTGTATCAATGAAATAATCATGAGGGTACCCCAGATGGTATAGTGGATGCTCACGATGATATTTACTCACGTGGACGGTCCCCAATGGTTGCCTGCCTGCCCTATGGTTTATAGGTCCCTTGTGTTAAACGCCCAGATTAAATATGCGGCCGTTATGCTCCTGTTCCTTCCGGAGCCGCCACTTCTGGTCGGTGGAACGTAAATCGGTGGAGCGCAAACGTAACTTCCGGTCCGAATCTCCAAGCTTATGGCCAGAAGCGCAGGAGGGCATCCCAGTCCTCCCCGTGGAACGCACGCGATGAGGCGCATCACGTGTTTCCAAAAAACAGGGGGGAGGAGGCCGGAGACTATGATAAAGCTCTGCATGACCTTCCTACTCTAATGGGGTCATATTTTAGGTATATACATCGCCCCTATAGAAGCGCTAACTCTAGGAGGATTTAAGATGCCTGGGGATTATACTATGCATCATTGCTGTCTAATATTTAATGAATGGTTCACAAAAAGATATCTGTAGATTATATTAGATCAATGTATGAGGTGTGGTGAACACCATCATATTATAATTAGATACTTTCCGTATCCCTGACCAAACTACTGTCACCTGTTAATATACAGAATGCTGAAGCCGATTATCCGGAGAAGAAATCATAGGAAACAGTTAAAGGTTAGTCTCTCATTCAGACCAATAGATGATTGGGAGCGGAGTCTGAAAATCCATTCCGCCTCCTTTTGGAGAATCTTCTTATCCCAATCACCTTTTCGTGGCGGGAAGGGTATGACAGCCAGCACTGAGAAGCGTAGGGTACCAGCATCCCCTGCATGATGTTCGATCACATGATTGGCTACTGGTGTCGCATTTTTCTTGCGAATGTCATGAACATGTTCGCATATTCTTCTCCTCAGTTCCCTCCTAGTCTTGCCCACATAGTCCTTGGGACAGGGGCACTGGAAGATATAAACAACTCCCCTGGCCCTACAGTTCACGAAATCCCTGATCTCAAAGATCTGGTTAATGGCAGAGAGAAATGTAGTCACGTGCTTTACAGTTACTGCAACGAAAAATTCCCAAGGGTTTAAGATCTAGCCACGTGTCTATTCCTGTCAGGGCTGTATAGTGACTATGAACTAGTCTATCTTTGAGGCTTCTCTCCCTTCAATACGTGATGCTGGGATAAGTCGTGATTACATTTGACAGATCTGGGTCCATCGATGGGATGGTCCAATATTTGTCTAAAACTCTTTTAATTTCAGCATTCCCCCTATCAAAAGTGGAGATTAAATGTATCTGGGCCAGTGGGGTGGGATTCTAGGGATAAGGAGGTTCAATCTCTCCTGTATGGATGCTTGCTTGAGGGAGAGAAAGAAAATGTAAAGACTAATAAAGATAATCGCTTCTCCTTTTTAACCCATGTGGTAATGTGAACAGTGCTGGAAGGTGTGTTGTCCCACTTCAGATACCTCAGATAGATGAGACAGATAAAATCCAGAGAGTGGCAGTAGTCTCAGTAAAGCATAGTTTGCTGAGACATTTTTGTATACATTTTCTGGGCTGAATTTTACTTGGACTGGTGGCTAGGCTTGGTAGAGGGAGTTGCCAGTCCACACCCTTCCAGTATGGGTGTCACGAGGGTGTCAAGAACCACGCCTGACTCCGTTATACCCGGGGTCAGGAAGTCGCAGCGGTTGGCTGCGCGCTCTATGTAGTAAGATAGGGCTGTTTCCTTGGTAGCTTTCTGGGTTTGCTTTGCAACCCTTTTGGCTCACTCAGGGATCCGTAGCTCCTTCTCCTCAGCTGTTCCTTGTCCAGCACTCCCAACCTCCTTATATTCCCCTCTCACACTTCTCTGGTTGCCAGATATAGAGCTTCCTGCCTGGACTTCTATACTGACCCACAGGAGCTGTGTTGCTGCGTTCTCTGGTTGTTGGTCCAGAGCGTTTCCCTCCGGATCCCTGTTGGACCTTGGTGGTCTGCTGTGGTCGCCCACCTGGGTTTATGTGTTTGTATTGTCTGTCCTCTCCCTGGTGTTTCCCTCTTAGTGTCAGTGCTGCGGACTAGCGATCCCACCGGCCCGTTCACTATCTAGGGCTCATTCTAGGGAAAGCCAGGGTTTAGGCACGTGATCACCGCACAGGTGAGGAACCCGTCTAGGGACGTCAGGGCAGTCAGGTGCCAGCCGCAAGGTGAGTCAGGGGTCACCACCTTTCCCTCTCCCTTGGGCAGGGCTTTCCCTTTTCTCTCCCTGTGCGTGACGCCGGTCATTACAATGGGTTTTCCTTTCTACCTTAGGTGAGCGCAGGTGAGGCCTGCTGTAAGCAGGCTGGCATAAAGCGCCTCAGAGTATGTCAGTCTGGGGAGAGATACGCTGTCAGATACAGAGACCCAGAGCAGAGGCTCTGTGCATGGTCTCAGCTCGCCAGGCTGAGAGACCCCGGTGCACTGTGACAGCCCAAAGTTTGGGGAACGCCGTGACGCCGCGATTGAAGGGTCATAAGGCCGGAGTCGGGAGGACTGTTGGGCCACACTTCCCCATACAAGTACGGGACTGATTACAGCCGGAGAGAGAGACTGGGTAACTACGGGCTGAGAAAAATGTGCATATGGGTTCCGTGTGTGAGCAGGGTTCTGTAGCTGAGTCAGGGCCACGTTAACAGGTGTAGTGAGAGCCCAGCCGGGCAGGTATTTGTTTTGTTTTGATGTATGTGGGAACCTCACCACCCCAGTGATTATTAACTGGACTGTTCCGTGTATGAAAAATGTCCCAATAAATGCAATGCTTGGCCCCGAAAGCTGCGGTGGACGACGATTCTTGTGAGAATGACCTCCCCAAGTACAGCGATCCCTTACACCCAATATAGCACACAAGAAGGCCAGATTAAAAATTCCATTAGAAAAAACTGGGCAATACTTAAAAATTATCTAGTTTGGGGAGAAAAAATCCCGGACCACTCTGACATTATTTGTAGGAAAGCCCCCAATCTCCGCAATCACCTAGTACATAGTGCTATTCCCGCAGATGGTAAAAAGAAAGGACAGAACAAATTCGTGTGGTGTGGCTTTTGTCTTCCCTCTAAAAATATAAGAAACATTAAAAAAGGCTTGAAAACGCATGGAGTCTCGCTACATTTTAAAATTACACACCAAAAAAATCCAAGAGGACTTACCTTTGCAGGGATTGAGTTATCGAAAGGGAATTGGCGCGGGGGTGATGCGGTAGCAAAGATTGATCGCCAGAAAGTGAAATGGATTTATGAGCCGGACACTATCCAGCTGGGAGGTTTGAATGTATAATTCAATTTAAAACCATGTCTGGTGCCCGTTTCAGAGGCTGGCTCCGGGACGCAGGATTGGCTGAATAGAATCATGTGGTGCATCCCGAACTTAGTGCCGTAGTAAAAGTTTCGTATAATTGGATTTCTAGATGAGTGGAAAACAATGGAGTATAGAGGGGGGTTTTATGGAGAAAAGAGGATTAAATATAGGGCTGATACGCTCTGTATTTTATATTAGTATAATTTTTAGTTATAGGATTTCAATGCGAACATGGTAGGAAGTGGGGGGAGGGGAAGGGTGTTTTATGGGTATTTAAAGATACATGTCAGTGTTGATGGTTACGCCCCTGATGAAGGTTGGAACGAAACCCGGGTCGGGCAGAAGCACTAGGCTGTGATTTGTTGTATTTTGCACATTTTACTACTTATGCATGTTAGTATAATAAAAGAGATTTTTTTTTAAATCGAATGATGATTCTTCACTATGGGAACGGTTTTTAATATTCCATAGGAAGTGTGTGGGAGGAGAAAACAGGAGAAATAGAAGACGGTATATTAGTTTGATGTGCCTATATTCCACCTGCCCTTGTGAGTATATCAGCACAGAGTGTGAGCCAATATTATCTGCAATGCTTCACTATTGGTGCGGTTTTTGATGTCCCACAGGAGTTAGAGGTGGAGGAGGATATCCATCTAATCCGGCGTCTTGCCTGTATATATACAATTGGAAGGTTCTGCTTTATGAGGTTACTCTCCTTGTATATTATTTCATTATTTGATGCATTTTGAAGTGTAGAAATATGCAGAAAATAATGGATCTTTCAACAAGGAACTATAAGGCCTCTTTCACACGAGCGTGTCCGGATAAGGTCCGGATGCGTTGCGGCAAACCCGCGCGAGTAGGTACGCAATTGCAGTCAGTTTTGACTGCGATTGCGTTCCGTTGTTCGGTTTTTATCGCGCGGGTGCAATGTGTTTTGCACGCGTGTGATAAAAAACTGACTGTGGTACCCAGACCCGAACTTCTTCACAGAAGTTCAGGTTTGGGTTCAAGGTTGTGTAGATTGTATTATTTTCCCTTATAACATGGTTATAAGGGAAAATAATAGCATTCTGAATACAGAATGCATAGTACAATAGGGGTGGAGGGGTTAAAAAAAATTAAAAATAATTTAACTCACCTAATCCTCTTCTGTCTTCATCTGTGAGGAATAGGACTTTTGATGATCATCACATGGTCCGTCACATGATCCATCACCATGGTAAAAGATCATGTGACGGACCATGTGATGAGCGTAGTGACATTATCAAAGGTCCTATTCCTCACAGAACAAGACAGAAGAGATGCCGGCTGCACGAACAAGTGGATTAAGGTGAGTTAAATTATTATTTATTTTTTTTAACCCCTCCAGCCCTATTGTACTATGCATTCTGTATTCAGAATGCTATTATTTTCCCTTATAACCATGTTATAAGGGAAAATAATAACGATCGGGTCCCCATCCCGATCGTCTCCTAGCAACCGTGCGTGAAAATCGCACCGCATCCGCACTTGCTTGCGGATGCTTGCGATTTTCACGCAGCCCTATTTACTTCTATGGGGCCTGCGTTGCGTGAAAAACGCACAAAATAGAGCTTGCTGCGATTTTCACGCAATGCACAAGTGATGCGTGAAAATCACCGCTCATGTGCACAGCCCCATAGAAATGAATGGGTCGGGATTCAGTGCGGGTGCAATACGTTCAACTCACGCATTGCACCTATGCGGAAAACTCGCCCGTGTGAAAGGGGCCTAAGTGTCCCTCTTTGACTGTCCAAAAAGTTAGGAGGCATGCATATGGCAGGTATATACTGTGGATACTATGAAACATTTATTTTACTTTCTATTTCTCATGAAGAAAAGTGTAACTTCTCCAATAGCACTGAAGGGAAAGTCACCCTTTACGCATGGCTCACACACATAATGGGATAATGTCTCCACACGCTATTCTTATTGCCAAAAAGTAAGCCGGTGCCAATGTTCTTGGAACGATAACCGTCTAATTACATTAGGATGTCTGCCAAAACCAGCTGCCTTCATAATAAAGCAGAAGAAAGTCCCTACAGAAGCACAGACCCCCTTGTCTTTCCCAAGCAACGTGTCTCAGGGAGTGAAATGTGTGGGCACTGGCCTGGCACATGAGTTCTGTGTAGGCATGTTAGTCCATATCCCACGCTGTGCTTATACTTAAGCTGCATATTAATAATGTGTGTGAACAGGCCAGAAGCCAGATTGTACCTCCATATGTTAGGCTTGTCCTGTAACGTAGACCATTGTCTTATCATAGTTACCAGTCATTTAAACAAATAATTTGAGGTCGCCCACAAGGGATGTAGATGATGCAATTACTGCAATAATCGTCTTTATTCAATACAAGGGGTGAGAGCATAGTTGGTAAAGCCAGGAGTTCAGGTAAGAGTGGACAAACAGTAGCTTGTAGATGTCCAGTCTTACAGATACAAAAGGTGTGGGGGTGGTTTCACGTAGCAGTTTTAGAAAAATAATTGGCCCATATTTACCGTATTTTTCACCCTATAAGATGCACCTGCCCATAAGACATAGCTAGGTTTTAGAGGAGGGAAATAAGAAAACAATATTTTTCATCAGCTAAGAGCCTCAGTCACATCCCCAATGATAATCAGACCTTAATTCAGACCCCAGATGTGAATAAGACCTCATATCAGACCCCTAATGTAAATTTGACCCCCAATTAGACCTCAGATCAGAGCTCTAATGTGAATGACCCTCAATCAGACCTCAGATCAGAGCGACAATGTAAATGACCCCCAATCAGACCTCAATGTGCATAAGACCCCTATGCAGACCCCAAATCAGACCCCAATTCAGACCTCGAATCAGACCTCGAATATTAATCAGACAGCAGTGCAGACAAAAAAAATTTACTTACCTCTCCTGCTCCGGATGCTTCCGCTCCTCACTTCCAGCACTCTTCTTCTTCCTGTTCTTCCTGCCCCATGCTGTGATGCGACACACACAAGGTCACAGAGCACGGACGTCCTCCCGCTATGCACAGTTACAGCACAGCGAGCGACCGAGGAAGACCAGGAAGTGGTGAGTACAAATCCCGGGGAGCGCTGCATTCACCACTTGCCGATCCTCCTGTACTAATGAGCACTTCCATAATGAAGGTGCTCATTAGTATTTGCCTCATAAGACGCACTGACATTTACTCCCACTTTGGGGGGGGGGGGGAAGTGTCTCTTATAGGGCGAAAAATACGGTACTAAACCTACAGAAGGTATAAACTTTCACAGGCCGTCTAGACATGCAGCAGATTTATCACAGGGGCTCAGACTGGATGATGAATCTAGTGCAGGGACAGACACTTTTCTCTGACTCTATACTAAATCTTGAATGTTGTTAGTGTGAATAGCTCACTGCCTTCTCAGTGTGGAGTAGGTGCTCTAGTCAAAACTGATCACCCTTTCAGAAGAAATGGATTGGCAAAATAAGTAAAATAAGACTAGCACTCAAGCATACACTGCGTGCAGAATTATTAGGCAAATGAGTATTTTGACCACATCATCCTCTTTATGCATGTTGTCTTACTCCAAGCTGTATAGGCTCGAAAGTCTACTACCAATTAAGCATATTAGGTGATGTGCATCTCTGTAATGAGAAGGGGTGTGGTCTAATGACATCAACACCCTATATTAGGTGTGCATAATTATTAGGCAACTTCCTTTCCTTTGGCAAAATGGGTCAAAAGAAGGACTTGACAGGCTCAGAAAAGTCAAAAATAGTGAGATATCTTGCAGAGGGATGCAGCACTCTTAAAATTGCAAAGCTTCTGAAGCGTGATCATCGAACAATCAAGCGTTTCATTCAAAATAGTCAACAGGGTCGCAAGAAGCGTGTGGAAAAACCAAGGCGCAAAATAACTGCCCATGAACTGAGAAAAGTCAAGCGTGCAGCTGCCAAGATGCCACTTGCCACCAGTTTGGCCATATTTCAGAGTTGCAACATCACTGGAGTGCCCAAAAGCACAAGGTGTGCAATACTCAGAGACATGGCCAAGGTAAGAAAGGCTGAAAGACGACCACCACTGAACAAGACACACAAGCTGAAACGTCAAGACTGGGCCAAGAAATATCTCAAGACTGATTTTTCTAAGGTTTTATGGACTGATGAAATGAGAATGAGTCTTGATGGGCCAGATGGATGGGCCCGTGGCTGGATTGGTAAAGGGCAGAGAGCTCCAGTCCGACTCAGACGCCAGCAAGGTGGAGGTGGAGTACTGGTTTGGGCTGGTATCATCAAAGATGAGCTTGTGGGGCCTTTTCGGGTTGAGGATGGAGTCAAGCTCAACTCCCAGTCCTACTGCCAGTTTCTGGAAGACACCTACTTCAAGCAGTGGTACAGGAAGAAGTCTGCATCCTTCAAGAAAAACATGATTTTCATGCAGGACAATGCTCCATCACACACGTCCAAGTACTCCACAGCGTGGCTGGCAAGAAAGGGTATAAAAGAAGAAAATCTAATGACATGGCCTCCTTGTTCACCTGATCTGAACCCCATTGAGAACCTGTGGTCCATCATCAAATGTGAGATTTACAAGGAGGGAAAACAGTACACCTCTCTGAACAGTGTCTGGGAGGCTGTGGTTGCTGCTGCACGCAATATTGATGGTGAACAGATCAAAACACTGACAGAATCCATGGATGGCAGGCTTTTGAGTGTCCTTGCAAAGAAAGGTGGCTATATTGGTCACTGATTTGTTTTTGTTTTGTTTTTGAATGTCAGAAATGTATATTTGTGAATGTTGAGATGTTATATTGGTTTCACTGGTAAAAATAAATAATTGAAATGGGTATATATTTGTTTTTTGTTAAGTTGCCTAATAATAGTAATAGTCAGTAATAGTCACCTGCACACACAGATATCCCCCTAAAATAGCTAAAACTAAAAACAAACTAAAAACTACTTCCAAAAATATTCAGCTTTGATATTAATGAGTTTTTTGGGTTCATTGAGAACATGGTTGTTGTTCAATAATAAAATTAATCCTCAAAAATACAACTTGCCTAATAATTCTGCACTCCCTGTATGTGTACCATATGGAACAATGACAGTTTATTGAATCTATGATCTGTGAGAATGGTCTAAAAAAATATATAAAATACACAATACACATATAAAATAGTATAAAACACTAAATAGCTCTAAAAGGATCTAAAAAAATAATAAATAAAAATATATGAATCACACAAGGCTCCAGTGGTTCATGCATGTGGCGGTAATTTTGCAAACATAATTCAGGTACACAGTAATGGTGTGGCTAAAAAGGGAGAGTGTGGATCACTATGTACCTCTCTTAAACCGCATGTGAGGTCCCTTAATTGACTATAGAGAAACTAAAGTCCAGATAATGTAATGAAAAAGGTCCCCTCTGGGTTCTGGGAGTACCGTTTTCGCAAGAGTGAAAAAACGATGTATTCCTGAGAATAAGTCCAGGTATTCAACTTGAAGGTGATTGGTCCAGAAATGCACAGTTAGGGCTAGTCATGCAGAAGTAAAACTTGGTTAGTCCAATGGAATGTAGACTAACTCTAGACTTTGTAAGTCAAATGTGGGTCTAATTGCTAGGTAGAAATAGTAGATAATTCCAGTGCTGATGTTGTATTAAACGGTACTTGGCGTCTTACCGGTGATGTTTTCTCAAGGACCGGCGGCTGTTGGTTCCGTACCACATCAGACACTGCTACTACTCACCGCGCTGACCGTCCCTGCGATAGCTCACCGGCGTCCTCGCTTGCCGCTAGCTGTCACGTGGTCCGGGTCAGGAATCGCGAGACGAGACTTGTGAATGCCGTTTCCAAATTGAAGAGGAACAATCCTGGAAATATACATCACAGTGATGTGCAAATAATATGCAGAAAATGCATGTGAAGATATAAACCGCATGCAAAACGCAACCAAAACCGCAATGATCATTTTTTGCTCCAGTCCTGCTTTTGATGATTACTGGAGGGAATATAAAAGGATATGACGATCTAATGGGGGAAGAGCCACTGAGGAAGGGGAAAGCAGTCCCCGAAATGCTTCTGGCGTGATTTACCCCTGCATACTTCTATCCATTGGAAACATCAAGCTGTACCTTTGTACGGACTTACCAAACAAAATCGGAGCGCTCCGAAGTCTGATATTTCCAGGATTGTTCACAAGTCTCGTCTCGCGATTCCTGACCCGGACCACGTGACAGCTAGCGACAAGCGAGGACGCTTGTGAGCTATCGCAGAGACGGTCAGCGCGATGAGTAGTAGCAGTGTCTGATGTGGTACGGAACCAAAAGCCGCCGGTCCTTGAGAAAACATCACTGGTAAGACGCCAAGTACCGTTTAATACAACATCAGCACTGGAATTATCTACTATTTCTACCTAGCAATTAGACCCACATTTGACTTACAAAGTCTAGAGTTAGTCTACATTCCATCGGACTAACCAAGTTTTACTTCTGCATGACTAGCCCTAACTGTGCATTTCTGGACCAATCACCTTCAAGTTGAATACCTGGACTTATTCTCAGGAATACATGACGGGGGTATTGGTTATGCGTAGTTCGCCCCCTTTCTTACCTCATTACACTTTCTTGTATTTCCCCACCATCTCCATTACATCTCTCTGTCCCCATCCCCCAAACCCACATAAGACTTGGACCACCAACTGGAAATGTAATGGCCACAGCAGCCGTTTATTAAATAACAAATACATAAATAACCACAACAATAATAATGATAATAATAAATAACCTAATAACTTAACCCAATGGGGGAAGGTCCTTAAAGCCCCAAAAACATCGAGCTGCCGAACCAGGGTGAGCCATTCTTGCCTCCAGCCGTTACCCCCAGCTTAAAGGCACCACCGAATGACCCCCCCTCAATTCACCACAACCGCTCGGTCCACCTGGGGCCCCCCCAATGTCCTAAAATTCCACCATGACCAACTCCAAGGACCCCACCGCCACCGACGTCCGGATTTGACCCCCTCAACTCCGGGCGTTCCTCCACAACCTCAGGGCCACCTCAATGCCTTCCTGCAACGCCAAATTCCACATATCCAGCCCTACGGCATTCAAGTGCACACCATCCGACCTCCAAAAGGCCCCCACTCCACTCTCCAACTCCCTGTGTCTGACCACCACCGCCCGTTCCGAGCCATAAAACGCCCTATCGCCCTATTTACCTTCACCCGAGCCTTATTAACTGCCTCCACTGACCGAGTGTCCCTCCAAACCCGCCTCGGGACTATGTCCGACCACACGGTCACCATACTGTGGAACAATGACCATAGCCGCAAAAAATCCCACTTGACCTCCTTAATCAACTCCCGAATAGGCCTTGCCGCTAAATCATTGCCTCCCGCATGAACCACTAACACATCAGGTGCCCTGTCCATCCGCACAAACCGATGTACCTCTGGCAACACCCCTTTCCAGACCATACCCCTGCGCCCAATCCATCTTACCACCGTGGACCACCGTGCCAAATCCCAACTGCTGGCCGTCTGGCAGAACCGCTGCCCGGACGTCTCCCCAGAAGACGTATGAATGCCCAAAGATCCACACCAGAGCGGGTGCCGCATCTGCAATGAGAAAATTACAAAAACAATACCACAGCTTTTTGCATGCACAAAACACATAATTCCCTAAACTACAATCTTCCCCTTCCCACGGAACTCCTATAAACGATCTAATCGAACGTACGCCCGAAACCAGGCTGATTCCCAATGCCCAATACGCTTGATAACCTCCTCTCCCAGGCCCAATCTTGCCGCTTCCGTTGCCGCCCCAATCCTGAAGGAGTGGCTGGAGTACCCCTCCCTGTCCAACCCCACCCAGTTCAAACACTATAAAATAGAGCTGAAAACTGAAAACGAGACAAGAAAGTGCCATCGGCGTGCACCAACAAAGGGGACGACGCCCCAACAGTCCCTGCCCCATATTCTTGCAGACATTGAACAGGGCACATATCACAACCCCCAATCCTGAAAAGCACTACTCTCCGACCCCGACCCACCACATCCGTCTTTGACCGACGAATCGCAAACTCAACTCTGTCCGCAAACAAATCAACATCTTCCCTCAAAAGCCCCCCCACCCTGCTCACTGATGGACAAACCAGTTCACCCAAACGCATTGCTCCAAAAAACGCTAAAAGGAATGCCAAACGAAACAACCGGACTTCCCACTCCGACCTACAAACCCCCTGCAATTGACTACCCAACTGAAGCAACAACGCGAACGACACAGGCCTCCTACCATCCACCCCCGTACCCATCCTTCCCCACCCTTTCAGTGCCTGAACCACCAAAAACGATTTTGTAACATCCAGCATACGCCGTGCCCTAAAACCAAACACCAAGCCCGCCATATAACCAATAATCTTACTTACCGACTAACCCTCCTCTTTACAGTGGCCCAGAAACATTAACAAAGAAAACTCCAACTCCTCATTCCCCCCACCCAAACCAGTACACCAATCCTCCCAAGCAACGCAGGCCCTCATATACATAGCCCACGTACCCGGCGCCAATGACGCTTGGATGAGCCCCGTTACGGTTCCTCCTACAGATCCTACAGGCAAGCCGGACACTCCAGTCCAACCGTGTCTGCCTCCGGAGCCAACTGCCGAAACCGATTCCACTGCGAACGAGAAAGGGCGTCAGCAATACAATTGTCCACCCCCGGCACGTGCACCGCTACAATCCAAGCATTAAGCGACAAACACTCCAACACCAAGCGCTGCAGCAGCCGCACCACTAACGGCCTCGATGCTGACAAGCCATTGATTGCTTGAACCACCCCCATATTGTTTACGTGGAAACGTATCTTCCTAGCCCGAAAACTCTCCCCCATAACAAAACCGCCAACACAATGGGAAATAACTCCAATAAGGCCAAATTATTCAGCCAGCCCCGCCCCACCCACACAACCGGCCAACCCCCAGCACACCATTGACCCCCACAGTAGGCCCCAAAACCCGAACCCCCTGCCGCTTCGGTAAACAATTCAAAATCAAATTAATCAACAACTTCCCCCATGAACAGCGACCGACCGTTATACCGGTCCAGAAATGAACTCCACACCTGCAAGTCAGCTCGCAATACTATCCCCAACCGGATGTAACGATGTGGGATGACCACCCCCGCGGTCGCCTGCGCCAAGCGCCTGCAGAACACCCGGCCCATGGACATGATCCGACAACCGAAATTGAGCTTCCCCAGCAGCGACTGAAGCTCCCTCAACTGTAACTTCTTCACCCGTCTCGCCCTAGCCACCAGCTCCTTCAAATCCTCCAGCTTATCCCCCGGCAATCTACACTCCATTCTCACTGAGTCAATAACTATCCCTAGGAAGCTCAATTCCGTTACCGGCCCCACCGTCTTTTCTTTGGCCAATGGGACACCAAACTTATCAAAAAGCGAACTCAACGTCTCCAACAATAACGCACAAACCCGGGACCCCGGGGGGCCGATACACAAAAAATCGTCCAGATAATGAATCAGCGATTCACAACCTGACGAGTCCACGACCGCCCATTCCAAAAACAAGCTGAACGTTTCAAAGTAGGCGCGCGACAGCGAACACCCCATGGGTAGACAACGATCTACAAAAGCCCCCCATCCCAAAAACACCCCAACAAATGCTGACACTCAGGATGAACCGGCAGCAACCTAAACGCTGCTTCGATGTCCGTTTTTACCATCAGAGCACCGTTCCCAAAACGCTTTACCCAACCCACTGCCGCGTCAAACGACGTATAAACCTCAGGGTCAATACCGTAGTTGACTGAGGAGCCCCTCGGAAACGACAGATGATGGATAAGGCGAAACTTATTCGCCTCCTTTTTGGGGACAACAGCGACACCCGCAAAATAAAAATGGGTGGCTCCGAAAACGGGCCCGCCATCCTCCCCAGCGCCATCTCTTTCCCTAGCTTCTCTCCCACAACTTCCGGATGCTCCCTAGCTGACCGCAAATTCCTCCTAAGCAACACAGCCCCCCGGCACGAACGGAATCCTAAAACCCTCCGAAAACCCTGATCCCAACAATACCGCTGCCTCTCTATCGGGGTACCTATCTGGATACGGCTGCATCTTTTCCAGCCGCACCGGTGTCACCCCCTTTACCATTACCATCTCCCCCTCTTTGTTTTCCGCTAAAACATCTCGCCGCCCCATGATTCCCTCCACAACCCGAACATTCGTGCTTAAATTTACATTTAACCCCGAACCGACAGTTTCCTTCGTTATAGGCGAAGCACAGGCCCCTGGCTGAGGCCGCTGCCGTATTGAGCGTCCCCCTGCTGCTCCCCTCCCCCCGAAAGGGCTGCCCCGACCGCACCGAAGCCGTAACTTTCAACTACAAGGCAATATCCTTGTGGTCCCACCGTATTTCCGGACGCACCGCCTTCCGCTGACGGAACTGCTCATCATATCTTAAACAAGCCACTCCCCCGTATACCCGATAAGCCTCACCAATTGTGTCCAGATAACAAAAAAGGCCCGAACAGGCCTCCGGCGCCTTCTCCCCAATCACGCTAGCCAATATCGCGAACGCTTGCAACCAATTTGCAAATGTCCGCGGTATCAACCTAAAACAGCGTTTCTCCTCTTCCTTTTTCTTAACCTCGTCCCTGCGTACTCTATCCAAATTGAAGAGCTCTAAGGGAAGCAGGGAAAATATCTCAACATATTCTCCCTTCCAAATCCTCTCCCTAACCTCAGGCTTCAAATGAGCCCCCAATGGACCCTCAAAACAGACGTAAACCTCCCCTTTTGCCTTATCATCCACCCGTACGTTATCTTCCTCCACATCTGCCCCCGCCTGCGTCTGCACCGACACCCCTATGCCAGGTACCCCCCGCTGCTGCTCACCCACCGACCCCGCGCCTGCCGCTAAGCCCTGCACCCCCCAGGCCTGCAAAGGTGCCCCCCCGCTCATCCCCCAACTAGCCAGCAACCCCGCCAAACCCCCCAACAGTTGCCCCAGGCCATTGCTTAAATCCAAATTACTTATTTATACTAAATATTGGTTGGCCTAGTTAGCAATACAATTTTACTGCAGAATTGTGGTGCAATTTAGCCAGAAAATGATGCATCTTAGACCACTCCTCCTTCCCACTAAGCCCCGCCCCTTGTTGAGCAAGTCAGAAGAAAGTGCAGAAACTCTAGTTGCACTAAATTGCACCACTCTTTAGATTCTAGATGCAGACACATTATGAAGTAAGGGCTGTTTTTGCAGTGTTTTTTTGTTTCGTTTTTTCCCCCTAGTTTTTCTTAACACTGCGACCAGATGTTTGCTGTAAGTCAATAAGGAAATATTTTAAAAAATTCTTCATTTTTGGCATTTTTGGATGCTCTAGGCATGGTGTGTATGTGTGTGAAGGAAGCCTAATAAAGAACGTTTCTTTTCATCTAGAGTTATGAATTTGCACATACATATAAAATCACCAATAAATACCACCCAGATGCATGTGGAATGTGAATTTCCGCAGAGGAATGTAAAAGTCAACATTTCATGAGTCAATCAAATCAATTTTCAGATTGTGACAAAGACATGAGGTCACCCGATATTCAGTGCTGTTGCTATGAAAGACGGTTTGTTGCCTCAAGTATAAAGCGACCATTATAGGAACATGATGTGTGCAAAGAACAGCCTCTTTATTATATGGATGGCCCTATTCTGGATCTATATGGCTTAGGGCCAGATAATTTGGAAGAAAAGTAAACTGTCAGACTCAGTATGCATGTTAGGCTGGATTTAGTGTGTGGGGAAATATATTCAAATTCAAATTAGCCATAACATAATTTAACCACCTCCCGACCGCCTAACGCACGGATGCGTCCGGAAGGTGGTTGATTCATTCCTCCTGGACGCATCCGTGCGTCATCTCGCGAGACGCGAGATTTCCTGTGAACGCGCGCACACAGGCGCGCGCGCTCACAGGAACGGAAGGTAAGAGAGTTGATCTCCAGCCTGCCAGCGGCGATCGTTCGCTGGCAGGCTGGAGATGTGATTTTTTTAACCCCTAACAGGTATATTAGACGCTGTTTTGATAACAGCGTCTAATATACCTGCTACCTGGTCCTCTGGTGGTCCCCTTTGTTTGGATCGACCACCAGAGGACACAGGTAGCTCAGTAAAGTAGCACCAAGCACCACTACACTACACTACACCCCCCCCCCGTCACTTATTAACCCCTTATTAGCACCTGATCACCCCATATAGACTCCCTGATCACCCCCCTGTCATTGATTACCCCCCTGTCATTGATCAACCCCCTGTAAAGCTCCATTCAGACGTCTGCATGATTTTTACGGATCCACTGATAGATGGATCGGATCCGCAAAACGCATCCGGACGTCTGAATGAAGCCTTACAGGGGCGTGATCAATGACTGTGGTTATCACCCCATATAGACTCCCTGATCACCCCCCTGTCATTGATTACACCCCTGTCATTGATTTCCCCCCTGTAAAGCTCCATTCAGACGTCCGCATGATTTTTACGGATCCACTGATAGATGGATCGGATCCGCAAAACGCATCCGGACGTCTGAATGAAGCCTTACAGGGGCGTGATCAATGACTGTGGTTATCACCCCATATAGACTCCCTGATCACCCCCCTGTCATTGATCACACCCCTGTCATTGATCACCCCCCTGTAAAGCTCCATTCAGACGTCCGCATGATTTTTACGGATGCACTGATAGATGGATCGGATCCGCAAAACGCATCCGGACGTCTGAATGAAGCCTTACAGGGGCATGATCAATGACTGTGGTGATCACCCCATATAGACTCCCTGATCACCCCCCTGTAAAGCTCCATTCAGATGTCCGCATGATTTTTACGGATGCACTGATAGATGGATCCGATCCGCAAAACGCATCCGGACGTCTGAATGAAGCCTTACAGGGGCATGATCAATGACTGTGGTGATCACCCCATATAGACTCCCTGATCACCCCCCTGTAAAGCTCCATTCAGATGTCCGCATGATTTTTACGGATGCACTAATAGATGGATCCGATCCGCAAAACGCATCCGGACGTCTGAATGAAGCCTTACAGGGGCGTGATCAATGACTGTGGTGATCACCCCATATAGACTCCCTGATCACCCCCCTGTCATTGATTACACCCCTGTAAAGCTCCATTCAGACGTCCGCATGATTTTTACGGATCCACTGATAGATGGATCGGATCCGCAAAACGCATCCGGACGTCTGAATGAAGCCTTACAGGGGCATGATCAATGACTGTGGTGATCACCCCATATAGACTCCCTGATCACCCCCCTGTCATTGATCACCCCCCCTGTCATTGATCACCCCCCCTGTCATTGATCACCCCCCCTGTCATTGATCACCCCCCCTGTCATTGATCACCCCCCCTGTCATTGATCACCCCCCTGTCATTGATCACCCCCCCTGTCATTGATCACCCCCCCTGTCATTGATCACCCCCCCTGTCATTGATCACCCCCCCTGTCATTGATCACCCCCCCTGTCATTGATCACCCCCCTGTCATTGATCACCCCTCTGTAAGGCTCCATTCAGACATTTTTTTGGCCCAAGTTAGCGGAATTATTTTTTTTTTTTCTTACAAAGTCTCATATTCCACTAACTTGTGTCAAAAAATAAAATCTCACATGAACTCATCATACCCCTCACGGAATCCAAATGCGTAAAATTTTTTAGACATTTATATTCCAGACTTCTTCTCACGCTTTAGGGCCCCTAGAATGCCAGGGCAGTATAAATACCCCACATGTGACCCCATTTCGGAAAGAAGACACCCCCAGGTATTCCGTGAGGGGCATATTGAGTCCATGAAAGATTGAAATTTTTGTCCCAAGTTAGCGGAACGGGAGACTTTGTGAGAAAAAAATTAAAAATATCAATTTCCGCTAACTTGTGCCAAAAATTTTTTTTTTCTATGAACTCGCCATGCCCCTCATTGAATACCTTGGGGTGTCTTCTTTCCAAAATGGGGTCACATGTGGGGTATTTATACTGCCCTGGCATTCTAGGGGCCCCAAAGCGTGAGAAGAAGTCTGGTATCCAAATGTCTAAAAATGCCCTCCTAAAAGGAATTTGGGCACCTTTGCGCATCTAGGCTGCAAAAAAGTGTCACACATCTGGTATCGCCGTACTCAGGAGAAGTTGGGGAATGTGTTTTGGGGTGTCATTTTACATATACCCATGCTGGGTGAGAGAAATATCTTGGTCAAATGCCAACTTTGTATAAAAAAATGGGAAAAGTTGTCTTTTGCCAAGATATTTCTCTCACCCAGCAAGGGTATATGTAAAATGACACCCCAAAACACATTCCCCAACTTCTCCTGAATACGGCGATACCACATGTGTGACACTTTTTTGCAGCCTAGGTGGGCAAAGGGGCCCATATTCCAAAGAGCACCTTTAGGATTTCACAGGTCATTTACCTACTTACCACACATTAGGGCCCCTGGAAAATGCCAGGGCAGTATAACTACCCCACAAGTGACCCCATTTTGGAAAGAAGACCCCCCAAGGTATTCCGTGAGGGGCATGGCGAGTTCCTAGAATTTTTTATTTTTTGTCACAAGTTAGTGGAAAATGCTGATTTTTTTTTTTTTTTTTTTTTTTTTATACAAAGTCTCATATTCCACTAACTTGTGACAAAAAATAAAAACTTCCATGAACTCACTATGTCCATCAGCGAATACCTTGGGGTGTCTTCTTTCCAAAATGGGGTCACTTGTGGGGTAGTTATACTGCCCTGGCATTCTAGTGGCCCAAATGTGTGGTAAGGAGTTTGAAATCAAATTCTGTAATAAATGACCTGTGAAATCCGAAAGGTGCTCTTTGGAATATGGGCCCCTTTGCCCACCTAGGCTGCAAAAAAGTGTCACACATCTGGTATCTCCGTACTCAGGAGAAGGTGGGGAATGTGTTTTGGGGTGTCATTTTACATATACCCCTGCTGGGTGAGAGAAATATCTTGGCAAAAGACAACTTTTCCCATTTTTTTATACAAAGTTGGCATTTGACCAAGATATTTCTCTCACCCAGCATGGGTATATGTAAAAAGACACCCCAAAACACATTCCCCAACTTCTACTGAATACGGAGATACCAGATGTGTGACACTTTTTTGCAGCCTAGGTGGGCAAAGGGGCCCATATTCCAAAGAGCACCTTTCGGATTTCACAGGTCAATTTTTACAGAATTTGATTTCAAACTCCTTACCACACATTTGGGCCCCTAGAATGCCAGGGCAGTATAACTACCCCACAAGTGACCCCATTTTGGAAAGAAGAGACCCCAAGGTATTCGCTGATGGGCATAGTGAGTTCATGGAAGTTTTTATTTTTTTTCACAAGTTAGTGGAATATGAGACTTTGTATGAAAAAAAAAAAAAAAAAAAAAAATCATCATTTTCCACTAACTTGTGACAAAAAATAAAAAATTCTAGGAACTCGCCATGCCCCTTACGGAATACCTTGGGGTGTCTTCTTTCCAAAATGGGGTCACTTGTGGGGTAGTTATACTGCCCTGGCATTCTAGGGGCCCAAATGTGTGGTAAGGAGTTTGAAATCAAATTCAGTAAAAAATGACGAGTGAAATCCGAAAGGTGCTCTTTGGAATATGGGCCCCTTTGCCCACCTAGGCTGCAAAAAAGTGTCACACATCTGGTATCTCCGTACTCAGGAGAAGGTGGGGAATGTGTTTTGGGGTGTCATTTTATATATACCCATGCTGGGTGAGAGAAATATCTTGGCAAAAGACAACTTTTCCCATTTTTTTATACAAAGTTGTCATTTGACCAAGATATTTATCTCACCCAGCATGGGTATATGTAAAAAGACACCCCAAAACACATTCCTCAACTTCTCCTGAGTACGGCAATACCAGATGTGTGACACTTTTTTGCAGCCTAGGTGGGCAAAGGGGCCCATATTCCAAAGAGCACCTTTCGGATTTCACAGGTCATTTTTTACTGAATTTGATTTCAAACTCCTTACCACACATTTGGGCCCCTAGAATGCCAGGGCAGTATAACTACCCCACAAGTGACCCCATTTTGGAAAGAAGAGACCCCAAGGTATTTCGTGATGGGCATAGTGAGTTCATAGAACTTTTTATTTTTTGTCACAAGTTAGTGGAATATGAGACTTTGTAAGAAAAAAAAAAAAAAAAAAAAAAATCATCATTTTCCGCTAACTTGTGACAAAAAATAAAAAGTTCTATGAACTCACTATGCCCATCAGCGAATACCTTAGGGTGTGTACTTTCAGAAATGGGGTCATTTGTGGGGTGTTTGTACTGTCTGGGCATTGTAGAACCTCAGGAAACATGACAGGTGCTCAGAAAGTCAGAGCTGCTTCAAAAAGCGGAAATTCACATTTTTGTACCATAGTTTGTAAACGCTATAACTTTTACCCAAACCATTTTTTTTCTACCCAAACATTTTTTTTTTATCAAAGACATGTAGAACTATAAATTTAGAGCAAAATTTCTATATGGATGTCGTTTTTTTTGCAAAATTTTACAACTGAAAGTGAAAAATGTCATTTTTTTGCAAAAAAAATCGTTAAATTTCGATTAATAACAAAAAAAGTAAAAATGTCAGCAGCAATGAAATACCACCAAATGAAAGCTCTATTAGTGAGAAGAAAAGGAGGTAAAATTCATTTGGGTGGTAAGTTGCATGACCGAGCAATAAACGGTGAAAGTAGTGTAGGTCAGAAGTGTAAAAAGTGGCCTGGTCTTTCAGGGTGTTTAAGCACTGGGGGCTGAGGTGGTTAAAGCAGTATTCCAGGCGGTAAAATTGGGGCTGAATGACAAGAATAGGACATGTTCTATTTCTTTGTGGAACGGAAGTGCGGATCCAAAAATGAGCATGCGGATAGCACATTCCGGCCCCACTGAAAATTAATGGGTCCGCACCTGTTCCGCAAAATTGTGGAACGGATGCGGGCCCATTTTGCGGACGTGTGAATGGACCCTAAAGGGCATCTGTCAGCAGATTTGCCCCTATGACACCGGCTGACCTGTTACATGTGCACTTGGCAGCTGAAGACATCTGTGTTGGTCCCATGTTCATATGTGCCCGCATTACTGGGAAAATGATGACTTAATATATGCAAATGAGCCTCAAGGAGCAACACCTAGAGGCTACGCACCACGCCCTCTGCACTTTGACAGGGTTAGGCAGTGTAAACGGGATCACTCCTGGCCCTGACTTCTTCTAATATTAATCAAGGATGAGAGGATGCAGCAGTTGCAGAGAGAGCAGAGTCTGTAGGTGTAATGGCAATGCCCCCATTGCTCCTAGAGATTCATTTGCATATAGTAAAACATCATTTTTCTCAGCAATGCGGGCACATATGAACATGGGACCAACACAGATGCCTTTAGCTGCCAAGTGCACATGTAACAGGTCAGCCAGTGTCATAGGTACAAATCTGCTGACAGGCACCCTTTAAAGATGTCATACCAACTTTCCATACTATCCCCCGTTGCATCCATTCCAATCCCGTTGATCTCTATTTTCATAGTCCCTCTCAGCCAATTACTGGAAGCAGTAGTGACCCACCTGATCACGTTGCCATGTCAAGAGGGACCAGGAAGTAGACCAGTGGGAAACCTAGGAAGCATTGGTACGGGATCGGCAGAGGATGGGAGAGTTGAGTATTACTTTTTTTAAGCCATTTTGACCCTAGATTTATCTGTTGGACTACCTTTTTCAGGAGTTTGTCCAGAATTTGAAAAAAAGTGATTGTATTCTTTTCCAGAAAAGCACTGTTTCTTGGAAGAAAACAGCTGACCCCTTTTTCTGATCCTGGACAACCCCTTAATTTATCAAAGATCAAAATTAAAGGAACCATATAACATTATTAATAAAGTTTTGGATGGGCTCACACTTTATAAAACATTATCGTTTTTGGGTTCTCGAGGAGACAGATCTTGAGACAGAATTATGTATGTATATTGAAAATACACATTCCTGTTCCATGGATTCATAGTGGCTTCAGCTTCCATCGATGTGGTGCACATCTGTCATTTGGCACAAAAGTCAATCGGGGAGATTTATCAAAACTGGTGTAAAGGAAAACTGGCTTAGTTGACCAATAAACATGTGCGTCAAGTGATTTTCAGGTCTTTACAACTCAGTGGCTCTTCACTCTGGGCCATAGAGGTATTCCTTAGGGAGGAACTGGCTTTATTCCTAAGAGGATACATGAACCAGCCACTGATAGTGTCTGAGTTCACGTGTCCTGTTCGGGAAAGTGGCTGCTCCTCCCTAAGGAATCTCATTATGGCCCACAGTGGAGAGCCATTGAATGTCTGTATGGGAAAGAGCGATGGCATTAGTGATCACTTCTCCCCATACTATGGAGGAGATCGCTCCATGTAAATGCAGCTGTCTCCTTCACTAACAGCAGGCGCTTGCCCGCAAGTAAAGGTTTCTTCCCAACAATCGCCTGCTGAATTGTTCTGTCAAAAAGGAACCTTTAGAAACCTGCTTTGTTTATCAAAGGGGTTTTCCGGGAATACAGTATGAATGACCTATTCTCAGGGTAAGTCATTAATATCTGATTGTCAGGGATCAATTCCTGGCTCCCCAGCCTATCAGCTGTTTCAAAGGGCCGAAGCCCTCGTATGAATGCTGTGGCCTCCTCACAGCCTACCAAGCTCAGGGCCATACATTGAATAGTAGTTTTGTTTGGTACTATAGCCCAGGCCCAATCACTTGAATGGGACTGAGCTGCACATAGGCCATGTGACCAATGAGTATGGCATCACTGGCCTAGGAAAAGGCCACAGTGCTCAATGTTGATTGGTGGGGCTGACGGCTGTTGGACCATCAATGATCAGATATTGATAACCTATCCTGATAATAGATCATCAATATTTAATGCCTCAAAAACCCCATCAATTAGAATTTCTTAATTGGTTTTGTGATATAAATAAATTCTGGACTATCAGATTTTCTTTATTATATTTGAGACTGGAGGAAATTCATTGTATTTAGACTGCACTGCTGAAATCAATTTACAATATGGCTCCAAATGATTGGTATTCAGTCACTCAGGCACGTTGTCTGTGCATCTAAATGGTGTATCACTAATTGCTCAGGCATGGAGGTCTTCTTTCTGGGTGAGTTTCTAAATACTTTCATCAACAATTCCATGTTGTTGGGAACGTGCCCGGGAGACAGTTAATGAGTGACAGAGCAGCTCCAGTCCACGCTCATTTGTATTCATGGGTGATATGAGCCTTTTATGAAGTGTTCTATGTTTTATTTGTTTGCAATTGTCTTTTAATTTAATGATTATTTGACATGAAAACTGAAAATAAAGAGAATTATCCTATTTTTTAAGCTGAGGTAATGACTAATTTGTCAGAATTGTAAATGCAATTTACACAGGCCGACTGTGCAGGTAATTATTGGGAATGAACCATTTGTTCCCGATAATTGCCTGATCTTGAGCAGAGTTGAGAGAGCTGCATTTACATGAAGTACTCACATTCTCTGTATGGGGACGAACTATTAATATAGAGGTGGCTGAATTAATCAATTGTTTCTGGGCAGCAAATCCCTGTTTACATGGAATGATCTGCTTCCCTGAAAACAATGACTTCACCCGATGAACAAGTGTCTGATCGTTCATCAGGTGATCGCCAGCACCTTTACACTGGTCAATGTTTGGGATCAAGCATTTCGAGGAACAATCCTTCACAATAATTTCCTGGATCATTGGCCCATGTAAAGGGGCCTTAAAGGGGTTTTCTCATCATGGACAGTGGGGGCATATCGCTAGTATATGCCCCCCATTTGTCTTATAGGTGCGGGTCCCACCGCTAGGACCCGCACCTATATCGAGAACGGAACCATGCAAGTTAAAGAGGGCGCACTGCACATGCGCAGCCGCCCTCCATTCATTTTCTATGGGGCCAGCAAAAATCAGAAATTCTGTCGGCCCCATAGAAATGAATGGGAGCGGGGGCCGTGCATGCGCGGTACTCTCCCATTCACTTCTATGCGGAGCCAGCTTGGTGGTGGCCGGGCGGGAGTCCTCCAGCCACCACCTGGCGGGGCTCCGTTCTCCCGATCCTAGCGATATGCCAACATTGTCTATGATGAGACAACCCCTTTAACTAGAAGCTCCAGGACCCTAAAGCAAAATTGTAAGAAAACTCCAGTATTATAAATGGCATCTGGTAGGTTGTGATCTTAGTTTCAAATTTTGCATTAGGGTCCAGGAACTTCCGTTTACACCTCTGACAAGTGCTCTGTCAGTGTACGCAGCTACATTAAATTGGGTTAATGTGTAAGTTTGAACATTAGTGCCAAACCACATCATACAAAGGTTTTTTTAACATCTCTAATTGGCTTTAATTTTCTTTTTTACTCAGATTTTTGCTTTTATAGTCTTGGGTGAAGTGCTCGATTTGGAGATGTCATATTATAGACCATCTGTGTTCTCCAGTAGATTTAGCCCTCCCATGCCGGCTCTTCCTTCATCTTAATGTTGAGCACATGAGTTAGGCTGGTGCCACACATAGGTTTGTTTTGCCTGTGTTTAGGTTTTTAGTGATTTTTTTTATTTGCATATTCTGTAGCATTTTTAGCCCATAAACGCCAGCTCTGGGCAATCAAAAAACACTATTAAAAACGCCTGTGCTCAAACACCACAAAAATGCTATAAAAAGGTGCTGCACAAGTCAGGTGTTTTTGGATGGGTAAGTAATTACCCATGACTTATTTTGTATTACAGATTGAATGCATCCATTCACATTTCTCAAACATCAACATATTGTTGAACTCTTGAAGTTGCATTTAGACCCTCTGCCTTATAAAGGAGGCCCTACATCTTCAATAGCCAGGGGCGGTCTGGCCATAGACCCTACAGAGACCATAACAACAGAACAACAAAGAAAATGGAGCTCAAAATGCCAAATGATCAATATAATAAATATTTTATTATGACATGACAAAACATCAAAGTTACATACAAGGGATGCAGTAAGGCAGGGAACAAAAAAGGAGAAGGGGAAGGGAAGAACGGCGCCACCCTGGGAGGGGCACTCCGGTCATGAGTTGTTAATGTATAGAATCGGCGGGATAAATGTATAGTAAGAAAATAAATTACCCGCAGATAAACAATGAGTATGGATGAAAAAAGGCGAGTCAAAAGTAACTGCAGGGCCCACGCTAACATGGACATATACACCCGGCCAGCAGGAAAACCCTGACAATAAATAAACATCCAAATGGAAGGAACCCGGGAGGTGGAATGGCGCCTCTCTGCGAAACGCGCGTCGAGGTGCAGCTCTGGTCATACACTCTGGTCATACACTCTCGAGGTGCAGCTCTGGTCATACACATAAGTTATGGGTAACTTATATTTTGTTTCATGCATGGCTAGTTTGTTATTTTAGGTTACTGTTTGCACATGGCACTCTTGCCTCGCCCCAACCTAGTGACGCGTTTGGCTGTCGGTATTCACGTGATGGCCACTTATGTTACCAGTGGTGGGCAAGTCTGCTATGTGTGACCCTATTTATTTATTTTCTACATGTATGCAACACATATATGTTTACATGTCACTTTGGGCGAATCTACAGTTCTCCCATCCCTATGCGGTTTTTCACCTAGTGTTCATGACACTTTTTCCTTGTTAGTCGGGTATATGTGAGGGTGGCTGTTTACGGTCCCGCTACACGGGGCGTCCCACCGTCCTTTACCTTGTGCCTTTGTGTTATATTAATTGTATTGTATCTTAATAAACTACATATATATTTTATATGTGTGTTCTCTCATTTTCTATGGGGTTATTGGTTTTTTCTCATTGGTTGGTTCGGAATTACAAATACTACAGGGTACTAATGGGGGCATTACTATTACTGGGGGCAGTAATGGGGGCATGAATATTCTAGGTGGCACTAATGGGGGCATTACAATTACTACAGGGTACTAATGGGGGCATTGCTATTACTGGGGGGCAGTAATGGGGGCACTAATAGGGGCATTACTAGTACTAGGGGGCACTAATGGGGGCATTGCTATTACTGGGTGAATTACGATTATTGGGGAAAACTGATGGGGACATTACTATTACTGGGAGCACTAATGGGGGCATTACTATTACTGGGGGGAACTAATGGAGGCATTACTATTACTGGGGGGCACTACTGGAGGCACTAATGGGGGCATTACTATTAGTGGGGGCACTACCGGGGGCATTACTATTACTGGGGGGAACTAATGAGGGCATTACTATTACTGGGGGGGCACTAATGGGGCCATTACTATTACCGGGGGGCACTACTGGGGGCACTAATGGGGACATTACTGTTACTGGAGGGCGCTACTAGAGGCACTAATGTGGGCATTACTATTACTGGGGGGAACTAACGGGGCATTACTATTACTGGGGGGCACTAATGGGGACATTACTATTTCTGGGGAGCACTAATGGGGGCATTACGATTATTGGGGCACTAATAGGGGCATTACTATTATTAGGGGCACCAATGGGGGGCATTACTATTACTTGGGGGGCACTAATGGAGGGCATTACTATTACTGAGAGGCACTAATGGGGGCATTACTATTAGTGGGAGGAACTAATGGGGGCATCTCTGCTCTTCTGTGTGTCAGAAACTGAAGTCTACGCCAGCTACATTCGGGCATAGACTTACGCCACTTTCTGGTGAAAGTTATAGTAAATGCGGCGGCGGCACGAAGGCACTCCCCTTAGCTAAGCCATGTCCCCTTCACAAAAGTGCAGAGAAGTTAAAAAAGTTGCAAATAATGGTGCACAGATGCTGTGCGCCATAATGTGCAAAACTTTTTTAAGCATTGGTAAATGTCCCCCACTGTGTCTGGTTTAATAGTAAATTTTCCGGTGACAGATTCCCTTTAGAAGTTATTCAAATATAACATTGAGGTGCGTCAAGGAGCTGCTACTACTAATACAGGAAAAATGCATATCAAGTGCTAGAGGGTTACAAAGAAGTGAGAGACCTCAGACCAAAGAACAACATGGGCCACCTAGTCACCTATTATGGTGCTGGATTTTGTCACCAGGGACAAGAGGCAATTTTCCCCCAAAGTCCCCCTGCTACACCAGGCGCTTCAGGGCCCAGCACAACAGGTCAGTACATCAGTATCAGGAATGCCTCATTTTGTCTGGGGAGCAATCATCGGTGAAATAAAATGGCCACCATCCTATTTAGGGTCCATTCACACGTCCGTACTTTGTAATCCGCATCCGTACCGCAAACACACTCAGTGTGCTGTCCGTATCCGGTATTCCGTTATTAAGCGGATCCGCAAATAAAATATAGCTTGTCCTACTATGGTCCGCAAAATGCATTCCGTGGTCCCATTGTAGTCAATGGGTCAGCAAAAAATGCGGATGACATGCGGAATGCATCAATATTAAACAACACTATGCTGCCTCATCCTCCTCTCAGCTCTGCTTGTCAGGGATTATGATCCTGAATAGACTTTAATATCATCTTCAGCCAGGGGCATAACTACCATAGCGGCAGACCATGTGACTGCTATGGGCCCAGGGCAAGAGAGGGCCCAGTCTTAGTTGGGATCATCCCCTCTTCTACTGGAGGTGAAAACTTGGTCAGGACTCTACCCTTTAAAGAAACAACCTTTAGCAAATGAGGCAGTGAAAAAATGGTCACTGAAAAGGGTTTAGGCAGAAACCCTTCTGTCCTGTGTGGGGGGCCTGGTTTAATCTTTGCTATGGGGCCCTCACTTCTCTATGTACGCCACTGTCTTCAGCTGAATTTTTGTAGGAATGGAGTTCATGAGGAGACCTGAAATACAGAGAGGAGATGAGGATGTGGCTAATCAGCAGCACGTGTGTAATGGGGCGCCGAAGGCGCACTCAGTCTCCCATCAGCCGCAGACCTGCTGCTTAGCTTCAGGAGCGAGGATCTGTGTTTGGCCGCTAGCTGGGAGGCTCCCTGCTCCTAGGTCTGCCTTGAGCACCGAGCTGATCACTCGGTGCTCGACTTGTCTGGCTGTCGGTCATGTGACGCTGGCCACGTCACATGACTCCCCCTCTCCCCACTATAAATACAGGCGGCCTGCTGGCTACAGGTTGCCTGTGATTTTCATCCTATAGGCTGTGTACTTTATTGTTATTTAGCTACCTCTGGAATTGAACCTCGATCCGCCTCTTGACTCCTCTTCTGCCTGCTCCCTGTACCTTGAGGCTACCTCTTGGATTTTGACCTCGGCTTGTTTACGGATTTGTCTTTGCCTCTTCCCTTGTTCTGACGTGACCTCCTGGACTGACCTCGGCTAGTTGACCCCCCTCGCCTTCCGTTTTTGTTCTACCTCTTGTCCGCTTATTGTAACTTCTCAGTGGCTGTCCTCTTCCCTGCTGTCTCTTTCTCTCTGCCTGCACTTAGTAGGTTAGGGATTGTCACCCAGTTGCGCTCAGTCACCTAGGGTGGGTGGTGCAAGTAGGCAGGGACAGGGGATCGGGTGGCAGCTCAGGGGGTGCACCTACACTCTATCTTGATTCCCGTGACTCTACCCGTGACAGAATCACAGGCCCAAATTCAGCATAGATCCTATACAGAGCCTCACCGAACATGTGCAGGGTCTTGCTCAAATTGTACAGGAACTTGGGGAGAGACTATAAGTTCAGAAGACCGTCCGAGCTCCCCCTATTCTTGCTCCCGCCACAGTTTAGGTGGAACATTAAATTGCCCGATCGGTTTTCAGGGGACTGCCGAAGTTTTTTAGCTTTCAAGGAAAGCTGTAAACTTTATTTTCGACTTCGACCCCACTCCTCCGGCCCTGACCCACAGAGGGTTGGTATTATCATTTCCTTGCTTCAAGGGGACCCCAAGGAATGGGCCTTTTCTTTACCACCAGATTCCCCTTGTCTTAGCTCTGTTGACCTCTTTTTCCAGGCGTTAGGGGTTCTTTATGATGAACCTGACCGAGCCTCTGTGGCAGAATCTAATCTTAAGGCCCTCACTCAGGGAAATCGTCCCGTGGAGGATTATTGTACGCAGTTTCGCCTTCGGGCTGGAACGAACCAGCGCTCAAATGTCAATTTAGGGCAGGCTTGACTGAAAAGTTAAAGGATATGTTAGTTTGTTATCCCTGTCCTGACTCTTTAGAGGAGACCATGGCGCGAGTCATCAGACTAGATAGACGGATCAGAGAGAGACAGCGGGAGCATTTGTTTTCTCCTCACACCCTTCTTTAACCTGAGACTCCCCCCCTTGAACCCATGATGGAAGCCCACTCGGACAAGCCCATGCAACTCGGGATGACGCGAAGAGAACTACGTCGTCGTCGCGGCTCTTGTTTTTATTGTGGGGATCCCGAACACTGGATCTGTCAGTGTCCTAAAGCTCCGCCTTCTGGAAAATCATCCAAGTCTGAGGGTTTCAAGGACAAGGTACTCCCGGAGGTGGTAAGAAGTAAACTATTGCTGCCGGTTTCTATTGCCTTTGGGGTCTTAAAGGGGTCAGGAAATGCCTTTGTGGATTCAGGGTCAGCTTTTAATTTTATTGATTACAAATTCGTTGATCAGATGGGAATTCCTATATTAGAATTACCCACCCCGATCCAGGTTGTCGCCATCAATTCTACCCCCCTGCTAGGGGGCACGGTAAAACTCCATACTCCGGAGGTTACCCTATCTGTAGGGATCTGCCACTCTACTTTAAGTTGGCATAATTTTGGAAATGTCATTTTATTTTTTTAGGACGTTAGAAGGCTTAGAAGTTTAGAAGCAATTCTTCAAAATTTTTAAGAAAATTGCCAAAACCCACTTTTTAACCCCTTAAGGACTCAGTCCTATTTCACCTTAAGGACTCAGTGTGAGTTCAATGTTGCTATCCAACGTTTATTGTAGAATGTAAATAAAGAACAATTACTCCTAGTGAAGTCCTTGGCTGCCTAGGAGAAAACTGAAAAGTTTGAAGTGGGCGGGAGCATCGCAGCCGGGACCGCGTATATCACAGAAGAGGGCCTCAGACCCTCGAAACGCGTTGAGCCTTATATTTATTAAAATGATTGACCAGAAGCCACGTATGTAGGCGGCGGTCAATTATTTACATCTCTACATGCGATCCTGGCCGGGGGGGAAAATAGTCTCAGGTGTCTTGAGTTTATCCTGGTGACTGCCCCCCCTGTGAAGTGAGCGCATTTGATTTTATTATTATCATTATTTTATGATCTCTAACATCACCACTATAGAGATGAGGTGTTTTTTCCTAAACTCCGAGCTCTTTAAATAGACCTAGGTGAAGGTCTTTTTTATATTCTATACACAAATAAGAATCAATCTGTATCCTCTTCACGACTAATAACCGAGTGATCTGGCGCCTGGTACGTGTTTCAAACTTTTTCCTCCACGGGTGTGAAAGGTTTTTCCTCCTTTCTCCTCTACACACCGCCTATATCTCTTCTACCGTGGATTGTGGACAGCATAAGGACATCCCTCTTGTCCTTATACCTGACCAGCAACAGGTTTCCACTGGTAAGTGCACGGGTCTCACCCCTGGGGATAGGTACCTGGAGGGGGTAGGCAGGGAGGCCGCGTTGATTTTTCTGCACGGTCCCACAAGCGAACGTGGATCTGGCGGCAAGGGACCTGAATAAGGGAATGCTGGTATAAAGGTTATCCACGTACAAGTGGTAACCGTTATCCAGCAGTGGGTACATAAGGTCCCACACGAGTTTCCCGGTAACACCCAGAGTGGGGGGACATTCTGGGGGTTGAATCCGGGAATCTCGCCCCTCGTACACACGAAATTTGTAAGTGTACCCTGAGGTACTCTCACAAATTTTGTATAGTTTCACGCCATACCTTGCCCGCTTTGTGGGAATATATTGGCGGAAACTGAGTCTCCCCTTGAACGCAACGAGAGACTCATCAACCGCGACCTCCCTTCCAGGTATGTAGGCCTGCTGAAACGTGCCCCCAAAGTGATCGATGACCAGCCGTATCTTATACAGCCGGTCATAGGCAGGATCACCTCGGGGTGGACATGCTGCATTATCGGAATAATGCAGACATTTCCGAATGGCCTCAAACCGGGGACGTGTCATGACCATACTGTACAGTGGGGTCTGGTATAGGAGTCCCCACTCCAGTATTGCCTGACACTGGGTTTTTGGACTAGACCCATATGCAGCACGAGGCCCCAAAATGTCCTCATCTCGGCTGCACTGACCGGCGTCCAGCCACCGGGTCTAGCCAAAAATGAGCCTGGGTTTTGAGCGACGAACTGTTGGGCGTACAGATTCGTCTGCTCCACCATCAAGTGGCAGGGGGGGGGGTCTGGGGTCTGATAGATGGATCAAAGAAAGTTTTGAATAAAAGTGCTTTTTTTTTTCCTAACTAACTTTTCCCTTCTTTCCCTGCCTAACGGTGCCTCTCCCTCACTGACCCTAACCTACCTGGGTGGCGATGGGTGCAGGAGGGTGATGGATGGCGATTAGGGGGACTCAGGAGCTGGTGCTGGGCGATGCTGCCGGGTGCTCGTGCAGAACAGGAAGAGGAGGGGAGAGAGGAGCGCAGGAAGTTTGAATCTCGCGCCTCTCTCCCCTGCACCAATCAGCACCCTGGACAGCAGTGTTCAGCACCAGGGTCAGCACCGCCTCTCCAAATCTTCGGACTGCGATTGGTGGTGTATAATTACGCCACCGATCGCAGTCTTTTTCCGGTTCATCGGGTCACAGGACACCCGAATGGACCGGAAACGCAGAAAACCGCAGGTCTGAATTGACCTGCGGTTTTCTGCGATCGCTGATATGGGGGGGTCAAATCACCCCCCCCCCCGCGTTGTTACGGGATGCCGGCTGAATGATTTCAGCCGGCATCCCGTTGCGATTAACCCCCGCGGTGCCGGAATCCCGATTTAAAGTTAAGGACTCGGGAAATAGGGCGTACTGGTACGCCCTGCGTCCTTAAGGGGTTAAGGACCAGTTCAGGTCTGAAGTCACTTTGTGGGGCCTACATAGTGAATACCCCCATAAATGACCCCATTGTAGAAACTACACCCCTCAAGTTACTTAAAACTGATTTTTCCAAACTTTGTTAACCCTTTAGGCGTTCCACAAGAATTAAAGGAAAATGGAGATCAAATTTTTAAATTTCACTATTTTGGCAGATTTTTCATTTTAATCCAATTTTTTCTTTAACACATCGATGGTTAACAGCCAAACAAAACTCAATATTTATTACCCAGATTCTGCAGTTTACAGAAACACCCCACATGTGGTCATAAACTGCTGTATGGGCACACGGCAGGGCGCAGAAGAAAAGGAACTCCACATGGTTTTTAGATGCCATGTCCCATTTGAAGCCCCCCTGATGCACCCTTACAGTAGAAACTCCCAAGAAGTGATCCCATTTTGGAAACTAGGGGATAAGGTGCCAGTTTTAGTGGTACTATTTTTGGGTACATATGATTTTTTGATCATTCATTATAACACTTTATGGGGCAAGGTGACCAAAAAATTGGTTGTTTTAGCACAGTTTTTATTTATTTATTTTTACAGCGTTCACCTGAGGGGTTCAGTCAAGTGACATTTTTATAGAGCAGATTGTTACCGACGTGGCGATACCTAATATGTATACTTTTTCTTATTTATTAAAGTTTTACACAATAATAGCATTTTTGAAGCAAAAAAATTATACACTGCTCAAAAAAATAAAGGGAACACAAAAATAACACATCCTAGATCTGAGTTAATTAAATATTCTTCTGAAATACTTTGTTCTTTAAATAGTTGAATGTGCTGACAACAAAATCACACAAAAATAAAAAAATGGAAATCTAATTTTTCAACCCATGGAGGTCTGGATTTGGAGTCACACTCAAAATTAAAGTGGAAAAACACACTACAGGCTGATCCAACTTTGATGTAATGTCCTTAAAACAAGTCAAAATGAGGCTCAGTAGTGTGTGTGGCCTCCACGTGCCTGTATGACCTCCCTACAACGCCTGTGCATGCTCCTGATGAGGTGGCGGACGGTCTCCTGAGGGATCTCCTCCCAGACCTGGACTAAAGCATCTGCCAACTCCTGGACAGTCTGTGGTGCAACGTGACGTTGGTGGATAGAGCGACACATGATGTCCCAGATGTGCTCAATTGGATTCAGGTCTGGGGAACGGGCGGGCCAGTCCATAGCATCAATGCCTTCTTCTTGCAAGAACTGCTGACACACTCCAGCCACATGAGGTCTATCTTTGTCTTGCATTAGGAGGAACCCAGGGCCAACCGCACCAGCATATGCTCTCACAAGGGGTCTGAGGATCTCATCTCGGTACCTAATGGCAGTCAGGCTACCTCTGGCGAGCACATGGAGGGCTGTGCGGCCCTCCAAAGAAATGCCACCCCACACCATTAATGACCCAATGCCAAACCGGTCATGCTGGAGGATGTTGCAGGCAGCAGAACGTTCTCCACGGCATCTCCAGACGCTGTCACGTCTGTCACATGTGCTCAGTGTGAACCTGCTTTCATCTGTGAAGAGCACAGGGCGCCAGTGGCGAATTTGCCAATCTTGGTGTTCTCTGGCAAATGCCAAACGTCCTGCACGGTGTTGGGCTGTAAGCACAACCCCCACCTGTGGACGTCGGGCCCTCATATCACCCTCATGGAGTCTGTTTCTGACCGTTTGAGCAGACACATGCACATTTGTGGCCTGCTGGAGGTCATTTTGCAGGGCTCTGGCAGTGCTCCTCCTGTTCCTCCTTGCACAAAGGCGGAGGTAGCGGTCCTGCTGATGGGTTGTTGCCCTCCTACGGCCTCCTCCACGTCTCCTGATGTACTGGCCTGTCTCCTGGTAGCGCCTCCATGCTCTGGACACTATGCTGACAGACACAGCAAACCTTCTTGCCACAGCTCGCATTGATGTGCCATCCTGGATAAGCTGCACTACCTGAGCCACTTGTGTGGGTTGTAGACTCCGTCTCATGCTACCACTAGAGTGAAAGCACTGCCAGCATTCAAAAGTGACCAAAACATCAGCCAGGAAGCATAGGAACTGAGAAGTGGTCAGGTCACCACCTGCAGAACCACTCCTTTATTGGGGGTGTCTTGCTAATTGCCTATAATTTCCACCTGTTGTCTATCCCATTTGCACAACAGCATGTGAAAATGATTGTCACTCAGTGTTGCTTCCTAAGTGGACAGTTTGATTTCACAGAAGTGTGATTGACTTGGAGTTACATTGTGTTGTTTAAGTGTTCCCTTTATTTTTTTGAGCAGTGTATTTTAATGTGTCCATTTTCTGAGAGCTATATTTTTTTTATTTTTTGAGAGATTTTCTTATGTAGGGGCTCATTTTTTGCGGGATGAGGTGACGGTTTTATTGGTACCATTCGCCTTTTTGATCACTTGGTGTTGCACTTTTTGTGATGTAAGGTGACAAAAATTGCTTGTTTTGACATTTTTTTTTTTACGGTGTTCACCAGAGGGGTTAGGTCATGTGATATTTTTATAGAGCTGGTTTTTACGGACGCGGTAATACCTAATATGTATACTTTTTTTTATTTATTTCACTTTAACACAATAATAGCATTTTTGAAACCAAAAAAATTATGTTTTAGTGTCTCCATGTTCTAAGACCTATAGTTTTTTTTATTTTTTGAGAGATTTTCTTATGTAGGGGCTCATTTTTTGCGGCATGAGGTGACGGTTTTATTGGTACCATTTTGTGGGACATACGCCTTTTTGATCACTTGGTGTTGCACTTTTTGTGATGTAAGGTGACAAAAATGGCTTTTTTTGACAGTTATTTATTACATTTTTTTATGGTGTTTATTGGACTGCCTCGATTATGTGATATATTTATAGAGCCGACCGTCACGGACGCGGCAATACCAAATATGTCTATTTTATTTTATTTTTTCTATTTTTAACATTTTTTTTTTATTCTTTACTTGGGGAATTTCTTTTTTACATGTGAAACCTTTTTTTTATTTTATTTTTTTAACACTTTATTTTTTATTTTACACTTTTCATCCCCCACAAGGTCATACAAGACCTGTGGGGGACATTTACTTCAATTTTTCTTTTTTTTTTCACTGTTGATTTCTCCTGTAACTGGGGCTGACATGGTCGCCCCAGTTACAGGAGAAATGCACCCCCCAGAGAGGCTGTACAGCGCAATACAGCGCTGTACAGCCTCAGTGCAGGGCTGATCGAGGTCTGTGAAAGACCTCACACAGCTCCTGCACTCTCCGGTCCCGGCGGGCCGGAGCAGGAAGCGCATAGCGCTTAGTATAGTATGCAGCGATCCAGAAGGCAGGGACACCTGGGCACTGTCCCTGCCTTCTCTCTGGGTTGCCCTGCTGTCACTGACAGCGGGCAACCCGTTCAGCAGCTGCACGATTAGCGTGCAGCTGCAGTTTCTGAACGGACGTTCTGGAACGTGCATTCAGAAATAGAGAACCACCTCCCGGACGTTTATAGTCTGTGGGCGGCGGGAGGTGGTTAACCAAATTTTGGGTGCTTCTTGGTTTTCTAAATTTGATTTGAGAGGAGCTTATAACCTAGTTCGTATTAAGGAGGGAGATGAGTGGAAAACTGCTTTTAATACTCCAGAGGGACACTTTGAGTATCTGGTTATGCCATTCGGTCTTTGCAATGCCCCAGCTGTGTTTCAAAATTTCATGAATGATATTTTTAGAGAACTTATTGGCAAAGTTATGATTGTTTATCTCGATGATATTCTTGTCTTTTCACCTGACTGGGATTCTCATGTGTCTCACATCAGACTGGTTCTTAAATCCTCAGGGAGAACCATTTGTCTGTTAAATTAAAGAAATGTGTATTTGGAGTTCAAGAGATCCCCTATCTTGGCTATATTCTTACTCCTCATTCATTTAAATTGGATCTCAGTAAGGTTCAGGCTATCCAAGACTGGGTAAGACCATCCTCCTTAAAGGTACTCCAACGTTTTTTAGGATTCGCCAATTTTTACAGTAAATTCATAAAGAATTTTTCTGTTATTGCCAAACCCCTCACGGATCTAACAAAAAAAGGTTCAGATCTGGTTAACTGGTTGTTGGAGGCCTGTCGAGCCTTTGATACCCTAAAAATATTTTTCAAATAGCTCCAGTCTTGGTTCAGCCCGAGACCGAGGAACCTTTTGTGGTGGAGGTTGATGCCTCAGAGGATGGTGTGAGGGCCGTCCTTTCACAGGGGTCCTCCAGCCTCACTAATTTAAGGCCATGCGCCTTCTTCTCTTGCAAGTTCTCTCCTTCGGAGAGAAATTACGATATTGGAAACCGCGAGTTACTGCCCATTAAATGGGCATTTGAGGAGTGGAGGCATTTTTTAGAAGGGGCTAGACACCGTATTACTGTTCTCACTGATCATAAGAACTTAGTGTTTCTTGAGGCGGCCAAACGCCTTAATCCTAGACAAGCTAGATGGGCCCTGTTTTTTACTCGTTTTAACTTTTCGGTTACTTTCAGACCAGGAAGTAAAAATGTTAAGGCAGATGCCTTGTCCCAGAGTTTTAATGCCGTCCAACCTCCTTATACCCCCCCTCCCCCGAACCCATCTTGCCGACAAACATCTTTGTGGCAGCAGTTTCTGCGGATCTTTCCTCTGAGATTCAACAGGCTCAGCAACTTGCTCCTCCACAAACACCGGCAGATAAGTTGTTTGTTCCTGAATGCTTTCGTGTTCAATTATTGGGTGAATGTCATGACTCCGTGCTCTGTGGTCATCCAGGTATTGCTGCCATTAAGGAATTGCTGCTGAGGTCTTTCTGGTGGCCCACTTTGTCTAAAGATGTACGGTCTTATGTTTTAGCTTGCGATGTTTGTGCCCGGTCTAAGACCCCAAGAACACATCCCGCTGGTGAACTACAACCACTACCCATTCCCTGTAAGCCATGGTCTCACATCTCTACGGATTTTATTTCTGATCTGCCCCTCTCTGAGGGGAAGTCAGTGGTGTGGGTAGTGGTTGACCCTTTTAGCAAGATGGTGCACTTTGTTCCTTTAAGTAAGCTTCCTGATGCAAAGACCTTAGCATCCTTGTTCATTGAACGTGTGGTACGTCTGCATGGTGTCCCTGAGAATATCGTCTCTGATAGAGGCGTTCAGTTTGTTTCTAGCTTTTGGAGGGCTTTTTGTAGAAGATGCAACATCTCTTTGTCCTTTTCGTCTGCTTTCCATCCACAGACCAATGGGCAGATGGAATGGTAAAATCAGGCAGTGGAGCTTTTTCTAAGGTGCTATGTATCACATAATCAACTCCTATGGGTGAGATACCTCCCGTTGGCAGAATTTGCCATCAACAATTGGGTTAATTCTTCCATGGTGGTGTCTCCTTTTTTTTGTAACAGTGGTTTACATCCTCGCTTTAGTTCTAATCCCTCTGTATCCTCACTCAACCCGCAGGCAGATTATTTTACCTCTAGACTGTGCACAGTCTGGGCACAGGTTCAATCGAACCTGGAAAAGGCCCAGGAAACCCAGTGTAAACATGCCAATAAGAGACGTTCCAAGGGGGTAAATTTTGTACTCGGCGATAAGGTGTGGTTGTCGACTAAAAATCTTGCTTTGAAACAAGGTTCTAAGAAATTCTCGCCGCGTTTTATTGGACCATACAATATTATTGAGCTTATGAACCCAGTATCTTTTAGACTTAAGCTACCCGACTCCCTCCGTATACATGATGTGTTCCATAAGTCGTTACTTAAGAAATATGTGTCACCAGTGGTTCCAGTTAAAAAACCTCCTCCACCTGTGGAGGCTGAGGGTCAGGAGGAATTCATTATTTCTAAAATAATAGATGTCAGAAAGATTAGAAATTCCTTTCAATACCTGGTCTCAGTGTGTCACTCTTTCTGTCTCCTCTTTCCTAAACAACGAGCGGAGCTGTTCTTAGTAATTCATGGTTATAAGGAGGCGATTAACTTTTCATAGTTGACAAACAAGGAAATGTGAACTCTCCTTAGTAATTTATTTTTTCTTATCATAACAGGTTTGTTCTTTTTCATGTATTGCAGTCACCCTGCATAGTCACAAGTACAGTAATATGTAATTAGTAGTGACCCAGTGGTTCACTGCTACAAAAAAAGTATGTTCTAATGTAGTATGGTTCATTGCTAAGAGAGTTAATGTATGCTAACAATGCATTGTCAGTGGTACAAATGATTGTTGTGAGTGTATTATACACTTTGTGATCCAAAAAGGCTGTATATGGAAAGGAAATAGTCAACTGGCAGCCTTACTGATAGTTGCCGGGTGGTGGGCTGGTCCTGCCCATCTGGTTAGTGAGTCTTCTAGTGAACGAGCCAGACTGAGGATGTTTGTAGTGTCTGCTGACAAGTAAGCATTGAAGCAGAATTTATCCAGGGAAACACCATCACTAAGTGATTTGAAGCTGCCAGAAAAGCAACTGTGCTAAGAAATAATCTTTGAGGGACAGAAGCATTAAATTCTCTAAAGGTTGAGGACTATTATAAAGAGACAGTGTATGGACTAAGACAGTAAAGGGAATGCACGTTTATGGCTTTGGACTTTACTGCATGTGGTTTGGGTTATATTACTTCCGGTACGCACTACTAAGATGGACTTGCCATCCATTCTAGGACTGCACCCTGCAGTTGGGCACTGCAGATATTTTGAGAAAATACTTGAACGCCTTTGGTCATTTGGGAGGATTGCCTTGTGTATTTAGAGAGGGACTCATTGGGGATCATCATACTGCCTACCCCCTATACAGTCTTTTGGGAAGCGCCTGCTGTGGGATATAATTGAGAACTGTGCCTACTACTTATATTTGCACTGTGACACCTATCTTCTCCAAGTAAAGAGACTGTTGTTTTCTATAGTCAAGCTATCCTGATCATTGCCTCCATCATCTGCCAGCCCTGTATCTGTCTCCCTGCCTTGCACCCTGCTATCCGTTTACCATTAAGGGCACCCCAGCCACCACCAGGCTGGAGGCTCCAAAATCCCTAAGGGGAAGAAGGGTTGTGCCCCTCCACTCACTGTATGTGCGGCCTAGGGGAGTGCCAGAGTAGGGTTAGCCACCTCGGGGGCTACCACCACCTTTGTAGCCACTGTAACTACTCCCATCCTCTCCAACACTGCCATCACACCTCCCCTGCAGGCCAAGATCCTAGCTGGTACATGACACCAAGAATACAGGCAAAAGTGTAGTCGGACAGCAAGCCAAGGTCAGGGCAGGAAGAGTTTGTGCAATACAGTAAAACAAGCAGAAGGTCAGGGAAGGCGGCACAGGCTCATTATGGTAATAAGGCAGACGTCAGGACAGGTGCCACAGGGTCAATACCCTTATCAGGCAGAGGTCAGGACAGGTGGCATATGGTCAATACTCTTATCAAGCAGGGGTCAGGCACTGGAGGTCAGAACACACAATAGCGGCACAACTGTGCAGGAACTAGACAAGCTACAGTAGGAAAGTATTGCTAAGGCACCTTCCTATACGGAAAGATGCCAAATATGATAAGATTAGCCCATGTGGGCGCTGGCCTATAAACACCCGGAAAAATAAGTATGTGTGGCCTATGGGTGTGTGCACCATCCAGAGCAGAAGGAAGGAAGCGGGGACAGCCACAAGGGTTATGTGACACAGTGCAGTATGAGAAGTGTGTACTTCCCGGTGGTGCCCGGGACATGGACAGCTGACATTACAACTTTATTATGGTACTATACATTTGTTTTATTTGATCATTGTAAGGTGCCATTTACTTGTGTGGTGCTATTACTTATATACTGTACATTATATTATTTTTAAAGTATATATGGTTGCTGCACTGAAGAACATTTTATATAGGCAATATATAAGTACCTTTTTCACCAATGTATGACACCATTAATTGGCACAATATGGCATTTATTATTAGGTGTGGTATAGTATGGTTATTTATACACTGTTTAGCAGTAAGTCACTCATCTTTCATTGATGTCAGACAACCCCTTTAAAATTGCATTCTGTTTAACCCCTAGTTTAACCTGCTAAGGATGTGGCCCAGTTTGGTACTTCAGGACACAGCAATTTCTTTTTCCTTCATCCACACATTTCAAAAGCCATAACTTTTTTGTTTTTCCATCGACACAGCCATATGAGGGTGTTTTTGTTTGTTATTTTTTATTTGCAAGAAAAGTTGTACTTTTAATGGCATCAATTTGGAAAATATCTAATGAATTGTATAACTTTTTTTTACTCTATAACAAGTTTTTTTGGGGCGTGACGGCATGAAAAAACACAGTGATTCCGACATAGTGTGTTGTGTTTTCCATTGTGTGTTATAAGTAATATAATAACTGTATTCTCCAGGTCAGTACCAAATGCATATAGTTTTCTAATTATTTTTCTATTTTTACACTAAAACAACATTCTTCTTGAAAATGTTTTTGTATCGCTAAATTCAATGACCCAAAAGATTTTTTTTTTCATTTAATGGAGCTGTATAAGAGCTGTTTTTATTGGCTCCATTTTGCTATACTTCTTGAGTGCTTTTTATTGTGTTATAGCGAGGTGGAATGAACAAAAACATCTATTTTGGATTATTTTACATTTTTTTTAAGTTGTTCACCATATGAGATAAAAAAAAGTGCCTATTTTATTGTATGGGTCATTATGGATGTGGCAATACCAACCATATATATATTTTTTTTAAAAAAACATTTTAAGCAAACACTGTATTTTACTTCTTTTTGGAGAAAACATCTGGGGCTCAGCAGTTCAGATATAGCCCACTGATTTCAATAGAAAATGTGTAAATGTTTCACTTTCCATGAGGTGGCGCTGCGGGAAAATAAAGCAATGAAACACTTGCTATGTGGATCCCCCACAGATTACAAGTGATTGTTGTGTCCAGTAGGAGCAATGAACTTGGCTCCAAGGTGAAAACACAGTCATTTCTAGTGATATAATGCATCTGCAACCCACAAATAACAAAAAGAAAAAAAATCACTATTTAGCCAATTAATCACTGCTTCTAGCCTGGCCAATTCTCGATTTTGGGGTAATTATTTACTAAGCGACTTGGTAACTAATTGACTGTGTCAAAAGTAACTCTGACTAATAGTTACTTCATAGGCAACCACTTACAAGTGACTGCAAAGGCTATGGACACTATTGGGGACATTTTTTTTATTACTGCATATTGCACTTATTTTCATCTATTCCAATTGGTTTTCATCAAAAAATTTAACCAACTGGGCGTGCAATTAATACCATGAAATTCATGCATTTTTATAAGACTCCACTCCTAGCACATACTATGCTTTTTTAAATGACCTTGAAACCAAAAAGTGCACTAAATGTAAAAAAAGCCACAAAAAGCACTGTTTCTATGAAAATTATTTTGTGAAATCATATCATATATTTAATGAACTAAGTATAGGTCATCAATAAGTAGGCCCGGGAGAACCCTTTAAAGGGGTATTCCGGTTAGATTAGGTTATCCCCTATTTACTGGATAGGGTATAACTATTAAATCAGTGGGGCTCCTACCACTGGGACCCCCACCGATCATGAGAAAGGGGGCCCCGTACCCCCTGCAGCCCCCCTGAAATGAACAGAGCAGCCCGTCGCACATGCACGCTGCCCTCCATTCATTTCTATGGGAGTGCTGAAAAAAGCAGTGCATCGCCCTCGTCCCATAGAAATGAATGAGAAGTGCACCGTGCACGCACAGCCACTGCGCTCCAATCACTTCTATGGGGCGCTGCTTCACTTTGTGGGCTCCGTCCATTCTGGGACCCACACCTACCAGACATTGGTGGCCTATCCTAGAGATTACTGCTGTGTGGGGATGAATGATCCATATTACGATCATTTGTTCCCATACAGCTTGCTTGTTTTTTGACAGCACTTCCATGTTTACTGGCGACAAGCAAGGATTTTTGATGCAGCATGAAAAATTTGTTTACCTGACAAACTAGTGTTTGTCAGGTTTGGCAGCACCTTTACATAGGCCAATTATCTGTAATGAGCATATATATACGAACATTCCTCCATGATAATTGTCCTGATCCGCAGCCTGCGTAGAAGGCCCTAAGTGACGCTGACTGTATTGTTCAATCACTGGACCATAGACAAAAGGTCGCTGTGGTCTAACACCATGAGATGACATAGGATGACATGATATTACAATAAACATACCGCTTACCAGTCATCACACTCAAATCTGGGCGATCACCAAGAAATTTTGACAATTTTAGACCTTATATGTTTTCAGTTTTGCCAGCTGATAAGGTTTCTTTTGCCATGGAAACACAACATATATATTTATTCGTGTCAGAATTCCTTTCCTGCTGTTATGGATCTCCAAATCCACATTTAGAATAAAACTATAAAATGTTGACATCCCACAGCCACCATTAGGGGGAGCTTACTACTATATATGGACTTTGTATTAATGTGTATGCAGGTAGCTCCCTCTACTGGCATCTCCAGGAAGCCCCAATTTATTTCTTTGCACCATAAGAGAAAACAGCACAGGTAAAAGTAATACCCTGATCAAATATGGCAGTTTCTTGGTAGTGGGATGACTCAAACACTTCTTATAATGCACCAATGATGAAACCCAAAGGAGTTAATGGCACATTTAACTCTGCTACATCTGTAGGTAATGCGTAACTATTCCTACCTACTTATAATGTATTAACTCATTACTTAAAATGGACCTTGCCTCAGACGGCCGTGTAAATCATTACGGCACAGTACTGCTGTTTGTTCTACATCCCCAAATGCAGCTTCTGTTGAGAAGTCTAAGACTGTAGCCTCTTTCATGCGGTGAATGTAGATGCTATTGTCCCTTGTCTCCTGCATGAAGCGACTGTATCATGCACTGCATGGCAGCGAGATATGAGATCCTTGCTGACAGATGTAGGGGGTTCAGAGCACAAGCGAATCAAAGCCAAATGAATTGACTTCAATCCGAATTTCAGGGAAAATTTAATTAGCCGCGAAACCGAATTTCCTCGCGGTTCATGATGGTAGTGAATCTATTTTTCCTGAAAAACCCCAAAAACATACTCACATCATCCATTTGAGCGTGAAGAGGCCATTGCAGACATCTTGATTGCAGAAACCGTGCAAAATCTTGTGCAGGGTGACGTGTGACATCACGTCACTTCGCTGGCCGGGCATGCTGAAGTCATCTGACGTCACCGCGTCAGGCCAGCATGATGACATTACATGTGAAATTTTTCATGGTGTCTTCAATCAAGATGGCCACAACAGCCTCTCCGCGTTTAAGTGGAGTATTTTTTTTTAAACTGGATTAACCCCTGAAAGGCCTTAATTTTAATCTCGGATGGTGCTATCGGCACCGAACGAGGCATCTGAGGGGTTCAATAATGGGGGGTGGCGCGATCGCGGTTCCCCGTCATTGCGCCCGCTACGTACAAAGTCAGGAATCGAATTTCAGTGGAGCTGCCGAATCGAATTATTCAGAACTTCGCTGTTCTCTATTTATATCGTGCCATAGGAAGGTAAATTTATCATGCAGTGTTTTTAAAGGAAATCTATGGTCCGTGATTCCACTAGATACTGTAAATGCCCACTATGCCACACAGCACTCGTGGGATCTGGTTAGATTGTAGCACTATATTGTATTATTGTAGAGATAGGCATTCCTTTAGATAGTAAATATTATACTAAATGTAACACATTCTGAGATTTTGCATTTTGCACCTGCAATGATCGTGTTTCAGCCACCAGTGGGTGCTGCTGAATTCTAAATATGTGTGATGTACACTGCTCAAAAAAATAAAGGGAACACTTAAACAACACAATGTAACTCCAAGTCAATCACACTTCTGTGAAATCAAACTGTCCACTTAGGAAGCAACACTGAGTGGCAATCAATTTCACATGCTGTTGTGCAAATGGGATAGACAACAGGTGGAAATTATAGGCAATTAGCAAGACACCCCCAATAAAGGAGTGGTTCTGCAGGTGGTGACCACAGACACTTCTCAGTTCCTATGCTTCCTGGCTGATGTTTTGGTCCCTTTTGAATGCTGGCGGTGCTTTCACTCTAGTGGTAGCATGAGACGGAGTCTACAACCCACACAAGTGGCTCAGGTAGTGCAGCTTATCCAGGATGGCACATCAATGCGAGCTGTGGCAAGAAGGTTTGCTGTGTCTGTCAGCGTAGTGTCCAGAGCATGGAGGCGCTACCAGGAGACAGGCCAGTACATCAGGAGACGTGGAGGAGGCTGTAGGAGGGCAACAACCCAGCAGCAGGACCGCTACCTCCGCCTTTGTGCAAGGAGGAACAGGAGGAGCACTGCCAGAGCCCTGCAAAATGACCTCCAGCAGGCCACAAATGTGCATGTGTCTGCTCAAACGGTCAGAAACAGACTCCATGAGGGTTATATGAGGGCCCGACGTCCACAGGTGGGGGTTGTGCTTACAGCCCAACACCGTGCAGGACATTTGGCATTTGCCAGAGAACACCAAGATTGCCAAATTCGCCACTGGCGCCCTGTGCTCTTCACAGATGAAAGCAGGTTCACACTGAGCATATTTGACAGACGTGACAGAGTCTGGAGACGCCGTGGAGAACGTTCTGCTGCCTGCAACATCCTCCAGCATGACCGGTTTGGCATTGGGTCAGTAATGGTGTGGGGTGGCATTTCTTTGGAGGGCCGCACAGCCCTCCATGTGCTCGCCAGAGGTAGCCTGACTGCCATTAGGTACCGAGATGAGATCCTCAGACCCCTTGTGAGACCATATGCTGGTGCGGTTGGCCCTGGGTTCCTCCTAATGCAAGACAATGCTAGACCTCATGTGGCTGGAGTGTGTCAGCAGTTCCTGCAAGACGAAGGCATTGATGCTATGGACTGGCCAGCCCGTTCCACAGACCTGAATCCAATTGAGCACATCTGGGACATCATGTCTCACTCTATCCACCAACGTCACGTTGCACCACAGACCGTCCAGGAGTTGGCAGATGCTTTAGTCCAGGTCTGGGAGGAGATCCCTCAGGAGACTGTCCGCCACCTCATCAGGAGCATGCACAGGCGTTGTAGGGAGGTCATACAGGCACGTGGAGGCCACACACACTATTGAGCCTCATTTTGACTTGTTTTAAGGACATTACATCAAAGTTGGATCAGCCTGTAGTGTGTTTTTCCACTTTAATTTTGAGTGTGACTCCAAATCCAGACCTCCATGGGTTGAAAAATTTGATTTCCATTTTTAAATTTTTGTGTGATCTTGTTGTCAGCACATTCAACTATGTAAAGAACAAAGTATTTCAGAAGAATATTTAATTAATTCAGATCTAGGATGTGTTATTTTTGTGTTCCCTTTATTTTTTTGAGAAGTGTATAATGTAGATACAGTGACCTCCAATTAAATAGTAACCCTGCAGATTTATACAGTTTGGCCTGTATTTTGTCTGACAATCAGCACCTGTTGAAATGACCTCTCTATATTTTCTCCTAGGGTACGACCACACGGCGCAGTTGTGTTATGGTTGTGACGCGGTCACGCTGCGGTCGAGTACCACGCAGCCATACGGGACGCAGCTAGCTTTTGTTAACTAATGGTCTGCATTGTTAATGGACGTGCGTATTGACGGTGCTGCACGACCATTAGGAATGCAGACTTCATTTGTTAACTAGAGCCAGCTGCGTCCCATACGGCTGCACGGTACTCGATCGCAGCATGGCCGCCTGACAACCGTGAGATGACTGCACTGTTTGGTCTTTCCCCTTACTCTATCTGCCGGTATGGCATTTATAATATACTAGCTGAAGGACCCGGCTTCGCTCGGGAATGTTTAATCTATTTAATTTAATGTTTGTGTGTGTCATTAAAAGATATCCACACTATCCACTATAACAGTGAAATCGACAGCACCCCACCCCCAAAACAGTGACCTCCACAGCCCCCCACCCCTTAACGCTGACCCCCCCCCCCCACAGTGCCCCGTCTCGTAAAATTGGACCTCCACAGCAGCCCACCCCCTTAACCATGACCTTTACAACAGCCTTCCCTTTTAACAGTGACTTTCACAGCATACCACCCCCTTGACAGTAACCTCCACAGGGGCCGCCCCCTTAACAGTGGCCTTTACTGGATCGGGGGCGTGTCCTTTTGAACAGCTCCCTCTCAGATAGCAGCACTGTGCTGTCTGAGTGTGAGCTGCAGGGAGAAAGCCACTCTCCCTCCCACCCCTGCAGCTGACAGAAGTTGATTTTTACCTTCATTTTTTTAATCCCTGTCGGCTGAGGAGTGGAGGCGGTGTGGCATACACAGTTCGGGGCGTGGCTTAGCGGGAACTAGAAGTTGATTTTCAACTTCATTTTTTTCAATCTCAGTCAGCTGAGGAGTGGAAGGGACGGTGGTCTAACCGGATCGGGGGCGTGTCCTTTTGAACAGCTCACTCTAAGACAGCAGCACTGTGCTGTCTGAGTGTAAGCTACACAAAGAAAGTCACCCTCCCTCCCACCCCTGCAGCTGACAGAAGTTGATTTTTACAAATGAAGTAAGGTAGGGGGCGGCACCACTACACCAGCTGGACGCACATGGAATGCAGCGCTGGTGTGGCTGGGAGAGGACACACACGAACGGAGGTGCTCAGCTGGACAAAGCAGGTAAGGTACAATGCGTGATCAATATAGAAGTGAAAAAAGGCAGCGGCACTCACCCGTGTGCAGTAGACAGCTTTATTTCTCAAAATTTACATGAGGCAGGGGGCGCTCTGGATCTGTCCGCCCCCTGCCTCATGTAAATTTTGAGAAATAAAGCTGTCTACTGCACACGGGTGAGTGCCGCTGCCTTTTTTCACTTCTATATTGATCACGCAGAAGTTGATTTTTACCTTCGGAAATTCTGCACAATCATATCCGTTTTACGGTCTGAAAATCGCGATTCCGCAAAATATGAATGCGGTCCATGTGCATCCCACACTTTTCGGAGGCCCCATTGGAAAATTGCCTATCCTTGTCCACAAAACGGACAAGAATAGGACATGTTCTATAACTTGCAGCTCGGCCGCACTGATGCAGACAGCACATGGATAACATCTGCCCAGTAATTTGCGGCCCCATAGAACTGATTAGGTCCTTGTGTCATTCACAAAAAATGCTAATTGAACATGGACCGAAAATACGGTCCTGTGAATGGACCCTAAGGCAATGATCTCCAGTCTGTAACAGTTTAGCTGTTGCAAAACTACAACTCTCATCATGAACTGATCGCCACTGGCTGTCAGTGTATGATGGGAGTTGTAGTTTTGCAACATGAGTAGAGCCACAGGTTGGGGAACATTGCCCTAAAGGTACATCCGCAAGAGATGGATACGCTACCAATTTGTTGTGGCGGACTTGTGTGGGGGGTGGATCTGCAGCATTTTATAGATTACATTTTAGGAAATCTCATTGGCACGTTGCAAAAAAATTTTGTACATTCTGAGAAAATCTGAAAAATTGACACAGCAAATATTTGCTATAAAATCTGCAACTAATCAAATCACAAAAAAAATATTCCTAAATGGTTGTACCCAAATCCACAGCAGGAATTCTGCAATATGTCAATTCACGTTTTTTACATTAAAATTTAGAAACACATTCGTTATATGGGACCATGAGGGGTACGGGGCTCTGTTTTTAGTACTTTTATGCGCATGTCCCTATATTAGCATTCTTTTTCAATACAGACAGTTGTCTAGTTTTCAGTGCATGCATATACGGTATATAGCTTCTTGAGAAAGACACGTAACCCACACTAATGGAAAATCAGACAATCCGGCAGTTTCAGATTTAGGTTTCAGATAAAGCTCAAGAGGAAACCAAGTTCCTGACACGACTCTTTATATGCCAGCCATTATAAATGCCACCGGCATATAGATGAGCTGAAGAAATCTCACCATATGTCCTGATCCACACTTTTTGGATGTGATTACTACTATATACAAAGTAATTGTCACGGCCTTTGGTGTGCGCCGTGACACGGTTGCCATGCGTGTTATGTTTGCAGCATGTAAGTGCCTCCTCCTTTCTTCTGGGGTCTTCCCTGTCTGGTGCCGGAGGGGTTAATTATCTAGCTGGTCGGGATTTAGGCGTGTCCTGGGTGTGGCCACTGGGTTCATATTGCCTGTGGCTTCCAGGCTGGAGTCTGTTGTCCTCTAGCCTTGGTGTGTGTTGGAGTTGCTCCTCTCCTGGATATGTCATCGATCCAGTTTGAGGGCCACCTAGTTGGACTTCGATGTAACCTTGATGTCTTCCCTTTGTTCCCTCTGTTCTGTACCCTTTCTTACATGTTTAGTATGTTTGGTGTGGGTTTATGTTTTGGGTGAGTTGTAATGTCTAGTTTGGTGTTCCATGTCTGGTATGTTTGGTGTTGTTATCCAGCATGGTTGCTAGACAGTCTGCTGTGTCCTCCGGAAGGGGGTCCCTGGGTTCCCCGGAGGGGGAACTTCCAGTCAGTTAGCAGCTCTGCCTGGGGCCGCCATGCATCCTGTCCGTATGGGGGGTCCAGGCAGTTTCTGGTTCACTGGACTCCGTGGTTGTTGTCTTTGTGCTGTGTCCTGGTAGGTGATCGGGTTCCAGTACGGAGGCATGGGTTCCAGTCATTGTTGCCTTGGCAGGTGAGTGCTTGTTTATCCCAGGGATCATCGGGGCCAGTTAGGGTCTGATGTTACGGTGCATGAGCCCTCCTACCATCTGGGTTCACTCATAGGGTTAGGAGGTCAGGGCTATGATGAGGGTTGCAGTAGGAGGTTATCAGCTCCTTTTTTCCGACATTCTGGCCCAGTTGCTATTCCATCTGCTTCCCCAGTCCCCACCCTGACAGTAATATTCTTCAAATCAATGTAACACATCCATCATTCTGTAAAAGAATGCCCTATACACTCACCTAAAGAATTATTAGGAACACCATACTAATACGGTGTTGGACCCCCTTTTGCCTTCAGAACTGCCTTAATTCTACGTGGCATTGATTCAACAAGGTGCTGATAGCATTCTTTAGAAATGTTGGCCCATATTGATAGGATAGCATCTTGCAGTTGATGGAGATTTGATGGATGCACATCCAGGGCATGAAGCTCCCGTTCCACCACATCCCAAAGATGCTCTATTGGGTTGAGATTTGGTGACTGTGGGGGCCATTTTAGTACAGTGAACTCATTGTCATGTTCAAGAAACCAATTTGAAATTATTCGAGCTTTGTGACATGGTGCATTATCATGCTGAAAGTAGCCATCAGAGGATGGATACATGTTCTCATTCTGTTTACGCCAAATTCGGACTCTACCAATTGAATGTCTCAACAGAAATCGAGACTCATCAGACCAGGCAACATTTTTCCAGTCTTCAACAGTCCAATTTTGGTGAGCTCGTGCAAATTGTAGCCTCTTTTTCCTATTTGTAGTGGAGATGAGTGGTACCCGGTGGGGTCTTCTGCTGTTGTAGCCCATCCGCCTCAAGGTTGTGCGTGTTGTGGCTTCACAAATGCTTTGTTGCATACCTCGGTTGTAACGAGTGGTTATTTCAGTCAACGTTGGTCTTCTATCAGCTTGAATCAGTCGGCCCATTCTCCTCTGACCTCTAGCATCCACAAGGCATTTTTTCCCACAGGACTGCCGCATACTGGATGTTTTTCCCTTTTCACACCATTCTTTGTAAACCCTAGAAATGGTTGTGCATGAAAATCCCAGTAACTGAGCAGATTGTGAAATACTCAGACCGGCCCGTCTGGCACCAACAACCATGCCACGCTCAAAATTGCTTAAATCACCTTTCTTTCCCATTCTGACATTCAGTTTGGAGTTCAGGAGATTGTCTTGACCAGGACCACCCCCCTAAATGCATTGAAGCAACTGCCATGTGATTGGTTGACTAGATAATTGCATTAATGAGAAATAGAACAGGTGTTCCTAATAATTCTTTAGGTGAGTGTATTTCTCTTGATGTCTGAGTATTCAGAAGATCTGAATTTTTCTAACATAGTGGTGGCGCAGATTTACTAATCGTATAGACAGTGAAAACTTAGACCTCTTGCCCAGACCTCCACCAGATTTATCACAGATGCTCAGGCTGGATGAGAAATGTGTCGTAGGAATAGACACTATTATCTAGCTCGATACCTGCTGTTGGTTAGTTTGAAGCCATGCTCATTTCCCATTAGGTCACGCCCCCTTATCAGGTTAGACGCTGATTTTTCTCAACTTTAACATATTTTCGCATGATTTACACCAGAATCTAGGTGCCCTCACATTACTGGGTGGTCCAAAAGTACGGATACACCTGAATAAATTTAAAAAGGTGGTTGGGAATGTCATTCTGTGTCTGGCATATTGCTAAGGGGAAGGAAACAAATATGTGAGGGTGGTGTCCAACACAGCGTCCATTTTAAAAGTCATCATCTTGGAACCAAGTTGATATTTTCAAGTGGGAAGGGTGCATGTGTCATCATGTGCATGCTTTGTGGACCATTATATTTCTGCATCTCTTCACATCAAAAATGTTATCAGGATAATAACCTAATTATCAGGATTGGTTATTAATGGTGATAAAAGCTCAGAACAGTTCTTCAACTCTGGATCCCTATTCCCACAGGAAACCTTCCAGTAGACGCCCACCAACCCATATGTGCTAACATAGTTCAATGTGTCACATTACAGACACGTATCTATTACAGACATGTATCTATGTGAGACACACAATGGTCTGATACTATCCCTTTAGGATTTCTCCAGTTCCCTTACTAGTGATCAATAGATTCCCCTGCAGAACCAAAGATTATAAAGTGCATGGCCTAGACCAGATTGATTTTCTGGGAGGCCTGTGAGCTTGGGTAGTAGAACTGTTCCTGAGAGAGCACATGTGAGCAGTGCACAGAGAAGCTGACTGCAAAGAATCTGTGTGAAGAGAAGCTGGGTGCAGAAAAGATGTCTGTAGAAAAACTATGTGCAGAGAAGCAGTCTGCAGGGAAGCAGTGTGCAGAGGAGCTGCCTTCAAATAATCTCTGCAGGCAAGCAGTGTGCAGAGAAACTGTAATTGATATCTACAGAGAAGCAGTGTGCAGAGAGGCTGTCTGTAAATTATCTCTACAGAGAAGCAGTGTGCAGAGAGGCAGTCTGGAAATGATCTCTGCAGAGAAGCAGTGTGCAGAGAGGCAGTCTGGAAATGATCTCTGCATAGAGGCAGTGTGCAGAGAGGCTGTCTGTAAATGATCTCTGCAGGCAAGCAGTGTGCAGAGAGGCAGTCTGGAAATGATCTCTGCATAGAGGCAGTGTGCAGAGAGGCTGTCTGTAAATGATCTCTGCAGAGAAGCAGTGTGCAGAGAGGCAGTCTGGAAATGATTTCTGCATAGAGGCAGTGTGCAGAGAGGCTGTCTGTAAATGATCTCTGCAGGCAAGCAGTGTGCAGAGAGGCTGTCTGTAAATGATCTCTGCAGGCAAGCAGTGTGCAGAGAGGCTGTCTGTAAATGATCTCTGCAGAGAAGCAGTGTGCAGAGAGGCTGTCTGTAAATGATCTCTGCAGAGAAGCAGTGTGCAGAGAGGCAGTCTGGAAATGATCTCTGCAAGCAGTGTGCAGAGAAGCAGTCTGTAAATGATCTCTGCAGAGAAGCAGTGTGCAGAGAGGCTGTCTGTAAATGATCTCTGCAGTGAAGCAGTGTGCAGAGAGGCAGTCTGGAAATGATCTCTGCAGGCAAGCAGTGTGCAGAGAGGCTGTCTGTAAATGATCTCTGCAGAGAAGCAGTGTGCAGAGAGGCAGTCTGGAAATGATCTCTGCAAGCAGTGTGCAGAGAAGCAGTCTGTAAATGATCTCTGCAGAGAAGCAGTGTGCAGAGAGGCTGTCTGTAAATGATCTCTGCAGAGAGGCTGTCTGTAAATGATCTCTGCAGAGAGGCTGTCTGTAAATGATCTCTGCAGAGAGGCTGTCTGTAAATGATCTCTGCAGTGAAGCAGTGTGCAGAGAGGCAGTCTGGAAATGATCTCTGCAGAGAAGCAGTGTGCAGAGAGGCAGTCTGGAAATTATCTCTGCAGAGAAGCAGTGTGCAGAGAGGCTGTCTGTAAATGATCTCTGCAGGCAAGCAGTGTGCAGAGAGGCTGTCTGTAAATGATCTCTGCAGAGAAGCCGTGTGCAGAGAGGCAGTCTGGAAATGATCTCTGCAGAGAGGCTGTCTGTAAATTATCTCTGCAGAGAGGCTGTCTGTAAATTATCTCTGCAGAGAGGCTGTCTGTAAATGATCTCTGCAGTGAAGCAGTGTGCAGAGAGGCAGTCTGTAAATGATCTCTGCAGAGAAGCAGTGTGCAGAGAGGCAGTCTGGAAATTATCTCTGCAGAGAAGCAGTGTGCAGAGAGGCTGTCTGTAAATGATCTCTGCAGGCAAGCAGTGTGCAGAGAGGCTGTCTGTAAATGATCTCTGCAGAGAAGCCGTGTGCAGAGAGGCAGCCTGGAAATGATCTCTGCAGGCAAGCAGTGTGAGGAGAAGCTGTCTGGAAATGATCTCTGCAGAGAAGCAGTGTGCAGAGCATATGCGAGTAAACAATCTCTGCAGTGAAGCAGAATGTATTGTACTGAATTTAAACAGGGATCAAACCCTGAAAAGATGAAGTCCCACAGTGGGACAAATATAAAAAGTAAACTAAAGTGAAAAAAAAAGGTTTGTTTATAATAAACAAAATTAAAGTTTCAAGCAAAAATAAAGTATCCTTTTTCCAAAATAAAGTAAAAAGAAAGTTGTAAAAAATAGTTATAAGAAAGAAAAGTAGAAATATTATGTATCGCCGCGTCCATATAGACCGGCTCTATAAAAATATCACATGACCTAACCCCTCAGATGAACACTGTCAAAAAAGTAAAATAAAAACGGTGCTAAAAAAAAAAAATTTTTTGTCACCTTACATCACTAAAAGTGCAACACTAAGCGATCAAAAAGGCGTATGCCCCCCAAAATAGTACCAATCTAACAGTCACCTCATCCTGCAAACAATGAGCCCCTACCTAAACCAATCACCCAAAAAAATAAAAAAAAATATGGCTCTCAGACTATGGAGACACTAAAACATGATTTTTTTTTGTTTCAAAAATATAAGTGTATAAAACTTTAATAAATAAAAAAAGTTAACATATTAGGTATTGCCACATTCATAATGACCTTCTCTATAAAAATATCACATGATTTTACCCCTCACGTGAACACCATAAAAAAAATAAAGAAACCTTACCAAGCGATCAAAAAGTCATACGCACCCCAAAATCATACCAATCAAACCGTCATCTCATCCTGCAAAAAATGAGACCCTACCTAAGACAATCGCCCAAAAAAAAAAAAACAACTATGGCTCTCAGAATATGGAGACACTAAAACATGTTTTCTTTTTTTGTTTGAAAAACGCTGTTATTGTGTAAAACAATAATACATTTAAAAAAGAGAAAAGGAATAAGACAGGCACTCACCATCTGGGACCAATTAAAATTAAGGAATAATTTTGGAGTTCAGGAGATTAAAGTTTGAAAAGGAGGGAGAGCCACTACAAATTGTATTTACATAAATTTAAAAAAGTGTACATATTAGTTATCGCTGCGTCTGTAATCACCTGCTGTATAAAAATATCACATAACCCCTCAGGTGAACACCGTAAAAAAATAAAAATAAAAACGGTGTCAAAAAAAGCCATTTTTTGTCACCTTGCATCACAAAAAGTGTAATACCAAGTGTAATATCAAAAAGTCATACACATTCCAAAATTGTACAAATAAAACCGTCATCTCATCCTGAAAAAAATGAGACAGTCGCCCAAAAATAAACTATGGCTTTCAGAAAATGGAGACACTGAAAAAAATCTTTTTTTTTCAAAAATGCTTCATTATGTAAAACTGAACCAAACAACCAGAAAAAGTAGTCATATTTGGTATTGTCGTGTCCGTAACAACCTGCTCTATAAAAATACCACATGATCTAACCTGTCAGATGAACATTGTAAATAACAAAAAATAAAAATGGTGCCAAAACAGCTATTTTTTGTTACCTTGCATTACAAAAAGTTGTAATATAGAGCAACCAAAAATCATATGTACCCTAAAATAGTACCAACAAAACTGCCACCTTATCCCCTAGTTTCTAAAATGGGGTCATTTTTTGGAGTTTCTACTCTAGGGGTGCATCAGGGGGTCTTCAAATGGGACATGGCCCTCCAAAAACCATATGGCATTCCTTTTCTTCTGCGCCCTGACATGTTCCCGTACAGCAGTTTACGATCACAAATGGGGTGTTTCTGTGATCTACAGAATCAGGGTAAAAAATATTGAGTTTTGTTTGGCTGTTAACCCTTGCTTTGTTACTTGAAAAAATTGATTAAAATGGAAAACTTGCCAAAAAAAGTGAAATTCTGAAATTTCATCTCCATTTTCCTTTAATTCTTGTGGAACACCTAAAGGGATAACAAAGTTTGTAAAATCAGTTTTGAATACCTTGAGGGGTGTAGTTTCTAAAAAACCGGAATTAGTCTTACCGGTAATTCTGTTTCCATGAGATCATCACGACGGCATACAAGGAGATTGACCCCTGACCTCTGTAGGGGCAGGAACAGAGAAAGGTTAAATACCCTCCTCCCACCACCAACACCAGTGTTTCCAAAATCACACAGAGCAACCCGGTGGTGGAAAATAGTGAAACAAAGGTATTACTTCATACCTTCTAGAGACCTACTAGGTCAAAAACGATTTAAATCATAGGGAGGGAATAACGTGCCGTCGTGATGATCTCATGGAAACAGAATTACCGGTAAGACTAATTCCGGTTTTTCCATAGCATCATCACGACGGCATACAAGGAGATATAAAAAATATATCAGTTAAGGGGGGGCTACAGCCTGGAGGACTTTCCGCCCGAAGGACAGATCAGAAGATCTGGAAAGATCCAGGCGATAGTGCTTTATAAATGTATGAATGCTGGACCAAGTGGCAGCACGACAGATTTCCTCCAGAGAAGCCCCAGCTCTCTCCGCCTGAGAGGAAGACATGGCCCGAGTGGAATGGGCCCTAATGTTGACTGGACATGTAAGGTTTTGTATTTGGTAACAAAGACTAATGGCTTCTTTGAGCCATCTAGCTATAGAGGACCGGGAGGCTTTTTGGCCCTTAAATCTTCCTCCAAACAGGACTAGAAGATTGTCAGATTTCCTAAACTTCCCCGTCACCGTGATATAGTTTAGGACTGCCCGTCTAACGTCCAGAGAGTGAAACGCTGATTCTTTATTATTAGAGGGGTGCTGGCAAAAAGAAGGTAGGGTAACCTCCTGGCTCCGATGAAAATTGGATACGACTTTGGGGAGAAATCCAGGATCCAAACGGAGAATAATTCTATCATCTAGAATACGGAGGTAGGGTTCCCTGATTGATAGGGCTTGTAATTCCCCTACTCTGCGGGCCGAAGTTATCGCAATTAAGAAGGCCGTTTTCAAGGACCATAATTTTATTGGACAGTCAGACATGGGTTCAAAGGGTGGTAAAGTAAGGCCTGTAAGAACGACGTTCAGATCCCAGGAAGGGACACGGGCAGTGATCGTTGGGCGGAGCCTCGTCGCCGCCTTAATGAATCTTTTGATCCAACGATGGCCGGCTATATCTTGGTCAAAGAAACAACCTAGGGCTGAGATTTGGACCTTCAAGGTAGAGGGTCTAAGTCCCAGGTCCAGACCTTGCTGTAGGAAATCCAGTATTCTTTGGATGTTGGGTTTACGCAAATGTGGCGATTCGTCCCCACTCCAGGAACAAAAACGTTTCCAGATCTTAAGGTAAATTGCTGACGTTACCTTCTTTCTGGAGGCTTTCAAAGTAGAAATAACTTCGTCTGACAGGCCCTGAAGCTTCAGGGTTTGGGACTCAGGATCCAAGCCGCCAATTTCAGAAACTGCGGGTTTGGGTGTAGAACTGGACCCTGCTGGAGTAGATCCCCCCGCACAGGAAGGAGCCATGGATCTTGTAGGGAAAATTTTTGGAGGGATGAGAACCAGCTTCTCTTTGGCCATAGGGGAGCGATCACAATCACCGTGGCCTTGTCTTGAAGAATTTTTTGTACCACCTTCGGAATTAGAGGAAGTGGAGGGAAGGCATAGCACAGATTCCAATGCCAACGAATGGCGAAGGCGTCTAAGGCATGAGGTCTGTCCCTGGGGTTTAGGGAACAGAATGTTTCCACCTTTGAGTTTGCCCTGGTGGCAAATAGATCCACGTCGGGCATCCCCCATTTCCTTACTACTAGCCCGAATATTTCTGGACTTAGAGACCATTCTGTATGGTCGATTCTGTGGCGACTGAGAAAATCCGCTTCCTGATTTAGTATTCCCTTCAGATGAACTGCCGATATCGAGGCCACATTCTGTTCTGCCCAAGCAAAGATTTTTGTTGACAGTGCTTGTAGGGTTACGGACCGCGTTCCCCCTTGATGGGAAAGGTAGGCAATGGCCGTAGTGTTGTCCGACAGCACTTTTATGTGATGATGACACAACATCTCCTCTGCTACCTTTAACACCTCCCAGACTGCTCTCAGTTCCCTGAAGTTCGATGACTGGGATCTGATCGAATCTGGCCAAGTGCCCTGGAACATACGATCCCCCACCTTTGCACCCCAGCCGGACAGACTTGCGTCTGTTATTACCTGGACCTGGGGAGTCTTCTGCCACGGATTTCCCCGTGATAAGTTTCCGTGGTCTTTCCACCAATTTAGGGACTGCAGAATCTGAGTTGGTGGACTTACTTGATGATCTAGAGAGGATTGGCACCTGTTCCAGACACTCAGGATCCAGGACTGTAGGGGTCTGAAGTGTATTTGACACCAGGGAACTGCCTGAATACAGGATGTTAGCAGGCCCAGCAGACTCATCGCCTCTCTGATAGAGCAGGATCTTCTTTTTTGAAAGGACCTGATCTTTTGTTGGAGAACTGATATTTTGTCTCGAGGTAGGAATACCGCTTGCCTTCGGGAGTCTAGGATCATCCCTAAGAAACGAACTTCCCTTGAGGGGGTGAGGACGGACTTTCCTTTGTTCACGATCCACCCCAGATCGTCTAGGATGGAGAGAAAAAGCTTCAGGTTCGAACTGATTTGGCTGAGACTTTCGCTGACTAGAATGAAATCGTCCAAATAAGGGATTATCATAAGTCCCTGTCTTCGGGCAAAGGCGACCATCTCTACCACTACTTTGGTAAATATTCTTGGCGCAGATGAAATCCTGAAGGGAAGGGCCCTGAACTGGTAGTGATGGACGTTCCCTGATATATCCTGGATTGCAAACCGGAGAAACTTCTGTGAGTCGGTGTGAATGGGAATGTGGTAATAAGCGTCTTGTAGGTCTATTGTGCACATGAAGACGTCTTTGCTTAGCAGAGGGATTGTAGATGCTAGGGTCTCCATCCTGAATTTTTGATAACGGATGAATCTGTTTAGTGGTTTCAGGTTTATGATAGTCCGAAAAGTGCCTTCTTTCTTCCTGATTAGAAATAGGGTAGAATAGAAACCCCTGCCTCTTTGTGGAGGCGGGACCGGTGAGATTACATTCATTAAGAGAAGTTTCTGGACTCCTTGCCAAAGGTTCATTTGGAACCGTGTCAGTGAAAATTTGTTTGGGGGTCTTGAAGACCACTCTATTTGGTAGCCTGCCCCGACTACCTTGGAAATCCAGGGGTTCTGGGAGATGGATTCCCATGACCCCAGGAATCTTGAGAGTCTTCCCCCCACCCCGACGTCATTGCTTATCGGAGGATTTTGGGTGGGAGAAGGATTGGCCTCTTCCTCTTCCTCCTTTTGGATAGCTCCAACGTCCTGATTTCCCTTTCCCCCTGTAGTTTTTTTCTTGACCCGAGGAGGGGCGAAAAGGATACCGGCGTCTGGAGGGGCGATCTTCCGGAAACCCCTTCTTTCTGTCCGCGGCCTTCTCTAGAATCTTATCTAGCACCGGGCCAAACACATATTCTCCAGAAAAGGGTATGGAACAGAGCTTCAATTTAGACGTCTTGTCCCCCGACCAGCACTTCATCCAGAGGGCTCTTCTGGCTGCATTGGAAAGTGCCGCGTCTCTGGCGGAGAATCGGACTGATTCGGCAGAGGCATCCGCCAGGAAGGCCGTGGCGGATTTTAAAAGAGGGAGAGAACTAAGAATTTGTTCCCTAGATGTTCTATCCTTAATATGAGTTTCCAATTCTCCCAACCAAAGATACATGGATCGGGCGACTGAGGTAGCCGCAATATTGGTTTTAATATTGAACATGGACGCCTCCCAGGATTTCCTGAGAAGACTGTCCGCTTTACGATCCATTGAATCTTTAAGTTGGGAGGTATCTTCAAATGGGAGAGATGTTTTCTTGTTCACTTTGGCCACCTGTACATCGATCTTGGGAATTTCATTGAAAATTTTAGATTCCTCTGGATCAAAAAGCAACCTATTTTTGAACGCAGCCGGGACTCCCAGACGTCTTTCTGGATCTGCCCACTCATCAAGGACCATATCCCTAATACTCTCGTTAATGGGGAACACACGAGTTTTCTTGACCCTTAGGCCCCCAAACATTTCTTCTTGTACTGAATGGGTACGTTGCACTTCCTCCACGCCCATGGTCGACCTTACTGCCTTTAAAAGGTCGGACATTTCTTCTGTAGAAAAGTAATATCTACGACTGTCATCCACTGAGTCTGTATCAGAGACTCTCTCCCCCTCTTCCCATGACTTAACGGAGTGGGCACTTTCATCCGCCATAACTTCTAGGTCCGGAGGGGACGGAGACCTAGCCCGCTTCCTCTTAGGTTGCGGCAAGTCGGGGGGATTAGTGGACAGGTGGGCCAGGGATGAACGGATCTCTTCCTGAATCATAGTTTTCAATTCCTCTTTTAAGGAGGGTGCTTCATCCCGTACAATATTAGAAATACAAGACTTGCACAACTTTTTAGGGTAGTAGTCAGGAAGTCTGCTATTGCAGGAGATACATTTGAGTGTTTTTTTGATTTTTTTCGGGGCTTCTTTAGCCTAAAAGAGAGGAGAAGGCACGGCATCAGGGTATGACCACTAGAGGGAGAGAGAGAGCAAGAGGGGGTCAGCAGAAGCGAGCTAGCTGCCCCTGGAAATAACTTCCTCTCTCTCTTTTTTTCCCCCTTCCACCTATTACAGCAGGAGAGGGGGATCAACAGACTCCCTGACCTGCACAAACAATACCCCCGAAGGGGACTCACAGTTGGTAGCAGCGCCGGTGGCTCAGCTCTGGGGGATCGCTCAGATGCCGACATCGTCCTCTCTGCAGGCAAGGGTTCCGCACCAGTGGGGACCGATCCTGGGAGCGTTTTGACACGGGCGGTAACCAGCGTTTATGCCTCGGTTTTAAACTGGGCTCCACGCTGCCGCCGCGACGTCACTTCCGGGTCGCCGGCCGTGACGTCATAAACATGCGCTCCATGCGCCGGCGCGCACCCAGCTATCGCCCAAGTAGGCTAGGAGGGAGTCTGCGCCAGGGAACAGGCCCCGGAATAACCAGGACGAGATAGGCCCTGAACCCCCTGCCCAGCGTTAGTACTTGGACCGCGGGAGGGCAGGGGGACGCCATGCTGGATGCCGGCGTTTTCCCAAAGGTAACGGAAAAATAAAAAATAAACAGGTTCCATTTCCTTAGCTTCATCTCCCTGCATACAGGGAGACCTTTCTCTGCCCTGTCCTCTGTAGGGACAGGAAACACTGGTGTTGGTGGTGGGAGGAGGGTATTTAACCTTTCTCTGTTCCTGCCCCTACAGAGGTCAGGGGTCAATCTCCTTGTATGCCGTCGTGATGATGCTATGGAAATAGTGTCATTTTTGGGTGGTTTCTATTATGTGACTTCAGACCTGGACGGGTCCTTAAAAAGTGGGTTTTGGAAATTTTCTGAAAAATTTCAAGATTTGCTTCTAAACTTCTAAGCCTTCTAACATCCCCAAAAAATAAAATGGCATTCACAAAATGATTCAAACATGAAGTAAACATATGGGGAATGTAAAGTAATAGCTATTTTTGGAGGTATTACTATCTATTATAAAAGTAGAGAAATAGAAATTTGGAAATTTGCTAATTTTTCTTTTTTTTTGTAAATTTGGTATTTTTTTATAAATAAAAATGCATTTTTTTGACTCCATTTTACCAGTGTCATGAAGTACAATATGTGACGAGAAAACAGTCTCAGAATGGCCTGGATAAGTAAAAGCATTTTAAAGTTATTACCATATAAAGTGACACGTCAGATTTGTTAAAAATGGCCTAGTCCTGAAGGTAAAAACTAGCTTGGTCTTGAAGGGGTTATATAAGGCAGCTTTCACATATGCGTTTTGCATTCCGGTTTTGAGATCCGACAAAGGATCTCAAAACCAGAGCAAAATGCTTCAGTTCAATTTAATACATCCAGACACATCCATTCCGTTCGGATGTGGTTGTATTAAGGGCTCTTTCACACCTGCGTTCTTTTCTTCTGGCATAGAGTTCCGTCGTCGGGGCTCTATGCCGGAAGAATCCTGATCAGGATTATCCCCATGCATTCTGAATGGAGTGAAATCCGTTCAGGATGCATCAGGATGCCTTCAGTTCCGGAACGGAACGTTTTTTGGCCGGAGAAAATACTGCAGCATGCTGCGCTTTTTGCTCCGGCCAAAAATCCTGAAGACTTGCCGCAAGGCCGGATCCGGAATTAATGCCCATTGAAAGGCATTAATCCGGATCTGGCCTTAAGCTAAACGTCGTTTCGGCGCATTACCGGATCCGACGTTTAGCTTTTTCTGAATGGTTACCATGGCTGCCAGGACACTAAAGTCCTGTTTGCCATGGTAAAGTGTAGTGGGGAGCGGGGGAGCAGTATACTTACCGTCCGTGCGGCTCCCGGGGCGCTCCAGATTGACGTCAGGGCGCCCCACGCGCATGGATGACGTGATCGCATGGTTCACGTCATCCATGCACATGGGGCGCTCTGACGTCATTCTGGAGCGCCCCGGGAGCCGCACGGACGATAAGTATACTGCTCCCCACTACTACTATGGCAGCCAGGACTTTAATAGCGTCCTGGCTGCCATAGTAACACTGAACGCATTTTTAAGACGGATCCGTCTTCAAATGCTTTCAGTTCACTTGCGTTGTTACGGATCCGGCGGGCACCTCCGGCAAATGGAGTGCACGACGGATCCGGACAACGCAAGTGCGAAAGAGGCCTTAAATCGAAACTGAACAAACTGGATCTGACACCATTGACTTCCATTGTTTTTAGATTCAGTTCGTTCTGTTTTGTCCTCATTCACAATGAATGGGGACAAAACGGAAGCATTTTGCCCCGGTTTTGAGACCCTCTGCTGGATTCAAAAGCATATGTGAATGTAGCTTAAGTGTTTATGAGCTTTTAGTAATTTAGGTTTATTAGATGACCGGCACAAAGTAAAAGTAAAAGAAGGATTCACACAGTTAGGCCTCTTGCACATGACCGTATGTCTTTTTCAGTATTTTGCGGTCCGCAAAAAATACGGATGACATCTGTGTTCATTCCTTTTTTTGCGGAACGGAAGATCTGGCCCCTAATAGAACAGTACTATCCTTGTCCGTTATGCGGACAATAATAGGACATGTTCTATATTTGAACGGAACGAAAATATGGAAACGGAAGGCATACGGAGTACCTTCCATTTTTTTTTTTTTTTGCGGATCCATTGAAACGAATGGTTCCGTATATGGAACGCAAATAACAACGTAAACTGAAAAAAAAAAAACGTTGGTGTGTAAGAGGCATTAGAATTTTTTTTAACCCTTTGTGACAGAACAGCTCGGTATTTTTTATTAAAGACCAATTGAAAAAAAGATTTTTAGGCCAAAATGAGTAAAATGCAATCATAAAAAAAAAATTGCCCCGAAGTTGTACATCAAAACTAGTGGAGATATAAATATTACAGCCTTCACACTGCTGGCATCCCATCACAGAGCTTCAGCGTCCTTATTGGTGCTAGAGATTTTATGACGGTTCCCTCTGGAAGCTTGGTGAGGTGACCTCTGTTGCGTCTTCCTTTTTGTAGTGGCAATGGTTTATCTCTTAGTAACGTGATCATGCTTCTGACATTTCCAAACAAAACCCCTTAATGATGAGCCATAAAGAGCTGCTTAACAAGATGTGTTTACTCCGGACAGCCTTGATTCATCTTTTTGTACTGGCTTGAAAAGTTCGAGGAGGTAAATGTTTACTAAAGCTTTTTGTTGGATGACTTTGTTTGCAGACGTTCACTTTCCAACCACAGATCTGTCATTGCTGCGTCCACATCCAGTGTTTGGAGTATGTTTGCAACGTATAAAATATGCAATAGCTCCAATATTCCTCATAGAATATACTCAATCAATTAATAAAATTCTTCCGGTGGGTCTTACTGTCAACTTTCTCCGTCCTAGGTTTTAAAATAACTGCTACGGTCAAGTCCATAGGGAGCCAATCAACCTGCAAGAGAAGAAACCCAGCTCAACCGTCTATGACGTGCTCAGAACCATTTTAGCAATTATTCTAGTGCTCGGATTTAACTGAAGGGGTCCCAGTAGTAAAGCGATGGAGATCCAGCCTTCAAGTGGTTTCATACTTACCGTGGGCCTCACTGTCAAATTTCCCCCTCAGAGGCACATAAATGTTGAGGCCAATTCCACAAGGAGCCAATCAATCTATAATTTTATGTTTGGAGCGTAGGAAGAAATTGGAGCATCTGGAGGAGACCACCACAAACACCTGGAGAACGTACAAACTCTATACAGATGCTGCCATTGTTGGACATTAATAATAACTCTAGTGACCTGGGGTCTTTTTTTTTTATATATAAAATAAGATTGCTTCAATCTGGTCATTGCCATTTCAAAAATTACTTATTTTCCATGGTGAACGTTCGAAAGTGCTGAGTCAGATTCAAAGGCATCGTCATACGATTGCATCATGACTTGCTTACATTACTTTCATCACGACTTGCAGTGGCATACCTTCAATGGAGGCAGACCACATGACTGCTACGGTGCCCAGCACTGAACTCCTTGCTTTCCGATGTGAAAACACTGCCTTTTCAAGCAGCAACCACTAGGGGGAGCCCACTGCAAAAAGATGATTACAGTTTCTGCTTCAGTCAACTGTAAGTGCAAAAATTCCTATGCACTGAGCCCCCCCTAGTGGTGCCTGCGGACAGCAAGCTTTGTAATAAATGAAAAGCATGTGATTTATCAATGTATTTATGGCATTTGCCTGGTGTGGACACATAAAAAAAAAAACTATGGTCAGAATGAGCATCATATTTAGGAAGCACCTGTTGGTGAGGCCTATGGTGACTTTTTTAATACCATTTTTTTAATTTAAATATAATCCGCTTAATAAAAAAAATGAAATGCAAATTCATAAATCTGGGGTGTTGCGTTTTGCACTCTGAATTGCCTTGGAGTAAATGATGCAAACGTACTGGGAAACTGGGTGGGGCCAATACTAAGTTTTGCTGTGGGGCCCTATGAGATCTGTGTATGCCCCTGACAACTTGCTTACATTGCATGCATCACAACTAGCACAAATTGCTGTCACGGATGGTGTACAGGAAACAAGATGATACAAACAACAAATGATGACTCACTGGATCCACAACTAAGGAACATAAAGGGAGACCCCTGCAATCGACCTGCCGCTCTCCCTTAATGCTCAGCCTATGCGACCACTCTAAAGGTGAATGGGCGCATATCCACGTACCTCGGCTATCTAAACCTGAAGGCCCTACAATAGTGAGGGGACACGACCACCGGCTCCCTACACAGACACGCAGGGAGTCAGGGTCACCTGGATCCAGACAACAGAAAATCATAAATACAAAACAGCACTTATCTGAAGACAACTGTGAACTGAGAACTGGGAGCTGGGAGCTGGGAGCTGGGAGCTGAAGTCAGCATGCACACTCATTCCAGGAAGTAGTATCAGCCACACCCAACTACCTTATGGGGGAGAATATAAAGGGAGGTAATGAGTCTGACTGCATGACAGCTGAGATAGCCTAACGAGGTGAGGAACAGAAACCAAAACAAAGAAACTCAAGGGGGAGGATCTGAACGGCTCCTGTCAGAGCTTCTCAGCTGTCTGCTTGTGACAGTACCCCTCCCTCTAGGAGTGGACTCCGGACACTCAGGGCCCACCTTCTCAGGATGGGACCTATGGAAAGCCCTGATGAGGCGAGAGGCCTTAATGTCCGTCACTGGGAGCCACATCCTCTCCTCAGGACCATAACCCTCCCAATGAACGAGGTACTGGAGGGAACCGCGGACAAGACGAGAATCCACAATCCTAGAGACCTGAAATTCAAGATTCCGATCAACCATAATCGGAGGAGGAGGCAAAGGTGAAGGTACAATAGGTTGAACATAAGGTTTCAATAAGGACTTATGGAAAACATTATGGATCTTCCAAGTCTGAGGAAGATCAAGACGGTAGGCAACAGGATTGATGACAGACAGGATCTTGTAAGGCCCAATAAACCTAGGACCCAACTTCCAGGAGGGAACCTTCAATTTGATATTCTTGGTAGACAGCCACACCAAATCACCAACATTCAGGTCCGGACCAGGCATACGTCTCTTATCCGCCACACGCTTATATCTCTCACTCATATTCTTTAGATTATCCTGAATATTTTGCCAAATAGATGACAAAGACGAGGAGAATCTGTCCTCATCAGGCAAACCAGAAGAGCCCTCTCCAGAGAAAGTCCCAAACTGCGGATGAAACCCATATACACCAAAAAATGGTGACTTATCAGAGGACTCCTGACGACGGTTATTTAAAGCAAACTCAGCAAGGGACAAAAACGAACACCAATCCTCCTGATTCTCCGCCACAAAACAGCGCAGATATGTCTCCAGATTCTGATTGACACGCTCTGTCTGGCCATTCGACTGCGGATGGAAAGCAGAAGAGAATGACAAGCGAACCCCCAAGCGAGAACAGAAAGCCTTCCAGAATCTGGAAACAAACTGCGTGCCCCTATCAGAGACTATGTCAGAAGGAATCCCATGCAATTTGACAATGTGGTCAACAAATGCCTGCGCCAGCGTCTTAGCATTGGGCAAACCGGGAAAAGGGATAAAGTGCACCATTTTGCTAAAACGGTCCACCACCACCAGAATCACAGACTTCCCCGAGGAACGAGGCAAGTCCGTTATGAAGTCCATGGACAGATGTGTCCAAGGACGGGAAGGAATGGGCAAAGGAAGGAGAGGACCTGATGGCCGTGAGTGAGGGACCTTGGCACGAGCGCAAGTCTCGCAAGCTGCCACAAAACCCTCAACTGACTTACGAAGCGCAGGCCACCAGAATCTCCGAGCAATGAGATCCAGTGTGGCTCTTGTCCCCGGGTGCCCAGCAAGGACCGTATCATGGTGTTCTTTAAAAATCTTGTGTCTCAAAGCGAGAGGCACAAACAACCTCCCAGGAGGACAAAGATCAGGAGCTTCTGACTGGGCTGCCTGCACCTCTGCCTCCAATTCAGGAAAAAGAGCAGAGACCACCACACCTTCAGCTAAAATGGGACCCGGGTCTTCAAAATTCCCACCTCCCGGGAAACAACGTGACAGGGCATCTGCCTTCACATTCTTAACCCCAGGGCGGAACGTAACAACAAAATTAAACCTTGAAAAGAACAAAGACCATCTGGCCTGTCTCGGGTTCAGACGCTTGGCTGACTCCAAGTAGGCCAGATTTTTATGGTCAGTAAACACGGTAATAGGGTGTCTGGCTCCCTCTAGCCAATGGCGCCATTCCTCAAAAGCCAACTTGATGGCCAACAATTCCCTATCTCCCACATCATAATTTCTCTCTGCGGAGGAGAGCTTCTTTGAGAAAAAGGCACACGGTTGCCATTTGGCAGGAGAGGAACCCTGAGACAAGACCGCCCCCACCCCCACCTCAGAAGCATCAACCTCAACTATGAAGGGTAAGGAAACATCAGGTTGTACTAGGATGGGAGCGGAAGCAAAACTCTCCTTGATATCAGAAAAGGCCTTACGCGCCTCTACCGACCAGGAAGAAAAATCTACCCCCTTTCTGGTCATATCCGTGAGTGGTTTAACAACAGAGGAATAATTCAAAATAAATTTCCTGTAATAATTAGCAAAGCCCAAAAAACGCATCAGCGCCTTCTGATTCTCAGGAAGCTCCCACTCAAGCACAGCGCGGACCTTCTCGGGGTCCATGCGAAAACCAGAAGCGGAGACAAGAAACCCCAGAAATTGGATCTCTGGAACCGCAAACACACATTTTTCCAGTTTCGCGTATAATTTATTCTCCCGCAGGATGAGTAAGACCTGACGTAAGTGTTCCCTATGAGTCTTGAAATCAGGAGAAAAAATCAAAATGTCATCCAAATACACTAATACAAATTTTCCCATTAAATGATAAAAAATGCTGTTGACGAAATGCTGAAAAACGGCTGGGGCATTCATCAAACCAAAAGGCATAACTAAATTCTCAAAATGGCCCTCAGGGGTATTGAAAGCCGTCTTCCATTCGTCTCCTTCTCTGACCCTAACCAGGTTGTATGCCCCTCTTAGGTCTAATTTGGAAAAGACTTTCGCCCCAACAACCTGGTTAAACAAATCTGGGATTAAAGGAAGCGGATACGGATCACGAATAGTGATACTGTTCAGCTCCCTGAAATCCAGACAAGGTCTTAAAGAACCATCTTTTTTCTTAACAAAGAAAAAACCAGCGGCAACAGGTGACTTTGAGGGTCGTATGTGTCCTTTTCTCAGACTCTCAGAGATATAAGCCCGCATAGCGACCCTCTCAGGTTGGGAGAGATTGTATAAACGAGATTTAGGCAGCTTGGCACCTGGGATGAGATCAATAGGGCAATCATACTCCCTGTGCGGAGGCAAATCCTGAACTCCACTCTCAGAGAAAACATCCAAAAATTCAGAGAGGAAAGGTGGTACAGTTTTAGTAGAAACCTCAGAAATAGATGTTATGAGGCAATTCTCTCTGCAAAAGTCACTCCAACCATTTATTTGCCTCGCTGGCCAATCAATGGTGGGGTTATGTTTAGAGAGCCAGGGTAGCCCCAACACTAGAGGAGTAGGCAAACCGCTAAGGACGAAACATGACACATCCTCAACATGAGTATCATTCACAATTAAACGGATATTGTGAACTATGCCCTTTAATGATTTCTGAGAAAGTGGAGCTGAATCAATAGAAAAAACAGGAATATTTTTTCGCAAAGTGCAAACCTGGAAACCATGAGTTATTGCAAATTGGTTATCAATGAGGTTGACAGCTGCTCCACTATCCACAAAAATCTCACAAAAAATGCTCTTGCTCTCTAGCGCCACCCTAGCAGGCAGGACAAAACGGGAACTACAAGCAAAAGACAATTCTTCAATTTCCGCCTCAACCCTGCCAATAGTAACAGACGGAATATTCTTAAAAGATTTCTTCCTTTTTGTCTCTTTATTACTCCCAGAAAACTGCCTGAATCTCCTAGAGGGACAAACATTTGCCAGATGATTTATACCTCCACAACAAAAGCAAACCCTCCCCTGCGGGCTGAATCCTCTATTGTCAGAGGCAATCAACCCCAGCTGCATGGGCTCCTGCTCAGAAGGGGCTGACAGCGACTGAGACCCCTGTGCACAGAATGACACCGGTGCACTGTCCCGGGACTGAGCATGACAAGAAGGAGAAATCTCTCCTCTTTCTCTAAGACGCCTGTCAATACGAACAGCCTGAGACATAGCAGAATTCAAGGAGGTAGGTCTTTCATGAAAGGCAAATGCATCTTTCAATCCCTCAGAAAGACCATAGCAAAATTGACTTCGGAGTGCAGCATCATTCCAACCCGTATCTGCTGCCCATCTCCGAAATTCTGAGCAGTATATCTCTGCGGATTGTTTACCCTGGCATAACAGACGTAGTCTAGACTCAGCCAGAGCAATACGATCCGGATCATCATATATCTGACCCAGGGCTAAAAAGAATTCATCCACTGAACGGAGGGGTTGTGCCCCCTCCGGCAGCGAAAAGGCCCAGGACTGAGCATTACCCCTGAGCAGCGATATAATGATGCCCACCCTTCGTTCTTCATCACCGGAAGAATGGGGAAGAAGGCGAAAATGGAGTTTGCAAGCCTCTCTAAAACTTACAAAATTCTCACTACCCCCGGAAAACGTATCCGGGAGCGAAATCTTAGGCTCAGCACAAACTCCATGAACGCAAGCTGAACCGGTCACTTGAAACTGAGAAAAAGTCTTACGGAGATCAGCTACCTCCAATGAAAGACCCTGGAAGCGTTCAGCCAAAAGTGAAACCGGATCCATGCTTGAGACGGTTTTGGTGGCTGATAATGTCACGGATGGTGTACAGGAAACAAGATGATACAAACAACAAATGATGACTCACTGGATCCACAACTAAGGAACATAAAGGGAGACCCCTGCAATCGACCTGCCGCTCTCCCTTAATGCTCAGCCTATGCGACCACTCTAAAGGTGAATGGGCGCATATCTACGTACCTCGGCTATCTAAACCTGAAGGCCCTACAATAGTGAGGGGACACGACCACCGGCTCCCTACACAGACACGGAGGGAGTCAGGGTCACCTGGATCCAGACAACAGAAAATCATAAATACAAAACAGCACTTATCTGAAGACGACTGTGAACTGGGAGCTGGGAGCTGGGAGCTGGGAGCTGAAGTCAGCATGCACACTCATTCCAGGAAGTAGTATCAGCCACACCCAACTACCTTATGGGGGAGAATATAAAGGGAGGTAATGAGTCTGACTGCATGACAGCTGAGATAGCCTAACGAGGTGAGGAACAGAAACCAAAACAAAGAAACTCAAGGGGGAGGATCTGAACGGCTCCTGTCAGAGCTTCTCAGCTGTCTGCTTGTGACAATTGCTTACATTATGACTTGCACACATTGCTTGTAGTGTTGAGCGAGCATGCTCGGCTGAACTGCTGTTCGGCTCGAGCATTGCTATGCTCGGCACATCCGAATGCTTGGCCGAATACTGCGGGTGCTCGAGTACAATTTAATACAATGAAAGTCAATGGGAGACCTGAGCATCAAATCAGGCACCCCTGCTCTGAAGAAGAGAGGGTGTCTGGACAAAAAGTTTTCTGATTGTCCTAACATAATATTCAATAACCTTCAATAAGTTTTGTCATGTAAAAACTCATTTGCATAAACATGGGAATATGGTAAAGACATGCAAATGAGCAGAATCTGCCTTGTTTTTCAGCTGAAAAACCATTTGCATGGAAAATTTGCGATCTACACTACTCATGAACAGCGCCATCTATTGGTTTCAGAGTTTTATGACAAGACAATTACTCTTGTCATAAGACTATGAAACCAATAGATGGTGCTGTTCATCTTGTTGGGGCGCTAGTAAGTGGGGCACACTGCTCAACAGAGTCCACAAACCATGCAGCACTCAGCCTATAATAGCCTACGCTAACACTGAGGTGTATATTGGATTGCTGCTATCATTCACACATCTTCTAGCACTTTATCTGCTGTAATATAAGCTTGCTAGGGTGTATCTGAGGACTATTGCCTTGCTTGTAATGACTCATGAACAGCGCCATCTACTGGTTTCCTAGTCTTATGACAAGAGTAATCGTCTTGTCATAAGACTATGAAACCAATAGATGGCGCTGTTCATGAGAAGTGTAGATCGCGAATTTTCCATGCAAATGGTTTTTCAGCTGAAAAACAAGGCAGATTCTGCTCATTTGCATGTCTTTCCCATATGCCCATGTTTATGCAAATTAGTTTTTACATGACAAAACTGTATAGAAAGGTTATTGAATATTATGTTAGGACAATCAGAAAACTTTTTGTCTCCCTAATGATATTGATCTAGGTGCGCAGGTCCACCCAAGCCATCCAACAGATCTGAAGCAACTTTGATGCTTACTGGCTCTCAGTCAGATGAGATCTGGTTTGGAATGTCTCATAATGCACAAGGCTGCCATTGTAAGGTATGCTGACTAAGCCTGTCATCTGTCTCATAGATAGATTGATGGCTTGCATATACCTGGCTTTTGGCATATAGCCTTTGTGTGGTTGTCTATTGTATGTCGTAGATAATAGGAGTCCAAGACGCATCCAGCTATACTCTTAATGCTGTTTCCAAACCATTTTGATGGGGTTTCCATCAATTTCTAAACTTTTTTGTGAACCAGACACCCTCTTCTCTTCTGAGCATGGGGTGCCTGGGGTTCTCCCATTGACTTCCATTGTGCTCGGCAGAGCACACGAGCATACCGATGTCTTCGGCCAGAGCACCCAAGCACACGAGAACTTTGGTGCTCGATCAACACTAATTGCTTGCATTATTACTTGCTTTGATTGCATGGCTACAGTTCTTGCACCCATTACTTGATTGGTGTCCCCCCTTTTTTGTTATTCATTTTAAACATGCTAAGAGAGATACAAAAAATACCTATTCTAGAGTTGATCCTTCAACAAAACCCATGGTGTTCTAATTTTACTACTGAAAAAGTGATGTGCGGGGCTAGACTCAGATATTAGCTATGTGGAGGAGAAGGGTTCCTATGCCCAACACTTTCCTAGTAGGGAATAAGGGAGTAAAGATGAAGTAGGGAATAAGGGAGCAATGGGCGAGTAGGTTAGAAAGTGTCATAATCTACCGCATGGTCAGCACCAGATAGTCTGAGGGAAGGAGCATTGGTAGACAATAGAGGGAAGTCCCATGGAAAAAGGTCATCCAACTTGGGTGAGTGTTTAGGTGAGGATACATTCTAGGGGATATTTATAAGCTGATGGTTTAGGGCTTGGTAGGGATTTTTTCTCTGCAGTCTTTTTGGCAAATGATATTGAACATGGTGACCGTAAATATGCAAAAACAGTTTATGACTTCAGGAGTTACCATAGCAACAGCATTTCCAATAGTTGGGAGTATATTTATCTGACAGATGATAATCAGATCCCTGCATGCAATCTGCTTCCCACTGCAAAAGTGACCAGTAAAGCTAGAAAGCAGCTAGCAGTAGATTTCCATGTATAATATTCACAAGCATGTTTCCAAAATCCTCCCCTGCACAGTAATTAATCTAAACTTGCTGATAGCACTATATGACGGAGGAAGCATCTTCCTTGTCAGCAATGTGTGGGATATGGTTTAAAAAAAAAAAAAAACAATTAAAATAATGACTAAACTAGCTGACAGCTAGAACTAGATGGCGCTAACGCAAGGAACTAAAACATGATCCCTGGAAAAACATGACCACTGACAGCAAAGTCCAGGAACATTCAATGAAGTGTGGACGGATATGTAAATGTAGAGAACTCATTGTGAATAGATGCAAACAAAGACTGAGACGTATGAGGTAATGCTTTCCTGGTGAACCTGTTTTCTGTGCAGAACCGTCTAGTGAAACCGGTTAGTGAAAGTCATTGAAATAAGATGCAAGAACCAACCTGGAACTTAAGCCTATGTTATTATAATGCTCATGTATCTGTAATTGCCTCTATAGATCAGATCCATCAAAGGTGGACTGGCCATTGGGGCGAAGCCAACAATGTGCTCCTCACGTGCAGTTCACTGACACAAACTGGTCAATAACTGACATTCATAAGACCACTCGTTCCTGATCATTGGCCCATTAAATCATGGCAGTCAGATGACTGCATCTTTTTTGTAGGCCTTAAAATCATCGTCATTACCATCAAATCTCCCCATGTACAAGGGATGTGCAGTACCCCAGACCTAGGGGTATCTCTAATTTTGTTGTGTATTGTTAGGTAATGTCAAGTTTATGCATGTATTTAGGCCATTCATTCCAGCAGAGAAGGTATGGTTGGCAGAAACAGTGCTAACCACTCTGTTCCTACCCTCTTGGTAGGAGTGGGCTGGCCCTACTTCCTGCCAGGAGAGGGAGTTCCAGTCCAGAGAAGGAAGCGAGAAGAAGCACATGTCAGAGCTTCTACTTCTGGGAACCGTATCTAATTCTCTAGGAAGACCAAGACGCCAGAGATATCTTCAGAATCCAGAATACTGCTTCTAGAAAGCATCAGTGTGTCAAGACACTGATCAGCAAAATTACGGCTTTACAGACATTGCTGAAAGTGAGGGACTATGGCTCAGACACCCATTACCTAGTGTGGGTATTCACTTTGGTAGTTAGGAGGGACTAGCGGATGCAGTATAGAGGCAAAATACACAGTTCTTGAATCAAACAGCGGTGTTTATTCCCACATTGGTGTATAACAAAATGCAGATAAGGTGTATCACAAAACGCAGGTGGCTTGGTGTTTGTTCACACACAAGGAAAGTCCATAAACAATAAAAGTCACCTTTTCTCCTGGTTGTTAATTCACACCCTGTTAGCAGTTCAGCCTCATCAAGTCCATAGGTGGCCTGTTCGCCTTTAGAGGGGCCTGAGTCCTCCAGCCCGGCTCAAACCTCAAATCCCAGCACAGCCCTCAGTTCACAGCACACAGACTCCTGAGCTCCACTGTCAGAGGGAGGTAAATCCACCACACCTGGCAGTGCTGGCTGGTTTTTATGCCTGGCAAAACCCAGCCTGGAACATGGGGAGTAGTCACCCACCCAGCACTTTGACTACTCCCAGTATGAGCCGTCCCGGATCAGCTATGACAGCCATGCTGAATCTCACGATGTCAATAAGCAATAGCTGCTGCTGACTCTTACGGTACTTCACCGAGGCCAGGAACCTTGGTGACACATACCTTCCATCCACGATGATTCCAAGTACCTTCTTACACTACCTAAATACCAGGCCAGATAAAATTCAAGCCTGTATCACAGTGAACACCTCTATCCACAAGTAACAATAAACTGCCATCCAGCCAGCCACCATACCTCCTCACCTGGTGTCAGAAACTGCCCTTTGTACTTAATATGGCTGGATGTGCCACAAGTTATATTTTACACTAAGAGAGACTTTTATACGTTTATTTCTGGCCTGATTCTTCAAGCTACCATTCCCCAGGGAGCAATGGCCTGAGAGAGTACACTGTGACAGAACATCTCATCAGGGCCACTACTACTCCCATCCTCTTCACTGGCTCCTCTGGGGTTTGCTGCAGATTTGCTGCCAATTTCATATATCGTTAATCAACACTTGTTATAGCCAACACTGCTGGATTTTTTTGCGATTCTGGGGGTTGCAGTCTCAGTAATGCTGCATCCCCATTCAGTTCAATGTCTGCAATGCTACACAGCGATCCTTAGTCACGCAACAAGCATCGCAGCTGTTTCTAATATGGCTGGATGTGCCACAAGTTATATTTTTTTTTATATTTATTTCTGGCCTGATTCTTCAAGCTACCATTCCCCAGGGAGCAATGGCCTGAGAGAGTACGTCTGTTGCTGTTGTTTGCAGTTCGCAAATTGAAGATACGCAAAACACAGATACCGGCCGTGTGTGTCCCGCATTTTGCGGAACGGAATGTCCTGCCCATAATAGAACTGTCCTATCCTTGCCCGTAAAATGGACAAGAATAGGACAAATTCTATTTTTTTCAGGGGCCATGGAACAGACATACGGATGCGGTCAGCACACGGAGTGCTGTCAGTATCTTTTGCGCCCCCATTGAAGTGAATGGGTCTGCATATGACCCGTAAAAAATGCCGATCGGATGCAAAATATGTTTAAAAAAATGGATCTAATACTGAATTAAAGACCTAATATTAATATTCTAGTATATACTCTGTCCTTTCTATGCCTTGCAGCCAGTGTTCCAGCAACTGATGGAAAAAAAATGATGAATTATTCTTGTGTCGGCCATATCTAGAAGTTATGTCATCTGTTTCTCATAATCCAGAAGTAAATAGACTGAATGTATTTCCATAACTGTAATTACTCTGTTACATAATGTATACTGTCTGTAGGGTAGGATTTCTTCTTCTATGCCGTCTCCCACCTGCAGATAATACCGTAATTTGCTGCGCTGTATGTTTGGTTGGTAACCAGGCGCATAAACAGGCGTAATCCCAGGCCGCCTTCATTACCCAGGGTATTGCTTATTACTTAAAATATCACAAGGCTTGTACATGAAGGATAATCTCTTTTCTTGGTTCATATTTATCCAATCATGCTTATGAGCAATTATCATCCTTGTTAAAGTGTGTAGTATTGATTATAAGCTCTAGTTAAGGAGTCCCTGAATATCCTTTTACTGACCGACACATGTAATTAGCCCCACAACTACTTCCTGAGTGCTGGGAATTTGCAGTCTCCGATAGTGTGGAAAATAGAGATGAGCGAATTTCATATTTTGAAATTCGTTCACACTTCGTTTGGTGGTAAAAGGTGAATTGCGTTATGGATTCCGTTACCACGGACTATAACGCAATTCTATGACGGAATGCATAACAGAATTCCTTAAGAGGCATAGGCTATAAAACGGATCCCCTGCATAACGGAAACTAGACGGATCCGTTTTGCAGCCCATAGACTTCTATGCTAGTAGCTTGTTATTCTTCAGTTTTTCTTCATGAGCGTGCATGGTTCCTTGCATTATTGAAGACTCCCCTGGCTTTGGATTTCTGGATTGGGCTTTGTGACTATGGTTTTGGCTTCTGTTGTTTTGGCATTGTATTGATCTCCTGGTTCTGACTCTTTGGCGTGTTTTGGTTTTCTTGTTTGCCTCTGACGTTACTTGTCCTGTACTGACTGAATGACTTTTGACCCTTTTTCCGTTTCACTACTCCAATTGTGTTTGTCTGTTTGAGTGTCACCCTTTACATATTGCAGTATAGGGACTGTCATCCAGTTGTGCGTTCACTGCCTAGGGTGATCATGCAAGTAGGTAGGGATAGCGGGTTGGAGCCGTTTAGGGTTCCATTATCCCTGTTTGTGCATGACAGTAGTCGTTATCCTGACATATTGACCGGCCCCCCCTAACTCTGCCTGTTGTTTCACATCATGAATCCAGTCTGGGATTTAGTTGAACAAATGCAGATTCTAACCCTGACGGTGAAGGATTTAGCCCAAAGGGTTCATAATCAGGAGACTATTCAGGGGTCGCTGGGCAGTACCTTGGCTTCCCTGTCTATGGAGCTGAAAACCAAACTTCCTAAGAATTTTACAGGCAACAGAATTTTTTTTTTGCCTTTAAACTTTATTTTAGACTCAGAACTTTTTCTTCCGGTTCTGAACAGCAGTGAGTTTGGACTTCCATTTCACTGTTACAGGGAGACCCCCTTTGAATATATACTGAACAAAAATATAAACCAACATTTTCGGTTTTGCTCCCATTTTGCATGAGCTGAACTCAAAGATCTGAAACATTTTCTACATACACAAAAGACCCATTACTCTAAAATATTGTTCACAAATCTGTCTAAATTTGTGTTAGTGAGCACTTCTCCTTTGCCGAGATAATCCATCCCACCTCACAGGTGTGGCATATCAAGGTGCTGATTAGACAGCATGAATATTGCACAAGTGTGCCTTAGACTGCCCACAATACAAGCCCACTCTGAAATGTGCTTTTTGATCACACAACACAATGCCACAGATGTCGCAACGTTTGAGGGAGCGTGCAATTGGCATGGTGACTGCAGGAATGTCTACCAGAGCTGTTGCCCGCACAATGAATGTTAATTTCTCTACCATAAGCCGTCTCCAAAGGTGTTTCAGAGAATTTGGCAGTACATCCAACCGGCCTCACAACCGCAGACCACGTGTAACCACACCAGCCCAGGACCTCCACATCCAGCATGTTCACCTCCATGATCGTCTGAGACCAGCCACCCGGACAGCTGAAGCAACAATCGGTTTGCATAACCAAAGAATTTCTGCACAAACTGTCAGAAACGGTCTCAGGGAAGCTCATCTGCATGCTCGTAGTCCTCATCGGGGTCTGAACCTGACTGCAGTTCGTCGTCTTAACCGACTTGAGTGGGCAAGTGCTCACATTTGATGGCATCTGGCACGTTGGAGAGGCGTTCTGTTTACGGATGAGTCCCGGTTTTCACTGTTCAGGGCAGATGGCAGACAGCGTGTGCGGCGTCGTGTGGGTGAGCGTTTTACTGACGTCAACGTTGTGGATCGAGTGGCCCATGGTGGCGGTGGGGTTATGGTATGGGCAGGCGTATGTTATGGACAACGAACACAGGTGCATTTTATTGATGGCATTTTGAATGCACAGAGATACCGTGATGAGATCCTGAGGCCCATTGTTGTGCCATTCATCAGCGACCATCACATCATGTTGCAGCACGGCCCCATATTCAAAGGATCTGTACACAATTCCTGGAATCTGAAAACATCCCAGTTCTTACATGGCCAGCATACTCACCGGACATGTCACCCATTGAGCATGTTTGGGTTTCTCTGGATCAGCGTATATGACAGCTTGTTCCAGTTCCTGCCAATATTCTGCAACTTCACACAGCTATTGAGAAGGAGTGGACCAACAATCCACAGGCCACAATCAACAACCTGATCAACTCTATGCGACAAGGATGTGTTGCACTGCGTGAGGCAAATGGTGGCCACACCAGATACGGACTGGTTTTCTGCCCCCCCCCAGTAAGGCAAAACTGTGTGCATTTCAGAGTGGTCTTTCATTGTGGGCAGTCTAAGACACACCTGTGCAATATTCATGCTGTCTAATCAGCACCTTGATATGCCACACCTGTGAGGTGGGATGGATTGTCTCGGCAAAGGAGAAGTGCTCACTAACACAGATTTAGACCGATTTGTGAACAATATTTGAGAGTAATGGGTCTTTTGTGTATGTAGAAAATGTTTCAGATCTTTGAGTTCAGCTCATGCAAAATGGGAGCAAAACTGAAAGTGTTGTGTTTATATTTTTGTTCAGTGTATTAAATAATAAATTAAAAGGGTTTTCCAGGCTTTTAATATTGATGACCTATCCATCGGATAGGTCATCAAGAACGGATCAGCGGGGGTCCGACACCCAGCACCCCCACCGATCAGCTGTATGAGGAGATGACACGTGCCGTCTCTTGTTTTTCTTCTTGTTTGCCATAGACATTGCAGCAGCAAGCAGGAAGAGACACAGGAGACGGCATACGTGTGCCTTCTCCTGATGGAGCTGATTGGTGGGGGTGCTGGGTGTCGGACTCCCACCGATCTGATATTGATGATGATGACCTATCCTGAGGATAGGTCATGAATATTAAATGCCTGGAAAACCCTTTCAATTTATTATTTAATAAATATATATATATAAAAAAAAAAAAAACAGGCATGGGATGTTGTATGTTTTCTGCTACAATGTGTGACCCTGTAAGGGCCGGTTCACATCAACATTATGAATTCGTCCTGTAGACAGAACTTTCTTTTCCGTCCTGCATAACGAAAACCAGACGGATCCGTTATGCAGCCCATAGACCTCTATTATGATGGATCAAAACCGAATGCCTCTAAAGGTTTCCATTTTGAATTCCGTTATAACCACGTTATAACAGAAAGCAATAACGGAATTCATAACGTTGATGTGAACACGCCCTAAGCTGATAAACTATGTTGCATTGAATAAACATGTAAACATCTCAATAAACACAGTAAAAATATTGACAAAGACAAAAATAAATTGCCTTATAATCCACCATGTCTGGAAAAGATAAAATCTGACCACATTGTAGCCAGATGTAGTTTGATAAAAGTTTTTGTAATTCATCTGAATCCACAAATAGCTGATATTGTGGTTTGTATAACATAGTGGGAACATATAGCATTCCAGAGCAGGAAGGATTCCAGCTGTGTCTCTGTGCCTTGGCCGCTCTTCTCTACATACTTTCTCCGCACATCACGTTATATTGTGTTTTGCTGCAGTGTCATTGGATTGCACTTTTATCAAGCAGCTATTTTGAGAAGTGTGATAAAACATCTAGAGAATAACACTGGTGATAGGCTCCATTGAAAAATGCCACGTGCAGGATCGTACCCTTTGAAGACATCGGTGATTACGTAAAATCTAAAATGCCATATAGCAGTTGCTCTGTACATACATGTGATAATAAGACTTGTGATAATAAAAGGGCAGAATGATGGTTCACTTTAGAAATACAAATTTAATCTTATAGGTGCAGTATTACAATGTACATGACACTGTATTTAAAGCGGTAGTCTGGTTTCAGAAAATAAAACTTTTTTGTTGCAAAAATTAAGCATTATACAATTTTCCAATAGACCACAAAAAACAAGAAAAAGGTGCTTGACCACAAGTCAAAGGTTAAAAGCAACCAGAGGAATTTATCAAGTCTGCTACACCAGTTTTGTGGCTTTAAAATGTTGCAGGTAATGCCCCCATACAACTTTTGGTATATATTTTTGCCACATTTGGTAAAATTTTGGATCTTTGGTGAGCCTCAGAATTTTTAGAAGTGGATTGAAAAATAGGTCAGGATTTCAGATTAAAACACCTCTAAAAGGGTTATCCAGGAATTAATATTGATGACCTATCAGCTGTAAGGAGAGGTCGGTCTCTCCGTGAGTGCCACAGCCTTTCCCCAGGCCATGTGACATAACCATATGTCGGGCACATGGCCTAGTTGCAGCTCAGCCCCATTCAAGTCAATGGGGCTGAGCTGCAATACCCAGGACATCCGCTATACTATGTACGGCACTGTGACTGGTTAGCACTCGGGAGGCGGCTACGCTCACCATTCTGTGGATAGGTCATGAATATTATTTCTCAGATAACCCATCATATAACACATCATATAAAACATCATTTATGATGTGCTACTTTTTTTAAAGTCACAAAAAAGTGGCATCTCCACGCCAAGCAACCTGCTGATGTACTTTTACAGACAGAACATTGCACTGATGCCAAATATATTATTACTGTGTGCCATTTCATAAATTTAGTACAACCTTACAAAGCAATTACAGACTTTGGCGCCAAAATCCGGGCTCTCGTTCAGTACACGGACACACAAATGTCCGGTACAGTCCCGAACGTGGCGGTCCGGGTTCACTCATCCCTAATTCTATGTTAATTTTGTCATTTATTGGCCTTTTTCTTATGTGACATATGGATTTGTTTTGTATGTATTTTCCTAATAAAGACGGATGTTGGAGGTGAATTTATAATTTGCCAGGGTTTTGGTGTCAATTTAAAGTCTGTAATTGCTTTGTGAGGTTGTACTAAATTTATGAAATGGCACACAGTAATAATATATTTGGCATCAATGCAATGTTCTGTCTGTAAAAGTACATCAGCAGGTTGCTTGGCTTGGAGATGCCACTTTTTTGTGACTTTTGGGTGTCCATGTACTGAACGAGAGCCCGGATTTTGGCGCCAAAGTCTGTGTCCGGGTTCATTGTTCGTACTTTAAATAAAGCTTGTTGAAAGAATGCAGCGCAGCCAATCAACAAGCGATTAAGCTGTGGGAACTTGGAAGCCTTCACAGTCATGTCTAGTATTGGCTGGCGCACCATGTGACCATGCATATATAACTGCTGGATCACATCTGCTCTAGCTAGTTGTCACGAGGGTGTCACGACCTATCGCTTACCCTGTTGTGCCTGGGGTCAGAAGGTTGCAGTGGGTGGCAACGCGCTTGATTACTCAAGAGATCGCTCCATGATCTAATGTTGAGAATAGACTCCGATCCAAGTTTTCCTGCTTAGGTGTCCGATCCTTTTTGTCCCACTTAGGAATCTGTAGCTTTTCCTTTCAGCTGTTCTCTGTCAGCCACTCCCAGCTACTATATATTCTCCCTTTCTGCTTCCCTTGTTGCCAGATATAGACCTTCCTTCCAAATCTTCTATTTTGACTTCAGGTGGACAACTGTTGCTGTGAAGCCGTTGGAACTGGAGCTGTTGGATCTCCGGTTCACTCCTGTTGTTGTTGTCTACTTTTGGGGATTGTTGATTGTGTTTGTTTTGTTTGTCCTTTCCCTGTTGTTACCCTAGGTGTCAGTGGTGAGAACTAGTGCTCCCACCGCCCTATTTACTACCTAGGGCTTATTTCCGTCTAGGGACGTCAGGGCAGCCAGGTGCCAGGTGAGCTAGGGTTCATCACTCCTCCCTCTCCCTAGTGGAAGGATACTCCTCTTCCCTTACCTCTGCGCCACATGTCTGTTACCTGCCAAATCAGACGTGATACTAGTGTAAGTCTGAGGGTGACCTGTAGACATTATTGAGGGGTGCAATACAGCTCCTTTGCACCAGTGAGACAGAAATACCATACTGAGGGTGACGTGTTTTTTTTTTTTTCTTGGCAATCCTACTCCTTTGCACCAGTGACAGGGAGATATAATAGTTAATCAGTATTTTAAATGTGTGGGTCAGACATACCTATTTTTTGGTGAAAAAACCTTTACTTGCCACCATCAAAGGGAATATATAACAATTATTCAGCCGGTTAATTGGGTCGGTGTGACCTACCTATATATATATTTTGTTTAAAATACACTGTACTTGCCACCGTCAAGGGGAATATATAATAGTTATACAGTCGATTTAATTGGGTCGGTGTGTCCTACCAATTTCCAAACACCTCTTTTGCATCCGTGACACAAATTTCACAATTATTCATCTGTCAGGCAATTTTGTGGGTGACTGTAACAATATGAGGAAAGCATCAACTAGGAGACGTGGCCGTGGTGTAGCTGTTGTTGGTGGAACCCCTGCTGCAGGGAGAGGAAGTTGTCGATCCGTGCCCTTCCTCTGGTGCACGCAGGTGACATTTTATAGGCCCGAATACTGCTCTAAGAATGGTAAGGCCAGAACAAGTAGAGGCGGCAGTAGATTGGATGGCTGACAGTGCCTCCAGTTCCTTCATATTGTCTTCCACCCGGTCCACTGCTAAAAAGCACAGAGTTGGCACCGTCGGCCCATGGGCATCCGTCTTCCACCTCAACCCCTTGCACATCAGCCGAGCAGTCTGAGCCCCAAGTCATGCAGTAGTCACTTATACTTTTTGATGACTCTGCCGACGGGGTTTTCGTGGGCCATCCACCTAGCCCTGCCCCAGAAGTGACAGAGATTGAGTGCACTGATGCCTAACCACATATGTTTGAGGATGAGGACGTGGGAGAACCACTGCAACACGTTTCTGATGATGAAACACAGGTGTCAACTGCTGGGGCTTCCTGCAGTGTGCAGACCGGCCAGGAGGGCAGGGGTGAGGAGTGGGTGGAAGATGATGTGAAGGATGATGAGGTCCTAGACCTCACATGGCATCCAGGTCATGCCAGTGACGCGTGCAGTTTGGAGGAAGAGGAGGGGGTCTTGCAGCGTTAGCCGCACAGCAAAAGAGGAAGCAGCGTGCAAAAGCAGAGCGGTCGGCCCCAAGCCAGTACGCCTGCTACTGCCCAACGCGCCAAGAGACATAGCACACCAAAGCCAGCGCAAAGGAGTTCCCTGGTGTAGCAGTTCTTCAGGCAGTGTGCTGACGACAGGACACGGGTGGTTTGCACGCTGTGCAGTCAAAGCCTAAAGCGAGGCATAAATGTTCTCAACCTGAGCACCACCTGCATGATCCGGCATCTAACTGCAAAGGAAGAGCTGCAGTTGAGTAGACACCTCAAGAACCACGAAAGATCAGAGGCTCCTCCTGCTCCCTCTTCTGCTGCGGTCTCGGCCTCTTCCTCCCCCTCTGGAGCGACAGGGGCACCTGCCACCCCGCAAACAGAAAATGTGGCAGCCACGCCACTTCCACCACCGACCTGCCACCCCGCAAACAGAAAATGTGGCAGCCACGCCACCACCACCACCACCGACCTGCCACCCCGCAAACAGATAATGTGGCAGCCATGCCTCCACCACCACCATCACCCAGCATGTCCACACTGTCCCATGGAAGCATTCAGCTATCCATCCCACAAACACTGGAGAGAAAGCTGTGGGCGCGCACGGAAGAACCGACCAATGAGTGGTTGGTGCTGCTGAGACTCAAGCCAGGCCTGGTGGTGCGCGAAAACGAGCAAAATCTTGTAGCAGCTCTGGGCCTAGCTCTGGATTTTACGCACATCCCTTGCCTGGCGTATGTGCTGAACTTGGTGGTGCAGAGATTCCTCAAGAATTACCCAGATAGTCAGAGCTGCTGCAGAAAGTGAGGGCCATCTGTGCGCTTTCGGCGTTCTCACCATGCTGCTGCTCGCCTGTCTGCGCTGCAATGTACCTTCGGACTTCGCACTTACCGCCTCATATGTGACGTAAAATCCCCCAATAGATAAAATACCTCCACTCAATATTTAAACAAAATGAACTTTATTAATTAAATCTATACATATAAAGAAGAACGTATATAAGTGTGTATGTATATATGTTCCGCAATCATTCAAAAACACAACCATTGATTTCAACGAAACTTGGTATACACATACCTGGCTACCTGGAAAGAAATCTTGTGGGGGTCACAGCTCTCTAGGACGTATCGTTCCTGAGATATTCCCCAAAAATGACCTGCATTAGGCAATACAAGCCTGCAAGTCTTTCTCTTCATACAGTCCTGATCAAAAGTTTAAGGCCACTTTTGGCAAAAAATCATATTTAGCATGGCTGGATCTTAACAAGGTTCCAAATAGAGCTTCAACATGCAACAAGAAGAAATGGGAGTGAGACAAAACATTTTTTGAGCATTCAATTTAATGAAAACAACAAATAAACTGAAACAGGCTGTTTTTCAGCTGATCAAAAGCTTAGGACCACACCTGAAAAAAAAAACTAAACCCTCCCAAAACAGAAATCCAACACCCAAACATGAACTCAGTAGCTTTGTTTATCACTTCAAAAATTTGTTTCGGCATGCTTGATGCGAGCGTTTCCATGAGGTGAGTGGGAACATTTCTCCAAGTGGTGAAGACGGCCGCACGAGGGCCATCTACTGTCTGGAACTGTTGTCCATTTTTGTAAACTTCCCTTGCCATCCATCCCCAAAGGTTCTCAATTGGATTTAGATCAGGGGAACACGCAGGATGGGCCAAAAGAGTGATGTTATTCTCCTGGAAGAAGTCCCTTGTCCTGCGGGCATTGTGTACTGTAGCGTTATCCTGTTGAAAAACTCAGTCGTTACCACACAGACGAGGGCCCTCAGTCATGAGGAATGCTCTCTGCAACATCTGGACATAGACAGCGGCCGTTTGACGCCCCTGCACTTCCTGAAGCTCCATTGGTCCACTGAAGGAAAAAGCACACCAGACCATTATGGCGCCCCCTCCACTGTGGCGCGTAGAAAACATCTCAGATGGGATCTGCTTGTCATGCCAGTAACGTTGGAAACCATCAGGACCATCAAGGTAAAAAAAAATCTCAGCAGAGAATTAAACTTTCTTCCGCCTTTGAATGTCCCATGTTTGGTGCTCTCTTGTAAAGTCCAAACGAGCAGTTCTGTGGCGTTCAAGTAGACGAGGTCTTTGAAGACGTTTTTTGTTTTTGAAGCCCTTCAGTCTCAGATGCCGTCTGATGGATATAGGGCTGCAGTCAGCACCAGTAAGGGCCTTAATTTGGGTTGAGGATCGTCCAGTGTCTTGACGGACAGCCAATTGGATCCTCCGGCTCAGAGCTTGACTTTTTTGTTCCATAATCCTCAGGATCATTTAAGAAATTCCAAATGACTGTCTTACTGCGTCCCACCTCAGCAGAGATGGCGCACTGTGAGAGACGCTGCTTATGCAGTTCAACAACCCGACCACGTTAAAAAAGGGAGAGTTTTTTTGCCTTTGCCATCACAACTAGGGATGAGCGAACCCGAACTGTATAGTTCGGGTTCGTACCGAATTTTGGGGTGTCCGTGACACAGACCCGAACCCGAACATTTTCGTAAAAGTTCGGGTTCGGTGTTCGGCGCTTTCTTGGCGCTTTTTGAAAGGCTGCAAAGCAGCCAATCAACAAGCGTCATACTACTTGCCCCAAGAGGCCATCACAGCCATGCCTACTATTGGCATGGCTGTGATTGGCCAGTGCAGCATGTGACCCAGCCTCTATTTAAGCTGGAGTCACGTAGCGCTCTGCTATGATCAGTATAGGGAGAGGTTGCAGCTGCGACGTTAGGGCGAGATTAGGCAGATTAACTCCTCCAAAAGACTTCATTCTGTGATCGATCTGCAGCTGTGGATCATTGAAGTGCTATTATTGACTTGCTCACTTTTTTGAGGCTGCCCAGAGCGTTTTTAGATCACTTTTTTTCTGGGGTGATCGGCGGCCATTCTGTGACTTGTGGTGCGCCAGCACAAGCTATCACCAAGTGCATTTAACCATCAACAGTCTGGTTATTTTTTGGCCATATACTACATCAGCTGCAGGCTGAGCCTGTGTCACCGAAGTGCATTTAACCATCAACAGTCTGGTTATTTTTTGGCCATATACTACATCAGCTGCAGGCTGAGCCTGTGTCACCGAAGTGCATTTAACCATCGACAGTCTGATTATTTTTTGGCCATATACTACATCTGGTGCAGGCTGAGCCTGTGTCACCCAAGTGCATTTAACCATCAACAGTGTGGTTATTTTTTGGCCATATATTACATCAGGGGCAAGTTGAGCCTGTCACCCAGCGCCTAAAAAATAGACCTGACATTTCTATTCAACCAAATCTGTACTGTTTTAGCTGGTCAAGTTATTTGTAGTGACCGTAAAAGCAGACTTTTTGTTCTGGGTTGAAAAAGCATTCCCAAATTTGCCATTCTCAAAATAACTAGTTTCTGGTATTTGAGGCCTACTTGAAATCTATCCCAAAAAGAATATCTTACATTGAAGCTAGTGATAGTGTCATTCAGAAAAACCTAAGACACACGCTAGCGTGCAGATAGAAGTCTGATTCTGTGATTAAACCTATACCTGTCACACAGCGCAAAAAAAAACAGGCCTCACATCTCTATTTAACCAAATCTCTACTGTTTTAGCTGGTCAAGGTATTTGTAGTGACCGTAAAAGCAGACTTTTTTTTCTGGGTTGAAAAACCATTCCCAAATTTGCCATTCTCAAAATAACTAGTTTCTGGTATTTGAGGCCTACTTGAAATCTATCCCAAAAAGAATATCTTACATTGAAGCTAGTGATAGTGTCATTCAGAAAAACCTAAGACACACGCTAGCGTGCTGATAGATATCTGATTCTGTGATTAAACCTATACCTGTCACACAGCGCAAAAAAAACAGGCCTCACATCTCTATTTAACCAAATCTCTACTGTTTTAGCTGTCAAGTTATTTGTAGTGACCGTAAAAGCACACTTTTTTTTCTGGGTTGAAAAACCATTCCCAAATTTGCCATTCTCAAAATAACTAGTTTCTGGTATTTGAGGCCTACTTGAAATCTATCCCAAAAAGAATATCTTACATTGAAGCTAGTGATAGTGTCATTCAGAAAAACCTAAGACACACGCTAGCGTGCTGATAGAAATCTGATTCTGTGATTAAACCTATACCTGTCACACAGCGCAAAAAAAAACAGGCCTCACATCTCTATTTAACCAAATCTCTACTGTTTTAGCTGGTCAAGTTATTTGTAGTGACCGTAAAAGCAGACTTTTTTTTCTGGGTTGAAAAACCATTCCCAAATTTGCCATTCTCAAAATAACTAGTTTCTGGTATTTGAGGCCTACTTGAAATCTATCCCAAAAAGAATATCTTACATTGAAGCTAGTGATAGTGTCATTCAGAAAAACCTAAGACACACGCTAGCGTGCTGATAGAAATCTGATTCTGTGATTAAACCTATACCTGTCACACAGCGCAAAAAAAAACAGGCCTCACATCTCTATTTAACCAAATCTCTACTGTTTTAGCTGGTCAAGTTATTTGTAGTGACCGTAAAAGCACACTTTTTTTTCTGGGTTGAAAAACCATTCCCAAATTTGCCATTCTCAAAATAACTAGTTTCTGGTATTTGAGGCCTACTTGAAATCTATCCCAAAAAGAATATCTTACATTGAAGCTAGTGATAGTGTCATTCAGAAAAACCTAAGACACACGCTAGCGTGCTGATAGAAATCTGATTCTGTGATTAAACCTATACCTGTCACACAGCGCAAAAAAAAACAGGCCTCACATCTCTATTTAACCAAATCTCTACTGTTTTAGCTGGTCAAGTTATTTGTAGTGACCGTAAAAGCACACTTTTTTTTCTGGGTTGAAAAACCATTCCCAAATTTGCCATTCTCAAAATTGTGGTGAACGGGAACAATGAGGAAAACATCTAATAAGGGACGCGGACGTGGACATGGTCGTGGTGGTGTTAGTGGACCCTCTGGTGCTGGGAGAGGACGTGGCCGTTCTGCCACAGCCACACGTCCTAGTGAACCAACTACCTCAGGTCCCAGTAGCCAGCAGAATTTACAGCGATATTTGGTGGGGCCCAATGCCGTTCTAAGGATGGTAAGGCCTGAGCAGGTGCAGGCATTAGTCAATTGGGTGGCCGACAGTGGATCCAGCACGTTCACATTATCTCCCACCCAGTCTTCTGCAGAAAGCGCACACATGGCGCATGAAAACCAAGCCCATCAGTCTGTCACATCACCCCCATGCATATCAGGGAAACTGTCTGAGCCTCAAGTTATGCAGCAGTCTCTTATGCTGTTTGAAGACTCTGCTGCCAGGGTTTCCCAAGGGCATCCACCTAGCCCTTTCCCAGGGGTGGAAGAGATAGAATGCACTAACGCACAACCACTTATTTTTCCTGCTGATGAGGACATGGGAATACCACCTCAGCACGTCTCTGATGATGACGAAACACAGGTGCCAACTGCTGCGTCTTTCCGCAGTGTGCAGACTGAACAGGAGGTCAGGGATTAAGACTGGGTGGAAGACGATGCAGGGGACGATGAGGTCCTAGACCCCACATGGAATGAAGGTCGTGCCACTGACTTTCACAGTTCGGAGTAAGAGGCAGTGGTGAGACCGAGCCAACAGCGTAGCAAAAGAGGGAGCAGTGGGCAAAATCAGAACACCCGCCGCCAAGAGACTCCGCCTGCTACTGACCGCCGCCATCTGGGACCGAGCACCCCAAAGGCAGCTTTAAGGAGTTCCCTGGCATGGCACTTCTTCAAACAATGTGCTGACGACAAGACCCGAGTGGTTTGCACGCTGTGCCATCAGAGCCTGAAGCGAGGCATTAACGTTCTGAACCTTAGCACAACCTGCATGACCAGGCACCTGCATGCAAAGCATGAACTGCAGTGGAGTAAACACCTTAAAAACAAAGAAGTCACTCAGGCTCCCCCTGCTACCTCTTCTGCTGCTGCTGCCTCGGCCTCTTCTGCTACTGCCGCCGCCTCGGCCTCTTCCTCCGCCTCTGGAGGAACGTTGACACCTGCCGCCCAGCAAACATGGGATGTACCACCAACACCACCACCTGCGTCACCAAGCATCTCAACCATGTCACACGGCAGCGTTCAGCTCTCCATCTCACAAACATTTGAGAGAAAGCGTAAATTCCCACCTAGCCACCCTCGATCCCTGGCCCTGAATGCCAGCATTTCTAAACTACTGGCCTATGAAATGCTGTCATTTAGGCTGGTGGACACACACAGCTTCAAACAGCTCATGTCACTTGCTGTCCCACAGTATGTTGTTCCCAGCCGCCACTACTTCTCCAAGAGAGCCGTGCCTTCCCTGCACAAACAAGTGTCCGATAAAATCAAGTGTGCACTGCGCAACGCCATCTGTGGCAAGGTCCACCTAACCACAGATACGTGGACCAGTAAGCATGGCCAGGGACGCTATATCTCCCTAACTGCACACTGGGTAAATGTAGTGGCGGCTGGGCCCCAGGCGGAGAGCTGTTTGGCGCACGTCCTTCGGCCGCCAAGGATCGCAGGGCAACATTCTTTGCCTCCTGTCTCCTCCTCCTCCTACTCAGCTTCCTCCTCCTCTTCTTCCACCTGCTCATCCAGTCAGCCACACACCTTCACCACCAACTTCAGCACAGCCCGGGGTAAACGTCAGCAGGCCGTTCTGAAACTCATATGTTTGGGGGACAGGCCCCACACCGCACAGGAGTTGTGGCGGGGTATAGAACAACAGACCGACGAGTGGTTGCTGCCGGTGAGCCTCAAGCCCGGCCTGGTGGTATGCGATAATGGGCGAAATTTCGTTGCAGCTCTGGGACTAGCCGGTTTGACGCACATACCTTGCCTGGCGCATGTGCTGAATTTGGTGGTGCAGAAGTTCATTCGCAACTACCCCGACATGTCAGAGCTGCTGCATAAAGTGCTGGCCATCTGTTCGCGCTTCCGGCGTTCACACCCTGCCGCTGCTCGCCTGTCTGCGCTACAGCGTAACTTCGGCCTTCCCGCTCACCGCCTCATATGCGACGTACCCACCAGGTGGAACTCCACCTTGCATATGCTGGACAGACTGTGCGAGCAGCAGCAGGCCATAGTGGAGTTTCAGCTGCAGCACGCACGGGTCAGTCGCACTGCGGATCAGACACACTTCACCACCAATGACTGGGCCTCCATGCGAGACCTGTGTGCCTTGTTGCGCTGTTTCGAGTACTCCACCAACATGGCCAGTGGCGATGACGCCGTTATCAGCGTTACAATACCACTTCTATGTCTCCTTGAGAAAACACTTAGGGCGATGATGGAAGAGGAGGTGGCCCAGGAGGAAGAGGAGGAAGAGGGGTGTAACGGACCGTTTCAGCAGACAAGGGGTTAAAATCCGTTCAGGCGATAAGCCCCTTTCTGAGAGACAGGCACAGCTACTGCAGGACACCAACCTCCCGAACTGGATACAAAATAGCACTCCAAACTGGAACCTCACGAATAGCTGCTAGCAGACGAACAGGAAAAGCATACAATCCTGGCAATCGGTCTTCTAACAGCATACAGTGAATCCCCCCAATAACGAGACAAGGCTCCGTGTTGAGGGTCAAACAGTGGTCTGACTGTACTTCACGTACAGCCTCTTTTATTCATAAACCACAAACATAGTACTGCCCACAGGGGTTTGAAATACAACCAATCAGTAATTAACAACACATACAATGTAACTACAGCAACCAATCGTTCATGCCCCCAGAGGACCAGAATGAAGACTGTGACATAGGACAACATATCCCCACAATGCATCATGGTTTCCTCCTCTCTGTCCAGACAACCTGAAGAGCAATCCAATTATCTCTGAGGACAAAGGGAGATCGCCAATACACATGTGAGGACAACAGAACAGACATCACCATTTTAAACACACAATGGGACAATGGCACAATAGAAACACACCCGCATATTCCTCCCAAGCTGACAAGTTACACTTATTATAAATTGTTACAACTTTGTGAGTTTACATTGGCCATACACATAACTTACATTAATTTAAACAGTATAACTTGGGGACAAACCTATCCAAAATTCACTTGAATCGGTTCAGGGGTTTAAAAGTTAGTATATGGCCCATAATCCTGGGGCAAGAGGCCAGCAGTCAGTCCTCTCCAAAACCCAGTGGCGAGGTCGGTTTCGCCACAAGGGGTCATTTTTAGCACTTTCAGGCCAGTCTCTTCAAAGTGACTCAGAGGGAGGTTTTTTGCAACACCAGAGGCCAGGTACAAATGTGGCCAGACAGGGCCCACTACTGGAGGACGAGGAGGACGAGGATGAGGAGGAGGTGGAGGAGGATGAGGATGAAGCATGTTCACAGCGGGGTGGCACCCAAAGCAGCTCGGGCCCATCACTGGTGCGTGGCTGGGGGGAAACACAGGACGATGACGATACGCCTCCCACAGAGGACAGCTTGTCCTTACCTCTGGGCAGCCTGGCACACATGAGCGACTACATGCTGCAGTGCCTGCGCAACGACAGCAGAGTTGCCCACATTTTAACGTGTGCGGAATACTGGGTTGCCACCCTGCTGGATCCCCGGTACAAAGACAATGTGCCCACCTTACTTCCTACACTGGAGCATGATAGGAAGATGCGCGAGTACAAGCGCACGTTGGTAGACGCGCTACTGAGAGCATTCCCAAATGTCACAGGGGAACCAGTGGAAGCCCAAGGCGAAGGCAGAGGAGGAGCAAGAGGTCGCCAACGCAGCTGTGTCACGGCCAGCTCCTCTGAGGGCAGGGTTAGCATGGCAGAGATGTGGAAAAGTTTTGTCACCACGCCACAGCTAACTGCACTACCACCTTATACGGAACGTGTTAGCAGGAGGCAACATTTCACTAACATGGTGGAACAGTACCTGTGCACACCCCTCCACGTACTGACTGATGGTTCGGCCCCATTCAACTTCTGGGTCTCCAAATTGTCCACGTGGCCAGAGCTAGCCTTTTATGCCTTGGAGGTGCTGGCCTGCCCGGCGGCCAGCGTTTTGTCTGAACGTGTATTCAGCACGGCAGGGGGCGTCATTACAGACAAACGCAGCCGCCTGTCTACAGCCAATGTGGACAAGCTGACGTTCATAAAAATGAACCAGGCATGGATCCCACAGGACCTGTCCATCCCTTGTGCAGATTAGATATTAACTACCTCCCCTTAACAATATATTATTCTACTCCAGGGCACTTCCTCATTCAATACTATTTTTAATTTCATTTTACCATTATATTGCGGGGCAACCCAAAGTTGAATGAACCTCTCCTCTGTCTGGGTGCCGGGGCCTAAATGTGTGACAGTGGCCTGTTCCAGTGGTGGGTGACGTGAAGCCTGATTCTCTGCTATGACATGAAGACAGATTCTGCGCTGACATAAGGCCAGATTCTCTGTTACGGGACCTCTCTCCTCTGCCTGGGTGCCTGGGCCTAAATGTGTGACAGTGGCCTGTTCCAGTGGTGGGTGACGTGAAGCCTGATTCTCTGCTATGACATGAATACAGATTCTGCGCTGACATAAGGCCAGATTCTCTGTTACGGGACCTCTCTCCTCTGCCTGGGTGCCTGGGCCTAAATGTGTGACAGTGGCCTGTTCCAGTGGTGGGTGACGTGAAGCCTGATTCTCTGCTATGACATGAAGACAGATTCTGCGCTGACATAAGGCCAGATTCTCTGTTACGGGACCGCTCTCCTCTGTCTGGGTGCCGGGGCCTAAATGTGTGACAGTGGCCTGTTCCAGTGGTGGGTGACGTGAAGCCTGATTCTCTGCTATGACATGAATACAGATTCTGCGCTGACATAAGGCCAGATTCTCTGTTACGGGACCTCTCTCCTCTGCCTGGGTGCCTGGGCCTAAATGTGTGACAGTGGCCTGTTCCAGTGGTGCGTGACGTGAAGCCTGATTCTCTGCTATGACATGAAGACAGATTCTGCGCTGACATAAGGCCAGATTCTCTGTTACGGGACCTCTCTCCTCTGCCTGGGTGCCTGGGCCTAAATGTGTGACAGTGGCCTGTTCCAGTGGTGGGTGACGTGAAGCCTGATTCTCTGCTATGACATGAAGACTGATTCTGCGCTGACATGAAGCCAGATTCTCTGCTATGGCATGAAGAGACTGATTCTCTGCTGACATGAAGCCAGATTCTTTGCTATGGCATGAAGAGACTGATTCTCTGCTGACGTGAAGCCAGATTCTCTGCTATGGGACCTCTGTCCAATTGATATTGGTTCATTTTTATATTTTAAATTTTTATTTTAATTCATTTCCCTATCCACATTTGTTTGCAGGGGATTTACCTACATGTTGCTGCCTTTTGCAGCCCTCTAGCTCTTTCCTGGGCTGTTTTACAGCCTTTTTAGTGCCCAAAAGTTCGGGTCCCCATTAACTTCAATGGGGTTCGGGACGAAGTTCGGATCCCGAACCCGAACATTTCCGGGAAGTTCGGCCGAACTTCTCGAACCCGAACATCCAGGTGTTCGCTCAACTCTAATCACAACGTGTGACTACCTGACAGAAAATGACAATGAATCCACATCTTTGCACAGATTTGGCCTTTTAAAGGTCCTAAAATTTGGATCAGCTGAAAAACAGCCTGTTTCAGTTTAATCGTTATTTTCAATTAATTGAATGCTCATAAAATGTTTTGTCTCACTCTCATTTCTTTTTGTTGCATGTTGAAGCTCTACTTGGAACCTTGTTAAGATCCAACAATGTAAAATATGATTTTTTGCCATTTTTCAAGTGGTCTTAAACTTTTAATCAGGACTGTATCCCAACTGCCATACACACGGCTGCTGTGGAGATCACTGTTAAAGGGGCGGACACTGTGGAGGTCACTGTTAAGGGGGCAGGGGCCACTATTAAAGGGGCAACTTCTGTGGAGGTCACTGTTAAGGCAGCAGAGTACTGTGGAGGTCACTAACGAACACAGGGAGACAAATGAACAGGACGGCACTGCTACAGCTTCCTCTCAAATACGGGATCACACTTTCCACTCTCTCTCAGCGGTGACACAGGGACCCAATCGACTTCGGTGGTGCTCAGTCTCAACACAAAGTCCTGCACACAGTAAGAAAATACGAGACGGCACTCACCAAGAAGGTCCAAACTTTACTTTATTCGGGTGAAAGGTATGCGGAGCAGGCAGTCAAAGCGTGGTGCTCCACACAGATAACATGAGGCGACGGCCGTTTCGCATATGTTACGCTTCTTCTGGCCTCCTAACGTGATGACGTCAACAGGGCCGTCTTTAATATTGATTGGACCCTGGGCAAGAATTACTTGGGCCCCCTGGATCCCGCCCCCCCCCCCCCCCCGCACTTTGCTGTACTTGCTATACAGCAGCACTTACCTGTCACGTCCAGAGCCTCCAGGTGACGTCTCCTCTCTGTCATCATCTTCTCTGTAGATCTTCTCTCTCATCATCTTCTCCACTCGGTCTGGACAACTTCTCTCAGCCGCCTCGTCTCTGCAGAGTGTGACACACAGACATCTTAGCTTCCTCACATTCTATCATTATCCCCCAACTGGAGTCCCCACAGTGTTATCCTGCTGCTTGCTTTGTCCCCCCCCCCCCCCAGGGGTGTAGCTATAGGGGGTGCAGAGGTAGCAGTCGCTACCGGGCCCAGGAGCATGAAGGGGCCCAAAGACACTTGTGCCGCATAAGAAGACACACAAAGCACTGAGGGAAGGGGGGCCCAAGCTGAACTCTTGCACCGGAGCCCATAAGCCTTTAGTTACGCCCCTTCCCCACCCCCAAATACTATCCTGAAGAAACATTACTGCCCCCCATAGTAATAGTGCTCCTCATAGTCCCACCAATAGTAATTCCCTTCTAGAATGCCCTCAATAGTAACACTGCCCCAACCGTGATAATGCTCCTCAACAATGCCCCTATTATTAGAAGAGCCCTCCCATATTAATAATACCCTCACAGAGTCCCCAGTAGAAATAAGGCCCCCTATTGTTCCCCCAGTGGTAATCAAGCTCCCTACAGACCCCTCAGTAGTAATAAGGCCCCCATAGTGCGCTTAGTAGAAATAAGGCGGATCTATAAGACCCTCCTATAGAGCCCCCAGAAGTAATAAGACCGCCTATAATGTCCCCTGGATCTGCAGTGCCCCCTCGCAGTTATAATCCTCCCTCCACCATACAGTCCCATGTAAATAACATCACCTCCTCCCCAGCCGCCTCCAAAGCACAATCCCATGTAAGCATCACCCCCTAAGGCTACTTTCACACTTGCGTTCGTGCGGATCTGTCCTGTACTTGTACAGGATGGATCCGCACCGATAATACAACCGAATGCATCCATTCTGGACCGATTCGTTTGTATTAGATTTGAATTTCTAAGTCCCAATACGGATCCGTCCTGACTTACATTGAAAGTCAATGGGGGACGGATCCGTTTACAATTGTACCATTTTGAGTCAATGCAAAGGGATCCGTCCCCATTTACTTACATTGTCAGGACGGATCCGTTTGGCTCCGCAAGGCCATGCGGACACAAAAACGCTGCTTGCAGCATTTTGGGGTCCGCCTCCAAAATGGAACGGGGGGCCGTACGGAGCCGAACGAATGCATTCTGAATGGATCCGCATCCATTCAGAATGCATTGGGGTTAAACTGATGCATTTGGGGCTGCTTGTGAGAGCCTTGAAACGGATCTCACAAGCGGATCCCCAAACGCAAGTGTGAACGTGGCCTAAACATTAAGTCCCATGTACATAAACATCATTCCCCCCCACCATCCACTTTCAACATACAGTCCCATGTAAATAACATCACTCCCTTCCCCAGCCACCTCAAGCACACAGTTCCATGTCAATAACATCCCTCCCTTCAGCCCTAACATACATCCCAGTTAAATAACTACAACTCCCAGCATTGCTCTGCCTCTCCCTGTCCCTTCACTTACCTCTCCAGTCCTCATCAGACATCAGCATTAGGCTCCTCCTCCTCTTCACTCCGGTCCAACCCTGCACTGGTCACATTATGGTGACATCATCCAGGTCATCCTATCACAGCCTGCTTTGCTGATCACATGACCTGTGATGTCACCACAGGTCCTTCACCTCTACACCCAGTGTATTCGATTCTAGCAGGCAGGCAGGACATTCGGGGCCTGGGACAAAACATCAGGGGCCCAGGCCCTGAATGTTTTAACCTAGCGACGCAGTCACTAATGAATGGGAGTCGGGAAACAGAGCTCCCTTGGGCCCCCAGGAGCAACTGGGCCCGGGGCAGCTGCCCCTTTTGCCCTGTGGCAAAGACGGCCCTGGACGTCAAGTACGTCTCTTTTATGCAAAAGTGCCGCCTCTACAGACATGCGCAGAGACGGCCTTTCATAAAATGCATATCAAATACATAAGACATAGTCTAAGATACAGCAAATCTGCAGGGTTTAAAGAAAAACACTTAAATCATTACGGTCATTCAGACCTAAGGGGCCCAAGGCCCTGGCTTTTATAATCCAGCTGGCTTCCTTTTTTAGAAGCTGAGTGTGTCTATCTCCCCCTGTGGGAAGAAAGGGGACAATTTCTAGACCTGAAAATGTTAGTACCCTGGGGTCGCCTCCATGTGCTTCTTTAACATATTTAATTAAACGGGGACAGCCTCTACCGGATGTCACAGATCCAAAGTGTTCCGTTATCCTTTCAAATAACGGTCTAATGGTTTTACCTATATAGAAGCGACTGTGGAGGTCACTGTTAAGAGGGCGGGCCCCTGAGGAGGTCACTTTCAAGGGAGTGGGGTGCTGTGAAACTGACTGTTAAAGGAGTGGGCTGCTGTTGTAGCTAGCCAGCTAAGACCTGTCTTAGGTTGCTAATATAGCTTATATGTTTATACAGCTATACCTGCCAATAACCTTAATACAGTTCCTATGTTTGTATGTTAAAAACATAAGCATTATTTACAGTGACTTCATGTTTGGATGTCCTATAACTGTTATATATATTGTGTTCACAGAAGCAGAAAAGATAATATGCCTTTAAGATTCATTATATGAATGTGAGGTAAGCTCAATGACACAGCAGAAACAACAGAAAGCATAGAGTTAAACTTGTTACTGGGCAGGAGTCTAGACCAATCACAGCCAGCCTCACACACAGCAGGAGTCTTGGCCAATCACAGCCAGCTTCACACACAGCCTGTGTGGGAAATTCCCCTAGCAGGAGCTGCTAGAATCATTACACCAGAGGAGAGAAGCTGAACAGACATTCACTCCACTAAGAGCTGTGTTTTATGGAAGCAGAGAGGCCAAAATAGGTATTTAAAACATTTATATAATGTTCCTACTGTTAATATAGTGATTAGAACTGTATACTGAACCAGTTATATGTGTGTTTACTTACAGTTCCACCAGTTGCAAACTACAAAGTTCACAATCCAAATTCAAATTCCATATTGCAATCCAAATTGTATACAACCATACCAGATCATACTCAACCAATCTGCAAATAGTTACTGCTAACTGCATACTGCAAACAGTGACCAAATTCAGCAAGTAGAACTATTAGTTAGACCTCAGATATACCTCTCAGAGAGATCATAAGGTGCTTAAATAACTTAAAGTAAGAGTACAGATACTGAAGAGAGAAATATATTCACCATTTTATGTTGAATGACAAGATTGAACAGTTGAACCACCATCTTATGCATACCGCCATTTTGTGATATATTTTCAACACGTGTTATGTACATGGACTATTTGCTGCGGAGGCGGCAGTGTTATGGATGAAGAAAAGTTTAGGTTAATAAAGAAGTTATTTCAAGCATTTGGTGTGCTCTTTAAACCTACTGTTTCCATAGAACAGCGCTAGAGGAATTACAGAGTAATAGACAGTCTGGTTAGACTAAAAGTCAGAGATATCAAAATTTTTCTAATGCCACATCACAAAAGGCAGTTCAAGTGCTGCGCCTGCCACAGTTGTGAAGGTCAAAGCTAAAGGGATGGGCTGCTGTGGAGGTCCCATTTTAAAGTGGCGGGGCACTGTGGGGGGGTCAGTGTTAAGGGGTGGGGGACTGTGGAGTTCACTGTTAAGGGGCGGGGTGCAGTAGAGGTCACTGTTATGGGGATACTGTCAATATCTTTTAACGACACACACAAACATTAAATAGATGAAATATACCCTTGCGAAGACGGGTCCTTCTGCTAGTAATAAACATAAAATCATGAAAACCTACGTAAGTATCAATATAGCAGCAATTGATATGCTGCATTGGTCGGTAATCCACATGTGTCTGTCTGTTACCATTTTAGCACTTATTCACACTAGGTTTGAGATTGAATGTTATTCCCATGGGCAAACTATGATGTAATCCACATTAGTGTTGGATGCTTTTGTTATATTGGCATTAGGACATGTGGATTCGACTTGACTGATGGGGCAGAACCCTCTGCGTCCTCTCTGGTATATTCATTGCTGCTATATTGAAAAACTTACAGTATGTGGAGATATTTTTTCTATTGGGGGGTTTTAGTATATGCAGGTATACCTCTGCCATTTTGGGTTTGTTTTGTTTGTTTTGTATCCCGGTACAGTATTAGGTGTGGATTCTTATATGCGACGTACCCACAAGGTGGAACTCCACCTTGCACATGCTGGAGAGACTGTGCGAGCCGCAGCAGGCGATAGTGGAGTTTCAACTGCAGCACGCACGGGTGAGTTGCTCTGCGGAACATCAACATTTCCCCACCAACGAGTGGGCCTCCATGTGGGACTTGTGTGCCATGTTGCACTGCTTCAAGTTCTCCACCAACATGGCCAGCGGTGATGACGCTGTCATTAGCCTTACTATCCCACTTCTATGTCTCCTTGGAAAAAACGCTTCAGGCGCCGATGGATGAGGATGTGGCACAGGAGGAAGAGGAGGAACATGGATCATTTCAATGGTTATCAGGGCAGTCGTCCACAGGTACCCAACTGTCCAGCCAGGGCACAGTTTTGGAAGACGAGGAGGAGAAACCCCGTTCACAGCAGGGTGGCACCCAAATCAGCTCACGGGCATCAATGGAGCGTGGCTGGGGGGATACAGAGGACACAGATGATACACCTCCCACTGAGGACAGCCGAGTTGCCCACATTATAACCGGTGCTCATTACTGAGTGGCCACCCTGCTGGATCCCCGCCACAAGGACAACGTGCCATTCTTACTTCAGTCACTGGTGCGTAAATGGAAGATGCACAAGTAAAAGCGAATGCTGTTAGAGGTGTTACTGATGGCATTCCCACCTGACAGCGGGGGCTCATTGGAAGCACGAGGCAGAGACGGCAGAGGAGGAGGAAGTTGCCAACGCAGCAGGGGCACCGTCAGCACCTCAGAAAGGAGGGTTAGCATGGTCGAAATGTGGAAAAGCTTTGTCTGCACGCCACAATATCCAGCACCACCATCTGATACAGACCATCTTAGCAGGAGGCAGCGTTTCAACAACATGGTGGAACAGTACCTGTCCACACATCTGCACGTACTGACTGATAGGTCTGCCCCCATTTAACTTCTGGGTCTCCAAATTGGGCGCATGGCTTGAGCTTGCCCTTTACTCCTTGGAGGTGCTGGCCTGCCCTGCGGCAAGTGTATTGTCTGAACGTGTGTTTAGCATGGCAGGAAGGGGGGGGGTGATCATGGACAGGCACATCTGCCTGTCCACAGCCAATGTGGACAAACTCACATTCATTAAAATTAACCAGGTATGGATCCCACAGAACTTGTCCGTACCTTGGAGTAGAGAGGTATACCAGACTCATCTAGCCATTGTTGTACTTTGCTATTTCCCAAAGTTTTGGGGACGCCACAAACCAAAAAACAAATAAAACAAGACAAAAACTAAATAAATAAATAAAAAAGGTTGGTGACCTCCTCCATCTGCACCGCCACATCCGCCTCTTCCTCCACTGGAACCTCTGCCTCCAGGCTCAAGATTGTTATGTCTTATATTAGCAGAGTAGAGAAGTGTACCAGGCGCACCTAGCCATTATTGTACTATGACGCAGTTTGTGCATTCTCTTTGCTATTTCCCAATGTTTTGGGGCTTCCACAAACCAAAAAACAAAAACAATTATATATTTTTTTTTAAACAAACAAAAAAAAAGGTTGGTGATGACCTCCACCGCCACGGCCGCCTCTTCCACCTGTACCACCACGTCAGCCTCCTTCTCCACTGGGACCTCCGCCTCCAGGCTCAAGAATGTTATGTCTTATATTGGCAGAGTAGAGAAGTGTACCGGGCGCACCTACACATTGTTGTACTCCATCGCAGTTTTTTGCGTTCTCTTTGCCATCTCCCAATGTTTGGTGGTCGACTGTAACCATCCCCCCACCAAAAAAGAATAATTAAGAATACTAATAAGACAACCCATTTTGAATCCTTCCAAATGGGAGAGGAAATTATTGTAGCGTGTCTGTGAAAGTCATGAATTTTTTTTAAATTTAGGAACACTCCATAAATCCGTCTTTACTGTTGTAGGAGAGGAAATTCTGTGGAGTGTTTGTGTGAAAGACATCAATTATTTAAAATTAGGAACACCCTTTCATCCGTCTAACTGTAGTAGGAGAAAGATTATTTTAATATATAGTCCCTAGACAGGGGACGTGTGAGATCTAAAACTGAGACTAATTTTTTACCCAGTTTTAATCCAGGACATACAAGCACTAAACTGTCACGCTGTGGCCCTTAGCAACCTGACATAGAATTGATGGACACATGGACAAAAAACAAACAGAAAGAGTGTTGGCTTCCTCCCCCGCCTCCTCTTCCACCTACACTGCCATGTACACAGCCTCCTCGACTTCCTACTCTTTTTGGATCTCCGCCTCTTGGTTCAAGATTGTAATTTTTTTTATGTATTTTATGTCATTTTAAGTTACTTCCCTATACACTTTTGAAGGGAAATTGTACTGCTTTTACGCACACTTTGGAGCCTTTTGCAGCCCTCTAGCCCCTTTTATAACTTTTAGTGCCCCAAAGTTCGGGTCCCCATTGACTTCAATGGGGTTCGTTGTTCATGGTCAGGTTATATGGTCTTTAAATTGATGTTAGCTCAGAGACCTAGTGCCCCCCACTATCTCTGGTGTAGTTCTTTAGATCATGTAGTGTGCCGTAAATCCTTAGGACAATTCAGTCCGGTTTTCAGTGTTTACAACAATGTCTAAATTTGTGTTTATAAATTCTTCTGGCTTTTTGAGTTTTGAAATTGCATTTTAATATGATTTTTCATATTTTCATACTGTATGTTCTTCATTGTTCCCTAGGCTACAAAACTGCTTAGCCAAAGAAAAATGTACCCTTTTCTCTTTAATTGTATGGGACCTCATCCTTGTTTTAGATTTTTGTCCCATTTCTACAACATAGAGACCCCCAACAGGACCTGTAGCGCAGAGAATTGCAGCGCACGGCAAGGGGTCCCTTTAAGATGAGATAAGTGTACTTGTTTTCGTGACGCCAGTTGCAGTGAAGCAACAAGGGCACAGTGCCCCTTTTAGTGATGTAGTAGATGATACCCAGGTGTAGGAATGCCAGAGTGGCCTAAATGTCCCTTAATGTTTTGTGCACGTGTCACAGTGCTCCTACCTGGATACGCTGGAACCCAGGCGTTGTCGTCCGAAGCAGAGCAAAGGGGGTAGGTGATGAATGGGATGAAGAAATAAATTGAGTCCAGACCTTGTGATGAAGTTGATAACAGCTTTGCTCGGATAAACGTTTCTCCAAACAGTTTCAGGCTTTTCTTGGTTCCAGCAGGCCATGGCATTAACTCTGGCAGGAAAACTCCTCTCTGCTATGTCTGTTGCTTTCTGGCTCTGCTGTGCTAACAGGATAACTGTAGAATTTAGCTTTAGCTATAGGCTGTACTTTGCTCTGTAATCTGGTCTGTCTCTAGCTTTGTCCAGGGAACACTTTACTCCTGGTCTCTGAGGCTTCAGGTTTTGGCCTCCTTATCCAGCCGAGCTGAAGGTGCTCAAGCTGGCCCAGACAGGGCTCATCCAACAGGGACAGGCTCCTGCTGCCTTCCCCTAGCTGAAGGTACTCTAGACTAACCCTAAATTAAGCTCCTCCCTCCCTGCAGCAAGTGGGGCACCGCCCACCACACCACAGAGGGGGGTGTTAGAATGGAAAGGAAAGCTCCATTCTATGTAAGATAGCTTTGTCATTTATGCTGCCACCTGCTGGTGAACCAGGTACACTACAGGTACAAAGAGTTTCAAAATAGGAAATGCACATTGTTTAGGATTTGGAAATAAATGCACAGATGACATTAGGTTAAACAATAAAGACAGTACCGGGGGGGGGAAGAAGTGGTAATGCACCTCTGGGGCGTTACAGAATCCGGTATACAACATTGGCTGTAGAACACATGAATGTCCCAGGGATCCTATGGTCCTGCTGTGTGTTGGGACTCTGGATCTTGTCTGATGTCATTACATGGGAGCAGGTTTTGCATCTCCTTACAATGCAGGGATAAGTTTCTTTTTGTGTAGTACATGGCAATGAACTCCTGATCAGAACAGTTCTCAGATTTGGAGGTTGTCGGTAACAAAGCAAAGGAGTATCTGGTAAAATTGTTTTAAGATGTTCATTGTTATGTAGGACATGGTGTAATTTTTTTGCAGTTTTACTCAGTACCTCTAGTTGTGGTTATCTCCTGTGCATTTGTGGCAAAAAGGACTAGGACCGAGTTGATTGAGGCATGTAATGCATCTAGCCTTTTATCCATTATGGGCATCTAGAGACAAGATACCTCTTGGGCCACAGAAGCCAGAAGTATGAAAACCAATTGTGTCTTTTGGGTCTACCGAACTATAGTCAGGAGACACGTTCAGTGTCATATCATCCCCATAGAACACACAGTGGGTTTTGCTGTTGTTTTGTCATTTTTTGTTTTAGACTTACATTTGAACGCTGCTGGGACGGTGTGGAGGGTGGTCAGCAAAGGGGAGGAGTAAAGGAGATCAGGCGTGACAACCTTTTGGATTGTGCACTAGTTAAATATTTGTATATAGGGGCGGGTTGGCCATACCCCCTACTGGGAAATTTCCCAGTGGGCTGTTGCCCAGGGGGCCACTCAAGTCCTCTTGATGGCCGCAGGCCAGGTACATAAAGATCTGAAGCTCAATGGCCACAGGTGCCCTCCTGAACTCAACTGTGATACAGTTGAATACTGTGGTTGGGGTGGCAGTATTTTGTGCTGCCCTGTGGTATTCGGTTTTGCTGGGGCAGTATTCTGTGCTGCACTATAGTATTGCAGGCCTTGCCTACTTCTGTTGTCCCTGCCTACTTGTTTTATTCTGTCTTCTGTGAAATTTGGACCCATCTACAACATGGGGCCACTTTAAGTTTTTTTTCCAGGGCCACTTTAAGCTGCCAATCCGCCCCTGTTTGTGTAAGTCTCCATCGGGGATCAAGGACCCACACTTGATAGAGATAGAGGTAGAAAGGGAGGAAAGTCCATAGGTACTCAAGGCATTTTCGGAGAGATTATGCATAACATTAGAAAATGTGAGTATGCATGGCTGGTATGCAGCTGCGTCATCTTCAGAAAGCTGCCCCTGGTGGTCACTGGAGTATTAAACACTGGAGTCTAAACACCAAGGTAGCGTACAGTACAAGATTACCAGTCCTCTGCAGGTCTACTAAGGTATTGTAAAAAGATTGTCAGCAATAATAGCAGACCAATTACAGGTTCCTTTGCACTGTTACCAGGTTGGAGGCGTGAGGCACCAAATGACATTTTTTGTCACAAAATACAATTCTGTGCAAAAAAAAAATGACATTCTTTGTGTTTAAATGACATTCTGTGTGACAAAATTAACAGAATTGTATTTTGTGGGACAGAATTGTATTTTGTGACCAGGGGTGGATTGGGAATTTAAAGTGGCCCTGGAAAAACTAAAGGTGGCCCTATGTTGTAGACGGACCCAGACTGACAGAAAGTGGGGACCAGGGCCGTAACTACCATAGCGGCAGACCATGTGACTGCTATGGGGCTTAGGGCAAGAGGGGTCCCAATCTTAGTTGGGATCATCTCCTCTTCTACTGGAGGTGAAAACTTGGCCAGGACTCTACCCTCTAAAGGAACAACTTTTATCCAATGAGGCAGTGGGAAAATTGTCTAAGGGTCATTGAAAATGGTTTAGGCAAAAACCCTTCTGTCCTGTGTGGGAGGCCTGGTTTGATCCTCGCTATGGGTCCCTTAGTGCCAGCAATGCAGCATAAAATGTCATTTTGTCACACAATTTTATTTTGTCACACAAATTGTCAAGTTCTACAAAATGAATTTTGGGGGTCATTTACTAATCTGAAATAAGCCTAAATTAGATGTATTTCAGGCGCAGATGGCAGCGCAATGGTTAGTTGCACCGCTATTTGCACTGCTATTTGCGACTTTTCTCTGCTCACACCAGGTCTAAAATTGTGGGCATGGCGTGGAAGGGGTCTAAATGTAAGACGGCTTGGAAGCTGTCTTACATTTAGAACTGGCACTGGATGTGCTGATATTATGGAGAGTCCTGCGCCTTTTTATAACTTTGGTGGATCCACCGCCAGCGATGGGCCTTTATTAAGACCGGCGTTTAAAATGAGCCAATCACAGGTTCAGAGCAAAATAGTGCCTCTATCACTTTCAAAATGAGTCCTGAGAGTCTCTGAGATGCCGTCTTTGGCAGGAGTAGCACCGTCCCCAAGTGGGTGCTTGATAATAACGCAGAAATCTTCCCGGTAGAGTCTATGGCTAATCTGCCCCTGTGACACAGTTGACAGCATAGCGATGGAGATAAACCATACATATCTCTATGAAATTGATGCACATTACAGTAAAACACACTTACAAGAGCATTACAACAGATAATAGCTGTCAATTTAAAGGTGCAGTAACATAAATCAACCATATACATTTTTTGAGAGAGGCGGTCCTGCCACACCTTACAGATACATGCAGTGTCAAACTGGGGTTCTTTGGCCCCATCTATACAGAACCTGATTGGTTCCAAATTAAGTTCCTTTTTCTTACGACGCCTTTAAAATCTTCCCAAATTCTAAGAAGTGTTCCCATAAATAGTTATGTGCAGTCCTTCTGACATAAGCATTAGGTGTATTGATATTTGTCCCTCGCACTCACAGGCTATATTTATGAGCTCACATGTTCCTCTGGTCCAGAAAGATATGTCACATGTGGCAATTTTCTGTGGGAGGTCGGGAAATGATGGAGGCTTATGTTCTCTGCAGAAATGTCTGCAATTTTCACCTAGATCTCTGATGATTCATGTGAGGCAGTGGGTGTCTCAAGTACGATGTCTGTACTTAATTGCTTCATTTCCACATGTACTTGGCTCTCAGGGGTCTAATTAGAGTGTGAGATTTGCATGGCTTTCATGGAAACTTGAAGAGAAATTTGAAAGCTTTTCATAATAGACCAACCAGCGGGAGCTGAATTGTCTATGATTTGCTGCATCATTAATCCGACCAGTTCAAGTTTAACAGAAGTTGTCAAATAAAGTCTACAATCTCTAGCGCTAAAAGGAATAAGAAGGATGCTGATTTTCTTCTAAGCTTCGTCAGCTGTACTGTACATGACCACTTTGGTTAAGTTCTGCCACAATGTCAGCCTTGCCATAAAAAATAAAAAAATTCAAATTGATCCCTATGGGGGGAGTAAATTTAGGACCTTCCATGCTTATGGCTATGTCATCCAAGACCTGGGTGGCATTAGAATGTCATTAGTCTGAGGTCAGCAGTGGTGAATTTATGGGTTTATCAGTTCTTATGTTCCTCTCACGCAGCCTCCATAAGGGGGATGAAAGCAACTCCTGGAAGACATCCTTATTCATCTATGCTGGAATGCTGAACTGGGATACAGGAATCTTAAAAAGTAACTGTACTTTCACACAAGTTCATTCTGTTTAATAGAATGGTGTAGATGCTAAATTTCTAAGTCACTTCATTTTAAAAAATCTGACTGCATCCACCTGTAAAAGCTGTAATGTCATGGTCACTAGGGGTCTCACTTATACCCAATTTGCAGTCCACTGCCTGTTGTCAGACAAGAGCCGTCCCTAGTAACAGAAACACAGAAGACAGGTCACAGGAAGTGGGGGCGTATCAGAGCTAGCTGTGATCTTGAGCCTGATAAAAATAACTGGTTCTACACTGCTTTTGAAGCTCACAGAAGCCTCATGTGTGTCTGCAAGTCTGAATTATCCCTCCTTATCTGTTCTGTGAGCTCTGGAGCTGAAAAAAAAACATAGTGGGAATTAAGGGAAAGAATGTCACAGCAGTATAGTGCTTGCAGATTCCATAGAAGGCAGATGTGACCTGCTTCTGAGTGAAATGCATCTAGCTGTGCAGCTGAAACAAGGAATAATATGGCTGAAAAAACATTAGGGAAGGCCAAACATAACTGTTCTTTCATTGTTATGATTATTCAAAGATTTACTTCTGAGCTTCTCTTGCTCAGGGACCTTAGGCAGGCTAGCCTGAGCTACTTAGTCTCCTGGATTAAACTGAACTAACTCCTTCCTGCCTGGGCCTAACTATATATACTAAGGGGTTCCCTAGCTCCCTCTACAGCTTGGGAGGAGAAACTATACCCCTAACAGGCCTAGTACACAGGAATAAACATGACATTATATATTATATTGCAATATAAAATACCATACTGTGTGGTGCTGTATACTATAGGGTGCTATACTGCATACTGTGTGGTGCTGTATACTATAGGGTGCTATACTGCATACTGTGTGGTGCTGTATACTATAGGGTGCTATACTGCATACTGTGTGGTGCTGTATACTATAGGGTGCTATACTGCATACTGTGTGGTGCTGTATACTATAGGGTGCTATACTGCATACTTGGGGGTTTACATCCACTTTAATCATACAACTAAAAAAACGAAATAAATATAGATATATATATAAATGTACACACACTCTGGTGCTGGTGGGTAATGCTGGTGTGGGTACTGCTGGTGCTGGTGGGTATTAATGTTGGAGTGGCGTGTGTACTGCCTGGGTACTCTACATTGTGACATCACAAAAAAAAAAAATGTTTGGGTTTACATCCACTTTAAGTTATTAGTGCCCCTCAAGTTTTGACTGTAATATCTTATGTGTCCCCCTTATATAGCAATCTTAGAGTTGCCACTCGTTCGAGGAAGTGTAAAAAAGGTGAGGAAAAATAAAGTTTATTACGTGTTGGTGAAAATAACCTTTAGTGCAGAAATGAAACGTAATGTTTTGAGTGGAGCACAGAAGAGGAAAAAGGCTGCAGAGGAGAAAGAGAAAATGTGCAAACTTCCAAAACTAACATCTTGGCTCAATCCAGGTGCAACGTCAGCCAGTAGTTCTGCTCCTCCAGATGTAGCATCCACATCTACATGCACTCCAATTCCAGCAGAAATACCAATGGTATCATTACCTGATCCTACTGCTGGGGAAAATCCACAAGAGGAAATGCCCAATAAATATCGCCTTATTGATAATTTGCATTTTTATTCTAGTGCGTGATTGTGTAGACAGGGCCCCAGTGCACTGTATTGCCCGGGGGCCTATAATGCTCTTAAGATGGCACTGATTTGCACGTCCAGGGAGTGATCAGCAGGCAACCTCCCTTGATGGCCAAACATAAAATAGAAAGGCGTGTACCCGGTGGAGCAGTGAATTGTATTGTTATACGTGTACATAAGTTGTGGCAGCAGGGGGCCTGCCTAACTGGAAACTGTGACCTGAAAGACAAAAATGCAAAGCAGGCATATACAACAAACACTACATTTGCACTACATTTGCAAGGAAAATATCAGGCAGCTCCGCTGGCAAAGGAACAAGTGCGGTGAAAAGGGGCATCGTTCTCTTCACACAGGATAATATAGGGAACAGGGGTGCTGACCTGGTACAGAGTATCAGGAATAACCAGGATAGTCCATAATAATACAATACAAATATGACATAAGTTCCTGGAGGCTCAAGAGAACGAAATTAGTCCGTACCCGGGTCTTCTAGACAGTTAAACAGGGGTTTCCCGGGAGGAGTTACTCTGGTCAAGAATGTAGTCTCCGAATCTCCCAGGGTGTGAGGAACCAATGAAGTGGCTCTTTGTCATGTAACAGGTTCTCAACGGCCTGCATAGGATCAACAGGTTGGGCCGACGACTCTGGCTCAGGAGACTCTGGCTCAATGTCCTCTGTTGTAGTTTCTCCTTCTATGCAGGGCTTTAAACGGTTCCTGTGTACGATCTGGGAGCCTTTACCTTCCCTGGAAATTTGGTACACGTGGGTCTCATCATTAGGAATAGCAGTTATGACGTAGGGAGTCCTCTCCCACTTACTGTCCAGCTTGCTGGTTCGGTGGTTATTCTTCAACCACACCACGTCTCCTATAGCAAGAGGTTCCGCATGAGCAGCCAGGTCATAGTCTCTCTGCTGCCGCTCTCGGGCACTTTCCATGCGCTCCTGAACAATCTCTTTGGCATTAAGAAGACGTCTTTGATGCTCCACCACCCAATCAGACTTTGGTAGTGGGTTGATGACATCAGGTATTTGCACGTCCAGGGAGTGATCAGCAGGCAACCTCCCTTGATGGCCAAACATAAAATAGAAAGGCGTGTACCCGGTGGAGCAGTGAATTGTATTGTTATACGTGTACATAAGTTGTGGCAGCAGAGTAGGCCAATTACCCCTTGTGTCAGGGGGCACTGCTCTCAACATTTCGATGAGAGTTTGATTAATTTTTTCACAGAGTCCGTTACCTTGCAGATGATAGGCTGTGGTCCAGACCTTCTGGCAATTATGTAGCAGGCACAACTCCTGGAACATCTGTGATTCAAACGCAGACCCCTGGTCGGTGAGGATTCTCTCTGGGCAGCCGTAGGGCAGGAGGAAATGCTTCCAGAATGCTTCCGCCGCAGTCTTGGCTGTCAGGTCTTTCACAGGCACTGCTACAACAAACTTAGTGAAGTGATCAATAATAGTCATGGCCTAAGTATAACCTGAGCTACTTGGCTCCAACTTCACATGATCAATAGCAACAAGCTCCAGGGGAGTTTTACTCACGATAGGGTGGAGAGGCGCTCTCTGGTCATGGCGCTCACTTCTCCCGAAGGGCACAGGCAGTACACTCCCGGAACCACTTTTCAATGTTTTCTCTCATCCCAATCCAATAGAACCTTCTGCGAATGGTGGCCTCAGTTTTCTGCACGCCGAAGTGTCCGGACCGGTTATGATACATCTCTAACACAAGACTAGCGTCTCGACGTGGTATGAGGATCTGGTACACCCTATCGCAGGACACTGGATCCAGGCTCCTTCTTAGCAACAGGCCTTTTTGAAGGAAAAGTTGGTGGACATGTCTCCACAATTTCAATAGTTCTGGGTCTGCACTCTTCCTGCGGACTCTCTCAGGAGTTCTTCCACTAGTAAGGAAGTCGAGCAGTTCACCGAGGACTCTACTTTCTGACTGGAGCTTAATCCATCTTTCTTGTTCGCCCCTGGACTCAGTATTAGTCAGTGGAGAGGGGTCAGAAGCTGAGTGATTTTCAGTGTGAACATTATCGGGCTAAGCAAATTTGTTGTAAAACGCCGGCATCTCCACTTCTTCCCAGGCATCTTTTGGTTCATCAGGTGCTTCTGTAGTGGGAAGGGCATCAGCATTATCATTTGAGTGAACTGCCCGGTATTTCACAGTGAAGTCATAGTTGGCAAGGCGGGAGGCCCATATTTGCTCCAGAGCCCCTAACTTGGCCGTATTCAGATTAGAGTTGTTGCGATACCAAATTTTTGATTCGGTTTCGATACCATGAAAAAGTATTGCGATACTCGATACCATTCGATACCACGCGAAAAAAATAAACAAAAAAAGCCACGTGCATTCCTCATTTTTAAAAATGGCGAATCGCGCAGTTTTTATTTTATTTTTTCTGTTCCGGCATTCACCACCTAGATTTTTTTTTTATATTTTAATAGTTTGGACTTTTCTGACGTGGCGATGTAATATGTTTATTTATATATTTTATATGTGAAATTTGGAAAAGGGGGGTGATTTATACTTCATATTTTAGTGTTTTTTTTTTTTCACTTTTTATTTAATAACTATTTCCCCCCTTAGGGGCTAGAACCTGGGATCTTTCATCCCTTTTCCTATTCACCCTGATAGATCTCTATCAGGGTGAATAGGACTCCACACTGTCCCTGCTGCTCTGTGCTTTGTGCACACAGCATCAGGGATGTTACCATGGCAACCAGGGCTTCTGTAGCGTCCTGGCTGCCATGGTAACCGATCGGAGCCCCAGGCTTACACAGCTGGGGCTCCGATCAGAAGCTGCCACTGCACCACCAATGAGGGGGAGTGGAGAGGTCCCTGTGGCCACTGCCACCAATGATTTTAATACTGGAGGGTTGAGAGGGGCCGGCGCACTGTGCCACCAATGATTTTAATGGGATGGGGGGATTGAGGGGGGGGGGGCACACTGCACCACCAATGATTTTACCCCTTTATACAGGAGGCGGGTACTAGCAGATCAGCGGCAGTTAACTGCCGCTGATCGCAGCTCCCTGTCAGGGGCAGGGTGCCGGCAATGCGATTCTGCTGCCGGCACCGCCTCCTGTATGTGTTAAAGACTGACTACTGTATATGAGTCCAGACTTTCACTATTAGGCCACACAGAGCGGCGCCCAGCGATGTCTCAGCACTCACCATTTAGTCCTGGGCGCCGCTCCGTTCGCCCGCAGTGCCCCATTACTGTCTCCTCTCCTGCTCCACATGCTGCTGATTACTATCGGAGCGATGGGAGGAGACATCAGCTTCACTAGTGGGCGTTCCTTCTCCCTGGCTGTAGCGCTGTCCAATCGCAGCGCAGGGAAAAGGAACGCCCACTAGTGAAGCTGATGTCTCCTCCCATCGCTCCGATAGTAATCCTATCATTGGTGGCGCAGTGCGCCCGCCCCTCCTCCGCCCCTCTCTTCTCATTGCCGCCCCTCCTCCACCCCCTCTCTTCTCATTGCCGCCCCTCCTCCGCCCCTCTCTTCTCATTGCCGCCCCTCCTCCGCCCCTCTCTTCTCATTGGTGGCAGCGGCAGCAGCACAGGGGGGAGGGAGGACAGCTTCTTTCTCCCCGTGCTGCTGAGAGAGAACATGAGCGCGCCGATAGCAGCGCGCTCATGTTCAGAGATACTAGACTGCGCAGAAGCGCAGCCCAGTATCGAAAAAACGGAAATCCCGGTATCGTATCGATACCGGGACAAAAGTATCGATTGGGTATCGAAATTTCGATACCCGCAACAACCCTAATTCAGATGCGCCAGGGGATTGTTGTCAGTGAAGGCGACAAACGGAGTAGCAGCAAGGTAGTCCTTGAATTTTTCAGTCACAGCCCACACTAAAGCAAGGAACTCCAGCTTGAAGGAACTATAATTCTGATCGTTTTTCTCAGCTCCCCTAAGGGATCTACTGGCGTAGGCAATCACCCTCTCTTTGTTGTCTTGCACCTGAGCCAACACGGCTCCCAGGCCTCTTTTACTGGCATCCGTATAGAGGTGAAACGGCTTCTGATAATCCGGGTAACCCAGGACAGGGGGTTCAGTCAGCTTATTCTTTCGGAGCTGGAAGGCAATCTCCTGTTCTTCATTCCATTCAACAGGGATAGGAGTCTTTGTTTTAAATGAATTAAGTTTTACTACATTACTATAACATAAAAAATGAGCTAAACATTCCCACAGTGTGGCATACACATCTCCCCATGGACTCTATAAGGTAAATGTTCCCGAGTTGAGTAAACCATACTAAAATGTTTAGTATAGAGATAGAGTACGACCAAACATAGTTTGATTACGTAGTAAATTTTCAATGGAAAGAACATTTTGGCAGTCAGATATCTCCAGAGATTCGGACCTTTCAAAGCTGCAAAGTATCAATTCACAAAAGTTATGTCATACATACCAGAGTTATTATTACATGGATTCTGCTGTTCAGTCTATAGAGAACCGCTGTTTATGGCGAAGCCTGAGTTTACCCCCTAATTGATGAGATGTTTCTTAACCCTTAATGAGAAAGACCCTGTGGTCTGTGCAACCGCACAATTATAATTAATAAGAGAGTAGAAAGAGCAAGGGTATGGCTACACGTGCAACAGCAGTGTTGGATTTCTTGTGACTGGTGCAGCAATCCCAATAATTTCTATGGGATCATCGCTACTCAGCGAACCTGGCCGCGCCTCGCCATGTAGCCCTAGTCTAAAATAATTTTGCCTATTGAAAATGCTTTAATATTGTAAAGTAACATAAAAAAAAATATATTTCCAACTGGCATTAGTGTAACCATCAGTAAAAATTAATGGGGTTATCTGACCCCTGAAATGCCCGCCCATATGCCCAGGCCCCTCACACACAATGTACTTAGCTCGCTCCACAGAACCAGCGTCTCTTCTGATGCCCACACGGCTGCCCCTGCATCTCCCTGACGGCGGTCATGTGGGCAACAGAAGTGACGCAGGTGCTGGGAAGCGACCGTAAGTACATTGTGTGTGAGGGGCCCGGGCATATGGGAAGGGGGGCATTTCAGGGGTTGGATAACCCCTTTAAGTTATAGAGTTACTTATACTACATTGTGAAACAGGGTAAAATGTAAATAAGTTATATACACCCTCCCCCAATAAAATATTATATAATGTCTATAATATTGTGACACAGTGAGAGGTTTGGTCTGGGAAAACAGGTATTTTCCTCCCAGCATGTGCTGCTGGGCTGATTTACAGCCAGGTGAGGTCAAATACCGGACCGGATTTTAAGTGCCGGTCCGGGTTTTGGCAGCACCTGGCTGTCCTTAAATAGGCAGCTGGGCTCAGAAGCCGGGTCTCTGTGTTGGGATCTGGGAGTCTTGTGTCTGGATGAAGGCTTGCTACCTGTTTGGCATGAAAACAGGTTGGTGCTGCTATGGTCAAGGACTCTTTGAGGCAGAATTACCGCATGGTGTGAATTACCACCAACACCGCAAGGTGACTTTTTGTTTGATTATGACTGCTTGTTTTGTCACTTGCCTAAAGTGTGAATAAAACACTGAACTGTTTGATCCAAAGAACTTTTTGTTGCCTCTATACTGCGTCCGCTAATCATGTATCTATAATCGATCTATCTATCGATCTATCTATTTCATATCTATCTACGTATCTAATCTTTACATGGAAATTTAAAAATAACAGGATTAAAAATTATTTAAAAATGTGTTTAACATAAAAATGGGATTTAAACAATAGGTAATTTTCTGATGATACATTCCCTTTAAAGATGCACTGATTTTATCAAACATCGTGTTGGCAATAAATTTGGTGCAAATAACAGCAATGCGATCTCTTGCAAAACTGACTTCAAAAATTCTCCTCATAAGTAGTCTTCCCCCTATTTATTGAAATATTAGTCACTGTTCACACCAACATTGTGGTTTCAATTCATGATGAAGCCATGAAGGATATGAGGCGGCACTGTCTTTAACAAAGTTCAATCGACTGAAATCAATTTTGAACCATCTCTTAGAAAAATGCTATGGTTCCATGTTTGCGCGGCATTTGGCCTCATTGCAGCTACATCTTGACCGTCTGCTGCTGTGTGTACCTACCCTTACCATGCAATGCTCCCAGGGTGCACTAGCATTAATAAATGATTGTCATATTTACATTCCCCTGATGCAATGCGTTATCTCGTATCACCTACAGACATGCATTTTTATGTAGGATGACGATGTTTACCAAGTAGGTTATTAGGAAAGTACGGCAGCTACGAGAATTCTTTACATACTGCAGGTTTAGTATTTCCGTCACCAGAGACAGCTCTTAAAGAAACACTAAACCGGGATTTGAAAGCTTAAACAAGTGAAGAGAAGAGCTGCTAATATAGCTGTAAAATACAGTATATGTATACCTCCCTCAGATCAGAATTAACTGTACATTTGGAGCCTGTATGCACATGATGGTCTGCAGTAAGATCACCAACTTAGTACAGTATGTATCCCACTTCCTTATGCTTACTGCATAAGGCTACATTGCTTGCACATAATGAATGGAGACTATGGGACCAACTACTGAACTATTAAACATCCCTGATCTACAGTAAGCACTAAAGACCCTTTTCTTAATGCCCATTATACAAAGAGGTATCTCCCGAGAAAGAGAACCATCTCACTAGCGCCACCTTGTGCAAGTGGTTCCCTATGAGTCACAATCTGAATTTTTAACAAGCCTTTAGGACATGTCAAGGGAAAATAGCCAAGCCAAATATCCATCAGTAGACAGCTGTTTCAGGGTGCTCGCCCCTCATCAGTACATAGTAGGATTCTGGCTGGGTGTGAAGCCTTGAATGCAGCTTACAGCAGGTAGGGTACTGGCTCTTCTTAAAGAGAACAGACTGAGTGGAGACTTATTGGCAATGTCCCATGGGGATACTATGGAGCACTGCCAATAAGTCTCCATATCATGGAGCATTCTAGTCCCATAAAGAATCGCCAATAGGTCTCCAGACCATGGAAGACTTCCAGTAAGTCACCTCTCAGGACTGGTCTCTTTAAGGAGAGCCTGTACTTTGCCCAAGCTGCATCCAAGGCATCTCACTCAGCCAGCCAGAATCCTACTCAGTACTGATGAGAGGCAAGCACACTGAAACAGCTGTTTATGGGTAGATATCTGGTCTAGACATTTTCCCTTGTCATGTCCTAAGGCTTGTTAAAAAGACAGATTGCGACTCATAGGGAGCCACTTCCACAAAGCGGTGCCTTCAAGATTGGTTCTCTATTCTCAGGAGATACCTCTTTGCATATTGTTTTCTCATGGAGCATTGCCAGTGAGTCTCCACACCATAGAGCAATTCCAGTAAGTCTCCACTCAGGGCTGGTCTCTTTAATAAGAGCCAGTACTCTGCCCAAGCCATATGACCATTGAAAGGCAAGAGCCTCTTGTGCCTAATGGAAGAAAGGAATAATGTACCACTGGGCAACATATGTCCATGCTATTAGTAGGGACTCAACAGGGCATGCCTTACATCCGGTATGTCTAAGCATGAGATAGACATGGCCAAAGTTAACTATCCTGGCCCAGCCCTCTCTGTAGCATAGGGTATGGGCTTACTCCACCACCTAGTTCTAGGAGATTCCAATCAGTATAGCTTTAGAAAGGGAGGAGATAGGGATCAATCTCCAAGTGCTCCATCTCTACAGATTCAAGCCATGGAGCCTTTTGCACCTCCATGTGCTACAGGAAATGAAAACAGAAAGATGTGGAGGATTTGCATTACTACAGCGTGAAAGTCAGCTAGGTAACCCAGCGTAAAGCATTCCAAACCCTGCTGCTGCAGATAGAACACAAGGTCAGGGGCGTAGCTAGAAATGCATGGGACCCATAGCAAAAAAAATTATGCCCCCCCCCCCCTGTGCCATCCACAGATCCCCCTCCCCTAAATAGTGCCATCCACAGATCCCCCTCCCCTAAATAGTGCCATCCACAGATCCCCCTCCCCTAAATAGTGCCATCCACAGATCCCCCTCCCCTAAATAGTGCCATCCACAGATCCCCCTCCCCTAAATAGTGCCATCCACAGATCCCCCTCCCCTAAATAGTGCCATCCACAGATCCCTCTCCCCTAAACAGTGCCATCCACAGATCCCCCTCCCCTAATAAGTGCCATCAACAGATCCCCCTCCCCTAAACAGTGCCATCCACAGATCCCCCTCCCCTAATCAGTGCCATCCACAGATCCCCCTCCCCTAAACAGTGCCATCCACAGATTCCCTCCCCTAAACAGTGCCATCCACAGATCCCCCTCCCCTAAACAGTGCCATCCACAGATCCCCCTCCCCTAAACAGTGCCATCCACAGATCCCCCTCCCCTAATCAGTGCCATCAACAGATCCCCCCTCCCCTAAACAGTGCCATCCACAGATCCCCTCCCCTAAACAGTGCCATCCACAGATCCCGCTCCCCTAAACAGTGCCATCCACAGATCCCCCCTCCCCTAAACAGTGCCATCCACAGATCCCCCTCCCTTAAACAGTGCCATCCACAGATCCCCCTCCCCTAAACAGTGCCATCCACAGTATCAGGTGCCTCTCTCCCCCCCCCATGTGCCCGTATCAGGTGCCAACCCCCCCCCCAGGTGCCAGTATCAGGTGCCAACCCCCCTCCCCCCATGTGCCAGTATCAAGTGCACCCCGCTCCCCCCATGGCAGTAACAGTCGGGTATTAAAAAAATAATAATAAATACTTCTACTTACCTCCATGTCAGCGATGCGATGCAGCCTCTTCCTGTGTCCCGCCCTGTATGTCCATATATGGAGTCAGTGCTTGTATTTCAGAAAAGGTTTCTGCTGGGATTCAAACACACGACCTTCTGTATCAGACGCAAAGCATCTAACCACAAGACCATAAGAGAAGCCTTGCTGCTGACTGAAAAAATATGAGACTTCTACTGTTATAGCTGGCTAAGTGTACATCTATACACATGACAGCTGCTCATATATAGAGATATAGCAGAGCTGAGTGTGCTGGGACAACTGTCATATAGAGATATAGCAGTGCTGGGTGTGTTGGGGCAGCTGTCATGTGTATAGATGTACACTTAGCCAGCTATAACAGTAGAAGTCAGTTTTTTTTTTTCAATCAGTTGCAATGCCTCCTTTATGGCTGTGAGGGTTAATGCTTTGCCACTGATACATTGGAGGTTGTGGGTTCAAATCCCAGACACATCAGGAGACTTTAGAATACAGTAAGATTAGATCACATTAGGGCCCTTTCACACTTGCTTTCTTTTCTTCCGGCATAGAGTTCCGTCGTCGGGGCTCTATACCGGAAGAATCCTGATCAGTTTTATCCTAATGCATTCTGAATAGAGAGAAATCCATTCAGGATGCATCAGGATGTCTTCAGTTCCGGAACGGAACGTTTTTTGGCCGGAGAAAATACTGCAGCATGCTGCGCTTTTTGCTCCGGCCAAAAATCCTGAAGACTTGCTGCAAGGCCGGATCCGGAATTAATGCCCATTGAAAGGCATTAATCCGGATCCGGCCTTAAGCTAAACGTCGTTTTGGTGCATTGCCGGATCCGACGTTTAGCTTTTTCTGAATGGTTACCATGGCTGCCAAGACGCTAAAGTTCTGGCAGCCATGGTAAAGTGTAGTGGGGAGCAGTATACTTACCGTCCGTGCGGCTCCCCGGGCGCTCCAGAGTGACGTCAGAGCGCCCCATGCGCATGGATGACGTGATTCATGTGATCACGTGATCCATGCGCATGGGGCTCTCTGACGTCATTCTGGAGCGCCCCGGGAGCCGCACAGACTGTAAGTATACTGCTCCCCCGCTCCCCACTACTACTATGGCAGCCAGGACTTTAATAGCGTCCTGGGTGCCATAGTAACACTGAACGCATTTCAGTTCACTTGCGTTTTTCCGGATCCGGCGGGCACCTCCGGCAAATGGAGTGCACGTCGGATCCGGACAACGCAAGTGTGAAAGAGCCCTTAGCGAGGGGGCCTGGTCAGCCGCTGCTGCTGTGAAGGGGCCCTGAACATTAAGACATCGATATTTAACTAACTTGAAAATAAACTGTCGGGCCCCGAAGCAGCTGCTTCCCCGGTAGTTACGCCACCTCCTGGCTGCCTGTGTGTAGTGTCTGTGTGTGTTAATAATTTAAAAAAAATTAAATAAAATGAATGCTGTCCGGACGGGCCCCCAGTGGCGTAGGGCCCCATAGCCACTGCTATGGTTGCTATGGCGATCCCTACGCCACTGCACAAGGTAAGACACTCTATGCACCCTATGCACCTCTGACTAGTGGACACTGCAGCCACGGTTGCCAGATTGTACGTGCTAGCCAGAGATCCCAGAAACAGAGATTTTAACAATAGAAGGAGTAACTACAAAACCACTGCAACAAACTGCTTAGCCCATGTTTGGAAATCTGGGAGCAATTGTCACTGGGTGCAAAAAACTGATGGATGTACTACAACTAATATTGATTATACAGTAAAGAGAGACTTTTGGGGGGGCGTTGCCTGCAGCTGCTATGTGCGGACGTGTTTAGCGGAGCTCCGGTGTGAAGACCCTGATACTTCATCATCCTGATTATTCACAGCTGCCAAAATTACCTACCCAGCAGGGTACTCTCCCGGGACTCAAAGATGCCCCGCAACATACAACTCACTGCAGCAGAGAAGCTATAAGAATTTGCACACTCTGAGATTCAAAATGGCGCTGGAGCGTCTCTCCATGCTACCAGCCCCTTGACTGCTACCTCAGGAGACTCAGATCCTGAACCAGAACCTACCTTGAAGCAGGTCACAGAACAGCTTCTCCATGCAATATCGGCCTGCCGAACCACTCTTTCTGGCAAACTGCAGGAGGTAAAGGTAGACCTTGGCCTACTGCGCCATTGACATGCAGACCTTGCGTGATAGAGTGAAAGAGGCGGAAGATCGAGTCTCTACACTAGAGGACTGCACAACTCCCATTCTTGCACAACTCACTGCCCTGGAGCAGAAAGTGGACTTTTGGATTACGAGAACCAGCTCCACCGCAATAATTTGCGCATTACCGGGCTGCCAGAGAGGGCTGAGGGGAACAATCCCTGCGGGTTTATTGCCACATGGTTTTCTCTGGTGCATTTGCTATAGAGCGGGCCCACCGAGTACCTGCCAAGCCACCTCCTCCGGGTGCACCGCCACGGCTAATGTTGGCTCGCCTCCTCAACTCTACTGATAGAGATCACATCTTGCAACTAGCCAGGCGCAAACAAGAACTATGTCATGAGAATGCCACCATTATGTTATTCCCTGATTTCTCTGCTGAGCTACAGAAGCGCAGGGCTACCTTTACTGCAGTGAAAAGGCGACTGCGTGACCTTGGCTTTCCTTACTCTATGGACTACCCGGTCCGCCTACGAGTAGTGGACCGAGAAAAAAACTGATTCTTCACTTCACCTATGGAAGCTACTGCGTCGCTGGATGTCAGACATTGTTCTGATCGATCTTCTGACTGATCCTGGCTATGGGCCTTGACCATTGCGGCCCTCACCTGTCTGCTGAGTGAATACTCAACCAAATGTCTACCCTTATGCCAGAGGGATATGACTTCTCTCCTGCTGGACCTGCTGGGACCTTAGATCATCACCACCTACTGATGAGTATCCCCCTCACTGTTGTTTTCCACCTATCTGGGATCCAGCCTTTTCTTCTTTAGGTGGACAGCATGATTGCGGCACTATTATTAACCGTATTTTTCTGCCAGGCTTTATTTACTTTTCTGTTATTCTATTTGTAACGGATTTCCTGGCACCCCGACCAGGTACCTCTGTCGATGGATGCTCCTAGTGCTTCCCGAGGACTCCAAGCACTCCACTTGACACCGTAAGCACTGCAGACCCCACGAACCGCTGAAGCTTGGTTGAGGTCTCACCGTCTCCTACCCACCCTGGACCTACGACAAGGCTCCAGGCTCCAGTGGGTGAACCTCTCCTAAATCCAGAGAGCAGGAACAGCTCTTACAAGAGCTAGGAGTTATAGCCAGGGGAGTATACAGCTTATAGCAATCCCCATACACATGAGACGAGGCTCTATGTTGAATGTAAAACAGGAACTCCTTATTTAACACACAAGCATTGACTTATATACACATTTTCCAACAAGGGTACCACCCCCGTGGACCTGGTTGGGAACTGAGGACATGACATAGCAGCCAATCCTTTACAGTTTAAACACAAAAACTAACCCTATTCAACAAACACAATGGCATCTTCACCCCCTCCATAAGGAATGAATAGGGACAGTGGAGACACATGTGATGGGATTATCTCCTGAGTGTTTTATATGGTGATCTACTCATCTAGGATTCGGCTGCTATTAGAATCAACTATCCTAATCCCATCACTAACACAATCAGTGGGAGTCTCAGTGCAGAGTTAACCCTTTTTGTGTTGCTGAATCCACACCATGCCTTTTTAATGTGCAATAGGAAATATGTGGCATATAAATTACACACATAAATCAGGGTTCATAGTTCCTTGTAACCCCAAAAGGTCTTAGGGGTCTCCATAGTTCTCGGTCCATAGTCTGTAGGAAGGAGGCTGGCCCTCAGGCTTCTCCAGCAGCCCCAGTGATGGTTCAGTCCGTCACACTATTGTTAGGGTCTTTGATATGCCGTTGTACTGCACAATCCATATTGTGCCCGTGGCAAACTTCTGCCATTAGCACACCCCGTAATCATTGCCACGGTGTCATTATTTTCAGTTTATTGCTGATGAAACATCTGACAATGCTGTCTTTTCTTTTTGTTATGGTTGATAGTTTTACCAATGTTTGGTTGTTGATGTACACTGACCTTCCATGTTTTTGCTATGATGTACAAACACTGAGTCCCACTTCCCCCCAGTTACCTCATGCGTCGCTACAAAGGGCGGGAGTGATGAGTGATAAGGCCTAGCTGCTCTCACATTGCCCTGTGTATTATGGCAGACCTGCGTATAATGTCCTGGAATGTTTGTGGCCTGGGAAACATCAGGAAGCGCACAATGGTGTTTTCCGTGATCCGGAAGGAGGTTTAATCCATATATTTTATACCTGCAAGAAACCCAACTAGTGCCAGAACATTCCAAGAGACTACGGAAACCCTGGGTGCAGTGGGCGCAACACTCGTGCCACACTTCTTTTTCTAGAGGAGTCTCAATAACGATACATAAATCCCTGCGATGGGAGGTAGAGAGAATGCTGATGGACAGTATGTCTTTGTAGCAGCATATATAAAATGTAAGTGTGTCATGTATGTGTTATTGGGCATTTATATGCCTCCCCCTCTTCACTGCATTTAATCCATCATGCCATATCTTTTGCTGCTTCCTTCCCGACTGACAGGGTCTTGTGTATTGGATATTGTAATATGATCTTAGATCAATCCTTAGATAGACTATGCTCCACTCCCCAAGCCACTGCTTCAAACCCGTCACCAATTCCCTTTGCCATACTTTTAGGAGAGGTGGGTTGGTATTACTTATGGCGTATTAAACACCCTGCCACCACCTCATTTTCTTGCCATTCAGCCAATTATCATTCTCTATCCGTATTATTTATGCCTTGGGAAACTCTACTCTGTGCAACGTTCAATACACTGTTGAGTATGAAGCTCGTGGAGTCTCTGACCACTCCCCACTGCTCCTAACACTGATGGTGCCCACTGCCCCAGTAAGACACTATGAAAATACACCCTTTCTAACTTATCCTTCTTACCCCTAATGACCGTATTCCTGATCAGCTCTCTGTGTTTCTGTCTGATCATTGCACACATATTGACCCCACTTTAGTTTGGGACACTTTAAAAGCCTGTTTACGGGGGTGTTTGAAGTCCTCCATTTCATATATTAAAAGAGACACGGCCAGCCACGAGGCCACTTTGGCTAGGGACTGCACTGGCCTAGAAGCTGCCTATGTTGCGGACCTAACTGACTCCACTAGGGAACAGTGGTTAAAAGTGGGGCACCAATATCTCACTATGCTGAAAGAGAAAGCTCAACGCAAGTTATTTTTCGCTAAACAGTGCTGTTTTGAACAGGGGAATCAATCCGGCAGACTCCTAGCACATATTGTACACCGCAACCAGACCTCGCCCATGATTCTGCGAGTGCAGGCCAGAGATGGATCACTTCTAATAGAATCCACTGATATGTATTATAGTTTGCAGATTTAAAGAATACTATAGGGATTTGTACAAGGCTCAAGCCACCCATACTCCGGATACTACTGAGAGCTATCTCCATGACCTTCAGATGCCCCAGCTGCCCAAGGAGGGACTGGACTCTCTAGACTCCCCAATTACCTCTGTAGAAGTTGCAGAGGCTATTGCCTCTCTGGCTAACGGGAAAGCACCTGGACCTGATGGCATTCCTCTAGAAGTATATGCTTGCTATTCTGAACACCTGGTGCCCCCCTTGAAACGTATGTACGAGGAGGCCTTTACTGTTGGCCCTCTCCCACCATCCCTTATCTGACGCCACTATAGTGGTCATTCTGAAACCTAGTAAAAATCTGGTTGAATGTGGGTCCTATAGACCAATTTCATCACTGAACTTAGATTACCATATTATATTACTTAAGATACTGGCGAAAATTTTGGCCACCAGATTGAATAAATATATACTTACCCTTATCCATCCGGACCAATCTGGTTTTATGTCTGGGAAGTCAACTACGGGAAACATCAGGCAAGTGCAGGCAATTACCCAAATAGGTAATCGGCAGCAACAGCAGTGGGCCTTGGCATCACAAGTTGAATGACCATACCTAATCACTACTCTTCGATCTTTTGGATTTGGCCCCTCTTTTATTAAGTGGGTATCCATACTTTATAAGAACCCAAGATCCAATGTTTTTGTTAATGGGATCTGCTCTTCCTTTTTTGAATTGGGGGATGGGGTACCCGGGAAGGCTGTCCTCTCTCTCCCCTACTGTTCTCACTAGCTATTGAGCCCTTGGCTATGCGACTTCATCAGGACTAGAGATGGCCTTGCGGTTCGCCCCCGGCGGTCGTTTCACAGCGAACTTTGCGTGTTCGCGATTTGCCGAACATGCGAACATATGGAGAAATTCGCGCCCGCCATATTCTTTTACATTATGAAGAACTTTGATCCATGACACATCCATCAGGTGGTACAGGACAGCCAATTGAGATGTTTCAGCACATGGACATACCCAGGGGCGTAACTAGAGTTCTATGGGCCCCAGGGCAAACTTTGAATTGGGGCCCCCCCGCGAGCCTCCGCCACCAGCCCCCCCTGCAATCCTCTGTGTGTGCTATCGATATGTGTGATACACAGAGGGGTGCGATATACTTATAATATACTTTTATAATGAGTCAAAAACACATAGATCTATATAGTGATCACCTGGAAGTCAGGGGCCTAGGGGCTGGGGGCTTACTAGGGCCATTTTTATATAGGGTAAGGTTCCGGACGGGGTCACTCTTATCAGGGCGGGTGGTCTGTGGTTAGGCTATCAGGGCCAGAATAGCACCCCCTGTAGGGCAATATCAGGGATAGTTCTTTGCCCACCCTGTCCTTCAAAACCACATCATCATCTAGCCCAGGGATAGATGTTTTTTGCTTTCCCTCCGGGATTCATGGATGTGCACTGGAACCCCCCGGATTGTGGTAGGACATATGGCTTCTGATTTGGTGCCGCCGAGCACTCGTAATTGCCTACCACATCTATGCTTTTTGCTTAACTTTAGTAATTTTATTTATTTTCATTTTGAGGAATATCTTTTCCTCTCACACGTCCGCAAAATGGGTCCGCATCCGTTCCGCAATTTTGCGGAACAGGTGCAGACCCATTCATTTTCAATGGGGACGTCCTGTTCTTGTCCGCAATTGCAAACAAGATTAGGCATTTTCTATTATAGTGCCGGCGATGTGCAGTCCACAAATTGCGGAATGCACATTGCCGTTGTCCGTGTTTTACGGATCCGCAAAACACTTACGGACGTGTGAATGGACCCTCATAGTAAAATTATTAAAGGTTACGTTTTATCTTTATGTATATTCTTTTAAGAGTGTTTTTTATTGAGTTTTCATATTCAAAACAAATACAAAAGATGTTATAACATATAGGCCCCTTTCACACGAGCGAGTTTTCCGCGCGGGTGCAATGCGTGACGTGAACGCATAGCACCCGCACTGAATCCTGGCCCATTTATTTCAATGGGTCTATGTACATGAGCGTTGTTTTTCACGCATCAGTTCTGCGTTGCATGAAAATCGCAGCATGTTCTATATTCTGCGTTTTTCACGCAGCCCTGGCCCCATAGAAGTGAATGGGGCTGCTTGAAAAACGCATTGCATCCGCAAGCAAGTGCGGGTGCGATGCGTTTTTCACTGATGGTTGCTAAGAGATGTTTGTAAACCTTCAGTTTTTTATCACGCGCGTGAAAAACGCATCAAAGCGCATTGCACCCACGCGGAAAAAACTGAACAACTGAACACAATCGCAGACAAAACTGACTGAGCTTGCTTGCAAAATAGTGCGAGTTTCACTGAACGCACCCTGAACGCATCCGGACCTAATCTGTCAAAATCGTGTGAAAGGGGCCATAATGTAGTTACAGAGATAGTATGATATTCTAATGGATTGCTTTCCTTGTACAATGTTATAATATACTTTCTATGTTAGAAAGTATATTATAGTGCATTTGTGTTGTGCGGCAGTTGTGTGCGGTTCTGCTGCGATACTGCAGGTATATAGAGGGACAAGCGTTATTGGAACAAATAATTTCTACTGGTGTGATATACCAGTCGTCCCCCAAAAAAACTGATTGAAGCGGGGTGTTATATTCCAATATACTTTCTATATAGTGCAATTGGGTACTGTATAGTGCATTTGCGCATGCGCGTAAGCGAAAATTACATTGCCGATATTTCGCATTGAAAAAAATAATGAATGGAGATCGCAAATTCGAATAATACATCTGGTATGTCACTGTCCATGTTGTGGGACTATTTGTGCACTTCTAGTAATTATTTCTTGGCTGCAAATATGAGCTGAAGGTTTTTCAGGTTCGCCTGCCATTAAAATGAATGAGACCCACCGCGAACTTGCGGTTCGCGAACATTTGAACGCATTCACGAGATCGCGTTCGCGAACCAACCCGGCAGATGTTCGTCCATCACTAATCAGGACCAACTGTACAGTGGTATGTGGGCCAGGGACAGGGAGGACAGAGTGGGGCTGGATGCAGACAACCTTATTTTATTTATGTCCAAGTTGAAGGACAATCTCCCTATAACTATCATAAATGCCTTTGGGCAGTACTCTGGACTACAAATCAACTGGTCCAAATCTACCTTACTGCCACTATATGATGCTGATTGGTCTACCAGTAATAGCCTTCCAATTGTCATTCAAAAGAGTGTTTCTTCAGGGAGGAACAAGAATACCAAACTTCAAAAAAGCTAAATTAAACCAACTAAGAGAGGCCATAGGCCTACCTAACTGGGACAAAGTCTTCAAAAATAAAAATACAGCCACAAAATGGGATATTTTTAGAACCATCCTAAAATCTAATTGTGAGAGGTACATACCTTATGGGAATAAAAGGTTAAGGAACAAGAAAAAAACAATGTGGATAAATAAAATTGTAAAGAAAGCAATAAATGACAAAAAGAAAGCATTTAAATTACTAAAACAGGAGGGTAGCGAAGAAGCATCGAAAAACTATAAGGAAAAAAATAGAATATGTAAAAGACAAATAAAAGCAGCCAAACTAGAGACCGAGAGATTAATTGCCAAAGAGAGCAAAACTAACCCTAAAATGTCCTTCAATTATATAAATGGTAAATAATATAAATCTGAAGGTGTCGGCCCTTTACAGGGTAATGAGGGGGGAGTTGCAGAGAGTGATGAGGAGAAAGCAATGCTATTAAATATTTTTTTCTCCACTGTATTCACTGAAGAAAATAAACTGTCAGATGAAATGCAGAATGTAAAAGTAAACTCCCCATTAAAAGTGCCCTGTCTGACCCAGGAAGAAGTACAGCTGCATATTAAAAAGATTAAAAAAAACTAATCGCCAGGACCAGGTGGCATAAACCCCAGTAACCTAAGAGAATTAAGTAATGTCATAGCCAGACCCTTATTTCTGATATTTAAGGACTCTATAATGATAGGATTGGCACATAGCAAACAGAGCCCGGAAACTATAGGCCGCTAAGTTTAACATCTGTCGTGGGTAAACTGTTTAAAGGTTTTCTAAGAGATGCTATCTTGGAGTACCTCAATAAAAATAATGCCATATCAGCATGGCTTTATGAGGGATCAGTCGTGTCAAACTAATTTTTATCAGTTTCTATGAGGAGGTAAGTTCTAGACTTGACAGCGGCGAATCAATGTATGTCGTATATCTGGACTTCTCCAAAGCATTTGATACTGTACCGCATAAAAGGTTAGTATATAAAATGAGAATGTTCAGACTGGGAGAAAATGTCTGTATGTGGGTAAGTAACTGGCTCAGTGATAGAAAACAGAGGGTGGTTATTAGTGGTACACACTGAGATTGGGTCACTGTCACTAGTGGAGTACCTCAGGGGTCAGTATTGGGTCCTATTCTCTTCAATATATTTATTAATGATCTTGTAGAAGGCTTGTGCAGTAAAATATAATTTTTTGCAGATGACACTAAACTGTGTAAAGTAATTAACACTGAAGAGGACAGTATACTGCTACAGATGGATCTGGATAGATTGGAGGCTTGGGCAAAGAAGTGGCAGATGTAAGGTTATGCGCATGGGAAGGAATAATGCAAGTCACCTGTACATACTAAATGGTAAAACACTGGGTAACACTGACATGGAAAAGGACCTAGGAATTTTGGTGAACCGGAATCTAAGCTGTAGAAACCAGTGTCAGGCAACTGCTGCCAAGGACAATAAGATAATGGGTTGCATCAATAGGGGCATAGATGCCCGTGATGAGAACATAGTCCTGCCACTTTACAAATCACTAGTCAGACCACACATGGAGTACTTGAGAGGGTTCAGAGGAGGGCAACTAAAGTAATAACTGAAATGAGTGGACTACAGTACCCTGAAGGATTATAAAAATTAGGGTTATTCACTTTAGAAAAAGACGACTGAGGGGAGATCTAATAACTATGTATAAATATATCAGGGGTCAGTACAGAGATCTCTCCCATCATCTATTTATCCCCAGGACTGTGACGAGGGGACATCCTATGCGTCTGGAGAAAGGAAGGTTTGTACACAAACATAGAAAATGATTCTTTACGGTAAGAGCAGTGAGACTATGGAACTCTCTGCCTGAGGAGGTGTTGATGGTGAGTTCACTAAAAGAGTTCAAGAGGGGCCTGGATGTATTTCTGGAGGGTAATAATATTACAGGCTATAGCTACTAGAGAGGGGTCGTTGATCCAGGGAGTTATTCTGATTGCCTGATTGGAGTCGGGAAGGAATTTTTCCCCTAAAGTGAGGAAAATTGGTCTCTACCTCACAGGGGTTTTTGCCTTCCTCTGGATCAACTTGCAGGATAACAGGCCGAACTGGATGGACAGATGTCTTTTTTCAGCCTTATAAACAATGTTACTATGTTACCATCAGTATTGATCTTCCTGTAGTCCTCCATTTTAAATATCTGGGAATTGTTATCACTACAAACTCTGCCACTTTCCACGCTCACAATATCCAGCCTTTATTATCTTATTGCAGAGACAAATTTAAGATCTGGAAAGACCTACCTCTATCAGTATCTGGCCGATTAAATCTCATTAAGATGATTTTATTGCCTAAGTGTCTGTATGTTTTTCCAGCAGCTTAACTCCTTCCTGTCCCCGTTTATATGGGGCTCTACCAGACCCAAATTATCCATCTCTACTTTGTGTCGACCTAAGGCGTGGGGGGGGGGGGGGGGAGTGTTCCTAACTGATTTTTATTTCTATTATTTGGTGGGCCAGCTACGGTACCTAAAGATCTGGCTTTCCCCATATGAACAACTCCCTAATTCAGAGGCCCATCTGGCCATGTACTTGAATCTCAGTTCTTTGTGGCTGGTGCTGGAACAACCTAATCTCTTCCCCCGAATGCTCCTGCCCATACACAGAGTAGCTATACAGGTATGGGAGGCTAGTAGGGCATACATGACTTTCAGGGACATATATGGGCTGTCCCAGTTTTCCCGATTTACTGTCTCTACAGGACTCTGGGTTCTGGAGAACTTATAGGGTGTTTTCTCTGGGTGATGTGTTTCAGAACAATGTTTTTTGAACTTTTGCTGCCCTGCGAGACAAATTCTCACTGCCTCGGATGGCTTTTTACAGATATTTGCAACTACGACACGCCATGCATACACACTTCTCAAGCACTCAGGTTAAAATCTCAAATTACCCCTTAATTGGGGTCTTCTAATCACAGGGGCCACGTTGATTTATATCTGCTTTGTATACACATCTGTTGGGAACTAAACTGCAGAATGTACAAATACCTGCTTTTGGGAGGTAGAGGGCCATGATCCCTGATCTTATAGCGGTGGACATCTCAGACATGCTTGAATCCCCTCTCTGTATCCCCCGCTGTTTATAATAAGTTCATTCAAGTATGCATTCTCCATCAAAGCTTTCTGTTGCCCTCTCGATTATATAAAATGGGAAGGTTAATACATACAAGGTGCCATAGATGTGTAACACCCCAGAGTTGTGTTACTACATGCCTCTACCTCGCTACTATCTTCTAAGAGCCTTTACATTGTCATCTGATGTAATTTATATTGTCTTCACAAATGTGCATATAAAACCATGTTAAACACAATTGTTCTTGTAATTTTCCAGGTTGACCAGCAGGTGGCAGCAACACATTGGCCAGGTACTAGTCTCAGTTTAGTGTATCTAGGCTGGAATGGATTATTCCAGCTTAGCTCCCCCTCTGTGAGCGAAGTGGGTTGTTCCCACATCCTGCAGCATGGGTGGGGTAGGAAGTTAGAGTTAGTGTAGCCTCCCCCCTGCTAGGGGAAGGCTGTGTGATAGCGTGTAGGAGATCCCCTGCATAGGGAAGACAGCAAGGGTCTTGTCTCAGCTGAGACCTGATCACATTCCCAGACTGAGCACCTGCAGCCTCAGCTGGATGAAAAGAAGCAGAAAACTACAGACAACCTCCAGAGTTCCAGGAAGAAAGCTTTCCCTGATAAACCATCTGAGAGATAAGTCCAGAGACCTAGGAGAAGCCATACCCTCCTCAGCTAGTATGTCCCCATATAGCAGAAGTTATAGAAAAGTGCAGAAGATTAATTCCTGCCACAGTTACAGAGCTAATAAGCAGACGACTTATCCTGCAAGCTCCAGATTTAAAAGCAGAAGCACTCATTCCTGCCAATCATTGCCAAAACCTACTGGGCCCAGAGACTAAAGCTGTATACTGCTTGGATACAAGTTATCTTCAGTAAAGAAACGTTTGAACTTCATCTAAAGATATGGACATCATTTCTGCTGCAAAATTCCTCTATTACTCTTTATTATAGGCCATTACACCACTCTGGCATTCCTAATCTGGGACGTGCTCTATAACACCTTGGAAGGGCCCTGGGATAGTACCCTGCGCACGCTGCAATTGGCGTCACGAACAAATACAGACTATTATCCACCTGACCCTGCCACTGCATTAAAGTGGCGTCAGCATACCCGTTCCTGGTCACTGCAGATGCTCAAGAGAGGATGCAGACTTCTGGCACCTCATTTGGGCATGCCCATATATGATATACTCAGATGGATCCTAAGAGTTGTCCTACTGTTTATGTAGATGGTATTAAAATGAGAAGCTGGAAGGAGCCTTCATATGGCATCCACAGCTGGAATCTAAATTGGTACCTATAGATAATATCTGTTGCGTTCGCGGTTCGTGCCTACCGCTGCCCCACTGCTTCTTTTAAGAACATTATTCATTTAGCTACAAATCACCCTGTCCCCTGACTATGTATATTGTCTGACCACTCGGTGCCTTGCATCAGCGTCTCTGATTCCTGTAGGTCATCTGCCAACTACACTGGGACTACTCCAAGAGGTAGCGGCCTGGTTGTTTCCTTGCAGCAAAGTCTAGATCCCTGTATAAGGGCTAAAGGGTGAATTCCAGGGTGCCTCCAGGACAACGCCCTTAGGTTTAGCCCAAAGCCAAACCAGTTAATTGGCACAGTAGGTCCACACCCGCTGTCCGTAACAATATCGACCTTTTGTAAATACAGGCGTCTTTGTAGCTACAAATAGATATAGCAACAAGCAATATATAATTTGGTTAATTTAAAGCCCATGATTACCCACGTAAAAAATAAATTACCATTTGTCACCCCGCATTCTACGTGTCATCCAAAGAGAACTACAGCTTGTAGCTGTTAATTACATGGGCAGCTTTCATTAGAGGGTTTTATGCTGTGCCAAGGAAATGCGATTTACTTAATGCCAACTTCAACATGAGCAGCTTCATTAGTATTCTGTCAGTGTGATAAATACAAGCCGGCCACTGCAACCTCTATCTGTACGAATTCTTGTGTTACACCAAGGTCAGAATCCACAACAGTTTCTATTCAACTATGGATTTAAAGAGAACTATAGGACCTGTAATGTGTGTGTGTCTGTGCCGCACAGACTATTGTGCCAAAACTAATGAATTCTGCCATTGTATGAGAGAAACGCTAGCTGGGTGGCGAGTTATACCATATCGAAAGTGAAGCTATGCAGTCATGTCTACCATAAGAGATCTCCTTGATTTCCCCTAAACCTAAAATAGGGCAGCAATCCACTGTACATTAATCACCCTGTTGCCCACATGGCAAGATGGTTAATTTGTTTAATTAGCAGATGAAGGATCGCCCATTCAGGGCTCTTTTCTATCATATAAAGTTAGGATTAGCTAGAAAGAGCAGTTCTCACTCTGGAGGACCCAGCAGTCTATAGTTGCCCATTTATCTCAATAAGAATTAAACACTTGATAACAGAGATCACAGCTGATTGTTGATCCTGTGATCAGCATATCCTTGGGAATTCTAACAAAAATCTATTGGACAAAGCAGGCCATGCACATGCACATGAATCACTTGCCCAATCTAATTTCCCTATTAGATTTTCTATTCATTTTATTTTACCGTGCAGAGTAAATGAACTGAAAAATAAGTTAAAAAGGTAAAAAGAAGATGCACAGGTCTCCTGAGAACAACAATCAATAGGGTCCAGAAGATTCTTTGGAAGGTAGCCAAAAGCTGGAAGACGGTGTCTGAGGTTTAAAAAATAAATGTTTCAATAACTTTCAATTTTTAGGTTAGTAGTTGAAGGGGATGTTTCCCCTGCCCAGGGCTCTATTGTATCAATCATTGTGGGGGTGGCTTTAGGAAGTATCTCTCGCTCTACATGATTTCCCAAGTAGGTACATCAGGCAACATTGTAAGGATTGCCATATACATTAACAGCTATCTCGCCTTACACCTCCATATACATGCCTACTTGACTAGGCAGAGCAAGAGCATGCATGTTTCCTGGAGCGGAGAGAGGAAAAAGATGAGTCTGGCACCAGCCCATCTCCTTGAGATGCAAAAAGAACATGGAGTACAACAAGCATGATCATTAACTTCCCCAATATCTACCATCAGAGGAGAGCTGGGAGGCCTCCCATACACATTAGCTACTTAGCTGGCCCTGTCAAAATTGTCAGGTTTGGCTGACATTTATTTGTGTATTGTTAGCTTAATTAGTCCTTTCAATGCAATGCTTACTTCCCCTGTGGTGGCACTATAGGGTGATTGAAGACTTTCTGTCCACACAGATTAAAGGGCATCTGTCAGCAGATTTGTACCTATGACACTGGCTGACCTGTTACATGTGCACTTGGCAGCTGAAAACATCTATGTTGGTCCCATGTTCCTATGTGCCCGCATTGCTGAGAAAAATTATGTTTTCATATATGCAAATGAGCCACTAGGAGCAACAGGGGCGTTGTCATTACACCTAGAGGCTCTGCTCTCTCTGCAACTCCAATGCTCTCTCCACTTTAATTGACTTTAGGAGAAGTCAGGGCCAGCTGTGATGATGTTTTTACTGCCTGACTCTAGCAATCAAAGTGCAGAGGATGGGGCAGTTGCAGAGAGAGCTGAGCCTCTAGGTGTAATGGCAATGCCCCCTGTGGCTCCTAGAGGCTCATTTGCATATAGTAAAACATCATTTTTCTCAGCAATGTGGGCACATATGAACATGGGACCAACTGTCACGGCTGAGGATGGGGAAAACAGATGTCAGAAGATGGTGGTCGCTGCTAGGCCAGGACAGGAATCAGGGAGCAGGTCACCTTCTAATACGTCCCTAATTCTGACCCTGTCTCCTAGCCGTATGAGCCGACCCTGATGGTGGGAGGGCTCATACTCTGTAACCTATAATCCCTACTAGCCCTCAGGGTGGCCCTGGACTAGGAGCAGGGAAAGACGACCTGTTCCTCCAAGACATGGACGAACAGGAGTCTCACTGGCCAGACTGCAAAGGAAGGGGAACATAAACAGCATATGGCAATGGCAGGTAAATGAAACAAGTACAACACCTACCTGCCACAGACACACAGCCTGGAACCCATGTACAAGTGCTGCTGTCCACAACAACACAAACGGACACAGCACACACCAACATCACACAGGAACCCAGGAAACCATAGCTGCAATAAACAAAGAGACCACAGAAACATCTTCATAACATCATACATAAACTTATGACCACAAGGGTGGCCCTCACTGGCAGATGGTATATAACCAGGAGGATGACGCCAGCTAACCATGGCTGAAGTACCCCTCAGATACAGGCATCCAGCGGAAGCTAAATAGCCCAAGTAGCCACACCCACACGCAGACACACCCAGTGTTCACACACTAAGAAGGGAGTTAACCCTTCCTACACCAGGCACGGTAGTGAAGCCACTTAAAGGGAAAAGCACATAAACAACACACTCACCTGTTACCGCCGGCAACGGCATGCGTGGCAACCATGTCCTGGGGAACAGCCAGCAGGCCGAGACACTGCTACCACATGCACACAACACCACACGTTGCCGCGGACAACCGCAAGTGAAGGGAGGTGTCACAGTGCATACAAACATAACCTCGTGCACACATACACACACACACATAGCCAGAGGCAACCGCACGCATTAACAGTGAGGCGCCTAGCAACTAGCTCAGGCTGCTACACTGCCAACAAACACCTGTTTTCCGCGGCAACCGTACTAGAGTCAAACTAAAAACAGCCCCCAGCTGCGGTTGACAAAACACCCAGACCGCGGGCAACTGCATGCGGCTCCCAAGGAGTCACGACCATGCACATGGGAGTGACACCAACACAGATGCCTTCAGCTGCCAAGCGCACATGTAACAAGTCAGCCAGTGTCATAGGTACAAATTTGCTGACAGATGTCCTTTAACCCCTTAGGGACGCATGACGTACCGGTACGGCATGTTTCCCGAGTCCTTAAGGACCCATGACGTACCGGTACGTCATGGCTTTAAAATGCGATTGCGGCACCGCGGGGGTTAATCGGAACGGGATGCCCGCTGAAATCATTCAGCGGGCATCCTGTCACAACGCCGGGGGGGGTCATGTGACCCCCGTATCAGCGATCACCGCAAACCGCAGGTCAATTCAGACCTGCGGTTTGCAGCGCTTTCTGCAGTTTCTGATCAGAAACTTTAAAATGCCGCGGGGATCAGAAACTTTAAAATGCCCAAAATTTAGATTTTTTCACCCCCCCTGCACCCCTGAATGATTTTATTCTGGCGGGTGGTGCAGGGGGGGTTGCAGGTGGTGCGGGCGGTGCGGGAGGCTGGCGGTGCGGCAGGCGGGATCGTGATCCCCCGCCCGCCTCCTCTTGAATAATCATTGGCGTCCAGTGGTTATACCAGAGTGTCAGCACATTGCTGACACTCTGGTATAAACGTCTGACATCTGTGCTGTGATGTCAGCCGTTTAACCCTTTCCATACCGCGGTCCGTACGGACCGCTGTATGGAAAAAGTTAACAGTCAGGGAGCTCCCTCCCTCTCCCATCGGGGAGCTGCTGTGCCTTTGCAGCCCCCAGACAGGATGGGGTCACAGAGGGAGGGAGCCCCCCTCCTTACCCTTCCCCGTCTGCTCAGTTGTGAACTTGTGGCAGACGGGGAAGGTTCCCATGGCAACAGGACGCCTTGCTAAAGGCATAGATCTGTTCAGACAAAGTGTAAGTAAAATACAGTACAATACACTATATAGAGTACTGTACTGTATTATACAGACATCAGACCCATTGGATCTTCAAGAACCAAGTGGGTCTAGGTTAAAAGAATGCAAAAAAAAGTGAAGAAAGTAAAGTTTATCACTGAATAAAAAAGTAAAAAATAAAATACACTACACATATTAGGTATCGCCGAGTCCATAACGACCTGATCTATAAAACAGTCATGTTACTTTCCCCACATGGTGAAAGCCATAAAAATAAAAAAATAAAAACTATGAGAAAATTGAAATTTTGCCCACCTTACTTCCCAAAAAAGGTAATAAAAGTGATCAAAAAAGTTGCATGTACGCCAAAATAGTACCAATCAAACCGTCATCTCATCCCGCCAAAAAATCATACCCTACCCAAGATAAAAAAAAGTATACATATTAGGTATCGCCGCGTTCGTATCGACTGGCTCTATAAAAATATCACATGACCTAACCCCTCAAGTGACCACCATAAAAATAAAAAATAAAAAACGCTGTAAAAAAAGCAATTTTTTGTCATATTATGTCACAAAATGTGTAATAGCAAGCGATCAAAAAGTCATATGCACCCTAAAATAGTGCCAATCAAACCGTCATCTTATCCCACAAAAAGACCCTACCTAAGATAATCGCCCAAAAACCAAAAAAACTATGGCTCTCAGACTATGGAGACACTAAAACACGATTTTTTTTGTTTCAAAAATGAAATCATTGTGTAAAACTTACATAAATAAAAAAATTTGATACATATTAGGTATCACCGCGTCCGTGACAATCTGCTCTATAAAAATACCACATGATCTAACCTGTCAGATGAATGTTGTAAATAACAATAAAAAAAACGGTGCCAAAAAAGCTATTTCTTGTTATCTTGCCTCACAAAAAGTGTAATATAGAGCAACCAAAAATCATATGTACCATAAACTAGTACCAACAAAACTGCCACCCTATCCCGTAGTTTCTAAAATGGGGTCAGTTTTTTGGAGTTTCTACTTTAGGGGTGCTTCAGGGGGGCTTCAAATGGGACATGGTGTCAAAAAAAAACAGTCCAGCAAAATCTGCCTTCCAAAAACCGTATGGCATTCCTTTCCTTCTGCACCCTGCCGTGTGTCCGTACAGCAGTTTACGACCACATATGGGGTGTTTCTGTAAACTACAGAATCAGGGCCATAAATAATGAGTTTTGTTAACCCTTGCTTTGTAACTGGAAAAAAAATATTAAAATTGAAAATCTGCCAAAAAAGTTAAATTTTTAAATTGTATCTCTATTTTCCATTAAATCTTGTGCAACACCTAAAGGGTTAACAAAGTTTGTAAAATCAGTTTTGAATACCTTGAGGGGTGTCGTTTCTTAGATGGGATCACATTTATGGAGTTTCTAGTCTAGGGGTGCATCAGGGGGGATTTAATTGGTACATGGTGTCAAAAAAAACAGTCCAGCAAAATCTGCCTTCTAAAAACCATACGGCGCACCTTTCCCTCTACACCCTACTGTGTGCCCGTACAGTAGTTTACGGCCACATATGGGGTGTATGGGGCAATAAATATAGCATTTTGTTTGGCTGTTAACCCTTGCTTTGTTACTGGAAAAAAGGGATTAAAATGGAAAATTTGCAAAAAAAATCTGAAATTTTATCACCATTTGCCATTAACTCTTGTGGAACATCTAAAGGGTTAACGAGGTTTGTAAAATCAGTTTTGAATACGTTGAGGGGTGTAGTTTCGATAATGGGATCATTTTTGGGTGGTTTCTATTATGTAAGCCTCACAATGTGACTTCAGACCGGAACTGGTCCCTAAAAAGTAGGTTTTTGAAAATTTCAGAATAATTTCAAGATTTGCTTCTAAACTTCTAAGCCTTGTAACATCCCCCAAAAATAAAATATCATTCCCAAATTGATCCAAACATGAAGTAGAAATATGGGGAATGTAAATTAATAACTATTTTTGTAGGTATTACTATGTATTATAGAAGTAGAGAAATTGAAACTTGGAAATTTTCAATTTTTTACAAATTTTTTACAAATTTTTTACAAATTTTAAATTTTTTACAAAATTAATTTTTTTGACTTCATTTTACCAGTGTCATGAAGTACAATATGTGACGAAAAAACTATCTCAGAATGGCCTGGATAAGTCAAAGCGTTTTAAAGTTATCAGCACTTAAAGTGACACTGGTCAGATTTGCAAAAAAGTCCTTAAGGTGAAATAGGGCTGAGTCCTAAAGGGGTTAAAGCCGATCAATATGGTTTCCAGCAGTGGGAAAACCTGTGGTTAGCTTATTGTTAGTGGATTATTTTAGCAAACATCCTTGGGAGCACTCGACTGAATAAGGAGGGGGGTCAGGAACTGCTGGGAGGGGGGAAGTGGACCGTTGGCAGCCTGGGTCTTGTACCAGGTCAGGTTGCAGCTAGGCAGGGGTTAAAATATAATCCACTCTGCCTTCTTCCCTCCCCTCCTCTTCCACGTGGTGCAGATGGCTTCCCCTCCATATTATACAGTGGATATAAAAAGTCTACACACCCCTGTTAAAATGTCAGGTTTCTGTGATGTAAAAAAATTAGACAAAGATAAATCATTTCAGAACTTTTTCCACCTTTAATGTGACCTATAAACTCGATTGAAAAACAAACTAAAATCTTTTAGGTAGAGGGAAGAAAAAATATAAAAATAAAATAATATGGTTGCATAAGTGTGCACACCCGAAGGCTACTTTCACACCTGCGTTAGGTGCGGATCCGTCTGGTATCTGCACAGACTGATCCGCACCTATAAATGCAAACTATGGTATCCGTTCAGAACGCATCCGTCTGCATTCTATGTAAAAAAAAAAAGTCTAAGTCTAATTGTTAGTCCGACGGATCCGTCCTGACTTTACATTGAAAGTCAATGGGGGACGGATCAGTTTGCAATTGCACCATATTGTGTCAACGTCAAACGGATCCGTCCCCATTGACTTACATTGTAAGTCAGGACGAATCTGTTTGGCTCCGCACGGCCAGGCGGACACCAAAACGCTGCAAGCTGCGTTTTGGTGTCCGCCTCCAGAGCGGAATGGAGGCGGAACGGAGCCAAACTGATGCATTCTGAACGGATCCGCATCCATTCAGAATGCATTGGGGCTAAACTGATCCGTTTGGGGCCACTTGTGAGAGCCTTGAAACGGATATCACAGGCGGACACCGAAACGCTGGTGTGAAAGTAGCCTTAAACTACAGGGAGTGCAGAATTATTAGGCAAGTTGTATTTTTGAGGATTAATTTTATTATTGAACAACAACCATGTTCTCAATGAACCCAAAAAACTCATTAATATCAAAGCTGAATATTTTTGGAAGTAGTTTTTAGTTTGTTTTTAGTTTTAGCTATTTTAGGGGGATATCTGTGTGTGCAGGTGACTATTACTGTGCATAATTATTAGGCAACTTAACAAAAAACAAATATATACCCATTTCAATTATTTATTTTTACCAGTGAAACCAATATAACATCTCAACATTCACAAATATACATTTCTGACATTCAAAAACAAAACAAAAACAAATCAGTGACCAATATAGCCACCTTTCTTTGCAAGGACACTCAAAAGCCTGCCATCCATGGATTCTGTCAGTGTTTTGAATTGTTCACCATCAACATTGCGTGCAGCAGCAACCACAGCCTCCCAGACACTGTTCAGAGAGGTGTACTGTTTTCCCTCCTTGTAAATCTCACATTTGATGATGGACCACAGGTTCTCAATGGGGTTCAGATCAGGTGAACAAGGAGGCCATGTCATTAGAATTTCTTCTTTTATACCCTTTCTTGCCAGCCACGCTGTGGAGTACTTGGACGCGTGTGATGGAGCATTGTCCTGCATGAAAATCATGTTTTTCTTGAAGGATGCAGACTTCTTCCTGTACCACTGCTTGAAGAAGGTGTCTTCCAGAAACTGGCAGTAGGACTGGGAGTTGAGCTTGACTCCATCCTCAACCCGAAAAGGCCCCACAAGCTCATCTTTGATGATACCAGCCCAAACCAGTACTCCACCTCCACCTTGCTGGCGTCTGAGTCGGACTGGAGCTCTCTGCCCTTTACCAATCCAGCCACGGGCCCATCCATCTGGCCCATCAAGACTCACTCTCATTTCATCTGTCCATAAAACCTTAGAAAAATCAGTCTTGAGATATTTCTTGGCCCAGTCTTGACGTTTCAGCTTGTGTGTCTTGTTCAGTGGTGGTCGTCTTTCAGCCTTTCTTACCTTGGCCATGTCTCTGAGTATTGCACACCTTGTGCTTTTGGGCACTCCAGTGATGTTGCAGCTCTGAAATATGGCCAAACTGGTGGCAAGTGGCATCTTGGCAGCTGCACGCTTGACTTTTCTCAGTTCATGGGCAGTTATTTTGCGCCTTGGTTTTTCCACACGCTTCTTGCGACCCTGTTGACTATTTTGAATGAAACGCTTGATTGTTCGATGATCACGCTTCAGAAGCTTTGCAATTTTAAGAGTGCTGCATCCCTCTGCAAGATATCTCACTATTTTTGACTTTTCTGAGCCTGTCAAGTCCTTCTTTTGACCCATTTTGCCAAAGAAAAGGAAGTTGCCTAATAATTATGCACACCTAATATAGAGTGTTGATGTCATTAGACCACACCCCTTCTCATTACAGAGATGCACATCACCTAATATGCTTAATTGGTAGTAGGCTTTCGAACCTATACAGCTTGGAGTAAGACAACATGCATAAAGAGGATGATGTGGTCAAAATACTCATTTGCCTAATAATTCTGCACGCAGTGTAATACTTTGTTGAAGCACCTTTTGATTTTATTACAGCACTCAGTCTTTTTGGGTATGAGTCTATCAACATGGTACATTTTGACTTGGCAAGATTTGCCCACTCTTCTTTGCAAAAACACTCCAAATCTGTCAGATTGCGAGGGCATCTCCTATGCACAGCCCTCTTCAGATCACCCCACAGATTTTCAATCTGATTCAGGTCTGGGCTCTAGCTGGGCCATTCCAAAACTTTAATCTTCTTCTGGTGAAGCAATTCCTTTGTTGATTTGGATGTATGCTTTGGGTCGTTGTCATGCTGAAAGATGAAGTTCCTCTTCATGTTCATCTTTCTAGCAGAAGCCTAAAGGTTTTGTGCCAATATTGACTGGTATTTAGAACTGTTCATAATTCCCTCTAGCTTAACTAAGGCCCCAGTTCCAGCTGAAGAAAAACAGCCCCTTGACATGATGCTGCCACCACCATGCTTTACTGTGGGTATGGTGTTCTTTTGGTGATGTGCAGTGTTGTTTTTGCGCCAAACATATCTTTTGCAATTATGGCCAAAAAGTTCAACCTTGGTTTCATCAGACCATAACACCTTTTCCCACATACTTTTGGGAGACTTCAGATGTGTTTTTGCAAAATGTAGCCTGGCTTAGATGTTTTTCTTCGTAAGAAAAGGCTTTCGTCTTGCCACTCTACCCCATAGCCCAGACATATGAAGAATACGGGAGATTGTTGTCACATGTACCACACAGCCAGTACTTGCCAGATATTCCTGCAGCTCCTTTAATGTTGCTGTAGGCCTCTTGGTAGCCTCCCAGACCAGTTTTCTTCTCGTCTTTTCATCAATTTTAGAGAGACGTCCAGTTCTTGGTAATGTCACTGTTGTGCCATATTTTCTCCACTTGATGATGACTGTCTTCACTGTGTTCCGTGGTATATCTAATGCCTTGGAAATTCTTTTGTACCCTTCTCCTGACTGATACCTTTTAACAATGAGATCCCTCTGATGCTTTGGAAGCTCTCTGTGGACCATGGCTTTTGCTTTGGGATGCGACAAAAAAAATGTCAGGAAAGACCAACTAGAACAGCTGAACTTTATTTGTGGTTAATCAGAGGCACTTTAAATGATGGCACATGTATGCTGACTCCTATTTAACATGATTTTGAATGTGATTGCTTAATTCTGAACACAGCTACATCCCCAGTTATAAGAGGGTGTGCACACTTATGCAACCACATTATTTTAGTTTTTTTTTGTTTTCTTCCCTCCACCTAAAAGATTTCAGTTTGTTTTTCAATTGAGTTGTACAGTTTAAAGATCACATTCAAGGTGGAAAAAGTTCTAAAATGATTTATCTTTGTTTAATTTTTTTTATAGCACAGAAACCTGACATTTTAACAGGGGTGTGTAGACTTTTTATATCCACTGTACTGTATATTCCCCCCACCCTCCTCTACATCACTTGGCCAGCCAGCGGTTGTTCCCCCCTGCGCCGCCCCTTTTCTGGCTCTGACATGATGCTGTAGTTACGGGTGTTTCCCGGTTATTCACCTGTTTTGTTTTAACGCTTGCATTTGATTTTCAGTTTTTTGTAGTGCGGACCAGGGTTCTACTTCTTATTAAGTCACAGCCGGCGGTATAAACACAATTAAGAGTATGGGGTGAAGAGAAAATGGCAGACTTGCCCACTAGAAGTCCAGCAGCCGGCATGCTGCTCCTATGGTTAATCGTTCGAGCAGTTTAAGGCTCGGGTTTTCTGTTTCATCTGAGAATAAATAAAGCTGTGGTCGATCACCACCCAACAAAAGTATATGTGTGTTGATTTCTTTGTGGGTTCATAGTAACTTGGAAGAAGGGGGTGATTGCTGGCCTCGGGGTTGGGGTTGGGGTTTCCCAGTAGCCTTTAACGTATATTCTAGTATGTCCGAATTACCAGTTAAAGCGCCTATGCTATGTCTTGCAAAGGACCCCTTGACTACTTGTTTGGCCCTTGGCCACAGTTATGGTCACCATAACTCAGATGTGAAGATTATGCGAGAAGTGACGAAGAACAGTAGATAAGAGAATGTTCATTGAGCTGCAGTCTTCACTCAATGCCACATTCCATACATGCTGTACTTGCAGACAAACATTCCAATACTATGTGCGACTGATTATTAAGAAGATTCTTTCTCCTACTCATAACATTAATTTATTGACCAGCACAATGCTATCTGGAGCATGCAGAAAATCTGACAACTTTCAGTGCAATAACAGTGATCTATTAATTTACATATTATTAAAATGAAGCTCTGATTTGGTAATAATTATATTGAGATTGCATTAACCTCCTAACAGTCACTTTAAAATTGGAAAAACCCTCCAAAAAAGATCACTTTTAGGGTTGAGCGTACCCAAACTGTAAAGTTCGGGTTCGTACCGAACTTTAGGATTTTTGGACCCCGTACCCGAACCCGAACTTTTCAGTAAAAGTTTGTGTTCGGTGTTCGGCGATTTAATGGCACTTTTTGAAAGGCTGCAGAGCAGCCAATCAACAAGCGTTTAACTCGTGTGCCCTTAGAAGCCATCACAGTCATGCCTACTAATGGCATGGTTCTGATTGGCGAGGGCAGCATGTGACCCAGCCTCTATATAAGCTGGAGTCACGTAGCGCTGCACGTCACTCTGCTGTGATTAGTGTAGGGATAGGATGCTGCTGCTGCGAGGGAGAGAATAGGACAGAATCTTTAATCTGAAGTGCTTGTTAACTCAGCGATCTACCTAGATTTTGTTTTGTGGGTGCAGTGCACAATATTTTTACCCTGCCCTGAGCCCAGTGACCCAGAAAAATAACTTGCATCCGTCTGTTAGTTAGGTGGGCGGCGGTGGCCATTTTATGCAAGTTCTGTGCACCAGCACAGCATATGTGCATTTGTGACAGTCAAATAGAAGCTTGAAATACTGCAATTATATTCTGGGTTTAAAAAAATCACCAATTTTTGGCAAGACCCTACATCTGTGGCCATTGCAGCATTTGTCTGTGTGCAATTTAAGCTTGAAATACTTCAATAATTTTCTGGGTTTTAAAAAACACACATTTTTGACAATACTCTCCATCTGGGGCCTATGCCGCATATGTCAGTGTGCAATTTAAGCTTGAAATACAGCAATAATTTTCTGGGATTTAAAAAAAAACCTTTTTGGGCAAAATACTAAATTCTAAAGCCCTTGCTGCATCTTTCAGTGTGAAATGCAAGCGTTATATACTGCTGTCATATTCTGTTATTAAAAAAACACCCATTTAGGGCAAAATCCAAATTTTGCTGCGTTTGCTGCATCTGTCATTGTTAAATACAAGATTGAAATACAGCAATAATTTTCTGGGTTTAAAAAAGCACCCCTTTTTGGCAATACCCTCCATCTGAGGTCTATGCAGCATTAGTCAGTGTGAAGTTTAAGCTTGAAATACTGCAATAATTTTCTGGGTTTTAAAAAAACACCCTTTTTGGGCAAAAGAATACATTTTACAGCCCTTGTTGCATCTGTCAGTGTGAAATACAAACGTTAGATACTGCTGTCATATTCTGTTATTAAGAAAACACCCATTTTTGGAAAAAAACCAAATTTGCGGCCTTGGCTGCATCTGTCATTGTTAAATTCAAGCTTGAAATACAGCAATATTTTCTGTGTTTTCAGTAAAAGTTTGTGTTCGGTGTTCGGCGATTTAATGGCACTTTTTGAAAGGCTGCAGAGCAGCCAATCAACAAGCGTTTAACTCGTGTGCCCTTAGAAGCCATCACAGTCATGCCTACTAATGGCATGGCTCTGATTGGCGAGGGCAGCATGTGACCCAGCCTCTATATAAGCTGGAGTCACGTAGCGCTGCACGTCACTCTGCTGTGATTAGTGTAGGGATAGGATGCTGCTGCTGCGAGGGAGAGAATAGGACAGAATCTTTAATCTGAAGTGCTTGTTAACTCAGCGATCTACCTAGATTTTGTTTTGTGGGTGCAGTGCACAATATTTTTACCCTGCCCTGAGCCCAGTGACCCAGAAAAATAACTTGCATCCGTCTGTTAGTTAGGTGGGCGGCGGTGGCCATTTTATGCAAGTTCTGTGCACCAGCACAGCATATGTGCATTTGTGACAGTCAAATAGAAGCTTGAAATACTGCAATTATATTCTGGGTTTAAAAAAATTACCAATTTTTGGCAAGACCCTACATCTGTGGCCATTGCAGCATTTGTCTGTGTGCAATTTAAGCTTGAAATACTTCAATAATTTTCTGGGTTTTAAAAAACACAAATTTTTGACAATACTCTCCATCTGGGGCCTATGCCGCATATGTCAGTGTGCAATTTAAGCTTGAAATACAGCAATAATTTTCTGGGATTTAAAAAAAAACCTTTTTGGGCAAAATACTAAATTCTAAAGCCCTTGCTGCATCTTTCAGTGTGAAATGCAAGCGTTATATACTGCTGTCATATTCTGTTATTAAAAAAACACCCATTTAGGGCAAAATCCTAATTTTGCGGCGTTTGCTGCATCTGTCATTGTTAAATACAAGATTGAAATACAGCAATAATTTTCTGGGTTTAAAAAAGCACCCCTTTTTGGCAATACCCTCCATCTGGGGTCTATGCAGCATTAGTCAGTGTGAAGTTTAAGCTTGAAATACTGCAATAATTTTCTGGGTTTTAAAAAAACACCCTTTTTGGGCAAAAGAATACATTTTACAGCCCTTGTTGCATCTGTCAGTGTGAAATACAAGCGTTAGATACTGCTGTCATATTCTGTTATTAAGAAAACACCCATTTTGGGAAAAATACCAAATTTGCGGCCTTGGCTGCATCTGTCATTGTTAAATTCAAGCTTGAAATACAGCAATATTTTCTGTGTTTAAAAAAGCGCCCCTTTTTGGCTATACCCTCCATCTGGGGCCTATGCAGGATTTTTCAGTGTGCAATTTAAGCTGGAAACACTTCAATAATTTTCTGGGTTTTAAAAAAACACCCTTTTTGGGCAAAATAATAAATTTTACAGCCCTTGTTGCATCTGTCAGTGTGAAATACACGCATTCGATACTGTTGTTCTATTCTGTTATTAAAAAAACACCCATTTTGGGCAAAATACTAAATTTGCAGCCTTTGCTGCATCTGTCAATGTGAGATACAAGCTTGAAATAATGCAATAATATTCTGGGTTTAAAAAAACACCCATTTTGGGCAAAATACAAAATTTGCAGCCTTTTCTGCATCTGTGAGTGTGAAATACGTGCGTTAGATACTGTTGTTCTATTCTGTTATTTAAAAAATACCCATTTTGGGCAAAATACAAAATTTGCAGCCTTTGCTGCATCTGTGAGTGTGAAATACGTGCGTTAGATACTGTTGCTTTATTCTGTTATTTAAAAAACACCCATTTTGGGCAAAATACTAAATTTGCAGCCTTTGCAGCATCTGTCAGTGTGAAATACACGCGTTAGATACTGGTGTTCTATTCTGTTATTAAAAAAACACCCACTTTGTGTAAGATCCAAAATTTGTGGAGAATGAGGAGAGCGTAGAATAAGGGACGTGGCCCCGGTCGTGGTGCTGCTGGTGGAGCTTCTGTTGCAGGGAGAGGACGTGGTGATCTGTGCCAACTACACGCACAAGTGAAACACCTTCCTCAGGTGCGAGTAAGCGACAGAACCTTCAGCGTTATTTGGTCGGGCGTAATGCGGCTCTACGAATGGTGAGGCCAGAACAAGTACAGGCGATAGTAGATTAGGTTGCTGACAGTGCCTCCAGTTCCTTCACATTGTCTCCCACCCAGTCTCCTGCTGAAAGATCTGAGTTGGCACCTGCCACCGATGTCCATCAGTCTTTCACCTCACCCCCTTGCAAATCAGCCAAGCAGTCTGAGCCCCAAGTCATGCAGCAGTTCCTTCTGCTTTTTGATGACTCTGTTAGCAGGGTTTCCCATCTACCTATCCCTGCCCCAGAAGTGAAAGAGATTGAGTGCACCGATGCCCAACCACTTATGTTTCAAGATAAGTACATGGGAGGACCACCGCAGCACTTCTCAGATGATGACGAAACACAGGTGCTAACTGCTGTGGCTTTCAAAAGTGTGCAGACCGACAAGGAGGGCAGGGGTGAAGACTGGGTGGAAGATGATGTGGAGGACGATGAGGTCCTCGACCCCACATGGAATCAAGGTCATGCGAGTGACCTGTGTAGTTCGGAGGAAGAGGCGGTGGTCGCACAGAGCCACCAGCACAGCAGAAGAGGGAGCAGGGTGCAAAAGCACCAAGCATCTCCACAATGTCCTACGGAAGCGTTCAGCTCTCCATCTCCCAAACACTGGAGCGGAAGAGGAAGTACCCCTCTACCCACCCGTGATCCCTGGCCCTGAATGCCAACATTTCAAAATTCCTGGCCTTTGAAATGCTGTCATTCCGTCTGGTGGAGACAGAGAGTTTTAAAAGCCTTATGGTGTGGCTGTCCCACAGTACGTTGTGCCCAGCCACCACTACTTTTCCAGGCGAGCCATCCCTTCCCTGCACAACCAAGTGGGGGACAAAATCAGGTGTGCACTGCGCAATGCCATCTGTGGAAAGGTCCACCTAACTACGGATACGTGGACCAGTAAGCACGGTCAGGGACGTTATATCTCCCTAACAGCACACTGGGTAAATGCAGTGGCGGCTGGACCTGAGGCGGATAGCAGTTTGGCGCATTTCCTTCCACCACCGAGGATTGCAGGGCACTTCTCTTTGCCTCCTGTGTTGCTGTCACACCGGTGACAGGTTTGAGAAGGTCTGAAAGATTATCTGCTCCTTAGTGATCTGACAACATCTTTTGGTTTCACTTTGTCTGTGTGTGGGTTGTATGTCCACACCTCCTGTTCAGGTGTGGATCATGTGACCTCTACCACACCCTATTTAGTTTGACTTCACCCATCACTCCTTGCTCTGGATAGCTTCATTTGGTGTTGGAAGAGCTGGAGTGTGGTTCTAGTTGAAGTCCTGATCATCCATCATCCTTAGAAGTTAAGTGTTCCGCTTGCTGTGTTTTGTATTCCTCCCCCCCCTTTCTGTTGTTTACTAGGCCTCAGTGAGACGCTGGTTCCTTCACCAGGGAAGGAGCGGGTTGTCTCTGCCCTGTCATTAAGTCTAGGGCATCTGAGGGCCACCAGGGTTTTCTAGGTTCCTGTGTATGGGCATCTCTACCATCGAGAGGTGCCCATACGGATAGGAGTTAGGGCCAGGAGCAGGGTTTCATAGGTGGTGACCCTTTTCCTTCCCTAGTGGTGAGGCCTAGTGTCTTTTCCCTTCCGTCTTGTTGTCTTTTGGTGTTCTCCCCTACTACATCCGTGACTTTATCCAGAGCCAATACCGCCATTTTTTGTTCTGATCTGTGCAGCTATGGATGCTATGACTGCACTGGTCGAACAGATGCAAAATCTGACTTTGGAGGTAGCAGACCTCCGTGCGATGGTTTTGCAGATTCGGAGTCCACAGGCTGCTAGTTCCGGTGGTGGGTTCTAGGCCTGCCCTGAACCGAAGGTAGCTCTCCCGGACAGGTTTTCCGGGGGTAGTGACAATTTCATCCGGTTCAGGGAGTCATGTAAATTATACTTTAGGCTTCATCCATACTCTTCTGGTGATGAGTGTCAACATGTGGGTATGATTATTTCATTACTTAAAGAGGACGCCCAATCTTGGGTCCCTCCGGTCGGTAGATGAATTCTTTAGAGCCTTGGGTCTTATCTATGATGACCCGGATAGGATCTCTCAGGCCGAGACCAAGTTACGGGGTTTGCGGCAGGGAGAACGTTCTGCGGAGACCTTTTGCTCTGAATTTAGGAGATGGGCTACGGATACAGAGTGGAACGATTCTGCTCTCCGTAGCCAATTCTGCCAGGGTCTCTCTGAGAGAATGCAGGACGCATTGGCTTTTCATGAAAATCCTGAGTCATTGGAAGCAGCTATGTCCCTTGCTGTACGTCTAGATAGACGCCTGAGGGAGAGATCTAGGGGTCCTCACCTTCAGAACGTACTGTCCAATAAGGGTACTGCTTCCTTTGACACTTATGGTGGAGAGACTCGGGTGGTTGTGCCGTGTGATGAGACTATGCAGTTAGGAGGAGCTACTCCTGGAACTACTGGCAAAAGCTTAGGTCATGTGAAAGGAGTCTGCTTTTGTTGTGGCAAGAAGGGACATTTTGTGAATATTTGTCCGTACTTGCAGAATCAAGGTGTAAACCAAAGGAAAAAAAAGTTTAATCCCCAAATTACTATTGGTAGTGTGGGTGGGCAGCAAGAAAACCTACTTTTGTCTTTTACTGGTAGTACCCGTTTTCTCCTGTCAGCCGAGGTGGCGCTAGAGTCCAAAACTGTGAAAATCTGAGCTTTTATCGACAGTGGGGCAGGAGTTAACTTGATTGATGGACAGTTTGTACGCATTCACGGGTTGACTACTAATGCATTAGAGAATAGTATTTCTGTCTTTGCAATTGACTCAGCACCTCTCGCCCCAAAAATGCCTGTCGCAGGTAGTGAATGACATTCAGAGTGGGTGATTTGCATCAGGAATCTATCTCCTGTTATGTGTTGGAGGGTCTGCCTGCTCCGTTGGTGTTGGGCTTACCATGGTTAAGCAAACATAACCCTAAAATTGATTGGCAAGCAAGACAGATTCTCGAGTGGAGTGATTTTTGCATGGACAACTGTCTTAATGCATCGTTCTCTATGGTTACCACTAAAACTGTACCCTCGTTCATTTCTGAATTTTCTGATGTGTTCTCTGAGAGTGGTAATCAGGAGTTGCCTCCGCACCGGGAGTATGACTGTCCCGTCAATCTTATTCCCGGAGCTAAATTGCCCAAATCTCGGTTGTATAATCTTTCGGAACCCGAAAGAAAGGCTATGCGAGAGTATATCACCGAGAGTTTGGCAAAGGGACATATTAGACCATCCAAGTCCCCAGTGGCTGCTGGATTTTTCTTTGTAAAGAAAAAGGATGGAACCCTGAGACCATGCCTAGACTTCCGTGAGCTCAATCGTATTACCGTCCGTGATCCTTACCCCCTTCCTTTGATTCCGGATTTGTTTAGTCAGATTGTTGATGCCAAGGTGTTCTCTAAATTGGATCTGAGGTGGGCATATAATCTCGTAAGGATCAAGGAGGGGGATGAGTGGAAGACCGCATTTAATACCCCTGAGGGTCATTTTGAAAATCTGGTCATGCCCTTTGGGTTAACCAATGCTCCTGCGGTTTTTCAACACTTTGTCAATGACATCTTTCATCATCTGGTGGGAAGGTTTGTCGTTGTATACCTTGATGACATACTAATTTATTCGCCTAATATGGAGACTTATCAGGATCATGTGAGACAGATGTTACAGATCCTAAGAGAGAATAAGTTGTATGCTAAGATGGAAAAGTGTGTATTTGCTGTACAGGAAGTGCAATTTCTGGGTTACCTGCTCTCATCCTCAGGTTTTCGTATGGATCCTGAGAAGGTCCGTGCCGTGTTGGACTGGGATCGACCCGAAAATCTGAAAGCACTTATGCGGTTTTTGGGGTTTACCAACTACTACCATAAATTTATCTTGAACTATTCTTCGGTGGTTAAACCTTTAACAGACATGACTAGGAAGGGTGCTGATATTTCTATCTGGTCTGATGCGGCATTACAGGCCTTTTCTGCTGTGAAAGAATGTTTTGCTTCGGCCCCTATTCTGGTGCATCCGGACGTGTCTCAGCCATTTATTGTTGAGGTTGATGCGCCAGAGGTTGGGGTAGGAGCAATATTGTCCCAGGGTCCTTCACCCAGTAAATGGCGCGCATGTGCATTTTTCTCTAAAAAACTTTCGACTGCTGAAAGGAATTATGATGTGGGGAATAGGGAATTGCTGGCCATTAAGTTGGCGTTCGAGGAATGGCGGCATTGGTTGGAAGGAGCAATTCATCCTATTACGGTAATTACGGATCACAAGAATCTGGCCTACTTGGAGTCGGCTAAGCGACTGAACCCAAGGCAGGCCAGATGGTCGTTGTTTTTCACCAGATTTAACTTCATCGTCACTTACTGCCCTGGGGTTAAGAACGTCAAGGTCGATGCTTTGTCACGTAGATTTCCTGGGGGGGGGGGGGGGGGGTGAGTCTAATGACCCTAGTCCCATTTTATCTGAAGGGGTAGTTATTTCCGCTCTTTATCCTGATCTCGAGGCCAGAGTGTTGGAGGCACAGGAGGATGCTCCGGACTCTTGTCCTCAGGGGAAATTGTTTGCTCCCCCCGAATTACGTCACAAGGTGTTCGAGGAACATCACTGTACGGTGCTTTCTGGGCACCCTGGGAGCAGATCGACTATCGATCTCATCTCTTGCAGATTCTGGTGGCCGGGGTTGCGTAAGTGTATTGAGGACTATGTGTCAGCCTGTGGTACCTGTGCACGTGCTAAGGTGACACATACTCGGCCTTCCGGATCTCTGCTTCCATTGCCCATCCCATCCAGACCTTAGACCCATTTGTCCATGGATTTTATCACAGATTTACTGAATTGAAAGACCGTGATTCTGGTGGTTGTCGATCGTTTTAGTAAAATGGCATACTTTATTGCATTACCTAGTCTACCCAATGCTAAAACTCTTGCGCAGGTGTTTTTTTCGACAACATCGTGAAACTACATGGCATTCCCTCTGATGTGGTGTCCGATAGAGGGACTCATTTTGTTTCCAGATTCTGGAGAGCGTTCTGTACTCGTCTGGGTGTACAATTGTCCTTCTCTTCGGCTTTTCTTTCTCAGTCTAACGGACAGACGGAGCGCACTAATCAGAATCTGGAGACTTACTTGAGATGTTTTGTTTCAGAGAATCAGGAAGAGTGGTCTTCATTTTTGTCGTTAGCTGAGTTTACTATAAATAACCGTAGACAGGAATCCACTGATAAGTCGCCGTTTATTTGGGGCATATGGGTTCCATCCACAGTTTGGTACATTTTCTGGTGCTCATAATTCCGGCATTCCTGAGGAGGAACGATTTTCCTCTTCTTTGTCTTCTATTTGGCGGAAAATCCAAAATAACCTGGAAAAGATGGGCAACAGGTATAAGCGTGGGGCTGACAGGAGACGTATGAGTGGTCCGGACCTGAGAGTGGGTGATTCTGTGTGGCTGTCTACAAGAAACATTAAACTTAAGGTACCTTCTTGGAAGTTGGGACCAAGATTTATTGACAGGTGTCCGCTCAACTCTAGTCACTTTTTTTTACTGTAGATTTTTAATGTGTGTTTGCAGTACACCTTGTTGGCTTACAACTCAGGAGACACAATTGCATTTCTAACCCCTTAGTGACATAATACATTTTAACCTTAAGGACCAATAATATGTTCCCCTTTGTGTTCTAGCAGTCATAAATTTTTTCATTTTTTTCTACTAATTTTTTTATTTTTATTTTGTGGAATTAGTTGTGGGGGGTTTTCGGAACCATTCTGGGATATATATAGTGTATTTAATAACTTTTATTATTTTATTTTTAGGGGGAAAGAAAAAAAATATTTTTACTTTATTTTGTGTAATTTATATATAGCGTTCACTGTGTGATAAAAATAACTTTATTATGTTAGTCAGTATAATAAGGATAATGCCACATTTCTATATATATGTTTTTACTATTTTTCCTTTCTTCCTGCAGCCTGTCAGCTCTGCAACTGCTCCCCCTCCTCCTTCAGACTGATGAGGGGGAAGGGGTGATGGGGTGGCTGCTTTAGCTGCTCAATCTCTTGTTTGGTACCAGTTTTCCAAGCTTTTCAAACAATACCAGAATGACAGCATTATCCTCAGTACATGGGAAGATATCACTGTTAGAAATCGGGATGCAGTGAATACAGCTGAAAGTGAAAGTAAAAGCAGGTTTTAACCGCAATTATGCCCAACTTGATTTCTAACTGTGATTTCTCCTGTTTAGCTTGAGCTAATGCTAATGTCATTTGGTCTTGTATGGAATGCCAGCGTTCAAAGAAGTCAAGTTCCATGTTTCTAGCTGCTACCTGCTTTGGTTCTCCGCTCTGCCTCTGGTGTCTCCATCCCTGGTCCCTGCACTTTCGCTGTAACATGGGCATGGTCACATGTACCGCTGCAGCCAATGACTGGCTTTAGCAGTGATGTGCTGCTTGTGACCACGTCACTGCTGAAGCCAGTCATTGGCTGCAGCGGTACATGTTGCCATACCCATGCTACAGCGAAAGAAATCAGTGCGGGGATCAGGGATAGAGACATCGGAGGAAGTGCAGAGAATCGAAGCAGCATGGAGCAGGTAGGTATGAGTCCTAGTCAGGCAGGCACTGGCACTTGGTAAAATGGCTCAGGCTGGATGATTAACCCCTTAAGGACGCAGGGCGTATCGGTATGCCCTATTTCCCGAGTCCTTAAGGACTCAGGGCGTACCGGTACGTCCTAACTTGAAATCGGCATTCCGGCGCCCCAGGGGTTAATCGGAACGGGATTTCGGCTGAAATCATTCAGCCGGCATCCCGTAACAATGCAGGGGGGGGTCATTTGACCCCCCCGCATCGACGATCGCACAAAACCGCAGGTCAATTCAGACCTGCGGTTTTCTGCGTTTCCGGTCCATTCGGGTGTCCTGTGACCCGATGAACCGGAAAAAGACTGCGATCGGTGGCGTAATTATACACCACCTATCGCATTCCGAGGATTTGAAGAGGCGGTGCTGGCCCTGGTGCTGATGCCTGCTGTCCAGGGTGCTGATTGGTGCAGGGGAGAGAGGCGCGAGATTCAAACTTCCTGCGCTCCTCTCTCCCCTCCTCTTCCTGTCCAGCACCCTGACCGTGCAGCACCGTCCAGAACGAGCTCCTGTGTCCCCCTAATCGGCATCCATCACCCTCCTGCACCCATCGCCACCCAGGTAGGTTAGGGTCAGTGAGGGAGAGGCACCGTTAGGCAGGGAAAGAAGGGGAAAGTTAGTTAGGAAAAAAAAAACAAAAAAAACTTTTATTTCCAAACTTTCTTTGATCCATCCATCAGACCCCAGATCCCCCCCTGCCACTTGCCCCCCCCCCACCAGACCCCCCCACCACCATTTTGGGGCCTCGTGCTGCATATGGGTCTAGTCCAAAAACCCAGTGTCAGGCAATACTGGAGGGGGGACGTCCTATACCAGACCCCACTGTACAGTATGGTCATGACACGTCCCCGGTTTGAGGCCATCCGGAAATGTCTGCATTATTCCGATAATGCAGCATGTCCACCCCAAGGTGATCCTGCCTATGACCGGCTGTATAAGATACGGCCGGTCATCGATCACTTTGGGGCCACATTTCAGCAGGCCTCCGTACCTGGAAGGGAGGTTGCGGTTGATGAGTCTCTCGTTGCGTTCAAGGGGAGACTCAGTTTCCGCCAATATATTCCCACAAAGCGGGCGAGGTATGGCGTGAAGCTATACAAAATTTGTGAGAGTACCTCAGGGTACACTTACAAATTTCGTGTGTACGAGGGGCGAGATTCCCGGATTCAACCCCCAGAATGTCCCCCCACTCTGGGTGTTACCAGGAAACTCGTGTGGGACCTTATGTACCCACTGCTGGATAAGGGTTACCACTTGTACGTGGACAACTTTTATACCAGCATTCCCTTGTTCAGGTCCCTTGCCGCCAGATCCACGTTCGCTTGTGGGACCGTGCGGAAAAATCAACGCGGCCTCCCTGCCTACCCCCTCCAGGTACCTATCCCCAGGGGTGAGACCCATGCCCTTACCACTGGAAACCTGTTGCTGGTCAGGTATAAGGACAAGAGGGATGTCCTTATGCTGTCCACAATTCATGGTAACGGCATCACCCCTGTCCCTGTGCGAGGTACCGCGGCAACGGTCCTCAAGCCCGATTGTATCGTCGCCTACAATCGGTATATGGGAGGAGTTGATCTCTCGGATCAAGTCCTTAAGCCATATAACGCCATGCGCAAAACCCGGGCATGGTACAAAAAAGTTGCGGTCTACTTGGTGCAGGTTGCCATGTACAACTCTTTTGTACTATCCCGAAGCGCTGGCAGCACAGGGACATTCCTCCAATTCTATGAGGCAGTCCTCAAGGACCTGATCTTTTCGGACCGGGAAAGAGCAGGCCGGAGTACCTCGGGAATTGGAGGCGCCCGGATCGTCCCTGGCCAACACTTTCCAGGTGTGGTCCCCCATACTGGAAAGAAGGGACGAACCCAAAAAAAGTGCAGAGTGTCTCGCAGGAGGGGGATACGGAAGGACACCACCACTCAGTGCGACATTTGCCCCGATCATCCGGGCCTCTGCGTTATCGATTGCTTCAGGGAGTATCACACTTCCATGGAGTACTAAATTTTTATAATCCCCAACAGTCCACTAGAGAACATAAAAAACTATGGCTCTCAGACTTTGGAGACACGGAAACATTTTTTTTTTTCCCCAAAAAATATTAGTTTTAGTGCAGGCATCCTCAAACTGCGGCCCTCCAGATGTTGTAAAACTATAACTCCCAGCATGCCCAGACAACCTACAGCCATCAGCAGGGCATGGTGGGAATTGTAGTTTTACAACATCTGGAGGGCCGCAGTTTTTAGGGTGCCTGCTTAGTGTCTCCGAAGTCTGAGAGCCATACATATTGGGCATCGTCGCGTGCGTAAAAGTCGTCGCTATAAAAATAACTTTTGCCCAAACGCCTCGGAAGAACGGTGTTAAAAATATAAAATAAAAACGGTGCCAAAACACCCATTTTTGGGCAAAATTTCCATTTGAATCCTTTTTGCCGGTAATAAAGCAAGGGTTAACAGCCAAACAAAACTCAATATTTATGGCCCTGATTCTGTAGTTTGCAGAAACACCCCATATGTGGTCGTAAATGGCTATATAGCCGCACGGCAGGGCATAGAACGAAGGGAACTCCATATGGTTTCTGGAAGGCAGATTTTGATGGACAGTTTTTTTTTTGACACCATGTCCCATTAGAAGCCCCCCCTGATGTAGCCTAGACTAGAAACTCCAAAAAAGTGACCCCATCTAAGAAACTACACCCCTCAAGGTATTCAAAAGTTACTTTACAAACTATGTTAACCCTTTAGGTGTTCCACAAAACTAAATAGCGAATGTAGAAACAATTTTAGATTTTTTTTTTTTGTTACATTGCCTCAAAAAAGAGTAATATAGAGCAACCAAAAATCATATTTACCCCTAAAATAGTCCCAAAACAACAACCACCTGATCCCGTAGTTTCCTAGATGGGGTCACTTTTGTGGAGTTTCTACTCTAGGGGTGCATCAGGGGGCTTGAAAGGGTACATGGTGTAAATAAACCAGTCCAGCAAAATCTGCCTTCCAAAAACCATATGACGTTCCCCTTCTTCTATGTCCTGCCGTTTAGCCAAATAGTAGTTTACGACCACATATGGGGTGTTTCTGCAAACTACAGAATTGGGGCAACCCATTTTGAGTTTTGTTTGGTAGTTAACCCTTGTTTTACTCCTGGAAAAAATTGATTATATTGGAAAATTTTCCAAAAAATAGAAATTTCAAAATTGTTTCTCCATCTGCCATCAACTCTTGTGGAACACCTAAAGGGTTAACAAAGTTTGTAAACCCAGTTTTGAATACCTTGAGGGGTGTACTTTCTTAGATGGAGTCACTTTTTTGAAATTTCTATTCTAGGGGTGCAACAGGGGGCTTCAAATGGGACATGGTATAAACAAAACCAGTCCTGCAAAATCTGCCTTCCAAAACCCATATGGTGTTCCCCTCCTTCTATGTGCTCCCGTTCGGCCAAACAGTAGTTTACGACTACATATGGGGTGTTTCTGCAAACTACAGAATTTGGGCAACCCATTTTAAGTTTTGTTTGGCAGTTAACCCTTGTTTTACTCCTGGAAAAAATTTATTATATTGGAAAATTTTCCAAAAAATAGAAATTTCAAAATTGTTTCTCCATCTGCCATCAACTCTTGTAGAACACCTAAAGGGTTAACAAAGTTTGTAAACCCAGTTTTGAATACCTTGAGGGGTGTACTTTCTTAGATGGAGTCACTTTTTTGAAATTTCTATTCTAGGGGTGCAACAGGGGGCTTCAAATGGGACATGGTATAAACAAAACCAGTCCTGCAAAATCTGCCTTCCAAAACCCATATGGTGTTCCCCTCCTTCTATGTGCTCCCGTTCGGCCAAACAGTAGTTTACGACCACATATGGGGTGTTCCTGCAAACTACAGAATTGGGGCAACCCATTTTGAGTTTTGTTTGGCAGTTAACCCTTGTTTTACTCCTGGAAAAAATTGATTATATTGGAAAATTTTCCAAAAAATAGAAATTTCAAAATTGTTTCTCCATCTGCCATCAACTCTTGTGGAACACCTAAAGGGTTAACAAAGTTTGTAAACCCAGTTTGAATACCTTGAGGGGTGTACTTTCTTAGATGGAGTCACTTTTTTGAAATTTCTATTCTAGGGGTGCAACAGGGGGCTTCAAATGGGACATGGTATAAACAAAACCAGTCCTGCAAAATCTGCCTTCCAAAACCCATATGGTGTTCCCCTCCTTCTATGTGCTCCCGTTCGGCCAAACAGTAGTTTACGACCACATATGGGGTGTTTCTGCAAACTACAGAATCGGGGCAACCCATTTTGAGTTTTGTTTGGCAGTTAACCCTTGTTTTACTCCTGGAAAAATTGATTATATTGGAAAATTTTCCAAAAAATAGAAATTTCTAAATTGTTTCTCCATCTGCCATTAACTCTTGTGGAAGACCTAAAGGGTTAATAAAGTTTGAAAAAACAGTTTTGAATACCTTGAGGGGTGTAGTTTCTAGAATGGAGGTTTCTATTATCTAAGCCTCACAATATGACTTCAAACCTGAACTGGTCCATAAAAAGTGGGATTTTGAAGATTTCTGAAAATTTCAAAATTTGCTTCTAAACTTCTAAGCCTTGTAACATCCCCAAAAAATAAAATATCATTCCCAAAATGCTACAAACATGAAGTAGACATATGGGGAATGTAAAGTCATCACAATTTTTGGGGGTATTACTATGTATTACAGAGGTAGAGAAACTGAAACTTTGAAATTTGCTAATTTTTCTAAATTTTCGGTAAAAATTGTATTTTTTTATGCAAAAAAATTTACTTTTTTGACCCAATTTTAGCAGTGTCATGAAGTACAATATGTGACGAAAAAACAATCTCAGAACGGCCTGGGTAAGTCAAAGCGTTTTAAAGTTATGAGCACTTAAAGTGACACTGGTCAGATTTGCAAAAAATGGCCAAGTTCTTAAGGTGAAATAGGGCTGAGTCCTTAAGGGGTTAATCTGGTGCAGGGATAAACATATTTGTCTAACTCTTTACCACCTATTGGTTGGCTTAGTTTGAGATAGAATTTTACAACCAGTGGTTCAGTTAAAATGTTGTACCTCAGGCAAAGCCTCCTTTCCTTCCATGTCGCCCCCTTTTCTGTTAAGCCACCTCCCTTTTCAAAACTAGGTGGAGAAACATTCTCTAAACCTAGACGGCACAATTTACAACAAAATCTAGGTGTATTCACATTAGTAAATGTGGGCGAGTCTTCAAACTCCATTGTCAAAACAAATAGTCTTGCAGAAATCTGATAAAGAAGGCAGAAGGAATTTCGTCTCAGAACTGTTAAAGGGGTTGTCTCACTTCAGCAAACAACATTTATTATGTAGAGGAAGTTAAAACAAGGCACTTACTAATGTATTGTGATTATCCATATTGTCCCGTTTGCTGGCTGGATTCATTTTTCCATCACATTATACACTGCTCGTATCCATGCTTACAACCACCCTGTAATCCATCAGTGGTGGTCATGCTTGCACGCTATAGGAAAATGCACTAGCCTATGTGCGGTCCTGGCCACCAGAGAGTCCGGCGCTTTTTCCTATAGTGTGCAAGAACGACCATCCATGATGGATTGTAGGGTGTTTGTAACCATGGATACAAGCAGTGAATAATGTGGTGGGAAAAATGAATCCAGACAGCAAAGGAGGCAATATGGACAATCACAATAAATTAGTAAGTGCCTTGTATTAACTTCCTCTACATAATAAACGTAATTTGCTGAAGTGATACAACCCCTTTAAGGGCTTGTATTAGCTAAAAGTGGTGGGACTTAGTTAGTCTGGCAGGCATAGCATTGGGAGGAGGTTCCTGCCGCAGAAAGTTCCTTTCCAGCCAGAAACAAAGCTACCTTAGTATAGACCTGTTGCCAAAGTTAGGCCTCTTTCACACGAACATTTTTTTTTTTTCCGTTTCCGTTCCGTTTTTTATGTTCCGTATACGGAACCATTCATCTTAATGGGTCTGCTAAAAAAAACTGAATGTACTCCGTATGCATTCCGTTTCCGTTCAAAGATAGAACATGTTCTATTATTGTCCGCATAACGGACAAGGATAGTACTGTTCTATCAGGGGACAGCTGTTCCGTTCCATATTTTTTGTTTATCCGTTTTATGCGGACTGCAAAATACTGAAAAAGCCATATGGTCGTGTGCAATAGGCCTTAGAATATGGCCACAGTGTTTTTCAGATGAGGTTTGGAACCAGAAGTGGATTCCCTAGGAAGGAGAAGTATATTTCTGATTCCTTTCAAATCCACTTCTGGCTTTGTCAGAAAATCCTGCAGGCAAATCTGCCTCAAAACCTCATCCCATACCCTTATTATTTCATATACATAGCACTGGAGAATGGGTAAGGAGGAGAAAAATAAGATGCCTCATCAGACACGTGAAATACACGAGAAGAGTTTTTTTGTAACCTTTTGACAGAACAGGAACAAGTAAGATAAGGATACTGCACTCTTTATCCTTATTGTCATACATGTTTCCTTTAAGATTAAGCAGTTTTATCACCCATCATACTGTCATAAAACATAATCTATATTTCCCAAGAGGGAGATAAAAGTTCCCAGCAAAGGCAGTATACATTCCTAACATAAAAATAAATGAATACATAATTATTACCCAAAGAAAGACGCTGATTGTATATCGAGTAGCTTTATATTGTTTATAGGCAACAGACTGTATAATAGTTTATCAAATGTACCGTATATTACCAATGTGTTCAATTCAGTTCTGGACTACTTCACAGATAATAAAACGTCTAATAATCATATGAATTTGTAGAGGATCATTACTAGTAGTGCTTCTCCTCATAGAGAGCACTTGAGCTGGTGTAAGTCCTATAGACCAGACAATGCTCCTTGGGTAAAGGATTACGCAGATTGATAGCTCTCTTCCAAGAGAAAGAAAGCTGTCCCTGTAGATTCCTCTTTAAGTTACAGTAAATGTACAACTCCTTTAAGGGATTATCCCATGAATTTAAAACTCTTCTTTTCTTTTGCTCTAGTATCTGTTTAAATGGAAGACTTTCATTTCTTTCTGTAGGTGGGCAGCAGCAGGGGCGATGCTGAATCCTTGCTTCTGGTGCTGGAAAGCCTAGCTACACCTCTGGGCAGCAGTTCACATGAAACATGCATCCAGGGTCGATTGCAATTAGCTCTAACCCCTTCCACCCCTACATACAAAATAGTCCCTCACATAAGCTAGTCTACTTTATGTCTTCAATTTACATTTGGATTGCATTGCTCTGCATGACCCTATAATATATAAGTGAGTACACCCCCCACATTTTTGTAAATCTTTTCAAGGGACAGCACTGAAGATATGACACTTTGATACAATGTAAAGTAGTCAGTATACAGCTTGTATAACTGTGTAAATTTGATGTGCCCTCAAAATAACTCAACACACAGCCATTAATGTCTGAACTGGCTACTGGCTATTAATGTCTACGCTGGCAACTAAAGTGAGTACACCCCTAAGTGAAAATGGCCAAATTGTGCCCAAAGTGTCAATATTTTGTGTGGCCACCAGTATTTTCCAGCACTGTCTTAACTCTCTTGGGCATGGAGTTCACTAGAGCTTCACAGGTTGCCACTGGAATCCTTTTCCACTCCTACATGACCACATCACGGAGCTGGTGGATGTTAGAAACCTTGCTCTCCTCCACCTTCATTTTGAGGATGCCCCACAGATCCTCAGACCTAGGGTTTAGGTCTTGAGACATGCTTCGCCAGTCCAGCATCTTTACCCTCAGTTTTTTTTAGCAAGGCAGTGGTCATCTTGGAGGTGTGTTTGGGGTCGCTATCATGTTGGAATACTGCCCTGCAGCCCAATTTCCGAAGGGAGGGGATCATGCTCTACTTCAGTATGTCACAGTACAGGTTGGCATTCATGGTTCCCTTCAGTTGGCATTCATGCTTCCCTCAATGAACTGTAGCTCCCCACAGCCGGCAGCATTCATGCAGCCCCAAACCATGACACTCCCACCACCATGCTTTACTGTAGGCAGGACACACTTGTCTTTGTACTTCTCACCTGGTTGCCGCCATACACGCTTGACACCATCTGAACCAAATAAGTTTATCTTTGTCTCATCAGACCACAGGGCAGCGTTCCAGAATTCCATCTCCTTAGTCTCCATGTCTTCAACAAACTGTTTGCGGTCTTTCTTGTGCATTATCTTTAGAAGAGGCTTCCTTCTGGAACGACAGCCCTGCAGACCAATTTGATGCAGTGTGCGGCGTATGGTCTGAGCACTGACAGGCTGACCCCCCACCCATTTAACATTTGCAGCAATGCTGGCAGCACTCATACATCTATTTTGAAGAGACAACCTCTGGATGTGGCGCTGAGTACGTGCATTCAACTTCTTTGGTCGACCAAGGCGAGGCCTGTTCTAAGTGTAACCTGTAGTATTAAACCACTGTATGGTCTTGTCTACCGTGCTGCAGCTCGGTTTCAGGGTGTTGGCAATCTTCTTATAGCCTACCTGGCCAACCTTACAGACACAAAGAGCCAGAAAAAAAAAAACATATGACTACCATGGGGCCACAAGCTATACATTTACACACGAGTCACCGTATTCTTTGCCCTATAAGATGCATCTAGATGCATCTTATAGGGCAAAAAATACGGTGACTCGTGTGTAAATGTATAGCTTGTGGTCCCTGGTAGTCATATGTTAGGCCAAAGTTAGGCCTCTTGCACAGTCATATGTTTTTTTTAGCGGAGAAAAATAAGAAAATTTTTTTTTTTCATCTGATCTGAGGTTTTGTTTATCATTTTTCATCAGCAGAGAAGAAAAGAAAAAAATATTTTTCATCAGACCCCATATGCTCATCTGACCTACGATAAGATCCCCAATCCTCATCAGAACTCCAAATCAGACCCCCAAAATAAGACCCCCAATGCTCAGATTAGACAACACAAATCAGACACCCAGTGTCAGACCCCCCCCCCCCGTGCTCAGATCAGGCCCCCATGCTCAGATCAGACCCCCGTGCTCAGATCAGACCCCCATGCTCAGATCAGACCCTCCCATACTCAGATAGACCACCCATGCTCAGACCAGACCCCCCATGCTCAGATCAGACCCCCATTGCTCAGATAAGATCCCCCATGCTAAGATCAGACCCCCAATGCTCAGATTAGACCCCCTATGCTCAGACCAGACTCCCATGCTCAGATCAGAAGCCCATTGCTTAGATAAGATCCCCCCATGCTCAAATAAGACACCCCTATGCTCAAATCAGACCCTCCATGCTGAGATCAGGACCCCCCCCTCATGCTCAGATAAGAACCTCCTATGCTTAGATCAGACCCCATGCTCAGTACTATAATTTAAAGAAATCGCCTACCTCTCCTGATCGGGCACCTGCTACTCTGCAAGTCTGTGACCTGATGCGCACAGCGTCAGGTCATAGTGCGTGTCTCCACCTACTACGTTCTGACACTGTGTGCATCAGGACATAGTGGCGAGCGAGCTGGAGCTGCAGAGTAGCAACGGTGCCCGATCAGGAAAGGAGATCTGAGCATGGGGTGGAGAGTGTGCTGGTCTGACTGCTTCCCAGCTCCACCACTAGAGCCGCACTTGAAGAGGCAAAGAGCCGCGGGTTGGCCACCCCTGGCCTAGGCCATTTTTATGTAGAGCAGCAATTCTTTTTTTCAGATCCTCAGAGAGTTCTTTGCCATGAGGTGCCATGTTGAACTTCCATTGACCAGTATGAGAGAGTTTCAGAGCGATAACACCACATTTACCACACCTGCTCCCTATTCACACCTGAGACCTTGTAACACTAACGAGTCACATGACATTGGGGAGGGAAATGGCTAATTGGGCACAATCTGGCCATTTTCACTTAGGGGTGTACTCACTTTTGTTGCCAGTGGTTTAGACATTAATGGCTGTGTGTTGAGTTATTTGATGGCACACTGAATTTACACAGTTTTTTAAAAAAAAAATTATCAAATCAATTTTTATTGATTTTCTTTGGCTTTTATACAGAAACAAAGATAAGATTCATGTGCAAAGGCATACAAAGACCTACATTGGGTACCTCCACAATATAAAAAAAACACCCAACACCCCCCCCTCTCCCTTCCCTGAACCGCACCATAACACACAGTGAGTGTACTCACTTTTGTTGCCAGTGGTTTAGACATTAATGGCTGTGTGTTGAATTATTTTGAGGGCACACCAAATTTACACAGTTATACAAGCTGTACACTGACTACTTTACATTGTATCAAACGGTCATATCATCAGTGTTGTTCCATGAAAAGATATAAAAAAATAGTTCCAAAAATGTGAGGGGTTTACTCGCTTTCGTAAGATACTGTGTATATGTGTGTATATATATATATATATATATATATATATATAGGTTTTTTTTCAATCTATGTATCAGATATCAGATTATTTAAAACTGATCCCTTAAATCACTCATGCAAGGTGTTGGCTCTGTGGTTCACTGCATTTGCACCTTAAAGGTTCATCGATAAAATGTAATCTTATACAAGTGAAGTAATGGTTTGATCCTTTAAATATCTGGCACCAAAGGGTCTAGATAATTTATTTGCTGACTGGTGCATGGGGCCAGTGCTCCACATCATAGATTTTCATATAAAGTGCACATGACCCGTTACAGCTGTGGCTCCCTTGAAATGCCGGCTTTATTGCAAAGTATGACTCAGACATGAGAACGTTGGGGGCTTGATTGCTAAAACCCACTTGATAATAGAAATAACAAAAGGAGCAGGAAATCCCCATTAAGTACTTGTATGACTTAACTTGAATCTCCTGGGCTTGTAAGCAAAATCTGTAGCAGGACCCCCACATACCATGTTCAGTTTATAACACTAGTGTCCTCCTATGTGGTGGAGGTTCCTATAGGCCCAGTCAGGTACTAGGGACAAGGTGTGAATCCTACCTTTGCACCCCTATAAATATGCCCCTTTGTTACCTCATTGTCGGACCTGTCATTGATCATCACATGGTCTAACTATTAACAACAGACAATTTTTTCCCCAAGATTTATTGGACATAATCGACTAATTAGGAGGTGACTAATCCATAAGTCATCTTCTCCACCACAAATGGATCATTGTTGGACAAGCAAAGGTTTTTTCTACAGAACAATGGCTTCAGGCTAAGGAATGTCCACCACTGAAAGTTCTGTATTTCTTTTCTAGATAAAAGAGAACATCTTGAATTTAAAAAAAAAAAGCAAAAAAGAAGCAAATAAGTAAAAGTAAAAACAGATTTGATTTTGACATTTCAATATTAAATCACATTGGCTTTGTGTACAAAATGGATTTAAAGAAGTGCCAAAAAAATGTTATCTAAAATGTTTCTCCATGCTTGGAGGTTCTTATCTGAAGCCTACTCCTGTGTACCCATGACCGCACTTCTGGACTCTTCTCTGGGATACTTTCGTCTGCACACTTCTATATTACATAATTTATCACTCTGTGCACCCTTGCTCCTCCTGCTTCCTCTGACAGCCCCTTCCTCTCTTTGATTCACAAGGCCAGGCGAGATAACTATACAGGAACCTGGCCCTGTCAATCAGGAAGGAGAGAGAATGGCTGGCAGAGGAGGAAGGAGGAACAAGGGTGCACATTGTGGCATGGGCCCACCCTCGGTGCACTTAACTGCTCATTTGAATATGGATTAAAAGTATTTTTTCTCCAGAATGAAAGAATGGATCACTATTATTATTATTATTTATTATTAAAGCGCCATTCATTCCATAGCGCTGTACATATGAGAAGAGGTACACATACAAAATGCAGACAATTGCACTAATCATAAACAAGACGAGTTACAGACTGGTACAGAAGGAGCGAGGGCCCTGCCCGCGAGGGCTTACAATCTACATGGTATGGGAGAAGGACACAGTATGTGTGGGTGAAGTTGGTCATGGCGGTATGGAGGCAGCAGGGTCACTGGTTGTAGGCTTGTCTGAAGAGGTGGGTTTTCAGGTTTCTTTTGAAGGATTCCACTGTAGGTGAGAGTCTGATATGCTGGGGTAGCAAGTTCCAGAGTGTGGGGGATGCACGGGAGAAATCTTGGAGGCGATTGTGGGAAGAGGTGATAAGAGGAGAGGAGAGAAGGATGTCTTGTGAGGATCGGAGAGTGCGTGTGGGGGTGTATCGGGAAAGTAGCTCAGAGATGTAGGGAGGGGACAGGTTATGGACGGCCTTGTATGTATTTGTTAGTACTTTGAAGTGAATTCGCTGGGCAATGGGGAGCCAGTGAAGGGATTGGCAGAGAAGAGAGGCAGAGGAGTAACAGGGTGAGAGGTGGATTAGTCAGGTAGCAGAGTTGAGGATAGATTGGAGGGGTGCAAGAGTGCTAGATGGAAGGCCACAGAGGAGAGTGTTGCAGTAGTCTAGGTGGGAGATGATGAGGGCATGTACAAGCATTTTCGCAGATTCAAAGTTAAGGAAAGCACGGATGCGTGAGATGTTTTTGAGTTGAAGGCGGCAGGTGGTGGAAAGTGCTTGGATGTGCGGTCTGAAGGAGAGGGCAGAATCCAAGGTAACTCCAAGGCAGCGGACTTGGTTGACCGGGGAGAGTGTGCAGCCATTGATAGATAGATAGGTCTGTTGGGGGAGTTAAGCAAGATGGGGGAAAGAGGATGAATTCTGTTTTATCCATGTTAAGTTTTAGAAAGCGAGAGGAGAAGAAGGATGATATAGAAGATAGACATTGTGGGATTCTGGATAGTAAGGTGGTGATGTCTGGACCAGAGAGGTAGATTTGTGTGTCGTCAGCGTAGGAGTGATACTGAAAGCCATGGGACTCTATGAGCTGTCCCAGGCCAATAGAGAAGAGCAGGGGTCCTAGGACAGAGCCTTGCGGGACACCAACAGAGAGGGAATGAGACGAGGAGGTGGTGCGGGAGTGGGAGACGTTAAACGTCCGGTCTGTGAGGTATGATGTGATCCAGGAGAGGGCCAGGTCAGTGATGCCAAGAGATGAGAGAGTTTGCAACAGAAGGGAGTGGTCAACAGTGTCGAAGGCAGAGGACAGGTCAAGGAGAATAGAGTATTGTGAAAGGTATCATTACATTGATCTGAGCTAGTCCTACAACACATTGTGCCTGGTTAAACAGTGAATTTCCGGGTGCCTTGAAATGTTTTCAGAGGGATGTACTGTATGTTCCACATTGGCCCTGAGAGGGCCAAAAGATCCCTCTGTCACATAAGAATACGCCAGTATTATAAATTGCACACAGCAGGAAGGGTTTCCGTTATTGATTTTGCATTGCAGCCCAGGATCTTCAGACTATGCCTGTGGCTTTCAGTTGTCAAATTTTTCCATGCACACAAAATTACATTTTTACGTTTAAAGGCAATTTCAGTAGGGCACAACTCTTTATCAAGATGTTAGCAGGGTGCTGGTACACTCAATAATTATTTCTGTAATCCTGCCTTTACAGACAAGGTGCGCTCTGTTCTTCCCATATGAATCACAAGCTAACAACTTTCAAGAGCTCAATAGTTTTCCTTACAATAGAAACCTCTACGTATTACATTCAACAATGAACACTGTATTGAGTTCCAGAACGTGAGTAGGATCAGGGTTGATTTTAGTGGGTGGTAGCCTAAGCAGTTACCAAGTGCCTCCGTTTTTAAGGAGCTCTCCATCCAAGCACAGGACTTCCAGGAGAACCAACATGCCCAACTCATTCATTCCTCCAACATCTATCTTTGGGGAAGCATTCAGAAGACTCCTAAACACATTATATAAAATCAGGTGGTCCAGAAAAAATGGCGAATTCAGCTGACTTTCATGTAATGTTATTGGTCAGCTTAAAGGGATTTTCTGGGCTACAGATATTGATGACCTTCAGAATAGATTATCAATATTAGATTGGTGGGAGTCCCACACCCAGCATTGGTGGGGGTCTCACAGCTGACATCTCGGACAATCAGCTGTTTTGTGCTGGAAACTAACAGTGTATGGAGCAGATGCAGAAGGCTCTGTACACTGTGTAGTTTCTGACACCATTGTACTGAAGCTGTAGTACCCCAGCATGGCCACTGCACAGTGCACGGAGCTGTCTGTCACAGCACGAAACAGCCTGGGTTTGTCCGTTCATCTTGGGCAGGAGCCACCCCACCACTCTGGTGCGACAGTAGAAATAAGTAGACGCTGGACCTTTTGAGCCGAACGTATGGACAGCAGGAGGCGCACTCTCACAACCGGTTGTTTAGCAATTTTCAGTTTATTTGTAGACAATGCGTTTCGGGGTACTACTAACCCCTTTATCAAGTCTCGGGTTAATTGAAGTCAGCGTCCTCCACGTGCTGCCAAACTCCAGCTGTGCCACCCGCTCTGCTGATTAATTCGAGACTTGATAAAGGGGTCAGTAGTACCCGAATCGCGTTGTCTACAAATAAACAGAAAATTGCTAAGCAACCGGTTGTGAGAGTGCGCCTCCTGCTGTCCATATGTTCGGCTCAAAAGGTCCAGCGTCTACTTATTTCAAAGAGACAAGTGGCATCCGAGGAGTCTGGACAGCTGGGAAATCTATGTAGCAGAGCTAAATGAACATTACAATTCGTCACTGTAAGAACTGGCGGGAATCAACTCACCACCATGATATGCCATCACTCTTAACAGTGAGAAGACCCTTTTTAAGCATGTTTCTATGGGCTTTTGGTTGATTTATATATTTTGTTCTGTAAAACCTGACAATAGGGAATATTGAGAACATTATAACCCCAGCCATGGCTTGCCAATAAGCATAGATACTGTCTAATGAAATAACAGCATCATGCATAAATACCAGCACAATTACCAAGATTTTCCTTCTGTCCCTATCCATGTTCAGGGGTTACAACACTTTGGCCAGGCACTTATTTTGTTGCATAATAGTTATAACCGTAATGTAATCTGTCATGTAGTTTAAGAGGATTTTGCCTGGTCTCAGGGACAGGAGGTCTTTTCAGTTCACGTTTCTTTGTTACCAGCTAATACTTCTGCTTCAGACATGAGTTCAGTCTGGGAAATGGGTTTAGCTCAATCAACCACAAGTTGTAAAAAATTCTGTCATAAACCTAGACACCAAGAGTTAGAACTGACTGAAGAAAATATGTGGATAACTCAGTTGTTTCGCCAGATCAAGTATGTTAGCTTTATAATTATATCTTCATATACCGGTAACTTATTGTTATATTTTCTTTTTGTGCTGATTAATTTGTTAATATATCTTCTCCAAATCACCTGCGTAGACATACACTGATCCACCATAATATTAGAACCACCTGCCTAATATTGTGTAGGCCCCTCCGTGTGTCACCAAAATAGCTCAGACTCGTTGAGGCATGGACTCTGGGGTGGCCTGGCCGTAAACCATACCGGGGATGATTCTCGGTGAGCTGATGCTCAAGGGTAGAGATGAGCAAAGTACTCCAAAATTTGATTTGGCTGCTTTGCCGAATTTGACAATTTTTTTTTCTTTGTGCCGTATTACTTCGTCATGAAGCACATTTTTGTAAGTAGTGTTGCAATGACAGGGAGCATCGATCTAGAGCTAAAACTTATGCGGCCCGTCATCACGTTGGCCGGCGTGGTTACCACGCACATGATTTTGTGCCAGATCTTCAAGCAAGATGGCAGCGCCCAGCCTGTCGCAAGCAAATGGAGGAGGTAAGTTGTTTTTTTTACACTATTTCAGGTGAAATCGATTCACTACCACGAAGCATGGGGAAATTGGGCTTTGCGGGAAATCGAATTTATCCTGAAATTCGGGTCTACGTTAAACTCTGAAACTATCAGCTGGACCCAACATGATCTTTGAAGATATCCTGTACTATCTAACAACAAAACCTTAGCAGGAGATATCTTATGTCTTGTAGGTTGTGAAGTGGGACCTGCATGAATGGTACTTGTTTTTCCAACACATTCCACAGATGCTCAATCAGATTGAAATTTGGAAGCTCATTATCTCGAACACTTTGTGATGTGCCTCAAACCATTCCTGAGCAATTTTTGCAGGGTGGCAGGAGCATTATCTTGTTCAAAGAGGCCACTGCCATTTGGAACATCTCTGCCGTGAAACACCTCTGCCTTGGTCTGTACTCTCTATATATGTTTAGGTAGGTGGTACGTGTCCTTGTAAGGCTGAGTTCACATCACCGTTTATTTTTCAATTCTTGGTCGGAATATCAGAAAAATAAACACAAAAAAAGGATTCTGTATTTTAAGCATCAGTTATGCTCAGTTAGCATCAGTTTGCATTTAAAATAACTGATCCATCTTTTTTGAGCATCATATATGATTAGTTTGCATCAGTTTGTGTCAGGTCCGTCAGAGATCAGTTATATTTGAATGAAGAAAAAGTGCTGCATGCAAAACTTTTTCTCAGTTCAAAAATAACTGATCTATGATGGAGCTGTATGTCAACATATCGTAAAAGAATGTGATTCACCAGACCAGGATGCCTTCTTCCATTGCTTCTTTTCTGATGCTCACATGCCCATTATAGGCACTTTTGGAAGTGGATGTGGGTCAACATTGGCCCTCTGACCGGTCTGCATCTACATAGTTCCATATATTGCAAGCAGTAATGCACTTTGTCTTCTGACACCTTTCTGTCATTCAGCAATTTGTGCTACAGTAGCTCTTCTGTTGGAATGGACCAGAATCTGTTGGATCAGGACTTGGTCAACCATGGCCCTGTCACCAGTTGTCTTTGAACCACCTGACCAAGTCATCTAGCAATTTTCCTTGGTGAAACTAGATCAGATCCTCATGCTAGCACTTTTTCCCTGTTTCCAACACATCAACTAAGAACTGAAGCTCCTGAGGTCCCTCTAGTGACGGCTGCAGGCAACCAGAATTATATCATTTACCTTTCTGTCTATGCATCCATCGGATCTTTAGCTGAGTGTCACAAAAAAACATCTCCAATGGTTTGACATGGAACATTGGATTTAAAAGTGACATGGTGCCAAAAGGTAGATATGGCAATGATCAATCTGCCAGTTGTTTACAGAAAAAATATACTGTGTACAGTGTGACTGCAGAAATCACAGACAAATATAGAAAGGAAGAGAACTGGAATCCCTGTTGGGTTAATAATAAACCATCAAAAAATGTAAAAGCAAACACAATTAAAAGCAAGCAGCTCAGGGAGTGCTGGCAGCTGCAGGCGGGTGTCACTCTTTGCTCCTGCTCACTGCTCTGTATAACAATGCTTCTTTAGAACAAAGGGTCAGAGCAGGCTTTGTATAGACCTACTCCCTTTGGAGCCGGTGACCTCACCAGTGTCCCTCCACTTGGGATGCTTACAAGCAAACATTTGGGAATGCTGGAACACCTAGGCCTGTCCTTCTCTGTCAGGGTTAGTGTTGCACACTGTGAAAGGAGTCAATTAGTTGTGAGTTACGACTAATCTGGCTGCGTAGGTGGGCGGCAGTGCATAGCTTTCAATGTTCTAGTTGAGGATCAAACCTTGGAGAACATTTTAAGTTCTGTCATCCCCCACGAAGCTTAGTTCAGGTACCAAAGCGGTTCACTCAACTGAATTAATCAAAACTGATTAGTCTCCTGACATGGCTGTTGGATCAATTAGACACAGAACGGCAAAGAAATGTAAGAATCCATAAGAGTCCTCGATGGTGAGCAGAAGTGATATAATGGGAGAAATGGAGGAAATTTATCAACAGTGCCCTAAGAGGCTTTATTGGAGAAGACGGAAAAAAGGTGCTAATTGTGAAAAATGTACTAAAATGGTGCAAACAGAATGAAAAACTTGGCACAAATTGCTAAGCATATTTATTATACTACCTCATGGCTGGCATAGTTTACAATATGTTTCTCAAGCTAGTAATGCATCTGGTGCATTTTATGGCTCCCCTTATTCACAGCAATTTTTGTAGACAATTTCAAAACTGTCGAGGAAGGTACAAAAAGTGGTTAAATCGTGTGATAAATTTGGCACATATCATGTTCTCGACTTTTTTGTCATGCTTTGCTTAGTAAATCTCCCTGGTATGGTACCTGCTGTCTGTTGTTAGCAGGAAACTGTCATGATGATACAGCAGGATAATACTGTCATGACACCTTTGTAGTACTATATAGTTGATTGCTATTTTCAAGGCTTCAGTTCTCGAAGGAAGAAAACTCAATATACTTGTCTCTTGAGCCCTCTTTATCCATAATATAGTATATATACAATACAGTGCAAATATACACACACACAGATCTTCTGTGAATGTAGGCTTGCTCAAATCCTTCTGTCTCTTCATTCAATCCCAGACAGACTGGATGATGTTTAGATCAGGGCTCTGTGGGGGGCCATATCATCATTTCTAGGACTCCTTGTTCTTCTTTACACTAAATACAGTTTTTAATGACATTGGCTGTATGTTTGGGCTTGTCCTGCCGCAGAATACAGTTGGAGTACTGATGAGTGAATCGGTTCGTCCCGCTACAGATGAACCTGATTCGTTCAAAATATTTTCTTTACTGTGGCCGAGGGACAGTCTCTAATGGGCTGTTAAAATGTATTCTTTCTGATGAAGCCATATTAAGATAACGACTGGTCTCATCAGACATCTTATGCGCCGCTATTGTGAAAAGCGCAGATGCACGAATATACTTCATTAGGAATCCGAAGTTGGATTTGCTATGATTGTGGTGCGGGCCACAATCCCGGGTTTGGATTCGTAATGAAGTATATTTGCGTATACACCGATACTCACAAAGAAACCAGACAAGACTGAGATTAAGATGTTCTTGTGAGACTAGTGGCCATCTTAATATGGCCTCATCAGAAAGAATACATTTTAACAGCGCATTAGAGACTGTCCCTCGGCCACAGTAAAGATAATAATTTGAATGAATCAGGTTCATTCCTAGCAATCAGATGCCTTCTTGATGGTATTGCATGATGGATATGTATCTGCTTGTAATTCTCAGCATTGAGGACGCCATTAATACTGACCAAATCTGCACATACAAACACACACAAAGGTAACAATTTTAATGGTAAGTAATTCTAGTAAGTGCAGAATGTACTGTACAAAATATCCGCAGGGCCCATCCACTCTTAATGGTGCATTTGTGGAACTTTTTTTATTTTTATTATTAAGAAAAACCCATAGACACTGAGCAGAGTCATCCTGAGGGCTCCTTACTTATTGTACTTGGAACAACAGAGGATGAGCAACATAATAAAACTGCCTTTGAGCCTGGAGCGGTGGACAATACATCTTCATGGCAGATTACTGACCTGCTCCTTAAAGTAATATCCCCAGTATGATGGAAGACAATGGATGAGTAAACTTATTGTCATTTTCCCACGGTGGAATTAACTGGTCACAGTCTGACCTCTGACAAAACCAATGATCTTAAACTGTTTGAGAAAGTTTGTTCTGTAAACTGAACCTAGAAAATTGTGAAAGGTAATAGGAAGCGGAGGAGTGAGAATTATTCTGATGGGAAATCATTTTGAACTGTTGTAAGAACTACATTTATCCTTAACCTCTGGTGCCTTATTTGCAGGGTGGAGGTCACTTGCAGATCATTAGTGGCTGTAGACCTGGTCTAGAAGGTGTACAGTACATATCAGGTTTAAGGCATGCATTTGGAAAACTCTATTGTATTTATGTTGTCGATTTTGCCCTGAAATTCTGCAACAAAGCGCAGAACAATTCACTTAAAGATTAAAACAACCTACAGCGGATTCTAGGCATGCATATATCGTGAAATTCAGGGGTCTCACAAGCTGGATCATTTGATTGGAATGGCGGCTCTCAGGGTAAAGGGGTTGTCTGTGATGAGATAACCTTTTTGATATTATTTATGTATAGAAGAGATGAGCAAAGTTATCAAAAGTTTGGCTTCTTCGCCGAAATTCACAAAGAAATTCGATACGTTACGAGTTTCTTTGTCACAAATCACATTCCATTTTATGTAGAGGGCGCGGCACCGCCGTCATTGAACCCCTCAGATGCCGCGTTCAATGCTGATTGTGGCATCGGACAGTAACTTTGAGGCCTTTCAGGGGTTAAAAAAATACTATCCTCATCCATTTGCTTGCGGAGAAGCCGTCGCGGCTACCTTGATTGAAAAAAACTGGGTGGACGTGGTGATGTTATCACTGATGTGCTCACTTATTTATTATCCAAGTCATGTCTCAAGGCATAGTTAAAGGTTTGAACATTGACTTACAGAATAGCTGCCTTACATCTGGTGGCCTTAGAGGCAGAGCTTGTTAAGAGCTTATTTTCACACAGAGCTGGTCTCTTTAAGGAGAGCCAGTACCCTACCTAAAATATGTCACGTGAAAAACTAAGAACATCCCTTAAAACGTTTTTAATTTATGTGAATATATTAAGATTTGTTCCCCATTCCAACAGAATATATAACGATAAAGGGAATTTACTTGAAAAAAAAAAACCTTGTAAAATACCTTAGAATAATATAGTATTTACACCAGCGGCGTGCTGCCGTCCAGGGCCGATCAGGGTTGTCACGGGGTTCCGAAGGTGCACTCGGTCCCCCATTGCCCGCAGAACTGTTGCTTAGCTTTTAGAATGAGGTTCTGTGTTTGACCTCATTCCCAGGGCGGCTTTACTAGCTGGGTGGCTCCCTGCTCCTAGTCTGCCTTGAGCGCCGAGCTGATCACTCGGTGCTCGACTGGTTGGTCTGTCGGTCATGTGACGCTGGCCACGTCACATGACCCTCACTCCCCACTATAAATACAGGCAGCCTGCTGGCTACAGGTTGCCTGTTAATTTCTAGGTTCCTGGCTATTTGTTGGACTGCTGAATAATTACCTGATCCTGTTCCCTGACCATCCTTTTGCCTGCTCCTCCTGTACTGCGCTTCCGTCCTGGTATTGTGACCTCGGCTCCCACCTGACTACTCTCTTAGGACTCCTCTTGTACTTCTCTGCTCTCCTGGTATTTATGACCCCGGCTTCTCCTGACAATTCTCTGCTTGCTCCATTTGTACTTTGCAGCTTTCCTGGTATTGACTCGGTCCGTTCACGTCCTGTTGTTTGTCTGTCTGTCAACCCTGCACTTACTCCAAGTTAGGGATTGCCGTCCAGTTGTCCCCTGTCATTAGGACTCGCGAGGCAAGTAGGCAGGGCCAGGGGTAAGGGTGGAGCGCAGTGGTCACTTCCCTTCCCCCTGTGTGTGTGTGTGTGTGTACGCGACCGTTACAAGGGTCCCAGTGTTTAGGAATGCTGAGTGGTATGTTGTGACCCTAATAGTGTGTGTCACTGTGCTCCTACCTGGATACTGCTCCGCAACAACAAAGGAGTTGTAGTTGGTGGAGTAAGCAGAGTCCAGACTTGGTAAATACTTGATCTTTCTCTTGGCTCCAGCAGGCTAAGGGTAAACTGGCATGTTAACTTGAACACTTTGCTTTATCCCTCTGCTGCTGTGCTAATCTCTGGCTTCAGTCTGGTTCCAATCAGCTTCAGTTACTGTTTGTTATAAGAATGAGGTATCTTGTGACCCGTTTTGCTGAGTAGGGTGTCTTTGGCTCTGTTTTGCCTCTCAGAGGTGTTAAGTCCTTTTATATATCAGTAGTGGGCTGTTCTCTGAGCTACTTTCCCAAAGCTCCTACAGCAGTGAGGGGAAGCACTCCCTCACCACATCATGCTACTTCACTCTCTTGCTTCAACTCTCAACTCCACTTCTCAATGCTCTACTCTCAATTCCACTATAGCTTCCTCCAACTCTTCCCTTGGTAGGAAGCAGGGCTAGCCCTCTTTTGTCCAAAAGGGGGAGAATGGAATGGTAAGTTCCATTCTATCTAAAGATCTCTCTGCCATATACACTGCCACCTGCTGGACAACCAGGCACTATATGTAATAGTAGTTGCATAACAACAATATTATTAAGGCACAATATCAGAGGACCTGGAATTAAATACACAGATTACATTTTTTGCTAGCCATTAGAGACAGTAGCTAGGTGTGAGCATGGTAGTGCCCCTCCTCCCCTCCCCGGGGTACTACACACGCCATTGTCCATACAATTTTAAAGGAACACTAAATACAAAAAATGCACTAAAAATAAGAAATCCCATTATTTCCTTCTTTCCCTTGGCCCTACTGTCTCTTATATTACAAAAGTCCTCCTCTTCACAGTCCTGTAGTCCTGTGACAGGCTGTAAGAACAGTGACTGGAGCAGGCACCTCCCTGCTGTGTTCTGTCTGCAGCAGTACAAAAATGTTGTTAAGCCCCACCCCTTGCCTAAGCCCCACCCCCTCAGCCTGTCCCAAGATGAAGATGAAGCAGATCAGCATGAGATTAAACTCTTTGTTTTCTGCAAGATTTCCACAAGATTCTTTGGGGCAGGATGATACAGGAAGTGATGAAGACTGACAAACAGCAGGGGGAGCTATATTTCTAGTGTTACTTTAAGGCCCCTTTCACATGAGCAGGTTTTCCGCACGGGTGCAATGCGTGACGTGAACGCATAGCACCCGCACTGAATCCTCACCCATTCATTTCAATGGGTCTGTGTACATGAGCGTTTTTCTCATGCATCAGTTCTGTGTTGCGTGAAAAACGCTGCATGTTCTATAGGCCTCATGCACATGCACCGTATTTTGTTTCTGTGTCCGTTCCGTTTTTTTTTGCGAATAGGATGCGGACCCATTCATTTTAATGGGTCCGCAAAAAACGCGGACAGCACACAGTGTGCTGTCCGCATCAGTATGTCTGTTCCGTTGCTCCGCCAAAAAAATACTGCATGTCCTATTTTTTTTCTAGTTTGCGGACAAGGATAGGCATTATTACAATGGATCCGCAAAAAAAAGGATCCGCAAAAAAAACGAATGCCATACGGAACATCATCCGTTTTTTTTTGCGGATCCGCAATTTGCGGACCGCAAACCACATAGGCCCCTTTCACACGGCCGAGTATTCCGCGCGGATGCGATGCGTGAGTTGAACGCATTGCACCCGCACTGAATACCGACCCATTCATTTCTATGGGGCTGTTCACATGAGCGGTGATTTTCACGCATCACTTGTGCGTTGCGTGAAAATCGCAGCATGCTCTATAGTCTAAGCAAGTGCGGATGCGGTGCGATTTTCACGCACGGTTGCTAGGAGACGATCGGGATGGAGACCCGATCATTATTATTTTCCCTTATAACATGGTTATAAGGGAAAATAATAGCATTCTGAATACAGAATGCATAGTAAAATAGCGCTGGAGGGGTTAAAAAAAAAAAAAAAAATTTAACTCACCTTAGTCCACTTGATCGCGCAGCCCGGCATCTCCTTCTGTCTCCTTTGTTGAACAGGACCTGTGGTGAGCATTCATTACAGGAACAGGACCTGTGGTGACGTCACCCTGGTCATCACATGATCCATCACATGATCTTTTACTATGGTGATGGATCATGTGATGGATCATGTGATGACCGGAGTGACGTCACCATAGGTCCTGTTCAGCAAAGGAGACAGAAGGAGATGCCGGGCTGCGCTATCAAGTGGACTAAGGTGAGTTAAATTATTTATATTTTTTTTTAACCCCTCCAGCGCTATTTTACTATGCAGTCTGTATTCAGAATGCTATTATTTTCCCTTATAACCATGTTATAAGGGGAAATAATACAATCTACAGAACACCGATCCCAAGCCCGAACTTCTGTGAAGAAGTTCGGGTTTGTGTACCAAACATGCGTGATTTTTCTTACGCGAGTGCAAAACGCATTACAAGGTTTTGCACTCACGCGGAAAAATCGCGGGTGTTCCCGTAACGCACCCGCACATTTTCCCGCGACGCCCGTCTGAAAGAGGCCATACGGTCGTGTGCATGTAGCCATATTCTGCGTTTTTCACGCAGCCCTGGCCCCATAGAAGTGAATGGGGCTTCAGTGAAAAACGAATTGCATCCGGAAGCAAGTGCGTGTGCGATGCGTTTTTCACTGATGGTTGCTAAGAGATGTTGTTTGTAAACCTTCAGTTTTTTATCACGCGCGTGAAAAACGCATCAAAACGGATTGCACCCACGTGGAAAAAACTGAACAACTGAACGCAATCACAGACAAAACTGACTGAATTGCTTGCAAAATGGTCCGAGTTTCACTGAACGCACCCTGAACACATCCAGAGCCAATCCATCACCCTCGTGTAAACTCAGCCTTAGGCCTCATGCACACGGCCGTGTTCCGCGGCCGAGAGCGGTCCGTGGTAACCCGGACGGAATTCCTTCTGACAGCAGGAGCGCACGGCGTCATTGGTTGCTATGACACCGTGCGCTTCATGCCGCCGCTGCTGTACAGTGATACACTGGTATGATCTATACGCGTTTATTACTGTACAGCAGCGGCGGCATGAAGCGCACGGCGTCATAGCAACCAATGACGCCGTGCGCTCCTGCTGTCAGAAGGAATTCCGTCCGGGTTACCACGGACCGCTCTAGGCCGCGGAACACGGCCGTGTGCATGAGGCCTTAGTGTATTGGCCGATTGGCTGCAGAAATGTTTTCTTTGTTTCAGTTGTCTGAATGGAGTCTGCAGAAATCTCTGCATATGCTGTAGAAACAACCCAATTCATATATGTTGGATGAATTTTCAGTTGCAGAACTTTCTCCCAAAAATATGGCAAGTGTAAACATACCCTTATTGTCTGGCATTTACATTGATAGAGAACCACATTACATTGTTGTAAATGGACTGCTGTTCAGGTCCATGATATGCAATCAATTTTTCTTTAAAGTGAATCGCTCAAATTCATTATGGACGTTAATCTGCACTATGTGCCGTGTAAAGTGTATGAAAGCTGTTCGACATTATGGTTTTTAAATCAGTGCCAATACTAGTTTGTATTATTGATCGGAAACTATTAAATTAAAGGGGTTATCCAATTCTAAAAATGCCCCCCCATGCCCGGACCCCTCCTATAGATCATACTTACCTCGCTCCCCGGCACCCACATCGCTCTGGATCCCTGCATCAAATAGCAGGCCACGATGGTGACCTGCTTCCCTAGCATCACGGGTGACGTCACCCTTGATGGAAGGGTGCTGATCACTGTCGCAGCCTTCTATTGGCTGCGCCCCCCATCGACCATTTGTTTTGATCCGCGCGACGGAAAGATGCAGCAGCAGCCGTGCAGGGATCCGGAGTGACGCGGGTGTCAGGGAGTGGGGTAATTATGATCTATAGGAGGGGCCCGGGCATTGGGGGTGGGGTATTTTTAGAATTGGACAACTCCTTTAAGTCTAAGGAGTCCTCTGTGCGTCCCTGCTTTTGGAGGAGTCCAGCGTATTAATGAGCTCATGCTACCATTCTGCCTTTCTGGACTTGATTGACGTCACCAGCTCCCAAATGCACTCACTGAAATCTTGCACATGCGCAGTAGCTTTGATGAAGCCACAAGTCCACTGCATAGTATTTGACTGTGCAGGCTGCAGATGAGAAATTGAAGGGAACTGTCAATCAAGTGGGAAAGAGGTGGGGGTGAGAAGTTCATTAGCATGCAGCATATGCATACTTCTAATAAGAATTACACTTCCGTCAGAACAGGATATTTTTTTAAAATTCAGTATTCAAAGAAAACCAATTTCTGCCTGCTTTTCTTTTTCATTTTGAAAGTACTATGCCATTGATAATAAAGTTTTTTTTTTTAGAGATTTTACTACTGATGACCTATCCTCTGGATAGGTCATCAGTATCTAATCGGTGGGGGTCCGACACCTGGGACCCCCACCTATCAGCTGTTTGAGAAGGCAATGGTGCTCCTGTGAGTGCTGCGGCCTTCTTTGTTCTTTCTCTTGGTCAGTGACGACATGTTCATCAGTCACGTGGCTTAGGAGCAACTCAGCCTCATTCAAGTGAAAGGGGCTGAGCGCGATACCAAGCACGGCCACTTTACAATGTATGGCAATGTGCTTGGTGAGCTGAGAGAAGGCAGTGGTCCTTACAAGAGCACCAATGCCTTCTCAAAACAGCTGATTGGTGGGGGTCTCTTGATGCCCACAGAAGAACATTGTATCAGTGTAAAGTGTGATGCTCTAATTGAGTCACTTATCCCTCTTCCCTCCTTGGCCGCAATGATGGCCTGATGAAGAGAGTCAACGGAGACTGTCTACTGTGGGGGGAAAGTTAAAGAGCCAAGACAGGAAATAATGTGGAGTGACTTCAAAAATTACATCCAGAAAACCATCCAACAGTTTTTTTATTTAACAAAGTGGAAACAATATTTACATATAGGTTGTTAATATCTAATACATAAATGTTATAATAGTGTTCCTTTAAGGGACAGCCCTGAACCTTACAAAGACCCTTAAGGCCGTTGTTACGCTGTGAGTGTGGATCCTTTGTGTTACGTCAATAGATTTGGCTTGGGCTGCTAAAAAGTGGCCCCCTGATTTTCACTCTTAAACCCTTATACAGGGATCTGGACTTCACTACAAGGGAACTCCCAGATTGCTATCTCTCTGACTAGTCTCTGTGTTCAAGTGATACCAGTGCATAACACCGAGGAATCTGGAAAAACTGTGGTCAGGGACACACTGAGGTCATGGCAGGCAGAGCACATGAAACAGTTCAAGGTCAGGGTGGTAGTTCATGGTCAGCACAGAGATCAAGTACAAATTAGGTCTGGCAGCAAAGAGTCAAACAGGCAGAAGTTGGCAGCCCTGTAGCCAGTGTATGCTGCCCTCGGCGTACCACCTAGTAGTCTGGTTGAAGGTGCCTATGGATTGAGGATGTACCGTAGCTACATAAAATGATTTAAACCATGAGGTAAATAATGCTGTTGAAAACACTCTTTGTTTTACTGTGAAAACCGTGTTTGTTTTTATAATTTTTTTAAAATTATTTTTAATTTGCAAAAACACGGAAAAAAATCATATACATACATAAGTAAGAAATATATAGACCACATAACACATAATTCATCAAGTCACTAATAGAATAAACCCATCAGCACATTTTCCTATTACTGAATACAAAATCACATCAGTATTTCCTTTTCCTTCCCTTTTTTTCCCTCCCTTCCCTTCCTTTGCGATGTGTCTCGGATGAAAGAAGGATCTTGGGGGACAATTCCTTAAAACCTCCAGCTGGACCAAACCTCACTCCATTTTTCCACACTACTCCTTTGCCTATAGAGGATATTTTCATATATTTTCACCTTATTAACTAAGTTTAACCACAAATTTAACTTTGGGATATTTTGTGAAAACCACTCTTGCGTAATCAGCAGTCTAGCCAGGAACAATATTCTCGTCAGGAGCATCTTTTTATTCTTAGGGAATTTCACTTTGGAAAAATCACTTAAAATCCAACACTGCGGCGTGAACGGGATCACCTCCGTCAATTTATGAGTTATAAACTCACATATTAAACCCCAATATTCTTTTAATTCTGGACAGGACCAAAACATATGCATAAAGTCAGCCCCAAGTGAATTCTAGCGTGGACAATTAGAAATTTCCCTTAAACCACATTTATTCAGCCAGATCGGCGTGATATATAGTCTATGTAAAATATTGAACTGTACTAATATGTGATTTAAATTGTGAGATACTAATTTTACATTTCCAAATATATTTTCCCAATCTTCTAAGACCATCCCTGGACAATCTGTTCCCCATGACCTTTGGCCAGGGCAGCAGGCCTCCTTAAACAGTGTCTTAACTAATACCTTATATAATTGCTAAATCTTGACCTTCTGGCCCGGATTCCCTATCACAACATTAAGAAGTGTACAAGTGTCTATTTCCAACTGTGTTCTTTCCTTTACACTGCCCTAATCTCAACTGAAAATACCTAGACCAACTTAAATTACCTAAATTACCTTTTTTTACTAACAAAGAAAACGGGAGTATCTCTCTATTCCTCACCACCTGTGAAACATATAAAATATTGTTTTTTTGCAAAAAAAAAACTGATCCCCCGATAATTTATAAAGGTCCTGTAAATAAAGATTATACCAAAGAGGTGTACATATAAGAGATGCCTTTATCCCCATCCATCCTCTAATCGTGGCCCACTACCTAGAGAATAGCTTTCTAGCTATCCTATAATCTTGTCCCTCATTAGTTAGTGACCCAGATTCTAACAGCGTAAATATATTATCCTATGGAGATTGTCTCACCAAGGTCTTACAAAGGGAAATTATTTCCCATTATCACCACAGCCATAGCTACTCAGCTATGAAATAACCCTTAAAGTAAGGAAGGTTTAACCCTCCCTGTTCCATCGGTTTATAGAGATATTCCAATTTTAGCCTAACCCGCTTTCTTCCCCAAAGTAAATCGTTAATAATTCTCTTAATTAACTTAAAGAACTTATCCTCAATCCAAATTGGGGAGTTCTATCCGCTCTAGACAGGGGTAGTCGGAGCCATGTCATGATCTTAGATCTCAGTTTTGTGATTAGTGGGACCAGATTCAGCTCTATATAGTCCTCAACCTTAGGGGATATCATTACACCCAGATATTCAACTAAGTCAGAAGCCTTTAACACACTCAGGGACCCTTCACTAGAAAGTTTAAAATTATCCAGTAACAAAAGGGTAGTCTTCGACCAGTTAATGTCAAAGCCAGACACTTCACCAAAAGAGCTAACTGTTCGGATAATTCTTGGCAAAGTTATATTAGTATGATCAATAAAAAATAACACATCATCCGCATATAGGGAGATACAATCTTAATTTTCGCATCTTGCCTAACACTAGTAGCCAAGGGCTCAATATAAATATCAAATAATAAGGGGGGAAGGGACATCCCTGTACATACTTTCAGGAGACATGGCAAAATAACCTTCCCATACTTACGATAATGGAAACCTGTCTAAACCCGGGGAAGAATTCCCCGAGCAAGACGTAATTGCGGCCTCCAATTCCTGGAGGGAGATATCTACCTCAAGGGATTCCCTTTGTTCTTCTGAAATTACCAGTAGAGTGATGGAGTCCAAATAGGAGTCCATCATATCATCCGAGATATTATTACCCGATTATCGAGAACCAAAGACTGTATCATTCCAGCAGAATTATTTTCCTCTGCACCCTCAGGTAGCCCCAGGATCCTGATGTTGCATCGTCTCGACCTATCCTCCAGGTCGACCAATTTATTATGTAGTGTATTATAATCCTTCCTCAGGGTAGGGATTTCAGTTTTACATGCTTTAACCTCTTTCTCCAGGGTGCCCACAGACCTTTCTATATCAGTGACTCTATCTCAAATTTTTGTCACCTCGTCCCTTTTTAGAGACACATCCGTCTAGACTCCCCCAAGCTGAATTGCAATGTCCTGCATTACCCTTCCTTTATTGGATAGTGATCACCGTGGTTTTTAGTTTGTGACTATAACCCATGCAGTTTATACAAGTGAAATACATTCATGCTACATTTTTAAAATTACTATATGCAGGAACACTCACCAGACTAACATACACCTGGAATCATCGACTGTTGCTCCACTTGTAGTATACCACGACCTGATTCAGAACCTCACTCAAGCTCCACAATCAGAGGCGGCTCTTCCATTAGGCCACTTAGGCCACCGCCTAAGGCCTCGCGCTGGTGGGGGCCTCACTCTAGCTCCCACCTGACACCGCCGTAAGTACAATTATTGGCTTCTGCGGCAGACTGAGTGGTCAGGCACTTTGGACAGCGATACAGATGGTTGTGCTGTGTGACAGGGGAGGGAGAGGCTTCTCCCTTCCCTGTTCCTCTGATAGGCTGCCGGCACAAGGCCTGCAGCCTATCAGAGGCCGGTTCATGCAGCGCGAAGACGGCCTGAGACGTACAGCGCGGGTCACAGGCCGGAAGAGGCCTGCATCGCAGCGGAGGTAAGTAAAAGTGTTTTTTTAGTTTTCTTTTCCGGACTATCTGTTACTGGCACATGGGGGGGGGGAAGGAGTGAGACACTTGATACTGGCACATGGGGGGAGAGAGAGGCACTTGATACTGGCACATGGGGGGTGAGAGAGGCACTTGATACTGGCACATGGCGGGGGGGAGTGGAGAGAGGCACTTGATACTGGCACATGGGGGAGAGAGAGGCACTTGATACTGGCACATGGGGGGAGAGAGAGGCACTTGATACTGGCACATGGGGGGCACTTGATACTGGCATATGAGGGGGCACTTGATACTGGCACATGGGGGGGAAGAGAGGCACTTGTTACTGGCACATGGGGGGGAGGCACTCGTTACTGGCACATGGGGGGAGAGGCACTTGTTACTGGCACATGATTGGGGGATATCTATATGGGGCACTTGTTACTGGCACATTATTATGGGGCACTATGGGGGCTTCTACTGAGGCCACAAAGAAGGGGTATTTTATATGGGGGGCTCTGTGTGGTACTAGTATTATCAGGTATTATCTGTTTCTGCAGTATAGTATTGGGGAGCACAGTGGCACAGTATTGGGGGTAGTAGGATGATTTGTCCAGAAGATGGGAGGATGATGGAAAAGTAGTAAACTAAGATTTTTTTTTGTTGTCAAACTGCAGAGACGGAAAATGGCGACAAAATGGTGGTCTGGTCTGAAAGGAGAAGACGAGGACAGAGAACATCTACATCAAAGGAGACGTCACTGGATGTAAGAGGTATGGGGTGCTGTATTTCTGTAGTGATGGAATCAGGGGCATAACGATCACGGTACGACCGTGTGGATGAGGCGGGATATGGGCGTGGCTGGAGGCCTGGAAGGGGGCCCTTGATCTATTTAGCTCAGGGGCTCTGAGGGTTAGTCCGCACCTGCGCGCAGGCACGTCTTCTGAACGTTGCCAGCCCCACCCCCACAGCGCTGTGCAGCCACGCAGGGGAGAAGAAGAAGGAGCCAGGACCCTCACCTTAGTCCGTGTCTGGCTGCCTCCCACAGACAGACAGTGGTGCCCGACCAGTGAATATAAGCCAAAGGTTTGTGTGTGTCTCACTGCTGCCGCCCTGCCCAGTGCCCACTCCAGTATACCCTGTACTGTCATGTCACTCACTGTGCATTTTAACCCTGTACTGTTAGTCACAGTACAGGGTTAATATGCACAGTGATGTCACATACAGTACAGCCAGCCCAGGGTTAATATGCACTGTGACATCTCAGTATAGCCTAGGGTTGCCACCTTTTCTTCAAGCCAAACCCGAACAGAAGGGAGGGAGGGCCCCCTTCCAGGCCCCGCCCATGTCACGCCTCCAACCACGCCCATGTCCCGCCTCCACCCCTGGTCGCTGTCGCACCGCGATCGTTACGCCCCTGATCCCGTCACTACAGAAATACAGCCCCCTACCTCTTACATCCAGTGACGTCTCCTTTGATGTAGATGTTTTCTTTCCTCATCTTCTCCTTTCAGACCTTCAGACCAGACCACCATCTTTCAGCCATTTCTCGTCTCTGCAGTTTGACAACAACAAAAAAAAATCTTAGTTTACTACTTTTCCATCATCCTCCCATCTTCTTTTATCTCCTATCCTGTGGATAGAGAATATCTTGTGTTCGTGGGGGCCTCATGTTCGAGTTTCGCCTAAGGCCTCACAAAGTCTAGAGCTGCCTCTGTCCACAATTACTGATTCAGAACCTCAGTCAGGCTCCACAATTATATCCACATAATCCACTTAGTCGTATTAGATTTAGGCCTCTTTCACACGAACGTTTTTTGTGTTCCGTATACGGGCCGTTTTTTTTTGTGCCATATACGGAACCATTCATTTAAAATAAAAATTTGAATGTACTCCGTATGCATTCCGTTTCCATATTTCCGTTCAAAGATAGAACATATCCTATTATTGCCGACAAATCACGTTCCGTGGCTCCATTAAAGTCAATGGGTCCGCATAAAAAAACTGAACACATATATATGAAATGCATCCGTATGTCTTCCGTATCTGTTCCGTTTTTCCGGCCCAGCCCAATTTTTTCTATGTAATTACTGTATACTGTATATGCCATACGGAAAAATGGAATGGAACCGGAAACACTACTGAAACAAAAAACAAAAAAACTGATCCGTTAAAAACGGACCGCAAAACACTGAAAAAGCCATACGGTCGTGTGAACAAGCACTTAAAGGCCTCTTTCACACAAACGTTTTTTTTTCCCGTTTCCGTTCCGTTTTTTTGCGTTCCATATACGGACCGTATACGGAACCATTCATTTCAATGGATCTGCAAAAAAAAACGGACGATACTCTGTATGCCTTCCGTTTCTGTATTTCCGTTTCGTTCAAAGATAGAACATGTCCTATTATTGTCTGCATAACGGACAAGGATAGTACTGTGTTCTATTAGGGGCCAGATGTTCCATAAAAAACGGAATGCACACAGATGTTATCCATATTTTTTGCGGATCCATTTTTGGCGGACTGCAAAATACTGAAAAAGACATACGGTTGTGTGCAAGAGGTCTTATTCAAAAAGTCATTCGTGAAGTATAAATAATACTCACTCTTTTGAAGCTTTGCTTGTATTTTTCAGTCTTTTTAATTTTCATATAAATAAATCGCTATATTGCATAGTAATCCTGAGAGCACTGAACTGATTGCTATCCCATGCTGCGTGACGTTTCGGGGATAACGCCCCCTTAATCATGCGTGTCTGTGGGTTGTAACCATGCGCTTTAAATACCATCAACAGCTTCAGTTTTCACAGATGTACATAAAATATTTATGTTGCATTTAAAACCAGTTACTGAGATACTGATCATAGAAATACCTTAAAGTTGCAAATTTCATTTAACCCTTTAGGATATAGTGTCTCCATTTTCATTATCCATCTAGTCTTGTATTGTAGCAATCTCTGTTTATTTTCTGCAATCCAGCACTAGCCGTGAAACTATCTACGCAGCCAATAGACTTGCAGGTAAGTACTGCCACTCACTGTAATGCCGTAGCCATGTTGGTTACTAGCATTACAGTGATTGGCTGGCCAGAAAGCGTCATCAGGTGCTATAAAGCACCCGAGGACACGTGGTTTGGCCAGTCTTAGTCAGGGAGAGCTGTGCTGTAGAAGGGACAGATAGTGTAGGGAATTGAATTAAATTTTTTGGTTAGGCAGGGTTGGTGTTAGAGACCCAAAAGTCCTTTTAAGGGCTATTGTTGTATCTGGTAGCAATATATACAGTCAGGTCCATAAATATTGGGACATCGACACAATTCTAACATTTTTGGCTCTATACACCACCACAATGGATTTGAAATGAAACAAACAAGATGTGCTTTAACTGCAGACTGTCAGCTTTAATTTGAGGGTATTTGCATCCAAATCAGGTGAACGGTGTAGGAATTACAGCAGTTTGCATATGTGCCTCCCACTTGTTAAGGGACCAAAAGTAATGGGACAATTGGCTTCTCAGCTCTTCCATGGCCAGGTGTGTGTTTTTCTCTTTTTCTCTAGAAATATGACAATAAATGCTTTTAGCGCAAATAACACCAAATGTGAACGGCGTGAATTTTTCAATTTTTCTCTAGAAGTATGACAAGAAATGTTTTTAGCGCAAATAAGACCAAATGTGAACGGCGTGTATTTTTCTCTTTTTCTCTAGAAATATATCAAGAAAGGCTCATAGCGCAAATAACACCAAATGTGAACAGCGTCTATTTTTCTCGTATTGTACTGAACTGACAATAAATGGTTTTACCGCAAATAACACCAAACGTAAACGGCGTGTATTTTTGTCTTTTTCTCTAGAAAAATGAAAATAAACGCTTTTAGCGCAAATAACACCAAATATGAACGGCGTGTATTTTTCTCGTATTGTACTGAACTGACAATAAATGTTTTTAGCGCAAATAACACCAAATGTGAACGGCGTCTATTTTTTTCGTATTGTACTGAAATATGACAATAAATGTTTTTAGTGCAAATAGCACCAAATGTGAACAGCGTCTATTTTTCTCGTATTGTACTATAGTAGGGCACTAAACGCTTTCACCATACATAGCTGCATAGAGTATATATTTCTCTTTTTCCACAGATATAAGCCACTAAAGGCTATTCAACATAACACTTGCACCCTACAACAAATTGCTGGAATGACACAGCTGTATAATGGCGATTTGGATCCCTTTCCCTGCACATGTAATATCAGATTTTTTTTCCAATGATGTTTTCTGTATGACTCTCCCTAGCCCCTGCAATGTCTGTCCCTGCACTTCAATGATGTGAAATGATTCCTCCCTATCCTTATCGTGCACTTATGAAACACTTTTTTTTTCACAATGAGGTTTTCCTTCACTCTCCCTAGCGCCTGCATAAACGTCTGTCCCTCAACAAAGTACAATGGTGAAAGGCAGAATCTAAGATGGCCGCCGTATTTATAGGGCTGTGCCATCACCGGGCTGGCTGGCTGGCCGCTGATTGGCTGCATGTATGGCATTATGGGTCATCCCGCCTTCCCAGAGTTCCTTGCCCCATGTCCTCACACGTGTAGCCGCCATTTTAGCTGCCATTGTAGCCACCATGTTAGGAAAAATTGTGATTCGTTACCATGAAGCGCGAGGAAATTCGCATTCGTTCAGAATCGAATTCTTCCTGAAATTCAGAATGAATTCGACTTCGTCAGCTTCGATTCGCTCATCTCTAGTGGTTGTGCTTGCACACTATAGGAAAAAGCAGTGACCTATATGCAGTGCCATGGTCCTGGCCACCAGAGAGGCAGGAGCTTTTTCCTATAGTGTGCAAGAACGACCACCATTGATGGATTGCAGGATGGAAACAAGCAGGGTATAATGTGATGGAAAACTGAATCCAGCCAACAAAGGAAGCAATATGAGAATCACAAAACATTAGTGCCTTGTATTAACTTCCTCTACATGATAAATGCCACTTGCTGAAGTGAGAGAACCCCTTTAATTGTTACAACAGGTAAAATGAAATGAAAGGGGTTATCCAATTTCAAGAACCCCCCCCCCCCCACACATGTGCCGGGCCCCTCACCGGTACCGGTAATATACTTACTGTGGCAGGCGCAGCACTATAAAGTGCCTTTTGCGCTGTGGCATTAGAAGAATTTTGATATCTCTGACCTTTTAGTCTAACCAAACTGTCTGTTACTCTGTAATTCCTCTAGCATCGTTCTATGGAAGCAGTAGGTTTAAAGAGAACACCAAATGCTTGAAATAACTTCTTTATTATCTTCAACTTTTCTTCATATATAACACTGCCGCCTCCGCAGCAGATAGTCCATGTACAAAACACGTGTTGAATAAAGTATCATAAAATGGCGGTATGCATAATATGATGGTTCAACTGTTCAATCTTGTCATTCAACATAAAATGATGGATATATTTCTCTCTTCAGTATCTGTACTCTGACTTTAAGTTATTTAAGCACTTTATGATCTCTCTGAGAGGTATATCTGAGGTCTAACTAATAGTTCTACTTGCTGAATTTGGTCGCAATTTGCAGTATGCAGTTAGCAGTAACTATTTGCAGATTAGTTGAGTATGATCTGGTATGGTTGTATGCAATTTGTATTGCAATATGAAATTTGAATGATTGCAATTGTTTGTATGGTATTTGTAGTTTGCAATTGGTGGAACTGTAAGTAAACACATATATAACTAGTTCAGTATACAGTTCTAATCACTATATTAACAGTAGGAACATTATATACCTGTTTTGGCCTCTCTGCTTCCATGAAACACAGCTCTTAGTGGAGTGAATGTCTGTTCAGCTTCTCTCTCTGGTGAATAATGATTGCAGCAGCTCCTGCTAGGGAATTTCCCACACAGGCTGTGTGTGAGGCTGGCTGTGATTGGCCAAAACTCCTGGGTTGTGTGAGACTGGCTAGGATTGGTCAAGACTCCTGCCCAGCAACAACAGTTTAACCCTATGCTTTCTGTTGTTTCTGCTGTATCATTGAGCTTACCTCACATTAATATAATGAATCTTAAAGGCATATTATCTTTTCTGCTTCTGTGAACACAATATATATAACAGTTATATGACATCCAAACATGAAGTCACTGTAAATGACTCTGCTTTTGTCTTTAGCACACAAACATAGGAACTGTATTAAGGTTATTGGCAGGTCTAGCTGTATAAACACACAAGCTATATTAGCAACCTAGGACAGGTCTTAGCTGGCCAGCTACACTTACCCCGCTCCCCGCGCCACTCCTGGTCCCCGCACCGTCACTGCCGCTTCTCCCTGTACACGGATTAAAACATCCGATGCCGGGGGGAGCAGCCAATGGCAGGCGGGGACGAGCCTCCCTAGCGTCACCCGTGATGCTAGGGAGGCTTGCCCGTGTCCCTGCCTGCCATTGGCTGCCCCCCCAACACCAGAAGTTTTCATCCGTGTACAGGGAGAAGTAGCAGCAGTGGTGCAGAGACCAGGAGCAGCGCGGGGTAAGTATATTACTGGTGAGGGGCCCGGCACATGTGGGGGTTTTTCTTGAAATTGGATAACACCTTTAATATTTAATTTGGAGCTTCCAGAGAAGGACTGCAAATAAAACTATCAGCTGTATATATATATATATATATATATATATATATAAATTACCAGTAAACTATATATGCATCAAAAGAAACCATACTGAGGAGCGGAAGTCAAAACCTCAAACAGCAGCATCAGAGAAGAAAAAGGGAAAACATTACGATGCTTGGAAGGGGCAAGGCAAAAATCAATAAACATGCTGCGTCCTGAAGGCTTCTTTGATGGCTTAATGTGTAATGTTTATGATGCTGGGCTGCTGGGTTAGAAGTAAACAAGATGTTTCAGGACATTGAGAGTAGTAGGTGTGTTGTGTAAAACGTAGTTATTTTGAGGTCACTGCATTCCCCTGCATGTGTCCAGGTAACTGCCACATTTTCACACAGTTTATCATCACAATGACTGGAAAAAACACTGACATCCCGAAAAAAAACATCCCTGAGTCAATGGCACTAATTGTACTTTTGCGAACTGCGAACACTGGCAGCAGCTGGAGTTGTATACACTGTTCTTAACTGCCCTGCTTGTGTCATTTGTAAACCAGCTGTTTGCGTAGTCCGCATCATAGGGACTTATATTCCAGGAGACATTACTTAAAGGGCTTTTTATAAGTAATGGTCCATCCTATCGGATCCGACAGGGGTCCGACACCGCGTTGATCAGCTGTTCTGGCGGACCTCGGCACTGAACCTACATAGCTTCGTCCATTGTGCAGTGGACTGAGATGATTAATGCAGCACCGCTCCAACATTGAAGAATACTCGCTCGTGTGAAAGGGGCCTTATAGTTTTGGCGCCAACTTCCAATGTCAGAGCTACACGTTATGAGCTGATCAGTGGGGGTGCCAAAAGACCCTACTATACCTCGCCTAGTGATGAAGCTCTTAACATATTTCCAGCCACTATAGTCCCAAATGTGCCATCTACATTTAATACCACGTGAACCTTATGGCATAGAAACGTGTCTTAAAAAGACAGCCGGAGTGTAAGAATAATCCCTAGGGGGTATTTTTTTTTTCCCAGACTGTATTCATTTGTTATTCTAGACAAATGTTGCATGTTACTTTATTACATAGTTGTTAAGGTTGGAAAAAGACAAAAGTCCATCAAGTACAACCTGTAATCCTGCTGTATTGATCCAGACAAAATTCCAGAAGTGGCAATCAGAACAAATCCCTGGATCAATGCCCACCTTCCTTTTATGGAGGGGTTTGGGCAAAAGGGATAGGGTACGATTTCTATACATTGTCATAAGCCTCAATATTATTTTGAAATAAAAAGTAATCTAAACCTTTTTTGAAGCCATTTACTGTATTTCCTGTGACCAGCTCCTGTGGCAGGCTATTCCAGCCCTTACTGTAAAGAATGTTTGTTGGTTTTTCTCCAGGCGTAGCGAGTGTCCCTTTTGTTTTTTTTAGGGGGTTTAACACAGAATAGCTTCCCTTGATATTTTTTGTATGGTCCGTTTATATATTTATACAGGTTAATCATGTCCCCCCTTAGTTCTTTTAATCTTTGCTCATAGCTAAGATCTTCCAGGCCCTTTATGAGTTTAGTTGTTCTCCTTTGCACTTTTTCTAACTCCAGGGCATCCTTTTTATGAACTGGTGCCCAGATCTGAACCGTGTATTCCAGGTGAGGCCGCACCAATACTTTGTTTAGTGGCAATATTACATCCCTGTTCCGCGAGTCCATACATTTTTTAATACAAGACAAAATTTCTGTTGGCCTTAGAGGCAGCTGACTGGCATTGCATGCTGCTATTTAGTCTATGATCAACTAATACACCCAGATCCTTCTCAACCAGTGACTCTCCCAGTTTTACTCCCCTAGGACATATGCTGCATGAAAATTATTAGCCCCAAGGTGCATAACTTTACATTTATCTATATTGAACCTCATTTGCCAAGTGGAGGCCCAAACAGTAAGTTTGTCCAAGTCGGCATGTAACTTATTAACATCTTCCATAGACTGAACTGTATTGCAAAGTTTGGTGTCATCTGCAAAAATAAAAATAGCACTATTAATCCCATCCTCTATGTCATTAATAAATTTGTTAAATAATAGGGGACCCAGCACAGAACCTTGGGGTACATCACTTATAATTCAGAGGAGGAATCATTGACCACAACTCTTTGAATATGATCTTGAAGCCAATTTTCTATCCAATTACAAATTTATATTTTGTAAACCAATAGACCTCAATTTACCCATTCGGTGTCCTCGAGGAACAGTATCGAATGCCTTTGTTAAGTCCAAAAACAAAATATCGACAGCCGCCCCTCTGTCCAGGCTTCTACTCACCTCCTCATAAAAACAAATCAGATTAGTCTGACAGTTTCTGTCCTTAGTAAAACCATGTTGTCTATCAATTATTATATTATGTACAGTTACACAATCCTGTATGTAGTCCTGTAGAAGGCCCTCAAACATTTTTTCCACAATTTATGTTATTGTTATATGATATTGTTGTATGAGGTCACTTGTGTCACAGTGAAAGGGCCACCTGGGTGACTAACTCAGAGTACAGCCTCCTGATCATAGTCATTGGTATGTTGGGGGAAAACAATGGTCCTAGTCACTAATTTGCAGGAGGCTAATCATACCAAGGTTTCATTCATTGGGAACCCTGTGATGAAGTCACTGAACATACGTATGCAGAAACACTGTGCCACAGTACTTGCTGAGGCTGGGTAAAAGTGTTCCAGGCTGCGCAGGGCTGGTAGAGATGACATCCATGGAGAAGTGATGCCCACTTGGTTGACAGAAGTAAGAGCCCTCAGCTAAGCATCATATGGGCTAGCACAAGCAGTACGATCTGTAGCTTTTGGAGAGCAGAAGTGAGAGATGCTGAGTGGTGCACTATTATCTTATGTGGGAGAAATGTGGAAGATGTCACATTGACATTAGGCATTTTGGGACATGTGCCATCAACCTTTATTTAACCATTCTGTTATTAATGTGCCCATACCTCACCTGTTGATTTCTCCCATACTAGAAACCGAGTGCTACTTAGACAATAACATGTGGCCTAGAAGCCACGCTCCCCATATGAGAAAGCAAGAGAACCCACATGGTAAAAAGAAGTCCAACACCATTGAAACTTGTGATGTATTTCCCATGACCTGGGAGTATTCTCACATAGACACTAATGGATATGAGGTAGGTGCCCAAGAGGGTATTGCTGTTGGGACTGTTAACTTCGTGTCCTTTTGCTATTTGTAAAGAGTCTGTACCCGCTTGGAGTTGTAACCATTAAGAGGCGTGTTGCCCTGTGAGTAACTGAAGACTTCTGCTTCCACAATGTCTGTGCCTGGAACCATTTGATGAGCTACTATCGTCGAGGGAGGCTGCAGCTGGTCTTACAATTCCCAAGAAACTACCTCTTATGGAATTGGTCACAATACTTTGGATTATAAATTACAACTTTATCAGCCAACAATCTCATATTATGAGACTGACATTGGCTATCCTCAAACAGCAGATATCCCAAGGGAGATAATTGCTGCCATTGGTGTCTGGCAGTGGCGTATTCCCCTCTCCTCATTGAAATGAACATGCATGTTTGGTCACTGCTATCTTGTGTATAGCTGGCTTTCCTTGGTGGCTGTTTTCTTTGGCTTATAGAGTGGTAGCCTTAATAGGTATTACAGCAATCTTCATTCCTTTATTCATTTGCAACCTGCTCCTAGTTTCAGATTTTTCTTATGTGGACATGTCCCTCCCAGTAACATATGCCTGATATGAGATCTGTGTGTCCAGGATACTGTTGCCTTCATTAGCTTTCATGTATTAGCATAGCTTCATTCCATTAATTTTTTCTCCTTTTATAGCCCATGAGGGATCTCCTCTACCTTGTGCCGACCGATGATGCTGAAGTATATGTGGTAACCACCTCACACTCCTGTTGCAGAGCCTGCTATTTTAGCTCTCACCTCTCTATTCATATAACCTATGTGATTCACACTCTCCCTCCCTGCAGCCTGCGGCATGTGTTCTCCTCCCTATCTATGCTGTGATACAGTACCTGCCTATGTGATCTGCCCCCCATTAAGACTTTGATGCTTTTCTCCCTCTCCACACTCTGATCTGTAGTCTCTACTGTTACCTCTACTACTGAGAGAAAGAAAAGTTAGAGTAGAGAGAGCCAACACACCCAGGGAGCAGCAGCTAAGTACAGGAGCTGCACAGACCCTATAACCCTAGCAAAAATGGTAGGAATACTTTTTAGACTGTTGTTTAATTTTGCATTTAGCAAGCAAATAAATGATAAAAATAACACCACTGCAATGGTGTCTATAGCTTTTAAGCCACAAAATGTACAAAATTATTTTCTATGGCAACAGTTTTTCAGTTGTTCAAATCATTTTAAATTTAACTTTCGTTGACCTGCGTAGGAAATTTCTGCTGAGAAAAATAGAACATTGAATACTGTACATTTCAAAGCTGATTATGGTTTGTTACCATAGATGCAATGATTATCATGCATTATACACTCAACTTTTCCGTATTAATAGTTTCTATGTAAAACACCTTCACTTTTTTTTTGTATTTTAATAATAAATTATCTCCAGCTAAATAATAGCCATTGGTTTATTATAACAGGTTCTTCACTGAACACGACTACTGTGCAATTAACAGTACAGGCTTTGACATATAGGGGGTCATTTATTAAGACCGGCGATTTATACGCTGGTCTTAATACCCCTGCACTGGCGGCGGATGCACTTAAGTTATATAGAGGCACAGGCCTCTACATAACTTTGGCTCTTGGTTCCTCCAGCCGTTCGACATGGTTTAAACTACGCCAGCAAGGGACCATTTTTCACGCCATTAAGGGACATAGAAAATGGTAAATGAGAGGGGCCGGCCGGCCCTCCTTCTTAGAAAAAATGTGGGGGATTCAATCAGCACAACCCTATATGCAGGTGCACATCGCTATGGCGAAATACATATACAAAGAAAAAGACACAAATGCAATAGCACTCTGCAACCAGCACTCTGCCCTGCCTCTATGCTGGATGAGGCATTGGTGTACATTTTGGCCAAAGCGTAATAAGCCACTCACCACGTCAAGGTCGCCTCTATGGAGTGGTCCCTAACACTAGTTCCTACCTGTTTGTGGGCCATGACAGCCACACGGCCCTCCTTCTTCCCTGCCCACATTACGCCCGCTTTTCCTGCCACCTTGGTAAAATGGTGTTAGCAGGGAATGTACGTCAAAATTAAAATGTCCCATCTGTCCCAGAGGTTGGACACGCACCTATGAGAAATTTATGATGTATCCCATCAATATGCTGGGAATACCCCTTTAAATTTTTGAGAAGTGGCTGATCTCCTCCAGGAAGTAGTGATACGCTGCCATTTATTACCAGAGGCAACTGCAGCTCTGAATGAGTCTTACAGATGTTCCTCATAAAGTCTTTGAAATGCTACGAATGTAGACGTTGTCCTCATGACTTTTTCATGTGATATTATAATGGGTTTCCTGGGGTAAATGACAGTAACATGTAATCATACACAATAAGGCAATGGCCTTGGATGCCTCCTAATGTCATTTTCTTTAATGTAACCATTTCTCTTTAAACTGCATTTCCTTCCAAAGATTATTTATACACGGATGTCATTAGCAGCCGTACAAAATGTTCTGAAATGTAACATTTTAAATGGGTTTCTAGGAGTAGAATACCAATGACGTCCCTTCAGGATCAGCCATCAATATCAGATCTGTTTATCTCCGTTTTTTATATTGCATGCTGTTTGATAAATTTGTCTCATCCTTAAACCCTTTTGTCTAGAAAAACTACTCCTGTTTTCCTCCTCCACCCTATTACTGGAGTGAGACAGTGACTTTTTGCCGACTTTTAAAAAAAGTCTCAGTGATAAATCAGGAGTGAAACTCATTAACATAGCTAACCACTCGCCCACCAATATTTCAAAATTGGAGTGAGTGTTGTAAAATGCAATGTCACAAAAATTTATGCGCAAGTGAGCTAAAAAAATAATTTTTAGACTTTTTGAAACCAGAATGCTGTAGTGAAGGCATGATTAACCAGGGCCTATGACTATGCAGTTTCTTTCCAACTACCTAATCACCAACAACAGCTGAAGGAAGGTATGGGGTGGGGGTCCTTCCATCTGGATCGCCTGCAGTCATCAAACTTTTTAAATTTGTCCTGTCCTGATATTTCCTTTTAAAGGACTTTTTTAGCATTAGAAAAAAACTGGCTTTCTTTTCTAGAAATGAATCTGGATTTCTTAATAATGCTGGACAACACCCTTAAAGGGAATCTGTCAGCTGGTTTGAGCATATTAAGGTGTTACTACTGCCATGTACAATAAAATACCTTATTTCTTGCTGTAGTCTTCATTTTTTGTTTCATGGTTTTATTAGCGATAAAATCCACTTTTTATGTTATGCAAATAAGTGTCCACGGTGCCCAGAGGGGCGTTATTATCCTAATCTGGAGCTCAGTAACTCCCCCGTACAGTGCCCAGCCCGCCTTCCTTTAGAGCCCAAGCACGCCCATTCCAGCATAAGTAACTGCCCACACCCGAACTCTTTGCCGCCGCCCCCCTCCGCTATGTGAAATCTTACACAGGTGCAGTACCGCGGACTGCCTGCGTGATGTAGAAGATCCTGAGGGCAATAGCTTTAAATTTGTCACTGGGCTTGGCACATGCCCAGTGACACATTTGAAGCTGTTGCCCTCAAAAGCTTCTACATCGCGCCTGCGCCATACAGAACAAACTAATACAGACGAGGCTGATATAAACCACAGCAACCATTTAGATCACTTTTTCTTTGCTGGCTGCAGACTTCTGTCTCTAAAAGTCCAAACAAAGAAGAAGTTAAAGGGATATTCCCATCTCAGACAATTTGGGCATATCGCTAGGTCCCAGCCACCTCTGCGACCCGCACCTATCTCATAAACGGAGCCTTAAAAGTGACAGAGGGTGCACCACGCACGTGTGGCTGCACTCCATTCATTTCAATGGGGCCGACAGAAATAACGATTCAACGCCCTCCCTTGACTTTCAAGGCTCTGTCTATGAGATAGGTGCGGGTCCCAGAGGTGGGCCCACACCTATTAGACAATGGGAGGCATAACCTACAGCTATATGCTCCCATTGTCTGAGATGGGAATACCCCTTTAAATTGTTCTTTGTTTGGACTTTTAGAGACAGTCTTACTTAACACTCTTTGTCAGATCATCAGTCAGACCAGGGAGGAGTGAGGGGTGGTGACAATTAGAATATCACACTTCCCCTATGCTGTTCCTGTAGTGTGGCTGGTCAAGGCTTCTCACATTATACTAATCCATGCACTGCTCCTCTGTTTGCATATTTATCTAGGCCTACTGTCACAGTCGTTACCTTTGACTGTGACCTTCCGTCCTTGCTCGTTCGGCGCTTCTCGCTGAAGTTTCGTTCCTGTGTTATTTGTGGTTCTTTATGGGTTAACTCCCTTATGTGCCTATTTGGAGTTAATCCTCTGTCTGCTCCATGGGTGTGGCTTCTCTGCTGCACCCATGGAACCTGTATATAAGGCTGAGGTTTCCTCAGTTCTGTGTCAGCTCTCCTGGTGTGTGTTGTCTTGTCCTGCTCCTGTTTGTACTCACTCTCCCATGCTGCTGACCCATGGGATCCGTGTCTGTCTGTCTGTGCTCTGTGGGTTTCCTACTTGTTCATTCCCGTCCTCTTTGATGTCCTCTTTCCTGTGTTTCTGTTATCTGATCTGCCAGTTATGTTTTAGTTACCTTGTGTGTATTCATGTCTCTGTTCAGCAAGTCCTTGCTGCACCTTTCTTTGCAGCAGAGTGCCATGCGCAAGGCCATGCAGTTTACTACTGGTGGAGCAAGTCCTTCTCTGCTCAATGTAACTCCTGTTTCCTTGCTATGTATTCCTGCTTATGTTTTAGTTGCCCTGTTTTGTATTTGCCTGTCTGTTATGTTTGCCTATGTGCCGTCGGTACCTTCTGGTACCTGTTGTCCATTTGTTCTTGCTGTCACTGTCTAGTTCACGCTCTGGAGTGGACCCTGGCAACTTCCTGCTGCAAAGTCTAACCCTACCATCTGGGGCCCTAGTGAATACCAGGAGTTGCTTAGTCACGCCCCTCTGGAGTATTACTAGACAGTGGCGCAGTGGGGGTTTTCTCCCACTGTGCTGATGGTACATAGAGCTCATGTTTTGTCTGTGCTGCCTTCCCTGGTTTTTGTTTGTGCAATAAACTCTTGTGTGTCTGTACCTGATTTCCGTTTGTTTATTGCTTGACGACGCGGTGGTCTCTCCTGGGACCTCCAACTCGTGACAGAATGAACAAGTGAACTTTCACAGAGTTTTTTTTGTTCTGTTTTCTGCTTATCTGTGGTGTGTGTGCATTCTGTATTTCCTCTTTTTATGGTGCCTTTAGGTATCGGATTTGGTTGCCTCGGTTTACTGGCTGCGGTGTTCTCCGTGTATGCTGGTTGCCAGGGGCGACGTCCGGTGTAGCCTTTTTAGCTTGCAGTTCTGCCTATGGCCGTGTTTTCTGTTATCGGTGCAGGTATCTGCTTCTGTACTCACGCCTCCGGAAGGGGGTGTCAGCATGTCTGACCAATCAGTTCTTGGCAGACATGCCAGTCTCCGGAGGGAGAGTGGAGGGGGAGGTGTTAGCACACTGCAGTTCACCATGACTTTTGTGGCCGTGGAGGCTGGCTGCATTCCTCTTGGCGTACTGGCTGTGTTTACCGTGTAGGCTGGTTGCTAGGGGCTACGTGCTGGCTGCGGTCGTCTTATGTGTTCTGCTTGTGTACCTCTGTACCCCTTTGATTCCGATTTTCTTTGTATTCCTGTCTGGTTCCTGTTCCTGGTCCCAATCCTCCGGAAGGGGGTGTCAGCATGTCTGACCAATCAGTTCTTGGCAGACATGTCATTCTCCGGAGGGAGAGTGGAGGGGAGGTAACTTCTTGGTGCGGTTCACTTGACGTGTATGCCGTGTTGGCTGGCTATCTTCCCCTGGCGTACTGGCTGCGGACTTTCCGTGTAGGCTGGTTTTCAGGGGTTGGGCTGGTTGCGGTCATCGTGTGTGTTCCTGCCCTTGTACCTCGTCACCCCTTTGATTTCTGTCCCCCTGCCTGGTTCTGTTTGGGTTGTTGCCCCACTTCTTCCCCTTTCTGTTTGGGAGGAGAGGGGGGGCTTTGAGGGGTGGGAGTGTCACAGTCGTTACCTTTGACTGTGACCTTCCGTCCTTGCTCGTTCGGCGCTTCTCGCTGAAGTTTTGTTCCTGTGTTATTTGTGGTTCTTTATGGGTTAACTCCCTTGTGTGCCTATTTGGAGTTAATCCTCTGTCTGCTCCATGGGTGTGGCTTCTCTGCTGCACCCATGGAACCTGTATATAAGGCTGAGATTTCCTCAGTTCTGTGTCAGCTCTCCTGGTGTGTGTTGTCTTGTCCTGCTCCTGTTTGTACTCACTCTCCCATGCTGCTGACCCATGGGATCCGTGTCTGTCTGTCTGTGCTCTGTGGGTTTCCTACTTGTTCATTCCCGTCCTCTTTGATGTCCTCTTTCCTGTGTTTCTGTTATCTGTTCTGCCAGTTATGTTTTAGTTACCTTGTGTGTATTCATGTCTCTGTTCAGCAAGTCCTTGCTGCACCTTTCTTTGCAGCAGAGTGCCATGCGCAAGGCCATGCAGTTTACTACTGGTGGAGCAAGTCCTTCTCATCTCATTGTCACTCCTGTTTCCTTGCTATGTATTCCTGCTTATGTTTTAGTTGCCCTGTTTTGTATTTGCCTGTCTGTTATGTTTGCCTATGTGCCGTCGGTACCTTCTGGTACCTGTTGTCCATTTGTTCTTGCTGTCACTGTCTAGTTCACGCTCTGGAGTGGACCCTGGCAACTTCCTGCTGCAAAGTCTAACCCTACCATCTGGGGCCCTAGTGAATACTAGGAGTTGCTTAGTCACACCCCTCTGGAGTATTACTAGACAGTGGCGCAGTGGGGGTTTTCTCCCACTGTGCTGATGGTACATAGAGCTCATGTTTTGTCTGTGCTGCCTTCCCTGGTTTTTGTTTGTGCAATAAACTCTTGTGTGTCTGTACCTGATTTCCGTTTGTTTATTGCTTGACGACGCGGTGGTCTCTCCTGGGACCTCCCACTCGTGACACCTACCAAGAGAAGAAGAGAGCTGGCATCCTTGCATCCTTTACAGTCCTCCACCTACTATTCTAAAGAGGATTAATTTACAGATAAACAATACCCTTTGCAATCCTAATGTCACAATGCTGTTCACTGTGACACTGCATTGCTGTGTAGGCTGGCTGCCTGCCTGCACTCTTGCGTACTGGCTGTGGTTGACATGTCTTCTGTATGCTGGTTGCTTGTGTTGTGTATGCTGGCTGCAGACTTCTATGGGTGTGTGAACAGCTCCCTGTGACTTGTATGCTCTCTGTGTTCATGTAGGCTTAATGTCTCTCTGGTCTGTGTGTCTGAAGATCAGGCGGTCACGTGTCTTAATCACTCAGCTATTTAGACCTGTGAGCTGGATGCCTGGGAGGTCAGTCTGTCTCTAGGAATGCTGTGCGCAGGGTGCGTGCCATCCGGAACAGAATGTTTGTGACCCGACCCTGAATTGTGTGGTCAGCCTGATGTCTGCGATGTTTGATATGTCTTTGTTTTGTCTTTGGTTAGTTTCTGTTCTGACCGTGAATGCCATGCTTCCTGTATGTATCCTGATCTGCATGAGTTCCGGTTTGTGCCTTGATCCTGATTCTGATCTTGATTCTGTGTCTTTGATCTGGAAATGTTATCTATCTGAGAGAGGGAGGAGCTGGCAGAAGAAGCAGAAGGAGCACAGGTGCACAGAGTTGCTTGGGCCCACCCTTGGTGCACTTAACTGCATAATTTTTAACATTTAAACAGAATGATCGCTAAGTAAAAGGTATTATTTATTTCAGCTGAGCTAGCCCTACAAGGCACTCTACCCTGGTTTAATAGTAAATTTCCTGCTGATAGACTCCCTTTAAAACTGTTTTCTAGGAAAATTATGCCTGACAGAAGTGTCCCTTTAAATGTCTCAATTTCTAGTCATTTTTTACGCTGCAAATGTCAAAGTGTCATGTATTATACTTGGCTGGTTTGTGGAGCATTTGCTATGATGAAGCTGCACTGGGAGCTGGTGCCATTAGGGATGAGTTCAGCACCGTCCAGCTGGTCAGCCTTCTTGTTTACAATAGAAGAGGCCACATATTGCTGAGAAATATGCGTCTCTCCCTCATAAACCAGTGCACAATTTGGCCCGTGTGTTGTGATTTGCTTTCTTTCATCAAGCACCCCTAGGGAACACTCCATTATTAAGGGAGGGAAGCCTACTGCTTTAAGGTTATCTATTCAGAGCCAAACAGACATTAGTAATCAAGACTAGAACATTCCAAAATATCATGGGAGAATATAGCCGTTCTGTGCGGATCGTTCATATTCCCTTACAAGGACACTATAACATAGGGGTCGTTCAGTCAGGGCATTCACTAAATATCTATGGATGGCTGTATTACTGCTCTGTACAGCCTCCCATTAGTGAGGGGGCCTAGTGCACCTCAGAATTTATACAGGGGCATACAGAGACTTTTTACCATGTGAACCCAATAGAAAAAAATTGCTCGAATGGATGCCATATTGTTTTCATCTATAATTCACAGCATAAGGCCTCATGCACACGACCGTTGTTGTGTTCCGTTCCGCAAAATGGGGTTCCGTTGTTCCGTGATCCGTTTCCGTTTTTGTTTCCGTGTGTCTTCCTTTATTTTTGGAGGATCACCAGACTTGAAGGAAAGTAAAAAAAAATCAAAGTCAAGTTTGCCATGCAAATGATAGGAAAAAAACGGACGCGGATGACAATCTTGTGTGCCTTCGCGTTTTTTCACGGTCCCATTGACTTGAATGGGTCCGCGAACCGTTTTCCGTGAAAAAAATAGGACAGGTCATATTTTTTTGACGGACTGGAACCACGGATCACGGACATGGATGACAAACGGTGCTTTAGCCGAGTTTTCAACGGACCCATTGAAAGTCAATGGGTCCGCAGAAAATCACGGAAAACGGAACAACGGACACGGAACACAACAACGGTCGTGTGCATGAGATCTTAGATATATTCAACCAGGTAATGCAAAGCCAACATTAATTCATAGAAAGCATATACCCTTAAAACATAACTTTAAATACATTACTAATTTAAAAAAATGCCCACATAGAGCTGATACTGAATACCCAGATACACAGATTGAGGTGAGGGCAGGGGAAATGATAGTTAGACCAGGGTCCGGGTATCGGGAGATTCTGTCCCTGATTAATCCATATCTTCTGGCTCAGCCCAAAGGAACACCTAGATGGTAGGACTTTGTTTCTTGTGGGGGTCTCTACTATCTTTGAATCATTATTATTAGATTATCTATTTGTCTTTATTGCCCTTTATTTATCCCCTAATGAACATTTGTTTTGTGTTGGGGAAACGCGTTGAGATCTAGGGTGTTGGTATTGTTATTACATGTGAGGGCATACAGGGGCACTGTCAGGCCTATGTTCGGGGACAGAGGGCACCCTATGAGGGCTTATTTTTATTTATTTTTGGAGGGGGGGCAAGTTGTAGTTTCTACTGGCACCATTTAATAATCCATAGAATGTAGTGGAATGCTGGAAAAAAAAATTGCAAATTGGGTGGAATTGGAAAAATACACCTCAATTCAGCCATGGTTTTAAGAGTTTTCCGTTCCTTCATTTTTGTTTTTCACTCCCTGTCTTCCGAGAGCCATAACATTTTTATTGTTCTGTTCGCTCAGCCTTATGAGGGCCTATTTTTTGGAGGGGCAAGTTGTACTTTCTACTAGCACCATTTAATATTCCATACGAATGCAAAAAATTGCAAATTGGGTGGCATTGGGGAAAAAAAACTAAATTCCACCATGGTTTTATGAGTTTTTACAGCGTTCCCTGTGTGGTAAAACTGACCTGTTACCTTTATTCTCCGGGTCAGTACGATTACAGAATATCACATTTTTATAATTTTTCTTGCGTTTTCATATATAAAAAAAAAAAAAAAAAATTTGAAAAAACAAGTTTTTCTTTCCAATGCCATATTCTGACCCCCATATCATTTTTATATTTACATCTACAGAGCTGTGTGGGGGCTCATATTTTGTGGTGCGATCTTTTAATGATCTCATTTTGGGGTATGTAGGACTCTTTGATCAGTTTCTATTAAAATTTCTTTGGCGGTGAAGGAACCAAAAAACTGCAAATTGGCCATTTTGATTTTTTTTCCTGTTACACCATTCACTATACGAATTAATTATTTTTATATATTTTATATCTGAGATTTTCGGACGCGGCGATGCTAATGACGTTTATTTATTTTTTTTATATGGGAAAAGGGGGTGATTTTTTTATTTTATTTTTTTTTATTTTTACTTTTTTCATACTTGTTTGTTTATATTATTTTATTATAGTCCCCCTAGGGTACTTTAACATATAGTCACAATGATTTAACATTGCAGCCTATGGGAGATTCAATACCTATGGAACCACTTTTAATACTTATGGAAGGCCACTTTGAAAGGGTCTTCTACATTAATAAAAATTGGAGGCAGTGGGGTCAGAGGGGCTTAAAAAATGTAAAATGTACTCCTCCTCACTCTTCCCCAGTGCTGCCCTTCTGATACTGCTGCAGTCCCCGCTTCTCCTGTCCACTTGACACACCGGAAATGCCAGGAAAGGCACGCTCGGACCATCCCTGGCAGAAGCCAGTGCCAGGGCATTCCGACTTGGCCTCTCTGACCCCACTGCCACCCATTCCAAATTTTTAAGCTGAAAACCCCTATTAATACATTGGTTATGGCTATGGTGAAGTATTTCTCACCTTGCATATGTTTATGCTTACATAAAAGGGTTTTTATTGAAGTTGTTAAAGTGCGTGGAATCAGAATACATGAAATCCAAATGCAGCATAACGTCAGGAGAATGCAGGCCTGTTTCATGATGCCGCTGCTCACCACATCTGTGCAGCATATGGATGGCGACACATGTCACCAGCCCTGTTCTAAAGAAAGCGGAATTGTTCCCAGATTTGTAGGTACATATACATGATGCTGAATGTTTGTACCGGGTTCAAGGCTGTGGAGTCAGGACCGGGTCAAGGGTGGTGGCACCCCTGGATCAAACATGTATGGGCGATCTCCCACTTTGGAGAAGGAGAAAATGATGTCTCACTTTGAGAAGAATATAAGAGAATGTGCTAGGTGGGAGGATAAAGCTGGACTAGCTGCTTATCTACAAAAGGAAGAATAGATTGGGCATATTGAGATCTAACATCCTTTCCCCAATATCTGCCATGGAATAGTTAGGAGACCCCTATACATAGAAGATGAAGGATTATGGATAAGATGTAAGACAATCCCATTAGAATCAGTGGGTGCTGACAATGTTTATCATAGGTCTAGAACTAGCTTAAAGGGGTTGTCCATGATTGAATGCTCCCTGCCTCTTGGCTCTATCCCAGGTTGTCTTCATTGCACTTCTGTCCCTGCCTGTAAACCTTCAATGTGGGGTCATGACTGGCCTCAGCGGTGACGTGTCGCCAAGAGGCCCGTGACCAGCAGTGATGTTATGCACGATGCTGAGGGTGCTGTAAGAACATCATTTTTTATTTTTTTTAAAAGCCATTTTCTCTTCACGGATCTCGCTCTGCTCTTGTCCTGGCTGTCTGGTGCCCCGCCACTCTCTGCTTCTTGGTCCAGGGATGACATCAGTGATTGGCTGCAGCAGTTATATGCCCCTGCGTTGGAACGTCATCGATCAACCAGGTGGCAGAGAGCGGCAGGGCAGCAAGCAGCGGTGATACAGGATCTGTGGGGGATCCGACAGAGGAGAGTATTTCTTTTTCTATGTTTGCACAGCACCTTTCCCAGATTTTAATACTGATGACTTGCCCTCTGGATAGGTCAACAGTATCTGATCAGTGGGGGTCCGACACCCGGGTGTGTGAGAAGGCATTGACGCTCGCAGTAGCGCTGTGGCCTTCTCTCAGCTTTACCTAGGGCAGTGACGACACATTCATTGGTTCAAGTGAATGGGACTGAGCCCGATACTGAGCGCAGCCGCTGTACAATGTATGCCGTGGTGCTTGGTGAGCTGAGAGAAGGCCGCAGCGCTTATAGGAGCATCGCTACCTTCTCAAACAGCTGATCGGCAGGTTCCCAGGTGTCAGACCCCCACCGATCAGATCCCAGCTTTACCTAGGGCAGTGATGACACATTCATTGGTTCAAGTGAATGGGACTGAGCCCGATACTGAGTGCAGCCGCTATACAATGTATGCCGTGGTGCTTGGTGAGCTCATAGGAGCGCCGCTACCTTCTCAAACAGCTGATCGGCAGGTTCCCAGGTGTCAGACCCCCACCGATCAGATCCTGATGACCTATCCTGAGGATAGGTCATCAGTATCAAAATCTTTAAAGGGTCTGACACTCTGACGCCGTCCATTCAGTGGACTATTTAGGAGTGCCCTATATCTGGGGAAATCTCCACGTCTATAGTAGCATCTGCTGCCTTACTTTTGAAAGAGGATCTGTAAGCTCCCCTGACAGGTTTGTTTTAGGCCTCATGCACACGACTGTATCTGTTTTGTGGTCCACAAATCACGGATCCGCAAAATTTGTACGCTGCCTGTGTGCTGTCCACTTTTTTTGTGTTCGACCCCCACCAATTAGACACTGATGACATATCCAGAAAAAGAATCTCAGAAAACCCTTTTAGGCTACTTTCACACTAGCGTTTCTCTTTTCCGGTATTGAGTGTCGGTAGAGGATCTCAATACCACAGAAAAACGCTTCCGTTTTGTCCCCATTCATTGTCAATGGGGACAAAATGGAACAGAACGGAATGCTTCAAAATGCATTCCATTCCGTTTGGTTGAGTTCCCACTTCCCTCCTGGGATGCGGAGCAAAACGGATCCGGCATGACCCACAATGCAAGTCAATGGGGACGGATCAGTTTTCTCTGACACAATAGAAAACGGATCCGTCCCCATTGACTTTCAATGGAGTTCATGACGGATCTGTCATTGCTGTGTTAAAGATAATATAACCGGATCCGTTCATAACCCTGCCGATTCAGGCAAAAACTTCTTGTTCTGATACTTTGTTACAATGTTTCAGTGTTGATGAAATGTGTCAGTGTGGATGGAGTTCAGGGTGTTTACTTCACAGAAGATTGCTGAGACTGGATACAATTGTAGCAAACCCTCTGCTGTGAGCAGTGATAGGGTGGGTTCACACTAGCGTTAGGGATTCCGTTATGGCTTTCCGTTATAACATGGCTATAACGGAAAACAACGGAATCCATAAGACGGAAGGACGGATCCGTTCTTCTGCCCATAGACTTGTATTATGACGGAATGCAAAAGGGATTCTATGGGAATCAAAACTGATCCATCTGGGTCTCGTTATGCAAGACGGAAAACAAAGTCCTGCGACAGGACTTGTTTTTCCGTCTTGCATAACGGGACCCGGACGGATCTGTTTTGATTCCCATAGAATCCCTTTTGCATTCCGTCATAATACAAGTCTATGGGCAGAAGAACGGATCCGTCCTTCCGTCTTATGGATTCCGTTATTTTCCGTTATAACCATGTTATAACGGAAAGCTAGCATGAACCCACCCTTAGGTCTTTATATGTTTTTACCCTCTGCCGTAACACGCATGCGGTATTGTATTCTCCTTGTAAGGCTACATGCACACGAACGTTGTTTGTTTCCGTGTCCATTCAGTTTTTTTTGCGGATAGGATGCAAACCCATTCATTTCAATGGGTCCGCAAAAAATGCGGACAGCACACCGTTTTAGGCATTGCTAAAATGCATCCGCAAAAAAAAAACGGGTGGCATCAGTTTTTTTTGCGGATCCGCTATTTGCAGACCGCAAAACACATACGGTCGTGTGCATGTAGCTTTACCCATACATGATGCAGTTTTCCTGCACACGACTGATTATTACAGATCCGGACGATCCCTCTGGATTCGCACAGACCGCTCATTCGGATGAAGACTTCTTTCCTGGTGTATTTTGACAGCTGTCCTGGGGCTTGGCAGTGGTCCAGGACTTGTTCACACAGCAGGTTCTTCTCTGCGTGATTATATTCTTGGTTCATCTGTTCATGTATTCCAGAAAGTGCTATCAAAATATGACAACTTCTCGTCGGCCTTATTTTGTCCTCCTGGATATGTCACTGCGCCAATGTGTAGTAACACTATAGAAAAGTGCCCGATATCAGGGGCTGCAGCGGCCTCGGGCTATGCGGGTATCTGCATTAGGGCTCATGCACACGACCATGTGCTGGCCAGGCCCATGCTGCGGACCGCAAATTGCTGTCCCCAATGCACGGGCACCGACTGTGGGGCAGCCGCATGAGGATCGCGGACCCATTCACTTTAATGGGGTACACGATCCGCATCCGATGGTCTGCATCGGAGGCACGGACAGAAACACCACGGAAGCACTTCGTAGTGCTTCCTTGGTGTTCCGATCCGTGCTTCCGTTCCGCATCGCATCTCCCGGATTGCGGACCCATTCAAGTGACTGGGTCTGCATCCGTGATGCGGGATGCACATGGCCGGCGCCCGTGTATTGCGGACCCGCCGTATGCGGGCCTCAATACGGCAACGACCGTGTGCATGAGCCCTAATACATGACATTTATACCTGTTTCAGCATACTTCAGTAACACAAGTGTCAAGACAATGGGGGTCATTTACAAATCTTGGAGGTAATTTTTTTTTTACTTTTTCCGTTTCTTTGCAGCCGGAGAGCTTAGAGGAAGGGGGCGCCATGCCGGAAAGCACTTACAATCATTTACACCAATAACCGGCATAAATTATAACTAAAATCTTGATGACAGCACAGATGAGATAAATCTGTATCAGAGGCATGTGCCTCTCCATAAATTTACTGCATCCTACTGAGCCGGCATAGGTAACACCATTCTTTAGCAAATGAGCCTCAATATAATTTAGGTCTCATTCACACATTTTCTGTCCATCTGGAATAAAGGCGGCCATAAAAATGCAATGATCATTGGCCAAACCCACCAGCCGGTCATTTTAAGACGCATTTACATGCGCCGAGCAGCAGCAGATTCTTGGGAGGGAACCGTTCCTTCCCAACAGCCGGCTGTTCGTTTAGTGGAGGAGACTGGTGCATTGACATGCAGCGATCACCTCCACAGTATGAGAACGAGGGATCGCTGTTGCCATCGCTCGTCCTCATACAGCTGCATTGTTTCTGGGCAGCAGGTCGCTGATTTGACTGCACAATCTGCTGCCCAGAAACTATCATTTAGCTGCCGGCACGAGCTACAGGATCACCCCATGAACTAGCGTTTTACTCATTCATTGGGCACCTTTATTCGGGCAGATTGTTGGGAACGAGCGTTTCGCAGGAACGTTCGTTCCCAATAATCTGCACGCCTAAATCCACCTTAACACACATGGGGATGTCCTGACTTTATCCTGATGGTGGATGTCAGGGAAAAGAAGGGTCAGGCATGTTGGATTTCAATATGTCCTATGCCTGCTGGTCTGGAAGCAGATTATTCCCTTGTCCTTACTGAGAGCACACGCCGAGCACCCAAGTATATGGAGGAAGATTAGAGGGGTTGTGCCACGAAAAAAACATTCTACATTGTTCAAACCAGCACCTGGATCTGCATTTAATTAAAAATTTAGCAAAGCCACTGAGCAATTCCATAAAATGTATCTGTAAAGCGCCACCTGCTGTTTGTTATTTTCCTTATTTCTCCATCCACCTCACTGAGGTGGTCACACATGCTCAGTAGTGCAAATATTTAACTGCCACCAGCCATATTGTGTGTTAGAAGCTGTGGCAGTTACAGGAAAAGAGATACAATAGAAAGGGCGCACATCCCGGAGAAAGGACGCACATCCCGGAGAAAGGACGCACATCCCGGAGAAAGGGCGCACATCCCGGAGAAAGGACGCACATCCCGGAGGAAGGGCGCACATCCCGGAGAAAGGACGCACATCCCGGAAAAAGGTCGCACATCCCGGAGAAAGGGCGCACATCCCGGAGAAAGGACGCACATCCCGGAGAAAGGGCGCACATCCCGGAGAAAGGGCGCACATCCCGGAGAAGGGGGGCACTCACTGAGCTGCCAGCCTGAAAAAATACAAAGATCAATTGGAGCAGTGAATGTGGAGATCTCTGGATCCATGTGAGGTACAGGGCTGGATCTAGAAAGAGATTGTCATGTTCTATATGATGTCTGATTTTCATTTTTTACATTAGTCATGTGATAACCCCTTTAACAGATCTAGAAGGAAGTTCACTTTATGAGGCTCACACAGGGTATATGGATACAAGTCGTCATCATAGTATCAGATTTAGGCCTCTTGCACACAAACGTGTTTTTTTTCTCCGTTTCCATTCCGTTTTTTGCGTTCTATATACGGAACCATTCATTTTTCGTATGTCTTCCGTTTCCGTATTTCCATTCCATACAAAGATAGAACATGTCCTAATATTCACATTCCGTGGCTCCATTCAAGTCAATGGTTCCGCAAAAAAAAAACGTAATGCGTACCGAATGCATCCGTATGTCTTCCATATCCGTTCCCTTATTGCGGAACCATCTATTGAAATTTTTATGGCCAGCCCAATTTTTTTATGTACTTACGGTTTAAACATTATTGTATGCTTCCGTTTCCATTTGCGATCCGCAAAAAATGGATCCAAACGGAAACCAAACAGAAAAAAACAGAACAGATAGGGAGACACTACTGAAACAAAAAAACGGAAGAATTGATCTGTTTAAAACGGACCGCAAAACCATACGGTTGTGAGCAAGAGGCCTTATGTATATGTTGTCGCCACCCTTATATATAACAGTCATAGACTTTGCAAGTCTTTATATGAAGACGCCGTTTTGATAGTCCCGTCACAACCACATGTAGAACATTCCATGTTTTTTACTGTTCCTATCACTTTACCTTCAAAGCTTTTGCAGTTGTTTTATCTGCCAAGAGATTTTTCAGAAACAGCAGAGCCCTATGATTATCCAAACCGGGTTCAAAGGGAAGGAAATGCTTTTTCTCAATGAATTTCCCAATGAATGTCCTTCATTTATGGATCACAGAAATGGCATCAGGAGTTTCTGAACTGAAAACATATTTTGTGATCAAAGTGGAAGACAATGGGGTCTCCTAAACATCAATCAATACGAGCAGTGATTGAAGAAGGAGGTCCACCTCCAGGTCCGCAGTGAGAGTGCGTCCTTCAATCATTAACTTTCCCAGGACTGATGTGAGCTCACATTTGGTGGTGTTAGCACAGTGCAAGGCTTTGTCAGACACCATCAGTCATCCTGTAAACAGTCTCCTTTCATCAGTATCATAGGTTACAGTGTTTTCAACAGTGAAACGAAAGAAAGAACCTTGTCCGTGTCCTTCTAGGCAAGAAGTAATATTATGTGTTTGTATGAGGGCAACTTGGCCCATGTTCCATATAGCAACGAAAATGACTGTATTATATTGGTATAAATTTAAATTGCCATAAAGCTGTGTGCTGACACATTCCTCAGCTCATAGGCAAGAAATTATTATTATTATTTATTATTATAGCACCGTTTATTGCATTGCTCTCTACATATGAAAAGGGGTGGACATACATCGAGCAACGCAAGTATAATACACTGCTCAAAAAAATAAAGGGAACACTTAAACAACACAATGTAACTCCAAGTCAATCACACTTCTGTGAAATCAAACTGTCCACTTAGGAAGCAACACTGAGTGACAATCAATTTCACATGCTGTTGTGTAAATGGGATAGACAACAGGTGGAAATTATAGGCAATTAGCAAGACACCCCCAATAAAGGAGTGGTTCTGCAGGTGGTGACCACAGACCACTTCTCAGTTCCTATGCTTCCTGGCTGATGTTTTGGTCACTTTGGAATGCTGGCGGTGCTTTCACTCTAGTGGTAGCATGAGACGGAGTCTACAACCCACACAAGTGGCTCAGGTAGTGCAGCTTATCCAGGATGGCACATAAATGCGAGCTGTGGCAAGAAGGTTTGCTGTGTCTGTCAGCGTAGTGTCCAGAACATGGAGGCGCTACCAGGAGACAGGCCAGTACATCAGGAGACGTGGAGGAGGCCGTAGGAGGGCAACAACCCAGCAGCAGGACCGCTACCTCCGCCTTTGTGCAAGGAGGAACAGGAGGAGCACTGCCAGAGCCCTGCAAAATGACCTCCAGCAGGCCACAAATGTGCATGTGTCTGCTCAAACGGTCAGAAACAGACTCCATGAGGGTGATATGAGGGCCTGATGTCCACAGGTGGGGGTTGTGCTTACAGCCCAACACCGTGCAGGACGTTTGGCATTTGCCAGAGAACACCAAGATTGGCAAATTCGCCACTGGCGCCCTGTGCTCTTCACAAATGAAAGCAGGTTCACACTGAGCACATGTGACAGACATGACAGAGTCCGGAGACGCAGTGGAGAACGTTCTGCTGCCTGCAACATCCTCCAGCATGACCTGTTTGGCATTGGGTCAGTAATGGTGTGAGGTGGCATTTCTTTGGAGGGCCGCACAGCCCTCCATGTGCTCGCCAGAGGTAGCCTGACTGCCATTAGGTACCGAGATGAGATCCTCAGACCCCTTGTGAGACTATATGCTGGTGCGGTTGGCCCTGGGTTCCTCCTAATGCAAGACAATGCTAGACCTCATGTGGCTGAAGTGTGTCAGCAGTTCCTGCAAGACGAAGGCATTGATGCTATGGACTGGCCCGCCCGTTCCCCAGACCTGAATCCAATTGAGCACATCTGGGACATCATGTCTCGCTCTATCCACCAACGTCACATTGCACCACAGACTGTCCAGGAGTTGGCAGATGCTTTAGTCCAGGTCTGGGAGGAGATCCCCCAGGAGACCGTCCGCCCCCTCATCAGGAGCATGCACAGGCGTTGTAGGGAGGTCATACAGGCATATGGAGGCCACACACACTACTGAGCCTCATTTTGACTTGTTTTAAGGACATTACATCAAAGTTGGATCAGCCTGTAGTGTGTTTTTCCACTTTAATTTTGAGTGTGACTCCAAATCCAGACCTCCATGGGTTGAAAAATTAGATTTCCATTTTTCATTTTTGTGTGATTTTGTTGTCAGCACATTCAACTATGTAAAGAACAAAGTATTTCAGAAGAATATTTAATTAATTCAGATCTAGGATGTGTTATTTTTGTGTTCCCTTTATTTTTTTGAGCAGTGTAGCATGAACAAGACAAGCTACAAACTGGCACAGAAGGAGAGTGGACCCTGCCCATGAGGGCTTACAATCTATGATGTAAGGGGGGTTTCTAGTTTTCTATATAGATACAGAGAGAGACTAAGGCCTCTTTCACACGGTCGAGATTTCCGCGCGGGTGCAATGCGTGAGGTCAATGCATTGCACCCGCACTGAATCCGGACCCATCCATTTCTATGGGGCTGTGCACATGAGCGGTGATTTTCACGCATCACTTGTGCGTTGCGTGAAAAATCGCAGAATGCTCTATTTTGTGCGTTTTTCACGCAACGCAGGCCCCATAGAAGTGAATGGGGCTGCGTGAAAATCGCAAGCATCTGCAAGCAAGTGCGGATGCGGTGCGATTTTCACTGATGGTTGCTAGGAGATGATCGGGATGGGGACCCGATCATTATATTATTTTCCCTTATAGCAGGGGTTAAAAAATAAAAATAATAATTTAACTCACCTTAATCCACTTGTTCGCACAGCCCGGCTTCTCTTCTTTCTTCTTCTTTGCTGTGCAGGAGGAAAAGGATCTGTGGTGACGTCACTGCGCTCATCAAATGGCCCGTCACATGATCTATCACCATGGTGATGGATCATGTGATGGGCCATGTGATGAGCGCAGTGATGTCATCAAAGGTCCTTTACCCAGGTCCTGAAGAAAGAAGAGAAGCCGGGCAGCGCAAACAAGTGGATTAACGTGAGTTAAATTATTTTTTATTTTATTTTTAAACCCTCCATCACTATTTTACTTAGCATTCTGTATTAAGAATACTATTATTTTCCATTATAACCATGTTATAAAGGAAAATAATACAATCTACACAACACCTAACCCAAACATGCCGATTTTTCTCACGCGTGTGCAAAACGCATTAAAATGTTTTGCACTCGTGCGGAAAAATCGCACATTTTCCCACGACGCACCCGCATCTTATCCGGCCCAAATCCATGAAGCCTGTATAAAAGAGGCCTTAGACTGGATGCAATAGTAAATACAGAAAAAAGACCATGAGTGGCCCTATGCCAAGACTTCAAATAGTGACACCAATAAGTATTGTGGCCAAGTAAAGGGCCAACTACAGAAATAACGGGGACGAAGGCACGCCGAAATGCACGTCGGGGTAGCGCCATCCTGGTTTGCACGCACTCTTACTGTTGTTTTCAAAATATACAACCCCCACTGAAATTGAGTGTTTTGGCCAGTTTGACATTGATTTTGATCATTTCAGTCATCTTGTTTACAATTAAATCAAAGAGGCACTTGTAAGTCAGACAAATATAACATAACATTTATAATGAAATAACCACAAATGTCTTTTCTGTGCTCACATCATTATCAGTTTTATTCAACCCCCAAGTGACATACAATCTTAGTACTTAGTACAACATCCTTTTCCAGTTATAACAGCTTTTAAACGTGAAGCATAGCTTGACACAAGTGTCTTGCAGCGATCTACGGGTATCTTCGCCCATTCTTCATGGGCAAAAGCCTCCAGTTCAGTCACATTCTTAGGCTTGCGCGCTGCAACTGCTTTCTTTACGTCCCACCAGAGGTTCTCAATCGGATTTAAGTCTGGTGACTGCGATGGCCACTTCAAAATGTTCCAGCCTTTAATCTGCAACCATGCTCTAGTGGACTTGGAGGTATGCTTGGGATTATTGTCCTGTTGAAAGGTCCAACGTCTCCCAAGCCTCAGGTTTGTGACGGACTGCATCACATTTTCATCCAATATCTCCTGGTACTGAAGAGAATTCATGGTACCTTGCACACGCTGAAGCTTCCCTGTACCTGTAGAAGCAAAACAGCCCCAAAGCATGACTGACCCCCCACCATGCTTCACAGTAGGCAAGGTGTTCTTTTCTTCATAGGTTTTGTTCTTCCTCCTCCAAACATAACGTTGATCCATGGGCTCAAACAGTTCTAATTTTGTTTCATCAATCCACAGAACACTATCCCAAAACTTTTGTGGTTTGTCCACATGACTTTTGGCATACTGCAGTCGACTCTTCTTATTCTTTGGAGACAGCAAGGCGCACCGCCTGGGAGTTCTGGCATGGAGGCCTTCATTACGCAGTGTGCGCCTTATTGTCTGAGCTGAAACTTCAGTACCCACATCTGACAAATCTTTTTTCAGTTCCTCAGCAGTCACACGGGGACTTTTCTCCCCTTTACGCTTCAGGTAGCGCACAGCAGTCGAAGTCAGCATCTTCTTTCTGCCACGACCTGGTAGCGTTTTTCAACAGTGCCCTTTGCCTTGAATTTGCGAATGATGCTTCCTATGGTGTCTCTTGGTATGTTTAACATCTTTGCAATCTTCTTATAGCCATTGCCCTTCCTGTGAAGAGAAATCACCTCTTCTCTTGTCTTCCTGGACCATTCTCTTGACTTCACCATGTTTGTAAACACACCAGTAAATGTCTAGAAGGAGCTGAGTATCACAGTCCTTTTAAATCTGCCTAATTGGTGCTTATTATGCTTGATTGCTGCTCCTTGACATCCACAGGTGTTTTAAATACCTGATCGAAAACACTTGAATGAACCTCTGTTCTTAAGAGTGGTAGTCTTTAAGGGGTTGAATAATTGTGTCAATGAAGAAATCACAAAAAAAAACATTTAATACTGTATTACAAAAACAATTGATGTCATTTTTGTTGCATTTGGTTCTTTAAAAAGTCCTTGTAAGATTTCATTCTGAACACAATTACAAATGTACACTAAATTCCCTAAAACCCTTTACAGCATTGGGGGTTGAATAATTTGGAACACAACTGTAGGTGAGTTCTTTTGATGCAGCATGTTGTAGATATTCTGGTCAATATAATGAGATGTGATTGTCTCTTGATACTCCGGTTGCCAGTATCCTTTATTTATGTATAATGATTTTTTACGCAATTATAGATTACTATATCTGCTGCATCATGTTTTAATATGTATTTACATAATTATATACATACTATATATCCCTGTATTGTGTGTGCTACCAGGATGGTGTTCTTTTCTGTCACTTTTTCCTTTTTAATATCAACATCCTTTTATATGTGAAGATTAATTCAATAAAATATTACATTTTATATGGGTACCTTGTGAGCTCCATTTTTTTGTTTAAAGAGGACCTTTCACTAGAAAAAAAAATTCTAAACTAACTATACAGACATGGAGAGCGGCGCCAAGAGATCCCCCTGCACTTACTATTATCCCTGGGTGCTGCTCCGTTCGCCCGGTATAGGCTCCGGTATCTTCACATGTTAGGCTCCACCCAGTGGAACCTGCCGGCGTCTCCTTCTCCCAGGCTGTAGCGCTGGCCAATCGCAGCGCTCAGCTCATAGCCTGAGAGGTTTTTTTTTCTCTCAGGCTATGAGCTGAGCGCTGCGATTGGCCAGCGCTACAGCCTGGGAGAAGGAGACGCCGGCAGGTTCCACTAGGTGGAGCCTAACATATGAAGATAGCGGAGCCTATACCGGGAGAACGGAGCGGCGCCCAGGAATAATAGTAAGTGCAGGGAGATCCCTGGGCGCCGCTCTCCATGTCTGTATAGTTAGTTTAGATTTTTTTTTTCTAGTGAAAGGTCCTCTTTAAGTCTGAATGCAATAGTAGCAAAGCCTCCTCTGAGAGCAGAGCTAAGTGCAGGTTTGCTGTCTCATACCTCTCAACCCTTGAAAAGCCCAAGGAGGCACAACAGCAGCTGTGATCAATGTTGCCAATTTATTTATTTTTTTACATTTAACCATGCGTATAACCAATGGCGTGCCTAGGGTGTTTGGTACCCGGGGCGGATCCTTTCTCTAAATGTACCCCCTCACAGTAGTATTGTCCTCATTGTACAACCTTCACAGTAGTTTTGTCTAGATATGTGTCCACTAACAGTAGTTATGCCCATATTGTGCCCCCTCAAGGTAGTTATGCCCTGACTGTACAACCTTCACAGTAGTTATGCCATTATTGTGCCCCCTCACAGTACTAATGCCTTATCTGTGCCCCCTTCACAGTTGTAATGCCCTCTCTGTCCCCCTTCAGAGTAGTTATGCCCTCACTGTGCCCCATAACAGTAATAATGCCCTCTGTGCCCCTTCACAGTAGTAATGCCCATTGTGCCCCCTTGACAGTAATAATGCCCACTCAGTGCCCCATAACAGTTATGCCCACCAACTTCACAGGAGTAATGCTCTCTGTGCCCCCTTCACAGTAATAATGCCCATTGTGCCCCTTCATAGTAGTAATGCCCATTGTGCCCCCTTCATAGTAGTAATGTCCATTGTACCCCCTTTGTAGTAGTAATGCTCTCTGTGCTCCCTTTGTAGTAGTATTTTCCTCTGTGCCTCCTGCAGATACAGATCGCTCTGCAGCCATATGCAGATTCCCGAGCTGCAGGCTCCTCCCACAAAGGCTGGCCTGAAGAAGAGAAGGCGCACAGGAGCTGAGCTGTCAGTGAGTGACAGGACCGCAGCTCCCGATGCTCCAGCATTGAGCGCTTCCATCAGTAGTGACGTTCCCTTAGTGCCCCATTAAGGGAACTGCCCTCTTTGTACCCCCACACAATAGTTATGCCCCCACACAGTAGTTATTTCCATTTATTGCCCCACACCATAGAATGTTCCCTTGGTACCCATTTCATAATAGCCCTGTTAGTGCTCCCACAGTTATGCACCCTTAGTCCCCTACACAGTAGAATGCCCCTTTAGTGTCCACATGCAGTAGTTATGCTCCTTAGTGCCCACACAGTAGTTATTTCCATTTATTGCCCCACACCATAGAATGTTCCCTTGGTACCCATTTCATAATAGCCCTGTTAGTGCTCCCACAGTTATGCACCCTTAGTCCCCTACACAGTAGAATGCCCCTTTAGTGTCCACATGCAGTAGTTATGCTCCTTAGTGCCCACACAGTAGTTCTGCCACCTTAGCGCCCCCACACAGTAGAATGCCCCCGTATTGCCTCAACATGGTAGTTATGACCCCCTTACAATAGTGCTGCCCGCTTAGTGCCTCTTACCATAATTGCCTTCTTGCCGCTACAATAATGCTGCTCTCTTAATGCCCTCCTCACCCCCACAATAATAGTGCCTCCCTTACAATACTAAAGCCCCTTAGTGTTAGTCTTAGAGCACATCATACTCCTCCCCTGCAGCAGGCACGATGCCGTAACGTCATCATGCCTCCTGAGCTGAGTAGTAGAGCGCACAGGTTGAGAGATGGACCCCATCATGTGTGTTCTCTTGCACAGCTCAGTGGGTGCGATGACATTGAAGCTAGTGTTGAGCGAATCAAAGTTACATAGTTACATACTTACATAGTTAATACGGTTGAAAAAAGACAAACGTCCATCAAGTTCAACCAAAGTTAACTAAGTGACTTCGATCAGAACTTCAGGAAAAACTTCATTCGCCACAAAGCCGAATTTCCTTGCGCTTTTCCTGAAATGGCAATAAAAAAAAAAAACAAACATACTCACTTTATCCATTTGCTCGCGGAGAGGCCGTCGTGGCCATCTTGATTGAAGAAACTGCATGAAATGTCCTGTGCTGTGCGCTTCACTGTGCATAGCCAGCATGATGATGTGGTGATGTCATCACGTGACCGGACGAGATTTTGCGCAGTTTCTTCAATCAGGATGGCCGCGACGGCCTCTCCAAGAGTAAATGGTTGAGGCGAGTATGTATTTTTTTTAAACCCCTGAAAGGCCTCACTGTTAGGCCCCTTTCACACGGGCGAGTATTTCGCGCGGGTGCAATGCGTGAGTTGAACGCATTGCACCCACACTGAATCCTATGGGGCTGTGCACACAAGCGGTGATTTTCACGCATCACTTGTGCGTTGCGTGAAAATCGCAGCATGCTCTATATTCTGCGTTTTTCACGCAACGCAGGCCCCATTGAAATGAATGGGGCCACATGAAAATCGCAAGCATCCGCAAGCAAGTGCGGATGCCGTGCGATTTTCACGCATGGTTGCTAGGTGACGATCGGGCTGGGGACCCGATCTGTATTATTTTCCCTTATAACATGGTTATAAGGGAAAATAATAGCATTCTGAATACAGAATGCATAGTACAATAGTGATGAAGGGGTTAAAAATTAAAAAAAAATTAACTCACCGAGTCCACTTGATCGCGTAGTTCGCGGATCTCTGTCTTCTTCTGTAATGTTGAGCTGCCGGCTAAGGACCTGTGGTGACGTCACATCACATGATCCAATCACATGGTCCCTCACCATGGTGATGAACCATGTGATTGGACCATGTAATAAGCACAGTGACGTCATCAAAGGTCCTATTCCTGTGCACAGCAAAGAAGAAGACAGAAGAGAAGCGGGGCTGCGCGATCAAGTGGATAAAGGTTACATTTTATTTATTTATTTTTTAACCCCTCCAGCCTTATTGTACTATGCATTCTGTATTAAGAATGCTATTATTTTCCCTTATAACTATGTTATAAGGGAAAATAATACAATCTACAGAACACCGATCCCAAACCCGAACTTCTGTGAAGAAGTTCGGGTTTGGGTACCAAACATGACGATTTTTCTCACACGCGTGCAAAACGCATTACAATGTTTTGCACTCGCGTGGAAAAATCGTGCATTTTCCCGCAACGCACACGCATCTTACCCGAGCAAAAAACATGACGCCCGTGTGAAAGATGCCTTAATCTCAGATGCCCCAATTAGCGATGAACGCAGCATCTGAGGGGTTCACAGATGGGGGTGGCCGCTACATACAATGGAATGCGATTTGTGACTAAGTTATTCGTAACTAATTGAATTTCTTTGTGAAATTCGACGAAGTAGCCAAATCGAAGTTTTAATAACTTCACTAATCTCTAATTGACGCATCGTGTCTGCTGCTAAAGCTAGTTTCACGCCTCCAGTGTGAAACTCCGGCATGGCTGTGTCGGCAGACAAGCAGAGAATTGGCCAGACACTAACTGATGCATGCAGCAGTTTGTGTCCAGCTGATTCTCCGCTTGCCTGCAGAAATGCGTACGGATCTCCTCCTTGGGGCTGGCAGACTTTCCGTTCGCATTCAAACGCATTTGAAAAGATAACAAGATATTAATATGAGTTGTAATGCCGTGGGCTCCTATGACCAGTTTTGAAGAAAGGCAGGGACACAACAAAGTCACTTCAACACGGTTTATTGCTTGTTCCAGCCAACTTACAGTTCACTTACAGCCGGATCGCAGCCGAGTCAGGTAATCAGTCCACAGGCCAGTGTTTCCTTCACACATGTCTTGCAGTGTGGTCTGCAGCCTCTCACTCCACAGACACACCCTGCTTTTTGCTGCTCAATTTTAAAACACAATCGTGGACATGATCCATGTAATAAACCCTGGAGTGGATCGTGGGGAGTAAGCACCCACCCAGCTCTTTGCTTACTCCCAGTAAAAGCCAGGCTCAGATTAACTGTTACCAGCTATACTAGGTAACAACAGTGTCCACTATCTATCTTAGTGGACACTCTAGCTTCTGGCTTTCACTCCAAGGCCGAGTACCTTGGTGGCACGTCTCAGGTGCACCACAGGAAACCACAATATGTATCTCCTTAATAGGTTTCTTGCACCATTCTCGGAGACACATACCTTCCTTTGTATATGAGGCCTGTCACTGCCTCACAGAGTACTGGAAGACCTCAGAGTCCCATATATCAATTTTCTAAATAACCGTGGAGCCCCAGTTATGGGTCTTCAACACAGTGAAAGCCAGATATCCCTCAAAGGAAGGAAAACCGAGCAAAGGGGTGTCCCCATTACAGAGATCACCAAATCCACCATATTAAGTGGCCCCTATGTCAAGATCCCGCTCTTTTACAAGCTTTAAGGATGTGACGGGGAAGACCTAAGCCAGTTATCCATCCACAGACAGCTGTTTTGGGGTGTTGCCCCTCATCAATAACTGGGGCTCCACGGTTATTTTGCATATTACTGTTTCCCAGGGAGCTTTGCACTTTGGATTGCTGTGTCGAGACTCTTAAATGAGGCTCCACAGTGTTTTCTGTAGCTGGTCTCCCTAAGATCAGCTATTGTTTTGTTTGATATATAAATTTTCAGGCCAATTGGAGCATATTTGAAGTGTGTAGAATCGATTCAGACACAAATAGAAGTTTTTGAAAAATTTGCTGATTCGAACACAAAATAAATTTTAAAGAGTTTGCTCATCTCTAACCTATTTCTTCACAGTACAACATCCTAGTTCTGCCGGACCTTCATGTAGGCTACTTTCACACTAGCGGCAGGCTGTTCTGGAAGGTGAACAGCCTGCCGGATCCGTGCTGCGGGAAGTCCACTCCGGCCCCATTGACTATAATGGGCGAGCGCCGGTGGTCCGGCCGAAGCACGGCAAACATGCTGAGAGGCAGCTGGAATAAAACTCTGACATGTACAGGAGATGGCTGCCACTAAGGTGAAATCTGCCTAATGCCCTCAAGTAGCATTTTTGATCCACCATCTCCTTCAAAGTCTGTGTATGTTTGGTCAGCACTAGGCGTCAGTTGTTGGTATAGTTAGCTTTTGTATATACAAACAAACTGAAAAAATAGCGTGGTATTAAACAGGCAGAAAGTGCTCAAACCCATATGCAGTTGTGCATATATATATATACAGGGGAGCAAATTCTGCACTTGTGGCCCGTTACTAATGGCGATCCCTAGCAAAAAGGCATACAGTGGAGGATGCCCGCAGAGGACCACAAGTACCACAATAAACATCCTACACAAGATAGCAATTATGTGGATGTCATAACCAATATAACAATATAATAATAGCAAGGACAGGTGCACTCTGCAGTCTCACTAAGCCCTCAAACTGATGTTAAAATTGAGATATTAGCCAACATGTCCGACTAGGAGGACATGTCTGAGCCCAAGCACCGCACTAAGGTTTCTCAAGTAGCTTGGGTCCTAACACTCACCTACCTGTGCCGTATGGGCAATACCAGGGGCCAGTGGGCATATTACAGGAGCATGAGGTCTGACTCACAGACAACTCGCCAGTTACCTCCAGCATGTAGCCATGCTAGCAATGGGAGGAGGGAGCAGGGAGGAGTCTGCGAGTCCCACTCAAGACTGGCTGATGTGGCCCAGGCCTCGCAGGTGCACCTATATGTAGGCTGTGGATGGAAAACAGGCACATTTAAATTGGAGTTTATACACCTCCAGGCATCTCTATATACAAACAAACTGAAAAGAATGGCGTGGTATTAAACAGGCAGAAAGTGCTCAAACCCACATGCAGTTGTGCATATATATACAGGGGAGCAAATCCTGCACTTGTGGCCCGTTGCTAATGGCAATCCCTAGCAAAAATGCATACAGTGGAGGATGCCCGCAGCGAACCACAAGTACCACAATAAACATCCTACACAAGATAGCAATTATGTGGATGTGACGAGGTGCTCGGGCTCAGACATGTCCTCCACAGTAGGATATGTTGGCTAATCTCTCAATTGTAACATCAGTTTGTGGGTTCAGTAAGTCTGCAGAGTGCACCTGTCTTTGCTATTATTATATAGTTGGCTTTTGCCAATAAGGAGAGTTTCATTACATCATTTTCACCTGATCATCAATGAATTATACACAAGCTATGACAATGTTGCTGCTCCCAGCTCACGTGGATAGAGTTTCACAACCTGACCACAAGGACATAAAGCCTCCATTATAGCACACCACTGTGGGGAGTTTGTTGTGGCATCCTACAGCATTAATGCATTTTGTTGCCAGGGCTCAGACTAGCTTATCATGGAACTGGTTACAATTCTGACCTAGTCAGACAAGTTCCATCTGAAGGCCACACCCCAGTTTTTTAAGATAGCAAAGATTAGAGTCAATACCAAGATGATACTTGAAATATAAAAGCGATAATGTAATTGTTTTTAACAATAGGAATGTCACACATGGTGTACAGGACTGTTTGACTCTTTACTCTATATTGTCTATAGCCAAATATACCTTTTCTGAACTTACCATTTGGCAAAAGCATTAAGGTTACCATACACCTTTAACAATAAGAGAGCTACTCATCTCAAAATTCCCCATACTCAAGCATAGCAACAATGGTTGACCTTCCTTCACCCAACATCTGCTAGTGAAAGAGATTTGGGAGATTCCAATATAGCGACGGCCTCTCCCACTGAAATGTTCCTGCCATTGTGTTTGGCCAACGTTAATCTGATGTGTGTAGCCAATGTTACCCCATTGGTTTCCCTGATTGAGCGTACATGTTGGAGTCCAAGTCAGGATTATTCATATATGGCCTTATTCTAATCGACTAGATATCCAGACTACACTGCAGCCTCGTTGATAGCATCAAAAAGCTACCAGGGCCAAATATCTTGCTTGACATTAGAAGTGCAGTAGATGGAAACCATGGTTTGAATCTCTTGTCTAGAGCTGATTGGGCTGATAAATCTGTATTTCTAGAGCTTCTGTAGGCTTGGCCAAAATGCATGTGTAGGGGGAGGTTGGTAGCAATAGCTGTCAATCTAAAAAGCATTCAGCCAACCTATTCAAGGTGTACGGTTTGTTGTCTTAATGACCTTTTTTTTATTTTATTTTTATTTAGATGTTCCATGACCATTGTCCTACCTCACTTTCTGGTACTGCATTTCCCAGACTGATGCTCATTTCCGGTCTGCTCTTACTACAGTTCTTGCCTATTTATCCAGAGAATTATGACTAGAGAACATCTCCTTACCCAAAATCCTGGGGTCATCAGAGTACCAAGACCCAAACCAAAGTCACGGTATAAGGGGAGGGCCGTCTCCAGGTTCATGTGGGCCCTTGGGCGATTAATCTCAGTGGGCCCTCTTGTGGTATTTTTTTTACATTTACATGTACCCCTGTGGCTTCCACACCGTATAATGACCCCCAGTGGCCCCCATACAGTATAATGACCACTAGTGGCCCTTCACACAGTATACTGACCCTCCCTAATGCCAACACACAGTACAATAAACCCCAGTGGCCCCACACACAGTATAATGACCCCCCAGAGGCCCCCACACCGTATAATGACCCCACAGTGGCCCTCCATTCAGAATAATGACCCTCAGTGGCCCCCACACTGGGGGTTATACTGTATGGAGGGGGCACTGGGGGTCATTATACTGAATAGAGGGTCATTGGGGATCATTATACTAAATGGGGGTCATTGGGGTCATTACACTGTGTAAGGAGGCCCTCACTAGCTAGAACTGACTGGGCCCCACAGCAAATTTTTGTACGAACCCCCCTCTCCCTGGTGGGCTCACATCACATCACGCCTATATTAGGCGTATTTCTGACAAAGATTGTGGCACAAATGTCCTTTGCGCCGCAATCTTCAACTTTTCCCCACTCATGCCAGGTCTAAAAAAGGTGGCGTGGGCAGGGAAGGGGATACAGTTATGGCCATACAGTTATTGGATAACACCTCCATACAGTGACTGGATACTTCCATACAGTGACTGGATAAAACCGCCATACAGTAACTGGATACTTCCATACAGTTATTGGATAACACCTCCATACAGTGACTGGATACTTCCATACAGTTATTGGATAACACCTCCATACAGTGACTGGATACTTCCATACAGTTATTGGATAACACCTCCATACAGTGACTGGATACTTCCATACAGTGACTGGATAAAACCGCCATACAGTAACTGGATACTTCCATACAGTTATTGGATAACACCTCCATACAGTGACTGGATACTTCCATACAGTTATTGGATAACACCTCCATACAGTGACTGGATACTTCCATACAGTGACTGGATAAAACCGCCATACAGTAACTGGATACTTCCATACAGTTATTGGATAACACCTCCATACAGTGACTGGATACTTCCATACGGTGACTGGATAAAACCGCCATACAGTAACTGGATAACAGTGCTATGCAGTAACTGGATAACACCACCATACAGTGACTGGATACAAGGGTATAGGAGGGCAGAGATCAGGGAATGACGAGGGGCACTGTACAGGGTATGGTAAGAGGGCACAATACAGGGTATAAGGAGGCACAGTACAGGGTAGGGGGCACAGTGACGTGACGCTGTGACGTTAGAAGGTCCTTATGGTGAATGATATTTACACACTACTATAATGAGAGGCAGGGGAATGAGACAAGAGCCCGGGGCCCTAGATGGACAGGAGGGGTGGACACAGCAAGTAGGTGGAAGGGGCTCTGAGGGGGATTCATACAAGAAGTAGGGGGTAGGAGGTCTGTGCAGGGCAGCAATAGGAGATAGGAGGGGTGCAACAGTAGCTCTGGATACATGAGGGAAGAAAGGAGACAGTAGGGGCTCCATAAGTAGTGATGAGCAACTTAGGCAATATTAATTTTTGTGATATTTCGCAAATTTTTGGCCTAATAATCGCCATAAATTCGCGAATTTGTAATCTCCAGTCATTATTTTCTTGACTGCGAAAATCGGCAATGTAATATGTGCGTATTGCGCGCGCAATACAGGCGTGGCTCACTTTTGCTACATTTTTCTAGCTGCTAGAAGTTTCCTGAGACTGGAGAAAATGTACAGTACAGTAATTTCTATCAGACTACCTAACACCCTGCACTGGAACCTATCAGCTACACTATATCACTATCTAACCTACACTGACTATCTCCCACTAACTATCTGTATTATATATATATGAGCTATCTAACAATCTAATGTAATTGAATAAGGATCCAGATGACTCAGCAAAGCACAGATCACAGCAATGCCACTGCTCTCTTTTTCTCACAACTGCAAAAAAACTGCAGAAAATGGCTGCTGGGGAGGTTCTTATATAGTAAAGGGTAGGCACTTTCCTATTGGTTGCTAGGGATGTTGCTAAGCTCAGACAAAGATATTGCAGCCTTCTCATTGGCCCACAAGCAAGAAGCAGTGAGGGTACTGATGAAAAAAAATCTAGAATATTCCCGATTACGAAGGTATAGCTCTATATTCTACATCTTCGCGAATTCTCGAAGTGCAGACATTCGCGATAAAAATTAGCAATTAGAATATTTGCGATCAACGCTATCCATGAGGATGAGATAAGAGAAGAACAGGATATAGGGGGGGGGGGCAGGTGTCATGGAGGCAAACTGCTTAATGAGGCAGTAAAACAACAAAATTCAATGCTCAAAAAAATAAAGGGAACACAAAAATAACACATCCTAGATCTGAATTAATTAAATATTCTTCTGAAATACTTTGATCTTTACATAGGTGAATGTGCTGACAACAAAATCACACAAAAATTAAAAAATGGAAATCAAATTTTTCAACCCATGGAGGTCTGGATTTGGAGTCACACTCAAAATTAAAGTGGAAAAACACACTACAGGCTGATCCAACTTTGATGTAATGTCCTTAAAACAAGTCAAAATGAGGCTCCGTAGTGTATGTGGCCTCCACGTGTCTGTATGACCTCCCTACAATGCCTGTGCATGCTCCTGATGAGGTGGCGGAAGGTCTCCTGAGGGATCTCCTCCCAGACGTGGACTAAAGCATCTGCCAACTCCTGGACAGTCTGTGGTGCAACGTGACGTTGGTGGATAGTGTGAGACATGATGTCCCAGATGTGCTCAATTGGATTCAGGTCTGGGGAACGGGCGGGCCAGTCCATAGCATCAATGCCTTCGTCTTGCAGGAACTGCTGACACACTCCAGCCACATGAGGTCTAGCATTGTCTTGCATTAGGAGGAACCCAGGGCCAACCGCACCAGCATATGGTCTCACAAGGGGTCTGAGGATCTCATCTCGGTACCTAATGCCAGTCAGGCTACCTCTGGCAAGCACATGGAGGGCTGTGCGGCCTTCCAAAGAAATGCCACCCCACACCATTACTGACCCAATGCCAAACCGGTCATGCTGGAGGATGTTGCAGGCAGCAGAACGTTCTCCACGGCGTCTCAAGACTCTGTCACGTCTGTCACATGTGCTCAGTGTGAACCTGCTTTCATCTGTGAAGAGCACAGGGTGCCAGTGGCGAATTTGTCAATCTTGGTGTTCTCTGGCAAATGCCAAACGTCCTGCACGGTGTTGGGCTGTAAGCCCAACCCCCACCTGTGGAGGTCGGGCCCTCATATCACCCTCATGGAGTTTGAGCAGACACATGCACATTTTTGCCCTGCTGGAGGTCATTTTGCAGGGCTCTGGCAGTGCTCCTCCTGTTCCTCCTTGCACAAAGGCGGAGGTAGCGGTCCTGCTGCTGGGTTGTTGCCCTCCTACGGCCTCCTCCACGTCTCCTGATGTACTGGCTTGTCTCCTGGTAGTGCCTCCATGCTCTGGACACTACGCTAACAGACACAGCAAACCTTCTTGCCACAGCTCGCATTGATGTGCCATCCTGGATAAGCTGCACTACCTGAGCCACTTGTGTGGGTTGTAGACTCCGTCTCATGCTACCACTAGAGTGAAAGGACCGCCAGCATTCAAAAGTGACCAAAACATTAGCCAGGAAGCATAGGAACTGAGAAGTGGTCTGTGGTCACCACCTGCAGAACCACTCCTTTATTGGGGGGGTCTTGCTAATTGCCTATAATTTCCACCTGTTGTCTATCCTATTTGCACAACAGCATGTGAAATTGATTGTCACTCAGTGTTGCTTCCTAAGTGGACAGTTTGATTTCACAGAAGTGTGATTGACTTGGAGTTACATTGTGTTGTTTAAGTGTTCCCTTTATTTTTGTTACAACGGATTAGAAAGATAGTAGAGCCATGAGTGATGTTACACGTTGCAGAGCAGGGTTAATTACATCACACCTATGAATTTCAGAGTGAGAGCCAAATGTTAGCTCCATTTTATCTTCCAAGTTCCATTAATTAAAGTCCATATTCACAGTTTTCCAAATGTTCTGTAATCTGGCGATGATTCACCAGCCGTGTCCCGGCACATTCTGTTTTACAGACAGCTGCATAATACGGCAGCAGCCAGAGATGTGCTATTCTCTAATTATAATCCGAGATTCTGTGAGTACATGGACAGAAACATTTATGTGAAATATATTGTATCACTGAAAACCTCATGCACACGGCCGTTTCCTGGAAGTTCCGTGCATTGGGGACCGCGATTTGACGTCCCCAATGCACGGGCACTATCCGTGCGGCTGCCGCAGACGGATCCAGACCCATTCAACTTGAATGGGTCTGTGATTCCTCTGCACTGCAATAAAAAAAACATAAACTCTGTAGTGCTTCCATGGGGTTCCGTAAAAACATTTCGCACAAGTGAATGGGTCCACATCCGTGAAGCAGTGCAAAAGCGGACGGTGCCTATATATTGCGGACCCACTGTTTGCGGGCCGCGATACGGCTCCAGCCGACACACTTTTGAGTGCATGGATTCTAAGCAAGAGAAAAATACTGAAATGGTTGTCGATTCAAGAAAGTGCAATGATAAAACCAAACTTTTACTTAAAGGGAGTCTGTCAGCTACTTGTAGCGTTTTAGACCGCTTATATCTCGATTTAGCATAACTGCCCAACATAAAAAATAGAACTGCAACGAGCCGGACCGCAGGGGAAACACGTGAGGCTACGGTGGGCCGATGGGGGTAGTAGTTGTTTGTACTCACGGTTAGCAGAGCCTCCCTGGGCTGGCAGTGCAGTAGATGGGAAGACAGCACTAAATCCTCCGGGGCACTCTCTATTGCAGGGAACACCAGCCAGATGGAAGTTGAGGTGCCATTGATGGTATAGATGAACAGTTGAACATTTACTGAATCAATTGTCTTCAGGTAGTCAGTACAGATACAGTTCATTTGTATGGTATGAGAGATGACTCAGAAATAAGTTCAGTAGTATTCCTTTTATCAGGTTTAGGCAATTGTCAGTTGAGGAGTTCTCTTTAAGGCTGACACTTTACAGGCAAGACTTCTGTAATTATTCTAAGTCCAAACTATAGCACTCTGGTACTAAATATGCTGTTTTCTACTTATCTTGAGCTATCCAATAAGGGCGTTTCTCCCTCGCGGCAGGCAAACTCTCTGTGACATTATTTGCAGGATGCTCTCCTGAAGTATTCAGGTTCACTATATCCCGGAAGGCTTCTAGTGAATAAGGATAATTATGGCCTTTAATCGTCCAGTCGTGTCCAGGAACTTGGAAAGTTACTCTTGGTCACTTGTGCTTGTGAAGTCCATAGGCCAGACTCAGCTCTAACCTTCACTAGGCTTAGTTCATATTTAGGCTACTTTCACACTAGCGTTTTGGCTTTCCCTTAGTGAGATCCGTTCAGGGCTCTCACAAGCGGTCCAAAACGGATTAGTATTGCCCTAATGCATTCTGAATGGAAAAGGATCCGCTCAGAATGCATCAGTTTGCCTCCGTTCTGTCTCCATTCCGCTCTGGAGGCAGACACCAAAACGCTGCTTGCAATGTAAGTGAATAGGGACGGATCTGTTTTTTCTGACACAATCTTTTTTTAATTAAGTAATTTTTTATTAGCATTTTTTAATAATAATACAAACATAAGGCCCAAACCCCCACATACCCTCCCCCCACAAACCATCATTGCGATGCCCTCCATCTTCCATAGCTACAACATTCGGTTACACCAGTACATCCGCATAAAAATTACACAGGCACAAGCCCCATCCCTACAACAATCCCACAAAATCTTGAGAGAAAATTTGTGATCTTATAATCGGAGTTGGAATATACATTTGTTATCGGCCATAACCTCCCCACATTACATTACATATCGTAGAAGCATTCCATGTCTTCTATGAGGAATCGCCAATCACCAAGCCATATATATACAATGAGCGATAGTGCCTCACACTAATCCCAGACGGTATCTCTGAAGTTCCCTGGACGCCAGCCCGGGGGCATCAATCCAAGGAGTCCAGAGCTTTTCAAATTTGGCCATGGCACCCCTCTTCCTATAGACCCCTCGTTCCAGATTAAGTAACCAATTAATCTTGGCTATATATTCGGTTTTACTAGGACTACCCTCATCCAACCAGTGTTGAGCAATCAGCTTACGAGCCATATACAACATTCTGGCCACTGCTATCTTCCTGGGCTCAGTGATTGGCAAGTCCACCACATACCCCAATACACAGACAAATGGCGTCACATCCAGCGTAACTTCATACAGAGAATTAATAAGATGCAGCACTGTGCGCCAAAAACCTTCCAGTGCCGAGCACGACCACAGCATGTGCAGCATACCCGCATCCTCCCCACATCGCGGGCATTTGGAGTCCAACCGAAGTCCAATATTAAACAGAAACTGAGGAGTTCTATAAACCCTATGAATTAGATATAAGTGCGACAGCCTATAGGCCTCGCTGAGAGAGAGCTGCGGAATCCTCTCCAATATCTCCTGCCACTGGGTTTCCTCTAACGGCCCCATCTCCGCTTCCCATTTTGTCCTACTATTTATCGGGTGGTCTTGCAGAAAAAAATCCAGCAAGGACTGATAGAGCAAAGAAATAACCCCAGAGGAGGAATCCCTCTTCTCTATAAACGCAATAATCTTGTTTTGGAGTACAGTGCTCAACACAATCTGACACAATAGAAAACGGATCCGTTCTCCATTGACTTTCAATGGTGTTCAAGACGGATCTGTTTTGGCTATGTTAAAGTTAATACAAACGGATCCGTTCTGAACGGATGCATGCGGTTGTATTATCTGAACGGATCTGTCTGTGCAGATCCATGACGGATCCGCACCAAACGCGAGTGTGAAAGTAGCCTTAGACGTAAACTTACTGTCCAGTGCTAAGCTGCTGTAACTACTCTTAGTTTGTCCTCTCCAGAATTGATCAGGTCCCAGAGGAAAGAAATTGCTGCTACATAGTGGATAAGGCCTGTTTCTCTCCTCCATACACTTGCTTTCCTCCTCTCCTTCACTACACTCTGAACTAACTGAATTCACTTCCTGTTAACTCTCTTTATTAGGCTACTTTCACACTTGCGGCAGAGTGATGCAGCAAGCAGTTACTTCGCCGGAACTGCCTGCCGTATATGGCAAAACGTATGCCAACTGATGGCATTAGTAAGACTGATCGGGATCCTGATCAGTCTTAAAAATGCCTGATCAGTCAGAAAAATGCATTGAAATGCCGGATCCGTCTTTCCGGTGTCATCCGGCAAAACGGATCCGGCATTTATTTTTTTCACCTTTTTTTCAGTCTGCGCAAGGACGGATCCGGCATTCTGGTATTTTGCTGGCACTAATACATTCCTATGGAAAAAAATGGCGGATCCGGCATTCAGGCAAGTCTTCAGTTTTTTTTCGCCGGAGATCAAACCGTAGCATGCTGCAGTTTTATCTTTTGCCTGATCGGTAAAAAAGACTGAACTGAAGACATCCTGATGCATCCTGAACGGATTACTCTCCATTCAGAATGCATGGGGATATAACTGATCAGTTCTTTTCCGGCATTGAGCCCTTTTGACGGAACTCAGTGCCGGAAAAGAAAAACACTAGTGTGAACCCTTGGCAAACCCCTGGCCATACATATTATGTGGTGCCAGCACCACCTAGGGGCGAATGGGTGTATTGACATTGCCAGCCTGATAAATAGGAAATACCATACATTGCAAATACATTAAATAAATAGACAGATGTTTACACACATATGTGGGACGCTGCAGTACCTGTATTGTGTTTTTTACATGTCTACAAACGGAAAAAAAAACACTTTATAACTATATTTAAATTAGGGCCTGCAAGTGCCCAGGAACGGCGTTATGGGAGTAAGTGCCCAGGCCCCTTTCTGATGTGCCCAGATAACCGCTCCGCTTGGATTTCTTTGGCCCGCCCTCCTCTCCTCATTCATCCTCCTCTTCTGGTTTAGCTCTCATGCCAGCGCCTGTCACCGCCTGTCACCGCCAAGCCCGCGCATGCGCACTGCTCTGCCCACTATGGGCAGAGGCACGGACGCTAAGAGTGCGCATGCGCAGGCCCGGCTGTGACCTCAGATCGGGCAGCATTTTCTTGCTGACAGATTCCCTTTTAATCTAAAAATTGCACCCCCTCAATAGTGCCCTAGGTGACTGCCTATTTTGCCTATAACTCACCCAGGCCCTCTGAGGCTACTTTCACACTTGCGTTTTTGCCTGCAGGGATCAGCAAAAACGCCTCCGTTACTGATAATACAACTGTCTGCATCTGTTATGAACGGATCCGCTTGTATTATCTTTAAAATACTCATGATGGATCCGTCATGAACTCCATTGAAAGTCAATGGATGCCAGATCCCTTTTCTACTGTGTCCGAGAAAACTGATCCGGCACCATTGACTTGCATTGTCCGTTTTGCTCCACATCCCATGCCAGACAGAAAACTGCAGCTTGCTACGGTTTTATGTCCGGTATGGAAACGCAACCAAATGGAACGGATTACATTCTGGTTAACTCCGTTCTGTTCAGTTCAGTTTTGTCCCCATTGACAATGAATGGGGACAAAACGGAAGCGTTTTTCTCTGGTATTGAGATCACAATACCGGAAAATGTAAACGCTAGTGTGAAAGTAGCCTGAACAATAACCTATGTAGCTGTTCTTCATCATAGCTGCTTATTTTTTATGTACAGAGTACTACATGCCTATACATCGTAACATTTACATATTTCCTTTAATTCCATGAATGACTGCAATGAATGACTCATTAATAAATTGTACGTTTCCTTTTGACACCTACGGTACTTATCATCAGCATAGAAATAACAGCTGATGTGATCCATTCACGCGCCAATTACTTGTTTGGACAGGTTTCTGTAGAATAAATACAAGTAGTAATTGGTCTGATATCATTTCCTTGTGTCAAGATTTACGTTCTAATGATATTTGATACATAAAGTGGATATAAAAAGTCTACACACCACTGTTAAAATGTCCGGTTTCTGTGATGTAAAAAAATAGGACAAAGATAAATCATTTCAGAACTTTTTCCACCTTTAATGTGACCTATAAACTGCACCACTCAATTGAAAAACAAACTGTACCTACACTTAAAGTGGCCATATATACACAGGGGCGGACATACCATGTGTGCAGCGGCACAAGGGCCCAGTAGGTAAGGGGGCTCACCACCACCATAACAATACTTTTCTACTATATATTATATTTTTATATAAGGGAATGAACTTTAAAGAGGACCTTTCACCGATTCTTACCCTATGAACTAAGTATACATACATGTGGAGCGGCGCCCGGGGATCTCTCTGCACTTACTATTATCCCTGGGCGCCGCTCCGTTCTCCTGCTATGTCCTCCGGTATCTCCGTTCCCTAAGTTATGGTAGGCGGAGTCTGCCCTAGCGCTGGCCAATCGCATTGCAGAGCTCACAGCCTGGGAGAAAATAACCTCCCAGGCTGTGAGCTCTGCGCTGCGATTGGCCAGCGCTAGGGCAGACTCCGCCTACCATAACTTAGGGACTGGTATCTCCGCCTACTATAACTTAGTGAGCGGAGATACCGGAGGGCATAGCGGCAGAACGGAGCGGCGCCCGGGGATAATAGTAAGTGCAGTGAGGTCCCCGGGTGCCGCTCTACCTATCTGTATAGTTAGTTCATAGGGTAAGAATCGGTGAAAGGTCCTCTTTAAAGCATGTCATGGCTCTCAATTACTTGTGGAAGAGGAAGGGGGTGTTATATGAGGAGTTATTAGAAAGCAATGGGCCCCATCTTTCTGTTTCTGCTCCTGCGTACACAGTACATCCTAACTTCTCAAAGTTTTCTGCTGTTGCCTCACTATTGTTTGCAGCACATGCCAAAATGTTACAAAAATATCTGACCTGTTACATGTGCACTTGGCAGCTGAAGACATCTGTGTTGGTCCCATGTTCATATGTGCCTGCTTTGCTGAGAAAAATTATGTCGTTACACCTAGAGGCTCAGCTCTCTCTGCAACTGCCGCACCCTCTGCACTTTGACAGAGCCAGGCAATGAAAACATGATCACACCAATTTACAGACTGCAAAGTACTTATGTTCATGTGCATGAGGCCGTATACTGTGATTGGACCACTATGTATGTATTTATACATGTATTTATACATTACGTGATGGTATTATTTGAGGCATTGTGCTGGTTAAGCTCTGTACAGTATATTATTTTTGCAGGGGCACTGTATAACATTTCTCTTTAGGCAACTCTATTTGGTCAACGTATGGCACTGTTATTGAGACGTTCTTCCCAACCGGTAAAGCATGAACCAAACACTGGCCTATTTTCAATGACATAGAAAACCTACCGTATCTTTTGTAATTTTTTGCAATGTTCAAGCTTTTCCATTTTATTATCTTGTTTATACCAAAAATAGTGCCATTATATGTCACGATTTATGAGAATAACTACCTTAAAGTGTGTGTTCACCTTTGAGCGCATTTTTGCTATGTACAGTATACACATTGTTGAGGAACGGTTGAGACGTATGCATATATATCCATGCATGCCTGCAAACACGTGCGGGCATGTAACATAGAAACATAGAATGTGTCGGCAGATAAGAACCATTTGGCCCATCTAGTCTGCCCAATATATCTGAATCCTATGAATAGTCCCCGGCCCTATCTTATATGAAGGATGGCCTTATGCCTATCCCATGCATGCTTAAACCCCTTCACTGTATTTGCAGCTACCACTTCTGCAGGAAGGCTATTCCATGCATCCACTACTCTCTCAGTAAAGTAATACTTCCTTATATTACTTTTAAACCTTTGCCCCTCTAATTTAAAACTGTGTCCTCTTGTGGTAGTTTTTCTTCTTTTAAATATGCTCTCCTCCTTTACCGAGTTGATTCCCTTTATGTATTTAAAAGTTTCTATCATATCCCCTCTGTCTCTTCTTTCTTCCAAGCTATACATGTTAAGGTCCTTTAACCTTTCCTGGTAAGTTTTATCCTTCAATCCATGTACTAGTTTAGTAGCTCTTCTCTGAACTCTCTCTAGAGTATCTATATCCTTCTGGAGATATGGCCTCCAGTACTGCGCACAATACTCCAAGTGAGGTCTCACCAGTGTTCTGTACAGCGGCATAAGCACTTCACTCTTTCTACTGCTTATACCTCTCCCTATACATCCAAGCATTCTGCTGGCATTTCGTGCTGCCCTATTACATTGTCTTCCCACCTTTAAGTCTTCTGAAATAATTACTCCTAAATCCCTTTCCTCAGATACTGAGGTCAGGACTGTGTCAAATATTCTATATTCTGCCCTTGGGTTTTTACGCCCCAGGTGCATTATCTTGCACTTATCCACATTAAATTTCAGTTGCCAGAGTTCTGACCATTCTTCTAGTTTTCCTAAATCCTTTTCCATTTGGCGTTTCCCTCCAGGAACATCAACCCTGTTACATATCTTTGTGTCATCAGCAAAAAGACAAACTTTACCATCGAGGCCTTTTGCAATATCACTTATGAAGATATTAAACAAAATTGGTCCCAGTACAGATCCCTGTGGAACCCCACTGGTAACATGACCTTGTTTTGAATGTTCTCCATTGACTACAACCCTCTGCTGTCTGTCACTCAGCCACTGCCTAATCCACTCAACAATATGGGAGTCCATGCTCAATGACTGCAGTTTATTGATAAGTCTTCTATGTGGGACAGTGTCAAAAGCCTTACTAAAATCTAGATATGCGATGTCTACTGCACCTCCACCGTCTATTATTTTAGTCACCCAGTCAAAAAAATCTATAAGATTTGTTTGACATGATCTCCCTGAAGTAAACCCATGTTGTTTTTCATCTTGCAATCCATGGGATTTTAGATGTTCCACAATCCTATCCTTTAATAGGGTTTCCATTAATTTGCCTACTATTGATGTCAGACTCACTGGTCCATAGTTGCTCGATTCCTCCCTACTACCTTTCTTGTGAATGGGCACGACATTTGCCAATTTCCAATCTTCCGGGACGACTCCTGTTACTAATGATTGGTTAAATAAATCTGTTAGCGGTTTTGCCAGCTCACCACTAAGCTCTTTTAATAATTTTGGGTGTATCTCATCAGGCCCCTGTGACTTATTTGTCTTCACCTTAGACAGCAAACTTAGAACATCTTCCTCTGTAAAGATACATGCATCAAATGATTTATTAGTCATCCTCTCTAGTGGAGGTCCTTCTCCTTTTTCTTTTGTAAAAACTGAACAGAAGTATTCATTAAGGCAGTCGGCTAGCCCTTTATTCTCTTCTACATACCTTCCGTCCTTTGTTTTTAATTTAGTTATTCCTTGTTTTAATTTCCTTTTTTCATTTATATATCTGAAGAATGTCTTATCCCCTTTTTTCATAGACTGAGCTAGTTTTTCTTCTGCCTGCGCTTTAGAAGTTCTTATAACTTGCTTGGCCTCTCTCTGCCTAATCTTGTAGATTTCCTTATCTTCATTGCTCTGGTTTTTTTTATAATTACAAAATGCTAGCTTTTTATTTTTAATGATTTGGGCCACTTCTGCTGAGTACCACAGTGGTCTCTTCCTTTTTTTGCTTTTACTGACAAGTCTAATGCAATTTTCTGTTGCCTTCAATAATGCACCTTTTAAGTAGTCCCATTTCTCCTGGACTCCATGTAATCCGTTCCAGTCTGATAAGGACTCATTTATGACTAATTTCATTTTTGAAAAGTCTGTTTTTCTAAAATCTAAAACTTTTGTTTTTGTGTGGTGGGACTCTTTCACAGTTCTTATATTAAACCACACTGACTGGTGATCACTAGATCCCAAGGTTTCGCCTACAATGACATCATATACCGAATCCCCATTTGTGAATACCAAATCCAAAATGGCCTCCCTCCGGGTTGGCTCCTCAAGCACTTGTTGTAGAGATAACCCCAGTAGGGAATTTAGAATATCTGTACTCCTGGTAGAACTTGCTATTTTGGTTTTCCAGTTTATATCTGGAAGATTGAAATCTCCCATAATGATAACTTCTCCTTTCATTGTCATTTTAGCTATTTCTTCAACTAGTAGATCATCTAGTTCTTTAACTTGACCAGGTGGTCTATATATCATGTATGGTATATATATGCATACTTCAACCACAGGCTTGAGAAAGACCTTTACGGTCGAAACGTCGCATTTTTTTTTGCTGGTGAAATAAATTCCACTGAATTGAAGACAGGAGAGTGCTGCGGTTTCTTCTATATGACTACTTCAACCACAGCATCATGGGACGATGTGCGCAAATGTGCCCAGCATCTGCGCACGTCTGCCCATGGTGATCCCCAGGGGCTCATGGTGGCCCCTGTGGGAAATATGTGCCCCCTTATATTGTAGGGGCTTGTGCCCTCTTATATTGTAGGGGCTTGTGCCCTCTTATATTGTAGGGGCTTGTGCATATAATGCCCCCTGTATATGCCCCCTTATCATATCCCCATACCATATAAATCCCCCCCCCCCTACATGGACACAGATGCATCAATGTAAATGTGCCCCAAGCATTTACATTGATGTAATCTGGGTGAAGGCGCCAGGATGACCGGACAAGGTCCGGTCATTCTGGTGAACTCAAAAGGATTCAAATTCAATAGAATTTGAATCCTTTTGTTCTAATTATCTGCAGCCTTGCTGGAGATAATTAAGCATAATAGAGAGAGAGGAGATACCTCCGCTCACTCTATTATGTGCATTCTGGCATCGCAATTACCATTGCGATGTCCGGAATGCTGAGAGCTACAGGCGGGAGATCAAAGGATCTCCCGCCTGTCAGCAAGTGCATGCGGCCCTGCGGCGCGCGTGCAGGGACGCGCGGGCAGGCGCGGTGACGTAATCTCACCGCGCCGGCCCACGTGTCCTGCACTGTGGTGCTCGCGCGCCGCTGTGTGGGCGGTACGGCAGTGCGGGCGGCCGGACATATAAGTCCGGCAGGCCCCTGCACTAGTAGTTAGGATCGGGGCCCCCCAGCTAGAGAGCGCATCGGCGCTCAGGAGGACGCGCTCCGGCTGAAGAGCCCGGCCGGCCCCCCCCCCCCCCAGATAGGAGAGCGCGATCGGCGCTCAAGGCCCAGGAAGAGAGAGGATCGGGACCCCCCCCTGGACGAACGAGCATAAGTATCGCCCCCTATTAACCCCTATTCCCCTATCCCACCAACGATCCCCTATCCCTGTACCACCTATCCGAACCCGGTTACCCCTGACAACCCCCATTGCACCCCTTGTTACCCCTGGTCCCTTGCCTGACACCCCTTGTTACCCCTGGTCCCTTGCCTGACACCCCTTGGTACCCCTGGTCCCCTACCTACAACCCTGATCCCCTGGTTAACCCTTGTAACCCCCTACTGCTCCCTGACCCCATAAACCTTATAACCCCTTCCCTGTCATTATGGACCCTGGTCCCTGTGTGCCCTGGTCCCTGATACCCTTGAACCCCTGGTAACCCTACCCTATACACCCCTTGTTCCCTGGAACCCAAACCCTATATCCCCTGATCCCCTATTGACCCCTGGAACCCGATACACCCCTGGTTAGCCCTGATTAACCCCTGGTGGTTACCCTGGTTCCCTGCCTTGGTTGTCTGTCCTGTAGAGCATGCTTCTGCTCTGCAAACAATCCTTTTAAACCTTCGTCGTACCCCGTAGGGACAGTGAATAGTCAGGTGGGGTGGGCTGTAATATACTTGTATGTGTGAACTGTGTAGATAGTTTATGGGTGGAATCGGGAACGTGTAGTGTAGTTTAGGATTTGTAGTGCTGTATTGTTAGTATTGCGTGCGTAGTGTATTGTTAGTAATAAATACTGTTACTTATGACTATCTGTGTGGCGTGTAGTTATTGGCGATAGTTAGTTAGTAAGGCGCATGCAGCTAGCATAGCGATCAGTGTAAAGCATAGAGAAAGTATTGTTATTATTATTATATAAAGGCACAAATGGGCGGAGTTATCACTAGATGGCTCCTCCCATTTATGAATATTAATTATCGATATGTGCATAAATATTGGTGATTAATATTCTCCCTTTACATTGGCGAGCCAGGCCCACTGCCTAGATTTTGAAATCTGTGTTTGGTTTTGAGGCTAGAGGTCCGTTACACTGTCAATTATCAGGCAAGAGAGACGCGGTCAGCGGTCTGAGCGTCTAGGACCTGATAATTCGGACAGGTAACACGACTCTTCCTCACAGCACCAAGCGCAGATCAAAATCTTTAGCAGAGAATCTATAATTGTTCTGTGAATTAATATTTTTGTATTTGCTTTACACGGTCACCGTCGCTGGGGTAAGAGAAGAAGACACGGAAAAGTACAGCACCAACAAGCATCGCTCAAGTGATTGCAAGGGAGAAGAAGACACGTCACTGAAAGAGATCCATCTTCGTGGGAGCGGCGTACAAGTCAGGCTGGTCGGGAAGAGGCGATCCGGGAAAATGGACTTCTTCCAAGCAGCTGCGAGGTACGGCGCCAAGGAGAAGATGGACACTCATCAAACGGTGAGTATGGACTTCCCCACACTGCAACACTTGAGCAGACACAGCACATTTAACCCCATCCTCCCCACCACATACAAGTCAGCAGAAATGCTGTGGTCCGATTTGTTGGCACAGGCTTGTAGTTACGACAAGCTATGTGTTAACAAACGGACGGTTTTGAACAAGGCCACCAAACGGCTTCGGATGCTAGCCAAACTCTTTCATACGTTTGAGGCTAGCATCTGTAAGCCAAAGGAAGTGGCGCTGGTGTCTCAGTCAACGGAGACAATTCCTCCGGCCATTCACTGCCAGTGCTGTACCAGTAATTCGGACCAGGTTTCGGCATTGCGGGCACAGCTGGCAGAGAATGTGCAGTCTACTGTTGACCGAGATGCGCAGGTGGCTAGGATAGAGTCACAGTTAGTCGAGCTGCAGAGGCAGAAGGAGGAAATTGAGGCTAAGTTGACTCAGTCTTATACTGAGGTCAAGGCCTTCAAGGAGCGGACTGCCTCTACTGACGTGACGGTAGCCAAATTGAAGGCTGAGGTTGCTGTAAGGTCCCAGCTAATGTCTGGCATGCAACAGTTTATCACCAAGTTGGTGCCGGCCCTTTCTTTTTCCGTAAAGCCAGGGTCGGAATCTCCCAAAATGTTGCCCTGTGCAGGGCCACAAGGGGGGAGAGTAGTCTGTGACCGGTCTAATCTCAAGCCTGTCCAGACTAACAGAGATTTTTCCCTGACTTTGGGAAAAAGAACTGTGGTGAAGAGTGCGTCCCTGAGGATGGTACAATTCAGGAGAAGGGAGCACGGCTGCAGTGTAGATGGACCTGGGCCATGCAGAGCAAACATCAGATGTTTTGCATGTGGTGGCCTAGGTCACATAGCGAGACACTGCAACGCAGATAGGAACATAACACACAGGACAGGAAACCAAGTCACGTGTTTCAGGTGTGGGAACAAAGGACACATTGCAAGGAATTGCCCTTGTGCAAGTAATTGCAATGTGTCCAACAGTATCAGCCAGGTAACAAATTGTGCAGTGGGGTCTAGTCAGCCTGGCCATAACGGGGTTACCTCTCGGCAGCATCACCAGCTGCTGAGGGGTCAGAGTGGCCAAGCTAGGCTAGGCAACATTTGACACCCCTGTACTATTTGTTACACCGTTTGTTCCCTGTGTATGTCCATGTTGTGTGTTTTTCTGTTTGTAAGTATTTCTTGGTGTTGATGGTGGTAGTCCTTGTCTACGGATGTGTTCTACCATGCTGATTTATGTAGTGTTGTAAGTCCCGTCTGCTGTCTTTGTTTCATTCTGTGTCCCCTTGGAGTGGAGCAGTGTTATACTGTGGATCGAGAACGTATAGGTTCGTGAGCAGATAATATCACACGGGAAATCCTGCTGGTCGGGAGAAGGCATAAGGACCTTCTCCATGCAGCACACAAAGGATGATGTGATATTATTCTGGGCAACCAGGGTCTCAGATCGATACGGATAACACTGTTTTGCTCAAGGTTTTCGGTAGGGCTGTGTTGCGCTGGGGACTGGGGCGGACAGACAACATTGGTGTAATGTTGTGCTGCGCACTTAATTCTAGTCCGAGCAGGCAGCACAGCTCTGATAGGGATTGGACGCAGAGTGTTTGGCAGCAGAGTGTGGACTGTGTTCTTGTGTTGTGGGGTCCTGGGGAGCCAGGGCATGCCTATGCCATTGGTTCTGCGGGCCTCCACAAGACGGGATCACAGGGGGAAATCAGCCTGGGTACACATGAGTGGACAGGGATGCGGTGCCATCAATAACATGATGGTGCTTTGTCCACAGAACTCCAGTTATCCTAAACTAGTAGGGTGGCCATCCTTATCTGTTGGTGCAGAGAGATGTGCAGCAGAGGACGCTATCCTCTGAAGGTAGGGTGTTCAGACACCAGTGTTGGGATAACGAGGGGTCCTGTGAGATAAAGGGCAGCCTAATACCTTTCTCTACCCATGGGTCAAAGGTATTGGTGCTGGGAATTTTTACATTTAATCGCACTGTTAGGGGAGAAATTCCCCCGGGAGCACCTGGTATTTTTTTCTGCCATAGGTGAGATTTTATATGGAGCGGAAGAAAAACCCAGGAGATGCCACAGAAGAGGCCAGCTATTCCCCCTGACACTGTTGTGAAGCTCCAGAGGATCCCACTGGATTTTGGCAACTAAGCGACCTCTGCCTAGAGGTGTTCTAGAGATGTAAGACTGCCACAATCCAGCGGGAGCATTATTTAAGGCTCTGGAGGAAGACTTGGGAGACGTTCGGGTGGAAGAACCTACTATCACTTGTTTCACCCAGTGAAACTTCTTCTGGTTCTGGTCATCGTAATCGGAGGGTCAAGGGACTTATTGACCAAATACACCAGAACCAGACAGAACTTTACAGAACTATCCGGAGGAGGAGGCTCAGGACATAACTCAAACATTGTTCCTGTAGCCAAATATTGTATGGACACACTTTGTTTCCTATGAGGGTTCGGGATGTATAACCTGTACTACCCCGAAACCCCATAGCACATTGTATTGTATTTATTGATTTTGTTTGTCGGTTGATTGTGTACCCATGGACACTCTAGGTGCAAATGTGTGACAGCCTATATTTGGCTGTACACATTTGCATCCTATAGTCGTTTCCCATTGACACAGGGGTCTGCGACCTACCTGTGTCTTTGGAGGTGTAGAGATATGCCAGGTTGCATGAGTCTCTATGGGTACACATGCATATAATGATTTTGGTGGTGTTGGGAGGGATGTGACATGTGTTTTGTGTGAATGGGGATAAGGTTAGGTCACGATAGGGACAGGCATCATTCATTTGCCACCTTGAACCCTGGAACAGTGAAGTTCTTAAGGGAAGGGCTGGATGTGTAGTGTGGCGGAGGTGTTCTCCGCAGTAGAATTTAGGTACCATGACATCACCGCTTAAATATTACATACATTCCTGTCCTACCTTTGCCAGAGTTTTCTGATGCCCTGTATTTCTTTCATAAATTCTCAGCCGGAAGTTTAGATTTTCAAAGATTCAGTGACGTACCGACTCCTTACTGGTGTGCTAAGCCTCTTCCTTCCGCTTAGCAAGGAGCCCGGTGACATCACCAGCACACAGGATCGTTCTGCAGCTAGCAAGGAGGCTGTCAGTAGGAGGTGAATGTCAGCTAAACCACGCCCCTCTGTGACATCACCGGGCACAGAGGGCGTTAGTCTGGGAGGAAGGAGGCAGTATTGGAGAAGGGAACTCGCCTCACTAAGGAACGCCCCCCTCTGCCGATGATGTCACCGGCCATAGAGGAGTGTTATTAGGAGTAGAAGGAGGTTCTATTGGAGGCAGCAAACTATGCTATTTAGCATAGTGCACGCCCCCCATGGTCATTTGCAATGAATGGGATGTGCTACAGTATGAGTGCTAACCACGCCTCCCATGTCCATACATGCCAGTCAGATCGCTCCCTGACACTATTGTCTTTTATGCACTGCTAGCAGAGAGCAGATACATGGAAGCAGGGAGGGATCCAGTTTGTAGGCTTAGAAAAAAGTGGTTTTAGGGGAGGAATACTGATGAGGAGTATGAGTGGCAGGAGGTGGAATACTGATTAGGGGGAGTGGAAAGGCTTGTAAGATCCAGCTGCAGAGTCACGCAGCCTTGTGGGACCCATAAGGCAGTGTGGCCGGAAATTACATAGCACAGGAGCTGCTATGTAAACAATACTGACAGCAGTATTAGAGACTCATAGGAGCAAAGAGGATGAAAAAAAAAATACACAGAGCATCAGAATGACTTTACTGCGTAATATCAAGGTGATTATTAACGTTTTTAAAAATTACTTTGATCCCGGACAACCCCTTTAAGAGTTTGACCTGCCTTGTAAAGACCTATTAATCTGTCCACGGGAGAACCGCACCCATCAAGATGGAAACAGACGTTGGATAGAAGAAAGTTGGGACTGAGGTTGTGAGGGTGAACCCGCTCCAGATGCCTTGGAGGCGGGCCATACCTGAAGATCGGCAGAACTACCGAGAGACTGTGGGGGTGTGGTCACTCCAAAGTGGGGGTGGCCGACAACAAGAGACTGTTAAAGAAAGGCCAGTTAAAGACTGTAAGGGTGAACCCACTCCAGAATTGGGGGGGTGGCGAAGATACCTGAAGATCGGCAGAATTACCGAGAGACTGTGGGGGTGTGGTCACTCCAAAGTGGGGGTGGCCGACACTAAAAGACTGTTAAAGAGACTGTGGGTGTGTGGTACGGTGTATCCTGTGGATGGAGGAGTAGGTTACGGTGAAGGGCAGGTCGGGGGAAGCTGGATTAGGGATGTCTAAGTACCTAAAGATCACTGTGCACTACAGTTCTTCCTGAACTTCCACCAAAGATGGGGTTGAAGGGGGGCAAATATATCTCAACCCGTTCCCCCCAATATATTGTCGTATTATATGTATAGTCCGACAACAGGGGGATTGTTGAGGAACGGTTGAGACGTATGCATATATATCCATGCATGCCTGCAAACACGTGCGGGCATGTATGGTATATATATGCATACTTCAACCACAGCATCATGGGACGATGTGCGCAAATGTGCCCAGCATCTGCGCACGTCTGCCCATGGTGATCCCCAGGGGCTCATGGTGGCCCCTGTGGGAAATATGTGCCCCCTTATATTATAGGGGCTTGTGCCCTCTTATATTGTAGGGGCTTGTGCCCTCTTATATTGTAGGGGCTTGTGTCCTCTTATATTGTAGGGGCTTGTGCATATAATGCCCCCTGTATATGCCCCCTTATCATATCCCCATACCATATAAATCCCCCCCCCTACATTGACACAGATGCATCATTGTAAATGTGCCCCAAGCATTTACATTGATGTAATCTGGGTGAAGGCGCCAGGATGACCGGACAAGGTCTACCCCGTAGGGACAATGAATAGTCAGGTGGGGTGGGCTGTAATATACTTGTATGTGTGAACTGTGTAGATAGTTTATGGGTGGAATCGGGAACGTGTAGTGTAGTTTAGGATTTGTAGTGCTGTATTGTTAGTATTGCGTGCGTAGTGTATTGTTAGTAATAAATACTGTTACTTATGACTATCTGTGTGGCGTGTAGTTATTGGCGATAGTTAGTTAGTAAGGCGCATGCAGCTAGCATAGCGATCAGTGTAAAGCATAGCGAAAGTATTGTTATTGTTATATAAAGGCATAAATGGGCAGAGTTATCACTAGATGGCTCCTCCTATTTATGAATATTAATTATCGATATTTGCATAAATATTGGTGATTAATATTCCCCCTTTACACACATAGAATTCATCTTTATAGTGAAGTGTAGGAACTGTGTAGATACATGACTCATCTTGCACTGACTGCGTTGGAGCCTGTGTTATTCTCCAGAGCTGCATTCATAATTCTGCAGACTCCCACTGAAATCTATCCAATACAGAGTGATTTGCATTGGGTAAAGGGCAATCTGTATATTGTATGCTGCCTTTTAGTACGAGGCAGCAGAGACGTAGGCAGTGGCGTAGCTAGAAATGACTGGGCCCAGCAAATTTTTAAATAGGGCTCCCCTCCCCCAGTAATTTTTTCGCAACCCCTTCCTTTCATGCCGCCCCCATTCCTGTGGCTAGTAAAGATCGCTCTCTCAGACCAGGCCCGGCAGCTGTTCCATCCGTTTCTTACACTGTCTATACTATCACTGTATATAATTTCATTGTGTAATACTGTTGAGGGGCCCTGACAAAATCTTTCAGTCCTCCTCCACCTGGATGGGCCCCTTCTGGGTCAGGGCCCCAAAGCAGCTTCCCATATAGCTATGCCCCTGGACGTAGCTAAAGGCTCATGGGCCCTGGTGCAAGAGTTTAGCTTGTGGCCCCCCTTCCCTCAGTGATTTGTGGCCAGGGGGCACATAGCCTTTGTGCTGCCTGAGGCAAAATTGAAACGGCACCCCTGCCACCATCACCATGCTAAATGTCGGACCTAACCCCTTCCCTCCAGCCAGAGGTGTAACCAGCCTCTTCTTATGCGGCACAAGGGTCTTTGGGCCCCCTCAGGCTCATGGGCCCAGTAGCGACGGTTAACTCTTCACCCCCTGTAGCTACGCCCCCTGCAAAGCAGTATATGCTGATTGTCTTATGGCATATGAGCTAATCTCTCAGGGGCGTGTCTGTCGACATGCTTTTTGACTGTTTCCAATAGTAATCAGCAGAATTGTCAATGTGAAGGCTGCTACTCGGGATTGGCCGTAGTAATGTAATGTTTTTATAAAGTTACTCAATTTTATATGTAGATTATATCCAAACTGTAAAATGATGGTCAAAGCTGAACAAACGCATGGTCAACATTGTGGAAACATCTAAGTTTCTTCTGGCAATGTTCCACAAGAGAGTCTGTGTGGGCAGCATCTGAGATGTCTAATAAATATGTAGCAAGATTTACATCCCGCACGGCGGTAACATTGGTTATCAAGATTACGCTCCAGCAGAACGGAACATATTAGCTGTTCTTTTCTATAAGGAAAATTCCTAAAAACTCATGTTACTTCATAAACTGAATAGAGACATTTTAACCGGTTGTAGTAAACAACAGGAACGATGCAGCATCCAATGGAAATGGAGACAAAAATGATCCATTCAGTAGAGCATAGCATACAAATAAGATATAGACAAACCCAAAACACAAGTCTATAGAGTTGTAATGACATCAGTTCCACCAATGGTCGGATATGGCATCTTGTCCTCATAAATGGACCATTCATCCGTTCTTGTATCCCATGTTGCTTGTCTGTACAGAACTCTGAGCGAGAAAAGCCTTTTGTTAGTCTGATCTATTTTTGCTATAGCTATGGAGATGGTTCATGTAAAAGAGAAAGTTAATAATGGACAATGGTCATTCATTCTAAATATATGAGCCTGTCAATCTATCAGAGGACATCTGCAGGGCACAAGGCAGTAACAGGGGTTTAGAGGACAGCTAAGCTCAAAGATGCAGTTGTATAGATCAGTTTTTTTAATATTTCATGTTTTTTTCTTTAACAAACAGTAGGTAGTCAGTGTACAATGCATTGGTACATAAGAGCCCGGGCCCTGGGTCATAGTAAAGATAAAAATAAGGCCCCTTTCAAGATCTCGTTGACACCACCACAATCCCAACCATCCATGAGGTCCTCCTGGTGCCCCATCCATTTCCACTTCCTTCTTTTCTAACATTGTGTTAGGTACTCACCAGCCATTAAATGGGAAAAAACAAACCTGGAATGAATAGCAGATAAGGGGGTTATCCCATGATTAATGTAAAAAATTAAAATTGGACATAATCAAGTACATAACAATCTCTTTCTAACAAAGCTAAAACCATCCCTGTACCTCACATGGATCCAGAGATCTACCCATTCATTGCTCAAATTAGGCTCCTGGATTTATTTCAAGCTTGCAGCTCAGCGACATATTCTTTTGCTGCAGCTGGTGGCAGTAGAAGGATGGAACTGAGCATGTGTGTCCACCTCACTGAGGTGGACAGAGAAATTAGAAAAAGAACAAACAGCAGGTGGAGACGATACAGACGGATTTCATTGAATAACTCAGTAGCTACAATAATTTTTTAATAACATGCAATTACAAAAGTACCGTATTCAGACCCAGGTGATTTTTTGAAGAAAAAAAGTAGAATATTTTTGTAGGACTAGCCCTTTAATAAAAGGACAAAGTATCTCATCATTAGAGAAAATTCTATAGGGTCTTTATGTTCAGGTAAGGTCTGAGGGGTAAAGTCAGCACGTGGACCCCTACATTACTCACAGTCTAATTACCAGTATAGCTGACATAGCAGCTGCTTCGGGGCCACTTAAACATGAAATACAGTTATTGATCACCTTGGATGATGGAAGAGTTAATGGACAATTTAAGTGGAGACCAGAATGGAGACCAAAGATTTTCATGTGATGAACTCACTTACTCCTGAATGGTTGCAGTGGAGTGAGATGTTAGTTCTATGTTTTACAATAAGGTCCTAAGTTAACATGATTCCCCCCAGACATGGGGGTGTCCAAACTGAAGAACACACTATGTTCATGAGTGGAAACTGACCGACTGTATGCTGCTTCATACAATCCAGGGGCGTAGCTATAGGGGGTGCAGAGGTAGCAGTCGCTACCGGGCCCAGGAGCCTGAGGGGGCCCAAAGACCCTTGTGCCACATAAGACACTGGCATTATAGAAAGTGCATGCTGGTCAATTTACACCTCTGGCTGGAGGGAAGGGGTTAGGTTAAGAATTTGGCATGAGGGGGTGCCCTTTCAATGTTTGCCTCAGACAGCAGGAAGGATATGTGCTCCCCTGCCCCTTTCCAGCAAGCACTGAGGGAAGGGGGGCCCAAGCTGAACTCTTGCACTAGGGCCCATGAGCTTTTAGCTACGCCCCTGATACAATCCCTTATTGTATTAGGGGGTTGTCAATACTGATTTATACGATGTTGTTAAGTAGCACTTGTAATTTTACTGTCATATAATCCAGAAGAAGACTGTGAAGGACACTGCCAAGTGTATAATTGTGCATTTCTTGTCTATATCATCAATTTAGTTCAATCATGTTAGTTTTAGGTATGAGAGGTTTACGCATCCATGTAGATGACCATAGTCTATGAGGAGGTATTTTCCAGGAGTCAAACATTGCTGATTTATCCTGAGAATAAAAAAGATGTCATTGTCTGATATGTTGTGGTCCGACCCCTACTGATCACTAGAAAATGGAGCTGCTACCCTTTCATAATTTATACACTCACCTAAAGAATTATTAGGAACACCTGTTCTATTTCTCATTAATGCAATTATCTAGTCAACCAATCACATGGCAGTTGCTTCAATGCATTTAGGGGTGTTGTCCTGGTCAAGACAATCTCCTGAACTCCAAACTGAATGTCAGAATGGGAAAGAAAGGTGATTTAAGCAATTTTGAGCGTGGCATGGTTGTTGGTGCCAGACGGGCCGGTCTGAGTATTTCACAATCTGCTCAGTTACTGGGATTTTCACGCACAACCATTTCTAGGGTTTACAAAGAATGGTGTGAAAAGGGAAAAACATCCAGTATGCGGCAGTCCTGTGGGCAAAAATGCCTTGTGGATGCTAGAGGTCAGAGGAGAATGGGCCGACTGATTCAAGCTGATAGAAGAGCAACGTTGACTGAAATAACCACTCGTTACAACCGAGGTATGCAGCAAAGCATTTGTGAAGCCACAACACGCACAACCTTGAGGCGGATGGGCTACAACAGCAGAAGACCCCACCGGGTACCACTCATCTCCACTACAAATAGGAAAAAGAGGCTACAATTTGCACGAGCTCACCAAAATTGGACTGTTGAAAACTGGATAAATGTTGCCTGGTCTGATGAGTCTCGATTTCTGTTGAGACGAATTTGGCGTAAACAGAATGAGAACATGTATCCATCCTCTGATGACTACTTCCAGCAGGATAATGCACCATGTCACAAAGCTCGAATCATTTCAAATTGGTTTCTTGAACATGACAATGAGTTCACTGTACTAAAATGGCCCCCACAGTCCCCAGAGCTCAACCCAATAGAGCATCTTTGGGATGTGGTGGAACGGGAGCTTCGTGCCCTGGATGTGCATCCCTCAAATCTCCATCAACTGCAAGATGCTATCCTATCAATATAGGCCAACATTTCTAAAGAATGCTATCAGCACCCTGTTGAATCAATGCCACGTAGAATTAAGGCAGTTATGAAGGCAAAAGGGGGTCCAACACCGTATTAGTATGGTGTTCCTAATAATTCTTTAGGTGAGTGTATAGCGGCTCATCTGTAAGGGAGTACTGTAAATGTGTCTAGCATTTCATCTTTGTCCCATTCATGGGCTGCTGACAGTACCTGTGGGAACACTGAAGGGGATGCAGAACTTCCTGTGGTGCCATGGCCTGTTGGATGTTGGTGACTGGCTGGGGCACCAAGGGTAGGACCCTCACAAACCAAACACTGATGGCTAAGGAGCTTAAGGTTGACCATTAACATTGCCTCCAGAAATCTCCTTTTTCCCAGGTCAATTTAGGAATGATTTGTGGTATATAGATTTATCCTGTTTGCCCTGAAGACCATCTCCATGTCGTACAGAGTAGGAATTTAATTTTTCTACTAGACATAGGTCATTGGGTCCAGCATTGCATCTCAGCTTTATTAAAGTGAATAGGATTTAATAACAATACCACACACCACCTGTGGACAGGGGTGGCACTGTTTTTGTAGGAAAGAAGTCATGTTTTTCTAATCCTCTAAAAACCCCTTTAAGCAGTCCATAGCCATTTGCAGTTTCTAAATATTTGAGCTGGGACTGTCATTAGTGTAAGCTCTGCTTTATCTGCGTTGTCTTCATCCACGTCTCTTTTCTATAACCTTCCCTCTAGGTTATACATTGACCACTAGCTCTTTATGACATTCTAAATCTTCTAATTTATGACATGGAATTCACAGAATTTAAATTTTATGTTCGCCACATGTGACCCCATAAGACCTCTCTAGTTAAAGGCAAAGTGCGGGGCTTAGAATAAAAACTACAGACACATTACAGTTTATAGGGGACAGCAGTCACAAATCACTAGACACAACCTGACTAAGGAACGTGATGACATGAAATGAATGACCGACTACCAGAATCTTGTGAATGGAGTAGCTGCTCTGGAAATAGTCAGAAAAGTTAATGAAATTGACATGTAACTAATGTGATCAGTGTGTCAGGGGATGGTAACGTGCCACACATTTCAGCATCATCTGGAAGGCATTATGGGAGAATTTTCCTTTTCATTAAAGTTTTTTAAAATGTACTCCCACCTTGCTTACACACTGAGCAGGTAATGCAAGTGCGAGCATGCTATCTATAAAAAATAAGTGCCAAAGAGATCAGCTAATCTGTGGAAAAACCTGGCAGTAAGTGTTACATTTCCCTGCAGCAGCACCACCACTGGAGAAATTAAGTATTACATAGCTCCCACTGAAATCAATACGTTTTCTGTGCAATGCAGGAGAGGAGAGGTCCTCCAGAGATTAGAATCCTGGACATATGACCCCTCAGGATTAACTCAGAAGGGGAAGGCCCCCAGAATTAACACACAAGCAGTGTATCCATAATAGTAAATATAACAGCACTGGTTGGCAGTAAAGATTTATGCCTGAAACCATGCAAGATCCATTTAATTGTTGCCTTCACTTAGAATACCCAGAATGAGCTATTGAACAGCATCTGTCACGGACATATTGTTGTTTGACCGTGACGCAGTTGCCGTGCAGACTGGTTGCTATAAAGCCTCAGTTGAGTCCTGATGTCTGAGGGGTACTCCAGCCTTGTTTGTCATGCTTCGCCACAACTAAAAGGGAAATACACACACAATTACCCTGCAGCTGTTACCGCAGGTAACGACATGCGTGGCAACCGTGTCCTGGGAGTCGGCCAGAAGGCCGAGACACTGCCAGCACATGTAAACAATACAACACGTTGCCACGGGCAGCCACAGGCGAAGGGAAGTGTCAGTGCACACACACAAACCACGTGCACACCAAACCTATAAAAAGGCACACCTACAAAGACAGGTTGCCAGGTGCAACCGCATGCAGATTGCAGCAAGCTGCCAAGCAACAGCTCAGGCTGCTATGCTGCCAAGTACATAAATAGAGCATGTTGCCAACGGCAACCACAAGTGAGGCAACATACAAGCGGCCCTCACATGTGGTTGAAACAACCACATGAGACCGCAGGCAACAGCATGCGGTGTAGGAGTCACGACCATGACCATTGTCGTGACACTGTGTGAGTTGTTGGTACGGCGTCCTGTTTGGTGTTAGGGCTCCTGTATGTATGCACTGGTTCCAGTCGTGGAGACTTCGGCAGGTAAGTGTGTTGTCTTGTGTTCTTACCTGCCGATCCTCTTGCTGTGTATGGTCTCTCCTTTTCTCTGCTACTAGGCCTTTTAAGACTCCTGTTCTTCCGTGTCCTGGAAGAACAGGTCGCCTCTCCTCAGCTCCTTTGTGAGGGATTCTCAGGGCGACTCAGGGCTTCAGGTATCCAGGGTATGAGCCATCCTACCATCCAGGTCCGCTCATATGGTAAGGAGTTAGGGAGAGGATTAGGGACGCTATAGGAGGTGACCTGCTTCCTTTTTCCTGGCTTTTTGGCCTAGCAGCTATCCGTTATCCCTTTTACATGGTACAGGGAGGGGTTTCCCCCACTCCCCACCGTGACACCATCCTTCTAATTTCTCCACAATGCCACATTGAAATACACCATATATGTGAATGACCTATGCTCTTTGATTGAGACGGATCACATGACCACATCCATGGCACTTTAGAACGGTGGCTTTAATAGGGGCGCAATGTGAACTCTTATTGGTGGTGCCATTGGCTTCTATGGTGATTTCAGTTTTGCTCACAACAGCGGGAGGTTCAGGTATTGCAGCTGCAGGGGCAGATTGACCATAGACCCTACAGGGAAATTTCTCAGTGGGCCAATGCCTAGGAGGGCCACTCAAGCCCTCCTCACGGCCGCCAGCCAGCTCTTACACACCTGGCCAGCAGCCGCCATCCTCAACTGTATCAAAGTCCTCAGGACAGTGATATAGTTTAATAATGTGGCGCAGGTAGCGCTATTTTGTGCTGCACTGTGGTATTTGGTTCAGCTGGGGCGGTATATTGCTCTACGCTATGGTATGGCTGGCCCTGCCTACTTCTGTTGTCACTTTGGAGGTTTGTGGAAGTGTGGCTGTGAGTCGGACCTATCAGACAGTGTTCACACACTAAAGGTAGGTTTAGCGGTAGGTCCCGAGCCAAATGAGATACCTTGACGGGGTGCGCGGGCTCCGATATGTTCTTGAACGGAATATATTGGCTAAAGTCTCATTTTAACATCTAGCGTGAGGCTTTAGCCTTGTATTTTCATTTGCATATATTGTAGTGCACCTTTGCAGTGATTTATTTATTCTCATAGTCTAATTTACACTTTATTCCATATTGTGTAGGATTCTTTTGTGGCACATGTGGTCCGCTGCCGGCATCCTCCATTGTATACATTAATTCCTGGGGACTGCCGTTTGCAGCGGATCACATGTGTTGGTTTTCCTCCCCCAGTTATAAATACACTACAGTATTTGGGGTTTTAAGCATTTCCTCCCAGTTAGGCCACTTTATTCAGTGATTTGTACTTCTGTTGTCCCTGCCTAATTATGTTTCCCCACCTTCTGTCAATTTGGACCCACCTGCAACATGGGGCCACTTTTACCTTTATTTCCAGGGCCACTTTTAGATCCTAGTCTGCCCCTGTGCAGCTGTAATTCTGGCTTTTATATTTGCCGGCATTAAAGGGGTTTTCCAGGCTCCTGAGATTGATGACCTCTCCTCAAAAGTGGCTGGCACCATAGATGTGGTCACTTGGTCCTTCAGAGGCGACCAGCTGGTGCAGTACTGACTGGTTTGTATTTCTTAGGGCACTTACCTGAAGCATGGATCAGTATGGTTACACCAATTATCATATGTATGAACAAGTTAATCATGAGATTCCTGCTGTGGTTTTGTGGTGATCTTTCTTGGCTTGCTTTTTATTAAGCAGTTTTATGAAAATGTTCCTAGAATTCCTTTAATTGTGAAATGCTGCAAATCGCAAACTCCACAGTGTATCCTTGTAACCACGTCCGGGCGGCTCTGTTCCTCACTGTGCAATGGGATTTTTCAGGCTGACTGAGCAGTCTAACATGTAAGGAATCATTACAGAAGCGAAATGTCAAGACATTTCTGGAATGAGAAAGACTGCGAATTGTCTTCAATCTCAGAGGTCAACATTTTCCCAGAAGTTGTGCGGCTGATTCCCATCAGATGAGATGTCATCTTCATGTCAATGCACAGCACTAGACATTACTATCTAAATTTATTCTCCTCTCGTTTCTTCCATCAGAACTTGTATACAGAGTATGCTGACATCTGGACAATTATGGGTCAGCCACTAAGTGACGAGGGTTCAGTGTAGAGCCTGCAATATGACAACCATCTGATACTTGTCGCTTATTTCTTATGGTGCATTCAGTGGTGTATGGTACTGGATTTTGCTTGTCTCCCCCAATCCCCTTAAAGGGAAAGTGTGCCCTTAGGTGCATGAATGTTAAGAGCGGGAGCTGGAAAACAAAGTTATGGACTGGGAAAAAAATTCTCAGGTCCAATTCAGTCAATTTGGCCATCAAATTCGATCCGAATGAATTTGATATCAAACGAAAAAAATAAATAAATAGATGTGTCCATGATTTTTTTGAGTCTGGTGGTACTTGACTAGATTATTTTGGTGGTAATTATCATCACTATACAGCACACAGTAAAGGCTGGTAATGAGGTTTAGACATAGATTACTTATAATCTTTATATCTTTCATTATAGTTTTTCAATTAGTCTGTAAAAAAATTGGCTGTCCGTGATTTTGGGATAAATTGTCCAGAAAAAATAAAAAATCTGGCTGGCAACCCTGGAGGGGCTCCTGCCTGGAGTTAGGCTGGGGTGCCCTTGATGTTAGGAAGATGGGTGTAAGGCAGGAAGGCAGATGTAAAGGCTGGAGAATGGATGTTGGTGGTATCAATGACCAGGCCCATTTGGCTACAATAAATAAAGTCTCCCTTTACTGTATAGATGATAGTAGTACATATAGCAGCAATAGGCACAGTTACAAAGTATATTGCAGTGTAGGCTTTTCCCAATGATGGTAGTAGTAGTAGTAGTCATCCCTGTCTCTCTCTAAGTACACTTCGCAATCTTCTCAAACAACCACAGGCGCGCCATTCTATTCTCATTAACAACTTCTGCAATTCCCAGTCTCCACAGTGCAGACCTGAGATCCGGATGTCCAGTCCATCTCAAAGTGTGGTGGTCGCCGAAGCAATATATCTTTTCCCCAAACAGTAAAGTCTTAAGTGCCGTAAACGAGCGGTACCTTAGGCAGAGTTCACATCTGTGTTGTGACTCCATCACTGTAATCCAGTCACTGTATCCAGCTTACAGGTGGACAAAAAATGCTACGCGTAACAGCATATATTCCGGAAAGCATCTGGATTGCTGCCCGATCCCATTACAGTGAATTGGAATCCAGCGGTGCATGGTTGTATCCGGCTTTGCCGGACACGGTAAACTCCGGCAGTCTTTTTCTCCGCCGGAATAGACTGCCAGAGTTCACAGAGCAGATGTGAACCCAGCCTTACTGTCTGTATCAGGCACAACCTTGGTTCTCTATGATCTATATCAGGGATGGCCAACCTTCGGCTCTCTAGCTATTGCAAAACTACAACTCCCAGCATGCCCAGACTGCTTACAGCTATCAGCCTGCAGCAAGGCATGGTGGGAATTGTAGTTTTACAACAGCTAAAGAGCCGCAGGTTGGCCATGTATGATCTATATGAATTTCAGTCTTTCTTTCTCTTAGGGGTATAATTTCAGTTCAGTTGCTTTTCCTGGCAGCTTTCATTCTCAGGGATGGAGGTTCCTTGGACAAGGCCTAGTTTCCAGCAGCACACACACACACACACACCAAGTGTTTCCTCTAAGGGTTTATGCACACAAATGTATTTTCTTTCTGTGTCTGTTCAGTTGTTTTTTTTTTGCGAACCGTATGCAGAACCATTTCAGTGGGTCTGCAAAAAAAAACTGAAGTAACTCCGTGTCCATTCCGTTTCCGTATGTCCGTTCCGGAAAAAAATAGAACCTGTCCTATTATTGTCTGTGAAGGTTCTCATTTATCCAGGTCATGGTATATCTGTAAAGAATAAATCAAGGCAACTGGACTTACTGTAGATTTCTTGAAAACGTTTCACTTGTTCTTCCAACAATCTTTCTCAATTCTGAGTGACTGTACAAGAATTCTCTGGGAATAAATATGTAACTGAATCAACACCTGGTAATTATACCCAGCATGGGGTCAAAGGTGTTGATCCCATTATCCAAATTGGAGTCAGTAGGTCATAATGACCTCCCAAAAAAAGGTGTCAAGACAGCATTGTATGTGGCAGACAATAGATGTCTAACCCCCCCCCCACCGCCTCTATTCAAGCTTGGCTTCTCCATTTTTACGTAGATGGCCTCCTTCACACAAACCCTGACCACTTTCAAGGGAATTACACCGAGTCATTGGTTCAGATACGTGGATGACACTTGGGTTAAAATTCATAAACAAGAGTTACAGGCTTTCACCGACCACAGCAACTCAGTGGATTATAACATCAATTTCACGCAGGAAGATATGCAGAACAACAAACTGGCGTTTCTGGACTGTCTTATAATAGTGGAAGAGGGAAGGAATCTGGGAATAGAGGTCTATCGAAAACCAACACATACAGACCAGTACCTGCTATTTGATTCCCACCATTCTCTAGACCACAAACTGGGAGTCATCCAGACTCTACACCACCGGACAGAGAAAATCCCCACCAGCACAGAGGCCAAGGTTAAGGAATTCAAACATCTCAGAGGGGCACTTAAAACGTGTGGGTATCCAGATTGGGCCTTTGTCAAAACAGAAGGAAGGAGAAAAAAAGAGCACCAAGACTACCAGTGAGGGCGAGAAGCATGACAGACGCAAGAATATGGTTATTCCATATGTAGCTGGGCTGTCTGAGAAACTCAAAAGGATTTTTAATAAACATCACATCCTTGTCTGCTTTAAACCCCGCAACACACTGAGGCAACAACTGGTTCACCCAAAAGACCCAATGCCTAAACACAAGATGGACAACATTGTGTATGCAGTCCAGTGCAATGAGGAATGCTCAGAACTGTGTATCGGCGAAACAAAACAACAACTACATCAGCGTATGGCTCAGCATAGAAGAGCCAAAACCTCTGGTCAAGATTCAGCCGTGTACTTACATCTAAAAGAAACAGGTCACACCTTTGAAGACAGTCAAGTACGTGTTTTGGATAAGGAGGCCGATTAGTACAAACGAGGTGTGAAGGAGGATATCTACGTAAAAATGGAGAAGCCAAGCTTGAATAGAGGCGGGGGGTTAGACATCTATTGTCTGCCACATACAATGCTGTCTTGACACCTTTTTCTGGGAAGTCTTTATCACCTACTGACTCCAATTAGGATAATGGGATCAACACCTTCGACCCCATGCTGGGTATAATGACCTCTGACCCCATGCTGGGTATAATTACCAGGTGTTGATTCAGTTACATATTTATTCCCAGAGAATTATTGTACAGTCACTCAGAATTGAGAAAGCTTGTTGGAAGAACGAGTGAAACGTTTTCAAGAAATCTACAGTAAGTCCAGTTGCCTTGATTTATTCTTTACAGATCTGTCCTATTATTGTCTGCATAACGGACAAGGATAGAACTGTTCTATTAGGTGCCAGCTGTTCCGTTCCACAAAATAGGGCTCACCCACAAAACAGGGATCTGCAAAGAATATGGATGACGTCCATGTGCATTCCGTATTTTGCGGAACGGAACAGCTGGCTCCTAATAGAACAAGCCTATTCTTGTCGTAATGCGGACAATAATAGGACATGTTCTATTTTTTTTGCGAAATGGACATACAGAAACAGAATGCACACAGAGTAACTCCCGTTTTTTTGCGGACCCATTGAAATGAATGGTTCTGCATAGGGTCCGCAAAAAAACAAAACAACGGACATAGAAAGAAAATAAGTTCATGTGCATGAGCCCTAACTCTGATGACAAGACACTCACTGACCAGGGGGCGGGACTAGTTCATCACCCAGGCAAGTGCAATGGAAAGCTACCTCTTAACTGTTTGCTGTCCATACATAACCATGTGGAAAAACGACAAATCACAACATTTAACTCTTTAGAATTAAATTAACCCTTGCACTGATCCACAAGGTCACTGCATAAGAGACAGAGGGGCAAACAAGGGTTAAGCACATGTTCCCACGAAAAAGGAGATGGCTGTTGGGCCCCATTTTAACACTTAATAATGATCATGCCATGAGCCTCATCCTAGCAGTAATAGGATTATAGTACGATGATATATTTTCTTCAGAGGCTTGGGGTATACAGACTGCAGCCCTGCATGTGCTGGTGAATCTGGTGATTCTCAAGCTGAACTAATCGTTTGCAGCCCGGTATTTTTACAATATTCTGCAAATCGCTTGGTGGACTTGGAGTATCACTATGTTTAGTGGGAATTACCAAGCTCAAGATTCTCCAGACACAAGGTCTAAGGTCACTTGTAAAGTGTAAATGCTGATATAGATTAGTCAAGACTGCTTATGTTATAGCTGGAACGGGAACATATACGCATGCAGCAATGCTAAATATTTAGCTAGATGAGAGCTGGTAGGTCAATGCATGTCATTACCATAGACCACACCACGGTTACCATTAAGCAGTGTTTATCCAGAATTCATTCACATTTAGCCTCTTTAGGCCCAAGCCAATTTTGGCCCTATGTACAATGATGAAGATGAAGATATATTTTCTCATCTTTTGCCTCCTTGCTATCCCTCTGCCATAGCTTTCTAATTTTTAATCTGCGCAGAGCAGCTCCATATACAACATTTTAGCAGTAAACTTTGTGACTTTTCATGCCACTCAACAAATGCGGAAGTGTAGGCCGCAGTTATTGCATGGCACAGGAAAAAATAGAGCACATTTCGGTTCAAATTTATGCAAGCATAGCTTTCATCTGCTCACTAAAATGCAGAAGAGTCTTTTAAAATATAGTTGTAATGTAGTAGCTGGTAGTCCTAGTAGTCCTGTTGCAGACATCCCAACCTGCAAAAACTCATTTCAGGGAGGTGCACTTCTCATTTCAGGGAGGTTTTCTTTTTTTTTCTTTCACAAACTTTCTATTACATTTTCCAAACATATGAAGTATCTGCACACTTTGTTCTATGGTGTGGGGGACTGGGCTCATTACCCTGCCCCAAATGATCATATTTATGTATATGATTAAAGCATCCAGGGGGTGTGAATTTAACACTGGGGTAAATAATATAATTAAAATGGAGGGTTAAATGTGTAAATGTATTTAAAAAAAAACACATCTTTCTCAATAGTTATATAGCTACTGAATGAGACAGAAGAAGGGATGCCTTTAACATATAGATCTCCTTGAGAAGCCAATTTGACCCTAAAGGGTTAATTCAACCTGTAATCTAAACTCTGTCCTGTCACTTCTCTTATCTCTCTGCTCTGCTATCTGACTGAGATAAACCTTTCCGGGATATATTGTTTCACATGCGGGCATCAGGGAGCCGCTATCTAATAGCGGGAGACTCCCTGAACCTCCGGGAGACTTGAGATCCCTGCTGTTGTGTGTCCACAAGTCGACGTGTAGCCCTAGCCTTAGTTTCGATGTAGTAGCTTGACACTGTGATCTTATGTCATGTGACCACAAGTTGCCTTTTGTAATAATAATAATAATTAGAGATGAGCAAACCCGTGGAAGTTCGGGTTCGCCGGGTTCGGCCGAACTTCAGGTCAAAGTTCGGGTTCAGGACCTGAACTTGACCCCAAACCCCGTTGAAGTCAATGGGGACCCGAACTTCACTTTATTATTTTCCGTTATAACATAGTTATAGCGGAAAATAATAGCATTCTTAGGACAGAATGCAAAAGAGTATAGCAATTTAGGGGTTAAAAAAAAAACGGACTCACCTCATCCACTTGATCGTGCTGCCGCAGTGTCTTCTATTTTCTTTCAGCAGGACCTGCAAAAGGACTTGCGCTGACGTCACGACGCTCACCATGTGGTGAGCTCAGTGATGTCATTGCAGGTCCTTTTGCAGGTCCTGCTGAAAGAAGATAGAAGACACTGCAACAGCGCGATCAAGTGGAAGAGGTGAGTTTTTTGGTTTTTACCCCTAAATTGCCATATTCTTTTGCATTCTGTCATAAGAATGCTATTATTTTCTGCTATAACCATGTTATAACGGAAAATAATAAAATGGCCCGAACACCGAACCCGGACTTTAGTGAAAAAGTCCGGGTCCGGGTACCCGAACTCGCAAAGTTCGGTACGAAACCCAACTTTTCAGTTCGAGTTTGCTCATCCCTAATAATATTTATATACCGCCACCATATTCCACAGAGCTTTACAAATTCAGAAGGTTCATGTACAAAAAAAAAGACAACGTAACTGGTTAATATACAACTGAAACACTAGGAGTCAGGGCCCTGCTCACAAGAGCTTACAATCTATGAGGAAATGGGGGTGACACAAAAGGTAGTTGATTGTGATATGTAGTAGTCAAGCCATTTTTGTACTGAAAGCAGTGGTGAAGGCCGATTTGCTTGGGTGTGGGACTTTTCGAAGATTGAGTTCAGGACTGAGGAGGGGGGGGGGGTTACTGGGGAAGTCAGTTTAGGAAGCTTAATAAGCCTTCCTGAAAATATGTGTTTTTAAGGCGCGTTTGAAGGCAGGGAAGTTAGGAATTGACTAGGGTTGCCACCCGTACGGGAATGACCCGGACAGTCCGGGTTTGTAATCCTGTGCCCGGGTACATTGACCTGATTTTCCAAGGCAGAGCATTCCAGAGAGTAGGTGCCGCTCGAGAAAAGTGTTGAAGACGGGAGTGAGAGGTACGAAAAACGGAGGAATTTAATCTTAGATCACTAACAGAACGGACAGCACGAGTAGGGTGGTGGATGGAAATAAGGGAGGAGATGTATGGAGGTGCAGCACTGTGGAGAGCTTTGTGGGTGAGAAGTTTGAACTGTATTCTGTGGTGGATGGGCAACCAGTGAAGTGACTGGCACAGGCTAGTAGCATCAGTGTAGTGGGTGGACAGTTAGATGAGCCTGGATGCAGCATTTAGGACAGACCGAAGGGGGGACAGTTTAGTGAGAGGAAGACCGATTAGTAATGAGTTGCAATATGGGCTGTCGTCAGTACCCGGCACACCCGGGTAAGTGTCGGGGCCCACTGCCCCTGGGGGGGCCCACTGTGCCCGTTCACTCCTGCAGTTGTGTCCTGGTCTTCATTAAACTGCCTGTTCTGAATTCTAGGGCAGCTTACCCCAGCAATGCAGACAATTTTCGCCATGTGCACTGCTGGGATGGGCGGCCCCAGGACTCAGAACAGGGTAGATGGAGTTTTCTACTGGGCTAAAGGACCTGAGGCGGAGGAGCAGAGAGCTGTGTTTCTGTATGGAGAGGAGCCAAGGCGGAGTGTGGTGAGGCCTAACTGTGTGTGTGTCTGTCCCTGTGTGTGTGTCTGTCCGTGTGTGTGCCTGTCCCTGTGTGTGTATATGTGTGTCTGTCTGTCTGTCCCTGTGTCTGTGTGTGTGTGTGTGTGTGTGTGTGTGTCTAGCCAGTGCCTAATGGATTACAGTTTAGACCACCTTCTGGTACATGTTGATAATTCCCTTTTAAACCCCAGTCCATGTGCAGCGCCCCGATTGTGACGCTACTTGGTAGCAGCACCCCGAGCCCAGCGTCTAGGGTATCCCTTGCCCCTTAGGAGGTTTCTACAAAATATGTCCCCCTTATAGAGCAAGTGGTCGTGACGCCAGTTGCAGATGATAGTGTTGGTAGATGATAGTGTTGGTACCCAGGGTAGGATTGCCAGAATGGTGTAGAGTGGCCTACAATGTTCCTGTAGTTGTTATAGGGAAAACCTGTGCTTTCCCTTAGTGCTGGATGCAGTGTTTTTTTTCCAAAGAATAGTAGTTGTTATAAGCACATGTCATGGTGCTCCTACGTGGATATCCTTGGATACCAGCCATGGTTGGACGAAGCAAGTGCAAAAAAGGGGATGAATAACTTGGATGATGAAGGGAGTAGAATAAACGGAGTCCAGACTAAACGGTAATCCAAACCGTTTCCAAACGGTATCTTGGTCATCAGCAGGTATTGGCTTAACTCTGGCAGGCAAACACTTCTGCAACAATCTCAGCTCTGCTATACTGTAGATTTCTCAGCTCTGCTATGCTGGCTGGAGTAAATAGTAACTTTTCCTCTTCTGCTGGAACTTAGCTTTCTGTAGTCTGTCTCTTACTTTAATTCTAGTGTATGTGTCTGTCCCTCTGTGTGTGTCTGTCCCTGTGTGTGTGTGTGTGTGTGTGTGTCTGTCTGTCTCTGTGTGTGTCTGTCTCTGTGTGTGTCTGTCCCTGTGTGTGTGTCTGTCCCTGTGTGTGTGTCTGTCCCTGTGTGTGTGTGTGTGTGTGTGTCTGTCTGTCCCTCTGTGTGTGTCTGTCCCTCTGTGTGTGTGTGTGTCTGTCTCTGTGTGTGTGTCTGTCCCTGTGTGTCCCTGTGTGTCCCTGTGTGTGTGTCTGTCCCTGTGTGTGTGTGTGTGTCTGTCCCTGTGTGTGTGTCTGTTCCTGTGTGTGTGTGTCTGTCTGTAACGCCCCAGAGGTGCATTACCACTTCTGCTCCTTGCTACTACCTCCTATTGTTAACCACGTGTCATCCTATGTATTAATTTCTAGGTCCTGCAAAATGTGTATTCATATTTCTTATTTTGTAACCGTTTACGTGTAATATGCCTGGTTCACCAGCCGGTGTCAGCATAAAAGGCAGAGCTACAGGTACCTTGAGTGGAGCCTTTCCTTCCATTCTAACCCCACCCCCCTCTGTGGTGTGGTGGGCGTTTTCCCACTTGCTGCAGGGAGGGAGGAGTTTTAGTTTAGAGTTAGTTCAGCTTACCCCCTGCTAGGGAAGAGTCTAGTTCACCCCCTGCCAAGGGAGGGTGTGCAGCAGGTGCACGTCCCTGTTGGATGTGCCTTGCTCAGGCCAGCTGGAGCACCTCCAACTCAGCTGGATATGGAGGCAGGGGCTTAGAGCCTCAGGAGCCAGGAGAGAGAGAGACTCCCTGGTATAGCATAATTCAGAGTCAGACTACCAAGTGAGATGTTGCAGCACCCAGAGAAAGATGAGTTACATAGCTATCCTGCCAGTACAGCAGAGCTAGAGAGCAACAGAAGTTGCAGAGAGGAGTTTGCCTGCCACAGGTAATGCCAAAGTTTGCTGGAACCAAGACAAAGCCTGAGTCTGTATGGAGAAATGTCTATTCAAGTAAAGCTGTTATCAACCTTATCACAAGGTCTGGACTCAATTTATTTCTTCATCCCCTTCATCACCTACCCCCTTTGCTCTGCTTCGGACAACAACGCCTGGGGTCCAGCGTATCCAGGTAGGAGCACAATGACACAAACATTAAGGGACATTTAGGCCACCCTATACCACTATGGCATTCCTACACCTGGGTATCATCTACTACATCACTAAAAAGGGGCCCTGTCCCCTTGTTGCTTTACTGCAACTGGCGTCACGAAAACAAGTACACTTATCTCATCTTAAAGGGACCCCTTGCCGTTGTCATGCGTCGCATGTCCCTGTGTGTGTGTGTGTCTGTCCATCCCTGTGTGTGTGTGTGTCTGTCCATCCCTGTGTGTGTGTGTGTGTCTGTCCATCCCTGTGTGTGTGTGTCTCTCCCTGTGTGTGTCTGTCCGTGTGTGTGTGTGTGTGTGTGTGTGTGTGTGTGTCCCTGTGTGTGTGTGTGTGTGTGTGTCCCTGTGTGTATGTGTGTCTGTCCCTGTGTGTGTATGTGTGTCTGTCCCTGTGTGTGTATGTGTGTCTGTCCATGTGTGTGTGTGTGTGTGTGTGTGTGTCTGTCCCTGTGTGTCTGTCTGTCCCTGTGTGTGTGTGTGTGTGTGTCTGTGTCTGTCCCTGTGTGTGTGTGTGTCTGTCCCGGTGTGTGTCCCTGTGTTTGTGTCTGTCCCTGTGTGTGTGTCCATCCCTGTGTGTATGTGTGTGTCTGTCCCTGTGTGTGTGTCCATCCCTGTGTGTATGTGTGTGTCTGTGTGTGTGTGTGTGTATCTGTCCCCATGTGTATTTGACCATCCATGTGTGTGTGTCCCTGTGTATGTGTCTGTCCCTGTGTGTGTGTCTGTCCCTGTGTGTGTGTTTCTGTCCCTGTGTGTGTGTGTGTGTGTGTGTGTGTCTGTCCCTGTGTGTGTGTCTGTCCCTGTGTGTATGTGTGTCCCTGTGTGTGTGTGTGTGTATATATATCTGTCCCTATGTGTATTTGACCGTCCATGTGTGTGTGTCCCTGTGTATGTGTCTGTCCCTGTGTATGTGTCTGTCCCTGTGTGTGTGTCTGTCCCTGTGTGTGTGTCTGTCCCTGTGTTTGTGTTTCTGTCCCTGTGTGTGTGTGTGTGTCCCTGTGTGTGTGTATCTGTCCCTATGTGTATTTGACCGTTCATGTGTGTGTGTCCCTGTGTGTGTCCATCCCTGTGTGTATGTGTGTCCCTGTGTGTGTGTGGGTGTGTGTGTATCTGTCCCTATGTGTATTTGACTGTCCATGTGTGTCTGTCCCTGTGTGTATGTGTCTGTCCCTGTGTGTGTGTTTCTGTCTGTGTGTGTGTGTGTCTGTCCCTGTGTGTCCCCCTGTGTATGTCCCTGTGTGTGTGTTTCTGTCTGTGTATGTGTGTGTGTCTGTCCCTGTGTGTCCCCCTGTGTGTATGTGTGTCCCTGTGTGTGTGTGTGTGTGTGTGTATCTGTCCCTATGTGTATTTGACCGTCCATGTGTGTGTGTGTGTCCCTGTTTATGTGTCTGTCCCTGTGTGTATGTGTGTGTGTGTCTGTCCCTGTTTGTCTCTCCCTGTGTGTCACCATCACGATGCCCACAGTGTTCCTATATATTGACGCAGCTGCATCAGGACGTTCTGTGTGGGGCAAGAAGAAGAAGATGGAAGAGGAGGCAGCGCCGCCAGCATGGAGTCCGTGGAAGAGGTACAGGGAGGCACACTAAGGACACAGGTAACACTACCACATTATCAGCACTAGTGTTATCTGTGGTTTAACATAGGACTGCAGGTAACACTACTACATTTGCTGTACTCAGATAGTCATCACTGTGTTATCTGTGCTGTTACATAGGACTGCAGGGGACATATACTATATTATCTGTACTCAGAGAGTTATCACTGTGTAAGGGGGCCCACTGAGACTTTATCACCCAAGGGACCACATGAACCTGGAGCCGGCCCTGGTTGCAATAATCAAGATGAGAATGAATCAAGGCAACAACAAGAGAGTTTTGGACGTTTCCTTCGTAAGAAAAGTGCAGATTCTGGAGATATTCTTGAGGTGCAGATGACAAGCGTGAGCAAGAGATTAGATATGAGGAACAAAGGAAAGATCCGAGTCAAACATGACCCCAAGACAACAGGCGTCCCCAGAAGTTATGATAGTGTCGCAGACTGAAATTGAAATATCAGGTTCAGGTAGGTTAGTAGATGGGGGAAAAACAAGAAGTTCCATTTTTGAAAGGTTCAGTTTTAGATACAGAGAGCAGATGATGTTAGAGACAGCGGACAGACAATTACTGGTGTTTTGGAGTAAAGCAGGGGTGATGTCAGGGGATGAAGTGTATAGTTGGGTGTCGTCAGCATAGAGATGGTCCTGGAAGCCAAATCTACTGATAGTCTTTCTGATGGGCACTGTGTAGAGGGCGTTTAGCAATATTTCGATCTTATGTCACATGAAAACACTTTTTAGCCCCAGTCTTAGTTGCGTTGTATTAGCTCAATATTGCAAGGTTATGTCACGTGGCCATGTCACCTTTTAGTACACCAAAATTATTAATCCACAAATATAGTATAAATGCATTCTTTATTGTTTAAAAAAAGGGGGAAAGAATCCATACATAATATAACAAATACATACAGTGGTAGCAGTGCAGGACAGTACTGCGACAAGTACACTGCTCAAAAAAATAAAGGGAACACAAAAATAACACATCCTAGATCTGAATTAATTAAATATTCTTCTGAAATACTTTGTTCTTTACATAGTTGAATGTGCTGACAACAAAATCACACAAAAATAAAAAAAATGGAAATCAAATTTTTCAACCCATGGAGGTCTGGATTTGGAGTCACCCTCAAAATTAAAGTGGAAAAACACACTACAGGCTGATCCAACTTTGATGTAATGTCCTTAAAACAAGTCAAAATGAGGCTCAGTAGTGTGTGTGGCCTCCACGTGCCTGTATGACCTCCCTACAACGCCTGTGCATGCTCCTGATGAGGTGGCGGACGGTCTCCTGAGGGATCTCTTCCCAGACCTGGACCAAAGCATCTGCCAACTCCTGGACAGTCTGTGGTGCAACGTGACGTTGGTGGATAGAGCGAGACATGATGTCCCAGATGTGCTCAATTGGATTCAGGTCTGGGGAACGGGCGGGCCAGTCCATAGCATCAATGCCTTCGTCTTGCAGGAACTGCTGACACACTCCAGCCACATGAGGTCTAGCATTGTCCTGCATTAGGAGGAACCCAGGGCCAACCGCACCAGCATATGGTCTCACAAGGGGTCTGAGGATCTCATCTCGGTACCTAATGGCAGTCAGGCTACCTCTGGCGAGCACATGGAGGGCTGTGCGGCCCTCCAAAGAAATGCCATCCCACACCATTACTGACCCAATGCTAAACCGGTCATGCTGGAGGATGTTGCAGGCAGCAGAACGTTCTCCACGGCGTCTCAAGACTCTGTCACGTCTGTCACATGTGCTCAGTGTGAACCTGCTTTCATCTGTGAAGAGCACAGGGCGCCAGTGGCGAATTTGCCAATCTTGGTGTTCTCTGGCAAATGCCAAACGTCCTGCACGGTGTTGGGCTGTTAGCACAACCCCCACCTGTGGACGTCGGGCCCTCATATCACCCTCATGGAGTCTGTTTCTGACCGTTTGAGCAGACACATGGACATTTGTGGACTGCTGGAGGTCATTTTGCCGGGCTCTGGTAGTGCTCCTCCTGTTCCTCCTTGCACAAAGGCGGAGGTAGCGGTCCTGCTGCAGGGTTGTTGCCCTCCTACGGCCTCCTCCACGTCTCCTGATGTACTGGCCTGTCTCCTGGTAGCGCCTCCATGCTCTGGACACTACGCTGACAGACACAGCAAACCTTCTTGCCACAGCTCGCATTGATGTGCCATCCTGGATAAGCTGCACTACCTGAGCCACTTGTGTGGGTTGTAGACTCCGTCTCATGCTACCACTAGAGTGAAAGCACCGGCAGCATTCAAAAGTGACCAAAACATCAGCCAGGAAGCATAGGAACTGAGAAGTGGTCTGTGGTTACCACCTGCAGAACCACTCCTTTATTGGGGGTGTCTTGCTAATTGCCTATAATTTCCACCTGTTGTCTATCCCATTTGCACAACAGCATGTGAAATTGATTGTCACTCAGTGTTGCTTCCTAAGTGGACAGTTTGATTTCACAGAAGTGTGATTGACTTGGAGTTACATTGTGTTGTTTAAGTGTTCCCTTTATTTTTTTGAGCAGTGTATAAATCCCCCCTCCCCACAAGCCTCCTATAATTAGCTTTGTACTATCAAAAGTACAGAGAGTATATACTAGGGTCTTAATCTGGTTAATGTGTAACCCATGTGAGACAGATAATACATACATCTCATATGTTGACCCGATGCCTTATCATCTTAACCTGCTCATATACTATCATTGTAATTTTTATTATCTGTAACATGGAGTCTCCAAAAGGACATACTCCTAAATGCCGATAAGATTTTACAATGTATAGCATTGATAATCATAAGTAACAAGATAGGTAGTAACACAAGATGAGCATAAAGGCAATGAGTACTGACCAGGAGTGAGAGGGGAGAGAGGATGCCAACCCGACGCGCGTTTCGCCTCGCTTCACCTTTTAGGCCTAGCCTTAGTTGTGAAGTGATATCCTGAAGAACTGGTGCACAGGATGGGGGTGGTAGTGCCCCTGATGAGATGCTCCCTGAGTAGAGGCGCAATGGAAAGGTAATTTGAAGAGTCAGGCCCGAAGAAAAAGTATAAAAGTCTCACTTTACTTAGTGCAAAATATAACTTGCAGTAAATCCAGCAGTATTAGGTATAAAGTGCAATTTGTGTCACCAGGTGATGAGGTATGGTGGCTGGATAAGTAGCAATTAAATGGTACTGCAAATGTGCTGCCTTGCTAATGTCTCTCTCTCGTAATTCTGGCTAACAGCAATATAATAATAATGTTGCAATATGTTGAAGTTATATGGGCCTGATTGTTGTTTAGCTGATGGTTGTCCGATCTGTATTCCCTTACCGGCAGTAGGGTCTGTAAAGCTGTGGTTTGCTGGTCACGCTGTAGTTTCTAAGATGGAAGCAGTCTTGATTCTGTGACTCTCTCAGGAGTAGAGGTCTCACAGGAGAACTGGATGAGGTCCTGTGACGAATACCGCACCTCGCTGCCGCCTCACGTCAAATACGTAGAGCCACCGAGATACGATATCGTCACTGGTTACCAAGGCATGACTTTACGCCATCCCCGAGGAACAGGTAAGGTCAGCTTGGTACAGTGTTCACAGACTCCTCCTGTCCAGGCCTCCGTCTTAGCGGCCCCTGGGTAACTGGTTTATGTCTGTGATGGACGGGCGATTCATAATTCCTTATGAATCGCCAGTTCCAGGATGTCTGATAATTTGATTAAACTGGGGAATGGCCTAGACCCCTGCAGGGAAGTTTTCCTGCAGGATCTGCGCTGTCTGAATGGAGGTAAGAAATTGCACGCAAGTGGCCTGCTTGGCCAGGACCTCCTGTGGAGTTCTCTGACCTCTGCTATCTGGCTGCGCTTTGAAGCAGGGCCCTCCTGTGGAGTTTGCTTTCCTCTGCCCACTCCTGGAGCATATGGCAGGAATGAAATAATAATCCATATTCCTCACAGGTCTAGACTCAAACTCTGCCTCCTGGCATGAAGCAGGAGCAGCCCACTCCTACCAAAAAGTAAGGAATAGAGTGGTTAACCCTGTCCCTGCCAACCGTACCTCCTGCCGATGTACAGAACATAACATAACATTGTATAACAATATATAGTATAGCAAAACAGTGGCAGAGACCCCAAGCTCTATGCTACTGCAGTTGCAAAGTAGTAGTTCAATTTTGTGATTTTAAGTCCTGTGACCACAAGTTGCTTTTTAGCCCTAGCCTTAGTTGCAGTAGCTCAGTATTGTGATCTTCAGTCAATGGTCCACAAGCCACCATGTAGCCTTAGCCCAATGTGGATTTGTGTGTAGGTGGCAGGGCATCTTTAATCACTGCTGTTAGATTTAGTATTCTCACATTACACACTAGGCTTGTTGCTCTTGTCACTTATTAACCAATTACTCATACACAGTCATGAAACCAGCCAGAACAACTCAAGTGCAGATTAAAGTTCAATGTTGTGACTGTTTTGTTTCTGAAGGGAGTTTGTTCACAAGCCAAAATGAGATTGTGTGCATGGTAACGTAGAGTCATCGTGAGAGCTAGGGCTGGTCTGCATTGGACCCTATCACAAGAATCCATAGTATGGAGCAGCTCCACTTACCTAATGAGAATGGAGCATTCCATGAAATATAAGTCTCCATATTCCATAACCCATTGGGTCTCCTCAACTGTACTCCCCTTGAGAAATTAAAGCTACAGTCTGGTGCAAACATCATGGAGGGATAGCCTCACAGAACATAATGTTGGCCCTTCTACCATGCCCTTGGCCCCCCAGTATCATTGTGGGTTGCCTTTATAGCAAGTATTTCAGCCTACATGGCTCTACAACTCCTACATTCTACATGGCTCTGCTACTCCAACACTCCACCAGACAGACTGTATTCCCTGACTGTCCATAATATTGTCCAAACACCCAGTCTTTGCGGTTCTACTAAACCAAACCTAGATCTCTGTAGGGTTCTATGGAGATCTAAATGTTATTCAATAGAAAGTTCAGGTTGTCACTTGTCAGGAGTGAATCTTTGTCAGTCGGGCATGGCATGGACAAGTTTATAGTTTCCACTCACTGAAAGCCAATGGTGTTCGAAATATTGAGTAATTAAAACACAATGGGGCATATTTGAGGTTATCGGTGGTACAAGGTGCCCTTGGCAGAACTTTTGCACTATATCATCAACTTAAATGTATCTATTAACGTCTACCTAGTTTTTGTACCTATTTGTCACCGGATTGGCCATAGCAGGAGGTACAAAGATGCTGTTTATGTAGGGCCATTGACCTGATGGTGTTTAGCAAGAACAGGGCCACTGCATGTGACAACTGGGTCAAGAGAGGGACATGAGGACAACAGCTTAAATTCAGTGGGGGAGATTTATCAAAAAATGGTGTAAAGGAAAACTGGCTTAGTTACCACTAGCAACAAATCAGATTGCACCTTTCATTTTTCAGAGCTCCTGAAAAAATGAAAGATGGATTCTAATTAGAGTTGAGCGAACACCTGGATGTTCGGGTTCAAGAAGTTTGGCCGAACTTCCCGGAAATGTTCGGGTTCGGGATCCGAACCCGACCCGAACTTCGCCCCGAACCCGAACCCCATTGAAGTCAATGGGGACCCGAACTTTTCGGCACTAAAAAGGCTGTAAAACAGCCCAGGAAAGAGCTAGAGGGCTGCAAAAGGCAGCAACATGTAGGTAAATCCCCTGCAAACAAATGTGGATAGGGAAATTAATAAAAATAAAAATAAAATATATAAAAATAAACCAATATCAATTGGAGAGAGGTCCCATAGCAGAGAATCTGGCTTCACGTCAGCAGAGAATCAGTCTTCATGCCATAGCAGAGAATCTGGCTTCACGTCACCCACCACTGTAACAGTCCATTGTCATATATTTAGGCCCCGGCACCCAGGCAGAGGAGAGAGGTCCCGTAACAGAGAATCTGGCTTCATGTCAGCAGAGAATCAGTCTGCATGTCATAGCAGAGAATCAGGCTTTACGTCACCCAACACTGGAACAGTCCATTGTCAGATATTTAGGCCCAGGCACCCAGGCAGAGGAGAGAGGTCCCATAACAGAGATTCAGGCTTCATGTCAGCAGAGAATCAGTCTTCATGCCATAGCAGAGAATCTGGCTTCACGTCACCCACCACTGTAACAGTCCATTGTCATATATTTAGGCCCCGGCACCCAGGCAGAGGAGAGAGGTCCCGTAACAGAGAATCTGGCTTCATGTCAGCAGAGAATCAGTCTGCATGTCATAGCAGAGAATCAGGCTTCACGTCACCCACCACTGGAACAGGCTACTGTCACATATTTAGGCCCAGGCACCCAGGCAGAGGAGAGAGGTCCCATAACAGAGATTCAGGCTTCATGTCAGCAGAGAATCAGTCTTCATGTCATAGCAGAGAATCAGGCTTCACGTCACCCACCACTGGAACAGGCCACTGTCACATATTTAGGCCCAGGCACCCAGGCAGAGGAGAGAGGTCGCGTAACAGAGAATCTGGCTTCATGTCAGCACAGAATCAGTCTTCATGTCATAGCAGAGAATTAGGCTTCACGTCACTCACCACTGGAACAGGCCACTGTCACATATTTAGGCCCAGGCACCCAGACAGAGGAGAGAGGTCCCGTAACAGAGAATCTGGCTTCATGTCAGCACAGAATCAGTCTTCATGTCATTGCAGAGAATCAGGCTTCACGTCACCCACCACTGGAACAGGCCACTGTCACATATTTAGGCCCAGGCACCCAGGCAGAGGAGAGAGGTCCCATAACAGAGATTCAGGCTTCATGTCATAGCAGAGAATCAGGCTTCACGTCACCCACCACTGGAACAGGCCACTGTCACATATTTAGGCCCAGGCACCCAGACAGAGGAGAGAGGTCCCGTAAGAGAGAATCTGGCTTCATGTCAGCACAGAATCAGTCTTCATGTCATAGCAGAGAATCAGGCTTCACGTCACCCACCACTGGAACAGGCCACTGTCACACATTTAGGCCCTGGCACCCAGACAGAGGAGAGAGGTCCCGTAACAGAGAATCTGGCTTCATGTCAGCACAGAATCAGTCTTCATGTCATAGCAGAGAATCAGGCTTCACGTCACCCACCACTGGAACAGGCCACTGTCACACATTTAGGCCCTGGCACCCAGACAGAGGAGAGAGGTCCCGTAACAGAGAATCTGGCTTCATGTCAGCACAGAATCAGTCTTCATGTCATAGCAGAGAATCAGGCTTCACGTCACCCACCACTGGAACAGGCCACTGTCACATATTTAGGCCCCGGCACCCAGACAGAGGAGAGAGGTCCCGTAACAGAGTATCTCGCTTCATGTCAGCACAGAATCAGTCTTCATGTCATAGCAGAGAATCAGGCTTCACGTCACCCACCACTGGAACAGGCCACTGTCACATATTTAGGCCCAGGCACCCAGGCAGAGGAGAGAGGTCCCATAACAGAGATTCAGGCTTCATGTCAGCAGAGAATCAGTCTTCATGTCATGGCAGAGAATCAGGCTTCACGTCACCCACCACTGGAACAGGCCACTGTCACATATTTAGGCCCCGGCACCCAGACAGAGGAGAGAGGTCCCGTAACAGAGAATCTGGCTTCATGTCAGCACAGAATCAGTCTTCATGTCATAGCAGAGAATCAGGCTTCACGTCACCCACCACTGGAACAGGCCACTGTCACATATTTAGGCTCAGGCACCCAGGCAGAGGAGAGAGGTCGCGTAACAGAGAATCTGGCTTCATGTCAGCACAGAATCAGTCTTCATGTCATAGCAGAGAATCAGGCTTCACGTCACCCACCACTGGAACAGGCCACTGTCACACATTTAGGCCCCGGCACCCAGACAGAGGAGAGGTTCATTCAACTTTGGGTTGCCCCGCAATATAATGGTAAAATGAAAATAAAAATAGGATTGAATGAGGAAGTGCCCTGGAGTACAATAATATATTGTTAAGGGGAGGTATTTAATGTCTAATCTGCACAAGGGATGGACAGGTCCTGTGGGATCCATGCCTGGTTCATTTTTATGAACGTCAGCTTGTCCACATTGGCTGTAGACAGGCGGCTGCGTTTGTCTGTAATGACGCCCCCTGCCGTGCTGAATACACGTTCAGACAAAACGCTGGCCGCCGGGCAGGCCAGCACCTCCAAGGCATAAAAGGCTAGCTCTGGCCACGTGGACAATTTGGAGACCCAGAAGTTGAATGGGGCCAAACCATCAGTCAGTACGTGGAGGGGTGTGCACAGGTACTGTTCCACCATGTTAGTGAAATGTTGCCTCCTGCTAACACGTTCCGTATCAGGTGGTGGTGCAGTTAGCTGTGGCGTGGTGACAAAACTTTTCCACATCTCTGCCATGCTAACCCTGCCCTCAGAGGAGCTGGCCGTGACACAGCTGCGTTGGCGACCTCTTGCTCCTCCTCTGCCTTCGCCTTGGGCTTCCACTGGTTCCCCTGTGACATTTGGGAATGCTCTCAGTAGCGCGTCTACCAACGTGCGCTTGTACTCGCGCATCTTCCTATCACGCTCCAGTGTAGGAAGTAAGGTGGGCACATTGTCTTTGTACCGGGGATCCAGCAGGGTGGCAACCCAGTAGTCCGCACACGTTAAAATGTGGGCAACTCTGCTGTCGTTGCGCAGGCACTGCAGCATGTAGTCGCTCATGTGTGCCAGGCTGCCCAGAGGTAAGGACAAGCTGTCCTCTGTGGGAGGCGTATCGTCATCGTCCTGTGTTTCCCCCCAGCCACGCACCAGTGATGGGCCCGAGCTGCTTTGGGTGCCACCCCGCTGTGAACATGCTTCATCCTCATCCTCCTCCACCTCCTCCTCATCCTCGTCCTCCTCGTCCTCCAGTAGTGGGCCCTGTCTGGCCACATTTGTACCTGGCCTCTGGTGTTGCAAAAAACCTCCCTCTGAGTCACTTCGAAGAGACTGGCCTGAAAGCGCTAAAAATGACCCCTTTTCCTCCTCTTCCTCCTGGGCGACCTCCTCTTCCATCATCGCCCTAAGTGTTTTCTCAAGGAGACATAGACGTGGTATTGTAACGCTGATAACGGCGTCATCGCCACTGGCCATGTTGGTGGAGTACTCGAAACAGCGCAACAGGGCACACAGGTCTCGCATGGAGGCCCAGTCATTGGTGGTGAAGTGGTGCTGTTCCGCAGTGCGACTGACCCGTGCGTGCTGCAGCTGAAACTCCACTATGGCCTGCTGCTGCTCGCACAGTCTGTCCAGCATGTGCAAGGTGGAGTTCCACCTGGTGGGCACATCGCATATGAGGCGGTGAGCGGGAAGGCCGAAGTTACGCTGTAGTGCAGACAGGCGTGCAGCAGCAGGGTGTGAACGTCGGAAGCGCGAACAGACGGCCCGCACTTTATGCAGCAGCTCTGACATGTCGGGGTAGTTGCGAATGAACTTCTGCACCACCAAATTCAGCACATGCGCCAGGCAAGGGATGTGCGTCAAACCGGCTAGTCCCAGAGCTGCAATGAGATTTCGCCCATTATCGCACACCACCAGGCCGGGCTTGAGGCTCACCGGCAGCAACCACTCGTCGGTCTGTTGTTCTATACCCCGCCACAACTCCTGTGCGGTGTGGGGCCTGTCCCCCAAACATATAAATTTCAGAACAGCCTGCTGACGTTTACCCCGGGCTGTGCTGAAGTTGGTGGTGAAGGTGTGTGGCTGACTGGATGAGCAGGTGGAAGAAGAGGAGGAGGAAGCTGAGTAGGAGGAGACAGGAGGCAAAGAATGTTGCCCTGCGATCCTTGGCGGCGGAAGGACGTGCGCCAAACAGCTCTCCGCCTGGGGCCCAGCCGCCACTACATTTACCCAGTGTGCAGTTAGGGAGATATAGCGTCCCTGGCCGTGTTTACTGGTCCACGTATCTGTGGTTAGGTGGACCTTGCCACAGATGGCGTTGCGCAGTGCACGCTTGATTTTATCGGACACTTGGTTGTGCAGGGAAGGCACGGCTCTCTTGGAGAAGTAGTGCCGGCTGGGAACAACATACTGTGGGACAGCAAGCGACATGAGCTGTTTGAAGCTGTCTGTGTCCACCAGCCTAAATGACAGCATTTCATAGGCCAGTAGTTTAGAAATGCTGGCATTCAGGGCCAGGGATCGAGGGTGGCTAGGTGGGAATTTACGCTTTCTCTCAAATGTTTGTGAGATGGAGAGCTGAACGCTGCCGTGTGACATGGTTGAGATGCTTGGTGACGCAGGTGGTGGTGTTGGTGGTACATCCCATGTTTGCTGGGCGGCAGGTGACAACGTTCCTCCAGAGGCGGAGGAAGAGGCCGAGGCGGCGGCAGCAGCAGAAGAGGCCAAGGCGGCAGCAGCAGAAGAGGTAGCAGGGGGAGCCTGAGTGACTTCTTTGTTTTTAAGGTGTTTACTCCACTGCAGTTCATGCTTTGCATGCAGGTGCCTGGTCATGCAGGTTGTGCTAAGGTTCAGAACGTTAATGCCTCGCTTCAGGCTCTGATGGCACAGCGTGCAAACCACTCGGGTCTTGTCGTCAGCACATTGTTTAAAGAAGTGCCATGCCAGGGAACTCCTTAAAGCTGCCTTTGGGGTGCTCGGTCCCAGATGGCGGCGGTCAGTAGCAGGCGGAGTCTCTTGGCGGCAGGTGTTCTGATTTTGCCCACTGCTCCCTCTTTGTCTTTTGCTACGCTGTTGGCTCGGTCTCACCACTGCCTCTTCCTCCGAACTGTGAAAGTCAGTGGCACGACCTTCATTCCATGTGGGGTCTAGGACCTCATCGTCCCTGCATCGTCTTCCACCCAGTCTTGATCCCTGACCTCCTGTTCAGTCTGCACACTGCAGAAAGACGCAGCAGTTGGTACCTGTGTTTCGTTATCATCAGAGACGTGCTGAGGTGGTATTCCCATGTCCTCATCATCAGGAAACATAAGTGGTTGTGCGTTAGTGCATTCTATCTCTTCCACCCCTGGGGAAGGGCTAGGTGGATGCCCTTGGGAAACCCTGCCAGCAGATTCTTCAAACAGCATAAGAGACTGCTGCATAACTTGAGGCTCAGACAGTTTCCCTGATATGCATGGGGGTGATGTGACAGACTGATGGGCTTGGTTTTTATGCGCCATCTGTGTGCTTTCTGCAGAAGACTGGGTGGGAGATAATGTGAACGTGCTGGATGCACTGTCGGCCACCCAATTGACTAATGCCTGTACCTGCTCAGGCCTTACCATCCTTAGAACGGCATTGGGCCCCACCAAATATCCCTGTAAATTCTGGCGGCTACTGGGACCTGAGGTAGTTGGTACACTAGGACGTGTGGCTGTGGCAGAACGGCCACGTCCTCTCCCAGCACCAGAGGGTCCACTAACACCACCACGACCATGTCCACGTCCGCGTCCCTTACTAGATGTTTTCCTCATTGTTACCGTTCACCACAATAAGAAAAATATTATTCGGGCCAATGTATTGAATTAAAATTCAGGCCTTTTTTTACAGACACCTAACACTGTCTGGCTATCTATTTAGGTACCGTATTACACTAATTGAATATAAATGTGAGGCCTATTTTTTACGCGCTGTGTGACAGATATACGTTTAATCACAGAATTAGACTTGTATCTGCACTGTAGCGTGTGTGTTAAGTTTTTCAGAATGACACTATCAGCACCTTGAATCTAAGATATCCTTTTTGGGATAGATTTAAAGTAGGCCTGATATAGCAGAAACTACTAATTTTGAGAATGGCAAATTTGGGAATAGTTTTTCAACCCAGAACAAAAACTGTGCTTTTACGGTCACTACAAATAATTTGACCAGCTAAAACAGTACAGATTTGGTTGAATATAAACGTGAGGCCTATTTTTTACGCGCTGTGTGACAGATATACCTTTAATCACAGAATTAGACTTGTATCTGCACGGTAGCGTGTGTGTTAAGTTTTTCAGAATGACACTATCAGCACCTTGAATCTAAGATATCCTTTTTGGGATAGATTTAAAGTAGGCCTGATATAGCAGAAACTACTAATTTTGAGAATGGCAAATTTGGGAATAGTTTTTCAACCCAGAACAAAAACTGTGCTTTTACGGTCACTAAATATAACTTGACCAGCTAAAACTGTACTGATTTGGAGGAATAGAAATGTCAGGCCTATTTTTTAGGCGCTGGGTGACAGGCTCAACTTGCCCCTGATGTAGTATATGGCCAAAAAATAACCACATTATTGATGGTTAAATGCACTTGGGTGACACAGGCTCAGTCTGCACCTAATGTAGTATATGGCCAAAAAATAACCACACTATTGATGGTTAAATGCACTTGATGAAAGCTTGACCCTGATGTAGGATATAGCAAAAAATAACCACACTATTGAGGGTTAAATGCACTTGGGTGACACAGGCTCAGCCTGCACCTGATGTAGGATATAGCAAAAAATAACCACACTATTGATGGTTAAATGTACTTGGTGGTAGCTTGTGCTGGCGCACCACAAGCCACGAAATGGCCGCCGATCACCCCAGAAAAAAGTGATATAAAAACGCTCTGGGCAGCCTAAAAAAAGTGAGCAATTCAATATCAGCACTTCAATGATCCACAGCTGGAGATCGATCACTGAATTAAGTCTTTTGGAGGAGTTAATCTGCCTAATCTCGCTGTCACGGCCAAGGCTATGACCGTGACTCCTGAACCGCATGCGGTTGTCAGCGGTTTAGTTTGGTTGTCAATCACAGGTGAGGGCTGTGGTATTTGCCTCACCTGTGGTTGCCGCTGGCAACAGTATGTATGTGGCAGCATAGCAGTCTGAGCTGTGCCATTGCAGCTTGCTATGTTGTGCATGCGGTTTCGTGTGATGTGTGTATGTGTGCACTTGGTTTTATGTTATTGTGTGCACTTGGTTTTATGTTATTGTGTGCACGTCCCCTTTAAGTGGTGTTTTCCCTTCCCTGGTGTTGGAAGGGTTAACCTCCTTCCTAGTGTGTGTGTGTGCACTGGGTGTGTCTGACTGTGGGTGTGGCTACTTGGCCCTATAAAGCCTCAGTGGAAGGCAGTAGTCAGAGGGTGCTTCAGCCATGCTGCTGGAGACATCCTCCTGCTGGTTACCATCCTTCCAGTAAGGGGCCACCCTTCCGGTCATAAAAATCCTTATCCCTGATGTTTAGTTTATGTCCTATGCTTTTGGTTGTTATTGCAGCTATGAATGTCCTGGTTCCTCTGTGTGCTTATGTGTGTGCTGTTTGTCTATGTTTGTGTGGACAGCGTTCCTGAGCACAGGTTCCAGTCAGCAAGGCTGTGGCAGGTTAGTGTGGAACAGTTAGGTTCACCTGTCATATTCATAGGCTGTTCTTGTTCCCCTTCTCCCTGCTGCTTGGCCAGTGAGACCCCTGTTCCTCCGTGCCTAGGAGGAATAGGTAGTCTTACCCTCCTCCTAGTTCAGGGCCGTCCTGAGGGCTTCCAGGGACTATTAGGTTCCAGTGTATGAGTCCTCCCACCATCAGGGTCGGCTCATGCGGACAGGAGACAGGGTCAGTGCTAGGGACGCAATAGGAGGTGACCTGCTCCCTAATGCTGTTGCCCTGGCCGAGTAGCGACCGGACATTTCTGAGCATCGCACGGCTGAGGGTTTTCCCCATCCTCAGCCGTGACACTCGCCCTAACGTCGCAGCAGCAACCTCTCCCTATGCTTGAATCAGCAGAGTGACGTGCAGCGCTACGTGACCCAAGCTTATATAGAGGCTGGGTCACATGCTGCACTGGCCAATCACAGCCATGCCAATAGTAGGCAAGGCTGTGATGGCCTCTTGGGGCAAGTAGTATGACGCTTGTTGATTGGCTGCTTTGCAGCCTTTCAAAAAGCGCCAAGAAAGCGCCGAACACCGAACCCGAACCCAGACTTTTACGAAAATGTTCGGGTTCGGGTCCGTGTCACGGACACCCCAAAATTCGGTACGAACCCGAACTATACAGTTCGGGTTCGCTCATCCCTAATTCTAATTGGTTGCTTTGGGCAACTAAGCCAGATTTCCTTTACAATAGTTTTCATAAATGTCCCCCACTGACTAGAGCTTCAGACCTACATATATGAGGGAAATATGTGCAGGGCTTTTCTGCTGTGTGCATCTAATTACACATGTGAATGGTATTTTGAAAGGTTGTCCTTAGCCTATGTGTACAGGACAACTTGAAGTAAAAAAAAACAAACACAAAAAGAGCTCCATTACACCTAAAAATAAAATGATTGGAGCTCCATTTTAGTTGGTTGGAATATTTCGTAGATGAAGGAACTTATGCTGGAGCACAGTCCTCACATGGTACTGAATCTCGAAAGTCAAGCTACACATTTCCAAAAAGTCAATGACCTGTGTTCCAGATCAGATCCGATTCCAGTAATATGTACAGGTTCATCCAAGAGATAAGGAATGCAAACCAACTGTAAATGTGAAGAGGAACACATATTCCTGAGAATTTCTCGTGGGTTCATGGCACGTTATATCTACTTCAGCCCAGGAGCAGAAAAAGGTGTGCAAATTAGCTTTCCTCCTGAAGGAAGAAATCTATCTCCCTCATCTATACTGATGAGGGGCAAGAATCCCAAAACAACTGTCTACGTATGGGTGTCTCTTCCTTTTGAAAGAGAATGTTGTTTGGCTGATATTCCAGGACTCTTGTCCGAGTTATCCTAAAATGTGCCCAAAGCGCCTTTAAGGGATTCTGTCAGCTAGTTTGAGCCTATAGAGCTGAGGACATGTGCTGCTAGATCTCCGCTAGCATGTCCACAATATACATTTCCCATAGCTCTCAGTGCTTTTATTCAATCAAAAAAATGATTTGATATATATGCAAATGAAGCTAGTAAGGAGCCCAAGGGGCTGTTACCAACTTTTTTAGGAGCCACTGTGAAGGAGCCCAGCACCGCCCCCATCCTCCGAGAGAAAATGGCCTCTATTGATGGCCAACTCAGAAGGACAGCATTTGGGGCAGTATATTGTGCGGCACTGTGGTATGTGGTATTTTGCGCTGTGGTATTGCTGCCCCCCCCCCCCTCTACTTTTGTTGCCTTGCCTCCTGTCAATTTGGACTCTTTTACAATATGGGGCCACTTTTAGGTATTTTTTTCCAGGGCCACTTTAGGTTCCCAATTCGCCCCTGGGTTGTGCTGTGCTAGTATATTGATGACCCCCGCCGATCTGATATTAATGACCTATCCTGATCCTGACGATAGATCATCAGTATACTAGCACTGCAATGGATGAGGTGAGTATACAGTGTATATTTTTGGGTTTTTACCACCATTTCAGGAAAAATTGATTCGTTACCACAAAGAGCGAGGAAATTCGGATTTGTCACAAATCAAATTTTTTCTGATATTCGGATGCTTCAATTCATTCAACACTACTGTTATTGCCTCCTTTTAGTGTGTCTTGTTAGGACATTTTGTTATTGTGTCCTGTTAGGGTGTCTACTTAAAAAAATCTCCTCTCTAAAATGGCACGCAGAATGTATACCCTGGAGGAAGCGTACAACTTGCTCACCTCTGAGAGTTCAGATTCACACACGGACTTTGCTTCTGAAGAAAAGACCTTCATGAGCGACGATGTAGGTACTGCATAGTACATAGTAGTACTGCAGGGTGAGAAATTCCAGTCCCTCCCATTGACGTTGCTACTCCTGTGTGGACACCCACCATATCATATGCCACAATAATACCCGAATTTACTGCCACCCCAGAGATAAATGTGGATGACACATATTTTTCCAGAATTTATTATTTTTTACTTTTTATCAGTGATTATCTGATATAGTCCACCAAACAAATTTATATGGGAGGCAATATATTGCGCAGCATCCCTCATGTACATACGCCAGAAACTGGAAACCCACAACTGTGCATGAGTTGAAAAAAGTTCTTGGGGCTCATGTTCAACATGGGAATTGTCAACAAGCCAAAATTAGATCTTACTGGGCGTCTAGTCCCACGCACGTCACCCTGTATTCTCTGCAGTAATGCCCAGACACCGCTATGAAGAACTGATGCGGTTTCTTCATTTCACTGACATTAAACAAGCCCTTCCCAGAACAGCCATTTGTTCAAAATTCGCCATTGATTACTTCTCTAAATTAGGCATTTAACACCCATTAAACCCCTGAAAAAAATGTCAACATTGACAAACCCCTAATGAGTTTTAAGGGAAGACTGTCCTTCAGAAGATGGACTTAAAGATGCTTAAAAAAAATGATAGATCTTGAAGATACAGTGGTGGCCATAGTTTTGAGAATGACACAAATATTAGTTTTCACAAAGTTTGCTGCTAAACTGCTTTTAGATCTTTGTTTCAGTTGTTTCTGTGATGTAGTGAAATATAATTAAATGCACTTCATACGTTTCAAAGGCTTTTATCGACAATTACATGACAGTTATGCAAAGAGTCAGTATTTGCAGTGTTGGCCCTTCTTTTTCAGGACCTCTGCAATTCGACTGGGCATGCTCTCAATCAACTTCTGGGCCAATTCCTGACTGATAGCAACCCATTCTTTCATAATCACTTTAGTGGGTTTTTGTTTGTCCACCCGCCTCTTGAGGATTGACCACAAGTTCTCAATGGGATTAAGATCTGGGGAGTTTCCAGGCGATGGACCCAAAATGTCAACATTTTGGTCCCCGAGCCACTTAGATATCACTTTTGCCCTATGGCACGGTGCTTCATCGTGCTGGAAAATGCATTGTTCTTCACCAAACTGTTGTTGGATTGTTGGAAGAAGTTGCTGTTGGAGGGTGTTTTGGTACCATTCTTTATTCATGGCTGTGTGTCACGGCTGTATGTGAGCAACAATAGTAATTCACAGTACAGAGCAACTGACTGGACCCAGAACTAGGGAGGATAAAGGGTGACCCCTGTCCGACCCTCAACGCTTTCCCTATTCTGCTAAAGCACATGCCCGGATCCAAATAGCGGAACGAGGCATGCCCACGTGCCTAAGACTAATGACCACTGTAACCCCTACAATAGTGGAAGGGGCACGGCCACCAGTGCCCTACTCAGTATATGGAGGGAACCGTGGCCACCTCAGATCCAGTCAGAAAACAAACAGGAATACAACAATGTCTGCAGACTTAGCTGAAGGTGTTATAGCCGCAGAGAAGATGGATCCAAGGACAGGCTGGCAATATCCGGAGTGCTAGCTGCAGCAGAACACAGGTCCAGTGAACTGATAGCTACAAGTGAAGAAACTAAAGCAAGAGCTACAACTGAAGTGAGAACTATAATCCACATCCTATCATAGGAGGAGGGGTGATATAAGGAGAGGGAAATCAAACACATGAAGAACAGCTGTGGTGAAAGAAACCAAAAGTAAACAGAGTAGTGAGAACTCCTCCCAGCTCTAGTAGTGACATCATCACAGGGGTGGAGAAACAGAGCTGTGAGAACGTCCCAAAGCTCTGGTAGTGACAGTACCCCCCCCTCTACGGGTGGACTCCGGACACCCAGGACCCACCCTCTCAGGATGAGCCCTATGAAATGCCCTGATGAGGCGAGTGGCTTTAATGTCCGACACCGGAACCCACATCCTCTCCTCAGGACCATAACCCTTCCAATGAACGAGGTACTGAAGAGAACCGCGGACAATGCGAGAGTCCACAATTCTGGAAACCTCAAACTCCAGATTGCCATCAACCAAAATCGGAGGAGGAGGCAAAGAGGAGGGTACCGTGGGCTGGACATATGGTTTTAAGAGAGATCTGTGAAATACATTATGTATCTTCCAAACCCGTGGAAGATCAAGACGGAAGGCAACAGGATTGATGACTGACAAGATTTTATAAGGCCCAATAAACTTGGGACCCAATTTCCAGGAGGGAACCTTCAACTTAATGTTTCTAGTAGACAACCACACCAGATCACCCACATTCAGGTCCGGACCAGGCACACGTCTCTTATCAGCCACACGCTTATACTTCTCACTCATTTTTTTAAGATTACTCTGAATCTTTTGCCAAATGGTAGACAAAGACGAGGAAAATCTCTCCTCCTCAGGTAAACCAGAAAGAGCCCCTCCCGAGAATGTCCCAAACTGCGGATGGAACCCTTATGCACCAAAGAATGGTGACTTATCAGAAGATTCCTGACGACGGTTGTTCAGAGCAAACTCAGCAAGAGGGAGAAATGAACACCAATCCTCCTGGTTCTCTGCCACAAAACAGCGCAAATATGTCTCCAGATTCTGATTGAGGCGCTCAGTCTGACCATTCGACTGCGGATGAAAAGCAGAAGAGAAGGACAGCCGAACCCCCAGGCGAGAACAGAAAGCCTTCCAGAACCTGGACACAAACTGCGTGCCTCTATCGGAAACAATATCAGAGGGAATGCCGTGCAATTTAACAATATGGTCGACAAAAGCTTGCGCCAACGTTTTAGCATTGGGTAAACCAGGGAAAGGTACAAAATGAGCCATCTTGCTAAAACGGTCCACCACCACCAGGATCACCGACTTCCCCGAGGAACGAGGAAGATCCGTGATAAAGTCCATGGACAGGTGTGTCCAAGGACGGGAAGGAATGGGTAACGGGAGAAGGGAACCTGAAGGCCGTGAACGAGGGACCTTAGCTCGAGCGCATGTCTCACAAGCAGCCACAAAACCCTCCACCGACTTACGAAGAGCCGGCCACCAAAATCTCCGAGCAATGAGATCTACCGTGGCTCTACTCCCGGGGTGACCAGCAAGAACCGTATCATGATGCTCCTTAAAGAGTTTGTGACATAGCTCAGGAGGCACGAACAACTTCCCAGAAGGACAACGGGCAGGTGTCTCAGTCTGGGCAGCCTGGACCTCGGCCTCCAAATCGGAATATAGAGCAGAAACAACTACCCCCTCCGCCAAAATGGGACCCGGGTCCTCGGAGTTTCCTCCTCCCGGAAAACAGCGAGAGAGAGCATCAGCCTTCACATTTTTGATCCCAGGTCGGAATGTAACAACAAAATTGAATCTGGAGAAGAACAGAGACCATCTGGCCTGTCTCGGATTCATACGCTTGGCCGACTCCAAGTATGCCAGATTCTTATGGTCGGTAAAAACGGTGATAGGGTGCCTGGCCCCCTCCAACCAATGGCGCCATTCCTCGAAAGCCAACTTGATGGCCAACAACTCCCTATCTCCCACATCATAGTTTCTCTCTGCCGGGGAGAGTTTTTTAGAGAAAAAGGCACAGGGTCGCCACTTGGCAGGGGAAGGGCCCTGGGACAAAACCGCACCCACACCCACCTCGGAAGCATCCACCTCAACAATAAAAGGTAAGGAAACATCGGGATGCACCAAGACGGGAGCAGACGCAAAATTCTCTTTAATCTTAGAAAAAGCTGTAAGCGCCTCCTCCGACCAAGAGGAAAAATCCGCCCCCTTTTTTGTCATGTCAGTGAGGGGTTTGACAACAGAGGAATAATTCAAAATGAACTTTCTGTAATAGTTCGCAAAACCCAGAAAGCGCATCAATGCCTTCTGATTCTCAGGAAGCTCCCACTCAAGTACAGCACGGACCTTCTCGGGATCCATGCGAAAACCAGAAGCAGAGAGGAGAAAACCCAGAAATTGAATCTCCGATACCATAAAAAGACATTTCTCCAGCTTGGCGTACAATTTATTTTCCCGCTGAATCTGCAGAACCTGAAAAAGATGATCCTGATGGGTCTGAACATCAGGGGAAAAAATCAAAATATCATCAAGATACACCAATACAAATTTCCCCATTAAATGATAGAAAATACTATTAACAGAATGCTGAAAGACGGCCGGAGCATTCATCAGGCCGAAAGGCATAACGAGATTCTCGAAATGCCCGTCAGGGGTATTAAAGGCCGTTTTCCATTCATCCCCCTCTCTGACCCTGACCAGGTTGTACGCGCCTCTCAAATCCAATTTGGAAAACACCTTGGCCCCAACAATTTGATTGAAGAGGTCCGGGATCAGAGGAAGGGGATAGGGATCGCGAATCGTGATACGGTTCAGCTCCCTAAAATCTAGGCAAGGTCTCAGAGAGCCATCTTTCTTTTTAACAAAAAAAAAACCCGCGGCCACAGGTGACTTTGAGGGACGAATATGCCCCTTTTCGAGACTCTCGGAGATGTAAGTTCGCATAGCGATTCTTTCCGGTTGTGAGAGATTGTAGAGGCGTGCTTTTGGCAGCTTGGCGCCGGGAATGAGGTTAATGGGACAGTCAAACTCCCGGTGAGGAGGTAGCTCCTGAACACCGCTCTCGGAAAACACGTCCGAGAAATCAGAGAGAAATGATGGCACCGTTTTAGTAGACACCTCTGCAAAAGTCGCTGTGAGACAATTCTCTCTACAAAAATCACTCCACTCATTTATTTGCCTTCCTTGCCAATCAATAGTGGGGTTATGTCTAGTGAGCCAGGGTAACCCCAAAACTAGAGGAGACGGCAATCCGTTAAGGACAAAACAAGATATATCCTCCACATGAGTGTCACCTACAGCTAGCCGGATATTGTGAACAATGCCCTTCAGAGATCTCTGTGAGAGTGGAGCAGAGTCAATAGCAAAAACAGGTATATCTTTATCTAATGTGCAAACCTGAAAACCATGCATGGCTACAAATTGAGTGTCAATAAGATTGACGGCCGCTCCACTATCGACAAAAATCTCACAAGAAATGACTTTGCTCTCTAGCGCCACCCTGGCAGACAGGAGAAAACGGGAACTGCAGGTCAGAGGAAAAGCATCAAATCCTACATCAACTTTGCCCAAAGTAGCAGATGAAGCAGAACCTGATGATTTACCTTTTGAGATTTTTCTCTTATTATCGCTCTTAGTACGGTTCAAGAATCTCCTAGACGGACAAACATTTGCCAAATGACCTATGCCCCCACAACAAAAACAGACCATACTCTGAGGACTAAATCCTCTTTTATCAGGGGCAAGTCGAGCTAGCTGCATGGGCTCCTCCTCAGAGGGGAGCGAGACAGGATGAGGCCCCTGCACACTGAATGAGTCCGCACCACTGCCCCTAGACTGACAATGGTTGGACAGAGAGGTCTCGTTTCTTTCTCTTAGACGCCTGTCAAGGCGTACCGCCAATGACATGGCAGACTCTAAGGACGTTGGTCTCTCATGGAAAGCAAACGCATCTTTTAATCTCTCCGAGAGACCATGACAGAACTGACTCCGGAGTGCAGCATCATTCCAACCCGAATCAGCTGCCCATCTCCGAAATTCAGAACAATAAAGCTCCGCAGACCGTTTGTTCTGGCATAAAACACGTAGGTTAGATTCGGCCAGAGCAACACGATCCGGGTCATCATAAATCTGCCCCAGGGCCACAAAAAATCCCTCCACGGATCGAAGGGAGGGATCCCCTGATGGCAGCGAAAAAGCCCAAGTCTGAGCATTACCCCTGAGCAGGGAAATGACAATCCTCACCCTCTGCTCCTGATTACCAGAAGAGTGAGAACACAAGCAAAAATGGAGTTTGCATGCCTCTCTGAAATGAACAAAATTCTCACTGCCCCCGGAGAACATCTCCGGAAGTGAGACCTTTGGCTCGCAACAGACTCCATGAGCCGGAGCAGGGCCCAATGCTTGAAGCTGGGTCATAGATTGACGGAGATCCGCTACTTCCAAAGAAAGACCATGCATGCGGTCAACCAGGTCAGAAAGCGGATCCATGTCAAAAAAGGACGGTTTTGGTGGATTATAATGTCACGGCTGTATGTGAGCAACAATAGTAATTCACAGTACAGAGCAACTGACCGGACCCAAACTAGGGAGGATAAAGGGTGACCCCTGTCCGACCCTCAACGCTTTCCCTATTCTGCTAAAGCACATGCCCGGATCCAAATGGCGGAACAAGGCATGCCCACGTGCCTAAGACTAATGACCACTGTAACCCCTACAATAGTGGAAGGGGCACGGCCACCAGTGCCCTACTCAGTATATGGAGGGAACCGTGGCCACCTCAGATCCAGTCAGAAAACAAACAGGAATACAACAATGTCTGCAGACTTAGCTGAAGGTGTTATAGCCGCAGAGAAGATGGATCCAAGGACAGGCTGGCAATATCCGGAGTGCTAGCTGCAGCAGAACACAGGTCCAGTGAACTGATAGCTACAAGTGAAGAAACTAAAGCAAGAGCTACAACTGAAGTGAGAACTATAATCCACATCCTATCATAGGAGGAGGGGTGATATAAGGAGAGGGAAATCAAACACATGAAGAACAGCTGTGGTGAAAGAAACCAAAAGTAAACAGAGTAGTGAGAACTCCTCCCAGCTCTAGTAGTGACATCATCACAGGGGTGGAGAAACAGAGCTGTGAGAACGTCCCAAAGCTCTGGTAGTGACACTGTGTTTTTGGGCAAAATTGTGAGTGAGCCCACTCCCTTGGATGAGAAGCAACCCCACACATGAATGGTCTCAGGATGCTTTACTGTTGGCATGACACAGGACTGATGGTAGCGCTCACCTTTTCTTCTCCGGACAAGCCTTTTTCCAGATGCCCCAAACAATCGGAAAGAGGCTTCATCGGAGAATATGACTTTGCCCCAGTCCTCAGCAGTCCATTCACCATACTTTCTGCAGAAGATCAATCTGTCCCTGATGTTTTTTTTGGAGAGAAGTGGCTTCTTTGCTGGCCTTCCTGACACCAGGCCATCTTCCAAAAGTCTTCGCCTCACTGTGCGTGCAGATGCGCTCACACCTGCCTGCTGCCATTCCTGAGCAAGCTCTGCACTGGTGGCACTCTGATCCCGCAGCTGAATCCTCTTTAGGAGACGATCCTGGCGCTTGCTGGACTTTCTTGAACACCCTGAAGCCTTCTTAACAAGAATTGAACCTCTTTCCTTGAAGTTCTTGATGATCCTATAAATTGTTGATTGAGGTGCAATCTTAGTAGCCACAATATCCTTGCCAGTGAAACCATTTTTATGCAACGCACTGATGGCTGCACACGTTTCTTTGCAGGTCACCATGGTTAACAATGGAAGAACAATGATTTCAAGCATCACCCTCCTTTTAACATGTCAAGTCTGCCATTTTAACCCAATCAGCCTGACATAATAATCTCCAGCCTTGTGCTCGTCAACATTCTCACCTGAGTTAACAAGACGATTACTGAAATGATCTCAGCAGGTCCTTTAATGACAGCAATGAAATGCAGTGGAAAGGTTTTTTTGGGATTAAGTTAATTTTTATGGCAAAGAAGGACTATGCAATTCATCTGATCACTCTTCATAACATTCTGGAGTATATGCAGTATAAATTGCTATTATAAAAACTTAAGCAGCAACTTTTCCAATTTCCAATATTTATGTAATTCTCAAAAATTTTGTCCACGACTGTAGGTCAAGGAGATGTAATGTGGGGCTACCTGAGGGTGCAGAGGAAAAAAAACCTGCGCAGATGATCCAGATGATGATTTTGGAGACAGGGCTGGCCTTAGATGTTCAGGCGCCCTGTGCGAGCTAATCTTGTGGCGCCCCCCGGTTCACCTAAACATACACAAAGAGGAACATTATGCAGTGCTGGGCAGTGGCCGTTGCTGCTTTTGTGCTGTGCTGGTGGAGTGATGGGGCCCAGGGCCTAGGTGGCTTTGCCGCACAGTGAGGGCGCTGTGTGGCTGCTGGGTCCCGTCGCCTGCTGGTGCGGTGTGGGGGCGCAATGGTTGCCGCACAGTGCCGCGCCAAAGTTAGAGTAGGTCCCCACTTGAAGAGGCAACCTTGTCGTGGTAAGTGGGCCTATGCTTTTTGATCAAACTGTATACCAATGCCTCCTAATAGTGCATAGCATAAGGTCATATTTATTCATAATTGTGCTGTAAAGTCATGTTTTATCATGCTGGAAATTTAAACAGTTGTTATATCAAGCATAGTAATGAGGATGTGCGATTTAGTTTCTCTCTCACATATTGAATACACAAAGAGGAAAACAATCTTTGTAACAAACTTTTTTTTTTTATTACAGATAATTTAAGTGCAAATGCAAACAAGTACAATAATAAATAACTGGATTGACTGGTAACAATAATGTATATTAAATACATTAAATACAGAATATTATATCATACCCAGTGTCACCCATAGCCAGTCTCCTGCCCCCCTTAACCATACCCTGTCACCTTTGCCCAGTCCCCTGCCCCCTTAATCATACCCAGTGTCACCCAGAGCCAGTCCCTTGCCACCCTTGATCATACCCTGTCACCTTTACCCAGTCCCCTGCCCTTCTTAATCATACCCAGTGTCACCCTTACCCAGTCCTCTGCCCCCTCAATTAGACCCTGCCCCCCTTAATCATACCCAGTGTCACCCAAAGCCAGTCTCCTGCCCCCCTTAATCATACCCTGTCACCTTTACCCAGTCCCCTGCCCCCCTTAATCATACCCAGTGTCAACCAAAGCCAGTCCCCTGACCCTTAATCATACCCAGTGTCTGTTACCCTTATCCAGTCCCCTGTCCCCCTTAATTAGACCCTGCCCCCATTTAATGAAAGATATTTGATAAAAAAAACAAAAAAAAAAACAATAAGAACAGGTACTCACTATTTGAAGTCTTCTGCTCCCTCCCTGTCTGCAGAGCACCGGCGGGCGCACTCACACATTGAGCGGATCCTTCCGCGGCTTTCTGTGAAGGCGCAGCACTTGGACGCTGCGCCTGCGCCCCTAAGCTCCTCCTCCCCGCTCCGGAACCTGACCTGGCAGCTGCAGCGGCTCAGCTCGCCAGGCTCGCCTCACACAATCTCGGGCCGGCCTGCTGTAAGAGACCGACTGCGAGCTGTGTCGGCCGCTGGGCGCCCCTGTTGCCATGGCGCCCTGTGCGGCCGCATAGCTCGTACGCCCCAAAGGCCGGCCCTGTTTGGAAAAGTTTGGAAAGGAACATTTCTCTCCATTGTTTTTGGTGGAAAGGGCACACTTCGAGTTCCTGGGGGAAAACCAATTCCTGGAAGGCAGCCACAGGTACTTTTGGTGAAGATATTGGCCTCACGGGACAGAGATATGATACTGAGAAGGGCAAGGGAGTCTCCTCCTATTTCATACAATGGGAATAAACTGTCCTTTTTTCCGGATTTTTCTAAGGAGATTCAAGAAAAGAGACAGTTTTACTGTGGTTAAAAAACGGCTACAGGAAAGGGATATTAAGTATTAATTTCTTTATCCAGCAAAATTTTGGATTATTTTTAATGCTGGAACTCATTTTTTTGATACTCCTGACCTTGTCATGGACTGGCTTGATCGGAATAATATCTAAGTAGTTTTGTTGTTTGCTTTTTTCCCTTTCTTTTTTCCTTCATTCTTCTTTTCGTGTTTGTGTAGTGTCCCACTAGGTAAATGTGGGCACTACACAAGGGTCAATTTGGCCACGTTATTCTCCATGTGGAATATGGCCATTGTATTTTATATGATGTTTTATGTGATTTTCCCTGTGTATTTCCTGTATCAGGCCTGTTAGGGGTAGTTCCTCCTCCTAGACAGTAGAGGGAGCTAGAGAACCCCTAGTATATATAGTTAGGTCCAGACAGGAAAGGGGAAGGCAGTGTAGTACAGGAGGCTAGTGAGTGCAGTCTAGCCTGCCTGAGGTTCCTGAGCAAGGGAAGCTTGCCGACAGGGGAAGAAGATACCTCCTGAGAAACCTGAAGTTCCTATAAGAGTACAGAGCAGAGCTATTATTCCAGCCAAACAGAGAGCTGAAGGGCAGAAGGATATATATTCAAAGCAAGGAGTCATATACCTGAGGAAGTTTTCCCTAACCAAGGATAAAGCCAGCAATAGGGCATATGGGCCTTGGGATAAAGACAGACAGGATTCTGAGGAAAAGTGCAGCCTGATCTGTAAGTGTTTAACCCTCTAAGTATCTTGCAAGAACATTGTACCTGACAATTGATGTCAAGCCTGCATGTTACTGCCTCTTACTTATGGAGCTTTTGACCAAAGACTGTAAATAGTTAACTGTTCCAGTAAAAGGAAGTTTTGGTTCACTTCAACGTGTGTTCCTCCATTATTACTATAATAAATCGGTGTGCCACTGTTACCGGCACTGGCGTCACGAACTTAAAGGGATTTTGCCACCGGCACTTTAAACCTGCAACATCCAGGGCACCTCACCTACCACCTGGCCTGGTCCCTAGACACAGAGAATGCCCCAGAGGATTCATGTGCCAGCCTCTCCATCACTGCTGTACGCCTGCCCAGGGTCTCCTATGAACTGTGAGTACAAAGAGCAACCCTCGTTTTGCCTATTAACCGTGACCTCACACTCACTCACCCTGCAGGGCTGCGTACTGCATTTGGGAGTAGCGTGGGGGACTGTGTGGCAGTGAGAGGGGGAGGGATGGTCCTAGATGTGAGATTCATTGCAGAATGTGGCGAATCAAGAGTGGCGGGGTAAAAAGGGTATTGGGGGGCTTGCGATGCATCTCATAGGTTAAGGAGAGGGGAGTTGGGGCTATTGGAAGCTCCTATGGGTTGGGACTCTTTTGGATGAGTTAATGTCAGTTGAATTTTAACCTGGAATGTTCTGGGTTTGGGTGATAAATTGAAGAGATAAGCAGTTTTTGATCTGGTTCAGAGACATCTTCCAGCGATTGCGTGTTTGGTGGAGACTCATCTTACTGAGGAGACTTCCTGGCGTTTCGGCAGGGGATGGGCTGCCCCCACCTATCACTCTACCTTTACTAGTTATTCCAGAGGAGTAACAGTTTTTATTCATAGGGCGATTGATTATGTCTGTGAGGCATCCTCTGTTGACAAGCAGGGGAGATATGTTTTTTTTATACGGTAAACTTGCTGGAAAATTACCGTATATACTCGAGTATAAGCCGACCCGAGTATAAGCCGAGGCCCCTAATTTTACCCCAAAAAAATGGGAAAAATTATTGACTCGAGTATAAGACTAGGGTGGGAAATGCAGCTATAATGCAGAGTGTATGTGTATATAATGCACACACTCTACATTATATACACACATCTGCAAGAGGGTGACTCAGATTGATGGGAGTCTGACTCTGACTCCCTGTATTTAATGCAGAGTGTGTGCATTATATACACACACACTATGCATTAAATACAGGGAGCCATCCACAGATCTCCCCCCTAAACTGTGCCATCCACAGATCTCCCCCCTAAACAGTGCCATCCACAGATCTCCCCCCTAAACAGTGCCATCCACAGATCCCCCCTAAACAGTGCCATCCACAGATCCCCCCTCCCCTAAACAGCGCCTGCTTCTCCCACTAGGCGGCGCAGGCTCGTGACGTCAGTGAGTGAGCGCCGCCCCCCGCACTGCCTGCTATTACCGGAGCTAAAACAAAGTAAGATAGCCAAATAAATAATCCAGGGCTTTACTCATTATCTCCTGGGGGGCCCCGTGGGCCCCCCTGACTTAGGGGCCCGGTCGCAATTGCGACCGCTGCGACCCCTATAGATACGCCACTGTTGGTCTGTATTATGGCAATGTAAGTTGCCATAATACAGACCTAGACGAGTATAAGACGAGGGGGCTTTTTGAGCACAAAATATGTGCCAAAAAACTCGTCTTATACTCGAGTATATACGGTATGTATCCTAGTTTTTGTTTATATTCCTCCTCTTTTTTCGTTATATATGTACTTAAAGAGGACCTTTCACTTGTATACAAACTAAAAACCATCTATATCAGTGGGCAGAGCGGCGCCCAGGGGTCCCCCTGCACTTACTAGTATGTCTGGGCGCCGATCCGTTCGCCCGGTATAGGCTCCGGTGTCTGCGCTCACTGGACTGATTTTTTTAATGAGGCGTGTCCCTTGCTGCAGCATTGGCCAATCGCAGCGCACAGCTCATAGCCTGGCTATGAGCTGTGCGCTGCGATTGGCCAGCGTGCAGCAAGGGACACGCCTCATACAAAAAATCAGTCCAGTACAACAGACGGAGCTACAGTCACCGGAGCCTATACCGGGCGAACGGAGCGGCGCCCAGACATACTAGTAAGTAAAGGGGGACCCCTGGGCGCCGCTCTGCCCACTGATATAGATGGTTTTTAGTTTGTATACAAGTGAAAGGTCCTCTTTAACTCTCTGCTTACTTTCATGGAGCAATGGCCTGAATGTCCTTCCTTAGTTATTGGGGATTTTAATTGTGGTATTGATCCCATTACAGATAGGATCTCTATGGGGGGGCTGCTATACCTTTGCCCAGGGGTCACCCTTAGCCCGGTTTTGTCAGGAATCCGGCTTTGGGGACGTCTGGGAATGTTTAGGGCGAGGGAGATGAGTCTATTCTTGCGTAAGCAATTCTGGAAAATCTATGTCCAGGATAGATCTTGTATTATTAAATGAAAAATACAGTATATGAGTTATGTAAAACGGATGAAATATGAGGCCAGATCTCTCTTGGACCATGTACCTCTCTCCCTTGAGCTATGTATGGCTTATGATCAAGATATGGTAAGACCCCCTTTTAGATTAAATCCTTACTGGTTGTCGGTAATGGATAACCATGAATTAATACAACAGGAAATTGTGCGGTTTTGGGAGATTCATTATAAATCAGCTAAAACCAAAGTAGTATAGGATACATTTAAGGCCTTTATGAGGGGTAATTTTGTTAGTAACATCTCTAATTTAAGGAAAGGGTATGGTATTAAGGAGAAGGCCCTAAAAGAAGCAGTGATATCAGCTATGAATGACTTTTCTATGAATAATATAGAAGAAAATAGAAATGCCATGCAGAATTCAAGTCAAGCATATTCTGATTTTTTGCTTGATAAGGCCTCCTTATCTCCTGTGGCGAGATTGATATTTCTATTGAGCCCTTTGCCCTGGCCGTTAGGCAGGACTTTAAGATTAAAGGGTTTGGAACAATGGGGGTGGAGGACCGCATTTCTTTATATACGGATTATGTCTTATTTTTTATAGATCATACTAACATAACACTTTCAAGACTCATCCAAATAGTCAATTCTTTTGGCAAGGTCTCAGGCTTCGATATCAACTGGTCAAAAACCACCCTTATGCCAGTAGATACTTTTGTACTCTCTACTGAGGATACTTTGAGCATGTTGAAGGTTTCTAATTCTTTCCAATATTTAGGTATGACTATATCTCCGAAGATTGAGGATTATCTTCAGCTCAATTTGATTCAATTATTAACTAAACTGAGGTCAAAAATTGGGATATGGCTCCGATTTCCTTTATCCAGAGCTGATAGAGTCTCCCTGGTTAAAATGGTGATTTTGCCCAAACTCTTCTACATCGTTAGCAATTCAGCTTATCGAGAGAGAGAGGGTATAGCCGGCAGGGGAGGAGTTATCAGTTTTTAGCTTAGTGTCGTAGGAGGCAGACCTCCCTGCTTGCAGGGCGGCTTACTTTTGTTATTTTTCCCTTTTTAGGTATGGGAAGCAGAGTCGCCTAGCCTCTCTGTCTTCCTGGGAGACTGGTGTTGGTTTCCCTCACCGCCTGACCTCCCCACAGAAGAAAAGGTGGACCAGCCTCGCTCCCCTGCTTCCCGCCAGCCAAAGGGTCACCTGGTTCTGTGAAGACCCTCCCGCCATACCAGTCTCCTGCCACTTCGGGTGCCAGCTGCTGAAGAGGTGACCCTGCTGGTCCGTTAAGGGAGGGTAAAGAGAAGAGGATGAAGATGGGGTGAGTAATCGGGAATGGGTGAGTATTTTACCTCCCCCTCTCCTTCTCTCGCCGGGTCTCACAGTTCTCAGGGTCCACGGGGGTGTCGTTCCCCCCCCTTCTTATTCTAGTATGGGCCCCTGCCGGGTCTCCTGTTCCAGCACAGGCGTCCCCTAAGTGGGTGGGCCGAACATCTGGTGCTCTGTCCTCAGAGCACCACGGGGAGCTCTTACAGAGTATCCTGCGCTCCCCTGGGGGCCAGCGCTGCGTTGGCCGGCCACTGCACCACTTTAGGCCCCGGCTACTCTTGGGCCTACCTACGTTTCGGGTCGCGCCCTCTCCGGGTTCGCTATCGGGTCACCGGGGGGTCTCCGCAGCCGTTTGCAACAAGCCTGCTTCGCTCCGGGTCCCTCTTTTCCCCGGCCGACCAGAAGTGCATCGCGGTCGGCCGCGGGTAGCTAATTTAGGCTCCGGCTTCCCAAGAAAGGTAGGCCGCAAGTCACCGGCTACCGCTATGACGAGGGGGGGGCTGTGCTTCCCGCCGGGGCTCTGTGGGAGGGCCCTTTGCTTTCCCGCGCTGTTCAGGCTGCCTCAAGCTCCACTGGGATCACTGGGCCTGCAAACTGGTAGGATGGTTACCCCCCTCTCCAGCCTTGAGACTGCTATGGGTTTGGGTTAGCAGCCATGTCAGACCCCACCAGCGACCCTCACATACCACCAGCCACCACTTATTATGCATTCACTAAATGCAAAATTAAGTTCCCTCGCGGTCAGCCAGATTCCGTGTGCTCCGCATGCTGTGCGCCTAGACAGGTTCTGCCCCCCGAGCCTACGCAGCAGCATGACCACCCTGACCGTGTGGAACCGGACTGGGCTTGTGCTTTGTCCCGGGCAGTGGAGAACCTCTCGAAAATATCCCAATCCACCCTCTCCCTCATGGGTCGTTTGGTTGATAAATCCCCACCTGCACAGTCCGCACCCTCCTCAGGTGAACAACTTAGGGGCAGACCTTCGCACAAGCGGCTCAGAGCAGGTCATCATTCCTCTTCTGATGCCTCGGCATCTCCACCCCCACCTGGGTCACACTCAGATGCATCCTCCCTCCCAGGGGAAGTTCTGTCCGATGGGGATATTGGGGAATCTGACTCTGATATGGATCCGGAACAATCTTCTAAGATTGCTTCCATGGTGCACAGCCTAGTTACTGCTGTCCGTGACACCTTCCAGGTGCAGGATGACTCCACCTCCACAAGCCATCAAGGGGTGTCTTTTCTCCGCTCCAGACAATCCCCTAAAGCCTTTCCCTTACATGACGACTTTTTGGTGGTCATTGCAAAGGCGTGGGACCGCCCAGATCGTCGCTTTACCACATCCAAGCGACTTGATCTACTGTATCCCTTTCCGGTGGATTGTGTGTCTAAGTGGCCCTCTCCGCCTAAGGTGGATCCTCCGGTCGCACGTCTCGCCAAACACACCGCCATTCCCGTGGCTGATGGGTCAGCCCTCCAGGATCCCGTAGATCGCCGTATGGAGTCTTTTGCTAAGTCGGCATTTGCAGCAAGTGGCTCAGCACTTCGACCCATTTTTGCTTCCGTCTGGGTGACTAAGGTGGTCTCAGAATGGGCACTCCGGTTAAATCAAGACATGGCGGCGGACCTCCCTCTGGCGGAGCTCCAGTCTTCGGCCCTGCAAATCTCACAGGCGGGGAAATATCTCTGTGAGGCCTCCTTGGACACGGGTGCACTGGTGGCCGGCTCATCAACTCTCGCGGTAGGTAGCCTTACGGAGCGAACTGTGGCTTAAGGTCTGGGCAGCGGATTCGTCCTCAAAGCGTTCCCTGGCAGGCCTCTCTTTTTCCGGCTCTCGTTTATTCGGGTCCCGTTTGGATGAAATTATCTCCGAGGGCCACAGGTGATAAAAGTACCCACAGGGCAGATCTAAGCGCACTTTTTGCGCTAAGTCCTCAAATGCCTGTACTCACTCCTTTCGCCGCTTCTCGGGCACTCGTCCGGCGGCAGGAGCCCCTACCAAGTCCCCCACGCAAGACCAGCGAAAAAAGCATTCTTTCGGCCTAGAAAATAGTGAAGAAATATCCGGCTCAGTTCAGGTGAAGTATTGTAACTTTATTCCAGCGTGATAAAATCCGCATACAAGTGTAAATTGACGCGTTTCAGACCGCTTGGATATGTGGGTCCTTCCTCATGACAAACATGCATATGAAATGGGAGCACCTCCAGATATATCCCAAACTAACTCCAGGTTGATAGGTATCACCTGTGAGGAGGAGACATCAGGGGGTGTTCCCATGCAAATTAACCAAGTTAAAAAAAACTTTTACAAGCCAGAATTAAAAAACAAACATGAGAAAGAGACTGGGGTATAAATCCTAACACTAAAACAATAGTGGTAGATGGAATTCAGTGTTCAAAAAGTAATAGTCAAAGGGTAGGTACATATATATAAAATGAAAGGAAACTACTATGGTCTCATGTCAGTACTGTAAGATGAGATCATGGCGTTTGTTAAGCCCATAGGGCTGATGGGATCCCAGCTGGAAGATCCAGAAGGCCTCCCTGTTTAGGAGTTTCCTTCTGTGATCCCCCCCCCCCCCCCCTAGGTGGCAGATGGACCCATTCTATGCCTTTGACCTTTAAATAGGACACATCTCCTGCATGTGCAATTGCAAAATGTAGGCTGGCTGCAGAGACATTACGGTCTCTATAGTGCGGCACATCAGATATGTGTCTGCGAATCCGTTTTTTTTAACGGATTAGCAGTACAGCCTACATATTGCAAAGAGCACATTGTGCATGCGATAAGATAAACCACATGTTTGGTATTACAGTTGATGTAAGACTGAATATTGTATTCCTTTCCACTGGCAGTAGATGTAAACGTTTTCTCAATGGTCGTATGGTGGCAACAAATAAATTTTTATGTCCACATTTAAAACTACCTTTGTAGTGTAGCCATGTGGCTTGTGATCTTTTTCCTTCTGAGAAAAAACTAGGGCTGATAATATTGCCCAAGGTGGGCGCTCTCTTGGACACACACTTTATTCCGTTAGTCACAATTTCAGACCAGTCGCCATCGAAATTAAGAACATAGAAATATTTTTTCATAATTCTACATATGGCAGAAAATTCTTGGCTGAATTGTGTAACGAAATAGGTGGCCTGTTTGCTGCTGTCAGTATCTCCTAAGTGTCTAGATGTTGCAGACTGCTTAGGAAAAATTAGGGACTGTCTATTTATATTTGAAACCATTTTAGTGGCCCGCTGTATATTCGTGCGTGAATAGTCCCTGCGCAGCAGTCTATCAGTTATATTGGAGGCTTCCCTCTGAAAACCCTTCTGATCGAAACAATTCCGACGGGCACGTATCAATTCACCCTTGGGGATACTATGAATGGTATGGGAGGGATGGCATGACTGGGCTAGTAATATAGTATTCCCAGCGAGCTGTTTCCGATGGGTAAACGTATTGACTCTGTTGGCAGAGACCTCCCCCCTCAGGCACAGATCCAGAAACTGAATCTCTGTTTCATAAGTTTGAAAGACAAATTGTATGCAATCAACCTTGGAATTGAAATATTCCATAAGCTCCGGTATAGACGCCACATCAGCAGGTCGTCGATGTAACGTCCATACCAGAGCAGGTGGTCCAAAAGTGGAGAGGTGTCGATGAGGAGAAAGTGTCCCTCCCACCATGCCATAAAAATATTTGCAATGGAGGGAGAGAACTTAGCCCCCATCGACACCCCCGACACCTGTAGGGAAAAAGTCTCACCAAACAGAAAATAATTGTGCCTGAGGAGGAAGTCCACCACCAGGACAACATATTCCCTAAGTACCTCAGTATAATCACTGTAATGCTCGAAAAACCACTTCAATGAGATAACTGCTAGATTATGGGGGATATTAGTATAAAGGGACGTGATGTCGGCTGTTATCCATGAATATCCCTCCTTCCATTCAAAATCAGCGAAGGCTTGTAACACTGACCTCTTATCCTTTAAAAAACCAGGAATAAGTGGCACCAAGGGTTGTAACAGAGAGTCCACCCACTCAGAAAAACGCTCAGAATAAGAGCCTATTCCAGCCACGATTGGTCTGAGGGGTGGAGGGAATACATTTTTGTGGACTTTGGGTAACGCATGAAAAATAGGAGCTATGGGATGTTCCACAAAAATGTATTCCTTCTCTCTAGTACTAAGGCAACCACATGATAGCCCCAGCTCCAAGAGATTCTTCATTTCTGATTGAAAAGCCTATAGTGGGTCGCTGGACAGTCGGGTATATACCCTGGTGTCACTTAACAGTGATCACCAGAGATTCTTTCGGCCTCAACCAGTCTGGCGCCCACGGGCACAGCCCACTCGTCCCTCGGCCAATAAACAGCCTTCTGCATGAAGGGGCGCCCCCACCCTCATGGGTGGGGGGTCGTCTCCTCCTTTTTCAGGACATTTGGCGGGCCCATATTTCAGACGTGTGGATGCTCGAAATTGTAACCTCCGGTTACAAGATCGAGTTTGCTTCTCCTCCCCCAGACCATTTCTTTCTGTCCCAGCCCCCCAGAGATCCGGATAGGACTGTCGCCTTTTCTCAGGCAATTCGGTCTCTCCTCGATCGGGCCGTGATCCCCCTGGTTCCACGGGAGGAACACTTCACAGGGTTTTATTCAAACCTATTTGTCGTCCCCAAGAAGGAAGGGTCTGTTCATCCGGTTCTGGACCTTAAGCTGCTAAACCGGTCTCTCCGGGTCCAGCACTTCAGAATGGAGTCCCTTCGCTCTGTTGTTGCTTCACTGGAGCGGGGAGAATTCCTCTCCTCAATAGACATCCAGGACGCGTACTTACACGTCCCCATTGCTCTGATATATCAGCGCTTCCTCTGCTTCGAGGTAGGCCCCCACCACTACCAGTTCATCGCCCTTCCCTTTGGCTTGGCAACGGCACCCCAAGTCTTCACGAAAGTGCTCGCTCCCCTCCTGGCCCTTCTTCGTGTCACGGGTATCACCCTGATTCCATACCTGGACGACATCCTGGTCAAGGCGCCGACCTTCAGTCAGAACGAGGACAGTCTACGTATCACTCTCAACACTCTGACACGCTTTGGCTGGCTAGTAAACTTTCAGAAATCTTCCCTACGCCCAACCAGGCGGATCCCCTTTCTTGGGATGATCCTCGACGCGGACGAGGCATTAGTTCGCCTTCCTCTGGACAAGCGGCTAGCCCTTCTGAAGTTGGTCCGTCTTCTCCTCCGGCGTAGGTTCCCATCGATCCGCAGGTTCCCATCGATCCGCAGGTTCCCATCGATCCGCAGATTCCCATCTGATAGGCTACATTGCGGGTCTTGGGTGCAATGGTCGCTTCCTTTGAGGCAGTCCCTTTTGCCCAATTTCACGCTCGTCCCCTTCAACGAGCAATTTTATTGTCTTGGGACGTCACCGGAGTCCTTGGACCGTTACATCGTCCTGTCCCCAAGGGTGTGTTCGGCACTCAGGTGGTGGCTCTCGGCCACGACCTTGGAGGTGGGGGAAGTCCTTTCTCCCGATCTCATGGACGGTCATTACCACCAATGCCAGTCTTCAGGATTGGGGCGCTGTCAGTTTTTTTCCAGCGTCCTTTAGCCCGACAGGACCCGGTTAAGACCTTTCTACAAGGGGTGGCTTACACTGTTCCACCGTATCGCCCCCTTTACCCTCTTGGGACTTGAACCTGGTCCTAGGTTCCCTCCAATCTGCTGCTTTTGAGCCTCTAGATGTTTCCCTCCGTCTTCTTTCCTGGAAGGTTGCCTTCCTGGTGGCAATCACCTCCATTAGGCGCGTGTCGTAATTGGCAGCGCTCTCTTGTAAGGAGCCCTTTATGGTTCTCCACCAAGATAAGGAGGTGCTCTTCCCGGTACCTTCTTTTCAGCCGAAGATGGTCTATGCCTTCGACGTCAACGAAGACATTGTTCTCCCTTCGTTCTGCCCCTCTCCCTCACATCCTAGGGAGCGAGCTCTCCATCAGCTGGACGTGGTTTGGGCTCTGAGCATTTACCTGTCCATTTTTAGTTCGTTCCACGGTACAGACTCCCTATTTGTTGTTCCTGAAGGTCCCCTGCAAAGGCTTGCCAGCCTCTAAGGTGATGATTGCCAAGTGGATTAGTTTGGCAATTGCGGAAGCATACCGCTCCCGGGGCAAGGTACTGCCCCTCGGTGTCACGGACCACTCGACCAGGGCAGTGGGCGCTTCTTGGGCTCGGTTCCACCATGCTTCTACTTCACAGTTGTGTAAGGCAGCGACTTGGTCTTCCTTGCACACTTTCACCAAGTTTTACCAGGTGCATACTTTTGCATCAGCGGAAGCTGGGCTGGGCCTTGCAGGCAGCGGTGTCTTGAGCTTCCGCGAGGCAGTTTTCATGAGGGTGTGTTCTTCCCGCCCGTGGACTGCTTTGGAACGTCCCACGGTCCTGTGTCCCTGTGAGATTTTTGTGAACTCATCTATAAAATCTCTTTCTCGCTTAGTTCATTGGGGGACACAGCTCCCACCCATTGTTTCTATTATTACCGCAAGTGATGGGGGTTGGTTTGCCAGTACGGTCCTCAGTTCTGGTTCGGTCCGACTGGCATTGGTTATGTTATGGGTTGTTTCCTGTATGGGTTTTTCTCCTACTCCTACTGCTTAGGCACAAACTGATATGCTCTCTCCAGGCTGGAGGGATATAGCCGTCAGGGGAGGAGTTATCACTTTTCAGCCTAGTGTCGCCTCCTAGTGGCAGCAGCAGTTATACCCACGGTCCTGTGTCCCCCAATGAACTAAGCGAGAAACAGATTTTACAGGTGAGTTCACAAAAATGTTGTTTTAGTGCCCCCTGTAGAAAAAATGCCCCCATAGCGGCCCTCTTATAATGTGTGCCAGTACACAAATGCTCCCTTATAATGTGCACTAAGTACCAAAAAATGCCCCCTTATGTTCCAGTACAAAAAAACTACCCCTTTACTGCCCCTAGTAGAATGGATGTCCCCATAATAGCCCCATTATAATGTGTGCCAGTACAAAAATGCTCCTTCTTACAGCCGCAATGTCCCCATAGTGCGTTCTCCAGTTACAAAATAATGACCCCTGCCTCACTGTGGCCCAACAGCATGCTGCCAAAAAATAATAATACTGTAAATAATAAAAATACACTGTCAGTGATGCAGTGCAAGACACAGACCTATGTGCCCTGAGCTCTATGCAGCCCGGCTCAGGCAGCACGATAATGATGATAGCGGCCTCTGATAGGCTACAGGAACTAGGACTAAAGCCTATTAGAGGAAACGGTGGGCCAGGGAGACATTGCTCCCATCTCCTATTGTGGCATTCAACTGTATTGCTGTCCTGAGTACAGCGATGCAGTTAAATATGTAGAGATGATTGTTTCCACAATGGAAGTGATCATTGCCCTTAGCCCTTCTGTTGCCACCCTCTTGCCCCTACCTGGTGCTGCCTGAGGCAATTACCTCATTGGCGGTGCAGCCCTGGGCTGACCCTATCAATGTACCAAGAATTAGCACTGATATTAGGGTTAATGCAGATGGCAGAGCTGTGCACACAGGTCCTGTAAGGTAGCACATGTCCCGAGGGTCCATATCATGGACTTGTAAGCACAGAACCAATTCTGTCAAGAACCTATTGCAAAGCTTCTCGTGGCATGCTCCATTGGATACTGTATTACAGAGGCTAATCAAGGGTACAAGCTTTGCTTCCAGGCAAGGATAATTATACAATGCGGTGAAGTACTAAACACCACAAGGCGGCACTAGGTGTGTCTAAGGCTCCTTGGGTATGAGGCCACAAAGAGAACAGTTCCATAATACTGCATGCATTGGAGCATGTCACAGTTACTTTCTCACATTTTCATACAGAATCCATGACTAAATCCTAGATATAAGAAAGCACTAGGAAGTCTACAGTGGATATAAAAAGTCTACACACCCCTGTTAAAATGTCAGGTTTCTGTGCTGTAAAAAAAAAAAAATGAGACAAAGATAAATCAGGAGTGTTAAAGGGGTTGTCCTGTGTATAGGAAGAGAAGTGTCTGATCGTCAGGGTCTGACCACTGGGTCCCCTGCCGATCAGTAGAATGGAGCAGCAGATACGCTTGTACACAGCTACCTCCGGAAGCCCCATAGAGTTGGATGCAGTGGCGGACACTCCTGTGGAAAGGGGATGTCATTGTCCGGGGACAACCCCTTTAACTTATGCCTCTGTGGGACCCCATTTGGCTCTAGTATCACCACTATCACACAGAGGAACCCACAGAAAAATGACATGATTTGTTAGACTTGGGAAATGTTTCTTCACCTCTAGTTCTGGTGACCCATGTAATAACTGGCAGGGATTCGGGTTCATTGTGTAACTGGTCCAGTTATTAGGATCCATCAGTCAGGAGCGTGCTCTAATTACAATCCCATTGCTCTTTCGGATGGCAGGTACAGATTACTTCACCTTGTGCCGCATTCACTGAAGCAGTGCGGTTTTTATGTCTATCATTTCAGTTAATGATTAATGCTGAGCGGGATTATTTAAATCTCATGTGACAGGTCAATTAATATTTACGGACATGTAGGGGAGGGAGCTGTATGTAAAATGTGCTTCAATTAGGCTTTGTCCCAGACGGAAAAAAAATTGTCTCATTGGCGTAAAGACCTTTAGAGGGGTTATGCCATTATCGAGTACAAAATGTACATGATGACAATCTTTATCTAACAAATCTAGAACCAGCATTGTACCTCACATGGATCCAGATTTCACCCAATTCTTTGCTCCACTTGCTCAATTAGATTGACTTCAGGCTGGCAGCTCAGGGGACATGTCCTTTCTGCTGCAGCTCAGAGGGTGTGTGTCCTTTCTGCTACAGCTCCTCCCTATTAAGCCTCTTGCACACTGTGGGCCGCAATGCACGAACACCGTCCTTGGGGAGCCGCAGCGGATCGCGGACCCATTCACTTTAATTGGTCCGCGATCCGGCCATTCTGCAAAAAGATAGGACATGTTCTATCTTTTTGCGGAACGGAAGTACGGGACGAAACCCCACGGAAGCACTCCGTAGTGCTTCCATAGGGTTCCGTTTCGCACCATTCCGCATATCTCCGGATTTGCGGACCCATTGAAATGAATGGGTCCGCATCCGTGATGCGAATGCCCACGGAACGACACCCATGTATTGTGGATCCGCAAATGCGCTCCGCAATACGGCAACGGGCCGCACGCGTTCGCGTGCAGGAGGCCTAAGGTGCAGAAAATGTTGCAACTGAAAATCAATTCCATTCTTTAATGGGGCTTGTAGAAATCCAAATGAATGAGTTCTATCTGAGAGCGGTTATTTTAGATGGAAGAAAGAATCCTGCGTGCCCTGCATTTAGTGGTGGCGCGGCCACTTTACGTCAGTGAATTTTAAAGTGGTTGTCTGGGTTTAGAGCTGAACCCGGACATACCCCCCTTTTCACCCAGGCAGCCCCTCTGATATGAGCATCGGAGCATTTAATGCTCAGATGCTCTCCCTTGCCCTGAGTGATTCAGGCTTTTTCTGGAGATCTGGTGACGTACCGAGCTCTTCGTAAGGACTGCTAGGCAGAGGCTTCCATCCAGCAGTGAGCACTGATGGGCAGGCTTTAGTAAAACAGCTAGGGAAGCGCTAAAGCCCACCATCATAGCCGGTGACGTCACCGAACACACTGCTAGGTGGAAGCCTCTGCCCAGCAGTGTAAAAAAATATAAACAAACAAGTCCTTAGGCCTCCTGCACACGGCCGTTTTTTTTCCCCGTTTACTGGCCGTTTTTTGCGTTCCGTATACGGTCCGTATACGGAACCATTCATTTCAATGGTTCCGCAAAAAAAAACGGAATGTACTCCGTATGCATTCCGTTTCCGTATTTCCGTTTTTCCGTTCCGTTTTAACATAGAACATGTCCTATTATTGCCCGCAAATCACGTTCCGTGGCTCCATTCAAGTCAATGGGTCCGCAAAAAAAAACGGAACACATACGGAAATGCATCCGTATGTCTTCCGTTTCCGTTCCGTTTTTTGCTGAACCATCTATTGAAAATGTTATGCCCAGCCCAATTTTATCTATTAAATTACTGTATACTGTATATGCCATACGGAAAAACGGAACGGAATAACGGAACAGAAACGGAAACACAACGGAAACAAAAAAACGGAACAACGGATCCGTGAAAAACGGACCGCAAAACACTGAAAAAGCCATACGGTCGTGTGCAATAGGCCTTACCCTGCACGATACAGCACAGGGCAAGGGAGAGCATCGGAGCATGAAATGCTCTGATGCTCATATCGGGGGGGGGGGGCTGCCTGGGTGAAAATGGGGATACAGTCAGGTCCATAAATATTGGGACATCGACACAATTCTAACATTTTTGGCTCTATACACCACCACAATGGATTTGATTTGAAATGAAACGAACAAGATGTGCTTTAACTGCAGACTGTCGGCTTTAGGCCTCATGCACACGACCGTTGTGTGCATCCGTGTCCATTGTTCCGTTTTCCGTGATTTTCTGCGGACCCATTGACTTTCAATGGGTCCGTTGAAAACTCGGAAAATGCACCGTTTGTCATCCGCGTCCGTGATCCGTGTTTCCAGTCCGTCAAAAAAATATGACCTGTCCTGTTTTTTTCACGGACAACGGTTCGCGGACCCATTCAAGTCAATGGGTCCGTGAAAAAACACGGAGGCACACAAGATTGTCATCCGCGTCCGTGATCTGTGTCCGTTTTTTTTCCTATCATTTTCAAGGCAAACTTGAATTAGATTATTTTTTCACTTTTCTTGTCTGGTGATCCTCCAAAAATCAAGGAAGACACACGGAAAAAAAAAAACAGACACGGATCACGGAACAACGGAACCCTGTTTTGCGGACCGTGAAAAAATACTGGAACTAATACTTAAATATATAGATCAAAACTAATTACAAATCATAACTCCACCACTGGATATATTTAAATAATTATCAATTTTATTAAGTACTTCTGGAGTTACAAGATCTGGCCTCACACAGGTTAAGAACATTTAAAATCTTTCTCCGACTTTAGGTGTATGGTAAATTCAATTCATACATATAAAGTGCAAGTGCAAAAATACATATAGGATAGTATAGTCAGTGCATCAGGAAGGTGCTGTCCTGTCCATAGTATACGGAGGTCATAGAGTCAGACTGCCGACCCTAGATCTCACGGACATTACAAAGCACCATGCCATACATCAATTTCATATAGTTAGCATAAAGCATAGCATACTGACCCAAGTATTTACCACACCACCGTCAGACTGTGCCCCGATGCGCGTTTCGCCATCAGCTTTTTCAAGGGGTTATAGTATCATTTAGGTAGCCGGGTATATATGGCCAAGAGAGTGGGCGGAGTGTCTTGCATTAAACCAATGCATGATAGCTTAACTAAAAGTGGGCTGGGTGACACATATTCTCACCTGTATTGAATTCAATAGTTGGCATCGCTATGTATATGGCGCGCGACCTGCCGCGCACCGTCGGTGCATGCGTACGCGGTCGCGGCGATGACGCGGGACGGCCGCGCTCCTTGGAGCACAGAGCGTCCCACATCAGAGCCCCAACCACGTCAGCACGCCCGCGGCTGCGCAGAAGGACGCGCGCTCTGCGAGCCCCATCTTAGACAAGGGAGTGAATGTCACCCTGCCCATCTATGCGGTGTACATCCCCGTCATTTGTATGCATTATATCAAGACCCAAAGTAAATTTCACGATCATTATATAGAGATATACATAGGATACAGCATATTTATCCACAAGACATTATTAGATACAATTTGTGCATATAATAGCCATTCAATACAGTGATTATTTGTGTTATATATAAAATTACATAAACTTCAAGTAACCATAGAGATCCATAGTTATCCATATAAGTGTTATATAGATGTAGTGTGTATTATGCAATATAAGATTGCACTAAAGAATATCCTTCTTTCTTAAAGTGACAGTACATTAATATTCAGTGAATTCACACCTCCATCATGCAGTGTACCATTGATGCTGAATATATAATAAAAATCCCGCACAATTTAGATATGCAAATAGTGAGTGCAAAAAATGAGGACACACAAGAAAAAAGAAAAAATATATATGAATGCCAGTAAGTCTATGGGATTAGGATTGTATGTACTGGAGGACCAATACATACATCCCTCCTCCCATATTATATACTCCTGGCTATTATATGCACAAATTGTATCTAATAATGTTTTGTGGAGAAATATGCTGAAGCACACTTTTATGTAATGGTCTTGTGGAGAAATATGCTGTATCCTATGTATATCTCTATATAATGATCGTGAAATTTACTTTGGGTCTTGATATAATGCATACAAATGACGGGGATGTACACCGCATAGATGGGCAGGGTGACATTCACTCCCTTGTCCAAGATGGGGCTCGCAGAGCGCGCGTCCTTCTGCGCAGCCGCGAGCGTGCTGACGTGGTCGGGGCTCTGACGTGGGACGCTCTGTGCTCCAAGGAGCGCAGCCGTCCCGCGTCATCGCCGCGTACGCATGCACCAGCGGTGCGTGGCAGGTCGCGCGCCATATACATAGCGATGCCAACTACTGAATTCAATACAGGTGAGAATATGTGTCACCCAGCCCACTTTTAGTTTAGCTATTATGCATTGGTTTAATGCAAGACATTCCGCCCACTCTCTTAGCCATATATACCCGGCTACCTAAATGATACTATAACCCCTTGAAAAAGCTGACGGCGAAACGCGCATCGGGGCACAGTCTGACGGTGGTGTGGTAAATACTTGGGTCAGTATGCTATGCTTTATGCTAACTATATGATATTGATGTATGGCATGGTGCTTTGTAATGTCCGTGAGATCTAGGGTCGGCAGTCTGACTCTATGACCTCCGTATACTATGGACAGGACAGCACCTTCCTGATGCACTGACTATACTATCCTATATGTATTTTTGCACTTGCACTTTATATGTATGAATTGAATTTACCATACACCTAAAGTCTGAGAAAGATTTTAAATGTTCTTAACCTGTGTGAGGCCAGATCTTGTAACTCCAGAAGTACTTAATAAAATTGATAATTATTTAAATATATCCAGTGGTGGAGTTATGATTTGTAATTAGTTTTGATCTATATATTTAAGTATTGGTTCCAATAATGGTGATATTGGGTCATTGATATAGCAAGTAAAAGGGAAATATTTATTGATTGTTCATGAAAAAATACTGTCGTGTGCATGAGGCCTTAATTTGAGGGTATTTATATCCAAATCAGGTGAACGGTGCAGGAATTACAACAGTTTTCATATGTGCCTCCAACTTAACCAAAAGTAATGAGACAGAATAATAATCATAAATCAAACTTTCACTTTTTAATACTTGGTTGCAAATCCTTTGCAGTCAATTACAGCCTGAAGTCTGGAACGCATAGACATCAGCAGATGCTGGGTTTCATCCCTGGTGATGCTCTGTCAGGCCTCTACTGCAACTGTCTTCAGTTCCTGCTTGTTCTTGGGGCATTTTCCCTTCAGTTTTGTCTTCAGCAAGTGAAATGCATGCTCAATCGGATTCAGGTCAGGTGATTGACTTGGCCATTGCATAACATTCCACTTCTTTCCCTTAAAAAACTATTTGGTTGCTTTTGCAGTATGCTTTGGGTCATTGTCCATCTGCACTGTGAAGGGCCGTCCAATGAGTTCTGAAGCATTTGGCTGAATATGAGCAGATAATATTGCCCGAAACACTTCAGAATTCATCCTGCTGCTTTTGTCAGCAGTCACATCATCAATAAATACAAGAGAACCAGTTCCATTGGCAGTCATACATGCCCACGCCATGACACTACCACCACCATGCTTCACTGATGAGGTGGTATGCTTAGGATCATGAGCAGTTCCTTTCCTTCTCCATACTCTTCTCTTCCCATCACTCTGGTACAAGTTGATCTTGGTCTCATCTGTCCATAGGATGTTGTTCCAGAACTGTGAAGGCTTTTTTAGATGTCATTTGGCAAACTCTAAGGCCTCTTTCACACGGGCGTTGCGGGAAAATGTGCAGGTGCGTTGCAGGAACATGCGCGATTTTTCCGCGTGAGTGCAAAACATTGTAATGCGTTTTGCACTCGCGTTAGAAAATTCGGCACGTTTGGTACTTCTTCACAGAAGTTCGGGCTTGGGATCGGTGTTCTGTAGATTGTATAATTTTCCCTTATAACATGGTTATAAGGGGAAATAATAGCATTCTGAATACAGAATGCATAGTAAAATAGCGCTGGAGGGGTTAAAAAATAAATAAATAATAATTTAACGCACCTTAATCCACTTGATCGCACAGCCCGGCATCTCCTTCTGTCTTCATCTTAGCTGTGTGCAGGAACAGAACCTGTGGTGACGTCACTCCGGTCATCACATGATTCATCACATGATCTTTTACCATGGTGATGGATCATGTGATGGATCATTTGATGGACCATGTGATGACCAGAGTGACGTCACCACAGGTCCTGTTCCTGCACACAGCTAAGATGAAGACAGAAGGAGATGCCGGGCTGTGCGATCAAGTGGATTAAGGTGAGTTAAATTATTTTAATTTATTTTTTAACCCCTCCAGCGCTATTGTACTATGCATTCTGTATTCAGAATGCTATTATTTTCCCTTATAACCATGTTATAAGGGAAAATAATAATGATCGGGTCTCCATCCCGATCATCTCCTAGCAACTGTGCGTGCAAATCGCACCGCATCCGCACTTGCTTTCGGATGCTTGCGATTTTCACGCAACCCCATTCACTTCTATGGGGCCTGCGTTGCGTGAAAAACGCAGAATATAGAACATGCTGCGATTTTCACGCAACGCGCAAGTGATGCGTGAAAATCACCGCTCATGTGAACAGCCCCATAGAAATGAATGGGTCGGGATTCAGTGCGGGTGCAATGCGTTCAACTCACGCATCGCATCCGCGCGGAATACTCGCCCGTGTGAAAGGGGCCTATGGGTACTTTCACACTAGCGTTTTTCTTTTCCGCCACTGAGTTCCGTCATAGGGGCTCTATACCGGAAAAGAACTGATCAGGCATATCCCCATGCATTCTGAGTAATCCGTTCAGGATGCATCAGGATGTCTTCAGTTTGACTGATCAGGCAAAAGAGAAAACCGTAGCATGCTACGGTTTTATCTCCGGCGAAAAAAACTGATGACTTGCCTGAATGCCGGATCCGGAATTTTTTTCCATAGGACTGTATTCAAAATCCCGGAATGCCGGATCCGTCCTTCCAGTCTGCGCATGCGCAGACCTTTAAAAATGAGAAAAAAATAAATACATTGGTATTAATACGAGGGGCGGACAAAAGGACTTCGCCTCTAAAAAAAAATGGCGACCCCGAGGTGACTGAGATAGAACCACAAAAAGCCTCTAAACAACCTGAAGAAGAAGAGGGTATAATGGGAGAAGTTATGCCTAATGACAATTCCTCTCCGCTAGAAGAAATACTGCTAGCAGTTAAACAAAATGGGGACTTAATACAGGCGGTCACAACCCAACTTGGGTTTATTCAAGCTGATGTGGGATTAATAAGAGATGATCTGTCAAAAATCCGAGACAGAGTTAACAATCTTGAGAGCTCCACGGCCCTGATACAGAATCAATCACAAAAAACAAACTCTGAAGTCTCCACACTGAAACTAGAGTGTAACCTTCTGAAGAAAAAGGTGGCGGACTTTGAGGATAGATCGCGAAGATACAACGTGAGAATAATAGGGATCCCAGAGGGTGCTGAAGAGAACAATCCCACTCAATTTATACAGAAGTTAATCTTTGAGAATTTTGGGAAGGACTCGTTCTCCTCTCTATTTATGATAGAAAGAGCCCATCGGGTCCCAGGGGGTAAACCAATCCCAGGGAGACAACCTCGGACATTTCTTGTTAAGTTTTTTGTCACAGGGGACAAAGATATGTTATTGAGAAGGGCGAGGGAATGCTCACCGGTTGTATATAACGGTAATAGATTGGCCTTTTTTCCAGATTTTTCTAAGGACATACAAGAAAAGAGACGCACATTTATGACGGTAAAAAAGAAGCTAAGAGAAAGGGACATTAAATATTCTCTTATGTTCCCAGCAAAATTGCGGATTTTTTTTAATGATAAAATCCTTTTTTTTGATACCCCGGATGAAGCCGCGGACTGGCTTGAACGAAATGATCTGTGACCTAATCTCCTTAGGATTTGGTGGGAACAATAACTGTTATAGGGGGTTTATAACCCCAATTGCCCTTTTCTCCGTTTTATAATAGGGAGGGCCGAGCGTGGGGAGTGTGGGAGGGATGGTCATAGGAGAGAAATCTACTACAATATGTGGTGGATTACCTGTATGGGGGGCGGGGTTTGGGGTGGGAGATGGGCTGTAGTGCGTCTAAATTATGATTTTTTTTATTTATTTTTTTCTCTGCTCCACCTAACCGCTTTTGATAATGTCGACTAGAATTATTGCCTGGAATATACGCGGTTTGGGGGACAGAGGAAAAAGACAAGCGGTTTTTGATTTGATTCAGGTCCACTTACCAGCAATAGTATGCTTGTTAGAAACCCATCTCACCGAAGAGACCTCTAGGGTGGTCGGCAGGGGATGGGCCGCGCATACGTACCATTCTACTTTCTCCAGCCACTCCAGAGGTGTTACTGTCTTGATACATAGACAGATTGATTTCGTCTGTGAGGCATCCTCTGTCGACCATCAGGGGAGATTTATCTTCCTATATTGTAGGTTAAGGGGGAAGACATGTATTCTGGCTTTTGTCTATATTCCACCGCCATTTTCCTTTTTGGTTCTTAATTCTTTGTTATTATTTATGGATAAATGGCCAGAGTGCCCGACAATGATTATTGGTGATTTCAACTGTGTCATTGATCCTCTACGTGACAGGGTCTCTATGAGTGTCAAGGGAGATAGTCCGGTTCAGGGGTCTCCCCTGGCACGGTTTTGTTCTGAGGCTGGCTTTGAAGATGTGTGGGGACACCTAGGACAGGGAAAAAGGGCTTTTTTATGCTTTAGTAAAGCAGGTAAATCTATGTCCAGAATAGATCTTGCACTGATAAACAGTAAATATGTGAAACTGGTAAAGCGAATAAGATACAAAACAAGGTCAATTTCGGACCATTCGCCGTTACTCCTCGAACTCTGCCTAACCCAGGAAAGACACATACAAAAGCCCCCTTTTAGACTAAACCCCTATTGGCTATCAGTAATAAAGACACATGAAACAATCCACAATGAAATTGGCCGATTTTGGGATAACAACTATGGCTCAGCAAAAATTCAAGTGGTATGGGACACCTTTAAGGCGTATATGAGGGGAATGATGGTCAGTAATATTGCAAACCTTAGAAAGGAGTATGGGAAAAAAACAGAAAAATCTAGAAGAACTTGCATCTCTGGCGACACAATCCTTCTATATGAATAAGACGGAGGAGAATAGGGAAAGCATGCAAATGGCTACACCTGGGCGACCTGGTAAACTTTTGTCCAGAGTGATCTCAAGTCAACAATCCAAAAAATACATAGATAACATTCGACTGGTTAACGGTAGGATGGTTAGTGGACAGGGTCCTGTAGAGAAGGCCTTTGTGGACTACTTCTTGGATTTGTATAAGGCTGAATTCAAGATCACAGATGATAAGATGGATGCCTATCTTGACGGCATTGCTTTTCCAATCATTACTGAGGCGCAAAAGAAAGCACTTGAATTGGATGTTTCAATTCAGGAACTTGAGGGAGCTATTAAACTATGTTCGGCTAATTCCACCCCTGGTTCAGATGGACTCCCATATGAATTCTATAGTAAATATAGGGACTTAATTTTCCCCAGATTGCTGGAGGTTTTCTCTGAATCAGTGGAGGATAGGAAGTTACCAGACTCAATGATGGAAGCCGTAATAACATTAATTCCAAAAAAAGGCAAAGATCCCGTAGATCTAGAATCATATAGACCAATCTCACTGCTTAATGCAGATGTAAAGCTTCTTGCGAGGGTTCTGGCCACAAGACTCTCTAGGGTTATTCCCTCCATTGTCCATCCGGATCAGAATGGCTTTATTCAAAACAAGGGCACGCACCATAATCTCCATCGGCTTTTTGCCAATATACAGGCCCCTGGGGGGACCGCTCGCTCCATCCTATCACTGGATGCCTCTAAGGCCTTTGACAGGGTGGAGTGGCGCTTCCTCTGGAAGGTTCTGGCAAGGATGGGCTTTGGGGAAAAATTTATAGGCATTCTCAAACTATTGTATAGATCTCCCAGGGCAAAATTAAGTCTCAATGGGATCCTGACAACTAGTTTTGATTTAAATAGAGGGACGCGGCAGGGCTGTCCACTATCCCCATTGTTATTTGACATTTATATTGAACCCCTCGCGATGGCCATTAGGCAGGACGATCAGGTTAAAGGATTTGGTACGCTAGAAGTGCAAGACGGTATCTCCTTATATGCGGATGATGTTCTTTTCTTTATAGACCACACGGAAATAACTCTTCCCAGAATTATTCAAATGGTTAAAACATTTGGTGAGGTGTCCAATCTTCTTATAAACTGGTCCAAGACCAGTTTGATGCCAATAGACCCCCTGCCACAGAAAGAGGTTCTTGTGACACAGTTGGACATCGTTGACACTTTTCAATACTTGGGCTTGATTATATCACCCCGGGTGGAAAATTTTGTACAACTTAATTTGATCCCCATAATAGCAAAGATTAGAGCTAAAATAGGGATCTGGCTGAGACTTCCCTTATCTAGAGCTGACCGAGTTTCATTGGTCAAAATGGTGATACTCCCACAACTTCTTTATGTGCTTAGGAATACACCTATTTGGATTCAAGATAAATACTTTAAACTCATGGAAAGAATAATTAATGATTTAATATGGGGAAGAAAACGAGTTCGATTAAAGTTGGAATATTTGTATAAACCACTGGAGTGTGGGGATCTAAATCTCCCTTACTTTAAAGGGTATTTTATTGCAGCTCAGCTACTGATGTGCTATGAATCAGAAAACAGTGCACTGTTGGGGAAGTTGGTAGGGAGCTACGCTCATGATAATATATTTACCCTGTTGGAATCCGGGCTACTGAAGAGCCATGAGCGGGGCTACAGAGAGACTATAAAACTATTCCTGAAAGTGTGGGCTACTACTAGGACATGGTTGAAAGTAAAGGGTTCACTTACATTCACACCTCTTTGGCACAATGTGTACTTACAAAGGCTAGACGATATTGCACTTGACACATTTTGGCAAAATAATAAAATTTTGGATAGAGAGATTAAGCCATTTATAGAGATAACACATAATATAAAAATTTTTTCATGGTTTAGATACTTTCAATTGCGTTCAGCATTATCTAGTCTGGACGATAAACTGGTGTTGGATATAGATAGCTCATCCTTTTTGAATGACTGGGTAGGGGGGACACCGTCTAGAATGAAGATTTCTAATATATATAAGTTATTACTTAAGGCACGGTTTAGTGATATACACTAACCAGGACAAAGAGCGTGGGAGATGGATTGTCTGAACATACAAGTAGAAGGGTGGGAGAATATTTTTGGGAATCTAGGTTTACTATCCCAGAACTTTAATCATGTTCTAGTACATTTTAATATTTGCCACAGATTATATATCACCCCTTTATGGATGAATAAATGTGGGCTAAGAGATACTTCCAATTGCCCTAAATGCGACACCTCAGGTGCGGACTATCTCCATATGATCTGGACCTGCACAGAACTTATAAAATACTGGAGTAGCATTAATAACTTCATTACCGACAAATTAAGAATACGAATTCCGTTTGAACCTCAAGTGTTTGTGCTTAATGATCTTTCCAAAACAAATAGCCATAAGTATCAAAAGATCTTCCTAGGTAGGATACTGATGTTGGCCAGAGTTTTGGTTAGTCGGACCTGGTTTGCTCGATATACTCCAGAGATAAATACATGGATAAACCTAATTGATAAGGTAAAAAATTATGAGAAAATCATCTATAAACAGAGGGGAGCTGAGGAGAAATGGACTAAGATATGGGGTGGCTGGAGGATTTGAATAGTTGGGATAATTTTTATTTTTTTTGAGCTGTTTTTGTTTCTTTTGTTGACGCACCATAGGTATGGGGAGGGGGGTGGGTATAGGGAATGGGGATAAGGGGAAAGGAAAATGAAGAATTCTTTTTGTACTGTAATTTGTTTTTTATACATCAATTAATAAAGATAATTAAATTTAAAAAAAAAGAAAAAAATAAATACCGGATCCGTTTTGCCTGATGACAGGATCCTGATCAGACTGAAAAATGCCTGATCAGTCAGAAAAATGACATGCGTTTGCATACAGTTTGCAACGGAACTGCCTGCCGGAATCAAACAACGCAAGTGTGAAAGTACCCTAATCTGGCCTTCCTGTTTTTCAGGCTCACCAATGGTTTACATCTTGTGGTGAACCCTCTGTATTCATTCTGGTGAAGTCTTCTCTTGATTTTTGACTATGACACACATACACCTACCTCCTGGAGAGTGTTCTTGATCTGGCCAACTGTTGTGAAGGGTGTTTTCTTCACCAGGGAAAGAATTCTTCGGTCATCCACCACAGTTGTTTTCCGTGGTCTTCCGGTTCTTTTGGTGTTGCTGAGCTCACCGGTGCGTTCCTTCTTTTTAAGAATGTTCCAAACTGTTGTTTTGGCCACGCCTAATGTTTTTGCTATCTCTCTGATGGGTTTGTTGTGTTTTTTCAGCCTAAGGCCTCATGCACACGACCTTTTTTTTTTTGCGGTCCGCAAAACGGATTTCTGTTGTTCCGTGATCCATGACCGTTTTTTCTTCCGTGGGTCTTCCTTGATTTTTGGAGGATCCACGGACATGAAAAGTGAAAAAAAAAACTAAGTCAAGTTTCCATTGAAAATGATAGGAAAAACGGACACGGATCACGGACACGGATGACTATCTTGTGTGCATCCGTGATTTTTCACGGACTCATTGACTTGAATGGGTCCGTGAACCGTTGTCCGTAAAAAAAATAGGACAGGTCCTATTTTTTTCACGGACTGGAAAAACGGATCACGGACGCGGAAGCCAAACGGTGCATTTTCCGATTTTTCCACGGACCCATTGAAAGTCAATGGGTCCGCGAAAAAAAACTGAAAACGGAACAACGGCCGCGGATGCACACAACGGTCGTGTACATGAGGCCTAATGATGGCTTGCTTCACTGATAGTGACAGCTCTTTGGATCTCATCTTGAGAGTTGACAGCAACAGATTCCAAATGCAAATAGCACACTGGAAATGAACTCTGGACCTTTTATCTGCTCATTGTAATTGGGATAATGAGGGAATAACACACACCTGGCCATGGAACAGCTGAGAAGCCAATTGTCCCATTACTTTTGGTCCCTTAGCAAGTAGGAGGCACATATGCAAACTGTTGTAATTCCTACACCGTTCACCTGATTTGGATGTAAATACCCTCAAATTAAAGCTGACAGTCTGCAGTTAAAGCACATCTTGTTTGTTTCATTTCAAATCCATTGTGGTGGTGTATAGAGCCAAAAATGTTAGAATTGTGTCAGTGTCCCAATATTTATGGACCTGACTGTATGTCTGAGTTCAGCTCTGAACCCGTACTACCCCTTTCAGTGCATGAACCGCATTGCACAGTGTACATAGACTGATAATCCACATAACAAGTTTGTAAATACATTACATTAGTTATCTTGTGCTGATCCTGATCCAATTCTCTTGGTTGTCATTGTTGTCAGACACACCATGTCATCTCTGCAACCTCAGGTGGTCAGTAATCGGTTGCAGTGGTCATGGGGGGGGGGGGGTTGAGCACCTCATCATTGCAGCACTTTAAACATAGGCTACCGACGCGGCATCCGGAAAACAGCAGGGGAACTGGGTGGATGAATAAGGCAGCTTTTTTATTTTCTAATGTTCCCAGCAAAATAGGTTGTTGGTTTTTTTTAACCCCTTTTTAAATTGTATCCTTTTCTCCATTAATCCTTAGTTGTTGTTTTCTATATACAGGAAAATTGATTAGTAAAACATTTGAAAACAAAACTTTTTTTTTGTTTTTTTTCCATAAATCAGTGAGCCCCTCCGACTTTGTGTCCCATCCCTGCCTATAGGAGACTACTAGACAGAATCTAGTGTAAAGATGACACTTTCCAGAATGCAAATCAACAAAGGAAGAAAAATGCACAGATACTGACCCAGCGCCGAATGCTTTAGATTTCAGCTCTGAATTGTGAATGCAGCTTATTAGAAAAAAAAACACTGACTGATTGGGGCCAAACCAGTATAACTAATGTATGGTATTTGTAAAAATGTTCACTGTTCATGTAGATTTTATAATTGTACTGTGTTCAGAGGGTCAATAGATACTTTTTCACATGCACAATGCTTTGTGGCAAAGCTGTACATTAAGGGGGTCATTTATCCAACTGGTGTAATGTAGAACTGGCTTTGTCGCCCATAGCAACCAATCAGATTCCACCTTTAATTTTGGAAAGCTCCATTGGAAAATGAAAGGAGGAATCTAATTGGTTGCTACTTTACACCAGTTTGATACATGACCCCCTTAATCATAATAGATCTGCCTTATTTGCTGGGACAAATCCACTTCTGAGAAAAGGGGCAATTGTTTGGGCCCCACCATGAATTGGATAAATCTATTACTCTTCTCCATTGGCTGCATCTTGTATTGCAACTTTTGAATGGGGCCAAGATGCAATACCAACACTGACCATTTACAAGGGTGGCGCTGTTTACATAAAAAAAAAAACACAGTTTTTTGTACAGTCCCATCAGACCTTTGTACACCTAACTTTTCAAGGTACTTACAATGTAAATGTTGTCCGGTTCTAGCCGATGCATTGTTCTATGTAAAGGATGATGTGTTCTGGAAACTGGTTTGTCCACTGCTGGTGGCTACGGAGCACGTGTGCCCCCACTAATCACACAGCTTCCAGCTGAGAGTCCTTTGAGTCCTGACTGACAGGAGGGAAACAATCCATGTTTTTCCAGTCTGTGCAGTTTTAGAGCCATTCATGTAGCCGGACCTCTGACAGCTCTTCTGCACTGTACTTCTACAAAAGCATTCCTGCACACCATGGAGCTCAGCCACAAACACACAGTGCAACTGAGACCTGGAAGGCCCACCTCACCTCTGTATGGCCTCCTTCACATTGCCGGATGTTTGGTCCGCGTCTGATCTGCATATTTTTTGCAGATTGTACTCTGACCCATTCATTTCTATGGGACTGCAAAAAATGAGGATACATGTGTGGTCCGTGTCCGTGTGGCCCAGCTGCAAATTAAAGATCATGTCCTATTCTTCTGTGTTTGGTGGACATAATTAGGCATTTTGACAATGGGGGATGCACACGGCTGGTATCTGCATTTTGCGGATCTGCGATTTGCAGACTACAAAACGCATACGGCGGTGTCAATATGGAGAAGGGGACAGCGTTGTATACTGGCACTGGGGAAGGGGGCAGCATTATATACTGGCACCAAGGGGGGGGGGGGAGCAGTATTCTATGCTGACACCAAGGGGGAAAGCAGCATTATATACTGGCACCAAGGGAGGGGAGCAGCATTATATACTGGCACCAAGGGGGAGCAGCATTATATACTGGCACTGGGGAATCGGCCGGCATTATATACTGGCACTGGGGAAGGGGGCAGCATTATATACTTGGACAGAGGGGGGCAGCACTATATACTGGCACCAAGGGGAGAGCAGCATTATATACTGGCACCAAGGGGGAGCAGCATTATATACTGGCACTGGGGAATCGGCCGGCATTATATACTGGCACTGGGGAAGGGGGCAGCATTATATATTTGGACCAAGGGGGGCAGCATTATATACTTAGACCAAGGGGGGCAGCACTATATACTGGCACCAAGGGGAGAGCAGCATTATATACTGGCACCAAGGGGGGGGAGAGCAGCATTTTATACTGGCTCCAAGGGAAGGGGGGGACAGAATTATATATTGGCACTAAGGGGAGGGGGAGCAGCATAATATATAGGCACAAAGGGGACAGCATTATATACTGGTACTACAGAGGGGGGGGGGGCGGAGGAGCATTATATACTGGTACTGTCATGACTGTGACTGATCCAGACAGGTCTGGGAGGAGAAGGTCGCAGCGACTTGCTACTCGCGATAGCTTGTGAGTTTGATCCGTGGTTCAGGGTATGTCATCTGGGTTTTGCCTTGTGAACCTTTTTGTCCTGACTGGGAGTTTGTAGGCATCTTTCTCAGGTGAGTCCTGTCTGCCACTCCCAGCTACTATATTAGTTTCAGTTTCACTTCATGGGTCGCCAAATGGAATCTCTACCTGAAATAGAAAATAGAGACATGCAGGCATACATACATGTAATTCATCTGCATTTACATTTACATCAGGTCCAATTGGCAAAGGTGAAGGGTAGTGACAAGGGGCGTCGTTCTCTTCTCTCAGGATAATGAATGGAACGGGGGCGCTGACCTGGCACAGCGTAACATTATAACCAGGATAGTCCATGAGAATGAATAAGTCCATGATAGAACAGCAAAATAGATAAAACAGTATAAAAGTTCTTGGAGGCTCAAAGAACAAACATGAGTCCGTACCCAGGTTATTTTTCTATTAATTCACAGAGGCTCTCATGCGGTGGAGTCCATCTCTGGGCACATTCCTTTAAAAGAGCAAAAATCTCAGAGGCTCAGGTTCTTTTGAGTCTGTCTCCGGGCACGGTTCCTTAGTATGAAGTTGCACAATAAAAGGACAGCAAAGACAAGTGCTGTGAGACCCCTGATCAACCTGAAAAGGGGATGAAGGGTAAAAGGTGCAACTAAAGGAACAGGCACAACTTGGCGTGGGGTAGCAAAAGCAGGCAGGAGGTCCTGGAAACAAACGTGGCCTTGCTGACTTTGTGATTTCAGTGGTCAACACCTACCACTGAGCCGTGGACAAACTGGCAGCCGCAACAAAGGACCAGAAACATAGGACTCCTGTCCTGGAAGGGTTAACATCAAACTTCTGCAGTGAAATAAATCAAAGGCCTAGCAGGCTGATTCACAGTGGCATATCATAACCACTTGGCTCTGCTGGCAAGTACGGCCTGTAGTAGTCCTCTACAGGAGGATGGGCCCACATAACTGTATTGGGGGGCAGCTGTAGGGTGAAGGGGCCCCTAATAGGTATTGGCCCCATGGGCCTAGGGGTAAACCCTTGGGTGGACCGTACCGGTCCCTGCATAAGGATTGTGGGATGGAATGGCGTGGTTACCGCCGCCTCAAGCGGTCCGGTGGGCTCGGCGCGGCTATTCACAGCAACCGGGGGTCTCCTTTGGGGCACTGACGGAGCGGTGGCAGCAGAAGGTGGTCTACGGGTGGTGACAGGCACCCTTACCTCGTCCTTCTTTGGCGGCGTCTGGATCCTGGCGGTCGCGATCTTGCGCAGCTCCCGCAACTTCTCCTCCAGCCGGACAATCTGCTCACTGATGCTCTCTGTGTCGGAGTCGCTGTCATCTGCTGGCGCCGCCGGCGCAGGTACAGTCACCGATGGCGCGGACTCGGCCTCTGCAGGTTCCGGCGATGAGTCTGGTCTCCGACCCCTCCGGATGTTCTCCAAGGTAGCATGAAGTCCTTTCAAGTTTTCCATATCTTGTATGGTCTTCTCCCGACGAGGCAGCTCGGGGGAAGGATAGGGGCTCACCCATTTCTCCAACACGGTTGGCTGCCAGAAGACGTTAGGCCCAATGAAGGAGCTCCGCTCCTGAAAGGCGTGATGGGCCGGCTCTGGAGAGCGTTCAGGTTCCCGCTCGCAGCCAGAGTAGTCTTCTCCTTCTTCTGCCTCTCAGTCCTCAGGTGCTCGTTTGGGACGGGTCACGGCAGTGGCATAAGGGCCTCGCAGGCTCTCGGCAGGGGTGTACTCCACTTCCTCTCCCTCACGGAGGCTGTGCTGATAAGAAGGGAGGTAGTCTCTTTTGACAGACCTTCGATTCACATAGAGGTCTCTGCAGTTAGATAGTCCTGGATGAACCCGTAGCCACGGGTTTTGTCGAATGACAGCACCACTCCCTTTCTCCTTTCCAGGCGGGGTTGGGTGTTAGCATGCTTTTCATGGATTGTTTTAGTCAATTCTTCATAAACGATTTTGGTCTTCGTATTCCGCTTTATAGCGGCCTCCCGGATCTCCGCCATAAGTGATGACCACTTGAACGAGGCTGAAAAAAGTCTCTCCACGAGCCATAGTAGGGCTCTGGTTCTTTCTCCCTTGGGCGGCAGGCGGGTGTCTCCGGTCCCGGAGAGTAGGCCGGTGGAGCCTCCTCTGGCTCTACACCAACATCAGGCACTTGCGGTATTTTTGGCGTAGACATTGCAGCACAATGATGCTCACTTTCCAACATGCTCGATCCTTCTGAGGAGAGCGATAGGGTCGCGTCAATTACAGCAGCCAGCTCCTCCCACTGCACTGGGAGGCCGCCCCCCAGGTATTCCAGTATATGGAAGGCGGTGTCCATGCTGGCAGACATGCAAATGTCCAGATAAGCAGTGGCGCCTGACCTTGAACTCCTTCCCCCTCTTTTCTCAGAAAGGCGCCAATTTTTCCCGCCTTTTCGGGATGAGGGTGACGCAGCAGTAAATTCAGCAAGCCCAGCAGCCATCTTTGGGTATAAACGCTGTCTATTCACTGACAGCAAGCAGGATTGTTAAAAGTCCACAAAACCACACTCCAATGCGGCGATTTTCTTCCTCTTGGTAGCGCAACACTACACAGCGCTTTTTAGAGTTTTTTGGTACACTTTGGGTATGATTTTCAGTTCACAAAGTCCATTTTAATAAACAGGCAATTTGTCACTTTGGTCACAGGGCAACTGTATAAGGCACAAAGTTCACGCTTCTTGCACTAGAAAGCGTGCGTATCCTGTTCGTGACGCCAAAAGAGAGGTGCAGCGTACTCAAGTTGTGTGTAATAGAGTTTCTGGGTGTAGTAGTGCAATGACACTAACCTGAGACGGCTGACTCTCTGCATAGGCAGGTGATGGTAGAAATTGTTCGTGACGCCAGTGCCAATTAAACGCTGGCACGCCGTTTGCGGATAGCAGGAATAAATTGAGGAACACGTGGTATTAAAACAGAACTCCAACTTTAGTAGTTTTCATGCAGAGACAATATTGGAATCGCAGTTCCTTGGCATACAGTCGATTTTGCAATACGGTTGATGCAGGCAATTACAGATTTAGCAAGGTGATTACAGAGTGTTGAACACAGGACTTGCAGTACAGGAGCTTGCACTCTATTTCTGTCTGATCCTGGAATATAGCAATTCTTCACCAAGGCCCAATAACCTAGTTCTGGCTTTATATCCTTGGCTATAGCTTTAGAAAGTACCTCCTCTGTTATTTTTAGTACCTCTTGCTTCTCTGCACTTTGCCTCGGTCTCTCTCAGCTGCTTCCTCAGGCTCTTTAGCTAAGATATTCCTGTTTCTGCATATGGGAATTCAGGAGGGAATCTTCTCCTGGACAGCAGGCTTCAGGCCTGGACTTGTCTCTGACATTGTCTAATCTCCAACTGTAGATTACAGACACTAGACTCTGTCTTCCTTTCCCTTCCCTGACTGGGCCTTATATAGACTAGGGCTCCCTAGCTCCCTCTAGTGACTAGAAGCTGGAATGACACCCCTAGCAGGCCTGTACATGCAAGTGTCATAGTAACAGGGAAACACACAGCATTGCATTACATGGCATTTATAAAACTGACATATACCAACTTCTCCATAACTAAGGAGGGACGACAGCACACCAAGTGACACTTTGGTAGTGACGGGTATTACAGTCCCCGCACACTACAGCAATATATATATATATATATATATATATACACTGCTCAAAAAAATAAAGGGAACACAAAAATAACACATCCTAGATCTGAATTAATTAAATATTCTTCTGAAATACTTTGTTCTTTACATAGTTGAATGTGCTGACAACAAAATCACACAAAAATACAAAAATGGAAATCAAATTTTCAACCCATGGAGGTCTGGATTTGGAGTCACCCTCAAAATTAAAGTGGAAAAACACACTACAGGCTGATCCAACTTTGATGTAAGACAATCTGTGGTGCAACGTGACGTTGGTGGATAGAGCGAGACATGATGTCCCAGATGTGCTCAATTGGATTCAGGTCTGGGGAACGGGCGGGCCAGTCCATAGCATCAATGCCTTCGTCTTGCAGGAACTGCTGACACACTCCAGCCACATGAGGTCTAGCATTGTCTTGCATTAGGAGGAACCCAGGGCCAACAGCACATGGATATGGTCTCACAAGGGGTCTGAGGATCTCATCTCGGTACCTAATGGCAGTCAGGCTACCTCTGGCGAGCACATGGAGGGCTGTGCGGCCCTCCAAAGAAATGCCACCCCACACCATTACTGACCCAATGCCAAACCGGTCATGCTGGAGGATGTTGCAGGCAGAAGAACATTCTCCACGGCGTCTCAAGACTCTGTCACGTCTGTCACATGTGCTCAGTGTGAACCTGCTTCATCTGTGAAGAGCACAGGGCACCAGTGGCGAATTTGCCAATCTTGGTGTTCTCTGGCAAATGCCAAACGTCCTGCACGGTGTTGGGCTGTAAGCACAACCCCCACCTGTGGACGTCAGGCCCTCATATCACCCTCATGGAGTCCGTTTCTGATCGTTTGAGCAGACACATGCACATTTGTGGCCTGCTGGAGGTCATTTTGCAGGGCTCTGGCAGTGCTCCTCCTGTTCCCCCTTGCACAAAGGCGGAGGTAGCGGTCCTGCTGCTGGGTTGTTGCCCTCCTACGGCCTCCTCCACGTCTCCCGATGTACTGGCCTGTCTCCTGGTAGTGCCTCCATGCTCTGGACACTACGCTGACAGACACAGCAAACCTTCTTGCCACAGCTCGCATTGATGTGCCATCCTAGATAAGCTGCACTACCTGAGCCACTTGTGTGGGTTGTAGACTCCGTCTCATGCTACCACTAGAGTGAAAGCACCGCCAGCATTCAAAAGTGACCAAAACATCAGCCAGGAAGCATAGGAACTGAGAAATGGTCTGTGATCACCACCTGCAGAACCACTCCTTTATTGGGGGTGTCTTGCTAATTGCCTATAATTTCCACCTGTTGTCTATCCCATTTGCACAACAGCATGTGAAATTGATTGTCACTCAGTGTTGCTTCCTAAGTGGACAGTTTGATTTCACAGAATTGTGATTGACTTGGAGTTACATTGTGTTGTTTAAGTGTTCCCTTTATTTTTTTGAGCAGTGTATATATATATATATATATATATATATATATCTATGGATAAAGCGGGCAGCACACACTTGTATCCTGTGAAGAGTGCTAGATCCTGATTAAGAATCCAAATGAATATTCAAGGAAGATCGCAGCACTCCAATGGCTTTAATAAAGTGTAGTGAAGTTTATTTGCCATGTCTCAGCAGCTGAATGACTGCTAAGACATGGGCGAATAAACTACACTACACTTTATTCAAGCCTTTGGAGTGCTGTGGTTATCTCTTATATATATATAAAAATGAGTTTCTGTCTGTCTGGATATCTGACTGTTCTTTATGCGCGACTGAACGACCGGACCGATCTTCACCAAATTTGGCACACAGGTACATCAGGTGTTCGGGAAGGTTTTAGACCGGGTCTCAGCTCTCTAGGACGTACCGTTCCTGAAATATTCCCAAAAATGACATTAGTCAATACAAGCCCCCAACTGCCATGCACACAGTCACATATCCCTTATCATCCAATAGAAGCTCGCAGGCTCTTAGTCTCCACATACACACAGTTTTACTCCAGGTTTCCATAACAACCCAGCCGTTTTTCTTCACTGCTGTAGGTCAGCTTTAGCCTAGGGCTACACGACCACATGCACAGCTCAGCAGACAGTATCACACAATAGACTTAGATACACAGCAGACAGTATCACACATGATAGGATTAGATACACAGCTCAACAGACAGTATCACACATGATAGGATTAGATACACAGCTCAGCAGTCAGAATCACACAGGATAGGATTAGATACACAGCTCAGCAGACAGTATCACACAATAGACTTAGATACACAGCAGACAGTATCACACAGGATAGGATTAGATACACAGCTTAGCAGACAGTATCACACATGATAGGATTAGATACACAGCTCAACAGACAGTATCACACATGATAGGATTAGATACACAGCTCAGCAGTCAGAATCACACAGGATAGGATTAGATACACAGCTCAGCAGACAGTATCACACAATAGACTTAGATACACAGCAGACAGTATCACACAGGATAGGATTAGATACACAGCTCAGCAGTCAGAATCACACAGGATAGGATTAGATACACAGCTCAGCAGACAGGATCACAGAGGAAAGGATTAGATACACAGCTCAGCAGACAGTATCACACAGGATAGAATTAGATTTCTAACGATAATTTGTTTTCCCTTAGTCCTAACAGCAGCACATATGGGGGTTAACCACCCCCATGGACTGGTAGGACCGGCGGAATTTTAATGAGCCCAAGTAATAATTAAACACTTAAACCTCCCCTATAAAGGAGGGAATCACCTCCAGCCCATTGTGTTATAGCAAGAAAAAACTAGTCTTACTAGGGTGGGAAATTTGTGTGCTGCTGTTAGGACTAAGGGAAAACAAATTATCGTTAGAAATTAGCAATTCCCTTACGTCCTACCAGCAGCACAGATGGGGAGATAGCAAGAAGAACCCATAGGGAGGGTCATCATGCCTGGCAGAACTAAGAATAGTCTGCCCAAACGCCGAGTACTCAGCTAATCTGGCATCTAGTCTATAATGGGAGATGAATGTTGATTCAGAGCTCCAGGAGGCAGATTTACAAATCATGGAAGAAGACTCCTCTCGGCAAAAGAAGTAGCTACAGCCCTCGTAGAATGGGCTTTTACAAACCCCGGAGGGTCTAGAGATTGGGAAACAAAGGATTCCCCATTAGCCTCCTTAATCCATCGACTGATGGATGGTTTAGACGCCTTACGGTCTTTAAACTTACCGGCAAACAGGATTAGAAGATTTTCATCTTTCCTGAACTCCTTGATCTATCCACATACATCCGGAGGCATCTCGAGACATCCAAAGGATGTATAGCAGGTTCCTCGGAGGAGGTAGAAGGTCTAGAAAGAACCGGGAGGGATATCACCTGGTTGATATTCTGGAAAGAAGGAACCTTAGGCCTAAAGTACGAGAAAAATCTTAAAAGGACCCGGTCTTGCAAAAAAATGGTATAGGGCTTGTGCGCTGATAGAGCTTGAAGCTCAGAGACCCTCTTGGCCGAAGTCACAGCAAGAAGAAAAAACAAGTTTTCATGTGACAAACTTGAAATCTACCTCCTCCAAAGACTCAAAGGGGGGAGATGCTAACCCCCTGAGAACTACTGATAAATCCCATTGAGGGATGGGTTTCAGTACTGTAGGCTTTAATCTTTCAGCTCCTTTAAGGAACCGTTTAATGAGCGGGTCCTGCGAAAAAGACTTGTTGAAACAAGCTGAAATGGCTGAAACTTGACCCCTCAAGGTAGATGGAGCAAGGCCTTTGTCACGGCCATCTTGCAGAAACTGAAGGATGATGGGGAGGGGCGGATCTGCAGACGTCACCTCCTTTGAGGAACACCAAGAAGAGAATATCCTCATAATCTGTGAGTAGGCTCTCTTAGTAGAGTCTGCTCTTGAATGAGACTGCGTTCTCAGGACCGACTCTGAAAGCCCTTCTATTCTGGGAAGGGACTGATCAACCTCCAGGCTGTCAGGTTGAACCTGTGCAGATCTGGGCAGAGGTGAGTGTCCCATGACACCAGGGTCTGCCGTGGGGGGAGCCTCCAATAATGTCCCCGACTCATCTGAATGAGCTGGGTAAACCAGGATCTCTTGGGCCAAAACGGTATGATGGCTATTACCGAGGCCTGTTCCTGACGAATTTTCATCAATACCCTCGGTATCATGGAAAAGGGAGGGAATATGTAAGCCAGCCTGAACCTCCAGGATATTGACAGAACATTTATCCGCCAGGGGTTGTCCCCCCTGTAAAGGGAGCAAAACCTCTCCACCTTGGCGTTAAACCTTGTTGCCATAAGATCCACCTCTGGCATTCCACACTTGAGGACTATCTGCTTGAATATCTCCAGATGTAAAGACCACTCCACTGTTGGAAGACCGCGGCTCAACCGATCCGCTATCATGTTGAGGGAGCAACTAGTGGGTAGCTTATTAAAACGTATTATTTAATAATGTCCAAGAATAAAATAGTAGGCTCTGAAATAATGAAACACGCACAGAATACAACCAATTGGCTGCATTAATCTCCTTTGGAAGCAATGCTAAGAAGAAGATGGGAGAGGACCAAGGCAGGGATAGCGGTGTCAAAAACAAATAGAGTAAGAGGAAAAGATGCATAGACAGAGAGACACAGTGCTGGGTCGAACGCCCTAGGTGTCCCTAACTCTATCTCTCGACCTCCCAATCTAATTTAATCTCCCTGTCACCCTCCCTAAAAATGGACTGCCCAGCTTTGCCCGACAGACAGAATAAGGTCCATAGTATCCCAAACTAATCTACCGGTTAGAAGGAGAGCAATTGAACTGACAGAAAAATGAGGTTGATTGAACTAAGTCGCAATGTGGCTGTAGAAAGCCCGCAATACTCAGTGCAATCAACACTCTAACATTACAATGATAACTAAGTTGCTATCAGGTTAGTAAAGAGTCCCGACGCGTTCCTCAATGGTTGCTGATTCCTCAGGCACCATATCTTATCAGTATCCCTTGGTATTAGGTCACTTTGCTCAAGTGGGAAGTGCATAGAAGACCCGGCTTTATACAAAACTCCAAGATTATGCACTGCAATCAAATCCTGGTTGCTGGTGCCTATACAGTATCCTTTTACCGGTCAAATCACCAACAGGTCTCTATGTAAACCTTGACCATACATCAACTTAATTCCAGACAATTATGGCCAAGTCTCCCCTCAGTTCGTGTGACCACACGTCTTCAGGTCACCAATCACAACTGATATATAAATGTACTCATCGGTGTGAATATTGTCCAGGTACAAATAACGCAACCTAGATCTGATTCCATTCAATGTTGTTCATTGAGGTATTAGCTAACACACATTGAAGCAGCTCTCCTGGTCTAATCACACCAGGAAATGTTCAAGGGCTGTTCCATGGCGTGTGCTCTTAAGTGCTAAACAGCAATGATATGTAAGCACAAAATCAAAGATCACTCATCTGTCCAGTGTTGGATGTCAACTGTCCACAGATCGATGAGGCGGATGCTGCTCCTCGGCGTCCTGCATGTGGCAGTAGCAATGGAGAGACATTCGAAGGGTCTTTTTAAAAGCCGTGTTGCTCCGCCCATTTCCCGCCCACTTACGTCATACAGTGTCATCTGACCAGGTCACGTGAGGCATCACCTGTTCAGCCCCCGGTCACATGACTGAGCAGTTCCAGGAAGCACTTAGTACAGCGGCGTGTCAATACTGCAAGGTAACCATCCAGGCAGCCGGCCGTCTCCAAGGGGCGGAGACTCCAACATCTGAGTGGCACATGTTACAGCCGCCGCAAGCATTGCGCCTACTGGAGTGTGCTCTATGCTACATACGTCTGGGGCGGGTTCGTCGCAGTGTTTAGGTTAAGCCAGCGGGCAAACCTGGTTCACCATTAACAAAGCTCCAATTCAAATAATTTTTCCACCGGGTCTGTAAGGTCCACAGATCCCAAAATGGAATACAAGAGTTTATATGGTTGATCCTTAGATATATCTGACGTACACACAATTAACTATACCGCACCCTGAATACAGCGCTCATCAAAGTTAAGTACCCAGACAGCTTATAATATTTGATATACTATATAAACAAACAGGTCTAAGTTTGAGGAGAGGGGAGGGGAGGGGAGGGGACAGGATGGTGGCTAAGGGTTGCAGAGTCAAAAAAAGGCTTAGGGGTCAATGTAGCAGCTAAATGACAGCTGTTCATTCAATCCCATGGGGACCACAGTTTTAAGCTGAAAGATCCACCATGTTTCTCTCTGCAAGACCCTCCTGTCCCAGTCCCCTCCCCGACTCGGTCGTGCGACCACCTCAATAGCCATGAATCTCAGGCCAGATATGTCACCACTGTGTACCCCATTGACATGTTTCGCCAAGGGTGTGTCTCTGTTGTTTCTAACATCACCCAGATGTTATCCCACCCGTCGTCGCAGTTCACGGGTAGTTTTGCCCACATACTCAAGGCCGCCTTCACAATTTACCTTGTATATGAATCCCTTAGTGCGGCAGTCAATTATGAAGCCTAAATATCTTACTGAAGTCGACGGGCTCACGTTCGACTTCTGCCAGTTGATGATCCACCTTATGCGGAACAGAAAGGAAATCGCTACATGAAGATGGTAGGTCAGGACCACAAAGGAAGAGGCTTTTAAAAGCCAATTGTCCAGATAAGGAATGATGGTCAGTCCTTGGAGTGCTAGCCGCCACCACAGAAACTACCACCTTGGTGAAAGTGTGAGGGGCAGAAGAAATGCCGAAGGGAAGGGCAACGAACTGAAGGTGTCTGGTGACACCTGACACCTGGACCGCGATCCTGAGATATTTCCTGGAAGCAGGATGAATCGGGTTGTGCAAATATGCATCCTTGAGGTCCAGGGTTGCCGTCACATCTCCAGGATTGAGAACGTGAACCACTGACCTGATGGTTTCCATACGGAACCTTACTTTCCTTACGTATCGATTGAAGAATCTCAAATCGATAATCATCCGGAGATCCCCTGACGCCTTGGGAACCAGAAACACTGGTGAGTAAATCCCTAAGCCCCGTTCCCCCTGCCGGAACCTCCTCCAGAGCCCCCTTGTTGATGTAATCCTGAATGTAAGCCTCCAGAACCGACTGCCTTGCGGCTTGTGGAAGTTTGGTTCTGATGAACCTGTCCGGAGACAGAGAAAGAAGATTGATTGAGTACCCCTCTGATATGACATTCAGGACCCAGGGATCCGAAATCTCTCGGATCCAGATGTCCTTGAAGTGGGAGAGTTGACCTCCGATGGGAAGATGAGGCAGGGGAGTGGGGAAGTCTTCTGGCAGGATGGCAGGAGTCACGGGAGTCATCCAAGAGCCTTGAGGAGGCCCGTAGTCAGGAGGTGGATTTTTATCCTTGGCTCCTTCACGAGAGTGCCTCGAACCTCTTCACTGCGCTCCCCAGTCCCTCCGGGCTCTTGACTGCTGGTCAGACCTACCACCACGGTTTTGTCTGCCCCGCCCCCGAAAGGACTGTTGGGGAAGACTCTTCCCCTTTTAATCTGACAGGTCTTCCATAATCTTATCCAGTCGAACAAACGGTTGGGCTCAAAGGGAAGGCTACATGGCATTGTCAGCGACCCAAGGCTTAAGCCACAAAGGCCTGCGGGCCGCTGACACCAGGGTTATGGTTTTGGCCGCCAACTTCAGCTGTTGTTGCGCTGTATCAGACAGTAAATTCATCGCCAGGTTGACAGTCTTGAAAGCCGCCAGAATATCGTCCTGACACCTTCTGATCCACATCCATCTGGATCTGGTTTAATCGAGACCGGAGAAAGGTAGAAACTTCTGTAGCAGCGATGACCGTAGACGCGGAAGCTGCAGCTGCCGTATAACCTCTCCTGAGTGTGCACTCTGCTCTCCTGTCAAGGGGATCCTGCAGACTCGACCCATCGTCCGCAGGAACCAGAGTGCGCTTAGACAGTTTGGCAATCGCCATGTCCATCTTGGGAATGGAACCCCACGATTCCACCAAGGGTTTAGCCATCGGAAACATGGTTCTGAATCTTTAGTTAGAATCGGACCCCTTTCGGGTTTCTTCCACTCTGTGCGCATGACAGAGAGGAGGGTCTCATCCGCTTTAAAGACACGAAGTGCCCGACTAGCGGGATCAGAGGGCTCCCCCAGGTCAACATCATGGTCCCCCGACCTGATGGACTTAAGTAACTTTGCGTCTTATCAGGAGGAAAGAAGCATGAAGTAAGCTCCTCCTCGTCCGAGGAACTCAAGGAGACTACGGACGGTCTCTCTACTGGAGCCGAAGACTCCATAGGAGTCTGAGTAGGAAGCCTCTCATCCAGCAGGCTTATAACCCCTTTGATGGATCCATCAACATAGGTCTTTACCCACTGATACATATCCTGCATCGTAGGTTCGGTGGAAGGTTGAACCCTCGGACAGCAGCCGTCACACCTGGAGTAGGGACAGCTATCCTCCAAAAGCGCGCTACAATCATAGCACGAAAAATGTTTCCGCTTGGAAACCGCTTTTCTGCCATTCGAATCCCGTGGAGGCTTTTTTTATTTTTTATTAAAGTCAATGGAACAAGGGATTCCCAACCAGTCTCCCAAGCTGGTTCCTACCAAGCCCCAAGCTGCTTATCTTCTGCGATCTGACGAGTGCAGGTAAATTCAGCTTAGAATAACCGTTGACCGACCTCACTGCGGGAAAAAAGAAAAAAAGGATAAGTAACACATTTGTAAACAATCAATAAATGTTTCAGGAGAAAGGTAAAAGAAAAGGCAGACTGGCGGATAGCTGAAAATGAGGACCAGAAATAAGGCACCAACAAGTGGAGGAATACCAGCTTATGGGACTCTGGGAGCTAGCTTAAAAAGCATGTGCAGCCAGAGAACGACCTGGTTCACAATGTTTCCTTAAATAGGGAGGGAGTGGGCTCAGAGCCGAGTCCCCGCCCCCAGAGGACAAAACACATAACAGTAAATAAAAAGGTTTCCCCCCAGGAAGGAAATACAATAAACCTCCAACCGGAGGGAAAATCGCGAATTATATATAAAAGAATCACAATAAAGACCCAAAATCGCGTCGCAAGGAAAAAATTCCGGAAGTGACGTCAGATTCGGAAGATGGCGGCGCCCAGCGGCCGCAAGGAAAAGGACCGAGGACGCCGAAAAAACACACCGCTGCGCAGCACCGGCAGCAGGTAAGCTGCCGGACAAGCCATAGTAGTAAGAGCGGAGGCAAAGCCCACAGATAACATGAAAAAAAGATTCCCCCTAAGAGAGGGGGAATCACCACCTAGTCCACCTGTCCGGAGGACAGAAAAAAACACGATGGGCTGGAGGTGATTCTCTCCTTTATAGGGGAGGGTTTAAAGTGTTTAATTATTACTTGGGCTCATTAAAATTCCGCCGGTCCTACCAGTCCATGGGGGGTGGTTAACCCCATCTGTGCTGCTGGTAGGACTAAGGGAACTCCTCATTTATTGCTCCAGTTGCTCTGGTACATTTGTTTCAAACTGGCAGCTCAGGGGGAGTGTCCTTTGTCAGGGGGCGTGTCCTTTCTGCTGTCACTCTCTTCCTGTAACTGTCACAGCTTCTAACAGAACGTAGGCTGGTGTTAGCTGAAGAGTGGAACTGAGCATGTGCAAGGTGGACAAAAAAAAATAGGGAAAAGAAAAAAACAGCAGGTGGCGCTATAAAGATAGATTTTATTGAATAAGTCAGTGCTATAATACATTTTAAGTACAATCAATTACAAAAGTATTCAGATTCAGTTGTTGGTCTGAAAAATGTAGAAAATTCATCATTGGACAACCATCGGGGTGGGGGAATTGTGGGGGCATTACTACTGGAGGACATTGTGGAAGACACCCTTATTCGATGCACACTGTGCAGGATACTTACTAGGGGATACTGCGGGGCCATTACTGGCAGCACTATAAAGGGACATTACTGGGAGCACTATGCAGAATTTTTAATACTGGGGGATAGTATAAAGTACATTACTGGGGGTACCGGGGCGATCTACTGGAGCACTACAGGGGCATTAACTGGGGGCTTTTTTTTTATACAGGAGGCATCATAGAAGGCAATATTGGGGGCATTTTAATACTGGAGCACTATAGGGGGATTTCTTGTACTGGGGGCATTATTTTTACTGAGGGAACAATAGGGGGGGTCACTATTAATACTGGGGTCACCATATGGACATTTTTACTGGGGTACAATAGGCAAGTATTATTGCTAGAGGAGCTGTAGGGGCATTTCTATTACTAGGGGCATTTTAGGGGACAGTATGTCTGTGGGCACTATACAGGCATTATTACTGGGAGCACAATTGAGGGTATAATTATTACTGGAGGCACTATAGGTGTCATTATTATTTCTGGAGGCACTATAGGGGCATTATTAATACTCGGGGCACTATTATTAATGAAGGCATTTTAGGGGGCATTGTTACTAAGCTGTATGTTTGGAAATCTCTGCAGAGAGAAGATGTGACAGAAAGAATTTGTTATGGAGGTCTGGACCAAACAGAGAAGATGAGGAAAAAGAACATCTACATCAGAGGAGACGCCACAAAATGTAAGAGCAGGGGCGGACATAATGCCTGTGCAGCCGGTTTAACTGCACAAGGGCCCAGTGTGGAAGGGGGCCCTCCACAGGACGCTGATTCTAATGATAAAGCAGAGAGCCGCCCGCTCCCAGTTTCACCATTCATAACTCCATCCAGCATGTAGAAGGCCCCCCCCCCCTGCAATCTGCGTCTCACTGTCTTGAGTCTGAGGAGGTGCTGTGCCGTCCACAGCTCTGAGCAGCAGGGCCTGGGCAGCCCGTCCTGAGATGTATCTGTGATCGCCCTGCCTCCTTACAGCCGAGTCCTGCTGTGTGGGGGGCACTGGGGCAGCCATGAAGAGTTTGAAATGAGCTCAGCCAGGCCTGTGCTGAGCCACTTCACGGTGTCGGTAGCTCCGCCCACACCTAGTGATGACGGTAGCTCCGCCCCTGCCTAGTGATGATGGTTGCTCCGCCCCCATCTAGTGTTGATGGTAGCTCCGCCCCATCTAGTGATGGCGGTAGCCCCCCATCAGGTAGCTTTGCCCACATCTGGTCCTCTCCTAGCTGTTCAGCACCTCAGAGTTGGTGCCTAATGTGTGAGGCCTGCAGCAAACCAGCAACTCAGGAGAAAGTGACTTAGGACCGGAGGTGGCCCCTGTGCCCACTGTCCCTGCCAGACACTAAACTTGACACTTGGTATGTTATTTTTTTTACTCCACCCATCACCCCTGTCCCCCTCTGGCCCTCCTGTGACTGGCCCTGGCCCACACTCATGTATTTTGCGGTCCGCGTATTGGCAAGATATGTATGTGGTGTTTTAGATCCCGATCTTAATAACCCCTATATCTGGCGGTGCTTCCGCCGATGTTATGGAGAGGAGCCGGCCTCTTCATAACTTTGGTGGATCCTCCACCAGTTCTTCATGTTCTAGATGTTCCAGTTCTAGATGTAGATCATTTTCTACCCCTAAACCTGTCGGCCCCTCCCCTACTTATTTAGACATGCTGTGAGCGGGGCAAAGTCGCAGATTGCGACGACTGCACCTAAAATATATAGGCGTATTTCAGGATAATAAATGACCCCCTCAGGTTCTTCTGATCAGACATGGAGAGAGAGCAAAAACATTTCCGACACCCAACTATTATCAAATCAGAAGGGTCCATGTACGATACTTGCTGAGCGTCGCATGGTTGCTTTGTCTGGTGTCGGCAGATGGCATGCTCCGGTGTCCCTCCACGAGTGAGGTCAGATTAAATCCTCTTTCAATAGCGATTTTTCCTACTGGATGCGATGTGTGCAATGGGTCTGTGTGAGGGGGCACATATCAGGGCATAGTACTGTGAGGGGCACATATCTGGCATAACTACTGTGACAGGGCACAATGTGGATATTACTACTGTTGTGCTGGCACAAAGGGGCAATAATTACTGTGTGAGGGCATAAGGGGGCATTAATATGGACCACAGGATCTGAATGGTCTCCACCATCTTTGATGCCCTTGATCACCCCTTCCTTCCCCTGCAGAATCGGGGGGAGCTGATAATCCGGTGTGCCTTCGTCACGCCGAAACGCGCGTTGGGGTAGCGCCATCCTGGTTGTTACACTTCTGGTCCATTTTAGGTAAGTCCCTCCTGCATGTCCACCCTCCTGATTTCTCTCACCTGGATGTTCACTGATATCTCAGGTTTACATCCAGTGCGGCTATCTCTTATAGCTGCTTGTTTTACTTATTCCATCATCTTTGCAGTTGATTAATGACTCACCATTTACCATGTACATGTATGTGATCCTAGGATAGGTTACTATACCATACACATCCCTAGTGATCCTCTGTATTTTTGACCAGTGTGTTCCTCCCAGGGTGGCGCCGTTTTTTCCTTCCCTGTTCCTTTTTGTTCCCTGTCCTCTGGCATCACATGCATGTAATTGTATTTTTATTTGTGTCTTGTTACATTATAATAAAAGTTTAGATTTATATTATTTATCATCTGGCATTTTCGGCTCCATTTTCTTTTGTTCTTCTGCTATAGTAGGAGTAGGTCAGATTGTGGCAGCTGGCGCTGGCCACCACAGGGGGCTGGGGCAGTATATTGTGTTTTACTATGAATCACATTAAGCACACAGCAGCTCTCACCTTCCCCACCAGTCGAGCACGGATGACGCACCCGGAGGCGTAATGGTAAATTCGAAAATATAGGAAATCCAGCTCAAGAAATGGTGGAAAATTCGTAGCTTTATTGCAGCATAAAATCTTCAACAGAAACAGGAATGCTCGGTTACGCGTTTCAGACCACTAACAAATATCGGTCCTTCCGTATTTGGTACTGCTGGGGTAGTATATTCTGGTGTACTGTGGTACTCGGTATTGCTGGGGCAGTATTTTGTACTGAATTGTGCTATTGGGTTCTGCTGGGTGCTGAGCTTTGGTAACTTTGTTATGCTACAAAATCAAATACCAAACAATATACTGCCTTTCGGCGGTATTGCTGGCCTAATCTATGTGTCAGCCCCACCTACTTGAGTTGACCCTGCCTTCTCGTGTTGGCCTACAACATGAGGCCATTTTACATTTTACGCTGATGTGCACACCCCTCTCTTCAGTGTTGCCCCAGACATCCATCTACCTCTTCCCTTATCCTGGCCCTGATAGGAAGTATTCAGACTTGGTGCAGTACCAGCTATAAATACAGCCCTGTTGTGTTACACAATACCAATAATTTGCTGGGGATTTTTCATTTCTATTTTTTTAAATACTAGTCCCACCTATTCACACTAGCATTAAAACCATCCAGCAGACTGTTCTGGCAGAGGAACAGCCTGTAGACTTCATTGGGGAATTTGGCCTGACTAAAAACGGTGCTTGCTGCATTTTTTTATTTGGCCAAATCCTGGCACTAGTATAGTCAGTGGGGCCTGGTGGGGCCCTTTCTGGCTATGCTGGATGCCATGAACTCTAGCAGGCTGTTCCTCTGCTGGATAGTTTTACTGCTAGTGTGAAACTAGCCTTAGGGCTTGTTCACACGAACGCAAGGGCCCCGTGCCCGTGCTGGGGTCCGCGATCCGACCGTTCCGCAAAAAGATAGAACAAGTTCTATCATTTTGCAAAACAGAAGCATGGAACGGAACACCACAAAAGCACTCCGTAGTGAATGGGTCCGCATCCGTGATGCAGAATGCACACGGCTGGTGACCTGTGTATTGCGGAACCGCCGTATGCGGCCTGCAGCACGGGCACGGAGCCCTTACTTTCGTGTGAACAAGCCCTTACATTTTCCTGGGCTACATATCATTGTGATGATGTCACTACTGTGTGTCTATTCATACTTTTATAAGTTGTGTTCCATTGTGATGATGTCATAGTAGCTTCTGTCTGTATTTTTAGGGTACGGCTACACTACAAGATTTGTTGCGCAACTCTTTGTCGCAGCAATTCCGCGCAACATTTAATATAATGATTGATAGTCAATAGTGTCCCACCGCGACCTGTGATATGCTTTGACTGCGATGTGACAAAGTATGATACCATTGACTATCATTACAAAAAATGGTCATGCAACATAGCTACACGTCACAGTGTAGTTGTGCTCTTTTTGTCGTGCTACTTATTGTCGCATGACAAATGTCATTGTGTAGCCCTGGCCTTAGACAGAGCTCTTTTGTGATGTCACAGTGACCTCTGTATTTATTTTATGTTGAGATGTCACAATATTGTTTGTATTTATTCCTTATCCTTGTTCCTTTGTGATGATGTCACAATAGTCTCTGTATTCATATCTTACTTGTGTTCTATTGTGAAGATGTCACAGTAGTGTTGTATTTATTTTGTGGGTATGTTTTATTGTGATGTCACACATTGTTGATATGTCTTTTCTATATGTGTGTTACTGTACTGATTTCACAATAGTGTTCTTCCTAGGCTGTGTTCCATTGAAGTGATGTCACAGTCATGTCTGTATTTATAGGCTGTGTTTTATTGTGATTTCACAACAGTTTTTTTTTCTCCTTGTATTCTAATGATGTCACAATGGTATTTGTATTTATTGAATGACGGTTCAAACATGATGATATACATGTATCCGATGTACAGCCGATTGTCGGGAAGGAAGTGTTCCTTTCCAACCGTTGGCTCCTCGCTCAGTGAAGGAGACTTCTGCATTTACATGCAGCGATCTCCTTCACTGTATGAGGACAAGGAATCGCTATTGAGATCCCTCGTCCCCATACAGCTGCATTGTTTCTGGGCAGCAGATCGCTGTTTAGACAGCATCATCTACTGCCCAGGAACGATAACTGATGTGCCTGCACTAACGACAGGATCCATCAGATGATCGGCGGCACATTTAGATGGGCAGATTCTTGGGAACAAGCATCCGCAGATCGTTCGTTCCCGATAATCTGCCGATTATCAGGCAGTGTAAATCCACCTTAAGTTGTAGTCACAGATCATAGCTCTGCCTTAATAGGCCTGAGGTCTATGCGTTAGTGAAATCCAGAAGCAGACGGGCGGGACGCAGCACAGTGATGTGCGCACGCCTGCCATCACGCGCCTGGACATAGGTGAGTATTTAGCTTCTTTTTTTTTTTTTTTTATGTACCAACTTTGGGGACATTACGGGGGGGGGGGGGCACAGGAGGACATATTATTATATGGCGGCTGACTGTGTGGGGGCAAATAACTATATGGCGGCTGTGTGGGGGAAAATTTCTATATTTGGGCTGGCTATGTGGGGACATATTACTATTTGGGGCTGGCTGTATGAGGACAAATTACTATATGGTGGTTGTGTGGGGGCAAATTACCATGTGGGGGAAATTACAATATGGGGGCAGTGTGGGGAAAAATAATATATGGGGGCAGTGTGGGGGAAAATACTATATGGGGGCAGTGTGGGGGAAAATACTATATGGGGGCAGTGTGGGGGAAAATACTATATGGGGGCAGGGGGGGGGAAAATACTATATGGGGGCAGTGTGGGGGAAATTATCTGGGAGTATGGGGAATTGGGCAGTGTGGGGGATGTTGCTACTGGGGATGTACTGTAGGGGCATTTCTATTACAGGGACATATTAGTGACATTATTTTTGGGGACACTATACAGGGATTATTACCTGGAGCACAATATAGAGTGTTTGTCACGACGGACGTGCACTCAGACTAACAGATAAACCACCAACCAGGCTCTAGGCGAGAGGCAGGGGAAGGGTCACCTCCTAGCTAATCCCTGACCTCTCTCCCTGCACTGCTCAGCCCACATGCAGACCTTGGTGGTAGGTATGATGTGTCCCCGTGCCTGGGCTGAAACACCCTAAATTCCCTGAGATGGTGAAGAGGGGAAATAGGAGCAGCCTGCTCGCACAGAACCTGGATGGGAGAGATGACACAAAACAATCAAACTTGAAACCACACTTATCTTTCTGAGCTGGAACAGACAACCTTCCTTCCTAGCTTCCAAGACCAAAGTGATTCCTATAATCCGCTCAGAGCACTGGGCTGGAGTGCTATTTAAACTAATGACCCCACCCAGTGCATCTGATGGGAGGCGGATCCAGCACGGCTCCAAAACAAAACACTAAACTCGTGCTGCTATTCTAGCCGACCTCCGCACATAGTCAGGGCGGGGCATGACAGTACCCCCCCCCCCCCTTCTACGGGTGACCTCCGGACACCCCGGACCAACCTTATCCGAATGAGACCTATGAAAAGCCCTCACCAGTCGGCTGGCGTTGACATCTAGAGCCGGAACCCACGTCCTCTCCTCAGGGCCGTATCCCCTCCAGTGCACCAGGTACTGAAGGGAACTCCGAAGAATTCTAGAGTCGAGAATCCTGGAGATCTCGAACTCCAAGTTTCCCTCGACTAGAAGAGGAGGAGGCAATGGCGATGGTTCCACCGGTTTCACATATTTTTTTAATAACGACCTGTGGAACACATCGTGGATCCTCCAAGTCTGCGGAAGATCCAGCCGAAACGCTACAGGATTGATCACCGCAGAAATTTTATACGGACCAATAAATCTTGGACCCAGTTTCCAAGATGGCACTCTTAATTTGATATTTTTAGTGGACAACCACACCAGATCACCCACACACAGGTCCGGACCAGTCACAACGTCTCCTGTCAGCCATTCGTTTATACCTCTCACCCATCCTCTCCAAATTCCCTTGAATCCTCCGCCAGATGGAGGATAAGGCAGAAGAGAATCTCTCCTCCTCTGCATCCCGGAGGAACCAGTCCCAGAAAAGGTACCAAACTGAGGATGGAAACCGTATGCGCCAAAAAATGGCGACTTACCCGTGGACTCCTGCCTACGGTTATTCAACGCAAATTCTGCTAAGGACAAGAATGAGGACCAGTCCTCCTGATTCTCAGCCACAAAGTACCTCAAGTAGGTCTCCAGGTTTTGATGAGTACGCTCCGTCTGACCATTTGACTGCGGATGAAAAGCCAAAGAGAATGAAAGTTGAATGCCAAGCCGAGAGCAGAACGCCCTCCAAAACCTGGAGACAAACTGCGTGCCCCTATCAGAGACCACATCCGAAGGAATACCATGCAATTTCACAATATTATCCACAAAAATCTGCGCAAGAGTCTTAGCGTTAGGCAGACTAGTTAGCGATATAAAGTGAGCCATTTCACTGAAACGGTCAACTACCACCAAAATCACTGTTCTCCCGGAGGAACTCGGCAGATTCGTAATAAAGTCCATAGGCAAATGCGTCCAAGGACGAGACGGAATAGACAATGGAAGAAGTGAACCAGCCGGTCGAGTATGAGCAACCTTTGACCGAGCGCAGGTTTCACAGGCGGTCACTTAATTCTCAATGCTCTTACGTAACCCTGGCCACCAGAACCTCCGGGACACCAGATCACAGGTGGACTTACCACCAGGATGTCCAGCAAGGACAGTATGGTGATGTTCCTTGAACACCTTGTATTGCAGGCCCTCAGGAACAAACAACCTCCTGAGGGACAAGAACCAGGAGCCTCCTCCTGGGCTCCCACACCTCCATCTCCAATTCAGGGTATAGAGCGGAGACCACCACCCCATCCGCTAAAATCCGCGCAGGATCCTCTGAATCACCTCCCCCAGGAAAGCTGCGAGACAAGGCATCTGCCTTGACGTTCTTGACCCCTGGGCGAAAGGTAACCACAAAATTGAACCTGGTAAAAAACAGTGACCATCTGGCCTGCCTAGGGTTCAGACGCTTGCAGATTGCAGGTAAGCCAAATTCTTATGGTCTGTATATACCGTAACGGGGTGAGACGCCCCCTCCAACCAGCGACGCCATTCCTCAAAGGCCAACTTGATAGCCAACAACTCTCTATCTCCAACATCATAATTCTTCTCGGCGACTGAGAGCTTCTTGGAGAAAAAGGCACACGGGACCCACTTGCCAGGGGATGAACCCTGTGACAACACCGCACCAACCCCCACCTTTGATGCATCAACCTCCACTACAAATGGCTGACACACATCCGGCTGCACCAGAATGGGAGCAGACGCAAAACGCTCCTTAATAGCCGAAAAGGCCTGCAATGCCTCATCCGACCAGACAGAGACGTCGGCGCCCTTCTTGGTCATATCAGTGAAAGGTTTTACTATGGTAGAGTAGTTCAAAATAAATTTGCTATAATAATTCGTAAACCCCAAGAACCGCATCAAGGCTTTCTGATTCTCTGGTCGGTCCCATTCCAGAACCGCCCGGACCTTCTCGGGGTCCATACGAAAACCAGAATCAGAAAGCAAGTATCCCAAGAACGGAAGCTCTTGCACCGCAAACAAACATTTCTCCAATTTAGCATATAATTTATTCTCCCGAAGGATCGTCAAAACCTGTCTCACATGATCCTGATGGGTCTTCAGTTAAGGAGAATAAATTAAAATATCATCCAGGTAAACTACTACGAACCTCCCCACCAAATGATGAAAAATGTCATTGACGAATCGCTGAAATACTGCTGGCGCGTTCGTCAACCCAAAAGGCATAACCAGGTTCTCAAAATGACCCTCGTGCGTGTTGAAGGCCATTTTCCACTCATCCCCCTCCTTGATTCTGATCAGATTGTAGGCCCCTCTCAAATCCAACTTGGAGAACACCTTGGCTCCCACAATCTGATCAAAAAGATCAGAGATCAAAGGCAGGGGATATGGATCCCGGACTGTAATACGGTTCAACTCCCGGAAATCCAAACACGGTTTCAGTGATCCATCCTTTTTCTTCACAAAGAACAAACCCACTGCCACTGGAGACTTAGATGGTCTAATATGACCTTTTGCCAAACTCTCGGCGATATACTTTTGCATGACCTCTCTTTCGGGTTGAGAAAGGTTGTAAAGCCGAGACTTTGGCAACTTAGCCCCTGGGATGAGATTAACTGGACAATCATAGTCACGATGAGGGGGCAATTCCTGAGCCCCACCCTCTGAAAAGACATCCGCAAAATCTGAGAGATATTGAGGTAAAGCCGTAATGGACACACCAGAGATAGATGTGCCAAAACAATTATCCAAACAAAACTCACTCCAACCGATGATTTGTCTCGCTTGCCAGTCTATAATTGGGTTATGTTTAGTCAACCATGGCAACCCCAAAACTATAGGAGCTGGCAAATCCTTCAAGACAAAACAAGAAATAATTTCAACATGTGAATCACCCACCCTTAAGTGAATACCATGAACAATGTGAGTAAGGCTCCTCTGAGAAAGAGGGGAAGAATCAATTGCAAAAACACGAATCTCGTTCTCTAAAGTGCAAGTACTTAGTCCTAGATTTTGAAGGAAAAGAAAGTCAATTAGGTTTACCCCAGCACCACAATCAAGGAACACCTCAACAAAAACATCTCTTGACTCCAGCGCCACCATAGCTGGAAGGAGAAAACGGGAACTGCAGGGAGCTTGCATACCTGCCTGCTCCACCACACCATTCATGCTACCAAGTGTCAGGGAAGTTTTTTTTTTCTTTTTCTCTACCACCTGCGGTTTAACATAAGGACAAGCAAAAACAAAATGACCACTCTTTCCACAATAGTAACATAGTTTGTGCAATTTCCTAAAGTCTCTACTATCAGAATGGCAAGAAATCTGACCCAATTGCATTGGTTCATCCGCTACCCCCACGTTACCTGTAACATCACGCGGGGAGGCAGTAGAGATGAAACCACTCACAGAAGGAATACCTTGTGCAGGGGGAGCCCTATACCTCTCTCTGATACGTCTGTCTAGCCGTACTGCTAAAGACATGGTGTTCTCCAAAGAGTCTGGGTATTCATGAAAAGCAAGGGCATCCTTCAATCTTTCAGATAACCCCTGACAAAACTGGCTATGTAACGCGGGATCATTCCACTCTGATTCAGTAGCCCATCTCCTAAATTCAACACAGTAAGCCTCTGCAGTATGTTCCCCCTGAAACAAATTACGTAATCGCGACTCTGCCATCAAGACCCGATCTGGGTCATCGTAGATTAATCCCAGAGCCTTAAAAAATTCCTCCACCGACCGGAGCGCCCGAGAACCAGGTGGCAGAGAAAAGGCCCAGGATTGCGCGTCCCCTTTAAGCAGAGAAATAATTATACATATCCTCTGACTCTCATCACCTGACGACGATGGATGCAGCCTAAAGTACAATTTGCAGGACTCTCTAAAACGGACAGTCATCCGTACCCCCTGAAAATCGATCAGGAAGAGCCACTTTAGGCTCCGCACAAACTTGACCTCCTCCTGATGCCAGAGCACTCTGACACCGTGCGACCGAACCACACAGCTCTGCAACCTCTAGGGATAGCCCCTGCATGCGGTCAACTAATGCTTCAATTGCCGTCATCACAAAACCGCTGAGTAATGACAGTCAAAGTTTTGGCGGATCAGACTTACAGATAAACCACCAACCAGGCTCTAGGCGAGAGGCAGGGGAAGGGTTACCTCCTAGCTAATCCCTGACCTCTCTCCCTGCACTGCTCAGCCCACATGCAGACCTTGGTGGTAGGTATGATGTGTCCCCGTGCCTGGGCTGAAACACCCTAAATTCCCTGAGATGGTGAAGAGGGGAAATAGGAGCAGCCTGCTCGCACAGAACCTGGATGGGAGAGATGACACAAAACAATCAAACTTGAAACCACACTTATCTTTCTGAGCTGGAACAGACAACCTTCCTTCCTAGCTTTCAAGACCAAAGTGATTCCTCTAATCCGCTCAGAGCACTGGGCTGGAGTGCTATTTAAACTAATGACCCCACCCAGTGCACCTGATGGGAGGCGGATCCAGCACGGCTCCAAAACAAAACACTAAACTCGTGCTGCTATTCTGGCCGACCTCCACACATAGTCAGGGCGGGGCATGACAGTGTTATTATTACTGGGGGCACTCTAGGGGGCATTATAATTGCTGTGGACACTATAGGGAAATTTGGGGCCATTTATCAAACGGGTGTAAAGTAGTACTGGCGTAGTTGCCCATAGCAACCAATCAGATTCCACCTTTCATTTTTGACACTCCTTTGGAAATCCAGTTCTACTTTACACCAGTTTGATAAATAACTGTCATGACGGGGAGTGGGGGAAACCCCCACCATGCGGTGTCAGAGGGTAAAGGGGATCAGCCTGGCCAAAAGGAGTAATAAGGGAGCAGGTCACCTCCTACCGCGTCCCTAATCCTCTCCCTGACTCCTCACTGTATGAGCGGACCCCGATGGTAGGATGACTCATACTCATGATTCCTAGAAACCCTAAGTCGCCCTGGTAATCCCTCACTAAGGAGCAGGGGAGAGACAACCTGTTCATCCCAGTAATGGAGGAACAGGAGTCTCTATCTGAGGCCAGGCTGCAAGGAGAGGGGAACACATACAGCATATGAAGATGGCAGGTAAGCGAGACCAGTAACACACTTACCTGCCACAGACACACTGACTGGAACCCGTGCACTAGTGCTGGTGTCCACACCAACATAAAAGGACACAGCACACACCACAAACCACACAGGAACCCAGGACACAATACCTGCAATAACGTGAGACACCACAAGAACATCTAACATCTATGACCACAAGGGTGGCCCTCACTGGACAGATGGAATATGAAGACCAGGAGGATAGCTCCAGCATACACCATGGCTGGAGTACCCACCAGCTTTAGGCATCTAGCAGAGGCTAAATAGCCCAAGCAGCCACACCCACACACACATAAACCCAGTGTTAACAAAACACTAGGAAGGGAGTTAACCCTTCCAACACCAGACAAGGGAAGGAAGCCACTTAAAGGGCAAGTGCACACACAAGCATACCAATGCACATGTTACCCCCGGCAACAGCATGCGTGGCAACCATGTCCCGGCAATCACGCAGAAGGCCGAGACACTGCCATCGCATGCTCTAACAGCAACACGTTGCCGCGGGCAACTGCAAGTGTAGCAACAGTGTCACAGCGCACACCATAGGCCGTGACAATAACCCCAATTATGTCTATTAGGGTCACTATTTTTTCAGCAGGATAGTACCTGGGGCATTGGGGAGCACAACGGGCACAGTATTAGGAGTGGCAGCAGGATGACATTGTCGGGACACCAAGATGGGGAGGTTGATGGAAAAATTTAGAAATCTAACGTGTCTGTATTACAAACTCTGAAAAGACGAGATGCGGCTGAAAGAATTTGTCATGGCGGTCTGGGTCAAACGGAGGAGAAGAGGAAAGAGAAGGTCTACATGACAGGAGATGTCCCTGGTATGTGGTGCTGTATTCTCCTCCAAGTCTTTTTTTATTATAATTATATGTATTTTAAATTTGGTTCCCAAAAATTAAATTTGGCTCTTAAATTTTTCAGTTTAGGAGCAAATTTGGGGTAATTTGGGGTATTTTTTATTTTTTTAGTCTAGAGCACTATGTGCTGCTGTATCCTAGATTAATGTGATGTCATATGGCCTAGGAAGAGACTGTGGTGCTCACGAAACACTGCAGACTCTTCATACAAAAAAAAAACAACTAAACTAAAATGGAGGGAGGGGCCCAAGTTGGGTAGACAGTCCCAGGCCTATCATGCACTTAATCTGCCCCTGTTCAGAAGGGAACCTGTGGGCGCTGGTCAGGTGCATAAGTGCTTGATGCTCCTACATGAATTAATGCTGAGAACATCAGATCTTTATGTATCTGGCTGGCCGCCAAGAGAAGGCCTTGGGTGGCCCCTGGCATCAGCCCACCAGTAGGATCTATGGCCAGTTCACTCCTGTTCATCCAGTTTAAAGGGGATTGGCCCATTGCTAGGATATACCATCAATGTCAATTAGGGGCAGGGCCTACCTCTGAGACTTGCTCCTATCTCCAGAACAGGGCCCCCAAAGGGAAGGAGAGCACACTGCGCATGTGCGATGTACTTTCCATTCACTGCTGTAGGGGTTCCGAAAATAGCCAAATAAGCACACTCGGCTATTTTCAGAAGTCCCCTATCGGTAGCAGCCACCTCAACGTTTATTGCTATGGGTCTGCTGGAAATAGCCAAACCAGATAAGCTATTTTCAGAACTCCCATAGCAGCGAATGGAGGGCTGCGGTGCATGTGCGGCCGCTCTCTGTTCACTTCAGAAGCCCTCTTCTGGAGATAGGAGCGGGTCCCAGATGTAGGACTTGCACCTAACACTGATGCCATATCCTAGCTAGATGCCATCAATATCCCAGAGGGGCCGACCCCTTTAACTTTGGGGAGGTGGACTGTCTTTATCAGTCACTTGTATGATTTTAACTTGCCAGACTGTATATTGTACTGTAAGCCCCAGATTACATGACTAATGTTAGTTTCTATCTAGGGAGGGGCGTGATGGAGGGGGTAAATGTTAATGGCTTTGTTGTGTTCTCTATTATAGGGACTCCTTTGACTTTTTTTTATGTCACAGAGATATACAGTGCTGTGGATTTGCTAGACCTATTCCACAGTAGCTGCCACAACATCTCACAATTTTACAGTTCTATATACGGTTATCTCCGATGTTGGCCACAGCAGGCGGGCGTCAGATATATAACACAGCCAGCGTCCACTGCGTATGTAGGACATACCTCTCTCCCCGGTTTTAATCATCATAATGCTGAAAAGCTTTGAATCCCAAATACTGGAAGTGCACTGGGGGCATGCTCACAGGCTACAATGATCCAGGCTCAATGTATGAGCTGCTCAGGGGCGTAGCTATAGGGGAAGCAGGGGAAGCGTTTGCTTTGGGGCCCACCCAGGAGGATGACTAAAAGATTTTTATTGTCAGGGCCCCCTCAACAGTATTATACCATGACATAATATACAGTGACAGTACAGTATATACAATGATACCATGACATAATATACAGTGACAGTATATACAGTGACATACAGTATATACGTGTAGGAGACGGACAGAGTGGCTGCCGGGCCTCATCTGAGAGAGCGATCTTCACTAGCCACAGGAGAGAGGGTTGCACAAGAAGTTGCTGGGGGGGGGGGCTTTTTAAAAATTTGCTGTGGGGCCTAGTCATTTCTAGTTATGCCACTGGAGCTGCTCCACGACTCCTCCCCTCTGCGGATGTCATTATACTCATGTGATAGAGGCCTTAGGCCTCATGCACACAGCCGTCGCCCAGCCGTGCCCGCAAACAGTGGGTCCGCAATATACAGGCCCGATGCACAGAACGGCCGGGCAACAGCCGTGTGCATGACGCCTGAAACACCCTAGCCCGCAGGTCCTCCGGCAGTGCGCTTCCAGTACACTGGCTGAAGCGGGTCCTGCGGTATTCAAAGTTCATTTTACAGCACTCCATTGTATTACCTCCTATCCTCTCCCACTGCCTAGAAAATTGCTGACAGCCTCCCTATTAACAAGGTGCTTTCCTAGCAGGTAGAAAGGTCTTTACTTATCAAGGTGCGTTCTGTTGATCTTTCGGTTGCGTTTTAGAGGGTATTTTCCTGAGTTAGGGCAGGGAGGGACATTATTATGTGTAGAAGTGGATTTGTACATGGTACCTTTCACCTTTTTGTTTTTATGAAGTATTTCTAAAGATGATGAGAGATGTTCTGCACTGGGAAAACCATAGCTAACTATACATTTACCTTATTTACCCCTGAGGATACAAGGGGTCCATCTAGTGCATCTAATTAGTTATAGATGGTGAGCAGCCTCATTTTTCATGATACAGAACAAGGCACACACTCTTGTTTTTACAGATTCCATATTTTTCAAGGGAAAAACCTCTGTGCGTCTCTGTATGCAATCTGAGGCCTACAGTACAGAAGTATAGTGTGCGGCCATAGAAGGTTATAGGTGCTCTGTTGTGGATCCAATAAGTCAGGTTTCTTGGTGCGGTTTTGAAAGCGAAAACCAGGAATGGATCATAAAAGGAGAGAAAGTATAAAGGACAGATATGATTTCTGCTCTTTTCTGAATTCACTCCTGTTTTTGGCTTCCAAAACTGCATCAGAAAACCTGACTATGAAGAACTTTTCAAACAATACATACAACAGACACTCTCTTAGGCCTCGTTCACATTTTCGTGTCAGTGTCAGGTCAGTAAAAAAAAACGTACGAGTTTCATCCATGAAGATGTCCGTGAAGGATCCGTTGTTGGTCCGTGTGTCCATTTTTACCATCCGTGTGTCATCCGTAATTCATGGAAGTTGCTCCGCTGAAAATTAATTTCAAAGGAATCTCCTATTAGTCTTCAGTGAAAAACGGACGAAACACAGGCACAACGCGAACGCCAACACAACCCCGTGAACAAACACATTTAAATCAATGGGTACGTGTGCTGTCATTGGAAAATGCGAACAGCACATGTCAGTGAAAAATGGAAATGTGAACGAGGCCTTAGGGTGGCTGGCTGCACATGTTGAGTTTTATGTGCGTTTTTCCTGCGCAGATTTTCATCCAGAAAACCTGCAGCATAATACAGCACCAGCAGAGTGAATGAGATTAGACATATCTCATGTACACTTTGCTAATTTTGTACGTGTGGAAATTGACCAGCATGTCAATTGTTTTTGCGATTCCGCACCTTTTGTAGAGGGTTTTCCCCATAGACTTTAATGGGGTTGTTAAACAGGAAATCCACAAAAAAAAACACCAACGCTGAGATAAATACTGCGGGTATATGTGTGTTTTTTATGCAGTTTTGGTGGGGTTTTCATGTGGATTTTCTGCACTGTGTGCAGGGAGCCTTATAAGTGCACTGTGAGTCAATAGAAATAGCAGGATTAGTTTATAGCGGTGTACCGCACTGCCGCCCCAGGGTAAATGCTTGTTGAATACGCTGGTAAACTTGAATATATAAAATATCGCTCCACAGCAGTAACTCACAGGCTTTCTTGATATGACTCCAAGTTCGCAGAGTCTCTGGTGTAACTGCGCATGCGGCTTTTAGTAACTCACCAGATCACTGACGAGCGCCGTATTGGGACCCTAGTAGGCGGCGGTGGTGGCTGTCCGCTGATAGCACTGGGCCATAGTTCCACAACACTGCTAGAAGCTTGAGCTTTCAATAGTTAGAGCAGTACCCTAACCATACCTCCCGACTTTATGGACGGTCAAAAGGGGACAATTATGGTTCATTGTGTGAAAGATCCATTTTTTGTCACGGACGTTCCCGCGACAGGTGGCAGGAGATCGGTGAGACTAGCAACACGAGTTTTGATCTGACATGTTTTCCATTTGGATCAAATGACGTCTGTGTTGTTGCTGGTGCTTGCCTCACCTTCTTTCCCCAGGTGTGGCCATTATGGTCATTTAACCTTCTCTATTTATAGTTGCTTCTCCCACAATGCTGTGCGGTTTGTAGCTTCTGTTTAGACCTTTGGATAGATTGTGGTTGGATCTCGGCTGAGTGCCTGTTGCTTCCATTGCTCCTTTGAAGTTAAGTCTTTCCTTTCCCTTTTGTTTGGGTTCTGTGTGTTGCATTTCCCTATTGTTTGTATTAGGCCTGAAAGAGACTCCTGTTCGTCCTTCCTTTTGGAGGAACAGGTCATCTCATCCCTCCCATTAGTACCAGAGTCCTATAGGGCTGGATAGGACTCTAGGTATTCCTGCGTATGAACTCACCTACCTTTGGGGTCTGTTCATACTGGTAGTCAGTCAGGATTTTGGTTAGGGTTTTCACTAGGAGGTGTCCATTTTCCTTCCCTAGTTCTCAGGCCTGATTTCCTGTTACCCCCTTCCCTCCTATGTCCGGTGTGGTGTTTACCTCCCACACCGAAGCGTGACATTTTTCCTGCATATTTATACACTTCAGGTTTATACACGTTCGGTCAAAACATTCAGGGCTTGAGCCCCGGATGTTTTGTCCAGTGTCCCCAATGTTAAGCTGGCCTGGTAGCTTTTTTTTTCATTTAGCTATTTCAGGGCCCTTTAATATTGATTGGACCTGGCCAACCCACCACAGATCATGCCCCCACCTCCCTTGTACTGGTTCCGCTGATCTGCTACTTGCGGACTGCGTGGGCATAAGTTCAGTCACTTCGGTGCGCAATCCCGTCCAGCGGCGCATGATCCCGCGAGACCCGTAATCTCTCACGGTGGATTTCGCGCACAGGACGGGTTTGCGCACCAAAGTGACTGAACTCATGCTCGCGCAGCCCGCAAGTAGCGCATCAGCGGAACAAGTACAAGCGGGGTGAGTGGATGATCTGTGGGGTTGCCCACGGTCCACTCCCTTCAATATTAAAGGGCCCAAGCAAAGATTTCTTGTGGTGAGAAAATAAAACAGATATTGAAAAGTTACCGAATGTTGTATTATATAATGACTGCAGTCTGCAGTACTGCACTTCATTTGCGTAAACCAGAACACCCCTTTAAGCATGCCTTTAATGTGCAATTTTAACACAGTGGGCTTGTGCCCCGGATGTTTTAAGACCCTAGCAACGCCCCTGATATAATGTAGCCCCCAGTTATGGACATGATGAGAATATCCTGTAAAATGAAAACAATTAATGGAAATGAGATGCTGAATCATAATTTATAATACTTTTCCGCACATGGCCATAAGGCATATAATGAGGCTTACATAAGAACTTCATGTTGTGCAGCTTTAAAGGAGAATCATCACATTAAGGGTCCATTCAAACATCCACACAACGTGGACCACAGACCCATTAAAGTAAATTTGTCCACAAAAAAATGGATGCAACACAGACGTCACATGGATGTCATCCATATTTTGCCGGTCCGCAAAATACATACGGCCGTGTGCATGAGGCCTAATATTTAGGGAGCGTCTGTGCAGGTCTGTGTGCCAGAACTGAAATCTACACCAGTAAAGGAGGTGGTGTGGATATCAGGTATAATCTATACCAGTTTACTGGCATAGAATATGATAACTTTGTGCCCAGTCTGGCTCTGCCCACTCCCAGGCCAGCCACTTTAAGCATAAGTGTTGCAAAACTTCGGAAAAAATTTCAAGACTTTAGGAGAGATTGATCATCTCCCTGCGCCACTTTTTTTGGTGTACAAAAGTCACAAACTATCCGTTTGCAATTCTTATTGTCACTTGCGACAAATTTTGACACTTTCCAAAAAGGCGGCATGGTGATGGCAGGGCCCATGGGTCCAGCACATTTATCTTCATTTGAGCCACTTTTCTGGTATAAACGAAGACAGATATTTTGGCGCACGGGCACCCTCTGCCATTGGCATTGACACAGCGTCCGTGTCATCACGGGACAGCAAGAGGGCGGTGGGCAAAAACTTCAGACCTAACACATATCAAGCACATCTAAAAAGGTACCATAGGACCCAGAGGTCAGAATAGCAATATACCCACCTATAAATGAGGCCTACAGCATATATATGCTACATATTCTTTGATACCTTATGTGTCTTCGTCGTGCCGTTCCTGAGATATATCACTTTTTACGTCTTCGGTGTACAGAAGAGCTTCCCAAGCCTTTCAGAGCCCCCTGGTGGCAGTTGAAGAATAGAGCTGAGCATGTGCGTCCACCTCAGTGAGCTGGACAGAGAATTTAGAAAAAGGGCAAACAGCAAGTGACGCTATACAGAAAGATTTCAGTGAACAATGAATAACTCACTGGCTATACCAAATTTTTTATTAAAGAGGTTGTCCCACAAAAAAAAAATCTACAGTTTTCAAACCAGCACCTGCATCTGAATACTTTTGTAATTGCATGTAATAAAAAAATGTATATAGCCACTGAGTTATTCAGTAAAATGTATCTGTATAGCGCCACCTGCTGTCTGTTTTTTTTCTTATTTCTCTGACCTGCTCACTGAGAAGGTCGCACATGCTCAGTTCTATCCCTCAACTGCTTCCTGAGTTGTGATAGGGAGAGCTGAGACACGCCCCCTGAGCTGCAGAAGAAGATCCATGCCTCCTGAGCTGTCAGCTTGATATAAATCCAAAGGGGATATCTCTGGATCCATGTGAGGTACAGGACTGGTTCTAGCTTTGTTAGAAGGAGACTATCATGCACTGATGTCTGATTTTCGTTTTTTACATTAGTCATGGGATATCTCATTTAAATGCCATTACAAAAGTGTTCAGATCCAGGTGCTGGTTTAAAAAATGTAGAATATTTTTCATGGGACAACCCCTTAAAGGATTTGAAACCTCTGTCTAGTATGTAAATGGTCTTCGTCTTTGTGTCGCTGCTTTTTCAGGCCAAAGTTCTTCCTTCACAAATTGGTCTCTTATGGTTTTCCCTCATCAGTAAGCCATAACAGCATCTCATCCATATGCCCTAGACAGCAAATGGAAATCTTTTCACACAATGACATTAACCTTTAAGATTTTTGACTGTAGAGATAAGTGGAGTACGACTCACTCTCTTGTCGGCAGCATCCTCCTTTTGAACTACTAGACTTCATCTATCTGTTGACGACATCCTCCCTTTTAATTATTTACTGTGGCTCCTAGGCATGAATTATTAATTATGGACTTAAAAGGGAATATGTCACCGGTTTTATGCTGTCCTATCTGAGTTACCTACTTGAATTAACCAAGCCGTCTCGCTAAAACCTGTATTGAACAGCTCCAACACATGCCAGAGAGTCCTTATAGTCATGAGCTCCCAGCTCACCATGTGTCCCTGACATCAGGGGCAGAGCGGGTGGGAACTCATCAATACGAGGACTCTCTTCGGTGAGCACTGTGTATTGAACTGAAAGGGGTTCTCTGACATGGGGACCCCCTGTTTATAGGGCTGGACATAAACAAAAAAAAGAAATGTCACCTAAATTTCGGATACAGCACCGAGCTTCATGCTCCAAAGCTTCCTATCCTTGCTAGACTGGAATAGTGATGTATTACCTGCATTCATGTTACCACCAGCAGCCAATCTATGGCCTCAGTGGTGGCCTGGGGCGAGCTGGCCATAGACCTTACAGGGAAACTTCCCAGTGGGCAGCCCAAACCTTCCTTTCTGCTGCTGCCCGGGTACATAATAAGCTCTCAGTGGTAATTAATGATGTATCAGGTACTCATGAACTCGGCCAGCGATTACCCATGTCCTCCTGAATTAATCTGCTGTGGCCCACATCTCACATCCCGAGCCCCCCGCTCCATATCCTAATCAGAGACAACTGGAGAGGACAGAAAATGGGAGTTATTGATGACCACCAAAGAGGGACAGCTTTTGGGGCAATATATTGTGCCACACTGTGGTATTCTGCTGGGATGGTATTTTGCACTATTGTACTGCTAACCTGTCGCCTTCTTGTGTTGGACGCGCCCACAACGTGGGACCACTTTTTGTTCCCAGTCCACCCCTGGTGGTGGCAGTGGTCACATGCTGAGGACAGCCGCGTCGACAAGGTCATGTAGCCTGCACATCATACTTCTGGTTCTGTGGGGAGGAGATGCAGTTAAGAAAGGAGTTCAGAGCTGGACCCAGAGTATTGGTGGAAGACCAGACTTTTTTTTATTTAGCTTTTGCTAACAGGGGCTTATATGGCTTAGCTATATGTATGTAATTTAATGATATGCATTTTCATTTGTACACACATGACATGAGCAAGGAGTGGAGGAACAGTCAGCAAGTGTTCAATTTACCTGCAGCGCCCCCACAGGGGAAGTGATACATTACAGCATGCTCTTTGAAATTAAACAGACATGCTAGGTCCTCCAGAACAAGAGACGCTCTGGGCAGCTGATCACTGTTTTGGCTTATAAATGAGGTTCCTATTCAGGGAAATCAAAATTCCTTAATTTGGCTTTGCTAAGCCAGATAACCCCTTTAACATTTTGGGTGTCTTCACAAGCAGCAGATAACTTCATGTGACTGAAAATCAGTTCTTTTCATCTGAATGTGGCTTGCAGAAAACTATGTGTTAGCCCCCAAAACAACCCCATTAAAGAGGTTGCCCAAGTTATATAACAACTCAGGCAACCCCTGTAAATGGCCTAAAATAGCAAATAAATAGATGTCACCTGTTTTCTCCGCTTTTTCTTCTAGCGCTGTGCTGTGGCTCTCCCGCTGCTGACGTCATCTTCTTGCTTGGCTACAGCGGTGACTGTCCATGCACAAGTCACCACTGCAGCCAATTGCTGGGACATCTCTGCTGAGGCCAGTGATTGGCTGCAGTGGTGACCTGTGTGCACAGAACGTCACCACTACAGCCAGAAAAACAAATAGCGGAGAATAGAGGAGAAAACAGGTTGGCTAGCTATTCATTTGTTATTTTTGGCAGTTTACAGGGGTTGCCCGAGTTTTTAAATAACTCAGACAACCCCTTTAAGATGAAAATTATGCAACACAATCATGAAATTCCTGCAACAAAATCTGCCGCGTGTGAAGGAACCCTTGAAGTGACAGGTGACAGTTTCATGCACTGCATGAGCAAAGCAATCTAATGATTTTTCTGCAAAAGAGCACAAAATGCATTAATGTGTCGATGTAATACTGTCCACACTGCACATACAATGTCCATAGGATGCTCAATGTGCAGTGATGCCCGGAGGGTTATTGACCATAGCAGGAATCAATGTTCTTTACACATCACGCTCTTCAGTTCATATTGACTTAACATGTTAGGAGAAGCCGAGAGGTCCGGCCGGATCTGTCTGATGCTCTGTTTTACTTTATTCTTCTGTCGCTTTCAATATAACTCCAGTCTAGAGACCCCCAGGTTACTGATACATGGAGATTCACCATTGAGTTTGGCTCTTAATGAACATTCAGGAAGCTGACATATATGCAAGGAATGGTAGGCTACTCACCGGTACCGGTACCAGTTTTCTATTCCTAACTAGTGAAATTCTGGTTCTACAGGACTTATAGGGATTTTCCAAGATTTTTTAACTGATGACCTATCCTCTAGATAGGTCATCAGTATGTGATCAGTGAGGGTCTGACACCGAGGATCCACGCCAATGAGTTGTTGGAGAAGACGCCGGCACTCGCAGTAGCGCTAAGGCCTTCTCTCAGCTCACCAAGCACGACTTCTGAGAGCCAACCGTACATTGTATTCACATTCACTGAGCTGCGCCTAGGCCATGTGACTGATGAGCGTGATGTCACTTGGTCTAGGCAAAGGTGCAAGAAGACCACGGAGCAACTGTGAGCACCGGTGCCTTCTTAAACAGCTGATCGGCAGAGGTCCCAGGTGTCAGACCCCTACTGATCAGATACTGATGACCTAAAAAATTTTTTTTAAAGAATTTCGGAAAAACCCTATAATAAAATCATTGACACCTTAAAGGGTTTGTCCAGATTTTTCTTTATTTGCCCCCCCCCCCCCCTCCCTGTAGGGAATGACCTGTAGGGAAACCCATACTCAGCTGCTTCCCGCCGCTCTGCTCCCGCTCCCTGGCTCTCTTCACTGCTCTTCTGCTCTTCATCTCTCAACTTCCGCACAGAAAGGGTCACAAGCCCTGAGGCAGCCAATAACTGGTTTCAGTGATGCTGTGCCCCCAAGCGGTAACTCCTGCTGGGTAACGTGCTGCTTAGGCCTCATGCACACGACCGTTTTTTTTTAAAGTCCACAAAAACGGGGTCCGAGGTCCGTTTTTTCGTCCGTGGGTCTTCTTTGATTTTTGGAGGATCCACGGACATGAAAAAAAAGTCGTTTTGGTGTCCGCCTGGCCGTGCGGACCCAAACGGATCCGTCCTGACTTACAATGCAAGTCAATGTGGACGGATCCGTTTGACGTTGACACAATATGGTGCAATTGCAAACGGATCCGTCCCCCATTGACTTTCAATGTAAAGTCAGGAGTCCCTATTATACCATCGGATCAGAGTTTTCTCCAATCCGATGTTATATTTTAACTTGAAGCGTCCCCATCACCATGGGAATGCCTCTATGTTAGAATATACTGTCGGATATGAGTTAGATCGTGAAACTCAGATCCGACAGTATATTCTAACACAGAGGCGTTCCCATGGTGATGGGGATGCTTCAAGTTAGAATATACTAAGAACTGTGTACATGACTGCCCCCTGCTGCCTGGCAGCACCCGATCTCTTACAGGGGGCTGTGATCCGCACAATTAACCCCTCAGGTGCCGCACCTGAAGGGGTTAATTGTGCGTATCATAGCCCCCTGTAAGAGATCAGGGGCTGCCAGGCAGCAGGGGGCAGACCCCCCTCGGCCCCCCCTCCCTCTATTGTATTATTTTCATTGGTGGCCAGTGTGCGGCCCCCCCTCCCTCCCTCTATTGTATTAATTTCATTGGTGGCCAGTGTGCGGCCCCCCCTCCCTCCCTCTATTGTATTATTTTCATTGGTGGCCAGTGTGCGGCCCCCCCCGGCCCCCCCTCTGTCCCTCTATTGTATTATTTTCATTGGTGGCACAGTGTGCGGCCCCCCCCCCCCGACCCCCGCTCCCTCCCTCTATTGTATTATTTTCATTGGTGGCACAGTGTGCGGCCTCCCCTCTACCCCCCCCCCCCCCCCCCATCATTGGTGGCAGCGGAAAGTTCTGATCGGAGTCCCAGTTTAATCGCTGGGGCTCCGATCGGTAACCATGGCAACCAGGACGCTACTGCAGTCCTGGTTGCCATGGTACATAGCAATATTAGAAGCATCATACTTACCTGCTGCGCTGTCTGTGACCGGCCGGGAGCTCCTCCTACTGGTAAGTGACAGGTCTGTACGGCGCATTGCTTAATGATCGGTCACTTACCAGTAGGAGGAGCTCCCGGCCAGTCACAGACAGCGCAGCAGGTAAGTATGATGCTTCTAATATTGCTAAGTAAGGGGAGGCCGCACACTGGCCACCAATGAAAATAATACAATAGAGGGAGGGAGGGGGGGCCGGGGGGGCCGCACACTGTGCCACCAATGAAAATAATACAATAGAGGGAGGGAGGGGGGGCCGCACACTGTGCCACCAATGAAAATAATACAATAGTGGGAGGGAGGGGGGCCGGGGGGGGGGGGGGGCCGCACTGGCCACCAATGAAATTAAAACTGGGGAGGGAGGTGGGTCTTCCTCCTGCTGCCTGGCAGCCCCTGATCTCTTATAGGGGGCTATGATATGCACAATTAACCCCTCAGGTGCAGCACCTGAGGGGTTAATTGTGCGGATCACAGCCCCCTGTAAGAGATCGGGTGCTGCCAGGCAGCAGGGGGCAGTCATGTACACAGTTCGTAGTATATTCTAACTAGAAGCGTCCCCATCACTATGGGAACGCCTCTGTGTTAGAATATACTGTCGGATATGAGTTTTCACGAAGTGAAAACTCAGCTCTGAAAAAGCTTTTATGCAGACGGATCTTCGGATCCGTCTGTATGAAAGTAGCCTACGGCCACGGATCACGGACGCAGATGCCAATCTTGTATGCATCCGTGTTCTTTCACGGACCCATTGACTTGAATGGGTCCGTGAACCGTTGTCCGTCAAAAAAATAGGACAGGTCCTATTTTTTGGACGGACAGGAAACACGGATCACAGATGCGGCTGCAAAACTGTGCATTTTCAGATTTTTCCACTGACCCATTGAAAGAAAAAAAACGGAAAACGGCACAACGGCCACGGATGCACACAACGGTCGTGTGCATGAGGCCTTAGAGACATATCAACACCGAGACCAGTCAATGGCTGCAACGACACACAGCGAAACCGTCCATCCAGAGGTTTGCAGACCCGTTGGAAGATCCGTGAAGAGAACAAAGGAGCAGGAAAGGAGCGGTGGGGAACAGGTAAGTATGGATTTTTCCAGAGATACTGCAGAAGGGGGGAGGGTCAATGAAAAATATAAGAAAAAAATAGCTGGACAACCCCTTTAAGGTGCTGATACACATAAGTGTACAGTTTGCCAAAATTACTGATTTTAACAGGACTAACTGACTATCTTATGTGTATGGGTGGGCAAGAACAAGAATCGGGCATGTTGAATTTCAGTGCCTGGTCCGCCACCAGAGCAGCAACTCACTCTCCTCTCCCCATTGAGAACACATGCATGCTTGGCCAAGCTGAGCAGGCAAGTGTATGGGCGGAGTCAGGAGGAATAGCTGTCAGTGAACTGAGCCTTCGGGTGACAGCTATTGAAGGTGTATGGCCAGCTTTAGGCTTAGGCTCCTTTTTTTATATCTCTATCTTCCTTTTTGGATCTGATCCCAGTTGGAAAGGCAAAAAAGCTGAAAGCAAACTGCTGCACCACGCCACGGCCGCGCCGTGTTTCCTTAGTGTTAACCCTTCACAAGCACTGGCTAGCCAAGAAAAGAAAATCATCCGTCGCCACCAGGTCTTCACTATGAAGATCCTAGCAAACAGCTCCCCAGAGCTCAGCTTCCTGCACACCTGTCACATGGGGTAGAAGAAGAAATCTGGGGTCTGCAGTGATACCTGAATTCTGGCACAATATCTGTAAGCTGGAATCAATGTAGTCCCTGTGCTATTAGTTCTTTGTTCTCTGCCTCTCCAATCTACACCACGTTTCCTCATTATCTGAGAAAAGGGTCACAAATTAAAAGATATTGGTCATGATATGATCATATTTTGGGACATATGGTTTATGTTCATTGCCCCTATTCATTTTCTTAAATGATAGTGAACTAAGTGCAGCTATTTTTAATTATTTTTTATTTTTATTTAAATTAAAGGGGGATTCCAGTTTTTATTTTGTTAGCTTTTTGGTTTATATAACAGGAAATCATACAATTTTCTAATATACATGTATTTAAAATGATGCACATATACCTTTCCTATATCAGGCAGCTGACCCCTATATGCAGTAGAATGGTATAGCCCATGTATCAGTCCTGTGTAACATATCCGTGTCCTAACTGAAACATGGTATCAGTCATGTAACACCCTACATATAATGTAAATTCTGACATTTACGTGACGTCAGGGGTTTAACTGCAATTGACTGGGCCCCTCAGCAGATTCTTCGCAACCCCTGCCCGAACTCATTTGCAACCCCCACTCCTGTGGCAGCTGCTCCGTCCATTTCCTTCAGTGTCAACATATATAATGTCATTGTATAACACTGCTGACAGGGCCCTGACGATAAAATCTTTTAGTCTTCAACCTGAGGGGGCCCCTTGTGGGTCTGGGCCCCAAAGCAGCCATTTCCCCTGCTTCCCCTATAACTACGCCCCTACGTGATGTACAGTACAGACCAAAAGTTTGGACACACCTTCTCATTCAAAGAGTTTTCTTTATTTTCATGACTATGAAGGCATCAAAACTATGAATTAACACATGTGGAATTATATACACAACAAACAAGTGTGAAACAACTGAAAATATGTCATATTCTAGGTTCTTCAAAGTAGCCACCTTTTGCTTTGATTACTGCTTTGCACACTCTTGGCATTCTCTTGATGAGCTTCAAGAGGTAGTCCCCTGTAATGATCTTCCAACAGTCTTGAAGGAGTTCCCAGAGATGCTTAGCACTTGTTGGCCCTTTTGCCTTCACTCTGCGGTCCAGCTCACCCCAAACCATCTCGATTGGGTTCAGGTCCGGTGACTGTGGAGGCCAGGTCATCTGGCGCAGTACCCCATCACTCTCCTTCATGGTCAAATAGCCCTTACTTTCAAAGTTTTCCCAATTTTTCGGCTGACTGACTGACCTTCATTTCTTAAAGTAATTAAAAAGTTTTTCTTTACTTAGCTGCTTTTTTCTTGCCATAATGCAAATTCTAACAGTCTATTCAGTAGGACTATCAGCTGTGTATCCACCTGATTGTCCCAACCCCATTTATAAGGCAAGAAATCCCACTTATTAAACCTGACAAGGCACACCTGTGAAGTGAAAACCATTTCAGGGGACTACCTCTTGAAGCTCATCAAGAGAATGCCAAGAGTGTGCAAAGCAGTAATCAAAGCAAAAGGTGGCTACTTTGAAGAACCTAGAATATGACATATTTTCAGTTGTTTCACACTTGTTTGTTATATATATAATTCCACATGTGTTAATTCATAGTTTTGATGCCTTCAGTGTGAATCTACAATTTTCATAGTCATGAAAATAAAGAAAACTCTTTAAGGTGTGTCCAAACTTTTGGTCTGTACTGTACATGTGCTGGGTCAGCACACAGGACACATCCATGTGATAAGTAAATAGGTTTAGTGTTGGAATAATTTTTATTGGGGTTATTACAGTAACTATATCACTGTGTGTATTTACATGGCTACCCGTCTCTAGGTGGTGGTTTAAGAAGGTTGCCTGTCTCTAGGTAATTTCTTACCTTTTGTCCTGTTGATGATATAAGTCAATTGGTGCTCGTTTAAAGGGTCTGTTACATGCCCCGATGCAAAATGAATGGGAGATAAATGATCATTAGGCCTCATGCACACTGCCGTTGTTTTGGTCCCCATCCGAGCCGCCATTTTGGCGGCTCGGATGTGGACCCATTCACTCACCGGCGATGCACAGGTAAGCCCTTACCTGTGCCTGTGTCGGGAGCCGGTCTGAAATCAAATGCGGTCACCGGGAGCAGGCAGTTCCGAGAACAGCCCGATGAAGGCCCCCGGCGGCTGTTCTCGGAACTGCCTGCTCCCGGTGACCGCATTTGATTTCAGACCGGCTCCCGGCACAGGTAAGGGCTTACCTGTGCATCGCCGGACGGGTGAGTCAAGATGGCAGCCCGCATGTGTTCGTTGGCGAACACTGCGAACTGACCATCACTGGCGGACAGCACTCCATGTGCTGTCCGCATCCGTTGCTTCGTTCCGTGGCCCCGCTTTGCGGACAAGAATAGGCATTTATATTAAAGGCTGTCCGTGTTTTGCGGATCCGCGATTTGCGGACCGCAAAACACACCACGGTCATGTGCATGAGGCCTTACTATGATCATTGCTCACCAATCCATTTTCAGTATTGTCAGCAACACATTCCTCTTTACAGGTAGCGATGCGCGGCCACCAATGATTTTAGGCAGCACATATGCTCTTTTGGTTGGGTGATCGGAGGCACCTTTACATGGGACAGTTATCGGAAACAAGCATTTGTACAAACATTCATTCCCAATAATTAGCCAAACCTTAGCGTCCATAAATCAGGCCAGCGCCCTTACCAATCAGACCAGTTTTGATATCTTTAAGACCTGTTGCCATTTACTGGAAGAGGAAACACATTGATTTAGATTAGTATTGATCTGATGGGCTAAAATTTGGACAGAAGTCTGTACATGTGAAGGCACCCTACAGCTAGTAAGAAAAGTTGGACAAACCATCCAAAACCAACGGGATTGGCCAACTATTTTATGTATGAGAGTCTGCTAACTGTCCCCCAATCAATACACATAAAATTTAAGGCGGCATTAAGCTTCAGCATCTCCCCTTCGGAATCAACATGCACATTCAGCCTAGCTGAGCATGAATGTTTTTCGACTATGACCAGGTAAAGAAAGTTAAGCCAGTACTCTCTGCTCTGCACTGATGAGGGGCAATCACCCTGAAACAGCTGTCTGCAGATGAGGTGCTGGCTTATTTAATATCCAAGTCATGTCTCAAGGCTTATTTTAAGAGCTGAACATTGACTTACAGGATAGCTGCTTTACATCTGGTGGCATTAGAGGCAGAGCTCGTTAAGAGCTCACTTGCATCCCTTCCCTCCCAGAATTCCAGAGGAGCATGTATGGCCTATAGGTCTCCTCACACTGACGAAGGTGCTCTCTCCCTAAGGAGAGTTAGTTCCCCCCTGACCAGGTAAAGTAAGGACATGAAATCTCACTTGTTTGTGACTACAAGCAGGAAATACGACTTGAAGGGTTGACACTGTTATTCTTCACCTGGACATCTGATGTGGTTTACTATACGATGTGAACCATCCAGTTCCAATGTTTATTCAATGCACCACATAAAAACCACCCAATTCCAAAGCGTTATTCTCCCACCCCCAACGACATCACAAGGTATGAACCTATAAACTACCGCCATCATTATAAATAAAGAGTCTTGCACAATGGACTCCACATGCTCTTCCATGTGCATGGTGTATTGACAAACAAATTGTCATTTTGAATACTTACAAAAATGAAATAAAAAGTTATTGAAAAAAAAAAATGCTGGCTATTCATAACACAGCGAATTCTAACATCCAGCATCCAAATATTCGGATAATCCGACACTGCTTTACTAGACAGAAGCTGCTGTTGATCTTAAATTTTGGAAAATTAAAAGCTCATGGGGACCAGTGGTTCTCATTGAAGAGATCCAGTTGGTGTATGGAGACTTATTGTTCAACCAATGCTCCATGGGAAAGAAGTATACAAATTAGCTCAGCCAAACCAGAGACTACTCCAAAAGGAAGGGCGACCGATCTGTGGACAGCTGTTTCGGGGTTCTTGCTCCTCATCAGTACATAGCAGGGTATGGGTTGGCTTCATGCCTTAGATCAGGGATCAGCAACTTTCAGCACTCCAGTTGCTCTGAAACTACAACTCCCAGCACGCACACAAATGTATTTTTCTTCCGTTTCCGTTCCGTTTTTTTTTTACAGGTCCGTATATGGAATCATCCCTTTCAATAGGGCTTGAAAAATGAAATGACTCCCAGTGCATTCCTTTCCGTATGTCTGCATGTCCGTTCCGCAAAAAAAAATAGAACATGTGCTATTCTTGTTCGTTTTGCGGACAAGGACAGGCATTGTTACAATGGATCTGCAAAAAAAACGGATGCAGTACCTACGTCACGCGGATGTCATGTTTTTTTTTTTTTTTTTTTTCTGATCAGTGTTTTGCGGACCGCAAAATACATACGGTCGTGTGCATGAGCCCTTACTCGGCTGTTCTTGTGACTCCCATAGAAATGACTCTGAATGAGGATTCTGGGAGTTGTAGTTTCAGGATAGCTGGAGCGCTGGAGGTTGCTGATCCCTGTCTTAGATACTGCTTGGTACTGGTACTTGATTGAAGAGACTGAGTGGGTGTAAGGAGACTTCTTTTTCGGGCAATGCTCCATGGGAGAGATGTAAAAGGGAGAAGCCACTAGGAGACTTCAAAATTAAAATTAAATAGGTTGTCTAGGATCAGAAAAAACATGTCTGCTTTCTTCCAAAAACAGCACCACACCTGTCTATGGACTGTGTCTGGTGACTGCTTGGCTAATTTGAAGTGAATGAGGCTGAACTGCAATACCGCACACAACCTGTTGACAGGTGTGGTGCTGTTTTTGGAAGTAGGCAGCCATTTTTTCTGATCCTGGAAAATCCCTTTAAATAAAAAAATAAATAAACAGAGTTACTTATCTTAGGAAAGTTCTGCCATTCCAGCGCCTAGAAAGTGATGATGTGCTGTTCCCATTCAGGTGACCGCTGCAGCCATTGACTGGCCTCAGTGGTGTCTGGTGTGCAAGAACAGCGTCGGGCTCTACTGTGATCTACTCAGGTGGTGGAAATCAGTGACAGAAACGTTTCATTCCCTGCGGCTACCCCACTTATCATCAGAATTGCTCCCGTTTGTCAAGGGGGTGATCCCCACGGATAGGATGGGGGGTAGGGCGTTAATGGGGGGGTTAATGACTGGAAGATATAGGGCAGGGGTCATCGGCATTCCAGCTGTTATGGAACTATAGCTCTCAGCATGCTCTATTCACTTCTGTGTTCGTTTTGTGGTGAGCTTAGTAAGTGTGCATGCTGGGAGTTGTAGTTCCACTACAGCGAGAATGCTGGAGGTTGTTGATCTGTGATGTAGGGGATGCTAATATGAGAGACAGAGCAGGAGGGGGTCACAAATGATTGCAGTATGCAGTGGTCAGACAACTGCTCACAGTGCAATTCCTCTAATGCCGGCCAAGGCGTTTCTCCTACAGACTGTGATGGCTCCTTGACACGCACCTGTCATCTGAGACATAATGTATTTACCATCTGATTAGCGTCTGCTCCTTATCTGGAACCTGCAGTTTCCTTCTTCTCACGCCAACGTGGGCACAGCATTCACACGCCGTATGCGAAGGGAGCAAAACCCTGAGCTGGGACATTGCACCCAAACAGCAGTCCCTGTGAAGGGGGTGACAGGCGCCTCCTACATCGCACCCTGACACGAAAAAAAGAGTGACAGCAAATGAAACACCTAGCACAGGTTACCATGGAAACACGGAGCAGAATCCCAGCATTTCACAGTACATAGCAAGAAGTTCCTCCTGCGAGAACAATACTGACAAATCCACACAATGCGCCATTAGCAACGTCTAAAGGGGACGGCTGCCAAACTGGAAACGGGGCATAGAAGACACTGGTATCAGAAATCATAGAACGTTATGACGGGGCGTGTAATAATACGCAATAAACGGATGATGCGGTGACTTAGGGGAGGCTAACATGGACTTTTTTGGAGATGGTTTTGGGGCAGATTGCCCTATAGGTTTTTCAGCCAAAGGCAGAAGTGGATCCAGCAGGAAGAAGAAGTTATGAGAGCTCATGTACACGACTGTTGATTTAGTCTGCATCCGATCCACATTTTTTGCGGGTTGGATGTGGACCCTTTCACTATAATGGGGCAGCAAAAGATGCGGACAGGACACGTGTGCTATCCGCATCTATGTGTCAGCTCCGCGGCACCTGAAAAAAAAATAGAACATGTCCTATTATAGTCCGCATTACGGACAAGGATAAGACTGTTCTATTATAGGCCAGACTTCCGTTCCGCAAAACCGTGTTTGTGAATTCGCTATATGAGGACCACAAAAACTGCTACGGCCATGTGCATGAGCCCGTGATTCCTTTTGTATCCACTTCTGGCTTTGGCTGAAAAAACCTGAAGGGGAAAACTCTGTGTGAACCTATCCTTACCTGGTTACATCTTACTTTCACACTTGCGTTTGGTGCGGATCCGTCATGGATAATACAACCGTCTGCATCCGTTCAGAACGGATCCGTTTGTATTATCTGTAACATAGCCAAGACGGATCCGTCTTGAACACCATTGAAAGTCAATGGAGGACGGATCCGTTTTCTATTGTGCCAGATTGTATCATAGAAAACGGATCCGTCCCCATTGACTTACATTGTGTGTCAGAACGGATCCGTTTGGCTCAGCAGCGTTTTGGTGTTCGCCTCCAGAGCGGAATGGAGACTGATCGGAGGCAAACTGATGCATTCTGAGCGTATCCTTTTCCATTCAGAATGCATTAGGGCAAAACTGATCCGTTTTGGACCGCTTGTAAGAGCCCTGAACGGATCTCACAAACGGAAAGCCAAAACGCCAGTGTGAAAGTAGCCTTAGGGAAATGTGTACCGGGTAGTGCAAATCATAGGCGGGAAAGTGCAAACTGCAGATTGTTTCTAGTCTTATAGCTATGGCTGTAGAAGACCACAATGTCAGCACTGTGTCAGGCAGCGGCCGCTCAGGGAGGATGAAGTCATCGAAAGCTGGCTTATTCTGAACACTCATTTGCATCCAACTTGCAGGGTTTGTCTTTAACTTAAAGGGGTTGTCTGGTTTCAGCAAGAATTCAGACAATGATGGCGGTTAGCTTGAAATAAAGAATTGATGTGTACTAAACTAAAAGAACCGCTCCAGTTCTTCTGGTTGGACTCTGTTGACCCGGCTGCAGCGGTGAAGTGACGTCACTTCGACAACATGTGACCACTGCAGCAAGGCCTCAACAGTGCACAGTGAGGCCAGTGATCGGCTGCAGTGGTCACATGGGATCTGCTAGATAAGTACTGCTTATTTCAGGCTAATCCTAAATTTTGTTCACTTTCTTGATGAAACTGGACAAGCCCTTTAATCCAGGCAGAGATGGAAGAGGTACGCTATACTTATTCTGTAAAGAAAACCAAAAGCACCAGAGGTTATATATATATATAAAATATACACAAAAATGGCAGCACAGCAAAACAGAAAAAAATAAGAAAGTCTTCAGGGAGCCAGCGGTTATTGGGGCGATCCACCCCAACTACTTACATAAAATGACAGAATTCCACGGCACATCCCAAAAAAGTGTAAGTTTATTTCACCAGAAAAAACAGCAACATTTCAATCCTCTCAGTGGGATCTTTCTCAAGCAGGTATGCTCGTCCTAAGGCGTTAAGTACCGGCCAGTTAGGACGAGCATTCTCGTCCTAGGTCGGCAACCTGTTAAGGCCGACCAATGATTGGGAAAATTATCAGGGAGGAGCATTTGTATTGACACTCATTCCTGATAATTGCCCTGTATAAAGGTGCCACGATCACCTAATGAAGAAACAAACACTTATTCACCGGGTGAAAGCATCGTTGATCTGGACACGTAAATCATTGTTTCTGGGGAAGCAGGTCATTCTTTGTAAACATCGACCTGCCACCCAGAAGCAATGATTCTGTATGGGGACAAGCGATCACTATAGTGATCGCTTGTACCCAAACAGCAGAAGTGATTGCTGTATGTAATACAGCTCTCACCTCCTCTATGCACCACCTTCTATGGTACGTTCCCGATAATTGCCTGATCAGTCATTCTGTGTAAATGAGCCTTAGGCTATTTTCACACTTGCGGCAGTGTGATCCGGCAAGCATTTTCGTCGTCGGAACTGCCCGCCGGATCCGCCAATCTGGATGTGACTGAAAGCATGTATGAGACGCATCCGGATGTGGATCCATCTCATAAATGCATTGCGAGAACGGATCCGTCTCTCCGCTTGTCATGCAGACAGACGGATCCGTCTTGTATCTTTTTTCACATTTTTATCCAGCATTCCAGTATTTTGAATGCCGCATCCGGCACTATGCCGCATCCTATGGAGAAAAATGCTGGATCCGGCATTCAGGCAAGTCGTCAGTTTTTTTCACCAGAGATAAAACCGTAGCATGCTACGGTTTTCTCTTTTGCCTGATCAGTCAAAATGACTGAACTGAAGACATCCTGATGCATCCTGAACGGATTACTCTCCATTCAGAATGCATGGGTATAAAACTGATCAGTTATTTTCCGGTATAGAGCCCCTGTGACGGAACTCTATGCCAGAAAAGAAAAACGCTAGTGTGAAAATTACCCTTAAAGAGGTTTTCCGCTTTGCATCAACATCCTTTAGAATAATCCTTTATAAAGGCAGCTGTAATTTCGTAATATCTTTTTTTAACCTTTATTGCTCCTATCTCCCGTTCTGGGCTGGGGTCACATCTCAACGCTGCTCTTTTGTATTTACTGCATACATCCCAACCATCCAGGATGTGGCAGGACAGTACCAGATTTCGGTGGCTGTCCTCAGGTTCCGGAATAGCTAAGGCATGTCCCGCTCTTAGCTGATTGTAATGGTGAACCACAGAGCCATCCGCTCCCCGCTTCGCTATTCAACTCAGCTGCTGGTGCTCCCCACTGCTAGTCTGTGTAGGAGGAGCGGTGCAGGCTGGGAGTCAGCCTCTGCTCCTCCTGCCTGCTGCTGGGGAGCACAGATCATCGGAAGAACTAGGTGAGTATTTACGGTTTTTCCTTTTTTTTGCCGCCCTGTGCTACTGTCACCGCCAGATCTCTGAGAAGTTCTGATAGATGTTCTTCAGTACCTCCTGCATGATGTTCTTTTGTTTTGCTTTCGCTTTGACATCTCTTCTCCCTCTCCCAGCTGTCATCTATTAGCAGTGATTGCCCCCCTTTATATTCCCTCCCATACTGCTTCACTTTGCGGTTTATACTACTTCCTGGATTGGGTTCACTGCTTGAAGTTGCTACTGCTGGTTCCTCAAGATAAGTCTATTTCTGTATTTGTGTTTTCCTGTTGGCTTGATTCTAGGTGACCCTGACTCCCTCCGTATTGAGTGCAGGGAGCCGGTGGTCGTGTCCCCTCACTATTATAGGGTTTGCAGGTGTCACTCAGTCTAAGGTACGTTGACATGCAACTTTCTATCATTGAGATCTTTGCATGGGCTGAGCAGTGAGGGAGAGCTCTAGGGCATTAATAGGGCTCACCCTTTTGTTCCTTAGTTTGGGATCAAGTCAGTCGCATCTTTAAGTTGTTACTTATTGTTTCCTGCAACACCATCCGTGACAGCTACACACACACCGCACATATTGTCCCTCTTTGTGCTTTTCAAAAGTTGGGAGGTATGTTCCATGTGATTTTATGTCCACCGCGGGGCAGTGACAGGGGAATTTCTATGTAACTAACTGGGTGGGAGGAGCTATAAACTAGCTGGGTGTTGTTAGGGTGCTGGAGCTGTGGCAGAGAAAGAAGTGCATCATGGGTTTGGTTGGATACAGGAACAGGAAGTGCTACATACAGGAGGGAAACAAACCAGAGGGATTGGTTTACGTGGTGAAAACAGGTCAGGAGAGTCCAAACTGAAAAAAAAAAAAACATGACACAGTGTATGTATTAAGGCTGAATTTCTGCACAGGCCAGGTCTGCTGTACTCATGCTTTCCAGGTCGTTTTAACATAAGTTTGCCTGAAGCAGTGCTGGATCTCCCACAGTTTAGGATGTCAGCGGAGCAGCAGGTTTAGTTACAGGCGTCATTGTTTGACAGAGGTTAATCTATTATCCTGAGCAGAACAGAAGGGTGTAACATGCGAAACACAGTGCCCATAAACCCTGACTGGTATGATCCCCGGCAACTGCCAGGAGCTAACAATGCAGCCTCCACAGAGAAAGCCTTTTACAAGAAGTGGATGTATTATTCATGGTGGAGAAGAGATAAGGGCTGCAGACTGTCCATAGTCAAGTGTTACAATATTCCACTTGGGGGCTGGGTGCCTTTCTGCCTTGGCTAGGGTGGGCTAAGGCAGTAAACTGTCTCTTTGCCCCTGGTGAAGGAAAACACTAGATATTCCATATCCCATCAGATGTCAATCATACTGATAGCACTTCATGTATTCTAATTTGGAGGCTGGTATTGGGGTAGGCAGTGTAGAGGGCTGCCTAAGGCGCCATTGAGATGGGGGGGGGGCACAATTTATGGATTTATATGTATATGTGATGTATGAATATTATACAGACACATGTAAGCCACTTGTATGAAAGGGAAGGGGGTGATACCAGAGGTCTTGCCTTGGGCACCAAGAGAGAATGTCCTACCTCTGGATGGTAGCCATGAAAGAACCAGGGGATACTACAAGTCCCACCATTCTTTATCCTCTTTCTTCTAGCTTGCAGGAATCTGTCCATAAATGTAAGGGCGAGTTTAACCTACAGGACCGAGCCATTTTTCACCTTAGAGCCGAATTTTGGAAATCTGACATGTCATTTTATGTGGTAATAACTTTGGAAAAGTTTTACTTATCCAACCAATTCTTGTGACATGTCGTATTTCATGTTACTGGTAAATTTTAGTCGATAAGTTTTAGTACCAAAAATTATAAAAAATTTGAAATTCTCTGCTTTTAAGACTGATGATGATACCTTATAACATAGTTATTACTTAACATTCCCCATACGTCTACTCTATGTTGGCATCATTCTGTAAATGTAATTTTTTTTTAAGACGTTAGAAGGCTTAGAGGTTTAGAAGCAAATTTAAAAAAAAATTAAGAAAATTTCCAAAACGCATTTTTTAAAAGACCAATTTAGTTTTGAAGTCACTCTGTGTGACCCCATTTTAGAAAATGCACCCCTCACATGTTTCTAAATGGATTTTAGATACTGTTAACACTTTAGATGTCCCATATGAAATTAAGGAAAATAGGAGGCATTTCAAAATGTCATTTTTTTTGCAAATTTTCCATTTTAAACCAATTTTTCAGCAACCAAACAAACCTCAATATTTATTACCCAGATTCTGCAGTATACAGAAACACCCCATATTTGGTCTTAAACTGCTGTGTGGCCACATCGCAGGGCTCAGAAGGAAAGGAGTGCCATTTGGCTTTTGGAGGGCATTTTTTGCTGGAATAATTTTCTGGACCCGTGCCAGTGGAAACACCCAAAACATGACCCCACTTGAAAACTAAACCCCTGAAAGAATATTTCAAAAGGGACAGTGAGCACTTAATTTTCACAAGGGGTAACAGGAAAAAATGCACCCTACTATTTGTTATCCATTTTCTCCTGAATATGGCAGCTCCCCATATGTGGTCATAAACTGCCGTATGGGCATACCGCAGGGCTCAGAAGAGAAGGAGAACCATATAGGTTTTGAAGGGCAGATTTTTGTGGAATTTTTTTTAATGCCTTGTCCCATTTGAAGAGACTCTGAGGTACCCCTAGACAGGAAACCACCAAAAAGTGGCGTTCACTCTGTGGCATAAGTAATGTGATCCTTTTATAGATCAGGTCGTTACGGACGAGGTCATTCGGACATGCAATCATCTGTAGTGTATATATTTTTTCATTTTTAACCAATTATAAATGTGCGGAAATATAGGAAAAATATATATATATTTTTTATTTATTTTTTAAGTTTTTTTTAAAACCCTTTCTGTACCCAGATCGACGGCTCCGAACCGCCCTCTTTGGTCCCAGTCGGTTTGCTGAGAGCGCTGGCTGCGTGTAACAGCCGCAATCTCAGCACTGTCACTGTGGAAGGCGCAGCACTATGAAGTGCCTTTTGCGCTGTGACATTAGAAGAATTTTGATATCTCTGACTTTTTAGTCTAACCAGACTGTCTATTACTCTGTAATTCCTCTAGCGCCGTTCTATGGAAACAGTAGGCTTAAAGAGCACACCAAATGCTTGAAATAACTTCTTTATTAACTTCAACTTTTCTTCATATATAAACACTGCCGCCTCTGCAGCAGATAGTCCATGTACAAAACACGTGTTGAAAAGATATCACAAAATGGCGGTATGCATAAGATGGTGGTTCAACTGTTCAATCTTATCATTCAACATAAAATGGTGGATATATTTCTCTCTTCAGTATCTGTACTCTCACTTTAAGTTATTTAAGCACTTTATGATCTCTCTGAGAGGTATATCGGAGGTCTAACTAAGGCCTAGTTCACACGAACGTATAGCCTTTATAGTTTTTTGCGGTCCGTTTTTCACGCATCCGTTGTTACGTTTTTGAGTTCCGTTGTGTTTCCGGGCATAAAATTTTCAATAGATGGTTCCGCAAGAACGGATACGGAAGACATACGGATGCATTTCCATATGTTTTCCGTTTTTTTTTGCGAACCCATTGACTTGAATGAAGCCACGGAACGTGATTTGCGGGCAATAATAGGACATGTTCTATCTTTTAACGGAACAGAAAAACGGAAATACGGAAACGGAATGCGTACGGAGTACATTCCGGTTTTTTTGCGGAACCATTGAAATGAATGGTTCCGTATACGTACCGTATACGGAACACAAAAAAACGGCCCGTACACATGTGAACTAGGCCTAATAGTTCTTCTTGCTGAATTTGGTCGCAATTTGCAGTATGCAGTTAGCAGTAACTATTTGCAGATTGGTTGAGTATGATCTGGTATGGTTGTATGCAATTTGGATTGCCATATGGAATTTGAATGGTTGCAATTGGTTGAACTGTAAGTAAACACACATATAACTGGTTCAGTATACAGTTCTAATCACTATATTAACAGTAGGAACATTATATAACTGTTCTAAATACCTATTTTGGCCTCTCTGCGTCCATAAAACACAGCTCTTAGTGGAGTGAATGTCTGTTCGGCTTCTCTCCTCTGGTGTAATGATTCTATCAGCTCCTGCTAGGGGAATTTCCCACACAGGCTGTGTGTGAGCCTGGCTGTGATAGGTCAAAACTCCTGCTGTTTGTGAGGCTGGCTGTGATTGGTCTAGACTCCTGCCCAGCAACAACAGTTTAACTCTATGCTTTCTGTTGTTTCTGCTGTGTCATTGAGCTTACCTCACATCCATATAATGAATCTTCTGTGAACACAATGTATATAACAGTTATATGACATCCAAACATGAAGTCACTGTAGATAACTCTGCTTTTGTCTTTAACACACAAACATAGGAAGTGTATTAAGGTTATTGGCAGGTCTAGCTGTATAAACATATAAGCTATATTAGCAACCATGGAAAGGTCTTAGCTGGCCAGCTACAGTGACCATGTACTTAGACATGGTGATAGTTTAGTGCCATGACGAGTAATTTCGTCATGCCACACTAAGTAGCAGTGCACCATAACAAATATACTCGTCATGTAGCGCCAAGGGGTTAAATCACCGCTTTCCATTCTTCTAATCAAGCAGAACAAAAAAATTGACTTGTTATTTTGATGATCAGTTGTGCTCAGTTTTGCATCAGTTTTTGTCAGTTCTGTCACACATGTCAGACGGAATTTTCCTGCTTTTCCTAAGGCTGGGGCTACACTGCGATTGTGACTGCAACACCCATCTTACGACCAAAGGTTACTTTGTAGCAGTGTGACTATTGAACACTTTGCAAGTTACCGAGACCACGACCCCATAATCACAAAAAGATTCATTATCGATGGATTTTTTTGTGATTCTGGGGTCGTGGCTACTTGCTAGTCATGCTGCAACCCCATTCAGTTCAATGGCTGCACTGCTAAACCGCGACCTTTGGTCGTGGGACAGGTTTTGCAATCACAGTTGTTGTGTAGCCCCAGCGTTAATCACAGAATAGTAACCAAATTACTGCAGGCAACAGAGCAGATCACTTAAAATACCATAGTGAACACGTAAAGTAGATGTTTTTACGCTTCCCATTTTCTACATTCTTATGGCTTTAAAAACTGCATTTACCAACGCGGCCTACATCGTTCAATCCACCTGCTATGCACATAGGTTGAGTAATAGCGATTTTGCTTTGTGACGGTCTACTTGGGGACCCATCACCTCTAAGACTGTGGTAGCGCATGTCTCCTTGTCCAAAAGTTAAACTGCAGGGACCAGATGAAACGCGCTGCGATAGAGCAGTGAGAAGCAAGTGAGCGTACTTTTTTGTTTACAGGGGGTTATCTCATCATTAATGTAAAAAATTAAAGTCAGACATCATACAGTACATGATTAAATTATTGGTCAATTGTTCGGGTCCTCTTGAACCAGTCTCGCCCCCTTTTACCCTAATAAAACTCAGAAACCAGAGTTGGATTAAATCAGACCCAGCAGCCGTTTTATTTAAAATACATAACATAAATAACAATAAGTTAACCCAGACCAGGGAGGTCCTAGAAGCCCCAAAATGTATTAACCACCAAATAACCTGGCAAATCCACCTTGCCTCCAGCCGTAGAACACCAGCTCGGAGACACCAACTGATGGACGCCTCTCTTAACCAACCAAGTGCCCAATCATGAGAGTCCAGCCCCCCCATTGAGGCCCTCCCAGTGGCGTTGCTAGGGCTGGTGTCACCCGGTGCAGTAGAAAATGGTGTCACCCCCGCCCCCCGAAGCAATAATTTTTTTGCCATATATGGGGGCTATGGGGGTGCTACTGCCGCAGGGGAGCATCCGTTAGCTCAGCAGACCTCCCCCTAAAGCTTAGAGCCCAAGCAACCCCTTTTCCCGCTGCTGGTGCCGCTGACGTCCCTTCACTGAGCCTGCTGGGGGGGGGGGGGGGGGTTGGGTAGTAAACAGACCGCTGACGTGGGGGGGGGGCGACTAAGCAGACTGACTGTTTGGGGCTGGGAGTGCTAGCAGACAGATCGCCGATGGGGGCGGGGGGTATGGTGCTAGCAGTCAGATCGCTTACCGGGCAGTGGCAGATCCAGAGCCTGGTCTCGGGAGGGGCACTTCCAGATTATTTTCTGTGCACCGCCACAAAACACTGGTGTTTATAGAACAGACTACACAATGTAGAGGTATACTGTACATTGTGTGGCACAGTGTAGAGGTATACTGTATATTGTGTGGCACAGTGTAGAGGTATACTGTATATTGTGTGGCACAATGTAGAGGTATACTGTATATTGTGTGGCACAGTTTAGCGGTATATTGTGTGGCACAGTGTAGGCTATATGTGTATAACAAACATATTTCACATGAAAACTTACAATTACTTGGCTTGGCCCTTGGGGATCTCGGACACCACTTCAACACTTTGGCTGGGGGGCTCGGCGGAGCTGATGTGTTTTATCCTAATGAGAAAGATTTCATAATAAGGATTTGGAGAAGGGGCAGAGGGATAGCAGAGCAGGGAGAGGCTGAAGGTGCTACTAGGGGGTCATACCATGGGGGAGTAATAAAGCCCACCACCAGTAGAAATAATTATCCTTATAATGTGACAGTGCAAAAAATACCCCCTTGTAATGCCCCCAGTTGAGCTAATGTCCCCATAATGTGCCAGTATAAAATACCCCTATATAGTGCACCCAGTAAATGCCCCCATAGTGCTCCTCTTCCTCCTAGTGCCCCCATAATGTACCAGTATAAAATGCCCCAAATATAGTGCCCCAGTAGATGCCCTCAGTGTCCCCCATAATTTGCAAGTATAAAATACCCCTTCTTAATGCCCCCCATAGATGACCCCATAGTACTCCTCTCCCCCCTTCCCCATAGTACCCACCATTATATGTCCCAGTATAAAATGCTACTGTACAGTGCCCCCCATATAAAATACCCTTCTTTGTGGCCTCAGTAGATGCCCCTATAGTGCCCACCAATAATGTGCCAGTAATAAGTGCCCCCAATGTGCCAGTAATAAGTGCCCCCAATAAGTGCCCCCATAGATGCTCCCCAATAATGTGCCAGTAAAATGTGCCCCCAATCATGTGCCAGTAACAAGAGCACCCCCCCCCATAATGTTCCAGTAATAAGAGCACCCCCCCATCATGTGCTAGTAAAAGTATTGTACATATAAAAAAAAACAAAAAAAAAACATTAATACTTACCTCCATGTCAGCGATGCGATGCAGGCCTCTTCCGGCGTTTGTCCCGCGCTGTAAGGCTCAGGCGGCGCAATGACGTCATCGTGCCGCCTGCAACGGCCTCTGATAGGCTGCCGGCACTAGGCCAGCAGCCTATCAGAGGAACAGGGAAGGGACACGCCTCTCCCTCCCCTGCCCCGCAGCCGCAGCATCCATCTGTATTGCTGTCCTGAAGACTGCGATACAGATGACTATGGAGATGAGCACTTCCACAATGGAAGCGCTCATCTCCCTGTGCCCTGCCGCCATCAGACTGGTGTCACCCCATCACTTGGGTCACCCGATGCGGCCCGCACCTGCCGCGCCCCCCTCGCAACGCCACTGGGCCCTCCCTTTTTCAAGTACCAACCCATACCACCAGCTTTGAGGACCTCCCCCCGCCTCGACTTCCACGACATAAAATACGCCCAAACCACTAACCCTAAAGACCAGCCACCCGGTCGTAACACCCTAATTGCCGACCTCGCCTAAAACAATCCCCCATAACCAGGGAGAGAGGGTGGGTGCTTGTCTCAAATGTACATTCCTAAAAATGGCGCCCGTCCCACCAACTGCCCTCCCTTATAAAGCCATAACCCCTCCCCTGATAACACACCCCTCTCACCACTATAATTAACCCCTTGGTTCCCCGTCTCCTCGCCAAAATTTTATCTTGTGGGCCTCCCCTAAAGCTAAAGCCCCAGTACGGCCCATTCTTGACAATCTCTTTCTTAGGCTACTGTCACATTAGCGTTTTCAATTCCGCTATTGAGATCCGTCATAGAATCTCAAAACCGGAGGAAAACGCTTCTGTTTTTTCCCCTTTTATTGTCAATGGGGACAAAACTGAACTGAATGAAACTGAATGCACCAGAATGTATTCTGTTCTGTTTGGTTGCGTCCCCATCGCGGACAGAATAACGCTGCAAGTGTACGTTTTTCTGTTCGTGATGTGGTGCGGAGCAAGACAGATCAATGTAAGTCGATGGGGACGGATCCGTTTTCTCGTACACAATAGAAAACTGATCCGTCCCCCATTGACTTTCAATTGTGTTCATGACGGATCCGTCTTCGCTATTTTAAAGATAATACAACCGGATCCGCTCATAACGGATGCAGATGATTGTATTATCATGATTGAAGGGTTTTTGCTGATCTATGATGGATCCAGCAAAAACTCTGGTGTGAAAGTAGCCTAACAAAGCTAGAACCAGCCCTGTACCTCACATGGATCCAGAGATCTCCCCATTCATGGCTCTGCTAGATTTATATCAAGCTGACATCTCAGGGAAAGTGTCCTTACTGCTGCAGCTCATTGGGCATTTCCTTTCTGCTGCAGTTCTCTCCCTATCATAGCACAGGAGACAGTTGAAGGATGAAACAGATATATTTTTGGCTATAGTTAATTTTTAATTACTTTTTTTGAAAGTACAGGAACACAAAAAGTTTATTTGATCGTTTTTTTGTTCAGGAGAGCAGAGGCAATTGTTACAGACGAAGCCCTCAGAGAGCTTGTTTGATGAGTTTCCGACTGAACAGCCTGCAATGTATAATAATTCATGCAGGCAGCAGAAGTCAGATGGATAACATTTTTTTAAAAAAAAGCATTTGCAGAAATGATTTTTAGCAAAAAATAACATTTCAGTTACGTCTCATGCACACGACAGTGTTTTTTCACTGTCAGTGATTTGGCTTCAGTGGACCGTGTTCGATTTTGCTTCAGTTGTTTCCTTGTGTCTTCCTTTTTTTTTGTCTGACAGGGGAAAAAAAACGAAGGTTAATGAAAAGTGTAATTTTATTGCACCAAGGTCTTGTAGAAAAAAAACGGACACGGACGCGGATGACATACCAGTTGTGCATCAGTTTTTTTTGACGGACCCATTGACTTGAATGGGTCCGTCCTCCATTTTCCACTGACAAGAATAGGACAGGTTATATTTTCTTGACGGACTGGAATCACGGATCACGGACGCGGAGAAAAAACTATCAGTTTTTTTTCACAGCTCCATAGAAATGAATGGGACCTCCGCTAAACTGTGAAAAATGACGGAACGGACGCAGATGCACACAACGGTCGTGTGCATGAGGCCTAAACAAAAAACACCCAAAGGTGTCTGTAAACTTCAATCTTCTATTTCTATGGCCAAACCCCCTACAAGCAATCATATCTCCCCATATTGTCACTAAGAAGAGATCAATAGTGGTGGACCACCAGTGGAGGCTCAGCATATAAAACAGTTTTAAAAACTGCAGCTGTTCCCAGCCTGTCACTCAAGCTTTGCTGCCATTCACAGAGTAGTACCTCACATCAATGTGACCTACAACAGGTTGCAGGGCAGCTGAGCCATGCATTTCAAGAGCCTCTGTCGGCATGATCAACCCCAATAAACCAGGCATACTGCCTGGTAGAGTTGATCATACTGAGTAAAACTATATCTTTCTTTTCTATAAAGGGTTAATAATGACTGAAGTATATGAATTTTTATATTTATGTAAATTTCCTAGTTGGAGCACCGTTGGGCTGGCCATAGAGCTAGGAGCACTGATATCGCAATGCCCCCTGTGTTCTCTGTATCCCCCCCTCCCAAAATTCTTCAATGGAAGGAGTTTGAAACAACCAGGGCTCTTCCTAGAACTGGCCACCTCACCAAGCTCAGTAATTGGAGGAAAAGCCTTGGTAAGAGAGGTGACAAAGAAGGTCAGGGTCACTCTGGCTCCAAAGATCATGTGTGCAGATGGGAGAACCTTTCAGAAGGTCAACCATCACTATAGCATTTCAACAATCTGGGCTCTATGGCAGAGTGGCCAGAAAGAAGCTTCTCCTCAGTAAAATACACATGAGAGTTTGCAACAACAACAATACAATAAAACACCCAAGGCACTCTGAGACTATGAGAAACAAGATCTTCTGGTCTGATGAAACCAAGATTAAACTTTCTGGCCTCAATTCTAAGTGTCATGTTTGTGGGAAACCAGGCTCTGCTCATCACCTGTCCAATACCATCCCTACAGTGAAGGGTGGTGGTGGCAGCATCATGCTGTGGGCTGTTTTTCAGTGACTAGGACAGGGAGACTGGTCAGGGTTGAGGGAAAGCTGGATGGAACAAAGTACTGAGATATTCATGAAAACCTGATCCAGAGTGCTCTGGACCTCAGACTGGGTGGAAGGTTCACTTGACAACAAGACGAATGACCCTAAGCACACAACCAAGACAACACAGGAGTGGATTTGAGACAACTCCGTGAATGTCCTTGAGTGGTCCAGCCAGAGCCCTGACTTTAATCCAATCGAACATCTCCGGAGAGACCAGAAAATGGCTGGCCACCGATAGTCCCCATCCAACCTGACTGAGTTTGAGATTATCTGCAGAGAAGATCCCCAAATCCAGGTGTGACATCATCCCCAAGAAGATTGGAGGCTGTAATCACTGCCAAAGGGGCTGAAGTAAAGGGTCTGAATACTTATGTCAATGCAAGATTTTACCTTTTCCTTTTCAATAAATTAGCAAAGATGTCTAACATTCCGCTTCTTCATTATGGGGCATTAAGGCTAGGTCTACACGACGACATTTGTTGCGCGACAGATAGGGCGCAACATTTTGTTGCACCAATGTCGCGCGACAATTTTTATAATGGCAGTCTATGGTGTCGCACTGCAACATGCGACATGATGCGACTGCGACGCAACAGTCGCAGAAAAATCCATCGAGATGGACAAATGTTGCACCCTATTTGTCGTGTAGACCTAGCCTTAGTGCAGATTGATGAGGAAAAAACATTTGATTTTTTTTTTTTAGCACAAGGCCATAACATAGCAAAATGTGAACAAAGTGAAAGGGTCTGAGGACTTTCCGAATGCATTGTAAATCGTGAAATATAAATGAATGCTTTCTCTATAAGTGGTATTTGCATTATGAATCGTCTGTTTAGTCTTTTTATATCCCCATTTTTCCATCAAGGCCGCGAAAAGCAAATTACAGACTGAGTCACTAGCAGCTTTTGCCTACAGCCACTTATCTGAAGTCAGGCTACTTATTTTTAGCGTCTGCTATGTCACCGGCTGTGCCTCGCTCATACTTAAACTTTCCAAAACTTCCTTAGTCAGTTTAGGCTACTTTCACACTAGCGATAATATGTTCCGGTAGTGAGATCCGTCATAGGGTCTCAATACCAGGAAAAAAGCGCTTCCATTTAGTCCCCATTTATTGTCAATAGGGAAAAAAACGTAACTGAACAGAACAGAGTGCTCCAAAATGCATTCAGTTCCGTTCTCATACCGGAGAGCAAACCGCAGCATGCAGCAGTTTCCTTTCCATCCTGGGATGCGGAGCAAAACCGATGAGTCATGAACTCCATTGAAAGTCAATGGAGGACGGATCCGTTTTCTGTTGTGTCAGAGAAAATGGATCCGTCCCCATTGACTTGCATTGTGGGTTTTGCCCTGCATCCAAGGACGGAAAGCAAACCGATGCATGCTGCGGTTTGCTCTCCGGTATGAGAACAGAACAGAATGCATTATGTTAAAGATAATACTCCCGGATCTGTTCATAACGGACGCAGACGGTTGTATTATCAGTAACGGAAGAGTTTTTGCTGAAGCCTGCCGGATCCCACAAAAACACTGGTGTGGAAGTAACCTTAGCCAGATTATTTATCTTTATTTAATTTTTTTTAAACCACTGGAAAGCGTACAAGGGTATTGTATTCTGCAGAATGTCGCCATTCAAGTCTTCACTGTAACTGTTTAGGGAAAAACCGTATATAAGCAGACAATGGTCCTTTATTCCACAGGTAAAATGGATGAGTGTTATTCAATAAATAATAGACTGTGCTGAAATTCAGCTATACAGTTGTCCACCGGCATTTATAAGGTTAATTTCATGACTACTCATTTTATTGAATCTCACAGCTCAGACCTATCGATCTGCACATTATATACAGCTCGTTTCCATGGTTACGACCACCCTACAATCCATCAGTGGTGGTCGTGCTTGCACACTATAGGAAAACGCACCGGCCTACGCGTGCTCCCACGGTTCGGGCACGACCACTACTGCTGGATTGCAGGGTGATCATAAGCCCTGGAAACGAGCAGTGTATTAGGGGATGAAAAATGAATCCAGACAGCAAAGGAGGCAATATGGACAATCACAATGCATTAGTAGGTGCCTTGTATTCACTTTCTCTACATGATGAAGGCCATTTGCCCTTTAAAAGCTTCTTGATACATTAGTTAATCTAGGCCACGGGGTGCAATAAATACTGGGAAAAAACTGCCAAAAAGACAGAAAAAAATGCAGGTGGCAAATGAAGCATATGATTATTCTGATCAAAATAAAGAATTGCCAACGCAAATTCATTCGTAACACCTCATTCACACGTCAGTGTTCGGTCAGTGATTTCCATCAGTGATTTTGAGCCAAAACCAGGTGCGGCTCTGAACACAGAGCAGGTGCAGATCTTTCCCTTATATCTGATGTCTGTGGAGGCTCCAGTCCTGGTTTTGGGTCACATTCACTGATGGAAATCACTGACGTGTGAATGAAGCTAAGGCCTCATGCACACGACCTGTATTATGTCTTCTATAGCCATGGCGGATCCGTCATGAACTCCATTGAAAGTCAATGGGAGACGGATCCATTTTCTATTGTGCCAGATTGTGTCAGAGAAAACGGATCCGTCCCCATTGACTTACATTGTGTGTCAGGACGGATCCGTCTTGCAGCGATTTTCTGTCCACGATGGGGACGCAACCATTATGGGGCATTCTGTTTCGTTCAGTTCAGTTTTGCCCCCATTGACAATGACGGATCTCAATAGCGGAATTGAAAACGCTAGTGTGAAAGTAGCCTTAAGGGCCTTTAGGCTTCCATCATGCACAGCTCTTTCTTGTGGGGGGTTTTTCCACTGCATTTGGCATTTTTTAATTTTTAGATTTGCTCTTCTGTGTTTTGGCCCCACTCCTCGTTTTGGCCCCACTCCTGGTTTTGGCTAATGCAAAATACTGACCGCTTGAGATTGGCCTATTCTTCAGAGATTATACCAGCGGACTGCACAAACAGTAACTTCCTTCATATAATATTATTGTTATTATAATTGGAAGCACTCACTTGACAAGTGGGAGAACTGGAAGAGCTGGGGAGGAGGGTTACATTCTCCGGAGGACTTGTCAGCATTATAAACTAAAGGCGTTATCCCACTAATTTATAACAGTTTTTCACTCACGTATTGTTTGCCTTCCCAGGATGCATTGTAATTAGCTCTTGTTAACGCCTTACTCCCCTGCATAGAAAATAACCTCTTACACAGTGGCGTACATAGAGAAGGGCCCCATAGCAAGGATCAAACCAGGCCCCCCTCACAGGACAGAAGGGTTTCCCCTTTCAGCGACCCTTGGGCCATTTTTTCCACTGGCTCATTTGCTAAAAGTTGTTTCTTTAGTTTAGGCCTCATGCACACGACCGTTGTTTTGGTCCGCATCTGAGCTGCAGTTTTTGCGGCTCGGGTGCGGACCCATTAACTTCAATAGGGCCGCAAAAGATGCAGACAGCACTCAGTGTGCTGTCCGCATCCGTTGCTCTGTTCCATAGGCCGGCAAAAAAAATATAACCTGTCTTATTCTTGTCCGTTTTGTGGACAAGAATAGACATTTCTACAATGGGCAAATTGCAGAAGGCACATGGGCGGCTTCCGTTTATTGCGGATGCGCGGTTTGCGGGCCACAAAAAACGGAACGGTCGTGTGCATGAGGCCTTAGAGGATAGAGTCCTGACCACGTTTTCACCCCCAGTAGAAGAGGAGATGATCTCTACTAAGACTGGGCCCCCTCTTGCCCTGGGTCCAATAGCAGTCGCATGGTCTGCCGCTATGGTAGTTACGCCCCCTGCTCTTACATATAGGCCAGAGATACGTACAGTGTGTAATGCCCCCACTATTTCCTACTCCACATTCTATAGAGAGATATATAGCTATATACGTATGTCCATGAATTTTGAAGTAGTGATGAATGAATAAGGGCTCATGTACTCGACCATATGTATTTTGTGGTCCGCAAAAAACGGATTCGCAAAAAATACATACTTATGACGGCCGTGTGCATTCCGTATTTTGTGGAACAGAACAGCTGGCCCCTGATAGTACAGTGCTATCCTTATCCGTAATACGGACAATAACAGGACATGTTCTATTTTTTTGCATAACGGAAATACGGAAACGGAATGCACACGGAGTAACTTTGTTTTTTTTTTGCATTAAAATGAATGGTTCCGCATATGGTCCACAAAAAAAACTTAACGGACACAGAAAGAAAATACATTTGTGCGCATGAGCCCTAAATGAAAGGTGTCTGGACCTCTTCTCTAGGAGATCACTGCACCAGCACTAAGAGGAGGAAGGGAGTAGCTACTGAGCATGTCAGTCCACCTCTGAACGCAGGAGAAGGTGGACCAGAAGGTCCGCAACCTCTGGCACGACAGCTGTGGGGAAACTACAATTCCCAGCATGCATACTTGCATAGCTGTTCTTAAAGGGGTTGTCTCATGACAATGGGGGCATATCGCTAGGATATGCCCCCATTGTCTTATAGGTGCGAGTCCCACTGCTGGGATCCACACCTATATCGAGAACAAAACCCTGAAAGTGAAGGAGGGCGCACTGCGCAGCCGCCCTTCATTCATTTTCTAGAAGTGAATGGGAGCGGCGGCCAGTCACACGCAGTGCGCTCCCATTCACTTCTATGGGGAGCCGGCTTGGTGGTGGCCGGACCGGAGTCCTCCAGCCACCACCTTACGGGGCTCTGTTCTCGATATACAGTACAGACCAAAAGTTTGGACACACCTTCTCATTCAAAGAGTCTTCTTTATTTTCATGACTATAAAGGCATCAAAACTATGAATTAACACATGTGGAATTATATATATAACAAACAAGTGTGAAACAACTGAAAATATGTCATATTCTAGGTTCTTCAAAGTAGCCACCTTTTGCTTTGATTACTGCTTTGCACACTCTTGGCATTCTCTTGATGAGCTTCAAGAGGTAGTCCCCTGAAATGGTCTTCCAACAGTCTTGAAGGAGTTCCCAGAGATGCTTAGCACTTGTTGGCCCTTTTGCCTTCACTCTGCGGTCCAGCTCATCCCAAACCATCTCGATTGGGTTCAGGTCCGGTGACTGTGGAAGCCAGGTCATCTGGCGCAGCACCCCATCTCTCTCCTTCATGGTCAAATAGCCCTTACTTTCAAAGTTTTCCCAATTTTTCGGCTGACTGACTGACCTTAATTTCTTAAAGTAATGATGGCCACTCGTTTTTCTTTACTTAGCTGCTTTTTTCTTGCCATAATACAAATTCTAACAGTCTATTCAGTAGGACTATCAGCTGTGTATCCACCTGACTTCTCCTCAATGCAACTGATGGTCCCAACCTCATTTATAAGGCAAGAAATCCCACTTATTAAACCTGACAGGGCACACCTGTGAAGTAAAAACCATTTCAGGGGACTACCTCTTGAAGCTCATCAAGACAATGCCAAGAGTGTGCAAAGCAGTAATCAAAGCAAAAGGTGGCTACTTTGAAGAACCTAGAATATGACATATTTTCAGTTGTTTCACACTTGTTTGTTATGTATATAATTCCACATGTGTTAATTCATAGTTTTGATGCCTTCAGTGTGAATCTACATTTTTCATAGTCATGAAAATAAAGAAAACTCTTTGAATGAGAAGGTGTGTCCAAACTTTTGGTCTGTACTGTAGGTGCGGGTCCCACACCTATAAGACAATGGGGGCATATCCTAGCAATATGCCCCCATGTCTATGATGAGACAACCATAGAAGTGAACTGAGCATGCTAGGAGCTGTAGTTCCGGAGGTCGCTGACCCTTGTACTACAGGGAAGTAACTAGTAGCCGCAGAGGTAACAGTTGCCCTACGCCATGGTGCCTGAGGGTACGGCCACACGTTCAGGTTTTCTGATGAAGCTTTGGAAACCAAAACCAGGAGTGAATTCTAAAAAAGGAGAAGCCATACCTGTCCTTTAGCTCCGTTCCACTCTGCATCACATTATATATATATATATATATATATATATATATATATATATATTAGATACACTTCTAATAGGCAGGAAAGCCCAGACATGATACATGCTGCATCTTGATGAACACACAGTAGCAGGAGCAGCCAAGCGCTCCCAATGGCTGTGGGGCATTTAACTGTCTCCTATGTAATCTGCTCTAATAACCTATAAAAGTGTATGACACCACACACAGCCATATTAATAATAATCCCTGTGACATGAAAGACATGCCTGGCAGCACACACAGTAAATCACAGCACTGTCATTTCTAACACATGGGAGTAATGGAGGCAAGGCTCTAATCCTATCTCCCCTCCTTCCTGCCATTCAATGCAAGCCATCAGAATGCTGCTGATTAAATGTGCTAATAAGTCAAAGCTGCTCCCCCAGCAGGACACCTCAGCCAGAGCCTGCACCAGGGACCAGGCTGGTGTGGGAAGAGTTGGGAACAAGCCTCCCCCATCTCCTAACAGCTTCTCCTCCCTCTGCCTCCAAGTCTACACCCTCCTCCTCCTCCTCCCCAAATGCACTCCCTGCTGCCAGCTGCACAATTCCACTGTTTTAGCCTGGCTCTCAGCTGAAGCCTGCACATCACACTGGCTCCCTTGGACTTTTCTTGGACTCCTTCAAGCAGCTATGGGCTCCTTGACTTCTGCAAATCCATAAGGAATGCATATAGACCACCCTTTTCTACAAATGACATGTACTGGAGAGAAAGGCAAGACAGAGGAGCTGCCTCCTTCAGCAGTGGGGACCACCAGACAGACTGCCTCTAGGTCTAGGCACCTTGCATCAGTCACAGGTAGGTTTCCTCCTTCCAGCACCTACTCCCCTTCCCCTGCTGATCAGCTTCTCCTGTGCTTTTATCAGGAATCTGGAATTTTACATCTGGTGGATTAATAATTTACTTTGTGACTATATGTAGGTAATGTTGGGTGCAGCCACGATGCAAAGGGTTATTTATTTATTTATTTATTTATTTGCATTTTCTTATAAATGCATATAATCTGGATTCATTCGGGTGAATTGGTGGAATAAAAGAGATCACGGAGAGGCTGAGGAAGTGATCTGAGTGCTGCGACCTCCCATGGGGAGGTGTAAGATGTGAGCTGGCAGTGCACCTGTTACCTGGAGGGGTAGACCCAGCCTGCTCTGCACTGACTTACTGCAGCCTTCACCAAGGTATAGCTGTCTGATCCCTGGGGTACTACAAATGCCAGCATGTAGACTAAAGATGACCATACACATTAGATAGGAGATGGTTGAATAATCTTGATCTTGTTTGCCATACACCTTTTACTCCATATTGGGTGTTACAGTAGATCGCACTGCCAAGGAAACCAGACGATGGATGAAAGATCTTTCTGGGAACGTTCATCCCAAGAGACCTCTATCTGAAGAAAATATTAAACATACACAGCCGACTTCTTTTTTTAGCGATGATAGTCTGCTAAAATGATCATTAAAATTCACGCAATGAACCATCTTTTTGGTTGAAATCGTCCATCTTGACCAACTTTAGACTAATACGTATGGCCGCCTGTAGATGCATCGCCATAGGTTGGCTAGTAACAGGTAGTTATAATAGCGTGGTTTTTACGGTTACATTAGAGATGAGCGAATTTTCATATTTTGAAAATTCATTCACGCTTCGTTTACTGGTAAAAAGTGAATTGCGTTATGGATTCCGTTACCATCTGCATAACGGAAACAGGACGGATCCGTTTTGCAGCCCATAGACTTCATGACGGAATGAATAAAGGAATAGAATTGTGTTATGGTCCGTGGTAACGGAATCCATAACGCAATTCACCTTTTTACCAGTGAACGAATTTCATAACCTGAAATTCGCTCGTCTCTAGTTACGTTGTATCCCAGTAATCCTAATATTGAAAGCTGTGGTGGAAGGCTCTACATTGTCTACAAATTTTGGATAGTCTTCCGAGGAGATGATGGTGGATCACTCTGAGACATCAAGTCTAGCCTGGGAAAGCTTATTATCTAGACCAGTCAAGTGTGTGTGGCCAGTAGCCCCCCTGCTGGTTCTTCACAGCTTTTTTTTGTGTGTGTTGTCGTTGCTAAGGGGGGCTTCATTTCCTGTTTGTCTTGTCCAAGCCTTGAAAGTTCACATGGATTTCCCTACCTGACCATTATTAAACTGTAAATGATGTATACTTCGAAGGGGTGGGCAGCATTTCTTCTTGTACCACCAAAGTGCCCTGCCACCTTGTGCTTCTTAGTGTAGCCTTGGCCTTTGTATATTTCATGAAGAGTGGATTTATGGCTTATAATGTCCTACTGTATGCAGAAGTAGCAGGCTGACCGCACTAGCAGCTGATTCTGGATTAGGTGTATCGCCCAGCAACCAGTCATTAATGAGTAACCGGTTTGTACATAAATCAAGTGGTGTGCCTTTCCACCCCTGCCCCCCTCCAGTGTCATCATCTGTCACGCTAGTTTGCTCTGGCATGATTTTGGTATTTTTGAATAACCAAGCAAATATCCATTTGAGGTCTGCAAGTTTACTTTACCTTTTTATTAAGGACGGTATCAAAATTCACTGTAAAATATTGGCCAGCGTAGACAGCTTCAGTAGGTTTGCAAACAAAGGGCTTGTTCATGTGGTGGAGATGATGGAAGTCTTGTATTTTGAGTACTCACACAGTTTTTCCAGTTGCAGTGTATGTCTCAGAGTCCACCCTATCTAAAATTATCATGACAGCCTTAATATTTCCTTATGTATGGTATGATGGCATTTCCTCCAAGACTGCAAATAGCCTTCTGCAGGCCCAGCTCTACAGTCCTGTTATGTCTTGGTAAGATTGACAGCTTTGTTTCTCCATCAGAATTGCCCCACAGTTTTCACATGGTTCCACACTTGCCACTTCACAATGGGATGAAAGCCCATGTTCTGAGTTCTCATTCATTAGGAGGTTACTGCTCCGCTGTCTTTCTGCTCTGCTGCAGCTTTCCCTTTCCAAGATCTCATGTGATGGGGGGTCTTAATAAAGCAGGACGCAGTCCCCTGCCCCCCATGCCACTTCCACTTGGGTAGAATTGTGTAAAGTGAAGATTTTCCTTAATGCTGGCTTTGTTTTGTTTTTAAGGGCGAGCAGAGGGCTGCCGTTGGGAACCTCCATGCAAACAATAGAAGCGGGAAAGCAAGACACAAAAGACCTTGAGCAGATGACACTTTTGCATTTTGAGACAAGCTTATATTATAACGTCGTGCCTGAGCACCGTAGATTGAATTCATCCTGATGCTCACATGGTTGAGAGTATGACGTCACCCTCCAAGGGCTGTGGGAACAGTTCTGTAGTAACCTCTCAAGGTATAGACAAAAGTGTCTCAAGAACTCTCTCAGATGGCAGCTGTCACAATGGGACATGCAGCAATAAAGGGGACTCCCAGGATGATCAGGACTCCTTCAAGCCCTCAAACTTCTTCACTAGCTCAAAACAACGGCTGAGTCCTAATAATGAAAGGCCCCGTTCCATGATAGGTGTGGGAAACTCCTCAACCTGGAATGCATTGTCCTCTCTGAGGAAGATGGGTTCTTTCAAAAAACTCAAGTCATCGGTTTTGCAAGGAATTCAAGCAAAAGAAAACTCTAACATCATAAGCGAATGCAGAGGTGACATCCAGAAGTGCTTGTCTTCTGAGTGTTTGAGTTCTCAGACCACTTGTAGGTTGCCTAGCTCAAAATCATCGCCTGATCATTGTAATTTGGTGGATGGTCGCCAGTCTGATGGATCCGACATGGAGGAGCCTGATAACTCCTTCTTGCGAAGCACTCATAGATCCCGCAGCATTAGACGTGCCTACGGAGCTGGCCGAATCAACTTATTAGATGGTGACAAAACGCGTGTAGCCCATAGTCCTCTAAGTTTGTCTCCTGTTGGAAAGGAACACCATGTGTGTGAGATCATAGTGAAGGACCTGGAAAGCAACAAAGTCATCTACAGACGAAGTAAAAGCACAGACAACCTCAACTTTCTCAAAAAGAGCTCATTCAAAAGGAAATCTACTTCAAATCTAGCGGATGTAAAATCCAGTAGTGAAAAGGAGATCCTACAAAAAAGTAGTCTAAACACCTCTGAGGATGCTGATAATCTTGGTGGGACTCCTGAAAGAAGATCAAAGCGATGGAGAAGTCCAATCAGGGCAAAAGACTTTGATAGAGTATTAAAGATAATGAGCAATGTTACAGATGGACATTGGAAAAGAGACGGTAGCAAGTGCAGCTCTCCAACTCCTGAAGAACCCCCCAGGAGTAGGCCAAACAGTCGGCTGCATGATGACTATTCCAGGAGAGTTTCTACCAGTGCTGACATCGAAAAGAAGAGGTGTATATATAATCCATATTCCCCATCTTCTGAGACGAGGATGCCACAGAACACCAGTAGAACCCACATGAACGATCTTGAAACACACGTGCTGCCTACCAATTTAACTTTGTACTCTTCAGGAGGCCTTTCCGAAACATGTAGTCCATCTCCTACTAGCAGTAGCTTAAGCCAGTTGGCCAGTGATGTATTTTATTCAGACACTGAGGAACTTAAATCGATCCCTCATTCTGCTTCAGATTTAGGAATTCCTGGAACACCCATGAGACCGACCGCTCCCAAGCCACAGAGCCCCAGTACTTCCATCGTGGGTACTAACCGCAACAGCAATTTATCATTGAGCTCTATGGAAAGTGATGAAAGGGCTGAATTATGTGCCATAAAAGTGGACAGAAGTCCTCAGTCCTTTAAGGACACCATTAAGATTACTTATTATGATGATGGTACCGAGGATAGTGGAGTCAGCAGCCACTCTCAGCTGAGCCTCAACGTGGTTAATGAAGAAAAGCATGAGGTAAGAACCTTATATCGTAGTGATGGCCATTTCAGGCATTGCGAGTGACAAGGTGAATCCTCGTTTATAAAAACTTAAATAGACTTAAAGTGGATGTATGGCTGATGGCAACCACTGGGTCGTGTTCTAAGGGCTCATGCACAAGGCCGTTGCCCGCATACGGCGGGTCCGCAATACACGGGGCACCAGCCGTGTGCACCCCGAATCACGGATGCAGACCCATTCACTTGAATAGGTCAGCAAATCCGGAGATGCGGTGCGGAAGCACGGATCAGAACCCCACGGAAGCACTACAGAGTGCTTCCGTGGTGTTTCTGGCCGTGCCTTCGCACCGCAAAAAAGTAGGATGCGGATTGTGGACCCAAGTCAAATGAATGGGTCCGCGATCTGCATGCGGCTGCCCCACAGCGGTGCCCATGCATTGTGGTCCGCAATTTGCGGTCCGCAGCACGGGCCCGGACGGCACACGGCCGTGGGCATCAGCCCTAACTTGTAGTCTGATCGCTATTGGCAACAACTCCACAATTTTTTATATCTGAAACCCATTGAATCCCTTCTTTATTTTAGCATGAATAAGGTGGTGGGCAGGGGTGTACACAGATCTCACAGGGCCCCATAACAAAACTTACTATGGGCCCCTGGTCCTACCCAGTTTTTCAATATTCGTGAATGCGTCAATCATTCCTAGGCAGTGCAGAATGCAAGCTGCAATGTCCCAGATTTCTGATGAATTTACATTTGTAAGAAATTTTAATTAAAAAAAGCAATAAGAAACGTTGCCCTCCATCTCGCCCACGTAATCCGAATTCCACGGTGGAAAAAGAGGAACAGGTGCTTCACAACTATGGGGTTCCTTATACTTACAACATACAAGTGAGATACATTGATAATCCTGCCTTTCTTCTATTACAAAGCTGTTTGCCTTCAGCCACCACTAGGGGGAGCTCAGTGCATAGGAATTTATATACTTTACCATTGATCTCTTTGCACTGAGCTCCATCTAGTGGTCACATGATGCAAAAAACTTTGGGGGAGATTTATCAAACTGGTGTAAAGTAGAACTGGCTTAGTTGCCCATAGCAACCAGATTCCACTTTTTCATTTTCCAAAGGAGCTATAATAAATAAAAGTGGAATCTGATTGGTTGCTATGGGCAACTAAGCAAGTTCTATGTTACACCAGTTTGAAAAATCTCCCCCATTGTTTTCTTGCCCGGAGAAAAGGAAGAAGTTCAGCTTCAGGCACCATTTTTGCCTGATCCTTTTGTTCTCCTGGGAGATAAGCCGTCATCAGACGTCTCTGGCAGTGACTTCCTTCTCTCTTCCCATTGAATACACCTGCACGTGGGAGACGGGAGACATAGGCCTGTCTCACACTGCCGGCAGTAGTTTCCGGATCCGGCATTGCTGGATGTTATCAGAATGTTCACCGACCCTATTGGATCTGGCGGAGATCCGGCCGCTACCCCGGCATTATTCGGCCAGACAAATACTGCTGCGTGCCAACAGCTATTAAGTGTATGGCCGCCCTTGCTTGCTGACTGATCTCAGCCCCACCTTCCCTGATGAGTAAGGCTAGGGCTACACGATGACATGGGTTGCGCGACACATAGGGCACAACTACACTGCAACATGTTGCGCGACATTGGTGTCGCACGACTATTTTTATAATGATGGTATCTTGGATGGATTTTTTTTGCTCCTGTCGTGTCGCAGCATGTTGCATATTGCAGTGCAACACCATAGACTATCATTATAAAAAATTGTCGCGTGACATTGGTGTGACAAAATGTTGCGTGACACATGTCGTCATGTAGCCCTAAGACCAGGATCCTTCCAGGGAAATCTATAGGCTGATTACGGAAGTTTTAGTCTTTCATTTTGTGCTGACTTCCTCTAAGCTTGACGTGATTTGAGTTCTTCGCTCTACAAAGAAGCGTGTCCAGATCCTTATCTAATCCCTTGTAATAGGCTTGACTCTAAACATATACGATTGTGTAGTCAAAGCTCAGATTGTTTCCTGCGCGTTCTGTTTGATTTACGGCTTTGTTTATAATCACGTAGGGATGACAAGTCCACGAAACGCAGACGCGCCTTATTTCTGCAGTTTTTACCCGGGCAGCTGCTGCATATGTTTACTTTTGGTTGCGTCATTTAGAATACATTACGTGAGACAAAGCCGGTGCAGCACATGGTTTTATATCATCCTGTAGCTGCGGCACCACCTAGTGGACAAAGAATACTACTACATGAAACGATTGTACATAGAGCTCACTTTTTTAACTTTAAAAGGGAGATATAACTATTTAATGATGGAATGTCTTTTAATAATTTTCAGTAGTTAGCATCCAGGTATGGGAGGGAAAGCATGAGCGAGAAGGAAAAAAAATAATTATAATCATTGAAGCCCACTTTCGCATAGCCGTATAAGGCCCAAGCCACTTTGGTAAAACCAGGCCCTCTCCTCCATTAGGTTATATGATTATCTATGCTGGGTATAGTAAGAACCGTGAAAAGGGGGTTCTAGGCTCTGAGACCGGACTAATGTATAGGGCAAACCTACTAAAAAGCTGTCCCCTTTCCTGACATGTCTGTTTTAGTAACTACATGCGTTCCCCGTGTAATAACCATTCTGGAGCCTCTATTCTTATTAGTTAATGTTGTGCCATTCTCTATTATTCCTGCTAGAAGTAATGAATCGTTTACTAACCGTTTGTAGTGAAGGGCCAGGTGGCTGTTACCAGTTAGGGGGGTGTCCCTGCACAGACTACCAGTATACAATCAGTACTGCCAACCGCCTGCCACCCCCGGTAACACCCGTCTGAAGCTTTATTACAAACTGATAGTAAGGGTGCATACACACGACCGCGTGTATTTTGCGGTCCGCAAATAAAACAGATGACATTTGCGTGATGTCCGTGTTGCATCCGTTTTTTTTTTTTTCTCTTTTTGCGTACCCATCGTAACAATGCAATGCAAAATGGACAAGAATAGGACATGTTCTAATTTTTTTGCAGAACGGACATACGAACGTGGACAGCACAGGGACCAAAATTAAGGTTGTGTGCATGGGGCCTAATTCAGTCATAACTTCTAGAAGGAATAATAAAGGAATAGCGCCACATAGAGTGATAACAACAGATGCTCCAGAATTATTACATGGGGAAGGCAAGAAGTTACTAAAACACACAGGAGAGGTGACAGGTCCTCTTTAATCCACTTCTGGAGCCAACTGGATTTGGCCGTGTAACCTTCATAGACGTTGGTTAAAAAAAGGAACACTTTGCTTGGCTTTCCTTAAGACTTCAGTAGAGGTGGCCGTGAACAGACCCCATCACCCCTTTAAAGTATGTGAAGAATGTGGCGGCTAGCAATAGGCAAAGCTCCCTTAGGGCTCATACACACGACCGTTGGGAGTTTTGAGGTCCGCAAAACACGGATACCGGCCATGTGCATTTTGCGGAACGGAACAGCTGGCCCCTAATAGAACAGTCCTATCATTGTCCGTAATGAGGACCATAATAGGACATGTTTTTCTTTTTTTGCAGAACAGCTATACAGACATGGAAAACACATGGAGTAATTTCCGTTTTTTTTTTTGTTTTGTTTTTTTGCAGCCCCATTGAATTGAATTGTTCCGCATATGGGCCACAAAAAAAGGAACGGACACTGGGGGGAAGTTTGTGTGCATGAGCCCTTAGGATTGGATGGAGAGAGTTGTGCCTGAGCTGCCACTTCTCCAGTTACATCACCCCCGAGACAGGGACCAGCCTTAACCCCTTTAGTGGCCACCAATACAGCGGTCATTAACAGGCCGGGCCACCGCCTTTTCACAGGGGCCCAGTGTAAGCGCTGCACAGGTCTCCTGGCAGAGAGCCGTGCTCCTGCTCTAACAGCCCAGACTGGCAGGAGTGCCGATCTGGGCTGTTTAACCTCTGTCTCATCTGCAATCTCATGCAAATGCAGGGTGCCGGTGTGTGTATAGGTAGGCAGGGACCTGGTGTAGGCCCCAAGCCTGCCTTGACTGTTCTCCAGCAGGCTGCACCTCTCTGGTGTAGCCTGCTGGTCAATGTCAGTATAGCACTGACATTAAAATGCAATGCGCTATAGAAAGAGCACATTGTATTTTAGAAGCAATCAAAAGATTGTCTATTATAGTCCCCTTGTGGGACGAAGTAGTTTAAAAAAAAAACTTTTTTTCCCTGTCAAATGTTTTTCAATGAAGAAAAAAAAAAATAATAATAATTTTTTCCCCACATGTTTGGCATTGCCGCATCTGTAACAGCCCACACTACACAAATTATCCCCTATGGTGAAAACCGTAATAAAAAAAATAAAAATAAAAATTTTATTAAAGATGAGCCAATTTCAGGTTATGAAATTCGTTCACGCTTCGTTTGCTGATAAAAGGTGAATTGCGCTATGGATTCCGTTACCACGGACCATAACGCAATTCTATGATGGAATGCCATTAGAGGCATTCCGTTATTCAATCCATCATAATAGAAGTCTATAAGCTGCAAAACGGATCCGTCCCGTTTCCATTATGCAGGGCAGTCCTCTGTGAGCCCGCAGCGTCCTCTTCCTAGGCCAGTGACGTCACCATACATCGGTCACGTGGCCTAGGTGCAGCTCAGCCCCATTGAAGTGAATGGGGCTGAGCAGCAATACCATGCACAGCCACTATACTTTGTACGGCGCTGTGCTTGATGAGCTGCCGGGAGTCCCCAGAGCAGCTGATAGTGGAGGTGCTGGGACCCCTGCCGATCTCATAAGGGGGGAGGTCATCATGATCAGTACCCAGATAACCCCTTTAAGCCAGGTCCACACAGGACAAGACACTCATATGAGCGGATTTTCGTTGAAATTTTGATGTTCAGTGTATATCTATTCAGGTGAATAGTCGCTGTGTGCACGTGCTTCTAGCTGGGGCCACCACAGAAGTCCGACTGTGTGAGATGTGTACTAAAGAAGTAGAGAATGAAGCTGATCATTAGTGGTGAGGACCATCTCGGAACCTGGTAGACTTCTGCTTCTGTGTAAATGGGAAGTACATCTTCATTTCCACTACTTGTCAGGTTATTTTAAGCTGGGTTCACATCAACTTTTGCCCTACAGTTAACGTAAACCTTGGAGGGGGGGAGGGGGGAATGCAAAAGTGAAGTACACTAATGCTTTTCTATCTTGCAGAGTCCATAAATAAGGGGAATAATTGAAGGATAAAAGAATAACGTGAGTCCAGACCTTGAGATGAAGTTTAATGGCAGCTTCACTTTGCATAAACATTTCTCCAGAACAGTTTACAGGCTTGGCCTTGGTTCCAGCAGGCTTTAGCATGAAACTGGCAGGCAAACTCCACTCTGCTATATCTGTTTCTCTATGACTCTGCTGCACTGACAGGCTGGCTGTATAATTCAGCTTCTTCTGTATGCTGCACTTCACTTTGTAGTCTGACTCTAGGTTATGCCAGGAAACTTTCCTCCTGGCTCCTGAGGCTTCAAACCTTGGCCTCCATGGCCATCAGAGCTTAGGGTGCTCTGACTGGTGTGGGCACGTCTAGCAGATACGTGCCCCTGCACACCTTTCCCCCTAGCAGGGGCTAAGCTAGACTAACTAACTGGTCCCCACCCTTCCTGCAGGAAGTAGGACTCTCCCACCTCTCTCCAGAGGGGGTGTTAGAATGGAATGGAAGTTTCCATTCTATCCAAGTATAGCTGTGCCATGTTTGCTGCCACCTGCTGGTGAACCAGGCACATTACATGAACAGTTACATAACATTAGAAATGCACAGTGTGGAGGACCTAGAATAAATGCTTAAGATGACATGAGGTTAGACCAATAAAGACAGTAGCAAGGTGCAGAAGTGGTAACGCCACTTTGGGATGTTACACATGTATGTACAGTGGAGGAAATAATTATTTGACCCCTCACTGATTTTGTAAGTTTGTCCAATGACAAAGAAATGAAAAGTCTCAGAACAGTATCATTTCAATGGTAGGTTTATTGTAACAGTGGCAGATAGCACATCAAAAGGAAAATCTAAAAAATAACTTTAAATAAAAGATAGCAACTGATTTGCATTTCATTGAGTGAAATAAGTATTTGAACCCTCTAACAAAAAAAGACTTAATACTTGGTGGAAAAACCCTTGTTTGCAAGCACAGAGGTCAAACGTTTCTTGTAATTGATGACCAAGTTTGCGCACATTTTAGGAGGAATGTTGGTCCACTCCTCTTTGCAGATCATCTCTAAATCCCTAAGGTTTCGAGGCTGTCTCTGTGCAACTCTGAGCTTGAGCTCCCTCCATAGGTTTTCGATTGGATTAAGGTCCGGAGACTGACTAGGCCACTCCATGACCTTAATGTGCTTCTTTTTGAGCCACTCCTTTGTTGCCTTTGCTGTATTTTTTGGGTCATTGTTGTGCTGGAACACCCATCCACGACCCATTTTCAGTTTCCTGGCAGAGGGAAGGAGGTTGTCGCTCAGGATTTCACGATACATGGCTCCGTCCATTTTCCCGTTTATGCGAATAAGTTGTCCTGTGCCCTTAGCAGAAAAACACCCCCAAAGCAAAATGTTTCCACCCCCATGCTTGACGGTGGGGACGGTGTTTTGGGGGTCATAGGCAGCATTTTTCTTCCTCCAAACACAGCGAGTTGAGTTAATGCCAAAGAGCTCTATTTTGGTCTCATCAGACCACAGCACCTTCTCCCAGTCACTCTCTGAATCATTCAGGTGTTCATTGGCAAACTTCAGACGGGCCTGCACATGTGCCTTCCTGAGCAGGGGGACCTTGCGAGCCCTGCAGGATTTTAATCCATTGCGGTGTAATGTGTTTCCAATGGTTTTCTTGGTGACTGTGGTCCCTGCTAATTTGAGGTCATTAACTAACTCCTCCCGTGTAGTTCTAGGATGCTTTTTCACCTTTCTCAGAACCATTGACACCCCACGAGGTGAGATCTTGCGTGGAGCCCCAGAGCGAGGTCGATTGATGGTCATTTTGTGCTCCTTCCATTTTCGAACAATCGCACCAACAGTTGTCACCTTCTCTCCCAGCTTCTTGCTAATGGTTTTGTAGCCCATTCCAGCCTTGTGCAGGTCTACAATTTTGTCTCTGACATCCTTGGACAGCTCTTTGGTCTTTCCCATGTTGGAGAGTTTGGAGTCTGCTTGATTGATTGATTCTGTGGACAGGTGTCTTTTATACAGGTGACTAGTTAAGACAGGTGTCCTTAATGAGGGTGACTAATTGAGTAGAAGTGTCTAACCACTCTGTGGGAGCCAGAACTCTTAATGGTTGGTAGGGGTTCAAATACTTATTTCACTCAATGAAATGCAAATCAGTTGCTATCTTTTATTTAAAGTTATTTTTTCGATTTTCCTTTTGATGTGCTATCTGCCACTGTTACAATAAACCTACCTATCTTTGTCATTGGACAAACTTACAAAATCAGTGAGGGGTCAAATAATTATTTCCTCCACTGTATGTATGTGCATATATTTTTTATTTTATATATATATATATATATATATATATATATATATATATATATATATATCTAAATTATTTTATTTTTTTAATACAATGCAAGTCTAAGGAACGGTGGTGCCAGGCAGTAGAACCCCCACTAAAAGTGGTGGCATCCTAGTGATATGTGTAACACCCCAGAGTGGTGTTGCCACTTTTGCACCTTGCTACTATCTTTTATGATCTAACCTCTGTTACCTATATAATTATTTCCAGGTCCCTCAACACTGTGCCTTTATAATAATGTTATGTAACTGTTCATGTAATGTGCCATGTCACCAGCAGGTGGCAGCAAACACGGCAGAGCTATAGTTAGATAGAATGGAACTTGCCATTCCACACCCCCCCCCCCCCCCCCCCCCTTTGGTCAGAAGTGGGCCAGTCCTGCTTGCTACCAGAAGGAGGTGGGGCAGTTCTAGTTTGGGCTGGTTGAGACTCCATGTTTGAGCTGCCAGGATTCTAACCTATTCCTTGGCTGAAGATAAGTCAAACTACAAAGTAAAGTGCAGCATAAAGAAGAAGCCAAGTTATCAAGTCAGCTTGTCAGTACAGCATAATGAGAGAAGGATAGAGCAGAGGTGAGTTTGTAGGAGCACCGTGACACATGAAGAGACATTTTAGGCCGCAATATACCACACAGAATTTCCTACACCTGGGACGCGACATAGAGGGCACTGGGGCGCAGCCGCCCATTGCATATGCCATGACTTACTGTGATGGAAATGCCCCTTTAAACTAAACAGATAATGTTTATTATGTATGTAAATTCTACATGTATTAGAATGCTTTCACCCCAAAAAATTATCATCCGTTCACACAGTGTTTTTTCACGCTGATTCTGGAGCATTTCTGCCCCAAAATCTGCTCCACAAATGCGTCAAAACAGCCTCCAATTCATTTCAGTGGTAAGCAGCACTTATGTGGGGAAAAAAAAAAGCAGCATGCTATTGGGGCTTTTTTTTTATATATATATATATATATATATATATATATATATAATATATATATTTTTTTTTTTTTTTTTGTAATGCATCCGTGTGAAAAGCCACAAGCTGAAAAAAATTTTGTTGAAGTAAACACCCATTAGTTTAAAAAAAAAAAAATACATGCAAGGATTCTGTGCTGAATTATTATTTTTTTTTAGCAGATTTTAAAATTCCATTTTGTGAACGTACCCTTACAGATCTCATACTGACCTTCAGTTACAGCTTGTATTATACACGTAATTCAGAGCTGTGTTCAAAATTCTGCAGGCTTCAGAGCTGAAATTTCCCAACAACCCTTGCTATACAGCAGTGTTGCAATAACCAGCTTTGTCCTCTACATAATGGACGACCCTGTGTAGTTTCAGCAATGGAGCTACTTGTGGAAAGCAGATTGCCGAGGGGAGGGGGGGGGGGGAAGATGGTGACCTATCCTGAGGGTAGGATACCTCTTTAAGGGTCAACCTACACTTCAACTTATCTGATTGACATTTTGATGCTTAAGTTCCTGTTCTGCATGTGGAAGTCGTCCATACGTTGCTGAGCTTTCAGCGCATTGTTAGAGAAGATCTAGTGAAGCACGTCTGTCTGAGCTGGAAGGAAGGAAGTCTTCTTGCACACTAAAGACTAGTTGCAAAACTGAGAACGATGAGAACATTCACTTCACACATTTGTTCTTTGGGCGGAATTTCATAAGTTGTGTCACGTCCTTCATGATCTGCGCTGCATTTCTACTATACCTCTGCATAGGGGCCATCTACCAGACTCCTGTAATCCAGGTGATGACGGACCAACATCTGGCACCTGGGAGAAGGAAGGTCCCACCACATTTGGTGAGTTGAGGTTAGAATAATCAACAGAATCTGAGTTGTCTAGAGATGATGGTGGGGAGAGCTCGCCACCAGATCTTCTGATTGATACATGGGGCCACTGAGGTTTCCAGTGGTAGGGCAAGCTTACAGAGATTTTGCAACACCCATAAACTGCGTTGAGTAGGGAGTGAACCATTGATATTTTGGTATAAAAAAGGCGCAATGACTTGTACCACGTTTTCTTAGGGCACAGATGAGAGTATATGAATGCAAAAACTGTCTTCTAAAAAAATTATTATTGAAAGCCACATGGAAAAGCAAATTTAATACACTCACGTCTATATTCCTGCTGCCATGGCAAAATGTGGGTAGCAAAAGAACCAGCTGCAAGTAGGGTTGAACGTGCCCCCTTCCATACATGGTGGTAAGCCTTACATGATCTGTGTCGTGGGTACGTTCTATATATTTCTCTATGGATTTCTTTTCTGGGCTGCGCTCTCAGTACGGTATGCACTTGGGTAGATTTTACATATAAACAGAAGTGGGGGGGGCTTACAAAAGTTTCTGATTTGCTAGAATCAGAATTTTTAGGGGAAAATTTGTAATGAATTTGTTTAGACTCCCCTCTAATAAAGAGGTATATTGTGCTTGGTTATTATAGGGGTATTCTGATTTTATGTGACTCGGTCTTAATCACTGTGCCATATACAACGATGATGTAATGAGTAGAGATGAGTGAATTTCTTTTTTTTTAATTCGTTCACGCTTCGTTTGGTGGTAAAAGCAGAATTGCGTTATGGAGATTTTAACTCTGTTCCTGATCCTGAGTTGGATCGTTTTTCTACCTCTTCTGGGCAAGGTCGGACTGGATCTCCTTTGAGTTCTGTTTGCCAGGAGCTGGCGCTGGTTGATATCTGGCACCACCTCTATGGAAATGAGATAATTTTCTCTTGTTTTAGCCAGTCTTATGGGTGAATGTCCCGTATTGATCTGGCTTTTGCAAGTCGTGATTTGAGTCATCAAATTGTGAAAATGAAGTACGAACCTCATGGAATCTCAGATCACTCTCCAGTCCTGATTTCGTTCAGAGAGGTGGACTCTCCAGTCCCAGGCAGAACCTTTAAATTGAATTCGCACTGGTTTGATGTGATAGGGGAGCAAGGTCGGATAGACCAGGATATACAGGAATTCTGGGGCTTCAATGTAGGCTCGAAACATATCCATTATGTGTGGGATGCATTGAAGGCCCATATAAGGGGCATATATTTTACTAAAATTAACCGGTATAGACTTGAACTTCGTCAAAGGGAACAACAGTTGACAGAGACAATTAGGAGATTACAGGGTGTATTGGTTGCCCACCATAATGAGCAAAACATAACCCAGTTAAAAGAGGCCAATGCACAGTTCAAGATACTCTTATATAGCAAAGCTCAACATAAGCTTCTCTTCCAGGGTCAAAATCGCTTCTGTGAATCGGGCAAAACAGGTAAGTTCTTGGCACGGTTGTTTGCTAATCGGAGAGAGGCTACTAGTATAAGTGAGATTAGGAATTCAAAAGGTAATAGGATGAGGTCCCCAGAGATGATTAGGGAGGAATTTGTGAAATACTACTCTTCGCTTTATCAGTCTAACATTACGCTTAGTCGGGATGATATGGAGCAATACTTACAACAACTAGTGCTTCCCCAGTTAGATCTACAGGATAGGGAAATGTTGGATCGGCCTATTTGTTTGGAGGAGTTGCGATCGATACTTCCATTACTGAAATATAATTCATCCCCTGGTCCTGATGGTTTGCCATTTGAACTGTATAGGTACCATGCTAAATCGCTCCTTCAATTTTTTTTTGCGGGTCTTGAATTAATCCTGTGTATCTGGCTCTTTGCCTCCATCATTCAGAGAGGTAGTGATTACCTTCGTGTTGAAAAAGGATAAAGATAGATGCGATAAGGGATCATATAGAACCATATCGCTCTTAAATACAGATTACAAGATCTTTGCAAAAATATTGGCTAATCGGTTGATGAAGGGTCATAGCCTCTTTGGTACATTTCAATCAGACGGGATTCATTCCGGGCCGACAAATACAGATGAGTCTCTATAGGGTGTATTTGAATTTTTCTGTTGGGGTAGTATAGACCACTCCATCCTGTCCTTAGATGCCGCAAAGGCGTTTGACAGGATGGAGTGGTCTTTTTTTTGTGGTCTACTATGTCTCATTTTGGATTGGGGACTGTATTCATAGAAATGACCCAAATGTTATATGAACAGCCGTCAGCAAGTATTAACATTAACGGCATTGGTTCTTCCCCAATTATGATGCTGCGAGGGATGAGACAGGGATGCCCTCTTTCTCCCCTTCTTTTTGCTCTATTAATTGAACCATTGGCCTGTAAGATCCGTTCAGATAACAGCATAGACGGCTTTGGGGTGGCAGGAGTGAGCGATAAAATAAGCCTCTACACCGATTGTTTGTTTTTGGACCAGGGATGGAAAATCCTCCCTTATGTGATGGCAGTAATAGAGGACTTTACTGTTAAAGAAAACATGCAATGCAACAGCTCACTGCAAACCAAATAAAGTACAAAATTGCATCATAATTGCAAGTGCTATACTAATAAGTTAGAGATGCTTGGCAAATCGTTTTGTACAAAATTATTTGAGCCCGTCTGCCGCACGTCAAGGCGATCTCTAGTTAGACGGGTTCCTAACACTAAATATACTTGTTATGTGCCATAGCGACTATCATAAAATTCAGAAAGTGCACATAACAGGTAAAATTTAGTGTTAGGAACCCGTCTAACTAGAGATCGCCTTGACGTGCGGCAGACGGGCTCAAATAATTTTGTACAAAACGATTTGCCAAGCATCTCTAATTTATTAGTATAGCATTTGCAATTATGATGCAATTTTGTACTTTATTTGGTTTGCAGTGAGCTGTTGCATTGCATGTTTTGTTTAACAGTCTTGTTCTCAGCCATAGCAACGTGCCCCTGCGCTTTGGGATGTGCTGACTGACCCCCTTTTTCTTAATAGAGGACTTTGGTAGATTTTCGGGCTATCTGATTAATTGGTCCAAGTCATCGCTCCTCCCGCTTAACCGCAAGGCCGTAGATGAGGGGAGTGGAGTACGGGTCCTTGCTCCCAATGAAACCCTGGACTATTTACTATTTAAGGGTTAAGATTGGGGTTCCCATAAAGAGGTTTTATGAGCTTAATTTAGTCCCGGTTTTGAATAAAGTTAATATGCGCTTGGCAGAAATTGATATTGGCACAGACTGATCGATTAGCGTTGGTTAAGATGATTATCTTGCCTATTGTGATGTACCTGATGTGTGCCTCCGCAGTTTGGATCGATGATATCTTTTTTTTATAGATTGGAGACTTATTAACGATCTAATATGGGGAAGAAAGATATCTATGGTTGTCGGAATCAGATGGTGGGCTATCATTCCCTTTCTTTCAGGGGTATTATTTATGTGCACAGGTTCAGCGTTGTTGTAATTTTAAAGATAGTTTATTAGCACAATATTTGTCGCAGGTTTTGGAAAAACCAATAGAGAATATTAGTCTGGTTATTTGGGGGTGAGGAAGTCCCTATTGATCCCTTGGTCCCTACAAATGCGATTAAGCTTAAAAGGATTTTGAAAGTCTCCTACTCTTTTGCTTTCACCCCTTTGTGGGAGAACAGGAATCTGATAGAATTCTTCAAAATCACAGATTTTGTTTATTGGCTACATAGGGGGGTGGTTAATGTGTGTCATCTTTTCGTATGTGGACACTTTAAATCTTTTTCGAACTTTAATTTCACTAATAGTACATTATTAGATGTGTTTATGTATTCACATTTAAAACACGCATATGAGGCCTCTAGGAACAAAGGTTATATTTGTCCACGGGAGAATGTATTTTTTTATTATTGTTATGCCCAGATAGATGAGAGGGTTAAGATAGCTAGCCTATATAGTAAACTTCGAACAGCATTAGCAACTGTAACTTTATATAAAAGCTCAAGTAAATGGGAGCAAGAATTGCATTGCTCACCATTGCAATGGTCTAGTATATATAGGAACGTAAGAAAGGCTACAATTTCTAATGCCCGTAGATTAATCCAATTTAAGATCCTCCACCGTTTGTACTATACGCCAAAAACCCAAGCAAAATTTCCCCAAAATAAAGGCCAAGACTGTTCCTGCCCTAAATGTGGATATGTGAACGCGGATTTCAGGCATTTACTTTGGGAATGTAGTAAAATAAAAAGGTATTGGGAACAAGTTTTTGTAGCCCTACAAAAGGAATCCTCCTCGAGGTATAGCCCTGGGATGGTGACAGTGCTGCTGGGAGATTATGCGTTAGATATGGAAGTCCCGGTCCGGGTCAGACAGATCTGGATGAGGGGTTTGATGGTGGCAAAAGTTATTTTAGTTAGATATTGGGGTTTTGTCTCCCCACCTTCGTTAAATGAATGGATTCTGTACCTTCAACAAATTAAAGTTTGAGGATATGGAAAGGAAACGGAGAGCGGCACGTAGGACTGTTTAGACATAGCTACTAGTGAAACTGTCGGTTTTTATTAGAGTTGTAGTGACGACAGACAATTGGGGGGGAAGGGATGGGTGCTTATAGTCTTATTGTGTGTATTGATTGTGAATTTACAGTCCTATTTATAATTTTTGTAGGATTCTGTGATATGTTATAGGATAGTTGACTATTGTTTTATAGTGGCTACCCTGTATTGGCTGTTTTTTCTATTATGATACGTGTTTTGTATTATGAAGAAAACAAAATAAAATGGAATTAATAATAAAAAAAAAATAATAATTGCGTTATGGATTTCGTTACCACGGAATGCATAACAGAATTCTTTTAGAGGCATTCCGTTATTCATTCCATCATAATAGAAGTCTATGGGCTGCAAAACAGATCCGTCCAGTTTCCGTTATACAGGGGAGTCCTCTCCTGCATAACGGAAACGGGACGGATCCGTTATGCAGCCCATAGACTTCTATTATGACGGAATGTATAGCGGAATGCCTCTAAAGGCATTCAGTCATAGAATTGCGTTATGGTCCGTGGTAACGGAATCCATAACGCATTCTGCTTTTGCCACCAAACGAAGTGTGAACAAATTTTATAACATGAAATTCACTTATCTCTAGTAATGAATATAATTTTTATTTTATTTTATTTTTTTACTTATACATTTCCATAAATGGACAAATTGAGGTTTGGTGAGGCCGCAGCGCTCCAGTGAGTGCAGAGGCCTCTTCCTGGGCCAGTGACGTCACATGGCCTAGGCAAAGCTCGGTCCCATTCAAATCAATGGGGCTGTGCTGTGATACCAAACACAGCCACTATCCAAAGGACGGCACTGTGCTTGGTAAGCTGCGAAGAGGCCACAGCGCTCAATTAAGTCATATCCCCCCCCCCCTCCTCCCCACGATACGATCAGATACTGATAACCTGTCCTGAAGATAGATCATCAGTATAAAACACTCTGAAAATAGTTTTTCACAAATTCAATGCAACAGACTCGCCAACACACAATATGCAGCGAGCCACAGGTAGATGGAGTGGGATGCCCTTTCAATCAGCATGATGAGGGCCAGGCCAGAGGAGGGAGATCAGTGCCTCTAGGCGTAGGGGCAACACCCCCATTGCTCATTAGATAAAATAAAAGTTAATATTTCACTAAAACTGAGGCACATGGAAAGAAGGGACAAGGGCTTAGCTTCAGCTGATATTAGCACATGTCTAAAGTCATCTAGTTTAAGAACAATATTCCTGATGACAGAAGCCCTTTAAAGTTTATCGATTCATTTTTTTGTATTAGTGGTCAGGTGCCGTGTTCCTATGTATATCTGGCCTTTGCAGTAATATTGGAAAGGTGACACCATTTATAAGTGGAACCTGTTGCTCAAGTGTGAAACTGTATTTCGGTGCCGCTCCCAGACACTATAATGCATTATGACTGGTTAAGTAGTATGTATTACTGCAGGGTAAAGAGTCTTGTACACGCTAGCTAAATCTAGAGGAAAAAATCTCCTGCATGTCCAATAGCATTAGTACTGGGTGATCAGTCTCGCCTGGCTATGACCTTGGGGGAAAAGTAGGATACGATATATAATACAAAGCTGTGTGCGGGCACTTTGTCTCCATGAAGAGGTCCAGGTGTGAAAGGGATAAAATGTCAAAATTACGTCTGAAATCAAATGTTAATCATATAGAGCTATAAAACCAGTGACTAATGCATGTAATAAAGTAACACAAAAAATGGCAGTGATTTGTTAGTTCAAAGTCCAGTCTGACGGCGCTGGCCATCGTGCCGATGCCTATTCTGATCAGAAGTGTGTGCAAAATGTCCCAATACCCTGTTCATACTGTGCGTTTCTAGTATAATCTGCCAGATCTAATAAATGAAATAGAAAAAGAGGTCCAGCTTCTCCAAAAAGTGACCATCTTTATTTTCTTAGTGGCGATTTAAAATCCATTATCCAATAACAGCGTCTACACGTTTCGGACCTTTTTGGTCAGGTCCTTTCAGGCGAGCGCAGCCACAATTACCCTTTCTAATCTGCCAGATCTGGGACAGATGATTTTATGAGTTATACACAGTTTTTTTTTTGGACAATTTATCCTGGGTGGTACTACCCACGGGTGCACCTGGACCTGTCACTGGCCTATCTCATCGAACAGGTATCTTCACATGAGCAAATTTATTTATTTTTCCCCACGGACCATTAGTCCGTGCCAAGTAAATTGCAGCATGTTCTATATTTGTCTGTTTCCCCCCCAAAAAAAATAAATGAATGGTCCTGCAGGATAAAGGATGGAGTCCATGTGCTGTCTATTTTTACTGTCTGAAACACAGAAAAGTTTTACGTTGGCCGTTTGAAAGAGCTTATAGGTTCTGGCCAAAAAGAGGTGTGTCAAGTTTACCAAAACTGCACTGTATGAGCTATGCTTCAGCGGGTTCTCTAGTCTGGAAAACCAATTTTCAGATATATTATTAAGGAATAGAGAAGAGATCAGTCAAAGTGGAGAGCGACTACAAAGAGTGCTTTACATGGACAGCTGATTAGTTTAGTTGGGAACTGTTTAATACCTAAAGGAGTCATCTGGGGTTATGATATTGATGGCCTATTCTCATAGTGATCTAGAGGGTTCCTAGGGCCCACCAGTAAAATTCATTCTGGGGGTCCACTGTAGAGCTACTGCAAATAACACCTATTAGGTAGCCGCAAAGTAGGCCGCTCAAGATGATTATGGGTGTCCCCAGGGGCAGATTGGGAACCTAAAGTAGCCCTGGAAAAAATACTTAAAAGTGGCCCCATGTTGTAGGAGGGTCTAAATGGACAGGAGGCGGGCAACAAAAGTAGAGGGGGGGGGGGGGGGTCAGCAATCCCATAACTCAAAATGCCACAGTGCCACACAATATACTGCCACAAAAGCTGTCCTTCTGGGTTGGACTTCAATAGAGGCTATATTCTGTCCTCCCCAGTTGTCTCTGATTTACGATATGGAGAAGGGGGCTTAGGAGGTGAGATGCAGGACATAGTGGAATTCTAAAAGCATTAATTACCACTAAAGGTTTATTGTGTGTACCCAACCAGTGGCAGTGATGGAGGCTTGGGCGGCCCCCTGGGCATCGGCCCACCAGGAAATTTCCTTGCAAAGTCTAGGGCCAATCCACCCCTGGGTGTCCCTGCAGTGATTTCAAGAAGGCAGGTCATGGAGAAAGAGGATGGTGGCTGGCCTGCCTCTGTGCCTAGAAGTCATCTCTGCCAGTCTGTGCCTACAGAGCCAAATAGTACCTCTCAGTGTCCTACTGTGGCCACATAGAGCCAAAGTAGTGCCTATTGGCTCCAGTGAAAGTCTCCTGTCAGAGCAGCTACCCCTTACCTCGGTTTTGGGATGGGACAAGCTGAATTTGCTGGGATTGTCACCAAACATTCGTGACCGTCTCAGCCTGTTTAGGACTGTTGGCAACAGTAGGGGCTCTTTTGGCTTCTTTAGGGCCTGGGTGCTACTCTTACACAATATGCTGCAAAATCAGAACGTTCAAAGATAAAACTAAGACAAAACTCTATCAAAGATCTACAATATGACACAAATGTTCAATGTGCAATCAATATTAATAAGTAGTAAAGAAGTGTGTAAAAACCCAAGGGTTAATGATGGTGTGTTGGTACAATGTCTAGTTGGCACTACAGGGCAGACTCTAGTGCCAAGTGAGGCAAGTGACTATAATTTGTATAATGCTTTGACTGGCATCATTGGCACAAAGTTGTATCTGCTGCTGCCATCTGCTGGGGAGCCGCTGTATATTGCTTAGCTGACACGGAATAGTTCTATAGCCATAGGTAGAATTCAGACTGTAGAACTGACCAGACACATTAGATGAGGGCTGCCCGGACCCATCGATTTCATGCTCTTCTGGAACATAAATATTCTTTACCTTTTCTCCCCTAGCCCGCTATGGGGTTGTCATACTCTCATCAACCGACATTTCTCTAAGGCCTCATGCACACGGCCGTTGTTTTGGTCCGCATCCGAGCCGCAGTTTTGGCGGCTCGGATGTGGACCCATTCACTTGAATGGGGCTGCAAAAGATGCGGACAGCACAAAAAAAATATAACCTGTCCTATTCTTGTCCGCGTTTTGCGGACAAGAATAGGCAGTTATATTAATGGCTGTCCGTGCCATTCCGTAAATTGTGGAACGTACACAGACGCCATCCGTGTTTTACGGATCCGCAATTTGCGGACCGCAAAACGCACAACGGTCGTGTGCATGAGGCCTAAGGCTAACTATGCATATTACATTTAAAGGGGTTGTATGGGATTAGGAAAAAAACTTGGCTACGTTCTTCTAAACACAGTTGCACACCTGTCCACTGGTTGTACAGAGCCTTGAAAAAGTATTCCCACCCCTTGAACTTTACACGTTACACCCACAAATGTAAATGTATTTTATCTTGATAGGCCAACACAAAGTAGCAAGTGTGTGCATGGTTTTCAAAATTTTTTAGAAGTTAAAATCTGAAAAACCATATATCCTTTTCTTTTCCCTTCACACATACTTGCTACTTTTGTGTTTTGGTTTGTCATCTAAAATCCCAATAAAATGCATTTTAGGTTTGTGGGTGTAAAAAAAAAAAGTGTTTCTGGACAGATATGGCACGGTTTCTGAGAAGTATTGCCGCTCAGTTTCTTGGCGTGCCATATTTTAAAGGGAACCTGTCATCAACTTTATGCTGATCTCACTGAGGGCAGTATAAAGTACTGACAGAAATGCTGATGTCAGCGGTGTGTCACTCATCTGCTAAATGTAAGTGGTTGCCGAGAACCAGGATCACAATCATTACAGCCTGGGCCTGGAAAAGAGTCCAATCTACCTGAGAAGAGTCCTGGTTATTCCTAACCTCCTGCTCTCCCGTCCATCTGCTGATGATTGGCAGTTCTCTCCTAGAGAGAAAGGGAGAAAACTAGGTAGAAGACGGTCAGTCATCAGCAGGTGGGCAGGAGAGCAGGGACTCATGTATAACCAGGACATTTATTTTTTATTTTTTGCGGACTGCAAAACGCATACAGTCATGTGAACTTGGGCTACTTTCACACTCTCGTTTAGTGCGGATCCGCCATGGATCTGCACAGCCTGATCCGTTCAGATAATACAACCGCATGCATCTGTTCAGAACGGATCCGTTTGTATTATCTGTAACATAGCCAAAACGGATCCGTCTTGAACACCATTGAAAGTCAACGGGGGACAGATCAGTTTTCTATTGTGCCAGATTGTGTCAGTGAAAACGGATCCGTCCCCATTGACTTACATTGTGTGTCAGGACGGATCCGTTTGCCTCTGCATTGTCAGACTGACACCAAAACGCTGCAAGCAGCCTCCAGAGTGGAACGGAGACTGAACGGAGGCGAACGGAGGCAAACTGATGCATTCTGAGCGGATCCTTTTCCATTCAGAATGCATTAGGGCAAAACTGATCCGTTTTGGACCGCTTGTGAGAGCCCTGAACGGATCTTACAAACGGAAAGCCAAAACGCCAGTGTGAAAGTAGCCTTACCTAAACATGGCGTCAGCTGTGAGCCGTCAGGCAAGCCTCACAAGTATCATGTAAACTGACTTTCTGTTAACTGGGTTACACCCCTATGCGAAGCGCCAAAAGCCAAAGTGTATAACAAAGAAATATTTTGGGTATAATAGAATAATTAAAAGCTGATTAGCTGTAAATAAGGTTGGCCATTCCCCCTATTCAGGGTGACCAAAAGGAAGAGAGTGAGTGGACGATAGACACACCACTATAGCATACCTATAGTCACAATATGTGGAAATAATCACATATATTAGCAATATGACTGTGTATTGAAGTAGTCAAAGACAATAATCAACTCTCTTCACGGGGGGTGGCCAGCTGGATAAACTCAAGACACCAGCATGGACCAATAACCCCCCAGCCAGGAGCGCCTGTAGTCTTCAAAACTGATCGTTGCCCAGTAGGAAGGAAAAGGCTTCACCTCAGTATTGTTGTTGAAGGCTTTGGCTTCTGGTGACCCTATATATAGGGCTGTGAACATGCTAGTAAAGTGTCTTTTGGCGCCAAAAGGGGAACACATGGGGCGCTGAAGGTAACTGTCCGCCATTAAGTCTATTCTGTTCACTCCCTTTTACACACTGATCTCTTTTAGTGTGGACACCCCTTCCAGCTGCCTACCCTTGATACACCATTTTTTCCCGGCTTCTGTTTTCTCCTGTTCTCCATCCACTGGCGCCTCTAGTTATATCCTATCTCTTGGAGTCACCCACTAGATTGGATTAACCCTCGCTTTTTTTCTTTCTCTTTATACCCGTATTTCTGTTAACTGGCCAGGTATCTCGCAGGTGACTAGTAATCTATTGTGGAGCAGAACGTGCGCAGTATATACAGTATTACTACCTGCAGCAGCACCTCATGTCTGTCAGTGTCTGTGCAGGAGCAGATGTGGTGTTTTTTTTTGTTTGTTTTGTTTTTTGCACTAAACTTTATTAACAACATGACAACATCACCTAGAGACAGGCGGGCGGCAGTAATGTAGATACTGCAATAACCACAATACAAATCATGATTCCACCTCTAGTTCCATCTAGTTATCACAGGAATGTGTCCTGTGCGCTGCCCCAACACATGTATATCATGTAACACTGCTGCTTACTGAGTGTTTCAGTTAGGCCTCTTTCACACGACCGTTTTTTGTTTTTCTTCCCCGTTTACGGGCTGTTTTTTGTGTTCCGTATACGGTCCGTATATGGAACCATTCATTTCAGTGGTTCCGCAAAAAAAATGGAATGTATTCCGTTTCCGAATTTCCGTTTTTCCGTTCCGTTGAAAGATAGAACATGTCCTATTATTGCCCGCAAATCACGTTACGTGGCTCCATTCATGTCAACGGGTCCGCAAAAAAAAAAATGGAACACGTATGGAAATGCATCCGTATGTCTTCTATATCCGTTCCGTTTTTGCGGAACCATCTATTGAAAATTTTATGCCCAGCCCAATTTTTTCTATGTAATTACTGTATAGTGTATATGCATACGGAAAAACGGAACAACGGATCCATGAAAAACGGACCACAGAGCACTGAAAAAGCCATACGGTCGTGTGAACTCTGCTTTAGACAATGGATACATTACACAGGACTGATCCAAGGCCATTCTACTGCATATAGGGGTCAGCCGTTTGATATAAGAAACGTATGCATGCAGAATTTGAACTACATGTATATTAGAAAATTGTATGATTTCCTATTATATAAACATTTAAAAAATAAAAAATGTCCTATTTTATATAAACAAATTAAAAATAAATAAATAATTGAATACTCTAAGTTTCAAGTAGCTTTTTAGATAACATCCTGCAGAAAACTTTTGTAATCTGTTATTGCAGTCTAAACTGTAACTGATTCTCCAACATGTCTCCTTCTGCACATGGCATGGTAAAATTCTCCTTTTGGGTTGGCATTTTAGGAGTTAAGCATAGCTTAGGTAAAGGAGCCGCACTGTGACAGGTACAAGGTCCTCCTGCAAACATAGTGAGCAAATAGCAAGGAGATCAGGAGAAAACCGGCGGCGCTATACAGAGTCGTTGTCTGAAGGAATTACTTGGTGTTACCGGATCGGGGGCCGGGATGCCGACCGTCAGTTGTCTCCTGTTTCAGTGCATCTGTGGCCCCCCTTTGTTACAGAAACAGGTATTCTGATCCATTTGTCTTCTTGTATTTCTAGATTTGTTTGTTACTCTTAGGTATTTATTGTAAAACACATTGGCATACTGCTGTAGTACTAGTTGTGGCTGCAGTATGTGTGATGTACAGTATAGGCCTACAAATATGTATAAAATCGAGGGACCATCACTGCCCTAGGATTTGAATATATTTATGGAGCTCTTGCTGAGAAAATGTTGGTTATATCAAAGGTAAATTCAGATGGAAATTTTGTGCTGAACTGGTCATATTGCATGATGCAATGGTGACCTACAGGGGTTGTCACGTCAGCAACTGGTCTTTATCCTGTAGAGAAAGTTAATACAAGGCACTTACTAATGTATTGTGATTGTCCATATTGCCTCCTTTGCTGGCTGGATTCATTTTTTTCCATCATATTACACACTGTTTGTTTCAAGGGGTTACGACCACCTTGCAGTCCAGCAGCGGTGGTCGTGCTTGCACACAATAGGAAAAAGGTGCTGGGACTGCAAGAGTGCACATAGGCACGCATGTGCAGCAACGGTGGTCGGAACCCCTGGATATGAGCAGTGTATAATGTGATGGGGAAATTAATCCAGCCAGCAAAGGAAGCAATATGGGCGATCACAATACACTAGTAAGTGCCTTGTATTAACTTTCTCTACATGATAAATGCCACTTGCTGGTGAGACAGTCCCTTTAAAAGTCAAACCCAAAAAAATGACCAGACTTCATTTGTGTGATTTACGATTATCTGGTATTTTAGGATGATCACTGAACTGCAGCGATTCCTGGTAAAATGACGGTGCCGTTCATCCGGTGTGTAAACAATATGGCTGCCAAGGCTTTCTCTCCTAGCTTTCCCAGACTCTTCTGCTACGTGCAGCTGTATAAAAGATAGATTCCTTGGTATCAGGGGAAGCTGATGACCACACATACTAGTGGGCGTACACGCAGGGAGGTAGCCCATGTGCTGCTATAGGCCCCTTGGTGAGAAGGAGCCCGGTCTTGGTGGGTCTTATCCTCTTTGCTGTTGGGTGTAGAGAACCTGGGCAGGACTACCCTCCCCAGAGGAACATCATGGTTGACAAGCTGGAGGTTGTGCATTTGGCTGAAGGGTAATGGGATAGTGGTGGAGGCAGAAACAAATTCTACGACCTACAGTCCTGGTGGCAAAACTTGAAGCCATAATGGGGACCAGTTTGATCTCTGCAATGGGTTCCCTCTCTTCTGTATATGTCACTGTATTGGATGGAAATGAGAAGCCCGTTTACATGGGCATTGCCTCTGTGGAAAAGATCATCTACTTGCTCATTGATCGCATCTTTTATGTGGACATAAAAATAATTGTTGGCAGGAAAAAATTATGCTTTTCAGGTACCCCAATCAAAGTTTTTTTTGTCTGTGGGCCCTTGTCACACCACTACGCTCTTCCCCTTGCACCCCCTCCCCCAGCAACATTGCACCGCCAAGCTCTGCCAGCCTACTAAGCCTCACTCTCAGCTTAAAAGTGCAGCCTGGGCACTAATACTACTGCTTTACAGCTGTGAAAGGCCCCCTTGGCCTGCTTGTGGCCCTAAGAATTTGCTTGGTTTGTGCGGTGGTAAAGTCAGCCCCTGTTTGCAGCAAATCCCCCTCATGTAAACTGCTTTGTCCCCATATAGTACGATGATTGCACCATTTAAATGTACTAAATGAGTGCCGATTGACATGCTGTTCCATCTATGGTCGTTGGTGGGAAGAGCGTCTTCCAATGGAAATGTCCCTTTTAAGGATTACAATCTGAGGCAAAGAAATATAATTTCTCAAAAGTGTAATTCGGGGATCGTGGTATACTTTTTCTACATAAGTGTTTGAGCAACAGCAGCAGTAATGACAGTACTAATGGCAGTGGCTGAAGTAATGGTAGCAGAAGTACCAATGGCAGTGTCGGCGGCGGCAGTAGCAGCATCAGTAATAGTAGCAGCAGCACATAACTAGGGTATTGTCAAATCCCCCCTCCAATCTACCATCTTCCCAACTTGCCCTATCTCCAAGAAAGCACTTGAGCCATAGGTGGATTCAATTGGCCACAGCAGCCATTTTATTAACAAAACATAAATATAAATAACAAATAACATTCCTAATGGGCAGGGTCCTTGGAGCACCAAAAACCTGGCGGAAATCTGCCCCGTCCCTCAGCTAAATTGCCTCTAGCCGATTGCCGCCAGCTCAGAAGCAGAACTGTGCAAACATGGACAACAACCGGGGCAGATTCCCGCCATCTCACCGCTCCGATTCCAAAGCCTGAGGAGTCCAGAGCCCTCTTGGCTCCCTCCCCATCATTACACCAACTCCAAGGACTAACCCCCCCCAACCGCCAAGACCGCCATGACAAAAGAACTGACCGGCCAACCTCTAGCAACCACCTACTTGGCCCCTCCACCCTCAAAAGTAACCCCCCCCCCCATTCCAAACTGCGAGCTATACACAAGGGGGGGGGGGGGGGGGGGGGTTGGATGCTGCTACCGTTGCTGTGCCTAAACAAAATGGCTCTTTCTCGCCTTCCACCCCCAACCCTTTTAAACCGACCTCACCCCTCCCACCAGCTACACCCATCCCAAAGCTAAAATTAACCCCATGCCTGCAAGGTTCCCCCACCTCCAAACCCAGTCATGCCGGCCTCCCCCCAGGCTTGCAGCCCTGGTCCAGCTTGGATTTTGTATTCAACCATTTGAATTATGTAAATTATGATTGTTAACCATATTGCTCCTTCTGTGGAACTAAACATAATAAATTTTCAGCTGTTGTAAATCTGCTCCATTGGTTGGACTACCCCCCCCCCCCCCCCCATCATTCTTGCTTTGAAAAATAAAAAGTCTTTGGTTGTTCATGGTTAACACTGTTTTATTTCTAAGACGTTCTGCTGCAACAGTCATAAGTTGGACTATTGATCCCTCCATATCCGGACTCAAACCCTTGTCATTGTCATTTTCTGGTAACTTTTTTTGTTAATGGAACTAACATTCACCAGTTTACTTCACTTGCATTGTTCACATTTTAAAAAAGGTCACAACAGAAGATTCCAGGACCAAATCTCCATCTCCAGATGAGGAAAAGGCAGAGTCTCAAAAAGTGTCATCTCAGAAATGGGCCACTGGAAAAAGCCGATGTAGGCCAAGACCTCTTTCGGACTATGGTCAAATGGCCATTCGCAGTTTCTCCATCCCAGAAGACTCTGTTACTATGGATTGCCAAAATGCTGATGGTGGGAACGGTACATTTCCCTCCCGTTCTGTTAGCGAGGAAACAAAAGATCACAAACGTAGCTCGGAGTTCAAAGGAAACGTTAAAAGAAGACCCATTTCTGTAATAGGTGGTGTCAACCTGTATGGGACAAGCGAGGATGAGGAGAATGGAGATATGCTTCAAAAAGTAAGCCTTGGAGCATGACCTCACTGCAGAATGAAAGACCTTCCGAATCTTCTCTTGAATGGTGTCCTAACCGTCATCTTGGTCTGATTCCTTTCCTTCAGAATAAAACATGCATGCTCTTGGACTAACTGCAGATTCATGATTTCCTCACTAATTGTGTTCACTTTTTAGGACAATCTTCAGACCTCAGTAAAATGTACAATCTGGTGTGTTGATTGGGGCTATGGAGAATCTGCATGCAGTAGAGCATTAATCATTCACTACTAGATCTGTTTACTAATCACTTAATAATAATGAGCTGCTGTGTCCTCATCTGACCCCATCACTGCGTCTGTCTAGTGTGCTGAGAAGAAGTATCGCTTACCATCATATCTGTGGTCTGAATAATGGATTATAGGAGTAGTATTTCAATTCTCTCAGCCCTACAACTACATGTATGACAAAGCAAAAAGTTAAATCCACAATTCGGAAAAAACTGATAAATAGATCTCTACTGTGTAATCTGAAAATAACCTGTTTAAATCATGTTTTTAAACTTTTTTTTTTTATTATTATTATTATTATTTTTATATAAATTGTCCATGTATTATTATAATAATAATCATATATAAAAAAAAAAAAAAATTCCTGTCCTTTAAGAGTAGCCACGAGGGCCATGGACAGGAGGGGACCTTTTTGACTTTTATATGGGAGACTGTTCTAGGCATGCTCTGTGACCTGTGCAGAGGTCAGGAGGGAGTAGATAAGCTGTGATATTGCCCACTGTTAATGGTGGATCTTGTGTCCTCTATACAGAGGTGTTACTTGTCTTTGTAATCCTGCCTGTGATGATAAGGATAATGGCTACTGAAAAGTTACCTGTTCAGAACAGAAAATCATGACCTGTCATTAGTGGCCAGTGTGAAAATTGCAGGTTTATATACATTTAAAAAAATTATAGCTAGTGACATGGGAAAAAGAAATCTTACCAAAACAGTGTAACAAAAAAACATGATTTAAACAATAGGTAATTTTCCGAGGACATATTCCCTTTGGAGTGTATTCCGTTTTTTTTTTTTTTTCCACCACCGCAGCCCGTACCAGTGGAAAATCAATCATTGCTCCTTGCTGCTCCGTGGCTTCTGTGCTGTCTTCATTGGTCTTCTGGTCCACACCTGTCAACTTCAGCATGGACAATGTTGCATGCGCCACTGCAGCCAATAACTGACCCAGCTGCCATTTTGGAAGCCGTCTCTGCTGAGGCCGGTCATTGGCTGCAGTGAAGCACATGACCCTGTCAATCCACAATTTTACAGACTGGGACCAGAAGACCAGTGAAGAGCGGCAGAGGGGAGGTGAGGATGGATTTTGCCACAGGTACAGATGGCTGGGGGTGCAGATTTTAATTTTTTTTAAATTGTAAAAAGTCGACAACCCCTTTTAAGATCTGTCATTCAGCATAAGTGACTTTCCAAATCCCAAAAACGACCATTTACCATTGGTCAGGATCTGTCACACCCTTTTGTGTCACAGAAGGCAGCGGTGGCCATTAGAAAATTGCTCTAAATCGGCCAAAATCTCTGGTTTATTGTCCTATAGTAGAGAAGACTTTTCCCCTTAGGCCCCTTGCAGACGAGCGTGTCCGGATGCGTCCCGGTGCATTACGGCAAACCCGCGCCAGTAGGTACGCAATTGCAGTCAGTTTTGATTGCGTTCCGTTGTTCAGTTTTTATCGCGTGGGTGCAATGTGTTTTGCACGCTCGTGATAAACTAACTGTGGTACCCAGACCCGAACTGCTTCACAGAAGTTCAGGTTTGGGTTCAAGGTTGTGTAGATTGTATTATTTCCCCTTATAACATGGTTATAAGGGGAAATAATAGCATCCTGAATACAGAATGCATAGTAAAATAGAGCTGGAGGGGTTAAAAAATGTTTTAACTCACCTTAATCCACTTGTTCGTGTACTCCGTATGCATTCCGTTTCCGTATTTCCGTTTTTCCGTTCCGTTTAAAGATAGAACATGTCCTATTATTGCCCGCAAATTACGTTCCGTTTCTCCATTCAAGTCAATAGGTCCGCAAAAAAAACGGAAAACATACGGAAATGCATCTGTATGTCTTCCGTTTTTTCCGGAACCATCTATTGAAAATGTTATGCCCAGCCCAATTTTATCTATGTAATTACTGTATACTGTATATGCCACACGGAAAAACGGAACAGAAACGGAAATAAAAAACGGAACAACGGATCCGTAAAAAACGGACCGCAAAACACTGAAAAAGCCATACGGTCGTGTGCAGGAGGCCTTTTTCTGTATTTTGCGGTCCGTTTTTTGCGGATCCGTTGTTCCATTTTTTTGTTTCCATTTCGTATTTCCGCAAAAAACACCGCATGATTTCCGGATGCGATCCGTTTTTTTTTGCGGATTGCAAACGGAAACCTAAAATTTGTAATCATTACTGTAATGTTTGTAAACAGTGAACACATGGGCAAAGTGGGCATGGATCCGCAAAAAACGGATCACATATAGATGGAACATTGTTTGCGGATAATAATAGGACAAGTTCTATCTTTTAGCGGAACGGATATGTGGAAACGCAATGCATACGGCGTACATTCCTTTTTTTTTTTTTTGGGGAACCATTGAAATGAATGAGGACCGCAAATGGAAACTGCAAAAACGGCATGGAAACGGGAAAAAAAAAATACGTTCGTGTGCAAGAGGCCTTAAGGATGACCAAACCCGAACTGCAGCGTTCGGACCTGAACCTGGACTTTTTCACTGTAGTCCGGGTTCGGGTGATTTATGAATTTCTTTATTATTTTCCGATATAACAGTTATATCGGAAAATAACATAATACTTAAGACTGGATGCAAAGGGGACACCCTTAGAGGCATTCCATTTTGCGTTCTGTCATAATAGACGTCTATGGGCAGCATAATGCCTCTAAGGCCTAGTTCACACGAACGCAATTTATAGTTCACAAATCGCGGGCCGCAATACACAGCCACAGTTCCGTGTGCATTCCGCATCACGGATGCGGACCCATTCACTTCAATGGGTCCGCAAATCCGGAATCGCGGAATGGCCGCACGGGATGGGACTCCTCGGAAGCACTACGGAGTGCTTCCATGGTGTTGCATCCCGTACTTCCGTTCCGCAAAAAGATAGAACATGTCCTATCTTTTAGCGGAACGGGCGGATCGCGGACCCATTAAAGTGAATGGGTCCGCGATCCGATGCGGCTGACCTACGGCCGGCGATCGTGCAATGCGGCCTGCTATTTGCGGGCCGCAGCACAGGCACTGGTCACACACGTTCGTGTGAACTCGGCCTAAGGGTGCATTCACACGACCAAAAGTACTTTGCAGTCCGCAAATTGCGGATCCGCAAAACACAGATACCGGCCATGTGCGGACAAGAATGGCCACCGGCCATGGTTGTGGACAAGAATAGGACATGCTCTATATTTTTTGCGGGCCCGCGGAACGGAACAACGGATGCAGACAGCACATGAATGAATGAGTCCGCACCCGTTCCACAAAATTGCGGAATGGATGCGGGTCCATTCACACATCCGCAAAATGGGTCCGCATCCGTTCCCCCATTTTGCAGAACAGGTGCGGACCCATGTGAATAGCTCCATTCATTAACATTAGCAGCGTATTCCGTTACACTAAATCCGGACTATATATGCATTGCAAATACGCTTGTCTGAAAGCGGCCTTACTCTCCGATTATATAACTTCACATAGAGACTGAAGAATGCTTTACTCAACTGATCCTACAATTTCTTCTAATCGCATGCAACCTTCACATTTAAGGAAAGTCAATAACCAATACGATGTTTCTCGGTAAATTGACATTTTTGTTTGCGTGAGTATAGATTGCATTTTTCTGTATATCCTTTTTTCTGTATGAAATATGTTACGGTACTTTCACACTTGCGTTAAACTTTTCCGGTATTGAGTTCCATCCTAGGGGCTCAATACCGGAAAAAAACGGATCGGTTTTATCCTAATGCATTCTAAATGGAGAGCAATCCGTTCAGTATGCATCAGGATGTCTTCGGTTCAGTCACTGTACGGTTTTTGGAAGGAGAAAATACCGCAGCATGCTGCAGTATTTTCTCCGTCCAAAATTCCGGAACACTTGCCAGAATACCGGATCCGACATTATTTTCCATTGAAATGCATTAATGCTGGATCCGGTCCCAAGTGTTCTGGAAAAACGGATCCGGTTTTGCGGTCTGCGCTTGAGCAGACCTTTAAAAATGTGAAAAAGATAAATACCAGATCGGTTTTTCCAGATGACAACCGGAGAGTCGGATCCGGTATTGCAATGCATTTGTGAGACGGATCCGCATTTGGATCAGTCTACAAACGGTATCTGTTTGCACACAGATTGCGAACAGAACTGCCTGCCGGAATCCAACAACGCAAGTGTGAAAGTACCCCAAGTACAGAGGTAAGTTTGATCTGGTGGATGCTAGATATTCCTACACCTGGCGGTTGGGGAACCGTGCACTTTCAGCAACAACAACAAAAATACAGCTCGTCTTTCACTTTTCACAGCCCTGTCCTGTGTAACATATGAGGGCACAGGTCACTTTCTTCCTCAAGTTCAGTATACTCTTCTCCTGCTGTTGTCATTGCCTAGAGGCATATTTCAAGTTCTATTAAAACGTTTTTAACTTAATAAGGTTAAAATAACAAAAATATTCTTTTTCTAATCCCCTTCAGTCTCTGGCCAGTCATGACATACTGTCTTGACAGCTGTGACGTGTCTGCTTTCATGACTCTGCTGCAACCAGTGATCTGCTGCTGTAGTTTATGTATTGGGACTATAAAAAAATAAAAAAGTAAAAAATCATGTTTTATGGTACATGTAAGGTGTTGTGGAGATGCTGGTGGGGTTTGTAGATTTTAATGTTCCTATTAACTAGATATATTTTGCTGTTTTTGTCCCATTTGTAGCCGATCCCTCGGCCTCCTGTACCATCACACAAAGTGCCTCCGTACAAGGCGGTCTCTGCTCGCTTACGGCCCTTTGCCCTCTCACAAAGCACACCGATCGGCCTTGATCGCGTTGGACGCAAGAGGACTATACGAGCTTCTAATAGTAAGTTATTTTTTTTATTACTTCTTCTTCCGCTTTAGTTGCTTTTTGAAGATAACTTCCACTTCGTCTGAAGCTCTATTGAATAAAAGCTGAAGTTCTAGAGTAATTTGGTGTTACCGTGGGCACCTTTTGGGTTCTGCTTGACACCACCATGCTCCTAATCACCTTCCTTAGGAGTTCTTCCCCTCGTATCTCACTTTGATGAATTAAGTAGATTTCTACTTACTTGTTTTAAAGGGTGCTCATGCCAGAGAGGCAAATCACACGGGGCACGGTAGGGTCCAGTAGCAAGGTGCCAATAGGAGTGGTAATGGCACTCTGGGTAATTACACATACATATTAAGAAATACTATTTAACGAAGGCCTGTCAGATCTTCCAACTGTTTAAGGCAGCATTCACAAAACATGGGCACCAGCCGTGTGAACTCCACATCGCGGTGCAGACTCATTGACTTTAATGGGTCCGCAATCCGCAAGATGTGGCTGAATATAGGACATGTGCCATCTTTGGAGGCATGGACTTGGAAGCCCACACATGGCCGGTGCCTGTGTTTTGTGGATCAGCGGTTTGAGGTCTGCAACACGGGCACGAAAGACCCATGGTTGCGTGAATGCGGCCTTAGTAGATGCTTGTATTCCACTTGAAATAACCACTCTGGATCATCATTTTCCAGAGCTCTGCCTTTCCTCTGTTATTCCTCTGTGAAGTTTATGAATTCATTGATAACTGGGTGTTACCATTCCCCTTGTGAAAGAGGTGAGTCCTTACAGAGTCTGGCACTGTCAGCACTGATTGGACAAGGTCAAAACATGTAGGGACGCTCCCAAACTAGTAACACCCAGACGTCAATTTACTCATAAATTTCTAGGAGGAATAACAGGAATGGTACAACGTACCTAAGAAACAATGCTCCAAAATGGTTCTGTTATATAGGGGATACAATTCCAGACACGTCAGGAGAGCCAACCGATCCTCTGGAAGCAATTCACAACTATATTAAAAGGAGGAATCGGGATGGTTTGCTTTTGTAAACTGGTTAACTGTTTGCAGTCCATCAGTCAATGCTCCGCTCCTGGTGCACGTTCACTGCAGATTCAGTATTGGGCAATGTGGCTGCTTCCTGGTCGGTACTGAGTAATCTCTATATCGGCCGTTGCTTTGTGGTTGCACATTTTGTTGTCAGATTTTCTTTCACTTTCAGACCTTTTTGGATTGTAAGTTAAAGGGCCGGTCTCTTAACCCCTTGTTGAATTCAGAAACCCCCAGTGATCTGCTCCCATCACTGGGGGAAGCCGTGATCAGCCATCCATTTCCCATGTCTGTAATGTATTACACTGTAGTGCTGAGTCTGTGGGCGCAGGAGCTCCTCGTTGTGAGCAACTCTCCACGCTGCCTCATAGAGGGGTCTCCTGAGCGGGGTAAACCCCTCTATGATGTCCATCTGGTTCTACTGCAGTCTATTGTGGTAATTATTCTATATATCTTCCAATTTGGTATCTTTTTATGTACCGTTCTGAAGAAAACTGTGAGTAACTGCACATAGATTTATTAAATTCATCTGCTCAATGCCAAGAAGCAGCTGCAAAAGCAAACAAGATTTTAGGGTGTGCAGTGACCAGAAACGGGTACGCTGACGCAACTTGTGCAGTGGGCAGGTACGGGTTGATAATAGTCTGTATTTGTCGTGACTCCAATTGTAGTGTGCGCAGAGTATTATCACAGGGCCCTTCTAAGGTGTTATAACGCACGTCCCAGATTAGGAATGCCAGAGTGGTGTAATGGCCTATAATGTCTCTGTAGGATAGTGGTAATAGTGTCAACGGTGTCTCCTACCTGGGTACGGCTGGACTCCTGGCTCACTTACAATAAATTTGCGTGTAGTGATATTAGGAGTAATAGAGGAATTTTGCAGCAGAAATGATGTCCAGACCTTTAGATGAAGTTCAAACGTTTCTTTCCTAAAGATAACTTGTATCCAAGCAGTATACAGCTTTGGTCTCTGGTCCCAGCAGGTTTTAGTAATCATTGGCAGGAATAAATACTTCTGCACTTTAACCCCTTAAGGACCTAGGACGTACCGGTACGCCCTATTTCCCGAGTCCTTAAGGACCTAGGACGTACCGGTACGTCCTGACTTAAAATCGGAACTCCGGCGCCGCAGGGGTTAATCGGAACGGGATTTCGGCTGAAATCATTCAGCCGGCATCCCGTAACAATGCAGGGGGGGGTCATTTGACCCCCCCGTATCGGCGATCGCAGAAAACCGCAGGTCAATTCAGACCTGCGGTTTTCTGCGTTTCCGGTCCATTCGGGTGTCCTGTGACCCGATGAACCGGAAAAAGACTGCGATCGGTGGCGTAATTATACACCACCTATCGCAGTCCGAGGATTTGGAGAGGCGGTGCTGGCCCTGGTGCTGAATGCCGCTGTCCAGGGTGCTGATTGGTGCAGGGGAGAGAGGCGCGAGATTCAAACTTCCTGCGCTCCTCTCTCCCCTCCTCTTCCTGTCCAGCACCCTGACCGTGCAGCATCGTCCAGCACCAGCTCCTGTGTCCCCCTAATCGGAATCCATCACCCTCCTGCACCCATCGCCACCCAGGTAGGTTAGGGTCAGTGAGGGAGAGGCACCGTTAGGCAGGGAAAGAAGGGAAAAGTAAGTTAGAAAAAAAAAAAAAAAAGTACTTTTATTCCAAACTTCCAAACTTCCATCTAACCCTAACCCAGACCCCTCCTGCCACTTCCCCCCCCACCCACCCCCCACCAGCCACTTCCCCCACCCCCCACCAGCACCCCCCACCCCCCACTCACCACCACTTTTTTTTTTCTGCGTGCGCTGACTGGCCGGCACTTTTTAGCGTCCGTCCACTGTTAGCGCATCGCCCGCCCCACCACCCCACCGACCTCTGATCAGCGTTGTACCGCTGATCAGCAAGTTTTAACTTTTTTTTTTTCTAACACTTGCCCATTTTTTTGCCTGGACTTTTTAGTACGCGAACACCTGTTGCCCCCACACACACGCACATATAATAAAGTTTGCCACACACGCACACCTACACGCACACACACCCATGGCCCACCGGATGTTCTCGGCCGAGGAGGCATACGCCCAGATTGCCTCCGACTCTGAGAGCCCCAGTGAGGATGAGGATGACCCCACATTCCTTTTGTCATCCGCATCCTCCTCATCATCATCTGATGACGATGAGCCACCAAGGCGGCGGAGACGCCGCCAGGCGGAGCCAGGGGCCCCACATGCTAGGGATCCTGTGGCCCACCCTAGTACGAGCCGCCCTGGGGTTCGTACTGGTTTCCCGGCCCACCAAATAAGTCCACCGGAGCCCCCTGCCGATGAACTTAGCTGGTGTCCCCCAGTGGACTTTGAGCCTGAGATTCCGGATTTTGCTGGCAATCCTGGAATCCAGATTCCCACAGTGGGGTTTACTGAAATAGACTATTTTAGTTTTTTTTTCAGTAACTCACTGGTGAATTTGATGGTGGAGCAGACGAATCTGTATGCCCAACAGTTCGTCGCTCAAAACCCAGGCTCAGTTTTGGCTAGACCCGGTGGCTGGACGCCGGTCAGTGCAGCCGAAATGAGGACATTTTGGGGCCTCGTGCTGCATATGGGTCTAGTCCAAAAACCCAGTGTCAGGCAATACTGGAGTGGGGACGTCCTATACCAGACCCCACTGTACAGTATGGTCATGATACGTCACCGGTTTGAGGCCATCTGGAAATGTCTGCATTATTCCGATAATGCAGCATGTCCCCCCCGAAGTGATCCTGCCTATGACCGGCTGTATAAGATACGGCCGGTCATCGATCACTTTGGGGCCACATTTCAGCAGGCCTACGTACCTGGAAGGGAGGTCGCGGTTGATGAGTCTCTCGTTGCGTTCAAGGGGAGACTCAGTTTCCGCCAATACATTCCCACAAAGCGGGCGAGGCATGGCGTGAAGCTATACAAAATTTGTGAGAGTGCCTCAGGGTACACTTACAAATTTCGTGTGTACGAGGGGCGAGATTCCCGTATTGAACCCCCAGAATGTCCCCCCACTCTGGGTGTTAGCGGGAAACTCGTGTGGGACCTTATGTACCCACTGCTGGATAATGGTTACCACTTGTACGTGGATAACTTTTATACCAGCATTCCCTTGTTCAGGTCCCTTGCCGCCAGATCCACGTTCGCTTGTGGGACCGTGCGGAAAAATCAACGCGGCCTCCCTGCCCACCCCCTCCAGGTACCTATCCCCAGGGGTGAGACCCGTGCACTTACCAGTGGAAACCTGTTGCTGGTCAGGTATAAGGACAAGAGGGATGTCCTTATGCTGTCCACAATCCACGGTAACGGCACCACCCCTGTCCCTGTGCGAGGTACCGCGGCAACGGTCCTCAAGCCCGATTGTATCGTCGACTACAATCGGTATATGGGAGGAGTTGATCTCTCTGATCAAGTCCTCACGCCATATAACGCCATGCGCAAAACCCGGGCATGGTACAAAAAAGTTGCGGTCTACTTGGTACAGGTTGCCATGTACAACTCTTTTGTACTATCCCGAAGCGCTGGCAGCACAGGGACATTCCTCCAGTTCTATGAGGCAGTCCTCAAAGACCTGATCTTTTCGGACCGGGAAAGAGCAGGCCGGAGTACCTCGGGAATTGGAGGCGCCCGGATCGTCCCTGGCCAACACTTTCCAGGTGTGGTCCCCCATACTGGAAAGAAGGGACGAACCCAAAAAAAGTGCAGAGTGTGTCACAAGAGGGGGATACGGAAGGACACCACTACTCAATGTGACACTTGCCCCGATCATCCGGGCCTCTGCATTATCAATTGCTTCAGGGAGTATCACACTTCCATGGAGTACTAAATTTTTATAATCCTCAACAGTCCACTAGAGAACATAAAACACTATGGCTCTCAGACTTTGGAGACACGGAAACAATTTTTCTTTCCCCAAAATATTAGTTTTAGAGCAGGCATCCTCAAACTGCGGCCCTCCAGATGTTGTAAAACTATAACTCCCAGCATGCCCAGACAACCTACAGCCATCAGCAGGGCATGGTGGGAATTGTAGTTTTACAATATCTGGAGGGCCGCAGTTTTAGGATGCCTGCTTAGTGTCTCCAAAGTCTGAGAGCCATACATATTGGGCATCGTCGCGTGCGTAAAAGTCGTCGCTATAAAAATAACTTTTGACCAAACGCCTCGGATGAACGGTGTTAAAAATATAAAATAAAAACTGTGCCAAAACACCAATTTTTGGGCAAAATTTCAATTTGAATCCATTTTGCCGGTAATAAAGCAAGGGTTAACAGCCAAACAAAACTAAATATTTATTGCCCCGATTCTGTAGTTTGCAGAAACACCCCATATGTGGTCGTAAATGGTTATATAGCCGCACGGCAGGGCATAGAACGAAGGGAACTCCATATGGTTTCTGGAAGGCAGATTTTGATGGACAGTTTTTTTTTTGACACCATGTCCCATTAGAAGCCCCCCCTGATGTAGCCTAGACTAGAAACTCCAAAAAAGTGACCCCATCTAAGAAACTACACCCCTCAAGGTATTCAAAAGTTACTTTACAAACTATGTTAACCCTTTAGGTGTTCCACAAAACCAAATAGTGAATGTAGAAACAATTTTAGAATTACATTTTTTTGTTACATTGCCTCAAAAAAGACTAATATAGAGCAACCAAAAATCAAATTTACCCCAAAAATAGTCCCAAAACAACAACCACCTTATCCCGTAGTTTCCTAGATGGGGTCACTTTTATGGAGTTTCTACTCTAGGGGTGCATCAGGGGGCTTGAAAGGGTACATGGTGTCAATAAACCAGTCCAGCAAAATCTGCCTTCCAAAAATGACGTTCCCCTTCTTCTATGTCCTGCCGTTTAGCCAAATAGTAGTTTACGACCACATATGGGGTGTTTTTGCAAACTACAGAATCAGGGCAACCCATTTTGAGTGTTGTTTGGCAGTTAACCCTTGTTTTACTCCTGGAAAAAATTGATTATATTGGAAAATTTTCCAAAAAATAGAAATTTCAAAATTGTTTCTCCATCTGCCATTAACTCTTGTGGAACACCTAAAGGGTTAACAAAGTTTGTAAACCCAGTTTTGAATACCTTGAGGGGTGTACTTTCTTAGATGGAGTCACTTTTTTGAAATTTCTATTCTAGGGGTGCAACAGGGGGCTTCAAATGGGACATGGTATAAACAAAACCAGTCCTGCCAAATCTGCCTTCCAAAACCCATATGGTGTTCCCCTCCTTCTATGTGCTACCGTTCGGCCAAACAGTAGTTTACAACCACATATGGGGTGTTTATGAAAACTACAGAATCAGGGCAACCCATTTTGAGTGTTGTTTGGCAGTTAACCCTTGTTTTACTCCTGGAAAAAATTGATTATATTGGAAAATTTTCCAAAAAATAGAAATTTCAAAATTGTTTCTCCATCTGCCATTAACTCTTGTGGAACACCTAAAGGGTTAACAAAGTTTGTAAACCCAGTTTTGAATACCTTGAGGGGTGTACTTTCTTAGATGGAGTCACTTTTTTGAAATTTCTATTCTAGGGGTGCAACAGGGGGCTTCAAATGGGACATGGTATAAACAAAACCAGTCCTGCCAAATCTGCCTTCCAAAACCCATATGGTGTTCCCCTCCTTCTATGTGCTACCGTTCGGCCAAACAGTAGTTTACGACCACATATGGGGTGTTTTTGCAAACTACAGAATCAGGGCAACCCATTTTGAGTGTTGTTTGGCAGTTAACCCTTGTTTTACTCCTGGAAAAAATTGATTATATTGGAAAATTTTCCAAAAAATATAAATTTCAAAATTGTTTCTCCATCTGCCATTAACTCTTGTGGAACACCTAAAGGGTTAACAAAGTTTGAAAAAACAGTTTTGAATACCTTGAGGGGTGTAGTTTCTAGAATGGGGAGGTTTTTTTGGGAGGTTTCTATTATCTAAGCCTCACAATATGACTTCAAACCTGAACTGGTCCATAAAAAGTGGGATTTTGAAGATTTCTGAAAATTTCAAAATTTGCTTCTAAACTTCTAAGCCTTGTAACATCCCCAAAAAATAAAATATCATTCCCAAAACAATTCAAGCATGAAGTAGACATATGGGGAATGTAAAGTCATCACAATTTTTGGGGGTATTACTATGTATTACAGAGGTAGAGAAACTGAAAATTTGAAATTTGCTAATTTTTCAAAATTTACGGTAAAAATTGTATTTTTTTATGCAAAAAAATTTACTTTTTTGACCCAATTTTAGCAGTGTCATGAAGTACAATATGTGACGAAAAAACAATCTCAGAACGGCCTGGGTAAGTCAAAGCGTTTTAAAGTTATGAGCACTTAAAGTGACACTGGTCAGATTTGCAAAAAATGGCCTGGTCCTTAAGGTGAAAATGAGCCTGGTCCTTAAGGTGAAAATGAGCCCGGTCCTTAAGGGGTTAAATGTGAGCTTGCAGGATAGGGCGTCTGCTTGGTAGCTCTGTAACTGTGGCAGGAATTAATCTTCTGCGCTTTTCTGTCACTCTGCTGTATGGGCACAGACTAGCTGAGGAGGATATGGCTTCTCCTAGGTCTCTGGACTTAACTCACAGATGGATTCTCAGGGGGTGTTTTCTTCCTGGAACTCTGGAGGTTGTAGTTTTCTGCTTTCTTTCATCCAGCTGAGGCTGCAGGTTCTCAGACTGGGAATGTGATCAAGTCTCAGCCAAGACCAGATCCTTGCTGTCTTTCCTATGCATGGGATCTCCTTAAACACACACACACACCCTACCCCTAGCAGGGGGTGGGCTACACTCGCTCTAACTTCCTTCTCCACCCATGCTGCAGGATGTGGGAACAGTCCACACCTCCACAGAGGGGGAGCTAAGCTGGAATAACCCATTCCAGCCTAGATATACTAAACTAGGACTAGTACCTGGCCAATGCATTGCTGCCACCTGCTGGTGAACATGGAAAATTACAGGAACTATTGTATTTAACATGGTTTTGTATGCACATTTGTGAAGACATAATATAAATTACATCAGATGACAATGTAAAGGCTCTTAGAAGATCGTAGCGGGGTAGAGTCGTGTAGAAACACAACTCTGGGGTGTTACAGGTGTATAAAAAGAGGTAAAAACCTGTAGACCCAATGCAATATCGCCCCTTTCTATATAGCACTCATAAAGCTGGCCCTACACTTGTGACAACCAGCAGCTATCTCTCCTGATCCTCCCATACTTATGCACGTTCTGCTTGGCTAGATCGTAGTGGGGAGAAAGCTTCTGCAAGACATCTCTGGCAGCAGCCTACTTCCCGAAGAGCGAAAGGATCGGGCCATTGAAATCCAACATGCCCAATACTTTTCTCCCCAACATTTTGAGGATGCCATACACATTAGATTGTCAACCAGTCTTGCCAAAATCCTCGGATATGCCCAACATAAAATTGTGTATGACAAGCTTTAGGCCACATCTTGAATATGGGAGTCCGCTTTAGGCTATGAAGGATCTAAGAGAACTAGAAAGGGTTCAGAGATGGGCGACCAGATTATTAAATGGGATGGGAGGTCTCGTAAATGAGAGGCTTCAAAAATCGGACTAATTCAACTCAACTTGTAAAAAAGACATCTTTGAAGTGATCTTGCGTATATGTATAAATGCATGTGCCGTCTCATGATTTATTACTTCCAAGGACTTTACAAAGGACCAGGGGACATTCTTTGCATGTGGAGACCTCCGTACAGGAAAGGATTCTTTACAGTTAGGGTACAACCACATGGTGCAATTGTTCTGCAGGTAGGACCCACAGTATCTCATTTCTCAATCAAAGTCAATAGGTTTCTGTGACTGATTGGAGCTTAAAGGAAATGTGTTACCAAAAATATTAGCTGCCAGTGAAAACCAGTTAGACACAATGGTCTGGTGGGGACCTCAATGACTTCTATGGGAGAGTTTTCTAGGCCGCTCTGTGATCTGTGCAGAGGTCATTGTACAAGGAAAGAAGAGATGAGCTCTGACAATCACCTATTGTGAATGGTGGATCCTGTCTTATCTATACACAGAGGTGATATCATTACAGGCAGGATTGCCTGCAGTACATTGATCTGTACAGACGGAGAAGTGGCGCCCATTATTAGGTTTAGTGACTAGTGCGAAAAGTGCAGGATTTTATGGGTTTTGTTTAGCTATAGATATTCACATGTAAAATTAAAGATAACGTGATTTTTTAAAATATGTTAAACATAAAAATGTGATTTTTAGACAATAGAGCAATAGGAATTTTTCTGATGACACATTCCCTTTAAACACAAGTAGACACCTGCCGCAGCTTTTTGGTGCGGTTGGGGCTTTAAACCGCAGGCTGTGAACTGCAGCGATGCCTCCGATTGAAAACAATGGGAGTCGGACACCGGCGGCCCCGACAGAACTTTGGAGTGGTGTCCGTGTCAAAACTCTGCCGGCAAATTTCACCGTGAGAATGGGCCCAAGGGGAAGCTGCACATGAAGTGGATTTTTATACAGAAAATCTGCATGAAAACCTCACCTAAATTCTCACTATATATCGCAGATTTTCTGTTTAACAGTCCCATTGGAGTCTATGGGGGAACTCCTATATATAAAGTGCGGAATGGCACAAACAACTAACATGCTGCGGATTTTAAAATCCAGGCGGCAGGTCAATTTCCACACGTATAAAACAAGCAAAGTGTACATGACATATGACCTTCACTTTGCCAGTACTTTATTACCTTGCATTTTTTTCATGAAAATCTGTGTGGAGAAAAAGGCAAATAATCTGCAAGGTGTGGGCTTCTACCGCAAGCCCAGGAGGAGCAGAGGATGGGAGTAGTAGTGGCAATCCTCACACTATTGCTCCCTAGGGCCAGGGCGGTGTTAGGAGGGTGAACTCTTTCTCCCGTCGGACACACCCTGTTGTTGGGGCGCCTATGATGGGTTTCATGCATGTGGGGATCTGCAATTGTATATAATTATGTAATGTAGTTTTATTGTTCTAGCCGGGTGTACCAGTAAGAGGAGGTATGATTGGCAAAGGTTGACAGGAACAGGGTTAACCCCGTTGTTCCTCCCCTCTTGGTAGGAGTGGGCTGGTCCTGCTGCCTGCCAGTGTAGACAGAGAGGAGAGGAAGCACACTGCAGAGCTCCTGCTCCAGAGAACAATATAGGATTCTCCAGAGAGAAGAAAGCAATTGAGAGACAAGACAGTAGAGTGAACAGTTAAAAACTGCATTACTGACACTGCTGTAAGGTGAGGGACCTACTGGTCAGACACCTATCACCCAAGGCTACTTCTAGGCCACTTACTATTCAAGTCTAGACCTGAGAGTGGACGTCTACACCCACAAGTGCTAAGTTGCAGCCACCCAACCTGCCTCCATGTTCCTTACTGGCACCAGAAACTGCACTTTGAATCCACTGCTGTTGAATGTACCTGAAATTATACTTTGCATTTAGTAAAAGGAGACTGTTATGCGGTCATTTCTGGCCTCATTCTTCAAACTACCTTTCCACTGCACCGATCCCCAGGGAGCAACAGCCTGAGGGAGTACATTGTGACACAACATCTTATGAGGGCCACTACCACTCCCATCCTCTGCATCGGCTGCTCAGGGTCTTGCTGCACTTCCTGGCTGACTACAATGCTTATTCTTGCAGATTCTTGACCTTCTTGGTCCTTTCTTTCTATTTCTGGAGTACTGCATGGTGAGGTCTTTCTCTCAATGGATAATCCTCAGAGAAGGTGATTGTAACTTTTGGTCCAGTCCTGGCCGGTGTGGAACTTTTCTCTCACTTCTTCTTCGAACACACTACAACTCTAGACTGACCAAGCTAGGGGCAGACCTAAGCCACAGCTAACTTCCTGCAGGAGCTAAGTCAGGATCATTAAAGGGGTTGTCTCATCATGGACAATGGGGGCATATCGCTAGGATAGGGACCCGCACCTATATCGAGAACGGAGCCCTGCAAGGTGGTGGCTGGAGGACTCCAGTCCGGCCACCACCAAGCCGACTCCCCATAGAAGTGAATGGGAGCGTACCGCGCATGCGCCACCCGCGCTCCCATTCATTTCTATGGGGCGGACGGAAATAGCCGAGCCAGCGCACGGCTATTTTCACTGGCCCCATAGAAAATGAATAGAGGGCGGCTGTGCATGCGCAGTGCGCCCTCCTTCACTTGCGTGGCTCGATATAGGTGCGGGTCACAGCGGTGGGACCCACACCTATAAGACAATGGGGGCATATCCTAGCGATATGCCCCCATTGTCCATTATCAGACAACCCCTTTAACCCCAACTAATCCATACAAAGATATGTTGGGTACATTACAGAACAAAACTATTTGCAAATACCTATTTCCTGGGTACTGGACTTCAAGTCCAAGCCGGTCTCTGTTTGTCCTACTTGAAGGAAATGGTAAAAGTGATGCCACATGGATTTGCTTTAAGAATCTGAACTAAATTGAGACTTTGCTGCCCAATTCGGTGAAACTGGAGGATAGAGAGGGACAATTCTGCAAGTAGCGGGTCATCTAAATGAATGGGAACCAGGAACTATTTGGGGGATGGGTGCACAGTTTTTCGAGTCTACATCCATATAGGCAACTATACGCTACATACCTATATTGATCTCTATGCCCACAGCTTGCCTCAGACGCAGAAACATGGAAACTGTGACCACTTCCATCCTGTCGGTGCAGCTTACAACAGACACCAATTTTTATTTTTTTTACAGACTTTGAGCAAAACACAAACTTGTTCTTCAGTTGCCCACTTGCCAAATGCAGAAAGTGGCGTGTCCTTTAAAAAGGGGCTGTCCCCTCCTGACATGTCTGTTTTAGTAACTACTTGCATTCCCCTTTTAGTAACAATTTGGAGCATCTATTCTCAGGTCTCTATGTTGTGCAATTCCTTTATTATTCCTGCTAGAAGTTATAAATGAGTTAGTAGCAGTTTGCAGTGAAGTTCCCAATAAGTGTTACCATTTTGGGGCGCGTCCCAGCACAGTCTGACACTATCTAATCAGTGCTGCCAGTCGCAGACTGTGCGGGGACACGCCCCAAAATGGTAACGCTTATCTGGAACCTAACTGCGAGCGGCTAGTAATTGATTCGTAAACTTCTAGCAGGAATAATAAAGGAATGAAACCTCATTCAGGAGTAGATGCTTATCATGAGGAATGCAGGTAGTTACTGAAAGAGAGGTGACGGGTCCTCTATTATTCCTACTTGTTTATAAATGAATCCCCGAACTCCGTTACCAGCTGGGGGGTGGGGGGGGGGGGGGTCCAGGGGAACAACCCCCAACTGGGAGCACCCATCATTTGTAAACTTCTTCTAGTTGGTATAATAGAGGGATGGCACAGCATAGAAGTAGAAGAATAGGTGCTGCAGAATTTTTACTACACAGGGAATTAGGGAACCTCCCTTTTAAATCCTGAAAAAACCCTTTTTAATCCTAATGAAACTTTAAACCCTTTCTTGAAGTAGAGGTGGATGTTGCTGGGAGTTGTTCTCTGGCTCCTGATGTTTGTCTGGTTGGCAGCAGAGCCGGCTGGCAGACTGCATCCGTATTGATGTTTTTGCTTCCTCCCTCCAGGGTACCCCGCGGTGTCGTCATTGAAGCAGCCACATAATGTGGATCTGTCAGTCCCCTCCTAGCGTCTGGCCTGAGCTGCAGGCGTGGAGGATGGAGGCAGTGAACAAGCTCTTTCCACAGCCGGCGCACAGCCGCAGCCTCTCCTGTTGACACAGCATCTCTCTCTCTCTCCTTTTTTCACGTAGCTGCCGGATTTGCTTTAGTAAAAGCCGAGCCTCATTTATTTATTTTTTTATATATTTATTTATTTTTTCTTCTTCTTCTTTTTCATTAAAATCATGGTGGCCAGAGGAGAAATGACACGCTTCTGGAGTCTGGAAAGTCTTCACATGGGTAGGTGTGCGGCTGTTGGCATCTGTCTTCGTTTTGGGAAGTAGTAGATGAGAGGGGATTTATTTGGGATGTGATGTGCCGCAGTCTGCGGATTAGGATTTGTGCTCTGGGTGACTGCAGCGAGCTTTACTGGGAGGGAAGGATCCATTTCTGCGCTAATTCAGGATTTTATTTCCACGCTCTGGTACGGTTGGGGGGGTGGGGGTCTGTACACTTTTAACTCTTTCACTGATGTGTTATCGGAAATCTGAAGAGGTGCGTGTACTGTATATGGAAATCGTGGAGCGCTCAGGAACGCGGGAAGAATCAATACCTATCAATTACCCCAAGAAGGGGCAGTATAGTTGCGTTTCACTACGGTTTCCCCAACCTTGCTCTATCTCTTAATGACTATATGAGGAAATTGCTTATATAACAATTCCCTAGTAGTCTGATTTAAAGGGGGTTGGCCACTTTCTGGCAATTGTTGACCAATGTGTACCTAAGATGATTATATGATACTTATTAATATAACCATTGATATTCTGTGCCATTTAAAAAAATTCTGAAGCCATGCCTCCTTCTTGGCCAAGTCTTTTTGTGCTGTCCACGTAGAGGTCCTGTCCATAAGATGGCTGCTAACGGAGGGTCATGTGACCAGACATCACTTTACCTCCTCTTTTCGAACACGCTGCTCCTGCACTGAACAGTTTGACCGGAGGAGACTGAGTGAAGTCTCTGGTCACATGACCCTCCATTAGCGGCCACCTTATGGACAGGACCTCTGTGTGGACAGCGCGAAAGACTTGACCGACAAGAGGGCATAGCTTATGGAATATAGAAAATGACACAAAATATCAACAAAGTCTATATTAGTAAGTGCCTTTATAGTCATCTTATATATACATTGATCATCAGTAGCCAGAAAGTGGACAACCCCTTTAACTTTTTTTTTTTCCTACAGCTGCGGTGAGCTGGACCGGGGTATGCACTCTGACACCCAATTATGCAATGGCTGGGTCAGGTGTAGTTGATAGTTTATAGTTTTGTTTGTGACGCCATTTGCAGCATGCGCAGGGTACTGTCACAGGGCCCTTTAAGGTGTTGTAACTCACGTACCAGGTTAGGAATGCCAGAGTGGTGTAATCTCTCTGTGTGGTAGTGGTAATGGTGTCAATGGTGTCTCCTACCTGGGCACGGCTGGACTCCTGGATCCTGGCTCACTTGCAATAAAATGAGTGTTGTGCTAGCAGGAGTAATAGAGGGATTTGCAGCGGTAATTGAGATCCAGACCTTGGGTAAAGTTCAAACTTGTCTTTACTGGTAGTGGCTTTCATCCAAGCAAGATACAGCATTAGTCTTTGGTCCCAGCAGGTATTGGCAATGTGTGGCAGGAATATATCTGCTCTATCTTGTGCCTGGAGCTTTTGCAGGAAAAGGACGTCTGCTTGTTAGCTCTGTAATGTGGCAGGAATTTGGCTTCTGCACTGACTATCTTCTGCTGTATTGGGGACTGACTAGCTGAGGAGGAATATGGCTTCTCCTGGGTCTCTGGACTTTGTCTCACAGCTTCACAGGGTATGCTTCTTCCTGGAGTTCTGGAGTTGTCTGCTTGCTTTCTTCCAGCTGAGGCTGAAGGACTCAGGCTTGGGATGATGATCAATGTCTCAGCCGAGATGAGATCCTGGCTTTGGATCCCTATATCTGGGAGCTCCTACACGCACAGCCTTCCCCTAGCCGGGGTGGCTGGCACACTAACTCAACTTCCTTCTCTCCCCATGAGGCAGGATATGGGAGTAATCCACTCTGCTCACAGAGGGGGGAGCTGAACTGGAATGAACTATTCCAGTTCAGAAACACTAAACTGACACTAAGGCTACGTCTACACGGCGTCATTTGTCGCGCGACAATTAGGGCACAACTACACTGCAACATTTGTAGCGCTACATTTTGTTGCACCAATGTCGCGCAACAATTTTTATAATGGCAGTCTATGGTGTCGCACTGCAACATGCAACAAGCTGCGACTGCGACGCAACAGTCGCAGAAAAATCCATCTCGAATGGATTTTCTGCGACTGTTGCGTCGCAGCATGTTGCAGTGCGACACCATAGACTGACATTATAAAAATTGTCGCGCGACATTAGTGCAACAAAATGTCGCGCGACAAAGTGTAGACCTAGTCTGCGAACACATTGCTGCCACCTGCTGGTGAACATGGAGATTGACAACAATATACACTGCTCAAAATAAAGGGAACACAAAAATAATACATCCTAGATCTGAATTAATTAAATATTCAATAAAACAATTTATGTATACCACTATTACTAGTTGCTGTAAGTGGCATATAATTACACCCAAATAATGCAGAAAAATATTTGTAAACTGGGATTCAATAAAACGTAACCTTTACTAGGTCAATTAAAATAAATGTCACACTGGGTGAGAGACGACATAAACAACACTTACAACAGTAAATTCCTCCACTGCATCAATTCATATTCATATTCCATTGGAAATAATAAAAAAAAAAAGAGAAAAAGATGGGTGGATCTCACCTCGTCTGGGCGGGGTCCGACTGTGGAGGATGGTCCTGGCAATGGTCTTACCTTGGACCTGTGTGACCAGGTGCTAGTGTGGTGTTGGCACGATGTTATATCCTGCACGGCCCTATTGTGGCTTTCCTGCCTGCCTAGGGGGATAGGGACTCGTAACAAGCCTGCCTACCACAATGGAGCACCCGCCCCGACAGGGGCGACCCCACACCGAGCCTTTCCCTCAGTATGGGTCTTATTCCTATCAAGCCCTAACTACAACGCCCTACATGCCATGTTTCTGTCACTTCTGGACATCATCAGGGGACTTCATATGTATATTCCAGGGCAATCAGAATCAAGGTGGTATTAGCCTCGTATTCTTAGGACAAGATGATGGATAGGTCTTGTCCATCCTCCACAGTCGGACCCCGCCCAGACGAGGTGAGATCCACCCATCTTTTTCTCTTTTTTTTTTTATTATTTCCAATGGAATATGAATATGAATTGATGCAGTGGAGGAATTTACTGTTGTAATTAAATATTCTTCTGAAATACTTTGTTCTTTACATAGTTGAATGTGCTGACAACAAAATCACACAAAAATAAAAAAATGGAAATCAAATTCTTCAACCCATGGAGGTCTGGATTTGGAGTCACACTCAAAATTAAAGTGGAAAAACACACTACAGGCTGATCCAACTTTGATGTAATGTCCTTAAAACAAGTCAAAATGAGGCTCAGTAGTGTGTGTGGCCTCCACGTGCCTGTATGACCTCCCTACAACGCCTGTGCATGCTCCTGATGAGGTGGCAGACGGTCTCCTGAGGGATCTCCTCCCAGACCTGGACTAAAGCATCTGCCAACTCCTGGACAGTCTGTGGTGCAACGTGACGTTGGTGGATAGAGCGAGACATGATGTCCCAGATGTGCTCAATTGGATTCAGGTCTGGGCAATGGGCGGGTCAGTCCATAGCATCAATGCCTTCGTCTTGCAGGAACTGCTGACACACTTCAGCCACATGAGGTCTAGCATTGTCTTGCATTAGGAGGAACCCAGGGCCAACCGCACCAGCATATGGTCTCACAAGGGTCTGAGGATCTCATCTCGGTACCTAATGGCAGTCAGGCTACCTCTGGCGAGCACATGGAGGGCTGTGCGGCCCTCCAAAGAAATGCCACCCCACACCATTACTGACCCAATGCCAAACCGGTCATGCTGGAGGATGTTGCAGGCAGCAGAACGTTCTCCACGGCGTCTCCAGACTCTGTCACGTCTGTCACATGTGCTCAGTGTGAACCTGCTTTCATCTGTGAAGAGCACAGGGCGCCAGTGGCGAATTTGCCAATCTTGGTGTTTTCTGGCAAATGCCAAACGTCCTGCACGTGTTGGGCTGTAAGCACAACCCCCACCTGTGGACGTCGGGCCCTCATATCACCCTAATGGAGTCTGTTTCTGACCATTTGAGCAGACACATGCACATTTGTGGCCTGCTGGAGGTCATTTTGCAGGGCTCTGGCAGTGCTCCTCCTGTTCCTCCTTGCAGAAAGGCGGAGCTAGCGGTCCTGCTGCTGGGTTGTTGCCCTCCCAGGGCCTCCTCCACTTCTCCTGATGTACTGGCCTGTCTCCTGGTAGCGCCTCCATGCTCTGGACACTACGCTGACAGACACAGCAAACCTTCTTGCCACAGCTCGCATTGATGTGCCATCCTGGATAAGCTGCACTACCTGAGCCACTTGTGTGGGTTGTAGACTCCGTCTCATGCTACCACTAGAGTGAAAGCACCGCCAGCATTCAAAAGTAACCAAAACATCAGCCAGGAAGCATTGGAACTGAGAAGTGGTCTGTGTTCACTACCTGCAGAACCACTCCTTTATTGGGGGTGTCTTGCTAATTGCCTATAATTTCCACCTGTTGTCTATCCCATTTGCACAACCGCATGTGAAATTGATTGTCACTCAGTGTTGCTTCCTAAGTGGACAGTTTGATTTCACAGAAGTGTGATTGACTTGGAGTTACATTGTGTTGTTTAAGTGTTCCCTTTATTTTTTTGAGCAGTGTACATTTACAAGGCTTAGAATGCACATATGTGAGGAAATTATGTGAAAATCACGAGATGACAAGGCAATTGCTCTTAACAGGTTGTAGCGGGGTAAAAGAGTTTCGTAACACAACTCTGGGGTGTTACACAGACACCATAGTCTTCCAACAATGTCCCTGCAAGCCCTTCGGAAAACGAAAGGCTACTGCTTACTGCAGCCTGTAGTCTGTCAATAGACTTGCAAGGACGGGATCGGTGGCAGGACAAGTGCTGGGAATGAAATTCTTTGCGGCTTTGGCTACTTTCACACCTGCGTTAGGTGCGGATCCGTCTGGTATCTGCACAGATGGATCCGCACCTATAATGCAAACGCTTGTATCCGTTCAGAACTGATCCGTTTGCATTATTCTTTTTTTTTAAAAAGTCTAAGTCAAAACGGATCCATCCTGACTTACATTGAAAGTCAATGGGGGACGGATCAGTTTTCAACTGCACCATTTGTGTCAGTGAAAACGGATTCGTCCCCATTGACTTACATTGTAAGTCAGGACAGATCCGTTTGGCTCCGCATCGCCAGGCGGACTCCAAAACGCTGCAAGCGGAATGGAGGTGGAACGGAGCCAAACTGATGCATTCTGAACGGATGCTTATACATTCAGGATGCATTGGGGCTGAACTGATCTCACAAACGGAAACCAAAACGCCAGTGTGAAAGTAGCCTTTGTCTGTAATTATTGCTCTCTAATAATATTATAGTAAAGGGGTTTTACAGGAATTAAATATTGATTCCTTATCCTTAGGATAGGTCATCAATATCTGATCGATGGGGGTCTGAGACCTTGCACCACGACCAATCAGCTCTTTCAAAGATCTGTTGCGCTCGGACCAGCAGCCTCTTCATAGTATACTAAGTACAGCGCTGTACATGGTATAGTGGCTGCGCTTGGTATTGCAACCCAGGCCCATTCACTTGAATAGGACTGAGCTCTACAAAGCCCAGGTCGAGGAAGAGGCTGAAGCACCTGCCCACGCACTGTGGCCCCTTCTAACTGCTGATCCTTGGGGGTGCCGGGAATGAAATCACCCCCCCCCCCACCAATCAGATATTGATAACGTATTCTGATTATAGGTCATCAATACTGAAGTCCCAGAAACCCTCTTTAAGTAACTGTTGTTTATGCAAGTGACTAAAGTGCTCTTAACAGCAGCGAGTCCTTTAATGACCATTGTCCAGAATTTTAAAAAGACCCTACTTTTTTTTTTTTTTTTCTCCCCGAAACAGCGCCCTCTTGATCAATGCCGGTTTCTGGTATTGCAGCTCATTCCAGTGAACACTTGACCACTGCAATACCAGTAAAAACCTGAGGAGAAGGGTGGCGCTGTTTTGAATGGAAAAAGCTATTTGTTTGTTTTGTTTTTTTAGAAGAAAAATCTATAAAACCCCTTTTAAAGTAAACGATGAGGAGTACGTGTGAGATGTTTGTGATATAATTTCATACCCATAAAGAAATGAATAAATCGGTGACTGAGCAGTGCCCTGTATCCTGACACATGTGCAGTATATTATAGTATAATCCACAATCGGGGGTCCGCCACGCTGTGTATTACATATCTCCGCTGATGGTTACCGGATTCCGCAGGTGGAACTGAAGTGGGACAAATGGTTTTCACAGCATCGCCTCTGAGTGTGAGGGCGTCGTTAGCGGCTGCAAGCTTTTCACACCTCAGAGCTGACATCTCAGCCACGTGTGGCTCCTGCGGAGAATAGTCTGCACGCTTCAGCTGCTAGGGGTCCGTGGGGTGCACAAGAAATGGTGAGCGATTCTAAAACTTCTGCAGAGACCAATTGGCCCTACTGGAGGCCGATTAAGGCGGCCCGTCCATTACTGGGAGTTAATTATGTTACAGGAAAGTGAGGTATTTGTCACCTCATGCCTCAGAAATGTCATTAACCCCCCTAATGAGTTAATAGGCTATAGTAGATAATTGCCCCCCAGCGTGTAAACCGCTCAGGTCTCTGACAACAGGGAATATACATAAAGGTCTATGGTGGATGACCGGAAAGAAATGGGAAGTTGGGGGTTGTGGTTACATATGTATGTACTACTTCTTGGCCAAGTTGAGATGAAGCAGACAAAACGGCTGTATCTAACCAATAGAAGCCTAAAGTTGGTGCTATCCGTAGAAAGCTGTCGGACCAGGGCCGTAGCTATAGTCGTGGCAGCCATGGCACTTGCTATGGGGGCAGCTCCTGTCAGGTGCAAAATCCTTGTACTTTTTTTGTGGGAATAACAATATGGCAGCTTTTTGCTATAATGTGAGTTTTCAGATGTATGGTGCTATCCTACATATCCTTATTGCTGTACTAGGTGGTGGTGGGGGAGGGGGGGGGGGGTCCCATCTTATTTTGCTATGGGGCCCTATGAATTATAGTTGCGTCCTTGTGTCGGCCCCTGTATATACCTTCTGACCCCCTCATACACGTGCACACCCGGACGAGGATGCGTATGTTCGCAATAGGGAGAAGGACACCTCTGGAAGTGGCTTAAAGGGGTCACCCGAGACTAATGCAGACCTCCCAGAGTGGTGATCATACTGGTCCCCGCCACTGGCTTTGGCGTCTAAAGCTCCCAGGCCGGCTCTTTCACTCCCTGCTGCCCTAAGATCAACAGGGGCAACATGTGACCCGTTGTTATGTCGCAAGCGGAGCAGGTCACTGCTGCAGCCAGTGATTGGCTGCAGCGGTCACTGTCACTTTTGTCTACATGATGAATGCCATTTATTGAAGTGAGACAACCCCTTTAATAGGATCATATCGCAGTTCAGTGTTGCTAGTAATGGGGGTTGGGTTGGTCATGATAACCCGTCACTTGCAGTACAGGTCGGTGCCCTCACCCGGCAGTAGATTATGTCGCCACCCAGGACTAGACAGCGTGTCTCTCCAGCTACGGTTTGGCTGGCGGGAAAGGTACAAGTCTCCTCCTCCATTACAGGACTACTTTCCTCGCTCTGTGATGAGACCTGAGGCTGCAGTCGTCCTGTGCAGGATGCTCACCCCCATCATCCTCGCTGCTCTCTCTAATGGACTGTTACTTTCTGTTTAGTATAGTAATCCTCGTGCTATCTGCGATGTTGCACAAAGTCGTTTATCGCTTCGTTCTGTATGTTTTTACGGTGCAATTAATGATGTCGCCCTAAAACAGGAGCCTTCTCGCCCATTATTATTATGTACTCCGGGGGTCAGTGACCATTTTTTATCAAAAAGTCAACTTTATGTATTAAAATGGTGTCTGTGAAAAAGTGACCTTCTCGCCCATGGAGACCGGTATCGGTTTCATTTGTTACATTGTATCTTAGAACTTGATGAAACAATATCATATCCCACATTTTCGGTACTTCTGCGTGCACAGATCCGGATTTCTGTGACATAATGGGCACGTATTAGTCTATCGCAGACTTTGATCATCACATCTATGTGTCATCACTGGCGGCATGAAAGAGCGGGGTCCTCCAGTATCACAAGGCGGTAATGAGAGGCTGATGCTGCAGATGGCACCTCTATAGTCACATGAAAGAAAGCACCAGGGTAGACAATGACGCGTTTCAGTCAGTTTTCTGCAGATATTGGAACACTTGGCACAACTTTTTGGGGGTTTTGCGCCTCACTCGGCACGTGTCTGGGTCGCACATGTCTGTATTGCAGCCTTGTTCTACTGAACCAAAATTAAATCCCCATAAAACCTTATTCGAGGCCCGATCATACACATTAGGCTACATGCACACGAGCGTATGTGTTTTGCGGTCCGCAAATTGCGTATCCGCAAAAAAAAAACACGTTTGCTGATCCATTGTAACAATGCCTAAAACGGACAAGAATAGGACATGTTCTATATTATTATTATTTTTTGCGGGGCTACGGAACGGACATACTGATGCGGACAGCACACGGTGTTCTGTCCGCATTTTCTGCGGACCCATTGAAATTAAAGGGTCTGCATCCTATCTGGAAAAAAAAAAAACAGAACGGACACTGAAACAAACGACGTTCGTGTGCATGTAGCCTTAGAGTGAGGTCAATGGCTCGTGTCTTCTGATCTGGTGAATATATAATGTGTATAGGGGGCAGCTCGACCCCGGGGTGAATAGTGAGCCAGCCTTACGTATCTGAGCCACCCTCCCCCTCCTCCTCCATAACCATTAACATGCATGTTTTGCTGAGCTGAGTGCGATTCAGAATATTGAATAGTGGGAGTTGTGGTTGTATCTCTGAATTTGGCATTTGATTTCCTGCACGAAAAATAAAATCTGATCTGACCATATTCAAACGTGAGCCATAGCTGCCCTGGTCATGTCTGCCCTTAACGGAGAAGGGATATAATTAAGAGAAGTCTGTGCCGTTTTGGACCTGACCCCACATCTCCTGCCTGGAAGTAGTGTTCTTGGAATTGGCCGAAACTCACAGGCCTCAATGCAAAATCTCTAGCAGGGCCCCACCTCCCATGTGTCCTTTATATCACTGGTGTCTTCTTGTATAACAAAGGGCTCTTTGGGCCCCTTCAGGCACCATGACCCTGGTGCAACAGCTAGCTCTGCACCCCCCTATAGTGAACTGGATATGGCCTAAAGCTATCCCATGTCTGGACAGTCTCAAGCTGGCTATACAAATTAGAGTAACGTTGGCCGAACCTGTTGGCCGTTGGGATCGGCCAACCATCTAATGTGTATGGGGCTTCCCCTGATGGCAGATGGCAGGGCTGTGAAGAATAAGGTAGATGAATTTCAACATGTCCTTTAGCTCTCATAGGAGTTGAGGGAGCCAGATGTGTCCCTCGGCATATTCTCCTCACCCACATTGAGAATGCATGCTTAGCTGAACAGAAATTGGAAGAGGGGTCTTGTCCCCTATTCAAAACAAATGTACACTTGGCTTAGCTGAGCATGCATGTGTATGAGGGGGGGAAGCGGAGAGACGGCGGTTAACAAGAATGGGCTAATGTGTCTGGGCCCGATTTAATCCTAGAGATCCAAGTAGTTTGGTACAGATATGCACACAGTCCACAGGATACATGTCTTCATGGAAGGCGATTGTTGGGTGGGGTGGGGGATTTACAAGGCTAATGATCTACTATTATTAATCTATAATGAGGTTACAGTCAGCATTAGACTCTCCCATTGTGTTCTGAGAGTTGATTTCATCTACTTTGTAACTGGCATACAATAGAGGTTCATCTGCTGAGGTCTCATATCTGCACTTTGCAGTCTAAAGGTTCTTTGACTACAGATGGTCACTTTGATCGCTTCCTCTGCTCAGAAGTGTGCTGATCACTGGTGTAATACGTCTATACAGATAGAGGACTTGTACCTGGATACACTGCCTAGTTGGGATTCTTGCCATGGTGGTCACCCATTTATCCTTTGGGTTTTCTGTAGTCTCTACAGATGGAGGAGCAGAGTCCACAACATTGACTGATGACAACGGCAGCGAAGAGGAGTACAGCTTTGATGACCGCTACCAGGCCAATCCAAGATACCTGCAGCCAGGAGGAGAGCAGTTAGCCATCAATGAGGTATGTATTGTGATAGGAGGTTGGAATGAAAGGGAGATGTTCTTGAGACCCCTTAAGCACCAAGGTCTGGACACCACTGCTTCCATGGCTATACCCCAGCTTTGTATTTTGATGACTACTTAGTTGTTTTTTTTATATGTAATTGTTTGGCTTTGTACTAACTTGCATTTATGGAACATTGATATCATGGTTTTGTACAAAATGCATTTGCCAAGCATCTCACTTTATAAATAAGCGTAGCATTAGCACTATAATATTTTTTGAGACTATGGCATTATTGTACTTTATCTGGTTTGCAGGGTGCTGCTTTCAATCCCCCCCCCCCCCCCCCCCTTTTTCCTCCCTGTTTCCAGCCATGGCAGCGTGCACCTGCGCTTTGGGAGGTGCTGACTAACCCCCTTTTCTTTGCAGGTAGTACAGAACCGTCATATTGCATCTGTATACGTCTGTGGCCCCCATACGTTACCTCTGTATGTCTACCTTACTGAGAAAATAAATAAATGGCAAGCCCACTTGAATTCCATAGTGCAGAACCATTTTACCCTAGAAGCCCCGGGGAGAACATCCCTGCAATGTGCTGCCACACACAGCTCTGTAAGGTGGGGTCTGGGGTGGTCACGACTCTTGACATTGTGTGCTACCGTACAGCCTCTGTTGTGTGCATGAAGCCTATATGAGTTTCCAAGTCAGTGGCCATTGTCTTTATTGTGCACAAATATAAATCGAGTACTGGACCAGCGGTCTGGATATCATTTTGTATGGGGTTTGGCCATCAGGTATGGGATAATCTGCAGCCCTATTGATTTTCCTTGAAACATATGTGCCACATACAGACTCATTGCATCTTCTTTTTGGATGACTTGTATCTATCAAATGATTATTGGTCTGGCATGTTGATTGAAGTGTGGTTATGGGGTGTAGGCTAAGCTACTTTCACACTGGCGTTTTGTGCGGCTCCGTCATGGATCTGCACAGACGGATCCGTTCAGATAATACAACCGTCTGCATCCGTTCAGAACGGTTCCGTTTGTATTATCTGTAACATAGCCAAGACGGATCCTTCTTGAACACCATTGAAAGTCAATGGAGGACGGATCTGTTTTCTATTGTGCAAGATTGTGTCATAGAAAACGGATCCGTCCCCATTGACTTACATTGTGTGCCAGGCCGTTTTGGCTCAGTTTCATCAGACAGACACCAAAACGCTGCAGGCAGCGTTTTGGTGTCCGCCTCCAAAGCGGAATGGAGACGGATCGGAGGCAAACTGATGCATTCTGAGGGGATCCTTTTCCATTCAGAATGCATTAGGGCAAAACTGATCCGTTTTGGACCGCCTGTGTGAGAGCCCTGAACGGATCTCACAAACGGAAAGCCAAAACGCTAGTGTGAAAGTAGACTTGCCTGTATGGTCATTTTTCTGACCAGACAATGAAGACCTTCCATTCTGGGACTTTCAAATGTTGTGTCCATCTTTATTTAGTACATTAAAGGGGTTGTCCCATTACGAGAGCTTATCTCTCATCCACAGGAAAGATGATTTGTCTGGTCAGTGGGGATACGACTTCTGGGACCCCCACCAGTCATGAGGACTGTGGCCCCTGCCAGTCATGGGTACGGGGGCCTGTACACTCTGGTAGAATGGAGCAAAAAACGCACATGCATGTCTGCCTCTCTATGTTAGAGAGAATCGAGAACAAGTTCCATAGAGCTGAATGGGGCAGCAGCGTTCATGTGTGATTGCTGCTTCTTCAAACAGAGGAGCACGGGCATCCCCTTCTCATGACCCAGTGTTTAGACCTTCACCAACACTTCTTCCCTATTCTGTGGTTAGGAAATAAGTTGTTGTAATGGGGCAACCCCTTTAAAAGAGTTTATTCTTATCCTATAAAGTGCTGTACTGCTAGTATATGCCATCGCTCTACGATCATGGGGGACTGACTTCTGTGACCTTCCCCAATCCCGAGAATAAAAGGGCTGCAGCAGAGATTTAGCACTTCGCCCCTTTTTCTACACAGTAGCACCCTGGCCACCCGATTGTGCAAGGGACTGCAGCTTAGCCCAATTTTAAGTGAATAGGACCATCTGTAGCTCCCTGCACAACCGTCTGACAGGAGTGCTTCACTTTTGGTATCAGTTGGACCTCCATTTATAAAAGGAAGGGATATCCTGGCGATACGCCATCATTTTATGAGATGGGAACGCTCCTTTTTAAATACCTACTCTCGATGTATCTTGTTTCAGTTGATAAGTGATGGTAGCACCGTTTATGCAGAAGCTTTATGGGATCATGTCACCATGGATGATCAGGAGCTGGCCTTCAAGGCCGGAGATGTCATACGAGTCCTTGAAGCTTCAAATAAGGACTGGTGGTGGGGGCGAATCGGAGATGCTGAAGCCTGGTTTCCAGCAAGTTTTGTTAGGGTAAGGCATCACTAGACCACCTGAACAGAATACAATGTCCGACCTCAACACCATGTATCTAATTAATAAAGATTATTATTAATCCATATGTTCCTAGTTACGGGTAAATCAAGAAGATGTTTCTGAGAACTCTGGAAGCCTTCAAGATGAGGATCATGATCCTGATATTGCTAAATTTCGTCACAAGAGCCCTGAAAACAAGGATCAAATGCGAACAAATGTAATTCAAGAGATAATGAACACAGAGCGGGTCTACATCAAACATCTGAAGGACATCTGCGAGGTATACTGTGGGCTCCCCATCCATACATCATGGATTAGCCTATATACAGATTTATCTACGCTGCTTCCATTATTTCTAAGGTTCTAGTAGAGGAGAAAATTGTGTATTGATCTTACCAGGGTGATACAAAGTAAAACTGCTGTAACCAAGGAATGTTTGAATTACGCCAAGTCCTTCACTGCGCCTCTTGTCTGCATGGTACCTCAGTACCAAATTAATTGAGTTTATATGCCAGGCTCTAGACCAGGCATGCACAACCTGCGGCCCTCCAGCTGTTGCAAAACTACAACTCCCGTCATTCCCGGACAGCCTACAGCTATCAGCCTACAGAATGGCATGGTGGGAGTTGTAGTTTTACAACAGCTGGAGGGCCACAGGTTGAGCTTCCCTGCTCTAGACCATGAACACCGTAACTGCTGCATTTTATAAAACCTGATTATGTGATTTATGATTTTCTGATTTCAGGGCTACATCAAGCAATGTCGAAAGCACACAAGCATGTTCACTGAAGCACAACTAAAAACCATCTTTGGAAACATTGAAGACGTCTATAAGTTCCAGAAAACCTTCTACAAGAACTTGGAGAAGCAATACAACAAGGAAGACCCTCATTTGAGTGAAATTGGGGCCTGCTTCCTTGAAAATGTGAGTTGGTTGGGCATATTTTTTAAATTTTTGTCAATTCCCATTCAATAGAATGCCGAAACTTCCCAATGTGTGAAGACCAACCAGTTGTCCAGTGTGAACCCAGCCTGAAAGTTTTTGCAGATAAAGGTTATTCATTGTTTAGTGAAAAGTTGGACTTCCAATCTACTTTCTGCATCCACTCCTCTGTGCAGGCCTCAGTTAAAAGGAGCTTTAAAGGGATTGTCCAGTATAAGAAATATTTTTTCTCTTTTTCTCCCAAAAACAGCACCACCCCTTTCCATGGGTTGTGTTTAGTATTGCAGCTCATCTCTATTGGAGTCAATGGGACAGAGCTGTAATACTGCACTCAACCTGTGTTGAGGGGTGGTGCTCTTTTTAGAAGCAAGCAGCCATGTTTTTCTAATCGTGGACAACCCCTTTAACATTTCACTTCCAAGGAATACAAATCTGTCCTGGTCATGGGATGGACACACAGGTGCACAGCTCTTTACAGTTACAGAGAGGAGCGCATCTGTGTGTCCATCACATCGCCGGGACAGAGTTTTGAGCAAGTAATGCAGAAGCCGATATTGAAAAGGGATTTTCCAGGCTACAGATATGGATGACCTATCCTTAGGATAGGTCATCAATATCAGATTGGTGGGGGTCTAGCAACCCCCACCGATAAGCTGTTTCGGGCACCCGCTATACAGCATGCGGATTGTAAGCAGAAGGCTCAGTACATTGTGTAGTTTCCTGCGCCAGAGTACTGCAATGCAGCTCCCATTCACGTAAATGGGGGCTGAGCTGAAGACCCTTGGACTAGCCCCTACATTGTGTATGGTGCTGTACTTTCTACACAGTATAGTTTCCAGGCTCAGTGTCGGCCTAAAACAGCTGATCAGTGGGGGTGCTGGGTATTGGACCCTCACAGATATGATATTGATGACCTGTTCTCTGGATGGGCCATCAGCATCTGTAGCCCAGACAACCCCTTTAATGGCCTTGGCAACTGATCCCACAATTGGATCCCAATCCTATGAACAGGCAGTAGACGACAACATGGCATTGTTCTCTAGTTAATGGAATGGACCATGTTACATAAGCAACTGTCTGGCAACATTATTTGGGCACCTTATGGCAGTGGTATTTGAGCGGTGTATGACTGTATTATTTGGGGTCTATATCATTAATCATATGGTGGCATGTCAGTAGAAGGAACTGCACAGGGCATCGCTAGAGATGAGCGAATTTCCGCTTATGAAATTAGTTTGCGAATCGTTTACTGGTAAAATAAAAATTGTGTCATGGATTCCGTTACCGCGGACGATAACGCAATTCTATGACTGAATGCCTTTAGAGGCATTCCGTTATTCATTCCGTCATAATAGAAGTCTATGGGCTGCAAAAGGGATCCGTCCCGGTTCGGTTATGCAGGAGAGGACTCCCCTGCATAACGGAAACGGAACGGATCAGTTTTGCAGCCCATAAACTTCTTTTATGACGGAATGAAAAACGGAATGCCTCTAAAGGCATTCAGTCATAGAATTGCGTTATGGTCCGTGGAATCCATAACGCAATTCTGCTTTTACCACCAAACTAAGTGTGAACGAATTTCAAAATATGAAATTCGCTCATCTTTAGGCATCGCCCATCCTAATGCCAGCGCTGCATATCATTTTCATTTCATACATTTTTGGTATTTCAATTTGTCAGAAAAAAAAATATTTTTATATATATTTTTTTGTTTTACAAACCAAAAAATTATTTATTTTTATAATTAATAACTATAATTTTCATTATTATAGTATTGCCAAAGTCATGCCCATTTTTATACTGCCACTTACACAAAAGATAATGGAATATATTGCGATGTTGTTGTTTTTTTGCATGCTCATGCAGCAGGATGGATTTTCAATCTACTCTGAGTACTGTAACAACCACCCCAACGCCTGCCTGGAGCTTTCCAACCTGATGAAGCACAGTAGATATCGGCACTTCTTTGAGGCCTGCCGGCTGCTACAACAGATGATCGATATTGCTATTGATGGCTTCCTGCTGACTCCAGTCCAGAAGATCTGCAAGTATCCTCTGCAGCTAGCCGAGCTGCTCAAGTACACAACCCAGGACCACAGGTGGGAGCTTGACTGCTAAATGACTCTTACAGGGGATAATTTAATTAAATGAGATCATTTTTTTTTTTTTTATTATTTTTTTTTTTATATATATATATAACTCAAAAGTCTAAAAATATTGTTAAAAATGTTTAATTTATCTTTACACTCTGATAATGATCGAATCGCTGAAATACTGAATCATCATCTTCAAAATCTCATTGGTTGATGGCACAGTACAGTAGTTGCAATTGCATTTGTACAAAAAAAAAAAAAACATAGTTTATGAATATTTTCAGAATCTTCAAATTCTGCCTCTATTAGACCCCCACTTATTGGGAGACCACCTGTTCTGCGAGGTGAGGTGGGACATTGGATGCCCCATTCAGGCCTCCTGCACACAAACGCCCCGTGTCCGTGCTGCGGGCCGCAATGCACAAACACCGACCGTGGGGCAGCCACAGCGGGTCGCGGCCCCATTCACTTTAATGCAGGGATGGCCAACCTGCGGCTCTCCAGCTGTTGCAAAACTACAACTCCCAGCATGCCTAGACTGCCTACAGCTATCAGCCTACACCAGGGCATGGTGGGAATCGTAGTTTTACAACAGCTGGAGAGCCGCAGGTTGTCCATCCCTGCTTTAATGGGTCCGCGATCCACCCATTCCGCAAAAAGATAGGACATGTTCTATATTTTGGAGAACAGAAGTACGGGATGAAACCTCACGGAAGCACTCCGTAGGGTTCCGTTCTTCCGTTCCGCATCTCCGGATTTGCAGACCCATTGAAGTGAATGGGTCCGCATCCATGATGTGGAATGCCCACGGAGCAGCGCCCGTGTATTGCGGATCCGCAAATGTGATCCGCAATATGGCAACGGGCAGCACACATTCGTGTGCAGGAGGCCTCGGGCAGTAATGGAAACATCCAAGCATATATGTGGCTGGTTCATCCAGAAGAGGTTTGGGGTAATTCATTTTGCCCAATAGGTTGGACCTCCACCTATCTGACATTGATGGCATATCCTGTGAATATGCCATCAATCTTGGTGGTCGAAAAAATGTTCTAAGTGCATATTAAGCATAAAAGGGTTGTCTGGGATTTTCATACTGATGGTCTACCCTCAGGATAGGTCATCAATATGCATAGAAGCTTTAATCCAACAATTTAACTATTATCCCTGATCAACTCATTACACCTGATGTGGTATAGTTTTTTAGTTTTTTTTTGCCTACAGAGATGCAGCCTGCTGAAGCCTGCCTAGCCAGATACCGCTGCTTTCATTGCTGGAGCCCATTGACTATAATGGGATCTGGCGGGGATCCAGACAGTTTCCGGTGAAGCACTGAATTTCGGCCAGACAAAACGATGCATGCACCAGTTTTTGTCCAGCTGAAACCCAGAGCTCATGCCAGAAACTAGACAAATCCCCAGTGCATCCCATTATAGTCAATGGGCCCTGCGGGGCACAGCTCTAGCCGGCTAGACCGGATCCGGTGAACTCTGCCAGAACAGTCTGCCAGATACCTTACCGCAGGTGTGCAAGTAACCCAAGTCAACCAACAGTTGGTATAGAGCTAGAGAAAAGTGTTTATCCATGCACCAGATTTACCGTCCAGCCTGAGCCACTGTGATAAATCGGGGGCAGGTCTATATTTTGGCCATGTGTAGGATTAGTAAATCTGCCCTAGTGTGTGCGTTATATATGTATATATGTTTGTGTGTATAGGACCACAGCTGCCCCATTATACATGACCGTACTTTTTAGTGTACAATGAGGTTTAGGCTCCATCCTATATGTATGTATGACACACATTGCATGTTTTATGTGTAAGGGTCCATTCACACATCCGTATGTGTTTTGCGGACCGCACAACGCCGGCACTATAATAGAAAATGCCTAATCTTGTCCCCAATTGTGGACAAGAATAGGACATGTTATATTTTTTTCGGGAACGGAATTGCGGACCCGGAAGTGCAGATCTGCATTTCCGGATCCGGGCAGCACATAGTGTGGCCCCATAGAAATGAATGGGTCCGCAATTCCGTTCCGACGTGTGAATGGAGCCTATGGTTTATAATTTTATTTATTTTTTTAATCAGAAATGTGTGAAAAACAACCGATAAGAACAAGGGAGTATCTGACTGCAAGACTTTTAGTTAAAATTCTAAGGAAAGAAATCTATATGTCTGCAGCACACAGGCTTTGTTGTCTATCTCCTCTGGAACAATCCTCAAGTCCTTTCTCAGCCTGAACCACAAGCTCTCAGTGTTCGCTCTTGAATTGACACATTCATCTCTTGGCTTTTAACGCTGTTTTGATGTCTCTCATGGTTGTCGTTCTCTTGCCACCAAATGATATTCTTAATTTCTCTCCCTCTTATCGCTCCATACTTCTTGGTGTATCGTGTGACCGCGGACCCCCCCTCTATCTGGGGTAACGAATGGTCCTCTCAGGAGCACAATGGGAGTAGTGTTGGGCTGTGCTGGAGCTCATCAGGGGAAAGTGGAGAAGGTCCACAGTGTGATGGCTGAAAAATAGAGTAATCTATTCTTCCTAGGCCGGCAGAGAATGTCGCTTCCCTGACCCTAATCTTTAAGAATTTCTGTATGGGAAAATGTGAATAAATTGGATATTCACACCCGTGGTGTAAATACCAGCTAGGACACAGATTTCCAGTCTTTGTTGTGGCATGTACGTGTCCTTCATAACTTGCAGTCTTCAGATCCTGACTGCCCAATTGTCTATTCTTCTTCTTGCTAATATTTAAAGTTGTCATCTAGAAGCTTTGTTATATTCTTTGTCCAAACAGATACTAAGCTTAACCCCTTGAAGACACTTAAGGACAGCTTTGTACTTAAAGGGGTTGTCCCATGACGAAGACTTAGTCTCTATCTATAGGATATGGGACAAGTGTCTGATTGGCAGGGTCCCAACCTCTGGAGTCCTTGGCTGATCATCAGAATGGGGGTCCCTGTATTTCCATGTTTGAATGGAGTGGTGGTTACATGCAGCCTCTCCATTCCATAGGAACGTCAAGTATAACAAGTTGTCTTTCTCTGGCAATCTTTGACAGACCCATATAGTCCAGAGGAGGTGCAGCGTCCACACGTGGCCTCCGCATCATTCAAACAGGGAAGCACAATGCAGGGGAGGAAGGCGTAAGGCAGAGTGGATGACGATGGTGGTAGTACTCACGGTTGCTACTCATGCTCCCCTTCAGCCCGCTCGTGCAGTGATGGGAGGGATGCACCCTTTTGTTTACTTGGGGAGGATTCCTGGCCAGGGTGACCTTGATGTCAGATGAGCAGCAGGGTGCAAGGCAGGAGGACATGCCCTGGCAGAGAGGGAGGCAATGATCAAGTCTGCTTGGAGGTAACAAATTGACAGAGAAATGGTAGCTAGGGCGGCAGCTATCTATTATTTTAGTAATCAAGTATTCTACCGATTAATCAAACAATTAATCGAGTACTCTAATCAGAAAAAAAAAATTAAAAGAACGTTTTCTATAAAAACTCATCAGCCCCCCTACAATCAGTCTCCCCCCCCCCCCCAGTGCTATCGATTCCCCCTCCAATGCAATTAGTTCCTCCAGCAGTGCCACCAGTTCCCCCTCCAATGTCACCAGCTCCCCCCACTGCCATCAGTTCCACCACTCCCCCTCCTAGCCATCAGTGCCCAGCCGCAGCGCCAGTGAACTAAAATACTTTCCTGTAGGGGTGCTGCCGACACGCCAGAGATCTTCCATCCTCTGCACTGGGTCACACAGCATCAGGTCATATCGTGTGCTTGCGTGCACTGTGTCCTGACCATGTGTGTGTATGTCAGGATCCAGTGCAGCACTGTGCGGGTGACCACGGAGCGTGAGTAGTAGCAAGCTCTTCACTCTCGCTCCGTGGTCACATGGCACAAACGAATCATCGATGCAAAAAATTTGCATTGATGATTTTTCTTTTTTGTTGAGTTACCCGATTAATTCGAGTAATGGTTTCAGCCCTAATGTTAGCAGGTGCAAACCTGCATAATGGGTATAGTTCTGAGGTGTAACCAGGTAGTTTTTCAAAGACTGTGTATAGAGTGAATGGCTCTCCCCTGGGTCCTTTTCCAGATGAGCACTGCAATGTTCCAAAATCAGCCAATGGCATGCAATTATTCTCCTTTCTCGATCAATAGCACTGCAGTAGTCAAACAGATGGCCAGTCTGTCTCTGAAGTATGTCTGGAAGATTGACCATTCAACCCCAGACAATGCAGTGAAGTCTACAGCCTAACATGTGTGTTACCTTCACTGGTTTCCTGTCCACACACTTAAAAATGTCCTCTCTATTGTCGGTAAAAATTCCATTGTGCTCTCCTTCTGAGGTTTTCTCTTAGTGCAGTTGCTTTTCTGGCTGCTTTTCACTCACAGGGTTGGTGTTTGCTTGTCCAAGGATGCCCCTCTCTCCACATCTTCTGCTACACTGTATTTACTTCTAGTATACTCTCTTTCCACTTCTACCCTGGCTTACTGACCAGCTACTACCAAGGGGTGGGACCAGCCCACACCCGGCAACATTCATGGTGACTTACTAACATTGTAGGTGGTAGATTTGGGGCATGCAAGCCCTGGGACTGCCCCCATATGGGCAGTGCTTGCATAGGCCCCACCTATTTTCGGCCCAGGATGCGTCTTATCACCCAACCTGTGCAGAAACAGATATAAGAAAGAAAAGGACATCATATCTACTGTTAATATATAAAATGTTGTGTTGTGTATAAACTTTTTTTTTTTTTTTTGGGGTCATTCTTAATACACGATAGGTTCTGTTCACACTATGTGTCATGGCTTCTCTTCAGAATGTAGCCACAACAGATGGATCTCAGCAATATATGTTAGTGTGATCTGTTGGGGTTCCAGTATTCTGTATGAAAAGTGAAACGTTGCAAATTATGCTGTTGTTGCTGTTAGAAAGTAGCAAAATCCTGATGGAACAGAATCTTAACCCCAAAGGACATACATCACCTATTCAATTTTAAGCCCAAAAATTCACAAGACTCTATTTTCCAAGTTCTTGGAGTCAGAGTGTAGGACATGATGAATTTCTCCCAAAGTTTCTACAACTAATCTGAAACTAGGAGCTCTGCTGGTGAACACCTTCCATTCGTTTCCAGTAATCGCCCTCCCTGTGTTATGCATTGTGTATTGACTTGTCAAACATCAGCTTGTTTCTCTTGCAGGGATTACAACAGAATAAAAGAAGCCTATGAAGCCATGAAAAATGTGGCCTGCTTAATTAATGAACGGAAAAGACGGCTGGAGAGCATTGACAAGATTGCCTGCTGGCAGGTCTCCATAGTTGGGTGGGAGGTGAGTTCTTGGCAGCGTACAGGATTCAGTAAAAAAAAGAATTCTAGTACCAGGAAACTGATATCTCTAAAATAATGGTTTTGGAGGTTATGCAAACCTCTGACTGGAAATTCCCAGTTATTTAGTATCCTCAGAAAGCGAGAGAATAATAAAAAAATAAAAAAACGCCAGTAAGTCCTTATATTATCTTTTTCTGATAAGAAGTTATATCATGTCATGTCTTAGTGACAATATGACTGCCAGAAGAACTTATCTAAGGATCACCATCCCGATTCCATGAACGTTTTCACATAGCGTTGTTTCACTCAATAACAACTTTGCTGTTTGGGTGTCTGGGAAGCTGGCTGACAAGCAAAGTGAAGATTTAAAGAAGCCCTGTCGCCTCTCCTGAAATGTCTGTTTAATTACTTGCATTAATAACTCTGGAGCATGAAAATCCAGCTGGGTGTTATCAATTGGGTGTGTTTCCCTGCACACTCTCATACTATCCAATCAGTGCTGCCAGAGTCATAAGAACTGATGCTCTAGCATTGTTATAACATGAGGAATGCAAGTAATTACTAAAACAGACCTGTCGGAGGTGAGAGGTCTTCTTTAATAGCAGCCATGATGCTTATCACTCAGATTTTCTAGAAAAAGATATTGTCCTCTATTTTGCCTAGTTTTATGTTCTCCTGTATATTTCAAGAATATTCCCCCAAGCTGATTTCAGAATTTAAGTTATTTCTCAAAGAGCAGAGCTCTCCTCTGCATTGCATTCTTGGATTTTTTCCTACATTAGTTTATGGTTCAGTCCTGATGGGAAGACTCTCAGAATGCAGATCATCAGAACAAGCCCTGTATAGACTTTGAGCAAGCTGGGGAAGGTGGCAGATTTCAGCTCTGGACTAAAATCATGACCTTACATATATTATCCTGAAGTTGCTCAACTTTTATGTAGAAGAAGTCTAAATGTGAACTGTATAATTTATGTTAAAAGGTTTCAAATCATTTTAGGTGTCTGTAAGGATATGGCTACCTACATAGAAATCCATGTAGGTAGGTACATCCTTTTGAGACTAGAGCATGAATCTGGCTAATTACAGGCGCCTCTGCCCCATGTCCCAAAGTGTGAGCATCATGTTTGTTCTAAGCCTACCTGTATGTACTAACAGTTTAGAACCTTATCGGTGGGTGCTGAGAATGGAAGGTCTATCGGGCAGACTAGATGGGCCAAATGGTTCTTATCTGCCGACACATTCTATGTTTCTATGTCTACAAATATTACATTTTTATTTTTATTTTTTTAGGGACAAGACATTTTAGCCAGAAGTTCTGAGCTGATCCATTCAGGGGAACTAACAAAGCTCTTCAAACAAAGCAAGAGCCAGCAGAGGACTTTTTTCCTCTTTGACCACCAGCTGGTCTTCTGCAAGAAGGACTTGTTGCGCAGAGACATCTTGTATTATAAAGGAAGTATAGACATGGACGAAATGGAATTCACTGACGTAGAAGATGGAAAGGACAGGGACTTCAATCTTAACATTAAGAACGCTTTTAAGATGGTGAATAGGCAAACTGATGAAGTGCATTTATTTTGTGCCAAGAAACCGGAGGACAAGCAGAGATGGCTGCAAGCATTCTTAGATGAACGAAAGAGAGTCCAGGAAGACAAAGATATGGGTAGGTTTGATTATGCCTTCTGTTCTCCAAGTGCTACAAAAAAAAAGTGTTCTCCAAGATACTAAGTTTGGTAATCATAACATGTTGTAGTGAAATATAGGACATGTGATAACATCCATAGTATCATACAGTATTACCCTCTATAGGAATTCTCACATAATAGTAGAGGTAACAGAACACATGTCCACCACATATCGTGGGATAGGTACTCCTTATCTGTAACCCAGAAGATAAAACCAAAGAGCTATTGAATACAAACACAAAGAAATCCTGACTAGTCAAATAATCAGTCATGTTGTCATAGGTATAAGTAGTAATTATGTGGTACAATTAGCATTACAAATCCACCGGTCCCAAACGTGATAGAACGATGGGTAAGTAAAGTTTCCTGAGGCAATAATCTTTTTGTAAATGTAAGTAGTGTTAATAACGGATATAACTTCATCCATAAGAGGGATTTGCAGCTGTTTCCAGTATCTGCAGAACACTATCTTAGAAATGAAAATGATTTTGCAAAGTAATGGCTTAATCTGAGCTGGGAATTGTAAGTCTAAAAAGAGCAAGGCCATATGAGGAGCCAATGAGATCTCTTTACATATTAATTTGGATATCTGACGCCAAAATAGTTGAGCTATTAGGGAGAATTTAAAAATGTGGAATAGGTTCCCTATACATCCGCATCCCCTCCAGCACCTTGGGGAGGAAGAAGGATACATGGCATGTAACGGTTTTGAAGTGACATAACACCTCAGGAAAGTCTTCACAGTCGCCTCGAAGTGAGAGCTACATTTCAGATTGGTTCAGATTTAAATGTAAAGGTTTTGACCAGTCTTCCGCCGGAAAAGTACGTTCTAAATCCTATTCCCATTGCAAAAAAAGGCATTGGGCTTGTTAATGACCTGTGGTTCACTAGCAAATATTTCAGACCTTTTTAACCCAGTTGAACAATATAATGAACATCCTAGTTTCACATGGTTTAATCTCATTTACTTGGTTGGATCGAAATTTTCTAATTTGAAGGTACTTATAAAAGTCCCGTTTGTCTAGATGGAAAGTATTTCTTAAGGTGGAGAAAGTACTAGAAGGGAATTTCCATCAAACATTTTGCAAGGTTCTCCATACATTGGATGCAGAGTTTAAGGGGTTGTGAAAGGATGGATGAAGAGTTTGGCAAACCCCCCAGACCCCCCAACTTGGTCAGACCTGTAAAGGGAAGATTACTTGCCTGCTTCCCGACGATGGATCTTTGCTCCTTCTCCTGGCCTGACATGCTCTGCTGCACTCCCTCGCTAAAAACTTCCAGTTTGACACCACCTGCAGCCCAATCGCTGGCTGCAGCGGTGACCTGATCCCGTTGAGTCATGTGACCATTTGTCATGACATAAAGGGGAGTTGGTCAACCCCCCCAGAGATTGGCTGCAGGTGATGTCAAACTGGTTGTTTTCAGTGAGGGAGTGCAGGGGAGGAGAAGGAGCGAGAATCCATTACTGGGGAGCAGGTAAGTAAGCTTCCCTTTACAGGTCTAGCCAAGTGGGGTGGGGGTGGGGGTTTGCCAAACCGCCCCCTCATTCTTGCACACCCCCTTTAAATTCAAATGGGGAATGATTAACCTGAGTAAAGTTAGTAGGAAAGCGTTTCGGCAATAGTTCCAAAGATGTATTAGAATCAGTGATATTGGACCGTTGGAGACAGAGGCCTTAGATATAGGTAATAAGGAAGAAAGTAATGACAGATCCCACAAAGCTGCAATCATAACATGTCGTAAAGTACATGGGGACACAACTGTATACAATGTTTCTGCTAATTTATGTGCCACCAGCCAGTCAATTTCAAGACTTGGGTCGCCAAATAATATAAATGAAGATTTGGCACACCATGGTCTCCCGTCAATCTATTTCTAGTTTAACCACTTCAATTTTACCCTAGGCTTGTGATTAGCCCATATAAATTTTGACATAATCTGGTGGGCGGAGGAAAAAAAACACTTTCGGTAATAGGATTGGTAATGTTCTAAAAAAAAAAAAATGTAATGGCTTCGGCAAAAGAAGCATTTTAAAAGTAGCTACTCTGTCAAACCATGATACCTCTAGTCTTTTGGAGGAGGGAAGTCGGAGATGATTCATAAGTCGTATACTGAGATTTATAAGAGTGAAATAACAAATTTGAATACCTTATAATTGGGGGTATTTCTGCTGTAGATGGTAAAGAAGTTCCACGGAAAGGTTTTTCGGAAGAATCTGTGATTTCTGTATATAGAATTTATAATAGGATATTTAAGCCAAATGATTGAATAAATCCTAAAGTACATTCCAAAGACTTTACTGGAGAAGAGAAGGTCAATGTTGCATCATCTGTGTATAAGGCAATAAGATGTGTATGGTCGCCAATGGTAATACCTTGTATAAACACGTGGTCCCTCAATTTCTGTGCTAAAGATTCCATGAACAAAATGAAGATAAGGAGGGGGGGGGGGGGGGGACCTTCAGCATGTTCCAGTCTTGAGATTAAATTGATCTGATAGAGTGCCACTGGTGAATACTCTGACCAAAATTGTGAATATAAGCCTATAATAACATTTCAGATGTTACCTGAAAGGCCAGATGTATTTAGGACTGCACACACATATGGCTAATTAATGCAATCAAACATCTTTATGGCATCAAGAGATAGCAAAAGTGAAGGAACCTGTGCATTTTTCAAAATTATTTATTATATTCATGACTCGTCTAGAATTATCCCTTCACAAAGCCTACCTGGTAGGAAAGGGGCAAGTCTTAAATCAATTAATTCAGTATAAATTTTGATGTCAATGTTGACTAGAGAGATTGGTCTGAAATGTCAGGGGTTTTGAGCAAGGGTATAATAAGGCTGTCTGATTCTCTCTAGGGAATGACTTGTCATCGATCGCCTTCTGGTACACGTGGCAAAGATAGGGCGAGAGAATATCTTGAAATGTTTTATAGTATTCATTGGACAGCCCATCTGGACCAGGGGAGGGATTTAATAATCTCCGAGATTGAGTGAGGGGTAGTGAGATCAATTGGTCATCTGTTAGAATGGACAAACTGATTTGTTGTAGAAAGGATTGAACCTCTTAATCATTAGCTTTGTGATTTAGTGTGTTTAGAACAAGATGCAAGAAGATTTCCAACTGGGAATAATAATAGTTAGCCCTGGTTCTTTTTAAATGCCATTCATAACTATGTAAAAGACAGGATCGGAAATGGCTTGTGTAAAAATGGGGGGAACCAAACGCCCCCCCCCCCCCCCCCCCAAACACTTGGCCGGACCTGTAAAGGGAAGATTACTGACCTGCTTCCCAATGGTAGTTCCCTGCTATTTTTCCTCCAGGCCTGCAATGTTCTGCTGGGCTCCCTTGATGTCAACCATCTGGTTTGACAATGCTGCAGCCAATCACTGGCCGCGGTGAAGAATAGATCGCCTTAAGGTGAGCTTAAAATACAAATGTGATAGCACTCTACATCCAGCAATTTGCCTCCATGCTGGATGAGGCATTGGTGTACATTTTGGCCAAAGCGTAGTAAGCCACTCACCACGTCAAGGTCGCCTCTATTTGAGTGGTCCCTAACACTAGTTCCTACCTGTTTATGGGCCATGACAGCCACACAAAGGTGAGCTTAAACATCCTAGTTTTTCTAAGTCTGTGAGCATCTTTTTCAGTACATGGGTCTCCTGTGCACAGAATATATTGCCTTTTAATACACAAGCTTCAGTCTATATATTTTTCCACTTTTGGGGGCTACTTAGCCCTTTAACATTCATACAAGCGATTTGAAGTGCATTCTAAAAATGAATATGAATATCTGACGCTGGAACATACCTCACATAGTAAAAACTACCACATACATTAAGAGCTAGTGATACAAAATCATTATCTGACTGCACACCATGACCAAAAACCCGAAAAACTATGAAAAGTTGATGACAAATGTCAGGTACAAACAGCAAAAGCTGATGATCAAGAACGGTTGAGATGCCAAAAGTATATCTGGCATGAAAGAAGAAAGGAATAGTGTCAGAAGTCTGTACCTCGCAGGAAGAAGAGAATACCTGAGCGCCCAGATGATTTACGAGGTGGTACCAATGTCCAATCTGCAGGAACATGGAGTGGTGGTCATTGCTGAGATGATGACTTCTCAGGCGGACGAGATTCCATGGGGGGGGGGTGAAGAGTTTCATGCTGTCTTCTGCAGATGTAATGACATACAGCTTACGTTCTCTGGAAATGAATAGATGGACGAGAATGTAGATAATCTTGTGTTGGCGGAGAGTAGCTATTATTGGAGCCAGATGACAGCTGCAGGGTTGCTGCCAAAAGATTGGTGTAAAAAGAGACCAGTCGATGTGGAAGTGGGTTTAGCTTTTTGGCCTTAGATATCAAGTCCTCTTTCATGCTGTAAAAATGAATGTGTGCCAGGATGTCCTTGGTATATCCTCTGCTAGGTGTTTTGGCCTAGGCACTGTATGCACACTTGTCTATTATCAGGTCTCGTGCAAAGCAGTCCAGGAGGACCGTTTTTTAATGAGTGACTGGAGATATGGCGTAAGGTCAGCTTGTATCCCCCTGAATTTGACGTTTCAGCGTGATCTATTCTCCAGATCGGCAAGTTTTAGCTTTCAATTGTTGCATGTCTTATTCTAGGTCATCAATAAGATCGTTGTGCGACTTCACACATCTTAGATATGTGTTGAACTGTCTCCCATCTCTTGAACAGAGGTATTAAGTGGTTTTATCGCTTGTATTATGTCTGCATGCAGAGACCTGCCTAAGGCCGGCAGCATAGTTTTCATAGGCTCCTCTGTGATAGCTTTGTATGAAGATGGCATGTCCACAAGATTAATATACACCTCCAATATCTCAGATGTACCTGAATCAGGTGGAGACCAACGTGGTCTCTGTTGTGTTGGGCTATGCACGGAAGGAGGAGTAGACGTGGTGACACTTGTAGGAGAGACCAGGCTGCTGGCGTGTGCTGTGTCCTCTGCAGCGTTCCATGAAAGTGGTTAGTATGTGCCTGTATCTTTCCCCTCAGAGGAGTCCATCACCAATGTCTGAGGAGCTTCTTCTTGGTAGCAGTAGACATTCAGTGAGGTCTCACGTACATGTCGATTCCAAGAACTGAGCCTCAGACTCTGAGCATTTGTCCACGCCCTCTTGTATTCGGCCCAGCGGCTGTGTAAAGTAAAAGCCTGTGATTTTCCCCTTGCTTTTTTGGGGTCACTTTCCTCCGTGGCATCATACTCTGAGTCTGAAGGGTTGGAGCAGTTTTGAAGCATGGGTGCTGGGTATAGTCGTTGTAAATAGTAGTGAGGAGCAGGAGCTGAGATCTCAAGCGACCACATATCTTGGAGGCCAAGCCATGCTCCCATCCTAAACCTTTTTCAAAAGAAGGAGCATAGATAAGTGCCCTCCCCACGCCCAAAGTTTATAGAGTAATGTCTAAGTTTCGGGGTCTTTCTAGTTTGCCATGCAAGCATTCCCTTCCCTGGATCTAGATGTACTACATTTAGCCCACTTAGAAGGGGAAGAGGGTGAGAAACCTGATGACTACACCTCTTCAACCTTCAGGAGGGACACCCGTTAGGCAGCTGCACCCTGAGAAACCCTGTGACAAACTTTTGTAAAGTAAAAATCACAGGGAACTCCACAACTACCCAGCCCGATGCTCGACTGTATAAAAGTACCTCAGCCAGAAGGCTAAGCTAAAACAAGAGATGTGTGTGCTTGAAAAAAATGAAGAAATAAGTGCATGTGCAAATGCCCACTAGTAATCGGGTCAAAAAATTTTTTTGGGGGTGCCCAGTTGATCATCACCTCTCCAGATGTAATTTACACGACTGTTTGCAGTGTTGTGAGAGTATGTGGAAAGTATAGTATTTTGTACTATACCATTAAAAATTTAAGGTTGTCCAGGTGTTTATTATTGATAACCTATCTTCAGAATAGGCCATCGATACCAGATCAATTGGTGCCCTGCTGACGGCACCTCCGCCATTCGGCTCCTGTTAGCTCCACTGACTCCTTGCAGCTTTCCAAGCACAGTGCCAGTGATTGGGGTTCTGCTGCAGTACCAAGTAGAATCCAATCGCCTAAATCGAACTGAACTGCGCCTAGGCCATGGCCACAGGCCTAGGAAGAGACTGCTGTACATTGTATAGCGGCTGTGCTTGGTATCACAGCTCAGTCCCATTCACTTCAATGGGGCTGTGCTGCGCCTAGGTCATGTGACCGATGACTGTGACATCACATAGCCTAGGCAAAGCTGCGAGAAGACCGCGGCACTACTGCAAGCTCCAGTGCCTTTTTCAAACAGTTGATCACTGATCAAATACTGATGATAGGTCATAAGTTAAAAAAAAAATCCCAGAAAAACCTTTGAAATTACTTGCCATGGACATCAGACAGTTTATATAATTGGGGAGATTGTGGAGAGCCCTCCAACTATAAATAGAGAGGGCCTCCCTCATGTCTTGCCGTGAGGCTTCCACCTACGTTGATCCGCCCCTGAATCTTCTGAGAAGTGTTAGTTGCTGTGATGGTTGCTGTTTATATCTGGCAGTGTGTGAGTGATTCCCAAAGCATTGGACGTGTCTGAGTGAACATCAGTGGTCCCGTCAGAAAAGACCACGTAATCATGTATAAGCTCTTGATCATCTCGGCATGGAAAACATTGCTTGGAATTGCTGGACTTTCACAAGTGTGATAAGGCTGAGTCATATTTTGGCAATATTGCGGCTTGGGGGGGATTCCCTTCCTGTAATGCTCCCAATAGCCGGAATTTTTCTGGATGAAGCAACTATAAGGTCTGAATCTCCTCCCCCCCTGAAATCTCTATATAAACTGACATTCACTACAAGAAGGCATCATTTTGCCTGGATTCCGCACATTCCTTTTGAGAAAATGCCAGCAAGTATGAAGCCGCACTTTTCTATTCCTTCTATTCTCGTCACGACAGGTAATTTATATTCTACTACTCGCGTTCTTTGGAGGCTTTTTTGTTGTATCTGGTATTCGGATCTTTATTTAACAGTAGGCTTATAAAGGGATTCTCTGGGACTTAAAGGGGTTTTCCAGTACTTTTATGTTCACGACGTAACCAGATGATATGACATGAATATCTTAACAACTGGGGTCTGACATGCCTCATTCTCCACCGATCAGTGGTTCTTCTGTCGTGACAGAACTACACAACTGTTCATTGTGTAGTGGATGGAGCTGGTTACTGCTGCACTGCCTCCATTTACTACAGTGGGAGCAATGCTGCAGTAACCAGCTCCGTCCACCACACTATGGATGGAGCTGGGTAGTTCTAGAGCTTCTGCAGATTGGCCAAGATCCGACACCTTGCAATCCTGCCAATCAGATATTGATGGCTAATGCTGAAGACAGGCCATCAGTATAAAAGGAGTGGACAACCCCTTTAAGAACAGATGACCCATCTTTAGTATTTGTAATCTATATCAGATGTTTCGCAGTATCCTGTCAATCAGCTGGGAATGACTTATCAGGTTATGCCAGGTGTAGTGCAGGACACTTGGGTTCTCTTGTTTTTGAATCCTTGTCATACAGCATCCTTTTGACCTAGACATAATGCAGAATATCCGTTTTACCAGGAGTCTTCCTTTAAGGCCTCCTGCACATGACTATATGTTTTTGGGTCCGCAAACTGCGGATGTACAAAATACCAATGTGGTGGATGTGCATCCTGCAATTTTTGCGGGACTCGCTATAAAAAAAAAAAAAAAATAATAATATTCTTGCCTGCAAAACAGACAAGAATAGGACAGGTTCTATAATTTGCAGCCTGCCCGCACTGATGCGGATCGCACACTGATGACATCCATATGCTGTCCTTTTAGAAAGGAATGGGTCCATGTGCATTTTCGGATTGGACACGGACCAAAAATATAGAAATGTGCATGAGGCCTAAGTCATGACTTTAACAAATCTGTCCCAAATCTCCCTCCATATTGGTTGAAACGGGCAAATAAGATGGTGTTACTGGAGATTGTTGATGTTGAGAAGGCCACATACGATGTCGCACCTATCCGATGATGGATAATGAGCTCTATGAGGGCAGATGTTCCAAGTTTTGGGGGAAGGGGAGGGGGCCTGACTCACTACAGTCCTGGAACAATGGTCTTGCGTTGAAGCTAAACGCTGAATAGTCGACCCAAACCAAGTGAACAGGTGTAAACTAGTCAAAAAGAGACTGCACATAACTAATATACAGTATATACACTTCTATGTGTGCTACCAGGATGGCACCTAGCACTTAATGATGGATATCTCGTATCTTGATATTTTCAGATCTCTTATGGGTTTTGTCTTTTTTTTTTTTTTTTTATTAGGTATGGAAATATCAGAAGACCAAAAGAAACAAGCCATGAACAATGCGAAGAAGTCAAGGCAGGGGAAGATGAAAGGTGGGTGTTTTCTCTGGTTTAGACAAATGGTAAACCGGTAAACGGAGGGTGTTGCTGCGGTATTGTGGTATCATCATAGTCGTGCAGTCTGAACTGTTACATACATTGTTCTCGGCTTTCAGATATTTCAGGCTGTTGTGTTATCCATCGAAATTTGACAAAAACCCAGAAATGTCCCTACCAGTAAATTTTATATTCCATCATGCTATATGCGTGTGATATTGGGAGCTCTATGGTTAATAAGTCCTACTTTTATATAGTTATTTTTTTTTTCCCACTCTGGGTATAGTGCTTCTTTAACCCCTTGAAGGTCTTTCCTTCCCCCATTTACTATTGAGTTGACCCTCTAATATATAGCGTTTCACATACATGACATGCCACAAATGCAGCAGACCTTGATAAAATGTGACACTACCACTAGACAAAAGTAAATCAATATATGCTTGGAGACTGCTCCTAATTATTTCAGCGCTGCCAGAGAGCGCTTCCCAGCATAGCTTCCCTGAGGCCTGAGGCTGGATCCAACCCCAGCATTGTGACATTCAGCAGTCAATTTTTATAATTGCCTTACCCAGCACTGAGGTTGTCCGTGTGTATACGGGGTAACGCACAGGCCACTGACAACCTCTATATTCTGATGTTACGATCAGTTCTCCATGAACTAATGATGAGCAGGACATGGACGGGCTTCCTCCTGCCATTACCATATTTTTTAAGGTGCCCATGCAAGCCCCTTGAGCGACATGGGCCAAACCTGTAGATTTCTATGGGATTGGTGAACCATCTAATGCGTATGGAGGCTTGCAGATTCCTGACATACAGTACAGACCAAAAGTTTGGACACACCTTCTCATTCAAAGAGTTTTCTTTATTTTCAGGACTATGAAAATTGTAGATTCACACTGAAGGCATCAAAACTATGAATTAACACATGTGGAATTATATACATAACAAACAAGTGTGAAACAACTGAAAATATGTCATATTCTAGGTTCTTCAAAGTAGCCACCTTTTGCTTTGATTACTGCTTTGCACACTCTTGGCATTCTCTTGATGAGCTTCAAGAGGAAGTCCCCTGAAATGGTTTTCACTTCACAGGTGTGCCTTGTCAGGTTTAATAAGTGGGATTTCTTGCCTTATAAAGGGGGTTGGGACCATCAGTTGCATTGAGGAGAAGTCAGGTGGATACACAGCTGATAGTCCTACTGAATAGACTGTTAGAATTTGTATTATGGCAAGAAAAAAGCAGCTAAGTAAAGAAAAATGAGTGGCCATCATTACTTTAAGAAATGAAGGTCAGTCAGTCAGCCGAAAAATTGGGAAAACTTTGAAAGTAAGGGCTATTTGACCATGAAGGAGAGTGATGGGGTGCTGCGCCAGATGACCTGGCCTCCACAGTCACCGGACCTGAACCCAATTGAGATGGTTTGGGGTGAGCTGGACCGCAGAGTGAAGGCAAAAGGGCCAACAAGTGCTAAGCATCTCTGGGAACTCCTTCAAGACTGTTGGAAGACCATTTCAGGGGACTACCTCTTGAAGCTCATCAAGAGAATGCCAAGAGTGTGCAAAGCAGTAATCAAAGCAAAAGGTGGCTACTTTGAAGAACCTAGAATATGACATATTTTCAGTTGTTTCACACTTCTTTGTTATGTATATACTTCCACATGTGTTAATTCATAGTTTTGATGCCTTCATAGTAAAGAAAATAAAGAAAACTCTTTGAATGAGAAGGTGTGTCCAAACTTTTGGTCTGTACTGTATGTTGGGGGAAAGAAGGAACAGGCAAATTGGGCCTCGGTACCCAATCTTTTGTTCTTACTGGAATTAAAGGGGTTGTGCCAAGTTTAAAAGCTGACCCCTATTTAAAGGATAGGGGATAACTATCTGGAGGGGGTCCTACCACTGGGACCCCCTCCAATCTCAAACGTAGGTCCCATTCCCCCATCCGAATGGGAGTAGCAGGTCAAGTATGTGTGCTTCTGCTCCATTCATTCTCTATAGGACTGCCGGAGATAGACGATAGCTATGTATGGTCCGATAGAGAAGTAACGGCAGCAAGCATGCTAGACCTACCCATCTACTCCGATGGACCCCCATTCTCTGGATCGGCAGGGGACCAGTGGCTAGATTGTGTCTGGTTACATCTTTATTGACAAAGGGAATGGTATCAACCAGTTGTCAGTTTATTCATAGATATTCAGGTGGAATATCAGAGACATATTTCTAATTAAATAAGCTTCTGATTTTTATTTTATTTTAATGTATGTACATGAGAAAAACAAGTATGAAAAGAGTTGTCACAATCCGTATGGGGCACATGTATTAAAGGAAAACCATGATTTTTACCTTGGTTGCAAGGATAGCTATTTTTAAATTTCAGGGACTACTGTTTCTCCATGTGGAGAGTGCCAGGACTGGTGCAAAGACTTGTAGGCCAGGCAATGCTTCTTGGGAAAAAGGAAATTCAGGTTAGCTCTCTTCCAAGAGAAAGAAAGCCCTCTGTAGTGCCACCTAGTGGATATGGTTACCCTATAGTCAATGTGCTTTTTAATGTATTTTTATTTGAAACTAACACGTTTATGTAATTAATACCTGCATATAACATTGAAAAAAATTCAGTTTTGTTAGAGTCTGAACTTTTTGGGAAATTCGATTTTGTCCATCATTAGTAAGGATGTATTATTCAGTGGTGAGGGTTATTTGTCTAAGTTTAGTTTAGTACTGACTTCCCATCTGTCTTCTGCCACAGGTGTCACTTACAATGGATTTCCTGCAGTCCCTTCTCATCAAAACTTGCACCCGATCCACCAGCGCCACATCACGGTGCCCACCAGCATTCCACAACAGCAGGTGTTTTCCCTGGCCGAGCCTAAGAGAAAGACTTCTCCGTTCTGGAACACAATCACTAAGCTCACACCCTTCAAGAAATGAGGACCTCTGATATGAAGTAGAACTACTGTATTTATGTGAAGGACACTTGCAGTATTTCGAGACAGAAAGTTTTGCGGTCAATTGTACTTCTCAATAACTTAAAGGGAATCTGTCACCTGGTTTGACCATATTAAGCTCTCACCATTGCCATGTTTAATAAAATACCTGATCTCCTGCAGTGGTTTTCTATTTTATCAAACATGGCAATGGTGAGAGCTTAATATGGTCAAACCAGATGACAGATTCCCTTTAACTAGTGTTTTCCTAGAGGATGGTAAAAAAACAAACAAAAAACACAATAATGTGAAATTGGTGATCAGATACTGTGGGGGGTATTACCATCCACAAGTACATGCTGTTGATGAATTATTTTATTTATTCCTAAAATGGTTTGATTTTATGGAACGTTTTTATATATGTAAATATATGTAATTTTTTTTAAATTAGTCTGGTTCTAATGAGACATGGAGCTCTTTTAAGCTTCTTTCAGACGGTTTTCCAAAAAAACAGGAAATAATCATGGCTTTTGGATGGTGGTGTTGCATTCAAAAAATTCCAGCAACTGTCAGAATTCCAATAAAATCCAGGTGTTTTTTTTTTTTTTATGTTAAGAGGGCATCCATCATGAAAAAAGCTTCGTACGCGTTTCTAACCTGTACAGTTCTGATTTCATAGCAGAATAAGAACTGTACACATTCAAAACGTGCAAGTGGCCATGACATATGTCCTCTTTTAACATGAAAAAAAATTGTCTGAATTTTAACGGAATTAAGAATTTTTTTGGAATATGTACATTTACCTACTATCATGGTGATTATGGCCTATGGAGTGGTGAGCTAACTGATGTTTTTTGCACACTAGATGGTAGTGCTGACCGGTGGCCATTTTCTTCTAATCAAGGAAGTGATGTTAATGAAGGAATCCATAAAATTCTAAGCTTAATGTGTAGTGCCCACATAGGACAGTAGGGCTTTGGCTACATGGAGACTAGCGAGACTTTCTCATTTTTGAGAAACAGTCAAGGCCCACAGGACCAACTCAAAATATTCCTCTGGTGTGTGTCTGAAATTGCAAAGGGTCACCACAAAACGGTTCCGAGCTCAGGCTTTATATAAGTTGGTTTGTTTCATATTAGAATTTCGGACATTTGGAAAAATCACATGGTCATATTGCTTGATATGTTCTTAGCACCAGACCCCCATGACTATAATGGTATCTGGCGTGGATCCGTCCGGTTTTCAGCTGCACAAAAACTGTTGCATGCAATGGTTTTTGTCCAGTTGGGATTTCACCGGAAAGTGGCCATATCCCCTCAGATCCCATTATAGTCAATAGGTTCTGACAGTGACTGGCAGTATACAGCTAGGCTGGATCTGGTGAACTGCGGCAGGCTGTTCTCTGCCGAAAGAGCCTGCCAGATCGGTTTAACCCAAGTGTGAACCTACCCTTAATTATCTGTCCAAAATGTAGAACATCATCGATGGGTAGGTGTCTCAAAGCCAGTGAGGAATATGCCGGCCTTTGGACCCCCTACTCCTGTTTGATCTTTCATTTTTCTTGGCATTGCAAAGATCTTCAAAGAAGCAGCCAAAATTTAGAATTATGGTTATTTAAAAAAACAAGTTAATATCTCTAAAAAGTAATGAAAAAAAACAAGCATTCACAAATGTAGGATCCTTCTGACTTACTTAGAGGCTCAGTCCCATAAACAGAGAACAATTTCTCAATTGGAGTCCTTTTTTTTTTTTTTTGCCTTCCTCTAATCCTGTGTCCAGATATTGCTGTCCACCCCCAAGTGTTCGTTTGATTCCTTCTCTAAAACTCTGGCTAATGGGTCCCATACTGGTGGTCACATATGAGCAGTACCTCAGTCCCACTGTCCAAATCTTTTTGTACACGGGCAGTAGAGAGGTTCCTGTTTTTAAGTACATGCCAGCTGATAAGACTGGGTACATTGATGGACGTTCTGAAAGAAGAATTAAAAGAACACCAGGGGGCACCATAACAAGTATGTCACAGCAATATCTAGACGCAGGACTTTTGTTAAAATGATTTCTGTAGATTATTAACTTTGGGCATTTACACACCTTTTTAAGTTGAAAATTTGAGGCCTTTACTTTAATTATATTCCAGTCAACATAGTATATAAGGCCGAAAAAAGACATTTGTCCATCCAGTTCGGCCTGTTATCCTGCAAGTTGATCCAGAGGAAGGCAAAAAAAAAACTTCTACATACTCTGTAGAAAAGGTCATAGAGGGGTAACCTACTTCTAAGAATATTTGCACAGCCACAGTCAGTGAAGAGTTGTGCATTTTTGGCAATGTTTATAAAGACAATATCCAGTGCACCAACTTACTAAACTAGTCACTGATCCTGAGGACTATGGCTCCAGGGAGGGGAGGATATTTTAGAGTTCTATTGACTTTAGATACATCTGTAGACAAGACTCTGGCTTCCATTTTCATAGTTGCCAACAGTCCCGAGGTTTCAGACCATACCTGTAAATTCGGGCTGTCCCAGGCCCCCAAAACAGGCAGGCTTAGGTAAGCCAAACCCATAAATGGATGATCCCTCTGTGTTTGCGGGTTTTCCCGGGGTGGCACATATTTGTCCCAAAATTACTAACTGTAAAAGTTGGTATGGCTGTGGCAAGAATACATACGTGACTATAATTATTCATCTGTCTAATTGACATTTAATGGGTCCATTCCATTTTGGGAGACGGGAAAACTAACAGCAGTGTGAACAGAGCCGTATATATACATTGACTCCACTATATCTCCCAGCAGCCATTGTTCATGAGATCCAGAAGAATGAGGAGGGCTGTAATTTAAATGGTTCACCATGCACTGTTGTTTTCTTGGTGTATTAAAACTCTCAGCATCTTGCCATCACGTTATACATTGACGGATGAAGCGAACAGCCTGTTGATGCTTTTCGTCATCCTATTAGTTGTAGACCAGAAGATTCGTACTGGTCGCACCTGAAGACGGAGGGAACCACAGCTGAGTGACTGGATTGGGATACTCGTAAACATGAGATGTGAATAAGCCAGATATAGAATATACAGTAGATATTAACACACTATCGGGATTGCATAAAGCCAAAAGGGCCCATACACCTGCCTGTTTGACTGAGCATGCATGTGTTTTCAAAGGTGAGAGGAGAAAGCCACTGCCAGGCACCTCTGGTGGCAGGTTATATCGAGCTAGAACAAAACAATCAGGTGTTGAAATTCAACGTTCCTGATCCTTCTTTCCCTTGTCGGAAAAGAGTCAGGAGGTCCTTATACAATTAGTTGGCCCACTCGACAGAAATCGGCAGATTCATCTATCGTGAACTGTTTATGGGGTCCTTAAAAGGACACTTCCATCAGAAAGAACGTTTTTTATTTATTTTTTTTCGCAGTTTTTTTCTTTCATTTCGGCAGTACTATGCCATTGAAACGAAAACAAAAAATGTTCTTCTGTAGCGGTCAGCACAGAGAGCTAAAACTCCTATATAGATAAGTAATAGTTGGTTCACTGCTGCTTATAGGGGAAAAGGTTATCTGAAGAGTAATCCTCATTATAAGGGTCCATTCACACGTCCGTTTTTTCTTTCCTGATCTGTTCCGTTTTATGCGGAACAGATCTGGACCAGTTCTGTACCCATTCATTTTCAATGGGTCCTGGAAAAAATCGGACAGCACAATGTGTGCTGTCTGTTTCCGTTGTTCCGTTCCGCATGTCCGAAAAAATATAAAACTTGTCCTATTCTTTTCCGCAAAAATCGGATCCTGGTACAATACAAAGTCAATGGATCCGCAAAAAACGGAAGACATTCGTACGTCATTACATATGTCATCCGTTTTATGCGGATTCCGTTCCTGGAAATTAAATTTTTATTTTATAAACTTTTATTCACTTTTTTTTTTTCAAATTTTTTTCAAAGAAATCCAAACAACTTTATTTGCTTATTGAAATTTATACATGTTTCCGTTTTTTGCGGATCCGCAAAAAACGGATGACATACGGATGACCTACGGAAACATTTTCAGGAACATCGGGCTATAGAAAAATACTGACGTGTGAATGTAGCCTAACAGTAGTTGTAGAATTGGGATAACAGTATGACAGGTCTATGGTTATCTCGATAGATAAAAATGCCCACAGAAGAGTTCTGCACTGAATAGTGTAATGTATGACGCTCTAATTGTATCACTCATCCCACTTCCCTCTATGGTCACAGTGATGGTCTGACTAAGACAGTTAAGTGAGACTGTTTGCATGCTAATAATCCAAACAAAGAGGAAGTTAAAGAACTAGGACAGAAAGTAGTATCATTGGGAGTGATTTAATTTTTTTTATATCCAGTAAAAAAAAAAAATTTGAATATTCGAATATAGGCTTTTAATGTGTGATAAAAATTTTTGATGGTAGGGTCCCTTTAAGGGTTCAGGTAGACAACTCTTCCAAAAATGTTCTATTGGTGTCTTCATTTTTGGGTAGTTTGTGTTAATGTCCATGACGTCAGTTCTTATGGCTGGGTGGCTAAAGTTAATTCGGCCCCTGGACTCCTGGGGTGGTCTATATGTCTCGTTAACTCGATTCTTGAAAAACCACAAGAATGAAATGTGGATGTATTCATCATTTTTTAAATTGCACCCAAAAATGATTTGTGATCATCCACCTTATAGTATTCATCTTGCATACATTTTTGCCATCATCTTCACCATTAATCCCATTTCTCACTGCAGTTAATGCAGGTGTATTTCAGTGTTACTATTACATCCACAACACCCAGACCTCCCATGGTGCTTCTGTACTAGGTCACTATGATGGTCTAAGTTTAGTTCAGCTGGACCACGGAGTGTGTCCTTCATGTGAACATTAAAATGCCCTTGGATCACGGTCATGTGAAAGCGACTTTACGCCTATAAACATGTAGATAACAGGAGATTCTTACTAAAGTTACAAATATTTTAACAAATGATCTTCCTTGAAGAAACAAATGGCTGCCTTGTTGAAATCACTGTATAAATCTCCAGACATTGCTTTTGAAGTGAATGTATCACTGATCGCTAGACGTCTTATTTATTTTGTATAGCTAACCGTACAGTTTTATTATTCTGTTGTGTCTATTTTTCATAATGAAAAAGCTGTTTCCCCAAACCAATGACGCGAGGAGGAGATTTATAATGACTTGCGGAAGGACTTTCTTGTTCGCTTCCAGGATTTCGTTCACATGTGTTAGCACTGGAATGTGTTATTTTCAGTTCAGTGTTAAGATGAAAACATGAACCAATTTTTAACTCGTTTGTAATGAACTGTAGTTTTTGTGACTTTCATGATGGACTTTATTTTACTGTTACATTTCGCTGGATCTTTCGAGTTCTGGTTGGAATATTTCTTAAACATGTTAAAAATGGCTTGTTATTTCAGCAAGCAACCTGAAAGTCCTTGTGATGTGTGATTTTTATTTTTTCTATCTTTTGCCTATATGCTGCTTATACTTTATGCCAGAGTTTACGCGATTTCAGAACAAGATTGGAGAGAAAAAAAGTGATATTTCTTTCGGTATTGGCCAATATGCCCTTTTTTTCCCTCAGAAAGAGAGTCCATCGGTCCTCTGGTATTGCAGAGCACCCTCTTCCAAGTGCATAGAGGCTATATCCGAGGCGTCACAGCTTTGACCAGTCACTGGCGTGAGCAGCACTTGTGACCCTGGCCTATGCCAGACGTTTACAAGCTTGGACTTGAGCATGGCAAACACAACAGCGGATCAAAGGAGCCTGAAACAAGTGGCAAGGAGTAGCCAAGTATGCTTCCCACCACAGGTCTGGTGGGGAGGGTAGGAGCCAAAATTTGTTAAAAAGCTGGAGAACCCCTTTAAGATGGTCGTACACTTTCAATTGATGTCTGTCAAACTCTTCTTCAGCTAACAGCTATTTCGATACTCTGGAAAATGAGAACATGGGAAATTCAACACACTGGTGGGAGGGTGGAGATGTATCAAAACCAGTGTAAAGGAAAACCGGCTTAGTTGCCCATTGCAAGAAATCAGATTAACCTTTCATTTTCCTAAGGGGGTCTGAATAATGAAAGGTGGAATCGGATAGGTAGCTTTTGGCAACAAAATCAGTTTTCCTCTACAACAGTTTGATAAATCTTCCCCTGACCCCTTCCTAGATGACATCTGTCGGGGGAAAGTCTGGAGACTCCGATACACATTAGATGGTCTGCTGACCCTGCCAAAATTGGCAGGTTTGTTGGAATCTGGGTTTGTGCGTATTGCCAGAAATATGCTGGGTAGGCAATGGTGTGAATTATAAATTACACATGGGTTCAGACAGCCATACACAGGGGTACTGGCTGTTTATACGATTGCCACCTGCCTGCAGTGACCGGGATTGGAGATGACTGATCTCCCGATCATTTACCACCTCTGAGTAAGGCTACTTTCACACTAGCGTTCGGGTGTCCGCTCGTGCGCACCGTTTGAAGGGGCTCACGAGCGGCCCCGAACGCATCCGTCTGGCCCTGATGCATTCTCAGTGGAGGCGGATCCACTGAGAATGCATCCGTCTGCCAGCGTTCAGCCTCCGCTCCGCTCAGTGAGCGGACACCTGAACGCTGCTTGCAGCGTTCAGGTGTCCGCCTGGCCGTGCGGAGGCAAACGGATCCGTCCAGACTTACAATGTAAGTCAATGGGGACGGATCCGCTTGAAGATGACACCATATGGCTCAATCTTCAAGCGGATCCGTTCCCCATTGACTTACAATGTAAAGTCTGAACGGATCCGCTCAGGCTACTTTCATACTTAAAAAATTTTCTAAGTTTTAATGCAGACGGATCCGTTCTGAACGGATGCGAACGTCTGCATTAACGGAGCGGATCCGTCTGATGAAACATCAGACGGATCCGCTCCGAACGCTAGTGTGAAAGTAGCCTTAGACGAAGGGAAAGGGCTCCCTCTGTCCTCTAATGGCCCCCAACCCGCCTGGCAATATCATTGGCTGTCATAGAAGCCTAGAGCCTTTTGCCATTGTAATCTTTCTTCCCCTCCCTGTGGAAGGGCTTAAAGCAAGTCTGTCATTTCAAAAATCGGTTTTAAAGTACACATAGAATATGTGCCCCAAAATATAACCATGCCTTTCTTGTGAAAATCCAGTCCTCTGTTCTTGAGAACTACTATGCAAATAAGGTTTTATGGTGCACCATAGTTGGAGATCTTTGATTGGGAGTCCCTCAGATTTTCAGAGCTAGTAGCCATAATGCAGAGAAAGGTGCACTGACCAGAGCGATCCCATCCATGCTTCTTCAAAACGCTTATTTGCATAAAAATGAAAATTTCTCAGGATTAGCCCTCTGAGTGCATGAGCGCACGGAGTCATTAGTTGCTATGATGCCATGCGCTTCGTGCCACCGCTGCTGTGCAGTAATACTCTTATGATCTATACGAGTGTATTACTGTACGGCGGCACGAAGCGCATGGCATCATAGCAACTAATGACTCCGTACGCTTGTGCACTCGGCAGGATGGGTTTTAAATCCACATATGTGTGAATCTGGCCTTAAAGGGATTCTGTCACCTCTTTTTACCCTATAGAGATGCGGACGTGCACGGCTAGATCGCCGCTAGCATGTCCGCAATATACCTGTCCCATATCTCTTGAGTGTTTTTATTGAGTCTAAAAAATGATCTTATATATATGTAAATCAGCCTGGTAAGGAGCCCAAGGGGCTGCACTAACCGTTCTGGAGCCCAGCACCGCCTGTATCCAGGAATCTCCTCCTTGCTCACGAAGTCAGATCGCCGTAATCTCGCGATGTGCAGTTCCTTCAGCACAGGGAAGGAACACTATTGGCAATTGCCCAGAGCCCCCATCGTCTAAGGGGCCCCCTCCTTCAGTGCTGCTGTTGCACTTTAAACTGCAGTGTCTGGGCCAGCTAATTAACCATGTAGGAGCGAGGGAGCCGGGACTCAGGAGCTCCTCCTGTCTTTTAAGCCGGCCGCTGCGCCGCTATACTGTGAGGAGGTGGCGCATGGTACTTGCAAAGTGTAGGGGGCGCTGTCTGTTTACCAGCTCTCTTGAGCTTCATTTTTTTCTCTACTGCTCTCTGTCACTGATGCTGCTGTGGTGCTGATGGTGGGCCTTAGGCTCCATTCACACGCCTGTAATTTTGTTCCGCATTTTGCGGAACGTAATTGCGGACCCATTCATTTCTATGGGGCTGCACGATGTGCGGGATGGCTCCGGAAATGCGGACCCGCACTTCCGCGTGCGCATTTCCGTTCCCGAAAAAAATAGGGCATGTCCTATTATTGTCCACAATTGCGGACAAGAATAGGCATATTCTATTAGTGCCGGCGATGTGCGGTCCGCAAAATGCGGAACGCACATTGCAGGTGTCCGTGTTTTGTGGATCCGCAAAACACACTATGGACGTGTGAATGGAGCCTTAACAGGCCTCCCCAGGGCAATAACAACATGGCACAAACTCTCAGAGGTCATGGAAGAGGGGACCCACTGCCTGGTGCAGTAGAAAGCAGAAGATTCCTGGTGCCCCTCCCCCACACAGCACCACAGTCTATCTGCAGCACTTGTCTGAGTTCTCCCAGACCTGGATAACAGCAAAGTTATGTGGAGAGACTGACATCCCCAAGTAGGTATATATGTACTAAATAAGTGTACAGTATGTGTAACTGTATATATGCTGTGTGTAGGTGTGCCCATCTATCTGCCTGCCAGGCTGTATCTATCTATCTCTGTCTGTCAATCTATCTACCATATTTTTCGCTTTATAAGACTCACAGGAACAGTGAGGCATACTGTAGTGCAGGGCGGGCGTTAGGGACAGTGAGGCATGCTGTAGTGCGGGGCGGGCGGCAGGAACAGTGAGGCATGCTGTAGTGCGGGGCGGGTGGCAGGAACAGTGAGGCATGCTGTAGTGCGGGGCGGGTGGCAGGAACAGTGAGGCATGCTGTAGTGTGAGGCTGGGCAGGCGGCAGCAGTGAGGCATGCTGTAGTGCGGGGTGGGCGGCAGGGACAGTGAGGCATGCTGTAGTGCGGGGCGGGCGGCAGGAACAGTGAGGCATGCTGTAGTGCGGGGCGGGCGGCAGGAACAGTGAGGCATGCTGTAGTGTGAGGCTGGGCAGGCGGCAGCAGTGAGGCATGCTGTAGTGCGGGGTGGGCAGCAGGGACAGTGAGGCATGCTGTAGTGCAGGGTGGGTGGCAGGGGCGGCGAGGCATGCTGCAGTGTGAAACAGGGTGGGCGGCAGCAGTGAGGTATGCTGTAGTGCGGGGCGGCAGCAGTGAGGTATGCTGTAGTGCGGGGCAGGCGGCAGTGAGGTATGCTGTAGTGCAGTGCAGGGCGGGCGTTGGCGGAAGTGAAGCATTCAGTGAAACTGAATGCCACCAGCCTGCAGCCGGGGTCCATTCCTGAGGAGAAGAGAGGGGAGGATGACCTGCGATGCATCCAACGTTGAAGTGGGGAACGGAGTGAAGCTTGAGGAGGATGGTACTTGGAGACTTTAGGATTAATTAATGACTACAAGAATACTTACATGGAATGTTCGGGGTCTAGGAGAGAAGGTAGAAAGACAGGTGGTATTAGATTTGATAAGGAGACATCTGCCAGCTATCATTTTGTTTGGTTGAAACTCATTTCTCACAGGAGAGGTGGGCTACACAGGTTTACAATGCCACATATACTACCTATTCCAGAGGAGTCCCAGTATTGATTCACAAACAGATTAATTTCCTATGTTTGGCATCCTCTATGGATAAACAGGGGAGATATGTTTTTCTTCATGGTAGGCTTGATGGAAAGCTATGTATCTTGGCGTTTATCTACACTCACCTAAAGAATTATTAGGAACACCTGTTCTATTTCTCATTAATGCAATTATCTAGTCAACCAATCACATGGCAGTTGCTTCAATGCACTTAGGGGGGTGGTCCTGGTCAAGACAATCTCCTGAACTCCAAACTGAATGTCAGAATGGGAAAGAAAGGTGATTTAAGCAATTTTGAGCATGGCATGGTTGTTGGTGCCAGACGGGCCGGTCTGAGTATTTCACAATCTGCTCAGTTACTGGGATTTTCACGCACAACCATTTCTAGGGTTTACAAAGAATGGTGTGAAAAGGGAAAAACATCCAGTATGCGGCAGTCCTGTGGGCAAAAATGCCTTGTGGATGCTAGAGGTCAGAGGAGAATGGGCCGACTGATTCAAGCTGATAGAAGAGCAACGTTGACTGAAATAACCACTCGTTACAACCGAGGTATGCAGCAAAGCATTTGTGAAGCCACAACACGCACAACCTTGAGGCGGATGGGCTACAACAGCAGAAGACCCCACCGGGTACCACCCATCTCCACTACAAATAGGAAAAAGAGGCTACAATTTGCACGAGCTCACCAAAATTGGACTGTTGAAGACTGGAAAAATGTTGCCTGGTCTGATGAGTCTCAATTTCTGTTGAGACATTCAAATGGTAGAGTCCGAATTTGGCGTAAACAGAATGAGAACATGTATCCATCCTCTGATGGCTACTTCCAGCAGGATAATGCACCATGTCACAAAGCTCGAATCATTTCAAATTGGTTTCTTGAACATGACAATGAGTTCACTGTACTAAAATGGCCCCCACAGTCACCAGATCTCAACCCAATAGAGCATCTTTGGGATGTGGTGGAAGGGGAGCTTCATGCCCTGGATGTGCATCCCTCAAATCTCCTTCAACTGCAAGATGCTATCCTATCAATATGGGCCAACATTTCTAAAGAATGCTATCAGCACCTTGTTGAATCAATGCCACGTAGAATTAAGGCAGTTCTGAAGGCAAAAGGGGGTCCAACACCGTATTAGTATGGTGTTCCTAATAATTCTTTAGGTGAGTGTATATCCCCCCTCCGTTTTCTAGGCAGGTATTGAACTGTTTGATGGCCTTTGTGGATCAGTGACCTGATTGTTTGGTGATAGTCAATGGGCATTTCAATTGTGTGATGAATCCAGAGGTAGATAGGATCTCTGCTGGAGGGAATGGGTGTTCCCCGGTCCAGGGGTTCCCCCTGGCTCGTTTTTGCCAAGAGGTGGGCCTCGTGGATGTCTGGGAATTTCTATTTAGAGAAAAAAGAGCTTTTTCCTGTGTTAGTAAATCTGGAAGCTCTATGTCTAGAATTGACCTGACCTTGATAAATAAAGGCTATTTAAACTGTGTTTAACGTATGAAATACGAGGCCAGATCCGTTTCAGACCGTTCCCTTCTTAATAGAGTTAGCAATGGCAGGGAATGATCCTAGAGTGAAACCCCCATTTAGATTGAATCCCCACTGGCTACTACTAAGAGATATGAATATATGAATATATCTTGTATAAGCAGAGAAATACGGAGAAAAAATGGATTGGAATTTGGGGAGACTGGAATGCCTCTCCGCTCCTCACCCGTCACCACTACTCCTCGGTCTTAGAACGGAGGAGTTGTGGTGAAGGAAGACGCATCGCGGGAGGGGGGGGGGGTTAAAGGAAAATATCTTGACAAATGTTAATAATGATATGTTATATAATGTTTATTGTTGGACGATTAATAAAGTGTTTATAAAAAAAAAAAGGTGTTGGCCCATCTTATAAAATGAGGTCATATCTTGCCCCCAATGTCTGAATGTCTGAGACCCACATCTATCTCTGGAGTGGAGCCCACTGGGTGAAGGAGAGCGGACCGTCCATGCACTCTTGCCCTTCATTCATTTCTATGAGACTGCCGAAGGTAGCTGAGTGCTAGCTCACCTGTTTCCGACAGCCCCATTGAAGTGAATGGGTGGGGGCCACACTTGTGCAGTGCGCTTCCTATTCATTTCTATGGGACTTACGAAAATATCTGAGTGTGTTGCTTTGCTACTCTCGGCAGTCCCATAGAAATGAATACGGCCATGTAAATTCGGTTCTTTCACCTTCACTTTGTGGGCTCCATTCTAGAGATAGTGAATATAACATTAGTTCATATATTAAATGGTTGCAGAGTGCTGTGCATTGTGTTTGGTTTTGTATTTTCAGCCATGATGATGTGCACCTGTGTGTTCATTTCATTTCATGGGATGTGCTGACTGCTGACTAATTTGTATGTATTATGCAGAGAGGATTCATTATAGGGTAGGGTCCTATGAGGTCACCTTGCCATGGTAGAAACAAATGATTTTAATCAAAATATATTCACTAAGTACATCATAGTCTTTTATATAGTGAATATAGTATTAGTTCATATAGTCAATTTTTGCAGAGTGCTGTTGTATTGTCTTTGGTTTGGTAAGATATGTCACCAATGTCCGATGGGTCAAATCTTCATGTTTTGCATCCAAAATAAGTTATATACCACTTTGACAAAAAATATTGATTTTCCTATGCATGTGGTTAAGAAACTGCATTCAAATGCATAAAATGTCTATTGCACCAACATTTCATGTGGATTTCAAGCACATTACATGAGTGAACCTACCTTAATACCATGTTTTCTGTGGGCTCTATTTGGCTTTTTTCCAGGTGACCGCATGGTCATCCAATAACTACAATGGGTCAGTCATGCAGCCTCCTAAGAAAGACCTTTCCAAGCACCACTGCCACTTAGAAGTGATTGGTTTGGATTACTGCAGTTGGACCTTGATGCATGTTTTAGTGATAATGTCACCAAAGTCTACCCGGTGACGACCCTTTTTATGAAATATGGAATTAATATTGTAAAATAATACAAAATATATATTACACTGCGTACTAAAGTAACAGCACATGAATGCTTGCAAACGGTTTGTCTACACAGCAAAGTAAAATTTTGGTTGCCTTATAAAATGAAAGATATCTAATTCCAGTCCTGTTCATTGTGTAGCATCATTTCATGTGCAGCAACCTTTTGATGATACATGCCAGTTAACATTGCTTCAGAGACAGCATTATTGTCTTATTAAGAAATGTTAGCAACTAATAAAAACGAGGGAGCTTTGAAAATAGAGGTGGGTGATTGGTTCCACCTTTTTTCATAGGAAATAAAACAATGTCACAAAGCTAGAGTCATAGGTAGTAATGACATGGTCTATATTACAGACTACACCCACTTAAGGGGTATATAAGGGATGGAACAATATCCAGTTAAATAACACAGCTTGCCTAAACATCACTTAGAAGGTTGTACATTGAATCCTCAGCAAGACGAACCATCATGTCTCATCAATCCATACTCGCCTCATCCGGACTCAAGCACTTCAGCTCCTGTTCTGTAGCTTTACCTAAGCATTCCAGCGCTCACAACATCTTATCCCATTCTTCGAAGCATACAAGTCATGGACACAAGGCTCGTTGCTTTAGCAGTGCAAGTGCCCATAATATTGGTTCCAAGGGTCATAAGGTCTCAGTTGGAAGTTTTCATTCAAGGAAGAGCGGACATGGATCTGGGTTTGGCATTGGTAGCATGGGTCATGGATTTGGAGGACTATGTGGTAGAGGAGGAATCACCAATGTTACAGTCAACCAGGGTCTTCTGGCTCCTCTGAACTTGGAGATTGACCCAAACATACAGAGAGTGAGGACTGAAGAGAAAAATCAGATTAAGGGGCTCAACAACCAGTTTGCTTCCTTCATTGACAAGGTGAGATTTCTGGAGCAGCAAAACAAGATGCTGGAGACCAAGTGGGCCCTTCTACAAGAACAGAAAACTGCCAGGTGTCAGATTGAACCTCTGTTTGAGGCTTTTATCAGTAACCTCAGGAGACAGCTGGAGAACCTGGAATGTGAGAGGACTCGTCTTGATGCAGAAAGGAATAGCATGGAAGGAACAGTGGAAGAACTGAAGAGAAGCTATGAGGAGGAAGTGAACAGACGTACGTCTGCCGAGAATGAATTTGTATCTCTGAAGAGGGATGTTGATGCAGCTTTCATGAACAAAGCCGAACTGCAAGCTAAGGCAGACTCTCTGACCGATGAGATCAACTTCTTGAGGACATTATATGATGCGGAGATCAGTCAGCTCCAGGCTCAGATCTCAGACACCTCCGTGGTCGTCTCCATGGACAACAGCCGGGACCTGGACATGGACAGTATCATTGCTGAAGTCAGAGCTCAGTATGAGGACATTGCTAACAGAAGCAGAGCTGAGGCTGAGGCCATGTACCAGTCACGGTTTGAGGACTTGCGCACGGCAGCTGGAAGAAATGGAAATGATCTGCAGAACAGCAAGAATGAGATTGCAGAACTCAACAGAACTATTCAGAGGCTTAAAGGAGAAATCGAATGTGCTAAATCCCAGCGCGCTGCCCTGGAATCTGCTATAGCAGAGGCTGAGGAACGTGGTGAAGCTGCTGTAAGAGATGCCAAGAATAAACTTGCTGAACTGGAAGCTGCTCTACAGAAGGCCAAGCAGGACATGGCTCGCCAACTGAGAGACTACCAGGAGCTGATGAATGTCAAACTGGCTCTGGATATTGAGATTGCCACCTATAGGAAGATGCTGGAGGGAGAAGAGCACAGACTTGCATCTGATGGCCATGTTAATATTTCTGTTCTACACTCCAGCACTGGTGGAAAGCATCATTCAGGAGGAAAGTCCTATGGTGGAAGTGGACACCATCATCATACAGGAGGATTCGGCTCGAGCAGTCACATCTCCATTGGCAATCATCACTCTAGCCATGGACATCACTGCTAAAAGGGGACATCTATAGTGTACCACATATGATATGTCTAAGCAGTTAGGAAGCTGTAATATATGTGTGGCAAGCTACTGTGTATCCCTTTGTTTCCATTTGTGTGACTATCATATTCAAATTATTGTATTGGCTCTGTAGATTAGTTATTTAATGTATGTTGCTTTAATAAATCGCAATTCATGGTCAAAAAAAAAAGTGTGTCATTCCACAGATCCTCTCCATAGCAGTGTGTCATCCACAGATCCTCTCCATAGCAGTGTGTCATCCACAGATCCCCTCCATAACAGTGTGTCCTCCACAGATCCTCTCCATAGCAGTGTGTCCTCCACAGATCCTCTCCATAGCAGTGTGTCATCCACAGATCCTCTCCATAGCAGTGTGTCATCCACAGATCCCCTCCATAGCAGTGTGTCATCCACAGATCCCCTCCATAGCAGTGTGTCATCCACAGATCCCCTCCATAACAGTGTGTCCTCCACAGATCCCCTCCATAACAGTGTGTCCTCCACAGATCCTCTCCATAGCAGTGTGTCCTCCACAGATCCTCTCCATAGCAGTGTGTCATCCACAGATCCTCTCCATAGCAGCGTGTCCTCCACAGATCCCCCATAAGTGTGTCCTCCACAGATCCCCCCATAACAGTGTGTCCTCCACAGATCCCCCCATAACAGTGTGTCCTCCACAGATCCCCCATAACAGTGTGTCCTCCACAGATCCCCCCATAACAGTGTGTCCTCCACAGATCCCCCCCCATAACAGTGTGTCCTCCACAGATCCCCCCATAACAGTGTGTCCTCCACAGATCCCCCCATAACAGTGTGTCCTCCACAGATCCCCCCATAACAGTGTGTCCTCCACAGATCCCCCCCATAACAGTGTGTCCTCCACAGATCCCCCCATAACAGTGTGTCCTCCACAGATCCCCCATAAGTGTGTCCTCCACAGATCCCCCCCATAACAGTGTGTCCTCCACAGATCCCCGCATAACAGTGTGTCCTCCACAGATCCCCCCCATAACAGTGTGTCCTCCACAGGTCCCCCATAACAGTGTGTCAACCACAGATCCCCCCAATAACAGTGTGTCCTCCACAGATCCCCCCATAACAGTGTGTCCTCCACAGATCCCCCCATAACAGTGTGTCCTCCACAGATCCCCCCATAACAGTGTGTCCTCCACAGATCCCCCATAACAGTGTGTCCTCCACAGATCCCCCCCAATAACAGTGTGTCCTCCACAGATCCCCCCATAAGTGTGTCCTTCACAGATCCCCCCCATAACAGTGTGTCCTCCACAGGTCCCCCATAACAGTGTGTCAACCACAGATCACCCCCAATAACAGTGTGTCCTCCACAGATCCCCCCATAACAGTGTCCTCCACAGATCCCCCCCATAACAGTGTGTCATCCACAGATCCCCCATAACAGTGTCATCCACAGATCCCCCATAACTGAGTGTCATCCCCAGATCCACCCCCCATAACAGTATGTCATTCCTAGATTCCCTCCATAAGTGTGTAAGCAATAGATCCCCCATAACAGTGTGAAATGTTTTTCTGTTATATTAAATTTTTTAGCACACACTTTGGTTCAAAATATTTTTTTTTTTTTTTCCTCCTCTAAAACCTATATGCGTCTTATCATCAGGTGCGTCTTAGAAAGCAAAAAATATGGTATCTATCTCTCTCCTATCTATATTTTGTATACTGTATATCTATATACTACATCTTTTGCTCCCCAGTAAGTAGTACTTTCCGGCCCATTTAACCCATGGTGCTTGGTCAGATGCTGAGCAGGCACCATAGCTGCTGGGCTTCTGTTGTTTCACACTGCAGACACCTGGACTTTTGACCACTCAGATGCCATGGTTGCAGTTGACCACAGCATCTGAGGGGTTAACTGCACCCCCATAGACTGCAATGGTAATTCATTCTGGAGAAGCGATCAAATGATCACATGATCACAAGTCCTCTAAGGAAACTTAATATGTGTATAAAAGTTTAATAAAATATATAAAAATTCTAATAATTCCCTATCTACATATTAAAAATAAGCAAAAAAAATAAACACCATAGGCATAACCCATATGGCGAATGAAAATAATAAAAAAAAAATCACCTCCTCCAAAAAATGTTATAAAAACAGATCAAAAGGTCATACACACCCCAAAATGGTATAAATAAAAACTACAGATCGTCCCTTAAATAATGAACCCTCTCACAGCTTTGTGGACATAACTATAAAAAAAAGTTTAGGGGGTCAGAATATGGCAATGAAAAGAAAAATGTTTTCCCAAGTTTTTAAAACACAAGAAAAACTACATAAATGTGGTATCACTGTAATCGTACTGACCTGGACAATGGAGAGAACACACATGATATAATCAATCAGGGTACTCCCATGTGTTTTCCACTTCTGGCTGAATCAGAGTCTCACTTTGACTCAGATACTCAGACTTCATATATAATTCAGCCATATAACATTTTGAATATTGTGCTACTTTCTTAACTTTATTTTTCACAATTAAAAGTGTTGCATGGCTCTCAGGCCCGCTTATTCAGAGTTCGCCGAGTTGTAAACCACATATTCAAGTGCGACGTTTCGGGGGTCACGCCCCCTTACTCATGCGTAAGGGGGAGTGACCCCCGAAACATCGCACTTATTTTGCATGATACTTAATTGCATGATACTTATTTTGAGCTAAAAAAAATTCAATTAGTCTTTATTAAGAAATATGGAATCCTTTTTTGTGTACATAACCAGGGGCGTAGATAAGGGGGGGATAGGGGGGTTCAAACCTCCCCCAGGCGTGCCGGTGACCCGAACCCCCACATACTGTATTACTGCGGCGGGGGCACGGGAGCGCATAGCTCCCTCTCCCGTCGCCTATCACCGCCATAGGCTTCAGGCCTTGTAGGCCTGAGGCCTATGCGGTAGTGAAATCCCGGCGCAGGCGTGCGTGATGACGTCATCGCGCGCCTGTGTCGGGACGCAGCACTGTGACGCGCCTGACTCATCCCGCCTTCCTCTGCGAGCAAGCGCCTGGCCCTGGACATAGGTGAGTATTTAGCTTTTCATTTTTTGTTCATTTTTAATTTTTTTTATTTCATGTGCCTACTTTGGGGGACATGGGGGGGACACACAGGAGGACATGTTAGGGAAGGTAAATTGAGTACATGATGGGGGGGAATGTGGGGGCTATATGGGGCCAAATTATTATGGGAGAGGATACTATGTGGGGGCAAATTATTATGAGAGGGACTACTATGTGGGGGCAAATTACTAGATGGGGCAGTGTGGGGGCAAATTATTATGGGAGGGACTACTATGTGGGGGCAAATTACTAGATGGGGCAGTGTGGGGGCAAATTATTATGGGAGGGACTACTATGTAGGGGCAAATTTCTATATGGGGGAAACTATTGTGTGGGGACAGTGTGGGGGTAATTGCTATGTGGGGACAGTGTGGGGTAATTTCTATGTGGGGACAGTGTTGGGAAATTGCTATGTGGGGGCAAATTACTATGTGGGGGCAAATTACTAGGTGGGGCAGTGTGGGGAAATTGCTATGTGGGGGCAAATTACTATGTGGGGGCAGTGTGGGGCAAATTAATGTATGGGGCAGTTTGGGGGAAATTACTATGGGGGGATTACTATGTGGGGGCAGTGTGGTGGAAATTACTATATGGGGGTGTTGCTATTGGGGAGGCACTGTAGGGGCAATTCTATTATTTCTGGTGACACTATACAGGGATTATTGCCTGGAGCACAATAGAGGGTGTTATTATTACTGGGGGTCTCTAGGGGACATTATAGCTGCTGTGGACACTATAGGAACATTTGGGGTCATTTATCAAACTGGTGTAAAGTAGAACTGGCTTAGTTGCCCATAGCAGCCAATCAGATTCCACCTTTCATATTTGACAGCTCTTTTGGAAATCCTGTTCTACTTTACACCAGTTTGATAAATTACCCAAATTATGTCTATTAGGGTCACTATTTTTTCAGCAGTATAGTACCTGGGGCATTGGGGGGCACAACGGGCACAGTATTGGGGGTGGCAGGATGACACTGTGGGGACACCAGGATGAGGAGGTTGATGGAAAAATTTTGAAATCTAACGTGTTTGTGTTACAAACTGTAGAGACGAGATGCGGCTGAAAGAATTTGCCATGGTGGTCTGGGTCAAACGGAGGAGAAGAGGAAAAAGAAGGTCTACATGACATGAGATGTCACTGGATGTAAGAGGTATGTGGTGCTGTATTCTCCTCCATGTCTTTTTTATTACAATTATATGTATTTTAAATTTGGCGACCAAATTTTTCAGTTTAGGACCTAATTTGGGGTATTTTTTTTTAGTCTGAAGATGTCATATGGCCTAGGAAGAGACTGTGGCGCTCATGAAGCACCGCAGCCTCTTCATACAAAAAAAAACTAAACTAAAATGGAGGTCGTGGGGGGGCCCAAGTTGGTTAGACAGCACCGGGCCTATCATGCACTTAATCCGCCCCTGGGCAGCATAGGCGTGCGCACGGGTTGTGCCGGGTGTGCCTGGGCACACCCTAATCACACCCCTGTGCTCCGCCGCCTGCCAGCCCCGCACTAGTGTAATTTGAGAAAGCTGAACCCCCCCCCCCCCAGGAAAAAAAATTATCTACGGCCCTGTACATAACTGAGATGCTGTAGTAGCCTGTGGATTTTCTTCCTTTTCCGTCATTTGGGGATATGATGGGCTCCTTATCTCTGCTCTCTGACATTATAATCACCCATTATAACACATCTCTTATCTTTCTGATAAGAATGTGGTGTAAATAAGTGTTTATGACCTCTCAGTAATTTAGAGATAAGGTTTATTAGATGACTGCCACAAAGTGAAAGTACCAGTCACAGAGCTAGAAAAACAGTTAATCCTTTGTAACAGAATGGCTCAATATTTTTAATAAAGGTCAATTGAAAATAAGATTTGTAGCCAACAATGAGTAAAATGGAATCATAAACAAAAATTGCCTCCGAAGGTGTACATAGCCTTTAAAGTATTTATCCTGCAGGTTGAATGCCATATTAAAGGGGTTGTCCGAGTTATTTTTTTGTTCTTTCTATGTTCCTAACTAAGCAAATGTAACCGCTTTCCAATTAACTCACTTTATCTCCAGTGGCTGGTTTCTCAGATTTCACTGAGGGTCACATGACCTGTGATGTCAGCTTCTCTCCCTGCTCTGATAAAGTTAGTTTACAAGCCTGTAAACGAGATGTCACTGTGCTGGCCACGCCCCCTTCACTGCCGTCTGCTCTCTCTCTCTCCTAGGATTCTTAACCCCTTCAGCTGCACAGACTTAAGGCAGGCAGCTAGCAGGCAGTGACAATTCTGGGCACAGGAGCTGACAGACTAGAGAGAGCATTGCACAAGAAGGTAGGGGGAAGATCCTATGTGTATTAGCAGTGTCATTATACAGGTGGGACTTGTAGTTCTACACTTACAAGTTGCTGTTGATTCTCCCAGCACTCAGGGCAGCTCTTGTATCCACGCCCTTAGCAGTATCATTGTACAGGTGGGACTTGTAGTCCTACACATACAACATGCTGCTGATTCTCCCAGCAGGCAGACATGTCACTCAGGCCAGCTCTTGTATCCACTCCCTTAGCAGTGTCATTATACAGCTGGGACTTGTAGTCCTACACATACAACATGCTGCTGATTCTCCCAGCAGGCAGACATGTCACTCAGGACAGCTCTTGTATCCACTCCCTTAGCAGTGTCATTATACAGCTGGGACTTGTAGTCCTACACATACAACATGCTGCTGATTCTCCCAGCAGGCAGACATGTCACTCAGGGCAGCTCTTGTATTCACTCCCTTAGCAGAGCAGGGGGAGGGGCAGAGATTGTTTTTATTGCATGTAAACAAAGGGCCAGAAAAGAACCAGGGAAATGAGGAAATATATATATATATATATATATATATATATATATAGCATAAAACTTGCTTAGCTTAGTTATATATTGCTGCCCATCAGATTTTTAGTGCTATATATTTTTTTTTCATAACTCTGACAACCCCTTTAAGTGATCAAAAAGTTATTAGTTTGTCATATAAAAAAGTTACAGTTGTCAGAAATTAAAGTAGTGCTGGTGTCCTAGGTTCGAATCTGACCAAGGACAACATCTGCATGGAGTTTATATGTTCTCCTCGTGTCTGTGTAGGTTTCTTCCCACACTCCAAAGACATACTGATATGAAACTTAGATTTTGAGCTTCATGCGCTGCTGAATATGTCAGCACTATGCAAGTGAGTAAAATAAAGTAGTAAAATGTAAGGGAAACCTATATAAATTTGATATCGCTGTAATCTATCATACTGACCTGCACAGGTAACATATCAATTTAGCACATTGTTAATGCCTTAAAAACAAAACCCGAAAAACAATTCCAGAATTGCAATATTTTTCTGTTTCATCCCCACAAAGATTTTTTTCCTCCTCTCTTCAATCCATGCTTTGATAAAATAAATGGTGTAATAGAAAAATAGAACTTACTGGCAAAAAAAAACAAACCGCTCCTCATACACCTATGCAAATGAAAAAGTGATAAAGGTACGGCTCTTGAAATGTTGAGAAGAAAAAATGAAAACTGGTGACATCATTAAAGAGGTTGTTCAAGATTTTTGTATGAATGGTCAATCCTAAGGATAGGCCATCAATATCTGATCAGCAGGGGTCCTACACCCTGCATCCCACTGATCAGCTGTTTCTGGTGCCAGAAGTACACAACCATGTCCATTAAGGTGCAGTAATGAGCTCCACTACACAATGGATGGAGCTGTGTTGTTCTGTAGCTACTTCAGGACAGGTGATCGGTGGGGGTCCATGGTGTCGGACCCCTGCCAATAAGTATAAAAATTCTGGACTACCCATTGGGTTAAAAAAAAAGAAAAAAAAGCCCATTAAAGATCTGAAAGATCTGAGAGTGATAAGACTCTTGCCATAGTGTTAACTGGCAGTCTTTTGGACCCTAGTACCAGGTTCTAGTAGTGCTATGACACAGCTAGTGCTACTAGTAGATAATACTATATGGAATTGCCAGCAGTTTAGCTTCATATGGCTTACAGACCACTGGTCGGGGAACCCTACTCTATAAAAATAGTCTCCAACCTGAGGCTCTTCAGCGGATCTGAAATCCTGGGCGGTCGCAGTCAGGGCATGCTGGGGATAATAGTTTAGCAACAGCTGGAAGTTATTGATCTACAACAACATATACTTTTAGGTTTATATATGCGACTATAGCGATTTCATCAAGAAATATTTACTGTTAAAGGGAACCTGTCTTCTTGAACATGGTGTCTGAACTGTAGGCAGCATGTCATAGAGCAGATTGATATATAGTTTTGTGGGAAAAGATTCAGTACAATTAAGTATTTTATTCATTTAAATTCCCTGCTCCTTCTGGGCTTTTAAGTCCAGGAGGCGGTCCTATCAGTGATTGACAGCTCTCTCTGTATACACAGCCATAGAGGGAAGGCTGTCAATCACTGATAGGACCGCCTCCTGGACTTCAAAGCCCAGAATGAGCAGGAATTTAAAGGGAACCTGTCACCTCCCAAAACCATCCCAAGCCGCCAGCAGTACCTGCGTGTAGCCAGCAGTGTTTCTGATGATGCCTTTCTGAAGGCAGATGCAGCAAAAGTACTGAAAACGTTGTTTTATCCCCTGCCCGTGTGCTTCTCCACACATGCTTTAAGTCACGGAGGCAGCGGCCCCCTTGCTTCAAGTCTCGGTAACCACGCCCCCTTCCCTGCCCCTTCGCTGTGACTGACAGCCGGCTGTTCGGCAAAGGCAGCCGAACTCTCTGCATAAGCGCTGTCAGTCACAGGGAAGCGGGCGTGGTTACCGTGACTTGAAGCAAGGAGGCCGCTGCCTCCTTGACTTCAAGCATGTGTGGAGAAGCGCGCCGGGCAGGGGATAAAACAACATTTTCAGTAGTTTTGCTGCATCTGCCTTCAGGAAGAAAGGCATCATCAGAAACACACTGCTGGCTACACGCAGGTACTGCTGGCGACTTGGGATGGTTTTGGGAGGTGACAGGTTCCCTTTAAATGAATGAAAAATAAGTTTTACAGAATATTTTCCGACAAAACTATACATCAAACTGCTCAGCTCCTCCTGCTCTATAACATGGTACCTGCAGATTAATATGCATTTTAATGGTGACAAATTCACTTCTCATGAAAAAAATCCAGTTACAAAGTTCTTAATAAATGCCATCACTGTTCATCCCATTTATACATGCATAATTCACTCTTAAAGTGGACCTGTCAGCACAATGCAGGATCTATAATTCATCCAGATAGGACATGCAGAGCAGAGTTCAGCTACTTCGTTTGGTAAAATGCAATCTGGCAGGAAAAAAAATTATGTCAATTATGTAAATGACCTAACAAGTCGGGACTATACGCGAACGCACGTTCGCGATCAAATGTTCGCGAACTGCGCGTTCGCGGCGTGCCCCATTCAATTAAATGACAGGCGAACCTGAAAAACCTTCAGGTCATATTTGCAGCCAGCAAACACTTACTAGAAGTACACAAATAGTCCCACAACATGGACAGTGATATACTAGAGGGGGATCAATGACGAAAATTCCCACACATAAAATATGTATTTAAATCAGGGGCCAATTTTTATGCGTCTTAAAGGGAAACTTTAAAAAGTTTGTATATAAAGGAGTAAGCTGGTATATCACCCTCAAGCAGTAATTTTGTGGACGCAGGTACATAGAAAACCTATATTACAATTTTGTGGAAGCTGATATGTGGCAGGCCTCAATAAGTTGTTAGTTGAAGCAGATATATCAAAACCCGCAATCTGTATTTTGTGGACGCAGGTATATGGAAAACCTCTCACTATTTTGTGGAAGCTGATATATGGAAGGCCTCAATCAGTTGTTAGTTGAAGCTGGTATATCACCCTCAAGCAGTAATTTTGTGGACGCAGGTATATTTTGTGGAAGCTGATATATGGCAGGCCTCAATCAGTTGTTAGTTGAAGCTGGTATATCACCCTCAAACAGTAATTTTGTGGACGCAGGTATATGGAAAACCTCTATCACTATTTTGTGAAAGCTGATATATGGCAGGCCTCAATCAGTTGTTAGTTGAAGCAGGTATATCAAAACCCGCAATCTGTATTTTGTGGACGCAGGTATATGGAAAACCTCTATCACTATTTTGTGGAAGCTGATATATGGAAGGCCTCAATCAGTTGTTAGTTGAAGCTGGTATATCACCCTCAAGCAGTAGGTTTGTGGACGCAGGTATATGGAAAACCTCTATCACTATTTTGTGGAAGCTGATATATGGCAGGCCTCAATCAGTTGTTAGCTGAAGCTGGTATATCACCCTCAAGCAGCAATTTTGTGGACGCAGATATATGGAAAACCTCAATCACTATTTTCTGGAAGCTGATAGATCAGTATTTTCACACTATGTCACCTCCACACTCTGTCATTGTGCCACTCTGTGGCCTCCTGATGATGCAGCTGCCACCTCCACACTGTCATTGTGCCACCCTGTGGTCTCCTCCTGATGCTGCTGCTGCCGCCATCTCCACACTCTGTGCAACACTGTGGCCCCTGATGCTTATGCCACCTCCACACTGTCATTGTGCCACCCTGTGGCCTCCTCCTGATGCTGTTGCCGCCACCTCCACACTATGTCATTTTGCCACTCTGTGGCCTCCTGATGATGCAGATGCCACCTCCACACTGTCATTGTGCCACCCTGTGGCCTCCTCCTGATGCTGTTGCCGCCACCTCCACACTATGTCATTTTGCCACTCTGTGGCCTCCTAATACTGCTGCCACCTCCACACTGTTATCGTGCCACCCTGTGGCCTCCTCCTGATGCTGCTGCCACCTCCAGACTCTGTCATTGGGTTACTCTGTGATCTCCTCATGCTGCTTCCACCTCACCACTATGTCATAGGGCCACTCTGTGGCCTTCTTATGCTGTTCCCACCCTCCCCACTTCATGACTGGGCCACTATTTTGCCTTTCGGCCTGGCTGACATCATCATTTATTTGACCCTTCTGCTGATCTGTCAGAAGGAAGGAAAAATGAGACGCACAACGGATCCTGTCTATGTAACAGCTGTAAGGCCTAGATGACATGGTCCCTATTTTGCATCAGAATTGGCTTATGATTTGGTAGTCATAAGCAGGAGTGGGTACAAAACACAGAAGAAATGCAAATATTCCATTCACATGTCATCTCTGAAATTCCCCACGCTGGAGTCCCGACCTTCTGCGAACTGCAGACTGAAGCAGGGGGTCCCTTAGAGGATCAGGGCCTTGGGCAATTGCCCAGTTTGCCCCCTCTAACGCGGGACCTGCACAGTATGGAAATAATAAACACAGTGATTTCCCAGTACAGGCATAATAAACACAGTGATGTCACAGCGCAGGGATAATAAACACAGTGATGTCACAGTACAGAGATAATAAACACAGTGATGTCACAGCGCAGGGATAATAAACACAGGGATGTCACAGTACAGGGATAATAAACACAGTGATATCACAGTACCTTAGTGACCACTAATACGCCTTTTTACTGATGTAAACAACAGGGGTTTTAGCTAAACAGCTGGCTTTAATTAATCATTATTGTTCCCAAAATGGTGCATTAATGATGTCATAGTAATGGTATAATAAACATAATGATATCACAGTACAGAGATAATAAACACAGTGATTTCACAGTACAGGCATAATAAACACAGTGATGTCACAGTACAGGGATAATAAACACAGTGACGTCACAGTACAGAGATAATAAACATAGTGATGTCACAGTACAGGGATAATAAACACAGTGACGTCACAGTACAGAGATAATAAACACAATGATGTCACAGTACAGGGATAATAAACACAGTGATGTCACAGTAATGGTATAATAAACATAATGATGTCATAGTACAGGGATAATAAACACAGTGACGTCACAGTACAGTCGTAATAAACACAGTGATGTCACAGTACAGGGATAATAAACACAGTGATGTCACAGTACAGGGATAATAAACACAGTGATGTCACAGTACAGGGATAATAAACACAGTGATGTCACAGTACAGGGATAATAAACACAGTGATCTCACAGTACAGAGATAATAAACACAGTGATGTCACAGTACATGGATAATAAACACAGTGATGTCACAGTACAGAGATAATAAACACAGTGATGTCACAGTACAGGGATAATAAACACAGTGATCTCACAGTACAGAGATAATAAACACAGTGATGTCACAGTACATGGATAATAAACACAGTGATGTCACTGTGCAGGGATAATAAACACAGTGATGTCACAGTACAGGATAATAAACACAGTGATGTCACAGTACAGGATAATAAACACAGTGATGTCACAGTGCAGAGATAATAAACACAGTGATGTCACAGTACAGAGATAATAAACACAGTGATGTCACAGTACAGGGATAATAAACACAGTGATGTCACAGTACAGAGATAATAAACATAGCGATGTCACAGTACAGGGATAATAAACACAGTGATGTCACAGTACAGGGATAATAAACACAGTGATATCACAGTACAGGGATAATAAACACAGTGATGTCACAGTACAGAGATAATAAACACAGTGATGTCACAGTACAGGGATAATAAACACAGTGATGTCACAGTACAGGGATAATAAACACAGTGATATCACAGTACCTTAGTGACCACTAATACGCCTTTTTACTGATGTAAACAACAGGGGTTTTAGCTAAACAGCTGGCTTTAATTAATCATTATTGTTCCCAAAATGGTGCATTAAAAACTATAACTTATCCTGCAAAAAATAAGACCTCATACAAGTACATTGATGAAAAAACAAAAAAGTTATAGCTCATGGAATGCGATTTAAAAAAAATGTGCGTGGTCACTAAGGGGTTGTCCAGCAAATAAAAATTAGGTTTAACCCAGCTCAATATGTTGTACAAAATAAATAAAATCATATGCTCCCCACTGCTCCTCTGTGACCTGGGTCCCTCTTGACACACAGGAAATGCATGCTCAACGTGGCTGAGCAGCATTAGAGTTGAGCTATAGTAACAGCGTGCATCCGGGTGATTATTACTTGACCAGTACAGATCTTTAGGTGTTACTGCCATGTCACGGCCAAGCCTCGCTGCTTTTTTTTATTTTTTATTGCTGCAATTTTTATGTAATTGCACACAAGTCTTTTTACTATTGGACAGTGTAAGTGGGTTTTATATTGTGATTTATCAAATCATTTCTTTGCGGTCAGGGTTACTGTGCGACCGTCCAGCAGTAGAGATAGTCATATCATCCTGACTCTGTGTCATTGTGATTTGCTGAGGTGTTCTGCGATCCATGAAGGGAAATGCAGACAAATGGTAACCCAATGAGAATGAATTTAGTTGAGAGCAGAACTGAAGATAAAAGCGTAAAACCAGACTAATGGATGAACCTAATAAACTCCTAATCAAGAACTTCGTGACATTAAGCCCATTGTTAAGAGTGGCTTCATATACAGTGGAGAAGCAGTGCACCGATCCTGTAAATTACCAGAACTGAACAATATACAGGAAATGATTGACATGGCCTGATGCCATGTTAGAATGTATAGACCCCCCAGAGCGTTTAGCTTGGGGGACACATGGGGGTACATACACCCTTGGGTAGTTACATTTTAGGGTTTTTGGTGGTTGTCTCTTTGTGCCCCCCTCCCCTTTTATTTTATTTTATATTAACAGGTAATCTACCTACATTTTACCTGGGTGAAGTAAAAACCTGATTGGTTGCCATCGGTTGCTGTGGACGGCGGGAAACTGACCCCTTTATATTGCGGCATCTGGCTGAGCTGGGGTGCCATCATTTTATTGTAGCATGCTTTATTAGTGGGATTCATCACTCGGCTATAGCTGAGTGGATTGTGGTTTTAAGGGTTAATGATTTGGTATTTTTAATGGTTATTTAATTATTTATTAATTCTAAATTATTAATTTATGAGTTGGTAACTTATTGGGTAACTCATAATAAAGCATTGCAGCCTTTTTATCCAACATGAAGTAGTCTGGTTTTTTATTTAATAATTTAATTAAGTATTATTAAGTGCTTTACTGGGAGTAATGTGCCTCCATGGAGAACCCTGGGCCCAGGAGAGGACATGATACATGAGATTCATCCTCCATCTACGAGAAATAAAAAGTGTTCATTTAGTTTTAATTGCATAATAACTGCAATTCCAAATGTATGTTAAGAGACCTATGGAAAGCAATATGACTGCAGGATCAGGTTACCTGGGGTTTGTAGGACTCACAGTTCAGACAGAAACCCGTCTGTGGGTATAATATTATGACAGCTGATATATATAATTATCAGCAGTCACAGACTACCACCCCATTTCCCCTGAAGAAGCCAGAATACTGGCGAAACATGTCGGGGGGGCAGTTGTAGTTTTTAATACGCAGCCTCCTACTCCACAGTGAATAAGCTGTGGTTAGTCCGGTCAGACTACATTTTAACTTTGTGAACACTTAGGTTAGACTCGGTATCAATCTGTGTCTACCAAAAGTTTGTAGTGCTTCCAGCCTGTTGGCCTCTAGCTGATCTGCTGTATGTATGGGTGCTAATTGCATCCCTTTGACAGTGGGGTGACGCTTTCAGGCTCCCACTGCTTTACACTGTCAAACTGATAGCAGTATACAGCTAGCAATAGCCCTACAAACGGTGACACTGTAGCATCTTGCATTCAAAGTTAGAGGGTGGGAACTAGTGCACTCTCCCGTGCCCTTCTCACTGTCCATTACTATCACTCACTAATGGAGTGGGGACTGTATTTTTAACTTAGGTTTTTTTGGTTTGTAGGAATAATTAATAAAGATAAGCAATATGTTCACACATCTATAACATCCAGGTTTTAATACATAATAAATAGTAATAAAAGTGAAGTATTAAATTGACCTGATAGGTTTCACTGCCTAGTTAGGCATTAGTTAATATAGTTGTTAAAATACCTTACCCAGGTTAGGTCCTAAATATGACCAGACTACCACCCCTAAAACATAGACTTTATTATATATCATTAAAATAAAAAATAAAAAATAACCCTAGTGATAACATAAAGAAAACAATGAAAGAAAAAAATATTGATTTAAATGAGTCAATCCTCTGCACTTAGGGACACGGATAGCCAGGTGCGGGCCAAATCTAATATCCTATGGGCTCTAACCCACAAACTGACCCTAACTCTATAATGCCCTGCCTAAGAATGGAATGGCCGCCCCGATAGGGGCGATCCCGTATCAGGAACCTCCTGAGCGCCCTAGGATGGCCCTGAATAAGCTAACAGCTAGTATATGCTAACTGAAAAAAATATCACTACCACAATTAGTAGCTCAATATACTCTCAAAAAAATATATATACAGTACAGACCAAAAGTTTGGACACACCTTCTCATTCAAAGAGTTTTCTTTATTTTCATGACTATGAAAATTGTAGATTCACACTGAAGGCATCAAAACTATGAATTAACACATGTGGAATTATATACATAACAAACAAGTGTGAAACAACTGAAAATATGTCATATTCTAGGTTCTTCAAAGTAGCCACCTTTTGCTTTGATTACTGCTTTGCACACTCTTGGCATTCTCTTGATGAGCTTCAAGAGGTAGTCCCCTGAAATGGTTTTCACTTCACAGGTGTGCCCTGTCAGGTTTAATAAGTGGGATTACTTGCCTTATAAATGGGGTTGGAACCATCAGTTGGGTTGAGGAGAAGTCAGGTGGATACACAGCTGATAGTCTTACTGAATAGACTGTTAGAATTTGTATTATGGCAAGAAAAAAGCAGCTAAGTAAAGAAAAACGAGTCTGCCATCATTACTTTAAGAAATGAAGGTCAGTCAGTCAGCCGAAAAATTCGGAAAACTTTGAAAGTAAGGGCTATTTGACCATGAAGGAGAGTGATGGGGTGCTGCGCCAGATGACCTGGCCTCCACAGTCACCGGACCTGAACCCAATCGAGATGGTTTGGGGTGAGCTGCACCGCAGAGTGAAGGCAAAAGGGCCAACAAGTGCTAAGCATCTCTGGGAACTCCATCAAGACTGTTGGAAGACCATTTCAGGGGACTACCTCTTGAAGCTCATCAAGAGAATGCCAAGAGTGTGCAAAGCAGTAATCAAAGCAAAAGGTGGCTACTTTGAAGAACCTAGAATATGACATATTTTCAGTTGTTTCACACTTGTTTGTTATGTATATAATTACACATGTGTTAATTCATAGTTTTGATGCCTTCATAGTCATGAAAATAAAGAAAACTCTTTGAATGAGAAGGTGTGTCCAAATTTTTGGTCTGTACTGTACATAAATAAATAAAATTGTATACATATTAGGTATCACCGCGTCCGTGACAACCTGCTCTATAAAATTACCACATGATCTCACCTGTCAGATTAATGTTGTAGATAACAAAAAAAAAAACGGTGCCAAAAAAGCAATTTCTTGTTACCTTGCCGCACAAAAAGTGTAATATAGAGCAACCAAAAATCATATGTACCCTAAACTAGTACCAACAAAACTGCCCGTAGTTTCTAAAATGGGGTCACTTTTTTGGAGTTTCTACTCTAGGGGTGCATCAGGGGGGCTTCAAATGGGACATGGTGTCAAAAAAATGGGACATGGTGTTTATGGAAGGGGATGGACCAGCAGGCCCATCTAATTCATCATTTTCTGTGCCTGTTTTAGGCGTAGAAAATGGTCTAAATCATAGTAATTTATGAAACAATCAGTTCGTATTGTGATGTGAGTACACAGCAATAGCCCCGCAATCAGTTATGAGGTGCCTGCTTCATAAATTACTATGATACAGTCAGTTCGGGTCAGGGGAGCCGCAGTTGGATCGGTAGATACGGCTGACACTTGGGCCGTGTTTCCCGGGCCGATAACGGTTGTGTGCATGAGCCCTAATTTCAATTTCCTTGATGTCTTCTGTCCCCCAATTTTCCTACACTGCTTATAACAGAGCATGATGATGTCTCACCCACAGCACCTGACCACCATGGACCATTACTGCTAATCGGTCCTGGATGTGGTTGCCTACTGCTCGACCCAATGGGCCATATCGTAGCTGGCCACTAGCTCTAGTAGTCCAATCCAATCCTACATTGACATTGAGACAAATTCAAAAGAACCAGTCCAGCAAAATCTGCCTTCCAAAAACCGTATGGCATTCCTTTCCTTCTGCCCCCTGCCGTGTCCCCGAAGTTTACGACCACATATGGGGTGTTTCTGTAAACTACAGAATCGGGACCATAAATATTGAGTTTGGTTTGGCTGTTAACCCTTGCTTTGTAACTGGAAAAAAATTATTAAAATGGAAAATCTGCCAAAAAAGTGAAATTTTGAAATTGTATCTCTATTTTCCATTAAATCTTGTTAACAAAGTTTGTAAAAATCGGTTTTGAATACCTTGAGGGGTGTAGTTTCTTAGATGGGGTCACTTTTATGGAGTTTCTACTCTAGGGGTGCAACAGGGGGGCTTCAAATGGGACATGGGGTAAATAAACCAGTCCAGCAAAATCTGCCTTCCAAAAACCAAACGGCGCACCTTTCACTCTATGCCCCGCTGTGTGGCCGTACAGTAGTTTACGGCCACATATGGGGTGTTTCTGTAAACGGCAGAGTCAGGGCAATAAAGATACAGTCTTGTTTGGCTGTTAACCCTTGCTTTGTTAGTGGAAAAAATGGGTTAAAATGGAAAATTAGGCAAAAAAATGAAATTCTCAAATTTCATCCCCATTTGCCAATAACTCTTGTGCAACACCTAAAGGGTTAACGAAGTTTCTAAAATCAGTTTTGAATACGTTGAGGGGTGTAGTTTATAGAATGGGGTCATTTTTGGGTGGTTTATATTATGTAAGCCTCGCAAAGTGACTTCAGAGCTGTAGTGGTCCCTAAAAATTGGGTTTTTGTAAATTTCTGAAAAATTTCAAGATTTGCTTCTAAACTTCTTAGGGCTCTTTCACACTTGCGTTCTTGTCTTCCGGCATAGAGTTCCGTCGTCGGGGCTCTATGCCGGAAGAATCCTGATCAGGATTATCCTAATGCATTCTGAGTGGAGAGAAATCCGTTCAGGATGCATCAGGATGTCTTCAGTTCCGGAACGGAACGTTTTTTGGCCGGAGAAAATACCGCAGCATGCTGCGCTTTTTGCTCCGGCCAAAAATCCGGAACACTTGCCGCAAGGCCGGATCCGGAATTAATGCCCATTGAAAGGCATTGATCCGGATCCGGCCTTAAGCTAAACGTCGTTTCGGCGCATTGCCAGACCCGACATTTAGCTTTTTCTGAATGGTTACCATGGCTGCCGGGACGCTAAAGTCCTGGCAGCCATGGTAAAGTGTAGCGGGGAGCGGGGGAGCAGTATACTTACCGTCCGTGCGGCTCCCCGGGCGCTCCAGAGTGACGTCAGGGCGCCCCAAGCGCATGGATCATGTGATCGCATGGATCACGTCATCCATGCGCATGGGGCGCTCTGACGTCACTCTGGAGCGCCCCGGGAGCCGCACGGACTGTAAGTATACCGCTCCCCCGCTCCCCGCTCCTACTATGGCAACCAGGACTTTAATAGCGTCCTGGGTGCCATAGTAACACTGAACGCATTTGGAAGACGGTTCCGTCTTCAAATGCTTTCAGTACACTTGCGTTTTTCCGGATCCAGAGTGTAATTCCGGCAAGTGGAGTACACGCCGGATCCGGACAACGCAAGTGTGAAAGAGGCCTAAGCCTTGTAACATCCCCAAAAAATAAAATATCATTCCCAAAATATTTCAAACATGAAGTAGACATATGGGAAATGTAAAGTCATCACAATTTTTGGGGGTATTACTATGTATTACAGAAGTAGAGAAACTGAAACTTTGAAATTTGCTAATTTTTGGTAAATTAGGTATTTTTTTATGCAAAAAAAATATTTTTTTTTACTTCATTTTACCAGTGTCATGAAGTACAATATGTGACGAAAAAACAATCTCAAAATGGCCTGGATAAGTCAAAGCGTTTTAAAGTTATCACCACTTAAAGTGACACTGGTCAGATTTGCAAAAAATGGTCCTTAAGGGGTTAAGTAAAATTCGGTTTTTGCAAAAGCTGGTGTTGGGGTTGCTTTCCTCGTTCGTGATTTCACTGTATCCTGAGGAGCCCCCCACCCCGGTACACGGCTTACATCTGCAAGACAATGACACCTGTGGTCAGGTACCCTTGCAGGTCATCTAGCACGCAGACTGATGTAAACGGTTTCCAATGGTCTAATGTGACCCTTCGGTGCCTCTCACCTCTCTTTAAATGCGAATAGAGTTGTATGGCATTCATCATCAGGTTCCACAGGACATTGTTCACAATGAAGTTGTCATCAGTGTTGGGGTGTGACCAAAGGACATCCACTTCTAAGCCTTTCTGTGACTCTTCCAGTTTCTCTGTATATCTGTTGCAACCTGCTGATGACACTCTGTGACACTCTAAGCTTAGTGGCCACTTCCGTCTGATAACATCATGCTTGAAGCCTTGCAATGGCGAGACACTGTTGATCAATTGTTAGGTGTTGTCTTGGTCTTATGATGTCAAAATGTAAACAGCATGATGAGGAGGACTGTTTAAATACCAATTCTAATTGAACCAGGAAATGTATTGGACAATTCAAGGATCGAACACCTGGTGTGAATTTTGCTGTTAAGCTCCTTGTTAGAGAACAGCAAGTTGTGCAAAAAAGTACTGAAACATTGAACAGTTGGACATGTGCATTCATAAGCTTATAGAAGGTCACATTAAGTTCACCTGTAAAAGTTAGAGTGCATTTTAGGTACTTCCTAAACTTTCACCCACAAGCCAACTATCCCTAACTTTTTGTGAGTGGTATATGTCTGCATAGGATCTGCACACATTCCTGGCACAGATTTCGGCGCAAAGGTTATTTGCACCGCAATCTGCGACTTTTCCCATTCACGCTAGGTTTAAAAAAATGTGCGTAACGCACGTGGGCAAGGAAGGGGATGGACCAGCAGGCCCATCTAATTCATCATTTTCTGCGCCTGTTTTAGGCGTAGAAAATGGTCTAAATCATAGTAATTTATGAAACAATCAGTTCGTATTGTGATGTGAGTACACATCAATAGCCCCGCAATCAGTTATGAAGTGCCTGCTTCATAAATTACTATGATACAGTCAGTTCGGGTCAGGGGAGCCGCAGTTGGATCGGTAGATACGGCTGACACTTGGGCCGTGTTTCCCGGGCCGATGACGGTTGTGTGCATGAGCCCTAATTTCAATTTCCTTGATGTCTTCTGTCCCCCAATTTTCCTACACTGCTTATAACAGAGCATGATGATGTCTCACCCACAGCACCTGACCACCATGGACCATTACTGCTAATCGGTCCTAGATGTGGTTGCCTACTGCTCGACCCAAAGGGCCATATCGTAGCTGGCCACTAGCTCTAGTAGTCCAATCCAATCCTACATTGACATTGAGACAAATTCTACTCCTAAGCAGCAGGCTCGTGACTCGGAAGTTAGCGTGAAAAATATCAGTTCAAGAGAGTGGACTGAGAAAGAGGAGCTGAGCATCTAGTTTTATGGGAAAAGATTCAGTATGACGTGTAGTTCATTCATTTAAATCCTTGCTCTTTCTATGCTTAGGAGTCCAGTAGGCGGTCCTATTGAAATGATTGATGGTGTTCCTTATATTAGTGTGTTTACAGAGATAGCGGTCAATCATTGGGTGACCGGCCCCCAGGACTCCTTAGCACAGTATGAGCAGGAACTTAAATGCACATTTATCAATTGTTCTTTTACTGCATCTGGATGGAGGCTCTTAATGGAGATGTGGACCTTTACCGATCGGTAAAAATATTTTTATGCATTTGGGAAAAAGTTGAGAGATGTGCAGTTTCGGTGCTGACTTCCGGCGCTGGGACTACACAGTAACAGCTGATCGGCGGGGGTGTTGGATGTCAGGCCTCCACCAAATCTTGGACAACCCATTTAATTTCCTTGATATTCCTTCAGGTACTGTTAATATTTATACATACTCTTAGTACCTAATCCAAATTCAAGAAGTTAGTTGTAATTTTCCAAATCTTTGGTGCTTGTAGTACTCACCTCTTTCCACTGGGTGTCACCGTTGATTTAATGCATCTAATTGAAACAATGTAATTTTTCAGACCAAATTTAGGAGCATTTTGGAAAACTGGTCACAACTGTTAATGACTAAATTTTCATCAGTGCTTTAATATGTTTGTTTAGGGGATAAAATAAGATAAATAAAAAAAATGTGCAGGACATTTATCATCCCTGTGCTTGGACACATCTCACATGTAAAAAATATTTCAACTCTCTTGTGATTTTAAGTTCTATTTGGCACTTTTCAAAAAATGTGGGCAGAGCGGGGCACAACTGGCAGCACCTTTATTATAATCTATACCAGGAGCTGGTGAAGATCTACTGGTGTAAACTTTCGTTCTGGAGCATGGACCTGCACAGTTGCACCACAATTATTAAGAGGCACGCGAGTCTTAATTATTGGGGTGCCTCTGACACCAGAGGAAGATAGATTAAAAGGGTTATCCTCCAGTAACATTGTGGCCTTCTCACAGGTTTGCCTAGTCCAAGTGACGTCACGTTCATCGTTCACATGGCCTAGGAGTAGATAGCTGCAATACCAAGCACAGCCAAAATACAATGTACGGCGCTGTGCTTTGTGAACAGAGAGAAGGCTGCTGCGATACTGAACGAGCCAGTGCCTTCTCAAACAGCTGATCCGCGTGGTCCCGGATGTTCAAAACTCCCAAAGAATTCCTTTAAGACCAACACATTCACATCACTGCTAGTTCTGTCCATTGTTCTGCTCTGTTCGAGGAGCAGAACAATGAAAATGACAGAAGTGCCAGATTCAGAACTAACAAAGCTGAACAGATCCCATTGACTATAACGGGGGTCAGTTCGGATTCCATTTGGATGTGCACTTTTTTTGTGGAAGAAACCTATTTGTCTGCTCTATTTGGCAGCATCTGGGATGGAGGCCTCGAACTGAGCCTCCAACACAGATGTGAACATCCCCTCAATTATTATATAAAAAACCTCCCCTAGTGGCAGCTTCAGGTTGCAAGAATTTTAAAGGGAACCTATCATCAACTTTATGCTGTCCATACGACAGGTGAGTTGATTTCAGCGGTCTGTCATTTAAAAGTTAAAAGTAAGTGGTTGCCGAGAACCAACATCACAATCATTGCAGACTGGACCTGGAAAAGAGTCCCGGCCACCTGAGAAGAGTCATGGTTATTCCTGAATTCCTGCTCTCCCTGCTGATGACTGACCGTCTTCTACATAGTTTTCTCCCTTTCTCTCTAGGAGAGAACTGCCAATCATCAACAGATGGGGGAGAGAGCAGGAGATTAGGAATAACCAGGACTCTTCTCAGGTAGATTGGACTCTTTTCAAGGCCTGGGCTGTAATGGTTATGATGCTGGTTCTTAGCAATCACTTACTTTTAGCTCATAAGTGGCACACCGCTGACATCAGCATTTCTGTCACTATTTTATGCTGCCCTTAGTGAGGTCAGCATAAGGTTGATGACAGGTTCTCTTTAAAATATATTTTGATAACAGATATGTGGTGCAATTTCTGTGTGAGGAGCTATCAGTTCCCCTCATATGGAATTAGCAAGTCCATTTGTGTTTTTGCATGGACATTTTTGTACTGCTGTTATGACGTTAGGGCCAAAACAGGTAACCATTATGCCCTGTAGTAAAATGACCACCTTTAAGAGCAAGCTAAGAACAGGCACAACTTATGATTATTTTAGTTCCCTTTATGACAGGTATAATAAACACAGTGATGTCACAGTACAGGGAAAATAAACACAGTGATGTCACAGTACAGGGAAAATAAACACAGTGATGTCACAGTACAGGGATAATAAACATAGTGATGTCACAGTACAGGGAAAATAAACACAGTGATGTCACAGTACAGGGATAATAAACACAGTGATGTCACAGTACAGGGATAATAAACACAGTGATGTCACAGTACAGGGATAATAAACACAGTGATGTCACAGTACAGGGATAATAAACACAGCGATGTCACAGTACAGGGATAATAAACACAGTGATGTCACAGTACAGAGATAATAAACATAGTGATGTCACAGTACAGTCATAATAATGAAGCGGACCGGACCGGAGGGCAGTATGTGAGTGATCCTCTGGAGCCCTCTCTATTGCAGGGAACACCAGCGAGATGGAAGTTGAGGTGCCCTTGATGGTAACGGGTATGCTTAGGGTGCTTTGGTGGCTGGGCCCCTGTGTTCATGATGCCAGCACCGTAAGGTGCAATTAGGAAATAGAGTTGAATGATGAGAGAGGCAATAGTTGAATTGTAGTCTTGCAATAAGTATCATCCAATAGCGGAACTTTGTCATACATACAGATGGTAAAGCTGTAAATTCCAATAACAGGCTCAGTGAGGTGGTGTATGTAGGTTCCAGCTCAACTGTATAGGAATGATGATCTTACTTGTACTTGGTTCCTGATCTTGCTCTGGTTACTCAACCTTTCATTAATAGTTTGGATCCTCTGTAAGTTCTATTCTGCAATTCAGAAATATTCAGTGATTCATTAATTTAGCAAGCCAAGGGCGGTCTCCCTCATGGCAGGCAAACTCTTTGCTCCATTCTTTCAAAAGGTTGCAGAAGACACAGCAATTATGCTCTTAAACCCCGAAAGGGTCCCTGGAAGGGGTAGTACAGTAAACGATCAATAAGTCCTAGTCTTGGACTACAAAAGGTTGAAGTAGCTTCACTCCCTGGGATAGGCTCAGGAGGACAGAGCCAAGTCTGGCTCCTCTCCTCTCCTAACTCCTCACTCCTAATCTCTCTCTAACTTCCTGTGTCTGACCTGTATAAATGGTGTTAAAGTGACACCTAGAGGTGGATATGTGTAGTGCATTGAACCAGCCTGAAATGGGAATTTAAAGGAAACCTGTCACTGGGATTTTGGGTATAGAGCTGAGGACATGGGTTGCTAGATGGCCGCTAGCACATCCGCAATACCCAGTCCCCATAGCTCTGTGTGCTTTTATTGTGTAAAAAAACAATTTGATACATATGCAAATTAACCTGAGATGAGTCCTGTCTCTGAGATGAGTGAGGGACAGGATTCATCTCAGGTTAATTTGCATATGTATCAAATCGTTTTTTTTACACAATTAAAGCACACAGAGCTATGGGGACTGGGTATTGCGGATGTGCTAGCGGCCATCTAGCAACCCATGTCCTCAGCTCTATACACAAAATCCCGGTGACAGGTTCCCTTTAAAAGCAATGATAAAGCAAAATATAATAAATAGTGCAAAATGACATAGGATGGCACAAACTATTTTGGAGTGTTCCCATCCAACTGGAGTGGGACACTACATTCACCACTGCTTCAAGGAAAGTCGACCTTGACTTTAGACTTACTAGATGCTGTGGATCTCCACGCCGTCACCTGAAAAACACCAAAAACATGCGCCGCACACATATATAGATATATTTCCATTTTAACATTCCATGGTAGTATTAAAGCACTGCAATAAAAAAGTTTGTATAAAAATATACATCAAAATATCACATATTAGTACTTTTCTTAGTTCTCATGGTGCAAGAAGGGAAAATGGGTGTTGTACTCTTCTTTGCTTGACTCATAAGTAAATAATACAGTCTATAGCAAAGTCAATTGGGGCAAAGTGCAACTCAATATTGAGGTATAAAACATTTGTAATCCAATAAAGTGCAAAAAGTTCTGGTATTGTAAACATGAGTATTGCATAAAATAGTCACAGAAAATGTCCTTCTGGGTACATAGCTTGAACGTTACGTAACTTTTTGAATTTAAAGTCCCAGACAACCTGAGAAGGGGGTGAAACGGGAAAAATGGCACAAAAAAATTAATAAAAAATGCGCAATGGGGATATTTTTATTTTTTTGCTCTGCTAAATGTCCAGCAGGTAATCCAGAATGGAAAGCCTGTAAGCTCTATGGTGACCTTAAAAACTATCACCAGCTTGCAACCAGCAAGAGTCTATGCGGCATATACATATTTGTTTTCAATGGCCATCCGGCCTACTCACGAATAGGGATCCGGTGACGATGGCACGTCGGTGGATAGTGGGCTTCCTGAATCCCACGTCTGGAGATGAGCACTCTGGAACGGCTTCTAACCGGCGCTGGGTTGATCTCGGGGTCAAGTCTAGCCACTCCCGGATCTTATCAAAAATGGAGGTCTTCTCACCCATTGACACTACTATCAGCACCTCAGTGGCTTTCTTGACGGCAGCAGGGATGTCCTTCGCTGCAGGTGGCTTAGCAGACCCTTGCTCACGACCCTGGAGCGTCATCTGTTGTAGAAGCTGGGCGCTCTCTTGACCGGCATCCTTCACTCAGATGGGCTTAGGCTTGGACATGCCTTATACGCCTCCTTCTTTGAGGCTTTGGACGGACGTCCGGGTGCAGGGGGGCGATGGTGGGATGCCAAGCGACGTTGGTGCTGGCAAACCCTGTTGCGTACTGATACTGGACCGAACCAGCAGAAGGCTCTCGTAGGAGGTCCGGCTGTATGGGGACAGAGGATGTCTTCTGTTTTTCTCGAGCCACTCGCTCTCTGTTCAACTGTGGTGCTTTAACCCAGCCCCGTTCTTTGGCGGCATCGGTGGAGGGTAACAAATTCTGAGCCGCGGGAGGCTCCGCTGTCCTCAAGTGTGGACCTGGGTAATAGTATGAACCATATCTGGAGGCTTAATGGGCCGCCCACTGTTTCCTTATGATTTCAAAAAACGTTGTCGTGCTCCCCCGCTAGCAGTAGGGCAACTTCCGAGGGCCACTGGGGTGAGTCTGGACCACTGCTAGCCTCCACAGTCGCTTCTGAAGCTTTTTCCTCCTCAGGGATCCTGCTCTTGCCTTTGTACGGCTGGGAGATAGAGTGATCAGCCATTTCTACAACGATCAATTCTTCTACGGCCTCTCCACAGTAGCACATGTCCTCCCTCTCGATTGGGCTAGCACACACTCCTCCTTCCAGTCCGCCCCCCAGGTTCACTGGCATAGAGGGGGCAGGACCAAGATCGGGAGGCATGATGCAATGTCTATAGGGGCACAGCATTAATTATTTTCCCGCACTTTCAAAAGGGGTGGCACCCGATTTTCCTGCCAAACAGGATGTTCTGCACAGTGATGGTGCAGTACAATTAATAAACAAGGTTCAGGACAGCAATCAGTTCTATTGACACAAAAATCTTCAGTTTTCTCACTTTTGACCATGCGAATTAATAATAAAAGGCTTGTATAATATCCTCATATACTTTATGATTCAAACAGGCTACTTTCCAGTTGATTAAAGGCACTTAAAGTTTCTCTCTCGATATTTTCAATACACAGTGTCATTAATTTTGCTCCTGCTTTGTACAGGTTTATGCTAAAACAGTTCTTTTAAAAGCACAGAGGCGTTTTGAAATCCTGTTCGTATAAGGCGCAAGGGGTTAATAATCCTGTTCGTGATGCTAAAATGAATGCAGCGGATTGGACCGCAGGGGCAGTATGTGAGTGCACGGTGGGCTGATGGGGGCAGTAGTCGTACTCACGGTTTTACAGCCTCTGGGTCGGCGTGCAGTGATGAGGAAGACAGCACTAAATCATCCGGGGCACTCTCTATTGCAGGGAACACCAGCCAGATGGAAGTTGAGGTGCCCTTGATGGTAACGGGTATGCTTAGGGTGCTTTGGTGTCTTGGTGTTACGACAGAGGGCAGGGATAAGTGCAGCCCTAAACTCCACCCCACCTCTGTCCCTGCCTACTTGCACGGCCCGTCCTAACTGACGACGTACAACTTGGCGGCAGTCCCTCGCTTAGATATATGCCAGGGCCTAAGAAGATAACAGAAGTACCGTAACAGAGTCAGACAAGCCAAAGTCAAAGCCAGGAGGTCACGAAGGTACACAGTGAGCAATCCGATAACGAAGTCAAAACACAATATGGAGTCTGAAGCCAAGAGGTCACGTCAATTCCAGGGAGGTCACAAGGTCAAAAACAGAGCCGAGGTCCAAAACACACAGAAGGCACAATACGAAAATTCTGGTGAGGGTAGCAAAACCATTCACAGGCAACCTGTGGCCAGCAGGCTGCCTGTTTAAATAGCAGAACAAGTGGGTCACAAGACATGACCAGCATCACGTGACCCAAGTCCAGCCCAAACCATCTGAGCGCCGCTAAATTGCGATCGGCGCTCAGCACCTCTTTTAGCTAGGAGGATGCCGGCCATGCTGAGGAGGCGTGCGCGGCCGGGTCCTCCCTGTCCCCTGGTCTCCATGGAGACGAGGCCGCAGGCCGTGTCATCGCTCCTGCACAGATGCGGGATGCCGGCGGCGCCGCAAGGGGGAAGCGCGTTGCCGACTCCCCTTTACAATTGGGCCCCTGTGTTTGTGACGCCAGCACCATAAGGTGCAATTAGGAGATAGAGTTGAATGATGAGAGAGGCAATAGTTGAACCAAACAGGAACTTTACTTGTAAATTGTAGTCTTGCAATAAGTATCATCCAATAGCGGAACTTTGTTATACATACAGATGGTAAAGCTGTAAATCCTAATTACAGGCTCAGTGAGGTGGTGTATGTAGGTTCCAGCTCAACTGTATAGGAATGATGATCTTACGTGTGCTTGTTTCTGATCTTGCTCTAGTTACTCAGCATTTCAATAATAGTTTTGATCCTCTGTAAGTCCTATTCTGCAATTCAGCAATATTCAGTGATTCAGTAATTCAGCAACCACAATAAGCACATTGATGTCACAGTACAGTCATAATAAACACAGTGATGTCACAGTGCAGGGATAATAAACACAGTGATGTCACAGTACAGTCATAATAAACACAGTGATGTCACAGTACAGAGATAATAAACACAGTGATGTCACAGTACAGGGATAATAAACACAGTGATGTCACAGTACAGAGATAATAAACACAGTGATGTCACAGTACAGAGATAATAAACACAGTGATGTCACAGTACATGGATAAAATACACAGTGATGTCACAGTACAGTCATAATAAACACAGTGATGTCACAGTACAGATATAATAAACACAGTGATGTCACAGTACAGGGATAATAAACACAGTGATGTCACTGTACAGGGATAATAACCACAGTGATGTCACAGTACAGGGATAATAAACACAGTGATGTCACAGTACAGAGATAATAAACACAGTGATGTCACAGTACAGGGATAATAAACACAGTGATGTCACAGTACAGGGATAATAAACACAGTGATGTCACAGTACAGGGATAATAAACATAGTGATGTCACAGTACAGAGATAATAAACACAGTGATGTCACAGTGCAGGGATAATAAACACAGTGATGTCACAGTGCAGAGATAATAAACATAGTGATGTCACAGTACAGAGATAATATACACAGTGATCTCACAATACAGAGATAATAAACACAATGATGTCACAGTACAGAGATAATAAACACAGTGATGTCACAGTGCAGGGATAATAAACATAGTGATGTCACAGTACAGAGATAATAAACACAGTGATGTCCCAGTACAGAGATAATAAACACAGTGATGTCACAGTACAGGGATAATAAACACAGTGATGTCACAGTACAGAGATAATAAACACAGTGATGTCACAGGACAGGGATAAATACAGATGGTAAAGCTGTAAATCCTAATAACAGGCTCAGTGAGGTGGTGTATGTAGGTTCCAGCTCAACTGTATAGGAATGATGATCTTACGTGTACTTGTTTCTGATCTTGCTCTGGTTACTCAGCCTTTCAATAATAGTTTTGATCCTCTGTAAGTCCTATTCTGCAATTCAGCAATATTCAGTGATTCAGTAATTCAGCAACCACAATAAGCACAGTGATGTCACAGTACAGTCATAATAAACACAGTGATGTCACAGTACAGTCATAATAAACACAGTGATGTCACAGTACAGTCATATTAAGCATAGTGATATCAGAGTACAGTCATAATAAACACAGTGATATCACAGTACAGGGATAATAAACACAGTGATGTCACAGTACAGTCATATTAAGCATAGTGATGTCACAGTACAGTCATAATAAACACAGTGATGTCACAGTACAGGGATAATAAACACAGTGATGTCACAGTACAGGGAAAATAAACACAGTGATGTCACAGTACAGGGATAATAAACACAGTGATGTCACAGTACAGAGATAATAAACACAGTGATGTCACAGTACAGTCATAATAAACACAGTGATGTCACAGTGCAGGGATAATAAACACAGTGATGTCACAGTGCAGGTATAGTAAACACAGTGGTGTTACAGTATATTCATAATAAACACAATGATGTCACAGTTAAGTCCTCACCGCCCCCTGGTCTCCATGGAGACGAGGCCGCAGGCCGCGTCCTTGCTCCTGCACAGATGCGGGATGCCGGTGGTGCCGCAAGGAGGAAGCGCGTCGCCGGCTCCCCTTACACTGGGCCCCTGTGTTCATGACGCCAGCACCAAAAGGTGCAATTAGGAGATAGAGTTGAATGATGAGAGACTCAATAGTTGAACCAAACAGGAACTTTACTTGTAAATTGTAGTCTTGCAATAAGTATCATCCAATAGCGGAACTTTGTTATACATACAGATGGTAAAGCTGTAAATCCTAATTACAGGCTCAGTGAGGTGGTGTATGTAGGTTCCAGCTCAACTGTATAGGAATGATGATCTTACGTGTGCTTGTTTCTGATCTTGCTCTAGTTACTCAGCATTTCAATAATAGTTTTGATCCTCTGTAAGTCCTATTCTGCAATTCAGCAATATTCAGTGATTCAGTAATTCAGCAACCACAATAAGCACAGTGATGTCACAGTACAGTCATAATAAACACAGTGATGTCACAATACAGAGATAATAAACACAGTGATGTCACAGTACAGGGATAATAAACACAGTGATGTCACAATACAGAGATAATAAACACAGTGATGTCACAGTACAGGGATAATAAACACAGTGATGTCACAGTACAGGGATAATAAACATAGTGATGTCACAGTACAGAGATAATATACACAGTGATCTCACAGTACAGAGATAATAAACACAGTGATGTCACAGTACAGAGATAATAAACACAGTGATGTCACAGTACAGGGATAATAAACACAGTGATGTCACAGTACAGGGATAATAAACACAGTGATGTCACAGTACAGGGATAATAAACACAATGATGTCACAGTACAGGGATAATAAACACAGTGATGTCACAGTACAGGGATAATAAACACAGTGATGTCACAGTACAGGGATAATAAACATAGTGATGTCACAGTACAGAGATAATATACACAGTGATCTCACAGTACAGAGATAATAAACACAGTGATGTCACAGTACAGAGATAATAAACACAGTGATGTCACAGTACAGGGATAATAAACACAGTGATGTCACAGTACAGGGATAATAAACACAGTGATGTCACAGTACAGAGATAATAAACACAGTGATGTCACAGTACAGGGATAATAAACACAGTGATGTCACAGTACAGAGATAATAAACACAGTGATGTCACAGTACAGGGATAATAAACACAGTGATGTCACAGTACAGGGATAATAAACACAGTGATGTCACAGTGCAGGGATAATAAACAGTGATGTCACAGTACAGGGATAATAAACACAGTGATGTCACAGTACAGGGATAATAAACACAGTGATGTCACAGTACAGGGATAATAAACACAGTGATGTCACAGTACAGGGATAATAAACACAGTGATGTCACAGTACAGGGATAATAAACACAATGATGTCACAGTACAGGGATAATAAACACAGTGATGTCACAGTACAGGGATAATAAACACAGTGATGTCACAGTACAGGGATAATAAACACAGTGATGTCACAGTACAGGGATAATAAACACAGTGATGTCACAGTACAGGGATAATAAACATAGTGATGTCACAGTACAGAGATAATATACACAGTGATCTCACAGTACAGAGATAATAAACACAGTGATGTCACAGTACAGGGATAATAAACACAGTGATGTCACAGTACAGAGATAATAAACACAGTGATGTCACAGTACAGGGATAATAAACACAGTGATGTCACAGTACAGGGATAATAAACACAGTGATGTCACAGTACAGGGATAATAAACATAGTGATGTCACAGTACAGAGATAATATACACAGTGATCTCACAGTACAGAGATAATAAACACAGTGATCTCACAGTACAGAGATAATAAACACAGTGATGTCACAGTACAGGGATAATAAACACAGTGATGTCACAGTACAGAGATAATGAACATAGTGATGTCACAGTACAGAGATAATATACACAGTGATGTCACAGTACAGAGATAATGAACATAGTGATGTCACAGTACAGAGATAATAAACACAGTGATGTCACAGTACAGGGATAATAAACACAGTGATGTCACAGTACAGAGATAATAAACACAGTGATGTCACAGTACAGGGATAATAAACACAGTGATGTCACAGTACAGGGATAATAAACACAGTGATGTCACAGTGCAGGGATAATAAACAGTGATGTCACAGTACAGGGATAATAAACACAGTGATGTCACAGTACAGGGATAATAAACATAGTGATGTCACAGTACAGGGATAATAAACACAGTGATGTCACAGTACAGGGATAATAAACACAGTGATGTCACAGTACAGGGATAATAAACACAATGATGTCACAGTACAGGGATAATAAACACAGTGATGTCACAGTACAGGGATAATAAACACAGTGATGTCACAGTACAGGGATAATAAACATAGTGATGTCACAGTACAGGGATAATAAACACAGTGATGTCACAGTACAGAGATAATATACACAGTGATCTCACAGTACAGAGATAATAAACACAGTGATGTCACAGTACAGGGATAATAAACACAGTGATGTCACAGTACAGAGATAATAAACACAGTGATGTCACAGTACAGGGATAATAAACACAGTGATGTCACAGTACAGATATAATAAACACAGTGATGTCACAGTACAGGGATAATAAACACAGTGATGTCACAGTACAGGGATAATAAACACAGTGATGTCACAGTACAGAGATAATAAACACAGTGATGTCACAGCACAGGAATAATAAACACAGTGATGTCACAGCACAGTAATAATAAACACAGTGATGTCACAGTACAGGGATAATAAACACAGTGATGTCACAGTACAGGGATAATAAACACAGTGATGTCACAGTACAGGGATAATAAACATAGTGATGTCACAGTACAGAGATAATATACACAGTGATCTCACAGTACAGAGATAATAAACACAGTGATGTCACAGTACAGGGATAATAAACACAGTGATGTAACAGTACAGAGATAATGAACATAGTGATGTCACAGTACAGAGATAATATACACAGTGATGTCACAGTACAGAGATAATAAACACAGTGATGTCACAATTGAAGAATAATATTTTAATAAATACATTTTGGGATTTTAGCGGGAACTTGCTCTGATGCTGTATCTTCTATTTGTATGCTGAGAAACCTGTTCTCCAGTTATCCGTGCCTGCTGGGATCAACCGTCTTACAGAGAAGTGAGCTGACTACACCTGTTGTTTTAAAGGGGAACTGTCATGTACTCACAGAACTAAAACTGGAGATTTACTTTTACAGCTGCCTGGCATTTCACTAGTTTCAGGGGTGAAACTATTGGCATTGTTCTCAGGGAAAAAGGGGGCTAGGGGGAAAAGAAGAATAAGTGGAGAGGTGCATGTAAAGGGATGTTTTAGTTTTAAAGTTTTAGTTTTGTGAGGATGTGGCAGGTCCTCTTGCATACAGTGAAGTTACAGAGTACACTACAGAGTAACTACAAAGTAACAGTACAGAATAAGTACAGAGATAACACAAACAGTGATGTCACAATACAGGTACAATCTACTCAGTGATGTCACAAGGATTTGCCAAGCAAATGCTGTAAATTGCAGAAGGCAGGTCAAGACCACTATGAATGCTGCGTAAAATAATGTTCTGAAAAATAATGCAGGTATAATGGTGATAGTATATACACTATGTATGGTACTGAGATCAGCCACATAGTTGGCCATACAATTCCATTAAATCCAAGGTCTTCAGCACTCATTTTAAACACCATAAATCTTTATTCTCTCATCCTTAGGAACATCAGGGGTATCTAGTATGTATGTGTATGTGTTTTAGATTAAGTGAAAACAACCACATGTAGGATGCTTTCACGTAAGCGTGTCTACTAACTACCCCCGATGTTTTTAAGGATGTGAGAATAAAGATATATGGTGTTTTAAATTAATTTTATGTCCTACCTGTGACACACTCAGGAACTTGTCTCTTCCCTGCACCGCACTCAACAGTGGACTACGAGTTTTGACTGTCTGATGAGCTGATTACAACACTTTTCTCCTTTATCATAGAAAGGTGGCCATATGTAACATCCTGAAGTATTTCACCAAACTTCTGTTCCCCTGCTTCATAATGTTAAATGTAAATGTGTTTTATCATCTTGTGTAATGTAACTGTGTATTTGCCAAAATGTATATTTTTGTGCCTGTTATGTATATTTGCTGTAGTTCTTAATGTACACCAGCAGGTGGCAGCAGTATGCAGCAGGTCAGAGTTAGCTTCTAGCGGCTAGCCTGTAACAGACCATTCCAGTCTAGTCTCCCCTACAGGAGCAGAAGTGGGTTGTCCCATGCCATGCTTTATGAGGAGGAGAAGGAAGTTAGTGTGTGTGTGAGCCACCCCCCTGCTGGGGTAGGCTGTGTTAGTAGGAGCTCCCAGAAACAGGGACCCCAACCAAGGATCCAAGCCTCTGCTGAGGCCCAAGATCAACCTTCCCAGCCTGAGTCCCTTACCTCAGCTGGTAGACCAAGAAAGCAGCCCTTCACAGAACTATCAGATCTCCAGGAAGCCACCATCATACCCTGCGAGCAGTCCTGTAAGTAAAGATCCTAAGACAAAGAGAAGATAAGTACCTCTTCAGCTAGTCAGACCCGAACTAAGCAGACCACAGACAGAGCAGAAGATAGATACCTGCCAGATTCTAATAGGCGTATGATCAGATGCAGAATACATATAAATTCCTGCCACATATTGCCAAAACCTGCTGAAACCCTAGACTATTGCTGTATACCTGTATGGATCAAAGCTGCATAACACCAAGTAAAGACAAGTTGGACCCTATTATCTGTGTGGATTTCCATCATTCCTCATTTACTCCTATTAACAACACTCAATTTTGTTGCATGTGAGCCAGGATACAGGAGTTCAGCCTTACCAAGGTAGAAGACACCGTTGACACTACCATATCTGCTATACAGAGACAATATCCCCCTCTGGCATTCCTCACCTGGTACGTGAGCTCATAACATCTTAAAGGGCCCTGCTACAGTACCTGCGCAAGCTGCAAATGGCGTCACGAACTTATACACATATAAACTGACCCACTGCATAGCATGCCCACTGACCCAGTGTCCTGCTCATTGCACATACACATTAGATTATTGCCAGCCAAACCTGCCGATCTCAAAAGGATTGGCTGACCATCCAGCATATATGGTGGCCTCTTGACTCTCCCCTAAAAGCAGATGTTGGAGGATTGAAGGATCAGGCAGTTAGATTTCAAGATGCCCAATTCTTTTGTTCTGAGGGGAGATAAGCCGCTTCCGATTAAGAACACATACACTGACGAGCAAAAGGGTAACAATGTTTTAAACTTGTGACTTTCAGGCTCCATATCTCACCATCTACTACAGCTTCGAACGTGAGACTCCCATCATTTAATAGACAATCATCTTGGCTATCTCATACATAAATTGGACTAGCAACTATTTAGCATTAATAATAAGTTAATAATTTAGCATATAATTAGTTATGCAGATTCTTGTCATGTAACTGTGATGTTACTGTTTTGCTCCTAAAATTCAAAATTAAAATTTTTATTATTCTGCAAATCCACCTTTGACCTTCAACACTGCCTGAATCCTTCTGGGCATGCTCTCAATCAGATTCAAGCATGTCTCGACCGAAATCTGTTCCCAGGTCTCTTCTACACGTTCTCAATGCTGGTTCATACTGGTCGACTCACTTGGGTACGAATACAGCTTTTAGTGTTCGATTGGGTTGAGGTCCGGGGACTGTGGGGAGGCCAATCCAGCACCTCTACTTCATTGTCATTGAACCATTTTGTCGATAAATCTTGACGTGTGCTTCGGGTCATTGTCTTGCTGGAACACTATGTCTTCCTTTTCATACCTAAAGTACTCGAGTGTATGAAGTAACTTGTCTTGTAGGATACTCACATATAGCTCAGCATTGAGACCACCATCAATCCTGGTCAAATATCCAACGCCTTTGGCTGTGAAGCAACCCCATGTCATCAGGCTTCCTCCACCAAACTTGAGAGTTCCTTCAATTTCTCGATCTATTAGCCACCTTGTTTCTTCCAGATCCATTTGCACCCATCAGAGCCAGGTCTATTGACTTTCGTCTCATCACTCCAAATCAACCGTTTCCAATATTCTACTGTACCCTTTTGCTGGTCAGTGTACATGCTCTGCTGAACCGAACATGTATGTATAAAGGGGAAATGGGTCCGGAGAAATAGCTGTCGTGTTGTCCAAACAAACTTTCTGTTGACAACTATCTAAAGTTTATAACCAGCATTAGGCTGTGGAGGACTAGTTACAATGTACTAATAGCTCACTCAAGCATTAAATGCAGAAGAAAAGAACCCCTTCCTCACATGTGGCAGTTCTACCCTAAACTGCACAACCTCCACAAGCTATTCAGCACACTACACCTTTGTGCACTCAAAGTACTAAATGGAGATGCACACAGCCTAACACCTAACCAACATTTAAGTGAAACTCCGCAAAAAAGTCAATTAATTAAATGCTAAAAAATAGAACTTTTTATCTACATGTGTCGCCTTTCTACCGACCCATAACACATCAAGGACACGGAAGAGGGAATAAAAGGATCAGTGGCCAGGTTCTTAGCCCATTACATGAAATAAGTAAAGTGGAAGAGATAATTTGAAAGCTGGTGTGAATGATGAACCTACAGCTCTGGTTGCAATAAATTCCTGTACAAGATGAACATTTTAGCGAGCAGGTACTCCGGTTCTAGAAGAGATCTGGTCATGATCCCTGCCATTCAAAATGAGGAGCTAGTGTGGTCATTGTGCAGAGCCTGCAGCGAGTGGAGTCTTCCTCTGGTAATCTAGGACATAGGTTATGACACAAGTGTAAATCGTCGTCTTCTGATATGGATGAACAAAGAAGAATTCAGCGATGCATAGAAAATCAGTACAGATGATGCTGAGCCTGAGACCTAGTTACTATGTCTGCCCTAGCATAACTAACATGTTAATGGAATAAGGTGACCTCAATACCAAAAGCTTCATTCCTACATGAGAGGGAGGCAGAGTTAACCCTTCAAAATCTAAAAAAAACTTGGATTTTATTTTGTATTTTATATTTCCATTCATCTGCCTTTCCAGGATATCTGTATCCGAGGCATCCATGCTTAAACATTATGGATTTTTAATGTACTATCCAGGCCAACCAGTTTTAAAGAACTGAATAACCTATTTATTATTCCTCAAAAAAAAAATTGCACAAGAAGGCTGGAGGCCACTGTAGCGTTATTCGTCACCAGGATGCTTAGTCAATCAGTGACTGTCTTCTAATTCTGCCAGCTACAGATGCAAGAACAAGTACTGTAAGTGAACTTGTTAGAATTAGGATAGTTTCACATTTGTAGAATGCAGATACAGTTGAATCCAGGACATGCGCTGCTGCCTCCCAACCATCCCACTGGATCCGGAACAGTTGGAGGGCTTGAGTCATGTAACCTGCCGCTGGTGGGCCCAGTGCACATGCAGCGTTCGCCCTATGGTTAAAGCGACCCTGTGCCCGATGTCTCATCAGCTCCAGGTCATGAACTGCTGACCTTATATTCTTCTATAAAATGTTTTCATACACCTTAGAATTCATTGTTCATTCAATGCTCACAAGGTGTCCAGGCCCTGAGACGGCAAAGCAGCGCCAAACCAGGATGCTCCCTCCACCATGATTTATCATTTGGATGAGGTTTTGGTGTTGGTGAGCAGTGTTCCCTATTTCTCCAGACAGTACAGTACTCTTTTCTAAACTTCAGACATACAGTACTAGTTTTGAAAACTAGAATCATTAATAGTTTATTTTCTCAATTAACAAAATGTAATGTTAATGAGCAAAAGAGAAATCTAAATCCAATCAATATTTTGTTTGACCATCCTTTGCCTTCAGAACAACATCAGATCTTCTAGGTACACTTGCACACCGTTTTTGAAGGAACTTGGCAGGGAAGTGGTTCCAAACATTTTGGAGAACTAACCACAGATCTTCTGTAGATGTAGGCTTTCTCAAATCCTTCTGTCTCTTCATGTAATCTTAGACAAACTCGATGATGTTGAGATCAGGAGTCTGTGGAGGCCATACCATCATTTCCAGGAGTCCTAGTTCTTCTTTATGCTGAAGATAGTTCGTAAATTCGTAATAACTTTGGCTGGATGTTTGGGGTCATTGTCCTGCTGCAGAATGAATTGAAATAAAAACTATTAACACGTCTATTTTTTAAAGCATTTTTTCCACACCTGCCTAAGAGTTTTGCATAGTACTGTATCATTGTGCTATAACACTATAACATTTTGCCAGAAGCATTGTGGAGAAAACCGGTGGTTTGGGGATAGAACATTTTTGGGACAGCAGCATATTTCTTGCTTGGCACAGAGAGACCATCACTGGTGGTAGACCTTTTCCCCTAGAAGCAGTTATTTAGAACATTGTGGCCTTTCCAGAGGATGTTCCAGTACGTGTACTATCTGCTTATCCATGACTGACAATTTCCATTATTAAATCTACAGCTCCCAGTTGTTTGTCACAATGTGTGTGGATTTCCTGACCTTCTAAGAATGAATGAATGAATGGGTTATTTGAGGCTGATCTCTGCTCCTAGATTCACCCTGTACGTAATGCTTTGCTAATTTTCCTTTTGTGAATCACGCTGAATTTTTCTAACAATGATGACCTTTCTGCAGAACAATGGGATGAGAAATGTGCATGTTCCAGTTAAAGTATGTATATGGAGAATTAAGCAAAGCATTATACGCAGATCTGTACAGTATTATCTGAAATATAGCAAAATCTCAGCTCACCATAGCCAAGTAAATGCTTTTCGCCATCAATTAGAGCGCTGATTAAAAAAAGCACTCTTCAAATTTCTCTTCTATTAGGACAAACATATAAAATCGGGCGTCTTTCACCAGATTTGCTAGTATTAATCCAGCTGACATGCAAGATGTGCAACTGTTATGTAATGATTTTGATCCTATTTCTTCAGGTGGCCTCAATCTGTTAAAAAATGTTTTATAATATGTAAACGAGCCCCTGAGTGCAACGAGGGCAATGCTGTTGCACCCAGAGGCTCTGCTCCTTGTATCCTATGCTGCACCACCACCACTAAGACTGACAGGCCAGGCAGTGAAAACATATTCACCCCGGGCCCTGAAGACTTGTAGGCATTAATATGTTTTCACTGCCTGGTCTGTCAGTCTTAGCAGTGCAAACAGAAATGGTTCAGCACTCGGTCAGGGATTGCGCTGCCCGGGAAAACATTGTATAAGTAAAATCCCAGCAACGCTTGTGTTCTTCAATAGTATTTATTCCATATCGTGCGAAATTACAAACAGGATGCGTTACGGCCCGTCCTAGCCAGGCTAGAAACGCATCCTGTTTGTAACTTTGCATGATATGGAATAAATACTATTGAAGAACACAAGCGTTGCTGGGATTTTCCTTATACAGTCTAAGAAGTGTTGACAGGTACCCACACCTTAAATGGTTGTCCACTCCTTTACTATTGAAAGGCCATCAATATCTGATCGGCGGTTGGCAGAGTCCAACATCCCACACCCCCACCGATCAGCTGTCTCAGAGTGAAGTGAATGGGGGCAGAGCTGCAGTTACAAGGTCTATATATTGTCCAATGGATGGGGGGGGGGGGGGGGTGTAGTTCCAGTGCCGACTTCCGGCTCTGGATATACTGCAGAACATCTGATAGGAGGGGGTGCAAGGTATTGGACCCCCAACAATCATAAATTGATTGCCTTTCCTGAGGATAAGCCCTTTAAGAAAGAAGCAGCCTTATAGCAAACTTTCTTTACTTCTACATAGTGACTATCAATAGGATTAGCAAAACAAATAGGAAATATTTTGGCTGGAGCCACCACCAGGGGGAGCTTACTGAAGACTTCTTTACAATTGAGTTCATTGGGAGCTGTATACATCTTTCTATAAGTCGCCCTACTGGAAACAATGTAATCCTTTCACGTTTTCACTGACAAGGACCTATGTAATACATCATAACTTTAAAGAATTGGCATTACTATAAGGTCTTGAGCTGAAATTTTTGATATCATATTGATAAAGAACTGTGGTACCTCTGCAAAAAAAAGGTCTCTTGTCTCACATAGAGCAAAGTCTTTTGAGTATAAGAGTTTACAAAAATATTAATTAGACTAACGAACTAGAAATAGGTAGGAAGCATGCTGAATGGAGAGCCCCAACTAGAGAGAGATGGTTAAGAGGTCCGATTCATTGCCAAAACAGGGGGCTGATAAGCCTATTTTCTGGCCACCTGCCATTTGGGTATTCTCCTTATAATTTGCACACTAACAGTAAGAGTTATATTATTAATAACGAGAATATGTTGTTTAGTGTTGAGGGAAGCGAGCTTCAGATGCTTCATCCGAAGTCGTTTCGTTCAAAACTTCGGAATAATACCGTACAGAGATCCATCTTCGTATAGTATTAGAATGTATGGGCTTAGATGAGCCAAAGTCAGCTATTCGCTGAATACCTTCCTTAGTTGATTTTTAAAGTGGAAAAGAACTTTAAAACTTGAAACCAACCTAGGCTTCGGTTCCGAGGTACTAGTTGGAACCGAAGCCGAGACAGATCTCCGTACAGTATTATTAAAGCTCGCTTCCCTTAACACTTATAATGTTGTCCAGAACACCATTACTGTCTCCCATATTTTGATTGTCTTCCCTGATAATAACCTGCCCATTCGTCAAGGGGGAGCACTGGATCTCACACCATAAATTCCTTTCCATTCTACAAGATTATGTGGAAACCTTTTCTTAGTAGGTCAAAGGTACTGCATAGCATATACTATATAAAAAGCTATAAGGGGATAAATGTCTGACCGCCCCCCACCGATGACGAGAACAGAGGCCAGAGCTCCCTCGTTTGAATAGAGTGGCATTCATGCATGTGCGCTGCCGCTACATTCAACTCTATGGGGCTTCCAGAGATAGCCAAACGCTTGTACTACGCTATCGCATACAGTTGAATGGGGTGGCGGACATGCATGCTCCATTGTCCCCGTTCTCATGATCCTGTGGATAGGGGATAAATTACACAATGCCTTTAAAGTATTTTGGACTCATATGAATTTAGCAGGATCAAAAAAATATATAGGAAATACCCAAATGCTGTTGAGTCAGAGGATAAGATGCAACTGTCATTTATTGACAATGACTTCATCAGGCCTGATACAGGTATTGATTCAATGCTAAAACACATGGCCAATAAAAAGACAGTAAGAAAGAAACACAAAAGGGTAGGCAGGATAGGGCATATAAGTAAAAGCACCTTACCAGATAGCGTTGTACATCCTAGGCACACCACTAGAGAAGAGCAGGAATACTCCCATAAGGGAAACAACGCGGGGCCACTACGCTCGTGTGCCGGTCAGACCTCTCAGGATGGTGGAAAAACCATGTAAATACCAGTTGCTCAGAATCAGGAGAAAAGGAGGCGCTGCACCAGGATGTTCCAAAGTATTCTTTTATTTAAAACAATAAAATAACATAAAAACAGGAGCTATGCATTTCAGGCTTGAGGAAAGTAACGAACCGTTACCAAAACGCGTAGCTCCTGTTCTTATGTTATTTTATTTTTTTAAATAAAAGAATACTTAGGAATATACCAGTGCAGCGCGCCTCCTTTTCTCCTGATTCTGAGCAACTGGTAAAAAGACAGTGGCACCATGTCCTCAGACTCTTCAGCTTTCTTTAGTATCTCCTGTTTTATTTCCTATCTTTACCATTATAATCACAGAGGTGTCATCACCTCCCCAAATCACGAGTCAACTGCAGCTGAAGTCACGAACACAATTATACAGTGTTGCATTTGCATTAGCACAATTGTTAGCTTAGCAGAATCCCTATTGTCCTTCTATCACTATATTTTCATAATACCCCAGTGATACTTTTGATGCACTATGTGGCGCCTTTCCTGTTCCTGTAATCTCTGCCCCTGTACAGTCTCTAGTGACGTTTGGGATCAGGAACTTTTCTTCATGTGCTCATAAACTGTCCTATATATTAGTATATGAGCAGTTGGACATTGACCTGCACCTAACCAGGACTTTTGTCAACACCCAGAGATTTTAAAGGGGTCTTCCAGGTGTTTAACTTCCTCTGGATAGGTCATCAGTATCTGATTGGTGGGGGTCCAACGGTGCCCCCGCCGATCAGCTGTTTGAGGAGCCTGCGGCGCTCCAGGGAACGCCACGGCTTCCTCACAGGTAACCAAGTACAGCGCCATCCATTGGATTACAATTGAGCTTGGTATTGCAGCTCAGCCCTATTCACTTCAATGAGACTGAGCTGCGTGTCGGCCTAGCAAAGATTTAAACAGCTGATCGACGGGTTGCAGGGAGTCGGACTCCTGCCGATCTAATATTTTTGACTCATTCTGAGGATAGGTCATCAATATCAAAATCTTGGACAACCCCTTTAAGGCTGCCTCTATACGTTCAGGTTCTTATGAGGTTTTCTGATATAGTCTTGAAGCTAAAACCAAGTGTGGATTCATAAAAGAAAAGTACAAGCTGCCTTTTATACTTTCTCTCTCTTAGTGATCCCTTTATGATCCACATCGAGTTTTAGCTTAAAAACAGCATCGGAAAACCTGATCAAAACGTGAACGTATACAGGCAGCCTTAGGGCTCATGCACACGTCCATAAGTGTTTTGCAGTGTGCAAATCATGGATCTGCAAAACACGGATCCCGGCTGAGTGCATGCCGCCACTTTTTTCAAAATGGACAAGAATAGGACAAGTTCCCTTTTTTTGCATTGAGATAAATGGATCCGCATCCCAATCCGCAAAAAACGCAGATCGTATGCCGACTGAAACTACGGCCATGTCTATTCCGTTCGGTTGATTATATGAAGATATGTGAATGTAGACATAGACATAAATGGCATGTATGAACACTACGGGGTGTTTTAGACACCGGTCTTAATAAACGCCTAAACGGGCGGTGGATCCTCCGCCGGTTCTAAATGTAAGACAGTTTCCTAGCTGTCTTACATTTAGACAATTTTCTATGCCTATAACAGACGTAGAAAATGGTAAATGAGAAGCGCCTGCCGGCCCGTCTACTTCTCCGCCCATACCATGCCCACTTTATTAGACCTGGCATGAGCAGGGAGAAGTCGCAGAATACAGCGCAACTAGCTGTTGCGCCGCAATCTGCGCTGGAAATATGCCTAATATAGGCGTATTTCAGCGTAATAAATGACCCCCTTAATCTTGAAACTTTATTTTAAGGAAGTTTTGTTGAAATCAGATTCTACTTGGGTAAGACTGTTACCCGCAAATAGGAGTATTTATTTGGTGCACATGAATGTAAAGCACAGACGATTTTTTTCACAATGGGCCAGCAGTGTACCTTCAGAAAATGCATGGGGTGCGAGGGGACAATATGACATTTTTATTTTATAATGCAGGTTTTATTTATGTCAAAAAGTGTAAAAACTGTCCTGAAAGCCCTGACAGTGAAGGGGCTCAATCACGACTGAGCGGAGAGAAGCAGGGCATTGAGAGCTTATCAGGAAATTAGAGCTCCTGATGCTTAAAGAAATTAATCAGGACAGAATTTTAGACTAATTTCTTGTTTGTTATCCCCCCCCCCCCCCCCAAAAAAAAATGTTAATCTGATTACAGTGGCAAAATTCTTTGCTAGAGAGCAAGATTAGAAATGACAAAAGGCTGTGCCCATCAGAGGAGAGGGCTGACGACAGCACAGTGGATGCTTCTTAATAAATTGTGCACCAGTTGGTTTTGGCTTAGAGGATAACATAAACCATAAAAGTGGATTAATTCAAGCGGCTGCACATATACCAACAGGGAACAATTTTGCCTTGATTTAAAAGCAGACTGTCTCCTGAGCCGGTGAATGGATAAAGTATTTATGAGACACAAGGATTTTGAGGCTGGACAGACCGGAATCTCACACACGGCCCTTGTTTTTTTCTAACACAAAAGTCCAGAATTGATAAAATTACAAAATATACTAAATTATGTTTGTAGTAACATTTGAGCAAGTGACTGTTGCATGCCATGGAAGTGGCCATGGCATCAAAACAACCTCTTTAATTTTCTTGGAATACTTTTATGTTGTAAGGGGACACAAAGGAAGCACAAAGGGAGATTATTACTAAGGGGAGGCATACATTGGTATTATTACCATTGTGGAGGCAACTGTTTGTGAAGTGCATTAAAAGGGTTTTATTACTGTGCAGGGGGCAAAGGGAGCATTATTAGTTTGTGAAGAGCACAAAGGGGTGCAATACTGTGTACAGGAGCACTGGTGGTAGCAGCAAGATGGGGAGTTTGTGTGTGTAGATGAATTGTGTCTGAAAGAAGTCTTCATGGTGGTCTGGGCCAGATAGAGAAGAAATGGGAAAGTGGACAACTCCAGACAGAGAAGGCATTACCTGTGAGTCAGTGGATTTAAATGGGTTGTGCAGGGGTTTTATACTGATGTCCTATCCTCAGCGTAAGTCATCAATATCCGATTACACCGCCGCTAATCAGCTGTCTAAATAATGCAGGCACCAAGTCAGGATAGGTCATCAATATCTGATCGATGGGGGTCCGACACACGGCCGTTTGAAGAGGAGGCGGCACTCCATGCGAGCGCTACTTCCTCTTCATTACACTGCCCGTACTTGTAATTACACTACGCCCCCGCTACAAGGGAGATGCGCAGTGCAATTAAGAGGAAGCAGCGCTCGCATGGAGCACCGCCTCCTCTTCAAACGGCCGTGTGTCAGACCCCCATCGATCAGATATTGATGACCTATCCTGACTTGGTGCCTGCATTATTTAGAGGTACCTTATCCATAGAGCTACGCCTGTCTTATAGATATGACTGATGGGTCAGTTAACAGTAATGCCGCTGAAAAATATAGACAAGCTACAGCCAGTAGCCAGGAAGATAAGTTGCTTGGGGGCTCATGCTGCACCAGGACCCATGAGCCGTGAGCATGTTAATAAAGCCATTGTGAACACGTCTTCTTCTGTGATAGACATAGATCTGTTTTTTCATTTTGTACTATTAAATACGTTATACTGGTAATTAAAATGTAAGCTGTGCAGACAAGTAATGTTTCCCTGGAGACTTGTAGAGTCGTCTACGTGGGGAATACAATGAATAAGGACATGCAGCGCCAACCCAAGAGGGTGGAGTGTTGTTTATACCATCTGCCAGACAGGATGGGCTCTCCTTGTCTTGCCTTTTCCACATAGAAGGGGCACCATCTGGGCTTTCTGCCAAGCTGAAAGATGGTTTCCACGCTCTGTTCTGCTAATGACTGATCCAAAAGGAAAAGAAGCTCCATTTATCCTGGCGTTCACTGACATATTGGAAACCATAAATTACAGGACAAACCTCACAACTTGCTCTTAAAACAAATGCGGCCTCAGAAAACAACCTAGTGCTTAAATCAAGTTTTAAGGTTAAAGGGGTTGGCCACTTTCTAATTAAATTTGATGCCTACAGGAATGCGAAATTGCAAAATGGGTCCTTACTCCGACACACAGACTGCAGGCCACTGGTCTAGCGTGCAAATAATGGAACCCAATAGCCCTGATTTTCATTTGACTGTTTTGAAAACTGGACAATGGGTGGAACAGGGGTGAGGTTTAACAATTTGGGATTCCATTGTTGCTAATTATGTAATATTAACTGTGAGACAGTTACAGGTCTCACACAGGTTAGAGGCAAGGAAGGGGTGGATAGTGCAGTCCACACACTTATTCCACCACAGGTGAGACCAGCTGGAGGTACTCAGGCGGGCATAAAGCACCTCCCAGGGTGTCAGGGTGTCAGCAAGGGGGGAGTGTGTTACCTGTGGACAGAGGCCTGGAGGCTGTGGGACATTGGCTGAGAAAGCCGCATGTGTTCACAGGGTGTGGGTCAGGAATATTATGTTTAGTTAGAGCCTGGACGGGCGAGTGTTTATTATTTTTGTTGTTTTGCTTGTGCTGGTGTGCCACAATAAATGCACTGTTTGGACCTGAAACCTGGTGTCCTGAAGCTGTACCTGTGAGGATGATCCCCTGAAAGAAAGCTACCCCTCACACAATCTTTAATTTAATTTCCTGATTTGCTGTTCACACAGCTCTTGGCAAAATAGGGAATTATTCCAAGTTATGGTGCTCTCTGGTGAGGCTAGGTTCACATTAGTGATGAGCGGCAGGGGCAATATTCGAATTTGCGATATTTCGTACAATATTCGGCATATATTAGAGAATTTGAGATTATATTCTTGATTGTGAAAATCGGCAATGCAATATTCGCATAATGCGCGTGAAATACAGGCGTGGGTCACTTATGCTGCATTTTTCAAGCTGGTATAAGTTTCCTGAGACTGGAGAAAATGGTTGGCACGGCAGAACATTAGAATAGCTTTATATGCAGATAGAGTGCTCCAATATATTCGGCAATATCTGCTACACTATAGATCAATCTAACCTACACTGACTATCTGAATTATATATATATATAAGTTAACTGTCTAATGTAATAACACAAAGCACTTCTGTCTCTTTCATAACTGCAATAAACTTTAGAAAATAGCTGCTGGGGAGCTTCTTATATAGTAAGGGGTAGGCAAGTTTTCTATTGGTTGCTAGGGATGTTGCTAAGCTGTGACAAAGCCTTCTCATTGGCCCACAAGCTAGAAGAAGGGAGGGATGATCACCTGATGTGTACTGTGTTAAAAAAAAATAATATTCGCCATTACGAATATATAGCACTATAGCCTAAATATTCGCAAATTCTCAAAGTGCCGATATTCGCAATAAAAATTCGCTTTTTGAATATTCGTGCTCAACACTAGTTCACACCTGCATTCGGTAAATCCAGTAGTCTGTTTTGGCAGAGGAGCAGACTACTAGAACTATGGTATCTGGCATAGCGGGACAGCACCATGGCCAGCTGGTCCTCTATTCACTATAATGGGATCCATTGAGTGTTCGGAAAGAATTCCGACTTTCTGCTGGAAAAAAAAACTCTGCATGCAGTGATATTTTTCCAGCATTCATCTGGCGGGCCCCGGCATTATTATCTATGCCGGATACAGTAATTCCAATAGTCCACTCCTCTGTTAGAACGGACTACTGGAATTACCAAAGGCAAATGTAAACCTAGCCTTACTGGTCATACCAGTATATATTATATATTACCATTATAACCTGTTCTAATAGGTATTCCACCTCTAGCTTAGATGCTGAAATCCAATAAAATGCCCAATTTGAAAGATTCCAGCATGAATCAGGACATGACTAGCAGCTATGCATTTCGTATTATTCAATCCTTCATCTTTCAATCCAAAATGTATAGCTGCTAGGCATGCCATGATTCATGCTGGAATCTTTTCAACTGGACAATAAAGTGGACATTTTATGGATCTCCTCATTGTGCTGGGATTTCTTGTAATACATCTTGACAAGTTTCTCCAAGCCACCCGTGCCCGTAGGAGAATCTTTTTTTATGTGGAAGCGAGCTGGACTTTTCAATGCTGCTCTCAGATGCTGATATCTGACACATCAGAAGATAACATCTGTGTGTAGAGGGCAGAGCTTGTGGATGATGCCTAAAGGTAGAGGATGCCTCTGCTTCCAGATCCATCTTGTGCTGGCTAGGTCAGATCTTAAAGTGAAATTAATGCAATTTGAGATAGGGGGCGCTACTGAAATGATTGATGGCCAGTCAAAGTGACAGAGAATCAAGCTCTGTTATTGATGCCATTATTGCCATAGCACCTTAGTACAAGGAAAGTTTACTTCATACAATCATTTAATTGATACATTTTTGTTGCAGTTTTATTATTTTTTTATTTCTTTTCTTTTATTATTTATTATTTTATAGTATATTTATATTTTATATTATTGTATATATATTTATATATATATATATATATTTTTTTAATATTCTTTTCGTTTTTTTTTGTTTTATTTGCAGCACGGTGGCTCAGTGGTCAGCACTGGTGTCTTTGTATGTTCTCCCCATGTTTGCATTGAATTCCTCCAGGTACACACTCCAAAGACATACTGATAGGGAATTTAGATTGTGAGCTATACTGGGGATAGAAAGCGATAATAATGTCTGTATATTTGTTAATAAATATTAATAATAAATGTTACGACAGAACTCATTTGTAACATGATACAAACAGAACAAAAAAAAGAAAGAAAAAAAAAACAGCAGCAAAAATGTATCACCTACATAAAATGGGAAAATATGACATTTATAATATAATCTGTGTGGAGTACTGCTGCAGGGTATACTTACAAGCACTTGCTGAAGGTCTTCCATTGTGATTCAGAAAACCAGCTAAATATTCAAGGATTCTGCTTCTTCTTGTACAGCCCCCAAACTGAGTAATCACATATTGGAGGTTGCAGTTCATTATATGGAGGAGGCTATATTGTTACTGCTGAAATAAATAATTTTGGTTAAAAGAAAACTGTCACTAAGAAAACGCAGTGCAATCTGTAAACCGGTTAATTGGTACAGTGATTCCACACATTACCACTGATCTATCTTGGATCTGTTACAGTTTGCTGACCCAAGAGGCAGTACAGACAGATGAAACATATAGCCAAACTCATTAGCCTAAAACACATGCAGGTGTACACAAACAGAAATGAGTATTACACTCACCGGTAATCCGGTTTCCTGGAAGTCTCCATGACACCACAGAGAGGTTTAAAAACCCCACCCCTTCCCTCCATTGCCAATGTATTTTAACGAGACAACCCCAGGATGAAGGGATAACGTAACTTATATTTAATGGAAATCCATAACTCGAATAGATGGGTGGGAAGCATGTGGTGTCATGGAGACTTCAAGGAAACCGGATTACCGGTGAGTGTAATACTCATTTCCCCAGTCGTCTCCATGACACCACATCCTGAGAAATATCAAAGAAATTATTAGGGAGGGACAACGGCACAAAGGACTTTACATCCGAAGGCCATGTCTTCGCTAGAAAAAACATCTAGTTTGTAATGTTTGGTAAAAGTGTGGACCCTCTTCCAAGTTGCCGCTCTACAGATTTGTTGTAGAGAGGCTGACGACCTTTCTGCCCAAGAAGCGGCCAAGCCTCTTGTCGAATGCACTCTAAGGGAAGAAGGAGCTTTCTTCCCTCTGACTTTGTAAGCTTCTGAGATGGGTGTTCTTATCCATCTTGAAATATAACTTTTTGCTACCTTTTTCCCCTTATTAGGCCCAGAAAATTGGATAAAAATATTCTTGTCGATTCTCCACTCCCTAGTTGTTTCTAGGTATTTTAGGACTGCCCGCCTAACCTCTAGGGTATGGAAGGTAGCTTCTTGGTCATTTTTGGGATTGGCACAAAAGGAGGGAAGTACGATGTCCTGTGACCTATGAAAGGTAGATACCACCTTTGGTAAAAAGCTTGGGTCTAACCTAAATACCAGCTTGTCCTGAAATATTGTAAGGAAGGGATCCTGAATAGATAAGGCCTGAAGTTCACAGACTCGCCTTGCTGAAGTTATTGCCACTAAAAAAAATGTTTTATTGGTGAGCCATTTTATGGAAATCGATTCCAGAGGTTCGAATGAACCGGAGGTCAGGCCTGATAGTACTGTATTAAGATCCCAAGGAGCTACCATATTTCTGATAGTTGGCCTAATCCTGTCTGCTGCTTTAAGAAACCTGGCTATCCAAGGACCCTCTTCAAGGCTAGTATTATATAGGGCTCCTAAAGCTGATACTTGGACCCTCAGGGTATTATGAGATAACCCATGTCTAGGTCATCTTGTAGAAAATCCAAGATTGATGAGATATTGGGTTTAAACTGATTAAAGGAATTCCCGGACCATTCAGCAAATTTTTTCCAGACTTTGAAGTATGCTTTGTTTGTGTTCTGTTTTCTGCTGAGGAGTAAGGTGGCGACCACCTTCTCAGATAGTCCTAATTTCAATAGGATGGATTCTTCAGAATCCAAGCCGACAATTTTAGGATCTGTATATTTGGATGAGGAATGGGGCCTTGGTGTAGTAGATCCGACCTCAGAGGTAAAAGGAAGGGGGGTTCCAGGCTGAGTGACTTCATTAGGGCAAACCAGCTCCTTTTGGGCCAAAAGGGGGCTACAAAGATCAGGGTGCATTTCTCTTTCAAGAATTTTTGAAGGACCCTGGGAATTAGGGGGATGGGTGGAAATGCATAGACTAGGCGTGTTGTCCAGTCTTGATTGAATGCATCCACTGCTGTTGGACAATGCCTTGGGTTGAGAGAAGGGCTTTTTTTCTCAGAGAAAAGGTGGTGGAACTCACCCCCCCTCCCCTGGCCACGCCCCTACCCACCCCTAGGACCGCCCCCCTACCCACCCCTAGAGAACAGGGATGCAAGTAAAATTGCCAGTGACCGCGGCCGCCGCCGCCCTAGTCCACACATGGGCAGCGCAGCCTGGCCTGGCCCCTTCCTTCCCTCCCAGTATAAAATGCCCCTATACAGAGCCCCCATATAAAATACCCCTTCTTTTTAGCCTCTGTAGATGTCCCTATAGTGCCACCCAATAATGTGCCAGTAATACGTGCCCCAATAGATGCCCCCCAATCATGTACCAGTAAGATGTGCCCCCATATCATGTGCCAGTAAGATGTGCCCCCATAGATGCCCCCCCAATTATGTGCCAGTAATAAGAGCCCCCTACCATCAGGTGCCAGTAACCTGAGTGCCCCCCTATCATGTGCCAGTAGCCCCCCTATCATGTGCCAGTAGCCCCCCTATCATGTGCCAGTAGCCCCCCTATCAAGTGCCAGTAGCCTCCTATCATGTGCCAGTAGCCCCCCTTATGTGCCAGTAGCCCCCCTTATGTGCCAGTAGCCCCCCTTATCCATTATGTGCCAGTAGCCCCCCTTATGTGCCAGTAGCCCCCCTTATCCATTATGTGCCAGTAGCCCCCCTTATGTGCCAGTAGCCAGTAGCCCCCCTTATGTGCCAGCAGCCCCCCTTATGTCTGTTCCAGCCCAGCAGCCCCCCTTATGTCTGTGCAAGCAGCCCCCCTTATGTCTGTGCCAGCAGCCCCCCTTATGTGCCAGTAGCCCCCCTTATGTGCCAGTAGCCCCCCTTATGTGCCAGCAGCCCCCCTTATGTCTGTGCCAGCAGCCCCCCTTATGTGCCAGTAGCCCACCTTATGTGCCAGCAGCCCCCCTTATGTGCCAGTAGCCAGTATCCCCCCTTATGTGCCAGCAGCCCCCCTTATGTCTGTGCCAGCCCAGCAGCCCCCCTTATGTCTGTGCCAGCCCAGCAGCCCCCCTTATGTGCCAGGATTGTCATTTTTACATATATAAAAAAAATATATCAACTTATACTTACCTCCTCCAGGATGCGATGCAGGCCTCTTCTGGCCTGTGTCCCTCGCTGGCTCAGGCGGCCTCTGATAGGCTGCCGGCCTAGTGCTGGCAGCCTATCAGAGGAACAGGGAGGGGACACACCTCTCCCTGCCCTGCCGCATTACAGACATTTGTATTGCCGTCCTGAGGACGGCGATACAGATGAGATGACTTTGGAGATGAGTGAGCGCTTCCACAATGGAAGCGCAGCGCTCATCTCCTGCTGTGCCCTGCCAGCGCCCCCCTTCTGACAGCGCCCCGGGCGGCTGCCCGGCCCGCCTGCCCCAAGAAACAGCCCTGCAGTAGCTAAAGGGGGGCGGGGCGAGTCGGCAGAAAATAGGTGGCGGAACGCCGTTCCGGGGTGTTCCGCCAGAAAAAAAGGCCTGGTTGAGAGAAAAGAATTGAATCACTTGGTGGTTTACTCGTGATGCAAATAGATCTATTGATGGCCTGGCCCACTTCTGTGTTATCATCTGGAAAATTTACGGGCATAGTCTCCATTCCCCCGGATCTAGAGCATGATAGTCTCAGATAGTCGGCTTTTACGTTTAATTAACCTTTTAAGTGGACTGCTGATATTGATTGTATATTTTCCTCCGCCCACGAAAATATTTTGTTCGACAGATCTTGGAGTAAACGATGTCTTGTCCCTCCTTGGTGCTGAATAAATGACACTGCTGTTGAGTTGTCCGAGTAAACTTGGACATGACGATGTGTTGACAGATGTTGTGTTTCTTTCAGTCTCCCAAATTGCTTGCAATTCCCTGAAATTCGAGGATTGCTGTCTTATGGAAACTGTCCATTTTCCCTGGTAAGTTTCGTGTCGAGTCACAGCTCCCCAGCCCCAAAGGCTGGCATCTGTCATGATCACGAAGGGCCGATCTTGATTCCAGAATACACAGTTTTTTAGGTTGTTGTTTCTGAGCCACCAGTTTAGGGAATTTTTCACACTTACATCCAGGAAATTGAGCCCACGATACTGCCGGGATACATGAAGAAAGACTGCCTAGAACCTTCATCGCTGTTCGAATGGAGCAGAATTTTCTCTTGTTGAATACCTTTAATAGGTTTTGTAGCTTTTTTATTTTCACAGGCGGGAGGAACGATCTTTGAGAAGTCGAGTCCAGGGATATCCCTAGGAATATTTTTTGACTGCGTCTTTTTTATTAGTTTTACCGCCGATTTTAGAGTCTCCATCTTGAATCTTTGATACGTGACGTATTTGTTCAAGGGTTTTAAGTTTATTATGACCTGCGATTTCCCATTAGTTTTTTTTACTATAAATAAATGGGAATAATGGCCCTTTTCTAAGTGATTTTCCAGGACAGGTTCTATAGCGGCTAAGCTTAGTAAATCTTTTGTGTCTTTCCTTAAGGTACATAGCTGAGAGGGGGGGAAGGGTTGTGATGACAAATGTTTGTGGAGGGGGAGAATCTAACTCTATTCTGTAACCCTCTTTTATGATGTTCAGTACCCATGTGTTTGATGTTATTTGCTCCCATGTTTTCGGAAAGGAGCTGAGTCTCCACCCTACCTGTCTGGCGTCATTGTTTGGGGTTAGTAGAGGAGGGTTCTCCTCTCTTGGGGTTAAAGAGAAAATTCCTTCCTCTCCCCCCTTTTGCGTAACTCCATCTCCCGGTTTTCCCTTTGTTCCTCTTATTTTCTGTTTGATACTGTCGGTCACAAAAATTTTATCTTTTCGACCTATATTTCTCTTCTGGGAAACCTTTCTTTTTATTAGTAGCGACATCTAGAATTTTGTCTAGGTCTGGTCTGAATAGATATTGTCCATGGAAAGGAAAGGAGATAAGGTTGTTTTTGGAGGACATATCCCCAGACCAAGCCTTGAGCCATAAAGCTCGCCTCGCCGTGTTGGATAAGACTGCCGTACGGGCTGAGAGTTTCACGGATTCTGTCGCTGCGTCCGCAAAAAAACTGGTTGCCATTTTTAGCAGGGGAATACTCTCAAGGATTTGATCCTGTGGTGTTTTATTGACCAGGTGAATTTCAAGTTGTTTTAACCATAAATTCAAGGTCCTGGCTACGCATGTGGAGGCTACCCCAGGTTTAAGAAGGGCCGCTGTAGCCTCCCAGGTTTTCCTTAGAAGGCTTTCAGCCTTCCTGTCCATGGGATCCTTAAGTTGTGCTGAATCTTCAAAGGGTAGGGCAGTATGTCTTGCAACCTTTGCTACTGGTGCGTCCACTCTGGGGATAGATTCCCAATCTGTGCAATCTTCCACACTAAAAGAATATCGCCTCTTAATCCCTCTGGGAATAAAAGAACCCCTGTCTGTTTTTTCCTATTCTGATTTAATCAATTTTTGCACATTTTCTGGCACCGGGAATACAGAATTTCTCCTTTCCCCCAGCCCGCCAAATATTTCTTCCTGTGCCGTCTTGTTTTTTTTAGGCACCTCCATTTGTATTGTAGCTCTGATAGCTTTTAGGAGCTCCTCAATGTCATCCGGATTCAATAAATATCTTTTATATTCATTGTCTTCGTCCAAAGATGCGTATGGTTTTTGTATAGATTCAGAGTCTGAGTCTTCTAACGCCTCGGAGTCTGAGTTGGAAACCAGATTGCGAGTATCGCGCATGCCTTGGGGAGGGATCCTAGTGGGAGCTGGGTCTCTAGATGTTATCTTCAAGAAAACTAGAGGATTCAGCTTTCACGATATTGTATAGTACATTCTTTACATAAGGGTTTAGCCCCAGTACTGGGCAACTGCTTAAAACATATTCCACATTTCCTTGTTTTCTTAGGAGCAGAAGCAGAATCCTTTTCTCCCTGAAAGTATAAGTGAGAGAAGGATCAGCTAACCAGGGAAATCAATGAACACCATGTGCCTGAAGTCAGGCTACTCATGGCTCCTGGATTTGGGGGCACTCATGCTTGCTCCCGATTCGCCAAAGTCACAGTGATAGCTCTCTGGGTGAGAGACGCCATCATGCCGGTCCTGTGGGTTTTTATATCTCTTTACCTTCCAGGACCTGCAGTGCTCGAGGATGACATCACGACGTCCGGCTTCGTCCCCCAACATCTGACGTCATGCGCCCGGCGACTGGAGGGAACACATCTCCGTGCCAGTCCGGCCGTCATCTTCTTTTCCCTCTGCATGAAGTCCCCCTGGACCGCCGCAGAGGGGATCTTCGCAGGGAGCGCAACCGTTTGCGTCTGAGCTCAGGCCATGAGGGGCCCTAAAATACCAGGGCAGTATAAATACCCCACAAGTGACCCCATTTTGGAAAGAAGACACCCCAAGGTATTTCGTGAGGGGTATGGCGAGTTCATGTAAAAAAAAAAATGTGTCACAAGTTAGTGGAATATGAGACTTTGTAAGAGAAAAAAAAAATAAAAAATTTCCGCTAACTTGTGCCAAAAAAAAAAATATTCTAGGAACTCGCCATGCCCCTCACGGAATACCTTGGGGTGTCTTCTTTACAAAATGGGGTCACTTGTGGAGTATTTATACTGCCCTGGTATTTTAGGGGCCCTAAAGCGTGAGAAGTAGTTTGGAATCCAAATGCGTAAAAAATGCCCTGTGAAATCCTAAAGGTACTCATTGTAATTTGGGCCCCTTTGTGCACCTAGGCTGCAAAAAAGTGTCATAAATGTGGTATCGCCGTACTCAGGAGAAGTAGGGCAATGTGTTTTGGGGTGTATTTTTACATATACCCATACTGTGTGTGAGAAATATCTCTGTAAATGACAACTTTTAAAAGAAATTTATACAAAGTTGTAAATTTACAGAGATATTTCTCTCACCCAGCATGGGTATATGTAAAAATACACCCCAAAACACATTGCCCTACTTCTCCTGAGTACGGCGATACCACATGTGTGACACTTTTTTGCAGCCTAGGTGCGTAAAGGGGCCGAAAGTCCAACGAGTACCTTTAGGCTTTACAGGGTTGCTCACAATTTAGCCCCGCCCAAAATGCCAGAACAGTAAACACACCCCACAAATGACCCCATTTCGGAAAGTAGACACCCCAAGGTATTCACTGAGGGGCATAGTGAGTCCGTGGGAGATTTTATTTTTTTTGCCAGAAGTTAGCAGAAATGGAAACTTTATTATTATTATTATTTTCTCAGAAAGTGTCATTTTCCGCTAACTTGTGAAAAAAAATTAAATCATACATGAACTCACCATGCCCCTCCGCGAATACTTTGGGGTGTCTTCTTTCTAAAATGGGGTCATTTGGGGGGTATTTATACTATCCTGGCATTCTAGCACCTCAAGAAACATGACAGGTGCTCAGAAAGTCAGAGCTGCTTCAAAATGCGGAAATTCACATTTTTGTACCATAGTTTGTAAATGCTATAACTTTTGCGCAAACCAATAAATATACACTTTTTGGATTTTTTTTTATCAAAGACATGTAGCACAATAAATTCTGACACAAACTTGTATAGAAATGTAATTATATTTGAACAATTTAACCAGAGAAAGTTAAAAATACACTTTTTTTGAGAAAATTGCGGCCTATTTTGATTAATATCGGAAAAACAAAAAATCTTAGCAGCAATCAAATACCACCAAAAGTAAGCTGTATTTGTGAGAAGAAAAGGAGGTAAAATTAATTTGGGTGGTAAGAAAAAAAAAAACAATTGTCAAACTCACATCATATGTATCCGCAGCCAGTATGCACAACACGTCAAACAGCCCAAACGGCATACTATGGTACACACACAAGTATCCGTGGCCAGTACGCACAACACGGCAAACAGCCCACACGGCATACTGTGGTACATACATAAGTATCCGTTGCCAGTGCACACAAGACACAGGCAGATGTACACTGTCACCCCGACACATGGCCCTAGATACACACCCACAAGTATTCGGGAACCAGCCAACACAGCATACAATGGAACACGGTGAACAGATATCGTAACAGAGACTTTGGGAATTTGAAGCCTATGCACCGAGAAGCTAGTAATTTTCCACTGGTTTCATAAGAAAATATGAAGAGGTGAGTTTAGTAGGGAAAAGCCTTGTAGATTGTAGCTCTTCTCCCCCTCCGTACCAGCTGGTTAAAGGGGTTGGCTCATCTCAAGCATTGGTGGCATATCACTAGGATCCTCTGGGACCCGCACCTATCTCTACAACAGAGGCCTCAAAGAACAGCAGACGGCGCATGCGTGGTGGCCTACATTAATTTCTAATGGACTGCCGAAAATAGCCAAGCTATTTCCAACAGCCCCATAGAAGTGAATGGAGTTGTGGTCACACTTGTGCAGCGCGCTTCCTGTTAGCTTCTATAGTACTTCATAAAATAGCCGATCACACTATTCAGATCACACTGGGCTCTGTTGTAGAGATAGGTGTGGGTCACAGAGGTGGAAACTGCACCTATCAAACATTGGTGGCATATCCTAATGGTATGCCACCAGTGCTTGAGATGGGCCAACCCCTTTAATAGTTTCTTGCTTATTGTATTTGTGTTACATATTATGTATGTGGAACCCATTAGATGTATAATGCCATGGAATTAATGGCGCTTTCAAATAAATAATAATAATAATTTAAAAAAAAGCCAGACCCATTGAACTTTTGACCATCTGGTTTAGCTCAGACTATTGTGTATGACTGAAAACTGCTTAGTCATTCCCATTGACTTGTACTGAGGACCAATATAAGTCTATGGCAGCCTTTAATTGCTACATTGTTTCAGTTAGGCTATATTTCTCCAGCCTTACCCCTCCTACTAGAAGCTTCTAGATCAGTTAGAAACGGTATACAATTATAGCGGTTCGAACCCCCAATTGTTTGCTGATAGAGATAAGTGTTTAGTAGGACAGACTCTACCAGACTGCATGAGTAACCAGAAGAAGATCCTGACACGCATACTCTGCTACAGACCCTTGGCGACCAGCTCTTTGGCCAAGGAACCAGCCTTCTGAGAGAGAACAAGGGCCCGCTAGCTCAAGTCTTTGGTCAGCATTGAACCTTCTTCTGCCAAGGAGGAGTCTGGAAAGGCCAGTATTGTTTGTACTTGAGTTTCTCCAGTAAGGAAGAACACTGTGCAGTACCCCAGAGAAGGCGGTATCTGCAAATGGTTTGTTATTTAATGTTATGTAATGTTGTGCCATGTATTGTGTTGTTATGTATTGTAACCAGCATAGCCATGTATGGATGGCACAGCCAGGGTAAACAATCTTTGCTCAGGCCTTGTATGAAGTTGGGTGAGGATCCAGGATCCACTCCCAGCTCAGTTAGACTAGTTGTGAAGAGTTCAAAGACAGAGAGGAAGCTGATGGTTTGTGCTCCCATTTCTTAGGCCCAGAAACCTACAGAAACTCACTGATCTCTTATCTACAGAAAGAGAGAGTTGGATGTACTACAGTTCCCATTTTGCACTTGAGTAACGAGAGATGTTTATTCTTCTACGTCTGTCGTGGTTTTCTAACTGCTACAGCATACATTATGTATTGCACTCCACACGCCTTGCCTTGCACCCAAACAAGCACTTAAAGCATATCAGGGGACGAAGAGATGAAGATGGGGATATGTCCGGGTTTGGCTCTGAACCCAGACATATCCCCATGCTCATCCTGTCCTCCACTGAATTGCTCAGGGCAAAGGCATTTTTTGGAGATCCGGTGACGTACTGGGCTCTCAATGGGGACTTCTAGGCGGGGGCTTCCGCCTAGCAATGAGCCCGGTGACGTCACCGGCACTAATGGGTAGGCTTTTGCACTGCCCTAGTCTGTAAAACAGCTAGGGCAGCTCTAAAGCTCACCCATCAGAGCCAGTGATGTCACTTGGAACACTGCTGGGTGGAAGCTTCTGCCTACCAGTGTGCCAATGTAAGCAAAAAAGCACTTGCCCTGCACAATCCAGCGCAGGGCAAGGGAGAGCATATGAGCATGGGCGGCAGGGTTTCAGCTTTGAACCCGGACAACCCCTTTAACATCAAGGACACCCCAACTCAGGAGTCCCAGAACCAGAGTGTGCCCCGAGGGAGCCCCCTCCTTTCACTGCATGGCCCTAGGAAGCAATGGTGTGAGGAAAGCTGCCATGATTAACTGTGACAGCCAGAGCCACTACCACTTCCATCCTCAGCTCCTGCTCCTCCCAGGGTGCTGCAACTGGTTTACTGCAATTCCTGGCTCTTTGGACTTATTGGGGTGCACCACGTCTTACTATCCTCTCCAGAGAGCAGCAATACGTGATGATACCTCAATGGTGTCCGGGGGATCCAGCATAGCATTAGGGTCTATCTCAAACCTGGCCACTACATGAGGAGTCTTATAGGCCATCAATCTGCAGATGAGATCCTGGCTTGGCTATAATGCTAAATTATGTCTCAAGACCTGTTTAAAAGGTCTGACATTGACTTATCAGATAACTACCTTCCAACTGGTGGCACCAGAGGCACTTTTATTTTTTGAAAAGAAAGCTAATTTGCATAACACCAAGGTTCAAAGACACATAAACTTCCCGTGCCCCACCGGCCACCTATGGACCATTGGATCCTTTAATAAATGACACCTCTATTGAGAAGCAAATGTTAGTACATGGATTCATGTCTACGATAACAATCCATCTCTCCTTCCACCTGGGATTGGATAATGTAAGATGTTTGTTAAGGAGACGGCTTATATCTAAAGCCATGTTTGTGTCATGCTCCACCCCCTTGGATCAAGGCACTAGACACAACACGGGTTAACTCTCCAATGTGCATTGTCAGATTGGTATTTTCTATACCTAGGATACAACAATGGATGATGAAAAATAAATGCTGATATAATAATTTGCTTTTTAAATAGTGTACAGTAGGTACATTTGGGCTTTGACAGCCTGGGGGCAAATATGTGGACATGTGTAACCCTTCTTGTAAATTGAAAAGACTCATTAGCAATGTTCCCAAATGCTACCAGCAAAACACACACATGAACTGCAGTGTAATCAGAAGTGAACAGAATAATTCATTACCATAGTTACCAGCGACTGGGAACACTAAACAATAAGTAATAATTGTAAAATGTTGGTCCCGCTGAATACAAGCATTGTGAGCGGGGAGAGAACGCATCTAAGATAGATCAGTCTGGAGTCATTCTGTGTAATGCAAGGGGCGGCAAGCCAAGGTTTCTCAGCCATTAGAGGGGTAATCCAGTAAAAGCAAGTCAGGGTGTACGGCTAGAATATGCTGTCACTTACTGACTATGGGGTCATGTCCAGGCAATGTGCAGAGAACTACAAGTCAGAGCCAGCTGTAGCTCTCTGCATAGTACCTGGACAGGACCTCCACAACATGCAGCGTATTCTAGTCATGCGCCACACCTTGCCATTTCTAGTATACCCCTTTAATACATAAACATTAGAAAAAAAGGTTAAGAAAAAGCAAAATGAAAAAATAATATGTTTAAAGAGCACCCGTCAGCAGAATCAACTCTATTAAACCAGGCTCATTGCCTGGTAGGACTGATCCTGCTGATTAGGGGTCATGCACACAACCGTATGTATTTTCCAGTCTGCAAAACACCGATCCGCAAAAAAAAGATGGATGACATGCATGTGACATCCGTATTGCATCAGGTTTTTTTTTGAGGATGTCCGCAAATTGGACAAGAACAGCACATGTTCTATTCTTTGTGGAACCGACATGCGGAAAAACTAAATGGAATTTGTGGACCCATTGAAGTGAATGGTTCCACATATAGACCTGTAAAAAAACGAAAGCGAAAAAAATATATATAAGTTTGTGTGCGTGAGTCCTTAAGCTGATTCCCTTATCACTGAGTTGCTCCATTCTGGAGATATGGCAGTTTTAATGAATAGGGAAGTAGGGTTTCAGTGCACCAAGTGGCGGGCCACAGTCCCTCATTTCCTCCATTTTTTGCATTACTTTGCACCGATTGTACAGAGGCGTATGTGCACGATTAGACAAGAGCACAATGATGATGCCTGGACCTGTCAGGAAAGGTAACATGTGGCAAAGTCAGGAAAGCAGAGGAGCTGAGGTGCACCGAGGGGGCTAGGGCTTGACCCTCGTGCACTGAACCCCTGAGTTGCATGATGATTAAAACAACCATATCTCTGGGATGGAGCAACAGATTTTTAGCAATTTAAGCTGCAGGATAAAACCCTCCAGGCAGAATGTATGGTTTAATAGGGTTGATCCTGTTGACAGGTCTTCTTTAATTGTATCAAAAGTAACAAAATTGTATTTTTGGAGTAGTAGTCAAAGGCCTTTGTGTTGAGGGCCAGGAGCTTCAGGTTGTGTTTATGGGCACAGGAGAGGCTACAGACTGCACCAGGTGCAGCAGCATTCATGTCACAAGCAGAGCCCAAACTCCAGCTCACTGGAACTATGGGCCGACTGGACTGGTGGCTAAAAGATATCTCATCTACATGTAACAGTCCGGAGGAGATTAAACAGCAAGATAATGTGACCCTAGGTGTCAATATACTTTAGCAATGATCCAATCTATACCTCCAGTTTAAAGGGGTTCTCTACTATCTACAGCTGGGGTAGGCAACCTCTGAAACTACAACTCCCAGCATGCACACTTGCTCTGCTCTTCTCATAACTCCCATAGAAATGAATGGAGCATGCTGGGAATCGTAGTTTCACAACAGCTGGAGTGCCGAAGGTCGCTGACCCCTGCTTTAGATGAATGTCATCCTAAATGAGGCTGCTCACTTTACATCATTCCTCCCGACCCATCCCCATAAACGTATACGCTCTGCTCTGCCGATCTTGCATGTATTCGCCATAGGGGAAAGAGGGGGGAGGGGGGGGGCTTCTTCTTTCGTCCAGCATCTGCTGTCAGAGGATAGTCAGCACATCCCCGTACAGATGAGATGATCAGGTGGGTTGCTTCACACCTTCGGTATGAATTCCGGCAGGCCGTTCCGGGAATTGGCCGGACACAAACCGCAGCGTGCAGCGGCAGATACTGAGAATTCCCGGCAGGCTTTTCTCTGCCGGAACAGCCTGCTGGAATTCACACCGCAGCTGTGGAACTAGCCTAAAGAGCAGCCAGGGGAGAGGCTAGCTATGATGGTCCACAATGGGATTACATACAGAAGGTCCACTGAAATTTCTGCCCCCGTGATCATTCCCTTATCTCACAGAAACAATCACATGTGTGGGTGATCCTAGCAGCCCTTTCTATAATCTGCAGTTCTATCAGCTGCTGACTACACATTAAAGGGTCCACAAATTGCTGTACCAAGTAACTGGGCCCCTTTTTTCGTTACCCCCAAACAGATGTCTAAAAATAAAGTGAGACCTTACCAATAAATAACCATAAGCCCATGAATAGGTCACAGGCATAAATATCAAAAAGAGGGGGGGGGGGCGTCCGATACATCAAAAACCCTCTACAAATGACAGAATGAGAAAAACAGAATAAATGCATATAATGGATAGGTCCTGAAAGGTAACTGACCCATAGACCTGATGAGGGATGTGGATCTGGGATGGCCAGAGAAGACCTTAATGCGTGTTTCGTTGAACCAGCTTTGTCAGGAAGTTGAAGTTCGAGGTGTTCTCTGGCCCTCCTGGAGCTGTGATAGTTACAGGGGGAAAGCTGCAGCAAAAAGGACCCCCCCTCTACAGTTCTGGAATGTATTGGATAACACAGACAGCATTATGTCAGTGTTATACAATACATTCCAGACCTCTAAGGGTTACATAGCATCATAAATCAATATAATGCTATGCGACCCCGGCAGTGCTGGAGGTTCAGGACGGTCCAGAGCGTGACACTTGCTCGTCTGAAAACGACCTATATGATACAGATTGGCTCCGGATGCGTTCAGTGAAACTCTTGTGCAAGGAAGTTCAGTCAGTTTCGTCTGCATTTGCGTTCAGTGCTTCAGTTTTGTTCCACGCGGGTGCAATCCGTTTTGATGCATTTTTCACGCACGTGAAAAAACCCTGAAGGTTTACAAACAACATCTCCTAGCAACCATCAGTGAGAAACGCATTGCATCCCGACTGTATCCGGATTCAATGTGTTTTTCACTGAAGCCTCATTCACTTCTATGGGGCCAGGGCTGCGTGAAAAACGCTGAATATAGAACGTGCTGAGATTCTCCCGCAACGCAGAAGTGATGCCTGAAAAACAACGCTCATGTACACAGACCCATTGAAATGAGCGGGTCAGGATTCAGAGCGGGTGCTATGCGCTCACTTCACGCATTGCACCCGCGTGAAAAACTCGGTCGTGTGAAAGGGGCCTAAAGGTACTATTACACGGAGCGAATATCATACCGATTCTCGTTCATGTTAGTGAAAATGGCCGAGAATCGATGTAATCAGTATGAAAGATGAGCTATAAATCACACGTTTCTTGTCCATCGTGATCTTTCAGCGTGCTATAAAATTATCCTTTGTTGTTAATAGATCAGTTCGTATAATATGTAGTCGTCTAGTCGCTCGTGATCCACTGCATGGCTTGGGGGAGTAGCAATAGGTGTGTCTTCGACATTTACATGCTTTTTTCCATTGGCTACCTTGAAACGGAAACACGTTACCAGATGGGGAATGGGACATACGGTGGGCGGTGTACACCCATCACCGCGACGTCATCCATTGTCACACCTTTTATTCCACCTGAAGACCAACCTCTTGACCAAGCATCTGTCCACCACCTTTACATGTAATAACAACGAGCGATTTAAAAGCGAACGAGGGACAATCGCAGGTACGAACAATTATCGATGCGTATAATAAAGCGAAAGTTTTGTTGCTATTGAGTCGCTTCATCTTGGATCGTTTATCGTGATCTGTAGGACATCTGCTAGTGTAATAGTACTTTAAGGCCAGACACACACGAGCGAGTTCAATGCTGTGCGATCCATTTCATGCTCATTTACATCGCACGATTTTTGTTCATTTTCGCTGACATGCAGGAGAATCTGTCCGGTATTTGGTCCACGTATTAGGGCCTTTAGTGTAAATTCAAACGCAACAGATTTGTTGCAGAAATTCCTGCAGCTGTTCTATTCATCTGAATGGGGGTTGCAGACATCCATGTTTTTGCTGCCAAAACCACCCGATTCATGTGAATTTTCAAACACAGAAAATCTGCTACGTGTGAATATACCCTAAGACATGCCCAAGAAGCCATATGGTGGTGACTGCAATTTGTATATTAACCCTTCAGCATCTATATTAACACACTGTTTATCTTAGCTGTAGCACCTATGAAAATAAATGGGATTTCACACTGTTTTCAGTAGTACCCTTCATCGTGTCACAGTGGAAAAACATGCCCACCAGGTATATACTATACAAGTTGTCTGGTGTTATACAAAAAAAAGTCGTCCCAAAAAAAAGTTGCCACCTGGATTTAACTACCGTATTTTTCTCCCTATAAGACGCACCGGCCCATAAGATGCACCTCGATTTTTGAGGAGGAAAATAAGAAAAAATATATTTTGAACCAAAAGGTGTGCTTTTGGTGGGTTTTGAACTAATGGTAGTCTGTGAATGACACTATTATGGGGGTCTGTGGAGGGCACTGTTATGGGGGTCTGTGGCTGACACTGTTATGGGGGGTCTGTGGCTGACACTGTTATCGGGGTCTGTGGCTGACACTGTTATGAGCGTCTGTGGATGGCACTGTTATGGGGGTCTGTGGCTGACACTGTTATGGGGGTCTGTGACTGACACTGTTATGGGGGTCTGTGGCTGACACTGTTATGGGGGCATCTGTGGATGGCACTGTTATGGGGGCATCTGTGGATGGCATGACACTGCTATGGGCTGTGGATGGCATGACACTGCTATGGGGGGGATCTGTGGATCAGTTAAATAGCATCTTATGCTATTTGACATCCACAGATCCCCCCATAACAGTGTCAGCCACTATGAATGACCCCCAATACAGAGCGTGGGGGCTGGCATCTACACTAGTTTTTAAATGGCAGCGGGGGCCCAGTGCAGTCATTATATTCTATTGCACCGGGCCCCGCTCACTTTATTCTGGAAGCCTGCATACCGAAGGGTCTAAACAGAAAATATGATCTAACTTTGCAGTACATGTAGTTCATCAGTATGTGATTTCAAATGCATAATATTGAATTGCTGCCTCCCCGCCCATGTGTTCTTGGTTGGACTTCCCACCTAATCCAGGAACACCTGGGCTTGGGATGTAACCTCTACTCAATTAGAGAATGAGGAGGAACCCATTTGTGTTGTATATAAGTATCTGTTTTTAGTGCACTATGTATTGTCCGAAACGCGTCACAATTACTTTGTGTCTCTCCATGTGATGTATGTTGGATCTTACATTTTGAAAGCCGAATAAAGAACAAATTTTTTTATACGTCAGAAGCTGGAATCGACCCTTTGTTTTTGGACATATCAAACGTGGCTGGGTTCAAGCCACATCTTCCGTGCTTCACAAGGGTGATTAGAGGTGAGAGCTGCAACTTTTCTTTTTCTCTATAAGTAGATATGATTAGTACAGCGAGCGGGGCCCGGTGCAATAGAATACAATGACTTCACCGGGCCCCGCTGCCATTACAAAACTAGAGGCTGGCCCCCAGCCCCTTCTCCCTCCTCGCTGATACACACGCCCGGCCTCACTGTGCAGCATCCGGTCGGTGGTGTATCAGTGTAAAAACGGCAGCATTCGCCCCATAAGACGCACTGCCATCTTCCTCCCAGTTTTGAGGGGGGAAAGTGCGTCTTATAGGGCAAAAAATACGGTAAGCAAATAGTTATGAGCCTCCTATTGGATAATTACTGCATGGGCGATTATCTTTCAGCTGGCAACAAGTTATTTAACCCCAACTGGTGCAATGAGTTGCTTCTCATTTCTTAAACAACCATGTCGAAAGACACATCTCGTGGTCGTGGAAAAGATGTTAATCTGTTTGAGAAGGGTCAAATCATTGGCATGCATCAAGCAGAGAAAACATCTAAGGAGATTGCAGAAACTACTAAAATTGGGTTAAGAACTGTCCAACGCATTATTAAAAACTGGAAGGATAGTGGGGACCCATCGTATTCGAGGAAGAAATGTGGCGGGAAAATATCCTGAATGATCGTGATCGGCGATCACTTAAACGTTTGGTGAAATCAAATCGAAGAAAAACAACAGTAGAACTCAGGGCTATGTTTAATAGTGAAAGTAAGAGCATTTCCACATGCACAATGCGAAGGGAACTCAAGGGTTTGGGACTGAACAGCTGTGTAGTCATAAGAAAACCACTAATCAGTGAGGCAAACCAGAAAAAAAGGCTTCAATTTGCTAGGGAGCATAAAGATTGGACTCTGGAGCAATGGAAGAAGGTCATGTGGTCTAATGAGTCCAGATTTATCCTGTTCCAGAGTGATTGGCGCATCAGGGTAAGAAGAGAGGCAGATGAAGTGATGCACCCATCATGCCTAGTGCCTACTGTACAAGCCTGTGGGGGCAGTGCTATGATCTGGGGTTACTGCAGTTGGTCAGGTCTAGGTTCAGCAGCAGTATGTCCTCCAAGAATGAGGTCAGCTGACTACCTGAACATACTGAATGACCAGGTTATTCCATCAATGGATTTTTTCTTCCCTGATGGCACGGGCATATTCCAAGATGGTTCAGGGAGCATGAGACATCATTTTCACACATGGATTGGCCACCACAGAGTCCAGACCTTAACCCTTAATCTTTGGGATGTGCTGGAGAAGGCTTTGCGCAGCGGTCAGACTCTACCATCATCAATGCAAGATCTTGGTGAAAAATTAATGCAACACTGGATAGAAATAAATCTTGTGACATTGCAGAAGCTTATCGAAACAATGCCACAGCGAATGCGTGCCGTGATCAAAGCTAAAGGCGATCCAACGAAATATTAGATTGTGTGACCTGTTTTTTTTTTTGGTGGCGACTTTTTTTTTGGATAGGCAGTGTATGATGGGCATAATGAGAGGCGTATTTATGAAGCACCCTTTCCACATTTTCCATTATAAAAGTTAAATAAAGTAAGTGAGACCAGGTGAACTTTATTTTTTTTTATTTTACCCAAAACAAATTTTATTAAATATTTCTTTGACTGAAAAAATCATGAATTTGTTAAAAATCTGGGGAATCACACTTTGCGTTCTGCCTGAGAATGTCAGATGCACACAAATGGAGAAACTGACTGGGGCAGCGGGGGCACCCGTACTAAGTTTGGTTATGGGGCCCTGATGAGATCTACGTGTATACTTGATCAGCTGATCAGGGGACAAATTCCAGCTGAAAAGCTGTATCATATGTTTAATATGAGACAAAGCATTCTGGGACTTGTAATTAAAACAACTGGAGTACACAGGCTAAAAAATAAATATTATATATATATATATTTACTTATTTTGGTATGTCTCATTCAGCCCAGTGTATAGAGGGAAATGACAACTCCAATTGTGCGCCGACGTATTTGACCCCTGACCTCATTTCTCATTTCTTGCACAGACTGATCTTTCATTTAGAGTTGATAAGTGCGTTAATGTTCGGATAACCGTGTTAATCCACTGACAGACAGAGGATTAAAACAACAGAGACAATGTTTTCAATCAGTAAATGCTTGATCCAGGGAACAATGAGAGGGACTGTACCGTAATGCCTGCAGAATGTCTCCCGCACAAAGGAAGGCCGGACATAGCAGGGGCCCCTGCTTTCACATACAGTTGCAAGAAAAAGTATGTGAACCCTTTGGTCATAAAATGTGATCTGATCTTCATCTAAGTCACAACAATAGACAATCACAGTCTGCTTAAACTAATGACACACAAAGAATTAAATGTTACCATGTTTTTATTAAACACACCATGTAAACATTCACAGTGCAGGTGGAAAAAGTATGTGAACCCTTGGATTTAATAACTGGTTGAACCTCCTTTGGCAGCAATAACTTCAACCAAACGTTTCCTGTAGTTGCAGATCAGACATGCACAACGGTCAGGAGTAATTCTTGACCATTCCTCTTTACAGAACTGTTTCGGTTCAGCAATATTCTTGGATGTCTGGTGTGAATCACTTTCTTGAGGTCATGTCACAGCATCTCTATCTGGTTGAGGTCAGGACTCTGACTGGGCCACTCCAGAAGGCGTATTGTCTTCTGTTTAAGCCATTCTGTTGTTGATTTACTTCTATGCTTTGGGTCGTTGTCCTGTTGCAACACCCATCTTCTGTTGAGCTTCAGCTGGTGGACAGATGGCCTTAAGTTCTCCTGCAAAATGTCTTGATAAACTTGGGAATTCATTTTTCCTTCGATGATAGCAATCCGTCCAGGCCCTGACGCAGCAAAGCAGCCCCAAACCATGATGCCCCACCGCCATACTTCACAGTTGGGATGAGGTTTAGATGTTGGTATGCTGTGCCTCTTTTTCTCCACACATAGTGTTGTGTGTTTCTTCCAAACAACTCAAGTTTGGTTTCATCTGTCCACAGAATATTTTGCCAGTACTGCTGTGGAACATCCAGGTGTTCTTGTGCAAACTGTAAACGTGCAGCAATGTTTTTTTTGGACAGCAGTGGCTTCCTCTGTGGTATCCTCTCATGAAATCTATTCTTGTTTAGTGTTTTACATATCGTAGATTCGCTCACAGGGATGTTAGCATATGCCAGAGACTTTTGTAAGTCTTTAGCTGACACTCTAGGATTCTTCTTCACCTCATTGAGCAGTCTGCGCTGTGCTCTTGCAGTCATCTTTACAGGACGGCCACTCCTAGGGAGAGTAGCAGCAGTGCTGAACTTTCTCCACTTATAGACAATTTGTCTTACCGTGGACTGATGAACAGCAAGGCTTTTGGAGATACTTTTATAACCCTTTCCTGCTTTATGCAAGTCAACAATTCTTAATCGTAGGTCTTCTGAGAGCTCTTTTTTGCGAGGCATCATTCACATCAGGCAATGCTTCTTGTGAAAAGCAAACCCAGAACTAGTGTGTGTTTTTTATAGGGCAGGGCAGCTGTAACCAACACCTCCAATCTCATCTCATTGATTGGACTCCAGTTGGCTGACACCTCACTCCAATTAGCTCTTGGAGATGTCATTAGTCTAGGGGTTCACATACTTTTTCCACCTGCACTGTGAATGTTTACATGGTGTGTTCAATAAAAACATGGTAACATTTAATTCTTTGTGTGTTATTAGTTAAAGCAGACTGTGATTGTCTATTGTTGTGACTTAGATGAAGATCAGATCACATTTTATGACCAATTTGTGCAGAAATCCATATCACTCCAAAGGGTTCACATACTTTTTCTTGCAACTGTATAGGAACAAAACCTGTGTATCTGGATTTATCATTCCCCCCACAACAGTTTTCTGGCGTAAAAAAGTCGCAAATACCGTAGTCTGGGACTTTTTAAATGGCACTTTCGCCCAAAAATTTTCTCCACTTCCCTTGCCACTTTCCTAAAAAGGGAAGGAGCGGGGAGGGGGCGTGCCCCCATCATGTTTATCTTTTTTCACGCCAGGGGCTGGCAGAGATTTCAGTTTAGGCGCATGAACCTAAATTATGATGAGGCGTAAGCTATGTCATAAATTAGGCACAGCCTCTGCCAGCACACGGGGGTATCATACACCGGTGTAAAAGGCTGGTCTCTGATAAATTCCCCCCAGTCAAATATATGTACAGATATAGCAGGGCTGAGTTTGTTAATGCAGCAGAGTGGAATTTGCCATGTTATGTAATGTACCTGAGAAATGTGAATTAGGCCTCAGGCACATGACCGTGTTTTTGGTCCGTTTGCGATTTGCATTTTTCTTTGAATTGTATGTGGACCCATTCATTTTTATTCACGGCCATTCCGCAAATTATAGAGGATGTCTTATTCTTGTCCATCTTGTGGACAAGTATAGTCAAGGAAAGTGTGGCATGCAGATGGCCGGTATCCGTATTTTGAGGATCTGCAGTTTATGGACCGCAAAATACATACAGTCGTGTGGATGTAGCCTTATGTATAATATTATTAGTGCTGTGATCCCCAAAAAACGTGCAGTTGTAGCAGTGCTGAAGGTGTCAGATGTAATTAATATTATGTTTAGTGTTGAGCGAACTTGTGTTTTAAGTTCGGCGTCTAAAGTTCGGGTTCGGGTTATCAAAGAATCGCGTTATGGATTCTTAATTCCGTTATGGTCCGTGGTAGCGGAATCCATAACGCGATTCTTCGATAACCCGAACTTTAGACGCCAAACTTAAAACACAAGTTCGCTCAACACTAATTATGATGTGCCATCTGAGGTCTTCCAAGGGTTCTTATCTTTCATCTTAAGGGCTCATGTACACGACCATATGTATTTTGCGGTCAGCTGGCCCCTGATAGAACAGTGCTATCCTTGTCCGTAATGCGGACAATAAAAGGATTTGTTCTATTTTTTGGCGGAACGGGCATACAGACATATGGAAACGAAATGCACACAAACTCTTTTCCATTTTTTTTGATGACCCATTGAAGTGAATGGTTCCGCATACGGGCCGCAAAAAAACTGAACAGACACGGAAAGAAATTATAGTCGTGTGCATGAGCCCTAAAAGAGGAACGCAGGATTTCGTTATTGATCACCTAACTCAGGGTCCAACACCTCGATGATCAGCTCTTTCAGTGTACTTCCGCTGATCGGCATAGTGCGGGGTGTCAGATGCCAGCAGATTAGATACTGATGGCCTATCCTGAGGTTAGGCCATCAATAAGAAAGTCCTGGAATACCCCTTTAAGTTAGTCATTTATTACAGTACACAAAAATTACTGAGCTCTGCTACATCGGTACATATGTCAACATAGCTTTCTACAAAAGTATTTGCTTCAAACACATTATAACCTAGAAACCCTCTGCACTAGAACATTTCCTTGTGTCTGTGTTGTCAGTTATACCAGTTTTAGTAATAGCCGCCCATAAACTTGGGCAGGTATGAATAAGAGCCTATTAACATGGGCTGATACATTGGGAATGAACCGTTTGTTCCTGACCTTTGCCTGCTTGTTCAGCTGCATTTACATTCAGCAATCATCCCCTCTGTATGTGGATGAACGGTCATTACTACGATCATTCATCCCCATATAGGTCCATTGTTTGTTGGCAGCCCACCCCTGTTTACTCAGAGTGATCGGCTGCCGAAAAACTATGATTTTAGCCGCCAAATAAAAGACGGGTCATTTGTTGGGTGATTGGCAGCACAGTTAGGCCTCTAAATGCCTTTAGAGTCCTCTCCTGCATAACGTAAACCGGACGGATCCGTTATGCAGGCCATAGACTTCTATTATGACGGAATGAATAACGGAATGCCTCTAAATGCATTCCGTCATGGAATTGCGTTATGGTCCGTGGTAACGCAATCCATAACGCAATTCAGTAAATACCACAACACGAACCGGCACACGAACTTATGAAAATATGAAATTCGCTCATCTCTAGTCATCATGGACCTGGACATGTGAATAAAGCCTCATGAACACGGACCGTGTGATACCGGCCTGGATTTCTTCTGAGTGCAGGAGCGCACGGCGTCATTGGTTGCTATGACTCCGTGCGCTCATACCAGTGCATTACCGTACTGCGGCGGCAGCAGGAAGCGCACGGCGTCATAGCAACCAATGACGCCGTGCGCTCCTGCACTCAGAAGAAATTCAGGCTGGTATTACTCGGTCCGTGTTCCACAGACGTGTGCATGAGGCTTAAGGCTTTACAAGAGGCAATTATCGGGAACAAGTCATTCAATAAATGTGCATCAAAATTAGAAAATCCAAAATTTTCCTCCCAAAAAATATGTCCATTGTAAACCACAGCCCATCTTGTGCCTACGGGTTTCTCTCCGTGTCTCCGCACTGCAAAAAAATAGAACATGTTCTATTTTTTTGCGGTGTAGACGGATCACGGACCCATTCAAGTAGAACGGGTCTGGATCTGTCTGCGGCAGCTGCACGGATGTTGCCCGTGCATTGGGGACCGCAAATTGCAACGGCCGTGTGCATGAGCCCTAAGGCGGTTTTGAGACGATAAATATGATAACAGAGAACAGCAGAGCGTTCTGTAGCACAGGAGGAGCACCATACATGTACTGCAGGGGTCAGAAACCTTCCGGGACTCCAGCGGCTGTGAAACCACAACTCCCAGCATGCACACTTGCTCAGCTGTTGTTGTAAAGGAGGATTCTGGGAGTTGTAGTTGCAGAACAGCTGCAGCTGGCTGTATGCTGCTCATTATCACCTGTTATCCCGGTAATGCCCTTAATGGCCTCTAGAGGGCAATAAGGGAGACTGGTAAACCAGGCTTCTTTTGTTAGGCGGGGTGGGGGAGAACGTGAAGCAATGCATTCTGGGCAGGACCCTCTCCGATGAATTAACCCCCCTGTGGCCTGATGGTTTCCTATTGTTAATGCAGTCGCAGAACGGATTTAATCAGTGATGACAGAGATCATGCTGTAAAAAGTAATCTTTAATGAAACACCAGTCTACTATATACGGTGCCTGTACAGGAGATTTCATTCTATGGCACAGCGGCCTCAGCCCATGACGGCCATCTGTTAGTGATATGCAATGACATTAGTCCACTACTTGCCAATCAGACACACATAGAAAATATAAAAATAGTCACATATATTAAATTGTGGTTATTTCTGGGGCCCTTAGTACTCCGCGTTGGCTCTAAGGAAAGTCGCCATTTTGCATATGTACACCGTAACCTCCTCGCCCCCACAGATATTCACATATTTACAGCATACACAGGAAGGGAATGAATTTGGTCCATACAAGTGCTGTACAGTGTATAAAAAAAAAGAATAGATCTGATTTATAGTTTGTACAGTGCTGGCTGCGTCTCCCCCACGTAAGGAACGAGCATCCAATATATCTCTGTGTATCTACAGTGAATGGCTAGGTATGGCTATGGACATTGGACCCGGCATAGTCTAAAATGAAACAAACCAAGCAACGTGGCACAACGACAAGTCCAGGAATAGAGAGAGAAACCTCTTTGAAAAACAGCGCCACTCCAGTCCGCAGGTTGTGCATGGTATTGCAACTCAGACCGCTTCACTTCAATGGAGCTGAGCTGTAATACCAGACAAGATCCAAGGACGGGTGTGGCGCTGTTCCTAGAAGAAAGCAGTAATGTTTTGCTAATCCTAGACAACTTCTTTAACCTTTTCAACCGTAGGCATAGTTAAAGGGGTTGTGCAGCGCTAGTATATTAGTGATATAGGTCATCAGATCGGCGGGGGTTGGGTCCGACACCTGCCAATCAGCTGTTTTAAGAGGCCGCTGCGCTTGTGCAAGGGCTGCGGCTTTTGCATGCCCTCTAGTGGCGGTGCAGTGTAACTACAGCTTTCTCTTCCATTTGCTTGAATGGGACAAATAGCTCTAATTCCACTGCAAGTTAGAGGGCAGTGGATGCAGTGCTCGCACAAGTGCAGAGGACTCTTCAAACAACACTGAGTCAGACCCCCGCCGATCTGATATTGGTGACCTATTTTGAGGAAAGGTCATCAATATACTAGCGCTGCACAACCCCTTTAACCATCTGTATTCCATATGTAACGCCAAGAGGCTCTCAGGCTCTACAGAATCAAACATACAGCACTACAGATCTTAATGGTACTGGAGGTTCGGTTCAATAGACCCATTGGGACTCCGGATATTGCGTCCAGAATACAGGCGGTTAAACAAGAGGGCTAGAACACCCATCTGAATGAGGCCTTAAAGGGGTTGTGTCATCTCAAGCACTGGTGGCAATAGCTAGGATATGCCACCATTGTTTGATATCTCTGGGACTCGCACCTACCTCTAGAACGGAGCCCGAAAAGTGAAGGAGAGCGAACCGCTCATGTGCATCGACCCTCCATTCATTTCTATAGGACTGCTGAATATAGTCGAGCAGCAACCTCAGCTAGTTTCGAAAGCTCCTTAGAAAATAACAGGAAGCACACCGCGCAAGAGCTGCCACCGCTCTTTTTACTTCTATGGGGCTGACGGAAAGAGCTCAGCCAGGCCCATAGAAATGTCTAGAGGGCGGCCGCACATGCATGGTCCTCTCTCCTTCACTTTGAGGGCACCTTTCTAGACAGCGGTGCGGGTCCCAGAGGTAGTACTCGCACTTATCAGACATTGGTGGCATATCTTAGTGACACGCCACCAATGCTTGAGATGACAGAACCCCTTTAAGGCCCCCATATACATTAGGCCGGGTTAACGCCATTGTTTATTTTTTCCGTTCTTCTGATCCATCAGAAGAACAAAAAAATAGAGAACAAAATTTACCCTGTAAAAAAAAAAAACGGATCCTGACTATCAGTTATGCACATTTGGCATCCTTTTGAGCCATTTCCATGTGAGATCCGTTATTTTAGATGGAAAAAACGTCCTGCAAGCAAGACTTTTTTTCCCTCTAAAATAACGGATCTCTGACAGAAATTGCTGAAACGGATGCAAACTGATGCTCAGCATCCGTTTTTTATACAGGATCCGTTTTTTTTTTTCAGATCAGATCAGAAGAACGGAAAAATAAACAGTGATGTGAACCCGGCCTTAGTGGGTTTGGATGACTAACGTGTATGGGAGCTTCCAACTATCTTCAACAGATGATGTCTGGAGGGAAGGATTGGGCAAACTATTTTTGTTTTTCACCCGATCCTTATGTTCTCCTAAGAGATAAGCCGCCTCCTGAAATGTCTGGCAACGGTTCTCTCCTCTCTCACACTGACAACACATACTTGCTCTGTCTAACCATACATGTATGTGTATGGGGGAGTCGGGAGAGACAGCTGGGGACTGAAGGATCGTTCGGGTAACAGATTTTGAATGTATATGGCCAGATTTAGTGTTAAACTGCCAATTGCAAATGAAAGAAAAGTCATGTTTTTTTTTTTAACATAGGGCTCTTCAATACTTTAAAAGGGTTCTCCAGGAATTAATAAAATAAAAATATTTAAATATTACTTTATTATAAATATATTACCAAATACCTTTCATTAGTTATAGTGCCTCGTTTTGTCTAGGGAGCAATCATTAGGAGAAATAAAATGGTCGCCATCCTACTAGTGCACACAGAACCTGTCCTAATCACACAGCAGGACAAATTACTTCACAACACTGAGGTAAAGAGCTGCCTCATCCTCCTCCTTGCTGTACCTGTCAGTGGTTATGATCCTGAATACAGCTGATAAGATCTCCAGCTGAATCTTTGTAGGAATGGAGTTTTTGAGGAGACATGAAGTGCAGAGAGGATGGACTGGACAGACACTGTGGTAATGTGGGGCTGTGATAATGGAGACTGCATACAAGTGCTGCTGCTCATTATCCCCACCCCCACCTCCTTCCTGTACTTCATGTCTCCTCATGAGCTCCATTCCTATAAAGATTCAGCTGGAGATCTTATCAGCTGTATTCATTCAGGATCATAATCCCTGACAAGCAGAGAAGAGGATGAGGCAGCTCTTTAACTCTGTGCTCTGAAGTAACTTGTGCTGCAGTGTGATTAGGACAGGTTTTGTGTGTACTAATAGGACGGCCGCCATTTTATTTCTCCTGATGATTCTCCACAGATAAAATTAGCCATTCTAACTAATGGAAGGTATTTAGGAATATATTTATAATAAAGTAATATTTCAGTATTTTCATTTTATTAATTCCTGGAGAACCCCTTTAATGCCTCATTCACACATCAGTGTTCGGTCAGTGATTTCCATCTATGATTTTGAGCCAAAACTAGGTGCGGCTCTAAACACAGAACATGTGAAGATCTTTCCCTTATACCTTATGTCCGTGTAGCCTCCACTCCTGGTTTTGGCTCACAATCACTGATGAAAATCACTGACCAAATCACTGACGTGTGAATGAGGGTTAAGGGAGACATAAAAATGTCTAAAAGGAGGACTCTCTTTGCTGCCCATAGCAACTAATCAGAGCACAGGTTTCATTTTATATTCTGTTCCTGAAAAATGAAAGCTGAGCTGTGATTGGTTGGAATGGGCAACAGAGCAGTTTTTCTTTCAGTTTAGCAAATCTGCCCATTTGTTGCCAACAGCAACCAATCAGAACACAGCATTCATTTTATATTCTTCTCTTAAAAAATAAAAGCTGCGCTGTGATTGGTTGGAATGGGCAACAGAGACAGTTTTCTTTCATTTTAATAAATGTGCCCCTTTGTTGCCAACAGCAACCAATCAGAACGCAGCTTTCATTTCATAATCTGCTCTTGAAAAATGAAAGCTGAGCTGTGATTGGTTGCTATGGGCGAAAAAGCATTTTTCTTTTACACACTTATGATAAATCTGCCCCGGTCCAGGCCTTTGATTAGATTAGAAAGTACACAAATTACTAATCATAATGGCAAACACATAAAGGGGTTGTCCACCCACATACTAAAACTGCATTACTAAGCGATAGAGCCAGAAATTGGGTAGTTACTGAACGTTACTCCAGATAGGACACCTGCACCCCTTCTACCAGGCACCTTCAATACACTGGGAGTAAAAGACTACCACCCTCTTCCACATGCATTTCACCTGGTGTGAACTCAGTCGCTACATCAATACAATAGAAGGGGTGGGGACATCGTAACAAAGAGATGGCTGTCTAAAGATGGACATTCCATCTATCACTATGGTACATGATCCTATAGATCCAATTCTATTTTGATGAGGGGTTTCATTAATATTTCAAGCATTTCACCACCTCATGGCACAAATATGGTTATAACTCACCTATGACATAGGTGGCATCCTCATACCACCAGGCCCTAAAGTCTTTTTACAAAAACACCTCACCTATGATCATTATTTTTGGCAAAATGATTCAACTCTTGCTATTAAGCTGAACTTTGCATCCCTGACTGAGAAACTGGCTATGAAATGAAATCCATGAATAAAAGACATATTAAACACTGCATCATCATCATCCAAGGTCTACAATGTTTTACGACGCACACCATGAGCATGACAGACTTTTCGGGGGTTAACATATCCGAAATGGACGCCATTTACCACAAAAAAAAAGTACAAATTTAAAAAGACAAAGAGAAAAAAAAGTGAGAAAATGTTAATCCTTGTAGGTGGATAAAATTTGACCTGGGTTGCATCTTTAGTACGTTTTTTATTTTATTTTTTATTATCTTCTCAGTTTCCTGCTTGTCCATAAGACAGTAGCGGCTCACAGCAAACTGAGCTATCCATCACAGGTCCGGTTATTTCCTGGCGGGTTCATGCAATGCTGTTTTACCTGAAGGTCCCGTTATGACCTTATTACTGACCCGTCTGACAAGTACTTTGGAAACTGGGATTTTCGTTCTGGGAAGTTCGCTTTTTACTGGGTGATGCTGTGTGGCTAGCGGCGTAGTGCCAGTGTCAGCTGGCTGGCTGGGGGGATGAACGGGCAGGTGTTTAATGCTGATAGGTATTTTTGAGTCTTTTGTAAAATTTGCCTTGACAGGGCATGTGACAGTTACGGGAGAGAGTGGCTTGGCGTGTGTCTGGCAGGGTCTTTTCTCTTCCGCATGCGCTCTGGCTGTGTTTTCCTCAGGTTCTGTATATAGGTCATAGAGTGCATCTCCACTGCAGCTGTCTCTTGATAGGGCTTTCTTTCCCATACTCTTGGTGGGTTCTTCCTCTGGCCCTGGTATGGGTGAATCCCAATAACCTTCATCGCTATTACGAACAGAGTCTCTCTGCTCCTTCCCTCGACTTTTAACATCCCCTTTCTCATTAGAATTGGCAGCAAGTTGTTTCAGCTTAGATGGTTTCACTACAGTCGAATCACAGGTGCCCTCGCTATGTTTTTCCTCCAATGAGGACTGTCTGCTAGTACTCACTTTTCTCACCTCTTTGCTCACGTCCTCCGGTTGCGGTATTATCCCCAAAAATTCTTGGATGTCATTGTCATCTACCTGATCCGGACTTGCCATCTCCTCTCCACCTCCCTGATAGGCAACAATAGTTGGGGTCTTTTTGGAAATGGCTTTCTTGCCATTCCCATGGATAAGCCTCGCAGCGGTAGTGTTGCCTCCGTCATCGTCCTGGTCGGCAATAATATCACCACATCCTGTAAGAGAGTCAAAGCTTTTCAGTGATGTAACATCAGCCAACATCAAACATATACGATCAAAAGTTGGTTCAGAGGGTGGATCAACAGTAGAAGGGTCGGGGACTGCAATTTCTTGCCCACTATCACACTCGGGTTCAACAAAGGAAATATTGGTTATTGGAAGTTCACCTGTTATGTTCTCATCCTTCTTTTCCTGTAGGGTCTCCTCTGCCGATTCTGGTAGCTGGTCAGTGTGCTCCATATGCGGGCTACCTGCAGAATCTCCATCTTGGGGTTTGACCGATTGGTGTGATGAGCAAGGAGGTTCTTCTGTTGCTTTCAATTGATTGTCCTCAAGTGAGGTGGTGACTTCCCTGCTCTGTTCCTCACAGGGTAAATCAACCGTGAAAGTCTCTGCAGGTACTTCTGGTTCACACAAAGGTTTTTGTATTTCCTCCTTGATGCATTCTAAGCTTGCTGTCAAAGAACCGGACAGGATAAAGTCTGGTTGATTCTCTAGAGCCCCTTCTTTATCGTCCTTGCTATGTTTTTCCTTTCTGTTCCACCGTATGCTATTAAACAAGCCCTTCAGTCCCTTCTTTTGTCTGCTGCCAGCTCTCTGTTCTGCATTCTCCCCTTTCACGTTCTCTAATTTCCCATTCTTTTTTAGCAAAGAAAAGAAAGTGTGTGATTTAGATACGGGGCTGCTGGGCGAAACATCTGTCTTTATTGTGACCGCCTGGCTGTTGGCATCTGTGCTGGTGGTATCGGCAGCGGCAGCTTCCGATGGACTCTGCTCGTCTTTCTTGCTGTTCTCCAGCACAGCATCAGCTAATCCATCCAGGGTCTTGCTACGTACCATGCCCATTTTGCCCGTGCTCTTCCCATCTCCCTTGTTTTTCACCCCAAATATCGTTGGCATAGTGCTGCCCGATTTCCTCTTCCCGAATAATTTAAATGCGGTCTTATTAATCTTTCCTGATGGCTGCTCAGCTGCCGGGGACTCAGCACAATCACAATGCAAGTCCATGTTTGCCGTCTCCCTGATCCTGCCTCCTTCCTCCTGCAGACCCCCACAGATGCCTGATGCTGATTTTCTCACTGGCAGCTTCTCCGCTGCTCCTGTTCATCGCTATGGCAACCAAGGGCGGGCGGGGGGGTTGGGGGGGGGGGGGGATAAGCAGCTTTCGTCAGTAATGGGCTAGTGCCAGCTCGCTGTCACCCATTCTAAATCAGTCTGCAAACTGCAACCAAATCCAAGGCTTCCCCTTTATCTAAAAGGTTTATGTAACCAAAGCGCGGGTTTCGCTCCAGGTATACCCCTCATGAGGCGATGCCTCCGGTTGCAGGGACTGCTTAGCCCGCAGCCGCCATGTTATCTATAACAATAAATGTAAATGTACCCTACGTGAGCAAAAACATGATGTTGTTATGCGGATCCAGTTTTAACCCTCTCTGTGGCGGAACAAGGCAAGCAGCATACACTGTGCATGTTCTCGGCGTCACTGATACAGTGCAAACTCCATTTCTCAGCGGATATTAAGTCTGCAAAGGGTAATAACCATTTTTATAGGTTGCAATCTATGAGCAATGTGTTCCTCTGAATGTTTGGACAGGGAAATGATACGGACATGCGCAGTGAGGAGGTAAACAGAACACTTGCATCCATCATAAGGCCACGCTCCACTGCACATTACACATTTGGATTGCATTACGTAGCAGAAATACCTCTCTTTGTAACAGGGATTTTCTAGCTTTGCAAATGCGTTATTGTAATAGATTTTTAAATAACTGACCCCATCACATTAAAAATCAGAATGAAACCACCCGATGATCAGATATTGCCGGCTTCTCAAATTCCTAATGCACACAGTCTGCAAAAAACAGATCCGTAAAATACGGATAGCGCCCGTGCGCGTCCTGTATTATCCTCACTCCCATCAATAGAAAGGGTTATTCTCCTCCACAGGTACAGAAAAGAATAGATCTGTGCTGAGATTTGTGGATCCGGCACACAGATATGCAAAAAAAAATAATATTGCACACTGAAAAAATACAGTCATGTGCATGAGCCCTCACCCCCGGCATGTAGCTATGTGCAGCCAGTTGATGTCTCTGCAGGGGAAATGTAATATTACATGGGACCTACGAAAACAAATGGGTGATCATGTAATATGGAGATGCCTGAAGAAAACAATGAAATGTCCCCCTTGTTCTTATTATCAAAGGTTACCAGAGATCCTAAGCAGAGGCCATTTTAGTCCTGGAAAACCCCTTTAGTTTTTAAAAAGAACCTCCTAAAGGGGTTCTCCAGGCTACAGATTTTGATGACCTATCCTCAGAATAAGGCACCATTCACACGTCCGCAATTTCGTTCTGCATTTTGTGGAACGGAATTGCGGACCCATTCATTTCTATGCACTTCCGGGTCCGCATTTCCGTTCCCGAAAAAAATGGAACATGTCCTATTCTTGTCCGCAATTGCGGACAAGAATAGACATAGTCTATTAGTGCCGGCAATGTGCGGTCCGCAAAATGCGGAACGCACATTGCCGCTGTCTGTGTTTTGCGGATCTGTGGATCCGCAAAACACATTACGGACATGTGAATGGAGCCAAAGTCATCAATATCAGATTGGTGGGGGTCCGTCATCCAGCACCCCCACCAATGACCTTGTTCGGGTTGCTGTGGTGCCAGAGGCTAACAGTGTACTGAGCAGAAGCAGATAGCTCTGTACACTGTGTCATACCTCCTAACCGTCCCAGATCTGGCAGCACAGTCCCAGATTTCAGGAGCTGTCCCGCGGTCCCGGAATGGCTGAGGTATATCCCGCCCTCAGCTGTTGCCTGTAATGGTGAAGCATGTGTAACAGTATATCTGCCTATAACTACAGTGAAGGGAACACATCTGGTTATAACTACTGTAAAGAGGGCATGTGTGGGCATAACTACTGTGAAGGGGTATATGTGGGCATAACTACTGTGAGGGGGATCATCTGGACATGACTACTGTGAGGGGGCACATCTGGGTATGACTACTGTGAGGGGGCACATCTGGGTATGACTACTGTGAGGGGGCACATCTGGGTATAACTACTGTGAAGGGGGCACATCTAGGCATAACTATTGTGAAGGGTGGACAAGTGGGCATAACTACTGTGAAGGGGGCACATGTGTGCATAACTACTGTGAAGGGGGCACATCTAGGCATAACTACTGTGAAGGGGCATATGTGGGCATAACTACTCTGAAGGGGGCATATGTGTGCATAACTACTGTGAAGGGGCACATCTAGGCATAACTACTGTGAAGGGTGGACATGTGGGCATAACTACCATGAGGGGGCACAATGTGGGCATAACTACTGTGAGGGGCACAATGTGGGTATTGCTACAGTAAGGCACACAATGTGGGCACTACTACTGTGACAGAGCACAATGTGTGCATAACTACTGTATGGTGGCACAAAGGAGGAATAATTAATATGTGGGGGCATTAAGGGGACTGGGTGGGATGGGCGTGTTTAGTTATGTTTTGGGCAGAATTAGAGGCATGACTTAGTTTAAATTTTTTTGCTGCACTGCACATATTGTCCCCCTTTGTGCTTTTCAAAAGTTGGGTGTTATGTGTGTATAATTTTCAGTGTCAGTGTACTGAAGCTCAGCTCTCTTGAATGTCCACTACACAGCTGGCGTATGGTGCTGGAGTCAGTAACCAGGACGATTGTAGAAAAATGACTCTCTTTTTTACTGAATTTCAGAATGGGAGTTGTAGTACATCCCACTATAGCAAGGCACAGTTCCAAGGCAAGTCACGTGTGAAAGGTGTCCTTAACTGTTAATCCTTCCACAAGCAGCAAATTCTATAGCCATAAACAGCGAATACTTTGCTACCATGCACCGTCTTGATCCTAGACAGTCTTTGAATATCTGCTCCTTTTTCCTTTAGAGATTCCCTTGTTCACAGAAATTGATTTTCTCCAGAAGGAATAGTCTCTTTCCTTGCCTCCAGATTCCCACAGGCTCATATGCTTCTGCTTGTTTCACAAGCAAAGTCCAAAATGAACTAGCATCTGCTAAACTTATGCAATACTAACTAGAAAGCTCCTCCCTCAGAGGGGAAAGCTAGTTCCCTCTGCCAAGTCAGGGCATAATATACCAAACAGTGCTATCTATAGACAGCTTTTGTAAATACATACAAAGTATAATAAAAAGCTTTAAAAATGTTTAATAATGTAACAATTAACACTTTGCAGGACCCTGGCTCTAGAGTTGTGCATCATAAAAGTAAGGCCGGATGGAGCGGAACGCTTCAGGGGAGGCCGACATGAGGGGTTTGGGTAGAGAGGGCTAGAGTAGATCAGGGGTTAACCGGGAGACGTGCAGGGGGGAGGGGCTAAGAAGGGGAGGGGAGCGGCAGGGTTAAGTAGCGGTGAGCCGGGTTAGCGCCCGCCATTTATGGAGCAAAGAGCCGGCATCTGCAGCATCGCATACTGCCATGTCGGAAGCAGTGGAGGCGATGCTGCGGCGATTGAGGGAAGCGGCGGACACCGGGGGTCCCGACTGGCTGGCACAGCAGGTGACTGCCTTGTTAGGGGGGGCGGAGGGGGGTACATCTAGCCCCAATCCATTGGCAACACGGCCGCGGCGGGTACGGCCGCCGGCGCGCCTCAGCCCCGATTTACCCCCCCGGGTCCGGCGCCGTGTCAGGAGCCCCACACGGGACCCTCCAAGCCGGGGGCCTTCCAACATTCCCGCTCCTACGGCTTCCCGGTGTGGGAGGAATCCATATGTCCGGCGGGACCCAGTGGAGGCAAGGAGGCCTCCCCCCCAGCCCATGGCTGCAGCATCGGTGGAGTCAGGACCAGGTTCTGCAGGATCCCCTCCTGTCCTTGGGAGGCGGAGGCCTGCTCAGCGTGGGAATAGTGGCGGCAGCAGAGGCGGCAGCGGGGCTGCACGGTCGGCCAGGGCGGCCCTTACAGGCCCTTACAGGATGAGCCCCTTGCAGTGCCAGGGACGGGCGCAGGCCTTGCCACGATCAGCAGCTTTCTGAGGAGGAGGACGAGGTTGTTCTGGCTGGGTCCCCTTCCCAGAGCAGGCCTCTTGGGCGTGAAGACAGGCGCGAGGCTGCGCATGTGGCTGACTGACGTGCGCAGGCCTTTTTCTGAGGGCGGACAGTTTGCGGCTGGTCCTGACAGCTTTGAGGACAGAGGGCTTCCCAGAGTCATCTCTAACGCGCCCAGCAGTGATCCGGCTGGGGCGCTGTCGGCGAACAGCGCCAGTGACCATCTAAGGACCGTCGCGGATCCAGGAGTCGTCCGTCAGGAATCCGGATCTTCGGCTGCCGGGTTCACAGCACCCGGGCAGCTAGGTGAGACATCATTGGGAACGTTGATATCTTTATTTAATGGGGCGCCCAATTCGGGGGGGAGCAATAGTGCTATTATCGGTGATTTGGGGCGCTTGCTGTGTGGCTTGGCTGGGGTTAGTCAGGATAGGGGCGGAATTGGGGCCAACCCCTTAACAGCGTGGGGGTTGGGGACAGGGAATAGCAATATGCTAGCACAGGTATGGCGGAGTCAGTGTCAGTACAGACGCAGGCGGGAGGGGATGAGGATAGGCCCAGGTTAGATGATGCGGCAAAGGGGGAAGTGTATGTGTGTTTTGAGGGTCCCCTGGGAGCGCATTTGAAGGCTGAGGTGCGTGAAAAGATTTGGAAGGGAGAGTATATAGAAATTTTCTCGCTGCTTCCACTGGAACGCTTCAATCTTGATGTGGTAAAGAAGGATGGAGTTAGGAAGGAGGATGATGACAAACGTCGTTTTCGCCTTATCCCTAAGTCATTTAGTAATTGGCTGCAGGCCTTTGCTATTCTGGCAAGTGTAATCGGGGAGAAGAGTCCAGAATGCTGTTCCCCTTTATTTTGTTATCTGGACGCTATCGGGGAAGCCTATCGGGTGTATGGGGGGTCAGGGTGGTTACGATATGACGAACAGTTCCGTCAGAGGAAAGCGGTCCGCCCTAATATGAGATGGGACCATAAGGACATTGCGTTATGGATGAGGGTTACAGCGCCAGGTAGGAGTGGTCAGTCCTTTCGGAGTGAGTCAGGGCGGGGGGGGGGGGGGCGCATCAAGCTACAGGGACACCCCCCGTTGGAAAAGGTTTCTGCTTCCTTTTTAATGAAGGAAGTTGCAAATTCGGACAAAAATGTAAATTTAGGCATGAATGTTCCGTGTGTGGCGGGGGCCATGGGGCCAGCAGATGTTTTAGAGGGGGCAGACAAAGGGGGGGGGGATAGTTTTGCAAAAGAGACTGACTCCAGTGCGAGTGGAAAGGATGGCGGGTCATCTAAATAGATATCCTAACCAGGAGTTAGCGGAATTTTTGCGTTTGGGCTTTCAGTTTGGTTTTCCTATTCCTTCTCATCCGTTACCAGTGGCGGAGACGCGGAGGAATTTGCGCTCAGCATTGGAGTTCCCGGGCATAGTGGCCGAGAAGTTAGCTAAAGAGGTTTCTTTGGGAAGAATGGATGGTCCGTTTGTTACACCACCTATCAGTAATTTGCGTGTCTCCCCTTTGGGTTTAGTCCCTAAGAAGGAGCCACATAAATTTAGGCTTATCCACCATTTATCATTCCCTAAGGGTGCGTCGGTCAATGAGGGCATTGACCCGGAGCTTTGTTCCGTGGTTTATGCTTCCTTTGACGCGGCTGTAGAATGGGTAAGGAAGTTGGGTCCGGGTACCCTGTTGGCAAAATGTGACATTGAAGCGGCATTCCGATTATTACCGGTCCACCCGGATAGTTTGTATTTACTCGGTTGTTTTTGGAATGGCGGCTATTTTGTGGACAGGTGTTTGCCAATGGGCTGTTCAATATCGTGTGCATATTTTGAGCGTTTCAGTTCTTTTCTGGAGTGGGTAGTTGTTCAGGAATCAGGTTGTCACTCTATCATTCACTATTTGGATGATTTCTTGTGCTTGGGATCGGGAGGATCTAGAGTTTGTTCGTTGCTGTTATCTACATTGCAGTCTGTTTTTGAGTGTTTGGGAGTCCCCTTGGCGATGGATAAAACAGTGGGGCCGGCTACTGAACTCAGCTTTCTTGGTATTGTCATTGATACTCAGCGAATGGAGTGTAGGCTACCGGCAGACAAGGTGTCGGATTTGAGAGCAGGGGTGGCGGCCGCATTGGGGGCAAAAAAGATTCGCCTGCGGGATTTGCAGTCCTTGTTGGGCAAATTAAATTTTGCATGTAGGATTCTCCCGATGGGCAGTATTTTTAGTAGGAGGTTGGCTTCTGCGACTGGGGGTATTGTGTCTCCGCACCATTTTATTAGGCTAGGCAGGGAGTTAAAAGGGGATTTGAAGGTTTGGGATTCTTTTTCACAGCATTTTAACGGCAGGGCGTTAGTTATGGGTGGGGTTGTTGATTCCTTTGATTTCGAATTGTTTACGGATGCTGCGGGGGGAGTTGGTTTTGGGGCGTACTGTGAGAGGCAGTGGTGTGCGGGGAAGTGGCCGGAGTCTTGGGTACTGAGGGGGTGGGTTAAAAACGTGGCATTGTTGGAACTCTTTCCCATTGTGTTGGCAGTCACGTTCTGGGGGGAGAAGTTTAGGCACAAAAAGGTTCGGTTCCATTGTGACAACCTGGGCGTAGTGCAAGCCATCAATAGTTTAACGGCTTCTTCCCCCCCTGTTATTTGCCTGTTACAGCAGTTGGTCCTTCGGTGCTTGTCACTTAATGCTTGGGTGTTTGCGGTGCATGTGCCTGGTTCTTCTAATTGTATAGCTGACGCACTTTCTCGTTTGCAGTGGGAGCGGTTTCGCCAGTTGGCCCCGGATGCGAGTCAGGACGGGTTGGTGTGTCCGGAGTCGTTGTGGGAGATCGTGGAGGTACCGTAGGGGTTCTATTGCAGGCGTCGTTGAGTGAAGGCACTTGGAGGGTGTATGATAAGGCTTGGCGTACGTGGCAGCGGTGGTGTGATGACCTTGGGGTCGAGGTGATGGGCGGGGAAATTCCGTTGTTGCTCTTCATTGGCCATGTGAAGGAACAGGGTTGGTCGGTGGCAAAGATTAATGGTTGCATGGCAGGCCTGGCCTTTGGATTCAAATTGCGGAATTCCCCGGACATTACTAAGTCCTTTTTGATTCGGCAAGTCTTAAAGGGGTATAGAAGATTTCAGCGGGTCAAGGATTCCCGTCTCCCGGTGTCTTTTTCGTTTTTGTTACAGTTAGGGGAGCAGGTGGCGGAAGTGTGTAATTCGGTTTGGGAGGTGAGATTGTTCAGATTAGCCTTTGCATGGCCTTTTTTGGGGCTTTTCGTTTAGGGGAGTTAGTGTGTGCGAGTGTGCGGCGGGAGGGGGGTCTGAGAAGGGAGGATGTAACTTTATATGACGACAGGGTGGTGATTTATCTGCGTTTTTCAAAGATAGATCGTGAGGGGAGAGGTCACTTAGTTTCATTATTTGAGGTGCCGGGATGTTTGTTGTGTCTGGTACGGTGTTTGCGGGATTTCCAAGAAGGGTCTGGGGTCGCTGCTGGCCCGCTTCTCAGACATAAGGATGGCTCCTTTTTATCGCGGTTTCAATTTATAGCAGTATTTAAGAAATGTTTACGTAACCTGGGAATGGACTCTGGCAATTTCACGGGTCATTCCTTCAGAATTGGTGCTGCCACGGAGGCTGCTCGGCTAGGGGTGCGGGATGAAGTGATTAAGCGTATTGGGAGGTGGGAGTCGGAGCGTTTTCGGCTTTATGTGCGTTTGGGGGCGGTTTAAGGCTGTGTCTAACCATTGTTTTGTCTTGTTCTTTTTTCAGGTGACGCCCCGTTGTTAGTATGGATTCTGGGCCATTCATTCGTTTTCTGGGGGGCCTTGCGGGCGGATGTACGGCAGAATGGGCGTCAGTTGGAGTTTGACCGTGGGATGGCCATAGTGAGATGGATCGGACGTAGAGGTATGTTGTGGGGTAGTGTTTTACAGGAGGTTCATCGCCACGTTAGGTTGGATAGGGCCCCGGATGTTTTGGTGTTACATGTCGGGGGAAATGACCTAGGGGTTCGTCCCTGCAGAGAACTGATTAGGGATATTCGTTTTGATTTTTTGCGTTTATGGTCCCTCTTCCCGTCCGTTGTTACTGTATGGTCCGACATTGCACCCAGGAAGGCCTGGAGGGAGGCGAGATCGGTAGACAAATTGAACAAGGCCAGGATTAAGCTGAACAGGGTGATTGGGCGGTTTTGTGCCAAGCATGGTGCAGTGGTGGTGCGGCACCCGGATTTGGAATCAGGGACAGGAGGTTTCTGGAGGCAGGATGGGGTCCACCTAAACGCGGTGGGCATTGATTTGTGGTCCCTTGATTTACAGGGAGGTATTGAAAGAGCTCTCCGTGTGTGGCGGAACGCGCGAGCTTAAGGTTTGTGTCAAGCTGCGCGTTGTTGGCGGGGGGAGGTCATAGAAGCTGGGGCTACTGGATGGTACCGGTGAATGAGAGGGCCTCAATGGTGGGGTTGGACTCTCAGAGTTGGGGCACCTGGTTGTCTTGGTATGGCGTCCGTCAGTTGGTGTCCCCGAGCTTGTGGTACGCGGCTGGGGGCAAGATGGAATTGCCGTGGTGGTTTGTGGTCGTTTAAGGTGCAGTTAGGCGGCTTCTAGGACCTCCCTCGTCAGTTATATATCTATGTATAAACAGAAGGGTATGTCATTGTTATATCAATTGTTTATGTTTGTTCATGTTATTTATATTATTTAATAAAAAACGGCTGCTGTGGCCGATTTAATCCGAACAGTGGCTGTGTGTGGTTATTTGGGATGGGGAGTGGGGTGGTTAGTTTAGTTAATGGTTTGGTAGTGGACCCGAGCATAGCCAATAACCCTACTCATGATATAAAATGATTGTTTTCATCTCATCTAAAAATCCTTACATATAAAAACTGCTCGTACACGTGTTAATCATCATAATAGGTCTCTATACACCTTCAATATTACTCATATTTCTCAATAGGATGAAGGTCGTAAGCAGCTCTGGTGATGGATTATCTCACTTGAAAACTAAGGATTGGGCATGTTGAAATCCAATATCTGCCAACGAGAGACATACGGTTCTGACAAAAACAGAAGCGTCTGGCAACGTTTGTCTAATGTGTATGGCCACGTTTAGTCTTAGGTTGGTGTCAGACGAGCGTAGGACAGAAAACCTGGCTGCATGGTTGTCTAATGATCCCGAGGATGCTGTTAGTTATGGTTATTAGATGTGTGATCGAGATTTGTCTCTGAAATAACGAACAAAAAATAAAAAGGCAGGCGCGCGACTCTCGTCTAAAACAGGCCAAAATTGCATGTGACACATCTGTATATTGTGAAGTGTGACATCATCGATGTGACATGCAAAGACATAAATATCCAGCACACAGTATTAAGTCACAGCAATAAATCAGCCACTACCGCCCCGTCACAGCAGTAATTAAGAGAAGTGAGCCATGAATCTGTCACCAGATCTGAAAGCTGATTATTCTGCTAATGCAAACCAGCGACTGTATGCTGCATTAACATTTCTTTCCATGCAGTTTAATACGTATCATATGTCCATCTCTGGATATTGACCGACTGTAGAAGTTGACCATAAGTGGATGAGAACCTCTCATGGGGCTGTTTTCTTATAATCACAGTATATGATAAAATAAAAAAACGCCACAAAAACTCTTTCATTTACTGTACCCTTTGCCAATAAGCTCTTGCTTGAAGGCTCCAGTGGTTACAATTTCATTTTCCTAGACTCTTATATGGGACCCCAACCACCACCAGAGGAAAATATTGGTCCCAACATAAGAAGTCCTGTACCTTATTGGCACCTTCCCCAACCACCAACACCATTGTTTACCTGCCTAACTTCGAGGACCTCCTACCACCCACCACTGCCATGACAAAAAACATCCCAGGGGATATACGAAAAGACAAGGGCAATCCTCGAGGCCCACCACAAATACTCTACACCAAACTCCTGAATTTATTCAGCCATTAAGCTCTGACTTGAAGGCACATGTTGCTAATAGTGGTTATAAGTGGAGAACGTTTCTCATGATGGCTGTCAATTATAGACATCTTACCACTTGTACGTGCTCTGGCACAGCTTTTGTGTACGGTACTGAACGGTTACACAGAGAGAGGGAGCTCACATCCCCACCATAATGCAATATCGGTTCTTATGGTATAATGCTAGCCCTCATATGGCTATGTTGATGGCCCTTGTAAAGCAGAGTTGAAAAAACCAAACTGTTATTGGCAATGCTGACAGTCCTTAAAGGAGTATGCCCATCTGGAACATTGATCGCGTATCGCTAGGATATGCAGATAATATCAGATAGTTGCAGGTTCCAGCGCTTGGCTATTTTTGAAACTCCCATAGCAGTGAAAACAGGGTGGCCGCGCATGTGCGGTGTGCTCTCCCTTCCTTCAGGGGCCCCGTTCTGGATAGAGGAGTAGGTCCCAGAGGTGGGCTCCACATGTATCAACCTACTTAATACTGGTGTGATATAGTTCTACTTATGTTAATTACCTGAAATTTTAAAAAACTTTGTTCATATTCAACGAATCTGAACATTCATTGTATTTATAGGCAGAATATTTGCCATAACCATTTCTGGCTAATGCGGTACGGAGGGTTTGTTACAATGTGTTAGTGTTGAGCAAATCTTTCAGACTGCCCAGTACCTAACAGATTAATACTGTTGTTGTGTTTAACTTACAAATGATTGCATAAACTATAAGCTGTAAAAGCAGAAATAGGCCAGGAGAGGTGTCATGTCTTCAGCAGGTTATCTGTGTGAGTACAAATTTACTGTGCTAGTATACAATTTGTTTTAGCTCCATCTAGTGGCCATTTATACAAACAGTTTATAGCTAGCTAGCATTTATTACCTTGTATATCCCATGTGAGCCACTGTTGTATTTATCACTTATCACTCTGGTGACATCAAGTCAGCTAATAGCAGCCATATTTTTTTCAAGATCAACCCGAAGACATGCAGCATCTCTAATCATCCTTCACACCCAGACTTAATGTGGCATCGCTGGTATGTTTAGGTTATTACTTTGCATCGCATGATGTACACAGTAGAGACATTATAATGACCACCAGGTAATATCTAGAGTAACCGCTGTGTGCAGCACGGACAGCAGCTAGACAGACTGGGAGTTACTCAATAAGGTCCTGATAGGTTGTAAAGGTATCTGGAGCCATGCTAACTGAACTGCATCCCACAGCTACTGGAGGGTGCATGGGGAGGATCCATAGAGCAAACATGATGATCGTGGTGGTCCCATAGATGCTCAGTTGGGTTCAAGTCTGGTAAATTAGGGGGCCAGGGTAGTACTTGGAAGGCTTGGTCATGATCTTCTTACCAGTGTCGCACAATTCTAGATGTGTGACATGTCATATTGTTTTGCTGGAAGATCTCATCCTCCCCAGGAAAGACAATCGGCATATATGGGTGTACGTGATCTGCAAGGATAGGTTCATGCCAAAATCGGTTGAGAGTGCCTTCCATATGGGGGAAATCTGCAAAGAAAAGGGGGTTAGTCAGCACATCCCAATGCGCCATATGGGGGAGTCAGCCCAGAGAATGTCACAAAAACATTCCCCAGACCATAACGCTGCCACCACCAGCTTGTGTTCTTCCAGCAATGGTTGCAGGGTGTTTGTTCTCTGATGTTTTTCACCTGAATAGCCAACATCCATCCATTCAATGAAGCAAAAGATGTGACTCATTTGGACAGCAAACCTCTGCCAATTAGTGGAGGACCAATTCCGATACTGCCGTGAAAATTGAAGCCTTTTCTGCCAATGCAACTTCACTCCGAGAGGTGCATTGACCATCCGTCTGCTTCAGAGCCCTACTCGCAGTAGGGTAAGCTGAACTTTTGTGTTAAACACATGTCTGGTAGCCCCTGGTTCATTCTGGTGGTGAACTTCTCCACTGTAGAGTGTTAGTCCGCCATCACGTACCTTTGTAGCTGATGTTCACCTCTCACATCGATTGATGTTCACCTCTCACATCATGGTGCTCTGCATCACTTATCCACAATGGTGCCATTTGTCCACTCACCATACACTTTCATCACAGCAGCACAAGAACAGTTCACAAACTGCAGTTTCAGAAATACTGCCACCCTTAGTGCCAAAACCAATAATCATCCCTTTTTGGAGCTCTGATAAATCACCTTTTTTACCCATGACAGCAACAAGGGATATGTGTGCAGACAACCTATCGCTAACCTTATATACCCACCAGGGGCGTAGCTAAAGTCTCATGGGCCCTGGTGCAAGAGTTCAGCTTGGGCCCCCCTTCCCTCAGTGATTTGTTTGCAGGGGCAGGGAAGCACATTGCCTACATGCTACCTGAGGCAAAAATTGAAACCCCCAACCCCCCCCCCCCCCCCCATGCCGAATTCTTGACCTAACCTCTTCCCTTCAGCCAGAGATGTAACTTGACCAGCATGCACTTTCTATAATACTGGTGTCTTCTTGTGTGGCACAAGGGTCTTTGGGCCCCCTCAGGCTCCTGGGCCCGGTAGCGACTGCTACCTCTGCACCCCCTATAGCTACACCCCTGATACCCACTAAGCCAGCTCACCACATGTGCGATACTGCAATCAGGAGTGGACTGGCCATAGACCCTACAGGGAAATTTCCCAGTGGGCTGATGCCCAGAGAGCCGCCTAAGCTCTCCTGTTGGCCCCCAGCCAGATACATAAAGATCTGATGCTCTCAGCATTGTAGCCAGTGTTTTGTGCTGCACTGTGGTATCTGGTTCTGGTGTTGCGGTATTTAGTTCTGCACTATGGTATCGCAGGCCCTGCCTACTTCTATTGCCCAACCTTCTGTGAATTTGGACCCGCCTATAACATGGGGCCACTTTTAAGTTTTTTTCCAGGGCCACTTTAAGTTCCCAGTCCGCCCCTGAGTGCAATGAGCTTGTTAGCCCCACTCACACAACACAACAGGTTTACCAACCAGGTAAACAACACATTTCTATTTACTGACAGCAAGCAATGAACGATCATTATTGTCCATGTTAATTTTGCTATAAAGGGGTATTTTGATTGTAACAAGTTATCCCCTATCCACAAGATAGTGGATAACTATTAGATCGGTGGGGATCCAACTGCTGGGACCCCTATTGATCACGAGAATGGGGACCCTGTAGCTCGCAGGACCCTCTGAAATGAGTGGAGCCCCACTGCCACTCCATTCATCTCTATGGGACTCCTGGAAACAGAAAACACTCGTACAGTGCACCCTCTCGAGCCAACACTCTTTTCATGTTAGCCGGTTAGGTATGGGTTCCCAACTGATCTAATTTAGTTATGCCCTATCCTGTGCCGCATTAGACTGGGCACTAAACTGTAAAGATTACATACTAATATTCACTATAACGTTGGCTACGTGTCAAAATCCACAAGTTCTTATCACTCAAAATCAGGCTCTTCCTAATTTTCCAAGAGTGGTCAGTTATGATACTAGTGAGTACTCATGGAGGTACCCTGGGCAATGCCAACTGGAAATGCCTATTGTCTATTATATTAGACAGGAGGTCAGATCAGGCCAGCTCAATGGGTTATTCTTGTATGCTAAACCCACATCTCATTTAGGCATTGCACATTGCAATTAGTCACTTATATATCCCATTATAAGACATACTATGATTATACCTACACTGGTCTTTGAGGAGTTAGCGTCCTTTAATCAGGACCACAGAATCTGTCCTTTGTGACCATTATCTGGGGTTGAATGATATTTGCATTTATTGACTTCATATTGTAGAAATATTGTCAGAAAATAATATCCATTTCCAATTAGCTGGAGTCAATATGGCTGCTCTAAGAACGGCTGTTGTAACTCTGTTCTTCCCTTTCTCATTCCATACTGTTCTGTTGATGGTACCTGGGATCTGTGAATTGATTTTCGCTGATCTCTATTGCACATTATGCCATTTCATACGATGAATATTTATCACCTATCCACCAATGATCGCTGAGGGTCCCTACAATAACTAGAACCTGGGCCCAGAGCCTACCAGGTCTGTAGTCAGAGGACTTTGAATAGAGTGGCATTTATCTATCTATCTTCTGAAACTTAAAGGGGTTGTCTCACTTCAGTAAGTGGCATTTATCATGTAGAGAAAGTTAATACAAGCCACTTACTAATGTATTGTGATTGTCCATATCGCTTCCTTTGCTGTTTGGATTCATTTTTCCATCACATTATACAGTGCTTTTCTCCATGGTTACAGACCACCCATCAGTGGTGGTCGTGCTTGCACATTATAGAAAAAATTGTCAGCCCCTCTGGTAGCCAGGACAATGGGAGCACATATAGGCTAGTGTTTTTTCCTATATTGTGCAAGCACGACCACCACTGCTGGATTGCAGGGTGGTCTCTAACCATGGAAACGAGCAGTGTATAATGTGATGGAAAAATGAATCCAGACAGCAAAGGAAGCAATATGGACTATCACAATACATTAGTAAGTGGCTTGTATTAACTTTCTCTACATGATAAATGCCACTTACTGTAGTGAGACTCCTTTAACATGGATAAAACAGAATTTATCATCCTTCCCCGATCTCATTCAGCCCCCTCACCAGACCTTTCTATCACAGTCAATGGCTGCATACTCTCCCCGGTAACCCAAGTCCCCTGCCTTGAGGTAACCTTGCTCTATCCTTCAAACCACACATCCAAGCCCTTTCCACCACTTGCTGCCTCCAAATCAAAATATCTCTCGGATCCGCACATTCTTCAATTCAGACTGTGCTTAAAGGAGTTCTCTGGAAATTAATAAAATGAAAATACTTAAATATTACTTTATTATAAATATATTCATAAATACCTTTCATTATTTATAATGGCTCGTTTTGTCTGTGGAGCAATCATCAGGGGAAACAAAATGGCCGCTGTCCCATTAGTTTACATAAAATCTGTCCTGATCACTAGTGATTGACGAACATCGGCCGGGGGGAGTCGCGAACGCGATCAAATGTTCGCGAACCGCAAGTTCACGGCGGGCTTTAATGGCAGGCGAACCTGAAAAACCTTCAGGTCATATTTGCAGCCACCAAATACTTACTAGAAGTGCACAAATAGTTCTACAACATGGACAGTGACATACTAGAGGGGGATCAATGACAAAAATTCCCACAAAAAATATGTATTTTAATCATGGGCCATTTTTATGCGTCTTAAAGGGAAATTCTCAAAAATGTGCCCTACTGGAGCCTAGAAAATGTAATTTTATGCCATGGGAGTACGGGCCCTAGAAATTAGGCATTCACCTGACATAAAAGAAATTGTGATTGTGAGGCTCGCGGTACATTATGCGGTCACTGAATAACAATTTTACTGTAGCCCACTGGAGTACAGGCCCCAAACTGTGCCTGGAGGTATATTAGACGGTCATTGGATATCAATTTTACTGCAGGCCAGTACAAATAAATGTCAAATACATATGTTTAAAAGAACTAAAAATATAAAATTGGATTAAAAACATGGCTAACGAAATCCCCCCTCTTGAATAAACCCCAAATGATAATAGGTGAAATTCGATAAGATGTGGTTGTCACCAGGAGTGTTGCTAGGGTCTTAAAACATCAGGGGCACGAGTCCAAGGCATATGTCTACCCAACCCCCCACCCCCCTCCTCAAAACTGAGCTCCTCTACTCACAGTCTATATGCACAGCGCCCCCACCCACAGTATATAAACAGCTCTCCCACCCACAGTATAAATGCACAGCTCCTCCACCCACAGTATATGCACAGCTCCTCCACCTAAAGTATACAGTATATACACAACTCCTCCAACCACAGTATACAGTATATGCACAGCTCCTCCACCTACAGTATACAGTATATGTACAGCTCCTCCACCTACAGTATACAGTATATCCATAGCTCTTCCACCCACAGTATACAGTATATACACAGCTCCTTCACCCACAGTCTATATGCACAGCTCCTCCACCCACAGTATACAGTATATGCACCGCTCCTCCACCCACAGTATACAGTATATGCACAGCTCCTCCACCCACAGTATACAGTATATGCACAGCTCCTCCACCTACAGTATATGCACAGCTCCTCCACCTACAGTATATGCACCGCTCCTCCACCCACAGTATATGCACCGCTCCTCCACCCACAGTATACAGTATATGCACAGCTCCTCCACCTACAGTATACAGTATATGCACAGCTCCTCCACCTACAGTATATGCACCGCTCCTCCACCCACAGTATATGCACCGCTCCTCCACCCACAGTATACAGTATATGCACAGCTCCTCCACCTACAGTATACAGTATATGCACAGCTCCTCCACCTACAGTATACAGTATATCCATAGCTCCTCCACCCACAGTATACAGTATATGCACAGCTCCTCCACCCACAGTATACAGTATATGCACAGCTCCTCCACCTACAGTATATTGTATATGCACAGCTCCTCCACCCACAGTATATGCACCGCTCCTCCACCCACAGTATACAGTATATCCATAGCTCCTCCACCCACAGTATATAGTATATACGCAGCTCCTCCACCCACAGTATACAGTATATGCACAGCTCCTCCACCTACAGTATATGCACCGCTCCTCCACCCACAGTATATGCACCGCTCCTCCACCCACAGTATACAGTATATGCACAGCTCCTCCACCTACAGTATACAGTATATGCACAGCTTGTCCACCTACAGTATACAGTATATCCATAGCTCCTCCACCCACAGTATACAGTATATGCACAGCTCCTCCACCCACAGTATACAGTATATGCACAGCTCCTCCACCCACAGTATATGCACCGCTCCTCCACCCACAGTATACAGTATATCCATAGCTCCTCCACCCACAGTATACAGTATATACGCAGCTCCTTCACCCACAGTCTATATGCACAGCTCCTCCACCCACAGTATACAATATATGCACAGCTCCTCCACCCACAGTATACAGTATATGCACAGCTCCTCCACCAACAGCATACAGTATATGCACAGCTCCTCCCCCCACAGTATACAGTATATGCACAGCTCCTCCACCTACAGTATACAGTATATGCACAGCTCCTCCACCCACAGTATACAGTATATGCACAGCTCCTCCACCCACAGTATACAGTATATGCACAGCTCCTTAACCCACAGTATACAGTATATGCACAGCTCCTCCACCCACAGTATACAGTATATGTGCACAGCTCCTTAACCCACAGTATACAGTATCTGCACAGCTCTCCCACCCACAGTATACAGTATATGCACAGCTCCTCCACCCACAGTATATACACAGCTCCTGTACCCACACAGTATACAGTATATGCACAGCTCCTCCACCCACAGTATACAGTATATGCACAGCTCCTCCACCCACAGTATATGCACAGCTCCTCCACCCATAGTATACAGTATATGCACAGCTCCTCCACCCACAGTATACAGTATATGCACAGCTCCTCCACCCACAGTATACAGTATATGCACAGCTCCTTAACCCACAGTATACAGTATATGCACAGCTCCTCCACCCACAGTATACAGTATATGTGCACAGCTCCTTAACCCACAGTATACAGTATCTGCACAGCTCTCCTACCCACAGTATACAGTATATGCACAGCTCCTCCACCCACAGTATATACACAGCTCCTGTACCCACACAGTATACAGTATATGCACAGCTCCTCCACCCACAGTATACAGTATATGCACAGCTCCTCCACCCATAGTATACAGTATATGCACAGCTCCTCCACCCACAGTATACAGTATATGCACAGCTCCTCCACCCATAGTATACAGTATATGTGCACAACTCCTAGAAGCAGTTTATAGTGTAAAACACTGATGGGCCCATAAACAGACATGGATGAAAGTGGACTTACATGTAGCTTCCATGCATTGCTTGCACTTCTCTGTGCTCCTTCACACTGGCACTGTTTGCTGGAAGAGGCAATTTACACATCCCTTTTACTGGTACCAGCACTGGTGAGGACAGGACACAGCAGCTCTGTAATCTGCTTGTCCTGTCTGGGATGCGGTGCTCAGCTGCTAGACCTGCTTAAGGTTCGGGCCAAAATGCTTGTAATATAGGGCCTAGGATCTAGGTGCCTAGCGACGCCCCTGGTCGTCACAGGTGTTGAATTCCTCCGAGGCCCAAACAATTAGGCATTCACCGTACAGAAAAGGTCAAGTGATTATGTGGCTGGAGGTATATTAGACAGTCATTGGATATCAATTTTACTACAGGCCAGTGGAGTGTCAGGCCCCAAACATTAGGCATTCACCAGATAGAAAAGATCAAGTGATTTTGTGGCTGGAGGTATATTAGACGGTCATTGAATAACAATTTTACTGCAGGCCAGTGGAGAACAGGCCCCAAACATTAGGCATTCACTGGACAGAAAAGAACAAGTGATTTTGTGGCTGGAGGTACATTAGGCGGTCACCGTATAACAATTTTACTGTTGGCCAGTTAGATTACCGTATATGACCCAAAAATTATGCATTCACCGTGTTCTGGTTCTGGCCAAGCTGCCAGTTCGGTTGATGTACTGCTCCAAATTAATTAATGTACGTGCACGGAGAGATCAAAACTGAGACAACCCACAGCTCGGAGTTAAAACAGTATCTCTGGTTTATTTTCTGAAAACAGCAGACAATACATAGGTTTTACGACTGGAAGAAGTGGGAGTGAAAGATAAAGTATATCTTTTCTATTGGCTATGAACTCTATACTTTTCTGTAACCTTGACGGCCAGAGGAAATTCCTCCCCCCTCCCCCCTTGCTCGTGGGTGAAACCGTTACTTCTTCTTTCTTTGTAACTGCTTGCTTGAGCTGAACGGAAACCACAAAGAAAAACATGATAAAACACAAAGTAAGATTCTAGTTTATAGGTGTTGGCTGAATGCCTGGCCGCCATCTTAGCTAAACATAGTCCTCAACAAGCAAGTATCCATTTTGTATCAATAGTCCATAACAGTTCCCCCTTGGAAACTTGATTGTAGACTTTACCTTCGCCTAGCGAATCCCCTGGGCATACCATTCGTATCCTCTTCACCCGCAGTGGCGACAACCTACCCCTTATAGGTAGGCTCCCGGTTGCTCGGACTTGTGGTAATACCCTGGGATTCATCTCACCCTATCTCAGCCAGGCATCATTGTGAGGAGGGGGAGCTGTGTTGAACGATGTTTCCTTCTGTCCTTCCTCATCGTAGAGGAGCATAATAGGTCGTTCATCAGTTTTCTTCATTCTTTTTGAAAAGCGGGTCACACAAATAAGAACGAGCTTAATCACTACATATATCACCAATATTATTAGGGCTACCTGCAATATTACTTGGACAATTCCCATGAGCCAACCCCCAATACCTTTGAACCAGTTATTGGGGTTAAGGGAAGAGAAGGTATCAGACCACCATGTATCTTTATCAGCTTTATGTGCATCCAGCCATTTATCTCTTAAATCCGCCATCTTCTCTATATCCACCTTAACTTGCAAATTACCCTGCGGGTCTATGTAATGGCAACAAGAGGGTCCCACAATCTGGCACATACCTCCATCTTTAGCTGTAACATAATCTAGAACTAATGTGTGTTGGTTGGTGACGATGATTAACTGGTTTTGCACAATGTTTGAGGTATTCATAAGTCTCATCACCTCCCATATTTGGTCATCCAGGTAGTCTGTTGCTACTACCAGATGATCCCACATCTGCATTATCATGGGATATATGAAGATGGAACTAACAATTTTGTTGGTAATGCTCATCTCTACTACATGTGGCTTGCCATTTGGTCTGGGTGTGTTATCTTTGGCCCTACGATACAAGGTGTGTTTAGGTACTGCATTTATGTCAATTTCAGAATGTGGTACTATAAAGGTAGCAGGAGTAAGCCTGGCGATGGTGCACAGTCCTGTGACATTCTCGGATAACCATTTGTATGCTTTGTGTCCACAAACTAAGTATATGTCGTCTGGAACTGCTACTGCTGTGCCATTGAATAATCGGGTAATTAGTTTGGCTAATTGTGTCCCTTTCGCCAACTCATATCCTTTTGACTGACTTTCGGTGTCGTTAGCTAATATACCTGTCCGGAGATCCTGTACAGTACGGTTGTTACAGGGCAGATCCTTTTCGTTCTCAGCATCTACACCAATACACTGCACGTGGCTGTCTGTTTTTGAATCATTGCAACCTGAGTGTATGTGTGGACTAAATGTCATACCTTTGGTTTGTACTTGGAGACAATAACAGTGTGTCCAGCTAGGAAAACATGTGACATTAGCCCAGTGTCCCTCTTGCCAAGGAGTAGAGCTATAATCTACCGAGGGTCCTGATCTGTTTATCATGAGCCATGGGGCATCTGCCCACCCTGCAACAGGTAAGGCTACTTCCCTGTCCTTGTTTGTACTGGATTTAACTTGGTGTATACTAGTGAGAAAGATGGTAGAATTAGACAGGTCAATCAGTTCAGAAAGGTCCAGGGGTATTGCAAAATAAGGCATACTGGTTGAACTCACGGGACTGTGGGTACAGATCCAACAATCTCTCAGAGTTTCAGTCTCCTTCAACCCCTGCACTAAAATTTGATGGTGCCGTATCAGTGAATTGTCCCATTCATCACCCAGTGGCGTGAATACTGCAGATATGCCCACTGTCAAAGTCATGATCAGTATGTGAATCCTCATGGCTTATGGTTCCTGGGACGGTGGGACAGCCTTCACTCTTTTACAATGTGAAGCGTGGATCCAGGTGGGTCTCCCTTCGAGTTTCACAGAGGTTGGGGTGGTCAGCAACACCTGGTAAGGTCCCTCGTATCGTGGTTCGAGGGTGCTTCTGACGTGTTTCTTGACCACCACCCACTCTCCAGGTTTGAGAGTGTGGCTTCCCTCCAGGGAGTTAGGATCTGGAATGGAAGAGAAAACTTGTGCATGTATATTAGACAATTGCTTGCTCAAGGCTATCACATATTTTGCAACAGATTCATAATGCATTTGTAACTGTTGTGGGAAATACTGTCCCATTCTTGGCCCTGTTCCAAATAAGATCTCATATGGGGTTAGTTTGTGTGGGGGCCTTGGTGTATGCCTAACTGAAAAGAGGGTTATAGGCAAACACTGAACCCAATTAAGCCCTGTCTCCCTGGTCATCTTCAGCATTTTAGATTTTAACACCCCGTTCAATCTTTCGACTTTGCCGCTGCTTTGGGGCCTGTACGGGGTATGATACGCCAGGTGTGACCCTACCATCTTCCAGACCTCTTGGGTTAGACTAGCAGTGAATGCTGGGCCCTGATCACTCTCAATGACCTCAGGTACTCCGAACCTACAGACAAGCTCCTGCATCAGTTTTTTTTGCAGTAGTGGTTGCTGTCTGGTTTCGGACGGGGTAGGCTTCTGGCCACCCAGAGAACAAGTCTATCACTACTAGCACATATTGAAACCCTTGGCACATTGGCATCTGGATATGATCGATTTGTATCCTCTGAAAGGGATATAAGGCTTTCGGGAGACATTTTCTGGGAGTGGGCTCGGTTCTGCCGGGGTTACACTCTGCACAGATGAGACACGCTTAAGTATGTCTCACCAGGACAGGGGCTATCCCTGGGGCCACCCATATTTTGTCAATTAGTTCTTTCATGATGGTTTTGGATTGGTGGGTGGGCCCATGGGCCACTGAGGCTATTAGGGGATAAAGAGCTCTGGGTAGGCAGACTCTCTTTCCTTGTGTCCAGAGTCCAGATTCTTCTTCGAGGGCTGATTCTTTCAGCCAGATTTCCTTTTCCCTGGGAGTGGCCTGTTTCTGCATTTGTTTCAGGAGGTCCCATGTGATTTCTTCTTGTTCCAGGTCTTCCTGTGTTATCATAATGTGGTCTGACTGGACTCTTTCCTCTTTCACTGCTGCTTCCTTGGCCGCTTGGTCAGCTAAGGCGTTTCCTCTGGCCTCAGGGGTGTCAGCTCGAGTATGGGCCTTTACTTTGATCACTGCCACTTGGTTGGGCAGGAGTACTGCTGCCATTAGGGCTGCTACTGCTGCAGCATTCTTAATCGGGGTTCCTGCAGCTGTGATGTAATCCCGGGCCTTCCATATTAGTCCAAAGTCATGAACCACTCCAAAGGCATATCTAGAATCTGTGTAGATATTGGCGGTAGAGTCTTTTGCCATGAGGCAGGCTTCAGTGAGGGCAATGAGTTCAGCTTCTTGTGCTGACTGGTCTGGGCGCAATTGTCTTGCACACAGCACTTCATGCTCACTAGTGACTGCCATGCCTGTATGGAATTTCCCCTTGTCATCGGCATTCCTTGAGCCGTCCACAAAGAGAATCCAATGAGGGTTTGTCAGAGGAGTGTCTTGGACTGATGGTGGTGTCCCTACTTCAGCTTCCATCATTGTGATGCAATCATGTTCTTGTTCCTTGTAAAGAGAGTCGGTTGAGGCCCATAGTTCTTCTTCCTGAAGAGCCTCTTCAGCATGTAGATCAATAAAATCTTCAGAATCTCCATTATACTCCCCCCTTGGAAGAGGAAGGAGTGCAGCAGGAGTGAGGATGTGGCACCTCTGAATGGTGACATTATCTGGCAGAAGCAAACTACACTGAAGCCGGAGGTGGCGCTGTGCAGTGAGGTGTTTAGGTTGAGTCTGCTGGAGGATGGCAGAAATGTCATGGGGAGCCAGAATAGTGAGGGGATGACCCAGCACAACGTCAGATGTGACGTTTAGAAGAGAGCTGGCAGCATGGATAGCTCTGACACAGGAAGGGGCAGCTCTGGCTACCGGGTCAAGACGCTTAGAATAGTAACCCAAGGGTCGATTGCGGCCACCATGAGTTTGAGTGAGGACTCCAGTGGCGTGACCTTGGCGTTCCATGACATACAGCCGGAAAGGAAGGTTGTAGTTGGGGATGCCAAGAGCAGGGGCAGATGCAATGGCGGCCTTCAATGACTGAAAAGCTTCTCCGGCCTCCATTGTCATCTGGAAAGGAGTAGCAGCATTACGAGGTATACAGTCATATAAGGGCTGCATGAGGACAGAAGCATCAGATATCCAAGGCCTGCAGTAGGAGATGAGTCCCAGAAAGGTTTGCAGCTGATGAGGAGTGTCCGGGAGTTGGATGTCAGAGATAGCCTTCTTCCTCGCCTCAGTTAGGTGCTTGTGACCTTGAGAGATGCAATGACCTAGGAAGACAACTTTGGGGAGACACAGTTGTAGTTTGGCTTGTGAGACTCGACATCCAGCAGAGGCTAAAAACTGGAGAAGTGAGACAGATTTTGTCATGCAGATTTGGGGAGAGACCGCACAGAGGAGAAGGTCATCCACATACTGGAGGAGTTCCACATCCGGGTGATCTGCTTGCCAGGGTTGCAGAACAGAGGACATAGCCTTGCTGAAGCAGGAAGGGCTGTTTTGAGCCCCTTGAGGCATAACAGTCCAGGTGTACTGTTTGCCTGCATGTGTGAAAGCAAAAAGAAACTGACATTTCTCATGTAAGGGAACAGAAAAGAATGCATTGGCCAGATCAATGACAGTGAAAGTAGTGGCAGTGGGTGGAATGCCAGCAAGGAGTGTGTGCGGATTGGGGACAATAGGTGTCTCAAGAACAGTAGCCTCATTGACAGCTCGGAGGTCCTGCACCATGCGGTACGTTGGAGGCTGTCCTTTCTCCCTTTTCTTCCGTACTGGGTAAAGGGGTGAGTTACAGGGAGAAGTAGTGATCTTGATTGCCCCATTCTGCAGGAGGGCCTGCACCTGGAGGGTAATAGCATCCTGTTGTGAGATAGAAAGCGGATATTGCGCTTTGTATGGCAGAACCTTGGGATCCTTCATGGTCACAGTGACCGGTGGGACATTGAGGCGTCCGATATCATGGGGTCCTTTGGTCCAGAGAGTATCGGGGATGAGGTGCAAAATGGTTTGCAGTGAATCCCCTTGTTCATATGAGTCAGCGTCCTGAAGTGTGGTTAATGCCATAAGGAGGCAAGTATCTTCCGGGTGTAGGGCTGTACCGAGGGTGACTGTTCCATCCTCTTTGAACTGTATGTTAGCCTGGATTTTCTGAAGAAAATCAGAGCCTAACAGATTGAAGGGGCATGTTTGGCTGACAACAAACTGCGACATGACTCCTGCAGGGAGGTGGAGTTGGGGGGTTTTAGTCCGGGAGAATCTAGGGGAAGTGACTGTGAGTGGCTTGGTCACAGAGTTATGTTGCACAACCCCCTCTAGTCCAGAACAAGGTAATTGAATGTCAGTGAGCCAAGAATGAGGTACGGCAGTCTCACATAATACACTGCGGGCTGCACCAGTGTCCACAAGAAATGAAAGTTCCTTCCCTGCAACCTCGAGAGTCACTCGAGGGGTGGGACCGGTAGGAGGGGTAGAGACTGTCATATATGGAATGTCCCCTCCCTGCACTGGTTTGCCAGCGTCCTATTGCGATGAAGGGGGCTGAGTGCCCCCCTGTCGCCGTTGATTGGTTGGCCACAGATGTTTGCTACGGCAGTGCCGTTTTATGTGTCCGGGCTTGCCGCACCCATAACAGACATAAGGGGGTGGGTGTTCTCCACCATCTTCTCCTGACATTACGGCTATCGCAGCAGCACGGGTTTTCTTTGTGTTACTCTCTAGACCCTTTGCAATCTGCTCCAACATATCTAGTGTCAAGGATTTCCACTCGGGGCGACAGGTCACAAGGGCTTTGTTTATCTCTGGTCGTAGACCATCGACAAACGAGCGGGCCAAGAGTCTGAGATGAACAGGCTCATTCTGACTAAAACCCATGTCTTTGTAATTTTGTTTAATCCTCTGAGCAAATTTCTCGACAGTTTCAACTTTTTCCTGTGTCATATCCTGTAATGTCGTGGATTGGTCTGCTAATCTTGCTTTCGCCCATTTCTGTAGTTGTTCTATAAAGAATTCTCCAGACTCATGATCCCGGGGGTCAAAGTTAGCACCTTTAAGTTCAGGGATGTGGATTTGATCCATTATCAGTGTGGAGTATTCACCTGTCTTGTTTTCCACTATACTTTGCAGGTCCGACCATGTGCACCCATAGGTTTGATGCACTTGGGACAGTTTCCTGAAAAAGGGCATGGGATGGGTCTCAGGGTCAGGCAGTAAATTCACTATGGTGAATAACTGTTGTGGGGTGAAAGACACATATTTTGGTGGTCCCTGTGGCCGGTTAAGTGCTAGGGCTTCTTTCAGTATCTCAAGGTTTCCCTGCTCAATTTTCTGTAAGTTCTTTTGTAACTCTGTAATCTGACCCTGCAGTATTTGATCTTGTGAACGTCGTGATGGGCGCACGACCATGGGCACAGTCCACTGTGGTGCCAGGGATAAAGTTGGCGGATCACCGTAGTCTGTCGGGGTACCCCGCGAAGGAGTCTGCATATTACCCGGTGCATTTTGTATGCCCATTGTGGATTCTGCAGCACCGTCTGCATCCCCCTGTTCTGCTTCATCAGGTTGCCCTCCTACCATTATAGGAGTAAGGGTGGCAGGTGAGTGGGGTAGCATGAATGTACCGTCCGGGTTAACCATGGGGTACAAGGTAGTAGGAAGGGGCAAGGGTGACATAGGAGTGACGGGGGGGTCCGGACCGAATGATATTAAAGGTCCTTTCATGGGCGTTGCCTGGGGACAAGATGGCGCTGTAGCTAACACGGGAAGTGATGAAACGTGCCGGGGAGTAGTTACCAAGGTGTGGTTTTGTGGGTGGGGAACCCCACAGGGAAGGCACGTATCACGGGAGGAGGGACTCTGTTGACCACATGTTTTGCAGGTCCACCCACCTGCTTTCTTCCCGGCGCCATTATAGGGTGGTGGCAAGTCATGTATCAATACAACACCAGGCTTACAGAAATATCTCTGTCTTTTCTCATCAAAATTTAGTTCCCCCCCGGTCTGTTCAAATTCTTTACTACAGTCCAACCACACACGGACCATGTCTGTCAATTTATCATCTTCTAACTTCCCCCTCTTCTCGTTTAACAACACTTGCCAGGTGGCACTACATAGGATGCCTCCTTTACAGACACTATAACTCTTCTCCAACTTAGTTAATCCTTTTATGAAACGTTTGCCTCTCCTGTCCGCCACGTACTGTTCAGGTGAACAGTAGCCCTTCGGGACACTTTCCTCATTTCCCATTATCTCTCGTACCTACTGAAGCCGCCTAAAGACCTCTGTATAGAGTAATCACTGGACGTGAAGACCTTTGAGTCCCGGTCAGCACACTCTGGGCTACCGCGAAAAGCTCTCCACCCATCTGTGATCGTCCCCTTTATGGAGATTCGAGTCAGACACTGGGCTGAACTCCGATACAGGCACACAGGAGAACTCTGTGTCTCAGTCAGTGATACTTGTCAACAGGGTCTTCACAACTTATAGGCACAACACAGTACATCAAGACCTTAAAAAAACATATGGGGTTCTTACTTTCATGCCCTCGTGGACGTCCCAGACTGCTTCCGCACCCCTCCCTCAGACGAACACTAAGAGGCTACACCAGGGGACACTTTATGGGCAAGATGACTCAATTTTCTTACCTCATATCACGGGTTACGATCCCGGTGTCCGTTAGTGCGCCTCTCCTCGTCTGGTCTCTGGGGGTACGGGAACAGAGGGTCCAATCCTCGAGCCCCACGATTGGGCGCCAAAATTGTTCTGGTTCTGGCCAAGCTGCCAGTTCGGTTGATGTACTGCTCCAAATTAATTAATGTACGTGCACGGAGAGATCAAAACTGAGACAACCCACAGCTCGGAGTTAAAACAGTATCTCTGGTTTATTTTCTGAAAACAGCAGACAATACATAGGTTTTACGACTGGAAGAAGTGGGAGGGGGGAGTGAAAGATAAAGTATATCTTTTCTATTGGCTATGAACTCTATACTTTTCTGTAACCTTGACGGCCAGAGGAAATTCCACCCCCCTCCCCCCTTGCTCGTGGGTGAAACCGTTACTTCTTCTTTCTTTGTAACTGCTTGCTTGAGCTGAACGGAAACCACAAAGAAACACATGATAAAACACAAAGTAAGATTCTAGTTTATAGGTGTTGGCTGAATGCCTGGCCGCCATCTTAGCTAAACATAGTCCTCAACAAGCAAGTATCCATTTTGTATCAATAGTCCATAACAACCGTACAGAAAAGATCAAGTGATTATGTGGCTGGAGGTATATTAGACGGTCATTGGATATCAATTTTACTGCAGGCCAGTGGAGTATTAGGCATTCACCGGACAGAAAAGATCAAGTGATTATGTGGCTGGAGGTATATTAGACGGTCATTGGATATCAATTTTACTGCAGGCCAGTGGAGTATAGGCCCCAAACATTAGGCATTCACCGGACAGAAAAGATCAAGTGATTATGTGGCTGTAGGTATATTAGACGGTCATTGGATATCAATTTTACTACAGGCCAGTGGAGTAAAGGCCCTAAACATTAGGAATTCACCAGACAGAAAAGATCAAGTGATTATGTGGCTGGAGGTATATTAGGCGGTCATTGGATAACAATTTTACTGCAGGCCAATGGAGTACAGGCCCCAAACATTAGGCATTCACCGGACAAAAAAGATCAAGAGATTATGTTGCTGGAGGTATATTAGACGGTTATTGGATATGAATTTTACTGCAGGCCAGTGGAGTACAGGCCCCAAACATTAGGCATTCACAGGACAGAAAAGATCAAGTGATTATGTGGCTGGAGGTATATTAGACGGTCATTGAATAACAATTTTACTGCAGGCCAGTGGAGTACAGGCCCCAAACATTAGGCATTCACTGGACAGAAAACATCAAGTGGTTATGTGGCTGGAGGTACATTAGGCGGTCACCGTATAACAATTTTACTGTTGGCCAGTTAGATTATATGACCCAAAAATTATGCATTCACTGTACAGAAAACATCAAGTGATTATGTGGCTGGAGGTATATTAAACGGTCATTGGATATCAATTTTACTACAGGCCAGTGGAGTACAGGCCCCAAACATTAGGCATTCACCGGACAAAAAAGATCAAGAGATTATGTTGCTGGAGGTATATTAGACGGTCATTGGATAGCAATTTTACTGCAGGCCAGTGGAGTACAGGCCCCAAACGTTAAGCATTCACCGGACAGAAAACATCAAGTGATTATGTGGCTGGAGGTACATTAGGCGGTCACCGTATAACAATTTTACTGTTGGCCAGTTAGATTATATGACCCAAAAATTATGCATTCACTGTACAGAAAAGATCAAGTGATTATGTGGCTGGAGGTATATTAGACGGTCATTGGATATCAATTTTACTGCAGGCCAGTGGAGTATAGGCCCCAAACATTAGGCATTCACCGGACAGAAAAGATCAAGTGATTATGTGGCTGTAGGTATATTAGACGGTCATTGGATATCAATTTTACTACAGGCCAGTGGAGTAAAGGCCCTAAACATTAGGAATTCACCAGACAGAAAAGATCAAGTGATTATGTGGCTGGAGGTATATTAGGCGGTCATTGGATAACAATTTTACTGCAGGCCAATGGAGTACAGGCCCCAAACATTAGGCATTCACCGGACAAAAAAGATCAAGAGATTATGTTGCTGGAGGTATATTAGACGGTCATTGGATAGCAATTTTACTGCAGGCCAGTGGAGTACAGGCCCCAAACATTAAGCATTCACCGGAGAGAAAACATCAAGTGATTATGTGGCTGGAGGTATATTAGACGGTCATTGGATATGCATTTTACTGCAGGCCAGTGGAGAACAGGCCCCAAACATTAGGTATTCACCGAACAGAAAAGAACAAGTGATTATGTGGCTGGAGGTACATTAGGCGTTCACCGTATAACAATTTTACTGTTGGCCAGTTAGATTATATGACCCAAAAATTATGCGTTCACCGTACAGAAAAGATCAAGTGATTATGTGGCTGGAGGTATATTAGACGGTCATTGGATATCAATTTTACTGCAGGCCAGTGGAGTATAGGCCCCAAACATTAGGCATTCACCGGACAGAAAAGATCAAGTGATTATGTGGCTGGAGGTATATTAGGCGGTCATTGGATAACAATTTAACTGCAGGCCAGTGGAGTACAGGCCCTAAACATTAGGCATTCACCGGACAGAAAACATCAAGTGATTATGTGGCTGGAGGTATATTGGACGGTCATTGAATAACAAGTTTACTGCAGGCCAGTGGAGTATAGGCCCCAAACATTAGACATTCACCGGACAGAAAAGATCAAGTGATTATGTGGCTGGAGGTACATTAGGTGGTTATTGGATAACAATTTTACTGTTGGCCAGTACAAATACATGTCAAATACATATGTTTAAAAGAACTAAAAATATAAAATTGGATTAAAAACATGGCCAACTAAAAAAATGGCTCCCCTGGTCAACATACAGAGCCCCCAAAAATCACACCTGAACCTCATATACCATGAGCTTGCTATGGAAAGACAACAGGCTAGTTCAGACCCTTATCGGCCTTCTCAACTCACTAAATAAAAGACTCTGACCCTACCTTTCCGTTGTGGGTAACCTGCATTAATATTATGCAGCTAGCGCTAACTGAGATGTTATTGTTTACCCCTATTATAAGGCATTCTCCCAATATTGCAATCTCTAGATGCCTTGCCCGCTGATATACTTACTCAACTATGCATCTATCTATTTGCCTTACAACTAACATGTATTAGCATTGTACCTGAATTGTACTTACAATGTGCTTATCAGTATGACTCTGTGGCCTGCGTGCCCACACCTTGGAACCCTGTTTCCCCCTGTTTTCTAATGAAAATGACAATAAAAAAAAAAACATGGCTAACGATATCCCCCCTCTTAAATAAACCGCAAATGATAATAGGTGAAATTCGATAAGGCGTGGTCGTCACAGGTGTTGAATTCCTCCGAGGACCCAACAATTTGGCATTCACCGTACAGAAAAGATCAAGTGATTATGTAGCTGGAGGTATATTAGATGGTCATTGGATATCAATTTTACTGCAGGCCAGTGGAGTGTAGGCCCCAAACATTAGGCATTCACCGGACAGAAAAGGCCTTTTATGCCGCTGTATTTACATAAGACAAGGACCATTCTTTGTTCTGGGTGGTGGAGGATATGTGTCGGCTGGCATGAGGAAATTCAATTAAATGTGGTCGTCACAGGTGTTGAATTCCTCCAAGATCCATGCCTCATTAATTTTTAGAAATGTGTGGTAGTCCACACTGTCGTGAGCTAGGCGAGTGCGCTTATCAGTCACGATCCCCCCTTCTGCGCTGAATGTCCTTTCGCACAGGACACTCGACGAAGGGCAAGTCAAGAGTTCCATGGCAAATTGTGCCAGCTCTGGCCACAGGTCAAGCCTGCACACCCAGTAGTCCAGGGGTTTCTCGCTTCTCAGAGCATCCACATCGTCGGACACCTGTCAGTCTAGGCGTTCCCTAAGGCTGTCGATGGGTTGGCTGTAAGAATGATCTCATATCTGAAGTGACCAGCACATCTTCAAACCGCCCTCTTCTTGCATGCGCGGTGGGATTGGAACCCGCAACTGTTTCTCTGTGGGTGGAAATTCGTCTGCCAGTGCCCGCAATAGCAGAATGCAGCATCTCTCGCAGCAAGGCCTGGAAATGCTGCATTCTGACAGAACTCTGTGATGCTGGTAACATGTCTGCCATTTTGTGTTTGTACCGGGTGTCTAAGTACGTTGCCACCCAGTACTAGTCCTTGCCCTTTATGCTTTTTATATGGGGGTCCCTCTTCAAACACTGGACCATGAAGGCACCCATTTGCACAAAATTGGAAGCGGTGGAGCGCCCTGACTCCTGCTCATCGCCCAGGAGAATGTCGTCCTTGGTCTCCTCCCCTCATCCACGGACGACGCCAGGGATCCCCGAAAAGTTTAAAGCTTGCTCTTCTTGCTCCTCCTCCTCCCCCCAGGCACCATCCTCCTCTGACTCCTCTTCAGACTCCTGCTGACTTGTCTTAGATGGAGTAGCCCCCCTGGGAATTCATTCAGCATTGTGACTTCCTCATCTTCCAGCTCCTGCTCCTCGACGGCTTGATCAATGAACTGACGCAATGCACGCTCCAGAAAGAAAGCGTAAGGCACGATGTCACTCATGGCGCCCTGGCCGCAGAAGTCTGGATGCGTCGCGAATGAGCAGCCACTGGCGCGGTGAAAAGAAACCAAGCTCCCCAGAACCGTTGCTGCTGGAGCAGCCTACCAAGCATATACAAGGTGGAGTTCCAGTGCGTCGGGCTCTCACAAATCAGACGTCTGACAGGCAGGAGGTGTCGCAGCTGAATGTCAGCAAGGCGAGCCATGGCCGTGTAAGATCTGCTAAAATGGCCAGAGATTTTCCTGGCCTGCCGCAAGATGTCCTGGACCCCAGGGTATTTGACAATGAATCGCTGCACGACTAAGTTCAGGACGTGTGCCATGCACGGCACGTGTGTGATTTTGCCCTGTATCAGCGCGCTCAGCAGATTGGCACCGTTGTCGCACACCACTTTACCAACTGTCAAATTGAGCGGAGTTAACCACTGATCGGCCTGTGACCGCAGAGCTGAAAGCAGTGCAGGACCGGTGTGGCTCTTGGCTTCCAGGCACAACAGCCGCAGCACAGTATGGCAACATCTCACCTGGCACGTCGAATAGGTTCTGGGGTGCAGCGGAAGAGGCGGTAGCAGTGGAAAAGGAGGAGTCAGCTGAGGAGGAGACAGAGGATGGAGTAGGAGGAGGAGAAGAGGCAGGCCTGCATGCAATCCGTGGTGGTAACACCAAATCCACACGGGTGCCACAGGTTGCATGCTTAACAGTCGTCAGAAGGGTCACACAGTGGGCAGTAAAAGTTATGCACCTTCCCTGCCCGTGATTGCTAGACCACGTGTCTGTGGTCAGATGTACTGTATCTTGACACCGACACTGTGTGCCAGAGATACATTCACTTTCACTTGCCGCTGAACGTTGCCATATAGCTCTGGGATGCCCTTCTGGGAGAAATATTTCCTTCCGGGGACCTTCCATTGCGGTGTGCCAATGGCCACAAATTTTCTAAAGTCCTCCGAGCTCACCAGTTTATATGGCAGTAGTTGGCGGGCTAGCAGTTCCGACAAGCCAGCGGTCAGCCGTTGGGCAAGAGGGTTATCCGGCATCAACTTTTCACGTTCGAACATTTGGGCCACCGAAGCCTGCCTTTTGCCAATACATTTTGATCAAAACACATCTAAGCCCACCTACCAATCGACAAGGTGGTCTCAGTTCAGGCGGGTCCTACGCTAAACCTGTATATTCCGTTATGCATTTATGTTCAGGAGCACAGACCCTGCACATATAGTGTGTTGCTCCTAGTTACCTCCATGTGCAACAGCAACCGGTGGGAGAAGGAGCACACACAACTATATGTACCACCTTATCAAGGGCCGGTTGCTGTTGCAGAAGCGGAAAGCTGAGTGAGCCACTCAACCAACTCTGGTGCGTCCTTTGATGTTATCGCACGCACCTTCTCCAACTTCCCACTTAGGCTCCGGCCTGGTGCACCTTCCCGATCCCTACCACCCCTGCGGAATGGCCTGCCTCTTCCTCTGCCTGTCATTTTCAAAATGACCCTGTGACAGAGTCCCTATAGAAGAGTAGTATTTGTGGAAGCAGGCATATTGCAGGTCTTAATCAATATTTGGTGGAAGCCAGTATATCAATCCCCTCTGTCAGTATTTTGTGGAAACAGGTATATAGAACCCCTTACTGAGTATTTGCTGGAAGCTGGTATATCAAACCCCTTAATCAATATTTGGTGGAAGCTGGTGTATCGCAGGCCTCAATCAATATTTGGTGGAAGCCGGTATATCTATCCCCTCTATCAGTATTTAGTGGAAACAGGGGTGTGATACCCCTCAATCAATGTTTTGTGGAAGCTGGTGTATCACACCCCTCAATCAGTATTTTGTGGAAGCAGGTATATCGCACCCCTTAATCAGTTTTTTTGGGGTGCAACAGGTATATCACACCAGTTGCATATAGTTATTCCAATAACGTTTGTCCCTCTATCTAGCTGCGGTATCTCAGCAGAACCGCACACAACTGCTGCACAATACAAATGCACTATAATATACTTTCTATGTTAGAAGGTATATTATAGGTATATCACACCCCTCAAACAATATTTGGTGGAAGCCGGTATATCTATCCCCTCAATCAGTATTTTGTGGAAGCAGGTATATCAAACCCCTTAATCAGTATTTTGTGGAAGCAGGTATATCAAACCCCTTAATCAATATTTGGTGGAAGCTGGTATATCGCAGGCCTCAATCAATATTTGGTGGAAGCCGGTATATCTATCCCCTCTATCAGTATTTTGTGGAAACAGGTGTATCACACCCCTCAATCAATGTTTTGTGGAAGCTGGTGTATCACACCCCTCAATCAGTATTTTGTGGAAGCAGGTATATCAAACCCCTTAATCAGTATTTTGTGGAAGCAGGTATATCGCACCCCTTAATCAGTTTTTTTGGGGGGCAACAGGTATATCACACCAGTTGCAATTAGTTATTCCAATACCGTTTGTCCCTCTATCTAGCTGCGGTATCTCAGCAGAACCACACGCAACTGCTGCACAATACTTTTTCTCTATAAAGGTGATCGCGCTGCCGTACTCATCAAATGCATTCGAAAATCATCAGACTATTGCAGCTTTTTTGATGCAGCCAAACATCAGAGTAACCAACCGGGATAGTCTTTCACAAAACGATCCCTCTGTGGAAGTTAGAGGTTTGCGCACATAGTGAAGTACAACCTTATATATGGTCATAAAAAGGTTTATTATACTCACAAAGGAAGTATGTCAACAAGCATTGAAATAAAATACATCCAGCCTTATTGATCTGCCCGACCTAGGTTTCGCCTATTTGCTTCTTCAGGGGCGAGTGTCCTGCCCTTCAAAGGGCATATATTTTATAGGGGTAGGACTTAACAACTCCTCTCTTCATTGCCACCCACTGTAGTGGCAAGCCCACATTTAAAACATCACAGATGCACATAAAACTTATATATAAAAAACATAAATACATAAAAATACCTAGGGAGCACTCTTTCTCTCCTTTTCTATGTATTCCTACAAATCCTGCTTGTCTTCGTAATCCCCATACTTAGAACTAATGACAATCCCCTCATTCACCCTTTTCCATTCATAAAACCAACACATGATACGAGTTAATACCAGTTTCTTCAGAGAGACCCAGGGTGTTAGAAGTAAACATTCGGCGATCGGGGGAGCCGTTCCAACCCTGGGAAAGCAGCACTCCCAAGTATTCAACACTCAGATGCCGTGGTCACAAATTGACCATGGCATCTAAAAGGTTAAATATCCGCACTGGGTGTCTGCTGTGTCAAAATACCCAATTTATATTAGTCACTGTAGTGGGGCATATCACCCCCATCATTGCTGGAAGTTTATAGGCAGGGATTGAAGCACAGTGAAGTCAGCAGTGGACCCATGCAGCCTGAATCAAGTGTCTGGGAGCAGGTATGTTTCCTTTGACAGCACCCGCTGGGTGGGGGAGGGTCTTTAAATCACACTTAGAAGTATTTCAATATGAGATCAGCTTATGAGGTAGAACATTAAAAGGGGATGTCCAGCGTCTATTACCCCCAAAAAATGCAACCATTTGAGTGATTATCTATAATTTTAACAAGCTGAATTTGTATAAGCAGGCATCAGCCCAAAGATACGTCCTTAGGATAATGATGTGAACATTGCTCTATCATGGGGCTAATTAGCAAATGAAAGCGCAGCAGAGGTTCAGCCTACAGGATCCATTATTTGCATCTTTTAATAATTTTTTTTTATTTGTTCTGCCAGTCTGCTCTTTCCAGGGTCTATTACCATCTTTCAACGACAGTAAAATCTGCATTAAAACACTTTATAGGTAGTACAGTTAAAAGACATTAATTTTCTAGCATTATTTCAACATGAATTATTTCTACATACTGTACCTTACTGCTCAAAAATTAAAGTGACCCTCAAGGCTCCCCCTTACTAAGTCTTATTTGCCTCAGCTTCTGTGACAATTACCTGCTGATCATCTTTTTCTTACTAGTGGTTTAGTAGTTTGTACTTTATAATAATTTGTTGTTACTGTAATGGACATGTTACCAAAGAGGATGTGGATCTACTGTGCCACTGAACAGATTTGGCTTGGGGATACTCATAAGGGAATTATCTAAGTTGCCTGTTCTGCTGCAGGGGAACCACTATGCCACTGTCTCCTGGAGTAGTTTCTGTTGAGTGATTGCTGACCCATGTGGATCAAGAGACGCATGCGCAAGGCACCAAGGGATCAGGCAAAACTGTAGTCAGGGACAAGCCGAGGTCAGTCGTTCAATCTGGTAATAAGGCCAAAGGTCATGGCAGGCAGTACAGGTTCAAATCCTGGAATCTAGCATAACTCAGGTGAGGCAGCAGAGGGTGCAAATCCAGTAGTCAGGCTGAGGTGACACATGAGCAGTCAGATAGAATACAGCACACTTAGCAGGTGGACAAGAAAATCTATTGCTCAGGCACCCTCCCATAGGGGAAGTTGCCTTAAATGCTCTCGGAAGGCTAGCTATAGGCTGAACAGTTTAGGATGTGTGTGTGCTGACCCTTTAAGAACCAGTGGAAACTGACTCCTATGGGTAGGCAGAGGCACTGCATGCCCAGAGCAGACTGCAGACCAGCTATGGAGTGGACAGTGCGTGCCAACGGCCATGGACTGCTGGCATCACAGGGAATCAGCATTTCATGCACTGACTTCTTGGTAAGTTTAGGATGGGCTTGTGCTTATACACAGCAGCCAATCTGAGGAGCCAGAGCTGCGGTTTGTAGGGAGAGAGCAGCATCACCTATAGGTAGTGACTAGGTAATCTCCTGACTACCACTATACGCAGAATATAAAGAAACCTCTGACCCTGTCTGAAGGTGAATACCCATATGCTATATACCCATGTGCTATATCACTAATTCCTGGGTGTGACACATGCAGTAGGGTTGGCTTGCATAGGAAGTAAGATTTTGGGGAGCGCCCGACAGCCTATGGAGGGTGATAAGAGACTGGGGGTACTTCCTGATCCCCCTTTGCCCCGAGTAAATAATGGGGTCATGGCCCCTTTAAGGGTTTGTGAGCAGAGGCCTTCCCATGATCCAGTGGGAATGGGGCGGTGCTGAGGGGCTATATATTCCTGGGAGTGAGCGTTTCACTTCCTCTTGACGGTGGATGTGCTGGTTCCCACCCGCCCTCCCCGAAAAGGTTGATGGTTTTGATGTATTGCATCCGTTTTCCTCACGCGAGGTATTCAAAAAAAAAAAACTTAAAAAAAATAAAAAAATAATAATAATAATAATAATATATAAAAGAAATAAAAAATAAAATAAAAAAAAAAAAAAAAAGGAAAGAAGGATGATGATGGAAATATAAATGATGTTTTTGAAGTTATGGAAACAAGTCACAGCTGGCGGTATATAATTCAGTATGGAGTTTGGTTATGGCACAAGGCAGACTTGCCCGCTGGGAGGCCAGCGGCTGGCATACTGCGCCATTTACAGTTATGGTGTTATGATTAAATAAAGTAAGCTGTGGCCGATCATCACCCAGCATTAAAAGTAAAATGGTTGTCGGTCTCTTATTTAAGGGAATGGGTTGTATGTAGGCCTGACCGGGTGGCCCATCCCCCAGGGGTTTTATCCCTATTTACCAACAGTCTCTAGCAGCACTCATGTTACAGAGTCCCATTCTTGCATGAATGCCTTCTTGATCTCATGAAGAATCCAAGGAGGTAGCAGATATCCTCCAAAATGTCACCCAAGTAGATCCCATTCACAGACACAAATTAAATATAAATTCAGTAACAGGGCTCCACCTTTCATGTATAATTTTTTGATAGTGGTAGCTTCTTATGTGGCAGAGAAGCTTTTGGGTCCCCTCATGCTAAAGGGCCCAGGTGTGACTGCTACCTCTACAGTCTCACCTGGGCCCTGTTTCCTGAAGGGGGTTAATGGTCCCTCTGCCTCATATAAAAGCATCTCTAGTGGAGGCTTATCTCCCCTGGTAACAAAAGGAATATCCAACATGCCAGATCATCTGACAGTCAGGAGACCCCATACACATAAGATAGTCGCCTGTTGCCACCAAAATTGTTGTGTTTGGCTGAAGTTTCTCCTATGTGTATGGGGACCATAAGTCACTGCATGGTTCGATCAAATGTAGAAAACATTAGAGAAGCGAGAAGTGTTCTAAAAGTATTTTACAGTTCATATATTGATATAGTCTACAATAAAAGGTAGAGTAAATATATTACATTGTTTATCTTGCAATAATAATGGGTTGCAGTCTGTATAACAGCCCAGAGCTGCACTCAAAGTTCTGCTAGTTGTATCATCATTTCGAAGGCTTGGGTTAGGCATTGACAGTCAAGCTTTCTTCTTTCTCGAGGGAAGCTATTTTGGATGTTAGCTCTATCTAACTTGGATCCAAACTCAGCTTCGGTTCCAACTGGTACCTTGGAAACCAAAGCTGAGTTAGGATCCAAGTTTTAAAGTGATTTCCCAATTTAAAAATCAAATACTGAAATTATTTAACGAAGTTTCGCACGACTTCACAAATAACTAACTTTGCCTCATTGGAGGCTGTACATTTTATGGTTCAATCAATTTTATTGGGCAAAAAGAAAAAACAAGTGAAAGAAAGATGATACATCCTACCAGAATTTTGTCAACATTCAGGATGCATTATATTGTCCAAATAACAAGCATAACATGTGGGTAGACCAAGACAAGACATGGGGGGGGGGGGGGGGGGGGGCACAACAGGGACACAGCAGGAAGGAGAGGGGGGAGATGAGGGAGGAAGAAATGCAGTGTGCAAGCAAGTAGGCAGTCAAGGGGTTAATAACGCCATTCGCTAGCCAATCCAAGAATCGGGAGGAGCTTCTAAAGTGTAACCAGGGTTCCCAAGTCTGAGTAAAAACAGACAATTGGTTATGAGACTCTGCTCCCAATTCTTCCATGCAAACCAGGGCGTCTATAGCAGACACCCAGGTAATTCTCTGTAGACTATCAGTAGACTTCCAATTACGGGGAATTATCTTTCTCATGGATTGCATGAAGGTTCGGAGGGCACCTCTCCTGACTTGTTGGATCCTTCCTGGATAAATAGATAATAACGCTATCAACGGGGAAGGTGATATATTTGACCGGTAAAGAGCATTGTACAAGGCGAAAACGTCCTGCCACAAAGGAGAGACTCCCGGGCAGTCCCACCAAATGTGCAGCATTGTCCCAATTGCTGTTAGGCATCGCCAGCAGGTGTTAGGGACAGAGGGATAAAACCAGTGTTCTATACCAGCGTCTAAGGATTTTGTAGTTCAATTGCTGGAGGCGACAAGATACAGTAGATTTGTGAGTAAATAGAAGAGATCTACCCCATTGTTCTGCAGTTATGGAGACTGCCAGTTCCTTCTCCCAATCAGGGGCGAATCCAGTTATACATAACTGGTCCTTCAGTGAGCCGTCCCCGATTTCCCCAGCGCCCAACAGACCATATACCAGAGAAATAGTATGACAAGGGCCCGAACGTGCCACACAAAGTTTTTCAAAAGCTGTTAGGGGAGCAGATAGTTGTGATCCAGGAGCCAGGGACCTAAGGAAATTGCGAAGTTGGAAATAGTGAAACCAGCGACCCGGAGAGTGTGGTAAAATGTGAGAGAGGTCATTATGGGGAAGGAGGCCTGATTCATTGCAGAGATCCCGTATTTTAATCGGATTAGGGTGAGAAACAGTGAACGTTGAAAGGTGTTTGAGGGTCATGGGGAAGTCAGGGTGGCTAGAAAGAGCCATTAGTGGACCAGGAGAGGTAACTTGTTTAATTTTTGAAGCAAATTTACCCCACGATTTTGATAAAATTTGGAGGAGCGGGGAGTGTAGGTTTTGGGGAAGTTGTCTCTGAAAGGTGGAGGGGAGCCCAAAAATTCCCTTTGCTAGAAGTGGTTCCGGGGTATGTTCAATGTCCACCCATAGCTTCGTATCGTGATTGTGAAAAAGTTCTAATACACGGCTTGCGATAGCAGCTCTATAATAAGAGAGGAAATTAGGTAGGCCTGCCCCACCCATGTTTTTTGGTCGGGACAATGTATTATAGCTGATCCGTACACTGGAACCACTCCAGATAAAGTGTGAGACCAATTTCCGAAGTTGAGTGAAAAATGTGTAGGGAATATCACAGGGGACAGTTTGAAATAGGTATAGGAGTCTGGGCAAAGTGTCCATTTTAAGGGAGTTGATTTTGCCAAACCAGGAAATTTGTAGGGGGGACCATTTCTGAAGATTTGTTCAATAGATCTAAGCAGCGGTTTATAGTTTAGTTTAAAAAGGTGGGCAGGGTTTGCAGGGAGATATATTCCCAAGTGTTTGATGCAATTTGAAGCCAGCTTGAATGAAAATGTATCTTTGATATGGGAAACCTCTCGTTGGGAGTTTCGGATTTCAGATTTCTGGATATTCACTTTAAAATTACTAAGACTTCCAAATCTTTCAAATTCCCGAAGTACTGAAGGGAGCCCTAACCTCGGGTCGGAAAGATAAATCAAAAGATTGTCCTCAAAAAGAGAAAGTTTGTGTTCAACATTCCCCACTTTTATGCCTTTAATTATTGGATTATTCCGAAGGGCATTGACTAGAGATTCCATCATTAGTATGTACAGGAAAGGGGATAGAGGGCAACCTTGGTGTGTCCCATTCCTTATATGAAATTAAGCCGATAGCGTACCGTTGACCCGCACTTGGGCTGAAGGCGAGGAATAAAGCGCCATGATCCGGCTAATCATTTTAGACCCCAGTCCTAAACATTCTAAGGTTTGTAGCAGGAAATGCCAATTAACCCTATCAAAGGCCTTCTCTGCGTCCACTGAAAGGAGGCCCAGAGGAGCACCGGAGAGTCTAGATCTAGCTATTATGCCAATTGATTTTAGGGTGTTGTCCCGTGCCTCCCTACCAGGTACAAACCCAACTTGTTCCCTGTGTATACACTTGGGAATGTGTGGGGAAAGTCTTAAAGCTAGTAGTTTGTTGTAAATTTTCAAGTCCACATTAAGTAAGGAAATTGGTCGATAATTGGCCCATTGGGAGGGGTCTTTATCCGGTTTAGGGATGACATTAATGTGGGCTTGCAGGGTTTGAGATGGAAAAGGGGTGTCCTGAGATGGAATTAAAGGCCTGAAGGATGATAGGGGACAATTCTTCACGCAGCAATTTGCAAAAACGATAAGTTAGACCATCTGTTCCCGGACTCTTCCCATTCTGAAGGCCCGTTATGACGCATTTGAGTTCCGAGGGGAAGAAGTCCTCCTCTAGGCGGAGAAGTCCTCCTCTAGGCTCGAGGTATCTTCGGCGGGAATACGTGCAGGACCAAACTGATGCAAATAACTACGTGTATCCATTAGATACGATTCTGAATCAGGGTCCCTCCCAGGATTGAGGTTATAAAGTTTCCCGTAATAAGCTTGGAATTCAGAGGTTATTTCAGAAGGGGCGTGCACGATTCCCCCAGAAGAGGTATTTAAGGACGACACATGTGATTGGGGAAGACGAGGGTGTAAAGCTCTAGCTAGCCATTTCCCGCTTTTGTCGCCATATTCAAAAAAGCCATATTTGACTCGATCTCGGAGACAAAGTGTTTTTTGATCTAGGATCTGGAGTATCTTCTGGCGGATGGAGGATATGTCAGCTTTAAACTGATCAGCAGGGAAGGCTTTGTTTAAGGCTTCTTTACTATCTAATTCTGTGAGCAATGAGCAGAGTTTAAAAGTGCGTTCTTTCTTAAGTCTGGCCCCATGGGAGATAAAAACGCCTCTGAGTACGCATTTCAGCGCTTCCCATTTAACCGGAGGGGGATAGGGTCCGTTTGGTGGTGTAGGGTGAAGTCCGAGATGTCTGACATACAGGCCAAATTGTTCAGCAAATAGTCATTCAGTCTCCACGTAAATGGATGGTAGGTTATAGACCGGAAGCTTAAAAACCCATAAAAGGGAGAATGGTCAGACCAAAGGTGGATCTGAGTCTAGTAAGTTTTGTGAAATGAAAAGGTGGTCTAGCCTGCTATAACTGTTATGGGCCTGTGAATAGAAGCTAAAGTCCCTGACTCCTACTAGGTGGAGGGCCGAGAGGTCTTTCTTAAGTTGAAGTTGGGACACTAAGGAAATCGAGGACTTACCAGCCGATGAGTCAATGGAGGGGTCCATCACCTTGTTGAGGTCACTGCCCAGTATGATAGAAGAGCCATCTGCGAAACGGGACAATCTTCTGAGGATCTGAGGATTGCAGAACCAAAAGACACCTGTCCCTGATTGGGGAAAGAAATTAGCAATGGTATAAATAAACTGGTCAACTGATAGTTTAAGGAAAACATAGCGGCCTTTGATGAGATGATCAATATCTGAGGATATGACCGTAGGGTGAAAGTTTTTGTGGAAAGCAATATATACCCCTCCCACTTTTTTGGAAGGGTTGGGGCTATGGTACCACGTGGTGTAGAAGCCACGTTCACATTTAGGAACTGAGTTAGCTTTAAAATGTGTTTCCTGGATCATTGCTAGCATAACACGCTTCCGATGAAAGCGGTATAGGATCTGACTGCGTTTTTCTGGCTTATTGAGACCCCTGGCATTATAAGTGCAAAAGGTAAAGTGAGACATCAGACTTGGCATGCAAGTAACCAACTATCAAGATATAGAAGTCATGCGTACCTAGGTCAGGTATGAAAAAAGGTAAGGACACGAGGAAGGAGCAAGAGGGGTAGGGGAGACAAACAGCAGTAAGACAACAAGGAATTAAACTCTAACAAGAGTGAGCCTAGAACACTGGCTCAAGTGTAAACTAAGTAGTGACTATAGTCACAGCCGACACTGAGTGCCGTGGTCCCTAAGTGAGGGAAGGAGAGGTCAAAGGCAGAACAGCAGCCCTACCACTCTCCGGATGCATAAATGAAGAGAGGTATATAAAGAACAGAGCATATAAAACATAATCAGAAAAAAGTATAACAAGGTATAACAAAGTAGCACAAGTAGAGGCAGGTCAAAGTCTTAAGTATTTGGCTTCTGATGGCGTCTGGAGGACCTCTGGGATTTGGGTGTCACCGTCCGCCACTCCTCACGCTCCTGGGTGGGTTGCACAAGAAGAGGTCTCGGCCAGTCCGGAAGCTCAACTGGAGGCAGGTTAAACGCATCTAAGATCTTAGGAAGGTCCACAAGTGACTTGAAAACAGCCGTCTTCCCATCTTTATTTGCGATGAGCTGGAAGGGGAAGCCCCATCTGTAGGACAGATAGGAGGGGTTTTAAGGCCTTTCAAAGCATCAGCGTGCGCCTCGCAAGATCCGGAAGAATAAGGATGCCAGTTGAACCGGAGGGGGACCTCTCTGCATTATGAGCAGCTCTAAGGACGGCTTCCTTTTCCTTATAAAAGTGAATACGGCATATAATGTCCCGAGGTCGAGTTGGGTCTGATGGCTTAGGACCCAGTGCACTGTGTATACGGTCAATTTCTATGGGCTTGCTGGGGTCTGTATTCATTAGTTTGTGGAAGTATTCCTGAGCCCAGGAAGCAATATCTGGTGCAGCTATTGATTCAGGGACTTCCCTGATGCGGAGATTGTTCCTCCGGTTTCAGTTTTCTATGTCATCTATATGCACCAAGATGTTCTGGAGCTGTGTAGCTTGCTCATTAATGACCATTCGGTGAGAGTCCAGGGTTGCAAGGACATGTTTTTGTAAGTTCTCCATCTCCTCCACTCTCAAGCCCACATGCTTGATGTCTTGGCGCAGGGCCGCCATGTCTTGTTTATGGGAAGCTTCAACTCTGCTGAGGAGTGCGTCAACCTCAGCTTTGGTGGGAAGCGCTTTTAAGTGCAGTTTTCAGTCCCAATCGTCTGACTGGCTGGGTGAGACAGGCGATCTGCCTGTGCCAGGTGACAGGGCCGGAGAGCTGTGCTAGTGGGGAGAGGCACCCGGTGAGACCTCCGCACTGCTGGGGTGGAAGGGAGATAGCGTGAGTGCCGAGTGAGGACTCACCCCTGCTGCGTAAGTAGTCGGCGACGCGCCGGTCCTGTTGCCTCCCTTAGTGCAGGAGCTAGATGCGTGCGCCTTTCCTCCAATCTCAGGCGCAGAGTCCCCAAGCTCACATGCCGGCTCTGCCATCTTGGGCGCGTCGTTTCCCGTGCCGGAGTCCCCTTGCTGGCTCGGAGGCCCAAAGAAGCGGGATAAGTCTCCCAGATCACTCTCTGGCAGTGTGGGAGTGTTGGGGGGTGCCTTCTTGCATTCCATCTGGTAGGTTGTGCCGCTTTGTGCGCTCTGTTTGCGAAGCGATAGCCGGAGGTGTTCAGGAGCTCAGACAGCGTGCTGCTTACTCCGCCATTGGCAAGCTACGCCCCTCGTAGGCTGTACATTTTAATGCTGTATGGAGACAGATCTCTGTACAGCATTAGTCCAAAGTTTGGAGCGAAGCGATTTCGGATCTTTAATTCAAAGGTCCCTACGCTCATCACTACTCACCACTTCGGAAAAGTGGAGAGAAGCTCAAAAAGTCACAAATTATGATGCAAATCTGGCTTGCAACATAATTTAAGACCTTTTTATACTATGATAGCGGCCTAAAATCTTTAATAAATTTTCCCTAATATGTTTAAACATGAAAACTTGATTTAACCCCTTCCTGACCAGCTAACATAAATTTACGTCGGTGGTCGGGTATTTAAAAATGGCGCCCGCTTAACCAGCAGGCACCCAGGACTAATGTATGCGATCGACGATAATGTCGATCACATATTTTTAACGCCTCAGATGCTGTTGTCAAACGTGACCATGGCATCCGAAGGTGCAAAAACCCGGAAGCGCGCGATTCGCCTCCCACAAAAAAATTCTATATAAAGTGATCAAAAAGTCATACACACACAAGTACAGATCACAGCTCCGTACACATAAAAATAAGATAATTAAGGGGATCTGAATATGGTGATACAAAGATTTATTTTTTATTTTTTAAAGATTATATTTCTTTCAGTCGTAAGTGCAAGAAAATTTCGAATAGCACATCCAAAGTCACAGATGCACATCCATAAAGCTAGCATGCAGATAGCAAACTAAATATGGCAGCACATTGTTATACATGCAAACAATAGAACTAGGGATTAGGGATATTCTGGATTAAAGTGGTACTATACCTAATATACAGGAAAAATGAAAGCTCTTCGCACACATTTTTGATCAAACGTGTGTCGGGCCCATCTACCAACGTTAAGGTGGCTTCTGCAGATGGGTACCTAACACTAACAGAACTGCCTATCCTGGGACTAAACTAAGCCTACAATGTTCAGGGCAGTGTAGGAAACAGCTATGGTTATACTCTGGGCAGATGGGCGGGGAGTGCTCAATCTAAAACTCCCAACATGCCCTGCTGTAGGCTCATAGCTGTTGGCTGTCCAGGCATGCTGGGAATTGTAGTTTTACAACAGCTGGAGGGCCGCAGGTTGGGCATATGTGATCTAAACGAGGCAGCTACTTTTTCAGTATTAAAACACAAAAGAAACTAATGTTGTATCGTTGTAATCGTACTGACCCAGAGAAGGAAAGTAACAGGTCAGTTTTACCACATAGGAAACGCTATAAAAATAAGGTTCATAAAACTGTGGCGGAATTTTTTTTTTATAATTCAACCCCATTTGGAATCTTTTTCCCGCTTTCCACTACATTGTTTGCAAATGTAAATTAGAAAGTACAACTTGTCCCGCAAAAAACAGGCCCTCATAAAACGAAAAAACAGAAAATCGCCCGGTCTTAAAGAGGTTAAACAACAGGTCATTTTCTGATGATACATTCCCTTTTAGATACACTTGATATCTGATCACTGTGTATATGGAATCTGCCAGTAGTTCTAATCTTTATCATAGCAGATGCAGAATGTAAAGACTACAACGTTCCTGAGGACAGCACTTAGTGTAACTAAATAATGCATACATACATCTCAGCGCGGAGTGCTTCACATGACTACTCAGCCCCTCCATACTGCAGAATAATAGTTGGAGCTGTATCACACATCACACTTTGCTTTTTCTAAACACTGTACAATGCATATAGACATTATATATAATGCATGTCCTTTGTTTCTTCTTTTTTTATAATTGTCTTTTTATTGAAGCTTCAAAAAATAAGCATACAAGAGTATTGTCATTTTTGTATGAGAACAAGAATGTTGAATAAATACATTCTAGGGAAGAACATGGTCCGCATATTAACAAACATGGAATCACAATAGTGTTGAAAGAAACCTATATAAATGTAAGATAAGCAGGGCTGTCTTTAACGCGGGGCAAAAGGGGCAGCTGCCCCGGGCCAAGTTGCTCCGGGGGGGGCCCAAGAAAACAGACTCTTGAACCCCGCTGGCCACTGGAGGTCCTTTCATGGGTCCATACTTTATTAACTAAGTAGCAGGACATGTAGGGCATACATGGGGTATGTCCCATCGGAACACCAGGGAGAAGAAATCGGCTTTTTCTCCCTGGGCGTTCCTTTTCCCTAAGAGATCGCAGCACAGAACGTCACAGCCAGGGAGAAAAAAAAACTCACCTTCTCCCAGACAGAAAAGCTGATGTCTCCTCCCTGGGGTTCCGATGCTGTTACTTAGCATACAGCGCGGGAGAATGTAACGGGGGCCACAGCAGCGCAACGGAGTGGCGCCCAGAAATAATAGTAAGTGCAGGGACATCCCCCATGTATGCCCTACATGACCTTCTACTTAGTTAATAAAGTATGGACCTATGAATGCGGAAGCGGCACTTGTGTTCTCCCTCTTGCCCAGGGTCCAATCAATATTAAAGACGGCCCTGAAGATAAGATTTTGATAACCAGTATATTACCAATATCGTTCTAATAGGCACGTTATTCTAGGAGAACTTATTGCATAGGCCACAAATAAAAATAAGTAGCTAACAAGCGTATACAAAGCACTAAGAAAAATAAGAAAGACTAAAACAGGACAAGACACAAGGGGGAGGGCATATTAGAAAAGGAAAGAAAAGAAAAATATATAATATCATGTGAGTGAGTCAATGTACTAATCCCATATCTGCCACATTCTATCGAACTGTGCAACCTGATTGGTCGTAAGACCAACAAAATTTTCAATTTTTCTAGTGTCAATTATACTGGTTATAAGGTCAAGGCGAGTAGGCTGATCGTTCCTTTTCCAGAAACTGGCAATAAGACGCCTAGTTGCTGTCAGTATATTTAGCGTCAGTAGGAGGCTGTGCTTTTTTAAGGAAACAGGAGGCATATTTAACAGATATACTGTATGTAAGGATCTAGAGGGATTTCCTGTGTTGTTTTCCAGAGTGATTCTATCAAAGGATATTCCAAGAAAATATGTAGGTGTGATCCCATCCCCGTTCCACATCTCCAACACCTTTCCAAGGTTCTAGGGTCAAGATGTCTTAGTAATTGCAGGGTGTGGTACCAAAACATAAACATTTTGTAGGAGTTTTCCTTATGGGTGATGCAGTTAGAAGTTAGTGCTGCTCTCCTCCATATTAGTTTCCACTCATCTGGGGTAATATTTATTTTCAGTAATGTCTCCTACATGGACATATATGGGTGTCTGGGGGGTGCCGAAGGGGGCAACATATACCGCCATTGAACACAATGACAGAATTTCATCCCATAAGAAGCTGGCGAATGTGCACACCGTACTAACAATACCTTGTACCTACATGTGTAAAATGCCTATTAATGTTGGTGTGGAGGGAAGGGGGTCACCACTATTTGGGGTGATCGTTCACATTAGGAGATAGAGGAGTAGTTACAGATTATCGCCACCTGTGGTCTTCAGTCTCTCCCAGTTTGAAACAAAAAATACACACTGGGGACATATATTAATTGGGATGCTCACAATGGGGTAGGTGTGGTCACTAAATAACATAGTTTATAAGGGTGAAAAAAATACATTTGTCCATCTAGTTCGGCCTATTATCCTGCAAGTTGATCCAGAGGAAGGCAAAAAAAAACCTCTGAGGTAGAAGCCAATTTTCCTCACTTTAGGGGAATAAAAAATTCCTTCCCGACTCCAATCAGGCAATCAGAATAACTCCCTGGATCAACGACCCCTCTCTAGTAGCTATAGCCTGTAATATTATTACACTCCAGAAATACATCTATACATTTGGACCATATGGACCATAAGGATAACGATTTCTATACTAATACACAAAATAATGACTGGTTGCATGGTACCCTAGACAAGAATAAAAACTATGAAATAACACAATTTTATAAAGGTTCTGTTTTATTAGGTCCGCTGGCAGTCTGTCAATGTTGGGAGGGAGGTACAGTATGATCATTGGGGCACATGCACAAAATGTCTTCGTACCAACAGTTTATTGTTATTATAAGACAATACTTAAGTGGGTACTTGGATCTGTTGGATTATATCCTGTTAGGCTACTTTCACACTAGCTTTTTCAATTCCGCTATTGACGGATCCGTTTTCTATCGTGTCAGAGAAAACGGATCCGTCCCCATTGACTTATATTGTGTGCCAGGACGGATCCGTTTTCTCTGACACAATAGAAAACGGATCCGTCATGAACATCACTGAAAGTCAATAGGGGACGGATCATGGCTATAGAAGAAATAATACAACCTGATCCTTTCATGACGGATGCATGCGGTTGTATTATTGTAACAGAAGCGTTGTTGCAGATCCATGACGGATACGCAAAATACGCTAATGTAAAAGTAGCCTTACACATACAACATATTAATGTGAATGAACGCTGTGTAATGCCTCATCTCCCTTGTGGTGGCGCTACAGGAAATTGAACCCTTATTATCTAATTATAAACGATTGGGGGGGATCCCGGTTGGGGAACACTCTGTGATCTGCATATTGTCAAGGGACCATTCTAACAAGTAGGGATTGTTCAAAGCGGAAAACCCATTTAAACAGTAACACCACTATCGCTTGCTCATGATCTGATTGTATAAAAAAGGGTTCTCAAGGCATTATGTCTAATCAGTAGTTATTAACCTGAGGATTGAAGATTTTTTACACTGTAGTAACCCGTCCCTTGCTCTCCCCCAATACCGCTGTCTCCGCTGCACTTGTGCAGTCTGTGGACAAATCTACCCGAGTCCCAACCAGATGTCACCACTTCTTTTCCTGTTCAGCTATATTTACTACTAGCAGAAGGACCCGGGATATTTAATCTATTTCATTTAATGTTTGTGTGTGTCGTTAAAAGATATCGACAGTATCCACTATAAAAGTGACCTCTACAGTACCCCGCCCCCTTAACAGTGACCTCCACAGCCCCCCACCCCTTAACACTGAGCCCCCCCACAGACCTCCACAGCAGCCCACCACCTTAACTTTGACCTTCACAGCAGCTTGCCCCTTTAACAGTGAGTTCCACAGCATACCACCCCCTTAACAGTGACCTCTGCAGCACCCGCCCCTCAACACTGACTATAGGTTATAGTCCCCTTAACTGTGACCTCCACCATTCCCGGCCCCCTTAACAGAAACTCCACAGCGACTGCCACAGTACCCCACTCCCTTAACAGTGACCTCCACAGCGACTGCCACAGTACCCCACTCCCTTAACAGTGACCTCCGCTGTACCCCGCTACCTTAACAGTGACCTCACAGTACCCCGCTGCCCCTTTAATAGTGGCCTCCACAGTCCCCTCCTCCCTTAACAGTGACCTCCACAGCGGCCTGCCCCCTTAACAGTAACATCCACAGCGTCCTCCCCTTTAACAGTGACATCCACAGCAGCCGCCCCTTTATTAGTGACCTCCACAGTACCCTGTCTCCTTAACAGTGATTTCCACAATATCCCACCCCCTTAACAGTGACCTCCACAGAGCTCCGTTCCCTTAAAATGTGACCTCTACAACACACCGCCCCCTTAACAGTGACCTCTACAGCACCCTGCCCCTTAACACTGACCTCCATAGGGGACCGTCCCTGTAACTGACCTCCACCATTCCCTGCCCCCTTAACAGAGACCTCCACAGCGCCCCCCCTTTAACAGTGACATCCACAGCATCCTGCCTCTTTAACAGTGACCTCCACAGCGGCCCGCCCGTTTAACAGTGACCTCCACAGCAGCAGCCCCTTTATTAGTGACCTCCACAGTACCGTCTCCTTAATAGGGATTTTCACAACACCCTGCCCCAATAACAGTAATACAGCAATCTGCCCCTTAACACTGACCTCCATAGCGGACCGTCCCCTTAACTGTGACCTCCACAGCAGCCTGCCCCTAGGGTGGACAGAGTTCCGGTTTTAGGCCGGACAGTCCGGCTTTCAGACTCCCTGTCCTCCGGCGCAGGGCCTGGACGGACACAGGGATGTCCTTTTGAACAGCTCACTCTCAGATAGCAGCACTGTGCTGTCTGAGTGTGAGCTTCAGGGATAAAGACACCCTCCCCTGCAGCTGACAGAAGTAGATTTTTACGTTCATTTTTTCAATCCCCGTCGGCTGCGGAGTGGGAGGGGGTGTGGCCTAACCAGGTCAGGGGCATGGCTTAGCGGGATCTGAGGGGAGGGTTTTTAAGTCCATCTTTTGAGGGTGGCCTAAATGGCCATCCTACCTGCCCCCTGAACGTCCACAGCACTCCACTCCCTTAACAGTGTCATCCACAGCGCCCTGCCCCTTTATAGCTGACCTACAGCAGTCAAGAAAAATGGCTGGGTTGTTATGGAAACCTGGTCTAAAACTGTGTGTATGTGGAGACTAAGGGCCTGCGAGCCTCTATTGGCTGATAAGGGTCATGTGACCAGGCTTCTATTAGCTAATGCATTTTTTGGGAATATCTCCGGAACGATATGTGCTAGAGAGCTGAGACCCGGTCTAAAACCTTCCCGGACACCTGATGTACCTGTGTGCCACATTTTGTGATTGTAAATGCGACAGTGCAGATTCCTTTAGAAGACATACCTACATAGACTCAGTTTTATATATTAGATTATGTAGCTTAAAGGGATCTCTGGGTTCAGGGCTGAACCCAGGTATAAGCTATTCTTTATTCTTTTACTATATATGAGTGGAGCATTTCCTTGCTTCGATGCTCTCCCTTGCCTTGCCCTTGCAAAGTGGCATAGTACCTGCTTCCAAAACAGCCTAGGGCAGTGCTGTAGATCGCCCATCTGTGTCGGTGACATCACCGGGCTCACTGCTAGTCTACGCCTAGCATAGTGTTGTGAAGCCTGGTACATCACCAGCAGTAAACAAACAGACCTTTCCCCACGCGATCAGAGCAAGGCAAGGGGCAGCATCAGAGCAAAGAAATGCTCCACTAATACAGTTGCAAGAAAAAGTATGTGAACCCTTTGGAATGATATGGATTTCTGCACAAATTGGTCATAAAATGTGATCTGATCTTCATCTAAGTCACAACAATAGACAATCACAGTCTGCTTAAACTACGGTAATAACACACAAAGAATTAAATGCTACCATGTTTTTATTGAACACACCATGTAAACATTCACAGTGGAGGTGGAAAAAGTATGTGAACCCCTAGACTAATGACATCTCCAAGAGCTAATTGGAGTGAGGTGTCAGCCAACTGGAGTCCAATCAATGAGATGAGATTGGAGGTGTTGGTTACAGCTGCCCTGCCCTATAAAAAACACACACCAGTTCTGGGTTTGCTTTTCACAAGAAGCATTGCCTGATGTGAATGATGCCTCGCACAAAAGATCTCTCAGAAGACCTACGATTAAGAATTGTTGACTTGCATAAAGCTGGAAAGGGTTATAAAAGTATCTCCAAAAGCCTTGCTGTTTATCAGTTCACGGTAAGACAAATTGTCTATAAATGGAGAAAGTTCAGCACTGCTGCTACTCTCCCTAGGAGTGGCCATCCTGTAAAGATGACTGCAAGAGCACAGCGCAGACTGCTCAATGAGGTGAAGAAGAATCCTAGAGTGTCAGCTAAAGACTTACAAAAGTCTCTGGCATATGCTAACATCCCTGTTAGCGAATCTACGATATGTAAAACACTAAACAAGAATGGATTTCATGGGAGGATACCACAGAGGAAGCCACTGCTGTCCAAAAAAAACATTGCTGCACGTTTACAGTTTGCACAAGAGCACCTGGATGTTCCACAGCAGTACTGGCAAAATACTCTGTGGACAGATGAAACCAAAGTTGAGTTGTTTGGAAGAAACACACAACACTATGTGTGGAGAAAAAGAGGCACAGCACACCATCAAAACCTCATCCCAACTGTGAAGTATGGAGGTGGGGGCATTATGGTTTGGGGCTGCTTTGCTGCGTCAGGGCCTGGACGGATTGCTATCATCGAAGGAAAAATGAATTCCCAAGTTTATCAAGACATTTTGAGGAGAACTTAAGGCCATCTGTCCACCAGCTGAAGATCAACAGAAGATGGGTGTTGCAACAGGACAACGACCCAAAGCATAGAAGTAAATCAACAACAGAATGGCTTAAACAGAAGACAATACGCCTTCTGGAGTGGCCCAGCCAGAGTCCTGACCTCAACCCGCTGAGATGCTGTGGCATGACCTCAAGAAAGCGATTCACACCAGACATCCCAAGAATATTGCTGAACTGAAACAGTTCTGTAAAGAGGAATGGTCAAGAATTACTCCTGACCGTTGTGCACGTCTGATCTGCAACTACAGGAAACGTTTGGTTGAAGTTATTGCTGCCAAAGGAGGTTCAACCAGTTATTAAATCCAAGGGTTCACATACTTTTTCCACCTGCACTGTGAATGTTTACATGGTGTGTTCAATAAAAACATGGTAACATTTAATTATTTGTGTGTTATTAGTTTAAGCAGACTGTGATTGTCTATTGTTGTGACTTAGATGAAGTTCAGATCACATTTTATGACCAATTTGTGCAGAAATCCATATCATTCCAAAGGCTTCACATACTTTTTCTTGCAACTGTATATAGTAAAAGAATAAAGAACAGCTTATATCCGGTTTTAGTCCTGAACCCAGAAAAGTTGTCCGGGTTCAGAGCTGAACCCGGACATAACCCTTTCTTCACCCCTCCAAGTGGGGCATCGGAGCTCCACTCAGAGGGGCTGGAGGGGTGAAGAACAGGTTATGTCCGGGTTCAGCTCTGGCACCGGTTGGAAGAGCCAGCGATCTGCAAGAGTGCAGCGGAGACAAGTGACCGGATGGGGACACATCTTTTCCTGTTTAACTGCATAGTAATAAATATAGCTGAACAGGAAAATAAGCGGCTACGTCTGGTTGGGACCTAGGCGGAAGAGTCCAGAGCGAGGGATGGGTAAGTACTATGTAAAAGATCTTCCTTTCACAGGTTAATAACATTTACAGATTAGATGAAATGCCCTGAGAACCCCTTTAACATTCTTGTGTAGGATAAGGTGCAGTGACGGACATGTACACACATATTTCCAAAAGAAAAATATTCCCCAGCATTCTTCCAAGAAAAAGTATTAAAACCTCACACGTTTTAAGCCACAGGCCGGGACTGTTACTCATAGCTTATTAAGCCTGGGACTGGCATTATTTGCCTTTTACCACGTGATTGATACATAGGCTGGTATGCCTTGAGCTGGCACGTGGATTCCTCCAGGAGTGTGGGAGGCAGCAGATTCTGCCCTTCATGGCCCTCACTACACTGTATCGACTTATTCAGAGCCACATAAATCGTACTTGACACAATGCATTCAGCGGCACAATAACCTTGATGTTTCCAGTCTCCACTACACTACATGGAGCTGTGACAAGCAGTGGAGGTGATGGTGTCACTCGCCTGGAAGGAACACACTGGGAACATTGTGCTGTGGTCTATGAAGGGAATCTATTACATAATATCACATTGTGGACAGTGCATGAAACAATAGAGATCACTAATCTATAAAGACAGAGGGAAGAAATCACATACACCAGCTAGATCCCATTGTATTCAGTTAACCCTTGATTTACCAGATGAAAAATAATAATTATATATATATGTTAAAGATGTGTGAATTTTATTCTATATTTTGTATCTCTAGGACTGTAATGAGTTAACTTTTTCTTTTTTAAGTGCCTCCCACCCCCCTCTTTGTCTGAAGACTGGAGAAGAGAGGGGGGGGGGGGGCAAAGAGCTGTGCTGTGGGAAGTGTCTGATTTCTCATCCTTGTACAGGTGTCCCAAGGGAGGTATATGGAATGTGGAGGAATGCGTAAGCCAATCATATGGCTTGATGATATGTATATATTATTCACTGCCTATAGAGAAGCACCTCTTTGAAGTGTCACATATGACGTATGCAGTATTATTGTTAGAATAGAAGCCATTACAAGATGGCGGATACTTAGATGTTTACATTAGTTCACATTCCAAAGTGGTGCCCACTGCGCAGATGTTGGAGTGTTATCTCTGTTTCTCTTATCTCTTTTTCCTTTGTGACCAATGAAACAATGTTAAGCCTCAGAGAGGACTGCCCTCTTCTGAAGATGTACAGTACAGACCAAAAGTTTGGACACACCTTCTCATTCAAAGAGTTTTCTTTATTTTCATGACTATGAAGGCATCAAAACTATGAATTAACACATGTGGAATTATATACATAACAAACAAGTGTGAAACAACTGAAAATATGTCATATTCTAGGTTCTTCAAAGTAGCCACCTTTTGCTTTGATTACTGCTTTGCACACTCTTGGCATTCTCTTGATGAGCTTCAAGAGGTAGTCCCCTGAAATGGTTTTCACTTCACAGGTGTGCCCTGTCAGGTTTAATAAGTGGGATTTCTTGCCTTATAAATGGGGTTGGGACCATCAGTTGCGTTGAGGAGAAGTCAGGTGGATACACAGCTGATAGTCCTAATGAATAGACTGTTAGAATTTGTATTATGGCAAGAAAAAAGCAGCTAAGTAAAGAAAAACGAGTGGCCATCATTACTTTAAGAAATGAAGGTCAGTCAGTCAGCTGAAAAATTGGGTAAACTTTGAAAGTAAGGGCTATTTGATCATGAAGGAGAGTGATGGGGTGCTGCGCCAGATGACCTGGCCTCCACAGTCACCGGACCTGTACCCAATCGAGATGGTTTGGGGTGAGCTGGACCGCAGAGTGAAGGCAAAACGTCCAACAAGTGCTAAGCATCTCTGGGAACTCCTTTAAGACTGTTGGAAGACTATTTCAGGGGACTACCTCTTGAAGCTCATCAAGAGAATGCCACGAGTGTGCAAAGCAGTAACCAAAGCAAAAGGTGGCTACTTTGAAGAACCTAGAATATGACATATTTTCAGTTGTTTCACACTTGTTTGTTATGTATATAATTCCACATGTGTTAATTCATAGTTTTGATGCCTTCATAGTCATGAAAATAAAGAAAACTCTTTGGATGAAAAGGTGTGTCCAAACTTTTGGTCTGTACTGTATATACCGCTTACCCCATGCAATAAAAGTTAGAGATTGCTTTGACCAGCTTCTGTGTCAGTGTCCAGTCTCTCAACCACGCGTGGATATTAACCCCCTGGGGGTACATTGATTTGGAGCACCAGAGTGTATCTCAAACGCTCTAATTTAGGGCGTCTTCATCATATATATATATATATATATATATATATATACACTCACCTAAAGAATTATTAGGAACACCATACTAATACGGTGTTGGACCCCCTTTTGCCTTCAGAACTGCCTTAATTCTACGTGGCATTGATTCAACAAGGTGCTGATAGCATTCTTTAGAAATGTTGGCCCATATTGATAGGATATCATCTTGCAGTTGATGGAGATTTGAGGGATGCACATCCAGGGCACGAAGCTCCCGTTCCACCACATCCCAAAGATGCTCTATTGGGTTGAGATCTGGTGACTGTGGGGGCCATTTTAGTACAGTGAACTCATGTTCAAGAAACCAATTTGAAATGATTCGAGCTTTGTGACATGGTGCATTATCCTGCTGGAAGTAGCCATCAGAGGATGGATACATGTTCTCATTCTGTTTACGCCAAATTCGGACTCTACCATTTGAATGTCTCAACAGAAATCGAGACTCATCAGACCAGGCAACATTTTTCCAGTCTTCAACAGTCTAATTTTGGTGAGCTCATGCAAATTGTAGCCTCTTTTTCCTATTTGTACTGGAGATGAGTGGTACCCGGTGGGGTCTTCTGCTGTTGTAGCCCATCCACCTCAAGGTTGTGCGTGTTGTGGCTTCACAAATGCTTTGCTGCATACCTCGGTTTTAACGAGTGGTTATTTCAGTCAACGTTGCTCTTCTATCAGCTTGATTCAGTCGGCCCATTCTCCTCTGACCTCTAGCATCCACAAGGCATTTTTGCCCACAGGACTGCCGCATACTGGATGTTTTTCCCACCATTCTTTGTAAACCCTAGCAATGGTTGTGCGTGAAAATCCCAGTAACTGAGCAGATTGTGAAATACTCAGACCGGCCCGTCTGGCACCAACAACCATGCCATGCTCAAAATTGCTTAAATCACCTTTCTTTCCCATACTGACATTCAGTTTGGAGTTCAGGAGATTGTCTTGACCAGGACCACCCCCCTAAATGCATTGAAGCAACTGCCATGTGATTGGTTAACTAGATAATTGCATTAATGAGAAATAGAACAGGTGTTCCTAATAATTCTTTAGGTGAGTGTATATATATATTAGCAGAAGGACCTGGCTTCGCACGGGTATATTTAATCTATTTCATTTAATGTTTCTGTGTGTCATTAAAAGATATTGACAGTATCCACTATAACAGTGACATATACAGTACCCCGCCCCTTTAACAGTGACCTCCACATTGGCCGCCCCTTTATTTGTGACCTCCACAGTACCCCATCTCGTTAACAGTGACCTCTACAGCACCAAGCCCCTTAACACTGCACCTCCATAGCAGATCGTCCCCTTAACTGTGACCTCCACCATTCCCTGCCCCCTTAACAGAGACCTCCACAGTGCTCGTCCCTTTAACAGTAACCTCCACAGCATCCCGCCCCCTTAACAGTGACCGCCATAGAAGCCTGCCCCTTTAACAGTGACCTCCACAGCATCCTGCCCCCTTAATAGTGACCTCCACAGCATCCTGCCCCCTTAACAGTGACCTCCACAGCAGCCCACCCCTTTAAAAGTGACCTCCACAGCAGCCACTCCTCTATTAGTGACCTCAACAGTACCCCATCTCCTTAACAGTGGCCTCTACAGCAATCTACCCCTTAACACTGACCTCCATAGCGGACCGTCCAATTAACTGTGACCTCCACAGCAGCCTGCCCCTAGGGTGGACAGAGGTCCGGTTTTAGGTCGGACAGTCCGGCTTTCAGACTCCCTGTCTTCCGTCTGGCGCAGGGCCTGGACGGACACAGGGATGTCCTTTTGAACAGCTCACTCTCAGATAGCAGCACTGTGCTGTCTGAATGTGAGCTGCAGAGAGAAAGCCACCCTCCCTCCCACCCCTGCAGCTGACAGAAGTAGATTTTTACCTTCATTTTTTCAATCCCCGTTGGCTGCGGTGTGGGAGGGGGCATGGGATAACCAGGTCAGGGACATGGCTTAGCGGGACCTGGGGGCGGGGTCTTTAAGTCCATCTTTTGAGGGTGTCCTAAATGGCCACCCTACCTGCCCCCTGAACTGTGACCTTCACAGCACTCCACTTCATTAACAGTGTCATCCACAGCACCCTGCCCCTTTATAGCTGACCTACAGCAGTCAAGAAAAATGGCTGGGTTGTTATGGAAACCTAGTGTAAAACCAGGGCCGGCGCCACCACCCGGCAAACCCAGGCAAGTGCCGGGGCCCCCTGGTCCTGGGGGGGCCCACTTACTCCTGCAGCTGTGTCCTGCCTGTTCTGAATTCTAGGGCAGCTTACCCCAGCAATGCAGACAATTTTCGCCATGTGCACTGCTGGGGTAAGCGGCCCCAGAACTCAGAACAGGGGAGATGGAGTTTCGGTAGATGATCGATCCTATGCTAGAATGTAGTTGTTAGAAGGAGGTCTGTGACATCACTGGTCACATGACAAACCCTGACGGCAGCAGCAGCTTGTGGAAGGAGGAGGGGCTGTGTGTGCCTGCAAGAGGCAGAGTGAGGTAGGATGTGCTGCTGGAGAACCAGAACTTTGTGAGGGGAAGAATATGGAGCTGAGATATGAGGGGGCAGGTGGAGCTGAGATATGAGGGGGCAGTGGGGTTCAAGTGGAGTGGAATCTGGTGCAATTAAGGGGGTTTATCATACAGATCTGGGTGTATTCTGAGGGCCATGATGTGTGTGTCAGTCTGTCTGTCCCTGTGTGTGTGTCTGTCTGTCCCTGTGTGTGTGCCCCTTTCTGTGTCTATGGCCTCATGCACACCAGCCGTGGGCATCACGGATGCGGACCTATTCACTTGAATGGGTCCGCAATCGCTCAATGGGAAGCACTACGGAGTGCTTCTGTGGTGTTTCCGTCCGTGCCTCCACACCGCAAAAAAATAGAACCTGTTCTATTTTTTTTGTGCGGTGCGGCCGGATCATGGACCCATTCAGGTTGAATGGGTCTCAATCTGTCCCGGCCGCTGCACGGACGTCCCCAATGCACGGAACGGACGCATAACGGCAGTGTGCATGAGGCCTGAGGCATTGCTTAGACTCCATCCCACAGTCTAGCCAGTGCCTAATGGGTTACGGTTTAGACCACCTTGTGGTACATGTTGATAATTCCCTTTTAAACCTCAGTCCATGTCCCCTCAGTACTGGGAATCAGTGGGGGTCATAGAAGGTAACAAAGTAAGGTGGAATTCCCTTTTAGATAGAAGTTGGTGAATTGCACAGGTGTCTGTCCCTGTGTGTGTGTGTGTGTCTGTCCCTGTGTGTGTGTGTGTGTCTGTCCCTGTGTGTGTCTGTCCCTGTGTGTGTGTGTCTGTCCCTGTGTGTGTGTGTCACCATCACCATGCCCACAGTGTTCCCTTTGTCTTGACACAGCTGCATCAGGACATTCTGTGCGGGGCAAGATGAAGATGGAAGAGGAGGCAGCGCCACCAGCATGGAGTCCGTGGTAGAGGCACACTAAGGACGCAGGTAACACTACTACATGATCTACACTAGTGTTATCTGTGGTTTACATAGGACTACAGGTAACACTATCACATTATCAGCACTAGTGTTATCTGTAGTTTTTCATAGGACTGCAGGTAACACTACTACATTTTCTGTACTCAGATAGCCATGACTGTGTTATCTATGCTGTTACATAGGACTGCAGGTGATATCTACTGTATTATCTGTACTCAGAGAGTTACCACTGTGTAAGGGGGCCCACTGAGACTTTATCGCCCAAGAGCCCACATGATCCTGGAGCCGGCCCTGTGTAAAACTGTGTATGTGGAGACTAAGGACCTGCGAGTCTCTATTGGCTGATAAGGGCCATGTGACCAGGCTTCTATTAGCAAATGCATTTTTTTGGGAATATCTCCGGAACGGTACGTGCTAGAGAGCTGAGACCTGTTCTAAAACCTTTCCGGACGGGGCGGAGCTTGGCTGCAGAGCGAGACGCACATGCCTGTGTGAGCTCTGCTATCGGCTGCGTGCACACAAGCTTTTTAAGCCACAACGAACGCTCAGAAATGGGGAAAATCGGCAGGGATAAGGCTAAAGAAACCCCGGGCACGAGTGGGTCTCATCATTCCCACGGAGAAATGGAGAAATTCCTGAGAAGAGGAGCCGGGCCGACTAGAGCCGAATCCAAGATGGCGCCGGAAAGAGAAGCCTCTGAACAAGGAGAGCAAACCGACGCCTCAGTCGACTCTGATGGAGGTAGGGACAGTGAAACCGGTACCAGATGTCCCAGAGATAACCTCCCAGTATCCAGGGACTTTATCACAAAAGCATTAGGGGCTGCACTAGCTCCGGTGAGACAAGACCTGCAGGATATTAAATCTGACCTGAAGCAGGTGGGAGACAGGGTTGAATCCCTTGAGGCAGGCTGGGAAGGGACTATTGCCTTTAACTCGGCGGTTACCAACAGCTTTGACCATGCCCAAGCCCATATTAACCAATTGTACAATCTTATTGAAGATCAAGATAATCGCGGGCGTAGGAATAATTTACGCATTAAAGGTGTACCGGAGACTCTGCCTTCAGACGCCATCATGGCCTCAATGGTGGAACTCTTTCACACGATACTAAGCCCGGACGCCACTGATGATTTCACTATGGACAGGGCCCATAGAGCATTACGTCCTCCCCCTAAGCCTCAAGAAGCTCCAAGGGACATAATATGCCGAATCACCAGCTTCAGTACTAAAGAGAAGTTGCTCAAAGCTGCAAGGGATAAACATCCAATAGCCTGTTTCGGCTCTACAATTACCTTATTTCAAGATTTGTCACCTATGACATTGCAAAAACGGCGAGCTTTGAAGCCGCTCCTGGAAATCCTGCAAAGTAGGAACATTATTTACCGTTGGCTCCATCCATTTGGACTGCTGGTGAATACCCCAGGACGTAAAGCGGTAATCAGATCTCCTGCAGACCTTATCCAGATCTACAATACCCTGGAAATAGAGCCACTAGAGATCCAGGACTGGACCACTGTAAGAAATCTTACAGACCTCCCGGCTGTTCCGGCGTTAGCTGCTTGGACCCCTGCCTCTTCCTCCAGACTTCAAAAGGCATAAGAAGAATCCTCCTAAGATGACTCCAAAGAGGCTACCACTGCACCCAGATTGAGACTGTATGGTTATTTCTGATGCTATGTTTTACATCTATGTAAAGGGGCGCAGAGGAGCACTATACAGATCTTGAGAATAGCTAGGGGACAAGTTATGATGCTGTTATTATGTTTTTCATCTATTCTCCAAGCTAGTTAAAACTAATGATGATTCTATAGATGTTTTATCAAAGGGTAGGAATCATAGGAATTATATATCTCTCCTTCTTCCCTTATACTTAATGCTCCTTTTTAATGAGCTACTACGCTCAGATCCCTTTATAGTTATGTTGGATTTATTAGACATGTCTACTATCTACAGACCTGTTTGCCTGTATCTAAATTGCTTTCTCTTGTTGTGACATACAGAAGCTCTACCTGCTCGTGTGCACGGATTAGCCGTGTTCTCGGACCAATTCTCTCCCCTCAAACTACCTCCTTTTATGAGGAGACTATTTTATTAGTATGGTTAACTTACTAGTACCCACCATATGTGCTACATGTTCAGATATATCATTGGATTTACTTACTAATGTTATTCTTTTTATTTTTTGGGATTGCATTTTCCATATTCCCCTTCTTCCCGTCCCACCCTTTCCCCTGCAGCAGACGTTTCGGGGTTCCTCCCTCTTAGGCCATAACGGTTATTCACTGAACCTACAAGAAGAGATGAAATGGCTACTATAAAGATATGTTCCTTCAATGTCAGAGGGTTAAACTCACCTGCCAAAAGAAGTCAGATAATTCAGCTTATGCGTAAACAAAAGGTGAGCGTACTAATGCTACAAGAAACACATTTCAAGAAGGACCACGTGCCGCGGTTAAGCCATCTTACTTATAATAGGTGGTACCACAGTACATGGCCCTCCTCGGCTTCAAAAGGGGTTTCAATTGCTTTACACAAAAACTTCCCTTTAGATGTGAGCTCCACATTAGCAGACCCTGAGGGTAGATTCATCTTTATCAAAGGCATACTAGGGAACAGCACCTATACAATTGGCAATCTGTACGCACCAAACACTGTGCAAACAAAATGGATAGGTGCTACCTTAAACCTCCTGAGGGATTTTACGGAAGGTACTTTGATCTTAGGTGGAGACCTAAATATCACATTATTCCCACTACTAGATTCTTCGACAGGTACCTCGTCTACCTCGCGAATGGCATTGAAAAAAGTTCATTCAGCTATCAGTTCCCTAGGATTGGTAGATGTCTGGAGGACACTAAATCCCACTGTTAAAGATTACTCTCACTATTCGGTAGCCCACAGGTCATATCAAAGACTTGATTATTTATTCGTACCTACTCATAAACTGACCTCGTGTATTGGTGCCTCTATTGGTAGTTTGCTACTTTCGGACCATGCTCCGGTATTTATAGAAATGGGTTTCGAGTCTGTGCCTAAACCTATGTCAAATTGGAGGCTCAATGAAACATTGCTAGACTCACCGGATCATATTCAGAAAGTTGCAGAAAAATTAGAGGAATATTTTCAGCTTAAAGGGTTTCTGTCACCCCATTAAACCGTTTTTTTTTTTTTTCTTTAATAATAATCCCTATAGTGCGATCTCATGATACATAATCAAATTAATAATTTTGGTTCAGTAGATTTTGATAAAAAACGATTTTTAAAATATGCTAATTACCTTGCTACCAGCAAGTAGGGCGGCTACTTGCTGGTAGCAGCCGCATCCTCCTCTGGTAATGACGCCCCCTCAGCATGCTGATTGACAGGGCCAGGGAAGGGAATCTTTCTGTGCTGGCGCTGTTAGAATTTGAAATCTCGCGCCTGCGCCGTACCTGGCTTCAATCGGTGCAGGCGCACTGAGAGGCGGCCGCTCGCTCGACCGCTCTATCCTCAATGCGCCTGCGTCGATGACGCCATCGCATACACCCGGAAGAGAAGACGCCGGCATCGCTGGAAGGAGGCGGAGAGTCTGGTGACGTCGCTGGATGCTCGAATCGGGTAAGTATGTATGTACTAAGCATGCTGCCACAAAAACCACCAACGAAATGGGACTAAAAAACAATAAATAATTGTTATCAAAATTACAATTATTAACACTATACCACCAACGATTGAAGCCAGGTACGGCGCAGGCGCGAGATTTCAAATTCTAACAGCGCCAGCACAGAAGGATTCCCTTCCCTGGCCCTGTCAATCAGCATGCCGAGGGGGCATCATTACCAGAGGAGGATGCGGCTGCTACCAGCAAGTAGACGCCCTACTTGCTGGTAGCAAGGTAATTAGCATATTTTAACTACTGAACCAAACTTATTACTACTGAACTACTCAACAAGTCTATTACTACTGAACCAAAATTATTAATTTGATTATGTATCATGAGATCGCACTATAGGGATTATTATTAAAGAAAAAAAAAAAAAAACGGTTTAATGGGGTGACAGAAACCCTTTAATGCAACCCCAGATGTGGCACAAGGCATGATTTGGGAGGCCCATAAAGCTGTGATAAGAGGACATTTTATAAGTTTGGGTTCCTTACTTAAAAAGAAAAGGGAAGAACAGGTATTATCCCTAACAAAGAAAATACCAGTTTTAGAAACTTCCCACAAAAAACCCGATCTGAGGAAGATCTGATTCATTTGAATCAAGCACGTTCCTCCCTCAAAAATATCCTGAACCAAAGAACGGCTAAGCTTTTTCTCTCTGCGCGCTTTAAATATTATGCGCATGGAGATAAAGCTTCGAAATTCTTACTCGCACAGATTAAAAAGAGGAAAGCTAAATCATACATACAAAAGATACGTACGATAACATCCTCACTAGCTAGAAATACAGAAGAGATAGCGATACGGTTCAAGGAATTCTATGAGTCACTATATAATATCCGTTCCAATGATACATTACAAGATAGAGAAAAGAGATCCAAAAGTATTGATGATTGGCTAGCATCTTTGAATCTTCCCACACTTGGAGACCAACAGGTTGCCTCTCTATTAAAACCTTTCACAATACAGGAATTGATAGAAGTGGTTAAGTCAATCCCGATGCATAAAAGTCCGGGCCCTGATGGTCTCCCAATGGTTTATTACCGTACGTTTCAAAAAATCCTTCTTCCCCAATTCTTAGCATTATGTAATGACACGTTCAAAGGGAAATCTTTGCCAGAACAGATGTTAATGGCTCACATTACTATTATCCCTAAAGAAGGGAAAGACGAGACGATGTGTGCTAGTTATAGGCCCATATCTCTCTTAAACAATGATCTAAAAATGTTCGCCAAACTCTTGGCGCTTAGGCTAAAACCATTATTGCCAAATCTCATACATAGCGGACAGGTGGGATTTGTGGCGGGGAGAGAGGGTAGAATGAACACTACGCGTCTTATCAACATTATACATCATGTACGTAGCCGATCTGTGCCTCTAGTCTTGCTGGGGACAGACGCCGAAAAAGCGTTTGACCGAATAGATTGGTTGTTTATGCAGAAAGCTTTGACGAAATTCAGAATTCCTGAAAAATTTGTCAACGCTATCATGGCCATGTATTCCAAGCCATCTGCTAAGGTGGTGGTCAATGGTGCGCTCTCTCCCCCTCTACAAATTTCTAATGGGACAAGACAGGGTTGCCCTCTGTCACCCTTGCTATTTGTTTTGACAGTTGAGTGTCTATTTCAGGCTATAAGACAAGATGACAGAATACGGGGTATTGAGCTACAGGGGGTTTATCACCAGTTGGCAGCATTTGCTGATGACTTATTGGTATTGATTACGAATCCGGAGGTAGCCTTTAAGGCTATACAATCCTTATTTGATCTTTTTGGGGAGTTATCTAACTTCTTGATTAACCCCACAAAGTCTCAAGTTTTAAATGTGACATTAGACACACAGCGGCAGAAAAGACTGGAGCTCAATACCCCGTATCAATGGTCAGCTTCAAGTCTTAAGTTTTTGGGCATTAAGCTTACATCCGATCCTACCCGGATATTTGAGGAAAACTATCTAGGCTTATCCGATGACATTAGATGTACATTGGATTCTTGGGAAATACCATTCACATCATGGTTTGGGAGACGTTCACTAATCAAAACTATCATATTACCCAAAGTTTTGTACCTCCTCCAAACCCTCCCTATTTTTATACCTCGCTCTTTTTTTATCAGAATAGAGTCAACTCTCTCTAAGTTTTTATGGAACAAGAAGAAACCCAGACTTCCTAAACAATACACTACTTTACCCGTCAAACAAGGTGGTATGGGAGTGCCAGACTTTTATGGATATTACTTGGCAGTTCATGGGATGAGGTGTCTAGAATGGCTACGCTATCAGGGGGACAGACTTGATATTCAGTCCGAGTTCGCCATTAGTCGATCTGCAATACGACCCCTACTTCTACACGGAAAGTGTATTAATGAAACATATTGGAAATCCCATTACCAAGAATACGACACGACTATGGAGACAAAAACTGAAAAATAACTTTCTCACTGCCACAATCTCCCCTTTGACACAGCTGAGGGATATTCTACAAGATGCATCCCCACAATTTATACAAACGCTCTCAGAAGGGGCGAAAGCAATCACTATGCCAGCAGTGGATTTATTAGACGAGTGGGGCACACTGAGAAAAGAGTGGGATAGGGGGGAAAATATTTCCTCTTTATCTTTTCTACAAAAATCATATGTGAGAGATTATTTAAAGTCAATTACACCAATAAATAAGATAGACCCAACAAGGTTTGAGAAACTAGTCCTCCAGAAACAGGAACCTGTTAAAAAAATCTCTATATTATACTCCATGATAATCACACTTACAAGCCCAGATGTTAACTCATATTTAGCGAAATGGGAATTGGACTTAGGCTTGGATAAAGATCAAAAGTCTCTACATAAGTGTCTTTCGCTGACCCCGAAGATTTCAACTTGTGTGCGGCTGCAAGAAAACTATTTTAAAATATTAACCAGATGGTATTATACACCAGAGGTTTTACATAGGATGTACCCCGAGGTCAGTGAGAGATGCTGGAGATGTGAAAGGGAAAAGGGCACCTTTTTTCATATCTGGTGGAAATGTGAGATAATCAAAGAATTTTGGGAACAGGTCTGCTTAGTAATCACAAAGGTCTGTAAGATTAATATACAACCTTCTCCACAGTTTTGTCTGTTAAACTTATTAGACCAAATAAAATGCTCAGCCACTACCAAACGTCTCATCACGCAATTATTTGCAGCGGCTAGAGTGCTAATCGCAGTTAATTGGCGGAAAACATCCCCCCCTCTATAGGGAAACTGGGAACTTAGGTGTGACGATATATATAGAATGGAACAAATTGCGGGATGGGAGAGTAGATCCACTCATTTGTTCCAAAAAGTGTGGGGCCCTTGGGCAACATATAGAGGCTTCCAATCCACATAGGGGGGCTCGGTCACCTTCCTTTTTATGGTCTGGGAGAATAAATAAATAAATAAGTATTTATAAGGAGATGTTGAAACGTCTGCTGCAATTATCCACTTCCCCCCTCCATCCCTATCTTTTCCCCTCCCCCCTTTCCCTCCCTTTTTATTTCTATTATTGTGTTATAATATTACATTTATCACTTTTGGCTACAAGTGTAATAAGACGTCATATAATAGATAAGATGTCATTCGTGCCTTTACTGACAACTGTAAACTGATATATCATACTTTTGCACTTCTGAGACAATAATATACAATGTATAAGATGTCATATATGCCTTTACTGACAACTGTAAACTGATATATCATACTTTTGCACTTCTGAGACAATAATATACAATGTATAAGATGTCATATATGCCTTTACTGACAATTGTAAACTGATCTTTTATATGATTGCACTTTTGAGATAAAAATGAACAATAAAATTTGTTTAAACATAAAACCTTTCCGGACATCTGATGTACCTGTGTGCCACATTTTGTGATTGTAAATGCGACGTGTGGATTACTTTAGCGGACATACATAAATATACACTCAGCTTTAAATATTAGACTAGAAGGATGACCCGGCTTCATACGGGTATGTTTCCACCATTCTATAAAAAAAAATAAAAATAAAAATGTTTGTGTGTGTCGTTAAAAGATATTGACAATCTCCCCCATAACAGTGACCTCTACAGCACATCGCCCCCTTAAAATGTGACCTCCACAGCACTCCGCTCCCTTAACAGTGTCATCCACAGCGCCCTGACCCTTTAAAGCTGACCTACAGCAGTCAAGAAAAATGTCTGGGTTGTTGTGGAAAACTGGTGTAAAACTGTGTGTATGTGGAGACTAAGGGCCTGCAAGCTTCTATTGGCTGATAAGGGTCATGTGACCAGGCTTCTATTGGCTAATGCATTTTTTGGGAAAATCTCAGGAACGGTACGTGCTAGAGAGCTGAGACCCGGTCTAAAACTTTCCCGGATACCTGATGTACCTATGTGTCAAATTTCTTGATTGTAAATGCAACGGTGCAAATTCCTTTAGTGGACCTACATACACATTATTTATTTATATATATATATATACACACACATACACACATGTTATGCTTCTGCTTAAAGAAGCAGGTTTTCCATAAGACAAAATTAAGGCTACAATTTACATAAATTATAGTAAATCTATCAGGCGGCAGAGGCCTCACCCCTTTTCTCACCAGTTTGGAAAGTGTAGAGAGGTGATAAAAGTCGTTAATTATGGCACAAATATGGCATGCACCATAATTTGTGGCTTTTTCATTGTGTGTGAAACTGCCTTTAGGCTCAGTTCACACCTGAGCGTTCTGAAAGGAGCGCTCTGTATGCGCGATTGTACGGGCGTTTACAAGCGCGCATACAGAGACAAGTGTGCACACAGTGTCGCGCGTTCCCGAAAGTCTATGTACGGGAACGCGCGACAAGCGCCCAAAAAAACGCTCCTGTACTTGTGTGAGCGTCGGGCGTTTTACAGCGCGATCGTACGCGCTGTAAAACGCCCAGGTGAGAACCATTCCCATAGGGAAGCATTGGTTTCTCCTTGTTGAGCGTTTTACAGCGCGTAGGAACGCGCTGTAAAATGCTCAGGTGTGAACTGAGCCTTAAGGCCGCTTTCAAATGGGCGAGTATTCCGCGCGGATGCGATGCGTGAGTTGAACGCATTGCACCCGCACTGAATCCTGACCCATTCATTTCTATGGGGCTTTGCACACGAGCGGTGATTTTCACGCATCACTTTGTGCGTTTTTCACGTAATGCAGGCCCCATAGAAATTAATGGGGTTGCGTGAAAATCGCAAGCATCCGCAAGCAAGTGCGGATGCGGTGCGATTTTCACGCACGGTTGCTAGGAGACGATCGGGATGGGGACCCGATCATTATTATTTTCCCTTATAACATGGTTATAAGGGAAAATAATAGCATTCTTAATACAGAATGTATAGTAAAATAGGGCTGGAGGGGTTAAAAAAAAATATAAAAAAATTAAACTCACCTTAATCCACTTGATCGCGCAGCCCGGCATCTCTTCTGTCTTCTTTTTTGCTGTGTGCAGGAAAAGGACCTGTGGCGATGTCACTCCGGTCATCACATGGTCCGTCACATGATCCTTTACCATGGTGATGGATCATGTGATGACCGGAGTGACGTCACCACAGGTCCTTTTTCTGCACACAGCAAAAAAGAAGACAGAAGAGATGCCGGCTGCGCGATCAAGTGGATTAAGGTGAGTTAAATTTTTTTTAACCCCTCCAGCCCTATTGTATATAGGTACTGTTATCCAGCTCACCTGGTCAGCGTATGATATCCCGTGTGCACGGAGTCAAGCCAGCAAGTTCCTGGACGTTGACAAAGTGAAATAGAAAAAGGCGATTCCGGCACTTATTTTTCTTCCCATAAAATCTTCCTCTTTATTAAATCACATCATATGCGGGACAGTATCACAAACAAGCTGTTTACGCGTTTCGGAGACCTTCTCCTTAGTCGTAACGACTTAGTTACGACTAAGGAGAAGGTCTCCGAAACGCGTAAACAGCTTGTTTGTGATACTGTCCCGCATATGATGTGATTTAATAAAGAGGAAGATTTTATGGGAAGAAAAATAAGTGCCGGAATCGCCTTTCTCTATTTCACTCAGCCCTATTTTACTATGCATTCTGTATTCAGAATGCTATTATTTTCCCTTATAACCATGTTATAAGGGAAAATAATACAATCTACAGAACACCGATCCCAAGCCCAAACTTCTGTGAAGAAGTTCGGGTTTGGGTACCAAACATGCGCAATTTTTCTCACGCGAGTGCAAAACGCATTACAATGTTTTGCACTTGCGCGGAAAAATCGCGCATGTTCCCGCAACGCACCCGCACCTTTTCCCGCAACGCCCGTGTGAAAGAGGTCTAAGGCTTCTTTACCATTCTTATGAAAGGCAGTAGGTTGTATCACTATTTCATGGGGTTATCCATCATCTAGTACATGACCACCTCTTTCTAACAAAGCTAGAACCAGCCCTGTACCTCACGGGGATCCAGAGATCTCCCTATTCACTGCTTCAATTGCTCTGCTAGATTTATTTCAAGCTGGCTGCTCAGAGGCCGTGTCCTTTCTGCTGCAGCTGGTGGCAGTTTAGGAATGGAACTGAGCAAGTGCTCCTGTCTCAGTGAACAGGTCATAGAAATTAGAAAAAGAGCAAACAGCAGGTGGCGCTATATAGATTTAATTGAATAATATCATATTTTTTGCCCCATAAGATGCACTTTTTTTCTCCCCCAAAGTGGGGGGAAAATGTCACTGCGTCTTATGGGGAAAATACAGTGCAGGGGGAAAAAATGGCCGGCGCATTGCATGTTGCAAGCAAATCGCAGTCTGTGCAGCATAGGGAAGCGCTCATTAGTACCAGAGGACCAGGAAGCGGTGAATGCAGCGCTCCCCAGGTTCTGTACTCACCGCTTCCTGGTCCTCTGCGCACAATGTGAGGGCGCTCACAGCCGACAACAGGAAGAAGAGAGAGCGCTGGAGGTGAGGAGCAGTGGCGTCCGTAGCAGGAGAGGTGAGTGGATTTTTTATTTTATGTGATCTGAGGCTGGGGTCTGATGAAATGTCGCAGGGGGGCTGATATGAGGTATGGTGAATATCACCTGGGATCTGATCTGAGGTCTGATTGAGGGTTTTATTAACATTGGGGGTCTCATTGGAGCTGTGGTCTGATTAACATTGCGGTCTGATTGGGGATGTGAGCTGAGGTCTAATGAAAAATATTTTTTTCTTATTGTCTTCCTCTGAAAATACGGTACATTTTTTATTCCACGTAATATTAAAAAGTATTCAGAGCCAGGGGCTGGTTTGAAAACTGTAGAATATTTTTCGTGGGACAACTATTTTGATATTCTATCCTGCCACATACGTTCTGAGCAGTATATTATATTTGAAGTGGTTATTATGCACATACTGCCACAGATCACTGGTAACAATATGTAGGTGAAAGCACCACAGGAGTGTTTAGTATAATACTGCACTCGTGTGTCGTCTTGTGCTCCACCCTCTGAATACTTTAACATCTGCTGCTCTGGAATAATTCACAAGAACTGAAAACAAAATGGTCTGTGATAAACTAACTTTTTTTTAATTTATTTTTTTGCTTTAGGGCTGTAATATGTATTTTTTTCTGATAACTTATGTCCCCCTTCACACCCCCCAAAAAAGCGCGCTCTTCTATAATTAACCTGTCAAATGAGAGACAGCTCAGTCAGACATGAAAAGCAGCGCTATTATCTTATCTCAGCCGCCTATTCTCTAATAGCATTAGATTGGCTAAAAGAGATCTTAGAAATCAGAAAATTATCATGTCATCTTCCACATCGTTTAGTGTCTGCTATTAACATTATTGTCTCTGGGTGAGCCCCTTCTGTCTTGCTGCACATTAGTGAAAGCCTACAGTTTGCACATATGATGATTATACTGGTTTAGGGTCAGATCGTGACATATGTGATAATGTCCGCTCTACTGTAAATTATAAGAATATTACAAGTCAGAGGAACTCCGTTACCATTTAAAAGCACAAGGTCACCGGCTCAGTGCATGTACACAGGTTATGGCATTACGAGGTGACTTCTATCTATTCTTAGAATTTATAGTAGGGGAGGAATTATTTCTTACATCAGCTACTGCAGAACCTCTTTTTTAAGATTAAATGGGTTGTCCAGCGCTTAAAGCGGAACTGAGCTCTTAAAAAACTTGGCATTTATAATAGTACAGTGTGTGTAACACACTTATATCTGGCCATTATACAACTTGTTTCTGGCATTTTGTAGCTGTTTTCCTCTGCGCTTGCTGAATATCTGGTTTGCAGTTTTCTCAGCCTTTGTGGGTGAAAGCTAGCCGCCATCCACTGCACACACAGAAAGTAGATGAAAATCTCCTTCCTAACTGTTTCACAGTCACTCAGAAGCAGCTCCAGTACATAACAGAGAACTACCGACCTGTATTTTTGTGAATGTAGCACTTGTGATGATATATAAACTGCCTATGTTGCTGTGTGTGCCTCACTCATTTCTTGCTCACTCTTCCCCCCTCACCCCTCCACAGACCTGCATTGACAAATATGATCCTCATGCAGAGATGATCCAGTCCTGGACAGCAGACAGGCCTTTTTCATAGTGAAAAGCAATTAGCAGGGGCAGCGGAGTGGCTGGTAAATTGCTGATAACAGGAGACCTAGACATTTCTCACTAAACGAGAAAAGTTAGTGACTATTTAAATATTGATAACCTATCCTCAGGATAGTTTATCAATATTGAATTTGTGGTCCACCTAAAAGGTAACCACACTGATCATTTCATCTGTTTGAAGGGCTGTGGCGCTTGGATGAGTGCTGCAGCCTCTTTATTATATAACAAGCACACTGCTTTACATTGCATAGTAGCTGTACTTAGTGCTGCAACTCAGTCGCATTCACTTGAACGGGACTGAGCGTCAGGAAAGCCAGATGTGACATCCCAGGCCTCAGATTGCTACCGATCTAATATTAATGACCTATCCTGAGGATACTTCTTTAAAAGGAGTACTCCAGGAATTAAGAAAATTTTAATGCTTAAAATCTTACTTTATTACAAATATATTCCCTAATACCTTTCATTAGTTATAATGGCTCGTTTTGTCTAGGGAGCAATCATTAGGAGAAATAAAATCGCCTCCGTCCTATTAGTACACACAGAACCTGTCCTAATCACACAGCAGGACAAGTTATTTCAGAACACTGAGCTAAAGAGCTGCCTCAGCCTCATCTCCTAATTGTCAGGGATTATGATCCTGAATACAGCTGATAAGAATTTAGCTGAATCTCTGAGGAATGTAGTTCATGAGGAGACATGAAGTACAGAGGATGGACAGGACAGATTGTAGTAATGTACCCGACTGAATACAAGTGTTGCTGCTAATTAGCCACATCCCCAACCTCCTCTCTGCACTTCATGTCTCCTCATGAACTCCATTCCTACAGATATTCAGTTGAAGATCTTATCAGCTGTATTCAGGATCATAATCCCTGACAAGCAGAGCAGAGAGGAGGCTGAGGCAGCTCTTTAGCTTAGTGTTCTGAAGTAACTTATCCTGCTATGATTAGGACAGGTTTTGTGTGTACTAATAGGACGGCAACAATTTTATTTATTATCCTAATGATTGCTCTGTAGATAAAACGAGCCATTATAACTAATGAAAGGTATTTGGGAACATATTTATAATAAAGTAATATTTAAGTATTTTCATTTTCTTAATTCCCAGGGAACCTCAAATTCCCTGCCCAACACTGTTTGCTATGAAACACTTTCAAAAAGAAGGTCTGCACTATAATGTTCTGCAGCAGCTGGGACACAGTGTTTAATCTAGAATGCCTGCTGACACTGTATTGTGGTGGCAGTAGTCGCCATGTGGTGCTGCACCAAATTACAGTAGGGTCCCACTTGGAAGAGGTCACCTTGATGTGGTGAGCAGGCTTATGCATTTTGATTAAAAGGTATACAAAATGCCTTGTATACAGTTCTTAAATTACTAAGAACCAATTAGCATGGCATGTGGATGTACGATCCATGTTCTCTCTCTATATTTGTCCAAAAGATGTCGATCACAAACCCGTAGCACACTGACCAGATCCAAATTTTGTGGATGTGTGGTTTGCGGACCGTGGCATGAGGCCTTATTGGAATTTTTTGTACTAAAACACAAAAAAAACGGATGGGGCTTATAGACAAACATGCCCCAAAATGGCTCATTCTGGGAGGTTTTTTGGTCGTTCCTGGGTTTGAAAGGCTTGAGGCCCAGCAAATATGGACTCAAATGTTAGGTCTGCATACATATGACATGGTGACTGGCAGAATTCTCCCGATTCCATCATAAACGGGCATGGCAATGATTTAAAAGGGAAAAAAATAGGGTTGTCCCGATACCACTTTTTTAGGACCGAGTACAAGTACCGATACTTTTTTTCAAGTAGTCACCGATACCGAATACCGATACTTTTTTTAAATGTCATGTGACCGTTTTGGGGGATCTGTGGATGACGCACTGTCATGTGGGGGATCTGTGGATGGCACTGTTATGGGGGACCTGTGGATGGCACTGTTATGGGGGATCTGAGGATGGCATTGTTATTTGGTGGGGGATCTGTGGATGGTGCTGTTATAGGGGATCTGTGGATGGAACTGTTATGGGGAGGATCTGTGGATGGAACTGTTATGGGGAGGATCTGTGGATGACACTGCTATATGTCATCCACAGATCCCCCTCATAACAGTGTCCCCCAATACACCGGGCCCCGCCGCTCACCGAAGTATTTATAAACGTGAATCCTTATCCTGTTATTAAGTTGAACTAACGCTGCCCTCTCCCATGTTCCCCTGTATCCCCCTGTATCCCCACAGCACTTACTTAAGCTTCCATAGCAGGCAGAGCGGACGGCACCAGTAACGTCACTCACTGACGTCGCGCGTCTGCTCCGCCTGCTTCATTCATAAAGTGGGCGGAGCAGGCGCTCTACGTCAGTGAGTGACGTTACTGCTGCCGTCTGCTCTGCCTGCTATTGAAGCTTACAGGGGGATACAGGGGAACATGGGAACATGGGAGAGGGCAGCGTTAGTTCAACTTAATAACAGGATAAGGATTCACGTTTATAAATACTTTGGTGAGCGGCGGGGCCCGGTGTAAGAGTACAGTGACTGCACCGGGCCCCGCCCCTAGTTACGGACTCCAGCCCCTCCTCTCTCCCGATGCTGCATCTTTGCCGGGCCGCAAAAATATTCATTGCGGGCCGGATGACACCCATGCAGTAAGTAATACCCAGTCACATACCAGCAATAATTATCGTTGCCGGCTCTCTCCACCCCTTCTCTGCTGCCGTTCACTGCCCCCTCTATGCACCGCTCACCAGCCCGCTTGATGTAAAAAAAAAAAAAAAAAAGTATTCTATTTATGTATCGGGGCGGGGTATCGGCGGCTGAGTACCGCCGAGAAAACTCGGAATCGGTCCCGATACCGATACTAGTATCGGTATCGGGACAACCCTAGAAAAAAATATCTACGGATAAAAGCACACTCATATTATATTAGTACATTTCCAGTCATATATTTCAGGACAGCGGGGTTCAGTCTGACATTTTATATGTTTAATAAAATCGACATAGAAATCGGCCACATCATTACCACATTTTCAGTATTTGAGAACATATACAAGTAACATTCAGATCAACACAACAGAGAAAACTACAGTAAAAGTTTATTAACAGGACACTATACCATGTACCCACACAGCCATGGCCGCGCCTTACATTGCATGTGCAGTTATAGGCTCTTAACATAACGGAAGGTAAAATACAAGGCACATTGCACGCCGCTCAGAAACTCTCCATGTGTACTTTTTGTTCATTTCAATGGGACGGCGCACTTGGCTATTTCCGGGCACTCCCATATGAATGAATGGAGGTCGGCTGTGCATGCACGATGCACCCTCTGGCATTTTGTGGGCTCCATTCTAAGGATAGGTGCGGGTCCCAGAGGTGGGACCTGCACCTATCAGACACTGGGGGAATAACCTAGAGATATGACCCCAATGTCTCGGATGGGATGCACCAGTTAACATATAGAATTCATCTACATAAAATGGAAAGTCACTTTGTATAGATGATGCATTACTTATCGTGTACTGATCCAGAGTTACCGCCTGTATAATATTCCAGAGTGTAAATTGCCCAGCACTGGCTCAGGGTCTGTACACAGCTTGCAGGGGATTTTCATTCTGCAAAGTATTCTCCATCCCATTGTTTTATAGGAGTGTAGCTAAGGTGTAAGGGTTGTGTCTGTCAACAAGCTTGTTGACTGTTTCCAATAGCAACCAGCAGCAATGTGACTACAGCTCTGGGTTCTAACAGTTTGTATCTCAGGATAAAGCAATATGATAATTTTTTTTTTTTTTTAATTCTCAAGGGGTTAAAAATAAATAAGCATTACACACCTCCTTCCGATCCTCTGCCGTTCCTACACTGCTCTCCACTTATTGATTCTGGCTCCACACACAGGAAATGGCTCGGAGCACCCACATCGGCCAGTCAATGGCGGCAGCAATGACCTGCATCAGTCAGTGATTGGTTGAGAAGCGGAGAGCAGTGTCGGGTCGGAATGGTGGAGGGTCGGAGAGGGGAGTAATGCTTACTTTTGCCATCTTTAAAACCCTTTTAAATATCTGGATGACGTAGATGATATTTATGTATTCACACTGTAAAATGGTGTCCAAATGTAGATATACCCTTTTAGTAAGGCACCACTCATCCCCCCCCCAAGCAACGTATTATTAATGGATAAGCAAATATCATAAAGCAGCTACTGATCAAGTCATTTTGCCCACTGGCAAACATTTATAAAAAGATATTGAGAGAAAAATGGTGATGTAGAGCTGACCACACATAGATCACCTATTACATTTTGGCACATCAAATGCTAACACAATAAGGATCACTCATCGGCTTTCAGACGCTTCACCCCCTTTAAGGTTTAATAAATCAGATTAACAATGTAGAACGGTGGAGATGGGGAATGACATAGCATTACTACCGCCACGCTGTGCTTCTATTCCCCTCGTGTCAGCATAGTGTCAAGCCAACTTTTAAGAAGAACTGTCAAGGGACAGTCCTAGAGCATGTATTATACAAAACACTTAAAGGGCATCTGTCAGCAGTTTTGTTCCTAAGAAACTGGCTGACCTGTTACATGTGCGCTTGGCAGCTGAAGGCCTCTGTGTTGGTCCCATGTTCATATCTGCCTGCTTTGCTGAGAAACATGATGTTTAATATATGCAAATGAGTCTCTAGGAGCAACAGGGGTGTTGCCGTTACACTTAGAGGCTCAGCTCTCTGCAAATGCCGCGCCCTCTGCACTTTGTCCGCGCCAGGTGTGATGACGTTTTCACTGTCTGCCCTGTCATAAAGTGGATCTTCTCTATGGTTATCTATCCATTACAGACAAAGACTTAATCTTTTTATTGGCTTCTACAGAGGGGTGTTTTGCACCTGTCAGTACAACCCCTATCCATATTCCTATGGTCACATGGATGTCAATGAGACCACCCGAGATTGACAATCTGACTGTTATACTACAAATGCATAAATGTCCGATTTGGCAGAAGGTCTCGGGTTTCATATTAAAGGGGTTGACAGCCCCTTTAACTGTTCATATTAGTGATGTAACATATGGATTTCTGTGGTTCTACAAAACCAACCACAAGGTTGTATGCAAATCTAGGTTTGGTTCAGTAGAATCCAGAGTCTGGGAATGATTTCTGCAATACGTTCTTCTGTTCGAACCCTAACAATGGCCATACCCTTTAGGTGAATGTCAGACCCAGAATGGGTTAATAAAATAAAACATGCAATACGCGCCTCACAGATCCCCAGCTGCTGCAGGTATGACACTTTCCCGATCCTGCGCTGGTCTGTACTTCCTGGCGCCTTCCAAACAACCTCTCAGCCAAAGGCCGCAGCGATCACCTACCTCAGCCAGTGATTGGCGGAGTAGTCATTTCCTGCGTATTGTGAAGCCGGTGGGGAACCCGGGAAGCATCAGGACAGCTGCAGCGAGGGATCAGTGAGGTGTGTGTATGACTTGTTTTATTTTTATTTTTTTTACACATTCTGCCCCACGTCAGAAATTTTTATTATCTGCGGGACAACCCCTTTATCTCTGAACCTCTTAAAAATGTGTGCCAAGCATCAAGATCCATTCAATTAAAGGGTGATTCCCATCTTGGACACTGGGGTCATATTGCTAGGATAAAGCCTCCAATGTCTGATGTACGGGTCTCACCTCTGGGACCTGTACCTATACTTAGAACAGAGCCTGCAAACAGCTGAAGGGCGCGCCGCGCGTGAATCATTCTTATTGGAGCCCCCTGAAAATTGCCAAGCGCTGGCTGGACTATTTCCATAAGCCCCACAGAAGTGAGTGGAGCGGTAGCCGCGCTTGCACGGTGCGCTTTCTATTCATTTCAATGGGACTTCCAAAGAAATTACAGAGCATGCGCTCCTATAGGAATGAATGAAGGACAGCCGTGCATGTGCCCTTTGGCACTTTGCGTATAGGTGCGGGTCCCAGAGGTGTGACCCACGCCTATCAGATATTGGGGGCATATCCTAGCGATATGCCCCCAATGTCCAAGATGAGAATAAACCTTTAAATTGGATATAGGCTTATCTCCGCTTAATCTGCAAAGAGAAGAAAAGTGACCTAAGCTCATGTCCCCCTGTCCAGGGAAGTCAGGAGGCCTCCATATACATTGAACAGACCAATAGTGTTGAGTGAACTTCTGTTTTAAGTTCGGCGTCTAAAGTTCGGCTTCCGGTTAGCGGAGAATCCCGATATGGATTCCGAATTCCGTTGTGGTCCGTGGTAGCGGAATCAATAATGGCCGATTATTGATTCCGCTACCACAGACCACAACGGAATTCGGAATCCATATCGGGATTCTCCGCTAACCGGAAGCCGAACTTAAAACAGAAGTTCGCTCAACACTACAGACCAACCCTAACCGACCCCATTAAAACTAGAGTAGTTTGAACAGATTAAAAGCTATGCACATCCCCCTGCGTGCTAACCTTATAGCGCCATGTCCTACAGAACCCTTTTTCACACATGCAGATCTAAAGACAACTAAGTCAACCTGCAAACACCAGACACAACCTGTAGACAACAGTGGCACCGTTCCTTAAAAAAGAAAAACCAAACATCAGGCAACCTGCCAAGGTTTTTATAGAAATCAAACCACTTCAACTGACCCCAGAAAATCCAAACACGCTATGACTACAAGGCAAACTAAAAACTGCAGTTCTGCGTCCACCCTGCAGGTTATCATTTCAAGTACGCCGTTAAGGCTCTGCTCACATTTATGGTGTCGTTTCCGCTTTAAACAGGAACCACAACGTAGTCCTGGATCAGTCGCATGACAGACACCAAAGGCACTGGACAGACTCCATGGACGGAATTCACTTATACTGGAATCATAGTGACGGGAAAAATAGGGCTGCATGCTGCGCCATTCTTCCCATCAAATAGGACGGAATATGCAATGAAACCTCCAACACAGATGTGAACAAAGCCTAAGGCCTCTTTCACACTTGCGTTGTCCGGATCCGGCGTGTACTCCACTTGCCGGAATTACACTCCGGATCCGGAAAAACGCAAGTGTACTGAAAGCATTTGAAGACGGAACCGTCTTCCAAATGCGTTCAGTGTTACTATGGCACCCAGGACGCTATTAAAGTCCTGGTTGCCATAGTAGTAGTGGGGTGCGGGGGAGCAGTATACTTACAGTCCGTGCGGCTCCCAGGGCGCTCCAGAATGACGTCAGAGCGCCCCATGCGCATGGATGACGTGATCCATGTGATCACATGATCCATGAGCTTGGGGCGCCCTGACGTCACTCTGGAGCGCCCGGGGAGCCGCACGGACGGTAAGTACACTGCTCCCCGCTCCCCACTACACTTTACCATGGCTGCCAGGACTTTAGCGTCCCGGCAGCCATGGTAACCACTCTGAAAAAGCTAAATGTCGGATCCGGTAATGCGCCGAAACGACGTTTAGCTTAAGGCCGGATCCGGATCAATGCCTTTCAATGGGCATTAATTCCGGATCCGGCCTTGCAGCAAGTGTTCCGGATTTTTGGCCGGAGCAAAAAGCGCAGCATGCTGCGGTATTTTCTCCGGCCAAAAAACGTTCCGTTCCGGAACTGAAGACATCCTGATGCATCCTGAACGGATTTCTCTCCATTCAGAATGCATTAGGATAATCCTGATCAGGATTCTTCCGGCATAGAGCCCCGACGACGGAACTCTATGCCGGAAGAAAAGAACGCAGGTGTAAAAGAGCCCTTAGAGACTAAAAACAGTAGCACATACAATATCACCTCCCCCTGAACAAGCCTTCCTGTTAATGCGCATGCTCAGTCAACCCCAAACACTGTCTACAGGACTCACAGAAATAGAGGAACGCAGCATTTGGTTGTCTCCGTCAGTATCAAAGACGATGAAAGAATCACACAAGAGACTCAGGGATCCGTGGTATTGTGACTGGTGAGGGTCCCAGAGGCAACAGCCCAAGAAATTATACATTTATCACCTACCCTGTGGATTAGCTGATAAATGTTGTTTGTGGCCCAACCCATTTAACCCCATCCTGTTTGTAATTTACAGTGTTTCTAGCAGAATCAGTCTGCTTCCCCCTCTGGCAGCTGATATTATAGTCCCTTCTTACTTTCTCTGGAGATGACAACAACAGGACAAAAGTCTACTATTGGATTTGTTCTTTATAGGACATGTTAAGACCCTTCCAAGTTGATCCTAGGAAACTCGCCCAGTACCATCACGGGACAGTCCCACCAAGAAAAGTAAAATAAATGGGTCTGTGTGCGCTGTGTGTTATACATAGTTCAGGGCCTGAAGAGGTGGCACATGATGAACCCCAGAGGAGATTATGGGGCTCGAATAAACCCCCAAGAGAGATTATGGGGAAGGCTGATGTTACAAAGCCGGGGACATTACATAAAAATTATGGAACTGAAGAAAAATAGGAAAAGAGGATGGGCCCATACATTTTCCAGCCAAAACTGGATATAATAAGCGTATTATAAGAGACAACATTTCAGACTACAGTTATTTCTTTGAATAAGAACAAAAACTATATACAACAGTTATCCAGATCACTCATACAAATCAAAGCAAAAAAATCAGCTAAAAAAAGGATAAAAAGCAGCAAAATGAGCTAAATCCCAGACACCCTCCCTATGCCAGAGCCCCTTACAGCTAATGAATACAAAAGAAACAGCGCAGTATGTACCAGTACATACAATACCTGAAACACTCGCTATCAGCATGGGAGACTAAAGTTTTGTAGTGCAAACAATTCCCTTTATAGAAGACGCTTAAACCCAGCAAGACCTTCCTAATACAGCATATATGTACAGTATATAACTTACTGCCGTCCATCACATATTGAAATAGAATGGGGTCATCTGAATTTATGGTCAGGAGGTGGACGCATTCCTATAGCCACCTACTTATCCAGGCTCACTGTATATAAGTATGGTATGCCCTAATGAGGGACAATAAGACAAACTGATGTCTTTTCTAGTTGTAATAATGGACTCATAACATAAAGAGGATATCTCACAAAGGCAATCCCTAGTTAAGGGGGTTGTCTGTGTTAGGCTACTTTCACACTTGTGGCAGAGTGATCCGGCAAGCAGTTCCGTCGCCGGAACTGCCTGGCGGATCTGGCAAAACGTATGTCAACTGATGGCATTTGTAAGACTGATCAGTCTGAAAAATGCATTGCAATACCGGATCCATCTTTCCGGTGTCATCCGGAAAAACGGATCTGGCATTTATTTTTTCACCTTTTTTTCGGTCTGATCCGGCATTCCGGTATTTTGAATGCCGGATCCGGCACGAATACATTCCTATGGAAAAAAAATGGCAACTCTTCAGTTTTTTTGGCTGGAGATAAAACCGTAGCATGCTGCGGTTTCATCTTTGTCCTGATCAGTCAAAAAGACTGAACTGAAGACATCCTGATGCATCCTGAACGGATTACTCTCCATTCAGAATGTATGGGGATATGCCTGATCAGTTCTTTTCCGGTATTGAGCCCCCAGGACGGAACTCTATGCCGGAAAAGAAAAACGCTAGTGTGAAAGTACCCTTATAGATACATGTTCACATATCCTAATAGTTTGTGACTCTCCTCTATAAGCCAAAGCAGAGATTAGTTATAAAGAGCGTCCTTCTCTCTGGAGGACCTGACACGTCCATGAGTCACATGGACAGCTCATTGATTTTGATGGGCACCCTGTAATGCTTTATTTCCCCAGTGGTAGCACTGCAGGGGCTTCCCAACAGCATATAGTCAGGGGACCCTTTTAACAAGCCAGAGCGGGAGCTTACATAGTGGCTTTCTGTTCTGGCTTAGAGAAGGGGTCCAGACAGATGGGAATTGTCCTCATGAGACATTTAGAGGCTTGATCTTTTTTAGGAAGGTCTTGCTGTGTCTCGATATGCTAGAGTTAGAGGACTTTTAGATTACGTACTGACCTTAATCCTACAGACGAGCCAGAAGAAATGTAGACATTGTACCTTGTAAGACTTCTGGCTTACAAAAACTGAAACATCTGTAATGGGGTTGGCTCACCTCGCACTTTGGTGGCATATGTCACCAGTTCGATGGGTGCGGGTCCCACCACTGGGACCCACATCTATCTGTAAAACAGGGGCCCCAAAATGAACGAGAGCGCACTGCGCAAGCTCAGCCACCATCCATTCACCTCTATGGGAGTGCCACAATTAGCAGAGCGTTGGCTTGGCTTATTTCAGAACTGCCATAGAGGTGAATGGGGAGGTGGCCGCGCTTGCGCGGTGCTCTCTCAATGCACTTCTCTGGTAATTCGGGAAATAGCTGAGTGCGCTCGCTCCTTTAGAAGTAAATGAAGAGCATGCGGTGGGCTCTCCTTTACTTTCCGGGGCCCTTTTTAGAGATAGGTGGGGGTCTCAGAGGTGGAACCCGCACCTACCGGACAATGGTTGCATATGCTAGCGATATGCCACCAAGGAGCGAGATGGGCCAGCCACGTTAATGTTTTCCAGGTACACAGCAGTGGTCTCCATGAATGATGATGGACTGTGTGAAGACGACTTCTAGCCTATATATGTATACTATATTACAGACATGTTATAAAGTTACCCTTCTTGACAAGTGAATGCACTTATGTTACCGTTAAAACGACATAACGCGGATATAAAATATACTCTAGCCGGACAAGTGAAACACACTCCAGAGGTACTTGCCAGGGGCCCTCAAAATGGCTCCACAAAAATAAGTAGGAGAACTTGGTTAAATAGAACATATATTTTACATTAAAGTGTCTCTCTAGAACCAACAGCTTTATTATCTACACGTGTAATAGTTCACTTGTCTGAAATTTCAAGCAACATTTGAGCCCTACCGTATACAGTATACCATTCCTGTATAGTAGCAGCATCATCATCCTATAACGAGCCCTCAATGACCTGCTCACAGGTTCCTACCATTCACCCTACACTTTTCCTACCTTCTTCCTCTCATTCTCACATAGACAATCACTTTCCATGCTACGTCATAAGCAAGACAGAGGCGCTCCCTGCACCCTATAGGCGTCACGTACACGAGGCATTTTCAACGTAGTTGTACTTTAACTAACTCTCATTTTTGCAACTCCGAACTCCAGGCTGACAATGGAGGGCTCAGCTTTGGTGATCTCCTCTGAGTAGTCAGTATAGCGGTTGTCTTCAGCTGTACTGCCCTCTAGGATTTGTTTAGGGTCCTGCAGGGGGTGAAGAACGTTTTCCTTCTTGTAACCTGAAGAGTCCTTTTGCTTGGGAGACACATGGGTGGTAGGGGAGCTGATGCCGGCATATTCTCCTTCTTTTGTAAGGTTACTGATTTTCTACATAAGAACATTAAAAAGAACACAATAAAAAGTAGATTATTAAAAACAAATTAACATTCATGTATAAAAAAAAAAAAGGCTCCGATTTATGAAACCAGAGGCGCTACGACAGTCTTGAAGGGCCCTGCACCACCAAAAAGACTTAATTTTGGACAACGAGCAGGCCTCGTAATCAATTAAATGCCTTCTCCGACAGTCTGTGCACTAGACGAAAATGTACGGCATCTCTGAGCTGCCATAGATTTCAGATATTCTTTACACTAGCTTATAGTGTAATTAATGATAAATGTTCCAGGGCCCCCCATGGCCACTTTTAGGTAAAATGGTGAGGACAGCATAAAATCGCCAGATGTGACTAAAAAAAGTAGCAATGGCGTTGTCACAAAACTGGATTTTGAAGTCTGAAACCTGGTGAGACAGATATTAGATAGACAGACACAGACAGACAGAGATAGACAGACAGACAGAGATAGACAGACAGACAGACAGAGATAGACAGACAGAGATAGACAGACAGAGATAGACAGCCAGAGATAGACAGACAGAGATAGACAGCCAGAGATAGACAGACAGAGATAGACAGACAGAGATAGACAGACAGAGATAGACAGACAGAGATAGACAGACAGAGATAGACAGACAGAGATAGACAGACAGAGATAGACAGACAGAGATAGACAGACAGAGATAGACAGATAGACAGACAGACAGACTCAGAAGCTTTTTCCTTACAGTAGTTGCGCAAATTGTACACACAATATACAGGAATATCACTGTCTGCAAAGACAAGGGTTAAAAAGTCACCTAAAAATTGCAGAATTTTAACCTTGGTCACCCAGCTTTGCTAGATTGTGCAACAACTGAAAAAAATCCAACACGGTAAGAATTTTTGCGAGTTTCACAAGTCACCCATGACTTTTCCCCTAGTAGGGAAAGACTGTAGTAATCAATAATGGTACCAATGGGGTAATCGTGTCACCAGAACTTACCACTGAGCCCTAGCCTTACAAGAACAGGGATCTAGAATGACATGACCCTTACCAGCTGAAGTTGTTTCAGTTCATCCTCCAATTCCTTGTTTTCAGAAGATATCTTCACGAGAAGATTGGGGAAGGACTGCCTGGGGTGCAGCATCAGGTCAAACTGGTGATACATGTTCCTCCAAAACCTGCGTATAGTGAAGAGGGACACAGATGATATCCATGTAATAATTACGTGGAATGTGACATATGGACGGAAAAAAAAAAGGAGCTTACTTGAAGTTGAAGAAGACGTTGTTTGGTTCCAGAACTGGTTGGGTCTTCAAGGAACGTAAGTCGAATATTGGATTCCGATACTTGCTCTGCTCGCTCAGAAGATGAGCCCATAATGAATGCGTTTTCTCCTTTAATCTGCAGAATTAAGATGTTGAGGCAAAATTATCCTACAAGGAATTTACTTCCATGACCATACACCAAACCTGCGTCACATGTAATGGTATTGGTTCAGCAGTGGGTAGGACCACCACTGCACCACAGAAACTGCATGGTTTTCAGTAAGTACCAGATATTTAAAGGGGTAATCCGAATCTGCAAATGCCCCCTCATACGCCCGGGCCCCCTCCACTGGTTCTATTTACCTAGTTCCCCGCGCCGCTCCTGTTCCCCGCACAGCTGCCGCTGCTTTTGCCCGTGCACAGATGAAAACATCCGGTCTCGGGGGGAGGGGTGGCAGCCGGGGATGGGGCTCCCTAGCATCGCGGGTGACGCTAGAGAGGCTCTTCCCCATCACCACCTGCCATTGGCTGCCCCCCGACACCGAAGGAGTCATGAGAAAATAACCTATTGTTTAAATTACATTTTTTGGGTTAAACATGTTTTTCTAGAATCTTTGATGATTTTTGTTTTAATTGTCCATGTCCCTATTCTTTACACAGACCGCTAGACCTAACAATATGTCAAGACTTCCTGTTATGTATTCAGTAGCCATCATATAATGATCATAGACAGAATTTATAGGTTACACAGGATCCACTATTCACAATAGTTACAGAGCATGTCTAGAAAACTCTCCCATAGAAGTCAATGAGGTCCCCTCCTGTTCATTGTGACTATGGCCCGTGTGGCTGCTCTCAAAGAACAGGACGTTTTGACATAGCTTAAAATGCTTTTCTGAGATTTTAATACTGATAACCCAGGACCCCCGCCAATCAGCTGTTTGAGAAGACACTGGTGCTCCTGTGAGCGCCATGGCCTTCTCCTTGCTCACCAAGCTCAGCGTCGTCCATTGTATAGAGGCTGAACTTCACTTCTATGGGGCCAAGCTGCTCCTAGGCCATGTGGCTGATCAACGTGTTGTCACTTGGCCTAGGGAAAGCAGCGAGAAGCTACTGCGAGCGCCGCTGCCTTCTCACACAGCTGACCGGCGGCAATCCAGAGGATAGGTCATCAGTATTTAAGTCTCAGAAAACCCCTTTTAGTCTAATGACCAGTGTGAAAACTGCAGGATTTCCTTTTTTTTTAATTTTTAATATAGATATAAACATGGAAAATGAAAATAAAGCACCAAAACATTCTCAAAAAATATGTTTAAAGAGGTTGCCTCATCTCAGACAATGGGGGCATATCGCTAGGATATGCCCCCATTGTCTTATAGTTGCGGGTTCCACGAGAACGAAGCCCCGAAAGTGGTGGAGGGCGCACTTGCCCTCCATTTATTTTCTATAGAAGTGAATGGGGGGGCACTGAGCATCGGCCACCGGTCCCGTTCACTTCTAGGGGCCCGAAGGAAATAGCCGAGCCAGCGCTCGGCTATTTTTAGTGGCCCCATAGAAAATGAATGGAGGGCGATTGCGCCATCTACCACTTTCAGGGCTTTGTTCTCGATATAGGTGCGGGTCCCAATTGTGGGACCCGCACCTATAAGACAATGGGGGCATATCCCTGCGATATTCCCCCATTGTCTGAGATGGGAATAGCCCTTTAACATAAAACTTGATTCAAACAATAGGTCTTTATCTGATGACACATTCCCTTTAATAAAGAGCAGCTATAATATACTGTTTAGAAAATCACATTTTTTTTTATTCCAAAAGGTAATTGACAGGGACCCTGGAGATTATTACAGTCTGATTATATGAAGAGAAGAGCTTTGTGTACGCAGCTGGGCAGGGTCATAAAGACCGAATTATCCTTCCTGCGTTGTCAAAGGCCTCATTATAGACGATCGCGCTGCTCTGTCTGTACGCTGGCGGATACTGGGTCACTGTGACAATTACCACCGCACTTAGCTGAACTCTAGATGGCAATTCACACAGGTGTTACAAAAACAGAAATCTATTATAACCAAGAAAAAAAAAAAGCTAAAAAAATGATTTTTTTTTCTAACAATATCCTCATTCACTATGGAATATACAGCATATAGCTGATACTGATGCAACATAGAGAAATACACGAGTATGGCCTCATGCACACGACTGTATATATTTTGCAGTCTGCAAATTGCAGATCCACAAAATACGGAGATAGCGTCCGCGTTGCACCCGCATTTTTTGTGGACCCATTGACTTCAATGGGTCCGTGGTCTGCATTTTGTGGCCAAGTACATCGCACATGTTCTATCTTTTTGTGGAACAGACATGTGGCTGTGGAAAAGACACGGGCCCCCCCATGAGCTTTCCGCATCCACTGTGTCTGCTCCTCAAATGATAGAATATGTCTGCAAAATGCGGACCACAGACCTATTGAAGTCAATGTATTTTGCAGATCCGTAGTTTGCAGACCGCAACACGGACACGGTCATGTGCATGAGGCTTTACTCTGTAAGTCTATTACATTACTTCTCTTGCACTGAGACGGACTTGCGGCCTATATTACAGTTCAGAGCTGCATTCATAATTCTGTTGGTTGCTTATAAATGTACACACCCCTAAGCATGCAGCACAGCTCTTATCATGCAGGAAGACAGTGAGGTGCTAATGGGGTTGTCTCACTTCAGCAAATGCCATTTGTCGTGTAGATCAGGGATCAGCAACCTTCGGCACTCCAGCTGCTGTGAAACTACAATTCCCAGAATTCACACTTGCTTGGCTGTTCTTGTATCTCCTATACAAGTGAATGGAGCATGCTGGAGGTTGTAGTTTCAGAACAGCTGGAGTGCCGGAGGTTGCTGATCCCTGATGTAGATCAAGCTAATGGGGTTGTCTCATCTGAGACAATGGGGGCATATCGCTAGGATATGCCCCCATTGCGTGATAGGTGCGGGTCCCACTGCTGGGCCCTGCACCTATATTGAGAAAGAAGCCCTGAGAAAATGAATGGAGGGTGGCTGCACATGCGCAGTGCACCCTCCATTCATTATCTATAGGGCCGCCGAGCTGGCTCGGCTATTTCTGTTGGGTCCATAGAAGTGAATGGGAGCAGTGGCCGGTCATGCACAGTATGCTCCCATTCACTTCTATGGGAAGCCGGGTTGGTGGTGGCCGGACTGGGGTCCTCCAGCCACCACCTTACGGGGCTCCATTCCCGATATATGTGCGAGTTCCAGCGTTGGTCATTCTTGCTCACTACAGGAAAGGCATTCAAACGGTCCCAGGCACCAGAAAGGTCGGCACCTTTTCCTATAGCGTGCAGGCACGACCACAGCTGCTGGATTGCAGGGTGGTCGTAAGCCCTGGAAACGAGCAGACCCCTAAATCATCGTTCTGTCTCCAGAACTCCACAAATGTAAACACACAGCACAGACGATTCCACAGCGGGTGGAAATGCAACAGTTTGCCTGACTAATGATCTATTACACGATTGCATGATAAAGGATTGTCGATCGAATGTTAAAGGTCTAGAAAAAGATGTCCACGGGTTGTGTGTGGTATTATAGCTCTGCTCTATTTACTTCAATGGAGCTAAGCTGCAATGACAGACACGACCCATGGACAACCCCTTTAACAAATCGAATAACTGCTCGTTCTTTGCTCGATCAAATCAATTACATAGTCGTGTAAAGGGGACTTTACTATATTGTGTCTGAGGTTTCCAAGAAATGTGTGAATGGCAGGTTAGGCCACTGCAGTAAATTACCGCACAATAAACATTAAAAATGGCAAGTGGGAACAGAGCCTTTCAGATGAGTCCAGGAAGTGAGGAAGGGTGCGTGGGTCGATGTTTCCTATACGGGTATAGTCACAGGTGCCCCTAATCGCTCAGACGGACTAGTTAAAGCGGTTCAAGACTAGGAACCCCTTTTCACATGTGCAGGTTGAGTGTAAGGCCCAATCAGAAGCCTCTGCTGTGGCGGCGACCAGGGGCCATGCCTGCACACATCATCCACTGATTGGTCAGCAGCAGTGACGTGCAGTCTTCTGGTCCATTGAGGACCGAAAGTGGAGGAGAAGGGATCTTGGCGCTGGAGTTAGTGACATTTTTTAGCCTTGCACCCAGCCTGCATATACCAAAAGGAGGTTCTGGTCACGGAGAAACCGTTAATTCTAAATGGGGCTTGCACAAAAGCATGTACATGCCGCTAAAACAACCTCATTGTGCAGGATAAGGGAAAAGTTGAGCTGTGGTTGTCAACTGTGTGAATGCTGGATCCGTATATATATAGAAATGTTGTCTGTAATTGTAATCCTGTCTGTAATGATAATGAGATGACTGCTGAGAAGAGATATCTCCAGAACAGGATGTGTCAGCCTGTTATGGGGCTCAGTGTCCAGAGAGCCACAATAGCATAGTAGATAGTGACATGGAAATTAACAAAAAATTAATAAATTCATTAAAACATATGTTTAATCTGAAAAATAAAAGCACTAGCTCTAATCTATTCACCCAATTACAGGAGATTGAAAATAGCATCAGAATGTATGTGTGTGTGTAGATGTATATTATTTGCTGGTTATGTAAAGCTTTTCCTTTAATTTTGCCATAATCATCATCCAATTAATTAAACTATTAGCCTGTTCCTGCTGGGATAGCGTGACCTTAATCTGAGCCTTGATTAATCCAGAAACCTATCGTTGTCGCACATTAGCCTAATTAATGGCAATTGTCAAAACAGGGACATTAATCATTCTAAATGGAGCCAATCAGCCCCGCCATCTAGAAATAAGGAGTGTGATAAGATAGATGTGATCACCAATAGGCCATGTGGTCACATCACGGAGACTCGTGAGGCTGTAACTGTGCTGATCCCAAATCACAGATAGATCCATTATACCATGCACTGAGCTGCTGCCGGGATCCACGGATACACACAATTTTGGGATTTTCGTAAAATAACAATGGAGAAGACTCATCTATAGTGCTATAAGATACAAAGTGTTTAAAAATGGCAAAAAACGGCACCAAAAACTCTAGTCATGGTAGACATATCTCTCTGCTTTAAAGGGGTGGTCTCATCTGAGACAATGGGGCATATCGCTGGGATATGCCCTCATTGTCCGATAGGTGCGGGTCTCATCGCTTGGATCCGCAACTATCTCTTAAATGGCGTCCCGAAAGTGGTGGAGGGCGTACTGCGCATGCGCAGCCGCCCTCCATTCATTTATACGGGGCCGCCGAAAATACCTGGGCGCTGGCTCGACTATTTCCGTCGGGGCCCTTAACAGTGACCTTCACAGCGGCTTGCCCTCTTAACAATGACATCCACAGCACCTTGCCCCCTTACCAGTGACCTCCAAAGTTTGCCGTACCCTTAATAGTGACCTCCACAGCAGCCCGCCTCTTAACACTGACCTCCACAGTGCCCTGCCCCCTTTACAATGACCTATACAGTGGCAGTCCCTTAAAAGTGACCTCCACAGTGGCACACCCCCTTGAAAGTAGGGTTGTTGCGGGTATCGAAATTTCGATACCCAATCGATACTTTTGTCCCGGTATCGATACGATACCGGGATTTCCGTTTTTTCGATACTGGGCTGCGCTTCTGCGCAGTCTAGTATCTCTGAACATGAGCGCGCTGCTATCGGCGCGCTCATGTTCTCTCTCAGCAGCACGGGGAGAAGGAAGCTGTCCTCCCTCCCCCTGTGCTGCTGCCGCTGCCACCAATGAGAAGAGAGGGGCGGCAATGAGAAGAGAGGGGCGGAGGAGGGGCGGCAATGAGAAGAGAGGGGCGGGCGCACTGCGCCACCAATGATAGGATTACTATCGGAGCGATGGGAGGAGACATCAGCTTCACTAGTGGGCGTTCCTTTTCCCTGCGCTGCGATTGGACAGCGCTACAGCCAGTGAGAAGGAACGCCCACTAGTGAAGCTGATGTCTCCTCCCATCGCTCCGATAGTAATCAGCAGCATGTGGAGCAGGAGAGGAGACAGTAATGGGGCACTGCGGGCGAACGGAGCGGCGCCCAGGACTAAATGGTGAGTGCTGAGACATCGCTGGGCGCCGCTCTGTGTGGCCTAATAGTGAAAGTCTGGACTCATATACAGTAGTCAGTCTTTAACTCATACAGGAGGCGGGTGCCGTCAGCAGAATCGCATTGCCGGCACCCTGCCCCTGACAGGGAGCTGCGATCAGCGGCAGTTAACTGCCGCTGATCTGCTAGTACCCGCCTCCTGTATAAAGGGGTAAAATCATTGGTGGTGCAGTGTGCCCCCCCCCCCCTCAATCCCCCCATCCCATTAAAATCATTGGTGGCACAGTGCGCCGGCCCCTCTCAACCCTCCAGTATTAAAATCATTGGTGGCAGTGGCCACAGGGACCTCTCCACTCCCCCTCATTGGTGGTGCAGTGGCAGCTTCTGATCGGAGCCCCAGCTGTGTAAGCCTGGGGCTCCGATCGGTTACCATGGCAGCCAGGACGCTACAGAAGCCCTGGTTGCCATGGTAACATCCCTGATGCTGTGTGCACAAAGCACAGAGCAGCAGGGACAGTGTGGAGTCCTATTCACCCTGATAGAGATCTATCAGGGTGAATAGGAAAAGGGATGAAAGATCCCAGGTTCTAGCCCCTAAGGGGGGAAATAGTTATTAAATAAAAAGTGAAAAAAAAAAAAACACTAAAATATGAAGTATAAATCACCCCCCTTTTCCCAATTTCACATATAAAATATATAAATAAACATATTACATCGCCACGTCAGAAAAGTCCAAACTATTAAAATATTAAAAAAAAATCTAGGTGGTGAATGCCGGAACAGAAAAAATAAAATAAAAACTGCGCGATTCGCCATTTTTAAAAATGAGGAATGCACGTGGCTTTTTTTGTTTATTTTTTTCGCGTGGTATCGAATGGTATCGAGTATCGCAATACTTTTTCATGGTATCGAAACCGAATCAAAAATTTGGTATCGCAACAACTCTACTTGAAAGTAAGCTCTACAGCACCCACCTGCTTAACAGTGACCTGCTCCCTCAACATTGACCTTCACAGTACCCCGCCACCTTAACTGTGACCTCCACAGCGCCTATCCCCTTAACAGTGACCTCTACAGCAACCCTCCCCCTTAACAGCGACATCCACAGTACCGTGCCCCTTAACACTGACCTCCACAATGGCCTGCACTCTTTAAGTGACCCTCCACAGCGATCTACCCCTTAACAGTGACCTCCACAGCAGCCCACCCCCTTAACATTTACCTGCACAGGGTCCCTCCCCTTTAACAGTGACCCCCCCCCCCTTCCCCCACTGCGCCAAACCTCCTTAACCACCTCAGCCCCCTTAGCTTAAACACCCTTAATGACCAGGCCACTTTTTATACTTCTGACCTACACTACTTTCACCGTTTATTGCTCGGTCATGCAACTTACCACCTAAATTAATTTTACCTCCTTTTCTTCTCACTAATAGAGCTTTCATTTGGTGGTATTTCATTGCTGCTGACATTTTTACTTTTTTTGTTATTAATCAAAATTTTACCTTTTTTTTGCATAAAAATGACATTTTTCACTTTCAGTTGTAAAATTTTGCAAAGAAAACGACATCCATATATAAATTTTTCTCTAAATTTATTGTTCTACATGTCTTTGATAAAAAAAAAATGTTTGGGTAAAAAAAAAAAATGGTTTGGGTAAAAGTTATAGCGTTTACAAACTATGGTACAAAAATGTGAATTTCCGCTTTTTGAAGCAGCTCTGACTTTCTGAGCACCTGTCATGTTTCCTGAGGTTCTACAATGGCCAGACAGTACAAACACCCCACAATACCCCATTTCGGAAAGTAGACACCCTAAGGTATTTGCTGATGGGCATAGTGAGTTCATAGAACTTTTTATTTTTTGTCACAAGTTAGCGGAAAATGATGATTTTTTTATATATTTTTTTTTCTTACAAAGTCTCATATTCCACTAACTTGTGACAAAAAATAAAAACTTCTATGAACTCACTATGCCCATCAGCGAATACCTTGGGGTGTCTTCTTTCCAAAATGGGGTCACTTGTGGGGTAGTTATACTGCCCTGGCATTCTAGGGGCCCTAATGTGTGGTAAGTAGTTTGAAATCAAAATCTGTAAAAAATGGCCGGTGAAATCCGAAAGGTGCTCTTTGGAATGTGGGCCCCTTTGCCCACCTAGGCTGCAAAAAAGTGTCACACATGTGGTATCTCCGTACTCAGGAGAAGTTGGGCAATGTGTTTTGGGGTGTCATTTTACATATACCCATGCTGGGTGAGAGAAATATCTTGCCAAAAGACAACTTTTCCCATTTTTTTATACAAAGTTGTCTTTTGCCAAGATATTTCTCTCACCCAGCATGGGTATATGTAAAAAGACACCCCAAAACACATTGCCCAACTTCTCCTGAGTACGGAGATACCACATGTGTGACACTTTTTTTGCAACCTAGGTGGGCAAAGGGGCCCACATTCCAAAGAGCACCTTTCGGATTTCACCGGCCATTTTTTACAGATTTTGATTTCAAACTACTTACCACACATTAGGGCCCCTAGAATCCCAGGGCAGTATAACTACCCCACAAGTGACCCCATTTTGGAAAGAAGACACCCCAAGGTATTCGCTGATGGGCATAGTGAGTTCATGGAAGTTTTTATTTTTTGTCACAAGTTAGTGGAATATGAGACTTTGTAAGGGAAAAAAAAAATAAAAAAAATCATCATTTTCCGCTAACTTGTGACAAAAAATAAAAAATTCTAGGAACTCGCCATGCCCCTCACGGAATACCTTGGGGTGTCTTCTTTCCAAAATGGGGTCACTTGTGGGGTAGTTATACTGCCCTGGCATTCTAGGGGCCCTAATGTGTGGTAAGTAGGTAAATGACCTGTGAAATCCGAAAGGTGCTCTTTGGAATGTGGGCCCCTTTGCCCACCTAGGCTGCAAAAAAGTGTCACACATGTGGTATTACGGTACTCAGGAGAAGTTGGGCAATGTGTTTTAGGGTGTCTTTTTACATATACTCATGCTGGGTGAGAGAAATATCTCGGCAAAAGACAACTTTTCCCATTTTTTATACAAAGTTGGCATTTGACCAAGATATTTATCTCACCCAGCATGGGTATATGTAAAATGACACCCCAAAACACATTCCCCAACTTCTCCTGAGTACGGCGATACCAGATGTGTGACACTTTTTTGCAGCCTAGATGCGCAAAGGGGCCCACATTCCTTTTATGAGGGCATTTTTAGACATTTGGATCCCAGACTTCTTCTCACGCTTTAGGGCCCCTAAAAAGCCAGGGCAGTATAAATACCCCACATGTGACCCCATTTTGGAAAGAAGACACCCCAAGGTATTCAATGAGGGGCATGGCGATTTTTTTTTCCTCACAAAGTCCCCCTTTCCGCTAACTTGGGACAAAAATTTAAATCTTTCATGGACTCATTATGCCCCTCAGCGAATATCTTGGGGTGTCTTCTTTCCGAAATGGGGTCACATGTGGGGTATTTATACTGCCCTGGCATTCTAGGGGCCCTAAAGCGTGAGAAGAAGTCTGGAATATAAATGTCTAAAAATTTTTACGCCTTTGCATTCCGTGAGGGGTATGGTGAGTTCATGTGAGATTTATTTTTTGGCACAAGTTAGTGGAATATGAAACTTTGTAAGAAAAAAAAATAATAATTTCTGCTAACTTGGGCCAAAAAAATATCTGAATGGAGCCTTACAGGGGGGAGATCAATGACAGGGGGGTGATCAATGACAGGGGGGTAACCAGGGAGTCTATATGGGGTGATCACCCCCCTGTCATTGATCACCCCCCTATAAGGCTTCATTCAGATGTCCGTATGTGTTTTGCGGATCCGATCCATGTATCCATAAAAAACATACGGACCTCTGAATGCAGCCTTACAGGGGGGTGATCAATGACAGGGGGGTGATCAGGGAGTCTATATGGGGTGATCACCCCCCTGTCATTGATCACCCCCCTATAAGGCTCCATTCAGATGTCCGTATGTGTTTTGCGGATCCGATCCATGTATCAGTGGATCCGTAAAAAACATACGGACATCTGAATGCAGCCTTACAGGGGGGTGATCAGGGAGTGTATACGGGGTGATCACCCCCGTCATTGATCCCCCCCTGTAAGGCTCCATTCAGACGTCCGTATGTGTTTTGCGGATCCGATCCATGTATCAGTGGATCCGTAAAAATCATACGGACGTCTGAATGGAGCCTTACAGGGGGGTGATCAGGGAGTCTATATGGGGTGATCAGGTGTGATCAAGGGGTTAATAAGTGACAGGGGGGGGGGGGGCGTGGCCTGAGAGCGCATGGAGGACGCACCGCTCACAGCTCCTGCCGGCATCCTGATTATAAGTGTGGTAGCTACGTCTATTTCGAGTAATCTTTCTTACCTGGTGGGTGAGTGAAGACCGGAGAGTGCGGGGGTGATTTTGAAAGCTCCGACATGCCGCGAAAATCCAACAAAGGGCCGCGATACGATAGGCCGGAGGTGAGCCAGCATGGCGCCGAGGAGGAAGAGGGGCCGGCCTCCCAGTCCAAACTGAGCCAGAGTGCGGCCGCAAAGTTAAGCAAGTTTGCCCGCGCTGATAGCGGTGTGGGAGACTGGGCAGAGGAGAAGGAGACAGACGTGCATAATTCCTCTGAACAAGAGGACGGATCCCTGGAGGGGGAGACCCTGGATGCAGCGGAGTGGCCGCCATTAACCCCTGCACGTCCAGCCAAAAGCACGGTAGGCCCCAAAGATGCGGCTAATGAAGAGCCCACGTTAAAAGATATTATGGCTGCTGTGGCCAGCTGTAACAGTACCCTGAAGGTGCTCTCTGTACAAGTTGGTAGCCTGAGGTCAGATGTGTCTATAATTAGGCACGACCTACACAAGATATCTGAACGCACCTCTGAATTGGAGAAGAGGGTGTCTACTATAGAAGATGAGGTTCGGCCTCTGCAAATGGCGGCAAAAACAACTGCTAAGGACATAGCTGCTTTATATGCTAAAACTGACGATCTGGAGAACAGGTCCAGAAGGAACAACCTGCGGATTGTGGGAATGCCAGAAAAGTCGGAGGGAGATAACGCTACAGAGTTTGTGGAGAAATGGTTGCATCAGCTATTTAATGAGAAAGGTCTATCTTCCCTGTATGCGGTGGAGCGGGCGCACAGAGTCCCCATGCGGCCGCTTCCGCCAGGCAGACCACCTCGCCCTATACTGGCGAAGATCCTGCACTTTAAAGACCGGGACACTATCCTGCGGCAATCGAGGGACAATGAGGAGATGGTCCTGAATGGGGTGAAAGTGTCCATATTTCCGGATTATTCCAATGAAGTGCAGCGGAGGAGAAGCAGATTTATGGACATAAAGAAAAGGCTGAGAAGTCTACAAGTTTAATATGCTATGTTGTTTCCTGCTAAACTGCGTGTGGTGGCATTGGGATCCACCAGATTTTTTGAAGATCCGGAGGAGGCGGCGCAGTGGCTGGACGTCCACGAGCGACAATTGAGAAGTGGGGCCCTGAACACTTGAAGGAGGCTAAGATATAGTTTCTTATGTTCAATTTTTATTTGCACTCTAAGGTTGCACCAGTTAAGAAGTGTATTATGTAATGCTACCACGAGGTAGATCCTGTGGAGGGAGTAGGTTGCTGAGAGTAAAATGGACTTCTCAGATGCGGAGAGGATTCTCTACCTGAGGGATGTTGTTATAATCTGCTATGATTATTATATGTTGGGGGGTAAGTTGCTCTCAGATGGCCCAGTTTTAATGTGTGAGGTTGATATCATAGGGAAAATGTTCCCCAGGTATAGGAATTTGATTGGGAAAGGGGGGGAAGGGGGCGGGAGGTTGGGTAGGGAGTTGGGGGGAAGAGATAAGGTCTTGAAATATGAGCTGAGGAAGTTGGAGTGGGATGTGAGATCCAAGTATGGTCTGAAGTTCTACCATGTCACAGGTGATTAGAGTTTTAAGCTGGAATGTGAGAGGAATGGCAGATGCACGAAAGAGACAGTGTGTTTTTCAGTACTTGGGGCGGTTTCAGCCGGCTATATGTTGTCTTCAGGAAACGCATCTGATTGGAGAAAATCTACACTGGATGAGTAAAAATTGGGTGACATATGCGTTACATTCAACTCATTCTTCTCACTCTAGAGGTGTAAGCATGATTGTGCATAGTAGCATTAGGTATGAACATATGCAGGAATGTGTGGATGCGGATGGTAGATATGTGTGTGTTGTGTGTAAGGTGGACGGAATACAGGTGGTGCTGGTGTCTGTGTACGTGCCCCCACCATTTGCATCCCCATTGATAAGAGAGATCATGGACTTTGTGGCGGACTTCCCTGGGCTGCCGTGGCTATTGGTTGGGGACTTTAATTGCACGCTGAATGACTCCCTAGATAGATGCCGGGTGGAAGGAGCAGGTGGTTTACCGGGGAGCGCGGCTCTCAGAAATATTATGTGTGAAATTGGTGTGCATGATGTATGGAGATTGCGTAACCCTGATAAGCGTGAATACTCGTGCAGATCAGCCACGCATCATTCGCTATCACGTATTGATCTGGCCCTTGTTAATGATATAATGCTGCCACTGGTTAGGGAGGTTGTCTATCATCCTCGGTCGCTGTCTGACCATTCTTTGGTGCAGATAGACTTGTGCCTGGGGGTGCTCAGACAGGGACCGAGGCTGTGGAAGTGTAACTCACATTGGCTAAATGTGCTGGGTGATCTGTCCGGGATCTCTCTTGAAATTAAGGAGTTTTTTGCTATCAATACAGGGACGGCCTCGGTACCGGGTGTTTGGGACGCCATGAAAGCATTTCTGAGGGGAGTCTTGATGAAAGAAATTAATAAGCATAAATCTAGGTCTAGGGAGGCAGATGTTAAGGCGCATGTACTGGTGGCTGAGGCGGAGAGAGAGTTTGGTAGATCCCCCACCCTGATTAATAGAGAGGCGCTGGCGGTTGCTCATGAGCAGCTGAGGTGTCATTTAGTGCAGGCCGCAGAAAGAAAGAAGTTTCTATTGTCAGAGATCCTTTGAAGAAGGTGAGAAGGTGGGTCATCTGTTGTCGGTGGTATCACAGGCTCAGAGAGGCTCCTCTTGTATTCAGGAACTAAGAGATGGCAGAGGGAATAGTAGCCAGGATACGAAAGGAATATTAGATATTCTAAAAAGCTTTTATGTATCTCTATATGCTTCCACTGGCTCTAGTTCTGAGGAGGCTCTTAATGAATTTCTAGGGGAGGCACAGTTATCGAGGCTGTCAGAGGAGGATAGAGTAAGGCTGGAAGAGCCGATTTCACTGGAGGAACTGGAAGCTGCGCTTGGGGGTATGGCGAATGGTAAGGCGCCTGGAGCTGATGGCCTCCCAGTAGAGGTATATAAAAAGCTGCAGGGGATATTACTTCCTGAATTACTTAAGGTGCTTGAGCACTCATTGGAGGCAGGTTCGTTACCACATTCGATGCGGGAAGCTATAATAGTGGTTATACCTAAACCTGGGAAGGATCCTAAAATACCGGATTCCTACAGACCAATTTCGCTTCTCACAGCTGATGTTAAGCTCCTGGCGAAGGTGTTGGCGAACAGGCTGTCCAAAGTAATTCTGACTATAGTTCACCCGGACCAGACGGGTTTTATGCCTGGGAAATCGACGGCTATTAATCTCCGTAGGCTGTATGCTAGCTTAAATATTCCGGCGGATAACTGTGGAGACAGGGCCTTGCTTGCTCTTGACGCCGCTAAGGCGTTCGATAGTGTGGAGTGGAGTTACTTGTGGGGGGTCTTGAAAAATATGGGTTTTGGAGCACGGTTCATTCAGTGGTTAAAGGTCCTATACTCTAGTCCTAAGGCGAGAATCAGAGCTAATGGAGGGTTGTCAGATTGTTTCGCTCTTGCCAGGGGCACCAGACAGGGATGCCCATTGTCGCCCTTATTGTTTGCTCTCGCAATAGAACCGCTTGCGGCGCATATTCGCTTATCAACAAATATAGTGGGGTTTAGATATGGTGGGCTGCACAATAAAGTGGCTATGTACGCTGATGATACTCTACTTTTTATGGGCGATACTGGTGCGTCCCTGGATGCGGCCATGGCATTGATTGACAGATTTGGTAGCTTCTCTGGACTTCAGATAAATTGGCAAAAATCCTCTTTGATGCCAATAGATGGGCAGGCCTTGTCAGGCAGACAAGCAGATAGCCTGGTGCCATGGGTGGATAAATTTAAATATCTGGGACTATATATAACACCGAGACTATCGGATTTTGAAGACCTTAATCTATCCCCATTGCTAGCTATTTTCAGGCTTAAAGTAAGGTCATGGTGTAGACTCTTTCTTTCGGTGGTAGGTAGAGTTAGCCTTTTAAAAATGGTTATGATGCCCCAGTTGCTGTATGTACTGAATAATGCTCCCGTATGGATCCCCCAGGATAGATTCAAGAAAATTCATTCTATATTTAGGGATCTTACTTGGAAATATGGGCAGGCTAGGATTAAACTGGAGACATTGCAATATACTAAGTCGGAAGGGGGCCTGGCTGTCCCTAATGCATGGATTTACTTTCTGGCTTCCCAATGTCAACACTTCAAGGGATGGATTGATTTGCAAGCTCCAGATATGACAGGGCAGATATTGCAACATTGGTTGGGCAGTAGGGACCTCGTGGGCATTCTGGAAGGCTCAGGAATGCATGCTGGGAGAGAAAAACTCCCTCTTATTGAACTTATGAAAAAAGTTTGGGCAAAGGTGAAGCAGCTAAGAGGTGTAGGTGGAATTAGTGAACTTTCCCCTATTGGAAAGAATCATCTGTTGCCCGAATTTTTTGCCATACCAGGACTTAGGAATTGGGAAACTTATGGAGTGACGAGAATTGTCCAATTAATCAAGGACAAGATATGTAAGTCATTTTAAAACCTGCAGCAGGATTAATCTGTCCCCATTGCTGGCTACCTTTAGGCTTAAAGTGAGGTCATGGTGTAGACTCTTTCTTTCGGTGGTAGGTAGAGTTAACCTTTTAAAAATGGTTATGATGCCCCAGTTGCTATATATACTGAATAATGCTCCAGTTTGGATCCCTCTGGATAGATTCAAGAAAATTCACTCTATATTTAGAGATCTTACTTGGAAGTATGGACAGGCTAGGATCAAACTGGAGACATTACAGTATTCTAAGTCGGAAGGGGGCCTAGCTGTCCCTAACGCATGGATTTATTTTTTGGCTTCCCAATGTCAGCATTTTAAGGGATGGATTGATCTACAGGCACCGGACATGACGGGGCAGATATTGCAGCATTGGCTGGGCAGTCGTGACCTCATGGGCATTCTGGAAGGCTCAGGAATGCATGCAGGGAGGGAAAAACTTCCTCTTATTGAACTTATGAAAAAAGTGTGGGCAAAAGTGAAGCTGCTAAGAGGAGTGGGGGGTATTAGTGAACTTTCTCCTATTGGAAAGAACCACTTGTTGCCAGAACTATTTGCCATACCAGGACTTAGGAACTGGGAAACTTATGGAGTGACGAGAATTGGACAATTAATTAAGGACAAGATATGTAAGTCATTTCAAAACCTGCAGCAGGAATTTAATATCCCTAGGGAGTGGTTCTATAAATATCTTCAAATAAGGCATGCCCTTGAGGTCACGTTGCGGAAAGGATGTGAGATAGCTCAAATGGAGGTGGTTCATAAGCTTGTTCTTCCGACAGGTGGAGGGAAAAGAGGGTTAATATCGCAGGTGTACGCTCTTCTAATGGAAAAATTCTTAGAGGGATATCCGCTTTCAAGAATGAAAAAATGGGAGGCTGACGTGGGAGATATGTCTAAGGATAAGTGGGAAGATATATTGGAAGGGGTCCCCAAGGTGTCCTTGAGTGAACAGGGCAAACTGTCCCAACTATTTATTATACATAGAGTGTACAAAACACCGGTGTTCCTGAAAAAGATAGGAGTAAGAAGTGATGACAAGTGTCCAAAGTGTATGGAAGATGGTGCAGACTTGTTGCATATGCTGTGGTCTTGTCCGGTAGTTGGTAATTATTGGGAGGAGGTTAGGAATATGATTAATAGCAAACTGACATTGGGAATTCAAAAAGATCCTAAGGTGTGTATTCTGGGGTATGTGTCTGAGATTGGAGGGACTGAACTGGTTAAGGTAGCTGTGGGGAGATTGCTATATGTGGCCAGGAAACTGATTGCTATGAGGTGGATCCAGGGAAGTCCGCCTACACTGAGTGAGTTTGAACGGAAGGTGCATGACATGATGATATTTGAAAAAGGGGTGTATGTGAAGAGAGGGTGTCCTCAGAAGTTTGATAAAATGTGGAGTGAATGGCTATCTCATACCCATGTGGTTATATAGGCTCGTAATGGTCAAGACCAGTTGTTAGGGTTGGGGGGGTTAGGGCAGGGTTGGGGGGGTTAGGGCAGGGCTAGGGGGGGAGGGATGTTGGGAAGGGTAAGATATTGGTAATTCTATGTCTAAAATGCTTGTTTTAGCATATGTACACGTAATGTACAGATACGTGATAAAACTGTGTGCTGGTATCTCTATGATTACTGTTGTTCACTGATTCCACACGGTGGATAATGCAAAGAAAGGAAAATACAACGTATTGTTCTATGTTTTACTATGTATTTATTGTTCAATAAAAACGATTTGATTTAAAAAAAAAACCTGCAGCAGGAATTTAATGTTCCTAGGGGGTGGTTTTATAAATATCTCCAAATGAAGCATGCCCTTGAGGTCACACTGCGGAAAGGATGTGTGATAGCTCAAATGGAGGTGGTTCATAAGCTTGTTCTCCCGACTGGGGGGGGGGGGAAGAGGGCTGATATCACAGGTGTACGCTCTTTTACTGGGAAAATTCCTGGAGGGGTTTCCGCTCTCAAGAATGAAAAAATGGGAGGCTGACGTGGGGGTTATGTCTAAAGACAAGTGGGAAGATATATTGGAAGGGGTCCCCAAGGAGTCCTTGAGCGAACAGGGCAAACTATCCCAGCTATTTATTATACATAGAGTGTACAAAACACCGGTGTTTCTAAAAAAAAAGGTTGGAGTAAGAATTGATGACAGGTGTCCAAAATGTATGGAAGATGGGGCGGATTTGTTACATATGCTGTGGTCTTGCCCAGTAATTGGTAATTATTGGGAGGAGGTAAGAAATATGATTAATAGCAGAATGACATTGAAAAGCCAAAAGGACCCAAAGGGTGTGTGTACTGGGATATGTGTCTGAGATTGGAGGGACTGAACCGGTCAAGGTAGCTGTGGGGAGGTTGCTATATGTGGCCAGGAAACTGATTGCTATGAGGTGGATCCAGGGAAGTCCGCCTACACTGAGTGAGTTTGAACGGAAGGTGAATGACATGATGATACTTGAAAAAGGGGTGTATGTGATGAGAGGATGTCCGCAAAAGTTTGATAAATTGTGAAGTGATTGGTTATCTCACACTCATGTGGTTATATAGGCTCGTCAAGATCAAGACTAGTTATCAGGGAGGGGAGCGTTAAGGCAAGGTGGGGGGGGGGGGGGGAGGGTTTTGGGGGGGATTAGATATTTATAATTCTTTGTTTCAAATCTATGTTTTAGCATGTATACACATTATGCACTGATATTGGATAAACTGTGTGTCGTTATTGGTACGGTTACTGTTGTACTCTGAATCCACACGGTGGATAAAGCAAGAAAGAAAAAACAACGAATTGTTAGTTGTAACACTCTGTATTTATTGTTTCAATAAAAACGACTTGATTTAAAAAATAAGTGACGGGGGGGGGGGGGGGGGGGTGTAGTGTAGTGTAGTGGTGCTTGGTGCAACATATTACTGAGCTACCTGTGTCCTCTGGTGGTCGATCCAAACAAAGGGGACCACCAGAGGACCAGGTAGCAGGTATATTAGACGCTGTTATCAAAACAGCGTCTAATATACCTGTTAGGGGTTAAAAAAATCGCATCTCCAGCCTGCCAGCGAACGATCGCCGCTGGCAGGCTGGAGATCCACTCGCTTACCTTCTGTTCCTGTGAGCGCGCGAGCCTGTGTGCGCGCGTTCACAGGAAATCTCGGCTGACGCGAGATGACGCGTATATGCGTCGCTGAGCGCAGGGCTGCCACCTCCGGAACGCGAATCTGCGTTAAGCGCTCCGGAGGTGGTTAATATAAGACCTCCACAGCATCTTGCCCCCTTAAAATGTGACATCCATAGTACCTTACCTGTTAACAGTGACCTCCACAGCACCCTGCACCCTAACAGTGAAGATAAATGGCTGAGTTGTTATAGAAACCTGGTGTAACTGTGTATGTCAAGACTGAAGGACCTGCGAGCTGCTAATGGATAATAAGGGTCATGTGACTGTGTGAATAGCAGATAGAATGGGAGTGCAGCTGCCAGCTCCTATTGGCGAATACATTATTTTTTTTATATAATTTCAGGAACAGTACGTCCTAGAGAGCTGAGACCCGGTCTAAAACCTTCCCGGACACCTGATGTACCTGTGTGCCAAATTTGGTGCAAATCGGTCCAGTCATTCTATAGTGAAGGCAGGGAGATGCTGTCCTCCAGTATATAGGGAGAGTTATATACTATACTATGAATGGCAGTTACACGTTAAACCTGCTGATGCTTCTTTTTACGATGGCTGTAGTGGATGCTCGACCATGACAGATTCCTGCTATAATGGCTGGGATTGGAGGAACCTCCGAGCCTAGACGTTTAAAGAGAATGGGTCATGAGTAAATGACCTGTTGTTTAAATAATGTTTTTATGTTAAAGATATTTTTAAAAGATTTTGGATGATGTTATTTTTAATTTTCCATGTCATTATCTACATTTAAACAAAAACCATAAACTCCTGCAGTTTTCGCACTGGCCACTAAGTCAAATAATAGGCACCACTTCTTGGTCTGTACAGAACACTTTCCTGCAGTCATCTTATTATTATTACAGGCAGGATTAGAATGACGGATAGTACCTATATATACAGATAACACTAGATCCACTATTCACAATAGGTGATTGTCAAAGTGTTTCCATCCTGATCTCTGCACAGGTCACAGATCATGCCTAGAAGGGTCTCCCATAGAAGTCAGTGAGGTCCCCTCCTGTCCACTGTGTCTGTGGCTGCTGTAAAGCATATCTCTAACTGCTGTTATCAACAGCTCAGGCAAGATGGACGCCCCTGTAATCAGTTTCAGGAAATAGAATTTAAAAAAAATGTACAAATCAGAACAGATTAGAAAAAATGATACATGTCGCTATCTGGTTTTAACTGGAAGAAAAACACTGTATGTGACAAATTCCCTTTAAACCTTTTAGATGCCAAAGCAGTCAATAGTGACTGCAGCATCCAAGTGGGTGGAGTCGGAGGGCCCCCTCTGTTACCCCTGTGATGAAATTATGGGGTGCTGATGGGTTGCCATGGCAGATGAAGTTCTAAGCATGGCCTCCAGATCTACCATGCATGGAGGCTTACTGGGCCTTGCCAGAGTAACGCAGCGTATTGCGTAGGGGAAGAAACAATTGCATGTCCGAGTACACTTGTAGGACTGATAAATGTTGAAATAATAATAAAGTGTTACAAAAAAATCCAAGATTTCCCTATTGTTATTGCAGCAGTCAGATCAACCAAAACGTTGAAATTGTCGTTATTTGTCCTACATAAACACTGTAAAAAAAAAACAACACAATGCCAGAATAGCGGTTTTTGGACCTTCCTAAGAGTGTATTAAAAGCAATCAAAAAGTCATACCGCTCTGCTGGCGGAGAAATAGAAATAATACTGTATGTAAAAATATAACCCTTAAACATTTATCAAATGGTTTACGCCACCAAGTTGCAAATAATGGCGCACTGGATATTTGCATCTTTTCACTTCTCTCGCTACTTTTCCAAAATGGTGAGAAAAGGGGCGTGGCCTCCTAGAGGTGATCGCTGCAAAAATCTCAATGTGACTGTGTCACGTGAATGTATCCTCTGCGATTGTGTTAGCGCAGCGGAAACACATCACCATATTGGCTATTAGGGTCTATTCAGATGGTGCAGTTGTGAAGAGTATTTTTCTGTGTGGTGTAAAAACGAACCGCTAATTACTTTGGTTTTATGGTGTTAATAAGCATCACATGGTAAAAGAGTATGGCATAAACCAGACCTGGGCAAACTACGGCCCGCGGGCCGTATACGGCCCGGCGGACCTTTTAATCCGGCCCCCGGCATTTTTGTTGCCGCCGCCGCCGCCGGCCCTGTAACAGCACGGAGTCACTGTCCGGAGTGAGGAGGGGGCGGGGCCCGCGGCCGCTCTGCGCTCCGCTCTGCTGCCTGGCCTGCCTGTCTCTTTAACAGAGCAGACCAGTGGCTGCTGGAGCGTGATGCAGCTGCCGCACAGGCAGAAAGAGGAAGGAGGCGGAGCCCCAGCCAGCAGCCACAGCTAAAGCCAAGCAACTAACAGAACTTACAGGTATTTGGTGGGGGTGGGGGGGGCTCATATAGGACAGGGGGACAGTGTGTGCTTTCCTGCCTGCTACTACATCACCCCCCCCCCCAGGGATTGTGGGGGTCATTAAGGGTTGGACTTGCTGCTGATGTTGAGTGTGCCAGTGTGTGTGTGTCCGTCCCTGTGTGTGTGTGTCTGTCCCTTTGTGTGTGTGTGTGTGTGTGTCCGTCCCTGTGTGTGTGTCTGTCCCTTTGTGTGTGTGTGTCTATCCCTGTGTGTGTGTGTTTGTCCCTTTGTGTGTGTGTGTGTGTGTCTATCCCTGTGTGTGTGTGTCCATCCCTGTGTGTGTGTGTTTGTCCCTTTGTGTGTGTGTCCCCGTCCCTGTGTGTGTCCGTCCGTGTGTGTCTGTCCCTTTGTGTGTGTCCGTCCCTTTGTGTGTGTGTGAGTGTGTCTGTCCCTTTGTGTGTGTCCCCGTCCCTGTGTGTATGTCTCTCCCTGTGTGTATCACCTTGCCCACAGTGTTCCTATGTCTTGACGCAGCTGCTTCAGAACGTTCTGTGCGGGGAAGAAGATGGAAGAGGAGGCAGCGCCAGCATGGAGTCTGTGCGATAGACACAGGGAGGCACACTAAGGACGAAGGTAACACTTCCACATGATCTACACTAGTGTTATCTGTGGTTTTACATAGGACTGCAGGTAACACTACTACATTATTTAGCACTAGTGTTATCTGTGGTTTTACATAGGACTGCAGGTAACACTACCACAAGGTTAGCTCACACAGGGCGCCTGAACACCTAAGGCCGGCCCTGGCTGCGCACCCCAGCGCCAAGGGATGACGTCACTGATGTAATATGCCTCTTATATGTGGAGAGCGGTGATGTCACAGATGTAATATATTACTTATAAGTGATATATTACATCAGTGACATCACCACTCTCCACACATAAGTAATATATTACATCAGTGACATCACTGCTGTCCACATATACCGGTAAGTAATACATTACATCAGTGACATCACCGCTCATCACATATATGTGGAGAGCGGTGATGTCACTGATGTAATATATCGCCTATATGTGGACAGCGGTGATGTCACTGATGTAATATAACATTATATGTGGAGAGCGGTGATGTCACTGATGTAAAATATCACTTATATGTGGAGAGCGGTGATGTCACTGATGTAATATAACATTCTATGTGGAGAGTGTTCATGTCACTGATGCAATACAGCGCTCCAGATGGCGACCAAAATGGTCGCCAATGCGCCTTAAAATTTGCAGATGGCGACAAGACTTGTCATAGGCTACAGGCCTGAGGTCTATTTGGTAGTGAAATCCCAGCGCAGGCAGGCATGATGATGTCATCACGCCCGCCTGTGCCAGGACGCGGTGATTTTATGCAGTATTGAGTTTAGCCTTTTGGCCCGGCCCTCCAAAATATTTTCAGTTTCTCATGTGGCCCCATCGAAAAAATAATTGCCCACCCCTGGCATAAACTCATCAGTGCCCCCTAGTGGCACCTGTATGAAGGGTACTAGGAGCTTTGTATCAGAAATAAAAAAGTCTGATATTAAGAAATGAATCAGCACAAAATGCTAGACATGTGTTTTATTTTTATTTTTTTGGGGGGAAGACCCCATCGTGCAGCGCCGTCCGTTAGTGTGTTACGTTTTATGGTGGAGCCTTGTGCTATATCTGGTTCCCCTGCTATGGCTATATATATATATTAGTATGGGAGGGAGAGTAAATGTGCTGTCCTGGGATGTGCATGGTATGGGTAGCATGAACAAAGGTATGCAATATTTAATGAAGTTAAACTATTTCATCCAGCTTCAATCGCTTTACAAGAAACACATCTTCCATCTGCTACCGGTCATCTGATTAATAGGGCTGGGACAGGGCACGGTTTTCATTCTACCCATACCACACACTCCACAGGTGTAAGTCTCTTAATTCATAGAAGTATCCCCTTCGAGTGTTCCAATGCTATAATTGGCTACTTTTGGCCTACTCCTACAGGAACTGGCGCATTAGACACCCCAATAAGTGAAGTGACTCATGCCAATTTAGTACATATAGCTCCATTTTTCGTATTGATTTAGCCCTGGGATCGGAACAGCTTCTGCCCTGGGTCTCCGGCGTAAGTTACTGTACCCGCACCCCTTCTGATCGCTCCCCACTTTTAGTTACCCCGCAGATTCCCTACTCCCCATTGCTACGGCGTACTGCTTGGAGGGTAAACCCATTTTGGCTGCGACTTATTCCCCGCGATCCGTTGAGTGCCTCATTGAGGGAATTTTTTGTCTTAAATGTGGGATCCGCTTCAACCCCTACAGGCGTTCTTGCGGGGGGTGATCATGAAGGGTATAGTGAGTATTAAGTCTAAAACAAGGGAAAAAGAGCAATCTTTAAAGATTGCTGGGACCCGCACCTATATAGAGAACGGAGCCCTGCAAGGTAGTGGCTGAAGGACTCTGGTCCCATAGAAGTAAACGGGAGCGTACCTCGCATGCGCAGCCCTGCTCCTATTCATTTCTATGGGACTGACGGAGATTTTCGCCAGGCCCCATAGAAAATGAATGGAGGGCGGCTGCGCCATCCTTCACTTGCGGGGCTCCGTTCTCAATATAGGTGCGGTCGACAGCGGATGGACCTGCACCTATAAGACAATGGGGGCATCATATCCTAGAGATATGCCCCCATTCTCCATGATGAGACAACCCCTTTAAAGGCTACTATATGAATTTATATGCCTCACGGCCTATGGCTAGTACAGAATAAATTTAAACTTACCTAGAGGGGATATCTCTGCCTGCTTTATCTGTAGAACATCAGGTACAGTTGGACTCCCCTCTTCGGTTAGAGGAACTAGATGACTTTTTCAGAAACTCCCGGTAGCCTCGGACAATGCGGGAGACCGGGTGGTATTGTCACTAGATGCCGCTAAGGCATTTGACAGCACTGAATGGGGCGTCATGAAAAAGATGGGGTTTGGACCTAAGTATATTATATGGCGCAGTTATTATATTCACTACCACAGGCATGTATGCAAGTTAATGGTTCCATTTTTGAAATCTTCAACTGGGTAGGGGGACACGACAATGCTGTCCGCTTCCCCCCTTACTCCTTGCTATAGCTATTGAACCACTGGTGGCCCAGATTCGAGGGGGCATGGCTATAGAGGGCTTTAGGCACGGTCACAGGGAGGAAAAAATAGTTCTTTATGCAGATGATATGTTACTATTTCTTGCAAATGCTGCTGATTCACTTGTGCATACTATGTCCACTATACGTACTTTTAGCGCCTACTCAGGGCTGCACATTAACTGGGAAAAGTGGGTTCTTCTGCAAGCAGACCCTTGGCAGCAGCATGGGGTCCCCGTAATGGAGGAATTACAGTGTGTCACCTCATTTCAGTATTTAGGAGTAGTGGTATCCATGAAGCCTAAAGAGTATATCCCTTTAAATATACAAGCTCTCCTGGACAGGTGGCAAGCTAAACTCGCTGCCAATCGTGGGTAGGACTCCCCTTATTAAAATGATACTTATGCCACAAAGGTTACATTTTTTATATAACTCCCCAGTTTGGGTCCCAGGTCACATCTACCAAAAGATAAATAGATTGTTTCGTTCATTAATATGGAAGGCTGGCCCCCCTAGAATTAGGCTAGAAAACCTGCAACCATCAATTGAGGAGGGGGGTCCAGCGCTGCCTAATATGTGGCGATATTTTCTCCATTTTGCTGAGTGGGGCTCATCCAGTTCTGTAGATTCTAATGCCTTTATCATCCAGAAGGTGGTAGGTTACGGTCCCATTTTTCTAAAACTTGAGACATGTGCTTTTCAACAGGCGGGAATAGGAAGGCCAATTTTTCAGTTGATGTACAAGGTTTGGGATAGGGGCAAACAGGAGCTGGGAATAGAGGGCAGTACGTATTGTGCGCCTCTTTGGAATAACGCCAGATTTCCGGAGGTGTATGAACTATCACAACTTGATACTTGGCGATCACAGGCCATCTGTATAGGGATGAGGTTCTTAAATCATTCACCCAGTTACAGGAGGAGTTCCAGATACCCCACACCACATCTTACTACCTCCTTCAGGTTAGGCGTGTCCTGCAGGCCCAGAATAAACGTAGATCTATTCTCCCAACTAAATGTGTTCCATAGGACTTATTGAAAACTGGGCTGATCTCTGCGCTGTACAAGCCCCGTGTCTACAGGAAGTCAGGAACTCATGGATAAAGGGTGTTGGGGAGATATCTCTCGAAGTTTGGGACTGGGTGCTACAACAGACTAAGTATCTGTCCATCAGTCCTGCACACCGTGGATCTCAACTGTTTTTACTCCATAGAGCGTACAATACCCCATATTTTATTTACACAAAATTGGGGTACACGATGTGCAGGAACCCCGGCAGATTTATTACACGTTTTTTGGAGCTGTCCAAAGCGGTTAGTCTTTTGGTCCGCATTGATAATGGAACTCAGAAGAGTTTACCAGGTCTCTATACCACAGAATCTCTTAACATGTGTGTTGGGATATGTGGACAACCTACCCCTGCACGACGGTGATAAAATGGCTAGGCAAAGGTGTTATATACCAGGCCATCTCTGTGGAAAGTCCCGGAGGACCCCACTCTCTGCGCCCTACTACTCAAGTTAGAGAAAGGAATTGTCATCAAAAGGGGAACATGGATAGAATATAATGGATTGTCTGCCCTTGGAATCGGAAGCACACAATCTCAGTGTATTAGGAAGTACTATAGAGATTTGACCTTCTATAGTATAATAGGGACTACTGACCGATTTATAACCTATTCCCTATTTCATTTTTTTTTCTCATTTGCTGGTGGTTGCTGCAGGAGAAGGGGGGGTGATAAGGGTTGCGGGTTTAGGGGGATATCAATGTGAAATATCGTACTTTTTATATTCTTTTGTATTCTGGAATACAGTGCTTTGTAAAAAAAAAAAAAAAAATGTAAAAAAAAAAAAACGCCATGACGATAAAGGATGAAAGTTCACCACTAAACTGTATGGGTATGCTATGAATAAAGATATGCACATGAGTTTATAGGCACAAATACAGAAGAGCCTATGCCAACTTTGTAATTTGGCACAATTTCGCAATGCAAACACCATCTCTGATATGTGGTTTCCCATAGGAAATTAACAGAGCAGTTCAGTGACAAGTTAAGCACTGCTACATCTGTAAACATATGGAAAAATTGAGAGGTAGCATTTTTTTTTTTTAAAGGGGTTGTGCCACGAAAAATTTTCTAAAATTTTTAAACCAGCACCTGGTTTTGAATACTTTTGTAATTGCATGCAATGAAATCCATCGGTATAGTGCTACCTGATGTTGGTTAACCTTTTTATTTTGTGTCCACCTCGCTCAGTTTAGATCTTCAACTGCCACATCTTCTGTTACAAGCTGTGACAGTTACATGGAAAGAGCTGCAGCAGAAAGGACACACTCCCTGAGCTGCTAGGCTGAAGATAATCTAGCAGAACAATTGAAATGAATGGGGAGATCTCTGGATCCATGTAAGGTACAGGGCTGGTTCTAGCTTTGTTAGGCTACTTTCCCACTTGCGGCAGAGTGATCCGTCAAGCAGTTCCGTCGCCAAACAGCATTTGTAGACGGATCCGGATCCATCTCACAAATGCATTGCAAGAACGGATCCGTCCCTCCGTTTGTCATACGGACAAACGGATCCGTTTCTATTTTTTTTCCACAGTTTTACCGGTCTGCGCATGCATTGCAGTATTTTTAATGCCGGATCCGGCACTAATACATTTCAAATGTAAATGAATGCCGGATCTGGCATTCCGGCAACTGATCCGAAATTTTGGATGGAGAGAATACCGCAGCATGCTGCGGTATTTCCTCCGTCCAAAACGCCGTTCAGTGACTGAACTGAAGACATCCTGAAGGGATTGCTCTCCATTCAGAATGCATGGGGATGAAACTGATCAGTTCTTTTCCGGTATTGAGCCCCTAGGACGGAACTCTATGCCGGAAAGGGAAAACGCTAGTATGAAAGTACCCTTAGAAAGAGATAGTCGTGTACTATACGCTGTTCAATTTTCATTTTTTACATCAATCATGAGATAACTCCTTTAAGTAAGAACCAACCTTAGTTCTTCCCGCTCTTTTTCACACTTTCCAATAAAATTTCCAAACTGACAGGAATGTACATGTTCATGTATCTGGAGTAGAAAAGCTTCGCTGAACTCGAAGGCCTGAGGGAATTGTTCGGTCAGATGCCAGACGCACTCCAAGAACTGCGTGAACACCGGTGAGATCTCCTTGGAGTCGCTGTCCAGCTGTCCGCACCTAGAACCAAATACATAGTTCTTCATTTTCCAAGACTGCAAACAGCATAACAACAATGGCGGTTAGATGCCAACCAATATGGCTGATCAGGTTAGAAAAAGGTAATCTCCCAACCTAACGAGAATACTGAATAGCAAGTCTTCCTATTTCTAACACACTATGGGACACAGGAATGTATCACTGTGTAACCCGGATGGTCTGCACACAGCAGCGGCCATACTGATTGCTATTCAACATTTTTCCTCTAGTTCAATCTAATAGAGTCCCTGTACTTTCACACAATTTCATTTAATAGAGAATGGTGTAAAAAGCTAATTTATAAATCACTTCATTTAAAAAATCTGCCTGCATCCACCTGAAAAAAAAGCTGTAAAGTCATGGCCCCTAGGGGTCTCACTTCCATCCTATTCTCAGTCCACTGCCTGTTGTCAGGCAAGATCCGTCCCTAGTAACAGAGACAGAAGACGGCAGAGAGGAAGTGGAGGCGTGGCAGAGAGGAAGTGGAGGCGTGGCAGAGAGGAAGTGGAGGCGTGGCAGAGAGGAAGTGGAGGCGTGGCAGAGAGGAAGTGGAGGCGTGGCAGAGAGGAAGTGGAGGCGTGGCAGAGCTAGCTGAGTTCCTGAGCCTGATAGAAGAACTGCTTCTACATTGCTGCTGAACATCAGAGGAGCCTGCTGTGTGCCTAAGGCCTCATGCACACAAACATATTTTCTTTCTGTGTCCGTTCCGTTTTTTTGGCAGACTGTATGCAGAAACATTCATTTCAATGGGTCCGTAAAAAAAAACCCCCAAAAAAACGAAGTTACTTCGTGTGCATTGCACAAAAAAAATAGAACATGTCCTATTATTGTCCACATTAAGGACAAGGATAGGACTGTTCTCTTAGGGGCCAGCTGTTCCGTAAAATACAGAATACACATGGACTTCATCCGTATTTTTTGCCGATCCGTGTTTTGCGGAACACAAAATACATACAGTTGTGTGCATGAGGCCTAAGTGTGATCTCCCCCTCCATATGTGTTCTGTGAGCTCCAGAGATGCAAACAAACATACTGGGAAGTAAGAAAAAAAGACTTCCTAGCAGTGCAGTGCTGTCAGATTCCACAGAAGAGAGAACCCCCTGCTTCTGAGACAAATGTATCTAGCTGTGCAGCAGCTAAAGACGGGAACAATCAGGCTGAAAAGACCTTAGGGAAGCCCAAAATAAACCTATTCCTTCACAGTTATGATTGTAAAAAGAAGCACAGCCATTATGCAAACTCAGGTACGCTTTAAAACTCTAATATTGTATTAGTCCAGTCTTTCATGTATTATGCAAGGGGACTATTCTGTACCACTGCAAAATCATCAGGTTCTACTTATATATTTCATCAATATTTCGGTACATCATGTTCTCTGTACATTTTAAAAATAAGATCTGTGATCAAAACCGAATGAAGCCGCTCTACCGGTCTCACTCAGAGCAGGAAATCCCAGCACCAGTCAGCAGCTTTCGTCTCTCGTACTGGGAAAACTGGCTCCGATTCCCTACCCCCTCTCAAACACTATAAAAGCTGTAATTATTTCACTGCTCAAAAGTGAACCTGTATTTTAATTAGCAGAGCGTCTAGTTCTCTACTGCTAAAACCTATAAGCGTAAGAAAAATGTCCACCAATTTCAGCTTTCCTTGATTGTTGCTCATGCAAACAGTTGATAACGATCTGTAGTAATTTTCATTTTGTTGAATACCTCAATCATCATTTCATGGCAGCAGATCGTGCTGTGTGAACAGTGATCTGCTGCCTAGAAACGATGCATCTGTAGGTGGACGAGTGATAGCACTAGCCATCGCTCACCCTGATACAGCAGAGGTGATCACTTCATGTAAATGCAGCAAAACTGCCTTAGGCTACTTTCACACCTGCGTTAGGTGCGGATCCGTCTGGTATCTGCACAGACGGATTAGCATCTATAATGCAAACGCTTGTATCCGTGTTTTTTTTTTTTGGTTCATGATAATGCAAACGGATCCGTTTTGACTTACACTGAAAGTCAATGGGAGGCGGATCCGTTTTCAATTGCACCATATTGTCTCAGTGAAAACTGATCCGTCCCCATTGACTTACATTGTAAGTCAGGACCGATCCGTTTGGCTCAGTTTTGTCAGACGGATATCAAAAGGCTGCAAGCAGCCTCCAGAGCGGAATGGAGACTGATCGGAGGCAAACTGATGCATTCTGAACGGATCCTTATCCATTCAGAATGCATTGGGGCTAAACTGATCAGTTTTGGGCCGCATGTAAGAGCCCTGAAACGGATCTCACAAGCGGACCCAGAAACGGCAGTGTGAAAGTAGTCTTAGGCCCCTACTTTAAAAACATCCTATCGGGTCAGTCTGAATTAGCAGAAGTGGGTGTCTTATCTGTCAGTCGCTATGAAGGGTTCCTTTCTCTCCAAAGGAGCCAACACACATTACATGGACGCACTGACTACAATGGGAGCTTTGTAATTCTTCATTTCCCCTGTGGTGGCGCTGCAACCAAACACTCTCCCCGCTTGCCCAGCAAATGACAGTTGATTGCTGCTGGGGTTCTCACCTTATGTTCAAGGGACAAAGAGATAAAGTCTGTGAACGAGTCATGTAACTGTGTCAGGTTGTTCAGTCTTGTAATATTCACTGAATGCAGCTTGAAACAGTCGTGAATTGAACCGCAGCGCTATATTAGAAGATGGCATGACTTTACATACCTGTCTGCAAACTTGTGCCCAAAGGATATCCAGTCTTTCTCAATTAAGACCTGCAGAAAAGAGCCGTGTATAATGAAGATCATATGGACACCTTTGGTGGCTTTTTTTTATTACTGCATTGCACTTATTTTGGGCTCAAAAGCATTTTCCAAATTGATCTTTATTAGAAACGTTCAGGAGTTTGTCCTCTGCAGCCTTCAGGTTTCACTGACTTCTTTCTCCTTCTGACAGCTCCACCACTAGCCCTTATCACTAGGTCCCCGAAAAGCTCATAAACACTCATTTAGGCTAAATTAGGGCCAATTTGATAAGACTGCAGCTTAAATAATTGTTTATGAGCGAAGAGGTAATGGCTACAGATTGAGCCATCAGAGCAGCTCTCTGACGGATTTCAGTGTGAAGTAGAAAGAACAGTCTGCAGAGTCAGGGAAACCTGAAGGCTGAGGAGGGCAAACGGCTGAAAACTGTAACTAAACTAAATCTTTTTAGCCCAAAATAAGTGCCGTGCAATAATAAGCCATCAATAGAAATGTCCCACATCTCTCAACACACAGCGTAAGGGCTTCTTCACACGACCGTATGGCTTTTTCAGTGTTCTGCGGGATGTTTTTAACTAATCCGTTTTTCGTTTCAGTAGCGTTTCCAGTTCCGTTCCATTTTTCCGTATGGCATATACAGTAATTACATAGAAAAAATTGGGCTGGGCATAACATTTTCAATAGATGGTTCCGCAAAAACGAAACGGATACGGAAGACATACCGTATGTGTTTAGTTTTTTTTGCGGACCCATTGACTTGAATGGAGCCACAGAACATGATTTGCAGGCAATAATAGGACATGTTCTATCGTTGAACGGAACGGAAATACAGAAACGGAATACATACGAAGTACATTCCGTTTTTTTTGCGGAACCATTGAAATGAATGGTTCCGTATATGGACCATATATGGAACAAAAAAAAACGGCCCGTATATGGAACGCAAAAAAACGTTCGTGTGACCGAGCCCTTACTCTTATCTTCTCACTGAGCCAAAAATAAGACTGTCACAAACTGCCTTTATGGGGTTGTCCCATCTTGGCCTTTCATGACAAGAGATGGGAATAACCACAGGAAGCGCTGGCCCAGGGTGGCTGGAATTACGGAAATATCGGAGCGGCTGGAGGATCAGCCATATCAGTTAACAGACTCCTCTGGCTGGAGCTTACTATGGTTATTCCCATCTTGGCCATGGAAGGCAGAGACGGAGGCAGCCCTTTATTATTATTCTTCTTTCAGGCTTCGTGACCCAATTATTCTTTTCTACTTGTTATTCTAGGTGGCAACATAAAATAGGTGGTGCTGGACTTACCATGAATCCCTTGATGGTTCTGTAAAATGGATCAAGTAATAAAGATCCCAGTGAACAGACTTGTGAGGTGCGGTCCCAGCCGTCAGAGCAATGTACTAGCACGCTGGTCTTATCATCATGTATAGCCTGGAGGGAGAGAAAGACAAGGCCCCGAATAGAAGCACAAAGTAACTCATTAAAGGGGTTGTCTCACTTCAGCAAATAGCATTTATCATGTAGAGGAAGGTAATACAAGGAACTTACTAATGTATTGTGATTGTCCATATTGCCTCCTTTGCTGGCTGGATTCATTTTTCCATCACATTATACACTGCTTGTTTCCATGGTTACGACCACTCTGCAATCCAGCTGTGGTGGTCGTGCTTACACACTACAGCAGGCATGGCCAACCTGCGGCTCTCCAGCTGTTGAAAAACTACAACTCCCACCATGCCTTGCTGTAGGCTGATAGCTGTAGACAGTCTGGGCATGCTGGGAGTTGTAGTTTTGCAACAGCTGGAGAGCCTCAGGTTGGCCATCCCTGCACTACAGGAAAAAGCATTAGCCTGTACGTGCTCCTACGGTCCCGGCCACCAGAGAGACTGGCACTTTTTCCTATAGTGTGCAAGCACGACCACCGCCGCTGGATTGCAGGGTGGTCATAACCATGGAAATGGGAAGTGTATAAAGTGGTGGAAAAATGAATCCAGCCAACAAAAGAAGCAATATGGAGAATCACAATACATTAGTAAGTGCCTGGTATTAACTTCCTCTACATGATAAATGATACTTGCTGAAGTGAGAGGACCCCTTTAACTGACACTTACTGGGCATTGAGGGGTATATGTACCAAGTCCTCCTATGGCTATGTCGATAGAAATTATTTTTTTTTTAATTTGGAGATAAAAACACTGTTGATGGAAAATATATATATATATATATATATATATATATATATATTTTTTTTGCCATTTGGCACTAGTATTAAATAAATGTAAATTATAAATTAATAAAGCAACTATACCAAATGATAATAAACAAGCAGGCCATGGTAGTCAGTGAGGGGGGAGGGGGTGCTGCTGCTGCTGGATATGGCACTATATATTATAATAAAGCTCTGGGTGTAATTATTTGCATTAGATTTATATTATAAAACATGTTCATTTAACAGCAGATTTGTGTAGGAATTTTTTTATTATTTTTTTTAATGAAAATGTACAGAATATTGGTATAAGTTATCAGCCTGAAAGTTCACAGGTTAACGGTAGCGGCTCTAAAAAATCAATATCGGTCGATCCCTACTTGTAATTACACTGCTCACTGCTGCGATGTCGACGGTGAGCAGGTAAACAATGAAGGGAGGTTGCGCTTGCACAGTGCGCGTCCTGGAAAAACCCCTTTAAATATTAATGACCTATCCTAAGCATAGGCTATCAACATGGTTAAAAATATCTAAAAACCAGTTGTAACTGCTATATACGGATGCGTCATCACTATAGAGAGAAGAGGCCAGCAGACGGGCACTGGCATTCTCTCGCTAATTGTCATTCCAGGCAGGGACGAGCGTAGCCCCCGCCTGAGACCACTGAACAGCCATCACATTCCTCCGTACATACTAAAGAGGAGGTGAAAGCCCTGGCTACTCCGCCTGGAATAATCCGTAATCCGTCTCATTTCCCATTACAGCCCCACATAGCTCTTCATTGGACAGGCACACACTGCTCACTGGACGTGTGCTACCCTTTATTATTTCCTGGGGGTCTCACTACGGCTTGTGCTATACAGGAGACTTTATGGAGGATTTTCCATCATATTCTAGACGGGGACTAAATGGCCACAGTACAACAGAAGCAAGGACGGCTATCGGTGGTCAGTAACACTGCTGCGGGTGTCTGAGAAATAGTAGTCATCCATTTCCTAATGCAGCACACCTATTATACATATTATGTACACCCTACTGTAAATATGAGAATATTAGAGGTCGTCAAAGGATTCCACGACCATATGCTCATGGGGAGTCCATTCATACAGACCACACTGACGTCTGAGGGTCACTCAGTTTTTAGAAAAATTTTCCTACGTCATTGAGACATCAAAGGTTCTAATCAGTGGGGTCTGAGTGCTGCGACCCTAGGATCGCGGGAACGGGGAGAGAGAGGTGCTGACATATTATGCTCTCTCTCCTCACTGCAGGACAGCAAGCAAGATGGACTCAAAAGAAAGTCTATAGGCCTGACTCGGTTCAGTCTCCTGCAGAGATATGTAGGCACTTCTCTCTCCGTGATCGGTGGCGATCTCAGCACTCAGACCCCCACTGATCAGAACTTTAGATATGTCTCGATGACATATCAAAAGTTTTAGAAAAACTCAGTGATGCTTTAAGAGTATTAGAAGTCAGTGAGAATCATGAGAGTCTCCTTGATGAGAGAGAGCGCGATATATGAGCACTTTTCTCTCCTTGTTATAGTGATTGGTGGTGGTCTCAACACTCAGGCCCCTACCGATCAAAACTTTTGATATGTCTCTATGACATATCAAAAGTAAAAATAAAACAAAAAACAGTGCTCCTAGAAAGGGGTATTCTGGCTCCAAAATATTCAGCATAGGCTATCAATATCAGATCAGTGATGGTCCAATACTCGGCAATGCCGCCGATCAGTTGTTTAAAGGGGCAAGTGCACTCGACAGGAATGAATCCGCAATTTTACTCTGCACCACCACTACAATGCATAATGGACTCCGCGTCCAAGCTGAGAGCGGGATTAGGTTATACATGGGGTTTTCAGCTTCTGCATTCAAACAAGTGTTATTATTCACTGACAGCAAACCAATATCGTAAAAATGGTGATTGAAGATTGAAACAAAGTTCATTAGAAAGATGCACAACTTTCATTTAGATACTGGCTGAGCATTGTTAAAAAGCACCTGTCCCCTCTTCTGAGATGTCTTTTTTAGTAACTACTTGCATTCCCCATGTAATAACAATTCTGGAGCATCTATTCCCCTGACTCTGTTGTGCCATTCCTCTATTATTCCTCCAAGACGATGCCATCAGCCTGCAATACAGATCCAACCAGGGGCGGACTGACCGGTCGGGCACTTCGGACATGGTCCGAGGGCCCGGCCGGGATGGGGGCCCGCCCCAGAATAACATAACACCGGGCCCCGCTCACTGTAATAGTAATATTCCTATGTGAACAACTTGAAACACAGTGTGCTTGCAGCAATGTAGCAGAGCTGTGTGTGTACAGGGTGCTTTCAGCAATGTAGCAGAACTAAGGGTGTCTACCCGAAACGCGTCAATATTATGTCATGTGGAGGGTGGTGATGTCTGTCAACTTTATGCGAAAATTAAAGGAAAGCTGATAGAGGAACTCTATTTGTCTCCGGGACCTTCCTTTTCCTTATCTGCAGCTTGCCACGGGAACACTCCCCTAGGGCCTTTGGAGCCGGGACCATATACTTTACCACGGAGGTGAGCTGGATCATATGTTTATCTGTGTACAGGGTGCTTGCAGCAATGTAGCAGAGCTGTGTGTGTACAGGGTGCTTGCAGCAATGTAGCAGAGCTGTGTGTGTACAGGGTGCTTGCAGCAATGTAGCAGAGCTGTGTGTGTACAGGGTGCTTGCAGCAATGTAGCAGAGCTGTGTGTGTACAGGGTGCTTGCAGCAATGTAGCAGAGCTGTGTGTGTACAGGGTGCTTGCAGCAATGTAGCAGAGCTGTGTGTGTGAAGGGTGCTTGCAGCAATGTAGCAGAGCTGTGTGTGTACAGGGTGCTTGCAGCAATGTAGCAGAGCAGGAAGCCTGGCAGGGACTCGGTGACACGTCTCTGACTCATTTGATTCTTTTAACTAATAAACTCTTAGGCCATTATCTAAATCCCTGCAATAACTATACAGTGTAATTACATCAGTCTGCTCCACTGCAGCAGAGCTGTGTTTGCCAGGAGCGAGTCCCTCCAGACCTTCGGTTCACTTGAGAGCCGACTCAGCAAGTGAACCGAAGATTCGATGAGCTGAGCATGCGCACTGATCTTCAGTTCACTTGCTTCTGCCGGCTCAGGAAGTGAACCGAAGATCCGATTCATGAATCGGTTCTTTTGAATGAACTTCCCATCTCTAAAACTCAGTAGCAGGCCGGGCGGCAGCGCAACTCACTGACGTCCCGCGCCTGCTCCTCCTGCTTCATTCATAAACTCAGTGAGTTGCGCTGCCGCCCGGCCTGCTACTGAGTTTGTGAGTACAGAGAGGGAGAGGATCGCAGAGGATTTCAAGTTGTTCACATCGGAATATTAGTATTACAGTGAGCGGGGCCCGGTGTAATAGAATACAGTGACTGCAGCGGGCCCCGCTGCCATTACAACACCAGATGCCGGTGTTCCGTTTACTTGACCGTATTATGTCTATATCGTGGGAGATAGTTTTGCATTACGTCTAGCTTGAACTGCTGACTAATATAAAATTTTAAATCTTTATTTCATTTCCTTAAAACTATTTTCCACGATATAGACATAATAGAGTACTGTCAATTAAACATCACACAGAGGTGCTGAAGAGGTCTAGATATTTGCATTTTGTTAACCTTTATTTTTGTTTGCTTTTTGTTAACCTCTACACTGCGTGCAGAATTATTAGGCAAATGAGTATTTTGACCACATCATCCTCTTTATGCATGTTGTCTTACTCCAAGCTGTATAGGCTCGAAAGCCTACTACCAATTAAGCATATTAGGTGATGTGCATCTCTGTAATGAGAAGGGGTGTGGTCTAATGACATCAACACCCTATATTAGGTGTGCATAATTATTAGGCAACTTCCTTTCCTTTGGCAAAATGGGTCAAAAGAAGGACTTGACAGGCTCAGAAAAGTCAAAAATAGTGAGATATCTTGCAGAGGGATGCAGCACTCTTAAAATTGCAAAGCTTCTGAAGCGTGATCATCGAACAATCAAGCGTTTCATTCAAAATAGTCAACAGGGTCGCAAGAAGCGTGTGGAAAAACCAAGGCGCAAAATAACTGCCCATGAACTGAGAAAAGTCAAGCGTGCAGCTGCCAAGATGCCACTTGCCACCAGTTTGGCCATATTTCAGAGCTGCAACATCACTGGAGTGCCCAAAAGCACAAGGTGTGCAATACTCAGAGACATGGCCAAGGTAAGAAAGGCTGAAAGACGACCACCACTGAACAAGACACACAAGCTGAAACGTCAAGACTGGGCCAAGAAATATCTCAAGACTGATTTTTCTAAGGTTTTATGGACTGATGAAATGAGAGTGAGTCTTGATGGGCCAGATGGATGGGCCCGTGGCTGGATTGGTAAAGGGGAGAGAGCTCCAGTCCGACTCAGACGCCAGCAAGGTGGAGGTGGAGTACTGGTTTGGGCTGGTATCATCAAAGATGAGCTTGTGGGGCCTTTTCGGGTTGAGGATGGAGTCAAGCTCAACTCCCAGTCCTACTGCCAGTTTCTGGAAGACACCTTCTTCAAGCAGTGGTACAGGAAGAAGTCTGCATCCTTCAAGAAAAACATGATTTTCATGCAGGACAATGCTCCATCACACGCGTCCAAGTACTCCACAGCGTGGCTGGCAAGAAAGGGTATAAAAGAAGAAAATCTAATGACATGGCCTCCTTGTTCACCTGATCTGAACCCCATTGAGAACCTGTGGTCCATCATCAAATGTGAGATTTACAAGGAGGGAAAACAGTACACCTCTCTGAACAGTGTCTGGGAGGCTGTGGTTGCTGCTGCACGCAATGTTGATGGTGAACAGATCAAAACACTGACAGAATCCATGGATGGCAGGCCTTTGAGTGTCCTTGCAAAGAAAGGTGGCTATATTGGTCACTGATTTGTTTTTGTTTTGTTTTTGAATGTCAGAAATGTATATTTGTGAATGTTGAGATGTTATATTGGTTTCACTGGTAAAAATAAATAATTGAAATGGGTATATATTTGTTTTTTGTTAAGTTGCCTAATAATTATGTACAGTCATAGTCATCTGCACACACAGATATCCCCCTAAAATAGCTAAAACTAAAAACAAACTAAAAACTACTTCCAAAAATATTCAGCTTTGATATTAATGAGTTTTTTGGGTTCATTGAGAACATGGTTGTTGTTCAATAATAAAATTAATCCTCAAAAATACAACTTGCCTAATAATTCTGCACTCCCTGTACTGCGCCTGTGCCAAGTCGTCTTTTTCGCGCATGCGCAGTGTATTGGGGATCATTCACTCACAGGGAGCACTCAGGTCCATCTTATCACCAAATATAATAAGCAATGGCGTGATTTATACAAAATATTAAATGCACATTGGCATCTCTTGTTGGCGGATCCCAAGCTGAGTGAGCATGTGAATCCAAGTCCGAAGATCATTGCACGCAGAGCCCCAAATCTACGGGACAAACTGGTACGTAGCCATTTTCAGAGGCCTACACTGGGGTTGGGGAGGGGTGTCAGAATGCGTGGGACATACCCATGCGGAAATTGTAACATCTGCCAATTTATGATTTGTGCTGACTCCTTCTCTACCTGTAGGCTCCCGGCCATGATATCTTTGGATCACTATATCAACTGCCGCACAAGAAATGTGATCTACGCACTCATTTGTGAATGTGGGAAGCTATATGTGGGCCAGACCGGCCAGGAGGTACGGAAACGTATTCAACAACATCTATCAAATATAGCCTTGGCTCGACGGGATCGGACCCAAGCAAAGAAACCGCTAACTTCGGTCGCTGCGCACTTTTTGGATTGTCATCAGTGCATAATCTCTGGATTTAGGATTGCGGGACTTGACTTGGTGCGCATGAATTTGAGGGGAGGATCGGCCACCTCTCAGCTACTGCGTCTCGAGTCCAAATGGATCTTCAACTTGGACACAGTCGCCCCTCGTGGATTAAACGAGGAACTTACGTTTACTGGCTTTTACCATACTTGATACGGGGCTCGCTTCTGAACCCTGTGGTGGGGCCTTTGACTGATGTCGCTACTTTCACATCCTGATATCTGGGGTCCATGATAAAAAGCATGCTGGGTTCATATCATATTGGTCAACCTCTCTGTTGGCCACCAGAGTATCAATAGTGGGGGTAGATTAGGGGGTCCCTGCTCTATGTGCATGCGTTTATTTCCATAGCGCGTCGTTTAGGCATCGCATTGAGGCTGGCATTAGCCACAAATTGTGGCATATATTGGGCATTGGGCATCCATTGTTTGTATGGGGGCTTAAGCTGGGGGTTGCAGATGGGAGCAAGCACCTATACGGCTTGCGTCTATCACTATTTTCGGTGCTTTAGTGTTATAACGATTATATTTCATGTATGTATTGACTTATCAATTTCATTTCTTACAGGTCTCTTTCACCTATTCACTCTCATTCACTCTTTCACACACACTTCACTTTTATCCACCATTCTTTTCACTTCCACACTCGTGGTCTTTCCCACGTCTTCATCACTCAATAATCATTATTATCATCATTTTTTCTCCTTCCCTCTATAGGTCCTTTACAGGTTCTGGATCTCTTATTAGGGTCATCCATCATAGTGCACGCATACTGCATAATAATTATGTGCATCATTGTTCACTCTTAACCACTTATATGTCCTTGTAGAGAGGTATATTGTGATTACTGGCAATGCCATGAGCTTCAGTGTTTGAATGTGTGTATTTTTCATATATATTTGTACGCTGTTATATGCGCTGACAGTGTCATATATAATACATATCTATGTTTTTCCTTTATGTATTGTATACATGTTCTGGTATAAGATCCAGAACCTGTATATATTCTGTATTTTATGTTTGTTTGTCCATCTGTGCCCACATTTCTATGCATTTGCTATATTATATGATTTATGTATTTATTGATATTCGAACTCATGGGTATACAAGAACTTCTGCCCCAGCTATATGTAGAGACAGGTACACAGATTAGGTTTTGGCCTGTCTATGATTATTGTAGTATAACATCATATTGCCCCCTTCTACATATGCTTGCTCCTTCTATCCCCTCCAGTGTGCTGAGATGCCTCCGATGCCTCCAAACGGATGCTGGCCGCATCGTGCGCTCCACCAGTCACAGTGGAGCGCACTATGCGTTCCACCATGCGTTCCACTGCGGCACCCGACTTCCGGTCAGGTGATGACTCACTTCCGGTTCGGGAATGCCGCCTCCTCTGCTGACCAGCTTGTCTGGTATCGTTATTGTGATTTTAATTGGCTGTATGTATCTATGCCAATGTATTACTCCAGTGCCCCTTCTCCCTTGCTTATTATATGGCTGAGTTTTGGCTGGTGGAACGCATAAGTGTTCCACCAGCCGATCATGTGACTTCCACACTTCCGGTTTGATGATTGGATATGCTCACATACCGCCCACAGCTCTTCCTACTGCACAGGTGAATGAAATTACATCTTACCTAATACCCTTTATAATGTGACACCCCAACATACAGTTCTTTACCCCTGAGGAAGCCGGATTGCTCCGGCGATACGCGTTGGGCGCTTGTCATTTTCCAGGTCCACTGCACCAGCTGGCTACGTAGGTTTGGCTCTTGTCATTTGACCGCATGTTGGTCTGTTTTTATCTGTATTGCTAGTGGTCTTACCTTACCTTGCATTTGCTTCATGGTATTTATTACATTTCTTTATAAGCTGGTTGATAACGTATACACCTATTTTGTGGTAATTCAGTGGACCTGTGTGTGTCGGTTATATATATCTTATTGCATACCGCACTTTGTTCAAACAATTTTTTAATGCGTGTTTTGTTGTCGTGTCTAATAAACTTTATATATATTTTTAATATGTCTTCATGGTCGGATGTGCATTTATGGGGTGGCTTCTTTTGACTCACTCTTGAGTCAGGTCATTTGTCACTCACAGGGACACTGTTATGGGGGATCTGTGGATGACACTGTATATGCTGCTATATATGTGTCATCCACAGATCCCCCCCCCCACAACAGTGTGTCATCCACAGAGCCCCCATAACAGTGTGTCATCCACAGAGCCCCCATAACAGTGTGTCATCCACAGAGCCCCCATAACAGTGCCATCCACAGATCCCCCCCCACAACAGTGCCATCCACAGAGCCCCCATAACAGTGCCATCCACAGAGCCCCCATAACAGTGCCATCCACAGATCCCCCCACAACAGTGCCATCCACAGATTCCCCATAACACCTTTTGGTTCAAAATATTTTTTGATTTGGCTATTCCCCACCCCTCTTGTAATTGTTCCGCTACTTGTGGGCTGCGCGGGAATGAGTTGAGTCACTTCGGTGGCCAATCCCGTCCTGCAGCGCGTGATCCCGCAAGACCTGCCGCTGTAGGTCACGGGTCTCGCGGGATCACGCGCCTCAGGATAGGATTGCGCACCGAAGTGACTGAACTCATGCCCACGTAGCCCGCAAGTAGCGGATCAGTGGAACAAGTACAAGGTGGGTGGGGGGATGATCTGTGGGGTTGCCCAGGCGGCTAGGCCCTTCACAGTAGTTATTAACCCCTTTCAGCAGTCCCCCATTCACTGAAGGGGGGACTGCTGAAAGGGATTAATAACTACTGTGAAGGGCCTCCCCCCCTTTCACAGTAGTTATGCCCAGATATGTGCCCCCTTCACAGTAGTTATGCCCAGATATGTGCCCCCTTCACAGTAGTTATGCCCAGATATGTGCCCCCTTCACAGTAGTTATGCTCAGATATGTGCCCCCTTCACAGTAGTTATGCCCAGATATGTGCCCCCTTCACAGTAGTTATGCCCAGATATGTGCCCCCTTCACAGTAGTTATGCCCACACTGCTTCTAACAGAAGCTCACTAATGGACGCTGAGATCAGATCACCCCATATGAGAGCATTGAATCAATGCTTTCCTATGGGGAAAAATCTGACCCTGGAGGTCATCATGCAGAGTGTGAGGACGTCCAGCGTCAGATACCAGACCAAAGGTCTGTTTCACTCCAGGAAGCCCTCAGGTGGCTGCCAGCGACTAGAGGCGACTTATTGCTGGAACGTAAACAATGCAGTTTCTCTATAACATTGCAGCTCGATTTGCAAAATGGACACTGTACCCAGACCACGTCAATGAGCTGAAGTGGTCTGGGTGCCTTTTGTGTCACTTTAACTTTGAAATCTTATTAAAGATTGTGTAGGGTGTGGCTGGAGGCGGGGCATGGAGGCGGGACAAGGGTGCGGCTTGCAGCAGAACATGGATGGGGCCTGTAAGGGGGCCCTTGATTTATTTTGCCCGGGGGCCCTGAGGGTTCTCAGTCCGCCCCTGGATCCAACCAGATGTTTCCAGTTGGTGGTCTGACACTATCCAATCAGTGCTGCCAGTGTCAGACACCCACTTCCCCCAACTGGTAACCCCCATCTGGAACTATTGCAGACGGCTGCCAATTCATTTATAAATGTCTATTAGCAATAACTGAGACACAAACTAAAAAAAAACGCTGATGTGAAAGTAGCCGAACTTGCTTGGAGAAGAGTTCCAATTTTGCAAGTTGCCGCTCAGCAAGGGACAATGCACCATAGTGTGACTCGTCAAATGTTTTTTTTATTATTATTATTATTTTTTAAATAAATCGGTGTGAGACCGGGTGCTGCTAACCTTTCCAATCACCAGAACGAAAGCAGAAATGTTTTTGTCTCTCCTCGATATCAGTGCAGTGAGCCCATAGAGCCTGTCGCTGAGCCCATAGAGCCTGTCGCTGAGCCCATAGAGCCTGTCGCTGAGCCCATAGAGCCTGTCGCTGAGCCCATAGAGCCTGTCGCTGAGCCCATAGAGCCTGTCGCTGAGCCCATAGAGCCTGTCGCTGAGCCCATAGAGCCTGTCGCTGAGCCCATAGAGCCTGTCGCTGAGCCCATAGAGCCTGTCGCTGAGCCCATAGAGCCTGTCGCTGAGCCCATAGAGCATGTCGCTGAGCACATAGAGCATGTCGCTGAGCCCATAGAGCATGTCGCTGAGCCCATAGAGCATGTCGCTGAGCCCATAGAGCCTGTCGCTGAGCCCATAGAGCATGTCGCTGAGCACATAGAGCATGTCGCTGAGCACATAGAGCATGTCGCTGAGCACACAGAGCCTGTCGCTGAGCACATAGCGATCAGTGGTCAGTGGGGGGGGACACAGAGCGGAGGGTGCAGAGACTCAGAGTAGAGCAGCACTGGCTGCAACCAGAATAATTGAAATTATTGAAATTGACAAAATGATGTCAGTTAATGAGGTTGCATTTTGATTTCGGTTAGTTTTATTTTTTAATTACCGGTAAATGCCCACTCCTACTGAGAGGGTAACAACTTGCCGTCAGTCTCCTCTGGCAGCGACCTATCTCCTGTGGACCCGGTCCTTCTCTTGCCCTTAACATCTCGCATGAAGGGATAGTCAGGTGGTCCTGAAATATGTAGGTGACCCCCCCTCCCACTATTCAAAATTTAAACATGCAGGAGGGATAGCTGTTCGGCTGAGAGCTATCTGCAGTGTATGGCCAGCTAATGGCAGGACGGAGCAGACCGATGACTAACAGACAGCTCCGATGTAGGGGACATTAGTGTGTGGGAGTCAAAGGATTATTCTCTGCCATCGAACAAAAGAGAACCATTATTTTCTGCCTACAAAAGGCAGATTCTTCCCACTTCTCCAATGCTGAGATAATGAGCACCTGCACCACATACAGAACCACAGACCCGAGCGACTGGATACATTCAGAGCCGCAGTATGGTATTATAAGACATCTATCATTGGAGGGAATGTGTCATCAGAAAATGACCTATTGTTTAAATCAGGTTTTTATGTTTTTAGAATGTTTAGTGAGTAAAAAATAAATAAAAATAAAATATGTTTCCATGTCACTATCTATATTTAATAAAAATGTATATAATCCGGCAATTTTGGCACTGGTAACTATGTAAGTAACACTTCTGTAGCGATAACAGGAAATCTTAAAGGGGAACTAAATCCAGAATCCAAACACAAAAAAGAACAACCAAAAAACCGAACAATCTCCTGATGTGTCTGCGGCTGCATCTCTCTGTCACGCAAATCAAAACAAATGGCGACGGGGGTGGGAGGGATTAGGTAGTTTCAGCCAACTGCAGGCCGCGATGGGGATGAGCCTCCCTAGCGTCACCCGCAATGCTAGGGAGACTTGTCCCCGTTGCGGCCTGCTATTGGTTGCCCCCACCCATCCCTAGATGTTTTGATCCGTGCGACAGGGAGATGCAGCGGCGGCCATGCAGGGATCAATTGAGACGCGGGTGTCGGGAGCGAGGTAAGTATAATCTATATGAGGGGCATGTTTTACACTTTGGATAACCCCTTTAATGAGTTTCACTCCCGAATTATCATTGAGACTTTTTAAAAAGTTGCAAAAACAGTGTCAATCTCACTCTAGTAGGAGGCTGTAGGAGGAAAACTGGACCAAGGTGCCAATCATGGTTCTGGAAAAGCTGGGTGACAAGCTGAATTGGTGACAACAGATTATGTTGCCCGGGTACCATATGACAGATGCACACAGCACATCAGGTTGGCATTGTGTGCATTATATGTAACCAAAATGCCCCTATCACCGCCCCACAGAGGTTGTTACCCAGCTTTCCAAGACTGCAGAATGCCAGATCAGCCTATTTAAGAATTAACAAAGGCCAAGTATTGTAGAATAGCCATCTGGATTTGTTCGACAGCGGCCTCAAACGTTGAGTATGAATCCTAGTAACAAATCCAAAGCCTTTCAGGGTCCAAGGAAAGCTGGATTACTGCAATGTGGAACTGTAATAGACTGCAGAATACCAAATCTATCAAGATAAATCCTCGGGCCCCATCCCTAAATAGTGCCATAGTGTTGCAGGTTTGCCTTCAAGGAAACCTGCTTACAACCATGTGGAGCTGTAATAGACTGCAGAATACTAAATCTACCAAGACAAATTCCCTCCTTATTCCTAAAAAGTGCCACAGTTAGGCAGATTTGCCTTTCAGAGTCCAGGGAAAATTGGGAAACAGGGGCTGAAAACGTTCCTAAAAATGAAAAAGGTGGACTACAGTGTATGAAAGACCCCTTTACACTGCCCGATGGTGAGGCAGATTATCTATAACGAGCGTTTGTGATGATCTGCCGGTGTAAAGGGGCCGCTGATTACCAGATGAACGAGCAAAATGCTCGAGCGTTTCTCAACTCTGGTCCTCGGGACCCACCTGCCGGTCAGGATTTGAGAATATCCCACAGAATGAATACCTGTGGTAGGTCCTGATGCACGGACACTAATTATATCACCTGCTCAATACTAAGGAAATCTTGAAAACATGACCGGTAGGTGGTCCCCGAGGACCGGAGTTGAGAAACCCTGCTTTATACAGTCACCTAAATCTTGATTGTGCCGTGTAATCAGCACTCTGCTGCCGGCAAACAATGATTCTGTATGGGGACGAGCAATCTGTGGAGGAGACTGCGGTACATGTAATAGCAGCGGTCTCCTCCACTGACGAGCAGGCGATTGTCAGGAAGGAATGCTATAGAGCAGTGTAAAGGGGCCTTTACAAACCCTGCAGCTGTGTGAATCTAAACAATCAATGACTGCGTTCACTGTTCGCAAGCACAGAACTAATACATAAGTACATATCTTTAGATAAAAACCCATGGGAGCACTAAGCAATGTACATTAAAATATCCTAGCGGTATGCTACCAGGGTCCGAGATGGGAACACCAAGTCAATCTGTAGAAGAATATGGGCTTCTCGTACCTTTGCCAGCCAGACAGAAGCGTCCAGCACGGCTTTGATGTGGCGCAGCCATCCACAGCTTTCTAGGCCACTCAAAAAGTCATTTACAGATAAGTTCTTTGATCCACAAACTGTAACAAAAAGAGAATAAGATAAAAATAAATGAACACTATGGCAGTGATATTCTACCAAATCAAGAGAGCAGAGAAATCTCCACTGAGCAGAGTGTATAAATTGTAGAAAATGGGGCTGGGGAGGGATTTTACTTGTTGACTGTTTCCAATGACAACTCGTAGAATGCTGACCGCCGCTTCGGACTATAATCCAGACTACAGATCAGCGCATGGTAAGAACCGAAACGTATGTATAAAGTTACCCACCACCCGAGGGCATGTACATTATACTACACCCGAAAAGGTCACACTGCATCCCTGAATATTCAAATGTCGATTTTTAACTGTCTATAAACTACTGGGTGGTCCACACTTCTCTCAGCAAGGACATACCTGAACATCCTTGCAGAGACAGCAGTTGCACAGAGAACCATCCAACTGCAGGAGCGGGCAATCTGCTGCCACTGACAGCTGGGCTCTCCGGAGAGAGGGCAGGGATATGTTTTACCTTCTCAAACACTGTATACAAAATGCTCAATGAGCGCTGCATATACAGGTCAGGAAGCCGCAACGCATCGGTTCTAGCAATCATGAGAAAGCTGGGGGAAGGGGTATCTGCATGAGCTCCTGGGTCTTATCGGACCCAGATTAGCTACACAGTGAGGCTCAACAGCCTTGCTAAAATGTCTGGGGGCTGTACTCCAACATCACTGAGGCTAATGTCAGCCCAAGTTACAGGAGAAATAAGCAACACAAAAATAACTGTAATGTTAACGGTCCCCAAAAGATGTTGTAAGACACCACATGACAAAAAAAACAGCCCCATGCATCACGAAAAAAGCCCCAAAAATGTGTTACATAACTGAACAGAAGAAACAAATATGCCTTTCAAAGACAAATACGCCCTGGTCTTGAACTGGTTAAGGTAGACGTAGAGTTTCTGAATTTAATAAAATACACATTTAACAATGACCATATTTAAAGGGTTTCTACCATCAGATTTGGTGATATGTAGCGGACTGACATTAGCGATGTGCTAGTGTCAGCACTACATAACCGTCTTCTTTGTTCACTTCTGTCTGCGGCCGTTCACCTAAAAAACATACTTTTATCAATATGCTAATGAGCCTCTAGGTGCTATGTGGGCGTCGATTCAGCACCTAGAGGCTCCGTCTACTGACCATTTATGCCGCCCATCTAGCCCGCCACGCTCCTCTTGACTGACGGCCAATTTCCCAGCACCTCAGTCTAAATCCCGCGAGTGCGCCATCCGCTTCTGTATTCGGCGCAGGCGCAGTGACTGTCGGACGCGCTCCTAGCGCCAGCTTCCTCACTGTGCCTGTGCAGAATACAGAAGCGGACGGCGCTGGCGCGGGATTTAGACTGAGGTGCAGGGAAATTGGGCGTCAGTCAAGAGGAGTGTGGCGGGCTAGACGGTCGACATGGGCGGCATAAATGGTCAGTAGACAGAGCCTCTAGGTGCTGAATCGACGCCCACATAGCACCTAGAGGCTCATTAGCATATTGATAAAAGTACGTTTTTTAGGTGAACGGCCGCAGACAGAAGTGAACAAAGAACACGGTTATGTAGTGCTGACACTAGCACATCGCTAATGTCAGTCCGCTACAAATCACCAAATCTGATGGTAGGAACCTTTAAAGGCAGGATGGTATAATAAAACCATTACCTTATCAATGTACACAACCTTTTTATATACTACACAATTCTACTGACTGCCCATGATGTCTTATCAGCACAGATAAAGTAACCAGCGGTGCATACTGCCATCTAGTGGATGAAATAGGACATACAGCAATGCTCTGTATAATAATCAACTCATTATGAAAACAGGTACCTTTTGCATTGGGGGAGGGGGCAGTAGTTAGCTGGGAAGTATTATTTCTTTCCCAAAGAAATAAAACCTAGATGCTCTTTAAAGGGATTTTGTAGATTTTTCTGATCTGTCCCTATGAAACTGGCTGACCTGAACTGAAGGCCTCTGTGTTGGTTCCATGTTCATACACTCACCTAAAGAATTATTAGGAACACCATACTAATACGGTGTTGGACCCACTTTTGCCTTCAGAACTACATTAATTCTACGTGGCATTGATTTAACAAGGTGCTGATAGCATTCTTCAGAAATGTTGGCCCATATTGATAGGATAGCATCTTGCAGTTGATGGAGATTTGAGGGATGCACATCCAGGGCACGAAGCTCCCGTTCCACCACATCCCAAAGATGCTCTATTGGGTTGAGATCTGTTGACTGTGGGGGCCATTTTAGTACAGTGAACTCATTGTCATGTTCAAGAAACCAATTTGAAATGATTGGAGCTTTGTGACATGGTGCATTATCCTGCTGGAAGTAGCCATCAGAGGATGGATACATGTTCTCATTCTGTTTACGCCAAATTCGGACTCTACCATTTGAATGTCTCAACAGAAATTGAGACTCATCAGACCAGGCAACATTTTTCCAGTCTTCAACAGTCCAATTTTGGTGAGCTCGTGCAAATTGTAGCCTCTTTTTCCTATTTGTAGTGGAGATGAGTGGTACCCGGTGGGGTCTTCTGCTGTTGTAGCCCATCCGCCTCAAGGTTGTGCGTGTTGTGGCTTCACAAATGCTTTGCTGCATACCTCGGTTGTAACGAGTGGTTATTTCAGTCAACGTTGCTCTTCTATCAGCTTGAATCAGTCGGCCCATTCTCCTCTGACCTCTAGCATCCCCAAGGCATTTTTGCCCACAGGACTGCCGCATACTGGATGTTTTTCCCTTTTCACACCATTCTTTGTAAACCCTAGCAATGGTTGTGCGTGAAAATCCCAGTAACTGAGCAGATTGTGAAATACTCAGACCGGCCCGTCTGGCACCAACAACCATGCCACGCTCAAAATTGCTTAAATCACCTTTGTTTCCCATTCTGACATTCAGTTTGGAGTTCAGGAGATTGTCTTGACCAGGACCACCCCCCTAAATGCATTGAAGCAACTGCCATGTGATTGGTTGACCAGATAATTGCATTAATGAGAAATAGAACAGGTGTTCCTAATAATTCTTTAGGTGAGTGTATGTGCCCACATTACTGAGAAAAATGATGTTTTATACACTGCCTGTCCAAAAAGTCGCCACCTGGATTTAACTAAGCAAATAGTTATGAGCCTCCTATTGGATAATTACTGCATGGGCGATTATCTTTCAGCTGGCAACAAATTGTTTAACCCCAACTGATGCAATGAGTTGCTTCTCATTTCTTAAACAACCATGTCGAAAGACACATCTCGTGGTCGCGGAAAAGATGTAAGGGTACTTTCACACTTGCGTTGTTTGATTCCGGCAGGCAGTTCCGTTGCCTGAACTGCCTGACTGTTCAGGCAAACTGTATGCAAACGCATGTCATTTTTCTGACTGATCAGGCATTTTTCAGACTGATCAGGATCCTGATCAGTCTGAAAAATGCCTGATCAGTCAGAAAAATGCATTGCAATACCGGATCCGTTTTTCCGGTGTCATCAGGCAAAACGGATCCGGAATTTTTATTTTTATTTTTAAAGGTCTGCTGCGCATGTGCAGACCGGAAGGACGGATCCGGCATTCCGGTATTTTGAATGCCGGATCCGGCACTAATACATTCCTATGGAAAAAAATGCCGGATCCGGCATTCAGGCAAGTCTTCAGTTTTTTTCCGCCGGAGATAAAACCGTAGCATGCTACGGTTTTCTCTTTTGCCTGATCAGTCAAAACGACTGAACTGAAGACATCCTGATGCCTGATCAGTTCTTTTCCGGTATAGAGCCCCTAGGACGGAACTCTATGCCGGAAAAGAAAGACGCAAGTGTGAAAGTAGCCTTAATCTGTTTGAGAAGGGTCAAATCATTGGCATGTATCAAGCAAAGAAAACATCTAAAGGAGATTGCAGAAACTACTAAAATTGGGTTAATAACGGTCCAATGCATTATTAAAAACTAGAAGGATAGTGGGGACCCATCGTATTCGAGGAAGAAATGTGGCAGGAAAAAAATCCTGAATGATCGTGATCGGCGATCACTAAACGTTTGGTGAAATCAAATCGAAGAAAAACAACAGTAGATCTCAACCCAATAGAGCATCTTTGATACAAGTGCAGGTTCCCAGAAGCCTCGATGATATAGGGGGGTGCACAGGTGCAATATACTGGAGAACCCCCCCACACACCGCTATCATCCACAACATCATGCATCCCGTACCTTCCATCAGCTTCTGCAGGCTCGACCTCATAACATGAATGTTCTCAATTCCAACAAACTGGAACTTGATGTTGGAGTAATTGTCTGCATTCTCGTAGCCTTTGCCTGCCGCGCGGTTCGCCATGGCGTTCAACTGCCAAGAGACAGAATATTTTCTCATGGAACACATCACGCGGATTAGGTGACAGCAAATATGGAGAAGTTATGCACTTACCTTCGGTCTGGTGTCCATCACATACATGGACCGCCATTCAGGATTGGCTTTGCTGACTGACTGCAGCATATGCTCGTCTTCCAGACACCGGGCACTGAAACCAGACAGGGGCTGACTGCACCTGCAGATGACCACCTGCACAGAAGGAAACCAGGGAGGCCACATCAAGCTGAGGATGACTGATCGGCCGCTTCAGAAACTCACTTCAATCTGCAATCGCATATGACTAGACCCCTGCACTAAGGGGGTCACTTATTAAGACCAGCGTTTTAGACGCCGGGCTTAATAAAACCCCTGCACTGGCGGAGGATCGTAGAAGTTATGAAGAGGCGCTGGCCTCTACATAACTTCGACATATCCACCGCTGCTTCTAAATCTAAGCCAGCTTCCTTGCTGTCTCACATTTAGCCCATTTTCTACACCTTAGGCTACTTTTACACTTGCGTTCTTGATGGATCCGGCAGGGTTCAGCAAAAACGCTTCCGCAACTGATAATACAACCGTCTGCATCCGTTATGAACGGATCCGGTTGTATTATCTTTAACATAGCAATGATTGATCCGTCATGAACACCAATGAAAGGCAATGGGGAACGGATCTGTTTTCTATTGTGTCTGAGAAAACTGATCCGTCCCCATTGACTTGCATTGTGGGTCATGCCGTCTCCGTTCTGCTCCGCATCCCATGACAGAAAGAAAACCGAAGCTTGCGGCGGTTTGCTCTTCGGTATGAGAACGCAACCAAACGGAACGGAATGCATTTTGGAGTGTTCCATTCTGTTCAGTTACGTTTTGTCCCCATTGACAAAAAGAGAAGCGTTTTTCTCCGGTATTGAGATCCTATGACGGATCTCAATACCGGAAAATGTAAAACACAAGCGTGAAAGTAGCCTAAACCAGGAATAGAAAATGATGAATGAGACGGACCTGCCGGCCTGTCCCCTTCCCCGACCACTTTTTTTAGACCCGGCAGGAGCGGGAAGAGGTCATAGATTGCGCCTGAAATACGCCTAATATAGGAGTAATTCAGTATAATCAATTACCCCCTTACTGCTCACTTCTCTTAAAGGGACTGTGAACCTAAAAGTAAATGGAAAACAGACCTCTGCTTCTTGAAACCATTTGCAGTGCGTGATATCATTCATGTTTGTAGATCTCTTTAACCCTTTTAAGACCACACTGGACACTGTGTATGCAGCTTGTTAATTTGGCATCATGCATTCTCTACATCTTCTCTGCAGGTCTGTCTACACACATCACTGGTAACATCTATTAGGAAGGCACAGATAATGTCTTCCCCGGTAACCTCACAGCTGTGAAATCTATTGTAATCAATTAGTCGCCATTGCAGTGAAACACAACTCTGGAGATCGGAATCATGAAATTGATATTAGTCGTGCCTTTACATGTGGGGCTAATACTGGAGTAACTGAAGCCAGGGTCCGGCTGTAATGGCTGGGATCAAAGATATTTCCGATGCGGGCTGTTCAACACTAAAGATGCCATGGCTAATAACAACTGCAGCATTTAAGCAGTTAGGCCGAATGCACACGGCCGTGTTCCGCGGCCGAGAGCGGTCCGTGGTATGCTGGGCTGGATTCCTGTTCAGAGCAGGAGCGCACGGCGTCATTGGTTGCTATGACGCCGTGCGCTTCACGCCGCCGCCGCTGCTGTACGGCCGTGTGCATTCGGCCTTAGAGAGGGGCTACCTCTGTCCCCATTGCCCCCCCTGGTGAATGCTATTGTGGGGTGATGATGCTCTGCCATGGCAGCTGGGGGTCTGCCATGACTGTATACTTCTTAGGTTGTGCCACAGGTCTAATAGACAGACTATAGTCTAACTCAGTCTACAAGGTATACCAACGCAGTATAAAAGACATCAAATGATTGCTTTGAGACGTCCCCTAGTGAGACCAAATAAAAAAATAATAAAAGTTAATAAAATAAAAAAAATAAAACCATTTTTGTAGAAGTGGTACAAATATCCCATTCACACATATATGGTGTAAGTTGCATTTGTCACAACCTGTAGAATAAAGATAATGTTATTTAAACGGCACAATGTTAAAAATTTAAAAATAAGCAAAAAAAATAAAAATAAGGAATTGATATTTTTTTCCCAATTCCGTCCCCGCCCCTCAAAAAATAAATAATTGGTAGCCAATGAGCCCTAAAAAGCAGAAATGAAAACTATATTTCTTGCCGCAAAAAAACAAGCCTGCATACGGCTCCATCAATGCAAAAATGAATACATTATGGCTCTTGGAATGCGGCAACAGGGACTTTTTTTTTCTTCGCACGAGACGCCATTATTATGCAAATGTACTGAAAAACGCCTGTGGCTAGGGAATAACGTCTAACAACTGAAATACCCTTTAAAACAGGAGATTATGAATAACCAGGACTCTTCTCAGGTAGATTGGACTCTTTTCCAGGCCCGGGCTGCAATGATTATGATGCTGGTTCTCAGCAACCACTTACTTTAAGCTGATGTGTGACACACCGCTGACATCAGCATTTCTGTCAGTACTTTATACTGCCCTCAGTGAGGTCAGCATCAAGTTGATGACAGGTTCCCTTTAATGCCAAAAACGGTACTTTAGGGATTAAAGTGATCCCTATCCACAGAATGGGGCAAGACTAAATGATCAGCGGGGCACTGCTAGGACCTCCACTGAGGCACAGAATGCGAGTCCTGTTCCCCTGTCCCAATGAGGGGAGACGGGTTGGGTTAAACACGTGCACTGCTGCTCCATTCATTTACTATAGGATTGGTGGAGAGCAGGAAAAAAAAGATACAAGAAAATTAATATTAGAATTCAGAATCATCCTTATGTTGGAAAGAAATTAGATTTCAATTTTAGACCTTATTGCCCAATCCTACTTCATAGTAAAAAAAAATTTAAGGGGTTGTCCACTTTTCCTCAATATCAATATCAATATCCGATTGGCAGGGCTCTGACACCCCGCACCCTCGCCGATCAGGCGTTTCAGAGTTTAGCTCTGACATTAGGACTACACAGCTCCAGGCTACTGCAGCGCTGCTCCCATTCACTTCAGTGGAGACCACCAGATACGAAAGACCTGATCCCTACTCCCTTTGACAAATCATAAAATACTGTGGATGGTAAACCCCTTTAAAGGGGGGTTTCCATTAGCAACATTTATCCCCAACCCACAGGATATGTAATAACTGTACGACCGCTGGGGCCTCTGTGTGTGGAGTGGTGGTGCGCACGTCTTACGGTGTACTCAGCAGTCCCACACAAGTGAATTGAGCAGAGGCGAGGTGATAAATGTTCTCATTCGTCGCCATCACTGGCAGCTAGTGAAGGGCATCACCGTTGCACCCACGCTCCACTCATTTCTGTGGCCAGCACCTCCCTGTCTGCTTTGCCACTGCCTGGCCCTGTCAATCAAAGCAGTAAGGGAAGGGCTGGGCTGGCCACAAAAATGAGCGGAGCTTGGGTGCAACAAGAGCAATGATGACTCCCTTATTGCACCAAAGGCCTAATTTGCATACCAAGAAAAAAAGTATCATAATTCAGGAACGGAGCCTCCGATCAACGTAAGAGGAACAGTGTTTTAATCAGGAGAACCAAAGCTATGTGTTGGATAAGGAAGGTCTCTGGTGACAGATTCCCTTTAACATACGTTTTATACATTTCAGAGAGCTCTACGTTAGAAGGTGAAGAGATACCTGCGTCTCCTGGTGATAGTAAGACAGCACTGGAAACCTGCCTTTACTTCTGAACTTTGAGCTCCCGACAATGATTGGCTTACTGGCTGGAAGGGGTACGTACAAGTCTCTAGGATAGGTCTCGCACACCTGAAAAACACAACCAAACTATCAGAATGCTGAGAATACTCCCTCTAGGGCGATGGCCATGTTCACACTAGATGTTGTGGCGGCCCATTGTTCTGTTTTGTCATGGTGGCCATTTTTTCCCCAAAGTGATAAGAGGAAATGCAGCCATATTGGTTGTCGCCTCAGATGGCACTTATTATTAAGGCTACTTTCACACTAGCATTTTTTGCAGATCATGAATCTGAATATAACCGCATGCATCCGTCATGAACGGATCCGTTTGTATTATCTGTAACATAGACAAGACGGATCCGTCATGAACTCCACTGAAAGTCAATGGGAGACAAATCCGTTTTCTATTGTGCCAGAGAAAACTGATCCGTCCCCATTGACCTTACATTGTGTGCCAGGACGGATCAGTTTGGCTCCGTTTCATCAGACAAGCAGCGTCTTGCTGTTCGCTTCCAGAGCGGAATGGAGACTGAACGGAGGCAAACTGATGCATTCTGAGCGGATCCTTTTCCATTCAGAAAGCATTAGGGCAAAACTGATCCGTTTTGGACCGCTTGTGAGATTCCTGAACGGATCTCAGAAACGGAAAGCCAAAACGCAAATGTGAAAGTAGCCTAAAGTGATAAAACTGTCCATCTGTTATTGCTGGAACGCACTGGGAGAATTACTGGGTACCATCAGCTTCTAAGAAGTCAGTTCAGATGTGAAAACCAGTATGGCTGCTCTTCCAGTTTCCAAACACACCAGCCTAAAAAAAAACAAAGATAAATAAATAAAATAAAAAAAAATACAAATGCCAATACATGATATTCATGAATGATAAGGGAAAGGATTTTAGCAGCTCTCACCTCTGGTCACCTGCCTGAAGCACGGAAAGGGAAGTGGCTTGAACCTAGCCACACTTGATAAATCCAAGAACAAAGAGAAAGGTTGATTCCAGCTTCAGCATATAAAAAGTTTTCTTTATTCGGCTTGTAATAAAATCCAACAAAGATGTCACATGGAGAGACACAAGATTGTGACGCGTTTCGGGCTGTGGTATTAAGCCCTTCTTCAAGACAATACAAAAGTGTACTAAAAACAAATACTTTATATACCACACAAATGGGTTACTCCTCCCTCTTAGTTAATTGGAGACTGTGTCCCAGACCCAGGTGCTCCAAGATTAGGAGATCCTCCCTGGAGCACGTGGGTGGGGACGCAGTGCTTCACAGAATTACACACTCAGAGACCGCATATAAACATGTTGATGCACTACATATACTGCAGAGTTAAATCATGTTTTCTGTTCAAACCCTTTGGTATACAAGTGTCAAGAATGAACATCCAATATGTTTCCCTACTTAGAAGCTTCTGTTTGCGATCGCCTCCTCTGACAGGTGTGGAAACCACTTCCACTCCCTGTACAGAAAACGCAGAAATATCGCCCTTGTGAACAGTGGCAAAATGTCTCGTAGCCGCTGAGACATTACGGGACATAAAATGAGGGACATCGCTCAGATGTTTTCTTATACGCACCTTCAGTTCATTAGTGGTACAGCCCACGTATTGTAGGTTGCATATTTTGCATGTTATGACATAAACTACATGGTCTGTTTTACAATTTATATATTGCTTGAGTATGTGTTCTTTGTTATTGGCCCTAGATGTGACCTCTTTCGAGATGAGCATGTGTCGACAGCATATACATTTGTTGCTGCCGCATTTATAATTACCGTTTGTTTTGGGCCAGCTGTTCATTCTGGGGAAATTCTCCCTATATAAACTGGGGCTGATTTTTTGCCCTACTGTGGGGGCTTTTTTTGCTACACATCTAATCCCTGTTGAAGCTATATTTTTCCATTCTTCATTGTAATTCAAAACATGAAGATGTTTGCGCATAATTTTGCAAATCTTAAAGTAGTCTCTACTATAATTAGTAGTAAAAGTGATGGGTTTTTCTTTATTAATAGTAGTGTCCTTAATCATGATATTTTTATTCTTATTTTTATTATCGTGTCCCCTGTCATTAATGTCTCCATCAGCATTTTTGTTCTCATTATCTATGTTCTTATTTTTATGATTTTTTGGAAAAATTAGGGTTTCTCTATCTTTTGATCTGGCAAAATTGATTCCTCTCTCAATATTGGTTTGGGTGTAACCCCTCACCTTAAGTCTGGCTGCAATATTTTTAGCTTCTCTTTCAAAGAGCTCTGGGGTAGAGCAATTTCTCTTCGCCCTTATCATTTCTCCCTTGGGGATATTTTTTAGGACGTGTGGTGGATGGCAGGAGGAGGCAGAGAGAATGGTATTACCAGCTGTAGACTTTCTATGGGTGTATGTAACCACCCTGCTGGTGTTATTATCACCTTCCAGACATAAATCCAGAAAAACAATTCTCCCTGGATCGCTGGAAAAGGTGAGTTTTATTGATGTAGTACAATTATTTAGATATTCTATACAGTCAGCTATCCTCTCTGCGTCCCCCTGCCACACCCACAGCATATCGTCGATATAACGACCGTACCATTTGAAATCTTCTCTATAGGGATTGTTATCAGAAAAGAGAAAATTATTCTCCCACCACGCCATATATATATTTGCTATTAACGGTGAGTATTTAGCTCCCATAGGGATTCCTGATTGCTGCAAGTAATATTTTTTGTTGAACATAAAATAATTATGTCTCATCAAAAAATCCAGAACCAAACATAAAAATTCCTGCAGTTCTAGAGTATAATTACTATAATGTTCCAGAAACCATTTTAAAGCAACAATAGCAGATTCGTGGGGGATGTTAGTATATAATGAGGAGATATCTGCTGTCACCCATGTAAAGTTTTTATGCCAGAGCTCTTTGAAAGAGAAGCTAAAAATATTGCAGCCAGACTTAAGGTGAGGGGTTACACCCAAACCAATATTGAGAGAGGAATCAATTTTGCCAGATCAAAAGATAGAGAAACCCTAATTTTTCCAAAAAATCATAAAAATAAGAACATAGATAATGAGAACAAAAATGCTGATGGAGACATTAATGACAGGGGACACGATAATAAAAATAAAAATAAGAATAAAAATAAAAATATCATGATTAAGGACACTACTATTAATAAAGAAAAACCCATCACTTTTACTACTAATTATAGTAGAGACTACTTTAAGATTTGCAAAATTATACGCAAACATCTTCATGTTTTGAATTACAATGAAGAATGGAAAAATATAGCTTCAACAGGGATTAGATGTGTAGCAAAAAAAGCCCCCACAGTAGGGCAAAAAATCAGCCCCAGTTTATATAGGGAGAATTTCCCCAGAATGAACAGCTGGCCCAAAACAAACGGAAATTATAAATGCGGCAGCAACAAATGTATATGCTGTCGACACATGCTCATCTCGAAAGAGGTCACATCTAGGGCCAATAACAAAGAACACATACTCAAGCAATATATAAATTGTAAAACAGACCATGTAGTTTATGTCATAACATGCAAAATATGCAACCTACAATACGTGGGCTGTACCACTAATGAACTGAAGGTGCGTATAAGAAAACATCTGAGCGATGTCCCTCATTTTATGTCCCGTAATGTCTCAGCGGCTACGAGACATTTTGCCACTGTTCACAAGGGCGATATTTCTGCGTTTTCTGTACAGGGAGTGGAAGTGGTTTCCACACCTGTCAGAGGAGGCGATCGCAAACAGAAGCTTCTAAGTAGGGAAACATATTGGATGTTCATTCTTGACACTTGTATACCAAAGGGTTTGAACAGAAAACATGATTTAACTCTGCAGTATATGTAGTGCATCAACATGTTTATATGCGGTCTCTGAGTGTGTAATTCTGTGAAGCACTGCGTCCCCACCCACGTGCTCCAGGGAGGATCTCCTAATCTTGGAGCACCTGGGTCTGGGACACAGTCTCCAATTAACTAAGAGGGAGGAGTAACCCATTTGTGTGGTATATAAAGTATTTGTTTTTAGTACACTTTTGTATTGTCTTGAAGAAGGGCTTAATACCACAGCCCGAAACGCGTCACAATCTTGTGTCTCTCCATGTGACATCTTTGTTGGATTTTATTACAAGCCGAATAAAGAAAACTTTTTATATGCTGAAGCTGGAATCAACCTTTCTCTTTGTTCTATGATATTCATGAATATACACCCAAAAATACCTTTTGGGTAGAGTTCCTGTTTTGTCATTAAAACCAGTTCATTTTTTTTAATCAAAATACATCCAAATGCTGTGACAATTCATTTCCATTTAACCCCTCAGATGTCATGGGGTCAATAACAAGTGTGACATCTCAACGGTTAGACAGTGGGAATGGTCTACCATCCCCGCAATGCAATCACGGGAAAGCGGGGGGGGGGGGGGGGGGGGTTCGGGTCAGATAGCCAATAAGTTGTCATGGCAGTTGGGGACCTCCTGAAGCCCCTTAACCCCCCCCCCCCCCCCCCCCCCAGAACTTCTATTAGGCTATAATAGGTTGTTGGTAAAATCTCTATATACTCCAACTGCAGACTCAAGTTTTTTTTCTCTTAAATATTAAAAATATATTAAAAATTAAAGGAGTTTTCCAACATTTTTATACGGATGTCCTACCGGGACTGCGCGCGGCCGGCCGGTTCCCTTTAAATAAAAAGTGTAAAAAAAAAAAAAGTTTGAAAAAAAACACCAAAATATTAAGTATGAATCACCCCCTTTCCCAATTTTACATATAAAATGAATAAACAATAAATAAACATATTACATATCGCCACGTCAGAAAAGTCCAAACTATTAAAAAAAATCTATGCGGTGAACGCCAGAACAGAAAAAATAAATAAAAACTGCACGATTTGCCATTTTTTTAAATGCGGAATGCACGTGTCTTTTTTGGTTTATTTTTTTGCGTGGTATTGAATGGTATCGAGTATCGCAATACTTTTTTAAGGTATCGAAACCGAATCAAATATTTGGTATCGCAACAACTCTACATAGAAGTTAATGGAGCTGGGTGCATTATCAAGCACAGCCACTATACAATGGACGGCGCTGTGCTTGGTAAACTGAGAGAAGGCTGCAGCGCACACAGGAGCCCCGATGCCTTCTCAAAACAGCTGATCGGTGGGGCTCCCGGTGTCAGACCCTCACTGATCAGATACTGATGACCTATCCTGAGGATAAGTCATCAGTATTAAATGTCAGAAAACAATTTTAAACAAACAAACAAACAAAAAAGATCATTGATCAAATTGATAAATAAAAAATAAATATAATTGGCATCACCGCCTCCAGAAATATTAAAATATCACATTTATCAAATGAATGACGTAAAAAAAAATGTTGTTTTTATGGTCCTCACATTTTTTTTATAAAATAATGATCGAAAAGTCATTTGTAACCCAATGGCACAAAAAAACTAGAGCTCACCCTGCAAGAAAACTAGCCCTCCTACAGCTCCATTGGTGCAAGCTCTGCGTTCTCTTCATACAGCTGATCAAGGGGGTGCCGGCAGTCAGACCCCCGCTGATCTGATATTGATGACCTATCCTGAGGATATAGCAAAAGCGGAGAACACTTTTGGGGTCCGCACCATTAGTTTTACATTCGTCCCTACATTCCTCTAGATAGGTCATCAATATGAGATTGGTGGGGGTCGGACACCTTGCACCCTCACCGATAAGCGCAGAAATATAGAGTGTACAGCGCTGAAGCAGAAGGCTCCGTACGTGGCGCAGTGGACATGACGGAAACTACCTAATGTATATAGCTTTCTGCTTCAGCTCCCTACACTGTCTGATGAAGTGGCGGCAGGAAACAGCTGATCGTGGGGTGCTGGGTGTTGGACCCCACCAATCTCATATTGATGACCTATCCTGCGAGATCGGTCATCAACATCTGTAGCCTGGATAATACCTTTAAAAAACATAAGAAATATCCTGCCAAAATCCAGATGGAGATAGGAGTGAAACATTTTCTTCTGTCCACTTGGAATTTTCAGGCAAAGAATATGGAAAGGAAGACCCACTGTAAATGAAAGGGAAAATACAGATACAACTACAACGCTGAAATAAACTATTAAGGAATTCCTTAAATAGCAGTTCCCCAATATAAAGTTATTGAAAAGATTCCATCTGAGGAGAGCTCAATAACCAGAGAGCTTCCCGCAGATCCATTTACCTTATACTCTCGGTTCACATCGGAGAGCTGCCAGTAAGCATTAGGGACCCCCATTCTCTTATACTCGTCTTTCAGGTCGATGCACTGCCAGCCGAGGACCCGCTCCGTCTCCTTCTGTTTGGGGTTGTAGGAAAATGCGTAGAGATCTTCGTATCTGACTAATAGAGGAAAAAGGAATAATTCAGATCAGTAAACAGCAGACTGTAATAGTAATACACGGACCAGAAGCCGACAGGAGTAGGGTAGCAGCGCAGGAACGTGGAAACGCACGTTTTTTTAAAAAAATTGACGACACGTTACAACTATTGCAGAAACAAATCAAACGAAAAAAAGCTCCCCACGTTGTGCATATAGGAGCGCACCCATGCCACTTGAAGACAGGATCCACACGCCCGGCCTCGGCGTTCACCAAATAGACCAAAAGGAAAAGGATATAATCTTCATGAAATGTAGAAGCATCAAAATATCCATAGAACAAGGTCCAGCTGACCTACAGTGCGTGATCGTGGTACGAAGACACGTTACAAAGGCTGGACGTTTAAAGCTCGCAGCGCCATGACTGGATGCTAGCATGGAGTTGTATGTAGATACCATATATTATCAGGATTATAAACATTCTAAAGAATAAATAGGGAGAAAGGATCCCATTAATAAAAATACAGTAGATCACGTCTGCAGTTCATATCTGAAGGAATTCTTGGATCTAATAAATGTATTGAAAAAGGCTTTTTGGATACATTTATTAGATACATGAATTCCTTCAGGACAGAACCGGGGACATGATCTACTGCATTTTTATTAAAGGGGTTATCCAAGTTCTATATGCCCGGGCCCCTCACAGAGGTTGTACTTACCTCACTTCCCGGCACGAGCCTCCCTAGCGTCACTCGTCCCTGTCACCGCCTGCTATTGGCTGACACCAATCACCGTTTCTGTACACTTTGGCGGAGATAGGAGTGGGTCCAACAGATGGCCACCGCACTTATCTGACACAGAGCATATCCCAGCGATAGGTCATCAATGTCCCAGATGGAAATACCATTGTACGGCTCTCCAGTCTAGCTGTGCGGGGTCCTCCAGAGAGGCACTATTTGTAGCCACTCTTCACTTTGGCTAATTGATGGAGGTCCCGAACAATGGACTCCCTCTATTAAATGGGTTTTCTAAGTATCCTCAGGATAGATCATCAGTATCAGTTTGGCGAAGGTCTGGCACCCGGCACCCCTGCCGATCAGTTGTTTGAGGAGGCCATTGTGGTCAGTGTCGCGGCCTCTTCCTAGACCAGCGACGTCACGTCATGATGCTGCGCTTGGTGAGCTGCGAAGAGGCCATGGCGCATAGTGGTCGATCGGCAGTGGTCCCGGGTGTCAGACCCCCACCGATCAGATACTGATAACCTATCCTGAGGATAGGTCATTGGTATAAAACACTTGAAAACTTCTTTAACCCAGAATTCCCTGATATGGTATTTCAAATGTATTTTTTAAATAAATAAAAAAAACTTTAAGAGCTATTATGACAGGCATTGCTTACGTTCATCCAGCATCCTTTCATAAATAGAATGCCAGAACTGCAGTGAAGACTGACACGTGCAGGCAGAGCTGCAGAAGGAGAGAAAGAATGGGAACATTTATATGCCATTCAGTGACCGTGGAAAGCTGGGTGACCTATGGGCGGCTGTTATCCATGTACGACATTTCCTTTCATAGGACATGCTTTTGACTTCCGCCGCTTGAATAGGGGCCTATGGATACATCTGAAGTATATGATGGGAGCTTTCCGAGCATATATTGCGAACATACAGAGAAACTTGACATTTTTCATTTTGCAAAATGACTGCATTTTCTTTTACTATTTTGGGTGCAGGGGTTCAATGAAAAACGGTAACAACCAAAATCTGGCACAGACCTATAGGTTCAGTATGACATGGATCTGGCCTTACCTGGCCTGGATAGCTGGAGCAGAGAGTTGTAGATGTCATGACAGTCTCGCTCCCTGGGAACTATGAAATGTACCACGCGGAAGTTCTTGCACTGGATCACTAGGGGGCAGCCTGTAGTCGTGAGGGCGAGCTTCTCCACCGCAGCAATGTGATGATGTAAGATCTAATGCAAACCAAGAACACTTCCTCCATAAACCGTCCTTATATATATGCACGGAAAATCACGGAAAGAGGTTTTATATTTTCCCTGTCATTTCCAGTCACTTTTGGTCTCTGCCCTCCTATAATTCCATGCACTACAACACACCCTTACCTACGAATAGGGCTGAAATGATTACTCGATTGAATGGAGTAATTTGACACCAAAAAATCATTGATGCAAATTTTTCGCATCGAGGATTCGTTTGCGTCTTGTGACCACGGAGTGGGAGTGAAGCGCTTGCTACTACTTACCGCTTCGTGGTCACCCGCCGGCCCGTACTGCGCTGCACTGGATCCTGACACATTTTCAGGTCATAGTGCACGTAAGCGCGGACTATGACCCAACGCTGTGTGACATCAGGATCCAGTGCAGCGCGCGGAGAAGAAGAGGAAGGCGCTGTGGAGAGGCGCCCCTACAGGAAAGGTAAGTATTTTATTGGGGACATGGCACTGAAGGGGGACAGCCGGCAATGGATGGCATGGAGGGGCTGATCCGATGGCACTGGGGGAGTAGGGGCTGATCTGATGGCAGTGGGGGACATGGAGGGGCTGATCCGATGGCAGTGGGGGAGTAGGGGCTGATCTGATGGCAGTGGGGGACATGGAGGGGCTGATCTGATGGCATTGGGGGACATGGAGGGGCTGATCCGATGGCACTGGGAGACATGGAGGGGCTGATCCGATGGCACTGGGAGACATGGAGGGGCTGATCCGATGGCATGAGGGACATGGAGGGGCTGATCTGATGGCACTGGGAGACATGGAGGGGCTGATCTGATGGCATTGGGGGACATGGAGGGGCTGATCCGATGGCACTGGGGGACATGGAGGGGCTGATCCGATGGCATTGGGGGGCATGGAGGGGCTGATCCGATGGCACTGGGAGACATGGAGGGGCTGATCCGATGGCACTGGGAGACATGGAGGGGCTGATCCGATGGCATGAGGGACATGGAGGGGCTGATCTGATGGCATTGGGGGACATGGAGGGGCTGATCCGATGGCATGAGGGACATGGAGGGGCTGATCTGATAGCATTGGGGGACATGGAGGGGCTGATCTGATGGCACGGGGGAGTGGGGGACATGGCAATGGATGGCATGGAGGGGCTGATGGCACTGGGGGAACGGAGCTGATGGCACTGAGGTGGGGGGAGCTGAAGGCACTGGGGGAGCGAAGCTGATGGCACTGGGGTGGGGGGAGCTGAAGGCACTGGGGGATAGTGGAGCTGAAGGCACTGGGGGAACTGATGCACTTGGGATGATCGCACAGGGGTCACGAAGGGTGTTGGGGACTGATGGCAGGGGGTCTGATGAGTTTTTATAAAGGAAAACAGTTTATTAATTCATTTTTTCTTATTAGATTATTTTTTATGATTAATCGAGTAATCAATAAAATAATCGTTTACTAGAGCCCTACCAACGAACAATAAATAGCACTGTTCACCCTGATCCTCCTGATTCATGCACATAAAGCTTGGACTACATAGCTTCAGTAATTCTTACTTGGGAAGTGAGGAGATGCAGCCACATAACAATCTAGACTCACAGGGGGTCATTTATAAAACAGAAATACACCTCTGGCTCAGATGGCGGTGTAAAGCTCCTTTGCGCCACAATCTGCGACTTCTCCCCTCTCACGCCAGGTCTAAAAAAGTGGGCGTGGGGACGGGACGGTAGGCCCATCTCATTTACCATTTTCTACAGGCGTTTTAGGCGTAGAAATTGGTCTAAATGTAAGACAGCAAGGAAGCGGTCTTACATTTAGACTAGCGGTAGATCTGCCGAAGTTATGGATCCATCCCCAGCGCAGGGCCTTATTAAACCCGGCAATCTGGAATCTGTGGACAGCTCGGTGACCATCCCCATCAGCACTTGTCACCCAGCATGTGGACCCGCTCCACCTTGTATCTCAGTCTTCTGTGCCTTTCCTGTCAGCTCTTGGCGCAGGCCTTAAAGGGGTTGTCTGCTTTTTCGTATTGATGACCTATCCTCATAAATCCGGCTCTTCCACTACTTTCATTGTTCTGCTCCCCTAAGACCACCATAATCAGGACATAATGGTTTTGTGGGAAGGGGTTAAAATAGTTTTTCACCTTGACAGCCTCTTATCCCGCTGTAGCCGACCAAGCGATCACTTAGGGCACATAATGCTCCAGCTTCCGAAACACGTGCACAAGTCAGGTCTGCCATAGTGAGAGCCGCTCATTCGGACTGCACACTGGGTCAGACACGGGTCCTCAGTGGGGGGGGGATCTCTCTCTACGACATGATGAGATGACCCCTTTAATTTTCAATTCAGAGCAATTAAACAGTGAGCAGTCTGTAATAAGGGAGTGTTTGAGCGAGATAAGACGGGCGCACACACACGGCACCCACACTGGCGGTACATACCCAGATCTCTTTCTGCTGCGAGTCTATAAACAGCAGGTGAGTGGCGGTGAGGTACAACGTTCCAGAAGTCGACTTGTTGCTTGGGCTAAACCGATCCAATAGCTTCACCTGCTCCACCTAGAAGAACAAACAAGACGAGGCTGTTATGTAGAACTTTACAGGAGGCACAGCCTGGAAACATCATGTGGCTGTGTGCGGCCGCTCCCTGCTTACTGACATTACTACCCACAGGGTTGAAGGTGCTGTCAAGGATAAGAAGAAAATACTTTTTAAGACTTTTTAAAAGCCTTGGGACATGACAATGGAAAATTGCCAAGCCAAATATCCATCCGAAGCGGTTTTGGGGTGCTCCCCCCTCGTCAGTACAGAGTAGGGTTCTGCCTGGAGGAGTGTGATGCCTGGGATGCAGCTACTGTCACACTCGCGTTTGGTGCGGATCCGTCATGGATCTGCACAGGCGCATCCGTTCAGATAATACAACCGTCTGCATCCGTTGAGAACGGATCAGTTTGTATTATCTGTAACATTGCCAAGACGGATCCGTCTTAAACACCATTGAAAGTCAATGGAGGACGGATCCGTTTTCTATTGTGCCAGATTGTGTCAGTGAAAACGGATTCGCCCCCATTGACTTACATTGTGTATCAGGACGGATCCGTTTGGCTCAGTTTCGTCAAGCAGCGTCTTGGTGTCCGCCTCCAGAGCGTAATGGAGACGGAACGGAGACAAACTGATGCATTATGAGCGGATCCTTTATCCATTCAGAATGCGTTAGGGAAAAACTGATCCGTTTTGGACCGCTTGTGAGAGCCCTGAACGGATCTTACAAACGGAAAGCCAAAACGCCAGTGTGAAAGGAGACTTAGCTGTCCGTGGATGGATATCTGACCTGGCTATTTTCCCTTGTCCTGTCCCAAGTCTTGTTAAAAAGTCGGATTTTGACTCATAGGAAATCACTTCCACAAGGTGGCGCCAGCAAGATAGTGCTCTTCTCAGGACATGCTTTTTTCTATATTGTCTTCCCATGGAGCATTGCCAATAAGTCTCCATACTGTGAAGCACTTCCAGTAAGTCTCCGCTCCAGGCTGGTCTCTTTAAAGAAGCACTGCCACAAAAGATGTTATTCTCTGACCTGTTAGAAAGGTACATGACTGTAGTGAAAGGAATGACTGTAGTTGTGAGTTATAACCTCCCTTCTAATCCTCAGCTGTGTCATGTGACCAAAACTCTGATCTCCAAATAACACAGCAACTTTGTGGACAGGAAGCCAGTTTCTCTACGTATTCATATGGGAGCCTCAATGTCAGTCTCATAGGAATGAATAGGGAAGTAACGGACTTCCTGTCCTGCGTCCGTTAGAGATCACAGAGTTGGTCACATGACACAGCTGAGGCTCAGAAGGGAGGTTATAACAAATATAGTAACTGATGAGAAGATTACCTTCACTACAATTTAAATCACGTACCTCAGAGAATAAAACATTTTGTGGGGGTGCTTTTTTAACCCCTTAAGGACTCAGCCCTATTTCACCTTAAGGACTTGGCCATTTTTTGCAAATCTGACCAGTGTCACTTTAAGTGCTGATAACTTTAAAACGCTTTGACTTATCCAGGCCATTCTGAGATTGTTTTTTCGTCACATATTGTACTTCATGACACTGGTAAAATTAAGTAGAAAAAATTGAATTTTTATTTATAAAAAAATACTAAATTTACCAAAAATTTGTAAATAATTGCAAATTTCCAAGTTTCAATTTCTCTACTTCTATAATACATAGTAATACCTCCAAAAATAATTACTTTACATTCCCCATATGTCTACTTCATGTTTGGATCATTTTGGGAATGATATTTTATTTTTTGGGGATGTTACAAGGCTTAGAAGTTTAGAAGCAAATCTTGAAATTTTTCAGAAATTTTCAAAAACCCAGGTCTGAAGTCACTTTGCGAGGCTTACATCATAGAAACCACCCAAAAATGACACCATTCTATAAACTACACCCCTCAATTTCAAAATTTCACTTTTTTGGCAGATTTTCCATTTTAATAATTTTTTTCCAGTTACAAAGCAAGGGTTAACAGCCAAACCAAACTCAATATTTATGGCCCTGATTCTGTAGTTTACAGAAACACCCCATATGTGGTCGTAAACCGCTGTACGGGCACACGGCAGAGCGCAGAAGGAAAGGAATGCCATACGGTTTTTGGAAGGCAGGTTTTGCTGGACTGTTTTTTTTGACACGATGTCCCATTTAAAGCCCCCCTGATGCACCCCTAGAGTAGAAGTAGAAACTCCCAAAAAGTGACCCCATTTTAGAAACTACGGGATAGGGTGGCAGTATTGCTGGTACTAGTTTAGGGTACATATGATTTTTGGTTGCTCTATATTACACTTTTTGTGAGGCAAGATAACAAGAAATAGCTGTTTTGGCACCGTTTTTATTTTTTGTTATTTACAACATTCGTCTGACAGGTTAGATCATGTGATATTTTTATAGACCAGGTTGTCACGGACGCTGTGATACCTAATATGTATACTTTTTCCATAGTCTGAGAGCCAAATTTTTTCAGTTTTTGGGCGATTACCTTGGGTAGGGTATGATTTTTGTGGGATGAGATGACGGTTTTATTGGCACTATTTTAAGGTGCGTGTGACTTTTTGATCGCTTGCTATTACACTTTTTGTGATGTAAGGTGACAAAAAAATGGCATTTTTTACACAGTTTTTATTTTTATTTTTTTACGGTGTTCATCTGAGGGGTTAGGTCATGTGATATTTTTATAGAGCCGATCGATACGGACACGGCGATACCCAATATGTATAAATTCCCCCCACCCCCTATTTTTTACCAATTTTTTTTTTACTTTATTCGGGGAAAATGACGTTTTTGTTTATTTTTACTTGAAACTTTAAATTTTTTTGGGGGAAAACTTTATTTTTTCAACTTTTTTCTTTCACTTTATTTTTTGTCCCACTTTAGGACTTGAACTTTTGGGGGTCTAATCTCCTTTACAAAGCATTCCAATACTTCTGTATTGGAATGCATTGGCTGTATGAGTAATACAGTTTGTATTACTCATACAGCTTCCGGCCTGTGAGATCCAGAGGGCTGGATCTCACAGGCTCGTCACCGGAAGGCAGCGCTGCCTTCCATGCCATTGGGTCCCCCCTACAGACGCAAGGGGACCTGATGGCACCGCCGCCCGCCGGATAAGAGGTAAAACCGCAAATCGCAGGGTCCCCCAGGCGTTGTGACAGGATGCCCGCTGAATGATTTCAGTGGACATCCTGTTGCGATTAACCCCCGCCGCGCCGCAATGCAGTTTTAAAGTTAGGACGTACCGGTACGTCCTGGGTCCTTAAGGACTCGGCTAACATGGTGTACCGGTACGTCCTAAGTCCCTAAGGGGTTAAAGGAGGCCAGTACTCTGGTCTGCATCCGTCATGAAAGGATCTGTTTGTATTATCTGTAACATAGCCAATACGGATCCGTCATAAACTCCATTAAAAGTCAATGGAGGACGGATCCGTTTTCTATTGTGCCAGATTGTGTCAGAGAAAACGGATCCGTCCCCATTGACTTACATTGTGTGTCAGGACAGATCCGTTTGGCTCAGTTTTGTCAAGCGGACAGCAAAACGCAGAGCGGAATAGAGACTGATCGGAGGCAAACTGATGTATTTTGAGCGGATCCTTTTCCATTCAGTAGGCATTAGGGCAAAACTGATCGGTTTTGGACTAGGGTTGGGCGATATACCGGTATTACGATATACCGCGGTATTAAAAAAACGGCGATATGGCGATATCGCTGTTTCCAAAATACCGCAGTATTTTGTGACGTCATCAAAGCGGTCAGCTCACATTGTGCGCTGACCGCTTCTAAACGTGCGCCCGCCCGCCCCTGCACCTTGCATAGCGCTGCCGCTGAGTAACATTACTTCCTTTAGCTCCTGGCCTGGCTCCTTCTTGCTCCGCCTCCCTTAGTCAAGTCTCCACCCACCATCTGACATCATCACCGTCGTCACCCACCAGTGCCGTCTCTATTGTATATGTGGCGAATCGATCCCCTGTGTGAGTACTGGTGTCTCTGGAGAGACTTTTCCTGCGGCTGCCTCACTAGTCTGTGCTCTGGTGACCAAATTATAAACTTACTACTTCCCCAAGCGGCCGCCCCGGCTCTCCCTCCTCCTTGCTCCCATATTCAAATCTCTGCCCACCGGCATCTGATGTCAGAATCAGAGCACACAAGCGAGGCAGCCGCGGGAAAAGTATATCGCAAAGTATTACTGCATGTATGGTGGCCTGTGGCCACAAGACCTTATTATAACGCCTCCTTGTGGCCCCTTATACAGTGTAACGCCTCCTTGTGGCCCCCCATACAGTGTAACGCCTCCTTGTGGCCCCCCATACAGTGTAACGCCTCCTTGTGGCCCCCCATACAGTGTAACGCCTCCTTGTGGCCCCCCATACAGTGTAACGCCTCCTTGTGGCCCCCCCATACAGTGTAACTCCTCCTTGTGGCCCCCCCATACAGTGTAACTCCTCCTTGTGGCCCCCCCATACAGTGTAACTCCTCCTTGTGGCCCCCCCATACAGTGTAACTCCTCCTTGTGGCCCCCCATACAGTGTAACGCCTCCTTGTGGCCCCCCATACAGTGTAACGCCTCCTTGTGGCTGCCCCCATACAGTATAATGCCTCCTTGTGGCTGCCCCCATACAGTATAACGCCTCCTTGTGGCTGCCCCCATACAGTGTAACGTCTCCTTGTGGCTGCCCCCATACAGTGTAACGTCTCCTTGTGGCTGCCCCCATACAGTGTAACGTCTCCTTGTGGCTGCCCCATACAGTGTAACGTCTCCTTGTGGCTGCCCCCATACAGTATAACGTCTCCTTGTGGCTGCCCCCATACAGTATAACGTCTCCTTGTGGCTGCCCCCATACAGTATAACGTCTCCTTGTGGCTGCCCCCATACAGTATAACGTCTCCTTGTGGCTGCCCCATACAGTATAACGTCTCCTTGTGGCTGCCCCCATACAGTATAACGTCTCCTTGTGGCTGCCCCCATACAGTGTAACGTCTCCTTGTGGCTGCCCCCATACAGTGTAACGTCTCCTTGTGGCTGCCCCCATACAGTATAACGTCTCCTTGTGGCTGCCCCCATACAGTGTAACGTCTCCTTGTGTTTTTTTTCTTTTAAACGGGTATTTATCGCGATATATATCGTTATCGCGATAAATTTTTTAATATCGTTATCGTCTGAATATTTTTGATATCGTCCAACCCTATTTTGGACCACTTCCGAGAGCCCTGAACGGATCTCACAAACGGAAAGCCAAAACGCCAGTGTGAAAGTAGCCTAAGCTGGTTTCCCTTGTCATGTCCCAAGGCTTGTTAAAAAGTCGGATTGTGACTCATAGGGAGCCACTTCCACAAGGTGGCGCTGGTGAGATGGTTCTCTTTCCATTGAAGATACCTCTTTGCATATTGTTTCCCCATGGAGCATTGCCAATTATTATTTATTATTAAAGCTCCATTCATTCCATAGCGCTGTACATATGATAAGGGGTGCACATACATAATACAGACAAGTGCACTAATCATAAACAAGACGAGTTACAGACTGGCACAGAAGGAGAGAGGGCCCTGCCCGCGAGGGCTTACAATCTACATGTTAAGTCTCTATACAGGACTGGTCTCTTTAATGGGGTTGTCCTGCCATTTATTTTGACGACTGGCAGATATCAGATTGGTGGGAGTCCGACACCCGGCAGCCCCACCGATCATCTGTCGGCGCTCCATGCCACAGCTGTTTCCTGATGATCACACTACCCGCCATCTTGGAAGTCTCTACAGTGTAGTGTAATGAACAGAAAGCAGAGCTCGCATGGAGCGTCGCCTCCTCTTCTATTTCTTTGCGGAACGGACATACGGAAACAGAATGCACACGGAGTCCGCAAAAGCATACGGTCCGCAAAAAAAACTGGAATGGACACAGAAAGAAAATACGTTTGTGTGCATGAGGCCTTGAGGAGAGCCAGCACCTCAGCTCCACCCTGGAAGTAAGAGAGATCGATCTTTACACTTTCTTATTGTTGCAGTTGTTTTCTTTGCTTTGTAAATCTTAAGACGCTGGTTACGGGAGGTTTAGTCAACACCTTTTACGTCTGCACCAGAAAATACTCACAAAGTACAGGAAAAAACCGCCAAAGGCCTCGCCCTAGGGTTGTCACCTTTCCTAACAACAAATACTGTGCGCAGGTAAATCGGGGGGAGGTTTTTCTGGCGTCTTATTTGACACCAATGGTTTGAAGCAATTTTTTTTTAAAGTGGTATTAATGTTTTCTGTCATTTTTTCAATAAAATGCAGCGAGAATGATGCACAGGCCACGGGGCACGTTTATTAAAGTGTTTGCACCTGTTTTTAGTCTAAAAATGTTGTTTTGGACAATCTTATTTTTTTAGTCGCATTTACTACTGAAATTGTGCACGTTTTTGAAACTTTTGCGCCTCGTTCACCTATTTAGATTTTTTTTTTTTACTAATTTAGATGTTTTCTAACTTTTTCTGGTCTAACTTTGTTCTGATCATTATGAAGGTGCACCTTATTTTGCGCCTGATTTTGTCTAATTTCGACTTCACCCCAGGGATGGCCTACTTGTCTTTGTCCGTTTTTATTAAAACTCTCCCTTTCCGTGAGACATACGATTTTTTGCCATAAAGATGTGACATTTTTCATGCATAAGTAAATTAGACCAGTCTAAGGGTCCATTCACACGTCCGTAGTGTATTGCGGATCCGCAACACACCCGCCGGGCACCCCCATAGAACTGCCTATTCTTGTCCGCAATTGCGGACAAGAATAGGACATGTTCTATTTTTTTCCGGAGCCGCACTGTGTGCTGTCTGCATCCATTCCTGCCCCATAGAGAATGAATGGGTCCTTGCGGAACGGATGCAGAGCCATTCTACGTACAAGTGAATGGACCCTAAGTGAATATGAACCTGTCCTACTGAAAAACCACCACCGGAGGTCAGACTAATAAAAATACGCCGAGTCTAATCTGGGCGACTTTTAATAAATACTCGGCAAAACAAAGACAGTCAAATGAAATACGCCTGTCTAATTCTATGGCCAAAAAGATAAATCTGCCCCCATGTTTGAACAGGCGTAATGAATGAGCCCTTCTGGAGAAGCCCTTCAGGAAAAATACTCTAAGGCCCCTTTGACACGGGCGAGATTTCCGCACGGGTGCGATGCGTGAGGTGAACACATTGCACCCGCACTGAATCCAGACCCATTCATTTCTATGGGGCTGTGCACATGAGCGTTGATTTTCACTCATCACTTGTGCGTTGCGTGAAAATCCCAGCATGCTCCTCTTTGTGCGTTTTTCACACAACGCAGGCCCCATAGAAGTGAATGGGGTTGCGTGAAAATCGCAAGCATCCGCAAGCAAGTGCGGATGCGGTGCGATTTTCACGCACGGTTGCTAGAAGACGATCGGGATGGGGACCCGATCATTATTATTTTCCCTTATAACATGGTTATAAGGAAAAAAAAAAATAGCATTCTTAATACAGAATGCATAGTAAAACAGGGCTGGAGGGGTTAAAAAAAATTAAAAAATAATATAACTCACCTTAATCCACTTGATCGCGCAGCCGGCATCTCTTCTGTCTTCTTCTTTGCTGTGCACAGGAAAGGGACCTGTGGTGGCGTCACTGCGGTCATCACATGGTCCGTCACATGATCCATCACCATGGTAAACGATCATGTGATGGACCATGTGATGAGCGCAGTGACGTCACCACAGGTCCTTTTCCTGTGCACAGCAAAGAAGAAGACAGAAAAGAAGCCGGGCTGCGCGAACAAGTGGGTTAAGGTGAGTTAAATATTACCCCTCCAGCGCTATTGTACTATGCATTCTGTATTCAGAATGCTATTATTTTCCCTTATAACCATGTTATAAGGGAAAATAATAAAATCTACACAACACCTAACCAAAACCCCAACTTCTGTGAAAAAGTCCGGGTTTGGGTCTGGGTACCAAACACGCGCGTGCAAAACGCATTACAATGTTTTGCACTCACGCGGAAAAATTGCGCATTTTCCCACAACGCACCCGTATCCTATCTGGGCCAAAAACATGACGCCCGTGTGAAAGAGGCCTAAAACCTCATGCACAGAACCGTTCCGTTTTTTTGCGGATCCGCAAAACACGGAAGCCGCCCGTGTGCCTTCCACAATTTGCGGAACAGAACAGGCGGCCCATTGTAGAAATGCCTATTCTTGTCCGCAAAATGGACAAGAATAGGACAGGTTATATTTTTTTTGCAGGGCCACAACACACGGAGTGCTATCCGCATCTTTTGCGGCCCCATTGAAGTGAAACTGCGGCTCAGATGCGGACCAGAACAACGGTCGTGTGCATGAGGCCTAAGCCTAATTACTGGCTGCCCCTGAACCGTGCGGCTCTATGCAGGAGCCTGGTTTGCCCTGCTTCATCTGGTAAAACAATTTGAAAACAATCGTTATGGCGGCTAAAAATGACTGACACATAATGTATTCAGCACAAATTACGGTAAATATTTGCACCTGCCTGATGATGGTAAAGCTGACGAGGCCGGGTACTCTGCTCATATGGTAGAGCAGGGATGCCCAACCTGCAGCCCTCCAGCTGGTTTAAAACTACAACTCCCAGCATGCCTTAAAAGCTGTAAGCTGTCCAGGCATCCTGGGAGTTGTAGTTTTGCAACAGCTGGAGGGCTGCAGGTTGGGCATCCCTGCGGTAGAGTCTTCCATCAGACATATAGCACACAGGATACCTTGTGCCCCAACTCCCCTGCTAAAACTATATATATAGTATATGTGTGTGTGTGTGTGTGTGAGATCCAGCCTCCGTCGGGTGAATTGAGACCTAAGGACATGTTTTGCACATATAACAGGAGCTTTTCCTGGTAGAGGTAGAGCTACAATGTAATGTGAACAGAGCCTTAGGGTCCATTCACACGTCCGTATGTGTTTTGCGGACCGCACATTGCCGGCACTCTCATAGAAAATGCCTTTCGGACAAGAATAGGACATGTTCTATTTTTTTGCGGGGCAGAAGTGCGGATCCGCAGTAAGTTTGCCTTATGGCAGCTGCAATGAAAAGGAACTGATATGCCAAATGTGCCCAAAGAATAATACAACCCTCAGGAAGAGATAGGACGCACCCCCCCCCCCCCCTCGTGCCAGAGAGAGCTTTATAAAGAGCCTTTTATGAGTGTGAAGTGTTATCCTGCAGTACAATAAAGCCGCCATCTGTCATTAAAGAGGACCTGTCACCTCTCCTGACATGTCTGTTTTAGTAACTACCTGCATTGTAATAACAATTCTGGAGCATCTAGTCTGCTGTATAATGTGCCATTACTTTATAATTCCTGCTAGAAGCTATGAATGCTAACAGTTTGGGATAAAGATCCAGATGGGTGTTACCAGTTGGGGGGGGGGGGGGGTCCCTTCGCAAGATGCCAATATCTAATCAGTGCCGCCTATGTCAGACTGTGCATGAACACAGCCAGATGAACTTTTATTGCAGACAGTTACTAAAACAGACATGTCAGGAGAGGAGGCAGGACCTTTTTATAATCTCACCCTCTAATGTAATAACTCTGCAGACTCTGTCCCAGTCTACACAGCAAAGTGAAAAGTGAGAAGCAGAAAACTGGAATTGTCAGCCCATTGGGTATGCTCCGGTGGCAATTTTGAAAACCAAAAATACTAAAAATAAAAAGATTCTAGAAAAAAAATGACTGACTTATCATTTTCTGATGATACATTTTCTGTTATGGATGGTTCTTACATCTGAACATGAATCTATGTTCTATTCTTAAAAATGCATTCATATTGTCTGTTATGACTAGGGCTTTGTCTCATTACAGGAGTCCCTAAATCGTGAGGGGCTGTCCCCACAGGTGAAGAAGTGCCCACCTGCTGCTATTGACAAGGCCAGACTCCTCTCCAAGTAGTGGTGCAAGCGCAGCGGCTCTACTTCTGCTTTCAGAGCAGCGACTGTTCATGTGCTACTACCTGGAAGTGTAGCGGTCCATGTGCCCTCACTGCTCCAGTAGTGGAAGCAGAGCCTCTGCGCTTGTGGCGCTACTCTGAAAAGCAGTGCAGGCGCGAGATGTCGGGCCCTATCAATCAAGTAGCAGGTGTGAGATTCTTTATCGGCCCCTCACAGGTGAAGATCTCTTGCTCATCCTGAGTTAAGACATATCACTAGGACATGCTTCAACAGTCTTAAGGGTGGTGGTTCAACCTCTAGGACCCTCTAGTCCTCCGGCTCACTGACGGTACAGGCATCTGCATTCACTCCTGTTCACCGGCTGTACGGGTAAGCTCCAATGAAATAAAGGTCAGGAGCACTGCTGAGCAAGGAAAAACTAAAGAAACCGTCTCTGGTCCTCCTGACCCCGATGTGCTTACATGGCTGCAGCAGTGATGTGCCTGTGTAACTCCTGTCACCTGGTCACAGTGGCCTCGTGCCATATACCCTTGAGGCCAGTGACTGGTGGCAGCAGTCATGTCCACTAGTATACAGGCACATTATGAACATGATGGCTGCAGAGTGAGAAGAATCAGTGATGGCGCTACAGTGGCGGGGTTCGAACCAGTGAATTAAGAGTGGACTGGGAACTTAAAGGGGTTATCCAACTCCTATAATGCGCCCCCCCCCCCCCCCGAAATGCCCGGGCCCCTCACACTGGTTATACTTACCTTGCTCCCTGGCACCTGCGTAGCTCCTGATGCCTGCACGGCCGCCGCTGCATCTCACAGGTGACAGTAGGGAGGCTAGTCACTGTCACGGTCTGCTATTGGCTGCCCCCCCATATCAAAACATGCACCGGCGGCTGTGCGGGCAACAGGAGTGATGCGGGTGCCGGGGAGCAGTATGACCTGTATGAGGTGCCTGGCCATTTTGGGGGGAATTATAGGGGTTGGATAACCCCTTTAAAGTGGCCCTTAAAAAAAAAAAAAAACACATGTAGGCAGGACCAACACATGTAGGCAGGGCCAACACAAGTAGGCGGGGCCAGTAGTACAAAATACCGCCCCAGCAGAACCTAATACCACAGTGCAGCATAAAATACTACCGCTGCATCGCAGTATTCAATTGTATCCCTCTTCTGAGGACAGCGATACAGTTGAATTCAGGAGGGGGACCTGCGGCTGCTGGCCAGGGGCATAAGTAGCTAATGCTAAGAGCATGAAATCATTGATTAAACAGTTGGCGGCCATGAGGAGGGCTCGGACGTCCCCACCGGGGAATTTCTCTGCAGGGTCTATGGCCAGTCCGCCCCTGCAGTCAATATAACTTCATTTTAACACCTTTACTGCCTTTGACCATATTTTTATGCCCATTTTTTACTGGTAATAATGATCAGAACCAACTGTTGCCTCTCCATCGGGTTCGAGGTGCCCGGGTCCAGCGTGACCAGCTTTCTCTTGTTTCAGCCGATTTGTTCACAAAACTCACCCCCTGACAACAATGAGGACATTCAGCTGAGATTACAACAAAGAAAGCGGAAGCATTGGCCAACAACAGACGCGGTCACTGCCACAACCGTACAAGCAGGAGGCCATGCCAAGTGCACAGAGCCATTCACAGCGTGCCAGGGGATTACAAGTCATGGCAGTGTGACACACTGAACCAAACAACGAAACAAACCAATAACCCCATAAGAATGAGAGAACATATAAAATACATGAAATTTATTGACACAATCAAATAACATAAAATATGACACAAGGCACAAAGGTAAAGGAGGGTGGAACGCCCCATGTAACGGGATCCACGGGGGCACTGTTTATTATAGTCACATCACAGTGCAGGTTCACCTATGACCACAAGGTAGATGTAATCTACAGATCATACCGATCCGGAGCTACAGCCTGTAGTACAGTAATCAGCAGCTGCATCCTTAAAGGGGTTGTCTCACCCCATCAAGTCAAGGTATTTATCATGTAGAGAAAGTTAATACAGGACACTTACTAATGTATTGTGATTGTCCATATTGCTTTCCTGGCTGGATTCATTTTTTCCATCACATTATACACTGCTCGTTGCCATGTTTACCACCACCCTGCAATCCAGCAGCAGTGGCCGTGCTTGCACACTATAGGAAAAAGCGCTGGACTATGTGCACTCCTATGGTCCTGGCCACCAGAGAGGCTGGTGTTTTTTTTTTTTTCATAGTGTGCAACACGACCACTGATGGATGCAATATGGATAATAACAGTATATTAGTAAGAGTCTTGTATTAACTTTCTCTACATGACAAATGCCACTTACTCAAATGAGACAACCCCTTTAATTCTGCTGGCTGATATTAAAGGGGTTGTCCCATCTCACACATAGGATATCCAACCAATGTCAGATAGGTAGGACCTTCACCTACCTCTATAACTGGACCCCCAAAGTGAATGAGGGCACACCCTTCATTTACTTCTATGGGAGTGCCATAGAGGTGAATGGAGAGGGGGCAGCGCTTGCGCTGTGCGCTCTCCATTAACTTCTAAGGAAGTTCCAGAAGTAATGTGGGGGATTCAATCAGCACAACCCTGTATGCAGGTGCACATCGCTATGGCGAAATACATATACAAACGCAAAAACACAAATGCAATAGCACTCTGCAACCAGCACTCTGCCCTGCATAGAGCTGGATGTTGAATGAGGCATTGGTGTACATTTTGGCCAAAGCGTAATAAGCCACTCACCACGTCAAGGTCGCCTCTATGGAGTGGTCCCTAACACTAGTTCCTACCTGTTATGGGCCATGACAGCCACACAAAGTCCAGGGAGTGCAGGTACAGCATGCAAGCCAAGCACACTCTGCTTTTAACCCCGTCCGGTGCCATTACAGCTTTCATTGGATGCAGGGATGCAAGTACCAACATGCATGCTGAGCCCACTATATACTTCTCCTGGAGCCAAATGGCTACTGGTAGGTGCTATATAAGCAGACTCAGTTTTATACTGACTTTAAAACCAGCTTCCAGGACAGATTGACTGGTCAGGTGTGCAATGACTCCAAGGAGATCGCCACGCCTCCAATATATACTACAAAGAAAAAATGTGGGGGATTCAGTCAGCACAACCCTGTATGCAGGTGCACATCACTATGGCGAAATACAGATACAAACGCAAAAACACAAATGCAATAGCAATAATACAGGGTTGTGCTGACTGAATCACCCACCTTTTTTCTTTGCAGTATATATTGGAGGCGTGGCGATCTCCATGCAGTCATGCACACCTGACCAGTTAGTCAGGTGTGCATGTAGCCCCATGCAGGTAGCCCCATGTTGTAGACGGAGCCAAACTGGTAGAAGTTTATATGGTCAGAACAAAAAAGTTTATATGGTCAAAAAGTTTTTCTTTTGCTTTTTACTCCCTACTTCCCGGACCATACCTTTTTTATTTTTCTATTCACTTAGGGCTCATGCACACGACCGTATGTATTTTGCTAGGTGAAGATGTTGTACATTGGGATAGAGGGCAGGACCCTGATGTAGTAGGTCTGGATTTTGGGGTAGGAACCAAGGTTTATCTGTCCCCAGGTTTTGAAGCAAGAGAAACCAAGACCTTTTTGGCCAATAAGGAGCAATCATTATCACTTGTGCTAGGGATCGACCGATTATCGGTTTGGCCGATATTATCGGCCGATATTGAGGATTTTGACAGTTATCGGTATCGGCATCTATTTTGCCGATATTCCGATAACGTATTGGGAACACAACAGAACGCGCTGCTGTCATCGCTCTCTGTGTTCCCTCCGCAGCACAGGGGAGAAGGAAGCAGTGTCTCCTCCCCCTGTGCTGCTGCTGCCGCCAATGAGAGGAGAGAAGATAAGAGGAGGGGAGGGGCTGTGGCCACCGCTCCACCAATGAAGATGAGTCTTTCATTAATTCATATACAGGAGGCGGGAGCTGGCTGCAGAATCACATAGCCGGCTCCCGACCTCTATGAGCGGTAGCTGCGGTCCGCGGTAGTTAACCCCTCAGGTGCCGCGGATCGCAGCTGCCGCTCATAGAGGTCGGGAGCCGGCTACGTGATTCTGCAGCCAGCTCCCGCCTCCTGTATATGAATGAGAGACTTATCTTCATTGGTGGCGCAGTGCGCCCCCCCATATTAATCATTGGTAGCGCAGTGCGCCCCCCACCCCCATCCCAATAGTAAAAACATTGGTGGCGCAGTGCGCCCCCCAGTATTAATCATTGGTGGCGCAGTGCGCCCCCCACCCCCATCCCAATAGTCAATAGCAAAAACATTGGTGGCGCAGTGCGCCCCCCCCCAGTAATCATTGGTGGCAGTGGCCACAGGATCCCCTCCTCCTCCAATCGGAGCCCCAATATATTGGGGCTCCGATCGGTTACCATGGCAGCCAGGACGCTATTGAAGCCCTGGCTGCCATGTTCAGCTCCATGCTGCTGTGTGCACAAAGCACAGAGCAGCAAGGACAGTGTGATGTCCTATTCACCCTGATAGAGATCTATCAGGGTGAATGGGACAAGGGTTCTAGTCCCTAAGGGGGCTAAAAGTTAGTAAAAAAAACCCCACAAAAATATTAAGTATAAATGAAAAAGATTTACAAAAAAAAAAACACATTAACAATAAACATATTAATTTTCAGCAGATTTGTGTAGGAATTTTTTTTTTCTCTCAAAAATGAAAATTCCAAGAATATCGGTATAAATTATCGGCTATCGGCCTGAAAGTTCACAAATTATCGGTATCGGCCCTAAAAAATCAATATCGGTCAATCCCTAACTTGTGCCCCTTCTTCTCGTATTTTCATCAGGGTCTTTGCAATCAGGGAGAATGGTGGAAAGGCGTAGAGAAGTCCCCTGGGCCATGTTAGTGAGAGGGCATCCACGTGATTTTTCTTCTCCTTGGGGCAGATGGAGTAGAAATCTTCCTGTTCTGTCTCGATGCGATCAGATCTAATACCAGAAGTCCACACTTTTCTGTGATCTGATGGAAAATCCTCTGATTTAACGACCATCCCCCCTCTCTGAGAGAATGCCTGCTGAGAAAGTCCGCTAAGACGTTTTCTTCTCCTCTTAAGTGAACTGCTGAAATAGACTTTAGGTTGTCCTCTCCCCATATAAATATATTTCTTGAGATGGCCGCCAAGGATTTGCTCCTTGTTCCCCGCTGCCGGTTTAGATACGCCACTGTTGTTGCATTGTCGGACAACACCTTGACGTGGTGGTGTTGGATAGCTGGTTTCAAGTCTAAGAAGGCTTGGAAGACCGCTGCCAATTCTCTCAGATTTGACGAGGCTGAAGACATCTGCGTGCTCCATCTCCCGTGTGTTACTGATGCTGAGTATGAGCTCCCCAGCCGTTGCTGCTGGCGTCGGTGGTGACTGTAATTATATCCCTTGGTCGCCACTGTACCCCAGCTTTTAGATGTTTCTCCACCATCCACCAACCTAGGGATTTCTCTATCTGATTTGGAATCTTTATTCCCTTTCCTAAGGAACTCTGCGTCCCAGGATGAAAGACTGTAGGATCCTGGTGTGGGCCTGGGCCCAACTCACCGAGGATATTGTTGATGTTAGGAGTCCCAGTAGGCAGGGGACTCCTAGGCAGGAATTCACTAGATTCCACAGTCTCACTTATTTTATATATATGAAATTAAAAGTTAAATCTTAATTTAAATACAATAAGGCATACTCAGTACAACCTATAAACATTTTGAGACTACTGAGGATTATTTATGAGAGGGTCTACCGATACTTAGACACCAATCATAAACGTATTGAATATTTACAATACCCATATAACGCTAATGGCAGGCTTCCTGTCTGCAAGTCCAAACCTGGAAGCGTGGGCCACAGAGGCTAAAAGCGTGTTTTCAGACACTGACTACATTCAGACTCACTCGACTACCAACATTAAAAACGTGTTCAAAGATCTAACAGGAGCATACAAAGACCTAATTGTATCATGGTGGGAAATACAATCTCTGGACCACTACCTTAAAGAAAACATTGTTCCAAAAGGGCTAAGAATTAACCTGACCCCTGCAGATAGATTGAGAAATACAAGCCTTATCAAAAAGTGGGAGGAGGAAGCCACAGCCAGCTCTCACAGGTTTATGCGCCTGCTTCTCGAGGAAGAAAAACTGAACCTTGACTGCAAGCAGAAAAGGGTGGATAACCTGAGAGAGCAGGCTCTTAGATTTAAAGACGAGGCCCAATTCGCCATCAAAGAGGAAACTCTGCAAAACACTATTGAGAGGTTTCACTTTACCTTTAGAGAACGTAAGCACCAACAATACGTACGAGACTCAACAGAGTTTAAAGAAAACAGAGCTTACCTTTTCCTGAGCAAAACCCAACAAAAAGAAACACCTAGTGAGATTTCCTCCTCAGAAGCAGAGGGATCTGAAAGTGAACAAGGTAGAACAAGAGGAGGCAGAGGACAGAGATACAGAGGGAGAGGGGGCAGGGGGAGACCCAGAATAGCTAGGAATACCTACGGGGAAAGCTATCAAACATGCAACACTACAGGACCTATACCTGCCCACTCATCTTCAGCTGCATCATCCTCTACTTTTTTGGCCCAGGCCCCCACACAGATGCCTTATCAACTAAGAAACAAAGTGTAGGGGGACCCCCAGTGAATACATTAAACAAGACGCAAATCAATCTTTCATCCTATAACATGTCCTCCAGTGACATATCCCTCCTAAGCAAAGGCCTGTCATTTGTTCCCACAGTAAAACATGACACGTTTGAATGGAGCAAAGACTTAGCTCTATTCACACGTAAACTACTTTGGCACAAACATTTCTGCCTACAAGACCGTAATACACTGGAAGAGCTTAATATGAAACCCCGGGAGCTGGAAGCTACACGCACCCTTGTAGAACTTATGGAAGAAGGAGATAAAGATAGAGCAGAGGGTCCATTCACTGAGTTAAAACTAAAAAGTACTCAGATGCCACCACCTCTACCAGACTCTAGTGTGTCCATATTCTACAAATTAGTATCAAGGGACCTTGAACTAATAAACAGCACCAGGGGGGCATCAAACATGAACAATGAAGAATATCAAGCCCTAATCAGTCTAGAAAAAGATCGCAATATAATAATGAAACCGGCAGATAAAGGGGGAAATCTAGTCATTATGGATCAAAGCGCATACAAAAATATGTGTCTAGACATCCTGCAGGATAGGGGAACATATGAAATCCTATCACAGGATCCTGGACCACTCTCTCTCTCAGAACTGAGAGAGATATTAAACCTGGGACTGAGAGAAAAACTAATTGACCAGACAGAACTAGATTTCCTTCTTCCAACATATCCGGTCACAGCCACTTTCTACTCCACACCCAAGATCCATAAGGGCACTATACCCCTTAAAGGGCGTCCAATAGTGTCAGGGGTAGGGAGCCTAGGGCAAAATATAGGCATTTATGTGGACAAAATCCTAAGACCGTTTGTGGAAACACTGCCATCATATATAAGAGATACCTCTGACCTATTGCTGAGACTGAGTGGTGTATGTATAGATAACGAAACCATGTTTGTGTCCATTGACGTTGAGGCTCTATATAGCTCGATCAAACACGAGCTAGGCCTCAAGGCAGTGGAAAGCTATCTATCCATGAGAGATAAAAGACGATCCAGACACAACCAATTTGTACTGGAACTTCTGAACTTCAGCCTCACTAAGAACTGTTTTGTCTTTGACAACCGCCACTACCACCAGCTCAGCGGCACGGCGATGGGAAGTTCCTGTGCGCCTTCTTACGCTAATCTGCTCCTGGGCTGGTGGGAGGCCAATGTCATTGGCTCAGAGAAAATGGAGAAGTGGCAAGACACAATAGTTCTATGGCTGAGGTTCATTGACAATGTCTTTGTACTGTGGAGAGGGACTGAAGACTCTTTTGCGGAGTTTATGGAGATAATTAATGATAATGCCTTAGGCCTAAGGTTTACATCTGAATCTAGTCACGATTCTCTACCATTCTTAGATGTACTCATTGAGCGAGGCCAAAACAATAACATAGTTACCTCTGTCTATCGCAAAGAGACAGCTACTAACAGTCTACTTCGCTGGGAGAGCTCCCATCCCTATGCTTTACGTAAGGGCATACCTAAAGGCCAGTACCTAAGACTGAGGCGTAATTGCTTCACCATGAGCAAATTTAAAAGTGCAGCTAAGGACCTACGGTATAGATTTAGGGAAAGAGGATACCCAGACGGAGTACTCAGGGTAGCTTATGAGGCAGCATGCGCGGAGAATAGAGACATGCTCCTCATACCCAAGAAAAGCAGACTGGAACCTATCATACCCTCAAAAATGACTCGTATCATAGGGACCTTTGATGACGCTCATCAGGAGGTCAGGAGGATACTCTCTAAGCACTGGGATATCCTTAGGACGGACCCAGATCTGGAGGACATGATAGGGCCATACCCTATGATCACCTATAGAAAGGGAAGAAGTCTCAAGGACAGACTAGTCAACAGCCACTACCAGCCTCCCACCAACCCTGGCAACTGGCTGTCAAGGAAACCCCTGGGTACCTACAAATGTGGGAGATGTAGGGCATGTAGCCAGGTGCTCAAGACCAAGACCTTCACATGCTCACGTACAGGCAGAGAGTATGTCATACGTGACTATGTGAACTGTCTAACCACGGGTGTAGTATACCTGGCACAGTGCTCCTGCCCCCTTGACTATGTAGGGAAAACAAAAAGAGAGTTCAGGCGACGGATTAGAGAACACCACAATGACATTGAAAACAACAAAGATACGTCAGTGGCACGTCATATCAACCTCTGTCATGGCGGAAACTCTGACTGCCTCAAATTCATAGGCATCCAACAGGTGCCCAAGCCCAGGAGGGGAGGAGACTGGGACAAAATGATCTTGAGGGCAGAAACGAGGTGGATATATAAAATGAAATCAGTTACTCCAAACGGTCTAAACGAATACCTTTCCTATAAACCATTCCTATGATGTATGGAATATATGCGTGTATCTGTGCCTGGGCACCTGCCACATGCATGTACGCGTGTATGTGCACACACATATGAACTCCATATACCTCCACATTCACCACTGTCCAGTAATATATAAAGACAATATATATTTCTGATGATCTAGAATAGACACCTGTATGGTAGTCTGACATATACCCATCCACTTCCGACATGTTCTCCTATGCAAGGGTTTATTTACCCTGGAGAATATGCCAATGGAGACAGTACAATGTCCTGAAATATAACACTAGATTGAGATCAACTAGGGACGATATAATGTCTGTATGCATCATTACTAATGACCTCTTCTCAATTTCATTTAGCCCAAGATGACACTTAGTCAGCGCGAACCAGCATTTTGCAACACAGGGAGCCGGCCGGGGACGCGGCGTGAGATCCCCATGACAACTAGCCACTCCCCAGCACCATGTCACTTCCGTCTAGCAGCGGAGAGCAGCGAGACCGCCGAAGCAAGTAAGCGGCACCGAGCTGTATGTATCCCCGCCACGATCTGACAGGTAACTGGGAGGGAGGGCGACTATACAACGCGCAGCCCACAACCTGACCGATTGGTCAACTAGATTAGGGGTGGAGCGAGACGCAGATAAAAAGACTGAACTACATTACCACATTGCCACTGCCGCTTGATCCTAATAGGCGCACAGCCACTGCTCCAGGCGCCCGAATTTTTTCCTTTTCTCTCCCTGAAGAGCCAGGTGCTTACCTGGTGAAACGCGTCGGAGGAGGACACAGATCACACCAATTAGGGAGGTAAGAGCATAGGGACATTTACGCTAGGCGCGAGGTTCATGAGGCTGGGGGTCGTCCTTTTCAGGACGAGTGCTCCGACTACAGCCAGTGAGGCTATTTCATTGACCAGACTAGGCCAAGTAGGGTTAGCATACAGGGAAAGTTCACTGGTCCACCCAGACCCACTTTCTACATGTAGCAAATATTCCCTTCAGTCTCCCCAGCAGGCCCTACCCTACCAATAGAGTACCTATCCTTCTTTTCCTAACCAGGCAGGAATTCACTAGATTCCACAGTCTCACTTATTTTATATATATGAAATTAAAAGTTAAATCTTAATTTAAATACAATAAGGCATACTCAGTACAACCTATAAACATTTTGAGACTACTGAGGATTATTTATGAGAGGGTCTACCGATACTTAGACACCAATCATAAACGTATTGAGTCCCAGTAAGCGCATGACGTCTCTTATAGATGCTGTTCTGCCCGAACAAAAGATTGTCACTTGAGCTATCAGGCTTGTTAGCTTTTCCTGCGGTAAAAAGGAAGATAGACAATGGGTGTCCAGAAGTACACCCAAAAATTGTTTTTGCTGACATGGAACTAGCTTTGACTTCTCTTGATTGATGAACCACCCTAAGGAAGTCAGAGTTTCCTCCACTATTTTGAGGTGATCCTGAAGATGAGAATAGGTATCTGCAGCGATTAGAAGATCGTCCAGATAAGAGACAACAATTATTCCCTTTAGATGGAGGAAACCTACGTCGGCCATAATTTTTGTAAAAAGAGGTGGAGCACTGGAGAGGCCGAAGGGCAAGTCCTGATACTGGAAGTGATTTAGCTTTCCTTCTATGTAGACAGCGAACCTGAGGAATTGTTGACTCTCTCTGTGGATGGGAACATGATAATAGGCATCCGCCAGATCGACTGTTACCATGTAATAATCTTGAAAAAGGAGGTTCACTGCCGACTTTATAGACTCCATTTTGAACTTTTTGTAAATGACCAGACGATTTAGTTCTTTTAGATTGAAGATAGCTCTGAACCTCCTACTTGGAGTAAGGAGGAGTAAACCCCCTGACCCCTCTCGGCTTTTGGAACCTTTATAATAACCTGTTTTTGTAATAGGGAAGAAACTTCTGATTCTAGAGCTTGCTGTTTTTGCGCATCTGAATAAGGGTCCATTCACACATCCGTATGTGTTTTGCGGATCCACGGAAATACGTTTGTGTGCATGAGCCCTTAGCCTTATGAGGGCTTGTTTGTTGTGGGAGAAGTTGTACTTTATAATGGCACCATTTAATATTGCATATGATGTAGTGGAAAGCTGAAAAGAAATACAAAATGGAGCGGAATTGGAAAAATTACACAATTCCATCATAGTTTTATGGGTTTCCTTTTTACGGCGTTCCCTATGTGGTAAAACGTGACTTGTGCTCTTCATTCTCCAAGTCAGTACCATTACGGCGATACCACATTTATATGGGTTTTTCTAATACTTAGAGGGAATCTGTCACCTGCTTTTACCATTTTAAGCTGTCACCATCGCCATGTTCACTAAAGTACCTTATTTCCTGCAGTCTTCTTCTTACTTTATTTCGTTTTGTCATTTTGATAAAAAAGCTCTTTTTCTGATATGCTAATGAAGCTCCAAGGTGCCCAGAGGGGCGTTTTTTTTCCTCTCTGGAGCCCAGTGACGCCCCCCCTGCAGTGCCCAGCCCGCACACCTCCTGATCCTGAAATAACCTCCCACAGCCGCGGCAAACGGTTCCGCCCCCTCGCCGCGTTATCTTCTACCTTCAAGACATGCCCCGTTCTTCTTCCTGTCGGCCGCCAGAAATCTCATCTGCGGCCTGCGCGATTATCAAGCTCCTGAGAGCAACAGCCTCAAAAGTCTCACTGGGCGAGGGGGCGGAAACAAATGCCATTCCCCCTCCCCCAATTATAGCGTTCTTACATTTATATATTAATAGTATGGGCATTTGGGATGCGATGACTACAATGAGCTTTATTTTTTATTTTTTTAATATGAGGAAAGAGTGATTTGAATGTTTATATTTTTTTATTTAAATTTTTTTTTTTTTTACTTTTTTCATTTTTCAGACCTTAAAGATGACCTTTCATGAGTCCGAACATTGTATATGGACATGGAGAGCGGCGCCCAGGGATCTCACTGCACTTACTATCATCCCTGGGCGCCGCTCCGTTCACCCGCTGTGGCCCCATTACCTTCTCCTGCGCTGTATGGTAATTGCTACTATCGGTTCACCAGGGAGGAGTCTGCCCTGTTTCTCCGGGGCGTTCCTTCTCCCTGGCTGTAGCGCTGTTCAATCGCAGCGCAGAGCTCACAGCCTGGGAGAAAAAAACCTCACCTTCTCCCAGGCTGTGAGCTCTGCGATTGAAAGGTCCTCCTTAACATACTAAGGCCGAATGCACACGGCCGTGTTCCGTGGCCGAGAGCGGTCCGTGGTATGCCGGGCTGGATTCCTGTTCAGAGCAGGAGCGCGGAACACTGCCGTGTGCATTCGGCCTAATGTTCCTATAGAGCCCTGCGACAGATGGGCCTCCATAAGAACATCACTGTGGAAGGCTTCAGATCCTTCAGAAGGCCCAAAACTGTCACCATAACAACCAAACGGCTCCCTTGATCTTGACGTAGGGGAACCGTTTGGACACCGGAAGTGCAGAGCTCCCTGGGAAATACGCATCAGATGTCGTGGTCTTATTGACCACAGCATCTGAGGGGTTAAATGTCCGTGATCGGCGATGACCTAGCCGACACTAGGCATCCCCACAGTCAGCTGGTAATAACACAGTGAGCGGAGTCAGAAGCCTTCTACGGCATAGTACTGCAGCTCACCTCCAATTCAAGTACTGTTGTGTTTCTGGCGCTGGTAGCTACCAAAAACAACTAATCGTAGGGGTGTCAGGTGTCGGACCGCCACCGGTCTGATATTGATGACTGTAAAACTGTCAAGTAGACCGGTAACCTCTGTTTTAGTAACTACTTGCATTCCCCACATAATAACAATTCTGGAGCTTCTATTCTTATGTCTCTCTGTTGTGCCTTTCCTTTATTATTCCTGCTAGAAGTTATGAATGAATTGCTAGCAGTTTGCAATGAAGGTCCAGATGGGTGTTACCAGTTGGAGATGTGTTCCTGCACAGTCTGACAACATCCAATCAGTGCTGCATAGGGACCCCCTCCCCCCAACTGGTAACACCTTGATTGCAAACTGCCAGTAATTCATTCATAAATTCCATCAGGAATAATAAAGGAATGGCACATCTTAGAGGCGTCATAAGAATAGATCCGCCAGAACTGTTATTACATGAGGACCTTCCGGATTGCGGACCCATTCAAGTGAGTGGGTTCCACATCTGTGATGTAGGGTGCACACGGACGGTGCCCACATATTGTGGACCCGCTATTTGAGAGCCGCAATACGGGCACTGGCTGACAACGACCTAAGGAGGGATTCTAAAATGTAGGCTCCCCTCTGATGGTGCTGTGGGGAACTGGAACCCCGTCCATTGCCCTGAGAACCGGAGCCTGTGGAGACACTTCATGGATTTACTCATCAGAGGGGCAGCTAACAGCAGCTCTGCTACATGAGGACCCTCCTAGACCATCGCCACTGAGACGTCAGAGCTCAGGAAGGTCCGACGCAGAACTGGCAGTGACATAAAATCCTCAACACGGGTCAGTTTCCAAAGTTTAAAGAGGACCCGTCCCCTCTCCTGACGTGTCTGCTTTAGTATCTACTTGAATCCCCCCATGTAATAACAATTCTGGAGCATCTATTCTTATGTCTCTATGTTGTGCCATTCCTCTATTATTCCTGCTAGAAGTCTGCAGTAAGGGTACTGCTGGGTGTTACCAGTAGTGGGTGTGTCTGACTCTGCACAATCAGTGCTGCCAGTGTCAGACGGTGCAGGGACACACCCACAACTGGTAACACCCATCTGTACCTTTACTGCAAGCTACTAGCAAATCATCCAGAATTCTTCAGACCCTTTCAGTTATTTCACATTTTGGCACGTTTTCCGCCTTTTGCTAAAATTATAATTTCCCCATCATTCTGCACTTGATACCCCATAATGAGCAGGTGAAATCCGAGTGGATGACGAGGCGGCTCTGCTGTTCTGTACCTCCCATAGAAGTGAATGGAGAGAGAGACGCACGGATACAGCAGTCACTTCACCAAGCCAGTCCCAGGAGGTCCTCAGACCTGGAGACATTTTTTGGCATGTAACCTGCGATTGCTTCCTTGGGACTCTAAGATACATACATGTCTGTGGTGGGAGCACCAGTGGGGGGGGATTTAGCAAACTGTTGTAAAGTAGACCTGGCTTAGTTGCCCATAGCAACCAATCAGATTGCTCCTGTCATTTTGCACAGCTTCAAAAGGTGGAATCTGATTGGTTGCTATGGGCAACTAAGCCAGGTCTACTTTACACCAGTTTGATAACCCCCCCGTATGTTTCTGGAGCATGTGAAGGAACATACAATCTCCGTGCCTTACTGTAGGCAAATTCAGCTTGGATTTAAGGCCTTTCTATCACAGATTGGCCAGCAGGTCCGTCATTACCCCCCGTTGTGGCGCCACGGAAGCAAATCACAGCTTTTCACCCTGGAATCAGTGGCAATAATGAATATTCATCATTCTGGGAGCGAGAATGGGCTATGGCCTGCCACCCCCAGTGTATGAACACGGCCTCAGGGTCCATTCACACGTCCGTAGAATTGGTGCGGAACGAATCCGGACCCGTTCATTCTCTATGGGGCCGGAAGAGAGGCGGACAGCACACGGTGTGTTGTCCGCATCCGCATTTCCGGAGCATGGCCCCAATCTTCCGGTCCGTGGCTCCTGAAACAAGAATAGGCAGCTCTATGGGGGTGCCGGCCGGATCTGCAATACAATACAGACGTGTGAACGGACCCTTAAAGGTACAGCATGGCTCATAAGACCATACACAGGGCCAATCAGCCGGACCAGAACGGTAACCCTAAGGCCTTGTTCACATCTCCGAGGTGTGATGGCTGCACCTCCCGCTGACAGCACGCGTACCCATTGATTTTAATGTGTTTGTTCACACATCAGTATTTCTTTTACTTGACCATGGGGTGGACATGCGCGGTCTATGGGGACGTGAAAAAAAGACAGACACGCAGATGGCGCCCGTGTTTGCTCTGTTTTTCGCTGACCACTGATAGTAGAGGCTCTGGAAGTTAATTTTCAGACACACGGAGGGCGAAAATCAGACACGCGTACCAAACACAGATGAAACACAAACTGATTTTTTTCACGGATGTCAAGCGGACACGGAAATGCGAATGAGGCCTAAAGGGGTGGAGGACATTACTAGGTCCATTGTTTACCCTGAAAAGACCTCGGGGGAGGTTTATCAAAACTGGTGTAAAGTAGAACTAGCTTAGTTGCCCATAGCAACCAATCAGCTTTCACCTTTCATTTTCCAAAGGGGCTCTGAAAAATGAAAGGTGGAATCTGATTGGTTACTAAGGGCGACTAAGCCAGTTTTGATAAATCTCCCCCCTATATCTATAGGATGTACATTGAGCCTGGCACATGACACTTAGTAACCAAGGCTGGCACTCGGGTGGGTGCTGCCCTGGCATTGGCTGCAGCCAGATCCATGAATAGTGGTGAATGCAGCGCTCCCGCTGTGACACTGCACAACAACTCCCAGCATCCATCACAGTACCTTGGTGGTCCGGATGTGCTCCATCTCCGGGCTCTTCTATGGGATGCACCCGGTGTCAGCTCGCAGTCTCCCCGCTTCCTGCTGCGGGAGCCGCACACACTTCCTGCTATGATCACTGCACCTCGGAATGACACCCAGCAGTCCGGGCTGCGGCGGCGCCGTGCGCCCTGTGTGTACCACAGCGTCACCGTGTGGCCAACATTTCATATTGCACTCAATAGTCTCACTGCCTGAAAGATAATCTGGGGTTTGATATCTACCATGATATCCACAATTACACATATTTCAGTGAAATAATCTATTATGAAATTATTTTATTCCTATGAACATATTTCAGGGCTCTTTATACTGGGAATATAGACGTGTGCATTATAGCCCTGCCGGGTCCAGACCGCCGTTACCATCTCCGTCTGCAAAAAATGGACGTATCTAGATGTCCTTTTCTTTCAGACCCATTCATTAGAATGAATGAGTCTCTGATTTAGAAGACATGAATGGTGCGTGCTGCAAGCTGGTCCGTGCTGAAAAATGGTGTCCCGGAGTGCCATTACCACTTCTGCACCCCGCTACCGTCTCCTATGGGCTAATACAATGTCATCTTATGCATTTATTTCAGGTCCTTTAAAATGTGCATTTCCTAGTTCCTGTAACTGTTCTTGTTCATGTAATTTACCTGGTTCACCAGAAGGTGGCAGCAAGCATGGGTATATTTCATCTATTTCCCTTTAAAAGTGAACTCCACAGTCCGCCACCCCTTAACACTGACCCCCTCACACAGTGCCCCGCCACTTTAAAATTGGACCCCACTCCCTTGACAGTGACCTCCTCAGGGGTTTGCCCCCTTAACAGTGACCTCCACAGTACCCCACTCCCTTAAAGGGGTTGTTCAAGTTATATTCTCTTCAAACAGCTGATCGGCGGGAGTGCCGGGTGTCAGACCCCCACCAATCTGATATTGATTACCGATCCTGAGGGTAGGTCATCAATAAATATAACTTGGACAACCCCTTTAACAGCGACCTCACAGTACCCTGCTGCCTTAACAGAGACCTCCACAGCAGTTGCCCCTTTAATAGTGGCCCCTGCCCCCTTAACTGTGACCTCTACAGTGTCTGCCCCTTTAACAGCGACCTCCACAGCGGCCTGCCCCCTTAACTGTAACATCCACAGTGAACTCCTCTTTAACAGTGACCCCCACAGCGCCCTGCCCCTTTAATGCTAGGGCTACACGACGACATGTGTCGCGCGACATTTTGTCTCGACAATTTTAAGAATGATAGTATATGGTGTCGCAAGATGGATTTTTCTGCGACTGTCGCGTCGCAGTCGCAACATGTCACGTGCCCCATGGATTAGTTTTGCACCGGGGCCCCATGGATTGTGTGTACGCCACTGCGCACATGCTCAGTTTCAATCATCAACTGCCATCAGTTTTATCTACTGCTAGAATCTGTGACAGTTATTAAGGCTAGGTCTACACGACGACATTGATGTCGCGCGACGATTTTTATAATGATAGTCTATGGTGTCGCACTGCGACATACTGCAACTGCGACATTTTGAATGGATTTTTTTGCGACTGTCGCGTTGCTGTTGCAGCATGTTGCATGTCGCACTGCCACACTATAGACTATCATTATAAAAACCGTCGCGCAACAAATGTCGTCGTGTAGACCTAGCGTGAAGGAAGTCAGCAGCAGCAAGGACACCCCCTTGTGCTGTTATAGGGAGAAACCTGCAGCAGAAAGGACACCCACCCCTTGTGCTGTTATAGGCAGAGAGCTGCAGCAGAAAGTACATGCCCCCCCCGAGCTACCAGAGCAATTCTAGCAATGAATGGGAAAATCTCTGGATCGGGATAGAGCCGGTCCTGTATAATGACATATGATGTCTGATTTTCACATTTTACACTAGTCATAGGATAACCCTTTTAAGAAAACAAAAAAGTGGACCCCAGTCAGCACCTCCCCATATAGAGCATCTTGCTCTGCCAGCCACGCAGCAGCACTACTACTTTAGTATCTCAGATGCCGTGGATACAGCCATGTCCAAGTGATTTTCTCATTTTACATAGAGGGGGCAGTTTCTGACGATCTGGGGGAGTGGGTTCCAACTAAATCCACCCAAAAAAGCCAACTAGTAAGAAGAGTCCAAGAAACTGCCAAATAAAGTATAGGCCGCTTTATAGAATTTGAGTAGGCCTGCATGCTGAAACATTTCTGTTTTTGGCCTATATGCCAAGATGTCAACCTGTGAGAGCCCCTCATATAATGGTACTTGTGCTATGGCTAAATTGGAGTGGCCTTTTAGGGGTGTGGTTTACATAATGGGGTGTGGTTTACGTAATAGGGTGTGGCTAATCTAGACCATTCATGTGACTACAGCACTGATCAGTGGCTGAATAAACATTTACATTTAGTGATTTTCAGGTGAAGTTTCCTCCAGAGTTCTTCTATTTCCTTTACTTTCCATCTGGTTCAGACCACCATGATGACTTCCCCCATACACGACTCATCTCTGTATATACTCGTCTCTGCACCCTGTACAGTCGTGGCCAAAAGTTTTGAGAATTACATAAATATTGGAAATTGGAAAAGTTGCTGCTTAAGTTTTTATAATAGCAATTTGCATATACTCCAGAATGTTATGAAGAGTGATCAGATGATTTGCATAGTCCTTGCCATGAAAATTAACTTAATCCCAAAAAAACCTTTCCACTGCATTTCATTGCTGTCATTAAAGGACCTGCTGAGATGATTTCAGTAACTGTCTTGTTAACTCAGGTGAGAATGTTGACGAGCACAAGGCTGGAGATCATTATGTCAGGCTGTTTGGGTTAAAATGGCAGACTTGACATGTTAAAAGGAGGGTGATGCTTGAAATCATTGTTCTTCCATTGTTAACCATGGTGACCTGCATAGAAACGCGTGCAGCTATCATTGCGTTGCATAAAACTGGCTTCACAGGCAAGGATATTGTGGCTACTAAGATTGCACCTCAATCAACAATTTATAGGATCATCAAGAACTTCAAGGAAAGAGGTTCAATTCTTGTTAAGAAGGCTTCAGGGCGTCCAAGAAAGTCCAGCAAGCGCCAGGATCGTCTCCTAAAGAGGATTCAGCTGCGGGATCGGAGTGCCACCAGTGCAGAGCTTGCTCAGGAATGGCAGCAGGCAGGTGTGAGCGCATCTGCACGCACAGTGAGGCGAAGACTTTTGGAAGTTGGCCTGGTGTCAAGAAGGGCAGCAAAGAAGCTACTTCTCTCCAAAAAAATAGATCAGGGACAGATTGATCTTCTGCAGAAAGTTTGGTGAATGGACTGCTGAGGACTGGGGCAAAGTCATATTCTCCGATGAAGCCTCTTTCCGATTGTTTGGGGCATCTGGAAAAAGGCTTGTCCGGAGAAGAAAAGGTGAGCGCTACCATCAGTCTGTGTCATGCCAACAGTAAAGCATCCTGAGACCATTCATGTGTGGGGTTGCTTCTCATCCAAGGGAGTGGGCTCACTCACAATTTTGCCCAAAAACACAGCCATGAATAAAGAATGGCACCAAAACACCCTCCAACAGCAACTTCTTCCAACAATCCAACAACAGTTTGGTGAAGAACAATGCATTTTCCAGCACGATGGAGCACCGTGCCATAAGGCAAAAGTGATAACTAAGTGGCTCGGGGACCAAAACGTTGACATTTTGGGTCCATGGCCTGGAAACTCCCCAGATCTTAATCCCATTGAGAACTTGTGGTCAATCCTCAAGAGGCGGGTGGACAAACAAAAACCCACTAATTCTGACAAACTCCAAGAAGTGATTATGAAAGAATGGGTTGCTATCAGTCGGGAATTGGCCCAGAAGTTGATTGAGAGCATGCCCAGTCGAATTTCAGAGGTCCTGAAATAGAAGGGCCAACACTGCAAATACTGACTCTTTGCATAAATGTCATGTAATTGTCGATAAAAGCCTTTGAAACGTATGAAGTGCGTGTAATTATATTTCACTACATCACAGAAACAACTGAAACAAAGATCTAAAAGCAGTTTAGCAGCAAACTTTGTGAAAACTAATATTTGTGTCATTCTCAAAACTTTTGGCCACGACTGTATACTAAGGCTACTTTCACATCTGTGAGTTTGCTGTCCGGTTTTGAGATCCAGTATTGTAAGTCAATGGGCGCTGGATCTGTTTTTTTTCGTGTCCGAAAAAACTGGATCTAGCACCATTGACTTACATGGTTTTTGTTCAGTATCCCATGCCACACAAAAAAAACGCTGCTTGCAGCGGTTTTGTGTCCAGTATGGGAATGCGACAAACCGGAACGGAATGCATTCTGGTGCACTTCATTCCAGTTTGTTCAGTTTTGTCCCCATTGACAATGACTGCGGACAAAACTGAAGCGTTGTGCTACGGTTTTAAGAGCCTGTGCCGGATCTCAAAACCGGACAGCACAATGCAGATGTGAAAGTAGCCTAACACAAACTCCTCTTAGTCCCACGCACTGTGCCCCTGAATACAATCATGTCACATATTATGCCCCCTGAAAATGAAGACTCACACAGTGCCCTTTAAAGGGGTTGTCTGGGTTCAGAGCTGAACCCGGACATACCCCCATTTTCACCCAGGCAGCCCCCCTGACTTGAGCATCGGAGCAGTTCATGCTCCGATGCACTCCTTTGCCCTGCGCTAAATCGCGCAGGGCAGGTATTTTTAGGAGTTCCGGTGACGAACCGTGCTCTCCATGGGGCTGCCAGGAAGCCCGGTGACGTCACCGGCACTGATGGGCAGGCTTTAGCGCTGCCCTAGCCAGTAAAACGATCTAGCGCAGGGCAAGGGAGCGCATCGGAGCATGAGATGCTAGCCTCAGGGGGCTGCCTGGGTGAAAATAAGGGTATGCCCACCCCTTTAAGAATAGAGCCGCACACTGTCCCACCTGTAAATGGTGCCATAGACTGTGTCTGGAGCTCTGAATGTTCTCCAAATAAAGCAGCTTACACTTCATTGGGCTGTGCCTTGGACTCTTCATGCATCTAAAGCTGCATTCACACACGGCAAATTGATTGCAGAAACTTCTCCTATTGATCTGAACTTGCTGTGCAGACACTCACGCATCAAGTCATATGGCTGGAACTGATTTTCAGGACCAGAAATGTCTGCCACCAATGTGCGGTGTATGAGTAAATGCGCCTCGGAAGGGGATTTTCTGGTGGAGGTTGGAACATATTAAACATGGAATCCTCATCCCGAGCATGCAGATGGAGTCATCCCGAGCATGCAGATGGAGTCATCCCGAGCATGCAGATGGAGTCATCCCGAGCATGCAGATGGAGTCATCCCGAGCATGCAGATGGAGTCATCCCGAGCATGCAGATGGAGTTTCTGCAACACAGTTCACAGGCATAAGAAATGTTCCACCATGGAAAGAATGGCGTGTCCTTCAGGCTGAGAACACAGGGATTAGCCCCACTGAATGCCAATGGGGCTAATCCCGGGGCAGCTCTAAGTCAGTGCACAGTGAAAAGCTGATGAAAGTTTATTTCTTGGATTTCTGCTATGGAAAATACACGTCAGGTTTCAACAAATCATGTGAACAGAGAAGCTAAGACCTCATTCAGATGCATTTTGGGCTGGGGCTATCTCCCACTGTGAACTAATAAATAGCAATGAGGTCTCAATGTGACACAAGTAACAAAAAGAATCCAACACTTGCAACGGTTGTCGCAGGTCGCATGTAGACCACAATGCAGGTTGCATGCGACTGTGACTTTTCTCCGTTTTTTTTTTTGTTTTTTTTTACGGCCCAATCACAAATCTAAAATAGTTGCCCAAAAGCAACTTGCAGAGAAGTCGCACAAATGTTTTGGCCGCAGACTTTTCTGTGACTTGCTATCGTACGACATATGTCCCGTTGCTGCCCCAGCCTTAAAGGGGTATTCCCATCTTAGACAATTGGGGCATATCGCTAGGATATGCCCCCATTGTCTGATAGGTGCGGGTCCCACTTCTGGGACCAGCACTTACAAGGAGAACGGAGCGGAGAAAGTTGAGAAGGGCGCACTGCGCAGCCGCCCTCCATTCATTTCTATGGAGTCGCCGAAAATAGCCGAGCACTGGCTCGGCTATTTCCGTTGGCCCCATAGAAATGAATGAGAGCGGTGGCCACGCATGTGCGGTGTTCGCTCCCATTCACTTCAATTGGAGAGGCGGGGAGCTGCGCCTGGAGGTGGACCTGGGGTCCTCCAGCCACAACTCGTGTGTCTACTGACCAAAACTATCAGCATCTTAAGGATATAGACTGCCGGAAGTTCAAGTCATTAGACTCACAGTCGGGCCAAGATTTGTAATAATAATGATAATAATCTTTATATATATACGTATATAGATAGCTCCATTTACAGTTCAGAGGGTACATGTACAAATCAAAATAGAAATCTCAGGATAAGGCCTCATGCACACGGCCGTTGTTTGGGTCCGCATTTGAGCCGTCGTTTTGGCGACTCGGATGCGGACCCATTCACTTCAATGAGGTTGCTCCGTTCCGTGGCCCCGCTAAAAAAATATAACATGTCCTATTCTTGTCCGCGCTTTGCAGACAATAAGCATTTATATTGAAGGCTGTCCGTGCCGTTCCGCAAATTGCGGAATGCGCACGGACGCCATCCGTGTTTTGCAGATCCGCGATTTGAGGACCGCAAAACACACCACGGTCGTGTGCATGAGGCCTAAGGATCCATCCACACATCTGCAAAATGGGTCCGCATCCGTTCCGCGATTTTGCGGAATGGGTGCAGACCCATTCATTTTCAATGGGGCCGGAATGTGCTGTCCTCATCTGCATTTGCGGATCCGCACTTCCGCATCTGTGCTTCCGTTTCCGCAAAAAAATTGAACATGTGCTATTCTTGTCCACAATTGCGGACAAGATTAGGCATTTTCTATTATAGTGCCGGAGATGTGCGGTCCACAAATTGCGGAATGCACATTGCCAGTGTCCGTGTTTTGCGGATCCGCAGAACACTTACGGACGTGTGAATGGACCCTTACAGGACAGAAAAGGTAAAGTTAATTGTTTTCTAAAGTGGTCCGGCCATCTTTGTACTAAATAGAGAAGTGCAGAGGGAGCTGCAGGAGCCAATGCACTGAATGTGGGGATAAGTGTCAGAAGATGGCACCCGTCTGAAGAATGAGGGGCGGAGGGGTAATTGGGGAAGCGTCAGTTTAGGGAACATAATAAGCCTGCCAAAAAAAATGTGTTTTTTTGGGCACGTTTGAAGCTAAGGAAGTTGGGAATCACCATAACCTGATTGTCTGGGGCAGTGCAATCCAAGAGAAGCTCAGGAAAAGTCTTGAAGACGGGACTGAGAGGTTCAAATTATGGAGGATGTTAATCTTAGGCCGAGTTCACACAAACGTGTGTGACCCGTGCCCGTGCTGCGCAATGCACGATCGCCGGCCGTAAGTCAGCCGCATCGGATCGCGGACCCATTCACTTGAATGGGTCCCCGATCCACCCGTTCTGCAAAAGGATAGGACATGTTCTATCTTTTTGCGGAACGGAAGTACAGGACGCAACCCCACAGAAGCACTCCGTAATGCTTCCGAGGGGTCCCGTTCCGTAATTCCGGATTTGCGGACCCATTGAAGTGAATGGGTCCACATCCGTGATGCGGAATGCACACGGAACTGTGGCCGTGTATTGCGGGCCACAATACGACCACGGATCACACACGTTCGTGTGAACTAGGCCTTAGATTGTAGAGCACAGGTAGGATGGAAGACAGAGATGAATGAGGAGATGTATGGAGGTGCAGCACTGTGGAGGATTTGGTCGGTGAGAAGTTTGAACTGTATTCTGTGGTGGATGGGCAACCAGTGACTGGCATAGGTGTAGTGGGTGGACAGATAGATGAGCCTGGCTGCTGTATTTAGGGCAGACTGAAGGGGGGAGTTTAGTGAGAGGGAGACCGATTAGTAATGAGTTAAAGTAGTCAAGACAAGAATGAATCAAGGCAACCACCGTGAAGTGAAAAAGGGCAGATCCTGGAGATATTTTTGAGGTGCAGACGACATGAGCGAGCATAAGATTGGATATGGGGAACAAAGGAAAGATCCGAGCCAAACATGACCCCAGGACAGCGGGCGTGCCCAGGAGTTATGATAGTACCACAGACTAAAATTGAAATATCAGGTTAGGTGAGTTAGAAGATGGGGGAAAGACAAGAAGTTCAGTTTTTGAGAGGTTCAGTTTCAGATAGAGAAATGTAAGAGACAGTGGACAGTCATTGGTGTTCTGTAGTAAAGCCGGAGTGATGTCATTGGCATAGGGATGTTACTGGAAACCAAATCTGTGGATGCTCTGTCCAATTGGGAATGCATAGAGAGAAAAGAGGAGAGGACCTAGAACTGAACTCTGAGGTACCCCAACAGCAAAAGAATGGGGAGAAGTAGAGGTGGAGAATGATACACTGAGCATCAAGAGCGTCGCTCCTGATCCCCGCACGGCCGCGGTGGGGGTACAGGCAATAGCAGGCTGCGATGGGTACGAGCCTCCCTAACATCGCAGGTGACGTTAGGGAGGCTCGTCCCCGTGGCGGCCTACTATTGGCTTAAACCCCACCATTCCCTCGCCAGATGTTTTGATCCGCGTGACGGGGGAACCAGAGCAACGTGGGTACCGGGATAAGTATAACCTATATGAGTTGCCCGGGCATTGGGGGGAGGGCGTTATAGGGGTTGGATAACCCCTTTAAAGGGGTTTTCCAAGAGTTTATAACTGATAACCTATCATCTACAGTCAGGTCCATAAATATTGGGACATTGACACAATTCTAACATTTTTGGCTCTATACACCACCACAATGCATTTGAAATGAAACGAACAAGATGTGCTTTACCTGCAGACTGTCAGCTTTAATTTGAGGGTATTTACATACAAATCAGGTAAACGTTACAGGACCAAAAGTAATGGGACATAATAATAATCATAAATCAAACTTTCCCTTTTTAATACTTGGTTGCAAATCCTTTGCAGTCAATTACAGCCTGAAGTCTGGAACGCATAGACATCACCAGACGCTGGGTTTCATCCCTGGTGATGCTCTGCCAGGCCTCTACTGCAACTGTCTTCAGTTCCTGCTTGTTCTTGGGGCATTTTCCCTTCAGTTTTGTCTTCAGCAAGTGAAATGCATGCTCAATCGGATTCAGGTCCGGTGATTGACTTGGCCATTGCAGAACATTCCACTTCTTTCCCTTAAAAAACTCTTTGGTTGCTTTTGCATTATGCTTTGGGTCATTGTCCATCTGCACTGTGAAGCGCCGTCCAATGAGTTCTGAAGCATTTGGCTGAATATGAGCAGATAATATTGCCCGAAACACTTCAGAATTCATCCTGCTGCTTTTGTCAGCAGTCACATCATCAATAAATACAAGAGAACCAGTTCCATTGGCAGCCTTACATGCCCACGCCATGACACTACCACCACCATGCTTCACTGATGAGATGGTATGCTTAGGATCATGAGCAGTTCCTTTCCTTCTCCATACTCTTCTCTTCCCATCACTCTGGTACAAGTTGATCTTGGTCTCATCTGTCCATAGGATGTTGTTCCAGAACTGTGAAGGCTTTTTTAGATGTCGTTTGGCAAACTCTAATCTGGCCTTCCTGTTTTTGAGGCTTACCAATGGTTTACATCTTGTGGTGAACCCTCTGTATTCACTCTGGTGAAGTCTTCTCTTGATTGTTGGCTTTGACACACATACACCTACCTCCTGGAGAGTGTTCTTGATCTGGCCAACTGTTGTGAAGGGTGTTTTCTTCACCAGGGAAAGAATTCTTCGGTCATCCACCACAGTTGTTTTCCGTGGTCTTCCGGGTCTTTTGGTGTTGCTGAGCTCACCGATGCGTTCCTTCTTTTTAAGAATGTTCCAAACAGTTCTTTTGGCCACGCCTAATGTTTTTGCTATCTCTCTGATGGGTTTGTTTTGTTTTTTCAGCCTAATGATGGCTTGCTTCACTGATAGTGACAGCTCTTTGGATCTTATCTTGAGAGTTGACAGCAACAGATTCCAAATGCAAATAGCACACTTGAAATGAACTCTGGACCTTTTATCTGCTCATTGTAATTGGGCAGATATTCAAACTTATAATTTGGTTCAAATAGCCTAGTTGCCTAGACTAATAAGCTCCCGTTTCTGGTCAGTTTAAAACGTAACGTTTATTTAGTTTCATTTATTATAAATATAAAATGGGAGGACAAGGAATAGTTTAAAATTCTAGGTGCGGTAGGGCGCTAGTGGCTGAGATAAGGGTTACTTCACCCATATATTTTAGATGGACATCATGCTGGAGGTTGATAGTATCTCCATCCCCTGAAGAAGCCACATGCAGTGGTGAAACATGTTGGGGGAGCTTTTGTCTTAGTTTTTAGATTAGGTGTAGGTAGGACTAAGTGTCATAATGCGGAGTAACTGCAGACTCAACTGTGCTTTGATACTAGTGGTGGAGAGTCGCACAAAAGAGAAAGTTATTTAAAACAAAATGACTTAAGGCGACTGAACAAGTGTTTCTCCAGCATGATGTCCATCTAGGTCAGGGATCAGCAACCTCCGGCACTCCAGATGTTCTGAAACTACAACTCCCAGAATGCTCTATTCACTTCTATGGGAATTGTTAGAACAGCTGAGCATGTTTGCATGCTGGGAGTTGTAGTTTCATCACAGCTTGAGTGCCGAAGGTTTCTGATCCCTGATCTAGGTGAATAAAGTACACCGTCGAATAAAAAGGGGGATGAACGGATGCTAGGAGGCAAAATATATGGGTGAAGTAACCCTTATCTCAGCCACTAGCGCCCTACCGCACCTAGAATTTTAAACTATTCCTTGTCCTCCTGTTTTATATTTCTAATAAATGAAACTAAATAAACGTTACGTTTTAAACTGACCAGAAACGGGAGCTTATTAGTCTAGGCAACTAGGCTATTTGAACCAAATTAATGAGGGAATAACACACACCTGGCCATGGAACAGCTGAGAAGCCAATCGTCCCATTACATTTGGTCCCTTAACAAGTGGGAGGCACATATGCAAACTGTTGTAATTCCTACACCGTTCACTTGATTTGGATGTAAATACCCTCAAATTACAGCTGACATTCTGCAGGTAAAGCACATCTTGTTTGTTTCATTTCAAATCCATTGTGATGGTGTATAGAGCCAAAAATGTTAGAATTGTGTCAGTGTCCCAATATTTATGGACCTGACTGTATATAGGTCATCATTACGTGATCGGTGGGGGTCCGACACCCGGCATCCCTGCCAATCAGCTGTTTGAGAAGTCATCAGAGCTCCTGTGAGCACTGCAGCCATCTCACAGCTTTGCCTAGGCCAGTGACCTAGGTGCAGCTCAGCCCCTATAGAAGTGAATGGGGCTGAGCTGCGATACCAAGCACAGCCGCTATACAATGTACAGAGCTGTGCTTGGTGAGCGCGGAGAAAGCCATGGCGCTTACAGGAGCACCGGTGCCTTCTCAAACAGCTGTCGGACCTCCACTGATCAGGTAGTAATGACCTATCCAGAGGATAGAGTCCAATAGAGTGGCCAATAGAGTGGAGCATGGTGAGGAGGAGATGATGGTCTACAGTGGGAAATGAGGCAGACAGGTCCAGAAGAATGAGTAGAGAATAGCTGACATTCATTTTCGCTGTCAGCAGATAATTAGACACTTTGGTAAAGGCAGTTTCTGTAGAGAGTAGAGGACGAAGGCCAGATTGTAAGGGCAGAGAGGTAACTTATTAGGTGAGTGTAGACCAGACTTCCCAGGAGTTTAGAGATGGAGAGATTAGAGACAGGTCAGTAGCTGGCAGCACAGGTCGGGTCAAGAGATGGTTTTTGGGTAGTGGGGTTATAACAGAATGCTTAAAAGAGGACGGAAATATGCCAGAAGAGAGAGAGGGGTTAAATATTGCAGTTAGGTGACTAATGACAGTCGGGGCGAGGGAACAGGATCACTGCTGCAGGCCGTGGGTCAGGAGGAAGAGAGGCCTGGAGACTACCTCCTATTTTATAAGGTCAAATGAGGAGAGAAAACAAGAGGGAGTGATGGAAGGGATGGAAGGACGGGGATGGAAGCTGTTTGGGGGCTGGGAGATTATTTCCTTGCGGATGGCAGCGTACACCTCTCAGCTCTATCTGGCGGCCCCGGAGCCCTGCCCATGCGTGACCTGCCGCCCCAGTCATTCGGGGTCCTTGTGGTCGGACTATCACCTGGTGGATAGGGGTATACCGAATAGCTCTAACCAGAATACCCCTTTAATCTGGAGGCTAGCATTCACCCAGGCCTAAGGAACGTTAGCTCCTTCCAAGAAAGCTCCTAAAAAGGCAACTCCACAGTATCTGGAATTGTCCCATGAATGGCACACAATGGGAGGAGTACTAAGACTCCAGACAAATAGTAGAAAGTACAGAAATATTTAGATGGCCACTGCATCAGTCTGAAGGTGGCCCGGTGTGCATGACGTCATCACCCCGCGCCCCACAGCCAGGACGAAGGAGAGGCGTGGCATAAGGAGTGTCGCTCTCCTGATGACGTCATTATCCGGCGCCTGCCTCTCACTCAGGCTCGGGACGCGTTTCTCCTCGGCTTGTTTCCGGTGTGCGTCTTGCATAGCGGGAAGACGTCTCCGAGACAGAAATGTCCAGCGGGTTCAGTTTTGGGGCGGGGGGCGCCTCCACCACCACCACTACCCTCAATCCGGCAACTGGCACGGCGGCGCCATTCTCCTTCGGAGGAACCCCAGCTGCGAGGTGAGGGGAGGCACATGGCGTTACGGAGGGTGTTCCTGCTATACTTACCTGTAGCTGCTCCTCTATCACCACCTGTGCCAGGGTGGCAGGACCCTTCAGCAGCACAAGTCACGTGAACTTAGAGCCGTGGCGCCACAAGTCAGGGAAAACTGCCTGTTTCCCATAGCAACCAACCGATTTTTTTTTTTTTTTTTTTTTTTATTGGTTGCTGTTAGCAACACCTTTCTGCCATTTGCACCAAGTGATGGAGGAGAAATCTTTCTGGTTCAGTAAATGATGGCCGTTACTAAGGCTCTTCTTACATGGCAGCAAACGGTGCAGATCGATGGTATTCTAGTCAATCGGCGCTCGTTTAATGGACCTTTCACTTGGCCCAATGTAAAGTGAAAAGGGGGATGAATGATCGTTATTACGATTGTTCACTTCCTGACTTGTTTGTTTTAGTAAATAGTTTTATTCCTCATAAAATGACAGTTCTGGAATATCTTTGCTTATAACTATGTTGTGCCGTTCCTCTGTTATTCCTGCTAGAAGTTTCTGAATACATTGACCACTGGCTATTAGCAGTTGGGGGGTGCACAGTCAGTCCTGCCAGTGGCGCACCCTGGTGTGAGACTTCCCTGGTCACTGCATTAACCCCTGTCGGGCACCTTCAGGGACTTCACTGATGAGGTGGTATGCTTAGGATCATGAGCAGCTCCTTTCCTTCTCCATACTCTTCTCTTCCCATCACTCTGGTACAAGTTGATCTTGGTCTCATCTGTCCATAGGATGTTGTTCCAGAACTGTGAAGGCTTTTATAGATGTCGTTTGGCAAACTCTAATCTGGCCTTCCTGTTTATGAGGCTCACCAATGGTTTACATCTTGTGGTGAACCCTCTGTATTCACTCTGGTGAAGTCTTCTCTTGATTGTTGACTTTGACACACATACACCTACCTCCTGGAGAGGTACCCTTTACCACCAAACGAATTTCATAAGCAGAAATTCGTTCATCTGTATTCAACACCATTAAAAAAAAAAAACTGTGCTTAAAAAAAGCATTTTTTTTTGTCACATTTTCATCACAAAAATTGTAATACTAAGCAATCAAAAAGTCATATGTACCCAAAAATAATACCAATCAAACCATCATCACGCAAAAAATGAGACCCTACATAAGACAATTGTCCAAAAGATAAAGATATGGCTTTCAGAAAATGGAGACATAAAAATTAGGGATCGACAGATATAGATTTTTTAGGGCCGATACCGATAATTTATACCGATATTTTTTTTAAAATCCTTCTTTCATTTATACTTAATATTTACTAACTTTTAGCCCCCTTAGGGACTAGAACCCTTGTCCTATTCACCCTGATAGGAGCTCACACTGTCCCTGCTGCTCTGTGCACACAGCAGCATGGAGCTGAACATGGCAGCCAGGGCTTCAGTAGCATCCTGGCTGCCATGGTAACCGATCGGAGCCCCAGGATTACACAGCTGGGGCTCCGATTGGAACTGCCACCAATGAGGAGGAGGGGACCCTGTGGCCACTGCCACCAATGTTTTTAATACTGGGATGGGGGTAGGGGGCGCACTGCGCCACCAATGATTAATTTGGGGGGGCACACTGCGCCACCAATGATTAATACTGGGGGGCTTGGGGGGCGCACTGCGTCACCAATGATTAATACTGGGGGGGGGGTGCACTGCGCCACCAATGAAGAGAAATCTCTCATTAATTCATATACAGGAGGCGGGAGCTGGCTGCAGAATCACATAGCTGGCTCCCGACCTCTATGAGCGGTAGCTGCGATCCGCGGCACCTGAGGGGTTAACTACCGCAGATCGCAGCTATTGCTCATAGAGGGTCCCCCCCCCCTCCTCTTGTCCTCCTTCCTCTCATTGGCGGCAGCAGCAGCACAGGGGGGGGAGACACTGCTTCCTTCTCCCCTGTGCTGCGGAGGGGACACGGAGAGCGCTGAGAGCAGCGCGTTCTGTGTTCCCAATACGTTATCGGAATATCGGCAAAATAGATGCCGATACCGATAACTGTCAAAATCCTGAATATCGGCCGATAATATCGGTAAAACCGATAATCGGTCGATCCCTAATAAAAACATGATTATTTTTTCTTTCAAAAATGCTTTTATTGTGTAAAACCAAAATAGATATAAAAATGTAGACATATTAGGGTACTTTCACACCTGCTTTGTTGGATTCTGGCAGGCAGTTCCGGCGACGGAACTGCCTGATCCGGCAATCTGTGTGCTAATGGATACCATTTGTAGACTGATCCGGATGCGGACCCGTCTCACAAATGCATTGCAATACCGGATCCGTCTCTCCGGTTGTCATCCGGAAAAAACGGATCTAGTATTCATCTTTTTCACATTGTTTAAGGTCTGTGCATGCACAGACCGCAAAACCGGATCGATTTTTCCAGAACACTTGGGGCTGGATCCGGCATTAATACATTTCAATGGAAAATAATGCTGAATCCGGCATTCCGGCAAGTGTTTCGGAATTTTGGACGGAGAAAATACTGCAGCATGCTGCGGTATTTTCTCCGTCCAAAAAACGTAAAGTGACTGAACTGAAGACATCCTGAATGGATTGCTCTCCATTCAGAATGCATGGGGATAAAACTGATCAGTTCTTTTCCGGTATTGAGCCCCTGTGACGGAACTCTATGCCGGAAAAGAATAACGCTAGTGCGAAAGTACCCTTAGGTATCGCTGCGTCCGTAACAACCTGCTCTATAAAAATATCACATGATTTACCCTGTCAAGTGAAAACCGTAAAAAATATAAAAACTGTGCCAAAAAATAAGTTTTGTCACCATACATCACAAAAAGTGTAATACCAAACGATCAAAAAGTAGTATGTACCCCAAAATAGTAACAGTCACCTCATGCCGCAAGAACTGAGCCCCTCCATAAGATAATCGTCCGAAAAATAGGGTTTTCAGAAAAAAAGACCCAAAAACATGATTTTTTTTTCTTCCAAAAATGCTTTATGAAAGTAGACATATTTAATATCGTCACGTCCATAACAACCTGATCTATAAAAATAGCACATAATCTAACCTGTAAAAAATAAAAACTGTGCCAGAACAGCCATTTTTTGGTTGCCTTGCCTCACAAAAAGCGTAATATAGAGCAATCAAAAGTCATATACAGTGCTGCCCATAATTATTCATACCCCTGGCAAATTTTGACTTAGTTACTTTTATTCAACCAGCAAGTAATTTTTAGACTGGAAATGACATAGGTGTCTCCCAAAAGATAATAAGACGATGTACAAGAGGCATTATTGTGGGGGGAAAAAACATTTCTCAGCTTTTATTTACATTTGAGCAAAAAGTGTCCAGTCCAAAATTATTCATACCCTTCTCAATAATCAATAGAAAAGCCTTTATTGGCTATTACAGCAATCAAACGCTTCCTATAATTGCAGACCAGCTTTTGCATGTCTCCACAGGTATTTTTGCCTATTCATCTTTAGCAATGAGCTCCAAATCTTTCAGGTTGGAGGGTCTTCTTGCCATCACCCTGATCTTTAGCTCCCTCCACAGATTCTCAATTGGATTCAAGTCTGGACTCTGGCTGGGCCACTCCAAAACGTTCATGTTGTTGTCTGCTAACCATTTCTTCACCACTTTTGCTGTGTGTTTTGGGTCATTGTCATGCTGAAATGTCCACTGGTGCCCAAGGCCAGGTTTTCTGCAGACTGCCTGATGTTGTCGTTGAGAATCCTCATGTATTGCTCTTTTGTCATGGTGCCGTTTACTGTTATTAGGTTCCCTGGTCCATTGGCTGAAAAACACCCCCAAATCATTAGGTTCCCACCACCATGTTTGACAGTGGGGATGGTGTTCTTTGGGTTGAAGGCTTCTCCTTTTTTACGCCAAATGAAGGAAACATCATTGTGACCAAACAATTCAATTTTAGTTTCATCTGACCATAACACAGAAGACCAGAAGTCGTCTTCTTTGTCCAGATGAGCTTTTGCAAAGGCCAAGCGAGCTTTTGTGTGCCTTATCTGGAGAAGTGGAACCCAGCAGTGTCCGTTGGATTGTCTGCCTTGAGACATTGCCACCAGCAGAGCCCAGATTCACCAGGATGGCCTTGGTGGTGATCCTTGGATTCTTTTTCACCTCTCTAACTATCCTCCTGGCCAGCACAGGTGTCACTTTTGGCTTCCGACCACGTCCTCTGAGATTTTCCACAGTGCGGAACATCTTGTATTTTTTGCTCAAATGTAAATAAAAGCTGAGAAATGTTTTTTTTCCACAATAATGCCTCTTGTACATCGTCTTATCTTTTGGGAGACACCTATGTCATTTTCCGTCAAAAAATTACTTGCTGTTTGAATAAAAGTAACTTTAAGTCAAAATTTGCCGGGTGTATGAATATTTATGGGCAGCACTGTATACCACAAAATAGTACCAATAAAAGTGTCACCTTATCCTGTAATTTCCAAAATGTGGTCACTTTTTGGAGTTTCTACTCTAGGGGTGCATCAGGGGGTCTTCAAATGTGACATGGCAGCTTAAAATTATCCCAGTGAAATCTGCCCTCCAAAATCCATATGGCGTTCCTTTCCTTCTGCGCCCTGCCGGGTGCCCGTACAGCAGTTTACGACCACATGTGGGGTGTTTCTGTAAACTGCAGAATCAGGCTAATAAGGCCTCATGCACACAAACGTATTTTGTTTAGTTTTTTTTTGCGGCTAGGATGCGGACCCATTTATTTCAATGGGTTCGCAAAAAATGCAGACAGCACACCGTGTGCTGTCCGCATCAGTATGTCCATTCCATAGCCTCGCAAAAAAAATAGAACATTTCCTATTCTTGTCCGTTTTAGGCATTGTTACAATGGATCCACAAAAAAAACAGATGGCATACGGATGTCATCCGTTTTTTATGCGGATCTGCAATTTGTAGATTGCAAAACACATACGGTAGTGTGCATGTAGCCTAAATATTAAGTTTTATTTGGCTGTTAACCTTTGATGTGTTACAGGAAAAATGAACAAAAATGGAAAATCTGCCAAAAAAGTTAAATTTAAAAATGTCATCTCCTTTTTCCTTTAAAGGGAACCTGTCATCAACTTTATGCTGACCGTACTGAGGGCAGTATAAAGTAGTGACAGAAATGCTGATGTCAGCGGTGTGTCACTCATGAGCTAAATGTAAGTGGTTGCCGAGAACCAGCATCATAATCATTGCAGCCCAGGCCTTGGAGTCCAATCTACCTGAGAAGAGTCCTGGTTATACATGAGTCCCTGCTCTCCTGCCCACCTGCTGATGACTGACCGTCTTCTACCTAGTTTTCTCCCTTTCTCTCTAGGAGAGAACTGCCAATCATCAGCAGATGGGCGGGAGAGCAGGAGATTAGGAATAACCCGGACTCTTCTCAGGTAGATTGGACTCTTCTCCAGGCCCGGGCTGCAATGATTATGATGCTGGTTCTCGGCAACCACTTACTTTTAGCTGATGAGTGACACACCGCTGACATCAGCATTTCTGTCAGTACTTTATACTGCCCTCAGTGAGGTCAGCATAAAGCGGATGACAGGTTCCCTTTAACCCTTTGTGTTCCACAAGAGTTAACAAAGTTTGTAAAATCAGTTTTGAATAACTTGAGGGATGTAGTGTCTACAGTGGGGTAATTTATGGGTGGTTTCCACTATGTAAGTCTCACAAAGTGACTTCAGACCTGAACTGGACCTTTAAAAAGTCTGTTTTGGAAATTTTCTTTAAAATTTTAAAATCTGCTTCTCAAATTCTAAGCCTTTTTAAGATCCTAAAAAATAAACGGGTGCCCCGCATGTACAGATATTTACCTCACTTACTACTAACCCATGAAAGGTCCTCTTTAAGGGCTCATGCACACGACCGTTATTTTGCGGTCTGTTTTTCACGGATCCATTGTTCCGCATCTAAGTTTTCTTCTGTTACGTTATTGCACAAAACATAACACTTATGGGTTCAGCATTTGATCCATTTTTTGCAGAACGGGAACAGTAACTTATTAATCATCAAACACATGAGCAATGTGGGCTGGGCATAGCATTTCTATAGTATGAATACAGATGACATACGGATGCGTTCCGTGTGCGTTCCATATTTTGTGCGTATTTTGTGTGAATGGGGCCTCAGATTGTTATTTGCGGACAATAATAGGACATGCAGTACTTTTTTGCAGAACGGAGATACGGAAATGGAATTCACACAGAGCACCTTCCCGTTGTTTTTGCGGACCCATTAAAGTGAATGGTTCCGCATACGGTCCACAAAAAAAAGTAACAGAAGCGGAAAGAAAATACGTTTGTAAAAGAAAGGAATCTCAGTATCTGGTTTTAAAGAGGTTTTCTGTGCTGTTGCTATTGATGACCTAGCCTCAGGATAAGTATTGAAGACGGGTCGGCACTGCGGTTTGCACGAGGTGCACGCGTCCAGGGAAGGCGTCCCACTAGTATATAGCGAAGAAGGATCGGCACTCACTTTCTTGACGATATGAAGACACTAATGACATCAGTGACTGCAGTTTGGAAAAGGCTCCGGCTTGAGTTGAAACCAGTCACTGATGATGTCATTGTTCCTTGAATAGAAGTGTCTTCATATCGTCAAGAGTGAGTGCCGCTCCTTCTTCGCTCTATCCCCAGGATAAGGGCTCATTCAGACGGCCGTGTGCTGTCCGCAAAAATGTGGGTCTGTTTTTTTGCGGATTAGATGCTGACCTGAGTCCCATTCACTTCTATGGGCCCTTTTCTTCCATTCTATGGCTCTGCAAAACAAATAAAACACGTCCTATACTTGTCAGTAAAAATCAGGACATGGCCCCATTGAAGTCTATGGGTCCGCAAAAATACGGAATGCAATCCGTTTTTTTGCGGACATGCTGAACTGTCCACAAAAGAACGGATCCGTATTTCAAATGTATGGGCTTCGGCATTCGATTGTACAACTTGAAAACCTTGTTAGAACAGGCACGTGAAGTCGGCTTCAGTACCGAATGGTACCTCCGTACCAAAGCCGGCTTCACATTCCTGTTCTAAAATGGTTTTCCAGTTGTACAATTGAAGTTCTTCACCGCTCTCACGAGACTTCAGCGATGACTAATTAGAACTCGCCGGAGCGCATGTACTTTAATAATATACAGAGACCGGTCTCCGTACAGCTTGAACGAAGCGACTTCAGATCTATGATCCAAAGTGCGCTTTGCTCAACCCCATACCATATGGCAGCACAATTTCCACTAGCGAGTCTACCTTTATTGTGAGCGGTTACATCACAGCTGGTGATGTCATCGCTTTCCATGTGATGTCACACTGCTCATGTGCAGTCGTTGATCCCCATTCTGGGGTTGAGGGCGTAGACCGGACGCCGTGTGAAAATGATAAACTTGTTGAGAATGTGTAAGAAATGTAGCACCCCCCAAAGAAATCTGAATGTGCCGGCCGAGACGAGGTGAATGGATTGTGGGGGGGGGGGGGGGGGTGAGGGGGAGGGGTGCTACTAAAATCTGTTTAATTTATGATTTTGTGTCAAATAAAAAGTAGCTCAGGCCCCGCTCTCGTATACTATTTGGTATCGCCGCCGGCAAATGTTAACTTTTTGAAGGTCATTAAGATATATTAAAAAAGAATAAGGCCCCTTGCAGACGAGCGTGTATGGATGCGTTCAGTGAAAACTGCGCGATTTCGCAAGCAAGTCTATTCAGTTTTGTTTGCGACCACGTTCAGATTTTATCGCGCGCGTGCAATTTGATTTAATGCGTTTTGCACGCGATAAAAAACTGAAGGTATACAAATAGCATCTCTTAGCAACCATCCGTGAAAAATGCATCGCATCCGCACTTGCTTGCAGATGCTTGCGATTTTCACGCAGCTTCATTCACTTCTATGGGGCCATGCGTGAAAATCGCAGAATATAGAACATGCTGCGGTTTTTACGCAACGCACAAGTGATGCGTGAAAACCAACGCACATGTACACAGCCCCATTGAAATTAATGCGTCCGGATTCCGTGCGGGCGCAATACGTTCGCATCACGCATTGTACCCGCGCAGAATACTCGCTCCTGTGAAAAGTTCTCATAGTCAGGAAGGTCTTTAAAGCGATCACAATCATTGTGAACGTGCACCTGACGGCAGTTAAGGAGGTTGTGGCTGTTTAATATTCATACCGTTTCCTCAGGCCTTAGGCTACATGCACACGACCGTATGTGTTTTGCGGTTGGCAAATTGCGGCTCCTCCAAAAAAAAAAAAACGTATGCCATCCTTTTTTTTTTTTTTTTTTGGCAGATCCATTGTAACAATGCCGAAAACGGACGAGAATAGGACATGTTATAATTTTTTTTTACGGTGCTATGGAACGCACATACGGATGCGGATAGCACATGGTGTGCTGTCCGCATTTTTTGCGGACCCATTGGAATAAATGGGTCTGCATCCTCTCCGCGTTGCCCCTGCTCCTGGAGGCTCCGTTCTCCCACCTCTGGCCACGCCCTGCTACACTAGATGACAGGGCCAGGCAGCCTTCACCTCCCATTGCCGACCCTGTGCGCTGGGGAAATCTCGCACTCTTCAGTATTCGGCGCAGGTGCATTGAGGCAGCCGGCAAGCGCCCTTCACTCACTGCACCGAATACTGAACGGGACGGTGCAGGCAGTAGGAGACCAACGCTGCCTGGCCCTGTCAATCTAGTGTATCAGGGCGTGGCCAGAGGTGGGAGAACGGAGCCTCCAGGAGCAGGGGCAACGCCCCCCTCAGTGCACCTAGAGGCTAATTAGAATATTATAAAAGTTATATTTCAGAGCCACTGCTCCGTACAGTATTAGAACAAAGTTTTATGCGAAATCGACTTCGGATGTTTTCATTTGAAGTTGATTCACTCATCCCTAGTTACCAATATGAAAGTACAACTATCGCCATGTAGAACAAAATACCTTATTTCTTGATGTACCTTTCATTCTGCGCTTCTGGATTTCATTTTTGAGTAAATCCACTTTTTGTATTATGCAAATTAGGAAGTAAGGTGCCCAGAGGGGCGTTATCTTTCTAAGGTGCCCAGCCCGCCCTCCATCAGAACCCAAGCACGCCTCTCCAGGGCCGAAACTACACGCCCACACCAGCACTGTTGTAACGCCCCCCTCCCCGCTAAATTATTCAGGTGATATAACTCCGCCCACAAATGTCTCCTACAACGCAGCAAAATCTCTGCGCTGAGCCCAGTGACACATTTGAAGCTGTTGCTTTTTGGAAGATCTGTATCGCGCATGCAGTCCGCGGTACTACTCCTGCGTGAGATTTCTCCGCATATGCGTTAGGCAACAGTGCTGGTGTGGGCGTGTAGTTTCGGCCCTGGAGAGGCGTTCTTGGGCACTAGAGGGGGGCGTTTCTGAGCACCTTAGAAAGATAACACCCCTCTGGGCACCTTGCTGCCTAATTTGTATAATAAAAAAGGTGGATTTACTAGAAAATGAAAGCCAGAAACGCAGAATGAAGGGTACATCAAGAAAAAAGGTATTATGTTCTACATGGCGATACTTGTACTTTCATATTGGTAACCCATGTGACGGATTTCCTTTGAAGTAGCACTCTCTCACAAAACATTTTATTCTCTGACCTGTTACAAAGGTCCATGATGTAAACTGTAGTGAAGGTAATCTTCTTACCAGTGACTGTACTTGTGAGATATAACCTCCCTTCTGATCCTCAGCTGTGTCATGTGACCAACACTCTGATCTTCAACTGACACAGGACAGGAAGTCGGCTACTTCTCTATTCATTCCTATGTGACTGACATTGAGGCTTCCATAGGAATACATTAGAGAAACTGGCTTCCTGTCCTTACATAAGATGCTGCGTTATTTGGAGAGTCAGTGTTGGTCACATGACACAGCTGAGCATTAGAAGTGAGGTTTTATCTCACAACTACAGTCACTTGTAAGATGATTACCTTCACTACAGATTACATTTTTTGGGGAGTGCTACTTTAAAGAGGACCTGTTGCCTCTCCTGACATGTCTCTTTTAGCAACTACTTGCATTCCCCATGTAATTCTGGAGAATCTATTTATATGACTCTGTGCAGTGCCATTCCTCTATTATTCCTGCTAGAAGTTATGAATGAATTACTAGCAGTGTGCAATGAAGGTCCAGCTGGGTGTTACCAGTGGGGGTTGTCCTTGTTCAGTCCGACATAGCGGAGCGCTCAGCTGTAGTCTCTTCAGACAGCTGATATGACCAAGGTAGCTGTGGCCAGCCAGGCATCTCTCCCTGCAGATATCTACCAGTATGACTGCCATTCAGGTGCATGGTTTTCCATCTAATACACGGGAGTCTGAGTAAATGGGAGCCCCTCATGCAGGCTGCCTCATCCTCTGGTCCACGGGATGAGGCCATCTAGGTTCTGGACCGGGGTTATCCTCCCCAGTGCAGTGTGGATGACGTAGGCCTGTGGACATCTAATCATGCCGATCTCTTCTGTCTTGCAGTAACACTGGTGCGTCGTTTGGTTTCGGTGCCTCGGCAACTCCTACAACAAGCGCACAGTCTACAACAGGTTTATCTGGAACTCTCTTTGGAGCAAAACCTGCCACAGGGTTCACATTAGGAATGACGAATACAGGTGCCATTTTTTAATATCTTGTATTGATGCTAATACCATCTCTGTGCCTATGACTTGAAAACACGCAGGTTCTTTCCCACTGAGGCACATGCTGCTTGGGGACATGTTAAAGGGGGTTTCTAGGAGTTTTATACTGACGACCTATCCTCAGTATCTGATCAGTGGGTGTCTCCCCCCGCAGATCAGCTGTTTGAAGAGGTACCGACGCTCGCAGTAGCGCTGCAGCCCTCTCTCAGCTCACCGAGTACAGAGCCGTACATTGTATAGCGGATGTGCTAGGTATTGCAGCTCAGCCACATTCAGTTCAATGTGACCTATGAACATGATGTGATCTGGCCTAGAGATGGCCGTGGCGCTACTGCAAGTGCCGCTGCCTCTACAAACAACTGATCAGTGGGGGTCCCAGAGGGTTGGATCACCATCTATCGGATACTGGTGACCTATCCAGAGGACTGGTCGTCATTGTAAAACTCCCAGAAAAACTCTTTTAACCCTGAAGCCAGTAAATTGCTGCAGTGGTACACATGGCCACGGACAGGTTGCCACTAGTCTTAAGCAAATCGAGCTTCTGATCATCAATCTGAAGTTGATTTAATCAAAAACTTCTCCGTAAAGCATGAAAATGTATTGGTTCCATGGAGCCAAACTTCATTTCAGCTGAAGTCGGGCGAGCCTTCAGTATTCAATTCTGCATCTTTAAAAACATTTAAAATTTAGGAATTTGAAGTCGGGTTTGGTACTGGCTGGTACCTCGGTACCAAGCCCGACTTTGGATTGCTATTTTAAAATGTTTTTAAAGACGCAGAAGTGATTACCGAATTAATTCATTAAATTCCTACACGACTTTGGCTGAAACGAATTCTGCCTACATGGTGGCAATACATTAGGCTAGGTCTACACGACGACATGTGTCGCGCGACAGGCAGGGCACCACTACACTGCGACATTTGTCATAATGGTAGTCTATGGTGTCGCAATGCGACATGCTGCGACGCGACAGTCACAGAAAAACCCATCTCGAATGGATTTTTTGCGACTGTCGCAGTGCAACACCATAGACTATCATTATAACAAATTGTCGGGCGGCAAATGTCGTCGTGTAGACCTAGCCTAAAACCGAAGTGTTCTCAGCGAATTGAGTTTCAGCATCGCTGTGAGGACCTATCTGGCAGGTCAGTTATTTGATGGCATTGCCTCTGTCACGTCCAGTGGGTCAGAAAGATGCCTTTATAGTGTTTTTGTATGGTCTATAGCTGATGGACTGCCCTGCTCCGGGAGCCCCTCATCTGCAGCAGTCTGATTTTGTATGTTTTCTATGATCTGACTTTTTCATTATTTGATTACAGCGCCAGCAACAACCTCCACAACGACCCCAGGCTTCAGCTTGAATTTTGGCAAACCTGCAGGATCTGCTACACCTTTCTGTTTGCCGGCTGCAACTACCTCAACCGCTGGGTTTTCCCTCTCCTCTACCCCAGCAACAGGTAGGAGCGAGAAGCCTTTATAGCCACTACAGGCTGGACTCTGACATCACTACATGACTGGTAGCAGGTAGATCCAAATATTTCACGTTTTCACCAGACTTTCATTGATACCTAGTCTATCCTGCATTATCGCCATTTGCACGAACCTGTGCGTCAGCAAATGCTACGGAGCCCATTGTATATTGGCAGAAGACAACGAAAATAGCTGACATTGTAGTTTTAAAGACAGGGTAAAAGTGATCAGCAGTGGATTACATTTATTTTCTGGAATAGTTGGTGTTTAAGCTGTTAATGTGCTCTGGTGACATAGGCAGATGATAATGGCAGACCTTGCGGCTATTGACTGCAGCATCTAAGTAGTAAACTGACCTGAATCTGTACACCAGCCCTGGTCACTGCTTGACACTGTCCATACTCGTGGCAGGGAGTGAGCAGAGTGGGACCGGGAAACAGGGGATGCATCTTCATGTCCTAATTAAAACTGGCACGTCCATTAGGGAGCATTCACGCGACCGTGTTTTTCTTCCGCGTCCGTTCCGCAATCTTTGAATCCGTTCCGCAATCATTCATTTCTATGGGTCCGCAAAAATTGCGGAATGCCTTTCATTGTCATCCGTGTGCTATCTGTTCCGTGTGTCCGTTGCTTTTATTTTAGAACATGTCCTATACTGCAAATTGCGGTCCGTGGCCCCATTGAAAGTCATTGGGTCTGTAAAAAACGGATAGCACACGGAAATGCATCCGTATGTCATCCGTTTTTTGCGGACCCCTGAAAACATTCTAGGAAACCCCATTTCAGTTTTTTGCGGACTGTGAAAAACTGATGACACACGGAAGCACTATATGACACACGGAAGCAGTATTATACGGACTAATGGAAACGGAAAGATAACTGAAGACATACGGAACACACGGATCCGTGATTTGCGGACCGCAAAACCAACACGGTCCGCATGTGAATGCTCCCTAAGGATGTGAAAAGGCAGTGGAGTGATGGGAAGTAGTTACAGGGAATGTGTCATCAGAAAATGACCTGCTGTTTAAATCCCGTTTTATGTTTAATTTTTGGTGATATTATTTTTAATTTTCCACGTCCATATCTATAATTTAAACAAAAACCATAAAATCCTGCCGTTTTCGCACTGGTCACTAAACCGAATAAAAGGCACCACTTCTTGGTCTGTACAAAACACTTCACTGCAGTCACCAGCTAATCTGTCATTCTAATCCTGCCTGTAATGATATCACCTCTGTGTATAGATAAGACTGGATCCACCATTCACAATAGGTGATTGTCAGAGCTCATCTCTTCTCTCCTTGTACAATAACCTCTGCACAGGTCACAGAGCGGCCTAGAAAACTCTCCCATAGAAGTCAATGAGGTCCCCTCCTGACCATTGAGTCTATGGACCATGGGGCTGCCCTAAAGCAATTTTCTTAATGCTGTGTAAATGCAACAGCTCAGGCAAGATGGCCGCCCCCATAATCATGTTCAGGAAACAGGATAAATCTATAATCGGAAAATAAAATCATTTTAGAAAAAAAGGAGATGTGTTACTATCGGGTTTTAACTGGCAAATACAATTTTTGGTGACTCATTCCTTTAAACTTCATGACTTCACAGCAGCAGAAGTGAAGGTGATCTTCTCACTTGTTTTTTGTTTTATATCTTTGCTTTTAATTAAGGAACTGGTTTTACATTGAATTTGGGTACGTCCGCACCTGCTGCTGCTACTACTTCTGTGTCCACTACTGGTCTGTCACTTGGTACCCTGTCCAGCCTGACTGCATTGCCATTTCAGAGTACAGGTGCAGTATCTTCAGGTAAATGTGATTTACTTTCCTAAATGTTACCTTAGTGGTAACTACTGAATGAAAACATTGATGGAAGTCTAAGGCCCCTTGCAGACGAGCGTTCCTCCTGCAGCGAGTCCGCATCGCAGCACCCGGCCTGACCTCCCAGCACTGACTGGATTAGCATAGCATTATATTGATTATATGATGCTATGTGACCCCCCCCCCCCCCCCCGTCAGTGCTGGGAGGTTAGGTCGGGTGCTGCGATGCGGACTCACTGCAGGAGGAACACTCGTCTTCAAGGGGCCTAAGGGTGCTGCTTTTTGGCAAACTTGGGGTCCATTCACATGGCCGTATGTGTTTTTTGCGAATCCGCAATACACTGACACCGGCAAAGTGCGTTCTGCATTTTGTGGACCGCACATCGCCGGCACTCTCTCATAGAAAATGCCTTTTCTTGTTCGCAATTGCAGACAAGAATAGGACATGTTCTATTTTTTTGTGGATTTGGAAGTGCGGATCCGCAAATGCGGACAGCACATTCCGGCACCATTGAAAATGAATGGGTCCATACCTGTTCCGCAAAATTGCGGACCCATTTTGCGGGCGTGTGAATGGAACCTAAGATTTACATTCACTAAGGTTTTGTTAGGGTGGTTTCAAAGGTTTTTTTTTTTCTTCTTTTTTTTTTTACTTTAGCAAAAATTAGGAATTTTGAGATGTCCTCTTTTCATTCCTTGATAGAGATAGATAGATATATATATATATATATATATATATATATATATATATATATATATATATATAATTTTTTTTTTTTTTTTTTAAATCGCAGAATGTTCTGGTTGTGACGTTTCTTAAGGCATTTTCCCATAAACCACTTTTTAGGGAAAAATACAAGTAAAACGTCACAAAAAAAAGTGCATGCCAGTAAAACCCCTTTAAAGGGGTTTTCTAACAAACGTGACGACCTGTACTAAGTGATGATTAGTAGTCGTCTGACTCCTGGACTCTCTACTGTTCAGCAAAAAGGGGCTGTGGTACATTACCAGGCAGAGTCACATGGAGAGTAACACCGTGAAGAGGCCATGGTCCCTGTCTTCTGCAGCTGAATTGACAGATTTGCTGTGTAGACTGGAACAGAGTTATTAGACGGGTGGTTTATAGGTCACATGATACAGAGAGATCAGTAGAGAGACGGCGGCAGAAGGGGGGGGGAGAAGTGGCTGCTACCGGAGACATCATGGCAAGGTGTGCAGTTACTGTGTCAGCATGATGTGCTGATGGAGATGTCTGTTCAGGCTCCTGAGAGGAGAGAAATAATAGTGACGATTGGGGGTATTTATTACATCAGAGGAACTTACATATACCGTACAGATCTTGTTTTTTAGCTTTTTAATGAGAAATGGTTGGCAGTCATTTGGTATGCAATGTTGTAAATTGTAGCCTGCTGCATTTCCCCATACAATTGGCCACTAGGGCTAATCCTTATTAGTTTGGGGCTACAAAAGTTATATATTATATTTGTGGTCAAGGCTAAATACGAAACTTGGGCAGCGTGCCTGCCTGGAACCTAACCGGCTGAGGTGTGCCTGGAGCCGGGTATGAGAGTAGCCTAAAAGGGGGCAAAATGACAACAAAATAGTTAAGGTGTAAGACTTTATTACCTTATAACACCAAAGACCGAAATGCCTGCGAAATCTCCACCTGCGGGTTAGGTATGTATCTGGTGAAGCAAGACGAACGCCATCTCCCCATCTTTCGAATGACGTGGGCGGGGACCCCCTGCCGGGAAGCCGTGGAGGCTGCCCCAATGCGGAAGGAATGACCGGACATTGCTCCTGAGTCCAACCCTAAGCCAGCAGCCACCGTGCGGATGTGGCTGATGAATTGCGCCGTGGTGAGAGCTCCCTTCAGATGGGGTAGCAGAGGGCTGTGAGGTGGCGCATCCCGGAGGGCGAGGATGAGCTGGTCAAATACCTGTAACGGGCACCATTCATTCCTAGTGGGAAAAAACTGGACCTCCACCGGGGGGCCTGTTTGACTGGTTTTGGAGATAATTATCTTCAGCGCGTAATGGTCAACCACCCTCACCAGCTGCTCTCGGTGCAGGCTGCACCGTCCCGCCGTGCTGCACGTGAACTCGCCTGGCCTAAGGAAGCCGTAAAAAGCTAAGTACATGGCAGCTTTGATGATTAAGCTGGAAAAGGGCCCAAAAGGAACACCATCCAGGGCTGAAGATAATTTCCGGAACATCTCTCCCGTGACGCCCTGCCTGCGGGACGAGGGATTGGACCCACCCTTCTGGACCCCTCGTAAGGTGGCCTTGACTGCATGCGCAGAAAAAATGGATCCGCCCCCTGGGTTGCGGAGCATGGTGTGGTGTTGGACGCCTGCTAGGTACAACTTAATGGTGTTGTAGGAGAGGTGTAACTGGTGGTGGCAATGGGCGATGAAGGCCATGATGTAAGGAATGTCCGCCAGGCCCGCCTGCGGGTGCAGACGTGAAAACTCCTGGAAGGTTTTCAGGCCTGAAAGGTAGTTCCTGGCCGTGTTTGGGGCAAGGGACTGCTGCGCCAGGTCCCTTGCTGACGAGACGAGCAAGCCTAGTCCATTGACAGGGAACTGAAAGGCGGGGTGGGATATCTGCGTGGCTCGGCCTCCGGCATGACCTGGAAGAAGAGTTCAAAATTAAACCTAGACAGTGCGTCGGCTGCTACATTCCTCTCCCCCGGGATGTGGCTACAATGCACATGGAAGTTATGTGACAGGGCCAGCCAAACCAGCTGGCGCAACAGCGCCATGGTCTTGGGGGACTTGGCCCTGCCCTTGGCCAAGATGTCGACCAAGGCCTGGTTATCTGTCACAAACATCACCGGCAAGTTAGCCCAGAGGTGGCCCCATGCCTGAGCAGCTGCCACGATGGGGTATAATTCCAACAGAGAGGAGGTGCGGATGGATTCAGCCTCCTCTAAGATGGTACTGTGCCAACGATCCGCTAGCCACTGGGAACCCCAAATGGCAGCGTAGCCGCAAGATGCAGCTGCGTCTGAAAAAATGGTCGGGCAGGAGGAAGACCAAGGTGACACGAAAAAGGAGACGCCGTTCCATCGGGACAGGAACAACTCCCACATGGCCAGGTCTGCCATGGCCTGGCCATCCAAACGGATGATGCTGTCCTGTTCGGGTGCTGAGGGAAGAAGCTGGAGCAGCCTTGACACAAAGGTTCTTCCCTGGGGCATAATCCTGGAGGCAAAGTTGAGCCGCCCCAGAAGAGACTGCAATTCGACTCTAGTGAGGCATCCCGTGGCTGCCGCATGGGAAATGACCTCCCGACACTGAGTGAGTTTCTCCTCCGGTAGGCTGGCTTGCAACAGAACCGAATCCAGGACGATGCCCAAGAATGAGACCCTCGTGGCAGGACCCTCAGTCTTTGACTCCGCGATCGGAACAGCCAGACTGGCGAACAATCCGAGGAGGATGGTGAGTATGCTGGACCCGCCCTGCGGATCCTCGACAACCAGAAAATCGTCGAGGTAGTGGATGACCGACCGGAGGCCCCCGTGATGGATCAGGATCCAATGCAGCGCCTTGGCCAGCTGGTCGAATAACCACGGGCTACTCTTGGATCCAAACGTGAGCCTGTTGGCGAAAAAATACTGGCCGGCCCACTCAATGCCGTAGAATTGCCATAACTGCGGCAGGATGGGCAGGAGTTTAAATGCATCCGCAATGTCAACCTTTGCCAGCCAAGCGCCCCTACCATGTGACAGGTTGGCCTGGATGGCGTCGTCCACCGAGGAATAACTCATGGAAAATTCCTCTGAGGGAATCAGAGAATTAAGGCTTGGAATACCGGACACATGAGGGGCGGACAGATCATAAATTAATCTTTTTTTATTAGTGTTCTTTTTTGCCACTAAGCCGATGGGGTTAATGCGCCATGAGGAAAACGGGATGCGTGGGAACGGGCCTATGAGGAACCCCTTGGAAACTTCCGACTGGAGCAACTCGCTAGTTGCTGGAGGGTCCAGGGTGGCGGACAGCAGATTCCTGCCCTGCCAGGGCACCTGCGGCAGGGTGATGAGCCCTGTGTGGAACCCCTGGCGGAAGCCTGCCAACAGGAACGCCACGAAGTCTTGATCGTGGTGATCGTGAAGGAGTGCCGCCAAGAGGTCCACGTTGATGTCCGCTAGTCAGGAACCTTTGGAAGATTTCTTTGGGCAGGCGGACCGTGGGTGAGCCCTGAAGCACAGGGAGCAGACGTGGAGTGACCTGCAGCTGGCATATGAGCACCCCCCTGAATTAAAGTTATTACAGACTTGGCTCTTCCCCAGGTAGACAATAGGTCTGCCGAGCTTGTCTGTGGAGGGGTTGGATGGAAATGACCCGGAGGTCCCCGGGATGGCCCTGTCCTGAGGCGGGTGCGCGGTATTGGGGCACCACTCTGAGGAGTGGAAAATCGACTGACACGTCGCACAGTTGGGAACCCTGAGGCCAGCGAAGTGACGGCAGAAGAGCTCGGTGTCAATCAAGGACCAGCTGGTGACATACTGGAACTGGGCCAGAGCTGCCGCCGCCTTAGCTGCAAAGGAACGGTGGTAGTCATAGAAGGCCGACCCACCATACTTGTGCCCTAGGTCAGTGACCAGGTACAAATAGCTGTCAAGCTCCTCTCTTCTCTCCGGCTGTGCGGTGCAGACGATGTCCCTGAAGAGGCTGAAGGCCAGGACAAATTCCGGAATGGACAACTTGCGGTTGAGCCGCGAATCCTTGGCCCGAAGGACCACCGACACATCGCCACAGTTGATGACCCGGTTCTCGGGAACATCTTGAGCGGCAATGAGGATTGATGCCAGATTGACATCTTTCCCTGCCAGGATGTCTCTCTTAAGGTTATCAGGAATGAAGTGAGAGGGGGACACATGTGGAATGGGTCTTGGCGTACCTGTAGCCAGCCAGCCTGATGTAGAGGGAGTCATCAGCGGAACGGGAGCCGGGGGTACAACGGGGGGCCGGGATTCGAGCTCCGAAACCCTTGCCCGCACATCCGCCACCGAGTCCACCAAGGAATTCAGGGTCGCCTGTAGCTGCACCAGGGACAAATAGATGGCCGACGCCTCTGGCTGCACTGTTGTGGTGCTGGGGCTGGTCATGAGCAGTTTGTATAGCTCTGCCTTTCTTGCGGTGGCCGGATGTGGAATGCCTCTTCGGTTCAACTCGGCCAACAGTTTTGGGATGGTCCAACTCCGAAGGGATGAGGGACCCGCTTGGCTTGACACGATTGAGCCGGAGATGGAAAGGCCGTCCTCCATGTCCGAGGCTCGAGACATGGCAGAGCAGCTAAACAAAAATACAAGGCATAACAAAATAAAAGGAAAAAAAAAACGAGGGTGACGATGTACTGGAATTTGGACTGGTGCACGACAGAGAGACACGTACCGGTAACGGAATTCACGAGACGGCTCAGTCGAACCTGGCCTAACCGAACAGACCAAGACAATTAACGCGTGGTTATGACTTGACTGGGACCGAGGTGGTGCCAGTGCGAACTTACCTGAACAGGACCGAAAGGAACGGAGAACTGGGAACAAACTTCTGTAAATAAAGCACAGGCAAAAAAACATTTGAAAGTGCAGAGGACACGGGTGCCCACCAACCTGCGGAACCAGGCGAACTGGCCAGGCTGGGGCTCACCCTAAGGCCAAGTGACCATCCGAGCGCATCGGATCGAACACCTGACCGAAAAGAGAGCCGCCTGAGCGTACCAGGCGGTTTGACAGGAGAGAAGGCGCGTAGCCATGAAATAGAGGCTGCGCGTAGCCATGAAATAGAGGCTGCGCGTAGCAGCGGCCCGCGAAGGGCAGTGGTAAGCCATAACCTAGGAGTTACGGAAAGCAAGAATGACCCGGGGAGAAGCCGAGGACGGCCCCTTTGGAAGACTTGAAAGCCGAAGGACAGGTGCGTGAACCCGTGTGATAGACAAGAAAAACATGAAGACCTGGGCGTACCAGGAGTGAACCGAGCCCCTGGCGTACCAGGGAAGAAGGAGGTGCCACCAACCGCGACCGGACACCTGACTGTGACCGGCCGACAATGACTTGGCAACAAGACAAAACCCGGTGGCCTGGGCGAAACCAGGAAGACCAGACACCCTGGCCGTAACCAGGTGCCCGAGGTGGGGCCAGATCGGTCCTACGTGGGACACCTATCCTTGTCCAACCGAGAAAATTAAATAATTCTTTTTTTTTTTTTTTTTTATTAAAAGGGGGTTAGTCGGTGTCGACTATATGGCGGGTTTGTGCCGCAAATACATATATATATTTATATTTTATATATATTTTTTTTTTTTCGGGTTGATGATCCGACTATATGGCGGGTTTGTGCTGTAAATACTCACATATACCCTTTTTTTTTTTTTTTTTGCGGACTATATGGCGGGTTTACCAACGTACTTATCCCTTTTTTTTTTTTTTTTTTTTTTATAGACCCTGTGGCGGGTTTACTGCACACACTGATACCAATTGTTTATTTCATTTATGTGAATTATTCCTTTACTTTCCCCTCCTTTCTTCCCCCCCCCTCCCCGTCTGGCCTGGCTGCCCGTGAGCCCGCGCCCAGCGTGGAACGCAAGCTGACATTGCAGCCAGGGAGACCGGCAGGGGGCGGGTGACGTCACAGAAGCGCCGGAAGAGGAGTGCGTGCTGGAACGCACGCCTATGTGCACCGGCTTCCATGCCGCACCCGGGGTGCAGCCTTGCCCAGGAACCCAACCCCCCCCTCCCCGATGAACGGGTATCCGCCGGCAGGCGCTGATTTGTCCCTGCTGCCGCCGGAAAGCAAGTGGAGCGGGCGGGGACCGGAACCAGGAAGTGCGTGCGTTCCACCCTGGAACGCACGCCTTCCTGCGCCGTGCCGGGAACAAGGTGAGCCGGCCAGACCAGGGAAAAACACCCCCCCCCCCCCCCCTCTCCAGCATGACGAGCCGACCGGCTGCCGGGTGCGCTACCTGACGCCATACCGCCAGGAACACAGGGAGACGAGTGGAGGAGGAGGGGAGCCGGAAGCCTGTGCGCTCCACGCTGGAACGCACCGGCAGCATGAGGCGGAGGGAGGGTGCCAGACCGCCGCAGTCCTTGCCCTGCGAAAGAGCCCCCCCCTCCCCTACTTACCACCAGGAGACACGAACTCTGCAAGAGGCGACCGTAGGTACCAGGAAACACACGAACACTAGCCAGTGAATAACCAAGAACCGGAACGCCCACTGTGATGAGGTAAGTGGGGGTTTAAATAGGCTCAAGCCCCTCCCACAAATGCAGGCTGAACCTCAGCCTTACATGAACACAAAAATAACACATCCTAGATCTGAATTAATTAAATATTCTTCTGAAATACTTTGTTCTTTACATAGTTGAATGTCCTGACAACAAAATCACACAAAAATTAAAAATGGAAATCAAATTTTTCAACCCATGGAGGTCTGGATTTGGAGTCACCCTCAAAATTAAAGTGGAAAAAGACACTACAGGCTGATCCAACTTTGATGTAATGTCCTTAAAACAAGTCATAATGAGGCTCAGTAGTGTGTGTGGCCTCCACGTGCCTGTATGACCTCCCTACAACGCCTGTGCATGCTCCTGATGAGGTGGCGGACGGTCTCCTGAGGGATCTCCTCCCAGACCTGGACTAAAGCATCTGCCAACTCCTGGACAGTCTGTGGTGCAACGTGACGTTGGTGGATAGAGCGAGACATGATGTCCCAGATGTGCTCAATTGGATTCAGGTCTGGGGAACGGGCGGGCCAGTCCATAGCATCAATGCCTTCGTCTTGCAGGAACTGCTGACACACTCCAGCCACATGAGGTCTAGCATTGTCTTGCATTAGGAGGAACCCAGGGTCAACTGCACCAGCATATGGTCTCACAAGGGGTCTGAGGATCTCATCTCGGTACCTAATGGCAGTCAGGCTACCTCTGGCGAGCACATGGAGGGCTGTGCGGCCCTCCAAAGAAATCACACCCCACACCATTACTGACCCAATGCCAAACCGGTCATGCTGGAGGATGTTGCAGGCAGCAGAACGTTCTCCACGGCATCTCCAGACTCTGTCACGTCTGTCACATGTGCTCAGTGTGAACCTGCTTTCATCTGTGAAGAGCACAGGGCGTCAGTGGCGAATTTGCCAATCTTGGTGTTCTCTGGCAAATGCCAAACGTCCTGCACGGTGTTGGGCTGTAAGCACAACCCCCACCTGTGGACGTCGGGCCCTCATATCACCCTCATGGAGTCTGTTTCTGACCGTTTGAGCAGACACATGCACATTTGTGGCCTGCTGGAGGTCATTTTGCAGGGCTCTGGCAGTGCTCCTCCTGTTCCTCCTTGCACAAAGGCGGAGGTAGCGGTCCTGCTGCTGGGTTGTTGCCCTCCTACGGCCTCCTCCACGTCTCCTGATGTACTGGCCTGTCTCCTGGTAGCGCCTCCATGCTCTGGACACTACGCTGACAGACACAGCAAACCTTCTTGCCACAGCTCGCATTGATGTGCCATCCTGGATAAGCTGCACTACCTGAGCCACTTGTGTGGGTTGTAGACTCCGTCTCATGCTACCACTAGAGTGAAAGCACCGCCAGCATTCAAAAGTGACCAAAACATCAGCCAGGAAGCATAGGAACTGAGAAGTGGTCTGTGGTTACCACCTGCAGAACCACTCCTTTATTGGGGGTGTCTTGCTAATTGCCTATAATTTCCACCTGTTGTCTATCCCATTTGCACAACAGCATGTGAAATTGATTGTCACTCAGTGTTGCTTCCTAAGTGGACAGTTTGATTTCACAGAAGTGTGATTGACTTGGAGTTACATTGTGTTGTTTAAGTGTTCCCTTTATTTTTTTGAGCAGTGTATAATATATATATATATATATATATATATATATATATATATATATATATATATATATATATATATATATATATTTTTTTTTACCATGTGGTAGTGTTTACAGCTTCATGTACTGACATGCATATGTGTCTTAAGTGTTAAAGGACTTCTGTCACCCCCCATTGTGCAATTTTCATTAGCCGACATTAGCTATTTGTTAATGTCAGCTGAGTGCAATCATGCATGTCCTGCCTTTGTCTGTGGCTTATTTCTTGTAAAAATCATACTTTTATCATATGCAAATTTCTTCACTACCAGCAAGTTGGGCGGTTACTTGCTGGTAGCCGCCGCATCTGCCGTTTCTAGACACGCCCCATCTCCTCTTGATAGACAGGGCCAGCGAGTGCTCTCCTCCTCCCGCTGGCCCCGTCTATTGCTGAATTCCCGCACCTGCGCCGTAACGTTCCTCAATCGGCGCAGGTGTACTGAGTGAAGGACGCGCGCTTGCCAGCTCCTTCCTCAGTGCGCCTGCGCCGATGACGTCACACTACACCTGGAAGAGAAGACTGCCGGCATCAGCGATAATCGGCAGTCTTCTCTTCCGGGTGTAGGCTGACGTCATCGGCGCAGGCGCACTGAGGAAGGAGCTGGCAAGCGCGCGTCCTTCACTCAGTACACCTGCGTCGATTGAGGAACGTTACGGCGCGGGAATTCAGCAGCAGACGGGGCCAGCTGGAGGAGGAGAGCGCTCGCTGGCCCTGTCTATCAAGAGAATATGGGGTTCCTTTTAGGGTTTATTCATACATCCGTTGTTTCTTTCCTGATCTGTTCCGTTTTTTGCTGAACAGATCTGGACCAGATCTGTACCCATTCATTTTCAATGGGTCCTGAAAAAAAATCAGACATTGAGCTGTCCGATTTTTTTTCAGGACCCATTGAAAATGAATGGGTACAGATCTGGTCCAGATCTGTTCAGCAAAAAACGGAACAGATCAGGAAAGAAACAACGGACGTGTGAATGGACCCTTAAAGGGGTTTTCTGAAATTTTACTACTGATGACCTATCTTCTGGATACGTCTTCAGTATCTGATCGGTGAGGATCCAATATCTGGGACCCCCACCAAACAGGGATTTTTGCTAATGAGGACAGAGGAAAATATGTATAATCTTGTTGTGTTTGTTTTTTGTTTTTTTTAATTAATTTATTTTATTTCCGCGGATTACCAAAATTGCTTGAAAACTGCCTGAAACATTAAAATTCCCTTGAAGGTCTAGAAGCCGAAGTATCAAAATTGTAATTTGAAATATTCTTGCTGCTGATGACACAGTCCAAGTAATAATCCCATCTTTATATTCAATTGCAGGTCTGGGACAGAATCCTTTAGGCTTGGCTGCTCCTGCCGCACAGACTACTGCCAATGAAGGACTCGGTGGAATCGACTTCAGCAGTTCTTCAGACAAAAAAAGTGAGTACTGAAGGGACCACAGATAGTCATAGTTCAGATCTCAGTGAACATGTGAGTCACAGAGTTGACATGGTCTGATTAGATACAGGAGGAGAGTAATCCTCTCTCCTTTAGGCCCCTTTCACACAGGCGAGATTTCTGAATCCGGACCCATTCATTTCTATGGGGCTGTGCACATGAGCAGTGATTTTCACGCATCACTTGTGCGTTGCGTGAAAATCGCAGCATGTTCTATATTGTGCGTTTTTCACGCAACGCAGGCCCCATAGAAGTGAATGGGGCTGCGTGAAAATCGCTAGCATCCGCAAGCAAGTGCGGATGCGGTGTGATTTAAACGCACGGTTGCTGGGAGACTATCAGGATGGGGACCCGATCATTATTATTTTCCCTTATAACATTGTTATAAGGGAAAATAATAGCATTCTTAATACAGAATGCTTAGTACAATAGGGCTGGAGGGGTTAAAAAAATAATTTAACTCGCCTTAATCTACTTGTTCGCGCAGCTGGCATCTCTTCTGTCTTCTTTGCTGTGCACAGAAAAAGGACCTGTGGTGACGTCACTGCGCTCATCACATGGTCCGTCACCATGGTAAAAGATCATGTGATGAGCGCAGTGACGTCATCAAAGGTCCTATTCCTCAAAGAAGAAGACAGAAGAGAAGCCGGGCTGCGCGAACAAGTGGATTAAGGTGAGTTAAATTTTTTTTTTTTTTTTTTTTAACCCCTCCAGCCCTAGTGTACTATGCATTCTGTATTAAGAATGCTATTATTTTCCCTTATAACAATGTTATAAGGGAAAATAATACAATCTACACAACACCGATCCCAAACCCGAACTTCTTCACAGAAGTTCGGTCTGGGTACCAAACATGCCGATTTTTTTCTCACACGCGTGCAAAAAGCATTACAATGTTTTGCACTCGCGCAGAAAAATCGTGCATGTTCCCGCAACGCATCCGCATCTTTTCCCGCAACGCCCGTGTGAAACCAGCCTTAGTAATTTTCCCTCTTTCATTGCTAAGGTAGGAAGGTAACATGAACAGGGGAGAAGTGACAGTGACGGGCTTTACTTCCTGATGTCACTTGCAACTACCATAGCACAGATATATATAATTTTTTTTTTTACACACATACACCATTTCTTTTGCCTTATAAGACGCCCCTAGGGATCAGAGGAGGAAAATAAGAAAAAAAAAATTATATATAATATGTATATATATTTCCCCAGTCGTCTCCATGATAGCACATCCTGAGACTGACTTCCTCTGATAGGACAGGAAAAAACAGAGAGGTTTAAAACCCCCACTCCTACCCCTCATCTCCAGTGTATTTTCCCGTCCAGAAAATATCTGAGGTTTGCAGTGAAGCTGAAAGAGAAGATTCTTCACTTTCAATTCAACTGTCTCCCTTTCGGAATATCTTCTGCTTCTCGCATCTTCTCCAAGATTATGGCAGAAGTAGTGGCCTCCCTAAGCCAAAAGGGAATATTAATTATTCCAAATCTGGACGATCTGTTAGTTATAGCAAAAACATCGGATCTCTTACAAGCTCCTCTTCAGGTGGTCCTCTCTCACCTTTAGAACCTGGGCTGGATAGTCAATTGGGAGAAATCCAATCTTATCCCAAACCATCAAAGAATATTTTTAGACATCCTCCTGGATTCTGTCCTCCAAAAATCCTTTCTTCCATCTCTGAAGGTCCAGGGTCTAAGGTTAGGGATCCAACAATTCTTTTGTTCGATCAGACAGGCCATGAAGATTTTAGGTCGCCTAACTTCTTGCATTCCAGCTGTCGCCTCGGCCCAATTCAACATGAGGCCTCTGCAGGACCTCATCCTCAGGAAATGGAACAGGTCTCAGTTAACCCTAGACCAAAGGATGTCCGTAACCAAAGAGGTAAAGACCTCCTTACAGTGGTGGCTCAGAGACAAGAATCTGGAGTCAGGAGTCTCTTGGAGCCAGGAGGAAGTGCTATCGTTGACAACGAAAATTACATACGACCCACTAGCACATATTGAGACTCTGTATATGAGAATATTTTAATTTGGTCAGTGAGACCATAATTTGTCTCTTGGTTGATACGTGCTACTAAATGTATTAGTTATTTATATATAAAATTTAACGTTTATTTCATCCGCTTAATAATAGATGCCTTTGAACTCACACATTAAAACGATCAGTGGTGCCTGCCCTATTGCAATGTATCTTATATTGTATCTTTTTATGATGTGCTTGTTGACCACTGGGGGGCCCTTAGACTATTCTCTTAAATAATTCCTGCTATCTCTGTTCAGCAGTGATCACCGTTATTTCAAGAGCACTGTTATTACCACAGTGTACTACTCTCAGTCATGGGCTTCTTCCCAGGGTACTAATTGATATCTGCGCACTGTTGTTTCCACAGTGCGCTACTCTGAGCGGCGGGCTTCTTCCCAGTGTACTGCTTAGTGACTAATATATGACGCTCCTGCTTGGCATGGCACTCACTGCCTAAACTAACATTAATCACACTCTGCCCCCCGACATGTTTCGCCAAGCTCTCTTGGCGTCTTCAGGGGAACGGGCAGTGTCACACTGCCCGTTCCCCTGAAGACGCCAAGAGAGCTTGGCGAAACATGTCGGGGGGCAGAGTGTGATTAATGTTAGTTTAGGCAGTGAGTGCCATGCCAAGCAGGAGCGTCATATATTAGTCACTAAGCAGTACACTGGGAAGAAGCCCGCCGCTCAGAGTAGCGCACTGTGGAAACAACAGTGCGCAGATATCAATTAGTACCCTGGGAAGAAGCCCATGACTGAGAGTAGTACACTGTGGTAATAACAGTGCTCTTGAAATAACGGTGATCACTGCTGAACAGAGATAGCAGGAATTATTTAAGAGAATAGTCTAAGGGCCCCCCAGTGGTCAACAAGCACATCATAAAAAGATACAATATAAGATACATTGCAATAGGGCAGGCACCACTGATAGTTTTAATGTGTGAGTTCAAAGGCATCTATTAAGCGGATGAAATAAATGTTAAATTTTATATATAAATAACTAATACATTTAGTAGCACGTATCAACCAAGAGACAAATTATGGTCTCACTGACCAAATTAAAATATTCTCATCGTTGACAACGGACGCCAGTTCCTGGGGCTGGGGTGCCCTTACTGCCACAGGTTCCTTTCAGGGGACTTGGTCCGAAGCTCAGAGTAGGATGTCGTCCAGCTACAAATAACTTTGGGCTATATGGGAAGGCGTCAAAGCAACTCAGACTCCATCCACGAACAGTCATGTACTAGTCCACTGAGACAATTCCACATCTGTAGCTTTCATCCTACATCAGGGAGGTACAAGACATGGTCACCTTCAAAACAGATTTTTCTATGGGCAGAGAAGAACCTAAAATCTCTGGCTGCGGTACACCTGAAGGGTTCTCTCAAGCTTCAGGTGGACTTTATTCCTCAACAGAGACTGGATCCAGGCGAGTGGTCCCTATCCCAGTCGGCCTTTCAGAGAATCCAAAATCAATGGGGCAATCGGAGTCTAGATCTGTTCGCCTCAAGAAGAAACCACAAAGTACCGCATTACTTCTCGCTCAATCTAAGGGATCCCTGTGTGGCATTAGACGCCTTTACTCAGGACTGGACGTTGGGGCTGGACCATTTTCTTAGTGGCAATATCCTCTGCGAGAAGAGTTTGTGAGCTTCAGGCTTTATCTATCCAGGAGCCCTTCCTTAGAGTGTTTGAAGACAAGCTCATATTCAAATTAGATCCCAATTTTCTCCATAAGGTTTCTACTTTCCACAGGTCACAAGACATTGTTATTCCCTCGTTTTCTGCGAACCCCAAAAACAAGCAGGAAACAAGATTTCATAATTTTAGATATTAGAAGAAGTGTACTTCATTATCTAGATGTCACCAGAGATTGGAGGATAGATAAAAACTTATTTATTCAGTTTTCTGGCCCAAATAAGGGTAAAAAAGCAGCAAAAAGCTTTATATCCCGCTGGATTAGGTATGCCATTTCTGAGGCCTATAGAGCCTCCGGTAAAGAAGCTCCTCCGTCCCTCAGAGCCCATTCAGTAAGATCAGTGTCTACTTCCTGGGCCCAGAGAGCCTCTGCGTCTTTAGAACAAATTTGCAGAGCGGCCACTTGGAAGAGGGCTCACGCCTTCACCAAGCATTATAGGGTTGATGTATTTGCCAATGAGGACATGGCCTTTGGACGCAAGGTCCTAGGTGCTGTTGTCCCCCCCCTAATGTTTACTTTGTTAGTTCTCAGGATGTGCTGTCATGGAGACAACTGGGGAAATGAGTATTACACTCACTGGTAATCCGGTTTCCTGAAAGTCTTCATGACAGCACACATATTCCCACCCTTTTGTTGATAATTTTACTTTGGTTTATGTTCTACCCCTTTTCCTGGTTCCGTTAAAAATACACTGGAGATGAGGGGTAGGAGTGGGGTTTTAAACCTCTGTGTTTTTTCCTGTCCTATCAGAGGAAGTCAGTCTGTGTGTGCTGTCATGGAGACTTCCGGGAAACCGGATTACCTTAGAATTTTGTGAAAAGGTTCATTATTCTAGGCTCAAAGTGTCACACTAGTCAGCTAATTAATCCATACCCCCTGAGCAAAGGGAACCTGAGATTGTGACTTTGGGGTTTCTTAAGCTGTAAGCCATAATCATCCAAATTATAACCAATAAAGGCTTTAAATATCTCGCTTTGCATGCAATGAGTCTATCTCCTATGTTAGTTTCACCTTTTACTGAAATAAATGAACTTTGCGTCCGAGACATCATATTGCGCAGGCGTGGAGTACTTCTCATCCCGCGATAGTATCCTAACACACAGAGGACATAGGAGCCCACAGCCAAAATGGCAACCTAGCACTACATATCAACTGGGCATGCTCCAGCCCATAGAGAGGTGGATACAGTCTGCCGATCACATGATCATGTCACATGACCGCCATTCACACACAAACAATCATTCTTCATATATATAATATAACAAAAAGGTAAGGCGGCACTCCGGTCTTCAAGTGAATCTTTTATTACACCCAACAGCATTTCAGCTCTCTCAATGGAGCCTTTGTCAAGCAGTGAACACAGTGCTTCAAGCTCCAAACATACTTAAATAGGGCTGAGTACATAAGTGTTACATAATTGATCACAATAGGTGAATTAACAGGATTACATTGTGAAAAACCTAATTACAAGTGTTAGACATTTCATAGGATTACATAAAGTCCAGTGATCGCTAATAAAACAAACAATTCAACCGTGTCCAAGATTGTATCAAAAATACATAATTATATCCCATCAAGACATAATTAATCAGTGCACCTGTGTATATAGTGTAGGGCGGCGACGACTAGGGACAGAGCCTGCAAGCACCATTATGTTCTATGCCCAAATCGTAAACCTTTGCACAGAATATGCAGAATAAATTGGATATATAGAGAGCGCTTCCTAACCTGTCGGTGTTCTCACTTTCAGGTGACAGAACTGGAACCAGACCAGAGTAAGTTACCTGAAGGTTGTGTTGTCGTCTTTGCTTTTCATTGCACATGAATATTTATAATGAAACCTGGTCCAAGTGCAGGAATAATCCGTTCACTTGGCAATTGTGACATCTTTGCTTCTCTTTATAGGGACAATAAAGCTCTGAAGGATGAAAATCTACCTCCGTTAATCTGTCAAGATGTGGAAATTTTTCAGTAAGTTAAGTGGTAACAGATTTCTTTTGGGTCTTTAGAATTACCATTTGTCTACTTTTACACTTTGCTTTTCTAGGTTTAGTTTTTCTTTATTTTTGGTGTGCATCAGAAAGTAGGAAAACCTCTTGCCGTGGTAAAGATTCTGCTTTCCTTTAATGGAAGCCAGTCATGCTTTTGCCTGGGACTATGACTCCCATGCTGATGTCGGATGTATTTTGATGACTTGCACACCCAAGTGCAGTTCTTTAACCCCTTCACTACCAACGCTGTACATGTACGGCGTTGGGCAAACATGGCGTCCGCTCCCACGTGCAGCGGGCATATGTGGTTTCAAACAGTAGAGACCCGCGGCTAATGAATAATAATCAATAATGCCGATCGCGGTCAATAAAGCCTTTAGATGCCGTGATCAGGTGAGATCACAGCATCTAAAGGGTGAAAAACCCAGAAGCTTGCGCTTTGCAGAGGATGCCGGTAATTGATTTGAATGCCCTAGGTCTCGCTGAAGAGACTAAGGGCATTGAAGCTGCAATTATTATTTTGGCCAGAAAGCCAACATAAGAAATTAGCGATTCTGAGAAATAAATGGATGTAAAAAACCCATGATTGTTTCGAATTAAAAAAAAAAAATTATTTGTATGCTCAAATACGAACTTCAATAAGTCATGGAGGTCAGAATATGGTGATGTAAAAAAAAAAGTTTACATTTATTTTTACACTACTTAGACATAAAAACCTATAGATATGTGGTATCGTTGTAATCGTACTGACCCAGAGAATGATGGGCACCGGTCAGTTTTGCCGCAAATGGAACACCGTGAGAACAAAACCCGCAAGACGGTGGAGAAATGTATTTTTTTTTTTTTTTCTTTTCTTAATTCCACCCCATTTGGATTTTTTTTCCACTTCCCACTACATTGTATGCCATATTAAATGGTGTCATTAGAAAGTACAACTTGTCCTGCAAAAAATAAGCCCTCATACAGCTATGTGAACGGAAAAATAAAAAAGTTGTGGCTCATGGAAGATAAGGAAGAAAAATGAGAACCCAAAAATGAAAAAAACCTCCGGTATCCTAAGGGTTGCAAAGGACCTGTCCCCTCTCCTGAGATGTCTATTTTAGTAACTACTTACATTTCCCCTGTAATAACAATTCTGGAGCATCTATTCTAATGACTCTGTGATGTGCCATTACTTTATTATTCCTGCTAGAAGTTATGGATGAATTACTTGCATTTGGCAGTGAAGGTCTAGATGCAGATGTCGCAGTAACGCCTGCACAAACGTCATAGACGCCTGCACAGGCCATTTAAAGAGGACCTTTCATCGGTCCAAACATTGTAAGATAATTATCACGCTACATAGAGCGGCGCCAAGGGATCTCACTGCACTTACTATTATCCCTGGGCGCCGCGCCGTTCGCCCACTGTGTCCTCCGGTATCTTCACTGAATTGGTTCTACTAGGCGGAGTCTGCCCTGTTTCTAACTGGGCGTTCCTTCTCCCAGGCTGTAAGATCTGCGATGCGATTGGACAGCGCTACAGCCTGGGAGAAGGAACGCCCAGTGAGAAACAGGGCAGACTCCGCCTAGTAGAACCAATTCAGTGAAGATACCGGAGGACACAGCAGGCGAACGGCGCGGCGCCCAGGGATAATAGTAAGTGCAGTGAGATCCTGGGGCGCTGCTCTATGTAGCCTGATGATTATCTTACAATATCTTCCTCTTTAACTCCCTGATAAAAGACTTGTGCGTATTTCTACTCATGGTCTTTTCTAGTCCGGAGTGCTGTATCAGCAGACTGCCAGGTCCTGCACAAAGGAAGCCCCTCCCATCTCCTAAGAAGCTCCGCCCCTCACTGGCACCTCCCTTACCAGGATCATCTCCATACACCACATTATGGTTACAGGACCTGTGGTGATGTCACAGCCATGTGATCAGCCACATGTGTGGGCGGAGTTAAGGGAACATGAGGCCAAAGAATGTGAAGGTACGTTGTGTGGAGCAGGGCTAGGTGTATGTGTAGTTTGCCTATTGTACCGTGTTCTGTGTGTAATGGGCATGTAGTGGAGCTGTGTATAAGATGTATATTGTAGTAAAGCCATCTATGTAATGGGCATGTAGTAGCCCTGTGCATGTAATGGGCATGTAGTAGCCGTGTGCATGTAATGGGCATGTAGTAGCCCTGTGCATGTAATGGGCATGTAGTAGCCGTGTGCATGTAATGGGCATGTAGTAGCCCTGTGCATGTAATGGGCATGTAGTAGCCCTGTGCATGTAATGGGCATGTAGTAGCCCTGGGCATGTAATGGGCATGTAGTAGCCCTGTGCAGCCTTTTTGCAGCTTTCCCTAGGACGTGTGATGTCGCGTTCATCGGTCACATGTCCTAGATGCAGCTTGGCCCCATTGAAGTGGATGGGACTGAGCTGTGATTCCGAGCACAGGCTCTATACAATGTACAGCAGGTGCTGGGCTTGGTGAGCTGAGAGAAGGCAGCTGCGCTACTATGAGCACCAGTGCCTTCTCAAGCCGCTAATCAGCAGGGGTCCTGGGTGTATGGCCCCCACTGATGAGATACTGATGACTTATCCAGAAGAAAGGTCATCAGTTCAAAAATCTTGCAAAACACTAAATGTCTTGTGAGAATAATGGAGGAATGGCGCAATTATAGTGTTAGAATAAAAGATGCTGCAGAATTCTTACATGGGGATTGCAAGTAGTTACTAAGGCATGTCAGGAGAGGGGACAGGTCCTCTTTACGCTTTGCAGCCTCTGTTGTGTAACTGATCACCTACGATGTTTATGTAAGGACTGACGTCCCGTTCTGCTACTTTGGTTATAAATACATTGTACTGATGAAATCATGTCTTTACTTTTGTGCAGGAAGTTTGTGAAGGAGCAGAAGCAAGTGCAGGAGGAGATCAGCAGAATGTCCTCTAAAGCCATGATGAAAGTACAGGAAGACATCAAAGCTTTGAAACAGCTTTTGTCTGTGGCATCCAGTGGCCTTCAGAGAAATACTCTGGCTATTGATAAGCTGAAAATTGAAACTGCTCAGGTATTTAACACATTTTCAGTGTATTGTATAGCTTATTGTTACACAGATGCTACCACAGGTTCACCGCTCATTACGGTCACGTCCAGATTTTACTGTGGAAGTATTTAAAGGGGTTATCCAACCCGGGCCTTCTCATATAGATTGTACTTGCCTCGCCTCCTGGCACCTGCGTCTCTTCTGACGCCCACACGGCTGCCACTTCATCTTCCTGTAGAACGGATGAAAACAGCAGGCCGCAACGGGGAAAACAGCGATGCTAGGGAGGCTCGTTCCAGACTGCTATTGGCTGCCCCCGTCCCATGTGACGGGGAGATTCAGCAGTGGCCATGCGGGTGTCAGAAGCGACGCGAGTGTCGGGGAGCGAAGTAAGTACAATGTGTGTGAGGGGCGCGGGCATATGGGGTGGCATTTTATTGGTTGGCTAACCCCTTTAATCATGACTGATCTTGGCGTAAGTGTTTTATTCCTCTATTAATAACCCTGTGGTAAAAGAACGCAGTCACAATAGGTTTTCAGCCTGTGGATGTAAACGAGAAGGTTTCTATTCGCTGACAGCAAATAGAGATTGGAAAATTAAATAGACGAAAAACTTGAATTTTACGGGGACACTAGTACTTTCATATGTCATGTGACATTTGTAGGCCCAGGGTTCACTAGTGGCTACTTGGTAGTAATATTTCTCATGAAGTGCTTTTAAAACCTGCTTATTGCCTTCCATTTTCCTTTCTAGGAACTCAAAAATGCAGAAATTTCTTTGCGAACACAGAAAACACCTCCCGGCCTTCAGCATGAAAATACGGCCCCTGCTGAGTAAGTTTGGGCAGTTTGATCATAAAAATGTGAGCGATTGGGAGATGCCTTGTGTAGTTTCAGCAGGGGTAAAATTCACTGCTTTAAATGAACACTCTGTGCAAAAATGAATTATCATCCGTCACAAAGGCTTTGTGCTTGTTGGTTTTAGCCATTACTACGTATTTTCCACCTTGTAAAATCAGATGGCTGCCATTTACATGACTCCATATTTTCAGACCAGTAGCTGAGTCAGCCGTATGTCAGTTACCTCTTCCTATATAGATGTCAGTGGGCAGGCGCACATTCAGTTGGACACCATGCGTTGTTGGCCAAACTGACATAAAAATGAGGTATGTACTATGCACATCTTAGGCTGGGTGCACATCATGTTTTGATGTGTATGTTAGAAGAAAAAAAAGATACAAAAACGCTGCACACCACATTCTTGTATTCTACACATCCGAAAAAAACAAACAAACATATACCGTATTTTTCGGCCCATAAGATGCACCTAGGTTTTAAAGGAGTACAATAAGAAAAAATATTTCTTACCCATTCCATTGGGGGGACACAGACCATGGGTATAGCTTAGGCCATTACTAGGAGGAGACACTATGCAAATAAGAAAAAACAGCTCCTCCTCCACTGGCTATACCCCCATGCTCCAACAGGAGGACCTCAGTTTTAGCTTAGTGTCGGATAAGGAGGTGACACTCCTGCTCCTGCAGGGTTGTCCCTGTAGTTTTTTCTTCTCCTGTTTGTTTTGTTTTTTTCTAATCAGAGGACGCAGGGTCGCATGGTGCGTCCCTGGTCTCTCAGTGGAACGAGCGCCGGGGTCGAATGGACGTCCCCGGCTACCTCCCCTTCCCCCCAGAAGATAAGTGGAACCAGGCTCGACCTGCAGCTTCGGTGGCCTACCAGATCCGGGTCACCTAGTCCTGCCCTCTTTCCAGATCACTGCCACTCCTTGTGCCAGATGACTGAAGAGGTGACCCCGCTGGTCCGGAACAGATGGTGAAGAGTGCAGGACTCGGATAAGTACAATGGCTCTCCTGCAATCTCCCCCTCCCCCCTGTACTAGCTGTGGACGCGGTTCTTTAGGGCTTACCTGTGGATCAGGGGTGGCCGCTGGATTGAGAGGGAGGAGAGATTTCTTCTTGGGGCTGTGATTAGTCGCAGCGCCTTGCTGCTGCGCCTTTTCCGTTTGCGGAGGGCTTTTTAACCCCTTCATTCTGGCCGGTGGACGCCATTTTCGGAGGCGGGGGTCTCCTTTTTTCATATTTCCCGGGTTTTCGCGCGATCTGTGACGCATCTGGGGGCGGAACCTATCGCGTCTGCTCTGGCGCTTCCGCTTTGCCGGCAGCGCTTCTCCACACTAGGCTGCTCCTCACAGGTCACGGTAGGACTCTAGCGTTCTGCAAAGCTTGGAGACCCTGACTCCAGGATTGTCGCCATCATGCCAAAACCTGGGGCCCCCCAAAAATCTAAAGCGGCCACTCAGCGCCCACTGGGATCCTGTAAGGTATGCTGCCTGCAACTATCGGTTACAGGATCCTCTGACTCTTGCCTTGCCTCAGTACAGGATCATCATCCTCCTCCTCCCCCCTCCACCAATCCAGCCCAGTCCCTACACCCCCCTTCGGAGCCCTCCTGGGCATCTGCTATATCTAGGGCGGCCGCGGACTTGGCCCAAGTCTCACGCGCGGCCATGGCCTTTATGGAACGCATGGCGGCCACTGATCCTGTGAATAGCACTGCTCCACCTCCTGGTGCCCCACACAGATGATGCCCGACTGTTAAGAGGCAGCGCACGCAGCAGCATCCCTCCTCGGATGACTCTGCTTCCCCCCCTCGCCTGGAGGCGTGTTCAGCCTCTCCCCCTCGCAGGGATTACAGGTCTGAAGGGGAAAGGTCCGGCTCGGACGAGGACACAGAGCCGGAACCCTTACCTAAGCTCTCCACCTTGGTGGCAGACTTGGTCACGGCGGTACGTGACACCTTTGACATCCAGGGGGAACCTCCTTCTACTAGTAGCCAGGAATTCCCCTCTTCCACTTCAGAAAACCGGAGGCAGTCACATTCCCCATTCATGGCGAGTTCGCCAAGGTCCTTTCAAAGGCTTGGGAACGCCCTAATCACGTTTTTCTGCTACAAGGAGCATGGATACTCTTTATCCTTTCCCAGCAGATAATGTGCAGCAGTGGTCTTCTCCTCCTAAGGTCGACCCGCCGGTGGCCAGATTAGCTAAGAATACGGCAATACCAGTCCTGGATGGGTCCTCCCTACAGGACTCCGTTGACAGGTGTTTGGACTCTTTCCAAAGCCATCTTCACTCTGGCGGGCACAGGTCTGCGGCCCGCGTTCGCCCCGGCCTGGGTAGCCAGGGCGCTTTCGGTGTGGTTGCAGCGCCATCATCAGGACCTCGCGGAGCAGGATTCCTCTGCGGACACCCTAAACTTCATCCTCCAGATGTCCCAGGCAACAACATTCCTCTGTGAGGCCTTATTGGACATCAGCACTCTCTTTGCGCGGATTTCGTCCCTCTCGGTCACGCAGCGCAGGGAGGTCCGGTTGAAGGTCTGGGACGCCGACGCTTCCTCCAAGCGTTCCCTCACTAACCTCCCCTTTGCGGGCTCCAGGCTCTTCGGTGCTAAGCTGGATGAGATTATCTCTGACGCTACGGGGGGCAAGAGTACACACCTGCCCCAATCTAGATCCAAGCGCACCTTCAGAGCTCGCCCCTCTGGCTCTAGAAACCAGTCCTTTCGGCGCTTCTCCTCCAGGTCTGCGTCAGCCCCCTCCTCCAGCGGCTCTCAGGACTCCCGCAAGAAGCCTTCCTTTAAGCCTCAACCTTCCTGGCGCCCGCGGGCATAGTTCCAGGGGAGTTCTGCCCGCCCCACGGTTCCCAAGCCGTCCTCCGCCTGAAGGGGCGGTGGAGCCTCGGCCCTTTTACAAGCGGTTTCTTCCCTTCTGGTCCGGGGAGTAGTTGTCCCAGTACCTCTGGAGGAACAGGGGGCAGGTTTCTACTCAAATATTTTTTTGTAGTGCCAAAAAAGGAGGGATCAGTGCGTCCGGTCCTAGACCTGAAGCTGTTAAACAAGTCCCTGCGGGTGCGGAGGTTCCGGATGGAATCCCTCCGCTCCGTTATTGCTTCTCTTCTTCCAGGGGAGTTCCTCGCGTCGGTGGACATCCGGGACGCATATCTGCATGTCCCTATCGCAGAATCTCACCACATGTTCCTGTGCTTTGCCATTGGCGACCGTCATTATCAGTTCGTCGCCCTTCCCTTTGGGCTGGCATCAGCCCCGCGGGTATTCACAAAGATCTTGGCGCCGCTCATGCCGCTTCTCCGTACCAGGGGCATATCTCTGCTGCCCTACCTGGACGACATTCTGATAAAGGCTCCCTCTCGTCCCCAGGCCGAAGACAGCATTCAGACTCTGCAATCTCCTGGACAGTCGTCACCACCGAAACCAGTCTCCTGGGTTGGGGCGGCGTTCTCCGGGCTCGGACGGTTCAGGGGGTGTGGTCAGAAGTGGAAGCCCGCCTTCTGATCAACATATTGGAGCTCAGAGCAATTTTCCTCTGTCTCATTGAACCCCCCTCCTAGCGGGTCTCCCGGTAAGGATCGAGTCGGACAATGCCACAGCCGTGGCCTACATCAATCATCAGGGCGGAACCCGCAGCCGGCCGGTGATGCAGAAGGTGAAGAGGATCCTCCAGTGGGCGGAGGCTCACGTTCCAATATTGTCTGCAGTGTACATCCCAGGGGTCGAAAACTGGACGGCGGACTTTCTCAGCCGCAGCAGGGTGGATCCGGGAGAGTGGTCTCTGCATCCGGACGTATTCGAGGACGTCTGTCGCTGTTGGGGCCGCCCGGACGTGGACTTGATGGCGTCCAGGCTCAACAACAAGGTTCCCACGTTCCTGGCTCGGGATCCGGACGCGAACGCGAACGGGATGGACGCTCTGGTGTCTCTGTGGCAAGACTTTGCACTCCTCTATGTCTTCCCACCACTGCCTCTACTCCCAAGGGTTCTTCGCAAGGTCGTGGCAGAAGGAATCCCGTCCATCCTCATCGCCCCCGATTGGCCTCGCCGCACCTGGTTCTCGGAGGTCACTCGGATGCTGGCGGACGTTCCGTGGCCTCTTCCTCTCAGGGAGGACCTGCTGTCTCAAGGACCTCTCTTCCACCAGAATTTACAACCACTTCGTTTAACGGCGTGGCTGTTGAAACCACCATCTTGAAGAGGAGGGGCTTCTCGGACTCTGTCGTGAAGACCATGATCAAAGCCAGGAAACCAGCTTCCTCCCGGATATACTATCGTACCTGGAAGGCCTTTCTTGCCTTTTGCGAGAAGATAAGCGTTTTTTCCCTTCATTTCTCCGTTCCGGTGGTCCTCTTTTCTCCAGTCGGGTCTTGAGATGGGAATGTCCCTGAGCTCTCTGAAGGGTCAGGTCTCCGCTCTGGCCATTTTCTTTTAGCGCTCTCTGGCTCTGCTAGGTCCGGTGAGGACCTTCCTGCAGGGGGTGGCGCATTTGGTCCCTCCATATGTCCCTCCTCTGCCCCCCTGGGATCTGAACCTGGTTCTGCCTTCTCTTCAGGTGGCTCCTTTAGAGCCCCTGAGGGACATTTCCCTGAGTCTTCTCACCTGGAAGGTGGTCTTTTGGGTGGCCATCACCTCTATTACGAGGGTATCTGAGCTGGCCGCCCTTTCCTCTATAGAGCACTTTTTGGTCTCCGCCTTCCACCTTAATGAGGACATAGTCCTGCCATCCTTTTGCTTCGCCCCGGCGAACCACAAGGAGCGCGCTCTCCATTCTCTGGATGTTGTCCGTGCTTTATGGGTGTACCTGTCAGTTACTGCCCCATTTTGCCGCTCGGACTCCCTTTTTGTGGTTCCCGAGGGGCCACGTAAGGGTCTGGCGGCCTCCAAGGCCACTGTGGCTCGATGGATTCGGTCCACTATTGCCATGGCCTATAGGTTCTGGGGTAGGGTTCCCCCAGCGGGGGCCTCCTGGGCTAGGCGCAATCGAGCCCCTACATCACAGCTTTGTAAGGCGGCCACCTGGTCGTCCTTACATACCTTTACAAAGTTCTACCAGCTGCACTCTCTGGCCTCGGCTGATGCTGCCCTAGGGCGCAAGGTATTGCAGGCTGTGGTTCCTGTTTAACCGTTGGACGTTTCCCTCTGGAGGTGCTGGTCTCCCACCCCATGGACTGCTCTAGGACGTCCCATGGTCTGTGTCCCCCAATGGAATGGAGCATGGGGGTATAGCCAGTGGAGGAAGAGCTGTTTTTTCTTATTTGCATAGTGTCTCCTCCTAGTAATGGCCTAAGCTATACCCATGGTCTGTGTCCCCCAATGGAAAAGACGAGAAAAAGATTTTACAGGTGAGTTTCACAAAAAATCTCCTTTTTTCATTAGACCTCAAATCAGACCCCCAATGTTACTCAGACCTCTGCTCACAGCTCCAATCAGACCCCCAATGTTAAGACCTCAGATGAGCCCCCTCCTGCCATTTATCAGCCCTCATGCCTCATAGCAAATAAAAAAAAAATACTTACCTCTCCTGCTCCGGTCGCCATTGCTCCTCACCGCCAGCGCGCTTTCTCGTCTTCCTGCCGTGGCTGTCAGAGAGAACCCTTACACTGTGCACAGCCGAGAGCCGAGGACCAGGAAGCGGTGAGTACAGAGCCTTCACCACTCCCTGGTCCTCCGGTACTAATGAGTGCTTATATGGAAGTGCTCATTAGTATTCTACCCATAAGATGCAGTGACATTTTCACCCCACTTTGCGGGGGAAAAAGTGTGTCTTATAGGGCGAAAAATACTGTGTTTTTATTTTTATAATGGACCTCTATGGTGAATGATTAATTTGTGGGTGGCAATACCCGCTTGGACTCCTTTTTAGGCTGGGAGTTTTTGTCATGTACATGCAATGATTACACAATAAATATATTTGTGCAAAAAGGCAAGAGATGGAAAGAATCAGAATAGAGTTCCAGTTGCATGCAACTCGCTTAAATGGGCTGAACGGCAAAGATGGTTTAAAATACCCCATCTCGTACCAACACCTTAACAATTTCCCTAACTTTGGATGTACCTTGTATGTCCTTGTTTCTGATGGCTGGGTTCCAGGCTGTGTAACAACAGTAAAATGCAGTCAATACGCGTCGCCATGGCTGAAACTACAAAAGTAAAAGGAAGCACAGTCCAACAGCACTCTGCAAACAAAGAATGTGTGAACTAATGCTTAACTTGCTACATAAAATGAATGATTTCCTTAACAAATATATTTTGATCAAAATTACGTGTGCCCATCCACCACAGCAAGGTGACCTTTCTGGATGGGAACCTACTTTATGATACTTCTCTCTGTGCCAATCAGCCTCTGATTTAAAGGGTGCAGTCTCCACGTGGACATTGTGTCTGATTCATCTGTTATCTGGCAGGCCATTTTTAATGAATTCAGGGAGGGCAGAGTACTAGGCCAATTTTGAGACTAGTCGCGATATATTGTGAGTTTGTTCCCTTAGAAAAAAATGTAACTTGTAATATATAGTTACTAGAGCCTCAGTTATCGGAAAGCACCCTCCACAGTCAAGACAGCTGCAGCAATCAGGTTGCCTGCTTTCAGGAAATATATAGGTTTTGGGGTGCACTTACTTTTCTGTAATCCCGGTATTTTATAGGTTGCTGCTATTTCAAAATTTCCAACTTAAAACCAGATTTTCCAGTTCTGGTTATTTTTATGACAATGTGTTCATGTGACTTTAGGCCTAAGTGGCATGTACGTACTCTGCACGTGTTGAAGGTTTATTTTTTAGAGGTGCAGTACTTATACATTCTGCTTGGGTCACACTTTTTCCCACTAATCTTGAAATTTTTATGCAAGGTTACACTGAAGCAAAGTTGCTTGAAGGAGTGTGTAAAGTGTTGAGTGGCATTTTTACAATGTGCTGGGTGTCTACTTACAGAAAATATATGGGGGTTTAGTGTAAGTTATTTGTACATGTCAAAAATTTGTCCTGGCTTTCAGAGGTGCAAAATGTCCAAACGCCTGGTGCCGTAGATAATGGCGAGAGGTTTTCATGGTTACTTTACACAAGCAATTTTATTAGGAGAGAGCAAGAGGAAATATGTGCAGCTTTTATAGCGGAGTTGATCTGTAATGTTGAAGGTGGGGCTTGCATTGGGAATCTACTACAAAAAAATCTATCTCCATATTTTCCAGCTACTTCCGGTCATTAGTTGAGCAGTTTGAAGTCCAGCTCCAGCAGTACAGACAGCAGATCGAGGAGCTGGAAAACCACCTAGCGACACAAGCCAACAGCTCGCACTTAACGCCGCAAGGTAGGTTATCTGTATCCGCTGTAAGATTGTGTACTTAAAGGAAAATATTCTACAGTTTTCAAACCAGCACCTGGATCTTTTTGTAATTGCTTGTAATTAAAAATTACGGTGGCGATAGCGAGGGTCAGAGACACGCCTCCTGAGCGGCGGCGGAAATGACATTTTAAAATATAAATCTAGCAGAACAGTGAATGTGGAGATCTCTGGACCCATGTGAGGTACAGGGCCGGTTCTAGCTTTGTTAGAAAGAGACTGTCATGTACTATATGATGTCTGATTTTCATTTTTTACATTAGTTATGGGATAGCCCCTTTAATAAAAGTCTTATCCACGTCTTTGTCTTGACTTTTAGATCTCTCCATGGCAATGCAGAAACTCTACCAGACATTTGTAGCCTTAGCAGCACAGTTACAAGTCGTTCATGAAAATGTTAAGGTATGTGCACCGGATAATGTTACAACCAGTACTGTAGTGGTATGTACAAAGAACTTTACAAGAAATGTGGATGATGTGTGGCTGCTGTTTCTTTATTTGACAATATGGTTATTGTTCAGTTATTAAAACATAATTTGGAATTTGCACAAGGGAAGGGTAAAAAGGTTACACTTAGCATCCTGATTCCAGTTACTATGCATCAGAGGTCACTGGAAAATAGAGACTATCTGGATTGGATGCTGTTGGTGTAAGGCTACTTTCACATCTGCGTTTTTCTTTTCTGGTATTGAGATCTGTCTAGGGTCTCAATACTGGAGGAAAAGGCTTTTGTTCAGTCCCCATTGACAATGAATGGGGACTGAACGGAACAGAGTGCACCAGAATGCGCTCCGTTCCTTTTGGTTGCTTTCCCATGCACGACAGAAAAACTGTCATGCAAGCAGCGTTTTTCTGTCCAGCATGGGATGTGGAGCAAGACGGATCCGGCATGAAACACAACGTAAGTCGATGGTGCCGGATCCATTTTGTCAGACACAAAAGAAAACGGATCAGCACCCACGAACGTGCCGTGTTTTGCGGTCCGCAAAAGACGGATGCCGCCCATGTGCCTTTTGCAATTTGGGAAACGGGCCGCCCATTATAGAAATGCCTATTCTTGTCCGCAAAACGAACAAGAATAGGACATGATCTATAATTTTTTGCGGGGCCACGGAAAAGAGCAACCGATGTGGACAGCACACGGAGTGCTGACTGCATTTTTTGCAGCCCAATTTAAGTAAAAATATGCGGCTTGGATGCGGAACCAAACCACGGTCATGTGAATGAGCCCTCACAATGGTTTTAATGCCGCATCCGTCATGGCCATTTTAAAGATAATACATTGGATGCAGACGTTTGTATTATCCAGACGGAAGCATTTTCGCTGATCCATCCTCCACCTCTCCCTTGCGTTAATGTTGATGGGTATATCTGAGTACCTCGTTTTCCATTTCATCCACCATGACGGCTACAGATGAGATAGACCCCTTGACCTCTGGGGGTAGGAATCCACAGACAGAGTTTAAAAGCCCCCACTCACTCTCTCCCTTTAGTGTTTCCTGTCCCTATGGGGGCATTGCACAAGAGAGGCCTCCCGGGAAGGAGGTGAAGAGTTTAAATTTTTATAATTTTGTTCTTTTTTTTAAATTTATTTTCCTTTTAAATATAACAGGAGGTTGACCAATCTTCTCCTCTGCCCTCCTGCATCTGCTGCTAAACCTGGGCAGAGGACATTAGGGTGATTCTAGTCCCTGAGATCGGGGGCCTGTTCTCACCCCTTGCTGCATGGTCTCCCTTCCCTCCGGTGAGAATGCAGACCAGTGAGGGTGGGACGTCGAAAGGGGGCGGAGCCAAGATCTAGCTCTCGGATTCCCAGAGGGGCAGAACTTCGGGACACGTGTGGGGACGAGTCATCGCACTTGGGACGCAGGCTGATGACACCAGACACCACTCCATGTGAAAAACAGCAGGCAATTCTGACAATGCTGTCTCCACTAATTCCAGCAGCATGTCTGCTCCAGAGGCTCATGGAACCCGCATGGACAGCGCAGATCCGTGAGTTCGGCTGTTGGGAATCTGCAAATTGTCGTCTCTTTTTACTTTTATGATACCTTCCGATACCTGGTTGCTCTTCTCTTTTTAGGGAGTGAAAAGAAACTAAAATCAAATCTAAATACAGGGTGGGCCATTTATATGGATACACCTTAATAAAATGGGAATGGTTGGTGATATTAACTTCCTGTTTGTGGCACATTAGTATATGTGAGGGGGGAAACTTTTCAAGATGGGTGGTGACCATGGCGGCCATTTTGAAGTCGGCCATTTTGAAGTCGGCCATTTTGAATCCAACTTTAGTTTTTTCAATAGGAAGAGGGTCATGTGACACATCAAACTTATTAGGAATTTCACACGAAAAACAATGGTGTGCTTGGTTTTAACGTAACTTTATTCCTTCATGAGTTATTTACAAGTTTCTGACGACTTATAAAATGTGTTCAATGTGCTGCCCATTGTGTTGGATTGTCAATGCAACCCTCTTCTCCCACTCTTCACACACTGATAGCAACACCGCAGGAGAAATGCTAGCACAGGCTTCCAGTATCCGTAGTTTCAGGTGCTGCACATCTCGTACCTTCACATCATGGACGATTGCCTTCAGATGATACGAGATGTGCATCACCTGAAACTACGGATACTGGAAGCCTGTGCTAGCATTTCTCCTGCGGTGTTGCTATCAGTGTGTGAAGAGTGGGAGAAGAGGGTTGCATTGACAATCCAACACAATGGGCAGCACATTAAACACATTTTATAAGTGGTCAGAAACTTGTAAATAATTCATGAAAGAATAAAGTTACGTTAAAACCAAGCACACCATTGTTTTTCGTGTGAAATTCCCAATAAGTTTGTGTCACATGACCCTCTTCCTATTGAAAAAACAAAAGTTGGATTCAAAATGGCCGACTTCAAAATGGCCGCCATGGTCACCACCCATCTTGAAAAGTTTCCCCCCTCACATATACTAATGTGCCACAAACAGGAAGTTAATATCACCAACCATTCCCATTTTATTAAGGTGTATCCATATAAATGGCCCACCCTGTATATTAAATGTGCCACTTGTGCTAAGAAACTCCCAGAAAGTTACAAAAAAACTATGCAAATCTTGCATTAGTGATCTGTTAAAAGAAGAGCAACCATCTATCCTTATGGAAGTAAAGTCCATGATTCAGAATGAAATTAAATCCTCCCTGGCCTCCCTTACGCTGGTTCCTCCTATGCCTCCAAGGTTATCTAGTCCATCCTCCTCTGATGCAGAGGACATGGATGAAGAGGCATCCACCTCTAGACCTGATATTGATGATCAGTTGTCAGAGGGTGAAATAGTCGGAGACGATAAAAAGTTTTTATTTTTATTTTTCCTCAGATGAAATGGAGGAACTACTAAGGGCAACCATGGGTATTGAAGACATCTGAAAACCACGATCGGTACAGGACGAAAAGAGATTGGGTGTCTCTAAGGAATTTAGAAATAGACTACTCTTTGATCTGTCTGAAACTAAGACCTTTAATGAGACCCCAAAAATTGATATACAGGTGGCAAAAGTTGTAAAGAAAACTTCCCTGCCATTCGAGGATTCATCGCAGTTACGCGACCCAGTGGAACGAAAGGCAGATGCCCTTTTGAGAAAATGCTGAAAAGCCTCCATGTTTGGGGTAAAGACAAATATTGCGGCAATTTCTGTGGCTAGGGCCATGTATTTCTGGCTTGATGAGTTAAAGAAAAAAGAAAATCACATTAAAAATAAAACCCCTAGGGAGGAAATTTTGCACTCTATTCCCCTTCTTAGGTCCGCCACTGCGTTTCTAGCAGATGCCTCTGCGGAATCAGTCAGATTTGCTGCCAAAGATGCGGCCCTTTCAAATTCAGCTAGACGAGCGCTATGGATGAAATCCTGGGGGGCGACAGGACCTCCAAAGCGAAGTTGTGCTCCATTGCTTTCTCTGGAGAATGTCTTCAACCCTGTACTAGATAAAATCTTCGAGAAAGCGGCCGATTAAAAAAAAAAAAGGTTTCCGGAAGAGAGTAAAAGGAAACACTTTTGTGTATTCAATTAGCAATCCAGACCCTATAGGGGAAAAGGAAATACAGGGCGCTGGACCTATCAGAAGGGGGACAAAGGAGGGGATTCCTCCTTAATCCCCAAAATAAGCAGAATGAAAAACAATGACGCCAGAGTAGGAGGGAGGTTGAGAGATTTTCTGACTCAGTGGGAATCTGTAACATCAAATCCTTGGGCTTTAGACATCGTGAGAAACTGTTATAAAATAGAATTTCCCTCAACTCCCCCAAGAAGATTTCAGACCACTTCCCACAGTTCCACTATTCTATCAAAGATATGGCAGGGCGTTCTAGAGTTAAAAAAAAAATCAGGCGTAGTAAAAAATTTACCCGAAAAAGGGAAAGGTTTCTATTGAAGGCTATTTCTAGTCCAAAAACCAGATGGATCTTTCCGTAACATCGTAAATTTAAAGGATCTAAACAAATCGATAATGTACAGAAAGTTCAAGATGGAATCAATTTTTAATCAAAAAGGGAGCCTACATGACATCTATCGATCTGAAAGATGCCTCACAAAAGTATCTCAGATTTGTACTAAAAGACCCCGAGGGCATATTGCATCATTTCCAATTCTCCGCTCTTCCATTTGGTATTTCCTCAGCGCCAAGAATCTTCACAAAGTTGGTAGTCGAGATGATATCCCCTCTCAGACAGGAAGGACTATTAATCTTCCCATACGATATCCTAATAGTAGGAAGTTCAGAAACAGAAGCAGTCAGACTATTTTTTGCAAAGGGTATCGGACTTAGGCTGGCTAATAAACATAAAAAAGTCATCCAACAGAAAGTTTCTGGGAGTAATGTTGGACTCTGTATCCCAAACATCATCTCTCCCACAGGAAAAGATAGAAGCTATCATAGCAAAGATGGAAAACTTCCAATCTCTAAACCGGTGCTCTACCAGAATGGCTATAAGAATTCTAGGTCTTATGACATCCTGCATACCAGCTGTAGCTTGGTGTCCGGCTCACACTAGAAATGTGCAAACCTGGATCCTAGGGAGTTGGAACAAAAAACAGTCGTCCCTAGACAGAAAGATAGTCATTCCATACCCAGTAAAGTTGGATCTAAATTAGTGGAAGAAAAAGATAAATCTATCAAAGGGCATCATCTGACTGAAAGACCCAGAAATACAGATTGTGACAGATGCAAGCAGTGTGGGGAGCAAAAGTAGCCTCCAACCTGGCAGGGAAGGTGGTCAGAAAAGATAAAAAAAAACAGATCCTCAAATTACAGAGTTGTGAGCGGTCTGGGAGACTCAAGATCTTCTAAGCAAAAAACATCTAAAAATATTCTCAGACAATACAAGAGCGGTCGCCTATTTAAAACATCAGGGGGGTACAAGGTCCCAAAGTTTGAGATCTCTAGCGGAAAAAAAAGTCCTATCCATTACAGCGGTTCAAGATGGAATAAATTCCTGCCCCTACATTGGTCAAGGGGTCAATCTCATCTGTAGCCGTCATGGTGGATTCAAGGAATTATGCCACTCCTTTTTTCCTGTTGCATTCTGTAGCAGTCTGATAGAAAAATAACCTTTTAAAAATGGAGGCGTCCAGAGATGCCTTACCCCCAGAGGCCTTTTCGGCTCTATACAATTTTTGAATTTGCATTTGGTTGAGTAACGTGTATGGGCCCCGAACGTTACCCAGAGACGTTATCTGAAATGTTAAGTGACTTCTGGCCTTTGCTTCTGGTACGTAACTCTTTTTTTCATGAATTACAGCCTCAGATTTATTTATATTTTTGGAGGGGGTTTGAGACGTGTCTCACTATCCACCGTCCACTTTATTTGTTCTAGTTGAATTCTGGACTTTACTGTTTCAAACTAAAATGGCTTTCCCTCAGATGCTCAAAGAACAGTACCTTGGTTACCGAAAAGCCTTCTTGGGCGACCCCACCGATGTCTTTGAAGCTAGGAGGGCCGAAGTGAAGAAATGGCAGAGCGCTCCCCGCGTTACCACTGGACCGACGCCTTTCGGCAACATCCCAAATGCGGCCGCCGTCGCAATGGCTGCCACCCTGACCCAGCAGCAGCAGCCTGCTACAGGTCTGAATGCATTCAAGTTCTAGATACTTTACAACTGTGCTGGGTAAACTTCTCTCTGTGCCCGGTCTAACTGCAGGCAAAGTGTTTTCTTTCCTTTTTTTTCTACTCCGTAGAGCTTCTAGAATAGGCAGGTCAGCCTTGGCAATAATTCTACCTTAGTCGTCTACTATGTGACTTCACTTTCTCCTGGAGTGAGCCGAGCTCCGTTTAGTACTCAGTACTGTTTGCTTGTCCTTAGGGATCTTTGGGTCTCAGCCGTAGTTGAATTGTTATACTTGAAGAGACTCTTATATGCCTATGCTGTAAAAACCTTCTGACCTGAAGTAATTGTGGCCTTGTGGATGCAATGGAGAACTAGTCTCAAACAACTTCATCTCAGAATGTAATTTATATTTAAAGCACGAAGGTAAAACGCATCTTGCCATTTTTACATGACTACTGCTTTAAGCCTAAGCTACATGGGCTCTTTTTATGTGTTTTTTTTTTTTTTTTTTTTTCAAAAGATTGATCAATAATCACCTCCTTAGGGTACTTTCACACTTGCGTTTTTCTTTTCCGGCATAGAGTTCCGTCCTAGGGGCTCTATACCGGAAAAGAACTGATCAGGCATATCCCCATGCATTCTGAATGGAGAGTAATCCGTTCAGTTTGCATCAGGATGTCTTCAGTTCAGTCGTTTTGACTGATCAGGCAAAAGAGAAAACCGCAGCATGCTACGGTTTTATCTCCGGCGAAAAAAACTGAAGACTTGCCTGAATGCCGTATCCAGCATTCTTTCCCATAGGAATGTATTCGTGCCGGATCCGGCATTCAGAATACCGGAATGCCGGAGCCGTCCTTCCGGTCTGCGCATGCGCAGACTGAAAAAAAGGTGAAAAAAATAAATGCCGGATCAGTTATTGCCGGATGGCACCGGAAAGACGGATCCGGTATTTCAATGCATTTTTTCGACTGATCAGGCATTTTTAAGACTGATCAGGATCCTGATCAGTCTTACTAATGCCATCAGTTGGCATACGTTTTGCCTTAGAAGTGTTGCTTGTTAAATCATTGCTTAAAAATAAAAAACAGTTAAAGGGGGTGGCCCATCTCATATATCAGTGGCATACGCCATCATTGTCAGGGGTCAGTCCTATCTCCAGAGCTGGGCCCCCAAAGTGATCAGTGAGGAGCTGTGCCTACGTGTCCGCCCTCTGGGACTTCCGAAAACAGCTGAACACGCTCGCTCTGCTATTTTTGGAAGTCCTATAGGGAAGAATGGAGTGCAGTCTTATCCGCTGTGTGCTCGCCTTCACTTCCGGGATCTGTTATGGAGGTAAGAGTGGATCCCAGAGGTGGGACCCACTCTTATCTGACATGGATCCTAGCGAGATGCCATCAGTGTCTCAGATGAGCCAACCCCTTGAAGCACTACCTTACCCAATGCATTGCTTTCTTACATTAGTAAAAGCGAGCAAAATATTGCAGCTATTTACTACAAAGGGATTCATTTGGGACATTGAGTTGCTCAGGATTTAATTACACGATTGTCAATTCTTAATATATATGTATATATTTATGTACTAAAGTAAGCAGTCGGTAGTTTTTATTTATTTTTTTTTTCATTTTTTTTTTTTTTTAGAAGCAAGATCTCGCTCTCTCTCGAGCTCTGTGTCTGATAAACCGAGCTCCGACCACTATAAAGCTTGTTATATTGCCAGATAATTTGGGGTTGTGTTAATAGCCAAAAGTTCACTTAGCAGCCGTGGGGTATATCTCTCTATTATATGACAAATCATGGCTTCAGTTACTGTGACCTTTATTACTCCGCTCCTTTCCTCAGTCTTTTTCTCTCGCTTTAACAGACTGAAAGAGAGCGGAGTGTAAATCCCCCTTGCTCATCAGTTTTCCCATATCGAATCGCTTCTTTCCTTCCAGTTTATGGAGCACTTTAGAGCAGGGATGCCCAACCTGGGGCTCTCCAGCTGCTGCAAAACTACAACTCCCAGCATGCTCTTACAGTCTACAGCTATCAGTCTACAGCAGGGCATGGTGGGAGTTGTAGTTTTACAACAGCTGGAGGGCTGCAGGTTGAGCATCCCTGCTTTAGAGAGTTGGGAGATTGTAGAACTTGCTGCTAAAAAAAGAAAAAGAAATCTGCATTATCTTTTCTATACCTTTCCCTCAGAGTAAAGCCTCATTCACACGTTGGTGTCCGTGCTCAAATCCGTGAGAAGGTGGTCAGTGATGCATTCGTGAAGGATCTGCGTGTCCGCTTTTTTGCTCTCTGTATGTCATCCGTGTTTCACTGACACTGCACAGCTGAAAAATAATTTTCAAAGCATCTCTTAATGATCCGTGAAACATGGTTGGCATCCATGGTTTTCACGGACCTATAGACTACAATGGGCGTGACGGACAAAATAGAGCATGCATCCGTGCTAAAAACACGGACCCACGGACAGTGCTATAGCACTGATGTCTAAATGCATACGTTAAAATGAAGGGGGACGTGTGCTACCCGTGGAACACTGTGGTGTGAATGAGGCTTTACCAGTCAGGTCTTTGGATGCTTTTTGGACCTGTTCCTTAGTACTTTTTGCACGGAGTATTAGTAATGCTGACATGTTGCTGTATTTTTTCCATAGGTGATAGCCCTCCTAATATATGTAGTGTATTCACTTTGCCTTAATAGGGCATGGATGTAATACAAGGTACAGGCCATGAACTAAAGTGGCGCCTTTTTTTTTTTTTTTTTCCTGGCTTTATACTACCCCTTAAAGAGGATGTCCAAGCATGCTCTTCCTGCCTGAACTTGTATCAAAAGCTGTGAATGCCTATTGCATGCTGCCAAGTCAACCATCTGACGCCCAGCAAGTATCGTGCATAGGACCCATTAATTAGAATAGAAAACGCGCACTATACTGGCGGGGCCTTGGACAGTTGCCTCATCTGTTATCTCACCCAACCAGCAGTAGCGGGTGTAAGGTCGGGAAGTATGTCTGGACAACCCCTTAAAGTTCAGACCGTTTTCCATTGACTTCTTATTGCCAGCCCACGACCATACTTGAAAGTGCCAAAAACCGCCATATTCCTTTGCAGAAAGTTGCTACTATTGGTCTTTCTACGTAGTCTGATCCAGTAGCCTGTCCAGAATGGCTGCCAGTACCAGTCAGCAGCATGAACCCTTCTTTTCATTATGTTATTGTAATTAACATCAAATTAGCAATCAAGTTTTATCTTTTCATGATTCCTTTTTAAAATATCTGTAGACGCCAGGCAAGATTTGTGTGTGAAGACTAGCTTATGCGGCCACGGTGTGCAGAATGCATATTTTATTTACTTTTTTAAAGAAATCCTTTAATGCTGCATACATATTTACTGCCAGTGTTTGGTTCCAGTGGTGATTTAAATGTGGTTTACATAGTTTGGATTCCTATTTCCATGCTGACTTAGACCAATATTTAAAGAGCATCTGTCAGCAGTTTTTTACCTATGACACTGGCTAACCTGTTCCATGTGTCCTTGGCAGCTGAAGGCATCCGTGTTGGTCCCATGTTCACATGTGCCCGCATTGCTGAGAAAAATTATGTTTTACTATATGCAAATGAGCCTCTAGGAGCAACGGGGGCGTTGTCATTACACCTAGAGGCTCTGCTCTCTTTGCAACTACCACAACCTGTGCATTTTGACAGGGCCAGGCAGTGGAAATGTCATCACTTTTGGCCCTGACGTCTTGTAAAGTCAGAGTGCAGAGGTTGTGGCAGTTTCAGAGAAAGCGGAGCCTCTAGGTGTAATGGCAACACCCTCGTTGCTCCTAGAGGCTCATTTGCATATATTAAACTATCATTTTACTCTGCCATACCGGCACATATAAACATGGGACCGACACAGATGTCTTCAGCTGCCAAGCGCACATGTAACAGGTCAGCCAGTGTCATAGGTACAAATCTTCTGACAATGCCTTTTAAAGGGGTTTACCCATTAACAACGTCTCTATCCATAAGAAATTGTCACCTGGGCTGTTGGAGCAGTTGTGCATGTACGTGACCACTGCCCCATTCACATCTCTGGGACTGCGGAGATGACCGAGGTTTGTACTCAGCAGTTTTATAGAAGTGAATGGAATGGTAGTCATGCGTCTGTGTGCACCGCAACTCCATTCAGACTGGGGACTTCGGGACCCCTGTTCTTGTGATTTGGTGGGGTTCCAGCGCTCAGACCTCGAACGATCATACATTTATCACCCTCTTGTGGATACATGTTAAATGTGATTAATGGTTAAACTCCTGTAACTGCTTTTTTAATCATGGTTGCTTTTTTACGAGTTGACATTTTTGGCAGCCATTATTTCCTCATGTTATTTAATAAGTTATATAAGTTATACATTAATGTTGTGTTAGAAGCACTACAAGAACCATTATTTTATTTGAAGTCTACCTCCAGTGAGGAAAAAGTCAGTGCTCCTCATGCACATTACCTTTTTTGTAGAGCCTTTTCCTTCAAACCTCAACCATTTGTGTTGTAGACCCTTCCTTCATCTTGACTGTCTCAAATTTTACAGCTACAGTGACGTTCCCTGGTCACTATGTACACAAGCCTGCTATCTCGCATTAATCTGGACAATCTCTCCCTTCTTTGTATACTTCTCCACACTGGTTGAATCAGTGCAGATGCTGCTGTAATCACAGGACTTCTTTAACTAGTAATTTCCCTCTACATACACACACACACACAAACACACACAGTTTGTCTTTCTGAGGGGCTAAATTTTTTTAAGCCATATCTCTTTTGATCTATCTACCAGTAGTAGTAGTAGTAGTAGTAGTAATAATAATGTAACAATATTTATACAGTACCAACATATTCCGTAGGGTTCATGTACTAACAAAATCAGACTTTAGACTAACAAGTCTACAATTGAAACGAGAGGCGTAAGGGCCCCGCTTGCAATCTGAAGTAGGCAAGGTACAAAAGGTATAAAAAGTGCTTGCGTTGGTTGTACAATGGTCCAATCATCTTAACAAAATAGTGGAGTACATATAAAGCTGCATGAGCCAGTCACTAGTTATCTCTCACCATGAATCAGTCGGCATCAGCAGGGAGAAAGTAAAGGGCTGTAGTAATTCAAATCTCCTGAATGGGATAAGCACTTATTTTTTATTTTAGATAAAAACTTGAATTTGCTATATTTTTTTCTGAGGTTTTTAACTGGATCTGGAGGTATGCTTTAAATACTCATATATTTTTTATTTTATTTATTTTTTTGTTTGTGTAATGTGGTACAAGTTCACCGGTAGATGCCCTTCTTGCCATTTGCTGAAGTGCTTAATTTATTGTACTGAGTAAAGGCAATAAACGTTGTATATATTTTATGGTGCATTACAAATGCAGATAAGTTATGGTGCTGCAGAATTGGTATCACTAAAATTTACGTTTGAAGTACGATTTATATTTTTATGTAAACTTGTGTGTGACTGTGTGTATAGTATTTTATACATCTATTTTACACACATACTTTAATTAGCACTTACTCATGTAACACATACCGATAAAACCAATACATTTCAGAAAATGCTTACCAGTTTGATCCTGAACTCTTGTTAACAACATGTTTGGGCTGTAAAATATTACAACAGTGTTAACTTTTTATAAATCACTCACCCACTGTAGGCAGCCAAACTGTCTCATTTTGGACTTTTTTTATTTTGTGTTTTACATACTTATATTTTTTTTAACTCTAGCTAAATTGAAAAAATTGTCACCCTCTTACGTTAGTAACATTTAAAAGGGTTGTCCAGGATTAGGCTATCAGTATCATATGCCTGCTGATCAGTTGTTCTATTGTAGCTCCAGTGCCAGAAGTTGGCATTGGGATTACACTGCCCTCCATTGTGTAGTGCACAGAGCCAGTTACTGCAGCACTGCTTCGCGTGAATTGGGAGAAGCTCTGAAGTACGAGCTCCATCCACTGCACAGTGGAGGGCCTCCATTATGGTATTGAGGCCTTATCCTGAGGATAGACCATCAGTGGCAAAATTCTGGAAAACCCCTTTAAAGTAGTGAAAGAAATTGCTGACTGCTTTATTATCAATCATGACTGGTAATATAGAGAATGCGATCAATCACTGATAACACCTCCCCGTGTACAGATATCAATACCTGACGGCTATCTCTGTATACACACTTATACAGAGAATGCTATCAATCACTGATAATACCTCCCCTGTGTACAGATATCAATAACTGACAGCTATCTCTGTATACACACTTACACAGGGAATGCTATCAATCACTGATAATACCTCGCCTGTGTACAGCTATCAATAACTGACAGCTATCTCTGTATATACACTTACACAGGGAATGCTATCAATCACTGATAACACCTCCCCGTGTACAGATATCAATAACTGACAGCTATCTCTGTATACACACTTACACAGGGAATGCTATCAATCACTGATAATACCTCGCCTGTGTACAGCTATCAATAACTGACAGCTATCTCTGTATACACACTTACACAGAGAACGCTATCAATCACTGATAACACCTCCCCGTGTACAGATATCAATAACTGACAGCTATCTCTGTATACACACTTACACAGGGAATGCTATCAATCACTGATAACACCTCGCCTGTGTACAGCTATCAATAACTGACAGCTATCTCTGTATACACACTTACACAGGGAATGCTATCAATCACTGATAACACCTCCCCGTGTACAGATATCAATAACTGACAGCTATCTCTGTATACACACTTACACAGGGAATGCTATCAATCACTGATAATACCTCGCCTGTGTACAGCTATCAATAACTGACAGCTATCTCTGTATATACACTTACACAGGGAATGCTATCAATCACTGATAATACCTCCCCTGTGTATAATGAAGTCATAAACAGCAGAGATATAACTGTATAAATTAGAAGTTATAGTGAGTATTTTCCCATAAAACAATATATCAATCTGCTCAGCTCCTCCTGATCTATAACATGCTGTCGGCAGATTGCACTGCATTTTGTGGTGACAGGTTCTCTTTAAATGAGTGCAGATTTTATTTTTATTTTTTTAATTTAGACCGATTTGTTATGGCATTTGCAGAAAAATGAAATCTAAACCTGTTAGGTCTTTCACACGTCAGTAAATTGGGGATGTTTGCTGTCTGTGGTATCCACGGACCACTAGTGTATCCATTGACTTCAATGTGTGTATTCACTCAATGGTTTTCCATAGACCGTGGAATATGCCCTGTTTTGTCCTTGATTATAGATCCCTCATGCATATTATAGTCTGTGGATCAGTGAAAACAATGTCCATCCCATCCGTGTTCTGTCTTTGATCTTCAAGGACCATTGGTGAGATGCTCTGTGAACCAATTTTCAGCCTATCGGTGTCTTTGAAATACAGATGTTACATGGAGACCATAAAATGGACACACAGACCAAACTCGAATGAACCACTGTCCATCTTGTCACCGATAACATATAGAGACCTAACCATAAAAATGTCTTAACAGAATAATGTAGGTCAAATCTTCAGGGTGCATAGATCCTAAAAAGGCTTTTCCAGGATTATGGCCAGTTTTAATTAGCTGCAGTAGTATATGGTACCGAATAAAAAAAAATATACAATCTTACTGCCCTGCTACTTCTGGTTCCCAGCTTTACTTCTGGATGGTGGTCATGTGCGCCGCTGCAGCCAGTGACAGGCCTTATCGAGGACATGTCCCCAAGTGGCACGTAACCCTTTAGTGATATGCTGCGTGGGGACACATCAACTCTGAGGACAGTCATTGGCTGCAGTAGTAAACAAGTCGTGGACCTAAAGATTGCAAAACAGAGCGTCGGGGAGCAGGTATTGTGATATAGATATATACAGTATATATATATATCTCTATCTATATTTATTTTTTCATAGGTTACTACACGCTTATAAAAATTGGCCATAATCCTGAAAAAAAACCTTTCAATATTTAAAAGATTTTTCACACTAGTTTTATAAAAGTACACAGCATCCTCATATTTCTGCAGATATTTTTTTTTTTTTTACACCCCCCCCCCCCCTCCTTAAGTGTGGATGGGGTGTAGCTATTCTACCACATCTGAATGTCATCTAAGTCTATAAGATGATAATTCTTAAATGGGTTCCCTTTTTTTTTTTTTTTTTTCTCCAAGAAACAGTGCCACCCCTATCTATAGGCTGTGTCTGGTATTGCAGCTAATGCCTTAGGCGTGAACCCAGTATATCTATAGAACGACTTCTACGTCATCTTTTTTTCTTTCTTTTGTTATTGGTATTGTGGCTAAGCCTCATTCATTTGAATGGAAAGTAAGTTACAATATCGGAAGCCAGAAAAGGCAAAGCTTTTTTTTCTAGTATCAGACAACCCCTTTAAGGTAACAGTTGACCACACCATCCGCTTTTATGACCAGTCGACTCGTAAATGCTGTAAGGCTGACGGGACCCCACTTTGTGACCATAATATTCCCTTATGGGCCATTTTATAAAGGATTGTTTTTTAATTTTTCTAATGATTGTAGCTCGTGAATGCTCTTAGTAATTAGTATTTATTCTCCTTTTTGTTAAGGTACACGATTTTATTTTTTTATGTTTGTTTTGCAAGCTTTGGCTTATATTATTATTTGAAAGATTGTTTTATTATTAAACTGACTTAACAGGTTGTTGGCTGGAGAACACTGGGAGTGTACTTAAAGGGCTTCTGTCACCCCACTAAACTTTTTTTTTTTTTTTGGTACTTATAATCCCTATCCTGCGATATATCCATACATTATGTTATTAATCATTTTTGTTCAGTAGATAATGCAAAAAACATACTTTTATAATATGCAAATTACCTGTCTACCAGCAAGTAGGGCGGCTACTTGCTGGTAGCAGCCGCAAACAACCGCCCCCTCCTCCTGTTGATTGACAGGGCCAGCCGCGATCTCCTCCTCCCGCTGGCCCTGTCTGCATTTCAAAAATCGCGCGCCTGTCTGGATTCGGCGCAGGCTCTCTGAGAGAAGGAGGCTCGTCTCCTCAGCACTCACTCAGTGCGCCGATGACGTCACCGAAAGAGAAGACGTCATCGGCGCAGGCGCACTGAGGGAGTTCTGAGGAGGCGAGCGTCCTTCTCTCAGAGCGCCTGCACCGAATCAAGACAGGCGCGCGATTTTTGAAATCCGGACATAGCCAGCAGGAGGAGGAGATTGCTGCTGGCCCTGTCAATCAACAGGAGGAGGTGGCGTTTTTTTGCGGTAATTTGCATATTATAAAAGTATGTTTTTTGCATTATCTACTAAACGAAAATGATTAATAACATAATGTATAGATATATCGCAGTATAGGGATTATAAGTACCCCCCCAAAAAAAAGTTTAGTGGGGTGACAGAAGCCCTTTAACCCAAAAATGTGATGTTTGATATTTCTCAAAGCTGCTGGTTGGTTATAAGGCTATATTCGTGTACAGTAAGACTTTGATTCTGGAATTACAATCTACATTGTGTAACTATTACTTGAGGTTTGAAGTGATTCCTTAAATATTAGAATAGCAGTTTTAATCCCCGATGTGCATGGCAAATCTCTAAGGGCTGTTTTTGTCTTCCGGTGCCTACACAAAGACTAGTTGTAAAGCGGACCTGTCCCTTCTGAGCCTGGGGCCTGTTCACATTGCCTGCTGCTAATCATTTCTAAAATGTCAGATGACGGACTGTATTTGACGGACTCCATTGAATATAATAGGGCCTGGTGTAATTGCACTTAGTCCCGAGCATAAAATAGCCAGGTGGCTTTATCAGTGTGACCGACACTGGGGCTGCCCATACACATTAGTCTAAAGTCGATGAAACTGACAATTTCAACCCAAACAATTGATTGTAGAGTGAAATTTAAAGGACGTGTCATCAGAAAATGACCTATTATTTAAATCACATTTTTAATGGTAACATATCTTTTAATGTTTTTAATTTTCCATGTCAAGATCTATATTTAAGCAAAAAACCCATAAAATCCTGCAGTTTTTGCACTGGCCACTAAGCCGAATAATAGACGCCACTTCTTGGACTGTACAGATCAATGTACTGCAGTTATCTGCTTATCTGTCATTCTAATCCTGCCTATAATGATATCACCTCTGTGTATAGATAATATAGGATCCACCATTCACAATAGGTGATTGTCAGAGCTCATCTCTTCTTTCCTTGTACAATGACCTCTGCACAGATCACAGAGCGGCCTAGAAAACTCTCCCATAGCATTGAATAGGGTCAGCACCAGACCAGTGTGTCTATGGACCGTAGGGCTGCCGTAAAGCAATTTTAGTAATGCTTTATAAATGCTGTTAAAAACGTCTCAGGCAAGATGGCTGCCCCCATAATCATGTTCAGGAAATAGGATTTTGAAAACATCTGCAATCAGGAAATAAAAACAGATTAGAAAAAAAAAAAGCAGATATTGTATCCGTTTTTAACTGATAGATGAATTTCTGGTGACACATTCCCTGTTACATCAATGGTTTTTGCTGACCAATGACTGGCATTACCTGGAAAGAAGTGGTTTAGAATTATTGGATGACAGTCGCTGGCGGTCTGGGAACACCATTCCTAGAAAACCGCTTCCTCCTCAGCACAGTGGTGTGGAAATGTACGGCCAATGTGGACTAAAATGTGTGTGTGGTGTCGGGGGAATCATCGTTTATTAGGTGTTCTGTCATCAGCCTACTTCTATGTAATGTGTATGGACACCTTTATGTTGAATCCATCATATTGTCTTAAAGGGTATCTGTCACCTTGATCAACCCTATTAAAGGGGCTGTCCGAGATTTCATTATTGATATCCTGTCCTCGGGATAGGTCATCCATATCGATTAAGCAGGGGTCCGACTTGCAACACCCACACCCATCAGCTGTTTGAAGAGGCTGCGGCACTGATATCACATTTATCGGCCACATGGCGTAAGCGCTGATCAGTCCTATTCAAGTGTATAGGGCTGAGCTGCAATACCAAGCACAGCCGCTATACGATAGACACCTCTGGTCTTGGTAAGCTGCAAGGAGGCTGTCTCACTCAAAGAGCTGATCAATGGGGGATGCCGGGAGTCTTATCCCGCCCCGATCCAATATTGATGACCTTTCCTGAGGAGAGGTCATCAGTATTAAATATCCAGACAACCCCTTTAAACCTGGTATGGTTGATCATGGTGACTAAAATGAGCCCATTTATTTTATTTTTATTTTTTTTCTACAACCAGTATTACTGATGCAGTGAAATTCTTATTTTTATTAACACGTAATTGAGGCGCTCGGAGAACCCAGGGGCTGGTCTTACCCCATGGAGTGCTGCTTCCCTCCACCCCTCCCTGTAGCCACTCTCCCTCGCAATGAGATTGAAACTTCTGACATGCGCTGGTGTTGGTACCATTGGTGCATGTGCATCTCAGAGTAGGGGCGATCACTGATGTCAGGGTCAGTCATCAGAGTAGTGTTGATGCCTCGCCATGTCAGACTCATTAGGAGAGGGAGAGGCAACAGAGATAGGAGGAGGGGAAGCAGCCCCACGGTGCTCCGAGCACCTCATTGCATCGGTAATACTGTTTGCACCGAAAATGGGCTAATTTTTATTCACCATGATCAACACTAACATCAGTCTCTGTCCTCACCGGGGCTCAGTGTAATTTTTCTATCTTGGACACACACAATTTCATTTTCGGTGTGTGGGTGTATACTAGAGCATAGTGTTGGATGGTGCTTCATGGAGGCGGCATAGGGATTGCTTATAGGTCTGTAGGGACTGTGCACTGCCGTATATAAACGGAGTCTGTGGACTTGTTCAGTCATGATTTACACCAATCACATTGACACTTGCTCAGCTATTAATGTGAGGTCATGTGATGGGCTAGATGCCGATCGGCATTTAGAGGAAGCCGCTAAATTGTGTAGTCGGAGAGGATTGGCTTCAAGCCGTTATTTACTAAAAGTACATTGACGTTCAGGAGGATTGCAGTGCAAGTTGTATAGTGTAAAATAGGTTGTAAAATAAAAAGCCTTTGAAGGCAACAGCTCATGACCGTTTACACCCATTATAGGCCGGCTATAAAAGTCTTTAGAGGTGGACGTCTAACGCAGCACTTATGGCTCATAAGGAATTTTCTTTGAGAAAGGTTGGTTGTTTCAGAATCGGTAACTCCCTGCTTTGTGTTCCCCAGGATTTATTGAAACTGGCTGCCAGCAACCCATAGGTGTGGATGGATAGGATGGGTTACATGCCATCGCCTGCACTCATCTTACAGCGCTGATCTCTACTGTTAGGCTGCTCAGTCTGGTGACTTATGGCAGGATCGCATCATTGATATCTTTTGTAGGGTGTAAACTCTTTGTGCTATAAGCCATCAGGCTGAGCAGCCTGACAGGAACGCTCAGTGCTGTGAGATGAAGGCATAGTGTGTGGTGAGCCCCGCAGCAGGACACAACCCGTCCTAATCCTATTCTAGGATGGGTGTTAGCTATTTTCAATAATTCCTGGGTAACCCCTTTAGATATGTTCCCCCGGCCATTACCACCAGCGTAACTTAAATCCTCTAACAGGAAGGCTTCACAGACAGTGTTTTTAAGAGAAAAGGCATTGATCTTTATTTATTTTTTTGACTATTTTTTTTAGCCAGAACCAGAAGTCGATTTAAACAGAATGACGGAATATAGAGGAAGGACTTCCTTCCTGCTGGATCCACTTCTTTCTTTGGCTTAAAAAATTCACTAGTTTTAGATGCAGTTTTTCATTTATTTTTTTATTCTGAGGTTTAGAGGTAATCTGTCAACTTGATTTACTGCTGGGAACTGCAGTACCACGTGAGTAATACAGCTAGCACTGATCACCGATTGGTACGTTTTAGTCTCAACCTCCCCGTGCTCTGTTCCAGCAAAGCTTCGATCTAGTACTTTGTTGGACTTGTAGTGGTAAATTGAGGTGACAGTCCCTTTAAAATGATACACATATTAAAGGGCATGTGTCATCAGATTTGTACCTATGAAACTGGCTGACCTGTTGCACGTGAAGAAGGGATCTGTGTTGGTCCCATGTTCATATGTGCCCGCATTGCTAAGAAAAATGATGTTTTAATATATGCAAATGAGCCTCTAGGAGCAACGAGGATGTTGCACTTTGATAGGGTCAGGCAGTGTAAACATGATTACTCCTGCCTGGTCCAGTCAATAGTGAAGAGGGCACAGCAGTTGCAGAGAGAGCAGAGCTTCTAGGAGTAATGGCAACGCCCCCGTTGCTCCTAGAGGCTCATTTGCATATATTAAAACATAATTTTTCTCAGCAATGCGGGCACATATGAACATGGGACCAACACAGATGTCTTCAGCTGCCAAGTGCATATGTAACAGGTCAGCCAGTTTCATGGGTACAAAACTGCTGACAGATGCCCTTTAACAAGGCCTAATCTATTGGATCGGCCTGTTTTTAAAGCCGATCAAATACATGTAATATCTTCTGCCATGTTATAGTATGTAATATTGCTGTCTTTTTAAAGGATAACTGTCATATTATTATTATTTTTTATTTGTTAGTTTATTAGAGCTAGGCTTGTATACCGGAGTTATTCTGTCAATGATTGTCAAAAGATCTGTAGTTACCTTATAAAAACAGCTTTTATTAATGTCCTCTGTCCCTTTCCACTGCTCCCTTAGTCCTTGCTAGGACTCATGTCTCCGGCTAGGAAGACAGAGGGGCGGTCCTTCACACTGCATGCCTGCATTAGGCTTCAGAGTGAGGAGGCGTGTCTCTCAGTAATCCAATCTGATTGGCTGGCAGGGAGCTGCTGGCTACAGCAAGTGTGTATGTGCAGTGAGGGGAAGCAGATTTGGCCTCAGAGAACTGGCAGAGGAGCCATCTCGAGAAGATCCTCATAATGTAGGATTGAAAAAAGTAGTATGTGAAGAAACTAAAGATTGCTTTATGCATAATGCTGCTGCAGCAGTAACATATGCTAACATTGATTTTCTTGATGAAAATGACAGTTATCCTTTTAAGTAAAGGTGTCTTATGTAGACATGCAGGCTAGGCTGGCCTCCCTACAACCTGACAGATTTATGATAATTTTATGTAAATCTCTGCCAGCTCATATCTAACATAGATCTGCTTTTCTGGTGCGTGGACTGCCGGAAGATGTGCCAAAGAGGCCCGCTCCTCTAAATACATTGGGGTCGTCTTACTGCACCATACTGATGTATGAAACCCCAGTCTTAGTTATTTTCCCCCATAGATCCAGCTGTCAAAAGGGTTATCCGGTAAATTAATATTTTTAACTTCAGGATAAGTCACCAGTATCAGATCGGCAGGTGGTCCCGGGTGTCAGACCCCTGCCGATCTCGCCAATCTGATATTTATGACCTATCTTGAGGGTAAGTCAAAAAAATTATGTCAGAAGAGGCTGGCACTACATGAGTTGCAGGACCCCTGCTGATGTGAGGATAGATCATTATTTACTTGGGATAACCCCTTTAAGTCACAGTTCAGACAGTGGAGGGAAGCTTATGTGTTGTCTACTTCCTAGGGAAACCTGCAGAATTTCTGCTCTTAACGAGAATGGCTAATTAACCTCAATTAGTACACCAGGGATGTCAAACCTGTGGCCCTCCAGCTGTTGTAGAACTACAACTTCCATCATGCCCGGACAGCCTACAGTTAGTTTTGCAACAGCCGTAGGGCTAAGAGTTTGACATCCCTGCAGAACACAATACGTAAAGGACTTCTGTTGTTTTTTTGTTGTTGTGTTTTTGTTATTTTTTTGTTTTGTCTTTACAACAAAACCTCTGAAATCTCCAGATGTGGAGCTCTCAGCAGCCCTGAGTGAGTGCATGGATCTTTCCTAAAGTACTACTGGACATAGGACCTGTCATCCTATTTCTTTTTAGTAAATACTTGCATTCCATAAAAGAGCAATTCTGAAGCATCTGAAAACTCTAAATGTATGTTGTTCCTTTGCTAGCACCTTCCATAATGACAAAGCGGAAATCTGGGAAATAGTTTGCAGTGCCCTCAAACGGCGCACAGCAAAAGCCAGAAAGATCCCTACGGGTCCAGTACAAGAGCCACAGGATAAACCATATGTATAGTTAAGGTTCGGTCCTGCTGTAGGCAATAAAACCTTGTATTCCTTGATATCAGTCTTCTCCAGCCTGTGGCTCTCCAGCTGTTGCAAAATGACAACTCCCACCATGCCCTGACTGCCTACGACTCTCAGGATACGCTGGGAGTTGTAATTTTGAGAGTCACAGGTTGGCGATCACTGCTTTTATATAATTTTTTTATTTTTTTTTGTTTTATAATTTGAAGCCTCTGTATTTGTACCCTGTACACCTATCTATGCTGACATGCTGGGGGCAGTAAGAAATCATACAGACACGATATAGAGCTTGCTTTGATCATGTATGTACCCTCAGCACACCGGCTTCCAGGCTACCCATGTGTGTGTGAAACTGAATTATCATGTTACCCTTTCTTTGAAACTGAAAATAAATGGTATAAACATTACTCTATGGTTGTGTTCTTTATATGCTAGTAGTCATTCTGTCTCAGGCCATCCACAGCTATCTCTCCCGATCCTTCCATACATATGCATGCTCGGCGCAGCCAAGCATGCATATGTAGTGAATGGGGAGTGGGAGAAAGACTGCTCTGGCAGCAGCTTATTCCCCAGGAGAAGAAAGGAAATCCAGCGTACCCAATCCTTATCTTCCCCGACACGTCATGTCGAGGGGAAGTCGGGAGGACCCATACACACTAGATGTTCGGCCGAAATGATCAGGTACGGCTGATAGACATCTAATGTGTATGACGAATGACTATGGGCGTTTGTCCTGTGCGGTGATGTCTTAGTTGGTCTTGCCTCTCTGCCTTTTAAGTTTTGTTTAATTTTTCAAGTAAGGAATTTTTTTTTTTTTATTCTTTTTTCTTTCTTTTTTTTTTTTTTTGTCTGCTTTTTTTTCTTTTTCTTTTCTTTTTGTTTGCTCTTCATACTAGGGCCTCGGCCTTCTCTGGGAGTGGGTTTTGGAGCACCATTCGGCTCTGCTATGAGTACTGCTCTGCAGCCGGCTGGCTTGGGCTCTTCAAATCTTGGAGGTACTTTTTTTTAAATATTCTATTATCATTATAAGTTTTTATATTACACTATTAGAAAGTGGTCTGAGACAGTTTTGCAGTTGCGTTCTACCTTGTAATTTATACCGTTAGGAAAAAAATAGAATCTCCATAGCCCTCTCTGGACGAATGCCTGTACAGGCAGAGTAAATGTGAGAAGTCCTTCTCCTCAAAACTCGGGAATCAACTTTCGGGATCGTTTTTATTACCATAGATATAGCAGTTCAGCTGAATTATATTAAGGCCCCATGCATACAACCGTATCAGTTTTGCAGACTACAAATTGCCGATCCTCAAAATACGGATGCAGTCCATGTGCTGTCCGCATTTTATTTGCAGACTTTGTTTGCAATGATTCCGCTGTCTGTATTTTGCAGGCATATTCTATCTTTGTACGGAACTGACCTATAGATGCGAATAGCACACGGAAGATCTTTGTGCTTTCTGCATCCTTTTGTCCGTTCCGCAGAAGAATAGAACATATCCTATGCTTGTCCCCAAAATTTGCACCCATTGAAGTCAGTAGATCTGCAAAAATGGGCATGTAACACAGACCTCATCCGTATTTTGCAGATCTGTTATTTGCAGACTGCAAAATGGACATGGTAGTGTGCATGGGGCCTTAAAGTGGTTGTCCCATCTTGGACATTGGGGGTATATCGCTAGGATATGCCCCCAATGTCTGACAGACCCCAGAGGTGGGACCTGCACCTATCCTTAGAACAGAGCTTGCATACTGACGCACAACATACGAGGGCACAACGTGCATGCGCAGCCATTCTCCATTCATTTCTATGGGAGTGCCGAAAATAGTCGAGCAATGCGTTCAGCTATTTTCGGAAGCCCACCGTGCAAGTGCAGACACTGCTCCATTCACTTCTATGGGGCTTACGGAAATAGTCGAGCCAGTAACATAGAAATGAATGGAGGGTGGCTGCACGTGCACAGTGCATCCTCCATCACTTTGCAGGTCCCAGAGGTGGGAGTCTGGGACCCGCACCTGTCAGAAATTGGCGACATAGCCTAGCAATATGCTCCAATGTCCAAGATGGGACAACCCCTTTAAGCGATGTTCCTATCTCTGGCATTCATAGCATATCTACAGGATATGCCATACATGTCTAAGATGGGAATACTGTGTTAAAGGGGTAGCGGTACCACTCTTATCCATGGCTGCGTCTGGTATTACAGATGTCATGCTGGACCCAGCCCATGGACAGGATCTACCATGACTAACCTCAGACCATGATGATCATTATGTCCATGTTAGGAAAGTTTGCTCATGCATTTTCTGGCCAGTTACAGACTAAATACTAATCATCTTGCAAAAAAATTGCAGTGCGCATCTAAATGATTTTGCCGCATGTCTATATAGCCTCTTGCATAGGCCTCTGTGTCCCTCCTGGCTCTGCTGCTTTCACACTTGAACACTTTTCCAACCGTATAAAACATATGGTTCTGCCATATAACCTCCCCCTTAACATTGATATCAGACAGAACCGCAGCTGACTATCACATGGCAGTAAAATGAGCGCGCCTCTGCCTGTAACTGTGGCATGTGCGGGGTTACAGCTTCATGTACAAGGGAAGGGTAGGGTCACGTTACACGAAATTGGGTGCGATTTGTGTACAGTCTATCTATCCTCCTTAGGCCCCGAGCTGGAGGGATCCACAGATTGAATGCTCGTGAACTTAGTACATACAGTAACTTGCAAAAGTGTATTTTTTTTTTTTCTTCTTTTTCTTAAAACCGCCCCATAGTTTATTTCTAAAAGTTACGTTTCTTGTCAGAACCAGACGCTCAAGTTTTATATGTTTGTGTCTTAAAGGGACTATTGTTTTATCTTTTCTTTTTAAGAAAGGAACCCTATTAATCAGCTGGTCGAACCCGGCGGCAGGTGTTTTATTTCCCTACAGCGCCACCACAGGAGAAATAAAGCATTGCATAGTGCCCATTAGAATCAGTGGGCCGTTTGAAGGCTCCATTATACCCATGCATTGCACAGAGACTCTCCCATAGCAGCTCTCTGTTCCTGCTATTTGTTGGAGGTTTTTAATGAAGCTCGTCCATTTATGAACTTCGACCCGGTTCCGCTTACTCTCGTGGGCTGTCCTTACGTATGTATTTTGGCAGTGCTTGACGATGACGGAAGCATTTATCAAGCTATGTCCTGGAATAGTAGAAGGGGATGGTAGTAGGTGGCCAATTGTTGGCTCTCATTTTATGTCCGAAATCTGCATGCAGTAGCATTGTGCCTTCACGTCTACGGGTTACTTCTGTTACTTCCCATTATGCTTCCTCTTCCGCTTCCTCTTTACTGTTGTTTCTGGCTTTGAGCTTTAGAAGAAGGGACATATTATTTATGTAGCATTGCCTATGGACAGTTTAATCACTTTTCAGCACCATCTGCTCATTTGGTAATGGCTCCATACTCCTCAGTGTGTACAGTGTGCGAGACGAGTAATGGAAACTGTTTTATCCCATGTTCTTTATCTGACCAGATGCAGAAGGGAAACGATGGGCAGTCTAATGAAGAGGAATCAGCGCCTGCATAGAAGGCGTCAAACAGCTGATCAGCAGGGGTGCCGGACCTTTAACGATCAGATATTGATGACCTATCCTGAGGATAGGTCATCCATATAAAACCCCTGCACAATCCCTTTTTAATATGAAGAATTCCTGTTTATATGAAGGTTCTGTGCGTGCCGGAAACATGGCACTCCGATGGAGGATCCCTTCCATCAGCGGCCACCATTCACTTATACTGGGTACTGACAGGGAAACTAGCGCATGCGCAGTCCATCCACAGTGGAAATGGATAGAGGCCGCTGACGCTCAGAATCCTCCATCAGTGGCCATGTTCCCAGCACAGCTCTGGCATGCAAGTCAGGAGATCTGAGTGTGAGCATCAAGTCAGGGGATCTGAGTGTGAGCATCAAGTCAGGGGATCTGAGTGTGAGCATCAAGTCAGGGGATCTGAGTGTGAGCATCAAGTCAGGGGATCTGAGTGTGAGCATCAAGTCAGGGGATCTGAGTGTGAGCATCAAGTCAGGGGATCTGAGTGTGAGCATCAAGTCTTCTCATTAAATGATCGGACATCAGTTCTGATTATGCGTATTGCTATCTGCATGTATGTGCAGCGAGTAATAGATACTAGACAATCCCTTTAAGTGTGCCTCATCCACCATGGTGCATTCGATCAGTGCTCAATGCCAGTATAGAGACCTGATCAATGGTAGACTGGTTAAGGGTGCACTGTAGAGCACCTATCGTACAGTGTTTTTTGTAGCAGTAAGTTTGTCTAAAATTGCCATCTAAACTGAGGCTTTTTATGATCGGGGGCCAACATTGATGATAGATCAGTCAGAAGTGACCAGATGGCTCACATGTGGTCTCCTCTCAGCTGGGTAGATCGTAGCATTTCTGGGTAGCCCTACAGTCAGTGGGATTGTTCTGCCTGGTGACCCTTGAAAGCAAAATATCACATCCATGTGGTATTCATAAAATAGGGAATCAGAAATATTACTCCAGTATCAATGATTGCACTTCACCTGAAGATATTGTGTGTTGGAGGAGCTGTCACAGCGGTCCTGATGTGTGTGGATTCCACCTTAAATGACCATTTTGAAGCCTCTGTTCTTATGACTCGATGTTGTGCTATTCCTTGATTTTTGTCTTACTATTTATAAATAAATTGTTAACTGGAGGGGTTACCAGTTTGGGGGGTGTCCCTGCACAATCTACCACTGATGGCACTGATTTATAGTGTCGGACTGTGCAGGGACACCCCCCCCAGTTGGTAACCCCCAGATGGCAATTCATAAACTTGGCGCAGGAATAATCGAGAACCGGTACGACCTGGAGTCATAATAATAGAGGCTTCATGGGGGTTACCATTATTTAGTAAAAAAAAAAAAAAAAAAGACTTGCCGGTAGGGGTCCTATTTAAAGGGAAAATAAATTTTTATGCCTTAAAGGGACACTCCAGGCAACACTAACTCTGTCTGATGGTCTATGCAGGGACTGAGGGTGCAGGGCATGACAAAATGGTTCTCTAGTGTATTTTGAATCCATGTTGTGATAAAATAATGGGGCAGATTCACAAAGACTGGTAAGATGTGTAAAAAACAACAACTATTCTACCATTGGTAAATCTGCCCCATAGTCAGGGTCATTTCCAGCACCTCTGTTCAGCTGCCGGCCCTAATGATCTCACAGAATACTTACTGGTGTTTCCTAGTTATGACTTGAAGCCCCCCAATCCTGCCCCCATTTTATAAAACGGTGTATATTTTCCTATTTAGTCCATGAGTTGGTGGAGGAGGGCGATGTCCATTGCTGATCTGTGTGTTATATATAACCCTTGTCTATGTCCATATTACCAATGATGTTACATGTCTTTTGTCTAATACTGTCCCACTAGGATTTGGAAGTAGTTCTGCTTTTGGAGGTAACACCTCCGGGGCCTCCACCTTTGGCTTTGGAGCAGCAAATAAACCATCTGGAAGCCTCAGCGCAGGTTTGTATTGTGTGTCTGTTATTCAGCAGCTCTGTGTAATAAAGCATGAAATCAATGTTATACAGATGACTAGAAATTCTTATGCCATCCAGCAAAATGCAGATTTACGTGGGGTCTAGGTTGTCATTGATCACTGTCATTTCTATGACTTTTCTTCTGGTGCTGCTTGTGTGCCATCTAGAGGTCCTCACCAGGTGGGTGCTTCTGCCCCTGCAGGGGAAATCTGGTAGTACATGCTAGCCTTTCAAATGAATGGCTCACCATGTTCTTCATCTATAAAGCAGGTTCAGCAAGATCAAGAGCTGCTCATTGCTGGGCACTGTAGCACATTGGGTGGGTGCAGCGTGGTCACAAGTGGCTGATTGCTGCAGAAAAATCTGTAGGTAAAGTCTCATCCACACATTGCTTAAAGAGGACCTGTCACCGCTCCTGACCTGCCTGTTTTAATAGCTTCATGCATTCCCCATATAATAACAATTCTGGACCGCCCGCAACATGTTACCACCCCTCTGTACCCTTACTGCAGACTTCTAGCAATGTCCTGTTACACGTGGAATAAAGAAAGTATAAAATTAGGTGAATTAAAGGGATTTTTCAGGTTTATGTGAAATAGTGCTTAACCTTTTACCTAGAGCAGGCATGGCCGACCTGCGGCTCTCCAGCTGTTGTAAAAGTACAACTTCCTCCATGCCCTGCTGTAGGCTGATACCTGTAGGCATCAGCTTGTTAGAGGCACAAGAAAGTGTGTGTGGAGGGGGTCTGAAGTTGAAGACCCTCCTGTAGGACCTCCATAAGTCCTATAAGGGCATCATATGGAAAGTGACTGTCCAAATTAAACATTAAAGGGCATCTGACAGCAGATTTTTAGCTATGACACCGGCTGACCTGTTCTATGTGCGTTTGGCAGCTGAAGACATCTGTGTTGGCCCCGTGTTCATATGTGCCCACATTGCTGAGAGAGATGAGACTTTACTATATGCAAATGAGCCTCTAGGAGCAACGGGGGGCGTTACCATTACACCTAGAGGCTCTGCGCTCTCTGCAACTGCCTTGCTCTTTCCTCTCTGACAGGGCCAGGCGTGGTGATGTTTTCACCGCCTGGCCCTGTGGCAGTTGCAGAGAGAGCAGAGCCTCTAGGTGTAATGGCAACGCCCCTGTTGCTCCTAGAGGCTCATTTGCATATGTTAAAACATATTTTTTCTCAGTAATGCGGGCACATATGAACATGGGACCAACACAGATGTCTTCAGCTGCCAAGTGCACATGTAACAGGTCAGCCAGTGTCATAGGTACAGATCTGCTGAGTATTTGAAGGCGACGGGTCGGCACTGCGGTTTGCATGTGGTGCACGCGTCCAGGGAAGGCGTCCCACTAGTATATAGCGAAGAAGGACCGGCACTCCCTTTCTTGACGATATGAAGACACTAATGACCTCAGTGACTGCAGTTTGGAAAAGGTTCCGGCTTGAGCAGAAACCAGTCACTGATGATGTCATTGTGCCTTGAATAAACGTCTCATCATATCGTCAAGAAAGTGAGTGCCGCTCCTTCTTCGCTAGGTACAAATCTGCTGACAGATGCCTTTTTAAAGAAAGTTCTGCAACTTTGTAAAATACTTTGTGCATCAGTTCCTCTGCCTTTGCAAGACATGGAAACATTCACAATCAATGACTGAAAAGCCATACAGTACTAATACTAAAAACTAGGTCTAGATAATCCTCAGTTAAAAACAGGAGTACAAATCTGTTGTACGCTTAGTGTAATAGAACATAAAAAAAAACTGTTAAAGTGTATAACGCACCTCACATGGCCTGAAGTGTCTAGCATGCATGTACAAGTGATCATTCTATGGTGGTGCCATGTATTACATTTGTACAAGTGATCGCCAGTGACCTGAATCTGTTAGTTTCCTTCTCTGGCCTCATGCACACGGCCGTTGTTTTGGTCCGCATCCGAGCCGCAGTTTTTGCGTTTCGGATGCGGACCTATTCACTTCAATGGGGCCACAAAAGATGTGGACAGCACTCCGTTTGTTGTCTGCATCCGTTGCTTCGTTCCGTGGTCCGCAAAAAAATTAATAACCGGTTTTATTCTTGTCCGTTTTGCGGACAAGAATAGGCAGTTATATCAATAGCTGTCCGTGCCGTTTTGCCAATTGCGAAACGGACGCCATCCGTGATTTGCGGACTGCAAAACACACAACGGTCGTGCGCATGAGGCCTCTCAAAAACGTATTTCCTCGCTTTTCATTGTGTCCTATGAGATTTAAAGTGAACCTGCCACTTAAATATGTGTAAGGGGCCAATTTTTCATCCAAGAAGCTCATTTTCCCAGGAGGCTGTAAGTTATTTGGCAGCGTCACACATAACTGCTAAAGGCACACATTTTTGGAAGGTGTAGTACTAGGCGCTTCTTTTTATTTTTTTTTCCCACGAGGGTTCCCAGCACAGACCAGTCAATCTGACATTTATATCTAAGCCCAAGGGAATGTCAGAGCGGAGCGAAACGTCATTTCTTTAAGTGATGGGGTTCACTTTAAATAACTTTTTGTGATGTTTTGTCACTCCTGAGTTTCACACGCTGCGAATGAGTGGAGGGGATTGTGTCTGGTGTTTTGGCTAGTGTAAAGTTATTTAAATGGAAACCCTTTCTCACTTAAATTAATGGTTTCAAATGTATTTTATCCCCTAAAGGATTTGGCAGTTCATCTACATCTGGATTTAACTTCAGCAATCCTGGGATCAATGCATCAGCCGGCTTAACCTTCGGAGTCTCTAACGCCTCATCGGCAGGTTTTGGGACTGGATCACAGCTGCTACAGCTTAAGAAGCCCCCAGCTGGAAACAAGCGAGGGAAACGATAGACATTTTAGGCAATCTCGTGTAGTTAGTGCGTTGAAAAGATCTATTTTTCTAAACAAGTGCTGTAATTGTTCCCCAAGAGGTTTATAAAAGTTTTTGAAATGTGTTTTTTTTTTTTTTTTTTTCCTCTTCGATTTATTTTCACGTCCGGAAGTCATTCATATATCTGTAGTGTCTACCCTGCAAACGTATCATGAAAGCTGTTCCCACGAGTTAATAAATTCAATACACACCGCTTGTCTTCACGAAGGCTTTCGCCTCAATGGTTTCCTATAGCTAGGAGTCGACCTTAAATGGTAAAGTGTTCCCAAAAATGTGCAATGTATAGTGTGTTTTGGCCTTTTATTACAGCGGTAGCAGTGTTGCCATATTGCGCTTACACCCTAAATTAATTGTACATGTTTATGACCACTGTTTTGCCACGGAAGGTATTTAAAAGCAAAGTAACCCCTCCAGGCAGACTGCTGTACTGCAGCACCCAGTCCGTTTGCATAGCTTTCTAATGCTATTTCAGCCATAGGTGCGGGAGTTTTTTATATATATATTTTTTTCCTTTCAAAGCGGTTGTGAAGCCCGTAATATTGTTGATTTCTTCTATGATCAGCGGGGACCCCAGCACCTCCGCAAATCAGCTGTTTGGTGGCGTTCCTGCAAGCACGGTTTCCTCTTCAAGATCGCGCTGCCTGTCGCCTCGTTTGCAGCTGTGGTGCAGTGTAATTACAAGCTCTCGTTCCATTCAAGTAATTACACTGCGCCTCCAAGACGACGCGCAGTGTAATGGTGACGAGGAAATAGCACTTGCACGAGTGCCACCTCCTCTCCAAACAGCTGATCGCATTAAACCAGATACGGAGGTGAAATCCATGATGTGGTCTCTGTGCTGGTTGTAGGTCCATCCAGATAGAGCACTAGTAAGGCCTCATGCACACGACCGTTTCTATTATGAGCGGCCCGTTCCGCCATTTGCATGCGTGCATGAGGCCTAATTCTAAAAACGATGCAGTGGAGTTTCTGTTCACATAAGATATGTGGATGCGATTCTCCTCTCCACCTTGTCTTTGGCCTTACTGTCATTAGGAAGGATGCACACGCATTGTATAGCTGCCTTTTTTTTTCCCTTTGCACACGTATGCATACATTGTGTAGACGATAAGCCGCATACATCAGTGCCGTTTTGTTGCCTGTGCCCCTGACAGCTACGGTTTGCGGACACTGAATTATATTTTCCATGAATAGATGTCTGTACATTTTGTATTAAGCCAGTGAGGGTAGTAACTCTTGATTGCATGTTTTTCACTGTATTGTGTATGTATATGTACTGCATACTGAATATGTATGTGAACCAGAGCTGCGTAATTGTGACAGTTTTTGTAGCACGTCTGCTTTTTCTCACCAATTTTTGTAATATTTCTTTTCCTTTTTAAAAAGTGATTAAAGTAATGTAAGGCATCGGTCGTGGTGCTGAATTACAGAGATGTATCTTAGTCTTGCTGTGGTGAAGTATCCAAAAAGACCATCGATGAGGATGGTTACCTTCCTCAGGCAGATTCTGCCAGTCTGTTCAATATCTGAGATGCCAGTCATACACATAAGCTAGCTGTTTGACAGATGCTCATATGGCTCACAGCAATGTCTTCTGACCCCCACCCCTATAATTGTGCATTCCTAAGGGCCCTTTCAGACGAGCGAGTGTCGCGCTGCGGACTCGCAGTGTAGCCCCCGTTCTGAACTTCCAGCGCTGCCGGGGTCACATAGCATTATATTGATTTATGATACTATGCAACACTTGCAGTACTGGAATGTATTAGATAACACTGACAGCATTATGTCAGTGTTATCCAGTACATTCCAGACCTCTAAGGGTTATATAGCATCAAAGATCAATATAATGCTATGTGACCCCGGCAGTGCTGGAAGTTCAGAACGGGGGCTACACTGCGAGTCCGCAGCGCGACACTCGCTCGTCTGAAAGTGGTCTAACTCAAAACAGAGAGAGAAAAAGCCTCTACCAGACATACATGGCAGCGTCTTATTCCCAGAGGGAATTAGTGGGTTCGTTAAAACCAAGCTAAGAGACAGGTTGAGTGCCTACAAATTAGATCATGGAAAGGCTTTCGCTGGATTATTGATAAATGTATAGCTACCTTGGGGGTCCCCAGTGATCTCAAAATTGTGGGTCCCCCTATGTGAATGCAGCGGCTGTGCACTTGAGTCACGTCCATTCTGTGGGGACCAACAGATAGCCTTGCGCTGTGCTCAGTGGTCCCATAGACTGTTTATGGTGCAGCACTACTGTTTCATGCGCAGGGGATTTTGAGACCATGGTGGCGTCCCGGTGATCAGAACCCCAGCAATCGTACATCCTGTGGGTAGATGATAAAGGTTTATGGGAAAACCCCTTTAACAAATGCAAATAAAATGCATCCACTTTCATAAGACCAGCATTAATCTAGTACAGGGGTCAGCAACCTTCGGCACTCCAGCTGTTGTGAAACTACACTTCCCAGCATGCTCCATTCATTTCTATGGGAGTTCTGAGAAGAGCAGAGCAAGTATACATGCTGGGAGTTGTAGTTTCACAGCAGCTGCAGTGCCGGACATTGCCTACCCCTGATCTAGTGTACTGCTGTGTCACAAGCTAATCTCGTGCCGTCCTTACCATGGCTGCCTTATGGATTCACTGCCGCTCTGGCTTATGAAATCCCTGGCACACAGCTGCGGGCCACATTTCCCTGCAGCAAAACCTTAATTGGACCACCCTGTAATTAAGGGGGTTGTTTAGTTTCAGGAGGAAATACACTGACGATGTGCCTGCAATAAAGAATAAATAATCGCAGATCCTGTGCCGCTCTGGTTCTGCCGGCTGCACCGCTGGCATCATGTCGACAACACCTGACCTTTGCAGCCAGACACACCCTGTATGGTTCGGTCCTCCAGGGCTGGAGTTGCTTTTTTTTATTTTAGGTGGTTCACGTCTATTACTTACTACTTTTATCCCCATTAAGTAACAGTAAATAGAAAAGTGTCTTAAAGGGTCTCAAACCCCCATAATTAAATTACCATGCAGCACTTCTCTACTACCCAGAAGGAAGAAACCAAATAAATGCATCCTGGATCACACGTCTTACAGAAGAAGGAATGGCATTGAAGAAGTCTAAAATATGACACGATAAAGATGGCTACCGCATACGATGAATGAGTGGAACGCTTGTTCATCAGGTGAAATGATCTGCGGTGCAGATACCTCAATCGTCGTCTCTGGGCAGCTGATCTTGCTGTCCAAACGGCACTCTGCTGCCCAGGGACAATGCAGCTGCACGATGACGATAAATAGCAGCAGCCGCCATCGCTTCTCTTCAGACTGTGGAGGTGATCGCTGCAGGTAGCTCTTACTTAACGAGCAGCCGGTTTTCGGGGAGGATCGCTTCCTTCCAGACAATCGTCTGCTCCTTGTAGTGTCTAAATGCGACTTAAAGATCTCTCCCTTCTTAGAAGCGGTGGCACTCTTGTTGGTATTACAGTTAATGACCCTGTGCACATGAACGTATTTTTGTTCTGCATTTTTTTTGCAGATCAGATGTGGAGCCGTTCATTTCAATTGGGGCGTAAAAAAAATTGCCGACTGCCCAGCCCTTGAAAAAAAGGGGTCTTGAGCTTATTTTTACGTCAAAAGCTGCCATAAAAAATTGTTTGTAAATGACCCCCTTGTTGTGTGTGGAAAATCCCCAACATTTAAACTAGGAAGAAAAAAAAAATTCTCATCCACACCCTCCGTCTGCAGGTAAATCCGCACGTAACGACATGCGGGGTGAATGTTTAATTTGCAGGATGTCAGTTTCTGCTTGCATATATATTGGCTGCGGATTTCACCCTTTGCAATCTACAATCACATCTACTACGTTTCTGCGCAAAAAGTGGCCAGTTCTGTTGTGGAAAAGCACAGCGGACCTTTGGAGACCTTTAACTTCAGAGCACCTATGGGCACCCGGGCTGCAGTATCCCAGGGCCACATTTCTGGGAGAAATCAGCCCCGTATGAGATGTGCGATAGATTTAGGCTACTTTCACACTAGCGTTCAGAGAGGATCCGTCTGGTGTCTGCTCAGACGGATCCGCTCCTATAATGCAGACGTTTGTATCTGTTTAGAACGGATCCGTCTGCATTATATTGTAGAAAAAATTCTAAGTCGGAAAGTAGCTTCAGACGGATCCGTCCAGACTTTACATTGAAAGTCAATGGGGACGGATCCGTTTGAAAATTGAGCCATATAGTGTCATCTTCAAACGGATCCGTCCCCATTGACTTACATTGTAAGTCTGGACGGATCCGTTTGCCTCCGCACGGCCAGGTGGACACCCGAACGCTGCAAGCAGCGTTCAGGTGTCCGCTTGCTGGGCGGAGCGGAGGCTGAACGCTGCCAGACTGATGCATTCTGAGCGGATCTACTCAGAATGCATTAGGGCCGGACGGATGCGTTCGGGGCCGCTTGTGAGACCCTTCAAACGGAGCTCACAAGCGGAGCCCCGAACGCTAGTGTGAAAGTAGCCTTTCTTGGTCTTCTGGGAGTCCTGCAGGTTCCCCCTTTTTCTGGGAGCCTCCCAAATGTTCCAGGAGAAATGGCAAGTATGAGCTATTCCTTAAGTTTTCTTAGCGGCTGCCTTTACTTGTAGTGTTGATGGTGTTCTGCCGATCGCAAGATCTCCGTGTCTTACAGCGAGGAGCCTGGAGCTGTATTTCAGAACTCATCTGCAATGGGAGCGACGTAATGGTAAAACCGCCTAATGTCCTCCATCAGCCCCTTATGTCTTGCTCTATATTGATCTTGTTCTACAACCCAGGGACAATGTGAAGTAATTGGGTTCCTGTGTCACATCCATCCAGAATAACGTCTTGCTCCAGTGGCTTGTTATCAGAGAAGGCATGTATTTTTATTTGGCGTTGTCGTATATGTTTTACTCTCCTTGAAAACTAAAGGACAGATTTCTGAAACTGTCTAAAACAGGGGAAATTATTTGCTGCCCAAAGCAGCCAATCACAGTGCAGTGTTCCTCCTTCAACAGGGGGATATGGAACAGTAGCTGTGCTGTGATTGGCTACCGCTTTTTTGTTTTGTTTGTTTTTTGGACCGTTTCATAAATCTGCCTCTAAGTTTATTATATACATGCATTAGTCCTTTCCTGCTTGGCGATGATCTGCTTCCAATGAATGCGTGAAAGAAACAGCCCAGGGTTGCAAAAACATGGCCGCTTTCTTCTGAAAAACACCTGTTCATAGGTCGAGTATGATATTGCAAGTCCTCTCTGTAAACTTCAGTAGTCCTGGCACAACCCACAGCATAATTCCAAAGTCAAAATAGGAACATTTAAAGGGGTTTTCTGAGACTTTTCTACTGGTCGGTGGCAGTTCGACACCTAGGACCCCCACCGATCAGCTGTTTGAGAAGGCATCGGCACTCACAGTAGCGCCATGGCCGTTTCGCACCTTTGCCTAGGCCATGTGATGGCACTGTACATCGGTCACATGGCCTAGGCACAGCTCAGCCCCATTGAAGTGAATGGGGCTGAGCTGCGATACCAAGCACAGCCGCTATACAATGTACCGCGCTGTGCTTGGTGAGCAGGGAGAAGACCGCCATGCTACTGCAAGCCTTCTCAAACAGCTAAGCCAAAACGCGTCACAGAAAATGAATTTGACAATAAAGAATACACAATAGCATCGATAAGTGAGTAGGTCATCAGTAGAAAAGTCTCAGAAAACCCTTTTAATTCTCACCACGGTAATGTGCCAAAATGACCACTTTTGGGCAGGATTTGCATAAGCACCACCTCTTTTGCAGGGATTGTGCCATCAGGACTGTTGACAAGTATGCCCATGGACAGGCATTTATTGAAGAAAGCCATGTTTTTCTAATCCTGGACAACCCCTTTAAAGGGGGTATTTCAGGTTCAGAGCTGAACCCGGACATACCTCCATTTTCACCCCGGCAGCCCCCCTGACAGGAGCATCGGAGCAGTTCATGCTCTGATGCTCTCCTATGCCCTGCACTAAATCATGTAGGGCAAAGGCATTTTTTGGAGATCCGGTGACGTACCGGGCTCTCCACGGGGCTGCCAGGAAGCCCGGTGACGTCACTGGCACTGATGGGCGGGCTTTAGCGCTGCCCTAGCCAGTAAAACGGCTAGGGCAGCGCTAAAGCCCGCCCATCACAGCCGGTGACATCACCGAACACACTGCAGTGTGTGATTGTTAATAAAAGAGCCCTTGACCTGCGCGATTTAGTGCAGGGCAAAGGAGAGCATCGGACCATGAAGTGCTCCGATGCTCAAGTCAGGGGGGCGGACTTGGTATGTCCAGATTCAGCTCTGAACCCGGACAACCCCTTTAAGAGTCAATACTCAGTCTTGGGTTGGACACCTTGAGGTTCTACAGAGCTTAGATGTCTATGGTGTTGTATGGTGAGGTCAGTAGACTGATGAGGGGGTTAATGTCATTTTTGGGGCTTTGCAGCCATGTTACACCCTTTTGAGACTGGTCTTAACCTACTTGTAGTAGTGAAAATATTTTATAGAAGCCATATAAATTCTTGCAATGATTTTTTTTTGTGTGTCTGCGTTGAAGCCATGGAGAGTTCCACGGTCTTTGTACCAGCCCAGGGATTTGTAATTCGTAGTATTAGTAGTGATTTTGGCAGCCATTTATCACAATCAACTATGTACCGGTGACGTACTCCAGTGACAAGACGCGTGCGGCCAAGACTTCTCCGTGAAAGCCAAGCTCACTGCATCCGCCTGGAAAGAATGAGTCCAGTATTGATCCTTTTGTTGTGGGCCAATTCCCGCTAGGTGATGCAAGCACACAAAGCAAAAACTACTGATGAGGTGACTCCAAGGAGCAAATCAGACTGAGCAGCAGAAGTGGAGACGTCCGTGAGGCGTAGCGCCTAGTGCTGCCTCACCAGACAGTGCAGACCGTGGAAAGTAAGTGGTTTCTTATGGAGCCTGAGGAAGTGTTGGTTCCTCTGTAAGACAGAAAGCTGGAATCGAGCTCTGCTATACAGAACCCGTTCTTCTGGATTTGGTTACGGCGAGGTTTACAATAGCATCATACAGATTGTATTACTAGTAATTAGCATGTTCACGGTAATCCCCGCTAGAGTGCCAGCTGCGGTGATGTTCCCCTGGCATCGTAACTCAATACCCCTGCGTTTACATGGAGGTGTAAGTAGATATCCACCTATATGTTTAGGCTTCACGCACACGATCGAATTTTGCATCTGTGTCCGATCCGCATTTTTTGCAGATTGCTCTTGGACCCATTCATTTCTATGGGTTTGCAAAAATAAAAAAACGGACAGCAAACGGATGTCATCCATCTGCTGTCCACATGTGTGTGTCCTTTCCTTATCCTTATTGCGGACAAGAATAGACATTTTTTATTAAGAGAAATGCAGATTGTTCACAGAAGGTGCGGCTCCATGGTTTGCGGACCACAATATGGTCACTGCCGTGTGCATGAGGCCTTAATAGAAGGGTTTCCTAAAGCTGGGTTCACTCAGGTCTTTAAGGGCATTTCGTGCACTTTTGCGTTTTTACTTCACCTGTGTTTTTTGGTGCATTTTTTCAGTAAAAATGCCATCTCCAGAGGTTAACTGAAAGTCTATGGGAAATCTGAAATGCAGGACACAGCATGCTGAAGTTTTTGGTGTTTTGACATCTCTATAGGGGGGAAAAAAAAAACATGATTCACACAGTCCATGCATTATGGAAAAACACCTGAGCAGTTTCTATGGTGTCTTTTTAATGGTGGAAAAATGCCAGTGCAAAATTATGTGGGTGAGTAAAAAATCAGGGCCTCCTGTAGCCATTTTTTCACGTCCCTTATTGGCACAGAGTTGTATAGAGCCATACTACGGCAGCCGCAGTGCTCTCATCTAGTCATCAGATGGCATATTAAAGGGGTTCTCCAGGCTCCTGACATTGATGACATATCCTCAGGGCAGGTCATTAATATCTGATCGCTGAGGGTTCTCCACCAATCAGCTGTTCCCTGCAGCTTCTGGCACTGTAAATGGAACAGGAAGGACAGCGCCGCTCAAAGTGTAGTGGTCTTGCTGGGTTACTGCAGCTCTGGTCCCATTCACTTCATGAGAGCTGAGATGCAGTAACCCGACACAACCACTACACTTTGGACGGCGCTGTACATTCTTCTTCATTCACAGTGCTAATTCCAGTGCCAGAGGCTGCAGGGAACAGATGATCAGTGGGTGACCCTCCCCAATCTGATATTGATGATCTACCCTGAGGATAGGTTATCAACGGCCTGGAAAACCCCTCTAAGAAGGTATTCTCCCCTTGAAACATTGCTTCTGGAGAAGCCAATCCAGCGCCAAATGAAGTGCCTTTGGCTCCATGTGTTGCCATACATCCTCTGCTTACAGCTGTCCCGGTGACTGAAGTTGCCCATACATGTTACATAAATGCCAACCTACTAATCACCCAAACTCTTCCCTGATGGCAGATAGTTTTGTTTCCCATGGGAGATAAGCTGATCAACGTGTAGCCCTCCCACCTTTGGAAACACATGTCCACACAGCACCTCTCCCATCCGGGCCTGCCGAAGTGACGCCCTCATCCATAGACCTTATCGGAAACTTGCAGCAAATCTGTCAGTAAACCCTTAGGCTCCATTCACACGTCCATGGTGTGTTGCGGACCCGCAAATTGCGGATCCGCAACACACCCGCCCTGCACCCCTATAGAAATGCCTATTGTCCGCATGTTCTATCTTTTGCGGAGCTGCGGACCGGAAGATCGGGGCCGCGCTCCGCGGATGCGGACAGCACACTGTGCTGGCCGCATCCATTCCGTCCCCATAGAGAATGAATGGGTCCGCACCTGTTCCGCAAAATTGCGGAACATTTGCGGACGTGTGAATGGAGCCTGAGGTGTGTAATGCCTAGTGCAGAGTCTGAGGGGATGGTCATGACAAAGAGATCCAATGGACAGGAGCAGATTTGCATTTCTGGGGGCCTCAGTCGTACCATTAAAGGGGTGTTTGAGCTGATGGCAGCATGTTACAGAGCAGGAGGAGCTGAGCAGATTGATGTATTGTTTTATGGGAAAAGATTCAGTAAAACCTGTAATTTATACGTTTATATCTGTGCTCATTTTGGGCTTTGAAGTCTGGGAGGCGGTCCTATCAGTGATTGACAGCTATCTCTGTATACACAGTCATAGAGGGAAGACTGTCAATCACTGATAGGACCGCCTCCCAGACTTCAAAGCCCAAAATGAGCACAGATATAAACGTATAAATTACAGGTTTTACTGATTCTTTTCCCATAAAACAATACATCAATCTGCTCAGCTCCTCCTGCTCTGTAATGTGATGCCTATAGCTTACATGGCACTTTTAAGGTGATAGTTTCCCTTTAAGCCCCACCCGACTACATTGGTAAGCTCTGCCCAGCGGCAACATAATCCAATTAATAAATGAAATGTGGAGGGGCACTCGCTAGATGGGAATGGGTGATAAGACACTTGCATAAAATATCCACATAAAATGGTTTATCCACATAAAATAGTTATTTAATACTCTATATAGTAGTACATAAAGCTAAAATGACATAAAGCCAGCAATATTAAAATATCAGACATAAAGTGGTGCAACTAATTAGAGTAAAAATCTTGCAGACCCCCTAATATCTCACAAGTCCGCAATCACCACATAAAACCACAGAAATACTGCTGGGTGGTTGGATATTATCATATATTGCACAAGCCCGCTATGTCCCATAGGTAGCATGGTAGACAGGATCCAGAGGAATGACAGTAGGTAAATAGCAGCAGGATCGTATTGGTGTATTTGATGGAGCCTCCACAACCGACAGCGGTAATGTACCATCATAGAACTACTGAAGAGGAGTATATCCTCCATCAAACACACCAATACGATCCTGCTGCTATTTACCTACTGTCACTCATCTGGATCCTGTCTACCATACTATCTATGGGACATAGCGGGCTTGTGCAATATATGATAATATCCAACCACCCAGCAGTATTACTGTGGTTTTATGTGGTGATTGCGGACTTGTGAGATATTAGGGGGTCTGCAAGATTTTTACTCTAATTAGTTGCACCACTTTATGTCTGATATTTTAATATTGCTGGCTTTATGTCATTTTAGCTTTATGTACTACTATATAGAGTATTAAATAACTATTTTATGTGGATAAACCATTTTATGTGGATATTTTATGCAAGTCTCTTATCACCCATTCCCATCTAGCGAGTGCCCCTCCACATTTCATTTATTATTGCTTTCTTTGGGACGGACGAGTCCAGTGAGGTGTGCACCCATTTTCATTGCGCCCAATTGGTGAGCCACCGAATCCACATAATCCAATTAAATTCTGCCCCATTGGTCCACTAAGCCCAGCTCTTAGCTTAGCAATTGGGCACCTCTGCTATTGTCCTACAGTTGGGAAGGGCTCCCCTGGCTCCTTGGGCCCCTGTGCGGCTGAGCCGGTGGCATTTCCAACCCTTTGGTTGTTTTTGAGCCAACCATTTGTGGCCAGCAGGTACCCCCTGATCTCTGGGGCCACAAGCATTTGTTTGGTTTGTGTGGTGTAAAGTCCGCCAGTGCAGTCATGCTCCACCAGCTGAATGCTCCTGAGAAGGACTGCTTGGAAAAACGACAGCACTGCTGGCTGTGTGCTATACGAGTAATCAGAAACATGTCTGAATATAAAGGAAATTAAAAAAAAAAAGAAAAGAAAATTACAATATATCCACAAACCATATGATCATCTCCATGTTTCCATCGATACATTCCTTACTTTCATTTTATAGATTAGCAAGATTGTGTTGGTTTGTGTTAGAGGAGACAAGTTTATTACGCTTTGGCCGTATCGCGCTCCACGTTAGGAAAGCCTTGTGTTCTACATGATCCCTTTGCTGACAGAACAGCTGAAGAAGAAATGTCTGAGGTTTGGAAGGAATGCTATCTGAAGAAAATCAACTCGTTCTGTTTCTTAAAAGAGCCTCCAGACATTTCAGATTCCACTGTTGTGGTCTACCCTCTGGTATCAAAGATGGATGACTCACAGGCACATGCAGATGCACTAAAATGTTCTAAAACCAGTGGGAAACCCTTCTCCATTTCAGAAGAGTCTCCACATGTATGGAAAAATAAATCTGAGGAACCATGGAGGAGACCACTTCCCGTAGAGGCTTGGGCGAAGCTGGCAATCATGTACACTTGCCAGCCACATTTGGTCCGGGTCGTTCTGGTTCACACTGCATCTGAGCCTTTTGTTTCTTGTATATGTTGAGAGGATATCCTGAAGCATACGTCTGGTGGAAGGCTCATACGTTTACCATAGCCATATGTGACCCAGAGCTTCCCGTGTAATGCACAGTATACATTTGTTGTGGTGGTCCTCTCTGTAAGAACAGCTGTCTACTTCACTTTCCCATACAGCTGAACAAAGGTATGCCAATGCACAGAGGCCCACCGGAGTCCAAAAGGACACTTTTTGGCCTTTTGTCAGGTGAATAGAGCCCTATGAATTCATAGACTAGGATCTTTTCCTGGTGTATACCCTAAATGCAGTAGTCAGACATTGGTAGAAAGAAGGATCGAACATATTGGGTTTCACAATCGATACATCACTGAGACATCTGACTGGGTTTTCTACCTCCTCTCCACATCGAAACAGATGAGCCGATTTAATTATATCTCCTATTTCAAGGGATTGCGCCACGTTTTAAGCGTATTGCTCTATCCACAGTATATCTGATCAGTTGCATTCCAACCACTGGGAGCCCCGCCGATCATGAACGCGGGTCCTGTGTCTTCCCATACAAATTAAACACCAATCTACAAAAAATGAGGTTCTGTAACTCATGTATTGTATAGGTAAGGCTCAAAGCTACAACTTACCTTACGGTACACCATCCATCAAAAATGAGTCACATTGTTTAAAAGGCCGAAAAAAGACATCTGTCTATCCAGTTCGGCCTGTTATCCAGCAAGTTGATCCAGAGGAAGGCAAAAAAAAAAAAACTGTGAGGTAGAAGCCAATTTTCCTCACTTAAGGGGGAAAAAATTCCTTCCCGACTCCAATCAGGCAATCAGAATAACTCCCTGGATCAACGACCCCTCTCTAGTAGCTATAGCCTGTAATATTATTACGCTCCAGAAATACATCCAGGCCCCTCTTGAATTCCTTTATTGTACTCACCATCACCACCTCCTCAGGCAGAGAGTTCCATAGTCTCACTGCTCTTACCGTAAAGAATCCTCTTCTATGTTTGTGTACAAACCTTCTTTCCTCCAGATGCAGAGGATGTCCCCTCGTCACAGTCACAGTCCTGGGGATAAATAGATGATGGGAGAGATCTCTGTACTGACCCCTGATATATTTATACATACTTATTAGATCTCCCCTCAGTCGTCTTTTTTCTAAAGTGAATAAACCTAATTTTGATAATCTTTCAGGGTACTGTAGTTGCCCCATTCCAGTTATTACTTTAGTTGCCCTCCTCTGGACCCTCTCCAGCTCTGCTATGTCTGCCTTGTTCACAGGAGCCCAGAACTGTACACAGTACTCCATGTGTGGTCTGACTAGTGATTTGTAAAGTGGTAGGACTATGTTCTCATCACAGGCATCTATGCCCCTTTTGATGCAATCCATTATCTTATTGGCCTTGGCAGCAGCTGCCTGACACTGGTTTTTGCAGCTTAGTTTGCTGTTTATTAAAATTCCTAGATCCTTTTCCATGTCAGTGTTACCGACAGGACCGTCTTTAACGCGGGGAAAAAGGGGCAGCTGCCCCTTGACGAGTTGCTCCTGGGGGGCCCAAGGCAACTGCCTTTTGAGCCCTGCTGGCCACTGGAGGACCTTTCATGGGTCCATACTTTATTAACTAAGTAGCAGGACATTTAGGGCATACATGGGGGATGTCCCTGCACTTGCTATTATTTCTGGGTGCCGCTCCATTGCACCGCTGTGGCCCCCGTTACATTCTCCCACGCTGTATGCCAAGTAACATCATCGGAACACCAGGGAGGAGACATCAGCTTTTCTCTGTGGGCGTTCCTTCTCTCTGGCTGTGACGTTCTGCGCTGCGATTGGACAGCGCTGCAGCCAGGGAGAAGGAACACCCAGGGAGAAAAGCCGATGTCTCCTCCCTGGTGTTCCAATGCTGTTACTTAGCATATAGCGCGGGAGAATGTAACGGGGCCACAGCAGCGCAACGGAGCGGCGCCCAGAAATAATAGTAAGTGCAGGGACATCCCCCATGTATTCCATACATGTCCTGCTACTTAGTTAATAAAGTATGGACCCATGAATGCGGCACTTGTGTTCTCCCTCTTGCCCAGGGTCCAATCAATATTAAATACGGCCCTGGTTACGCAGTGTTTTACCATTTAGTATGTACGGGTGACTTGCATTATTCCTTCCCATCTGCATAACTTTACATTTGTCAGTGTTAACCTCATCTGCCACTTCTCTGTCCAAGCCTCCAATCTATCCAGATCCCTCTGTAATAGTATACTGTCCTCTTCAGTGTTAATTACTTTACACAGTTTAGTGTCATCTGCGAAAATTGATATTTTACTATGCAAGCCTTCTACAAGATCATTAATAAATATATTGAGGAGAATAGGGCCCAATACTGACCCCTGAGGTACCCCACCAGTGACAGTGACCCAATCTGAGTGTGTACCGTTAATAACCACCCTCTGTTTTCTATCACTCAGCCAGTTACTTATCCACTTACAGACGTTTTCTCCCAGTCCGAGCATTCTCATTTTATATACTAACCCTTTATGCGGTACAGTGTCAAATGCTTTGGAGAAGTCCAGATATACGACATCCATTGATTCGCCGCTGTCAAGTCTAGAACTTACCTCCTCATAGAAACTGATTAAATTAGTTTGACATGACCGATAATCTTCACTGGTAATGTAATAAGATATATAAAAATATTAAAACATGGCATAATCCATCCACAGATACATATCTCAACCATTCCGAAGAGTATAAGGTCAAAGGTACCGTATATCATTCAAATGCAAGTAAAGGACCTGCGATATAGAAAGTCAAATGAGGAAGGTACCCTCTATTACATATAATAATTACCTGGCTTCAACATGTCACCCCATAGATAAAGTCCATAATAAATTGTTACTGATGCTGCGTTGAGAAAGCATCAGTGGAAGCAAAATGGTCCGTCGGCCGGTGGTTACCTGCTATGTTTGTTACCCGTTGCACTTTGTCTTTTTTTTTTTTTTTGCAATAAAAGAATATATCAAAGTGCTGAGTGCTGTGAAAATTCTCCTCTTCGTATGGACCAAGTCATAGAATTCTGTGGGTCTAAACTCTGATCCATATGGGATTCACTGTATAACAATATTCTCCCGAAGAAGCGCTGCTCTTGTATTCAAATATCTCTGTAAGGGCTCATGCACACAAACGTATTTTTTTTCCGCATCCAATCCCCATTTTTCTGGGTCGATGCGGACCCATTCACTTCCGCAAAAGATGCGGACAGCACATCCTATGCTGTCCGCATCCGTATGTCCGTTCTGCGGCACCCTCAAAAAAAATAGAACGCGTCCTATTGTATGTTTTATGGACAAGGATAGGACTGTTCTACTGAGGCCATATAATGCGGAGCGCACACGGTCGGTACACGTGTTTTGCAGATCCGCAAAAACGGCTATAGGCGTGTGCATGAGCCCTAATATGGGTCCATACAGAAGCATCATGCAGCTCTCTAGTGCAGACTCCATGCATACCGCTCTGCTGGGGATCATTTAAGGACTCGGGGCTGGTTGCCATGCTAGGATGTAATAAGCAATAGCGTATGGCAGAGCATTGATCACACATACGTGTACAATTCCATGTTACTGGTTTTCATTATATTACCACCAGCGCACATGGACTTTTTCCAAGCTGCCGGAGTGTCTGTGATGAGATCTGGAAGAGTTACCAAATCCTGAACTCATGGAAAATTAACCCTTGAGCTGCCCGTTAGAAAGCAATTTGTCTAATGTGACAACTTCCATATGATGCTTACTCAGCAGATGAAATTCTGCAAAAAGCTTAGATTACGTCATACTGGTAAGGTTTCTGTGTTTTATTTTCTGGTACGCTGTGGTCCATACAGGACTAGTCCTGACCTCTACGAAGAAAGCGACTACAGCTTCCAGCAGCTCGGCCTGACTTCTGTATGTATGGACTTGCCGTATCCGTGTTAGTTGTCTACTTGTTTTTCCTTTGATATGACATTTTAGGGGTTTTGAAACCAATGACTGATTTCCCATCGAGTTATGGTCTCAAATTTCAATATGTTCAACTTACGATGGTCTTCTCAGACCCAATTAATATTGTTGCACGAGGGACCACTGTGCTTGTGTCTACCAGAGTCAAAGAAGATCCTCTCAAGGGGATCGCTCTTTCGTGCAGTACTACTAAGCACAATTGTCTTGCAATTCTCTGCCTTGGTATAATCCTACCACAAGAGGGAGCAATATTCATATGTTTTTGCAATGTGTGGTTACGTTGTGTTACATTGTGCTACTGCTCCTTTTTCTCTTTTGAGTGGTTGTTACGTACAAAGTTGTATACACATGAGGAGGATAACTTGAGAAATATGGGGAATAAAATATATGTGTATATATATATATATATATATATATATATATCATTAAACAGGTGAACAGTCAGTTCCTGAAGAACAAATAGGCACACGTAAGGATCTAAGCGACTGACAAAGACCAATTTGTGACGGCTAGATCAATGGGTCAGACCATGTCCAAAAACAAGGTTTTGTGTAGTGTTCCCAGTATGCAGTTATTAGAAAGGTGAACCAGTGATAGAGTCATGGGTGCTTAAAGGGAACCTGTCATCAGCTTTATGCTGATCTCACTGAGGGCAGCATAAATTAGTGACAGAAATGCTGATGTCAGCGGTGTGTCGCTCATGAGCTAAAAGTAAGTGGTTGCCGAGAACCAGGATCATAATCATTGCAGCCCAGGCCTGGAGAAGAGTCCAATCTACCTGAGAAGAGTCCTGGTTATTCCTAATCTCCTGCTCTCTCCCATCTGCTGATGATTGGCAGTTCTCTCCTAGGGAGAAAGGGAGAAAACTAGGTAGAAGACTGTCAGTCATCAGCAGGAGAGCGGGAAGTCATGTATAACCAGGACTCTTCTCAGGTGGTCGTGACTCTTTTCCAGGCCCAGTCTGCAATGATTGTGATGTTGGTTCTCGGCAACCACTTACTTTTAACTTATAAATAACAGACCGCTGAAATCCACTCACCGGTCTCTACTTTATGCTGCCGTTAGTATGGGCAGCACAAAGTTGATGACAGGTTCACTTTAAGGCTCATTGATACACTTGGGGAGCAAAGGCTAGCCAATCTGGTCCAATCCCATAGAAGCTCTGCTGTAGCACAACTGGTTGAAAAAGTTCCTGCTGGCTATGATATAAAGGTGTCAGAACACATGGGATCACAGATTACTACAAGTGGGGCTGCATAGCCACAGACTGGTCAGAGTGCCCCTGCGGACCCCTGTCCAGTGCCGTCAGTACCTACATTGGGCACTTGAGCATCTGAACTGGACCATGAAGCAGTGGAAGAAGGTGGCCTTGTCCGATGATTCACATATTTTTTTGAAGCATGTGAATGGTGTGGTTTATGTGTCACTTACCTAAGGAAGAGATGGCATCAGGATGCATGAGAAGAAGACAAGCCAGCAGAGGCAGTGTAATGCTCTGGTCAGTGTTCTGCTCGGAGAGCTTGGGTCCTGGCATTCATGTGGACGTGACACATAATGTACCACCTACCTAAACATTGTACAGGTCAAGTAGCCCTCTTCATGGCAGAGTTATTCCCTAAAAGCAGTGGGTTCTTTCAGCAAAATATTGCCCTGAACACACTGCAAAAAGTGTTCAAAAATGGTTAGAAGAACATGACAAAGAGTTCAGGTGTTGACTTGGCCCCTAAACTCCCCAGATCTCAATCCAATCAAGCATCTGTGGGATGTGCTGGAAGTCCACTCCATGGAGGCCGCAACTCGCAAATGCAAACATCTTGGTGCCAGATACGAAAGGAAACCTCCAGATATCTTGTGGAGTCCATGTTTTAATGGGCCAAAGCTGTTTTTGTGGCACGAGTGCAACAGCCCAGAGGGGAGGATAGGAGACAGAGTGGTAGTGGTGTTGGGGTACTTAGTAGCCTCACAGTGGCTGGTCCCCTCTCCCTCACTCCCAGGGTTGTTACAGTGAGAAGGAGGTGCACCTGGTTGTTGGTGTCCCTGGGGGCACACCCTAGTTGGAGTCTTCTGTCTGATGGATGGTGGGGTGTCCTTGGTGTTGCAGTAGTGCAGTGCAACAGGAGGCAGAGAGGCTGGAGATTTCAGTTGAAATATAAGCACAAAGGGAGTGATTAATCAAACTGGTATAAAGTAGAACTGGCTCATTTGCCCATAGAAACCAATCATATTCCACCATTAATTTTCCAAAGGAACTGTCAAAAATGAAAGGTGGAATCTGATTGGTTGCTATGGGCAACTAAGCCAGTTCTACTATTATACCAGTATGATAAATCTCTCCCAAAATGTTTACTGAAGATTCATGTAATCTTCCACAAGAAAGAGGCACACTTCTTAAAGTTCCAACACAATTACAGCAGGTTCTGGGGCTGAATCAGTGTCATATCTTCAGGACATCCCTTCAGAGATGTGCTTTCAAATAAACTGTACTTTACGTCCCAGTCCAGCCTGAAGGTTGCAATTCCAAACAAAATGTCTACATTTCCCACTGCTGGGTGTAGACCCTCAAAATCAGCACTTGCAAGATGCCACAATAATATGACTGGGAGCTGGAAGGCTCTAGACCAAATCAACAGCTGTAAAGTCCATTAGCCTTAGATGAGCATTACCTTCACAGATTTCATGCACACCCTCTTTTTTATGGCTGCTCAGCCTTCTTAAAGGGGTTCTCCGGGAATTAAGAAAATGAAAATATGTAAATATTACTTTATTATAAATATATTCGCAAATACCTTTCATCAGTTATAATGGCTCATTTTGTCTGGGGAGCAATCATCAGGGGAAACAAAATGGGCGCTGTCCCATTAGTTTACATAAAACCTGTCCTGATCACACAGCAGGATAAGTTACTTCACAACACTGAGGTAAAGAGCTGCCTCATCCTCCTCTCCTACTTGTCAGGGATTATGATCCTGAATACAGATGAGAAGATCTTCATCTAAATCTCTGTGGGAATGGAGTTCATAAGGAGACATGAAGTACAGAGAGGAGGGACAGCACAGACTGGGGTAATGGAGACTGCGTACAAAAGCTGCTGCTCATTAGCCACATCTGCTCATGAACTCCATTCCTACAGAGATTCAGCTGATGACCATATTAAACTGTATTCAGGATGATAATTCCTGACAAGCAAAGCAGAGGAGGATGAGGCAGCTCTTTAGCTCAGTGTTTTGAAGTAACTTGTCCTGCTGTGTGATTAGGACAGGTTTTGTCAGTACCAATAGGACAGCGGCCATTTTGTTTCTCGTAATGATTGCTCCCCAGACAAAATGAGCCATTATAACTAATGTAAGGTATTTGGGAATATATTTATAATGAAGTAATAATTAAGTATTTTCATTTTCTCAATTCCCGGAGAACCCCTTTAAGGATTCTGATCTACGATCCATCCTTATTTGGGATGTTTTCTGGCTTTCTCCCTGAGTCCCAAAGTTGGTCTGATGCTGCTAGTTCCTCACACTCCTGTCTAACATCAATTAACTAACTTCATGGGAAACAGCTCAAGCCCGGTTGTTAAGGAACTGAAATTAACCCTGTGCTTCAACCTGAAGCACATGCAAATAACATAGTATAACACATCATAAAATTTGAAGGACAGGTAATGTATCCAATCCTATCAATAGCTGTGACATAGTGGGTCACTGCACAAGGGGAATCCACATAATATTAGGCATCTGGTTTTAATAGGGCTGTTAATGATTTTTTTTTATTTTATTTCCCCCTCACCCAGTGGGACCGGTGCAGAAATCTATAAATACCTGCTTGCTGACACTCTTCTCGAGCTCTGTAGCTCTGGGCAGGTTTTCAACGGAGTTCCAGTCCCTGTGTGTAAACTTCTTGCATGGATGGTTTCATGAACGCTGCTGCAGGCAATGAAAGGCCTCAGAGCGGTGATGTGTCCCCAAGAGGTGCTTTACTGCTCGGTCATGAGACCAAACATTGGCGGCAGCAGTAAACATCACCTGTTCACAGGACGTGGACCAGTAGATAAATAAAGGGAGCCAGAACGAAGTGGGGGGGGGGGGGGGGGTCAGATCAGTATGATTTTTGCAAAACGTAGAGCACGCTTCTACCGAAAGCTAAGAATGTCCAACAAGCTGGACAACCCATTTAAGGCCGGTTTTACACTAGAGTAATTTTTAGCCCAAATTTAGTTCTATTGATGTTAAGTCAGGATTTGTGAACATAATATGGGTGGAAAAATGCATTCATCTTACGCTTGGGTGATACAAGCCTTAGGCCTAATTCTGACATCCATAATATGACTGCATTATAGTTTCCAATCAGGCCCGACTACTGGTGTTATGGACTATTGATACAAAATGGATACTTGCTTGTTGAGGACTATGTTTAGCTAAGATGGCGGCCAGGCATTCAGCCAACACCTATAAACTAGAATCTTACTTTGTGTTTTATCATGTGTTTCTTTGTGGTTTCCGTTCAGCTCAAGCAAGCAGTTACAAAGAAAGAAGAAGTAACGGTTTCACCCACGAGCAAGGGGGGAGGGGGGAGGAATTTCTTCTGGCCGTCAAGGTTACAGAAAAGTATAGAGTTCATAGCCAATAGGAAAGATATACTTTATCTTTTCACCCCCCCCCTACTTCTCCCTGTCGTAAAACCTATGAATTGTCTGCTGTTTTCAGAAATAAACCAGAGATACTGTTTAACTCCGAGCTGTGGGTTGACTCAGTTTTGATCTCTCCGTGCACGTACATTAATTAATTTGGAGCAGTACATCAACCGAACTGGCAGCTTGGCCAGAACCAGAACAATTTTGGCGCCCAACGTGGGGCTCGAGGATTGGACCCTCTGTTCCCGTACCCCCAGAGACCAGACGAGGAGAGGCGCACTAACGGACACCGGGATCGTAACCCGTGATATGAGGTAAGAAAATTGAGTCATCTTGCCCATAAAGTGTCCCCTGGTGTAGCCTCTTGGTGTTCGTCTGAGGGAGGGGTGCGGAAGCAGTCTGGGACGTCCTCGAGGGCATGAAAGTAAGAACCCCATATGTTTTTTTAAAGTCTTGATGTACTGTGTTGTGCCTATAAGTTGTGAAGACCCTGTTGACAAGTATCACTGACTGAGACACGGAGTTCTCCTGTGTGCCTGTATCGGAGTTCAGCCCGGTGTCTGACTCGAATCTCCATAAAGGGGACGATCACAGATGGGTGGAGAGCGGTTCGCGGTAGCCCAGAGTGTGCTGACCGGGACTCAAAGGTCTTCACGTCCAGTGATTACTCTATACAGAGGTCTTTAGGCGGCTTCAGTAGGTACGAGAGATAATGGGAAATGAGGAAAGTGTCCCGAAGGGCTACTGTTCACCTGAACAGTACGTGGCGGACAGGAGAGGCAAACGTTTCATAAAAGGATTAACTAAGTTGGAGAAGAGTTATAGTGTCTGTAAAGGAGGCATCCTATGTAGTGCCACCTGGCAAGTGTTGTTAAACGAGAAGAGGGGGAAGTTAGAAGATGATAAATTGACAGACATGGTCCGTGTGTGGTTGGACTGTAGTAAAGAATTTGAACAGACCGGGGGGGAACTATATTTTGATGAGAAAAGACAGAGATATTTCTGTAAGCCTGGTGTTGCATTGATACAAGACTTGCCACCACCCTATAATGGCACCGGGAAGAAAGCAAGTGGGTGGACCTGCAAAACATGTGGTCAACAGAATCCCTCCTCCCCTGATACGTGCCTTCCCTGTGGGGTTCCCCACCCACAAAACCACACCTTGGTAACTACTCCCCGGCACGTCCCATCACTTCCCGTGTTAGCTACAGCGCCATCTTGTCCCCAGGCAACGCCCATGAACGGACCTTTAATATCATTCGGTCCGGACCCCCCCCCGTCACTCCTATGTTACCCTTGCCCCTTCCTACTACCTTGTACCCCATGGTTAACCCGGACGGTACATTCATGCTACCCCACTCACCTGCCACCCTTACTCCTATAATGGTAGGGGGGCAACCTGATGAAGCAGAACAGGGGGATGCAGACGGTGCTGCAGAATCCACAATGGGCATACAAAATGCACCGGGTAATATGCAGACTCCTTCGCGGGGTACCCCGACAGACTACGGTGATCCGCCAACTTTATCCCTGGCACCACAGTGGACTGTGCCCATGGTCGTGCGCCCATCACGACGTTCACAAGATCAAATACTGCAGGGTCAGATTACAGAGTTACAAAAGAACTTACAGAAAATTGAGCAGGGAAACCTTGAGACACTGAAAGAAGCCCTAGCACTTAACCGGCCACAGGGACCACCAAAATATGTGTCTTTCACCCCACAACAGTTATTCACCATAGTGAATTTACTGCCTGACCCTGAGACCCATCCCATGCCCTTTTTCAGGAAACTGTCCCAAGTGCATCAAACCTATGGGTGCACATGGTCGGACCTGCAAAGTATAGTGGAAAACAAGACAGGTGAATACTCCACACTGATAATGGATCAAATCCACATCCCTGAACTTAAAGGTGCTAACTTTGACCCCCGGGATCATGAGTCTGGAGAATTCTTTATAGAACAACTACAGAAATGGGCGAAAGCAAGATTAGCAGACCAATCCACGACATTACAGGATATGACACAGGAAAAAGTTGAAACTGTCGAGAAATTTGCTCAGAGGATTAAACAAAATTACAAAGACATGGGTTTTAGTCAGAATGAGCCTGTTCATCTCAGACTCTTGGCCCGCTCGTTTGTCGATGGTCTACGACCAGAGATAAACAAAGCCCTTGTGACCTGTCGCCCCGAGTGGAAATCCTTGACACTAGATATGTTGGAGCAGATTGCAAAGGGTCTAGAGAGTAACACAAAGAAAACCCGTGCTGCTGTGATAGCCGTAATGTCAGGAGAAGATGGTGGAGAACACCCACCCCCTTATGTCTGTTATGGGTGCGGCAAGCCCGGACACATAAAACGGCACTGCCGTAGCAAACATCTGTGGCCAACCAATCAACGGCGACAGGGGGGCACTCAGCCCCCTTCATCGCAATAGGACGCTGGCAAACCAGTGCAGGGAGGGGACATTCCATATATGACAGTCTCTACCCCTCCTACCGGTCCCACCCCTCGAGTGACTCTCGAGGTTGAAGGGAAGGAACTTTCATTTCTTGTGAACACTGGTGCAGCCCGCAGTGTATTATGTGAGACTGCCGTACCTCATTCTTGGCTCACTGACATTCAATTACCTTGTTCTGGACTAGAGGGGGTTGTGCAACATAACTCCGTGACCAAGCCACTCACAGTCACTTCCCCTAGATTCTCCCGGACTAAAACCCCCCAACTCCACCTCCCTGCAGGAGTCATGTCGCAGTTTGTTGTCAGCCAAACATGCCCCTTCAATCTGTTAGGCTCTGATTTTCTTCAGAAAATCCAGGCTAACATACAGTTCAAAGAGGATGGAACAGTCACCCTCGGTACAGCCCTACACCCGGAAGATACTTGCCTCCTTATGGCATTAACCACACTTCAGGACGCTGACTCATATGAACAAGGGGATTCGCTGCAAACCATTTTGCACCTCATCCCCGATACTCTCTGGACCAAAGGACCCCAGGATATCGGACGCCTCAATGTCCCACCGGTCACTGTGACCCTGAAGGATCCCAAGGTTCTGCCATACAAAGCGCAATATCCGCTTTCTATCTCACAACAGGATGCTATTACCCTCCAGGTGCAGGCCCTCCTGCAGAATGGGGCAATCAAGATCACTACTTCTCCCTGTAACTCACCCCTTTACCCAGTACGGAAGAAAAGGGAGAAAGGACAGCCTCCGAGCTGTCAATAAGGGCTACTGTTCTTGAGACACCTATTGTCCCCAATCCGCACACACTCCTTGCTGGCATTCCACCCACTGCCACTACTTTCACTGTCATTGATCTGGCCAATGCATTCTTTTCTGTTCCCTAACATGAGAAATGTCAGTTTCTTTTTGCTTTCACACATGCAGGCAAACAGTACACCTGGACTGTTATGCCTCAAGGGGCTCAAAACAGCCCTTCCTGCTTCAGCAAGGCTATGTCCTCTGTTCTACAACCCTGGCAAGCAGATCACCCGGATGTGGAACTCCTCCAGTATGTGGATGACCTTCTCCTCTGTGCGGTCTCTCCCCAAATCTGCATGACAAAATCTGTCTCACTTCTCCAGTTTTTAGCCTCTGCTGCATGTCGAGTCTCACAAGCCAAACTACAACTGTGTCTACCCAAAGTTGTCTTCCTAGGTCATTGCATCTCTCAAGGTCACAAGCACCTAACTGAGGCGAGGAAGAAGGCTATCTCTGACATCCAACTCCCGGACACTCCTCATTAGCTGCAAACCTTTCTGGGACTCATCTCCTACTGCAGGCCTTGGATATCTGATGCTTCTGTCCTCATGCAGCCCTTATATGACTGTATACCTCGTAATGCTGCTACTCCTTTCCAGATGACAATAGAGGCCGGAGAAGCTTTTCAGTCATTGAAGGCCGCCATTGCATCTGCCCCTGCTCTTGGCATCCCCAACTACAACCTTCCTTTCCGGCTGTATGTCATGGAACGCCAAGGTCACGCCACTGGAGTCCTCACTCAAACTCATGGTGGCCGCAATCGACCCTTGGGTTACTATTCTAAGCGTCTTGACCCGGTAGCCAGAGCTGCCCCTTCCTGTGTCAGAGCTATCCATGCTGCCAGCTCTCTTCTAAACGTCACATCTGACGTTGTGCTGGGTCATCCCCTCACTATTCTGGCTCCCCATGACATTTCTGCCATCCTCCAGCAGACTCAACCTAAACACCTCACTGCACAGCGCCACCTCCGGCTTCAGTGTAGTTTGCTTCTGCCAGATAATGTCACCATTCAGAGGTGCCACATCCTCAATCCTACTGCACTCCTTCCTCTTCCAAGGGGGGAGTATAATGGAGATTCTGAAGATTTTATTGATCTACATGCTGAAGAGGATCTTCAGGAAGAAGAACTATGGGCCTCAACCGACTCTCTTTACAAGGAACAAGAACATGATTGCATCACAATGATGGAAGCTGAAGTAGGGACACCACCATCAGTCCAAGACACTCCTCTGACAAACCCTCATTGGATTCTCTTTGTGGACGGCTCAAGGTACGCCGATGACAAGGGGAAGTTCCATACAGGCATGGCAGTCACAAGTGAGCATGAAGTGCTGTGTGCAAGACAATTGCGCCCAGACCAGTCAGCACAAGAAGCTGAACTCATTGCCCTCACTGAAGCCTGCCTCATGGCAAAAGACTCTACCGCCAATATCTACACAGATTCTAGATATGCCTTTGGAGTGGTTCATGACTTTGGACTAATATGGAAGGCCCCGGATTACATCACAGCTGCAGGAACCCTGATTAAGAATGCTGCAGCAGTAGCAGCCCTAATGGCAGCAGTACTCCTGCCCAACCAAGTGGCAGTGATCAAAGTAAAGGCCCATACTCGAGCTGACACCCCTGAGGCCAGAGGAAACGCCCTAGCTGACCAAGCGGCCAAGGAAGCAGCAGTGAAAGAGGAAAGAGTCCAGTCAGACCAGATTATGATAACACAGGAAGACCTGGAACAAGAAAAAATCACATGGGACCTCCTGAAACAAATGCAGAAACAGGCCACTCTCAGGGAAAAGGAAATCTGGCTGAAAGAATCAGCCCTCGAAGAAGAATCTGGACTCTGGACACAAGGAAAGAGAGTCTGCCTATCCAGAGCTCTTTATCCCCTAATAGCCTCAGTGGCCCATGGGCCCACCCACCAATCCAAAACCATCATGAAAGAACTAATTGACAAAATATGGGTGGCCCCAGGGATAACCCCTGTCCTGGTGAGACATACTCAAGCGTGTCTCATCTGTGCAGAGTGTAACCCCGGCAGAACCGAGCCCACTCCCAGAAAATGTCTCCCGAAAGCCTTATATCCCTTTCAGAGGATACAAATCGATCATATCCAGATGCCAATGTGCCAAGGGTTTCAATATGTGCTAGTAGTGATAGACTTGTTCTCTGGGTGGCCAGAAGCCTACCCCGTCCGAAACCAGACAGCAAACACTACTGCAAAAAAACTGATGCAGGAGCTTGTCTGTAGGTTCGGAGTACCTGAGGTCATTAAGAGTGATCAGGGCCCAGCATTCACTGCTAGTCTAACCCAAGAGGTCTGGAAGATGGTAGGGTCACACCTGGCGTATCATACCCCATACAGGCCCCAAAGCACCGGCAAAGTCGAAAGATTGAACGGGGTGTTAAAATCTAAAATGCTGAAGATGACCAGGGAGACAGGGCTTAATTGGGTTCAGTGTTTGCCTATAACCCTCTTTTCAGTTAGGCATACACCAAGGCCCCCACACAAACTAACCCCATATGAGATCTTATTTGGAACAGGGCCAAGAATGGGACAGTATTTCCCACAACAGTTACAAATGCATTATGAATCTGTTGCAAAATATGTGATAGCCTTGAGCAAGCAATTGTCTAATATACATGCACAAGTTTTCTCTTCCATTCCAGATCCTAACTCCCTGGAGGGAAGCCACACTCTCAAACCTGGAGAGTGGGTGGTGGTCAAGAAACACGTCAGAAGCACCCTCGAACCACGATACGAGGGACCTTACCAGGTGTTGCTGACCACCCCAACCTCTGTGAAACTCGAAGGGAGACCCACCTGGATCCACGCTTCACATTGTAAAAGAGTGAAGGCTGTCCCACCGTCCCAGGAACCATAAGCCATGAGGATTCACATACTGATCATGACTTTGACAGTGGGCATATCTGCAGTATTCACGCCACTGGGTGATGAATGGGACAATTCACTGATACGGCACCATCAAATTTTAGTCCAGGGGTTGAAGGAGACTGAAACTCTGAGAGATTGTTGGATCTGTACCCACAGTCCCGTGAGTTCAACCAGTATGCCTTATTTTGCAATACCCCTGGACCTTTCTGAACTGATTGACCTGTCTAATTCTACCATCTTTCTCACTAGTATACACCAAGTTAAATCCAGTACAAACAAGGACAGGGAAGTAGCCTTACCTGTTGCAGGGTGGGCAGATGCCCCATGGCTCATGATAAACAGATCAGGACCCTCGGTAGATTATAGCTCTACTCCTTGGCAAGAGGGACACTGGGCTAATGTCACATGTTTTCCTAGCTGGACACACTGTTATTGTCTCCAAGTACAAACCAAAGGTATGACATTTAGTCCACACATACACTCAGGTTGCAATGATTCAAAAACAGACAGCCACGTGCAGTGTATTGGTGTAGATGCTGTGAACGGAAAGGATCTGCCCTGTAACAACCATACTGTACAGGATCTCCGGACAGGTATATTAGCTAACGACACCGAAAGTCAGTCAAAAGGATATGAGTTGGCGAAAGGGACACAATTAGCCAAACTAATTACCCGATTATTCAATGGCACAGCAGTAGCAGTTCCAGACGACATATACTTAGTTTGTGGACACAAAGCATACAAATGGTTATCCGAGAATGTCACAGGACTGTGCACCATCGCCAGGCTTACTCCTGCTACCTTTATAGTACCACACTCTGAAATTGACATAAATGCAGTACCTAAACACACCTTGTATCGTAGGGCCAAAGATAACACACCCAGACCAAATGGCAAGCCACATGTAGTAGAGATGAGCATTACCAACAAAATTGTTAGTTCCATCTTCATATATCCCATGATAATGCAGATGTGGGAACATCTGGTAGTAGCAACAGACTACCTGGATGACCAAATATGGGAGGTGATGAGACTTATGAATACCTCAAACATTGTGCAAAACCAGTTAATCATCGTCACCAACCAACACACATTAGTTCTAGATTATGTTACAGCTAAAGATGGAGGTATGTGCCAGATTGTGGGACCCTCTTGTTGCCATTACATAGACCCGCAGGGTAATTTGCAAGTTAAGGTGGATATAGAGAAGATGGCGGATTTAAGAGATAAATGGCTGGATGCACATAAAGCTGATAAAGATACATGGTGGTCTGATACCTTCTCTTCCCTTAACCCCAATAACTGGTTCAAAGGTATTGGGGGTTGGCTCATGGGAATTGTCCAAGTAATATTGCAGGTAGCCCTAATGATATTGGTGATATATGTAGTGATAAAGCTCGTTCTTATTTGTGTGACCCGCTTTTCAAAAAGAATGAAGAAAACTGATGAACGACCTATCATGCTTCTCTACGATGAGGAAAGACAGAAGGAAACATCGTTCAACACAGCTCCCCCTCCTCACAATGATGCCTGGCTGAGATAGGGTGAGATGAATCCCAGGGTATTACCACAAGTCCGAGCAACCGGGAGCCTACCTATAAGGGGTAGGTTGTCGCCACTGCGGGTGAAGAGGATACGAATGGTATGCCCAGGGGATTCGCTAGGCGAAGGGAAAGTCTACAATCAAGTTTCCAAGGGGGGACTGTTATGGACTATTGATACAAAATGGATACTTGCTTGTTGAGGACTATGTTTAGCTAAGATGGCGGCCAGGCATTCAGCCAACACCTATAAACTAGAATCTTACTTTGTGTTTTATCATGTGTTTCTTTGTGGTTTCCGTTAAGCTCAAGCAAGCAGTTACAAAGAAAGAAGAAGTGACGGTTTCACCCACGAGCAAGGGGGGAGGGGGGAGGAATTTCTTCTGGCCGTCAAGGTTACAGAAAAGTATAGAGTTCATAGCCAATAGGAAAGATATACTTTATCTTTTCACCCCCCCCCCCACTTCTCCCTGTCGTAAAACCTATGAATTGTCTGCTGTTTTCAGAAATAAACCAGAGATACTGTTTAACTCCGAGCTGTGGGTTGACTCAGTTTTGATCTCTCCGTGCACGTACATTAATTAATTTGGAGCAGTACATCAACCGAACTGGCAGCTTGGCCAGAACCAGAACACTGGTCTAATGTCCTGAACATTGTCATATTAGATCCCTGTGATGATGTTGGTCAAATTTTGCTACCGTAACACGGACACTAACATGCGGAAGCATTATGGGTGTCTGAATGAGGCGTTACACAGAATCCACTTATCTAGCAGGGAAGTCGAAGTGTTGAGATCCAAGAGCACCACAGCTTGTCTGTCAGTGCTGTAACTTGGAGCACCCTCTCATCACCCCTTGCAGGGGCTGAAGCTGCAGTCACCTGCACTCTAAAGGGGCCAGGTGAGATGGAACATGACACTTCATGAAGTTCTGTGTATGTACCGGTAACATCTGAGACACATAGGTCAAGCAGAGTTGTTTAGAAGAATAATTAGAGAGTATGACCTGGGCACTTTCCTCTAGCTTCTGCCAGGTGATGGCATTATTTGATTACTGTGGAAGATGAACCTGTTAGAGGACGTTGCCCGCTGTGTAGTAGGTGCAGTCACTGCTCTATTGTATATGAGAAAGCTAAGATTACCTCTTCATCCTCTCTCTCTGCACCTGGAATAATCCACATAAACAACATACTGACAAAGAAAATCCGTTCTGGACGGAAGACAAGATGCTGAAACGGGACTAAGCCCAAAAACAACAACACTGCAGTGCACTGAATGGAAATACCAAGAAGTAATTGTATTATATCGTCTTACAGCAACCATCTCCACCACCCTCCCAAGTGTCCTTACCTGGATTCAGCAATCAGCATCTAGTGCCGCACACTTGAGACATATAATCCATTTCTATATGCTAATCAAATATTAATTTGGTGACATTGAGCGAGCTCTGCAATGCGTCCAATTTGGGAACTTACACTAAACATACAGTGGTGTTTAAAAGTTTGTGAAACCATTAGAATTTTCTATATTTCTGCATAAATTTTACCTGCATAAATTTGATCTTCACACAAGTCCTAAAAATAGATAAGGATAACCAAATCAAACAAATGAGTCAAAAATATTAGATTTATTTATTGCGGAAAATCATCCAATATCACATGTCTGTGAGTGTCAGAAGTATGTGAACCTTTAGGATTTGCAGGTAATTTGACAGCGAATTTAGAGTCAGGTGGTTTCATCCAGTGGGATGACAATCAGGTGTGAGTGGGTGACATGTTTTATTTAAATAACAAAGATCTATCAAAGTCTGAGGACCTGAGAAGAAGGGTTGATGATGCTCATCAGCAGGGTTGCCAACCAGAATTTTCCTTTTCTCTAAACAACGGACAGACAATATTTTTTTGCAGACAAATTGAAAAAACCATAATGAATGATAAATATTATAAGTAATACATGTCTATAGCTCAATATATTGATAAGAACTCATTACCAGCATTTACTGTGAACTGTAAAATGATGATTATTACCACCAAAATAATCTAGTCAACTACCACTAGCCTCAAAAAAAAATCACAGACACATCTAGGTTTTTTCACGGACTCGGCTATTTTTATGGACTGTTCATAAATTTCTGGATGGTTGGCAACCCCTCTCATCAGGATGGGAAAGGTTACAAAACTTTATAACTCTACCAATCCACAGTCAAACAGATTGTGTACAAATGAAGGAAATTCAAGAGCTTATTTAACCTCCCCACCGAATGGTCAACCAACAAAGATCACACGAAGAACCAGTCGGCAGCCGCCACTTTCCGTAAAAGGGGGCGTATGTAGTGCCCTGGAGCAGGAGTACTTTGAAGTCTGAACATTTGTGGACATTTGCCACTATTTCCCTTATGCAACATCATCAACTCCTTACTTTATTTCACTTTATAGGGTTAACTTGTATTGACTTATACTGTTTAATACTGTGTAACTGCATTTTATATGTATATTGTGATATATTTCCTGCTCATTTGCGCTATATTTGCACAGCACTGTGGAAAGGGTAAATGAATACTGAGAAACTTTTGGGACTCTCTAGCTAATAATGAGAAGCTGGTAATTTTCCACAGCTACCATAAGGTTTAAAGAAGAGAATTTTTTGGAGGGAAAAAGCCAAAGTTGCTTACTACCAAACCTAGACAGACTGACCTTTTGAATACCAGCTGCTGATACGCTATTATGTTTGAAAACCAGTTTTTGTCTGGAAAAACTGCTTTGTCATTGCCATTAAGTATCATTGAAGCTCTAATGCAAGTCTATGAGAGACTGAAATTGTAACATTGTATTTGTTTGTGCTGAGTTTCTCCACTCCACCCCTCCCACTAGAAGGTTCTAGTTCAGCTAGAAACTGTATATAAGGAGACCACCTAGTGTTCTGCAGTTAGAGAACAGTGCTTAGAGGTGGAGACTCTGCCAGACTACTTAAATGACCAGAAGAAGACACAGAGACAGGACACTCTGCCACAGACCCTGGGCCACCAGCCTTTGGCCAGGGTAACAGCCTTCTGACAGAGAGAGGGACAGCTAGCTCAGGCCTTTCCTCAGCATTAAACCCTTCTTCTGCCAGGGAGGAAACTGGAGAAGCTAGCCCTATGCCTCACCTGTACTGCACCTGAATTCCTCCAGTAAAGAAGCACACTGGTTTACTGCAGTCCCTGACTCTCTGGACTTTTTCCCCATTGGGGTGCACCATGCCATACCATCCCTTCTGGAGAGCAGCGAAACATGGTGACACCTCAACGGTGTCCGGGGGACCCAGCGTATCAAACTCGAACTTCAAAGCATGAAGTTCGCGCATTACTAGCCATAGGCTGTTAAGTAGTTCTGACACAACACACTCGGTTTTTTTACACATTGCGATCTTACAGTCCAGGTCTCTTTTGGGTCACACTTTTGTAAGATTCACTACCACCCCCATCATGTAAACCAGGGTTAAGAATGGGCCATGGCCTTAAACATACAGTACACTTCTTATTGAGTACTTCTTAGTGCGGTCACACTTCACATTCCAGGACGATGGAGCTGCTTCCGTACTTATTACACAGGATTTAGCCATAAATCTATTTTCAGTAAATTATGGAAATCCTTATATAAACCCCCCATCCCATGGAGAATAGGAATGACATAATATGATATGAAGCCTGGTCTGGTAAATGTCACCCTAACCATGGAGAGCTATCTTCTCTGTGTGGGCTGCAGACACTTGTGATGTCACCTCCAGACAGCTCTCTGTGAGGAACAGCTGAGCGGTGGTTGTTGACCCTCCTGTCAGCCAGCCGCTGGGCAGCAGGATAGGTGAGGCCTGTGTCAGGGGTTTATTTATGACCCGTGCTCAAGTGGTCAGGTGGGGATTTTAACTGCAGGCAGGTGTCACCAAACAGCGAGGGGCCCCCCAGCCTCGCAGCTTTCTGGAACTAATATACAGTAACGAGGTGTAAAATGACAAGTTTTCAAACTTTCTAATTCACTTCTAGTTTCAATTCCTCTTTCTTTTTGAATATTTCTGCTGGCTTTCAGTGAATAGAAACACTGGGGGAGATTTATCAAAAACTGGTGCAAAGGAAAAATGGCTCAGTTGCCCATAGCCACCAATCAGATTCCATCTCTAATTTTTCAGAGCTCCTTTATATTCCCTTTATATCCAGAGGCTCAAACCCTGTAGGAATGTGATACTATTCACAGCTGAAGGTTTGTCCCAGTGTACTAGTCAAGATAATCCTTATCTGTCCTCCCTTGATCCCGGAGAGGTACGATGCCATTACCCGCTTCGATAGGGCGTATTATGCGACTAATTCTGATGGTCGCTCACTATCCCTGTACACATCCACTTTACAAATTGTGATTGCAGAAAATATGTTTATCGGACCCCCTCCGATCAAATACTGACTACTTCTCCCGAGGATAGGCCATAAATAGTGAGGAGAAGGACCAAGCCTTTAAGGGGAATGTGTCATCAGAAAATGATCTATTGGTTAAATCAAGTTTTTGTGTTAAACATTTTTTTTTACATGTCACAATCTATATTTTACATTTTTTTTGCATATAATCCTGCAATTTTCACACTGGCCACTAGGCTTAAAATATTTTAAGACTTCCTGTCTTAAGCAGCCACATGGGCCATAGGCACAATGGACAGGAGGGGACCTCATAGACTTCTATGGCAGAGTTTTCTAGACACGCTCTGTGACCTGTGCAGAGGTCAGGAGGGAGTAGATGAGCTGTGATATAACCTATTGTGAATGGTGGGTCCTGTGTTATCAATAGAGAGGTGATATTTGTCATTGTAATCCAGCCTGTGATGATAAGGATAATGGCTACTGAAAGGTTTCCTGTACAGAACAGGAAATCATGACCTATTATTATGTCTACTGGCCGCCAGTGGTGTGGAAAATAGCAGGATTATATACATTTAAAAAAATATATATAGATAGTGACATGGAAAAAAGAAAACCTCTACAAAAATTATTTAAAAAAAATTCCATCAGTGTCTGACCTCGATTTCGTATTCCGAAAAAAGCAAACCAACAGCAAAAAGTGATCAAAATCGGCCAATATGGATGACAAAAATCACTATCGGCCAGCTTCAGGCTTCCTTCACACACAAATAAGCATAAAAACCGCTTGGACTCACATGAGTTTTTTATTGTGCCAAAATGTTTGGGTATGGTGGGTCTTCCAGTCAGGCTCCACCACAGTAGTCATGTAATATTAAGGCCGCCATACACATAAGGCCTCATGCACACGATCGTAGTTTTGGTCCGAATCCTATCCGCATTTTTTACGGATTGGATGCAGACTTATTCATTTCAGTAGGGCTGCAAAAAATGCGGACAGCACACTATGTGCTGTCCATATCCACACGCCGTACCTCGTCCCCATAAAAAAAATAGAGCATGTCCTATACTTGTCCATTTTGTGGAGAAGAATAGACATTTTGTTACATAGGGCGGGACCTGTGGAAGGGAAAATGCGGGATGCACATGGCCGGTATCCATGTTTTGTGGATCGGCGATTTGAGGACTGCAAAAGCGGTTACGGTCGTGTGCATGATTCCTAAGAAAAAAGTCATCTGCATCTGATTAGTGATGAGCAGGAGGGGTCATATTCGAATTCATGATATTTCGCGAATATTTTGTAGAATATTCATCATATATTTGCGAATTCGAATATTCGTTATATTCTACATTCTTTTTTTTTACGCAAAAATCGGCAAGGTAATGATCGCGTAATATGCGAATATTGCGCCCTCAATACAGGCGTGGGTCAAAAACGAATATATAGCACTGTAGAATATAGTGCTATATATTCGTTTTTAGAATATTCGTCATTTTTTCCATCTGAACACATGATTCCTCCCTGCTTCTTGCTTGTCGGCCAATGAGTCATTGGCCCACAAGCAACTTAAGCAGGGAGGACTCATGTGTTCACTTCAGATGGAAAAAAATGACGAATATTCGTCATTACGAATATATAGCACTATATTCTAAAAATGTGCGAATTCTCGAAGTGCCGATATTCGCGATTAAAATTTGTTATTTGAATATTCGCGCTCAACACTAAACCTGATGGTTTGGCAAAAGCGGCTGATTATCTTATGTGTATGGAGGTATGCCAACTCTACCCCCGTCAGCTGAAGGATTGGGCATGTTGAACTTCGACGTCCGGTTCTCAAAGATTCTAAGTGGCAGCAGCTTACTCCCCTCCCTCTACTGAGAACACATACACCCGCAGCTGAGCTGAACGCACATGAGTATGGAGGGGTCCAGACGATCATTCTGCAGACAACTATTGAAGGTGTAACAATAGGACCACCATGTTTCCTGCAGTGGGGATCAATTACTATGGATAATGACATTTACTAATATATGAAAAATTCTCATTTACCAATTTTTGGGCTCGGGCAGAGGTTACTCAGCGGGACTGGAATGCCCTGAATGCAGGTTGTTGGACTAATAGCGTGCCGTTGTGTAATTTGTGGTTCCCTCCATATGCGCTCCTGTCTAGTCAGGTTACCTCTCACAGTTATATTTATCTGTCTGCAACTGTATCGCTTCCTGAAAGCAGAAATAGACTGGACGTTTCATGGCCTCATACGAAGCATTTGCTCAGGAAGTTTTCCTCATCTGGGATACGATGATCCCAGGACAGTGAATGTGTTTTCACATACCAGGCAAGGTAAAGTGGTCAGCTGTTGTCACCATGCCGCTGCAAGGACTGGGACAGTCCAACAGATATATATATATATGCCCGGTATGTTTTCAGGAAGAAAAGGTATGCAGAGGTATAGCTATAGGGGGGCAGGCTCAGACTGGCCCACCGGGGAGGCGGGGGATTCCTCGATGGGCCCCCAGTCTCCTGCGCCCGGAGATAAGACAGAGGAGTAATTATTTCTCTTGTTTCTCAGGAGAGATAATTATTGTAGCCACTAGGTGCAGCCTCCTACTGGTGTAAATTGTACAGGAGGCCCCGCAGTATCTTCTAAACTTCCCGGCTGCTGGCAGTGAAGAAGGAGAGAACATGTCTGGCCATCCTCCTGCCCTCCCTGCTGTCAGGAAACTGTGGTTGCTGGAGAGAAGGACTCCTCTGCGGTGTTGGGCTGATTTCTCAGGTGCGTGACGGTAGTGAGCTGTAGGAATCACGTAGTGTTCACGGCACTCTATCTAAAGCTGACAGGTTTTGGGTGCACGTCTTGGTGCGTTCCTTGCTCCACCTCTTGGAACTTCAGAGTATTTAACAATTTAGACAGCACTCCAGTATTTGATTAAATTAGATGCCGGCAATACACTTACTTGGATACGCTACTAGCCTGATGAAGGGCATGCTTTTTGCCCGAAACGTTGCCTCGGTTCCAAAAAGGACCACTATGTCCGGCTAATAAAAAGCATTTAATCAAATACTGGTAGTGAGCTGTAGGAGACTGTAAGGGGGAAATAGGGGATTTGTTTATAGTAGACTATGCTTTAGGTGCACCCCCATTAGCGCCACAGCTCCAGATGCCCCCCAATGCCCCCACTCTAAACACACCCCTAATATTGCCTCTTTTCCAGTTGCCCCCCTAATACCTCTGCTCCAGGATCACCACTATTACCCTGCCTCAGGCGACCCTAATGCCTCTGCTTTAGGTGCACCCCCCTTAGTGCCACAGCTCCAGATGCCCTCACTCTAAATGCACCACTAATATTGCCTCTTCTCCAGTTACCCCTGCTCCAAGATCCCCACTACTACCCTGCCTCAGGTGACCCTAATGCCTCTGCTTCAGTTATGACCCTCAGTTTGTGCCCTTTGCTCACGTTGCTCCTCTAGCACCTTTGCTTGGGCTTTGTTAAAGGTTATGACCTGCAAAGGGGGTTGCACTTATGCCCGAAAAATTCTGCACAGTGCGTCACATTCTCCAGTATTGCCACGTATGGTTTACATGGCGGTATTGAGGATATTCCGTATTTACAGGCATCACTGCTGCCATGTAAACAGATACTGGTGGTGGAGTGGTGGAGGATTTAAAGGGGTGTGCAGGTTTTCAAGTTATCCTCTCCACACCATAGGGCATAACTATATGATTAGTGGGGTCCAATTAAGCAACCCCCCATTGAGCCCAGGAACGGGTCCTGGTCCCCCTTTTTGATGGTGTGACAGACCACACATGTCCTGCTGCTCCATTTATTCTCTTTGGGACCACTGGAAATATCCAGCGCTGTACTCTGCCATCTCCAGTGACCCCATAGAGAATGGATGGAGAGGCAGGGCATATGCTCGACCTGCCACTCAATCAAGGAGTGGGATCAGTGGGGGCTCCAGCGTTCAGACCCCCACAGATCTCTTAGTTATCCCCGATCCTGTGGATAGAGGAAAGGTGGACACAGGCCCTTTAACAGGCGAGCATTTCTATTTTAGTTTGACAGATATTTTGGGCCAGATTTTTAATTTTAAATTTCTTTTTACACCCAAAGAAAACCTTTTAGGATAGGGAATGTGAAAAGGTCCAACAGCTCTGACACGACAGGTGATAAGTGTCTGATTGATGGGGGTCTGACTGCTGGGACCCCCATGATCAAGGGAATGTGGTCTTAAGACCCTTGTGTACATAGGGTCCATGTTTTTATTGAACACACCATGTAAACATTCACAGTGCAGGTGGAAAAAGTATGTGAACCTCCTAGACTAATGACATCTCCATGAGCTAATTGGAGTGAGGTGTCAGCCAACTGGAGTCCAATCAATGAGATGAGATTGGAGGTGTTGGTTACTGCTGCCCTGCCCTATAAAATACACACACCAGTTCTGGGTTTGCTTTTCACAAGAAGCATTGCTGGATGAGAATGATGCCTCGCACAAAAGAGCTCTCAGAAGACCTACGATTAAGAATTGTTGACTTGCATAAAGCTGGAAAGGGTTCTAAAAGTATCTCCAAAAGCCTTGCTGTTCATCAGTCCACAGTAAGACAAATTGTCTATAAATGGAGAAAGTTCAGCACTGCTGCTACTCTCCCTAGGAGTGGCCGTCCTGTAAAGATGACTGCAAGAGCACAGCGCAGACTGCTCAATGAGGTGAAGAAGAATCCTATAGTGTCAGCTAAAGACTTACAAAAGTCTCTGGCCTATGCTAACATCCCTGTTGGCTTAACAGAAGAAAATACGCCTTCTGGAGTGGCCCAGTCAGAGTCCTGACCTCAACCTGATTGAGATGCTGTGGCATGACCTCAAGAAAGCCATTCACACCAGACATCCCAAGAATATTGCTGAACTGAAACAGTTCTGTAAAGAGGAATGGTCAAGAATTATTCCTGACCGTTGTGCACATCTGATCTGCAACTACAGGAAACGTTTGGTTGAAGTTATTGCTGCCAAAGGAGGTTTAACCAGTTATTAAATCCAAGGGTTCACATACTTTTTCCACCTGCACTGTAAATGTTTACATGGTGTGTTCAATAAAAACATGGTAACATTTAATTCTTTGTGTTATTAGTTTAAGCAGACTGTGATTGTCTATTGTTGTGACTTGGATGAAGATCAGATCACATTTTATGACTAATTTGTGCAGAAATCCATATCATTCCAAAGGGTTCACATACTTTTTCTTGCAACTGTATGTGTAAATTCTGCCACATGTATGTTTGTGCATTTTGCTGTGAGTGTCTGCCATCATGCTTCATCTGTAATATTTCTGTTTTCACTGTAAGTGCTCATGCACACGACCGTTGGATGTTTTGCAGTCCGCAAATTGCGGATCCGCAAAACATGGATACCGGGTGTGTGCATTCCACATTATGCGGAACAGAACAGCCGGCCTCTAATAGAACCGTCCTATCCTTGTCTGTAATGTGGACTATAATAGGACATGTTCTATCACTTTGCAGAACGGCCATATGGACATACAGACACAGAATGCACACGGAGTCATTTTTTTTTGCGGCCCCATTGAAGTGAAGGGAACGGTACGGACATGGAAAAAAATAAGTCTGTGTGCAGGAGCCTTATGGTGGGCCCCCAGAATCAGTTACACTGGTGGGCCCTAAGTACCCCAGTCCGACATTGTAGGGGGGCACCGAGGTCCTGGTACCCGAGACACATGGTGTGGGCCCAGGAACTTCAAAGTATTGCTCTGAAGGTATGCCTAGACATAGTCATCCCTCTTTATTATGCTATAAATCATTGTAAGCTTTGTTTTTATTTCCACAACAGGTTGCTATAAATTGTAGTGTAAGTGGAAACCATAGGCATGTAGAAGCCTCAGTATTGCAACTATGAAGCGTGATGGTACCTCAAACGCCCAATGCAGGTAGGCCTGGTGAAGAGGATGTTTGCTATGGACCAAGACTTTGCAGTTTTAATGTTAGGACGATCGGAAGGCTTTTCCTAATGCACATGACACATGTGCACCGTTCAATGATAGGGATGAACGAACCCAAACTTTGAGAGATCGGGTACCCGGACTTCAGTGAAAATAGTCCGGGTTCGGGTTCGGGTTCGTGTTCAGTGTTCAGGTAATTTTATTATTTTCTGTTATAACATGGTTATAGCGGAAAATAATAGCATTCTTAAGACAGCATCCAAAAGAATATGCCAATTTAGGGGTTAAAAAAAACAAACTCACCTCATCCACTTGATCTATCTATCTTTTTTCAGCAGGACCTGCAAAAGGACCTGCGATGATGTCACCGCACTCACCACTCCTAAATTGCCATATTATTTTGCATTCTGTCTTAAGAATGCTATTATTTTCCGCTATAACCATGTTTCAATGGGGTCTGGGTTCGGGGTCAAGTTCAGGTCCCAAACCCGAACTTTTGATCTAAAGTTCGCTCATCCCTATTAAAGAACCGAGAGGAGGAACAGTACTGATGGTGAGGGGGTGGTGGAATTTAATCCATTGAGTATGTAAGGGGGTCGGAAGGATCTCTTGGCCTGTGAGTGGTATATGTGGCTCCACACTCAAGAATGGTGGAAGGAGACAGCTGACACCGATGGAACGATGCACAGGGGCTTGTACTGGACTCACACAGGGCAACAAGCTTGGTGGTTACAGTCTTAGGGTCCATTCACACGTCCGTAGAATGTGTCCGCACCCGTTCCGCAATTATCCGGAATGGGTGCAGGCCCATTCATTCTCTATGTGGCAGGAATGGATGCGGACAGCACACAGTGTGCTGTCTGCATCCGCATTTCTGGAGCGTGGCCCCGAACTTCCGGTCCACGGCTCCGGAAGAAAATAGAACATGTCCTAATATTTTTCGCAATTACGGACAAGAGGCAGTTCTATGTGGGTGCCGGCCGGATGTATTGCGGATCCGCAATACACTACGGACGTGTGAATGGACCCTTATGTGTACAACATGCACTCTAGGAGGACGCTTCACCTCTTGCTTCATTTAACCCTTCACTGCCATCAATTTACAAGACATCTTTCACAATACAATGTGTTTCTCACAGTAAACCATTTTCACCAGCCGGAAACTGTAACCGCGTGATGGTCCCCTATACTTAATAGTTTCTTAAAGGGGTTTTCTGGGATTTTCAGTGCCTTGAAAAAGTATTTATACCCCTTGAAGCTTTCCGCATTTTTTCACGTTACACCCACAAACATAAATGTATTTTATTGGGATTTTATGTGATGGAACAACACAAAGTGAAGTCAAAAGAAAATAATACATGGTTTTCAAAATTTTTAATAAATAAAAATCGGAATAGTGTGATGTGCATTTGTATTCAGCTAACAGTGACACGACGCTGTCACCAGCTGCCTGTGACATCAGAACAGCAATATACCTCTACCATGGCCCCAGTATGCAGGGCGTTTTATCCATTTAGCTCACATAGGCTCAAATGGGTTTTCCAGTGGAATCATTTTATTTTAAAATGGAATGGGAATGAGTTAAAATAACAATTAGGCTTGAGCGAATTGAGCTTCGGATCATAGACCTGAAGTGGATTCGTTCATAAATAGGGTTGAGCGAACCCGAACTGCAAAGTTCGGGTTCGTACCGAACTTTGCGAGTTCGGGTACCCGGACCTGAACCCGGACTTTTTCACTGAAGTTTGGGTTTGGGTTTGGGTTCGGTGTTCGGGTGATTTTATTATTTTCCATTATAACAAGGTTATAACTAGTGTTGAGCGAACTTTGTGTTTCAAGTTCGGAGTACAAGGTTCGGGCTATCTAAGAATTCTATTATGGATTCCGCTCTTACGGACCATGTAAGTTATGGTCCGTGGTAGTGGAATCCATAACGGAATTCTTAGATAACCCGAACCTGAACCTTGTACGCCGAACTTGAAACACAAAGTTATAACAGAAAATAATAGCATTCTTAAGACAGAATGCTAAATAAAATGGCCATTGAGGGGTTAAAAATAATTTAAAAAAACCTCACCTCATCCACTTGATCGCACTGCCCATATCCTCTTCTTTCTTCTTTCTGCAGGACCTGCGATGACGTCACCGCGCTCACCACGTGGTGAGCGCGGTGACATCATTGCAGGTCCGGCTGAATAAAGATAGAAGGACCTGTGGTGACGTCATCGCAGGTCCATTTGCAGGTCCTGCAGAAAGAAGAGGATACCGGCTGCGCGATCAAGTGGATGAGGTGAGTTTTTTTTTATTGTTTTTAACCCGTCAATGGCCATTTTATTTTGCATTCTGTCCTAAAAATGCTATTATTTTCCGTTATAACAAAATAATAAAGTGAAGTTCGGCCGAACCTGGCGAACCCGAACTTCCACGGGTTCGCTCATCCCAATTCATAAACTTTGTTTTTAATGTTGTTTCCATACAGCAGGCTCCGTGTAGGCTTTGGTAATGGTGGTTCCCTCGGTACCAAAACCCACTTCCAATTCCTAACTTAAAATGTTTTTAAATATGCAGATAAGAATACCGGACTAATTCACCGAAGTCTCGCGCAACTTCGGACGTACATTTAGACCATTTTCTACGCCTATAACAGGCATGACCCGGCGTGAGCGGGGAAAAGTCGCGGATAGCGGAACTTTGCGTTGCAATCTGTGCCAGAAATACGTCTATAAATAACCCCCAATGTTTCCATGCAATGAATTCAAGCAGAGATCTTGAAAACTTTGATGGAAAGAATTTTAGTGCAGAATCTTCCATATACATTTATAAACAGGATGTAACCCATTATAAAGTTATTGCGCTGCTCTAAGAAAGAAGTTTTTTTACCATCTTAGTATGTCCGCTGTAACTAGTATTGAGCGAATCGTGGACTTCGATCCAAATTTCAGGAAAAATTCAATTCGCCGCAATGCCAAATTTCCTCGTGCTTCGTGGTAGCGAATGGATGTTCCCTGAATGGAGGTAAGAACGAAAAAAAAAAAATCATACAGTACTTACCTCATCCATTTGATCTCGACAAGCCGGCTGCCGTCATCTTGATTGAAGATCTTGCACGAAATCCTGTGTGCGGTGACGTATGATGTGTCACGGGCCGCACGAGATTTCGCGCTAGATCTTCAATTAAGACGGTGGCGGCCGGCTCGTCGCGATCAAATGGATGAGGTAAGTATGATCTCATTTTTTGATATTTTTTTTCACTCTGATATTACTGTCAGCTTTGAATGTGGCATCTGAGAGGAACAATGACGGGAAGGGGGGGGGGCAGCACAATCGCCGTTCCCTGTCATTGCACCCACAACTTGCAAAGAAATAGAAGTAATTTGTCACAAAGTGAATTTTTTTGTAAAATTCGGCGAAGCAGCCAAATCAGAGAGAATGTGGTCAGCTCTCCTTGTGAACCCTCCTGGAGATCAGTCACAGATATATTGCACCAGGCTTGGTGACACATCTCTCCAGGGACCACTGCCCCCTGCCCCGGCCCACCGGCAGCTGCTGGTGGTAATTACCTAAAACCCCTAATGATTGACATGATCATAAGATGTTTAGTGAGGGGCAAAAGGAATCCGAGTGCGCCATCCAGAACATTAATACTTTTTCAAGCTGAGGTCACAATGGGATGTAATGACTCCTGTATCCATAGAGGAAAAACACAACTTCCAGGGTCCAGGAAAGGCTGCTGACCACATCTCTAAGGCTAGGTCTACAAAACGACATTTGTTGCGCGCACCAATGTCGCGCGACAATTTTATAATGGCAGTCTATGGTGTCGCACTGCGACATGCTGTGACTGCGACAGTCGCAAAAAATCCATTCGAGATGGATTTTCCTGCGACTGTCGTGTCGCAGAATGTCGCATGTCGCATTGCGACACCATAGACTGCCATTATAAAATTGTTGCGCGACAAATGTTGCAGTGTAGTTGTGCCCTATCTGTCGCGCGACTTATTGTCGTCGACACATGTGGTCAAGTAGACCTAGCCTAACACATCAGTGCTTGGCTATGACCTTTAGGCTACATGCACACGAACGTATTTTGTTTCCGTGTCCGTTCCGTTTTTTTTGCGGATAGCATGCAGACCCATTTATTTCAATGGGTCAGCAAAAAATGCGGACAGCACACCGTGTGCTGTCCGCATCACTATGTCCGTTCCGTAGCCCAGCAAAAAAAAAAAAACATCCCCTAGTCTTGTCCGTTTTAGGCATTGTTACAATGGATCCGCAAAAAAAAAAAACGGATGGCCTACGGATGTCATCTGTTTTTTTTTGCGGATCCGCAATTTGCACAAAACACATGCGGTCGTGTGCATGTAGCCTTACATGGATATGGCTCATCCTTAGACTGGAAGGGGCTATGTTATACAATATGATCTCTTCACAAGACCACCTCATGAGGAATCTGTCTCCATGAAATCTGCACTCCACGTGTTATAGAGCGGGAAGAGCTGTGCAGATTGATATGTAGTTTTATGGGAAAAGATTCTGTAAAACTTGTAATTTGTACATTTATATTTCTGCTTTTTCCAACGTAAGACCAGTTCTAAAGGCTCTATTACATGTACAGATTATTGTTAAGATGATCACGTTCATATGAACACTCGTTAGCGATCATCTGGCAGTGTAATACTGCCGCCGATTATCCGATGAACAAGGTATTTGGGATCTTTTAACATGTTAAAAAATCCTGGTTTGTCGGCAGCAGATCGCCCCGTGTAGTAGGCGCTCTGCTGCCGGCAAACAATGAGACAGTATAGGGTCGAGTGATCGCTCATCCCTATACTGAGGAGTAATAGCAGCGTAATAGCAGCGGTCTTTTAGCGTATGTCAGTTGCGCAAAGAGATAGAATATGTCCTTTACTTGGCTGCAAAATGCAGAACATAGACCTATTAAAGTAAAAAAAAAATGAGGACGCAACACTGACCTTATCCGTATTTTGCGGATCCGCGATTTGTGGATAAAATGGATACGGTCGTGTGCATGAGGCCTTATACAGAGAATCTGTCTACTGATTGCTGTTCATGGGGGGAGGTCTTGTGTTACAGAAAGCAGAGATATAAATGATAAGTTTTAGGGCTCATTCAGAAGGCCGTATGAATGAGTCCGCATCCGTTCCGCAATTTTGCGGAACAGGTGTGGACCTATTCATTTCAATGGGGCCGCAAAAGATGCAGACAGTGTGCTATCCGCAACCGTGGTTCCGTTCCGCGGCCCTGCGGAAAATATAAAACATGTCCTATTCTTGTCCGCAATCGCAGACAAGAATAGGCATTTTCTATTATGGTTGCGGCCATGTGCGGTCCGTAAATTGCGGTGTGGTGTATACCATAAATACTGGCCATTTTCTCTCAGAAGACCACCCCTTTAATAACATGTATACCGGTTATCTTCTCTGAGAAGACCACCCTTCTAGAAAACCCATTTGGGTGGTCATTCCACTATATGAAAATATTGCCATAAATTAGAGTCACCGAGGTCACTGTGACCAAGAGATTTTACACCCGTCACAGATTGTACGGGGCAAAGTCACAGCTTTACAGAGTTGGCTAACGGGAAAATACATAGAGGGAGATTAATCAAAACTGGTGTAAAGTAAAACTGGCTTAGTTGCCCATAGCAACCAATCAGATTCCACCTTTCATTCGCCAAAGGAGCTGTCAAAAAATGAAAGGAGGAATCTGATTGGTTGCTATTAGGGATGAGCGAATCGACTTCGGATGAAACATCCGAAGTCGATTCGCATAAGTCTTTGTTTCAATACTGTACGGAGCGAGCACACTCCATACAGTATTGAAACAAAGTTTTATGTTAATCGACTTTGGATGTTGCATCTGAAGTCGATTCGCTCATCCCTAATAGCAACCAATCAGATTCCTCCTTTCATTTTAGACAGCTCCTTTGGCGAATGAAAGGTGGAATCTGATTGGTTGCTATGGGCAACTAAGCCAGTTCTACTTTACACCAGTTTGATAAAGCTCTCCCATAGTCTGGTGTGAAGCGCAATGCAGAAATTTTCCTGGGCATGGACCCGCGCCCTTGTTGATGACTCCGCCCCTTTCCTACGTAGCCATGACCCCTTTTGAGACGCATTACACCCCTTTCCCGTGATGCGATAGTACCTATGGTTTCCTGGCACTGCATACAGTTAGTGGTCCAGGAGGGGTGTTTTCTGGGAGAAGGCAGCCCTCCATGTGCTGTGCGGAGTTTTACCAGCTCATCCAGAGCCTCCCTTTTTTCGGGAGCCTTGGCAAGTATGGGTACATCAGTTATAAAGCACGAACTTCATATCATCCACTGAGGACATGAATGCCTTACTTCTTTTTGACCAAAGTGCCACAGAAAGTGCCAGCCACGGTGCCCCCTCCAGTGTAATATGTCCCCATTACCTGCTGCCCACAGTTACATGTGAGGGACCAACCTGGCAGTCACATCATACTCCTGAAGAACCAAGATGATGGAACTCCATGTATGCCTTAGGCTACGTCTACACGACGACATTTGTCGCACGACATTTTGTTGCACCAATGTTGCGCGACAATTTTGATAATGGCAGTCTATGGTGTCGCACTGCAACATGCAACATGCTGCGACTGCGACGCAACAGTCGCAGACAATACATTCAAGATGGATTTTTCTGCGACTGTTGCGTCGCAGTTGCAGCATGTTGCAGTGCGACACCATAGACTGCCATTATAAAAATTGTCGCGCGACATTGGTGCAACAAAATGTTGTGCTACAAATGTTGCAGTGTAGTTGTGCCCTATCTGTCGCGCGACTTATTGTCGTCGTGTAGACGTAGCCTTAGACACTGTATATTCTAACATAATTAGTAAAGCACCATTACCAGAGAGCAGTGTATCCTTTCCCAGCACTGGTGTGCTACAGCTCAGACCCCATTCACTTGAATGGGCGCTGAGCTGCAGTACCCCAATCGACCACTAGACGGTGTATGGAACTGTCTGCTTCAGGCTCCATTCACTGTATGGTTTCCAGCACTGGCAGCTGCTCAAAACAACTGATCGGTGGGGGTACCAGGTGTCGGACCCCCACTAATTTGATACTGCGGACCTATTCTCAGAATAGGTTATCAATACCTAAGTCCTGGAAAACTCCCTTCAAAAGGTTGTGCAGAATTTACAGATATATGGCTGCTTTTTACCAGAAATGGTGCCACACCAGTCCATGGGTTGTGTCTCGTAGCTTAGTTCCTTTGAGGTGAATGGAGATGTGCAGTACCATGCACATCCTGTGGTGAGGTGTGGCGCTGTTTTTGGAAGAAAGCAGCCAGGCCTCTTGCACACAAACGTTTTTTTTTGTTTTTTTTTTCGTTTACGTCCCGTTTTTTGCATTCCGTATACGGAACCATTTAATTCAATGAATCCGCAAAAAAAAAAACGGAAGGTACTCCGTATGCCTTCCGTTTCCGTATTTCCGTTCCAAGTTAGAACATGTCCTATAACGGACAATTGTCCGCATAACGGACAAGGATAGGACTGTTCTATCAGGGGCCAGCTGTTCCGTTCCACAAAATACGGAATGCACACGGACGTCATCAGTATTTTTTGCGGATCCGTTTTTTGCGGACCACAAAATACTGAAAAAGCCATACGGTCATGTGCAATAGGCCTAATAAATGTGGCACACGGTATAAAGCAGGGTTGATTTAGTAAACGTGCCCCTGTGTCTTACCACTACATGATATGAGCGATCTGTTATCTTTCCAGTATCAGTACATTCACATTCCGATCCTAAACATTTAGTCATTGGGTGAAAACTTTATTAATGAATGACTTTTCCTCCATTAATCCTACTATAAATCCTGACAATGTCCCGCAGTGGATCTGTCACTTGCACACTTGTGTCATGGAGAGCACACCACCCCCCAGGACTGATGAAAGAAGAGGATCATTTGTAGATTTGGCACCAAACAGTCCTCGGACTGTTTTCTGCAGAGCTCCTCAGTCACAGGGGACAAAACATTACGTCCCTCGTGACAGATCCTCATTACATGCTGCAAGTGCGGTGACAATGACGGGGGCCGCCAAGAATCCCATCAGTCCCTCTGGCGATGACACAGCGTATCAGTTTTACCTGGGGTGTTCCTATAATCCGGCAGCAGTAGAAGTCCCCGGATGGTCCATTTCTTAGGCTCTGTTCACACTAGCACCATTGCGTCTGATTATTACGGAAATTGTGTTGGTGTGCCGAATCCGTCAGACGGCGTCCTACAGGCTTTACCGAGTTAGGCCTCTTTCACGCGAATGATACGGATTGTGTCAGGATACGTTTAGGGAAACTCGCACCATTTCGCGAGCAAGTTCGGTCAGTTTTGTCTGCGATTGCGTTTAGTTGTTCAGTTCTTTCCACGCGGGTGAAATGCGTTTTGATTCGTTTTTTATGTGCGTGAAAAAAAAACGGAAGGTTTACAATCAACATCTCCTAACAACCAACAGTGAGAAAAGCATCGCACCCGGATTGCCTCCAGGTTACATCCGGATACGATGCGTTTTTCACTGATGGCGGACAAGAATAGGACATGTTCTATTTTTTGGCGGAACGGAAGTGCGGATCCGCAAATGCGGATGCGGGCAGCACATTCCAGCACCATTGAAAATGAATGGGTCCGCACCTGTTCCGCAAAATTGCGGACGTGTGAATGGACCCTTATAGAGCTCATGCACACGAACGTATTTTCTTTCCGTGTCCGTTCCGTTTTTATTTTGCGGACCGTATGCGGGACCATTCGCTTCAATGGGTCTGCAAAAAAAACTGAAGTTACTCCGTGTGCATTCTGTTTCCGTATTTCCGCCAAAAAATAGAACATGTCCTATTATTGTCCGCATCACGGACAAGGATAGTGCTGTTCTATCAGGGGCCAGATCTTCCGTTCTGCAAAATACGGAATACACACGGACGTCATCCGTATTTTTGCGAACCCGTTTTTTTCGGACCACAAAATACATACGGTCGTGTGCGTGAGCCCTTATACTCAGATACATAGAAAACAAGGCAAGGACTGTGTGAAGCAGTATCATGTATTGTCATATTATCAGTATTCTATAAATATATGAGCCCTGTATAGATTTATTATTGATATATTATTAGTGTTTTCAAGTGTATTATTAGTAGATATTATTTGTGTTCTATGTTGTATATTTTTATTAGTAGTAGTATTGTGCAGTATAGTCTTCAGTATATATTATTTATCATATTACAGTATTTGTAGTATCTAGTGTATTATATATTGTTTATATTTATTAGGATTATTGTTCCCATTATATTGGATATTTATCAGGAAAATCATTAGTATATTAGTATTATATATTGTGTATATTTATTAGGAATATTATTACTACTATTGCAGTATTTTGTATATGACTGATATTCCTGTAAGACTTTGCTGCTGTTCTTGTAAAGTTCAGCCAGAGTTCCCACTGCTTTTCCAGCCTCTGCAGCTGCTGGAGAACTACAAATCCCAGCCAGCCTCGGCAGCTGTGCCGCCAGGTCGGGGTTGCGGGAGCAGATGCGTGTCTTCTGAGTGCGGGTGAGGAGGAGGGGGAGGAGGAGGAGGAGGAGGCTGCAGGAGGCTGCTCTCCCCGCCGCACTCCGCTGTCACCTCCGCGCCGTCCACATCTCCGGCTCTCTCCTCTACGCGCCATGTGAATGGACTGCGGCGTTTTCGGGGCATCAGGATGCTGGCAGGGACGCGGGCTCCTCTCCGGGCAGGACTGCAGGGCGCCCACTTCTCCCGCTTCATGGTAGGGCAGGGAGGGTACGGTTGTCAGGTAAGCTGGGCACCCGCTGCCTAGCCCCGGGCACTGGACACTTCTGGAGAACTTCTTGTCTGCAGGATTACCGCGACCTTCTCGCTTTGTGTGAACCCTGGGCTAGAACTCCACTAGAAGAAGAGGCGATTTCTCCGGGACTTCACACTAGTTGTGCCCATCATGTGGGCTGAGGCTTCCCCCCTGGCACTGCTGACAGGCGCCTCCTTCCTGCTGGCCGTGCTGGCAGCTGCCCGGGGGAGCGGGGAGTACTGCCACGGCTGGACGGACACGCAGGACGTGTGGAGGGACGGCTTCCAGTGCCCGGAGAGGTTCGACGGGGACGACTCCACCATCTGCTGCGGGACCTGCGTACTGCGCTACTGCTGCAACAGCGCCGAGGCCAGGCTGGACCAGGGCTTGTGTAATAACGACCGGCAGCAGGGGGCGCCAGAGCACGGCAGAACCGACAAGGACAGCCCGGACTCGGCAGCAGGTAGGAGCGCCAGCCCGGGGAGCAAGTGGGTGGCATGTGCACGGAGGGGGCACCTGATGCCAGACACTGATCCTAGCTGACCCACCACAGGCTTTACCTCACAGCAACAGCATAGTCTGTAGTCACAGTCAGGTCTACTGTGGGGCCGAGCACATAGGAAGCCGGGCATAACAACAGTGGATATCTGTCTATGTCTATATCTATCTATAATCTATCTATCTTATATCTATCTGTCTCATATCTATCTCTCTCTCTCTCTATCTGTGTATATCTCTATCTATCTCCTATCTATATATCTATCTCAGATTTACAGTATATGTCTCGAACTGGTATGAGAAATATGAAATATATATATATTGGTTGGAGAAGGTCTCTGCCCCCACGGTCTGCACCTATATAAAGGCTTTTAGAAGAAGAGTTGCAGTAACAAGAGTAACAGATATTAAATATAAAGTCTATGTATCTACCAGGTATAAGACCCCATAGTGATCGGGGGTCCTCCTCTTTGTATAGTCATGGTCTAGAGTTCTTTTCTGGTCCATCAGACCGATCTTACAGATGATGAACTTGTTCTAGATTGGCCGTTAACACCCACGGGTATTTTCTTGGCACAGAACCAACAATCCTCATCTTCCTTATCTGCTATGGTCTTCCTAAAATAAAACCTTTGTATTCCCTATAATATAGTCAGTTGTCTGGCAAATGAGACATGAATTAGCCATTTACACCCCAGTGTAGGCTGATAATGGTCTGATTGGACGGAAATTGGTCAGATATCTGCTTGTGTAAAGGCAGTTTCATACTAAGCCAACAGTGAGGAGATCAGATTGCTGGGAGGAAGTCTACACAAACAGGGAGAACTTGGTTGGATGCTATCTATCTATCTATCTAATATCTATATCTATCTATCTAATATCTATATCTATCTATCTATCTCATATCTATCTATCATCTATCTATCTATCTTCTATCTATCATCTATCTCATATCTATCTATCTATCATCTATCTATCTATCTATCTCTTCTATATATATATATATATATATCTATATATATATATATATCTATCTATCTATATATATCTTCTATCTATCTATTTATCAATTTTCTTTTTCTTCTTTATTTATCAATCTATCTATATATCTATCTTTCCATATATTCTACTTTTATTTCCCAATCTTGAGCCTTTGTGAAGTCAGTAATAACATTTCGCAGCCACGACTCACGACGCCGTCGTTATCTGGACATTTATTACACTTGTATTACCAGGTTTTGTCTTTGAGTTGTGGTATTTTGCCGCTGAAGTGACCGGACTGGAGGGCATGGCATGGCATCATGAGTTTTACTTGTTTCATTGATAGGATACAGATTAAAACCAGATTTAAAATAAGGGTCTGTTCATGATGACGGGACGCCTATGGGCAGACTAGTGGCACTTGCCGTGGCAGGAGCGGGCTGTCACCCATTCAGGTGCCCCTACCTTGACTCTGTAGATTCTGCTCTCATTCCTGGTAAAATGTGTGACTATTAGGAGCGCTAAGAGTCGGCTCAGCGCTCAGAATGTGTTTCAAAGGTGTTAGTGTATTCATGTATTATACATGAGAGTGGTAGAAAACTGGCAGATCTTTCCACTTCTTAATACATAAAGCATTTCTCTGGGGTATTCCAAGATCAATACATGAGCTGTGCAGCGACTGAGGCTGGAAGGAGGTTTGGGGACTGAGATTTGATGAAAATATTTTCTGGGTATTGAAGGAAAGTAGAGCAGAAGCTGCGGTGCCGCTGGATGTGACTTGGACGGCATTGCACATGGTGTTTCTGAGCTGTTCGCTGGGAGAAAGGTGTCAGGAGCATGTTGTCTTGGAGTGGAAGTCCTCAGCCCAGGACACACCAGTGGGGAGCCTGCTCCGACTTTTCATATAGACACTACTTTCTCCACTAACTTTTGAGAACATGTTTTCTGATCCATATGCCGTATTTTTGACATCATAAAGGAGGGTTCCCTGCTCGAAAACCCTTTCTAGAAGACAAAAAGCTCAACTGATAAGTAAGAACCTACAGACCCTCTCAGCAGGCTTGGCCCAGCCATATATTAGATGGTCACTCATTTAGTTTTTTTCACAGATCGCGTGAAAACACCTTGTCAAAATTACACACCCCTTAATGGGGTTGTCTCATATAGGGTTAACCCGGTCCATATGACCTGCTAAGGCATATGGAAGTGTGAGGAGATCCCATCCTTGAGACCCTCTCTGTAGGTCAGAAATGCCAAAAATATTCACTTCGCCCAATCCTTCGAGATCCGAGTTGGGAGCTTTCCATACACATTAGACTGTTGACCCAAACCGCCATTCTTATCGGGTTCATGCGGACAATACACGAATGTGTATGGGGGCCTTAAGAGCAACTTCTGTTGAGGTGGACCTGGCTTGTCCATGTATTCCATGATCAGTCACTCATTGAAATGGCTACAATCAATGACTGAACAAAGTCTCCCCAGCAGTTCATCAGGTTATAGGGACTCAGATCCCACTACTTTTAGAGCAAGGCAACCCCTTTAACAAAATGATATATTGAATGACAGGGGTGTGGTGCTCTATGGAACTCCCACAGATTTCCAGGCCAAGGTGACTACTCATGCCTAACCATCTCTTTGCCAAAAACATACATCAGGGACTTCTGGTTCAAGACATTTTGGGGATTTTACCTCTTGAACCCCATAAATATGATTTTTACTTTTTACGTGTCTGATTGGCAAGTTAGAGGATCTAGTGATGACGCGTCATAGAATAACAGATGTCGTTATGTTGAGGTAAGCCTGGGTGTGAAGATATATGCAAATCTGGAACAGAAATGTTCTTTCTATGACAGAAATGAAGGATCATCTCAACGATTGCAGCTCCAACCATTAAATCACAATGTGATGGGCAGAATGATCTGTAGGTCCAAGCAAAATATCCGTATCTGACTCCGTGGAACCAGAGCTCAGGTTTGGTAGAATCGTGGTATCACTATGTATGGAGTACAAATACTGACAACCCGCCAACTACTGACCATCAATAACACAGGTCATAAGAGACTCCGATAATTCCTCAATATTTGAACTTTTTCCTTCAGACAAAGCCTTGGGTAACAGAAATGAGAGATAATTAGGAGATCCTAGTGAAGTCTCCTCTAGGTGGAAGTTCAGACACTGGAATGGTGAAGAACTGCAGCCCTACCATTCACATGCACTTACAAAAAGTGCAAAATGTGCTGTTTGGCCTAGATTTTTGGGTTGTCTTCTATTGATGTCTATGGCAACTAGACAAGGGGTTGTATCACAAAAAAATACCTTACATTTTTTTGAAACCAGCACTTGGATCTGAATACTTTTGTAATTGCTTGTAATTAAAAATTTAGCATAGCCACAGAGTTATTCAATAAAATGTATCTGTATAGCGCCACCTGCTGTTTGTTCTTCTCCATATTTTTTGTCCGTCTCCTCTGAGCTGGTCGAATGCGCTCAGTTTAAATCTTTAACTGCCACCAGCCGTACGCCCCTGAGCTCCAGGCTGAAGAAAGTCTAGCAGAACAATTGGAGCAGTGAATGTGGAGATCTCTGGATCCATGTAAGGTACAGGGCTGGATCTAGAAAGAGATTGTCATGTTCTATATGATGTCTCTGATTTTCATTTTTTACATCAGTCATGGCATAACCCCTTTAAACGTGGTTCTTAAGAGCCCTTCACACAAGCCGACTATACAAGCAGTTAAAGGAAACAAAATGGTCATTCCCAATAATTGCCTTCTTGTCAGAGTAGGTGAGATCTGCATATATATATATATATATGCAGCAATCACTTCTCTTGTATGGGGACCAACAATCACTTCTGCGATCAGTTGTCCCCATAGAGAACACAGCACAATCAACAGCATATAAGATGCTTTCACCTGATGAATGAGCATTTACTCTTTGATCAATGACACCTTTCCCCAGTGCAATTATTGGGAACAAGCGTTCCTAGCCTGCCGCTTCCCAAAAATAGCGATATAAAGCGGGTTTTTTTGGCTGTTTTTGTTGGTTTCCAGCTTATTTATGGTCCTAAACCTTGTACTAATTTTGAGCAGTGTTATGCAGTCTCTAATGTTATTGGTGCCCCATAGTAGCTGCCCCCTCAGGCCATGAGTGGTTCCTGAGCCCCACATTTCGGAGCACCACTTTTTTTAACAATCTTTACTTATTAGAATATATTGTCTTTTGCGATCTGTGCAGCTACATCTGCAGAATACCAGATCAGCACAATTCACCTGTTCTCCGTGGATAGTCAGACTCCTGAGGGTACAGCCACACCATCCAGTTTTTGAAGCAAAAAAAAAAGAAGAGAATTAAAAAAAGAGGAGAAGTCGTATCTGACCTTAGTACTTTCTCTCCTTTTATGATCAACTCCTGATTTTGGCTTCAAAAACTGCATCAGAGGCAGCAGCCTTAGGGTACATGCACACGTTCAGGATTCATGTGCGGAGAATCCGCACTGAAATCCGCAGGTGTTCGCAGGCAAATCTGGGCGGTCAATCCGCATCAATTGGTGTGGGTTTGGTGCGGATTTTACTAAGTGAATGAAGAAAATCCAGTCAGGAAAAATAAAATAAATTGACATGCTGCGGATTTTAAAATCCGCGCGGAAATAATCTGCATCGTGTGCATTTAGAATTTCAAATTCTCATAGAACACAATGTACATGACCTACGGGGTGGATTTTCCGCATGAAAATCCGCGCGCAATCCTGATCGTGTGCATTTAGCCTTAGGGTACTTTCACACTTGCGGCAGAGGATTCCGTCAGGCAGTTCCTTCGCCGGAACTGCCTGCCAGATCCGGCAATCTGGACGCAAACGGATGCATTTGTGAGACGCATCCGAATGCGGATCCGTCTCACAAATGCATTGCAGTACCGGATCCGTCTTTCCGGTTGTCATCCGGAAAAACGGATCCGGTATTTTTAATTTTTTTCACAGATTTAATGTTCTGCACATGCGTGGACGGAAAGAACGGATCCGTTTTGCCGGAACACTTGGGGCTGGATCTGGCATTAATGCATTTAAATAGCATTCCCGCAAGTGTTCAAAATTTTTGGCCGGAGAGAAAACTGCAGCATGCCGCGGCCAAAAAACATAAGAGGGACTGAACTGATGCTTCCTGAACGGATTGCTCTCCATTCAGAATGCATTAGGATAAAACTGATCAGTTTTTTTCCAGTATTGAGCCCCTAGGACGGAACTCAATACCGGAAAAGAAAAACGCTAGTGTGACAGTACCCTTACCAGAGATGGTCCAGTGCAGTATTCAATAGAGACTACTGCACCAACTACCACTGTAGGACCTCTAATCAGCCTGGCCCCAAGGAGCAAATGCCCCCGAGGCTCGAGCAGTGTGTATCTTCTGGAAAATCCACCCTTGATGTAATTGTGAGAGATGACCGCGCTCGATCAGGGAAACATGGCCCATGTATTGGCCGCATCTCCATGACCGACCGCAGCTCCTCTGACCCAAACTGACTGCATTATAGTGATTTATAATACAGTCAGTTCCTATCTGATTGTGGCTCTGTTGTACTGTGCTCACATCATCATTTGAGTACAGTACAATAGAGCAGTGATCAGATAGGAACTGACTGTATCATAAATCGCTAGGTCAGGGGATCAGCGGTCAGTCCTGGAGATGTGGCCCTTAGGAAGCCTCTCATTAATTCAGAGTGTACAGAGGAACTAATTATGTGATGCAACTTTCATTCTGTCACCTGAATGATGTGCCCCATTGATGCTACAGCTAACATGACCCCATAACGGCATCCATTCTCACTGGATCCGTCTTACCCACCAACAGTCTGTGCATCGCTTGTTTTTTTTGTTTGTTTTTTACCATCTGTAATGAGCAGGGGACACAACCTCTTCACAAGGGCAATAGTAACACCCGGTTCTCAATTTATTCCTACATTACCAGGAGGAGTAACAGAGGAATGGTCCAAGACAAAGTTGTAAGAATTGATATTTCATTGACTGTATTAGTATTTTCTAAAATAGACATGTCGAGAGAACTGATAGGTCTTGTTTAAAGGGGATCCCCAAGATTTTGTAAAATTGAGCAGGAAGAAGTGTTAAAAAAAACTACTCAACTTTAAAATCTCCCGCTAATCCTGTGCTCTTACTACAGTCCTTTGCTCTCCGATCCCTACGCGTTCATTGTACTGCAGCCGATCACTGGCCTTGGCGGTCACGTAGTGCATGAACAGCACATGACCACTGAGGCCATTGGTTGGCTGCAGCGTTCATGGGTACGATCAACGGCTCTCTGCCTAATTTTACAATATCTCGGAGTACCCCTTTAAGTGAATTATTTCCTCAATATTCTAGGGTGGTATACTCTTCCTATACTTCAGAGATAAGTTTAGGACATTAAAGGCCAACTACTCCCCACAAGGAGATGATGGCCATATCTTAGGACTTGGTAGCGGCTCCTGTGCGCTGCCCGACCCACCCCTTCCCCCTTCCTTAGTCTTATATTCTACAAATGCCTGTTAGAAAAACCAACACTTCAAACTGGAGAATTTAAGGAATGTGTTTGATGAATTGCAGGGATTATGACAGTATTACCGGGCACACCAATTATACTAGCAGCAATTTGAACACATTTTCTTTCTCCTAACCTCCAAGGTGATGAAGGGCTTGTAGATGCGGAGGAGCGAGAGGATTATAATGAGGACGGCCGTTTCAAGCTGGCCCCCTTTCGCTGACTTTCCTAAATTACGTTCCAATTAGGTCATTGACATAATATCTGTGGCCACTAATCAGCAATTACCACTACACGACATGGTAATTATTGTCTTAATTGCCCTTCATTGTGCTTGGAGGAGCGGTATACGCAGATACGGGCCCCTCCTGAAGGACATCAATGCACAGCAATTCGCAGCAATGCAGTAAGTCATAGGGTCATGGACAGTGGCGTAACTATAAATGACTGGGCCCCACAGCAAATTTTTGAATGGTGCCACCCCCAGGAACTTCTTTGCAACCCCCTTCTTCCGTGCAACCCCCACACCAGTCGCTAGTCAAAATTGCTCTCTCAAACGAGGCCCAACAGCCACTGTCTGTCCGTTTTCTACAGTGTCTCTGTATATTATGTCATTTTATAATACTGTTGGGGGGGCCCTCACAATAAAATCTTTTAGTCCTCCTCCTGGGTTGGCCCCTTCAGAGTTTGGGCCCCAAAACAGCTGCTTCCCCTGCTTTCCCTATAGCTATGCCCCTGGTCATGGATGTTTATGGGTTATATATATGTGTGTATATATATATTTATATAAGGAAAGGTTCATCAGCAAAATGTCCCCAAGGGTCCTCCTCCCAGCCATCATGTAGTTGGCTCATTTTGATGAGTAATTTTAAAGTCTACGGCTATAGTCACACGGCGGAATTTGACTTTGTCAAAATCCGCCCTTGATTCCATGCTATGAACCCCCTGGTTTCTGCCGCGGTTTTAGCCCCATCACTGGGGCTAGTCCGTGAGCAGACTCTCTTTCTTGTGGTGTCCGCAAGGAAACAGCGTAGAGTGGACATGTCCATTCTTGGCGCAGTCTGGAAAACCACACGTAAATGGTCCGTTGCCGCTTGAGCGGCAACGCGGACTACCATTGAAAATGAAAATCTGCGCTGAAATCCGTGGAACATGTCTGCCGTGTGAACATAGCCTAACTCTACTACAGAATACCTATGGGGCAGGTTTATAAAGTTACTAGCAGAAGGACCCGGCTTCACACGGGTATATTTCATCTATTTCATTTAATGTTTGTGTGTGTCGTTAAAAGATATCGACAGTATCCACTATAACAGTGACATCTACAGTACCCCGCCCCTTTAACAGTGACCTCCACAGCGGCCTGCCCCCTTAACAGTAACATCCACAGCGCCCTCCCCTTTATCAGTGACCTCCACAGCGACCGCACCTTTAATAATGACTTCCACAGTACCCTGTCTCCTTAACAGTGATTTTCACAATAACCTGCCTCCTTAACAGTGACCTCCACAGAGCTCTGTTCGCTTAAAATGTGACCTCCACAACACCCCGCCCCCTTAACAGTGACCTCTACAGCACCCAACACCATAACACTGACATCCATAGCGGACCGTCCCCTTAACTGTGACCTCCACTGTTCCCTGCCCCCTTAACAGAGACCTCCACAGCGCCTGCCCATTTAACAGTGACCTCCTGCACAGCATCTGTGCTGTCTGAGCATGAGCTGCAGGGAGAAAGCCACCCTCCCTTCCACCCCTGCAGCTGACAGAAGTTGATTTTTACCTTCCTTTTTTCAATCCCCCGTCGGCTGCGGAGTGGGAGGGGGTGTGGCCTAACCCGATCGGGGGCGTAGCTTAGCAGGGCCTGGGGGTGGTGTTTTTAAGTCCGTCTTTTGAGGGTGGCCTGAATGGCCCTACCTGCCCCCTAACTGTGACCTCCACAGCACTCCGCTCCCTTAACAGTGTCATCCACAGCGCCCTGCCCCTTTAAAGCTGACCTACAGCAGTGAAGAAAAATGGCTGGGTTGTTGTGGAAACTTGGTGTAAAACAGTGTGTATGTGGAGACTAAGGGCCTGCAAGCTTCTATTGGCTGATAAAGGTCATGTGACCAGGCTTCAATTGGCTAATGCATTCTTTGGGAATATCTCAGGAACGGTATGTGCTAGAGAGCTGGGACCCGGTCTAAAACCTTCCCGGACATCTGATGTACCTGTGTGCCAAATATCGTGATTGTAAATGTGACTGCGGATTCCTTTAGCGGACATACACACATACGCACATACACTCAGCTTTATATATTATATTTAAAAGAAAAACTCCCTTTTTGCCCACAGCAACCAATCACAGCACAGCTTTCAGTTCTAATAGTGCTCTTGGAAAATTAAAGCTGTGCTGTGATTGGTTGCTATGGGCAACAGAACCAGTTCTCTTTTAAACAGCTTCATAAATGTGCAACTTTATTTGTATTTATGTATTTGTAGTCCGTGTTCTTTGGCGCAGATTTAGCAAAACCTTTGCAACCTTTTTTATGCCATAAAATTATCATGGTGAACCTATAATTTGCCGAGAGAAAAGGGCAAGGTTTAAGTTGTAGGTGACAGGGTGAATCACGGTTCCTAATTTTCATACAGTCCCTTTCAACTTGGGCTTTTAGGGGCCAAAAATGGCCATGGCCTATGCACGGTTTAGGGGCCGGATCTATTCCATAATTTACCAAATTTACAGAAACAACTGAAGTAAATAATAGCTCATATCTACAGCACCTGTGAGATTTGGTTTTCTGGCAGTAGGTCTGTGAGAAAAGCACCAAATTAATCGAGAGGCCTCTTAATAAATGTAGTGCATTTCGTGGCGAAACCAGCTGAAAACGGCAGGTTTGTCCGATAGTCTAATGGGTATGGGGAGCTCCCGACTCTCCCACAACAGATGATGTTGGGGAAAAGAAGGATCGGGTGAAATGAATATTTTCTCCCGATCCTTTTGTTCTCCCCGGTTAAAAGGCGCGGCCTGAAGTGTCTGACAGCGGCTTTCTCTCCCCATTGAACACACATGCACATTCATTGGAGCTAAAAGGTTAGTGTATGGAGGAGCTGGTAAGGACAGCTGTTTGTTGAACGATTGTTTGGCCGACAGCTATTGAATGTGTATGGCCGCTCTAAAGGTGTCCATACACATTAGAAGTTGGTTGATGGTTGAACATCAGTTGAATTAAGAATCATCTGGTGAACATTTGTTTTGCAGACACGGCCATACACATTTTTACTCCATATTAGCCAATTATGAGTTTTTCAATCTGCCTGTACACATTCAATGAGCTGGCATTGAACAAAAGATCTTCCTGGGAACATTCTTTCAATGAAACATCTTTTGTCCACAAATAATCTTTCTTGCATGGCGTATGACATTGTATAGCACAGTGGCATAAGCTGGGTCTTTTCATACAGGGCATACGCCAGAAGATTCCCCCGGTGTGTATGCTGAACATAGCCCATAATGTGATGTGAACAGAGCAGGTTATCAAATTATAGGAACAGGCCAACTCTCCCACTGCCTTCACCATCTATGGACTTTTACTTCCTCCAGTCCTTCCTGGAAATTTCTAACAACAAGGCACCAAAAGTTTTAGGTGTATTGCAAACAGTATAAAAGAGGTGTCAAATTTTAATGGCCAGGGGCCTCCACCAAACTTGATCTCCCCCTGTACTGAGGTGGAGCTTGGGGGGAAATAGAAAGTTTGGAGAATCCGATCAGTCAAGTCCTACTCTCAGGCAAACCTGGCTTTTGCCCAATGTAAGGTCGGCAATCTATATCTGGTGCAAAGATTGAATATGGTTTCAAAATCCAAAACGTTTTTTGACTAAAATCTGTGTGAGATATGTACTGACTAAGCTTGTTAGCATGAAACTTTCTGCAGAAAGTCAAGAAAACACACCTGTTTCTACCAAAGATCAGCCAAACATATGGTTGTCAGCGGAAAGAATGCTTGTCACACCTACATAGTTCAACAAGGGTAGCGAGTAGACTCCCATGTGGGACCTCCGAGCAGTCATCACCCAGCACTTTTATAGGATAAACACTTTCAGCATCTCACAATTTGTTCAGATCTTAGAATTTAAATGTTGTTCAGACATAGAAAAATTAATCTGCTGGGGATGAAGGACCTGGAGGAGAATAAATCCTGGGTTATTATAGCTCAACAGCATTGGATATATGACCTATGGCGATTTCTCCAATACTCCTTTGTCATACACTCTCTAAGTGCATTAATTGAAAGAGGCCACTTAGCAGCTTCAATATTCAAGTGATGATGGACTCTACAAGCCTCAGTGAAAACACCTTAGCCTGCATGGTTTCCTCTAGATTTTAGTATCCTCTGCCTCCACTGAGGAGACATCCAACGTTTTTCTTCCTGCAGGGGACCAGCAATATTTCATAGTGTTCTGCAGACCACATCTTTAGACATGTGCCTGATGGACCAGGTTGTAAAAAAACAGAAGTAGTAATGGTAGCTCATTGTCAAAAGCATTGAATTCACCTTGGAAGTTCTCTTCTGGAGAGAAGATCCATTGAAGAATTCCAAGAAAGTTGTGGCCCAAGAATCCACATTCTACATACATCCAGTAGTCCAGAATATCTGCTTCTCCAACATCATGCACTTTCCTGTTGTGGCAGTTTACTATCCCTCATGTGTTATCAATATCTGTGTGGATAGGTGGCAGTCATGAAAATGAATATGTATAACCATTATGTGCTTGACTAGGATTATGTCATAAGGTGTGATGTAGACTGAAATAAAAGTAGCCTTCTTGAATTCTTTCTTCGATCCTTTCTTTCCGTCCCTACCTTCCTTTCTTCCATCCGTACTCCCTTTCTTCGTTCCTCCATCCCTGTATAGCCTCCCAACCTGCCTCAGCAGCTTCCTTCTTTTCTCTTTCCTGCCCTCCCTTCCATCCTTTCTTTCCGTCCCTACCTTCCTTTCTTTTTTTACCTTTCCTTCCTTCTTCCCCCTATTAACTCAGTTTTTTCTTTCTTTCACATCTTCCATTGTAAAGCATCTGAACATATATGAAGCCACAGAAATTAGGTGGAAAATAGAGAATTATGGGAATGATTTCAGCATAAGCCTGTTATTCAGTGCACATCCCAAACTGAGTATTAGAGGGATTAAAATGCACGCTGTGATATTAAATATCAATATATGGTGCCTGATTCCATATGCAGAGAGAAACAGATGTCTGGTTAATTTCCGAGGATAAATCACTCTGCTGTCAGATGGCATTAAGAGGGGAGGACATCCAGATCATCTTAGCTGCATTGCAAGCAGCGGCCATAGTGTACAGCTATGATCTGCAATCTACGCTTTTCAATCTGCTGTGAAACTACAACTCCCAGCATGGCAGGACAGCAACAAGATGTAGTGTACTGCTGCAGAAGGAAACGTTTGTCCAGCTCACCTATTCGGCATATAGTATCCCGTGTGCCCGGAGTCAAGCCAGCAAGTTCCTGGACGTATAGGCAAAGTGAAATGAAAAGGACGATTCCGGCACTTATTGTTCTTCCCATAAAATCTTCCTCTTTATTGAATCACATCATATGCGGAACAGTATCACAAACAAGCAGTTGTTTACGCGTTTCGGAGACCTTCTCCTTAGTCGTAACAATGTGGTCTGAGAGTTTGGAAAAATTTAAAGACCCATGTACCCTCCCCCAACTAGTGGGTGGTGGTAACATGATGTCATGAATTGAGCAACCCAAAGACTCACACCTGGAGTATCATTCTCAGTAGACATTAGTTCAAATGGCCCCACATGATGCTCTCCGCACAACCCTGCGCTTGGACTATGCATATCATAGCCGGAGGCTTTCACATATCAAGAGAGCAAGTACAAGCGCAAGGTGTGAGGAAACGCATCGTGTGAATAGGGCAGATACAAAATATCAATGACAGATAAAATATACAAACATATAACCTGTAGAGAACTGTCTGCAATCTTCAGGTTGTTATAATATAAATGAACGTGTTGGAATTAGCTTGCAAAACAAACCATGATAGACGGACATATGATATAGTATAACATATGACAAATAACATCCAATGGCAACTGGAAAATATATACTAACTTCCAGTATGAGAGGTTATTGGTAAATATACATCAATTCTTTCTTTTGGTTGAGACCTGTTGGCACCTTGTGTTTAAAAGGAAAATCCAAAAGGCCTCTCTCAAAAGTATTTTCTTTTGATGGTCCCCCCCCTGGCTGGCACCATTACCTTCTCAATTGCAAATGCACGGAGGGATCCCATGCTGCGGCTGTGTGTGTGGATGAAGTGTTTGGCAGCACCAGAAATATTAAGGATAGATGGATTTGAGATGTAGTTCAGATGTTCTAGTATTCTGTTTTTGAACTTACGTATGGTGCTGCCAACATACAACAGATCACACTCCACACATTGTATAACATAGATCACCCCCGTGCTATTGCAATTGATATATGTTTTTATAGGAAAAGTTGTTGAGTGATCAGCATTATGAAAGCTTTTTTGAACTGATACATACTTGCATGTTTTACAAGGATGGCTACCACACTTTGTAATTAATCCACATGCTCTGTAATTTTTTGTTTTTGTTGGCAACGTACAGGGAAGGGGAAAGGGAACCCGCCATAGATGATGCTTTTCTAGGTACTATCTTGCAGCCATTTTTCAAAGCATTGTACAGAATATTGTCATCAAAAAAATTGGCCAACAAAAACAAAAAATTACAGAGCATATGGATTAATTACAAAGGCTTCACTAAGGGCTCTTTCACACTTGCGTTCTTTTCTTCCGGCACAGAGTTCAGTCGTCGGGGCTCTATGCCGGAAGAATCCTGATCAGGATTATCCTAATGCATTCTGAATGGAGAGAAATCCGTTCAGGATGCATCAGGATGTCTTCAGTTCCGGAACGGAACGTTTTTTGGCCGGAGAAAATACCGCAGCATGCTGCGCTTTTTGCTCCGGCCAAAAATCCTGAAGACTTGCCGCAAGGCCGGATCCGGAATTAATGCCCATTGAAAGGCATTGATCCGGATCCGGCCTTAAGCTAAACGTCGTTTCGGCGCATTGCCGGACCCGGCGTTTAGCTTTTTCTGAATGGTTACCATGGCTGCCAGGACGCTAAAGTCCTGGCAGCCATGGTAAAGTGTAGCGGGGAGCGGGGGAGCAGCATACTTGCCGTCCGTGCGGCTCCCGGGGCGCTCCAGAGTGACGTCAGGGCGCCCCAAGCGCATGGATCACGTGATCGCATGGATCCATGGGGCGCTCTGACGTCATTCCGGAGCGCCCCGAAGCCGCACGGACTGTAAGTATACCGCTCCCCCGCTCCCCGCTCCTACTATGGCAACCAGGACTTTAATAGCGTCCTGGGTGCCATAGTAACACTGAACGCATTTTGAAGACGGATCCGTCTTCAAATGCTTTCAGTACACTTGCGTTTTTCCGGATCCAGCGTGTAATTCCGGCAAGTGGAGTACAAGCCGGATCCGGACAACGCAAGTGTGAAAGAGGCCTAAGTGTGGTAGCCATCCTTGTAAAACATGCAAGTTTGTATCAGTTCAAAAAAGCTTTCATAATGCTGATCATTCAACAACTTTTCCTATAAAAAGTTTTGCAAGCTAATTCCAACACGTTCGTTTATATTATAACAACCTGAAAATTTGCGGCCATATATAATCCATCTTTTTACCCATTTTTCGCATGTAGAGTTCTCTACGGGTTATATGTTTGTATATTTTATCTGTCATTGATATTTTGTATATGCCCTATTCACACGATGCGTTTCCTCACACCTTGCGCTTGTACTTGCTCTCTTGATATGTGAAAGCCTCCGGCTATGATATGCATAGTCCAAGCGCAGGGTTGTGCGGAGAGCATCATGTGGGGCCATTTGAACTAATGTCTACTGAGAATGATACTCCAGGTGTGAGTCTTTGGGTTGATCCATTCATGACATCATGTTACCACCACCCACTAGTTGGGGGAGGGTACATGGGTCTTTCAATTTTTCCAAACTCTCAGACCACATTGTTACGACTAAGGAGAAGGTCTCCGAAACGCGTAAACAACTGCTTGTTTGTGATACTGTTCCGCATATGATGTGATTCAATAAAGAGGAAGATTTTATGGGAAGAACAATAAGTGCCGGAATCGTCCTTTTCATTTCACTTTACTGCTGCAGAACACTGCGTACTATTATTTTGAATGGGCCTCATAATGAGTAATCGTAGCTCATCGATTATATAGCATGCATCTGTTCATCTGCTGTCTATGGCTGCCGGGCTGTAGAGAAACTGCATCTACTACTAAAAGGCAGTCAGAAAATGCTGAGTGTTGTAGTTTTTCAACAGCCACAGGTTTTGGGTCTATGATATGATCTTCTCAGTAGCTATTTACACGCTCGTGCAGAAGTGGAAACATTCTCCTTTCCGTTACTTGATGCATAGTCTTTCCCGTGGCGACCAGTAAAGACAAGAATTGGTTCAATAAGTGAATTGATCCCACCAGTCTAATCCCCTAATCCTATAATTACAGCCTCTGGTTTCGCAGGCTGCATTCATTTTAGGAGCTTACCCAATTATTAGTATGAACGAGGGGATAAGATTGCTTGGCCAAGGCGAAAAACATTGATTTACTCTGTAAAGGTCCTTTTACACGGATCGATGGTCTGGCAGATTATAGGGAACAAAGCTGACAACCCTAAGCAGCTCTAGTACCTTTCTTCTGATTGGTAAAACTGCCCATGGAGGTCATAATTTTGATCAAATATTTAGTGGATCCAATATTTTAAATAGTGCGTGACAAATGGGGTACCAGAAAAAAACAACACTCATACACGCCGCTATATTACAGCTCCTAATACAGTTTTATAATACAGCACCCATAGACACCTATAGGCTCATACCGGGTGCTTCATATAGTGCCTACAGACTACAGGCCCATAATGCGGATGCATAGGTTGTGCCAGACAGGGTTCTATGTTCATGAACCCTTAAAGGTGTTTTCACATTAACAATAGGACAAAATAGATGCTTTGTGATATGTAGATGGACAGCTTTACTAATCGGAAGAAATGTATATTTATTCCCCCTACCTCTTTTCTATGACCCTCGGGCCCGTTGTCCACATGTTTCTTTGGATAAAAAAATAAAGAAATTAGAAGCTCTTTGTGCATATTTTTTTATAAAGAATATGTATATTTTTTATCAAAAATATGCGCAAAGAGTTTCTAATTTTCATGTAGTAAGTATAGCAGTGATGCAGTTTACATTTATTCTTGTCTTTTATGTTTGCATACGTCGAATATAATAAAAGGCAGTGGATCAATCTGTACTGAGCCCCAATAGTGGCTACATGGTCTACCTTTATGAAATATTCACCAATGTGTCTTCCTGGCATAGGTTCCTCACCAAAACGTTGCAGTAAGGAGATGTTTCCATCTGGATAATGTCCAAGATTTAGAACGGACAGCACCCATACTGAACACTGACCCATTAAACTGAATGGGGGTAGTCACCTGGGCGAGCTTCCACACGGACCAGAGAGTGTCATGGCATGTTCTGTCTTTGTCCCATTTTCCCCACAAGACTCACTCATTCAAGTGTAGGAGTTTGCGGGTAAAAATGGACCACGCACAGATGCCATCCAGGTTCAGTCCATTAAAAAATGTGTCCGTGTTTCCATCTGGATGAGTTTCTCTGACACTGGCCTAAGAGACAGAGAAAGCCATGGGTTAATCCCCACCAGGACTCCTTGTCTCTCCTCTTCCCTTCATTAGCTGCAGTAGACATTCTCCATACCCAAATGGATGGGACGAATGATACCAGAGATGTAATTTGAGGTCCCTAGGCCTAAAAGCAAAATTTGTAACAGTGCCTCCCCCCCACCATGTGTCATTTATAAAACGGGTGTCCATAGAGCCGCCTCAGGAACAAGGACCTGGGTGTGACTGTTATCTCTGCAACCCTATTGATGATGACTGACATGTTGAGATATGGCATTACAGTCAGCGGTTAGTTCATTATTTATATGTTTCATTAGATGTCTCCTGCCATAGTGCGACCATGCATACACAGATTATATTCACTCACATGATATGTGACACGTCCAGTGCTTGGATATGTTGAGAAGAGCAGTGTTCCTTGCCTGAAGATAGAGTAATGGAATGATACAGTAGTTTGGTTGTTGGGTTAGGTTACCTCCAAGTAAGAGAGGTGCTCAGAGTCCCCATAACCAGACACCAGGTACAGAACGATCTGCCTAGGACAAGTTTATTGACAGGCCTAAGCATGATGCCGCCATCTATTTCTAGACTGTCGTCAAGTACTTAATTAATATTTGAGAATTCTGGTATGTGATACAATGTGTGGTGTACAAATTACTTGAAGTGTGATTGGTGGTAGTCCAACTATTGGGACACCCACAACCCCATGAGTCATGTGCCCAATCTTCAGTGGAGAAGTTGCCACCCATTCTCCACTCTCGATTTAAGTGTAGGAAAAGGACTTTGTGGAAACAGCCGAACTCCCTTGGGTTGAATAGAAAACCCAGAGGTAGCCCCCACCGGATCATGTGTTTATGGTATCTTAAAACATGTATTACTATTTAAATCAAGTTTTTATGTTAAATGTATTTTTAAGAAAAATTCTAAAATCTTGGGGTTTTCACTTTGACTACAGATCCCTATGTTCTGTAGAGATCTCTTCTCAGCAGTTATCTCATTATCATCACGGGCAAAATTACATTGAGAGATAACTAGGGATGAGCGAACTTCAAGAGGATTCCTGAATAACGGAAACCAGACGGATCCGTTATGCTGGCCATGCCTTTAGAGGCATTCCATTATGCATTCCATAATGGAATTGCGTTATGGTCCGTGGTAACGGAATCCATAACGCAATTCAGCATATACCCGAACTTCAAAACTTGAAGTTCGCTCATCCCTAGAGATAACAAATGTATATAGGTAAGACAGAAACCACACAATAGGGATGGACACAGTTCACCTCCTCCCCATCCCTGCACAATGACCTCTGCACAGGTCACAAAGCATACCCACAACACTCTCCCAAGTCAATGAAGATCTTCATTCTGAAGGTTTCTATGTCCACATGGCATCTGTAAAGCATATCTCTGTATGTATACTGTTAACAGTCCAAGATGACTGCTCCCATAATTATGTACAGAAAATAGAATACTAAAAATCTACTGCTAATTAGTAAAAGAACTGTAAGTAATACATTCCCTTTAATGGGAAACACCTCTAATGACCTACCAGAGCTTCGTTTCTCCATTCTAAACCTGCTGTTCTGTTTTTCTTCCAGTTCCCATCTATGTGCCATTCCTGATTGTTGGATCAGTGTTTGTTGCGTTTATCATCTTGGGGTCCTTGGTTGCCATTTGCTGCTGTCGCTGCCTGAGACCGAAGCAGGAACCCCAGCAGAGCAGAGCTCCGGGAAGCAATCGCCTTATGGAAACTATCCCTATGATATCCAGCGCCAGCACCTCACGTGGCTCTTCCTCTCGGCAGTCCAGCACAGCCACCAGCTCCAGCTCAAGTGCCAACTCAGGGGCAAGGGCTCAACCAACGAGATCACAAACCAACTGCTGTCTGCCCGAAGGTGCCATGAATAACGTGTACGTAAACATGCCCACCAATTACTCAGTGTTAAACTGTCAGCAGGCGACCCAAATGGTCCCGCACCAAGGACAATATCTTCACCCTCAGTTTATGGGATATGCCGTACCTCATCATGACTCTGTCCCCATGACCCCAGTGCCACCTTTTTTAGATGGACACCAAGTTGGATACAGACAAATGCAATCGCCGTACCCTCACAGTAACCCTGAACAGATGTTGTACCCGGCAGTTACTGTTTAAGGCGAGCCATAGGCGGCAGAATCTGTGCGGAAATGGACTCTATTGGACACATGGCATTTTACAGGGCAACTTTATTGTAAAATGCATGATGGTGACAAAAGTTTTTTTTTTTTTTTTAACAATTGTGCATATGCTTTTTATTTTATTGTTGAGGGGAAGGGGGATACGTATTACTTTAAATTGCCTGAGCCAATAACCTGCTCTCTGCAGAACTACGCTACGCCATTTCAGCAGGGAGCAGGTTTCGTATATTCTGGTATAGCAGGTATAGGGATAATTTTTTTTTCCATTCATTTGAAGTGTATAAAATAAAGTGAAAATAACATTTTTTTATATTTAATACAAAAAAAAGACAATCATTCAGACAATCAAAACATGAAGACAGTGCAATTACTCGTGTCAGGCCTGAATAAAAGTGATATAAATGTAATGATTCTTATCATTAAGGGTTAAAAAAGAAAATGAATCGGAAACAAGCCATGACAGTAGTTTCAGTAGACAGATGCGGTATTTGGTTCAAGGCCGGAGCTACTTGACGACTCGCCTCAATCTTCAAGAGACCAAAAATTGCTGTGTAGCAATGTAGCCTCACAAGTGAATGGAGGGGGGCAGTGCAACTTACCGATTGCTGCAACTGTGACCCCAGAATCCCAAACTGCTGGATTTTCTGTAATTCTAATTTGCAAGTCATGCAGTGATCCCATTCATTTATGAGGCTACACAAGGCCAAAGTTGTGTAGCCTCAGCCAAAAGAGAATCTCCAACATTATGATACTTCCACGGGTGTAGCTATAGGGTGGTGCAGGGGTAGCAGTCACACCCGGGTCCTGGTGCCCAAAGGCTCCTTTTCCACATAAGAAGGCACCACTATTATAAATGGCACATGGTAGGTTGGGAACCAAGTTATGGATTTTGCATTGGGACCCAAGAAATTCTGTTTATTCTTCACCTCATTATTGATGGAGTATGTCCTACCATAATGCCAAATCTCCTTGTTCCACCACAGATTAGGGTTCAGACCTCCATCAAATATCCAACATGCTGTATGAAGTTTCCTTCACCTGGGGGCAATATTCAGTTAGCTGTCTTTGCTTAATGTCTCTATACCTTGGCCATGGTAGAGTGTCTTTATTTCTCCACCCTTCCCGGCTTTTCGCACCAGGGGCACCTACACCACATGTCCCCCTACTCTAGCTATGCCATTGCATTATTGAAATAGACATGGAGGTCTGGATCTCTAGACCCTGGATTTTGCCCATGGAGGGAAGGTGGGGTTTAGGGTTGAGTATATCCCAGAGGCACAGCAGAGCATACTCCATTTCTGAGTAAAAAATGACCCACTGTGACAGTTTCTCTATTACGTGCATCAGTTACCTACAGTAGAAGAGGCCATCTTGTTATATGCTAATATTATTAAGAATTTCACATAGCATCCAGAGATGTAATTTTTTTTCACAATTATCCAGAAGGGATTTTCCTCCACATAATTGTTTGTTAGGATTCCATAATTTTGTGCTGAATCTGCCAGGAATTAACGATATAACCGAATCAAATTAAAAACAAACCAGGAACTATAAGAACTCTGCATAGATTGAATTCATGGCCTTATTAACATATATAGGTTGCTTTGTGATATGTGGTTTATATCATCATCCAGGATTGGTACAGATGTACACCTTTGGGGACAATTTTTAGTATTATTGCATTCTAGTCATTTGGGGCTTGGTTCAATTGGTCTTTATTAAAAATATTGAGCCGTTCTGTCACAAAGAGTTAAAATAGCTGTGTGACTGGCACTTTCACTTTGTGCCGGTCATCTAATAACCATTATCTTAAAATTACTAAGAGGTCATAAACACTTATTTAAGCCACATTCTTATCAGTAGCATAAGGATTGAGCTTTGATGAGTGTTTATAATGTCAGAGATAAGGAGCCCGTAAGCTCCCTCCTTGACGGAACAGAGACAAAATTCAGATCCTGCTAGTAGAGCATCTCAGCTCTGTGCAGAGAAAAGGACTCCATATTTTTAATAAAGACCAATTGAAAAAATTATTTTTAGATCATAAGTACAATGCACTAATAAAATTACCCCTAAAGGTGTACATAGACTTTAAATCTGCTGATCTTATAGGGCCCGTGCCCATGGGCCTATGCAAACTCTGCACAAGGGTCAGGCATTTAGTGCCAAGGGTGGGATTGGATTGAAAGCTTTGGAAACAGCTTTCCTCCTCTCATCCTGTCCTTGGCCCTAAATATATGGATGTTGCATGGAATCGTAATAAGGTCGTTAGTGCTAATGTAGATTTGTACTTTACACAGAAATGTTTTCCTTCAGCAGCTGTAAGAGCCAAATTCTTCTGGCGACTTCTCCCTCTTCTCTGATCCACCCTGATGAAGGACATGTTGTATCCAAAACATTGCTAATCCTGAATTCAATATGTATACATTACTACACATTGGATTGCGGGCTATCTCTTTTTAGACTTTTTGGCTGTTTGTCTTCATCATTTCAGGAGGAATATGCCAGTGAAAATTAGGTACAAGATATAGTCCTTCTGTAGCAGTTAGCCCAGGCAAATAAAACTCCTTATATAGATAGAAAACCCATCATCGGTTTACTGCTGCTGTAAGGGGAAGATACGATGGTCTGAGAAAGTCAAGTGAGGCTATTTACTGTGCTTAAAGTCCACAAAAGGGAGGAAGTTAAAGAGCCAGGGCAGAAGTAGAATACACTGAGCAACTTCAAAAATTATATCCAGAAAAACTATACACCAGTTTTTTTGTAAAAAAATAAATAAATTTTAAATACATAGAATATTCACACATAGGTTGCTAATATATGATTAAAAAATTGACGGAAGTGCATGTTTTAAAACACTAAAAACAGACCTTACTGTTTGGTCGCACCAACTATATTAGCCTTTTATACATGAGGCCATAAATGAAAATAGCTGCAGATAATAACATTGATGTTGCCCCTAAATTCCTGCTTTCATATTGGTTCTTTTCATAAATTATTCCTGTGCAGAAATATTTGTATTGGTCATACATTTCACAAACACCCACTGAATTTTACTGTGGTTGGTCACATTGAGTCCAATCTTTGTAAGAACCACTAGCGGTCCAGAGTAGACAAAGTACTGTAAACTTGGTGGGAGAATTTATAATGAGGGAAATTTTTGCCATTATTTGGGTCAAATTGATCAATTGTCACATGATATTTGATAAATGTGCTGCATCTTTATGTCTACCACTTCTGTCTTGAGATGTTTACTCTGCCTTGTTACTAAGATTGTGACAATTTTTGCAACTTTTTGAAAACCTGGAGTGAAACTAATCAGTTAGCTAACCATGCCAACTTTTCCACCCACTTTTCAAAACTGGAGTGACCGGTGTAAATTGCAAAATGTAAAAGGTTTTGCACAAATAAGTCCAAAAAGTCTCAATGCCGTCTTTTGAGACTTTTTTTGAAGCCAGACTTCTGGAGTGCAGTTTGTGATATCTCCCCCCCCCCCCCCCCCCCAAGAGCACATTAGACCACTACTGGAGCCAGTGTGATTTTTCTAGTAAGCAGGCAAAAATAAATTCCATGGACATCAATTGAAAAACTTGGAAGCCAGCAGCAAATTTCTAAGTATATTGGCAATTTGGTGCCTGTAATTTTCCAGCACTGTAGAGGTCGGGAGACTATTAGAATAATAGATGCTGTTTGGTGTACAAGAGTTCAGTTATAGGGGGTCACCTCTCCTAATTGTAGAAGTATCTCAATAGATTACATTGGAACCCCCCTCAGTTTTTCCTTCATCAATGAAAACTATGCAGGTGTCTCAGAACCACTCTACTTGTAATGTGCAGCTTGTAGTCCACCAACAATACATGACTTTATATTACTTCTACCTGCTCACCCACAATATGTACCAGTCAGGGGGCCTTATAATGCAAAAGCTCATCCCCGAACACTACCCATTTTGGCTATGCTGAATGGTTGAAAGAGCTCATAAAGCGGAATGGCATAAGTGGCAGGGTTTTCCATTGTCCCTTGATTGCCATTTGTGGGATTTATTAAAGGGGTTGTCCGGGTTCAGAGCTGAACCCGGACATATCCCCATTTTCACCCCTCCGGCCCGGCCCCCCTTACATGAGCATCTGAGCATTTCATGCTCCAATGCTCTCCTTTGCCCTGCGCTGGATCGGGCTTTTTTGTTTATATTATTACACTGCTGGCAGAGGCTTCCGCCCATCAGAGCCGGTGACGTCACAGGCTTTGATGGGCGGGCTTTAGCACTGCCCTAGCCATTTTACAGGCTAGGGCAGCACTAAAGCCCGTCCATTAGTGCCGGTGACGTCACCGGGAACACTGCTGGGCGGAAGCCTCCGCCTAGCAGTCCTTATGAAGAGCTCGGTACATCACCAGATCTCCCAAAAATGCCTTTGCCCTGCGCAAAGGAGATCATTTCATGCTGCCTGGGTGAATATAGGGATATTTAAGTGGGTACAATAATAAGATGTTATTATTAAGGCATCTGTGTTGAGTTTCCTGTCCCTTTAAATCAATATAAGGCGTGTATTTCCCTGCAGTGATTTTTTGGGGTACAGACTATAAATGTGCCAAATTGCTCAGAAACATCTTAACCATGCTAGGGCATCACCAGCATTTCCTATTCAATTCAAATAGAATAAAAAAAAAAAATATATATATATATATATATACTTTTATTAGCCCATTTTATAGACCTCCTAGAAAAAAAAGCACCCATTGCACAAACCTGCGTTTTTCTGAGTCATCTCGGTCAGGGGTCAATCATTTGTATATTATAGACTGTAAAAAATTAAACTAAGTTAAATTTCTAAAAGGTTAAAAAAATATTTTCCATTTGTTGGGGTTGAAAGAGATGAAATACAAATTGCGATATGTGGTGTTTTGCACAATTTCTATGTGTAACGTGTAACAGTGTAAAAGAAATATTCATGTTTGCCATCATTTTTTTGGAAAAGGGCACTTAGAGTGTTTCTTAAAGTGAAGTCAATAAATGTTTTATGGTGTGATATGTGAACGCTATCATTATAGCCTTATTTTTGTTTTTAAAGAAGTTGCCTGTGTTAAAAGGGTCTGCGACTTTAGAAGCTAGCCAAAACTCTGCTCTTCCTGCATCCTGCCGACTGCTCTGCACATTCGCAAGGTTTTGGCAAGACTCAGATTGAGCAGGCCGATGGAGTTTTGGCTAGCATCTGACATGGCAGAGGAGGGGGCGGTCATAATGGGGTGTCACTGGGAACTGATGTAGAGGTGGACCTGGGCTCTTCAGGCGGGCTTGGGCAGCCTTTACTCTCCTTGGGGCTCACCTTTAATCACTCCCCGGGCACTTGGCTAATTAGCATATCATAGAAACTTTATTTTCTGATGATCTGAAAACATGACAGCCGTATACAGCTCCAATGCAGACCTTGTAGGGTTAGAGAGTACAAAAACATTCTGTGCCCCTCTCAGGGGTGGACTGGCCATAGACCCTACAGGATAATTTCCTGGTGGGTTGACGCCCAAGGGTCAGCCAAAGCCCTCCACATGGCCGCCAGCCAGGTGCATAAAGATCGGATGCTCTCAGCATTAATTAGTGTAGGAGCATCAGGCACTTATGCACCTGGCCAGCGCCCACAGGTGCCCTCCTGAATTCAACTGTATTGACATCCTAAGGACAATGATACAGTTTTATACTGTGGCCCGTGGTATTTGGTTTTGCAGAGGCCGTATATTGTCCTGCACTGTGGTATTTGGTTCTGCTGGGGCGGTATTTTGTGCTGCACTATAGTATTGCTGGCCCCGCCTACTTCTGTTGGCCCTGCCTACTTGTGTTGCTCAGCCTTCTGTCAATTTTGATCAGGCAACAACATGTGGCCACTTTTAGGTTATTTTCCAGGGCCACTTTAAGTTCTCAGTCTGCCTTACTTCTTTATTAGCTAACATAAAAGAGGGGACAGAAAGGAAGTAACGCCCCACAGGACTAGACTAAACTAGACTGTGATCCTGAAAACACATAGGTCTGCATAGGAGCTGTATACATGGAAGGACAGTTTCTACGTTGCTTTGGGCAACTGCTATACCTGCGGATGGCTGGGGAGATAATTGCCTGTCTCTGGATCAGGATATCTAACAGCCGGTTCAAACCTGAGCGTTTTACAGCGCGTTCCTACACGCTGTAAAACGCTCAACAAGGAGAAACCAATGCTTCCCTATCGGTATGGTCCTCACCTCGCCCGACGCCCCAAGAAGTTCAGGAGCTTCTTTGGGGTGTAGTGTCGCGTGTTCCCGTACATAGACTTCCGGGAACACGCGACTATGGGCGTTGCTTGTTGCCGGAGCCGCGTCTGTAAACGCGCGATACAATCGCGCATACAGAGCGCTCCTTCGGTACGCTCAGGTCTGAACCCAGTGTTATATCTAATCATAGAAAGTAGTCACACATAATTGTATCAGTTTCTAACAATGGACCTGCAGATTAGTCAATGTCCATCATACAACCCCTGTCCACTCCTCTCTATAGGTTACATGGTGGGTGCTGCTCTTTTCTATAGGTTACATGATGGGTGCTGCTGTTTTCTGTGGGTTACATGGTGGGTGCTGCTCTTTTCTATAGGTTACATGATGGGTGCTTCTCTTTTCTATAGGTTACATGATGGGTGCTGCTGTTTTCTACAAGGTTACATGACGGGTGCTGTTCTGTCCTATAGGTTACATGATGGGTGCTGCTCTTTTCTATAGGTTACATGGTGGGTGCTGCTCTTTTCTATAGGTTACATGATGGGTGCTGCTCTTTTCTGTGGGTTACATGGTGGGTGCTGCTCTTTTCTATAGGTTACATGATGGGTGCTGCTGTTTTCTGTGGGTTACATGGTGGGTGCTGCTCTTTTCTATAGGTTACATGATGGGTGCTGCTCTTTTCTATAGGTTACATGATGGGTGCTGCTCTTTTCTGTGGGTTACATGGTGGGTGCTGCTCTTTTCTATAGGTTACATGATGGGTGCTGCTGTTTTCTGTGGGTTACATGGTGGGTGCTGCTCTTTTCTATAGGTTACATGATGGGTGCTGCTGTTTTCTGTGGGTTACATGGTGGGTGCTTCTCTTTTCTAAAAGTTACATGACGGATGCTGCTCTTTTCTATAGGTTACATGACAGCTGCTGTTGTTTTCTTCAGGTTACATGATGGGTGCTGCTCTTTTCTATTGGTTATATGACGGGTGCTGCTCTTTTCTATAGGTTACATGACAGCTGCTGTTGTTTTCTTCAGGTTACATGATGGGTGCTGCTCTTTTCTATTGGTTATATGACGGGTGCTGCTCTTTTCTATAGGTTACACGATGAGTGCTGCTCTTTTCTATAGGTTACATGATGGGTGCTGCTCTTTTCTATAGGTTACACGATGAGTGCTGCTCTGTTCTATAGGTTACATGACAGCTGCTGTTGTTTTCTTCAGGTTACATGATGGGTGCTGCTCTTTTCTATAGGTTACATGATGGGTGCTGCTGTTTTCTATAGGTTACACGATGAGTGCTGCTCTGTTCTATAGGTTACATGACAGCTGCTGTTGTTTTCTTCAGGTTACATGATGGGTGCTGCTCTTTTCTATAGGTTACATGATGGGTGCTGCTGTTTTCTGTGGGTTACATGGTGGGTGCTGCTCTTTTCTAAAGGTTACATGACGGGTGCTGCTCTTTTCTATAGGTTACATGACAGCTGCTGTTTTCTTCAGGTTACATGACGAGTGTTGCTCTTTTCTATGGGTTATATGACGGGTGCTGCTCTTTTCTATGGCTTACATGACGGGTGCTGCTTTGTTCTATAGGTTACATGACAGGTTCTGCTCTGTTCTATAGGTTACATGATGGGTGCTGCTCTTTTCTATAGGTTACATGATGGGTGCTGCTCTTTTCTATAGGTTACATGATGGGTGCTGCTCTTTTCTATGGGTTATATGACGGGTGCTGCTCTTTTCTATGGCTTACATGACGGGTGCTGCTTTGTTTTATAGGTTACATGACAGGTTCTGCTCTGTTCTATAGGTTACATGATGGGTGCTGCTCTTTTCTATAGGTTACACGATGGGTTCTGCTTTTTTCTATAGGTCACATGACAGGTTCCGCTCTCTTCTATAGGTTACATGATGGGTTCTGCTTTTTTCTATAGGTCACATGACAGGTTCCGCTCTCTTCTATAGGTTACATGATGGGTTCTGCTTTTTTCTATAGGTTACATGACAGGTTCTGCTCTGTTCTATAGGTTACATGATGGGTGCTGCTCTTTTCTATAGGTTACATGGTGGGTGCTGCTTTGTTCTATAGGTCACATGACAGGTTCCGCTCTCTTCTATAGGTTACATGATGAGTGCTGCTCTTTTCTGTAGGTTACATGATTGATGAGTGCTGCTCTATTCTATAAGTTACCTGATGGTTGTTGCACATTTTTATGGGTTACATAAAGAGTGCTACTCTTTTCTATAGGATAAAAGACGGGTGCTACTCTTTTCTGTGGGTTACATGACAGGTGCAATTTTTTTTCTTTAGGTTACATGATGGGAGCTGCTCTTTTCTCTAGGTTACATGGCTCGCGCTGCTTGGCGCTTACTCCAAAAATCTATAGGGAAATAATGCCTTTCATTTAAGAGTACTTTCACACTAGCGTTATTCTTTTCCGGCACTGAGTTCCGTCCTGGGGGCTCAATACCGGAAAAGAACTGATCAGTTTTATCCCCATGCATTCTGAATGGAGAGAAATCCGTTCAGGACGTCTTCAGTTCAGTCTTTTTGCCTTTTCAGGACGGAGATAAAACTGCAGCATGCTACGGTATTATCTCCGTCCAAAATTCCAGATCAGTTGCCGGATCCGGCATTAATTTACATTGAAATGTATTAGTGCCGGATCCGGCATTAAAAATACCGCAATGCCGGATCCGTCCTTCCGGTCTGCCCATGCGCAGACCTTTAAAAATGTGGAAAAAAATAATAAAAACGGATCCGTTTGTCCGTATGACAAACGGAGAGACGGATCCGTTTTTGCAATGCATTTGTGCGATGGATCCGTCTACAAATGCTTTCTGTTTGCAGGCAGATTGCCGGATCACTGTGAAAGTAGTGTTAGTCTAAGCAACTTAATTCTCAGCATGTAGCACTGGACTCTCAAGAAGCGGGCAATGTAAAACGTGTTACTGAAAATGAATGTTGACCAGTCTACCTTAAGGGCCATAAATCTCGGTGTCACGGAGTGAGAGCACATATTCAGTAGGAACCGTCCAAGTGAGCTCACTAGGAAGCGTGTTTATTCTGGCTGCTGGAAGAGCAGACAGAAAAATTGGGCAAGTCCTGGAAACTGAACAGAATGTGTCTGTGTACGGAAGACATATCTATACTTAACTGTCCTTCCATATGTGTGAGCCGCATTAAGCAGCTCCCTGTTTGTTGCTATGACTCAACCTTATTGTTGGAGACTATTTTTTCATGGGTTTCTGAATATTTTTCCGTTTCGGATATATTAGAGCGGACAAACAGATGTATTTTTTTTAGCAGCCAAAACGGAGCTTAGTTTGGAAAGCAATAGGTTATATTGTATTGTACATCCCGGCCATACAGTACGTGGTCTGTTTCTACAGGGGCAGCATAACGTATGTGCAACCTGTGCAGCCGCATAGGGGCCCTACAGGCAAATGGTGGCGCTACTTGAGGACCCGGCTCACCTGTGCATTATGCAGATGGGCAATCACTTTCTTGATCATGGGCAACAAAAATCCCCCTTGACACTCGTCCTCTGCAATCAGCTCATCATCTGTGGACAATGTTGGGGGAGATTGTCCAAACGGATATACTCACTGGATATCCCAGAAATGGGTCCTGCTTCTGGTACCCTAACATATTAGGAGAACCTCATGACCAGGGGTAGACTTTAAGCTAATGCGTGCACCCCACAGATCAGGGCGCCCCCTCCTGGCCACAAGTGGTTGCCTGAGAAAAAACAACTAAAGGGCCGCAGGGGGGCAGGTGGCCTTTCCAGCTGTAGCGCAGAAGCAGAGGCGACCAGGTTCCACTGCTAAGCTTAGGGTGAGGCTTGGCGGGCTCCTGGGGGGTGGGGCTTAGTGGTGCGATGGGGTGGGGCTTAGTGGTGCAATGGGGAAGACTTTAGCGGTACATTAGGACACCTCAGGCATAAGTTTGTTCGAGCCCCAAAGCCACCCTTGGTCATGAACACTGGTCACTGACTCATGCTGGCCTCTTTCCCCATACAAGTGAATAGAGAGGTGACTGTAAATGTTGAAAATGGGGATAACCCTCTAAAAAGGCCCTGTCACCTGTCATCTGACATATCTGCTTTATTAACTACTGGCATTCACCATGTAATAACAATTCGGGATCACTTTCTTATATAACGCTCTGTCGTTCCATTCCTCGGTTATAGCTACTACCAGTTTATAATGGATCTGGGTGTTACAATTTGGGGGCGTGTCCCTGCACAGTCTGATACTGGCAGCACTGATTGGACAGTGTCAGACTGTGCATGGACACCCCCGGCAAACTGGTGACACCCATTTGCCGATCCATTAATTAACTTCTAGCAGCGATAACAATAAATTAGGAATGGGGTAACATAGAGTCATATAAGAAAATGATCCAGAATCGTTAGTGCAATACAACAGACACGTTAGGAGAAGAAACAGGACCGCTTTACGTTGGCCAAAGACATAATTAAAAGAAAATAACAAAAAATGTAATTTATAGTGGTTTCTGGGAATTTCTCAGTTGAGTCTCGTCGCACAATACCATGCACAGCGCCGTACAGCATATAGTGGCTGTGCTTGGTATTGCAGCTCAGCCCGAATTCACTTCAATGAGGCTTAGCTACAACTAAGCCACATGACAGATGTACGGTGACAAAAGGAAACACGGATCGGCACTCGCTGTTAGTATATAATCTTGCGATTTATCGTCACATTCCAGTGACGCATTTTGGCATACAATCTGCCTTTATCAAACTAGCAGATTGTATGCCGAAACGCGTCACTGGAATGTGACAATAAATCGCAAGATTATATACTAACAGCGAGTGCCGGTCCGTTTTTCCTTTTATCTACATGGAACGCCTGCCCTGGGGACACGCGCACCGCCACTCTATTTCCCGCAGTGCCGATCACTATATTGTATACACAGATGTACGGTGACGTCACATGGTCTAGGAAGAGGCCACAGCGCTCATTGAGAAACCAACCTCTTCTAACAGCTGATCGGCGGGGGTCCCGGATGTCGGACTCCCGCCGATCAGATCATGATGATCTATCCTGGGGATAAGTCGTCAATATCTATTACCGGATACCCCTATAAATTCCCGAGTTAGACAACATACCACGTCCGCAGATCATAGAAAGTATTTTAATGACATGAACATCATTTTTATATAAAAATTTCGGACAAACTTGTATTTAGCGCAACAATGAATCAGTCATTAGCGACACATTTTCACCGCGTTGGCTGCGTTCTATTCCGCCACGCACAGAAGATAAGCCCAACGTATTATCTTGTCGGTGGTTAATGCAAACATTGCTTGAAGATTGTCCTCAGGTAACGTCAGTCATTATGCGGATTACCAGTGATTCGGAAGAGCGGAGGTGCGGACATAGCTGGAGGATTTTCACATGAAAGACAAACAAACTATAGGATTAATGTCAGACAGAAGATGCTGAGAAGGATGCGCAGCTCAGCCAAGGGAGATAACATTGTGAGGCTGCCCAGACGTATGCTCATGTCTGACTACACACGTTGTGGATGTCTTCAGGAGAGGAAACGCTCCCACCAAAGGAGACATCACGAAAATAGGTTCCAGCGAGATCTTCATCTGCAAGTTCTGTCCGTCAATAACCAAGCCATAGATTGTTTGGCTGATAGCTGCCTCCCTGACTACTACCTCATTAAAGATGGAATAAGCGGCTTCTAGACACTTTTGATGCCGCTTATCTCCAGGGGAACAAAAGATTGGACAGATATCCGGCAGAGGATCTCAATACCGGAATTAAACAGCAAAAAACGGCAAAAAAACAAAACGGAAAGTTAATGGGTGACGGATACGGTTTTTTTTTTAGACTCCTAAAAAAGCAGCTTGCAGCGGTTTTGTGTCCGGTCACAAAACGGAATGCTGACGGAACGGAAGACATCCTGACGCATCCTGAACGGATCTCTTTCCATTCAGAATGCACGAGGACTAAACGGAAACATATTTTTTTTTCGGTATACAGATCCTCTGCCGGATCGCAATACCGGAAAACAACAACACAAGTGCGAAAGTAGCCTTAGTTGCAAGGAATGTCTGTATCCAGTTTAATGGTCTTACTGCTGTTACATACATACTGGAGGTCATTTCCAGGCTTTATGCCATTTTTTTCCCCAAAAATTTTGAGCAAATTGCATTTTGCGCAGTAATTTTGCATCTTTTTCACGTTTTATGCCACTCGTGCTACGTTTTTAAAAAGTGGGTTAGGCTTAGCCAAAGGAGTGTTGCCACGACAGTCAAATAAATATTTAATATAATTTACGGCAGATGCAATAAATGTATTAAGATTGGTTGCATCTTTTTACTAAGTCTGTCATGTGAAACGCCAAAATTTCTTTTAAATGACCCCCAAACTGCTGTGTGAACTGGATGTATACCAAGTATGCAATCCATAGGACATCTGTATGTAAACCTGATGACTGCTGTGGAGTTGGCTGACGATCTGTGTATGGGGGCATCCTTACTGTGTCCTGGTGACAAATGTTGGAGAAAAGAAGGATTAAATGTCAATACCCCCGGTCTTTGGTATGTGAGACTTAAATGTTTTTTCAGAGATGTAAATACTGATGACCTACCGGTATCCTCTAGATAGGTCATCAGCCGAACAGCTCCGGCTCTCCTGTGAGCACCGCGCAGGCTTGTCAACCAGAATTTTTCTTTTTTCTGGACAACTGATCCCAAAATCACGGACAGCCAACATTTTTACGGACAAATTGGAAAACCATAATGACTGACACAAATTATATAGACCAGACCTCATGACCAGCATTTACTGTGAGCTGTAAAATGCTGGAAATTACCACCAAAATAATCTAGTCAAGTACCACCAGCCTCAAAAAAAATCACAGACACGTCTATTTTTTTTTCACGGACACAGAAAAAAAGTTGCCTGTTTTTACAGACTGTCCACGAATTTCTGGACGGTTGGCAACCCTGGCGCCGCGGCCTTCTCGCAGTGCCATACATTGGATAGCGGCTGTGCTTATTGCGCTCAGCCCCATTCACTTCAATGGGACTGAGCTGCGCCTAGGCCATGTGACCGATAAATGGGACGCCACTGGCCTAGGCAAAGCTACAAAAAGGCTGCTGGGCTGCTGCGAGTGTCGTTGCCTTCTCGAACAGCTGATCGTGGGGGTCCCGGGTGTCGGATCCCCACTGATCAGATCCGCTAAGTCTAAGAAAACCACTTTAAAGGGATAATCTGAGTGTTTTATACTAATGAGCTAACCTCGGGCTGGGTCATCAGTATGTGATTGGTACAGTCCGACTCCTGGCACGCCCGCTGATCAGCTGTTTGGAACGGCCACTGCGTTCCAGTGAGCATCACAGCCAGTGGCGTAGCTAGAAATGACTGGGCCCCACAGCAAATTTTTGAATGGGGCCCCCCTCCCCCTGTTTTTGCAACCCCTTCCTTTCATGCCGTTCAACCCCTTCCCCCATTCCTGTGGCTAGTAAAGATCATTCTCTCAGACCAGGCCTGGCAGCTGTTCCATCCGTTTTCTACACTGTCTATACTGTCACTGTATATAATTTCATTGTGTAATACTGTTGAAGGGGCCCTGACAAAATCTTTTAGTCCTCCTCCTCCTGGATGGGCCCCTTCTGGGTCAGGGCCCCAAAGCAGCTGCTTCCCCTATAGCTACGCCCCTGATCACAGCTTCTTTGTAGGCCAATGACATTGCGTTCATCAGTCACATGACCTGTGTGCAGCTCAGCCCGGTTCAAGTGAATGAGCCTGAGTAGTGATTCCAAGCACAGCCGCTATCCAATGGACAGTGCTTGGTGAGCTGGGAGGAGGTCAGAGCCCCACTGATCACATACTGAAGACCTATATCGTCACCTATCCTGACATCAGCCTTGTCATGTCTAATAGATCTATTTAATGCAAAAACATAAATGCAATCGCACTCTGCCCTGCCTCTATGCTGGATGTTGAATGGGGCATTGGTGTACATTTTGGCCAAAGCGTAATAAGCCACTCACCACGTCAAGGTCGCCTCCATGAGTGGTCCCTAACACTAGTTCCTACCTGTTATGGGCCATGACAGCCACACAAAGTCCAGAGAGCGTAGGTACAGCATGCACGCCAAGCACACTCTGCTTTTAACCCCGTCCGGTGCCATTACAGCTTTCATCGGATCCAGGGATGCAAGTATCAACATGCATGCTGAGCCCACTATATACTTCTCCTGGAGCCAAATGGCTACTGGTAGGTGCTATATAAGCAGACTCAGTTTTATACTGACTTTAAAACCAGCCTCCAGGGCAGACTAACTGGTCAGGTGTGCATGGCTGCTTGGAGATCGCCACGCCTCCAATATATACTACAAAGAGAAAAATGTGGGGGATTTAGCCAGCACAACCCTGTATGCAGGTGCACATTGCTATGGCGAAATACAGATACAAACGCAAAAACATAAATGCAATCGCACTCTGCAACCAGCATTCTGCCCTGCCTCTATGCTGGATGAGGCATTGGTGTACATTTTAGCCAAAGCGTAATAAGCCACTCACCACGTCAAGGTCGCCTTCATGAGTGGTCCCTAACACTAGTTCCTACCTGTTATGGGCCATGACAGCCACACAAAGTCCAGAGAGCGTAGGTACAGCATGCACGCCAAGCACACTCTGCTTTTAACCCCGTCCGGTGCCATTACAGCTTTCATCGGATCCAGGGATGCAAGTACCAACATGCATGCTGAGCCCACTATATACTTCTCCTGGAGCCAAATGGCTACTGGTAGGTGCTATATAAGCAGACTCAGTTTTATACTGACTTTAAAACCAGCCTCCAGGACAGACTAACTGGTCAGGTGTGCATGGCTGCTTGGAGATCGCCACGCCTCCAATATATACTACAAAGAGAAAAATGTGGGGGATTTAGCCAGCACAACCCTGTATGCAGGGGCACATTGCTATGGCGAAATACAGATACAAACGCAAAAACATAAATGCAATCGCACTCTGCAACCAGCACTCTGCCCTGCCTCTATGCTGGATGTTGAATGGGGCATTGGTGTACATTTTGGCCAAAGCGTAATAAGCCACTCACCATGTCAAGGTCGCCTCCATGAGTGGTCCCTAACACTAGTTCCTACCTGTTATGGGCCATGACAGTCACACAAAGTCCAGAGAGCATAGGTACAGCATGCACGCCTATTTAATAATGTATGCAGCTTGTATTGTAAAATCTGGTGGCAGAAGTTCTTTAAGCTGCTCCAATTCACTTCTCCTCATAAAGCCCATCATGCATGTTCATGTTGGAACTGGGAGAGCTGGAGATACATGTCTATGGCTAAATATAGTAGCACTCCATTGGACAGCTGTAGCACTATTTGTGTTCAGTTGCTTTATCTCTATTGAGTACATTAGGTCATAGGAGTCAAACCATAGACACCCATCTGTAGACAGCACGGTTTCAGGGTTCTTGACCCTCATCAGCACAGGGCAGGATACTGGCTGGATGAGATTAGACACAGATCACTGTCTCTTCAATGGAAAACTGTATCTAAGGCCACTCACCCAGCCAGCCAGTATCCTGCTCTGTACTGATGAGGGGCAAGAACCTCGAAACAGTGCTGTTTACAGATGGGTGTCTCTGGTTTGGCTGGTATGAGCTACAGTAATTTGCACAATTGTTTCCCATTAAAAATAAGGCCCTGATTTATCAAGGCCGACGTGTGAAGAACCAGCCTTAATAATGCCTGTCCTGCAGGAGGAGGCATGTAATATATGACAAGGCTTCCTCCAGCTCCAGGCTGCCGTAGATTTCATCAGTCATTATTTACTCCAGTTTCTGGCATAAATAATGATGATGGTCCAGTCCTTGCACGTCCTCACAACACCCCCTTTTCTTTGACTTGGGAGGGCAGCATAAAATGCACTGAAAAGTCACAAATACAGTATGTTAGACAGTCCTGGTACCCAGGCCAAAGAAAAGACATCAGGATACAACACACTTGTGTATGGACAGGTGGACAAGATTCACAAGTTCAGGTGTTGTTTGCAGCCTGAAGATAATGGCGCTTATGGACTGGCTGACACTGTCTGCTCTCATCCTAGATAATGAGGTCACATTGTGGATATTAACCTGATATCAGTGTGTGTGTGTATCTAGGGGATCTCTGGAGACAGCATTGAGTCACACAACGTTCATTACTGATCAAGAGATTGTAATGTGACAAATATTTATCAGTATTACATAATGCAGACCCTATCAGCAGGTACCATATATACATTAGATAATGCAGACCCTATCAGCAGGTACCATATATACATTAGATAATGCAGACCCTATCAGCAGGTACCATATATACATTAGATAATGCAGACCCTATCAGCAGGTACCATATATACATTAGATAATGCAGACCCTATCAGCAGGTACCATAAATACATTAGATAATGCAGACCCTATCAGCAGGTACCATATATACATTAGATAATGCAGACCCTATCAGCAGGTACCATATATACATTAGATAATGCAGACCCTATCAGCAGGTACCATATATACATTAGATAATGCAGACCCTATCAGCAGGTACTATATATACATTAGATAATGCAGACCCTATCAGCAGGTGCCATATATACACTGCTCAAAAGAATAGGGAACACAAAAATAACACATCCTAGATCTGAATTATTTAAATATTCTTCTGAAATACTTTGTTCTTTACATAGTTGAATGTGCTGACAACAAAATCACACAAAAATAAAAAAATGGAAATCAAATTTTTCAACCCATGGAGGTCTGGATTTGGAGTCACCCTCAAAATTAAAGTGGAAAAACACACTACAGGCTGATCCAACTTTGATGTAATGTCCTTAAAACAAGTCAAAATGAGGCTCAGTAGTGTGTGTGGCCTCCACGTGCCTGTATGACCTCCCTACAATGCCTGTGCATGCTCCTGATCAGGTGGCGGACGGTCTCCTGAGGGATCTCTTCCCAGACCTGGACTAAAGCATCTGCCAACTCCTGGACAGTCTGTGGTGCAACGTGACGTTGGTGGATAGAGCGAGACATGATGTCCCAGATGTGCTCAATTGAATTCAGGTCTGGGGAACGGGCGGGCCAGTCCATAGCATCAATGCCTTCGTCTTGCAGGAACTGCTGACACACTTCAGCCACATGAGGTCTAGCATTGTCTTGCATTAGGAGGAACCCAGGGCCAACCGCACCAGCATATGGTCTCACAAGGGGTCTGAGGATCTCATCTCGGTACCTAATGGCAGTTAGGCTACCTCTGGCGAGCACATGGAGGGCTGTGCGGCCCTCCAAAGAAATGCCACCCCACACCATTACTGACCCAATGCCAAACCGGTCATGCTGGAGGATGTTGCAGGCAGCAGAACGTTCTCCACGGCGTCTCAAGACTCTGTCACGTCTGTCACATGTGCTCAGTGTGAACCTGCTTTCATCTGTGAAGAGCACAGGGCACCAGTGGCGAATTTGCCAATATTGGTGTTCTCTGGAAAATGCCAAACGTCCTGCACGGTGTTGGGCTGTAAGCACAACCCCCACCTGTGGACGTCGGGCCCTCATATCACCCTCATGGAGTCTGTTTCTGACCGTTTGAGCAGACACATGCACATTTGTGGCCTGCTGGAGGTCATTTTGCAGGGCTCTGGCAGTGCTCCTCCTGTTCCTCCTTGCACAAAGGTGGAGGTAGCGGTCCTGCTGCTGGGTTGTTGTCCTCCTACGGCCTCCTCCACGTCTCCTGATGTACTGGCCTGTCTCCTGGTAGCGCCTCCATGCTCTGGACACTACGCTGACAGACACAGCAAACCTTCTTGCCACAGCTCACATTGATGTGCCATCCTGGATAAGCTGCACTACCTGAGCCACTTGTGTGGGTTGTAGACTCCGTCTCATGCTACCACTAGAGTGAAAGCACCGCCAGCATTCAAAAGTGACCAAAACATCAGCCAGGAAGCGTAGGAACTGAGAAGTGATCTGTGGTCAACACCTGCAGAACCACTCCTTTATTGGGGGTCTTGCTAATTGCCTATAATTTTCACCTGTTGTCTATCCCATTTGCACAACAGCATGTGAAATTGATTGTCACTCAGTGTTGCTTCCTAAGTGGACAATTTGATTTCACAGAAGTGTGATTGACTTGGAGTTACATTGTGTTGTTTAAGTGTTCCCTTTATTTTTTTGAGCAGTGTACTATAAGATGCAGGTACGATATAAACTGTACATTAGATAATGCAGACCCTATCAGAAGATGCCATCTATCAAAGTCTGTTATTGATGATAATTCCTAAGGATAGGAAATCCTCACTAATGGCAGAGGAGGCCGATATCTCAGGAGACATCTCAGTAGTTGTAGTTATCACACACATGCAACAATTGTGGCCAATTATAAATGAACTGTAGGCAATCACAGTCCCAGTTCTGCTACATCTGTATACCCGGAAACCTGTTTGAACATAAGTATAACGAGCAGTCATAGTTAGTGTAATGGCTGATGGATGCTCCAAATGTAACTAACCTTGTAATGGACTGGCACACAATTTCAATTTTAGTCTTCCGCGCTCATTTCCTGTTCTTTTATGCAAATGTTGCCAGGAGTGCAGATTCATTGCCATTGTAAATTTGGTTTGGCAAAGGGTATGGTTGTTGTACAATAGTATTGAATTCAACATTAATATCCCATTTCCATATACCCTGGCATTTTAACGTTCCACAGACAACCACTGAGGAAACATGCACCACTCCATTATTCCATTCCTGTACAAGGAGACTTGGCTTTCTCTAAGATCACAGACTGGTGGTTTTTAGATGAGGCTATATAGAGGAACATTACATAACTCATCTGTCTGCTCCGTTGTTCTAGATAGTGTGACACAGTGAGAGGTTTGGTCTGGGAAAACAGGTATTTTCCTCCCAGTATGTGCTGCTTAGCGGATTTACAGCCAGGTGAGGTCAAATACCGGACCGGATTTTAAATGCCGGTCCGGGTTTTGGCAGCACCTGGCTGTCCTTAAATAGGCAGCTGGGCTCAGAAGCCATGTTTCTGTGTTGGGATCTGGGAGTCTTGTGTCTGGATGAAGGCTTGCTACCTGTTTGGCATGAAAACAGGTTGGTGCTGCTATGGTCAAGGACTTTTTGAGGCAGAATTGCCTCATGGTGTGAATTACCACCAACACCGCAAGGTGACTTTTTGTTTGAATATGACTGCTTGTTTTGTCACTTGCCTAAAATGTGAATAAAACACTGAACTGTTTGATCCAAAGAACTTGTTGTTGCCTCTATACTGCGTCCGCTAATCCTGTCTACCAGAGCGAGTCCCCACAATATTTAACCACCCAAGTTGTATTCCTCCACAATGACATTGCCTATGTAGACTTCTGACTGGGTGTAGGTTAAGTATTGCACACTTCTTCCTTTTTGCTTTACTAAGCAAAGCTGTTTAGTAGTGTTGGGTGTGAATATTCGAATAGCAAATATTAATCGCGAATATCGGCACGTCAAGAGTTCGCGAATATTTAGAATATAGTGATGTATATTTGTATTTTCAAATATTCTAGATTTTTTTTCTTCTGAACCCATGATCCCTCCCTGCTTCTTGCTTGTGGGCCAATGAGAAGGCTGCAATGTCTTTGTCTGAGCTTAGCAACATCTCTAGTAACCAATAGGAAAGTTGCCTACCCCTTACTATATAAAAAAACTCCCCAGCAGCCATTTTCTACAGTTTTTTTTAAAGTTCTGAGAGAGACAGCAGTGTCATTGCTGTGCTCTGTGCTTTCCACTCATTACATTAGATAGCTAGTTAGAATGCTTATATATATAATACATGTAGTTAAGTAATAGTGGGAGATAGTCAGTGTAGGTTAGATAGTGATATAGTGTAGCTGATAGGTTCCAGTGCAGGGTGTTAGGTAGTGTGATAGGAATTACTGTTTCTCTGCTGTCCATACATACATGCTACAGACATAGTGTTCTGATGTCACAACAATACTTAGTGCACCAATCAGTAATATCTACTCAGACCTGATAAAATGTGAAGTTTCAAGTATTGCACCAAAATATGCGCATCATTAATTGCCGATTAGCGCAATCGCAAATATATTGGAGCACTCTAACTGCATATAAAGCCATTTTTAATGTTCTGCCGTGCCAACCATTTTCTCCATTCTCAGGAAATTTCTAGCAGCTTGGAAAATGTAGCAAAAGTGACCCACGCCTGTATTGTGCGCGCTTTACGCGAGTATTACATTGGCGATTTTCGCAATCAAGAAAATAATAGCGAATTCTCGAATTCGTGAATATATGATGAATATTCTACAAAATATTAGCGAATCAGCGAATTCGAATATTGCCCTTGCCAATCATCACTACTGTTTAGTAAGACTCATTTGAACCCACAAATGATTCTCACCCCAACCATTTATACTGCTTGACTTCTGAATCTTTACCCCTCAGCTCTCCTTCATTCTTTACACTATATTACTAGATACTAATCAACCAAACCCATTCTTGTATCACCACTCAACTGAGATTCTAGATTTTCTTCTTAAAGGGGTTGTCCGAGTTCAGAGCTGAACCCTTATTTTCACCCCGGCAGCATCCCTGAGGCTAGCATCGGAGCATCTCATGCTTTGATGCGCTGCCTTGCCCTGCTCTAGATCGCGCAGGGCAAGGGGTCTTTTGTTTATCATAACACACTGCCGGGCGGAAACTTCCACCCAGCAATGTGTTCGGTGACGTCACCGGCTCTGATGGGCGGGCTTTAGCGCTGCCCTAGCCGTTTTACTGGCTAGGGCAGCGCTAAAGCCCGCCCATCAGTGCCGGTGACGTCACCAGGCTTCCTGGCAGCCCCATGGAGAGCCCCTGTACATCACCGGAACTCCTAAAAAATGCCTATTTAGCGCAGGGCAAAGGAGAGCATCGGAGCATGAACTGCTCCGATACTCAAGTCAGGGGGGCTGCCGGGGGGAAAATGGAGGTATGTTCGGGTTCAGCTCTGAACCCGGACAACCCCTTTAATACCTATAACCCAATGAGGACCTTGACTTTATGGATGGTCTACACCACCGTTCTCCAACCAGTGGGTCTGGAGCCCTCTGGCTCTCTGTATGTGGCTGCTCGGCTTATGGCAGCTCTAAAATTGTGCTCTAATGGCACCGGGTTACCATACTATTACTGAAGGTTCACACTAGGTAACAATATCACTGACAGAATTAGGGTAAAAGCCATGTAAACTTGTCTTTCATACCCAGTGTGGTACACACACGTCATATTTGAGAATAGATCTTGGTTTGGAAGAGATTTGAAGGTTCTATATTGGACCAACTGATATTTATCATCTGCTTCATCCCACCAACCAGTTTCTAATTTTCCTTGTCAACTGTTTCCAGTAACAATTAGCTGAATTTTGAATGCACAGATGAAACTCGAAAAATTTGAATATTGTGCAAAAGTCCATTTATTTCAGTAATGTAAATTAAAAGGAATTACATTAATGCAGCTTAAAATTTGAATTTTGTGAAAAGGTTCAATATTCTAGGCTCAAAGTATCACACTCTAGTCAGCTAATTAATCCATACCCCCTGAGCAAAGGGTTCCTCAAAATTGTGATTTTGGGGTTTCATAAACTGTAAGCCATAATCATCCAAATTATAACAAATAAAGGCTTGAAATATCTCGCTTTGCATGTAATGAGTCTCATATGTTAGTTTCACCTTTTAAGTTGCATTACTGAAATAAATGAACTTTGTACAATATTCTAATTTTTTGAGTTTCACCTCTAGCTGTGGACCATACAGGATGCAACTAAAGGCCCTTTCAAGATAAGTAATCCAATATTTTTAACTGCAAAATAATGCCCAAATATGAACATACTCTTTAAAGAGGGTTTTCCGACACCTAGGTCCTCCACAAATCTAATGATAATCCCTTCCTCTATGGTATATAGAATGATAATTTTGTGTTTTTTTAAGCATTGTCCTGTTTACCTGCCTCTGCAGCATCTTCTCCTATTAATTTACCACCTCCACTTCATTCCAGAGCCGCTACATCAACAATTCTCATACTGCTTTTCTTCCATCTTTATTCCTCCCCCTACACCTTTTCTCTCCACCCCACGTTGCTGCTCCAAATGTCCCTTGTTCTACCACAATACCTTCCCTACACTGAGGTAAATAAAGTAACTAACCTCCCTCACCTCCTAAATGAGAATGCTTTACTGTTCATGCTCTTTGTAGAAAGAATCCGATAGGCTTGAGCATCTGGAAGATCAAGCCACGGCCTCTTGAAGTCCTGGCTAGGATGGTCCACTTTCCCTTACTGTCTGAGGGTGATGTTACATATACAGAGCCGCAAAGGCTCATGGATCTTAGTTTGCGGGATCTCACAGGAAGTAATGAGGACCTGAGTAGTGCGGTAACTTGACTACTGCTGAGAATAGTGGTGTGTTTACATGCCCCCATTGTCGGGCAGATTATCAGCAGGGTTGCCAACCAGAAATTTTCTTTATTCTGGACAACTTATCCCAAAGTCACGGACAGCCAACATTTTTTACGGACAAATTTGAAAACCATAATGAATGATAACGATTATAAGTAATACATGTCTATAGCTCAATGTACTGATAAGAACTCATTACCAGCATTTACTGTGAGCTGTAATATAATGATGATTACCACCAAATAATCTATAAAGTATCACCAGCCTCCAAAAAAATCATGGACACATAATTATTATTTTTTATGGACACAGGAAAAAGTTGCCTATTTTAACGGACTGTACAGAAATTTCTGGACAATTGGCAACCCTGATTATCAGGGACAGCACTCTACTGCCCAGAAACAATGCAGTTGTATGATGACGAGCGATTGCAACAGCGATCCCTCGTCCTAACCTCCACTAACAAGCAGCCAATTATCGAGAAGGAACGATTTCTTCCCGATAATCGGCTGCTCCTCGGGCTATGTAAACCCACCATAAGAGTAAAGTTAAAACAAATGCATTAAAAAATTGTTACGGGGGGAATATAAATGTAATTGAAGGTGAGTTTTGGAAACACCTTTAACGGACAACAAAGAACATGATATGTTGAAACAGAGATCATTATTACTCACTGTCCACAGTATAGCTTCTAGCCTAATTACTCAAACTCATAGTAACACAAGTCCCATTTCACTGGACAGTAGATTTGAGGTTTATTTAGGGTAACACTAAATAACTAATACAAATTACTAATCAATATATTAATTTAATAATTATTAAAACCATATTAAAACCAACCAATTGATGTAAACTTCATGGACCAAGTCCACCAAGCCCAACACCCCAACAAATAAACATTGCAACGAAGCTAAAATCAAGGGAGGGTGGGCAGGGGCCTGGTTTAGTAGCTCCTCAAGGAATTACATGCCAACCCCTATGTGGTGCACATATAAAGGAGATCCTTCCCACCATTGCCGTCGTCCTCAATCCAATAGCTATGAAGAGCTCTTCCCGCCACTGTAGTAGCCTACCAATCTGCCAACACATAGAAACAGCATGGTGATGCAGGAAGATTTTAGAACTTGATGATACTTCCATACAGCTGACCCATGAATGGCTCCCATCAGGAAATATCCATTAACACCTATAAAACAAAAGTAGGTTGGGGGGAGAGAGAACATATAGGGAGAAAAGAGAAAAGCATGGCACAAATGACCACTTTTACTTAATAATCAATCACCAGGGACTGTTACCATGCATCCCCTAAGCTATAACACTCTGTGGGGCCCCTTGTCATACACACTAGGGCCAATTTGTCTATCAGTATGTTTTTGGAGTAAGGCAACCCACACAAACATGGGGAGAACATACAAACTCCATATAGAGGTTTCCCTTGGTTGAATTCAAACCCAGGATCTAAGTGCTACAAGGCAAAGTCATAACCACTGAGCCACCATGCTGTCCACTATTACAAGAGAAAAGTAGAGCAGTTGCCCACAGTAAATTCGCTCCCAGAAAGCCCACTGCAGCCTCAGATGACAGGCCACCGTTCAGCACTTGACACCAGCCTCTGGATTTGAGACCACTTTCTCAGATGACTTTTGCTTCCTTGATGCCTGTCATAAGCAGGCAGTGAAGGGCAGGTTTCTCCTTGTTGATAGTGAGCCCTTAATTTCCTGGCTCACACATCCATGCATGCAAGGTGTCATGGAGGAAAGATGACCCTCCATGGTGTTTGTCCGTATGTCCCTTTGATTAGCATACTCTGCCGCATCATATGACCATGTCACTGAACTGTATACAGAATCTCTTCCGAATTTTGCTTCCTTCATGCAGCTCTCCGGTAAGCAGTACATATTGAGCCTTTCTATGCACGTTCTGCTCCTGTAAGAAGATTTCTATGTTCATCATGGGATTTCACTTAATATAAATTTTTCCTTTTCGCAACAATTTCCAGATTCCGAATCAATCCTCAAATCACACGACACCTTCATGTGCGCAGTTGTCAAAAAAAAACATTGCATCATGTATATCTCTGCGGGTGAAAATGAGCTAAAATGTCTTTTCAAAAAATCTGCGGAGCTGCTTGTGGATTTTGGACCCCGGGCTATCAACGAAATTATCCATTTTTAACGAAACTAGGACAATACGACCTTCTCTGGTAATTACTATGGGAAACGGGGGAAAAAAGGTCCAATGTAGTTTTGTATTTAAACTACCAGAAGGCATTTATGGGATGTGAAAATGACACTGATTTGAGAGGGGGAAAAACAAGCAATTGAAGCAGCCGGCGCTCTGCTGGGAGGCAATTAAACATCTCCCCACAGCGTGTCTTGCTCTGCATATCCAGATTAATACTTCCATGTCTAAGACAATATTTAGGCTGCATGAACAAGGCCGGGGAGCAGCAGCAAGCACATGATTCTGCCTGCTGATGAGATGGTCCCTAGGAGCATCCTGTCACTCAAGCAGCTAAGTATGTGACCCCCTACACAATGAGCCGTGCTATGCTGTCAGCATCATGCCGTTCACTTACTCACCCCCCTCCCCTTCAAGATGACACTTGTCGCCTTTCATTTTCTTACTATTACCACGGTTGCTAGAAACTCAGGGCCTTGCATTCAGATATATTATTATTATTATTATTAATGTATGTAAAACGATATCATTAAATTACAATGTATATACATTAGGGCAAATCAGAGACTATGATGAAACATGACAACATCCAGTATATGATAGCGATCATGTAGAAAATGCATGTTGTCTTCGCTGGGAGAGCGACTGTTATGTAATTAGTGCTTCAATGGAGAAAATTTGTAGAAAGATTCAATTCAAATTAGTACTGCCAAATTCTGATACAGAGAAAAAGTAGGAAGGAGTTAATACACAGTGGAGTCACACTATTATGACCAGGGTAACTAACGTGCGCAGCACGGACAGCAGCTAGACGGCCTGGGAGTAACTCAATAAGGTCCTGGTAGGTTAGATCGAGGTGGTCCCATAGATGCTCAATTGGGTTCAAGTCTGGGGAATTAGGAGGCTAGGGTAGTACTTGGAAGTCTTGGTCATGCTCTTCCAACCAATACTGACCTGGACATTTCTAGGCGTGTGACATGTTGCATTGTTTTTCTGGAAGATCCCATCTGTCCTAGCATGTATGGGTGTACGTGATCCGCAAGGATGGATTTATACCCAAAGCGGTAGAGTGCCTTCCACATGGATGAGTGGGCCCAGAGAATGCCGCAAAAACATTCCCCAGACCATAACGCCGCCACCGCCAGCTTGTGTGTTCTCTGATGTATCACGTCAACGTCTATCCGTTTGATGAAGTAGAAACGGGAATCATCGGAGAAGACAACCCTTTGCCAAATCAGCGGAGCTCCAATTCCAATACTGCCATGAAAATGTAAGTCTTTTCTGCTGTTGAAACTTTTTTAGCAGAGGTGCAATGACCATCATACACAGTAGGGTTCTCTGAACTGTTGTGTTAGACACATGTCTGGTTGCCCCCTGGTTCACTTTGGTGGGGAGCTGCTCCACTGTATTGTGTCGGTCTGCCCTTGTGCACCTTCATAGCCGACATTCACCTCTCAGCTCAATGGCTCGTGGTGCTCCACAGTTTCCACATCGCTTATTCTCAATAGTGCCATTTAGACACACTTTCACTACAGCCGCACGGGAACAGTTAACAAACGGCGCAGTTTACTGCAACCTTTGGCCCAAAAGCCAATAATCATCTTTTTGCAACTCTCATGAATCGCCCCTTTTACCGATGAGAGAAATTACAGATATGTGTGCAGACAGCCTACTGCACACCTTATATGCCCACCAAGCCGGCTCAGCACACATGACTTCCCTCATGAACTACGTGCTGCCGATGATAAAAATACGAAATGGTATTAACAATGTGACTTGATCGTGTAGTAGGATGTTCGACGTTCATGGCACGCATTATATACCCAACCAACAGATTATAATTGGCCTCCTGTAATGCCTTACTTTACCTGTGGTGGCACTGTAGGGGAATTAAACACTTGCAGCTGGGTTCAGCCGATCGATGGAGTTCCCAGCAGCAGAACCACCTCTGGGGATCTGTCTAACAAAAAGGGATTGTCCAAAGTGAACAAGAAAAATAAAAGAGCGTCAGTTAATACTCTTGGCCATATTGCTTTGATGCACTCTCATAGGGAATGCTATAAGGTTATCTTGAGCCCACTAGAGGAAATGAGTTTGAGGGCTCCTTGACTATTTTTGCAAACCATGTATATGTTAACATTTTACTGCATCATAAACTATGTTGTTATTATAGGAACTTAAAGGCTGTGGACACCTTTGGGAGCATTTTTTTATCATCAAATTTTATGCATTTTGGGCTAAAAATAGCTTGCTTGCCAAAATTTTTCTAAAGTTTTTTCCTCTACAGCTTTTATTTTTAGTGCATCTACAGACTATTGCTCTCTACCTCACACTGAATCTGTCAGGGTGCTTCTCTGTCGGCTTGATCTGCAGCCATCTGAAGTCCTGACAGCTCATAAACACTCATTTATACCATATTCTTATCAAAGTAATAAGAATTTAGCTGTTTTGGACTTTGATAAAGATTTTACATTGGTTTTACAGCGACTGCACTTGGTATTGCAGCTCAGCCCCATTCACTTCAATGGGACTGAGCTGTGCCTAGGCCATGTGACTGATAAAAGTGACATCCATGGCCTAGGGAAAGCTCGGAGAATGCTGGGGTGCTACTGCCAGGGCCAGTGCCTTCTCAAACAGCTGACCGGCTGGGTTCCTGGGAGTCGGACCCCTACCAAAATATCAGAAAACTCCTTTAAGTCATTCAGACCTTTTTTTATTATTATTCCCCTGGTCTGGAATAATTAATTTGACCAATTTTGGTGGGATTGGTCAACAATATTGTGTGTATGGGGTCTCCTAAGATGGCAGAAGTCAAAGGAAAGAAGTATCCGGCATATTGGATTACGGCATGCCCAGTCCTTCCTTCCCATGTGAGATTAGGCACTGCCATAAGAGGTACCCTTAGGGACCCCTTGTACAGCCATACAAAGTCGTGTGGGTCTGCCATGTGTATGGTCCCTTAATAACTGCATATATTTTTTACCAAAAAGGTCAACGGTTAGATCTGGCCATCCTGGTGTACATATCACTATGGACATTATGTGCATCAGAAATTTAGCAATGAAATACAAACCATTCTAGTCCCAGTATCCTGAATGCTCTATCATTTTAATGGTGGTTTTGTAGGGTATTGCACAATTGCGCCAGTCTCGTACAATGACATGGTTGTCTGTGTGTCTTGTGTCTGTGCGAAAAATCCTGGCGCCCAACCAGTAATTTATCACGATCAAGAACATATTGTTGCATCTCTCATTTCAGTTTGAGATAAAGATTCCCTTGCCCCCTCGCTGCTCTGTATGTCAGTAGATTACATTACTTCTCACAGAGATGCTATTTAGGAACCAGACAAAGATCTTTTATGACCTAAATCATTCGCATGGCTAAGTATTGTCAACATATATGATTTTAAGTCCTTGCTGAAACCAGGCCAAGTATGCACGAAAATGCAGACAGAGGGCATCGGAAAGAAATTATATTTTAATAAAAGCTCCAACTGGACATTCATTATGTCTCAGTATAAATGTACAATATGGTGACCTTTTGGCTGCCCCCGAAACAAGCAAAGTTTTGTTGAGCACACAATTACTTTAGTAACATAGTTTATAAGGCCAAAAAAAGACATTTTTCCATCCAGTTCGGCCTGTTATCCTGCAAGTTGATCCAGAGGAAGGCAAAAAAAAACTGTGAGGTAGAAGCCAATTTTCCTCACTTTCCGGCATGCCTGGAAAGCCTACAGCTATTAGGGCATGCTGGGAGTTGTAGTTTTTGTTGGCTGTCTCCAACAGTTTTGCCACAGCTGGAGGGCTGCAGGTTGAGTATTTAGGGGAAAAACATTCCTTCCCGACTCCAATCAGGCAATCAGAATAACTCCCTGGATCAACGACCCATCTCTAGTAACTATAGCCTGTAATATTATTACACTCCAGAAATACATCCAGGCCCCTCTTGAATTCCTTTATTGTACTCACCATCACCACCTCCTCAGGCAGAGAGCTCCATAGTCTCACTGCTCTTACCGTAAAGAATCCTCTTCTATGTTTGTGTACAAACCTTCTTTCCTCCAAACGCAGAGGATGTCCCCTCGTCACAGTCACAGTCCTGGGGATAAATAGATGATGGGAGAGATCTCTGTACTGACCCCTGATATATTTATACATACTTATTAGATCTCCCCTCAGTCTTTTTTCTAAAGTGAATAACCCCAATTTTGATAATCTTTCAGGGTACTGTAGTTGCCCCATTCCAGTTATTACTTTAGTTGCCCTTCTCTGAACCCTCCCCAGCTCTGCTATGTCTGCCTTGTTCACAGGAGCCCAGAACTGTACACAGTACTTCATGTGTGGTCTGACTAATGATTTGTAAAGTGGTAGGACTATGTTCTCATCACGGGCATCTATGCCCCTTTTGATGCAACCCATTATCTTATTGGCCTTGGCAGCAGCTGCCTGACACTGGTTTCTACAGCTTAGTTTGCTGTTCATCAAAATTCCTAGGTCCTTTCCTCAAGTTGTGGGTCGTGAGGTGACATGGTGGCCAAGCCAAGTAGGGGGTGCTAGATCAGCAAATGATACAATGCTACTACACTAAGCTGGAGACTTTTTGAGAAGAATTGTCTGTTAAACATCAAGAATCGATTAACACAGGCTAGACCCATGAATGTCCAACTGGACATTTATTATGTCTCAGTATAAATGTACAATATGGTGTCCATCATTAAGAATTGATTAACATACTTTAGACTCACGAATGTCCAACTGGACAGTAATTATGCCTCAGTATAAATGTACAATATGGTGACCTTTTGGCTGCCACCGAAACAAGCAAAGGTTTGTTGAGCACAAAATTACTTTCATCAAGTTGTGGGTCGTGAGGTGACATGGTGGCCAAGACAAGTCAATGGCCATCAGCCAATTAGGGGGTGCTAGATCAGCAAATGATACAATGCTACTACACTAAGCTGTACACTTTTTGAGAAGAATTGTCTGTTAATCATCATCAAGAATCAATTACCACAGTCTAGACCTGGCAATGCACATTATATCAAAGTTGGCCAAAAACACTGATTTTGGAAGGATTGGTCAACTGTCCACCAACAGAAGATGTGGGAGGAAGAAGGATCGGACACATTGGATTTTAACATGGGATAAGTCATTGTCAAAGATATCTGTCAGGAGCCCCCAGTCCCCCCCCCCCCCTATTGAAATAAACATGCACCCACTGCTGAGGCAGATCTGCATCTTAAAGGGAGAGTTAAGTAAAACAGTATTTGGCCAAATTCTATATTGTGTGAATAGCCAGCTTAAAGGGACTGCTAAGTATTTTTATATTCATGGTCTATCCTCATGATAGGCCATCAAAATCTGATCAATAGGGGTCCGACACGCTGCACCCCTGCCTTTTTCTTGAGCACAAAATTACTTTACTCAAGTTGTGGGTCATGAGGTGAAATAGTGGCCAAACCAAGGTTAGGGCATACAAGTCAATGGCCATCTGCCAAGTAGAGGGTGCTAGATCAACAAATGATACAATGCTATTACACTAAGCTGAGAAGAACTGAGAAAAACTGTCTATTGACCATCATCAATGTGTTAAATGGAGCACTTTTCTATAATCAATTAACACATTCTAGACCATGCATGGTAAATCAAAGTTGGCCAAAAACACAAATTTTGGTAGGATTGGTCCAATGTCCCCCAACAGCAGATGTGGGGGGAAGAAGGGTTGGACACCTTGGATTTCAACATGGATTAAGCCATTGTCAAAGATATCTGGCAGCAGCTCATTCCTCTCCCCCCACTGAAATAAACATGCACCCTCAGCTGTGGCAGGTGTCCATCTTTAATGGAGAGCAAAGTAAAACAGTATTAGACCAAATGCTATGGCATGTTAATAGCCAACTTTTTTAAAGGGGCTGTCCAGTATTTTTATGTTCATGGTCTAACCTCATGATAGGCCATCAATATCTCATCAGCGGGGGTCCAACGACCTGCACCCCTGCCAATTAGCTGTTCTACAATAGGTCCAACTCCTAGATGGAGCTGGTTATTGCAGCTCATCTCCCATGGGAGAAGCACTACAACAGACACTATGCAAGGGATGAAGCTGTGTGGTTCCAACACTGACTTGAGGATAGGCCATTAAAATAAAAATCTTGGACAACCCCTTCAAGGCTCGTTTTAGATGGTCATGAAGTGACCACTGGACTTGTCCCCCTTAGATAAGATAGGTTGAGTTCAATGCAACCATGTTGGATCCATGACTGCATCACAGCCTAAAACCCACAGAAATGATCTCATCGATATGCTGCTTTGATCTGACCACGCAAGAATTAGCACATTTCAGCATCATTGACTTGGGAGTCAAAACACTTTTGTCCCACGTGGAGCTTGACTTTAATGTCACCTCAAGTACTTTCTCTTTGAAGATCTTCTTACTACATGTTCATGGGTTTCCTGTCAGCTGCCTGGTTCAACACGTCCAAAGACTTTTTGGCTTTTGACAAACTGTGCTTGGCGTGTGTCCTGCAGTATTAATATCTGGATGCTCATCCAGTGCAGATGATGTACTGGAAGAAAGTTCTCAAGAAATGGAGCAGTAAATAGCTCCATCTGTCTCAGAGCTATAGAAAGTCTATATACAACTTCATGTATGTGGGCAATTCAGATATAATGACTACTGTTTTATTCTACCCTCTTGAAAAAGAGATATTGTAGATTGTAAGCCCTCGCGGGCAGGGTCCTCTCTCCTTCTGTACCAGTTAGTCACTCGTCTTGTTTATGCTTATTGTACTTGTTTTTTATTATGTATGTATACCCCTTTTCATATGTATAGCGCCATGGAATGAATGGTGCTTTGATAAATAATAATAATATTAATATTGGACTAATAGCATGGAAGTCCATTTTGAAGGAAACCTTTCTCTTTGAACATGAAGTCTGAGCTGCAGACATCGTGTTATAGAGCAGGAGGAGCTGAGCAGATTGATGTATAGTTTTATGGAAAAAGATTCAGTAAAACTTGTAATTTATTCATTTTAATCCCTTCTCTTTCTATACCTATGAGTCTATCAGTGAATGACAGCTATCTTTATGCACAGTCATACAGGGAAGAGTGCCTCTTGGGCTTTGAAGGACCCAACACATTTCTACACTACATGGACAGTCCATTGATGTCCATGGGAATTACGTAACAGTTAAAGGGGTTGTCTCACTTCAGCAAGTGGCATTTATCATGTAGAGAAAGGTAATACAAGACACATATATTGTGATTGTCAATTATCACCCTTCTCTTGTAGATTGTAAGCTCTTGCAGGCAGGGTTCTCTCCCCCTCTGTACCAGTCAGGGGGGTAGCTAAAGGCCTCATGCACACGGCCGTTGTTTTGGTCTGCATCCGAGCCACAGTTTTTGCGACTTGGATGCGGACCCATTCACTTCAATGAGGCAGCAAAAGATGCGGACAGCACTCCGTGTGCTGTCCGCATCCGTGGCTCCGTTCCGTGGCCCCGCAAAAAAAATATAACATGTCCTATTCTTGTCCGCGCTTTGCGGACAAGAATAGGCATTCATATTGCCGGCGCCAGTTTCGTTCCGCAAATTGCGGAAGGCAACACGGGCGGCTTCCATTTTTTGCGGATCCGCAGTTTGCGGACCGCAAAAAACGGAACGGTCGTGTGCATGAGGCCAAAGGCTCATGGCCCCTGGTGCAAGAGTTCCGCTAAGGCCCCCCTTCCCTCAGTGCTTTGTGGCCAGGGGCCTGAGGCAAGAATTGAAACGGCACCCCTGTCATGACCAATTCTGACCTAACCCCTTCCTTCCAGCCAGAGGTGTAACTTGACCAGCATGCACTTTCTATAATACCGGTGTCTTCGTATGCACCACAAGGGTCTTTGGGCCCCCTTGGGCTCCTGGACCCGGTAGCGACTGCTACCTCTGCACCCCTATAGCTATGGCCCAGTACCATTCTGTTAATAGTTTCTTATCGTATTTGTGTTTTTATATTATTATGTGTACAGTGCCATGGAATTAATGGCGTTTTCAAATAAATAATACTAATATTGCCTCCTTTGCTGGCTGGATTCATTTTTCCATCACATTATACACTGCTCTTTTCCAGGAGTTACGGCCACCGCTGCAGCGCAGATACAAGATGAGGGGCTGGCGCTTTTTCCTGCACGGCCACTGCTGCTGGATTGCAGGGTTGCCATAACCCCTGGATACGAGCAGTGTATAATGTGATGGAAAAATGAATCCAGCCAGCAAAGGAGGCAATATGGACAATCACAATACATTAGTAAGTGCCTTGTATTAACTTTCTCTACACGATACATGCCATTTTCTGAAGAGACACAACCCCTTTCTTTTCCCCTGTGGTTGCGCTATAGGAGAACCTATAAACCTGATCACTAAAGGCCCCCATTCATTTTATTATCTTGTTGCACGTACCTGTGGAGAATGGCCGACAAATGAATGTGTATGGGGAGCTCCTGATTCTCCCCCGACAGATGATATTGGGGGGAAGAATGATCGGGCGAACTGAATTTTTTCAATCAACCCTTTTGTTCTCCCAGGAGAAGCTCTCTCTCTCCCATGGTTTTCTCCTCTCCATTGAACTGAAGGTATGGTATGGAGGAGTCAGGAGAGATGGTCGTTGGCTGAACAATCTTTTGTTTGACAGCTATGGAATATGATGTGTGGCCGACTTTACTGCCGGGTTCCCTTGTAGCTTACTGCTGATCCAAAACAGCATAGAGGCCCCCTGTGATCAGGTTATCATTGAAAATGGTGTTGGACAGAAGCTGGGATGTCCTCTTCTAAAAAGCTATTAGTGGTGGCATGATGAAAAGTATAATGCCTCATTCACACGTCAGTGTTTGGTCAGAAATTTCCATCAGTGATTTTGAGCCAAAACCAGGTGCGGCTCTAAACACAGGAACAGGTGCAGATTTCTCCATTACACCTAATCTCTGTGCGGCCTACACGCTCACAATCACTGATGGAAATCACTGACCAAAACACGGATGTGTGAAAAAGGTATAAGAAAGAAAAAAAAACCTGTTAGGGTGCAGCCACACGGTGAGGTTTCCTTATGCAGTTTTGGATGCCAAAATCAGGAGTGGAACATAAAAGGTCTAAAAAAGCATAAAGGACAGATGCGACTTTTTTTATTTCCGCTTCTAAAACTCAATACAGAAACCTGACCAAGTGTCCATACCCTCAGGCCTCACGCATGCCATTGTATCCATATTTCGGTCCACAAAACAGGGATGCCACAGAGATCTGCAAAAAATACTGATGTGTGCATGGCCCCATAGAAATGAATATTTTGGTGCACTATCCACAAAAATTGCAGAAAGCGCAGATCAAAAACAGAGTCATGTGCATGAGGCTTTATAATGTGGGAGGGAAGGGATGCAAGTGAGCTCTTAACGAGCTCTGCCTCTAATGCCACCAGATGTAAGGCAGCTATCCTGTAAGTCAATGTTCAGCTCTTAAAATAAGCCTTGAGACATGACCTGGATATTAGAGGCAGAGCTCGTTAAGAGCTCACTTGCATCCCTTCCCTCCCAGAATTCCAGAGGAGCAGGTATGGCCTATAGGTCTCCTCACACTGATTAAGGGGCTCTCTCCCCAAGGAGAGTTAGTCCCCCCCCTTGCCTTATAATGTGGCATGGTGATTTCATGTGTGCTGGAGTTTTTCATTTAATCCAAATTTTCTAAAGATGCACAGGAGATGAATTTGATAAATTTTATTAAAAATAAATAATAAATCTGCAGTTCTGTAAAACTGGATGTCTCACCAGTCCTCATTGCGCCCTGCTGGAATATCGGAATGTAATAGAAATCCATTCCTGAATATTTGTCGCCTTCACATTCTGCATTGAGAACGTTTTGTCAGGTCAGCTTTAATAAGGGAGCGCGTCTAAAACGTCAACTGAGAAATGCCACTGCCCCAAAGCCCTGAAGGACAACTCCAGCTGACATAATACATTCCAGCAGATTCTATAGATCACTGGGTTGCCTTCTTCCCAGCATAAAACATGTCACCAGTCACATTATTGGACTGGACCGACCCTCAAAAAGAGGATTTTAAAAAGAAAACAAAGATGAATCATTGCTCCGTTCCGATCCCTGAAATAGATGCAGGGCCCCATGTTCTCTAGATTCATACAGGAATCTTTGGATCTGATACTCACTAATAATGTGTTCCAATTTGATCGGCAGTGGTACCGCCAGATATTAGGTACAGTGATGGGCACACCGGTGTCGTGTACTTTCGCGAACCTGCATCTGGCGGTATTCGAGGAGATGTACGTCTTCTCATTGGGGAACCCCTTTCTGAGACATATCCATCTCTACCTACGCTATGTAGACGATGTATTCCTGGTCTGGTCGGGCAGCGAGGAGCTGTGTCAGCAGTTTGTACATCATTTAAACAGTACTAACCACATGAATATGAGATTTACTCTCAATTTCGGTGGTGGCTCCTTGGATTATTTAGATGTAAGGGTCACCACAGAGAATGGTATTCTTCATACCACAGGCTTCCGTAAGCCGTTCATCCATCTGCGGTGAAGGATGCGGTCCCGTTCGGGCAATTTATCCGTCTCCGCAGAATTAATAGCACGGATCAGGGCTATTTTAACCAGGCCCATCAGCTTAAGGAGAGGCTCTTGGAGAGGGGTTATCCCCGGAGAGACGTCGTCGAAGCCTTACATCGTGCTAGCCATTATGCACGTTAGAATCTCCTCAGTGACAGGATCAAACAATGTGATAATGATAGACTTGCTTTTGTCTTTAAATTTAGTCCAGCAGCTGGTATAGTGAGACAGGCCGTGTTGAATAATTGGGACCTACTAAAGGGTGAGTCCGTTTTAGGGGACCTGGTTTCTAGAAAACCCTTAATTACGTTTAGAAAATGTCACACTCTGAGAGACAAATTGCTCCATAGCATGGTGAGACAGTCTAAGCAAATTAATTGGTTGCAGAGCAGGAAACCGCAGGGAAACTATAAGGCCCCTTTCACACGAGCGAGTATTCCACGCGGATGCGATGCGTGAGTTGAACGCATTGCACCCGCACTGAATACTGACCCATTCATTTCTATGGGGCTGTGCACATGAGCGGTGATTTTCACGCGTCACTTGTGCGTTGCGTGAAAATCGCAGCATGCTCCTCTTTGTGCGTTTTTCACGCAACGCAGGCCCCATAGAAGTGAATAGGGTTGCGTGAAAATCGCAAGCATCCGCAAGCAAGTGCGGATGCGGTGCGATTTTCACGCACTGTTGGTAGGAGACGATCGGGATGGAGACCCGATCATTATTATTTTCCCTTATAACATGGTTATAAGGGAAAATAATAGCATTCTGAATACAGAATGCATAGTAAAACAGCGCTGGAGGGGTTAAAAAAATAATAATAATAATTTAACTCACCTTAGTCCACTTGATCGCGTAGCCCGGCATCTCCCTCTGTCTCCTTTGTTGAATAGGACCTGTGGTGAGCATTAAGTACAGTTACAGGACCTTTGATGACATCACTCCGGTCATCACATGGTACGTCACATGATCTTTTACCATGGTGATGGATCATGTGATGATCGGAGTGACGTCATCAAAGGTCCTGGAATGAATGCTCACCACAGGTCCTGTTCAGCACAGAAGGAGACAGACGAGATGCCGGCAGCGCCAGCAAGTGGATTAAGGCGAGTTAATTTTTTTATTTTTATTTTTTAACCCCTCCAGCGCTAGTTTACTATGCATTCTGTATTCAGAATGCTATTATTTTCCCTTATAACCATGTTATAGGGGAAAATAATTCAATCTACAGAACACCGATCCTAAGCCCGAACGCGAGTGCAAAACGCATTACAATGTTTTGCACTCGTGCGGAAAAATCGCGGGTGTTCCCGCAACGCACCCGCACATTTTCCTGCAACGCCCGTGTGAAAGAGGCCTAAGTGTGGAACATGTTCATTTTACCCCCATAATTCACAGAGAAAAATGTTAAGTATGGGGGAGGTCACCCATAGGGTTAAAGACTTTATCACCTGTCGTACGTCCTACGTAGTCTGTCATAATGTGTACCTGCCAGAGGTTTTACATTGGCAAGACCATCAGACCCCTTTTCGAAAGAGTCCGGGAGAGTCCGGGAGCATTTGAGTTGCATTAGAACGGGACGGGGCTCCCCCCGCCTGATTGATCACGTCCGTGCAGTCCATGGCGGTGATCCATTGAGCCTCTCTTTTGCTGATATTGAGGGTGTGGGACCCATCCCGCCTCTTTCTGCAACGGGAGGCCCGATGGATCATCAGAACCAGCGCCATGGGTTTACAACGGTCTCAAAGATAAAAATGATATGGCAGTATTTCTATGAATATTCCTCTGTCTTCATGCGCTCCGTGATTACGACATTGTGTTGCTCATATACCCTGTTGCGCTTGTGTGTATGCGCACAGGATGTCCTTTTTGTTGTCTGATTTTAACTACACAGTTGCGCACCTGTGGGAGCGTCTCCTGGTTACCTTGGTGATGATCGGGTGGACGTCCATATATAGTATGGCGGTGCGCGTGTGTGTCACAGCGGTCCGAGGAAGCACAAAATGGCCGTCACCGCCGATTCACACTGAAGGGCCATCCCGCTCCCCAGCCTGCGAACTTACTGCATGAAATAAAGCATTGAAGTTCTTCCAAGACAGTGGTGAGTGCCGCGAATTCTTTCATCTATTTCCATGTCATAGATGCAGGACATTGCTGTCTATCCTCTTACTTCTGATACTGCTGGGGAATGACGTACTCAGCTTGTGGGTCTCAGTAGAGGTCTCCATGTTACTTTATACCGAGGCTTCTGCATTGCATTGTAATAAGCTCAGGATCAACAGAGACTAAAGTCAAGCAATGGATTTAGCGTTATAGTTCTTGGTAAAGCACATTGTGCTAATGTGGGATTTGTGTCGTTGTATCCCCCAAAACAGCTGGTTACATCCATCACAGAGTACAGGGCTCATAGAGGGTGGTGGTGGGCAGGAGAGGGTAGCCCTAAGGCTACGGCACCTCTAACTGGTGACGCTGAGAGCCTTTTCAGTGGCACAAATTATTAAAGGGATCCTGTCAACTTTTACATATAATTGTCCTTTCTGAAGTCTGCATGTTATAGAGCAGGAGGCGCTTAGACTGATCTCTGGACAGTTACAAGAAATAAATATGCACAGTGTATATGACCTGAAATAAATGCATAAGGCTACTTTCACACTAGCGTTCGGAGCGGATCCGTCTGATGTTTCATCAGACGGATCCGCTCCGATAATGCAGACGTTCGCATCCGTTCAGAACGGATGCGTCTGCATTAAAACTTAGAAAATTTTCTAAGTGTGAAAGTTGTCTGAGCGGATCCGTTCAGACTTTACATTGAAAGTCAATGGGGAACGGATCCGCTTGAAGATTGAGCCATATGGTGTCATCTTCAAGCGGATCCGCCCCCATTGACTTACATTGTAAGTGTGGACGGATCCGCTTGCCTCCGCACGGCCAGGCGGACACCCGAACGCTGCAAGCAGCGTTCAGGTGTCCGCTCACTGAGCGGAGCGGAGGCTGAACGCTGGCAGGCGGATGCATTCTCAGTGGATCCGTCTCCACTGAGAATGCATTGGGGCCAAACGGATGCGTTCGGGACCGCTCGTGAGCCCCTTCAAACGGAGCCCACGAGCGGACACCCGAACGCTAGTGTGAAAGTAGCCTAAGATGACACTATATAAGACCATAGGAGAGAGTAGCGGGGTGCAGAAGTGGTAATGCCACTCTGGGGCGTTACATTTACACAGACAGAGAGATAGATATTTTCATATACAGATGCTTCCTTCCTTACCTTGGCTTTTGGCTTGAGATGTCCTGAGATGAGTGGCGGAAAATTACCAGCTTTGGAAAAAAAGCAAAAGTTTTTTTTTTTTTTAACAGATGGTCATCTTGTGTCACTCATCTCGGGATACCTAGAACCAAGATAAGGGTTAAGGAAGGTAACATCTGTATCTATATTAAAGGGGTTTTCTGGGACTTATATACTGATGACCTATCCTCAGGATAATCAGTCTCTGATCGGTAGGGTCCAACACCCGAGACCCTGAAAAATCAGCTGTTTGAGAAGGAAGCAGCATTTGCAGTAGTGCCACGGCCTTCTCCAGCTTGACCTAGGCCAGTGATAGGCAAAGACTGCCTACAGCTTTCAGCCTACAGCAGGGCATGTTAGGAGTTGTAGTTTTGCAACAGCTGGAGAGCCGCAGTTTGCCTATCACTGACCTAGGCCATGTGATAACACGTTTATAGGTCACATGGCCTAGAAGCAGCTCAGCCCCATAGCAGCGATACCAAGCATAGCCGCTATACAATGTGCTTGGTGAGCTGAGAGAAGGCCACGGCGCTCACAGAAGCGCCAGTGCCTTCTCAAACAGCTGATTGGCGGGGTCCCGGGTGTCAGACCCCCACCAATTAGATACTGATAAACTATGTGGAGGATAGGTCATCAGTATTAAAGGATCAGAAAACCCTTTTAAAGGGGTTCTCCAGTTTGCATCAACATCCTTTAAAACAATCACTTATGAGGGCAGCTGTAATTTTGTAATGTATTTCTTGTATTGCTCCTATCTTCCGTTCTGAGCTGTGGTCACATGACCTTGTCCATGCAGCTCTTTCTTATTTCCTGTGATGTTATGTCCATGGGCGGGGCAGTGATATGGGAGTGTCTATGTAACTAGCTGGGTGGGAGGAGCTATAAACTAGCTGGGTGTTAGAGGCGGCGCTGGGGCTGTGGCAGAGAAAGGAGAGGAGCATCATAGGTTTGATTGGTTACAGCAACAAGAAGTTCTACTTACAGGATGTAAACAAACCAGAGATTGGTTTACATGGTGAAAGTGGGTCAGGAAAGACCAAACTAAAAAAAACATGGGAAAGGTGTACATCAGGTAAGCTACGTGATTCCAGAAAACCCCTTTAATGTTTGAAGGGGTTTTCCTGGTAAACACTTGTTTTAGCTCCCTAAAATGTAATGACCAAACATCTTACATGTAGATGATCACTCTAGAGAGGACATGGGTATTTTAGTCACATAACTACACAGTGCACAGTGTACGAGTTGCCTGCCTACAGCCCTGTACACCAGCCCAAACAGCTGATCAGTGGGGGTGTCGGACCCCCAACGATCTGATATAGGTGACCTATCCTGAGGAGAAGGAGCCCCTGGTGGAGTTATGAAGGAGGGCCTGTACCAGGTTGTACTGTAGTGGGATGAGGAGGGATTGGACAAGGTTTCTATAGCCATGCACAGGAAAGGTCTAAATGTGAAAGAACTGTCCCCCTCCCTTCAATCATATAAAAATATGTTTAGTATGTGTCATCAGTTTTTTGTCAAGATTTGGTTTTCTGCATTTACATTTACCCCTCTTTATGGGTGCCAAAGGATCCAAGCTCTAACACATTAAATGGGCATCCTGAAGACAAGCTGATTTGGAGGTGACTTTGTAGAAAATCACTTACCACTGTGGTCTATTTCTTGGGTAGATTCACATATATCCTATTAGATCTGATTGTGCAAAATGGTAACAGCCAAGGTCCTGGTGCAATTATAAGTCGATGTGCACATACTTGGAGGGTGGGACCTTTGAAACATTTCCTTTGGTGGACCCAGAAGAAAAAAATTCATTGGCTCCTCATACACAGGCCGATGCCGGGCCACTAAAATGCAGTGATCGACGATATTCAAGTTGACTGGTGTTTTTTTAAAGGGCCTTTCACACACTGCTCGATGCAATGTGAATGGGGGATGAATAATCGTCCTTACAATCGTTCATCCCCCGTTCATTTTCCATATTGTCGGCAGCACATCCCTGTTTACACAATGATTTTAGACAGGATCGTCCGACAAATGAGCGTTCTGCATTTAAACAGGCCAATTATAGGGAACAAGTGTTCAGAGGCAAGTTCATACTGATTAGGGATGAGCGAATCGACTTCGGATGAAACATCCGAACTCGATTCGCATAAAACTTCTCCGTACAGCATTAGAATGTATTGGCTCCGATGAGCCGAAGTTATTACTTCGCGAAGTAACTCAGTATTGGTTCCAAGTGGTACCTCGCTCTGTACAGTATTCTAACAAAGTTTTATGCCAATCAAGTTCGGATGTTTCATCCGAAGTCAATTCGCTCTTCTCTAATCCTGATATTTGACCAGTGGCGCACCTACAGGGGGGGTCCAGCGGGTCTGGACCCCCCCTAGAACAACCAGCCGAATTATTATTTTTTTAATCCTTCAGGGCCGCACCGCCGATCACCACAGGCGGCGCGGCCCTGGATGTAATTGCGGCGGCGGCCGCGGTGGTGGGGGGGCCCGGGGGCTGGCAGTAGGAGTACTAGGAGATGAGCGCTTCCATTGTGGAAGCGCTCATCTCCATATCTAATCCATCTGTATCGCCGTCCTTAGGACAGCGATACAGATGCCTGTGCTGTGCTGCGGCAGGGGAGGGAGAGGCGTGTCCCTCCCCTGTTCTTCTGATAGGCCGCAGGCACTAATGCCTGCAGCCTTTCAGAGGCCGGCTCAGGCGAGATGACGTCATCATCGCGCGCGCCTGAGCCGGGCAGCACACAGCAGGGACACAGGCCGGAAGAGCCTGCATCACTGCTGATGGAGGTAAGTATCAGTGTATTTTTTATTTTTTTGGAGGGGGGGGAGCTGGCACTATGGGGGCACTAAAGGGGAGAACGGCACTATGGGGCATCTGGTGGTACTTTTTTTTTAGGTGCCACTTCTTACTGGCACATTATGGGGGGGGGACACCATGGGGGGAGAGGAGCACTATGGGGGCTCTAAAGGGGCTTTTTTTTAATATTTTTTTACACATTATGGGGGGCACTATAGGGGAGAACGGCACTAGGGGGCATCTGGTGGCACTATAGGGGCATTATTTGGGGGGCACCATGGGGGAGAGGAGCACTATGGGGGCTCTAAAGGGGCTTTTTTTTTTTTACACATTATGGGGGGCACTATAGGGGAGAACGACACTATGGGGCATCTGGTGGCACTATAGGGGCATTATTTGGGGGACACCATGGGGGAGAGGAGCACTATGGGGGCTCTAAAGGGGCTTTTTTTTTTACACATTATGGGGGGCACTATAGGGGAGAACAGCACTATGGGGCATCTCGTGGCACTATAGGGGCATTATTTGGGGGCACTATGGGGAAGTGGGGGTTCTAAAGGGGCCTTTTTTTCTTAATGGCACATGGGGGCATTATGGCATCTGGTGGCACTAAGGGGGCATTTTTTACTGGCACATTATGGGAGGCACTATAGGGGAGGGCAGCACTATGGAGGAGTGGAGCACTATTAGGGCATATGGTGGCACTTTGAAGGGGCATTTTTTACTGGCACATTATGGGGCGGCACCATGGTGGAGAGGAGCACTATGGGGGCATCTGGGGGGTCTAAAGGGGCTTTTTTTTATTGACATATTATGGGGGCACTATAGGGGAGAATGGCACTATGGGGCATCTGGTGGCACTATAGGGGCATTATTTGGGGGCACTAAGGGGAAGTGGGGGCTCTAAAGGGGCCTTTATTCTTATTGGCACATTATGGGGGCATTATGGCATCTGGTGGCACTAAGGGGGCATTATTTTACTGGCATATTATGGGAGGCACTATAGGGGAGAGCGGCACTATGGGGGAGTGGAGCACTATTGGGGCATATGGTGGCACTTAGAAGGGGCATTTTTTACTGGCATATTATGGGGGACACTATGGGGAAGGGGGAGAGGAGCACTATGAGGGCATTTACTGGGGCACTATATAGGGGTATTTTATACTGGCATACATTATGCGGACATTAGCTCAACAGCGGGCACTAAGCGGGGGTATTTCATGTACTGTCATATTGTAGGGAGAATTATTAGTACTAGGAGGTATTATACGGAGCTTTGCTAATACTGGGGGGCTATGAGGAACATGATTACTAGTATGGGCACTATAGGGGCATTATTACTACTAAGTGTGCTCTGGCAGAGAATTATTTCTATTTTGGGGAGCCCTGTTACTTTGGGGGGCACCCTGCCACAGTATCAGCTTAGCACAATAATTTTTGGGGGACATTATCTTTATACTATTAGTGTCTGGGTGCAGTTATTTTTTTAGAGCACTGTGTGCCAATAATTGTTGAGGGGGCACTATCTGTGTGGTAGCAGTATTTCCAGGGGGACTGTTTCTGCAGTATAGTATTGGGGGCGGCAGGAAAGGGTGTTCAGAAGATGTGAAGATGATGGAAATGTGGGAAACTAATGTCTGTTTGTCAATCTCTGCAGAGACGGGAGATGGCTGAAAAATCATCATGGCGGTCTGGTCTGAATGGAGAAGATGAGGAAAGAGAACGTCTAGAACAAAGGTGACATCACTGGATGTAAGAGGTATGGGGCGCTATGTAGGAGAGGAGATGCTCCGGCTCCTCCCCCTGCCATTTGCAGAAGGAGGTTTCAGAGCTGGGTGAGGACGGTCAAGGGGGGCAGCAAGCCACGGGCGGGTGGCAGATGGTGGGGGGAACCACAGGCCTTGAGCAGGATCAGGGGAGGGAGGAGAGCGGAGGAGCTTCCTGGCTGTAGCCGGCTGTCTATTGTATAATGTGAAGCAGGCAGTGCAGCCAGGACAGGTCCCCCCTCTCCGTATGATGTGTAGAGACAGGCCGCAACTATAGAATGTCAGCTGTACAGTGTTTGTTGGGAGTGGCCTATTATATGTAGGAGGGGCTTTTAATAATGGGCGGGGCCAAAATTTTTGCATTGTTATATTCCTGCAGGGCTTTTAGAATTGCCAATTAAACAATCAGCACAACACACTACACCCTTTCACTGCATTTTTAAATATAAAGGGGGCTTTGAAAAATTGAATTATCACAGCGCACTACACATGCCACATTTTTTTGCCTTTCGGACCCCCCCTAAGCAAAATTCCTGGGTGCTCCCCTGTACTTGACCAATCTCATGCCCAAAAGGTGCCACCAATGGGATCCTGGATGTGAGTAAATAGTGATGAATTAGGGCAAAGTTCTTTCTGCATAACAAGCAAAGCCATGGACGACCCCCCCCCCCCTCCATTTCCCTCCAAGCACTTTGCTTATGCCTCTTTATTTGATTTCATTAGTATAATTGTTGGTATTAGGCAATTCTCACAGACCCCACACTTTTCCAGAGGTCTCTGCAGTCTGCTGGGTTCATCGAGAACATTCGCAGGATAAGTACACAGTGGGTAGTAGGTTCATTTAGACATCTCTACTTTAATTTCAGTAGAAGATAATCTTTTCATCCCTGGCCAACAAATCAGTGAACTGTAAACGCACCTTATACAGTATATCCCTTACATCTCAATTATCTCAAAATTATCTGGTAAAACCGTATCATTTTGTATTATGAATGTGCAACAGGAGATGGAAGCGCTTCTGACCTCAAATATGATGGTAGAACCAGAAACAAACAAAAAAAAAAAAACATGAAAAGCTACATAAATAGCTTTAAATGTGCTGGAAAATGATCACTCTGCTTCAGACAGTAATGATTTATGTCCGTTTGCTATCCGGCCAGCACCCACACAGCACATGTACTCATTAAAGGAAGCCTGTCACCAGCGACCTCCCTATCCAACTGTTTGCACAGACACATAGCTGTGGTTCACCTAGTAACACGCAAATTGGGCATTTGGTGCAACACGGGTGTCACCTTTGCACCCAAGCGCCGCTTCTTTCTGTGGCCTGCACCTCCCTGCAGCTTTGCCTCTTCCTGGCCCTGTCAATCAAAGCAGCGAGGGAGGGTCTGACCGCAGAAAGGAGAGGGCAATTAATTGGTTCACATTTATTACCTGTCAACATATACATCCAAGCTGTAAAAAATAGTTGGGCGTAAGGCAGCTCTCACCTGCTCCACGACACCCTCCGGGCCCGGACACCGCACCTGGATGCGGGAACGAACAACGGTTTAAAGGAAGGAGAAGTCCAGCTCAGGTCAGGTGTGAATACATGGCTTCTTTATTTCAGCGGTTTAAAATTCCATACAGCAAGGTGCAACAAGTGACGCGTTTCAGACCTCTTTGATATCAGGGTCCTTCTTCATGACAAACACAAAGTACTGTGGGAGCACCCCCTGATAAATCCCCGTCCGATCACAGACTAATGGTGATCACCTGAGAGAGGGGGAGGTCCCACATGTCCTCAATTAAAAAATTCAAGATACAAAGTATGGCTTAATAATAAATTAAAATCGTGGGAGGAGATAGTCTGTTCATAAATATTATCGCTTATGCCTAAGTAGATGTCCCAGTGCAAATATAACAAACAGAAACTGAAAAGGACACAATAATAGATGAGCATATAGTGCATAAAATAAAGATAAATATAAATAAAAATAATAACTTCAATATTGTAATATAAGGTCATGGCGTTTATTTAGACCTGACGGTTGGCGGGATCCCAATTGGAAAATCCAAAAGGCCTCTCTGTTCAGAAGCTTCCTTCTGTGATCCCCCCCTCTAGGTGGTAAGAAAACTCTTTCTATGCCTTGTACTTTTAAACCAGATGTATCCCCTGCATGTAATACCGCAAAGTGAAGACTAGCGGCTGAGACGTTGCGGCTCTTATAATGCGGCATGTCCGAGATGTGTTTTCGTATCCTGTTTTTCAAAGGGTTAATCGTGCAGCCTACGTACTGTAGTGAGCATGTTTCACAGGTAATCAGATATACCAGATATTTAGTGTTGCAATTGATATGCGATTGTATATTAAATGTTTTGCCATCTGCTGTAGATCTAAAAGCCTTGTCACTGACCATATATTCGCAACCAATACATTTGCGATGCCCGCATTTAAAACTACCTTTGGAACTAAGCCATGTTGGTTGTCTGGGCTTTCCATCAGTAAAGAAACTCGGACTGATTAAATTGCCTACGGTAGGAGCTTTTTTAGCAACGCATCTTATGCCATCAGATACCACATTTGCCCACTGCCCATCAAAACTTAAAACATGAAAATATTTCTGCACGATTTTACAAATCTCCGGAAATTCATGGCTGTAGTGTGTTACAAAGTGGGTAATGTGTTTATCCTTATTGGCAGCGCCAGCAATAGTCGGGTCTGGGTGGAGCATCGGAAATACCAGCTGATTTCTGTCTATATCGGACACAAGTCTGTGAGCTCGTTCTATGTTGCCGGGTGTATATGCCCTGCGCAACGACCTGGTTCGTACTTCAGATGCTTCCTTGTTGTAAGCATCAAGATCCGAACAATTGCGGCGTGCCCCTACCAGCTCTCCCTTTGGAATATTTCGGCTAGTGTGGGGTGGAAGGCATGAGCGCGTGAATAAGGTAGTGTTGCCAGCTAGTTCTTTGCGGTGAGTGGATGTGTCTACCCTGCCAGCTGAGGAGTTGCCCCTCAGGCACAAATCCAAAAATTGAATTTCTATGATGTCAAAATGAAAAATGAATTGGATTGAATCCAAACAAGAATTGAAATGGGCAGCCAACTCTGGTATGGACGCCACACCACCAGACCATACCATAAGCAGGTCATTGATGTAACGTCCATACCAGAGCAGGCGGTCAACAAAAGGGGAGGTGTCGATGAGGAGGAAGCGATGGAGGGAGAACTTGGCCCCCATCGACACCCCTGACAGCTGCAGAAAAAAAGTATTGTCAAATAAAAAATTGTTGTGGCCGAGGAGAAACTCCACAGCTGAAAGGATATATGCTCTAAGTTCAAGCGTATAGTTGCTATAATGGTTCATAAACCAATGTAAGGGCCACAAGGGCTAGATTGTGTGGGATGTTGGTATATAGGGACTTAATGTCTGCCGTAATCCACACAAAATTCTCCCTCCATTCAAAACCTGAAAAGGCCTGTAATACAGACCGTGAGTCCTGTAAAAATCCAGGAATAAAATGGACCAGGGGTGGAAGGAGGGAGTCTACCCACTCTGAAAACCGTTCAGAGTAGGACCCAATTCCAGCTACAATAGGCCTTAGAGGGGGAGGGAAGACATTTTTGTGAATCTTGGTGAATGCATGGAAAATTGGGGTTACCGGGTGTTCCACATAAATGTAATCCTTGTCTTTGCTACTAAGGCAACCCGATGACACTCCTGCTTCTAGAATACTCCTCATTTTGTGTTGAAAAGGTGTAAGAGGATCCCCAGATAATCGGGTGTACACCTGAGTATCCTGTAGCATGGTCATGACAAACTTTTTTTTTTTTTTTAATTCTTTATTTCTACTTTGCAAAAGTAACAAAATTATTGCATGTTGAATCACATACATTAGAAAATAATAGTCGAAGCCATGCCGACTGACAGTCATGGAGCACAATCCAACAATACACTAACAATTACAACACATAAGTCTGTGTATGATATTCAGCCTGCGGTGACATTAAAGCACCTTGATTCATCTGACAAGAACCAAATAAAACTCAAAGGGCCAGAGATGACGTGGCCTCAGCATGAAAATAAAAAATTCAACAAACAATAGGAACGGAGGGAGCACTGGACAAAGATACAATAGGGAAATTGGGGAACAAAGGGTTAAGGAAGCAGGGGGGATAAGTGAAGTGTACAAGAGTGTCCAGACGACACCCTCAAGCCAGCAAGTTCCGATACTCCGAGGAGTCTTGAAAAGTGAACCAGGGGGACCACATAGCAACAAAAGCTCTGTTACCACCTTTCAAAGAGGCTGTGAGTTCCTCCATTCTCCGTATCTCTTCAACCTTCTGAATCCACATTCCCATGGAGGGAGGAGAGACAGACTTCCACTTCGCAGGGATACAAGATCTAGCCGCTATAACCAGGTGACGCAAACAGGATCGTCGAAATAGGATCAACGGTAGATCCGAAAGAAAAAGTAAAAAAAACTCTGGTGTGTTAGGAATCGAAAAGGGGAAAATGGAAGCCAGGGTCTCATGAACAGATTCCCAGAAAGGTTTGATTTTGTCACATTGCCAGAAAATATGTAGAAGCGAACCTTGGTGGGAGTCGCATCGCCAGCATAGAGGAGATGCCGACGGGAACATTCTCTGGAGACGGATTGGGACATAATACCATCTCGATAGCAATTTGTAACTGGCCTCCTGATATTTACTGGCAATGGATGATTTATGGGCAAGTTGGAGAATTCTAAGCCACTGGTCGGAGGAGATATCCTTCTGCAAGTCCTGAGTAAGAAGGGAGATAATCCGACCCCGGCGTTACCAATGCCTTGTATAATTCTGAGAGAGAGTGTCGATAAAGACCGGAGCCAATACATGTCTTTTCAAAAGGAGTGAGTGCCCTATCAAACCCCTGAGAGGAAGGGATAGATGAAAGGAAGTGGTGTAGCTGTCTGGATCTCCATGGACCTAGAGGGCAGGGATCCGTCTGCCCTAATAGTTCCGAGTAAGTGTGCCACCTACCGGAGGGTCTAAAGAATGGTGCCCGACACCTGCCGCTCGATCTCCACTGTGCAAACGTGCCCCCGGAGCTACCCGCCGGGAAGTCCGGATGTCCCAGGACAGGGAACATCGGAGAAGGCGTGGGAGAGATTGTAGAGATCTGTTGGTACTTACGGAATTGAGTCAGGGTAGGGCCTATGAGAGGATGAGAGGAGAGGTCACTAGGAACTTTCCTATCCGTCCATAGCAGAAGGGCCAAAGGAGTCCGGGATGCAAATTGCTCAATGGAGATCCATTGTTTGAACGTGGTGTGTCGGCACCAGTCTACCACACGTTGAAACATAGAGGCTGCGTAATACTTCCTTAGGTCAGGAATCCCTAAACCCCCCCTTTCCTTTGGCACATGCAGTAAGGATCTAGACAATCTAGAACTCTTCCCGGCCCACAGAAATTTAAAGAGGTCACGATGTACAATAGAAAAGAAACTGGCCGGAATGTGGATGGGGAGGGTCTGGAACAGATACAATAGGCGTGGAAGGACATTCATCTTAAAAATGGCACACCTGCCAAACCACGTATAGAGGCCTTTGGACCACCTCTTGAGGTCTTCCCTGATCCGACTCAGGAGGGGGGTAAAATTCCTTGGGAACAGCTCCCGCAAATCCTTGGGAATCATCGTGCCCAGATATTTAATGGCACCTGTCGTCCAGCGGAAAGGTAAGGAGCCCACCAGTTCGGCTTCAAGAGCGGACGGAATGGAGACATTAAGCGCTTCAGACTTCTGTAAGTTAATTTTCAGATTGGACAAGTTATGGAATACTTTGAATTCCTCAATTAGGTTGGGGAAGGTGACCCGAGGTTTGGTAATCATAAACATCAGGTCATCTGCGTAGGCTGCTATCTTAAACTCCTGTCCTCCCACCATCAGACCAGAGATGACAGGGTTTTTCCTTATAGTCCTCAGAAGTGGTTCTAGAGTGAGGATAAAAATTTGAGGGGATAGAGGACAACCCTGGCGCATGCCATTCCTAATCTCGAAGGGAGGCGAGAGGACACCATTAACCTTTGTGGCTGCCGAGCGAGAGGAGTATAGGGAACGGATCCATGCCAATAGAGAACCCTCCACACCCACATGGTTAAGTACTGCAAATAACTATGGCCATCCAACCCTATCAAAAGCCTTTTCGGCATCCGTAGATAGGAGACATAGGTTGGAGCGTTGAATCTTGGCAAGATGGACCAAGTTCAAGACTTTTGTGGTGTTATCTCTCGCCTCCCTTGAGGGAATGAAGCCAACCTGATCTATGTGTATAAGGTCCACCAGGAAAGGGGTCAGACGGGTGGCCAAGACTTTTGCGAAAAGCTTAATGTCGACATTAAGTAAAGATATGGGTCGGTAACTGGCACAAGCGGTCGGGTCCTTACCTTCCTTATGGATAACAGTAATGTGTGCATGCGACATATCTTTAGGGAGAGGGACTCCGGAGCTTAATTTATTCAAGGCATTGGTAAGGGGAGTACGCAGAAGGGGGAGGAATCTCTCATAATAGGAGGCCGGTAGGCCGTCGGGGCCTGGAGCCTTACTAGGCTGCATCGACTTCAGAGCCTCCTCAATTTCATCAGCGGTGAACGGGCTGTTCAAACTCTCAAGAGCCCCACTTGGCAATTTGGGTAAACCCGACCTAGCTAAATAGGAACTCATGGCCGAGTCCAAAGCCAGACTCGCTTGACTAGACTGAGGAAGATTGTACAGGTTCTGATAAAAGTGGGAAAAAGCTTCTGTGATAGAGTCGGGGTTGTGTAGCACCGGTCCTCGCGGTGGGGCAATGCGTGGGACGTAGTTCCTTGCCCTTTGTTCGCGTAAGGATCTGGCCAAGAGTCTACCACACTTATTGCCATATTCAAAAAAGTGTCTCCTACCCTGCGAAAGGAGGTATTTTGTACGAGTATCTAGTTTATCTTTAAGCTTGCACCTTGCCTGTGTGAGCTCTGCACGAACAGATTGTGCAAGAGAGCGTTTGTGGACCTGTTCCAGATCGGAAATGTCCTTTAAAATCTGGGATATTTCCAAAGCCCTCTCCTGTTTACGCCGTGCCCCATGTCTGATGAACTCCACTCTAATCACACACTTATGCGCAGCCCACACCATGAGGGGGGAGGCATCGTCTACCAGGTTTTCCTCAAAGTAGTGCGAAAGGGCCGAGTCAATACCTTGTGCCACTTCCAGATCCTGAAGTAGGGACTCATTAAGACGCCACCTCCAGGACCGGGGCGAAGGCAGAGGGGATTTCAGAGAGACATGCAGCATGGCGTGATCCGAGAAAGTAATTGGGTCAATAGAGGAAGAGGCAATGAGGGGCACTGCCGAGTGTCTAAGCAAGAAATATTCCAATCTGGAGTATACGTCCCTAGGATTGGAATAAAACGTGAAGTCCCTGACCTGAGGGTTAATCACTCGCCACACATCCACCAACTGATTAGAATGAAGGAGGCTCCTAATACGGCGAATGTAAGAGTAAGGCAAGTGAGAGGAGCCCTTGGAGACATCCACCAATGGGTCCAGGGCCACATTAAGATCCCCCCCGACCAGAAGCGTGCCCTCCGTAAAAACTATCCAATTTAGACAGGATTCCCGTAAGGGCTCTCAATTGCTTCGTGTTGGGCAAGTACACATTGGCCAGGGTATACAACTGGCCCCCTATCTTGCCCTTAACGAACAAAAATCTGCCAGTATCATCAGCGCTAGAGTCCAGGAACTCCCAGGGGGCGGATCTAGCAATGAGGATACTCATACCTCTCGATTTAGAATCACTATAGCAGCTGTGATAAGCGTCAGGATAACGGGGAGAGCTAAATTTCGGCATAGCATCCCTGCGGAAGTGAGTTTCCTGAATGAAGGCGATCTGTACCTTTTTACACCATAGGAGTCGGAGAATGGAGGAACGCTTCTCAGGAGTGTTCAGCCCGTTGGCATTAATGGACGAAAAAGTGATCTCCGACATGGTCTGGACCTGTAAAAAACAGAAAGCAGGGGCGGGGGGATGTATGAGGGAAGGGAGAGGAAAGGAGACAAACACAAGGATGGGTAGACACCACTAGAGAGTAGACAAACAAATACAAACACGCCTGGAGGGCGAAGTATCAGAACCAGCTATTCCAGTTCAGATGACAATCCAAATTAAACAAATCAAACAGTGGAGAAAGCAATCCACTATGCGACTCTTGGGGAGCCCAAAAAGAGCCAACCAAGACTCACGGACCTAGTGGGGGTGAAGAAGAGCACTCAGTAAGGCTGCCCGTTCCCCCGGCCCAGTAATTAAAGCAACAACAATACAAAGTAAGGGAGGGGGTACAGAGAACAGGCTGAATTACAGGATACAAACAGCAAAAACGCCTAGGCAGCACCCTGTTCCCGCACCACCCCGCACACTGGCACAACATCAGGTATTGTGATCGAAGAGCAGGAGTCATGATCAACCCCTATAAACTAGAGCTATTCAAACCGAAGACAGTCCCCTATCCAGGTGAGTGTGGGACTGAAGGACGAGCTTGACGGAGACCATCAGACAGACGTGAAGGAGGCCCCCCCATTGGGGATGAGAGAACTGGGACATCTAGCCAGTCCGGCAGGGAGATGAGAGGACAGTCCAGGAACTGACTAAGCTCACCCGCCTGGTCTGGGGAGTGTAGAGCAAACAAAACACCATTCTTGCGGATGATTAGGTGAAAAGGGTGGCCCCAGCGGTACGTGGCCCCAGCATTTGTGACAATCTGCAGAAGGGGTTTGAGCGTACGTCTCATAAGCAGAGTTCTCCTGGACACGTCAGGTAGAAGTTGGATCTGGCATCCGCTGAATGGGATAGGACCCCGTCTCCAGGCCCGTTGCAAAAGGTCCTCCTTTTCCCTGAAGAAGTGAACTCTGCATAGAACGTCACGAGGAGCGGAATTCTCTGAACGTCTAGGGCCCAGAACCCTATGAACCCTGTCAAGTTGAATAACAGACTCCTCCGGCCTGTCAAGAAGCGAGTTAAATACAGCAGACACCACCTTCCTCAAATCGGCAGACGGGACCTCCTCCGGGATCCCACGGATTTTAATGTTATTACGCCTGCCCCTGTTTTCTTGGTCATCCATCTGTAGCAACAGGTGTCTGTTTAAAACCTGTTGTGATGAGACCATCTTTTCCACATTAGACAGGCGGGCATGTAGTTCAGACGAAATTTGGGCTTGTGAAGTCACTTTGGTGGAGATGGATGTTAAGTCCGCCTTGACCTCAGCAATAGCCTGATCATGTTTGGCCTCGACCCTCTGTATGATCCCCTCAAGGTCTGCCTTAGTTGGGAGCGTACTCATCAATGACCAAATGTCCTTCAGCTTGGGACGTTTAGCAGGTTTGCCATGAGAAGATGAGGTGGAAGACGATTCCCCCGATGAATCAGAGGCAGCTGACGGATGGAATATAGCCGGAGTGGAGGGAGGATCAGGCGAGTGAGCCTGGGCAGGCCGGCCACCTCTAAACACTACCTGCGCACCGCTCAGGGCCTGTAAATCAGGAGCGTGTATCAAGGGCCCTTGCGGGGTAATGGGTTCCCCCGACTGTGGGACAGGGGGTCCTAGGTGACTGAGAGGGTGCTTTTGGGCTGGTAAAGCGTTGGCTGGTAGCCTAGGTGGGGATTCGCGGCATGTCGCACTCACCGGGGTCAGAAGGTCAGAACGGAGGTCCCGCCAGAGTCCATAGGCCCGGGAGCGGACGCAGGAGGCAGCATGCGTGGATTGTCTCCAGACGCGGCGAGAGGTAAGTGGACCCTCTGCTGTGCAGCTTGTGGGACAGGGCCCGGTGAGCCTTCCGGCATTACAGGTGCCTCCATCTCTTGCGGACCGTCCGCCGCCATCTTAGGCCATAAAGCTGCTTGGACGTAGGACTTCCTGCCCGGCCCGTATGTATGGCCCACGGGCATGGAGGATACAGCCAGCCAGTCCGAGGACAGTCAGAGTGGCGGCGGGGAGTCCGCTTGTGTCTGTGCAGAACCGCCATCCCCCAACAGCGAGGGAGCGGCCTGCAGCGCAGCTCCTTCCTCCATCGGCGCCATCTTGGTGGGGACTGGCGCGGGAGTTGGCGTGGCCGTAAAATACCTCGCAATATGAGGATCCGAGGACATAAAAGTAGACCCACGGCGGCCCGAACGTCTGACCATGTTTTTTAGGCCAGTAGCATCAGAATCGTTATAAGGGCCAAGGGTCCAGGAGCTCTGTAACGTGCGTGTTCACTGCTGCATGCTCAGGCCACGCCCCCTCGACAAACTGTTTGTATAAGCCCCTATCCAAAATGACCACAGCCCCTCCTTTGTCAGCTTCTCTTATTATAATATCCTGTCTATCCTTTAGATCTCGAAATGCAGCTCTCTCTGCCCGAGTCATATTAGAATGACTGTTGGGTTGTATAGTATCATATAGGAGACATAGGTCCTTTTCTACAAGTTCCTGATACTTATCAAGTGCTGCAGATTGGGATTGTATTGGGTAGAAACCTGGATTGGAAGTCTTAGGCCCCTTTCACACGGGCGAGTATTCCGCGCGGATGCGATGCGTGAGTTGAACGCATTGCACCCGCACTGAATACCGACCCATTCATTTCTATGGGGCTGTTCACATGAGCGGTGATTTTCACGCATCACTTGTGCGTTGCGTGAAAATCGCAGAATGCTCTATATTCTGCGTTTTTCACGCAACGCAGGCCCCATAGAAGTGAATGGGGTTGCGTGAAAATCGCAAGCATCCGCAAGCAAGCGCGGATGCGGTGCGATTTTCACACACGGTTGCTAGGAGACAATCGGGATGGAGACCCGATCATTATTATTTTCCCTTATAACATGGTTATAAGGGAAAATAATAGCATTCTGAATACAGAATGCATAGTACAATAGCGCTGGAGGGGTAAAAAAAATAATAATAATAATTTAACTCACCTTAATCCACTTGATCGCGGAGGCCGGCATCTCCTTCTGTCTCCTTTGCTGAACAGGACCTGTGGTGAGCATTCATTACAGGAAAATGACCTGTGGTGACGTCACTCCGGTCATCACATGATCCATTACATGATCTTTTACCCCTCCAGCCCTATTGTACTATACATTCTGTATTCAGAATGCTATTATTTTCCCTTATAACCATGTTATAAGGGGAAATAATACAATCTACAGAACACCGATCCCAAACCTAAACTTCTTTGAAGAAGTTCGGGTTTGGGTACCAAACATGCGCGATTTTTCTCACGCACGTGCAAAACGCATTACAATGTTTTGCACTCGAGCGGAAAAATCGCGGGTCTTCCCGTAACGCACCCGCACATTTTCCCGCAACGCCCGTCTGAAAGAGGCCTTAAAGTGACTCGAAGAATTGACATGACCAGGCTCATGGTTCAGCATGGTCTGTAAGGAGTTCCAGTGGACCAGCTCAACAAATCCCAGCCCACTAATGCAGCTGGTGGCAGATGGTACACTGCAAGTCCCACTCTTCAGATCACTAGATGTATCTCGTACAGCTGTAACCAAAGGATGTGTGCTGGTTAACCCCTTACATACATTTACTTTAGATGTTAATGGCGAGGAGGGTATAACAGTATGACCATAGACGTCATTCATCGATTCATCCTGAAAGTGTTTTTTCAGGGTGAGATTACGGGCAAAACTATTAACGTCCAGGATAGTACGGTATAAGTCAAAATGATAGGTAGGGGAAAATGATAAGCCTTTCTTCAAAACACCGACCTGATCAGATGATAAAATGGACGCTGACATATTGAGGATTTGAATGTCCACTTTTACTTCTTCTGACGAGACGGGTAGCGGCGATTTTTTCCTGTGCCGCTTGCCTGCCCTTCGTTTTTTGACTGTCTTTCATGTTGGCCCGTTGGTCGTGGAAAGTGCTCCGAACTCCCCTCTCTCTCATCAGACAGATCACCAAATTCAGGTGAAGATTCCACTGAATCCCGTTCAGCTGAGCTAAATGATACCTTGGACGTGCGCCTGTGTCTCCTCCCACGATTTTAATTTATTATTAAGCCATACTTTGTATCTTGAATTTTTTAATTGAGGACATGTGGGACCTCCCCCTGATACCTCCCCCTCTCTCAGGTGATCACCATTAGTCTGTGATCGGACGGGGATTTATCAGGGGGTGCTCCCACAGTACTTTGTGTTTGTCATGAAGAACCGCTGAAATAAAGAAGCCATGTATTCACACCTGACCTGAGGTGGACTTCTCCTTCCTTTAAACTGTAAAAAATGGTTGAAAAGATGAATTAGAAAAATACCAGTTAAGATGAAATCCAATGATTTCTATTCATATCTTAGGGCTTGTCTTATGAAGGTAAGTCCCTTTTGAACTGAAGCCACCTCAGTGATCAAGGGGAAGCTACAGCTAGTAATACAGAATGATTGAACATGTAATACGTGCCGGGATGAAAGATTCTAGTATGATCCACCCTATGATGACTGTATCCCCTAATAGGGGTCATATGTAAGAGAAAATGAGGGCATCCTGCTGAATACTCACAGGGCCGACCCTGCCTCACCTCCCGGGAGGATACATCTCCATTGTACTTGTGGTAGCCACAGATCGCCCCATTCTCTCAATAGGTGAAGGTGCCAGAGCTCACATCAGTCAGGCCCTAAATAATAAATAATACTTCCCAAGATGAGAATCCCCCTTTAAAGAAAAAAAATATCTTATTGAGATGTATTGACAATTTTCCATCAGATCAGAGATGAGTGAATTTCCTAAACTTCACTTTAGTCGGATTCCTCAGAATCAGCCGAGAAATTTGATTAGAGTACAAATCGATTCTACCTCTCGAAAAATTCTACCCAAATAAATTTGAAGAAATTCTGATTCTACCAAATTAGATTATTTTTTTTCTTAAACTCGGTCCTAATTCTGATTCTAACAAATCAATTTGCTCATCTCTACATCAGATGAACGATGCCATCCAATTCCGTAGAAATTTGAAATGGATCAGTTTCTATATATTTTTGTCATGAACCTGGAAACTATTCCCACTAAAAAGTCCTATATTTTTTCTTACTAAAAAATTTATACTTTGGGTCAAGCCAAGCCCGCGTATATTCAGTAGCTGATCCTGCAGGAAGCATTAACTTCATCTGATTTCAAGTTTGTGCAAGAAAACAAAAGAATAAAGTATCAGATTGAGGTCAGTGACTCTGTTCACCTAGATAGAGTGCGGCAGGAGGAATGCAGGGTCCTGACCTGCCAGGATCTCCAGGCTTAGCATTGGTTTACTTTACTGTCTTAAAATGCTGATAAAGTGCGACCCTGTGTCACGCTGTCAATGACCAAGTGATGGGAGCCATGTGCAATTCCCATTGACTTCTCCCTCAGTACGCATGTAAAATAGCTTAGTCCATGGGAAGGAGCAATACCATTAGTGACTTCAAATAAAACAGAATTGAACTGCCTCAACTAATCACATAGTAAGGACAGCTGACCCACCTTAAAAAAAATTACAATTTATGGAAAACTTGAGTGAAAGAAAAACATATCAGCCAAATGACAAATTACAAATCAACGGTGTAGTTTAAATGGGTTTCATCATCAGATTGTGTGCCACCATGGTGATCAGCTGATCTTCACAAGTTCGGCCTCTGGCCAAGCTGATTTAGGCATGGGAAGCCTTGGACAGATGAAGAAATTGTCCATGTTTGGTACATAGGTGACTCAAGGTTGTCAAGAAAGGGAGCCACTATCATTCAGTTTGCTGTTCTAGCTCATAGAGTTCGGTCCCAAGCAGTGGACTCCCCCCCCTACCCCCATCATGTATTAGGGCATATTGACAGGGGTTGTCTTCATGCGACCACCCCATGGATGACAACAAAACTTGGGTCACCACCACAAAACATTTCCTGCAATGACATCATACAATACCTTACATGATGGCATCATTATCATAAACCAGAGTGGCCATATTTAATCATAGTTTATAACTCAAGGACGTTGTACATGTGAAATAGAAGGGATTACAGAGATTGGCCAGACCGTACTTAGCTAGTCCCGAGGTCCTACTGTATGTGTCATCTACTTGTTTTGGGCTGCAGATTGGAGAAAGGGGGCAGAGGTCTGTGCCCACCTTGTCAAGTTGGCGACAGCACAGTTAAGCGGGTTGTCTCAAACTCTGCCTGGAGTGTCAAGACAGAAGAAAAGGTCCTTTCCGTAATCTAAGGAAGAGAGGACCCAGACAGCAGTTGGGGCTGTAGAAGCTGGGTAGCTCCATGAAGATGTCCTTCACATCCAGGACCCCAGTGTAGTAATGCAACCACTAAACCCCAGAGCTGACCCTATAACTTGACTGTCTCTCTGACTTATCCATTAGTCACATTAGATGTCATTGGGGGAGATTTATCAAAACTAGTGTAAAGGACAACTGATTTAGTTGCCCATAGCAATCAGATTCCACCTTACATTTTCCAAAAGAGCTCTGAAAAAATGAAAGGTGGAATTTGATTGGTTCCTATGAGTGCCAGTTTTCTTTTACACCAGTTTTGATAAATCTTCCCCATTGTATTTTGATCCAAATAAAATTATTATTACTGACTTTTTGCTTCTCCTTCCAGCATTCCCTCCACATATTTTTTATCAGCGTTCTGTGCACCCACAAGAAACATCAACTGCATAGGAAATTCCATTTTATTTCTTTTTCTTTTATTTTTGGAAAGCTAAGTACATTTTTGCAAAACCAATGTAAACCAAAATATACAGTCAATAAGTGAAACACCACATGTTGTGAAGATAGAGGAAATGCCAACTTATAGTTCCAATAAAGCCAAGTCAGATATGGAGGCTTGAGAAGCACATATGGCCATTTATTTTTTCCTGGTTTTCCATTCTTCCTGCGTGATGCCATTGAGCCAAAGGAATCTTATATTTACTACGAGGTGTGCAGCGGAAGTGTAGCACTTATATGGCTATTCAAGAACTGGCTGCCAAGTCTCCAGTTAATCGCAAGCTCCAAGGTTATATATTATATAATTGCAAGCTTTGTAGTCAAGCAACCTGCCAGAAACTGGCAGATAAAGCACCAAGTCACAAAGGCGTTGTTTTTGTTGTATGCAAGTTCCTACAATTCCCCCATTATTGCCTGAAAGATTGGTGAGGGTCATATGCCACACGTTGGCCAATATAATGTGCTAATGCTGTAGAGCAACTTACCAATGCATATAATTTAGAAATTCAATCTCCACACAGTTGGGTGACATAGGGGTTGGAATGAGGCAGCTCCATGTTTATGATATGTACGTAGATTTCCACGAATGTAATCCACATCCAGAGCTATCTGTATGGTTGACCATATGCAAACAAAAATACTTCCCAGACCCCTTCAGTTCCTGAGACCAGAATTTGAGGACTATAGCTTAACATAGGATAAATGCTAGGATGCGCACTAATATATGAACATACCCAATGTAGACAGTAGGGCTCAGGTCGTGACTCTAAAGGGTTCTTGTATCTTCTGCGAAACTTGAGATTTGTGACATTTATAATTGCAGACTACGCAAAGAGATTTATATTCTTTTTATTATAGTAAGACTTTGTTCACATTTGCATCCAAGGCTAAATAGCAGTTTATACGGGGTTAATTTTCTCGTTAAAGCAACGGACACCGTGACAGAACCCGTCAGAAAACATAGTAAATCCGTGGTAGCAACAGATGTGATTACTATGAAAAAAGGAAACTGCAATGCAGATGTGAACAGAGCCTTAGACACAATCCCTGTAAATTAGTTGCAAGAATCTAGAATAGTAAGACAGACAAAATCATGGTGGAAATTTAGGCCGGGAATTGGGAAGCCAAGGAAGCTCCTTGGTGGGTCTAATCAAAAGTAGGCATGTAAAACATAATAAAAAAATAAATAAAAAATTCTATGCGATTTTGGGGTCATGTTAGGCTACTTTCACACTAGCGTTCGGAGCGGATCCGTCTGATGTTTCATCAGACGGATCCGCTCCGATAATGCAGACGTTCGCATCCGTTCAGAACGGATGCGTCTGCATTAAAACTTAGAAAATTTTCTAAGTATGAAAGTAGCCTGAGCGGATCCGTTAAGACTTTACATTGTAAGTCAATGGGGAACGGATCCGCTTGAAGATTGAGCCATATGGTGTCATCTTCAAGCGGATCCGTCCCCATTGACTTACATTGTAAGTCTGGACGGATCCGCTTGCCTCCGCACGGCCAGGCGGACACCCGAACGCTGCAAGCAGCGTTCAGGTGTCCGCTCACTGAGCGGAGCGGAGGCTGATCGCTGGCAGGCGGATGCATTCTCAGTGGATCCGCCTCCACTCAGAATGCATTAGGGCAGTACGGATGCGTTCGGGGCCGCTCGTGAGCCCCTTCAAACGGAGCGCACGAGCGGACACCCGAACGCTAGTGTGAAAGTAGCCTAAGTAAGTAGGAATAGGTTGTTATTTACTACTGATATGCCTTAAATGTCCAGATGGGAATACCCTTCAAAGTCCTGGACAATATATGTTAGTCTATCCAAGTAGATCTTCCAAATCTAGCACTGTGGGTCAATGGGAACCATTTATTGGCCAATGACCATAGATGATAATCAACCAGAACGTTGCATCTTTCATCTAAAGATGGCCACAGAAGTAGTGGTTGCATCGTACTGGTTTGTATAAACAATATGTGGCACTTCACTCTGATATCTGAAGAGTGTTTAGTTGTCAGTGATACCGTACCAAAACATAGACCATCACTTATTCATCTTTGTGTCCTGTCCCAAAATTTCCATTATTAAATTGAGACTTGTTAAGCTGGCCATACACATTGTACTTTTGTCTGCCAAACCTGCAGGTTCAGCCGGTACAGGAGGGAGAAGGGAGAGATAGATGTTGGCTGACAGCTATTGAAAGTGTATGGCCAGCTTTAAAGGGGCTATCCAACCCCTATAATGACCCCCCCATTGCTCAGGCCCCTCATATAGATTATACTTACCCCGCTCCCCGACACCCACATCACCCCTGATTCCTGCATGGCTGCTGCTGCATCTCGCAGGTGACGCTAGAGAGGCTCGTCCCCATCACACCCTGCTATTGGCTTTGGCTACCCTCCCCCATCACCAAATGTTTTGATCCATGCAACAGGGAGATGCAGCGGCAGCCGTGCGGGACTCAGGGGTGACGCGGGTGCCGGTGAGTGGGGGGAGGTCATTATAGGGGTTGGATAAGCCCTCTAAAGGACTTGTCCAGGATTTTTATATTGGTGGCTTATCCTCAGGATAGGCCATCAATATCTTATCAGCGCACCACTGCTGACCTGGCGCCATAGCTACACAGCTCTGTCCATTGTGTAGTGGATGGAGGTTACTGCAGCGCTGCTCCCATTGAGGAGAACGGGAGTGACATTTGTAGTCTATGCTGATATTTCTCAGCCCAATTTTTTATTTTCCACCTTGAGATAGGCAGCCACTACTCCCCCTCCAACGTTGAAATATCCTACACATTTGCCAAGTCTAAATTACGCTAGTCAGGAGATCAAGGTTGACAATTATTGTCCAAAACACATTTTGGTCTATGGTTATTTTAAGTATATGGCCTGCTTCGGGTCAACCATGTCTTAATCTAATGGAAAAAATCTCCAACCTTTACTGTAGATTCAAAAAGACTTTTTGTGAATTATTGGTGCTGACTTTTGCGTCTACAGAGCTAAGTTTACAACTTTGCCCGTTTTGTAAATTTTTCGTTATTTTGATGATCAGTCTGATTGATGGACCAATTTAGAAGTAAAGGTGAGAATTGCTGTTGGCCCAAAAAGTTGTCTTCTTTACTCCTTCTCCATTCGCATGCACGCTCAGTTGGCCGAATATGCATGCATTGCCAATGGAGAGATGCTTCCAGACACTCAACATGCACACCCATTCTTCTTGCAACATATTCTGTTGGAGAGGGTCAGAGGGGCCAATGTTTATCTTATGTGTATGAGGATCTTTAAGAGTCAAAACAGCAAAAAGTGTACTGACACAGGAAAAAAAAAAAAAAAATTTCACCTATTGCATCTTTGACAAACTTTTCTCCACAATGTCCCCTCGTTATGAAGAATGGCCCCTAACTGCAGCATTCCATTGTAGTAGCGATGGAAAAACGTGGCTGCGAGACAGGTATGTAATTGTGGTAGAAAAAAACAAAAAAAACAAGTCGGAATCAGGACACAGCCAAAGAATAATTTTTTAACAGGCTGTGCCCCAGCGAGAAGTACACAGCTTAACCTCTTAGCTCCCAGCCAGACCTGTAATGCATAGTTTAATTGAAATCTCATGCAGGTCCTGCTGGGGGAAAATAAAAGTTAAGAAATTTATTGGCAAAGGCCACAGAAATGGATTTCCCAGTTTTTGGCTGCTGCGGCCAAACGTAGTGAAATATCTCTTAACAGTAGAAGTATTGTCCAGAGCTCATTATTTCTGCCACCGGTCACTGAGGTCTTCTGTTATTCTATCCCACTTCTTTGTTTTGTTGTGTCATAAGATCGGACAACTTGAGACTGGGAAACAACGCCGTGTTCTTCTTGAGAAAAGGCAAATCCATCTGAAAAAATAGAAGTGAGAAAAGGTAGAAGAACATTTCAAGAACGGCACATTGGAACAAAAGGATGGCGGGTATTATCTGACCTATAGGGGAGACTGTGAAAGTAAGATTCCGAGGCATTTTTGCATTCATTTTCTGTCCATTTTAACGTCCGTTTTGCATCCATTTTTAACAGCCATTAAAAACAGCCAATCAAATCCCCCACCATAGTGCCCCTAGTATAATTAATTTCCTCTTCAGAGTCCACCACTGTTATTGATGTCCCTATTATTGCCCCCAGTATTATTAATACCCTCATTAGTGGCCCCTAGTATTATTAATTCCCCCATTAGTGGCTCCTAGTATTATTAATAGCTCCATTAGTTGCTCCCAGTATTATTTATGCCCCCATTAGTGGCTCCCAGTATATTAATGGCCCTATTAGTGCCCTCTAGTATTATTAATGCCCCCATTAGTTGCTCCCAGTATTATTAATACCTCCATTAGTTGCTCCCAGTATTATTAATGCCCCCATTAATAGCTCCCAGTATATTATTAATGGCCCTATTAGTGCCCTCTAGTATTATTAATGCCCCCATTAGTGGCTATCAGTATTATTAATACCTTCATTAGTTGCTCCCAATATTATTAATACCCCCATTAATGGCTCCCAGTATTATTAATGCCCCCATTAGTGGCTCCCAGTATATTATTAATGGCCTATTAGTGCCCTCTAGTATTAGTAATACCTCCATTAGTGGCTATCAGTATTATTAATACCTCCATTAGTTGCTCCCAGTATTATTAATGCCCCCATTAGTGGCTCCCAGTATATTATTAATGGGCCTATTAGTGCCCTCTAGTATTATTAATGCCCCCATTAGGGGCTATCAGTATTATTAATACGTCCATTAGTTGCTCCCAGTATAAAGAAGATTTTAACCCCTGAAAGGCCTATTTTTTACCTAGTGTATCCGGCTTTAACATATGTTAGACGGGTGCACTTCTGTCTAAACGGCCGTTAAAAAAAAAAAGGGGTCCACCAGGCCATGAAAACGTCCAAAAATAGGACATGTCCTATTTTTTGACAGCCGCTATTCACGGACCATTAAAAAAATGCCCATGTGAACAGTCCGATTGACTTAAATTGGTTCTAAAAATGGCCATGTGACAGGATTTACTTAAACAGCTGTCACATGCCATTTTGCCAGTTTGTGTGAATTAGGCCTAACAATTTAATGCATTGACGGACGTTAGAGATGTTTGTCAGCCATTTTGACAGGATCGGCAAACAATGTAATGTCTATAGACCTGGCCGATCCCTGGCTGAGGTCAGCTATCAGGGGAGTGAAACGCCAGCACGTGCCAGCTGCTTATCTCATGCCCCACTGTAATGGTAGACATCAGGTCTAATATTAGTGGTTGGCCGGATCACTATCGATTACGTTTATGGCCAAGCTCTTGGTTAGGCTACTTTCACACTTGCATTGTTGGTTTCCGGTATTGAGATCGGGCAGGGGATCTCAATACCGGAAAAAACTGCAAGCTGCGGTTTTTTGTCTGGTCATAAAAACTGAATCCGGCACTAAAAACAATGAAAGTCAATGGTAACTGATCAGTTTTTTTAGGAGCCTTACCCATTGACTTTCAATGTATTTAGTGACGGATCCTTTTTTTTTTTTTTTTCATTTTGATTTCACACAACTGCATCCTGATGTGCAAAATCAAAACGGAATCGTTTAATTCTGGTATTGAGGTCCTCTGCCATATCTCAATACCGGAATTAACAAAGCGGCGCGCAATTTTACAGGTTCCATGGCAACTGAAAGGGGAACAAACGATCACCACTACAATTGTGCGTACCCCCTTTAGTTCGCATACTGTTTATTCGAGGAGATGTGCTGCTGACAAAACATGATTTTGGTGCCGTATGAAAGATTAAAACACCCGGTAAAAAGGTGTTCACTCATTTGTCTGGTGATTGGTGGCGGCAGCATGTATACACGGGTCAATAACCGTGAACGACTGTTTTTGTTACCAATCATCAGCCTGGGCAAAAGGCCCCTTTCACACGAACGAGTATTCCACGGGGGTGCAATGCGTGACACGAACGCATTGCGCCCGCACGGAATCCAGACCTATTCATTTTTCAATGGGGCTGTGTACATGAGCGTTGGTTTTCACGCATCACTTTTGCGTTGCGTGAAAATCACAGCATGTTCTATATTCCGCGATTTAGAACATAGAAGTGAATGGGGCTGCGTGAAAATCGCATCGCATGCGCAAGCAAGTGCGGATGCGATGCGTTTTTCACAGATGGTTGCTAAGAGATGTTGTTTATATACCTTCAATTTTTTTAATTTAAAACGCATTAAATCGCATGGCACCCGCGCAATAAAAACTGAACAACTGAACACGATCGCAGGCAAAACTGAATGAACTTGCTTGCGAAATCGCGCATTTTTCACTGAACGCTCACGCTCGTCTGCAAGGGGCCTTAAAGGGGTTTTCCACCTTTGAGATATTGATGACCTCCACCAATCAGCTGTCTGCAGCAGCCACCGACGCTGGAAACCAGACGGCAGACAGAGCTGAAAGCAGAAGGCTCCATCCAGTGTGTAATGGACGTGCCACGTTCTGCAGCCCAGTTGAAGAATTGGACTGGTTGGATTTTAACCTGTTACAACCCTTTCTTTTCCAAGGAGATAAAAGGCAGAGATATCTGGCAGCCGCTTATCTTCCATGTGGGGTTGTCAGAAGAGACACCGGTCAGCTATCTTATGTATATGGCTACCTTATGGCAGAAACTGATTTTCTTGAGGACTTGCTATGTGTTGTGAAATCCTATACTCCCCCCCCCCCCTCCTTTCCTGACATTGTCCTGTGAAGTGTCCCTCGTTATACGTCTTCCAGCTGCCAGTGACTATCACATAAGACATGTCCAAGATTCCCGGCACCATTCAGCTTCAGCAACTCTTGAAGGGACCTAAAGCCCAATGACCGTGTGATGAATACTAAAGGCGCATTTACACGTGCTGCCAATTGTCGGGAAGGAAGCGTTATAATATGCTTCTATAGTTTACAGAATATTGGACATTTCCAGGAAGAACAACAGAGGAATAACACAAAGTAGAGTTCTAAGAAAAGATGGTTGAAAATGATTTCACTGGAAGTATACGTTTTTACTAAAGCAGTCCTCTTTAAAGATGTCTATTTTTAGCAAATCATTGTATTCTACATGAAATGACAGTTCTGGAGCTTCCATATTTCTGACTCTGTGTGTGCAATTCCTCTATTATTCCTTCTAGACGTCTAGGAGTAAAGCTACAACTTGGTTTTGCCAGCTAGGGGTGTGTCCCTGCACAATCAACCACTATCCAATCAGTGCTGCCTGTGCAGGGCCACACCCCCAACTGGTAACACCCAGACGGACCTTCATTCACAAAGTTCTAGAAGGAATAACAGAGGAACGGCATAACATAGCATTCAAAGAGAAGACAGTCAATAATTATTTCATGGAGATTAGAAGTATTTACAAAGTCAGCTCCTCTTTAAAAAGACTTCATGCAAGAGAATGGCTCCTGGATCTAGATTCCCAGGTAATTTGCATTATTTTAGGATAAAATCCCCACTGAGCCGCCTTTATCCAGTATAAGGGCTCATGCACATGTTCATGCGTTCACGCAAACAACGGGTCCACCATATATGGGCCCCACCATTTTTGCATCGCATCAAAGATGCGGACCTTTTCACTTGAATGGGTTCGCAATCCGGAAGGCGCAATGCGGAACGGAGGCACAGAACCCCACGGAAGCACTACCGAGTGCTTCCACGGGGTTCCGTGCCTCCGCACCGCAAAAAAAATAGTTGAATGGGTCTGGATCCGTCAGCGGAATCTGCACGAATGTTGCCCGTGCATTAGGGACTGCAAATTGCGGTCTCCAATGCACAGAATGGCCGAGCAACGGCCGTGGGCATGAGGCCTAACCTTTACCAACCAGGAAGCAGAATGCCTTTATGAAGCACAAGAAAACAGGCTTTACCTTTCTAACAAAGCGTACCTTCAAGCCTGGGGTCAGATAGAGATCCCAATGCAAATTCAAGTCTCCGAGCTCAAAGCTTCCTCTGGTATCGGCTCTACCTGCTTTAATTAAATTCAGACCCCCCCACCTGCCTGCAGGAAGCGGCCGGCCGGATTCTTTACGCTCACATACTTACATGATACACTTTGCTGGACGGAATTAGCACGAAACAGGCTCGGAGGGGTTTTTCTGCCAAGTCGCTTCAACAAGTGGTCACGTTCGTTCAAGCTGCAATGAGATCAAATAAACATTACTTTCAATGCTTGTCAACCCGGGCGGAAACAGCTGCTGCCTCCCTTCTCAGATGGGCTCCTCTTACCGGAGGGCAGGCTTTTCGGCAACCAAGGGGGAACTTTTCTTATCCAAGATGCAGAAAACTAACGCTAGGACTGCATCAATGGGGCGCAGTTACTAAAGTGTTTGTGCCTGTTTTAGTCTAAGAAATATAGCTGTTTTAGGGCTCATGCACACAAACACAATTTGCTGTCCCCAATGCACGGGCACCATCCGTGTGGCTGGCGCAGTCGGATGCAGACCCATTCCACTTGAATGGGTCCGTGATCCGTCCGCACCACAAAAAAACATATGTTCTATTTATTGCGGTCGGGCAGAAAACCACGGAAGCACTCAAGTGAATGGGTCCACATCCGTGATGTGGTGCACAAATGGCTGGTGCTATTGCAGACCTGCTATTCGTGGGCCGCAATACGGCCACCAGCCAACAGCGGTCGTGTGCATGAGCCCTTAGACAGTCTTATTTTTTTAGTCGCATTTACTACTGAAACTGCATCTGTTTTGGAGGCTTTTGCGCCTCGTTCTCCTATTTAGATTTTTTAGACCAAGTCAGAAGTTTTCAAACTTTTTCAACTTTTTCCGATCTATTTATGTAGGTGCGCCTTTTTTGCACCTGAATTTGTCGCACAACCAGTCTAAGTTCTTCCCCACCCCAGGGTTGGCGTACTTTTCTTTGTCTGTTTTCAGTGGTGAAGCATGACTTTTTTGCATTTAAAGTCACACTTCCTAGGAGACATGCGATTTTTCTACACAAAGATGCAACTTTTTTCCATGCACAAATAAACTAGACCAGTCTAAGTCAATATGATCCGCAAAACATGGATGACATGGATGACGCCCGTGTGACGTTCGGTGTTGCATCCATCTTTTTGCTCAACTGTTGACTTCAATGAATCAACATTTTGCAGCCAAGAATAGGACATGTTCTATCTTTTTGCGAAATGGACGTATGGATGCAGACAGCACACAGATGACATCTGTGAGCAGTCCAGTTTTTTTTAAAGGACCCATAGAAATGAAAGGGTTCGTGTGCAATCCTCAAAAAAATGTGGATCGGACATGGATACAAAATATGGTCGTGAGCATAAGCTCTAAGTATTATACTTGCAGAATAAGGCCTCTTTCAGATGTCAGTGAATAGCATACATATATGCTGGCTGTGGTCCATGGACAGCATACGTACCCATTGACTTTAATGTGTGTATAGTCTATGTGTCTATGGATGCCATCCGTGTTTGGTCCGTGGTTTTCATGGATCATTACTAGAAGATGCTCTGGAAACTAATATAGCAATGTCTGTGGAATACGGATGATGCATGAACTAAAAATCACAGAACCACAGATCAAACACGGATAAATCACAGGCAACGTCATGGATGAAAGACGGACCATGCCATCACGGACACGGATTTGTGAATGAGGCCTAAGTCTAGTTTCACATTAGAAGTTCAGAGATCCGGCAGGCTGTTCCGGCAGAGCTCTCTGGATCTGACATTGCCAGGCGCTGCCTGAATGCCCAACTATAACTATAATGGAGACTGGCGGAGATCTGGCCACCACCCGGCAAATATGCCGAGAATGAGCCGGACTAAAACTGTGTTGCGTCTGGATCTCCGCCAATCCCAATTATAGTTAATGGGGCTGACGGGCATTCACGCAGCGTCCGACAATGTTGGATCCAGAGAGCTCTGGAAGGCTGTTTCATGCCGGAACAGCCTGCTGGGTCTCTGAACACTAGTGTTAAAACTAGCCTAAGGGTATTACCACACGGCATGGCCGCATTCCGTTTGGAGCATGGCCAGCTTCAGTCAAGAACCACGAGGCCATTGGGGGAGAGTTGCCAGTCTCACCGGAAAATGGCAGGTCATCTGAGACTCAGATAATGTGTATAGCCCACTTTATATGTACTTTTATTCCTAATTTTGCTTTACTACAGAGATTTATCGAAACACATAGAGCAGGCGGCCATGTTCTCTGGTTACTAGAAGGAAGCATATCTTGAGGAAATAATGGAGTAATGTATCATCTCAGGCGCCAGCTTTGATGTATAACTGATACCGATACATAGGGAGCTCGCCCACTATAAATGTTTCATCTGCTCCGGGCGGTAAAGCGAATGTCAGCACATATCATATTCTGCATAGGAATCATAATACTCTATATATTCTCCAGCTATAGATGACAATCAGCAGACCTCAGGCCGGACTGACATGCAGCTTTTAATGTGTTTCATTTCCTGCTCGTCCATTGTCTTGAAGCTGCGTACGTTTACTGGAGGAGAGATGATTAGGACTCGATGGATTTACCTAACGCTGAGACACATGCTGCATATATTCAGTTATGCATATAGAGTAATATCAGTAGCAGGATTGCTATATACTGCAGGTATTCTTCAGCCCTCCATGTGATACAACCTCCCTGTACGGCCATATTTCCTTTTTAGTACCATAAAAACGACTTCAATATTTACTTAGAATGTGCACTGGAGTTTTCCAATACTTAGATATTCAAGATAGGTCATTAATATCAGATCTTTTGGGGGAACCACCACGGACTAGCTGTTTTGGGCAACCGTTGGCACCAGAAACAATACAGTGGATGGAGCAGGCTCTGTCCACCATGATGGGATATTGCAGCTCAGATCCCACTCAAGTGAATGGAAGCTGAGCTACAGTACCCCCAAAACTACAGTGGATGGAGCCTACTCTCCACTCTGTGGTGTCTGATGCCACAGGCTGACCAACCAAAACATCTGACTGGTAGGGGTGTGGGTTGTCTCACCCGCACCGATATTGACAACCTATCCTGAGGACAGGCCATCCACATCTGAGTACTGGAAAACCCCTTTAACATTCCTGAGATGACTAAAGAAAACAACCTTCCCACTAGGGGTGCAGTTATAGGGGGTACAAAGGTTGTCCTTGAACCCAGGTTCTGATCCACAAGGGGACCTAATGGTCTCTATCACATACAAAGCCACCAGTATAATAAATGACATGTAAGGCCCCTTTCTCACACTCAGGATCTAACACTGATTTTGCCACGGATTTAAGTGGAACTCTGCGTCAAACTTGATGAAAGCCCACCTTTAATCCAGATAAATCGGGTTTCTGTAAGCCTGTTCAAATGCACCGGAAGAAAAATCGGTGAAAATCTGTAGCGTGTGACATTTGTCACGCGACAAGAAAGTCTCGCAACATCTCATATAATGTATTTCAATGTTGTCGCAAGCTACTGCAACATTTGCAAACTAAACATCCAAATTGGAATTTTTTGCTAATTGCATCACAGTCCCAGCATGTCGCATTGTGACACCACTGAAACACATTATATGACTTTCTTGTAACCATACCCTAAGAATTTTAGAATTTTCTTGGAGGCTTTTCTTGAGGTTCTTTCCATTTATAAGTCAATTTTATCTAATTCCCTATGACTGTTTTATAATCCAGACTATTTCATCACCCACATAAACATAATGAAATGCAGGAATCTCTACTGAAGCTGCCCGTATATATATGATGGCATTAGAAATTCCTGACAACAGCAGAATCTACAAAGCTAATTTCATAATCCGTTTAGAAAATTGCTAGAGAAGAAAAAGGGTTAATTACTCTTACCGCTAATTGGATTTTCCAATAGCATCCACAACGGCACTCTCAGGAGGGTGTCCCCACCTCCCCAGGACAGGAAACAACGTAGAAGCTAAAGTTTAGAAGGCCCCCTCCCTTTACCTGCTTCAGTTAATGACATAGGACTTGTTAGTAGTGCAGGAAGTGTATTGAATATTTAACAAAACAACATAATTTACATAAAATAATAAGGATTGGGAAACTCCAGTGCCATTGTGGAGGCTATTGGAAAATCCAATTACCGGTAAGAGTAATTATCCCTTTTCCCCAGCGGCACTCTTAGGAGGAGTAACAGAGAAACAAAAGTTTTTAGGGTGGGACTACCGCAGATAATACTTTTCTGCCAAATGATAAATCATAGTTATGGAGCACATCCAACTTACAATGTTTAAAAAAAGTATTTGGGTTTGCCCACGTGGCTGCCCTGCATATCTGTTCTACAGACACAGAGGCATTTTCTGCCCATGAGGCCGAAACCGCCCTAGTGGAGTGAGCTTTAATCTCTTTAGAGTCAGGTTCTTGTGAAGATAGCAGAATTCTATGGTACTCTTGCTTGCTGCTGATCCTTTATGCTGGCCTTGATATTGAAGAAGAAGGTGATCTGAGCTCCTGAACTCTTTGGAGACCTCCAGGTAGGTTAATATACACCGTCTTACATCCAGGTTATGATATTTTTCCTCTATTTTTGAAGATGGATTTTGGCAAAAGGATGGAAGGGATACCTCCTGATGACGATGGAATTCGAAAACAACCTTAGGCAGAAACATAGGGGTATGTCTGAGAATAATACTGCCCTCCAACACCGTGAGGTATAGTGCTTTACGGGAAAAGGCTTGTATCTCCCCCACCCTTCTGGCCGATGTAATTGCCAATAAAAAGGTGTTTTTTAACGTTCGAAGTTTTAGCGAGATAACTTGTAAGGGTTCAAAGGGCACATCCATCAGAACCTCCAGCACCAGGTTTAAATCCCAAGGTGGAATAGTGCAATGAACAAACGGTAATCGTCTTGTTGCCCCTTTTAGAAATCGCTTTATCAGAGGTAGATCTGCCAGCTTTATTTCTAAAAAATTGCTTACTGCCGAGATCTGTACTTTAAGGGTGCTTGGTCTGAGCCCCCTATCCAGACCGGACTGAAGATAATCCAATATTAGTGGAATATCGGGATCTTGACTGGAATACCATCTATCCCCTGCAAATCTTAAAAAGGTTTCCCATGTTCTTGAATAGATTTTGGAAGTTGTATCCTTTTTACTATATAGAAGAGTGGGAATTACCGGTTCTGACAGACCCTTTCGTTTTAGCAGAACTTGTTCAGTCTCCAGGCTGTTAGGTGCAACTGGTATACACTTGGATGGAACACTGGGCCCTGACGCAGGAGATCTGGATAGGCTGGGAAGGACCAGAATTCCCCGGCAGCCAGATCGAACAGGAGAGGAAACCAGGACCTTTTCAGCCAGAAGGGTGCAATTAGTATCAGTTGAGTTGCGCCTTCTCCTCTATTGCCTTCATCAATACCCTCGGAATTAGACTGAAAGGCGAAAAAGCGTAAGGAAGACCTTTTGGCCATGGGGTAGACAGAGCGTCTACTATCAGAGGCTGATCCCAAACAGAGAGGGAACCAAATTCTTTGACCTGTCTGTTTTTTCAATCTTCGAAAAGGTCTACGATCGGGGTTCCCCACCTTTCTGATATTTGTTTGAACATTTCTGAGTCTAGCGACAATTCTCCTTCTTTCAGACTTTTCCTGCTGGGATAGTCTGTAACTGTGATTTCCTTGCCTCTTAGATGGACTGCTGTCAGAGTGGTTAAGTTTTTTTCTGCCCAACAAAAAAATCATTTTTGAAAGATCTTGCAGTGCCTTGCTCTTTGTCCCCCCCCTGCCGTTTTAGATAAGCCACTGTAGTGGCATTGTCGGACAGAACCTTCACATGTTGGAATTTTACAATTAATTGTAGGGAAAGAAGTACTTTGTATACCGCCATGAGTTATTTTAAATTTAATGATGCTGCTGCCATTCTTTGACTCCAAATACCCTGAACTGCTTGGTCTTGGGTGTGGATCCCCCAACCTCGACCGCTGGCGTCGGTTGTAATAACTATCTGATTTGTATGTCGCCAGAACACAACTTTTTGAAGATTTTTCTTTACCCTCCACCAAAGAAGGGACTGTTTTACTCTTAGAGGGACCTTTATTATTTTGTCTAAAGTGGGAAGAAATGAAAATGAGCTCTTAACAAGCTTAGCCTCTAATGCCACCAGATGTAAGGCAGCTATCTTATAAGTCAATATTCAGCTCTTAAAATAAGCCTTGAGACATGACTTGGATATTAAATAAGCCAGCACCTCATCTGCAGACAGCTGTTTCGGGGTGATTGCCCCCCATCAGTGCAGAGCAGAGAGTACTGGCTTAACTGGGTAGGAGGCCTGTGTCCGAGCAAGGGGGGGGGGAACTAACTCTCCTTATTTAATATCCAAGTCATGTCTCAAGGCTTATTTTAAGAGGTGAATATTGGCTTATAGGATAGCTGCCTTACATCTGGTGGCATTAGAGGCTAAGCTTGTTAAGAGCTCATTTGCATTTCTTCCCTCCCAGAATTCCAGAGGAGCATGTATGGCCTATAAGTCTCCTCACACTGATTAAGGTGCTTTCTCCCTAAGGAGAGTTAGTTCCCCCCTTGCTTTGTCTAAAGTGTCCTGATTTCCATCCCATGACTTTAGGAGGAACATCTGCAGTGTCCTCGTATGATGCTGGGCCCACCTGACTGCAGGGATTGCGGAAGTCAAATGGCCTAACAACGTCATGATATCTCAGATGGACACTATTCTGGACTTACAGAATAGCGCCACCTTCTGAGAGAGGGAGGTTTGGTTTTTTTGAGGGAGGAAGGACATGAGATTGTGGGAATCTAGCATGACTCCCAAGAATTTTTTCCGTTGACTGGGAACTAGGTCTGACTTCTCTTCATTTATCAACCAGCCTAGTTCCAGCAATTTTCCTTTTACAACCTGTAGATGAACTTGGAGGGATGGGGCTCCCACCAGAAAGTAGTCCAAATATGGAACAATTAATATTCCCTAGAGATGCAAAAAACTCGTCACTTCGGGCATAATTTTTAAAAAAACCCTGGGGGCTGACGACAACCCAAAGGGAAGGGCCTGAAACTGGAAATGACGTTTTTGCCCCTTCAGAAAAATCCCAATCCATGAGATATTTTTGATACTGTCTGTGTATGGGAATATGGTAATATGCATTGGAGAGATCCATGGTTACCATGTAGCAATCGCGAGTCAAGAGATTTACTGTCGATTTTATTGTCTCCATCTTGAACTTCTTGTAAGATGTGGCTTGTTTAACTTTTTTAGGTTTATTACTAATCTGAAGGATTTGTTTGGTTTTTGGATTAGAAGGATGGGAGAATAAAACCCCCTTCCCTCTTGATCTTTTGGAACCGGGACTATGACCTGTTTTTGTAGGAGACACATTATCTCGGATTCTAGAGCTTGCTGTTTTTATTTCTGAAGTAATGGTCTGTTGAAAGTGAAGTAATTTGGGGGAGGTGTACTGAACTCGAGCTTGTAGCCTTCTCTTATAGTGCTTATTACCCAGGGAGCGGTAGAAATATTTCCCCAGGCCAAGACAAATCTTGTTAGTCTGCCTCCTACCTGAAATCTGGCGTCATTGTGAGGGCTTTGCAGAGGTTTCTGGGGTAAATAGGAACCCTCTTTCCTAGAGGGCTGCCACTTTCCCGAGCTCTCTTTCCTTTTCTGGTCAGATATAGGTCTCCTTCGGTTTCAAAAGGACCGTCTTTGTTGATTTTTAATTTGACGGAAAGCCTTTTTTCTTGTCTCATGCCTTATCCAGTATATCTTCTAGGACTGAGCCGGACAGCTTATCCCCTTCACATGGGATGGAGCATAGACAACTTTTAGAACTGGCATTGCCAGACCAAGACCTGAGCCATATAGCTCTACGTGTGGCATTTAAAAGGGGAGAGGATCTAGCTGAGAGCTTCTACAGATCTGCCGAGGCATCAGACAAACAATTTGAGGCCTGTTTCAGAATGGGGATGGAGGCTAAGATTTCCTCTCTGGGGGTACCGGCTGCCAGATGTTCCTCCAACTGGGTTAACCAGACTGACAATGATCTGGAGGTACAGGTGGCCGCTATACTCGGCCTTAACATAGCCGTGTTCGTCTCCCATGCCCGTTTGTGAAGACCCTCAAATTTTTTGTCCATAGGGTCTTTTAAAAGGCCCATATTCTCAAAGGGCAGCGAGGTCTTTTTTGATATGCGGGCAACTGGGGCATCAATCTTGGGAGTCTTATCCCACAAAGTTGAGTCCAAATCTGCAAAAGGATATTTCTTTTTAAAGGCATTGGGGATTGCATTACGCTTCACAGGATTTTTCCATTCTTTAGCGATCAGCATTTTTATATTATTAAGAACGGGAAAAACCTTTTTCTTCTTTTCACCCAGTCCCTGAAACATCCTATCTTGAATTGACTGGGGCTCTTTTACTTCCTCAATTTTCATAGTGGCTCCTATAGTGTTCTCGGGGGTACAGAAGGGCTTCCGCGAATCATCTTAAGAGGATTTAGAGCCTACATCTGAGAATATTTCCCCATCATCAGAGTCAAGTTCAACTTGGAAATCTGTGATCTTTCTAAGGTGGTTGGGGTGAACACGGTGGTAGTCTTGCGTCTATGACTGTTTTTACTTCCTCCTTGATCATATTTTTTATAGATTCTAGGAAGGAAGGGGACTCTTCAGTCACTACTTTGTCCGTACATCTGGGACAGGCGCCTTTTTAAATTTTGACGGCAGGGATTTTTTGCAGATCGCACATTTTTTCCGCCCTGATTCTCCTCCAGAGGATTTAATGGTGCTGGCCTCCCTGCCCTACAAGGTAATAATATAAATCATGGCTAGGGGCCATAAAGTTAACTTGGGAGCAGCAGCACACCAGTGGGGGAATAAAATCAAATTTGTGCCCCCCCCTCCCCCGTAGCAGGAGTAATACATAGAAAAGAGAATGCAAAGAGAAAGTGAGCTGGAGTCTAACAATGGCTGGGTGCGGCCGGTATACTTGTCTACTCAGCACAAGGTACAGACAAGTCCTGTGGGATCCATGCCTGGTTCATTTTAATGAACGTGAGCTTGTCCATGTTGGATGTGGATAGGCGGCTGCGCTTGTCTGTGATCACCCCCCCCCCCCCATCGTGCTAAACACATGTTCGGACAATACACTGGATGCAGGGCAGGCCAGCACCTCCAAGTCTTCAAGGGCAAGCTCAGGCCATGTGCCCAATTTTGAGACCCAGAAGTTAAATGGGGCAGACCCATCAGTTAGTACATGTTGCTGAAATTCTGTAATCAGCACTGGTTAGAATGTGGGCAACTTGGCGGTCGTTGCGCAGGCACTGCAGCATGTAGTTGCTCATGTGTGCCAGGCTGCCCAGAGGCAAGGACAAGCTGTCCTCTGTGAGAGGTTTATTGTCTGTGTCCTCTGTATACCCCCAGCCACGCTCCAGTGATGGCCATGAGCTGCTTTGGGTACGACCCTGCTGTGAACACGGTTCCTCCTCTTCATCGTCTTCCTAATCCTCCAGAACTGTGTCCTGGCTGGACAATTGTGTACCTGGCCTCTGTTGGTGCAGGAACCCACCCTTCGAGCCACTTGTGAATGACTGGCCTAATAACCGTGGGAAGACCCCTCTTCCTCCTCCTCTTCGTCCTGTGCCACATCCTCTTCCATCATCTCCCAAAGTGTTTTTTCAAGGAGATATAGAAGTGGGATAGTAACGCTGAGGATTGCGTCATCTGCACTGGCCATGTTGCTGGAGTGCTCGAAACAGCGCAACACAGCACACACGTCCCGCATGGAGGCCCACTCGTTGGTGGTGAAGTGGTGCTGTTCTGCAGAGTGACTCCGCTATCGCCTGCTGCTGCTCACACAGTCTCAAAATGTGCAAGGTGGAGTTCCACCTTGTGGGTACGTCGCATATGAGGCGGTGAGCGGGAAGGCCGAAGTTACGCTGCAGCGCAGACAGGCGAGCAGCAGCAGGGTGAGAACACCGAAAACGCGCAGACGGCCCGCACTTTATGCAGCAGCTCTGACATATCGGGGTAATTTTTCAGGAACATCTGCACCATCAAATTCAGCACTGGCGCCAGGCAAGGGATGTGTGTCAAACCGGCTAGGCCCAGAGCTTCTACGAGATTTTGACCGTTATCGCACACAACCAGGCCGGGCTTGAGGCTCAGTGGCACCTTCCACTCATCGGTCTGTTGTTCAAGGCCCATCCACAGCTCCTGCGCGGTGTGGGTTTTTTCCCCTAAACAGATGAGTTTCAAAACAGCCTGCGGTCGTTTCCCCCTGGCTGTGCTGAAGTTGGTAGTGCAGGTGTTACGCTGACCGGATGAAGAGGCGGTAGAGAAGGAAAAGAAGGAGGAGGCAACGAGAAACGTCCTGCAATCCTCAGTGGCAGAAGGACATGAGCCAAACTGCTATCCGCCTCAGGCCCAGCCGCCACTACATTAACCCAGTGTGCAGTTAGGGAGATATAACGTCCCTGCCCGTGCTTACTGGTCCACGTATCGGTGGTTATGTGGACCTTGCCACAGATGGCGTTGCGCAGTGAACACCTGATTTTATCTGCCACTTGGTTGCAGGGGCGTAGCTAGAAATGCATGGGCCCCATAGCAAAAAAAAATTATGGGCCCCCCCCCCTCTGTGCCATCCACAGATCCCCCTCCCCTAAATAGTGCCATCCACAGATCCCCCTCCCCTAAATAGTGCCATCAACAGATCCCCCTCCCCTAAATAGTGCCATCCACAGATCCCCCCTCCCCTAAATAGTGCCATCCACAGATCCCCCTCCCCTAAATAGTGCCATCCACAGATCCCCCCTCCCCTAAATAGTGCCATCCACAGATCCCCCTCCCCTAAATAGTGCCATCAACAGATCCCCCTCCCCTAAATAGTGCCATCCACAGATCCCCCTCCCCTAAATAGTGCCATCCACAGATCCCCCCTCCCCTAAATAGTGCCATCCACAGATCCCCCCTCCCCTAAATAGTGCCATCCACAGATCCCCCCTCCCCTAAATAGTGCCATCCACAGATCCCCCTCCCCTAAATAGTGCCATCCACAGATCCCCCCTCCCCTAAATGCAATGCCTTCTTTATGGCTGTGAGGGTTAATGCTTTGCCTCTGATACACTGATACATTGGAGGTTGTGGGTTCGAATCCCAGACACATCAGGAGACTTTACAATACAGTAAGATTAGAGCACATTAGCGAGGGGGCCTGGTCAGCTGCTGTGAAGGGGCCCTGAACAGTAAGACATCGATATTTAACTAACTTGAAAATAAACTGTCGGGCCCCGAAGCAGCTGCTTCCCCGGTAGTTACGCCACCTCCTGGCTGCCTGTGTGTAGTGTCTGTGTGTGTTAATAAAAAATAAAAAAAATAAAAAATTTGAATGCGGTCGGACGGGCCCCCTAGTGGCGTAGGGCCCCATAGCCACTGCTATGGTTGCTATGGCGATCCCTACGCCACTGCTTGGTTGTGCAGGGCATGGATGGCTCGGCTGAAAAAGTAGTGGCGACTGGGAACCACATACTGTGGGACAGCCACCGCCATAAGGTGTTTAAAAGTCTCCGTCTCCACCAGACGGAATGACAGCATTTCAAAGGGCAGGAATTTTGAAATGTCGGCATTCAGGGCCAGGGATCGCTGGTGGGTAGGGGGGTACTTCCTCTTTCTCTCCAGTGTTTGGGGGATGGAGAGCTGAACGCTTCCATGGGACAGTGTGGTAATGGTGGTGGAGGTGGTGGTGTTGCTAGCAGATCTTCTGTTTGCGGGGTGGCAGGTGCCACTGTCACTCCAGAGGGGGATGAAGAGGCCGAGACTGCAGCGCAGGAGGAGCCTGAGATCTTTTGTGGTTTTTGAGGTGTGTACTCCACAGCAGCTCGTGCTTTGCACTTAGATGCCTGGTCATGCAGGTTGTGCTCAGGTTTAGAACATTTATGCCTTGCTTCAGGCTCTGATTGCACAGCGTGCAAACCACTTGCGTTTTGTCGTCAGCACATTGTCTGAAGAACTGCCACGCCATGGAACTTCTTGGAGCTGGCTTTGGTGTGCTCAGTCCCTGGGTGCAGTGGGCAGTAGCAGGCGTACTGGCTAGGGGACGGCCACTCTTCTTTTGCACCCTGCTCCCTCTTTTGCTGTGCTGGTGGCTCTGTGTGACCAAAACCTCTTCCTCTGAACTGCACATGTCACTCGCATGACCTTGATTCCATGTGGGGTCTAGGACCTCATCATCCTCCACATCATCTTCCACCCACTCCTCACCCCTGCCCTCCTTGCCGGTCTGCACACTGCAGAAAGCTGCAGCAGTTGGCACCTGTGTTTCGTCATCATCAGAGATGAGCTGTGGTGGTCCTCCCATGTCCACATCCTGAAACATAAGTGGTTGGGCATCAATGCACTCAATCTCTTCCACTTCTGGGGCATGGCTAGGTGGATGACTGACGAAAACCCTGCCAGCAGAGTCATCAAAAAGCATAAGAGACTGCTGCATGACTTGAGGCTCAGACTGCTTGCCTGATTTGCTAGGGGGTGAGGTGAAAGACAGATGCCCATGGGCTGCAGGTGCCAATTCTGCGCTTTCAGCAGCGGACTGGGTGGGAGACAATGTAAAGTAACTGGAGGCACTGTCAGCAACCCAATCTACTATCGTCTCTACTTGATCTGGCCTCACCATTCGTACACCGGTATTCGGGCCTACACAATAATGCTGAACGTTCTGTCGCCTACGTGCACCTGAAGAAGTTGTTTCATTTGGGCGTGTAGCTGGCACAGATCGACCACGTCCATGTCCTCTCGCTGCAACAGGCTCTCCACTAACACCAGCAGCACCACGACCAGGGCCACGTCCCTTATTTGATGCTCTCCTCATTCTTTGAGATCACCCACCAAACTAACAGATGGATTAACTAGATTTATTTCCCTGCCACGTATGCATTGCAGGGGTACCTCACACAAACAATAGGTATATGTCACCCACCAAACTAACAGATGGAATAACTATTTTGGTGGTGCACCCACAAATAAATCGCTATATGTCACCCACAGAATTAACAGACAGATTATTTATTATATTTGTGTCAGGGGTGCAAAGCTGGTGTATTGCACCCACAAAAAAATCACTATAGGTCACCCACAGTATAAATAGCCAGATGTGATTCCTAACACTGCCCCTCACTTCAGCTGCCTGCTTCCGGTCCCTGCAATACTCCCTGCTATAAGCAATGCGCCGCACAGACCTGTCACTTACCAGTAGGAGGAGCTCCTGGCCGGTCACAGACATCGCAGGTAAGTATAATGCTTCTATTTATTGCTAAGTAACCATGGCAGCCAAGACTGCAATAGCGTCTTGGCTGCCATGGTAACCGATCGGAGCCCCAGCAATTAAACTGGGACTCCGATCGGAACTCTCCGCTGCCACCAATGATGGGGGGGGGGGGTGATTTTAATTAGGGGGGGGGGGAGAGGGGAGGCCGCACTGGTCAGATTTAATACTGGGGAGGGAGGGAGGGGGGCCGCACTGGCCACCAATGAATATAGAGGGAGGGGGGCCGCACTGGTCACATTTAATACTGGGGAGGGAGGGAGGGAGGGAGGGGGGGCTGCACTGGTCACCAATGAGTTAAATACAGGGGGGGGGTCTGCCCCCTGCTGCCTGGCAGCACCTGCCAGGCAGCAGGGGGCAGTCATGTACACAGTTCTCAGTATATTCTAACTTGAAGCGTCCCCATCACCATGGGAACGCCTCTGTGTTAGAATATACTGTCAGATCTGAGTTTCACGATCTAACTCAAATCCGATGGTATATTCTAACATATAATGGGGGACGGATCCGTTTGAAATTGCACCATATTGTGTCAACGTCAAACGGATCCGTTCCCATTGGCTTGCATTGTAAGTCTGGACGGATCCATTTGGCTCCGCACGGCCAGGCGGACACGAAAACGCTGCAAGCTGCGTTCGGGTGTCCGCCTGCTGAGCGGAACGGAGGCCAAATGGTGCCAAACTGATGCATTCTGAGCGGATCCGCATCCACTCAGAATGCATTAGGGCTGGACGGATCCGTTCGGGGCCGCTTGTGAGAGCCTTCAAACTGAGCTCACAAGCGGAACCCCGAACACAAGTGTGAAAGTAGCCTTACAAAGTACCAAACATGAGGCCTGGAAAGGTGACTCATGGTACATTAAAGGGGTTTAATACTGATCAGTGGGGGGTCAGACTCCTGACACACCTGCAGATCAGCTGTTTAAAGAGAAAACCTTTTCCCAGGCCATGTCACATCATGTTCATTGGTCAAATGGCCACAGCTTAGTTCCTTTCAAGTAAAAGGGGCTGAGCTGCAAGACAAAGTACAGCAGCTATCCAATGGATGAGGCTGTGCTTGGTAAATTGCAAGGAGGCTCGTGGACCTCCACTGATCACATACAGATGATCTATCCAGACTGAGCAATACTCGGAAAACCCCTTTAACTGATCTGGGTTTGGAGAAAATTTAGTCCCAGTCATTTAGCCCTTAAATGACCTCCAAAATCGGTTTCAAAGTAACTGTACCACTATTTAGGGTAGGTTCTCTGAAACATAACCATACATAACCATCTCTTGAGAATAAAATCTGGTCCTTTAATCCTGATAAATGCTTTTATTATTTTTTATGCAAATGTGGTTTACGGTGCACTATTGGTTGGGCCACTCTTTTTCGTGCACTACCGATACGTCATAATGCAATGATGCGGGGCAAGCCAGGTGCACCACACGGAGTGGCCCAGGTGCACCACAAACCTTATTTGCATAAAAATAAAAAGAAGCATTTCTCAGAATCAGGGGCGTGGATTTTCACAAAAAAGATATGCTTATCTTTTGGGTACCTACCCTACATAACAATATGTTTACTTTGAAACTGATTTTGGAGGCTACAGACTCTCTTTAAGCTTCCACAATCAATACTGATTGTGTATCAAAACGAGACCAAAAGCCTTAGATATCTCTCAACCATTGAAGACAACAGCTATTCTGCGCAACCCCGGCCCCCCTCCACCCCCCATGCACATACACGCTCAGTTCATCTGAGCATACATGTGTTCTCAACAAGGAAAGGGGAATAAGCTGTTGTTAGACACCTCTGGTGAAATCAAAATGCCCCGACTTTTGCTATTGCAGGAGATTGAGTACACACCCAGACACCTTAAATGGCTGAATTAGACGGGTTTGGCTGATGTTCATCTGATGTGTATGGTCACTTGATACCTCTCTTTTTGTCACACCTGTCCAAACAAAGGCCCAAAGAACTATCCTGTAAAAATTCCTGTCAGGGCTTTCCTATTTTACTGGCCAGCTGTAATGTATGAACTGAATATATCAGTTCCTAGGCCAACAACCAATGGTTCCTTAGTGGTTTACAAAGGTGCCTTTAATAAAGCAGTGTACTGTATATGGAGAATTATCAATCACCTCTAGTGACCCTGCCATGTGGAGTTCAGTAGGGATGGTCTGAGATCTGGTAGACATCTCACAGTTGTCAATGACAAATCTAGTTTTGGCCTTTTTCAATTATTAGTAGACATTCTTTTTGAAGATAACCAGATAATGAGAAGGGAGCATGGGGTGGTGGAATTAATAGACCTATCACAGTTTTTCTGGTATTTTTGCCTTCCTGTATGTTCTCACGTACAAGAAAAAAAGAGACAGAAGGAGCTTGAAAATTCTTACTGATCTCTTACGGTTTACACAATAAGACCTGCCAGGTGTCATTCTCAATTTTTGTGGATGATCATAGGTTTGATCCTGTGTTGTCTCTCTGGACCAGGCAATTCAGAGCTTTTAAGTTTCCTATTTGATGTAAAAGGAGTGTGCCCCTTGGCTCTTGTATCCACAATCACCTCCACACCAATTACCCAACAAAAGACTAATTAGCACTAATGATATAATGGCACTGAATGATTACTCATTTATTTTGTCTGATGACTTAAAAACCAAGGAGTGACAAAGGTTTAAGTGGAGCCGATTTACCTGTTCTCCAAGTTCCTCAGTCATAACCTCTCCTGACGAACATTTTGAGAAAATCAGACAAGGTCACAATATTGATCTGAGCTTACCTGGTGTGATCTAAAATTTGGCAAAATGAAGGAGGACCAAAGATAACCCAATATTGTTATAACTTTTGCCACTCTGTCCAAGTGGCTTATCAATTATGGAAAATATCTTGATTCTCCATCCTATTATCATGGCCATCTCCAATGCTGACCTTTGGAAATTTCTACATGTAATCATAAGACGATCCATAATCTGGAACTACATAGGCTGCAAAGGTGACCATACACGTTTGATGAAAGCCCTACTGATCTCAGAGGGTCCGATGATCCAGTGCGTATTAGGGTGTCCAGACCAGATTTCGACATTTGAGACTATTGTCCCTTTCTCATTGAAAAAATATTTGCGCTCAGTGGAGCCTGCATATGGACTTGAGACTAATAGATGTTGACCAAACTGGAGTGAGGACATCGGCAAGGAGATCACTGAATCTGAATGTCTCCAAATAATTTTGGAAAAGACCAGTGGCGTAACTAGTTATGGTATAAATAAGCAAAAAGTCTAGCAGGCACTCTCTATATGGAATATAGCTGGACACCCTAGGTATATGTTAAATATACTAGTATATTACAAATAAATGGATGATGTACATAAATGCATATATCTTATTTGGCATATAACGATGCTATATAGTACTGATTGGGCGCCCAATATAAAATGACATAAAATGCAATTTAAATACAATAATGAAAAAGAAAAAAGAAATCTCCCAAAATATCTCGCTGGTGTTGCGCAATCCTGTGGTTGTAAAGTATAGCAATAGATTTGTATTTGTGCCACTATGGGCAAATAAACATGGGTTGATGTTAACGGCGTGATGTCTGTATTGTAGGTAACAGGCTTTGTTTGCGTTGTGCCTGGGCTGCAAATACTAGACTTGTACTAGTGTTCTTAGTCCACTCTATGTTATGGAATGAAAGTCCAGATTAAGAACGCTGGTATAAGGAAACAATGTATGGTCTTTTTGACAATGTCTCCAGTACTTCAGTATTGTGGCATTGTTTCAAAACCGTAGAAGATAAGTATCGACCTTGTATCTTATTTGTGATACAGCATAACATATGGATACACAAATACAAATCTATTGCTATACTTTACAACCACAGGACTGCGCAACACCAGCGAGATATTTTGGCAGATTTTTTTTTCCCAATTACCAAATTAATTTTTTATTTTTCATTATTGTATTTAAATTGCATTTTGTCATTTTATATTGGGCGCCCAATCAGTACTATATAGCATCATTATATGCCAAATAAGATATATGCATTTATGTACATCATCCATTTATAGTATACTAGTATATTTAACATATACCTCAGTGTCCAGCTATATTCCATATAGAGAGTGCCTGCTAGACTTTTTGCTTATTTATACTTATACTATTGGATAGGGTGATCCAATTAGCAGTATTGCCCCTGACTTATTTTTATCTGAAGAGTGGAGCTACCTTTTCCTATTACAAGCAGTCGGTAACTAGTTATGGCCCAACAGCAAATTTTTGAATGAAACCCGCCTCCCCCAAGCAGCTTCGTCGCAACCCCTTCCTCCCGTGCCAACCCCACTCCTGTGGCTAGTCAAGATTGCGTTCTCCCTCTCCCTCCGTTTCCTACAGTATTACTGTATGTAATGTCATGGTATAATTCTGTTGAGGGGGCCTTGACGATAAAATCTTATAGTACTACTCCTGGGTGGGCCCCTGCTGAGTTCGGCACCCAAAGCAGCAGCTTCCCCTATAGGTACGCCCTTGGAAAAGACAGAAATGGTGGTAAGTAAATCAGACCATTTGTGACTGCAGACCTCTATACTGTCCACTTTTATAATCAATTCATCGTAATTTTTGTAATTGGTCTAGTCCAGGCCTGGTCTACTAGAGCTACCTATGTAGCACATTCATAAGGCCTCATGCGCATACCTATATTATGCTTAGACAGAAGAATACTTATGTAATATGGCATGTTTTGGGGTATGCCACACTTCAATAAAATCAGAGGCATGAGGAGGAACAGCAGATGCCCACACATTTCTTTAGGTGTCATATTTGGGATCTGCAGACCTGTACAGATACTTTCTATACATTTGCCTGGATGTAGTAGCACCATTGTTTACATTGATGGCCATGTCCACAGAAGCTGAGAACGATGGACAATTATTTCATGACCGGGCACATGCTCATTCATAACCTATTCAACACACCCATAATTGGTAGATAAATAGTAATCCCCATCCATGTGTCATACTGAGCCACTGCCAGAATCTGTGTGGGCAGCGAGTCAGCTTTCATTGAGGGCAGTATTGATTGATGTCCAACATTGCAATCTTATCTAAACCCAGATAATCCCGAGCACTTGTTTATATCTGCTACAAATGATAAAACGGCCAGCGCCGGAGTATAATCTCCAGAGATTAATATCGGGAGCCGACTGGATGCCCTCATGTGATGTCAATAACTCCTTGGATTACTTATCTACACATTATCGGCCATTGCTGGGTGGTGGGAACAACTGTCTATACTACTGACCACTGTCTGCAGCTTTTATACCCAAAGTCATCCTCTATATTCTCTATACCCCCTATGTATTCTGGACAAGCACTGTTTACAATATTCATCCCATGTCTCAGTGTCCCTTGTGTCCCCATGTCCTGATGTTTGCCACATATTTAATATGGAATGTTAAAATTGTGTATTTTTTTTTTCAGAGGCTCTCCCATTACAAACCCGTGGCGGTTCGACCTGGGACAAATTGGGATCCAGAGTCCACATAATTGGCTGTTAGTGTCCTGTAACAAGGAGAACTGATCGATGATATACAAGTCTATTGGTGTTCATTCAAAGGACCATCAATATGGACCAATACAAAGTGAATGGGGGATGAACGATCGTTATTATCATCATTCATCACCCATTTTCTTTATATATTATTGGCAGCACATCTCCCGGTTTATAACATGAAAGATGCGATCACTTGATGACTGCACCTTTACATGGGCCAATTATGGGGTCCCTAAGACAAAATCTGTTACATATCCCCCACCATCATGTGCTATTTGTAACACTAAATGGGGTGTTAAAGGAAATGTATCTTCAGAAAATGACCTATTGTGTAAATCATGTTTTTATGTTTTACCATGCATCTTTAATGATACTTTTTAGTTTAACATATTTTTTTATGTTATTTTTTGTTTTTCATGTCAATATCAATATTTAAACTAAAACCATAAAATCCTGCAGTTTTCGCACTGGTCACTAAGCCTAATAATTGGCGCCACTTCTTGGTCTGTACAGATCACTGTACTGCAGTTACCTGCTTATCTGTCATTCTAATCCTGCCTGTAATCACATCACCTCTGTGTATAGATAAGGCAGGATCCTCCATTAACATTAGGTGATTGTCAAATCTTATCTCTTCTTTCCTTGTACAATGACCTCTGCACAGGTCACAGAGCGGCCTAGAAAACTCTCCCATAGAGGTCACTGAGGTCTGACCATTGTGTCTATGGACCATGGGGCTGCCGTAAAGCAATTTTCTTAATGCTCTCTAAATGCTGTTAAAGGGGTTGTCCAGGTTGAGAGCTGAACCTGGACATATCTCTGTCTTCACCCAGGCAGCCCCTGCTCCGATGCTCTCTCTTGCCCTGCGCTGTATCACGCAGGGCAAGGGCTTTTCTGTTAACATTTCTCATTGCTAGGCAGAGGCTTCCGCCTAGCAGTTTTCCCAGTGACATCACCGACACTGATGGGCGAGCTTTAGCACAGCCCTAGCCGTTTTACAGGCTAGGGAAGCTCTAAAGCCCGCCCATTAGTGCCGGTGACATCACCGGGCTCACTGCTAGGCAACAGCCTCCACCTAGCTTACCCATGGAGATCCTGCTACGCCACCGGATCTTCAGAAAAATCATGAAATACTCCGATGCTCATGTCAGAGGGGCTGAGTGGGGGTAGATGGGAATACGTCTGAGCTGTGAACCCGGACAACCCGTTTAAGAATGGCTCAGGCAAAATGGCCGTCCCCATAATCATATTCAGGGAAGGGAATAAAAAAAGTCTACGATCAGAAATTAAAAAAAGATTAGGAAAAAAGGAGATGTGTTACTATCTGCTTTTAACTACAGAAAAAACCTTTTGGGTGACAAATTTCCTTTAGGCACCAGCGCCTGGGTGTGACTGCTACCTCTGAATCTCTGATAGCTACGCCTCTCTCTTTTCTTACTGCCATTACCTTATCCCATTCTCACTTATAATGCCGTCAGTCATCCGCAGACACTTGGACAACCTGTACGTGAATACAAACAAGAAAGTCTCTGCTTTGAACCAGGCAAAGTGTTTGGCTCCATCCACCTCCGCGGCGGCACACATTAGCCGGGCCTCAGGTATGCTGGAGAGAGTCCTCTCACAATACTCTGAAGAGGGAGGCCCCGGAGCATTGGATTTCCTGCTTTCTGTTTGGAAGAAGTTCTCCATTACTTTTCTCTCTTTATGGATTCAAGAGGCCCATTGAGTAATTGGGCCAATAATAGGAGCTGACTGGTCGATGCTGGGGTCACGGCTATTGAAATGACTAGATATGCATCTGTATTCATTGGCGGAGCAGAAAGGAAGAGGAGATAAGTAACATACCTCGGTACAAGGGTGAAACTAGTCATGCAGTCCCTCTTAATCAGCCGTGCAGCGGCTTTAAAGTTCAGCAGAAAAACCACTTAAGTGAAAGGGAATCTCACAAGTAATTGTGTCCCTTGTTAAAAGGGACAAGAAAGGAGAACAGAAGGAGTGGCCCTGGCTCTTTAATCTGGGCCCAACATGAGCCGCCCATATCAAAGCTACAGAAAGCAATAAACGGCCATCTTTTCTTTAATGTAAAGACACATTAACATACTTTCCTGTTTATACTTCTGCGCTGGAGCTAATTTAATTGCATTGAACACTGAGGCTGCTTTGCGGCTGCTTCATGTCGCTTTACAATTAAAAAGTTATTTTTTTCCAAACTGATAATAAAAAATAATAAAAATAACAAAAAGTTCCCAATGTAATTTACGAAATTTGCCCACTCTTGATGTGTCATCCTGGTGATGCCTTTACCTATACTTTTATTTTAAAATAATTCCCTCAGTCCCCATTAATATCGTTGTTAGGCTGGCTCTTCTGATGACCATGACACAATTGCACTTTAGTGTCCGTATTATGGCGGCAGCAGGACCCACGGCCCCTGTAATTCTTCTAAACTGAACTTCGATCATCAGAGGACCCCATGGTAATCTAAATTTGGTATACATGTCTGCAGGGCCATAACAGGGAAGCTAAATCCGGCTGTGTCATGGTCATCTGAAGGGCTTGTCTGGTGGTCGGACTTGTTTTTCCAACACATTCCACAGATGCCCGATAGGGTTGAGATCTGGAGAGATGGAGGCCAAGTCAACACCTTAAACTCTATGTCATGTTCGTCAAACCATTCCAGGACAAGTTTTGCAGTGTGACAGGGCGCATTTTCACTGACAATGAGTAATACAGCTACCATGGTCTACAACAAGGTTTAGGTAGGTGGTAAATGTCAAAGTAGCAACCACATAATCTAAGGGTTTCCAGGCAGAGCACCCAGAGCATCACGCTGCCTCTACTGGCTTGTCTTCTTTCCATCCTGGTGCCATCTCTTACCCAGATAAGTTTTATTAATTATTACTTATATAGTACTGCTATATTCCACAGCACTTTACAGACATTAGGATCAAACTGTCCCCAATGGGGCTTACAATCTAAGTTTCCTATCAGTATGTCTTTGGAGTGTGGGAGTAAACCCAAGCAAACACAGGGAGGACCTACAAACTCCATGCAGATGTTGTCCTTGGTCAGATTTGAACCATAGGTGCATAAGTGCTCAGCTGTCCACATAATGTAAAAGAAAATGTGATTTACCAAACCAGGTCACCTACTTCCATTGGTCTAGTTGTGATGCTTATATGCCCATGTGGGCATTCTTTGTTGGCAGATATCACCATTAGTTCTCTGACAGGACTCTGACCACCCCATACACGGCAAGCAAGGCACAACGCCCTGTGTGTCCTGGTGCCTTTTTTTTATCACAGCCTGCAGGAACTTTTTCAACAAATTTATTTTACAATAGTTCTGTGTGACTGGACCAGACGGGCTAGTCTTTGCTTCCCATGTGCACGCATGAGCCTTGGGTGCCAATGACCCTGTTGCTGATTCACCAGTTGTCCTTTTTTGGACCACTTTTGATAGGTACTTACCACTGCATATCAGGAACACCTCAAATGACCTGCGTTTTGGAGCTCTAACCCAGCCATCTGTCATAATTTGGCCCTTGTCCTTAAAGAGGACCCATCACCTCTCCTGACATGTCTATTTTGGTAACTACTTGCATCCCCCATGTAATAACAATTCTGGAGCATCTATTCCTATGACTCTATGATGTGCCATTCCTGCTAAAAGTTATCAATGAATTGCTAGCAGTTTGCAGTGAAGGTCCAGCTGGGTGTTACCAGCTGGGGGAGGGGTGTCCTTGCACAGTCTGACACTGGCAGTACTGGCGTCATACTGTGCAGGGACAAACTCCCCATTGGTAACACCCATCTGATCCTTCACTGCAAACTCCTAACAGGAATAATAAAGGAATGACACAACATAGAGTCGTAAAAATAGAAACTCCAGAATTGTTAGTACATGGGGAATGCAAGTAGTGACTAAAACAGACATGTCAGGAGAGGGGACAGGTGCTCTTTAAGGCATTTTTAGATGGGCCAAGGGTGATTGTGCATGTAAATGCAGCTCTTACCTCCTCTGACGAGCAGGCAATTATCGGGAATGAATGGTTCGCCCATTTATTCTGCTTCAAAAACATCATCTTCAAGAACTGACTGCTCATTTGCTGCCCCCTATATCCCACTCTTTGCCAGGTGCCATTGTCACCAGATAATGTTTTTATGGCTTTTCTGTGTATATATTCATATCTGGAAAATGGCGTTCACAGGTAAATATAAACTTTTACAAATGTGATGACTTTTGTATCTGCGGGTAACTGGGGTAATGATAAATTGTGGAGGACATATTGATCTCCATGTTATCTGACATATCTACATAATTTTTTGATATACTGAATTTGGCGTATATGTATATTAAGAACCAACTTTATTCTCCAGATACAACTGTTCTTCATTTTACGTCCTGGAAATGGTGGCAATCAATCACCGGGCTTCGGCCAATTATATATAAGTGTAAATACACACATCTGTCACAACGACCAATTTGGTCCAACCTGGAGCAGGACATTTAACAGCCACAATTAAGTGTAACTAGCGGGAAACAAATGGATGAAGTGTGTGAATACCAGCATTATTCTGGGGGCACGGCAGATCACTAATGAGACGACACCACCAGCATCTCAGCTTCTGCTTTCCACAAACATTTATGGCTGGTGGATCAAGATGTACTTTTTCCAAGGACCCAAGCCATTTTCTCACCAAGGGGTAAGGAGACCGCTATTGCCTATAAGGAGATAGGCAATGACACAAATGTGTCCTGAAATCACCAATATGGATCACCAAGAACTGGATCATGTAGGAAAAGGTAGCGATAGCGAGCAGTGGCTTACATAGAGAAGTAAGGGCCCCATAGCAAGAATCAAACACAGGACAGAAGGGATTCTGCTGAAACCCTTTTCAGTGACCCTTGGGCCATTTTTCCACGGCCTCATTTGCTAAAAGTTGTTCCTTTAGAGCAGGGATGGCCAACCTGCGGCTCTCCAGCTGTTGTAAAACTACAACTCCCACCAGGCCCTGCTGTAGGTTGATAGCTGTAGGCAGTCTGGGCATGCTGGGAGTTGTAGTTTTGCAACAGCTGAAGAGCCGCAGGTTGGCCATCCCTGCTTTAGAGGGTAGAGTCCTGATCAAGTTTTAACCTTCAGTAGAAGAGGAGATGATCCCAACTAAGACTGGGCCCCCTCTTGCCCTGGGCCCCATAGCAGTCGCATGGTCTGCCGCTATAGTAGTTACACCCCTGGTAGCGAGTAATTCTGAAGAAATTCTAAAATGATAATGCTATATTCTTCTAGAAGGGAAAGCTGCCTATGGCCGCCCTTAAAGGGGGTTTCCAAAAGTTAACTATTGAGGATGTATCCTCAGGATAGCTTTGTTAGCACCCCCACTGATCAGCTGTTTGACAAAGCCGTCGTGCATAGCGCCATATATTTTATAGTGGCTGCGCTTGTTACTGCACACTATAAAATGTATGGCGCTGTGCACCACGTACTGTCCCACGTTCATATGTGCCCGCATTGCTGAGAAAAATTAAGTTTTAATATATGCAAATGAGCCTCTAGGAGCAACGGGGGCATTACCATTACACCTAGAAGCTCTGCTCTCTCTGCAACTGCTGCGCCCTCTGCACTTTGATTGACAAGGCCAGGTGTGATCATGTTTTCAGAGGGCGCAGCAGTTGCAGAGGGAGCGGAGTCTTTAGGCGTAATGACAACGCCCTCGTTGCTCCTAGAGACTCATTTGCATATATTAAAACTTAATTTTTCTCAGCAATGCGGGCACATATGAACGTGGGACCAACACTGAAGCCTTCAGCTGCCAAGCGCACATGTAACAGGTCAGGCCCTTTAAAAGCTAAATGTGGTCCATGCAGATTTCAGTGAGATTGTCGAAAAATATCTAATGCATTAGGGGGTCTCACAATTGCCCATGACAGTAGATATTAGGGAAAAAAAGAATCAGACATGTTACATTTCTACATACCTGTCAATTGGTTCTTACACAAGACCACCAGAGATGAACTATACATACTCAGCTGAGCTGGGTATGTACAGTACAGACCAAAAGTTTGGACACACCTTCTCATTCAAAGAGTTTTCTTTATTTTCATGACTATGAAGGCATCAAAACTATGAATTGACACATGTGGAATTATATACACTGCTCAAAAAAATAAAGGGAACACAAAAATAACACATCCTACATCTGAATTAATTAAATATTCTTCTGAAATACTTTGTTCTTTACATAGTTGAATGTGCTGACAACAAAATCACACAAAAATAAAAAAATGGAAATCAAAATTTTCAACCCATGGAGGTCTGGATTTGGAGTCACACTCAAAATTAAAGTGGAAAAACACACTACAGGCTGATCCAACTTTGATGTAATGTCCTTAAAACAAGTCAAAATGAGGCTCAGTAGTGTGTGTGGCCTCCACGTGCCTGTATGACCTCCCTACAACGCCTGTGCATGCTCCTGATGAGGTGACGGACAGTATCCTGAGGGATCTCCTCCCAAACCTGGACTAAAGCATCTGCCAACTCCTGGACAGTCTGTGGTGCAACATGACATTGGTGGATAGAGCGAGACATGATGTCCCAGATGTGCTCAATTGGATTTAGGTCTGGGGAACGGGCGGCCCAGTCCATAGCATCAATGCCTTCGTCTTGCAGGAACTGCTGACACACTCCAGCCACATGAGGTCTAGCATTGTCTTGCATTAGGAGGAACCCAGGGCCAATCGCACCAGCATATGGTCTCACAAGGGGTCTTAGGATCTCATCTCGGTACCTAATGGCAGTCAGGCTACCTCTGGCGAGCACATGGAGGGCTGTGCGGCCCTCCAAAGAAATGCCACCCCACACCATTACTGACCCAATGCCAAACCGGTCATGCTGGAGGATGTTGCAGGCAGCAGAACGTTCTCCACGGCGTCTCCAGACTCTGTCACGTCTGTCACATGTGCTCAGTGTGAACCTGCTTTCATCTGTGAAGAGCACAGGGCGCCAGTGGCGAATTTGCCAATCTTGGTGTTCTCTGACAAATGCCAAACGTCCTGCACGGTGTTGGGCTGTAAGCACAACCCCCACCTGTGGACGTCGGGCCCTCATATCACCCTCCCAGAGTCTGTTTCTGACCGTTTGAGCAGACACATGCACATTTGTGGCCTGCTGGAGGTCATTTTGCAGGGCTCTGGCAGTGCTCCTCCTGTTCCTCCTTGCACAAAGGCAGAGGTAGCGGTCCTGCTGCTGGGTTGTTGCCCTCCTACGGCCTCCTCCACGTCTCCTGATGTACTGGCCTGTCTCCTGGTAGCGCCTCCATGCTCTGGACACTACGCTGACAGACACAGCAAACCTTCTTGCCACAGCTCGCATTGATGTGCCATCCTGGATAAGCTGCACTACCTGAGCCACTTGTGTGGGTTGTAGACTCCGTCTCATGCTACCACTAGAGTGAAAGCACCGCCAGCATTCAAAAGTGACCAAAACATCAGCCAGGAAGCATAGGAACTGAGAATTGGTCTGTGGTCACCACCTGCAGAACCACTCCTTTATTGGGGGTGTCTTGCTAATTGCCTATAATTTCCACCTGTTGTCTATCCCATTTGCACAACAGCATGTGAAATTGATTGTCACTCAGTGTTGCTTCCTAAGTGGACAGTTTGATTTCACAGAAGTGTGATTGACTTGGAGTTACATTGTGTTGTTTAAGTGTTCCCTTTATTTTTTTGAGCAGTGTACATAACAAACAAGTGTGAAACAACTGAAAATATGTCATATTCTAGGTTCTTCAAAGTAGCCCCCTTTTGCTTTGATTACTGCTTTGCACACTCTTGGCATTCTCTTGATGAGCTTCAAGAGGTAGACCCCTGAAATGGTTTTCACTTCACAGGTGTGCCCTGTCAGGTTTAATAAGTGGGATTGCTTGCCTTATAAATGGTGTTGGGACCATCAGTTGCGTTGAGGAGAAGTCAGGTGGATACACAGCTGATAGTCCTACTGAATAGACTGTTAAAATTTGTATTATGGCAAGAAAAAAGCAGCTAAGTAAAGAAAAACGAGTGGCCATCATTACTTTAAGAAATGAAGGTCAGTCAGTCAGCCGAAAAATTGGGAAAACTTTGAAAGTAAGGGCTATTTGACCATGAAGGAGAGTGATGGGGTGCTGCGCCAGATGACCTTGCCTCCACAGTCACCGGACCTGAACCCAATCGAGATGGTTTGGGGTGAGCTGGACCGCAGAGTGAAGGCAAAAGGGCCAACAAGTGCTAAGCATCTCTGGGAACTCCTTCAAGACTGTTGGAAGACCATTTCAGGGGACTACCTCTTGAAGCTCATCTAGAGAATGCCAAGAGTGTGCAAAGCAGTAATCAAAGCAAAAGGTGGCTACTTTGAAGAACCTAGAATATGACATATTTTCAGTTGTTTCACACTTGTTTGTTATGTATATAATTCCACATGTGTTAATTCATTGTTTTGATGCCTTCATAGTCATGAAAATAAAGAAAACTCTTTGAATGAGAAGGTGTGTCCAAACTTTTGGTCTGTACTGTATGTTTAGGGTGGAGTCTGAAGAAATACCTGGCAGTGGACAAGTGTTCGGCCCACATGCTTAAGTTCAGTAACAAAATAATATGTGACTTATATACATCCCATGTGATGCCCTCTCCTGGTCCATATGAGGTCTTCTAAAACTGCATTCATTGACATGACTTCCTGCTCCAGTGACCACAGAGTCTTCTCTCCTAACATACCAAACTTTGGTGGTCACATACAGTAGTTCACCTGGAGACTTGGAAGAGAACCGGAGAGGGAGGCTCCACTGATGAGGCCACATCAGATATGGAAGGCTCCACTGATGAGGCCACATCAGATATGGAAGGCTCCACTGATGAGGCCACATCATGGAAGATGGCTTTGGGGGGATGGGATGTTTGCTTGAAACCAGTAGCTTTCCATTGATGTCTATGGAAATTTTTTGGGGTGGGCCACAAAAAAAAAGCCAATCTAGCTCCTGGCCTGATAGGCTCCTGGAGTTCATCTCTGATACACAGCATCTACAAAGGGCAGATTTGGGTGCCACCCTCCTAATGACAAAAGTAGAATACATGGAATATTTATGTAGTCATCATCTGCCTTTCCTGAAGGAAGTGAACACTAGTGCCAACTGCATGGTGACAACCCCTCTCTGTCCATAAGAATACAGATGCTATGAGTGGTGCTACATTCTGCGGATGCCCTTGCTCTGTTTGACAGATTCATATTTATTAAACTAGCTCAAGTGGGGAGTTTTCCTTTAAGTCACATAAAGAGCGTATATTTAAATAACCCCGTTTCACCGTTTTTCTCTCTGTTTTCTACTAATCTGCTTGCTCCCAGGAGTGTTTTTAATATAAAGCATGTGCATAATTCTGCACGCATAAACCAATGCATTAAAAAGAAAGACTAAGACACATGAAGAAAGACAGTCCTCTTAGTTTCCCAGGTTATTTCATAGCTAAAAGAGATGGAAACAAGTACCACTTTGTGAGGGAGCAACTCTGAAATGAATGAGGGGTGAGAGGTGTAAATGTGATAATATACAGCACATACAACAGATTTTTTTTCCACTTCTGTAATCCATGCATATTTGAGTCAGTAAAATAAGACCTGGTAGGAATATGCAGACGATCTGCACATCTGGACGGCTGCTCCAGGGGGATGGGGGTAAATTAATTCACAACGCAGAAGAAGTAGGTCTAATTGTATCATAAAAGTGCTGCATAGTATTACCAAACCATAAATAAGTCTATTCTCGCATGTGCCCAGTCCAACAGCAGATGACATGAAAATGATCAGACGTTATTGGAATGATTTTATGTATTATGTTACGCCCTCTTAGATTTTCTAGAGCTTATTGCATACAGCTTATACATTAAACTCAGCTCATACGGCTCCTAAGCTTCCTGTGGTGGTGGCAGCAGATTGGAGGTGTAGCTAGGGATTCAGCCCAGGGGGGAGGCAAAACACACCTGAGGCCTGCATGGTCGCCCAATTCAGGGAATGCTATGCTGCGTTATTTTGTCCTGCAAACTGACAAACGCCATGACAGAAACCTGATGTACTCCGTTACGGTCAATGGAGTTTATTGGCCAGACATGGTGTCCGTCATAAAACGGACCCAGCTCTGCTTTTATTTCCGTTGCTCTACTCCAGGGATCAGCAACCTACAGCACTCTAGCTGCTGTGAAACTACAACTCCCAGCATGCAAACATGCTTGGCTATTCTTCTAACTCCCACAGAAGTGATTGAAGCACTCTGGGAGTTGTCGTTTCTGGACAGCTGGAGTGCCGGAGGTTGCTGATCTCTGCTCTACTCCTATGATGGAGCAGAACAATGGAAACAACAACAGAAGTGAACAGAGCCTCAAAGGGGTGTCAACAACAACAGCCTGCTCATTTTTTGGGGGTGGCGATTGCACCTTTAAGTTGGTACATGCTACACACTTCATACAATTTAATGTAAAATTACCGGATACATGTTTGCAACCCCTCTGTCCCCATGGACCACCCGCTCCATGCACTCTTCTCCGGCCTAGCCAGCTACAACCTGCTCCCCTTCCATCTGCCCGTAATTGAAGGCTGTAATGGCAGTGGCTGTACTCGCAGACCATCTGCCTACAAAATGGACTTCTCTCCAGGTAGGAGACTTATTGACGTATTAACTAAGTAGCGGCATGGGAGAGCTGGCTGCTGCTTTGCAAGAAGAGGCTGCAGAACACTGGTGCGGACAATATAGGGAAGCTGAGTTCATGTCAAAGGGTCAATGGACTACCTTAATATCTGCACACAACATTTTTGTGCACTCTCCGGACCTCATTAAAACAGGTATTATGTAAGGTATAGAAATTTTGGGTGAGGGCTAAGGTTTTATGTAAGGAACCCACCAGAAAGAGAATTTTTGAGATTTAGATATTAATCATCTATCCTCAGAATAGGTCATCAATAACAGATCTTTGGGGGTCTCAAACCCGGCACCCCAACTGATCAGCTGTTTTGGGCAGGTGCTGGCACTAGAATATACAGTGGATGGAGCTGGAAGCACAAGGTTACGTCCACTGTGTAGCGAGTGTGTCGAGGTACTGCAGCTCAGCTTACATTCAAGTGAATGGGAGCTGAGCTTCAGTATGCTGGTGCCGGACACTATGCAGTGGATGGAGCCTGCCGTACACTGTATAGTTTCCGTCACCAGCAGCAGCCTCAAACAGTGAGGGTACCTTGTGTGGGACCCTCACCAATCTAATATTGATGACCTATGTCTTTCCAAATAGGTGAGCCTTAATGGATGATAACATCGAGAAAAATGCACACATTTTTTAGGGGAAGCTCACTGACAGTGGGTGACATGACTTGCCATGTTAATTTGCTATAATTTTTTGAACTGTATTTTATTCAAACTGTTTCATAATTGTGCTTTATGTTACTTTATATTATTGTGTTCTTCAGCAGAGGTCACGTCATCATCTCAGTTCTGTACATTGTTTCTAGAAATTCTCATTAAATATGATGTCCCCTGGATGGAAGTGAAACTTTTTATCAAAACTAGAGAGGATAAGGAGCAGAGAACGATAGACTACGGTATGAGAAGATGAGATCACACGCACGTACAAGATTCAGAGGAATTTCTTACAAATTATAATTGGAATGCTTATCTGGGAAATAATGTTTTTAGAAAGAGACTTAAGAAAGTACAGAGAGGTTCTTGACGAATACTAAAGGGCTAAGAGCCACAGAGATAAGTCGTGGGCTGGGAAAAAAAAAGGTTGGAGACACGATGGGCCGGTGGTGACAGAGTGTCTAGAGAAGATTGTACTGAACAAGAACAAGTGAGGGTGGAGCTGAAGATTACGTCTGACAAAGGGGAAAGGAAGGAGGTCAACAAAACCTAATATGAACCTAGGTGTCATCGATCAGTCCAAAAATCAATATATGTAGCAGTGCATCTATCAACAATCGGCAGGACTCAATATCATGCAAAAGAGCTATGTCCTAAAATGTCATATCTCCCTTCTCATCAGGACTTTGGTTTTGATTGTGGAAGCTATGAAGTGGGACAAGGACACTGGATTTGTGTTGAGGATGCTGATAATTTAAAGGGGTTGTGCAGTGCTATAATACCGATCACATATCCTCAGGATAGGTGTAAAAAATCAGATCAGTGGGGGTCCAACTCCTGGCGACCACCTGTCTCCATCAGCTGTGCATGCGCTGCTTCCGCTTCAAAGTTACCTGTGCATCATCTCACTTGTAGAGGCGGTACAATGTAAGTACAATTACACAACCTGAAACCGCTGATCAGCAGTGAAGCCGGGAGTCGGACCCCTGCCAATATGATATTGATGACCTATATATATATATATATATATATATATATATATATATATATATATATATATAATCTGTGTGAATCTGCAGCATGTCCCTAATTTTATAATGGTACAGGTTGGTATTTGTAGGGGAAAAAAAACCTTTGTATTTGTTTAAAACTCTTCCTAAGAGAGTTCCCTTGACAATAAGCTGCTTACAAAGTGTTTCCCCTGCTGGGAACCCCAGTGATCAGCTGTGATCTGTTGTAAAAAATGGCAGTAAATGTTGAGTTTTCCTGCAGTGCCACCACAGGAGAAATGAAGTATTACACATTCTTCATTCAAATCAATATGCTGTCTGTGTAACACAGGACAGCACAGGTCCTCCAGAGCAAGAGACGATCTATGTAACCGCTCTCCACTCCGGCCAAAGAGATCAGGATCCTGAGCAGAGGACTCTCCTTTATAAATTCAAAATTCCCTAGAAGGATTGTATGAAAGTATGTTTTTCTAAACTGGAAAACCCCTGTAAAGGAAACAGCGTTTGATTATCTGGAGGAATCCGGTTCTGTAAAAGTTTCTCTATCTATACACAATGTAAGGCTGTGATTTATCTTCATGATCCTGCAAATGGTTCTTGAAGCCATTTGGTCACAATTGTAAGGTAAACATGAAGACAGTGTGGTGGAAACATTGGAGAAATGCCACCTAGGCTCCCACTAGAAAGGATTTGTCATTTGGTATGGAATTTTCAGATTTTACACAAGAAAAAACAGGGATTTGCAGACTTTTTTTTTGGAGAAAATGTACCATCATTTCCCACAGTAGCATAGCCGCTAATCTATTGGCAGCAGGAGATGCTGTGACATGAGTGGGACATCCCCACCACTGCTTAGGGTGCCCATACACCCTCAATAGCTATCGGCCAAATATCTCTCCTGGTTCCCAAATACACAATTCTAGACACCTCTGACAGCAGCTTATCTCTCTGGAGAACAAAAGGATTGGGCGTTAAAATTCAAAGCACCTGATTCTTCTCTCCCCCGACATCATCTGTCAGGGGAGAATCAGGTGCTCGCCATATGCATTAGATTGATGGCTAACCCCGATCGAAATAGGTTGAAAGAGAACCTTTCACCTCGAAAATGCAGCACAATCTGCAGGCAGCATGTCATAGAGCAGAAGGAGCTGAGCAGAGCGATATATAGTTTTGTGGGAAAAGATTCAGTATAACTTGTAATTTATTCATTTATCTCTCAGCTCTTTGTATGCTTAGGTGTCCAGGGGATGGACTGGGCCTACTGGACTCCTAAGCATAGAAATCACCGGGATTTCAATCAATAAATGACAAGTTCTTTAGAATCTTTTCCCATTAAACTACAGTATATATCAATCTGCTCAGCTCATCTTGTTCTGTAACACAATGCTGGCGGATTTAGTAGCATTTTCATGGTGCCAGGTTCCCTCTGATGCCACCACTCCTTTTCTATTGTATGAACCATCTCAAGGGCTTCACTAGACTGGGCCAGCTTCCATGGAGGAGTGTCATGTTCTTCAACTGACTCGCACACAGACACATTTTAACAAACAATTACAGCACAACGAAAGCTTATTAGAGGAAGAAAATCCAATGAACAAACAATTGAGATGTTTTGCTAGAGGATCTAGAGCTCAGATGGCATGTTTACTGAAAATACTTCTATAGACCAGGTGTCGGCTTTTTGTATGTATGTATTTCCTGCTATCATTTTCGGTGCACATAGAACCTGACTTTGTTTTGAGGTTTTTTTGAGCTTTAACATGACAATAAGTCTATTCCTTGCTGCATGTGCGTATTGTCTTGGGTACAGGCCTTGGAATACAACATGTTCTTTCATCTCCGGTAACACACCTCCACTTGTGATCTGATCGGCAGTCCACTGAGGACAGGCAACATCAAACAGCGCTTTTCAATGAAGCAGGTAATCTGTGGACCTCGGCTAGGACTTGTAATCACAAGCTGACTTCTGAATGTTTGTTCACCTTTGTGTAATGTGGTTTCCATAAGTGTTCTTAAGAAAGAAAATCAAGATAAGAGATGTTTTCATCACTAATAAAGCAATGGTGACTGCCCCGCTAATGAGGGGGTCTCTCGCAGGTCTTGTTTCTACATTAGTGTAATGTATGTATGGCACTTATGCTGTCTCCTGCTCATCCTGTCTCCTTATGCCTCAGTGTCATTGTATTGTAAGAATACTGATGATGGGGTCATATCAGGCCCAATACTTCATTATACTGTAATGTGACTGACATTACATTGCATTCTTCCACATTGGCATTGATGCTTATCGTTAAAAAAAAATTGAATGCTCAGTTTGCAACCTACCCTTAGGAAATTGCATATGTAGCAGTTCCCTCGTGTAGCTTATCGCATTTTGAAGTAGCATTCAGGCTTATGTGAATTGTTTGGTTGGGCTTCCACTTGATTCCATTTCCAATAGACTTCTTTTTTAGGGGAGCGATTTTTATAACCCCCACAAAGTGACAAACACAGGGATTGGCATGTTGTAGCCTTTGGATAAACTTAAAGGGTTATTTGGGTTATATCACCCGGAAGTAAATGGAGTGGCAGGTTGAGAATTCACAATGACGCTTCATTCCTTTGTATCAGACTGCTGGATATAGCTGAGAGCTTGTACTTGGCCATCTTTGGTAGTCCCTTGGAGAATGAATGGAGTGGCACCGCACATGTCTGACCAGCAGCTCCATTCATTCCATGGCGACTTGGAGGGTGGGTGTCCCAGTGATGGTGGATAAGGGATAAGTTGATATCACCTGCACACCCCTTTTAGATTGCCATGCACATTAGATAGATGTAGGCCAAACCTGCTGATTTCAGTAGGATCGGCCAGTCACCTAATGTGTATGGGGGACCACTGCATATTTGCATGCAAAAAATCAGCATTAAATCGGCACCAAAATTGCATACAAAAATGTAGATAAGGCCTCGTTCACATCACCGTTTCTCGTTTCTCTTCTCCGGCTCCGTTGAGGAGCAGGAGAACAGAAAGGACGGATTCTGCAGATAACTGAGACCTAACTGAGCGTAACGGAGCCTAAAGACCCCAAAGACTATAATGGGGTCCGTTCGGTGTCCGCTCAGATGGACCCCATTATAGTCTATGGGGTCTTTAGCCTCCGTTACTCTGTTAGGTCTCAGTTATCTGCAGAATCCGTCCTCTCCGTTCTCCTGCTCCTCAACGGAGCCGGAGAACGGAAAGGAGAAACGGTGATGTGAACGAGGCCTACATCTGAACTCTTTATCGCATTTTTGGTGCCTGTTTTGTGCTAATTCTGGTGCAGATTTCCTGTTTACGTTAACAATCCCATCGAAGTGTATGGGGAAAACCACTATATCAAACAATTGATATGTTTGCAGATTTCAAAATCTGCACGGTAGATCGATATTTACATGGAACAAAAACACATAGTGTACATGAGATGTGTTTCACTTTGCCGATACTGTATACTGAGTACGCTGTGGTTTTTCTGCAAGAAAATCTAAACGGAAAAACCTGCATGTAATCCACAACGTGTGCAGGTGGCCTTCAGAACATACGATATGCAAGTGTATGGGGGGGGGGTGAAATAAGCAAAGTGTATAAGAGATTTGACATATTTCTTTCACTTTGCTGGTACTCTGTATTAGGCCTCAGGCACTCGATTGCATGTATTCTGTCCTCCACAAAACGTGGATCCACTAAATTGTGTTACATCCGTTTGCAGATCCATTGACTTCAATGGGTCTGTGGTCTGCAGTTTGCGGCCAAGTATAGACCATATTCTATCTTTTGCGGAACATACATACGAATGTAGAAAGACCATGGGCATCCTTGTTTGTGTACTGTGCCTGATACGGCAGTTCATCCTCTCTGACGAGAACAAGGCTGTGTTTTTCCTTGTCAACATTTTCATCTGCTTTTATTATTATTATTCACTGCGGGCGAATTCCCGCGCTGAAACCTTCTGCACCTTGTACACGCGATATTGAAAAAATCTCATCTACTAGGCAGGTACTGTATTGTACATACTATGAAGCTACAACCTGTTGTTTTCCAGCAACATGTGATAAATCAGTAAAGAAGCTGAGATGGAAAGAAGTGTCCCGGCGGGGAAGCTTCTAATAAAACTGGATCAAGGTTATTGGAAACAAAGAGATTCTGGTTACTTATTTGTACGGGAGCATTCCTGAGCTAAGAAAACGACGAGAGTGACTGGCAGGAGGTGCCCAGCAGGAGCGGGCAGCGGGGCGGTTATTACACAGATAAACACACTCCATGAGAACAGTGGGGGGTGCAGGCTGCAAACACAAACAAGCCTTAGAGCAAAATCCCACTCCACTACTCATCTAGTGGAGACTGCCAGCGCCCCCTCCCCGGAGACATGCACAATCCAAGCAGGTGTGAAAGGGCCAAGATGCAAACGGGGACAGATGAAAGAGAGAGCACTCCAGAGGCCACACCATGGCACACACTGCAAACTCTGCAAGATTTAAGCACTCCACCATTATCTAGATCACAGTTGGACCACCCAGTGAATCTGGCAGTAATTAGGAAAGAGGGGGGGGGGGGGTGTGTAAAGGGATGGCGGGAATTCAAGGGGGGAAAAGCAGAACGGAGGTGGACTGCTTACATCATATCTATGCATGCCTTGTGAATGTAATCTGCATGAGGGAACAGAAATGAAAGTCTGCGTTGAGAATACAAATAATACAAGGAGAAAAAAAAAAATTAACATAAAACACTGAACGTCATTATAAGGGTTACTGGCACGGAGGCCAGACACAAGGTGGCTCCATGGAACATGATACACAACCGCAGAGGTTCATATCATCAGTGCAGGGATAGGATCTCAAGCAAGAAATGAGCTCAAGTCAAGAACTCGTGGAAGTGTTGATTGGAAACATTTCTCACCCGGAGGAATTCACATGCAGTCATTAATTATATCTTGGGTTTATTAGGGTCCATATAAAACCACTTTTTATATATTGGTACAATTATCATCCCATAAAGGAGCTGTCCTATTATGACAATCCCTCCTTATACTGAAGAAGGACCAGCGGGTCTGACTTTGGACACCCCAACAATATAAGGCTCTGGCTGGCCATACATGTAGTATTACGTACAGCTAGTCATACAATATATTGATGAACTGGGCCACCAGTCTATGTTTTTAATGATGCACATCTGTATTAAACAGGTTTTATGGGAGTAAGTAGAAAATCGATGGTCTATCCTCAGGATAGGTCACCAATATCTAACCGGTGGGAATCTGACTCTCGGCACCTATGCCGATCACCTATTTGAAGAGGTGTGGCTCTCCAGTGATGTGAATGATGTCATATTCATTGGGAATGGTCAATGTGCAGTTCAGTCCCATTCAAGTGAATGGGCCTGGGCTGCAATACCAAGCACTGCCACTATACAATGTATGGCGCTGTGCTTCATATGTTGTGAGGAGGCTGCAGCGCTCACCAGAGGCAGGGGTTGCGGGTGTTGGAACCCCACCAATCAGATACTGAACTCCTGGAAACCCCCTTTAATGCGCTGCTAAATCGAATGTAATTCATGTGAATAGCAGCGCTGCTTACCTGCATTTACACTGCATTTGCAATGTATTAGTTCCTGATCTTTACCTCTGATGTGTGCCGCAGTTTAGCCATACAGTGACATATGTTGCCTATAGGCCTTCATGTTTAAAAAGTATACTGTATATAATCATAGAATGTTTGCACTGACCGCTAGGCCACAATTTCCTGTTCTGTACAGGTAACTTTTTAGCAGTCATCTCATTATCATGACAGGCAGGATTACAATATAGGGAATAGTACAGCAGACTGTGCTATGCCATAGAGCAGGGGGGAAAAAAAGGTACACTGACTTATACCAGCCAGACAAAAGCCAATAAGACAGTCTTTCGGCCTCCGTCAGGTGAATTGTGGCATCAAGATACATTTGATGTGTGTGCACAAGCTTCCCAAAAGTGAATATGGCGAACAGCCGCTGCAAATGTAGTGCGAAAGCAGCAGAACTTGCACAGATCATGTCCAGGACGAGGTATTTCTGGATATCCGGGGCACTGATCCTGTGCTCACCTCAGTGAACTCTACAAACCTGGTGAATCCCCTTCTTTGAGCCTCACTTTACTGCACTGCTGCTCACACCTAGCATCTGACAAAGGATGGAAATACAACAATTGTACCTTTTTCCATTGGAATCACGAAGTGCAGCTTTGCTCATCTCCCTGGACCTGGTCTCTATCTCCTGGACTTGCTCTAAAAGTGTTTTATGACAGCTGTTCTTGACTCTGCAAATAGAAAAGCATAAAAAACCATTCAGATATAATCTCATAAAAGCTTTCAATGTTATAATATTCACTGCTGTGATCCGAGAACTCCTGATCCTCTGTGGGTCGAGGCCATGGAAAGGACGTTAAGAGATCCAAACCTTGACAGGAACAATATAAAAATATATGAGTGACCTTTTAACAGATCAGATAAAAATATGCCAAATCCCGTCCTGGTTTTGATGAGATTAGTCAACCAAAGGTATAACTTTAAACTCTTGTTCGGTAGATCTAAACTCTTGTGCGGCATCTTTGGACCATTTCAGAAACCACGGCCTAGGTGCGACTTTTACCTCCACATTCTGCGGCCAACTACATAGTTGCCAACATTCATGAATTTGCAGGGACTGTTCCTAACTCATCAGAGAAAATTCCTGCAAATTTGGGCTGTCCTCGGCCAAAATGGGCAGGGTTTTTTAAACGGGCTGTTTCGTTCTGTTTGGGAACATTCCCAGGGCAGGCTTATCTGTCCAGTGTTATGACAGTGGGTGTGGAACCATTTTGCCAACCAACAGGTTTGACTTTGGGCTAAGCCTAAGGCTGTTATTCTGGCAGTACCCTGGTATTCACCCTTCAACCCCTTTAAAGGGATCTGGACTTTGTTGCAGGGGAACCACAAGGCCATTTCTTCCTGAAACAGTCTCTGTGTGGTTGACAACTGATCCACGGAGGTCAGAGACATTGTTGCAGAGCATAGAGGCTAAATTGTAGTCAGGGACACACTGAAGTCAGGGCAGGCAGAGTACAGGCAATCCAAAGAACAAGCTGAGGTCACAGCAGGCAGTAAAGGGCCAAATGGTAATCATGCACAAGTCGAGTCAGGAATTGGGCAGAAGTCAGCACATGGGCAGACAAATGGAACAGCAAACCTTTACATGAACTAGAAATCTAGAATAACCTATTGATCAGGTACATTCCCATAGCCTTAAATACTCAGAAGTGACCAGCCATAGGCTTGTGAAGAGTTAGGGTGTGCATGGGCTTGCTCTTTAAGAGCAAGAAGGAGCACGCTTGTGCCTTATAGACAGGAAGAAGAGGCCATTGCTGCCACAAAACAGGCTGAAGCCTGCCAGAGAAAGACACATGGGACTCCTGCGGCCAGGCCTGCTGCTGGAGGGCAGAGGAGGACCAGCAGGTTTTGACCCCCAGAACAGCAGCAGTGGCAAGGTAAGGACAGTGGTGGGCATGGGCTGCCGATATAATATCCTGAATAGGGATGAGCAAACTTCTGTTGTAGAAGTTCGGGTTCCGGGTACCAAAGAACTGCGTTATGGATCCCGTGACCATGGACCATAACTTATGTTCCGTAATGTAATTCTGCGGTAACCGGAACCCAAACCCGAACAGAAGTTCGCTCATTCCTAATCCTGAATTTACCAACTGCAAAGCTGGTCAGTATGCAACTATCTAATGTGTGTGAGGCTTCTCCACTGCAGGTGACAGCAGGTGACAGCAGGAACAGGCATGATGGACTTTAACATACATGACCCTTTGTTCTCTAGTAGATAAGCCCCTCTCTATTGAATTAAACATGCATGGTCAGCTTTGGAGGGGCAGGATAGATAGCCAACAGCTATGTTATGTTTATGGCTATCTTTAGGTCACTCTTAAAGGGAATGTCACAAGGTTTATGCTACCTTATCTGAGGGCGGCAGTGACAGACTCCCTGATTATAGCGGTGTATCACTTACTTGTCAATATGGTGTAATATTCATAAAATCACAATTTATCAGGTGCAGTGCAAGCCGACCACTCTGTGAGCCAGAAGTTCTCACAAAGATGTGCTCTCCCTCACGGGCTGCTGACTCTCAGTGTTGACTTGCTGCTCATTGACAGCTTTCTCCTTATGCAGAATAAGGCCTCATGCACACAACCGTTGTGTGTTTTGCGGTCCGCAAATCGCGGATCCGCAAAACACGGATGGCGTCCGTGTGCGTTCCACAATTTGCAGAACGGCACGGACAGCCTTTAATATAACTGGCTATTCTTGACCGCAAAGCGCGGACAAGAATAGGACAGGTTATATTTTTTTTGCGGACCACGGGACGAAGCAACGGATGCGGACAGCACACGGAGTGCTGTCCGCTTCTTTTGCAGCCCCATTGAAGTGAATGGGTCCGCATCCGAGCCGCCAAAACTGCGGCTCGGATGCGGACCAAAACAACGGCCGTGTGCATGAGGCCTAAAAGGGAGAAAGATGTCAATCAATGAAGGGATTGTAGGGGAAGCCTGCTGCTCATGAATGCTGACTCCTGGCCCTACAGCTGATGAACTGTGGTTTTATAAAAACGACACTAAGTAAGCGACAGACCGCCATTACGAGGGTGTTTGTCATCACTTTATGTTACTTGAAGATTGGGGAGCATAAACCTGAGACACCTTCCCTTTAAAGGGGAAAATCATCAGAAAATGATCTATTGTTTAAATCTTGTCTCTAGAGTAAACCATTTTTTTCATCTGTCTATAATCACGCAATTTTTGCACTGACCACTAGGCCTGAAATAGTTCACGACTTCCTGTTCAGTACAGGTAACTTTTCAGCAGTCATTTCATTATCATTACTGGCAGGATTATAATCATTACTATCACCTCTGTATAGATAACACAGGATTCACCATTCACAATAGGTGATATCACGGCTTATTTTCTCCCACCTGATCTCTGCACAGGAGCAGGCCTAGAAAACTCTCCCATAGAAGTCAGTGAGGTCCCCTCCTGCCCATTGTGTCTATGGCCCATGGGGCTGCTCTCAAAAAGCAGGAAGTCTTTACATAATTTAGACCTAGTGGCCAGTGCGAAAACTGCAGTTTTTTTTTTGTTTATCAAATCTTTTTTTTATTATTATTGACAGGGATATTTTACATGTATACAAAATGTACAATATAGCATATCAAGAAAAATTATTTTTCCACTAAGATATTTGAAATATAATAACCTCTAACAGCCCCCCCCCCGCCCCATCTAACACCTCCCCCCTCCCCCCAACTCACTCGCTTGTTACTCCGCTCCTATTCCCTATATCATGATATTGCTATTAGACAACCAATCACTCCATAGCTTGTCAAATTTTTGTGTGCATCCACAGACTAACATATTATTAACTTTAACCCTGAATTCCTCCAATGTTGGAGGACTTCCCTGTATCCAGTGTAGGGCTATTAGTTTTCGGGCTACGTATAACAGTCTACCCACCGCAACCTTTCTATAATCATCTGTCCCCACCTTAGAGACATATCCTAATAGACATATTTTGGGATCCCCATCTACCCTCACTGACATTTTATCACGTATCATCTCCAATATACCGTTCCAATATCCGTCTAAGCTCTGACATTGCCACAGCATGTGGATCAAATCAGCTGGCTCAAGAGCACCTTGGGCATTGTGCGTCTGTTCAGACGCCTATGTGCTTCAGAAATATTGGCATTTTGTACACTCTATGTACAGTCCAGATCAAAAGTTTAAAACCACTTGAAAAATGGCAAAAAAACATATTTAGCATGGCGGGATCGTAACAAGGTTCCAAGTGGAGCTTCAACATGCAACAAGAAGAAATGGGAGTGAGACAAAAAATTTTTGAGCATTCAATTTAATGAAAACAACGAATAAACTGAAACAGGCAGTTTTTCAGCTGATCAAAAGTTTAGGACCACACCTCCAAAAAAAAACTAACCCCCCCCCCCCAAAACAGAAATCCAACTTCCAAACATGAACTCAGTAATGAGTAGCTCCGCTGTTATTGTTTATCACTTCTTGATGCAAGGGTTTCCATGAGGTGAGTAGGAACATTTCTCCAAGTGGTGAAGACGGCCGCACGAAGGCCATCTACTGTCTGGAACTGTTATCCATTTTTGTAAACTTCCCTTTCCATCCATCCCCAAAGGTTCTCAATTGGATTTAGATCAGGGGAACACGCAGGATGGGCCAAAAGAGTGATGTTATTCTCCTGGAAGAAGTCCCTTGTCCTGCTGGCATTATGTACTGTAGCGTTGTCCTGTTGAAAAAACCAGTCGTTACCACACAGACGAGGGCCCTCAGTCATGAGGAATGCTCTCTGCAACATCTGGACATAGCCAGCGGCCGTTTGACGCCCCTGCACTTCCTGAAGCTCCATTGTTCCACTGAAGGAAAAAGCACCCCAGACCATTATGGCGCATAGAAAACATCTCAGGTGGGATCTGCTTGTCATGCCAGTAACGTTGTAAACCATCAGGACCATCAAGGTCACATTTTATCTCATCAGAGAATAAGGCCCCTTTCACACGGGCGAGTATTCCGCGCGGGTGCGATGCAGGAGGTGAACGCATTGCACCCGCACTGAATACCGACCCATTCATTTCTATGGGGCTGTTCACATGAGCGGTGATTTTCACGCATCACTTGTGCGTTGCGTGAAAATCGCAGCATGCTCTATATTCTGCGTTTTTCACGTAACGCAGGCCCCATAGAAATGAATGGGATTGCGTGAAAATCGCAAGCATCCACAAGCAAGTGCGGATGCGGTGTGATTTTCACGCACGGTTGCTAGGACACGATCGGGATGGAGACCAGATTATTATTATTTCCCCTTATAACATGGTTATAAGGGGAAATAATAGCATTCTGAATACAGAATGCATAGTAAACTAGCGCTGGAGGGGTTAAAAAAATATAAAAAATAATTTAACTCACCTTAGTCCACTTGATCGCGATGCCCGGCATCTCCTTCTGTCTCCTTTACTGAACAGGACCTGTGGTGAGCATTCATTATAGGTCAAGGACCTTTGATGACGTCACTCCGGTCATCACATGGTACGTCACATGATCTTTTACCATGGTGATGGATCATGTGATGACCGGAGTGACGTCACCAAAGGTCCTTTACCTGTAATTAATGCTCACCACAGGTCCTGTTCAGCAAAGGAGACAGAAGGAGATGCCGGGCCGCGATCAAGTGGACTAAGGTGAGTTAAATTATTATTATTTTTTAACCCCTCCAGCGCTAGTTTACTATGCATTCTGTATTCAGAATGCTATTATTTTCCCTTATAACTATGTTATAAGGGGAAATAATACAATCTACAGAACACCGATCCCAAGCCCGAACTTCTGTGAAGAAGTTCGGGTTTGGGTACCAAACATGCGCGATTTTTCTCACGCGAGTGCAAAACGCATTACAATGTTTTGCACTCGCGCGGAAAAATCGCGGGTGTTCCCGCAACGCACCCGCACATTTTCCCGCAACGCCCGTGTGAACCCAGCCTAAAACTTACTTTCACCTTTGAATGTCCCATGTTTGGTTCTCTCTTGCAAAGTCCAAACGAGCAGTTCTGTGGCGTACAAGGAGTTGTTTTTGAAGCCCTTCAGTCTCAGATGCCGTCTGATGGTTATGGGGCTGCAGTCAGCACCAGTAAGGGTCTTAATTTGGGTCGAGGATCGTCCAGTGTCTTGACGGACAGCCAATTGGATCCTCCGGCTCAGTGCTGATGAAATTCTTTTGGGTCTTCCACTTGACTTTTTTGTTCCATAACCCTCAGGATCATTTAAGAAATTCCAAATGACTGTCTTACTGCGTCCCACCTCAGCAGCGATGGCGCGCTGTGAGAGACCCTGCTTATGCAGTTCAACAACCCGACCACGTTCAAAAAGAGAGAGTTTTTTTGCCTTTGCCATCACAACGTGTGACTACCTGACAGAAAATGACAATGAATCCACATCTTTGCACAGATTTGGCTTTTTAAAGGCATGTGGTCCTAAACTTTTGATCAGCTGAAAAACAGCCCGTTTCAGTTTATTCGTTGTTTTCATTAAATTGAATGCTCAAAAAATGTTTTGTCTCACTCCCATTTCTTCTTGTTGCATGTTGAAGCTCTACTTGGAACCTTGTTAAGATCCAGCCATGCTAAATAGGATTTTTTGCCATTTTTCAAGTGGTCTTAAACTTTTGATCAGGACTGTATGATAAAGAGTTGAGATAGTTTCCCTTGTTCACTCAGTGAGGTCAGCGGGATCGCCTCTAAGATGTCTTCCCATTGATCTTGTCACAGCCCTCCCAGATCTCTCTCCCATTTTCTCATTCTAGTTAACGGATGAGAATCCAGGACCTTATCCAGTAATAAAGTGTACCGCATAGATATCAGACCTCTCCTTCCACCTCCTGTGAGAATTCGTTTTTGGGCTGTTTATTTAATGATGCTAGTACCTTTTTTTAAAGTAGTATCATACGCGTGTCTCAATTGAAGATATTGATAAAAGCTAGTGCGAGAAATCCGGAATCTCTCCTGTATATCCGTAAAGGACCTGAACACTCCATTGTCTAAAAGATCTCCTATTCTAAGGATCCCTTTGTTTTTCCATTCTTGAAGACCAGAGAGAGGAACTCGGGAAGCATGGGATTGTTCCACATGGGAGATATTTCACTAACACATTTGACCCCTTTCAGCTGCTTGACCTTATCCCAAACTTTTTTCATTAGTTCAATTAAAGGCAACTTTTCCTCCAAAATATGAATTCCCCTACCCTCCAAAATCCACACCAGGTCACTCTTACCTATTGTATGACATAATATCTGACTAGTCATATCTTTAAGCGTATACTCCATCCACCCCTTAGGATGCTGACTCTGCGCTGCTAAATAATAAATCCACGGCTTTGGTACCGCCAATCCCCCCGCTGTTTTAGCATATTGCAAAGTCTCCAGTTTAATCCTGGGCTGACCTCCTCTCCATATTAAGTCCCTAAATATCGCATTGATTTTATGAAATCTATCCAGTGGTAACCAGACCGGGGCATTATGGAGTATATATAACAGTTGTGGCATCATTATCGTTAGGATTTATATTTAAATATAGATAGTGACATGGAAAAATAAAAAAATCACCCAAAATTATTATTTTTTTTAAAGGGGTTTCCCAATAACTTTTTACTGATGGATAGGTCATCAGGATCTGATCGGTGGGGGGTCTGACACCTGGGACCCTGCTGACCAGCTGTTTGGGAAGGCGCCGGTGCTTCCAGTAGTGCTGCAGCTTTCTCTTGCCCAAGTGACGCCACGTTCATCGGTAACATGGTTGAAGTGAATGGGGCTGAGCTGCGATACCAGGCACAGCCGCTATCAAATGGATGACGCTGCGCTTGGTGAGCACAGAGAAGGTTGCGGCACTACTGCGAGCGCCGGTGCCTTCTCAGATAGCTGATTGGCGGAGCTCCCGGGTTGTCAGACCCCCACCGATTGGATATTGATGACATCATGATGAGGTCATCAGTATAAAGATCTTGGAAAACCCTTTAAACATAAAAACATGAATTTAAACAATAGGTCATTTAATAATAGGGAAAAGTCAGCCAGGATAGGAATCTTCATTACAGGTAACTTTTCATCAGTCATCTCATTATCATGGCATGGCAGGAGCTCAGAAGTTACCGCACAATGATTTAATGATGGGGCTACACAGCGACTCTGGCTATAGATCTCAGCGCCAATGTAGGTGAATGGCACCACACTGCAAAACGCAAGTTGCTACAACCACAACGCAACAAGGAATCCAAAAGTTTTTTCCTTCGATTTCTCATGTAAAAGAAAAAGCTCAGCACAGTTGACATTACGTGTAGATGGGGGGTTAAAATAACACAAAATCCTGTAACCAGAAAACCAATCTCAACTGAAAAGTCAAGACAAGACACAGATAAGGCAGAAATAAAATAATTGAGGCTCTCAGCACCGCGAGATACAAAAAGCTTCACTTCACAAACACAGATCCCATCTTCAGGGAATGACATTCTCTTCAATTATTGACAGTGAGAAATTGTACAGGAGCCGCCGCGCCAGAAGCGGGAGGTATAATTGTGCCTCCGTAATGTCATAGCATGTGAACTGAAGTGGAGCATGCCCCAGATTTGTTTATTCAGACAGGCACCAGGGATGTCAAATCACAAGAAAGGGAGCTAATCAGATAATAGAGCAATCATCTTCTACCAGGGTGTCCCGAAATGAGCTCGTCAGGCCACAGCGCAGATAGTTACGGAACGCCACAAATGAAGACAGAAGCGTACTGGAACAACAATGCATTAGTGCGCTGAGGGGATATAAAACAACATAAAACAAGACATTACAAAAATATGACAGCAGCAAAATGTAAGAAACTGGGAGAATGTAACTATATTCAACACGTGTCACTTGATGCGAAAGATGATTAAGTGCAAAGCGGAAAATGGATGAAAGCTGTCACGCTGCTCGCTGCTTGTCGGGGCTCGGATTTCCCGCATGTAGTACATAATCTTCTGCATATACCGCTGCTTATAGATTTTCACAAATGCAAATAATCCTCACGCACACAATCTTATCTGTTTTGAAGTCTGCAAATCGCTGATCCGCAAAATACGGATGCAGTTCGTGTTGCATCCATTTCATCCATTAACTTCAAAGGATCAGTTGTCCGTATGGATCATGTGTGCTTTCCGCATGCATATGTCTGTTCCGCAAAAAGTTAGATCATGTCCTCTACTTCTCCACAAAATACGGACTGCAGACCCAGTGAAGTCAATGGGTCCGCCACAAATGCTGATGCAACATAAACTGCATCCGTATTTTGGGGATCTGTGATTTGCAGACCGCAAAGCGGATATGGTCGAGTGCATAAGGCCTAAAAAAGTAGGTTCATTCAAGGATGAAAATGTGGGGTCTGGAAACAAATGCTGTGGCCCTTAACTCCGGGAATGATTAGGACCTAATGGGCCTAAAGTGTACTTATATTTTTTTCCTCCCACATGATCTGACCATCTGGCTTGGTGCAATGTTCAGCCATGTTGGGTAGTAACGCTTCTGTGGCAACTGTGGCACACCCAAAGAAAATTGTGCACTGGTCCATTTCATTAGAATTGAACCCCTTCATGAAAGTCTATGCATTTGCAGTAGTGTCCCACCACGCCAAATCCACATACCTCCCGACCGACCTGGATCGGCAGGACAGTCCTGGATCCTGGAGGCTGTCCTGCAGTCCCAGGAAGGCTGAAGTATGTCCCAATTTGAACTGTATCTGCATCCTGAGGATGCTGAGACAGTTGAATGCAATGGTGAAGCAGGGGGCAATCAGCTCCACCATTCATCAGGCCGGTGACCTTAATAACAGAGAGCACATGCCGAGAAATGATGATCATCCCGACCTGTGCAGTGACGTCACTTCATCGTGCCTGCTGCTGGGGAGAGCAGGATGAGGTCAATTCACCAGGGGAACAGGGCTAGGTGATTATTATTTCTATTAATACAGGCTTCAATGCACATCTACTGTGTGGGGCACTAAGGAGGCATTCTACTGTGTGGGGGCACTAAGGGGGCATTCTACTGTGTGGGGGCACTAAGGGGGCATTCTACAGTGTGGGGGCACTAAGGGGGCATTCTACTGTGTGGGGGCACTAAGGGGGCATTCTACTGTGTGGGGGTACTAAGGGGGCATTCTACTGTGAGGGTGACACTAAGGGGGCATTCTACTGTGTGGGGGCACTAAGGGGGCATTCTACTGTGTGGGGGTACTAAAGGGGCATTCTACTGTGAGGGTGACACTAAGGGGGCATTCTACTGTGTGGGGGCACTAAGGGGGAATTCTACTGTGTGGGGGTACTAAGGGGGCATTCTACTGTGAGGGTGACACTAAGGTGACATTCTACTGTGTGGGGGCACTAAGGGGGCATTCTGCTGTGCGGGGCAACAAGGGGGCATTCTACTGTGTAGGGGCATTAAGGGGTTATTCTACTGTGTGGGGCACAATGGGGGCATTCTACTGTGTGGGGACACTAAGGGTCAATTCTACTGTGTGGGGGCACTAAGGGTCAATTCTACTGTGTAGGGGCACTTAGGGGGCTTTCTGCTGTGTGGAAGCTCTAATAGGACATATCTACTGTGTGGGTGGCACTAAGGGGACATTTTGCTGTGTTTAGTGGCACTAAGGGGGTATAACTATGGTGTGAGAGCAATCAGGGGGCATAATTACTGTGTGAGAGCACTAAGGGGAAATAACTACTATGTGGAGGCACAAAGGGGACTGGGTGGGTGAGTGGGAAAGAGTTTGGCCTAAATGCACCCTTATAGGGGGTGTAAACCTTTTGATGCACGGACATAAATCTAGTGTACAGTCGTGGCCAAAAGTTTTGAGAATGACACAAATATTCGTTTTCACAAAGTTTGCTGCTAAACTGCTTTTAGATCTTTGTTTCAGTTGTTTCTGTGATGTAGTGAAATATAATTACACGCACTTCATACGTTTCAAAAGCTTTTATCGACAATTACATGACATTTATGCAAAGAGTCAGTATTTGCAGTGTTGGCCCTTCTTTTTCAGGACCTCTGCAATTCGACTGGGCATGCTCTCAATCAACTTCTGGGCCAATTCCTGACTGATAGCAACCCATTCTTTCATAATCACTTCTTGGAGTTTGTCAGAATTAGTGGCTTTTTGTTTGTCCACCCGCCTCTTGAGCCACAAGTTCTCAATGGGATTAAGATCTGGGGAGTTTCCAGGCCATGGACCCAAAATGTCAACGTTTTGGTCCCCGAGCCACTTAGTTATCACTTTTGCCTTATGGCACGGTGCTCCATCGTGCTGGAAAATGCATTGTTCTTCACCAAACTGTTGTTGGATTGTTGGAAGAAGTTGCTGTTGGAGGGTGTTTTGGTACCATTCTTTATTCATGGCTCTGTTTTTGGGCAAAATTGTGAGTGAGCCCACTCCCTTGGATAAGAAGCAACCCCACACATGAATGGTCTCAGGATGCTTTACTGTTGGCATGACACAGGACTGATGGTAGCGCTCACCTTTTCTTCTCCGGACAAGCCTTTTTCCAGATGCCCCAAACAATCGGAAAGAGGCTTCATCTGAGAATATGACTTTGCCCCAGTCCTCAGCAGTCCATTCACCATACTTTCTGCAGAAGATCAATCTGTCCCTGATGTTTTTTTGGAGAGAAGTGGCTTCTTTGCTGGCCTTCTTGACACCAGGCCATCTTCCAAAAGTCTTCGCCTCACTGTGCGTGCAGATGCGCTCACACCTGCCTGCTGCCATTCCCGAGCAAGCTCTGCACTGGTGGCACTCCGATCCCGCAGCTGAATCCTCTTTAGGAGACGATCCTGGTGCTTGCTGGACTTTCTTGGACCTCCTGAAGCCTTCTTAACAAGAATTGAACCTCTTTCCTTGAAGTTCTTGATGATCTTATAAATTGTTGATTGAGGTGCAATCTTAGTAGCCACAATATCCTTGCCTGTGAAGCCATTTTTTTGCAACGCAATGATGGCTGCACGCGTTTCTTTGCAGGTCACCATGGTTAACAATGGAAGAACAATGATTTCAAGCATCACCCTCCTTTTAACATGTCAAGTCTGCCATTTTAACCCAATCAGCCTGACATAATGATCTCCAGCCTTGTGCTTGTCAACATTCTCACCTGAGTTAACAAGACGATTACTGAAATAATCTCAGCAGGTCCTTTAATGACAGCAATGAAATGCAGTGGAAAGTTTTTTTTGGGATGAAGTTAATTTTCATGGCAAAGAAGGACTATGCAATTCATCTGATCACTCTTCATAACATTCTGGAGTATATGCAAATTGCTATTATAAAAACTTAAGCAGCAACTTTTCCAATTTCCAATATTTATGTGTTATGACTTTAGCGCCAATGTTAGAAAAAAGATGGAAATCTTGTTGCACATGATCAGACTGCACATATCCAATACATACCTCTGCCAAAAATTGTGAACAGAACAAAGCTTTTTTCTGCCTCCTGTCTTACATTTATGACTTAAAATCCCAGGTCCTACTCTCCCTGATGGTTTATAAATCATGGTCAAATCTTCCTTAATGTACCTTGTAGATAACAGCCCAGCGTGTACCCCCCACTATGCTGGATGTTTATCCTCCCATGGATTATGGCAATGCACAGACGCCAACACTCAGGCAGAGGTAGTAGAAGTGCTTGGGGTCACCTGGGCTGAGTTATGTTATTGCTACCCTGACAACCTTCTAATCCTGCTGTGTGCAACCGGTGATTTGTGGAGGACTTCCTAGCCCTGCCTGAGAAGATATTGAGCAAATCCATCACAATCGGCTTTGTTGTCTAATGGCTTGAGTAAGCTTGTTACATCAATTAGTTGGGAAGTGTTATGGAAACCCTGCTTAAAAGGGAATTTATTCTGACAGCTCCAGACTAAGCTATGACAAGTCCCATTTAAACGCCTCAGCTGTAGGACTCCATTGGTTTTCGGTTTACGTTCCAAATTCTATAACATTGTTTTTCTCGAGGAATATTTCTTGCAGATGTATAAATGTTTAATGATTTGCACATGTAAAATATTTTCTTTTATAAGTCATGGTAACGGGGCAAATATACAGTTTATTGCAGACTGTTTACTTGTGGTTAATATATTAATACAATTTATGTTCCGGTTTTAGGAAGGGCGCTGTATTTTTCCATAGACGGACTGCAGCTGTTATAAGTCATGCAATACTATGGCCACATATGATTAAAGTGGGCGCCCCATTACAACTTGTGAGAACAGGGGGGATAAGTTGTTTTAATGGAACAACCACTTTAATGACTGTTGGCCACCCAAAAACATATAACTTTGGGGTTTTCTTTGTTGTAAGAACATAAGTAGAGAAAATGGCACCCTATAGCAGAAAATGAATGTAGCTCCCCCACCAATCATGAGAATGGGGGTCTCATCTTCTCTACGGCCCGCTACCAACCAACACACGTTTGGTACTCTGGTTGAAGGAATCCACTAAAGTCACCACCTCACATCTCTACAGACATGAAAAAGGAGTCTTGTATTCCGAAACGCGTGGATCCATTAATGAATCTGCTTTCATCCCTTATGGTCATGTTGCACCATTTAAAGTTTCCCTTAGAGACTTGCTGTAGATCCACCCTGAGTTGAATCTACCTACCTGTTTAATGCTATCCCACTCCTCCCTATGGCTGTCACCCTTTTGGTGAGAATGTGATCCACTTTGGCAGCACCATCCGACTTCATCCTACCTTCAATGCATGTCCTTGGACAGTGTTGTGCCTTAGCACAACTAAATAAGGTGAGCACCATCTTACCTTTTGGGGATGCATTTTTTCCTGATGATTTTTACCCTATGAGCGCCTTCTCTAGTTCTGCCACAATTGTGCATGTGCACTGCCACTCCATTCAAAGTCTATAGGACTGATGCAGATAGCCGAGCATTGTGGATCGGTGATAAGTAGTGTTGAGTGAATCGAAGTTTCAGGGAAAATTGGACAGCCTTCAATGGTCATCTCAGCGATGAATGCGGCATCAGAGGGGTTCAATGACGGGGTGCGGCACCGTTCCCCGTCATTGCGCCCACTACTCACGAAGTAATTCATCACAAAATGAATTTCTTTGTGAAATTCGGCGAAGCAGCCAAATAGAAGTTTTAAGAACTTCGCCTATCTCTAGTGATAAGTTCTGATTCTTGGAAACACCCTTGAACCCCTTATTCCTATTGTACCCGTTGTATGTGGCTGCTAGAAGTGGTCTGTACCAAGGAAACAGCTGAGCTGGTTGTGCTTCGCTGCACAAGAGAGAAATAGGAGTTATGGTAAGAGCATAGCACAGCCCCCTTGGCTGTTTCAATAACCTTGACCACTGTGTAGAAGTATATTCAGATCTCTGGAACTTTTCTAGGAAATTGCGTCCGGAGTGACAAACACCACATCCCACTCACCAATTTTAGACAGTTTTCTCTAATTTTTAAAATCCATGGTGGTCTACGGCATTGAAAAGGTATTGGTAAATTCATGCAGCTCGTGGGAACCCTCTTCTTGAAGGTACCTAGGAAATGAAGGGTCTAGCTTGCCATTCTGGTCCTACATTTATGCTATATGTGATACTTGCCCTTCCAACACAGACTTCTTGTAGGGATATGCTGCACGATTATACTGTTTTGCCTTGGTAAAAGTGTGTAACTATTAGGAGCAGAGAGATTATTGTTCGGTGACTGGTCAGACTGTCGAGTAGGCAAATATTTGTATGAACAGATGTGCCCTTCTACTCTCGTCTTGCATCTGCACAGTTTAATGGGCTGACAGTTGTGCTGACTTCTTAGCTGCGCCTGGGAGCAATCTGTCTGCAGGAACAGTGACTCGTTGAGTCCAGACAAATTAGGAAACAGAACGTAGGATCAGCAGCAGGTGCCGTCATACAACGGGATGCAATATGTGCTTTACATTAGAAGGTTCTCTATGTGCAAATGTCATTTGAAGGAATGCAACGCTGAGAAACTCATGTAAGCTGCAATGTCTGGCAATGGTCACAGTCCAGTCTGAAGAGAAGCAAGATGATATCACCTCTAATTAAGGGGGATTTCTAGGTGAATTATATTGATGACCTATCCTCAGGATAGATATAAGCTGCATTTACATGGTCTAGTGTTATGGCCGATTATCTGGAACATGCATTCCTACGAACGCTCATTCCTGATAATCGGTCAGTTTAAAGGAAACGCTCATTCATCGAGGTGCGGGCACTTCAATCATCGTTCCCCGGCAGATCATGCTGTCTAAACAGAACTCTGCCCAGGAACAATGATTTTGTCTGGGGACGACTGATAGCAGTAGCCATTACTCGTCCTCATACTGTGAAGGTGATCGCTTAATGTAAATGCAGCACTTCACTTCCTTCCCAACAATTGGCTGCTCCTTGCAGCATCCAAATGCTCCCATAGTGTTCTGGTTGGGGCTCTGATATATACAGGTCCAACGTGTAGTGGCCGTGCTGGGTCACAGCAGCTCACGTGCTATGAGAGGGGAGAGGGAGGAAGAGCAGAGTGCAAAATATGATGGCAAATACACTGTAACTTACGCTCTCCACACCACGTCTCGTATGAGGCAAGCAGCAGGGACCAGCAGTAATCCAAGCCAGAAGTATCCACATTTCAGCACCATCCCAGCCTGGAATAAAGAAATAGCCATGAGGAAAGAGACAGCACCATAGCTCATATCTGTGAAGCTCAGAATGTTTGGTATGACAGAAAAGAGCCCTAGGACAGTGATGGTGAACCTTTTAGAGACCGAGTGCCCAAACTGCAACCAAATACCTACTTATTTATCGCAAAGTGCCAACACAGCAATTTAACCTGAATACCAATATAGTATATCTTCCATGTACTTTATCATTTAGCTATAATAGCTTAATAGCCTACATTTAGTGCGCTGCCTGTGCTGTTCATAGTGCGTCCTGTGCTGATGAATGGCAGGAAAAGTCTAAAGCATATTGGTACGCCATAGACTTTTTCCAAGGTGCGTGTGCCCACAGAGAGGGCTCTGAGTGCCGCCTCTGGCACCCGTGCCATAGGTTCGCCATCACTGCCCTAGGACTATGTATCCACGGAGGTCCAATGTACCGCACATGGCTTATTTGTATCTACCGGTATCGGTGGGTAATGAAGGGTTGTTGCTGAGCTGCAAATATCAGCTTCTTAAATTGCAGTTGGAAATAATTGAAATTCAGGTTTGATTCGCTAGCTGCATTTGCTTTGGAGTCAAACCTTGTGTGATAAATACACTTCAAGACTAGAGGTAATTGGCACAAGCAAGTTGGTCGCACGTGGACAGCTGTTGAATTTACAGTAGTTTGCAGAGACCATAAAACACAAATAGACTCAAGTTTTACAATTATTTAGAATCATTACATGAATTAATTTTATAATTTTTTATTATTAGTTCTTTTTTGTATAAAAAATCGTATTATGTACTGCCATCTTATTACGTTCAAGCCTATTTCTCCTTTTTGGGGAATCTTTTCTTAAACTTGCTTGAAATATGGTGCATTTGGATGAGGGATTAAAGAGGCTGTCCCACAAAAAAAAAAATCTAAATTTTTCAAACCAGCCCCTAGATTTGAATACTTTTGTAATTGCATGTAATTACGGTAAACATTTTACTAAATAGCAGTAAGAGCTATTCAGTAAAATGTATCTGTATGGCACCACTTGCTGTTTGATCTTATTCTTATTTCTTGTCCACATCACTGAGGTGGTCGCACGCTCTCAGTTTCATTCTTCAGCTGTCACCAGCCATTCTTTTGTTAGAAACTGGGGCAGTTATAGGGAAAGAGCTGCAGCAGAAAATAACACGTCCCCTGAGCTGTGATAGGGTGAGAGCTGCAACAGAAAGGCCTCGTCCCCTGAGCTGTGATAGGGTGAGAGCTGCAACAGAAAGGCCTCGTCCCCTGAGCTGTGATAGGGAGAGAGCTGCAACAGAAAGGCCTCGTCCCCTGAGCTGTGATAGGGTGAGAGCTGCAACAGAAAGGCCTCGTCCCCTGAGCTGTGATAGGGTGAGAGCTGCAACAGAAAGGCCTCGTCCCCTGAGCTGTGATAGGGAGAGAGCTGCAACAGAAAGGCCTCGTCCCCTGAGCTGTGATAGGGTGAGAGCTGCAACAGAAAGGCCTCATCCCCTGAGCTGTGATAGGGTGAGAGCTGCAACAGAAAGGCCTCGTCCCCTGAGCTGTGATAGGGAGAGAGCTGCAACAGAAAGGCCTCGTCCCCTGAGCTGTGATAGGGTGAGAGCTGCAACAGAAAAGCCTCGTCCCCTGAGCTGTGATAGGGAGAGAGCTGCAACAGAAAGGCCTTGTCTCCTGAGCTGTGATAGGGAGAGAGCTGCAACAGAAAGGCCTTGTCTCCTGAGCTGTGATAGGGAGAGAGCTGCAACAGAAAGGCCTTGTCTCTTGAGCTGTCAGCCCTAAAAAAAAAAATCTAGGAGAACAATTGGAGCAATGAATGAGGAGATCTCTAGATCCATGTGAGCTACAGTGCTGGTTCTAGCTTTGTTAGAAAGAGATTGTCTTACATCAATCATTACATATCTCCTTTAAACAGAGGCATAGCTATTGGAAGGGCAGGAGTAGCAGATGCACCCAGGTTCTGGAGTCTGAGGGAGGCCAAAAGGCCCCTCTGCTTCATATGAGAACGTCAGTACAATTACAGATTTTGCATTGGGGCATAAAGTATTAATTGAGGCTAAGTATCTGAGGGCAATGAGGTGGAAATTTCCTCAGCACAATATACAGTATTATTTATGGAGAATGCACCAGCCCTGCACCTTCTGGAACATCTGAAGTCATACAATTCCAGCTCTAAATGTGTCTGTAGACCCCATTAGCAACGTAGAAGTCAGGAGGTCTGTAGGCACAACACAAGGCAGGTTTATTTATGGGCGTCAGTGCATTAATTGAGTCCTACTTAGCAGCTCAGGGATGACAAAGGGCAGGTGGTCACATAGTCATTTGTCAGATGTTAGGTGCTAAATCCTTCGGCTGTTGTCAAAGTGACAAACTGGTTGTAAAATTGTTGCTGCTCTGTCAGCTGAAATCTCAGAGCGGCTGTTTTTGCTTAACTCACATACAGAAGAGAAGCAGGAGGCTCCTGGGCTGGTTTTGCATTGTCCAATGTCCTACAGTAGTTGTGGAATTAAGAAAATTCCCACAGGTTGGAAGATTTTATTTTATCTTCAAGGTACATTGGAAATGTGTTATTTCTTTAGACTATTTTTATTTAAAATCACAGTTTTGGTCAATAGCTATTAAATGTATATTTAAAAAAAATGCAACACCTAATGTATCTCTACACCTAATGTATCTCTACCCAAAGATGTCACCAGAGTGAGAACGAGGCTTCCCTTCATCCATGATAAAGATTCAGTTTACTCCACTCGCCCATCATTTAAATATCCTGGTGCCTGATGGTGCTTCCACCCCCAGGGCCTGGCCCAAAGGCCCCTCCACCCATTAGGTACACCCCTCAGATGCTGGAATCTGAATATGTGAATACAGAAAATAATAGCAGATCAAGTAATGGTCATAACCTAACCATGGCTCAGACTAGCATACAGCTGATGTTGGGTATGATGAATTGGGCATATTTTCAAACTTTGCTACAGGGCACTATAGTTACAGACAGCGTTTTGGTGTCCGCCCCTAGAGCGTAATGGTGACTGAACGGAGGCAAAGTGATGCATTCTGAGCGGATACTTTTCCATTCAGAATGCATTAGGGCAATACTGATCAGTTTTGGAGCCCTGAACGGATCTCACAAACGGAAGGCCAAAACGCTAGTAGTGTGAAAGTAGCCTAGAACTAAAATTTTAACTTTGTTTCTGTTTAGGCTGTGCTTCTCCACTCCACCCCTCCAACTAGAAGGTTATACTTCAGCTACAAATTGTATATAAGGAGAGCAGTAAGAGCCCTTAGTTGTCTGCAGATTGGGACCAGTGTTTAGTAGGAGAGGCTCTGCCAGACTGCATGAGTGACCAGAAGAAGATCCTATAATGGGGATGCTGAGCCAGAGACCTCAGGTTACCAGCCCATTGACCAAAGAGCCAGCTGAATGATTGAGCCACAGACCGTGGGCCACCAGCCTTTGACCAAGGTACCAGCCTTCTGAGTGGGACAGCTAGCTCAGGCCTTTCCTCAGCATGAACCCTTCCGTCTGGTAGGGGACTGGAGAAGCCAGCTCAATCCATTGCCTGTACTGTTTTGCATTTGCGTTCCTCCAGTAAAGACCCTAACTCTCTGGACTTATTTCCCATTGGGGTGCACCACACCTTACCATCAGTTCCAGAGAGCAGAAACACATGGTCACACCGTAATGGTGTCTGGGGGACCAAGCAAAGCACTATTGGACTACTGCAGCATCCTCCCCTGTGGCCTCCCATCTAGTACTCTTGCTTCCCTACAATCTATGCTCAACTCTGCTGCCCAGTTAATCCACCTCCCCCCCTTGTTTCTCCTCTGCCTCTCCCCTCTGCCAATCCCTTCACTGACTCCCCATTGCCCAGAGAATTCAGTTCAAAACACTAACAGCAGCCTACAAGGCCGTCCACAACCTTTCTCCTCCTTACTTCTCTGATCCGCCTTCCCAATACATCCCCAAACGTAATCTACAATCCTCACAGGACCTCCTCTTGTCTGTTCCTTGCACCATTGCCCACAAGATTTCTCATGTGCATTTCTCATACTCTCTACCCCAACACATCAGACTCTTCTCCAACATCCAAACGTTCAAAAGCAACCTGAAAACCCACGTCTTTGGAGAATCCTACCACCTGCCGCCACACAGCCAGATGAGCAGCTTTTACCCTCACCTACTGGGTCCTTCCCCTTCCTTTGTAGATTGTAAGCTCTAGAGCACGGATGCCCAACCTGCGGCTCTCCAGCTGTTGCGAAACTAGAACTCCCAGCATGCCCGGACAGGTTGAGCATCCCTGCTCTAGAGGATCCTCTTCCCCACTGTTCCCATCTGTTAATAAGTTCATGCCTATTGTACTTGTTTTTGCTCTTATTTTATTTTATATGTATAGGCCCATTGAAGATCTACAGGGCCTTGAACTTAATAGTGCTTGAAAATACCATAAATAATATTAATGATACGACTTGACAAAGCTGCAGTGCCTTGACTAATGAATCCCGGAATCCCTGTAAACCCATATTCTCCTTTGTCCTTCACATATCTCAAACCTGCTTATCACTTAATGATGACCACTAACGCACTGAACCTTTCTTTATAAATTGGGACCACCAGCTAATTTTCACAAGTGCCCTCAAAGATCTGTCAGGTGGAGATGACTTTCAGCCGCCGCTGTAACCTTGAATGAAATGTAAAAGGCGTCTTCTAGGTGTAAGGCTTTCTGGTCCTATGCAGAGTCACTGAGCCATGCTGTGTTGTAGGAGTTCCTGTCTCTTCTGATGGTTGACTGCCTTTAAAACACGTCGGTGTTGGAAAACAGCTTCTCCAGCCCAACACACAAGAACATGCGCTGTTACACTGCTTAACTGCGTATTGATGGCTTTATGTTACTTGAAGGGAAATCTGCTTTAAATATTAGGTTCTGCACCGTCTGGCTTTTCTCCTCTTTGGGTCCTATCAAACCCAAGCACAAAAGGCGCAGAGGATCCCCGGGGAACACTGAACAGAGGGTTTGGCACACACAGAAAGAGTTTATTTGTGTAACTTTTTTCAGCATCTTTCAAAGGCTCTATTATATGTTTAATAGCCTTATACACCTGCGAGGCAGCGGATATGGTGGACTCCTTGCAATAACAGTTAATGGGATCCTATCTTAAAGACACACATGGGGGGATGTGTGAGAAATGACATTCATAAAACAGAACATGTCTGACGTGACTCTGGCTGCAAAACAGGCAACGGGGGCCGTAGTATTCGCGTGCGGATCTTTAATCGGAAACGGTGCCTTTTCCAGCTTTAGTACACAGCATATGGGAGCATTCACATGACCGCATTTTCGGTCCGCGTCCGATTAGCATTTTTTTGGGATTGCACATGGATCCATTCATTTCTATGGGGCCACAAAAAATGCAGACAGCGCACCGATGTAATCCATGTGCTGTCCGCACCCGTGCAGCCGAGACGCAAATGATACAAACTGTCCTATTTTTGTCCATTTTGCAGACAGGAATAGGCATTTTTCAATGGGGCCTGAGAAAAGTGCGGGGTGCACACAGACCGCATCTGTATTTTGCAGAGTCGCAATTAGTGGACGGCAAAACGGATACGGGCAAATGAATACCCCCTAAGAGTATGAGTTATTTCATTAAATAATATAGAATATTCCATCAAATATCTATCTTATCTATCTCATATCCATCTGCCACAAAGGGGTTAATGTCTTGCTCCTCCAGTCTAGGACAGAAAATAAATCATTAGTGCATCATGCACACGACCGTATGTATTTTTCGGTTTGCAAAAAACGGATCCGCAAAAAATACTGATGATGTCCGTGTGCATTCTGTATTTTACAGAACAGAACAGCTGGACCCTAATAGAACAGTACTATCCTTGTCAGTAATGCGGACAATAATGGGACATGTTCTATTTTTTTTGCAGAACAGAAATACAGACATACGGAAACAGAATGCACACGGAGTAACTTCAGTTTTTTTTGCGGACCTACTGAAATGAATGGTTCCGCATATGGTCCGCAAAAAAAAACGGAATGGACACAGAAAGAAAATACGTTTGTGTGCATGAGCCCTAAATCAGACTAATTAACCCCCCTACAAAGGAGTGCACACCCACCAGGTAGATGTGTTTTTTCCTTTTGTCTAGGACAATGAAGCTCACACATACAGAGGCTCCTGCTGCTGTGAAGGTCAGTATGGTAGTTAAGCCTGATATTATATAGCTGGAAGTGGTTTCCAGAATATCATATGAGGTGCTGGAAGAGAGTCCATTGTTTTTGCATGTCATTGAGATGGAGGTGTGCTCCAAAGTTAACTGCAGATCAGGGCCGTCTAACACGGGGCAAAAGGGGCAGCTGCACCGGGCCCAGTTGCTCCTGGGGGGCCCAAGGCAGCTGCCTCTTGAGCCCCGCTGGCCAGTGGCATAGCGGGGGGGAGGGGGGGGGGCGGGCGTATCCGTATGGTCAGAAAGATTGTTTCCTTCTGAAACATAGTAATTCCTTGTCTATGGCGGAGAGCAGAGCTTCTTTGGCTTCAGTTTCCTAGTGTCATAGGGATTGCTTCCCCACGAAGTCTCGCTTAGTCACTAAGATTGGGGGTCCATTCATAGAATCATATCCGATTTTGCGGACCACAAGTTGCAGGTTCAAAAGGACACAGGTCCGCCGTGTGCATTCTGCAATTGTGGTTCAGAACTTCCTGCCCTATATGGTAATGCCCATTCTTGTCCTCAATATGGAAAAGGGTGGGACATTTTCTATCTCTTTCGGGGCCGCGAAATGGATGTGCGGATGTGGACGGCACACTGTGTGCTGTCCATGTCTCACAGTCCCATTGTAATAATGGATCCGTTTGGGATCTGCCAATTGCGGGACATGTCGGAATGAAAATATTATTTCATGTGAATGGGCCCTGAATGTCCCTCTCAGTTCATGTGATCCCCATAGACAGACGGACATTCTGTTAGCGCCATTTTTTTTCCTCACCAAATTAATTATATTTAGAATTGATCGTTAATTAATCGTTGTTACAGAGGGGTCTCCTTTCCACCTCTAGGTCTAGTTTCATTCTTCAAGCACTAGAAAGTAGAAATTTGGAACAGGGAAACATCAAATTTAAAACACCAGGCTTCCAGTGGGATTACAGAACCTTTTCTCAAATTGGGCAAGGATTATGTCCGACTCCTGAATGGAATCTTGTACCAGGTCACTCCCTTAGGTTAAAGAAGTAGCCCCCCAAGGCAAAATGGTCAACCCTTCACAAAGCCTCATATGGTGGTTGTTTCTGGTGTCTTTTCAAGAGTGTATGCAGTTGAAAAGCCACAGGTAAGATGGAGGTTAGATTTGACGTGTTTAAATAAATACCTTCTTGGAACAATTTCATGATGTAACATTCACCAGCAGGACTATTTTATAGCCAAGATCTCATATATACCTATATCACGTTACTGCCAACCCATCACAAGTTCTCCGGTTGGCCATCACTCACCAGGGTATCTCCTCTTCAATTCACTGGCCTTTGGTTTCATCGCCTGGTATTTTTACTAAGTGGTGGCACTAACTCAGCCCTTAGCTTCCAGTTAGACTCCAGAAACTGGTTGCTTAAGCTCTCACAGGAGTGGATCCAGAAATCAAGATGGATGTGAGTTCTAAGGTCCTATCACCAAGTGCCAGTGGAGTAACTAGAAATAACTGGGCCCTACAGCAAATATTTGAACAGGGCTCCCCCAGCATCTTCTGTGCAAGCCCCCCCCCCCTTCCCCTCCTCCCGTGCAACCGCTGCTCCTGTCACTAGTCAAGATCTCTATCAGATCAGGCCAGGCAGCCGCTCTGTCTACAAATATTTACTTTCCTGACCTCTTAGATAGAAGCCGTAACATGGGCATTAGTGTACATTGCAAACCAACATTGTTTCAGGAAGAAACCAATGTTTATCAAGTCTGGTTCGTCTTGTGGTGATCAAGCCAGAAACTCGGGAAGACCTGTATTGATGGCTTCGTCCAAGAAATACTAAACAAAGTAGATTTTTCTGGCCATTCCGATAACTCTGGTCGGGAAGTACACTTCCACATTCTTTGAGTTCAGGTTGAGGCGGTCTCCTCAAGAGATGTATCTCTGATCCAATATCCGAGACTTGGGAGCAATTTATCTAGCTCTTCATTTAGGGGAGGCTCAAGAATCAGTCAGTGGGGGAGCAAACAGATAATCTCCACCATGCGCTATATCAATAATTGGCACAGGACTCACTGTGATCCACGGTACAGTCAATGCAGTCAAATTTATACTTGGGCAGTGTAATGTCAAACCATAGACAGCCATCCACATTCAAGGTATTCTGAATATTCAGACGGATCTGTTAAGTAGGTCACTGTTGAAGCACCAGTAAGGTTGATATCTTGAAAGGTTTTATTTCTGGTGGCATGTGCATCAGCCAAGAAGGTGTCAGACTTTGCAAGGGCCATATCTGAAAGTACATCAAGACAACTCGATTTTAAGGTTGATGCCCTATATCCCACCAAAGCTCTCATCTGACATGAATGTAAGTTAAGAAATTCATCTGTCAGAATCCTCAATCAGCTGAACAAGACAAGCTTCATCTACTGGTCATTGGAGAACCAGGGTCCTTCAGGTCGGCTAACCAGCTGTTTATATAGAGTAGTATAAAAGCCAGCAAGCTATACTGCTTGGATTAAGAATACTATTAAAGTCTGCTTCTAAATTCCGAGTACTCCAGATACCAGGTGGAGTTACAGCACACTCAACTCAGTCCACTTAGTCGCTTGGGCAGAGATGAAAGAAAAACAAAACAAACCAAAAAACATTGGATCAATTATGCAGAACCTCTCCATGCATCTTTACAAAACAATATAAGTTGAATGTACAGTCCTGATCAAAAGTTTAAGACCACTTGAAAAATGGCAAAAAAATCATATTTAGCATGGCTGAATCTTAACAAGGTTCCAAGTAGAGCTTCAACATGCAACAAGAAGAAATGGAATTGAGACAAAACATTTTTTGAGCATTTAATTTAATGAAAACAATGAATAAACTGAAACAGGCTGTTTTTCAGCTGATCAAAAGTTTAGGACCACACCTCAAAAAAAAACTCAACCCCCCCAAAACAGAAATCTAACTTCCAAACATGAACTCAGTAATGAGTAGCTCCGCCGTTATTGTTTATCACTTCCAAAATTCGTTGCCGCATGCTTGATGCAAGCGTTTCCATGAGGTGAGTGGGAACATTTCTCCAAGTGGTGAAGACGGCCGCACGAAGGCCAGATACTGTCTGGAACTGTTGTCCATTTTTGTAAACTTCCCTTGCCATCCATCCCCAAAGGTTCTCAATTGGATTTAGATCAGGGGAACACGCAGGATGGGCCAAAAGAGTGATGTTATTCTCCTGGAAGAAGTCCCTTGTCCTGCGGGCATTGTGCACTTTAGCGTTGTCCTGTTGAAAAACCCAGTCGTTACCACACAGACGAGGGCCCTCAGTCATGAGGAATGCTCTCTGCAACATCTGGACATAGCCAGCGGCCGTTTGACGCCCCTGCACTTCCTGAAGCTCCATTGTTCCACTGAAGGAAAAAGCACCCCAAACCATTATGGCGCCCCCTCCACTGTGGCGCGTAGAAAACATCTCAGGTGGGATCTGCTTGTCATGCCAGTAACGTTGGAAACCATCAGGACCATCAAGGTAAAAAAAATTCTCATCAGAGAATAAAACTTTCTTCCACCTTTGAATGTCCCATGTTTGGTGCTCTCTTACAGTTCTGTGGCGTTCAAGGTGACGAGGTCTTTGAAGACGTTTTTTTTTGTTTTTGAAGCCCTTCAGTCTCAGATGCCGTCTGATGGTTATGGGGCTGCAGTCAGCACCAGTAAGGGCCTTAATTTGGGTCGAGGATCGTCCAGTGTCTTGACGGACAGCCAATTGGATCCTCCGGCTCAGTGCTGATAAAAAAAATTTGGGTCTTCCACTTGACTTTTTTGTTCCATAACCCTCAGGATCATTTAAGAAATTCCAAATGACTGACTTACTGCGTCCCACCTCAGCAGCGATGGCGCGCTGTGAGAGACCCTGCTTATGCAGTTCAACAACCCGACCACGTTCAAAAAGGGAGAGTTTTTTTGCCTTTGCCATCACAACGTGTGACTACCTGACAGAAAATGACAATGAATCCACATCTTTGCACAGATTTGGCCTTTTAAAGGCATGTGGTCCTAAACTTTTGATCAGCTGAAAAACAGCCTGTTTCAGTTTAATCGTTATTTTCAATTAATTGAATGCTAAAAAAATGTTTTGTCTCACTCTCATTTCTTCTTGTTGCATGTTGAAGCTCTACTTGGAACCTTGTTAAGATCCAGCCATGCTAAATAGGATTTTTTGCCATTTTTCAAGTGGTCTTAAACTTTTGATCAGGACTGTATCTGGTGCTTGCAATTCAGCCTTTGACAGATAAGTGATTATTAAGGCTGCGATTTCGACCCCCCCTTCTTTAATACTGCTTTTCAGATCCCTTTGTGTTGTGCTGTCTGTAGGACGATAAGGAAAGTCTAAATCTGCTTACCGTAAATTCTTTCCTTGAGTCCAAAGGCAGCACAAATATCCCTCCCTGAAAAAGACATTGCTTGGAAAAAACACATCTACCTAGTGGGTGTGCACTCCTTTATAGGGGGTTAATTAGTCTGATTTACTAATGATTTATCTTCTGTCCTAGACGGGAGGAGCAAGACATTAACCCCTTTGTGTTGTGCTGCGTTTGGACTAAAGGAAAGATACATTTTGTTATGCAAATTTAGTCTTTCTCGTAAATGTTCATGTATGTGAAAGGGTAGCACACACTTCCCTGCTCTGTTTGGATAGGATGTGGTATCATGCTGGTAACTTTATGGCGTTGTCCCCAGGCAGTCATTTTAGTGTCTGATATGAGGAAACAAGCACTTTACAGCAACTACTTTTTAAAACTTTACTTTCCTGAATCTGATTGCCCAAAGGTGTTACAAGCCAAGCTGTCGATACTAACGTACGTGTTCTGATTTTTATATTTAGGTACATTACAAGTTTAGGTGTTGCGCAGCAGAGATGTAATTTGAGACTCTTGGACACCTATGAAAAACCTGAAACAGGTCTCCCTGCCTACTATCTGCACCACAGCCCCCGTTCCACATCCACCATCAGTAGCCGTAGCTGGTCCAATCTAATTCACCAACCGTACTCAGTGAACATACACTTCATGGTAATTATTACCAATCCAACGGGAAACCATGACCATCTATGTCTAGGTCAATGGTAATGGTGTGACCATCAGATATCCGAGATCTGCAACACTGGAAACAGTCTTTCTCATGGAAAATCACTTTCATTGTGATAAATATTTTTCAGTGTAAACTCTGCCGCTGATCAGCACCCTGATAAAACACCGGGGGGATGTGTGGGAAAATCTTCCCTCTATGGAAGCCTCATCTATGTATCAAGCACTACAGAGGTCACACACCTCCATCTTCCACTGACTGGTTGATGCCAGTGGTTGAGCAGAAACAACAGGAAAGGACGACACTATAGAGCCAGCCATACAAAAGCTCAGATTTTGACCATTTTCTGTCAACCCTCACCTCTTTTTCATGACATGATCAGGTGTGACAGATGCTAGTCAGATATTTATTAAAAAGTTGATCTGCGTTGTTGGATTTTTTTGTTTTTTGTCATGCCTTGTGACAGATATGCATCTCATCAATGAAAGGCCAAGCCAGGCGACAGATCATGGCCGAGTTTCCAAAAAGGTTATCCGAAATAATAAAAAATCTTGAACAACCCCTACAATTAAGACGCTGCAGCCAATCATGGTCTTCCTGTAATTTGTTGAGAACAGTGACTGGCTGCAGCAGTCATGTACCAAATCCAGGTGGGAATATCGGACCAGCACCGCAGAGAACATCGCTGGAGAAAAAAGAAATACAAAACTGCAGGGATCACCAGTGCAATCACCAGTGCATACGATTTATAAAGAGTCTGTTAGCAGTTTTGACCCTCAAAGCTGCTGACAGAACCACCAAACCAACAGCGACAATCACGCTAGTTACGTGACCTAGAAAAACAATTTCTAATCCATCTGGGGCTGAGATCAAGGGTTCCTTCATGGCTTTCTGCTCTTGAATGAAGGGCTCTAGCCTTCACAGCAGGACACGTCACAGGAGGGGACCACCCAAGGAACATGGACTAAAATCTGCTTTCCTCTGTCATGCAATTAACATGATCCTTCGTGTTTTCCAAGCTAGTCCAGCGTTGGCATCTCTTAAAACTGGAGCCACACTTTTTATCGAAAAACCCTTTGAGCGCACAGCCCAGTTGTCTAACATTAGGCACCTTGTAGAACAAGGCATACCGTGTTTTCAAGCACTTTGATTTCCAGCAGCTTTGTGACACTGTCATATGACATTCATGGCATTAGCTGTCCTTTACTACCAGCTGCTTATCTTGTCCTGTAGAGACAGTGTGTTCAGACAGGACAATGTTATATGGCCGCCATGCAGGAGACAACACATTTTTTGGAGTACGTTACATTGTTTGTTTAGAAAAGCTCCATAAATCCTCACCACACAAATATCAGGCCCTGGAGCAAAAGGTAGCCCCATATATTCTAAAATGTTACCGCCCTGGGTGAGATGCTCTGTCCAGCTGACACCTGTTCCAGTGTAAACCAACTGTTGTCCGTGCTGGCACAGATGAATAAACATGCCAAGGCGCCTGCCAGACCTCGTGTGATTTCAGTTGAAATCTTGAGATTCCAAAACTTTCCACATCGAACACCTCAGCTATTCACGCTGGCCAACCCCACCCAAAGTATCTCCTCCACCACTGCACCCCTTAGAACACACATAATAATTTAACATGCAATCCCGACCTCAAAGGGAGAACGTTTAGTGGCTATGGTTTCTTCTTGTAAAATCAGCTGCCTGCTGAGGGACATGGAACTAGATGTCATTTAAAGGCATTATAGCTAGGGTGACTACAGTGCAGGCATTTGGTGGAGCTGTCTATCTGATATATATGGGGGGCCCCAACTCCTACTCAACAGAGGATGTCTGGGAAATGTAGAATTTTACATAGCTGATCCAGTTATTCTCAGCGGAGATAAGCTACGTAGCCTACCACTGCCCATTGAGAACACATGCACACTAAGCCCAGTTAAGTGTGCATGTGTATGGGGGAGGGGGCCGCCAAGAGTTATCCAAAATACATGGCCAGCCGAAGAGTTGGAGCTGAAACATGAGCTGATCATCATAAATTCTTATCTGTTCACTTGTCTCATCTTCAGGCTATGACCTTGTGTTTCTTGCCGTCTGCAAAATGCGGATCCGCAAAACACGGTAGACGTCAATGTGACGTCCATGTTGAATCTGTTTTTTGCAGACCTATTGACTTCATCTGTGTGCTTTCCGCATCCGTTTGTATGGATAGATCGTGTCCTATATTTGGCCGCAAAATGCAAACCACAGACGTCAATGGGTCTGCATGCGACACGGACGTCACCCGTATTTTGAGGATGAGTGTTTTGCGGACCACAAAGTACAAACGGTTATGTGCATGAGTCCTAAACGAGGACATCGCCAAAAGATGAGACAAGTGAACGGATATGAAGTTATGACAATCAGTTTGCATATTAGCTCCAACTCTTCAGTTCACCATGCGGTACATTTTAGATAGCTCTCGGAGGCCCCCCTTCCCCATACACATTCATACATAGCTGTGCATGAGGCCTTAGTCAGAGAGAGCCATTCATTTAGGCTTTGACATTTATTTTCATATTACATGAATGTATTATTTTAAAAAAAATCACAAGGTTCAAATTACAGGTCCTTCTTAAAAGACAATCGTGTAATGCTTCATTTCACCTGTAGGGGCGCTGCAGGGAAAGTGAAGAACTTGTTGGTGCATTCTCCTGCAGATCACAGCTGATCGCTGGGGGTCCCAAGGACCCATGCAACAAAAATCGACTATCTAACGTGGGCAACTAATAATAATTTATAATAGATATTACTGCCGACTATTAGAGTATTAATAAAGAGAACCTTGTGATGCCGGCTAGTGGTTTGCTGCTATACCTTTACCTCACTGGTGTTTGCATGAATCTCTTATTCATAGTTTATATACTCAGGGCATGGAGAAATAAGACACTGAGATCTTTGCCAGTGAGCGCTCCACTAACCTCAGTAACACATGTTAGCAGAGAAGAACAGCTGCAGCGCTGCCTTCTAGTCTTGGGTGATAACAGGTGTTGGGTGCTTATGTCTTAAACCCCTTGTATAATGTATCAGCCCAGACAGGACCAGAATCCACAGGGCTGACCTTAGCCTTTGCCTTGTGCAGAGACCGAATATGGTATTTGAGCAAGATCACTGCTGGGTCTGAGCAAATGGCGTAGTGCCCTGCCGGCTATTTACAGGGAGGAAAAACTGGAGTCTACTGGACCATTATATACAATGAAGATAGAAAGACCACTTCTATGCATTGTATTGATTACTGCACAGTAGTTGTGGTTGCGGTAGGATTATTCATGGTGTTTGGGCTTCTCGTCGGTGTGTCTGGACCCCCCTTCCCCCCATTATTAATCTCACATTCAGGGCAGGGTGGGAAAAGGCAGGCGTGGCAGGGGCACGGGTATTATATCTACCAAGGGATGCAGACAGGGTTGCAACAGAGAAATGTATAGTCCAAAAAGAAGGGAACATGAGGATCATATCAAAGTCAGCTGAGAGTCCAGAGAGTCTGATAATCTGGCACAACAACACAATGTGGACCTTCAGAAGACAGGGTAGAGGGAATTAGGAATACAAATAAAATCGTATTTTTAACTTTCAGAAGGTTCTCCATTTTTAGGGTACGTCCACACAGGATGGGTTCAATGAGGATTTTCTACAGCAGAAAATCCACAGCGTATCTGCCGGGAATCCTACAGCAGCAAAAATGACAGCAAATGGTGCAAATTTGGTTGCAGAATTAATTGTAAATGCTGTAGGTTTGCGGCAGATTTCAGCCGCTGCACTTCAAGGGGTGAAATCCATAGTGAAAAGTCGGAACATAAATCATTTAAATCTGCACCGTGGGTCAATATTTTAAAGGTGTTTTGCAATAAACTACTTTTTAATCAAAAGCGCATTTTCATTAATTACTCTAGCTCCCATTCCTTTTTGGATTGTTTTTTCCCCCCCTGCTGCTGCAGAGAGATAGCAAGTTAAGACACCTTATGCACCTCAGAATAGTGGACACTACAGCCACAGCTGCCAGGGCACTGCTATTAGCCAAAGAGCAGATATTTTAGCCAGAGTAATCTGAGGGTCAATACCGTATTCATCTGCTTAGGTCATGCTGGGATATATGGGAGGACTTTGCATTGTATACAAACTACTGCTGGTTATACAACAACTTCAATTCTGCATACAGTAAAGAGAGACTCTTGCATCTGGCCTGGTCTCTGACTCTCCTATTTGTATTTTATTTTATTTTATGCACTTATATAGTGCTACTGTATTCTACAGCACTTTACAGAAATTAGCATCAAGTTCCCTATCAGTATTGTCTGGAGTACCCAGAGGAAATCCACGCAAAGCCCGGGGAGAAGATACAAACTCTGGCCATTGCATCTCCTACATGTTCCCTGCCAAGCACCCACATGGACCTTAACACCATGGCCACCTCCAAACTACCATCAGGTAGGGAGCCCACAGTTCCAGGGAATGGTGCCCCTCCTTCAATGCTCTGACCCCTGGGAGTGATGGCGTGAGGGAGTATACTGTGGCACATTATCATTAGGCCCACTACCACTCCCATCCTCTGCTCTGGCTCCTCAGGGGCTCACTGTATATATATATATATATATATATATCTCAGTCCCCACTGTAGCTGTATTCATGAATCAGCTTATGCTACATGTAAATTGTGGGAGGACACAGACGTCATAAAACAGAAATATGAGCTACAAGTGATGCTTCTCCTTTATTTGGATCTTCAACAGCTTTTAATATAAATCACCATAGTGCCGTGCAAATCGATTACTTGATATGAATATTTCTCATATACTAAGCTTCGTTTTGTACATGCCATCGAGCTGACTCTCCTGCAATGGCAAGGATGAGAGATAACTCTGATCCCGGTGGTTTAACCCTTTAGATGCATCAGTCAATAGCGACCACTGTATCTAAGTGTTCAGAGGGAGGTCATTCCCTCTGTCACTGCTTTAAAGTACTGCAGTGTATTATACTAGCAATCAGAAGATTGGATCTTCAAGCACCCTAGTGGGACTACAAAAATAAATAAATCCCTTAGTGGGATTTTTTTTATCCTGCCCTCGGCACTTTCTGAAAAGGTGGAGTGGCGAGGAGGGGACAGAGTCATCCACATATATCTTCATTTGTGCCAGTCTGACGAGGCTTGTGCCTCATCATCATTTAGGTGCAGGCAGCGCAGGAGATTTTGAAGATCGGCGTAAAACGCCCCCATGTCCCGAAATAGGAAAAATAAAAACATTATGAGGGGAGATTTATTATCTTCCTGCGCCAGAAAAGTGCAAACACGGGTATTTTACTTTTTACATACAACTTTTTTTAAAAGTCGCCAGTAGCTTTTTTACGCCACTCTCGCCACTTTTCGAAAAGGGAGTCTGGCAAGTATGGGAAGGGGGCATGGCATGCTGCTGCGACAAATTTATCTTAATTTATGCCAGTTTTCTGGTGCAGATGAAGCCAGAAATCTACGGCAGCTCTGAGCTGTCGTAGATTTCTGTTTAGGCTCACGGACTGCTGGAGGATCCGCCTAATTTGTGATGAAGCCTGCGCCTCATCATAAATTGGGAGCATCCTGCGAAAGTGCAGGGACCATCCAGCCTGGCACATAAATCTCGCCCTATGGCTCTCAGAATATGGCAGCATAAAAACAAATGAATTTGTTTAAAATAGTTTTTAGTGTGCAAATTTTTAAAATCATAAGAACTATTGTAAATCTGGTATCTCATAATTGTACCGACCCACAGAAGAAAATTAACATTGTCATGTATAATGCTCAGTGAATGGCATAAAAACAAATCCCCCAAAATGGCAGAATTGCTGTTTAGCTCCAATACCCCCAAAGAAAAACTACTAAAAGTTTTTCAATACATTATATAAACCTCATTGGTGCGATGAGAAAATACAACTCGGCTTGCAACAAACAAGCCCTCATAAGGCCTCTTTCACACTATCATATGGCTATTTCAGTGTTTTGCGGTCTGTTTTTCACGGATCCGTTGTTCACCTTTTTTGTTTCCGTTGTGTTTCCGTTTCCGTTCCGTTTTTCCATATGGCATATACAGTATACAGTAATTACATAGAAAACATTGGGCTGGGCATAACATTTTCAATAGATGGTTCCGCAAAAATGGAACAGATACGGAAGACATACGGATGCATTTCCGTATGTGTTCTGTTTTTTTTGCGGACCCATTGACTTGAATGGAGCCACGTGATTTGCGGGCAATAATAGGACATGTTCTATCTTTCAACGGAACGGAAGAACGGAAACGGAATGCATACGGAGTACATTCAGTTTTTTTGCGGAACCATTGAAATAAATGGTACCGTCTACGGACCGTACACGGAACGCAAAAAACGGCCCGCAAAACGGAAAAAAAAAACAGTAGTGTGAAAGAGGCCTAAGGCTGTATCAATGAGAAAAATAACAAAGTTATGGCTCTCGGAAGGTGGGGATGAAAAAACTAAGTAATTGCTGCATCAAAAAAGCTAAAACTGACTGTAGTGTTAAAGCCTAGCAGCCGACTTATGAATGTCACACACATTTCCAAGACGTCTCTAAGACAAACAGAATGGAGAGAAGAACACGCACTTATTACAAGCAGCCAATACAAATCTTTTTCATGGGTTTAAAAGAAAAATCATAAAAATACTTCTTGTGTGTAGGACAAGATTTATTCGGCTTTATATGACAGCTGGTGCTAGGTCTATTATTTTCTCCTCCGTGTCAGTGAGGAAGATAGGAATCCATAGAAGCCGCTCGCTTATTAGGATCCTACAAGTCACTGACATATCTCTGGTGCCGGCCTGGAAGGCTGCTGTATCGCATGTGAATAGAGACTTTGATTGGGCACTTTCAACATATCTTTCAACAGTGCGAGACAGCTGCCTGTCTCATTAGAATCCCGCCAAGACGAAGAATGCCTTTAAACTCCAGAATGTATATAATCGCACTAAAATAAAAGCACATGCATTGCAATTTTGCCTAATGCACTAATAAAAAAAAATCCAGTGTTACGTCTTTCACTGCTGTTTTGAAACACTTTCCTTTCTACACAAAATTTTGGTTTCCCCTTTTCTATTAGAACATCCAGATGTAGCAGAGCTGAGTGTGTCCATATGTTATTAACGCTATATTTGTAAACTCGGGGTATGTAATACTCGTGCCTGGGAATGTCCCAATTGTGCTGGGAATATCTCTTAAAAATTAGGGACGGTTCTTGCTATTTCAGGACTTGGCAACTACGACCATGTGATATATGTGGTTTTACACTGTAGCTAAACCAACTGAATTATCCTAAAGAGCATTCTCATCTCAAACATTTATGGCCTAATAAACATAAATGTCTGATGCGAGTTCCACCTCCTCACGTCTTTCTCTAGAACGAGTCCCTCCCCATCGAGCCTGTGCTACCTGGAAGCATCAGAACAGTGCAGTTCATTTTGCTACACTCTTAAAGGGCATCTGTCAGCAGTTTTGTACCTATGACACTGGCTGACCTGTTACATGTGCGCTTGGCAGCTGAAGGCATCTGCATTGGTCCCATGTTCATATGTGCCCGCATTGCTGAGAAAAAGTATTTTTACATACATGTAAATGAGCCTCTAGGAGCAACGGGGGCGTTGTCATTACACCTGGAGGCTCAGTCTTCTCTGGCCTCTCTTTGATTAACAAGAACAGGCATGATGACGTTATCACTGCCTGGCACTGTCAATCAAAGTTGAGAGGGCACGGCAGTTGCAGAGAGAGCTGAGCCTCTAGGTGTAATGGTAACGCCCCGTTGCTCCTAGAGACTCATTTGGATATATTAAAACATAATTTTTTCAGTAATGCGGGCACATAGGAACATGGGACCAACACAGATGCCTTCAGCTGCCAAGTGCACATGTAACAGGTCTGCTAGTTTCATAGGTACAAAACTGCTGACAGATGCCCTTTAACGTTACCTCCCATTTACTTGTATTGGCGGTATGGAAACATAGCCACTCCTCGTTTTACACAGTCCCGTCTCACTTAAGGCTGGAATCACACATGCAGTTTTTGAAGCAGTTTTTTGAGCCAAAGATAGGAGTGGATTTGAAAGGAATAGCAAACAAAGGGCGACTATTACTTCTACCAGTGGATCTACATCTGGGTTAGGCTCAAGAAACTGCACTAAAGACTGTATCTCAAGCTGCATCAAAACCTGCATGTGTGTTTCCAGCCCAAAGAGTTTTAAAAGACTAGAAATAAACAGTTTTTTCCCCTAGAAGCAACACTACTTATGTTTGGCTGTGGTATTGCAGCTCATGAGCAAGACTGGCGCTGTTTCTAGGAAAAAGCAGATCCTTTCTTCTGATCTCCCTAACTCTGTGAGCCATTACCATGCACATATCATTCACTCCCAAAAAGTTCAATAACAGATTTGGTTTAGTTGATGCGCAAAACTAATAAGACATGAGAGAAGGACAAAGAAGCTCTTTAGTTTCTGTGTCATAGGTGGGTAAGTTCTTAAGACCATGTGCAGGTCCTCTTGCATATAGGAAGGAACTAGATGAGCAATGGTGGCCAAATTTTGACAAATATGATGTCAATGATGCCAACACATCTTAACTATTCAATGCCCAAATAAAACCACTATACAATGCTTACATAATATGAAGGTGTGGTCTAGTGCGATAAAGGGGTTATTGGTACAGTTTTGGTGATTTAGGGCAATGAAGTGGTCAAAGGCATATTCAGTGGTGGTCTAGGACTGTGATGGGTTGAATGGTAAAGTCCATGGTGATCTAGGCCAGCAAAGGGTGAATGGCATGTTTAAAGGAGATCAAAGGCAGTGAAAGGAACAGTAAGGTCCCTGGTGGTCTAGGAGAGTAACTGCGTGAATGTCAAGTTCCCTTGCAGTCTAGGGTAGTAAAGAAACTGGGACCCTTACCATTTGCTTAGTTTGTTGCCACCATATAAAAACTGTCCTTTTGTGGCAGGATGAAAAAAAAAAGTTTTTTCATTTATGTATACTGGCCTTTTATTTTTTTGCTAATAAGGGTATCGGTGCACTGTGAGTGGGGATGCACTGGTGCTCTGCTGTCAAGTGACTCCCCCTATTGTTTGATTAACAGTCGCTGAGGCATGTTGACACCTGTGAACAAGTGCATTATACTTGGCCATCTCAGTCAATCCCACAATCATGGTTGTCCATCTTCGGGGTCACCAAAGGGTTCCAGCTCCTTCATTTCCATGCTACCGCTGTCGTGGTCTGGTCCCGCTTGTCAGGATAAGGTTTGATAGGGGTCATGTGTCCCCCATGTGTCATGTCTATGGGTCACATGATGCATGAGGGACATGTCACCACTGCAGGCAGTCATTAGCTGCCGCAGTATACATAGCCCCCATCAAATGGATGTTGATGAGATGGACCAGAGAGCATTAGAGGACTGAAGGTGCCAGAACCCTGGAGGGGGAAGCAGATAAGTATGCTTCCCTCAAGAGGTTTGGCAACATTGGAGCGTCTGGCCGAAAGGCTCTGAAGGTAGACAACCCCTTTAGTACAGTGATCCCTCAAGTTACAATATTAATTGGCTCCAGAAAGACTATTGTATGTTGAAAACATTGTAACTATAGTAATCAGTTCTAAAGCTCTAAAATATAATCTAAGAAAAATAAGCAGATAACTAAGTCTGATAAAACAAGTCCTCCCATATAACATCCAGGACTAGCTGCTAACTAGCAACTAATAAGCTATTTTACCAGAAGTGGCCTTGATTGGTTGGATCTGAGTCTGAGACATTCTATGTTGAGTCTGGTTTAAACTTACGATGGGTCAGAAAAAAACATTGTATGTTGGAAATATTGTAAGTATCTGGAGGGATCACTGTATTACAATACCTAAAAACATCTTGCCTGTACAGAGGTCATCTGTAGGGTTGAGCGAACCCAAACTGTAAGGTTCGGGTTCGTACCGAACTTTAGGATTTTTGGACCCCGGACCCGAACCCGAACATTTCAGTAAAAGTTTGGGTTCGGCGCTTTCTTGGTGCTTTTTGAAAGGCTGCAGAGCAGTCAATCATTAAGCGGTTAACTGTCTGACCTTAGAAGCCATCACAGCCATGCCTACTAATGGCATGGCTGTGATTGGCCAGTGTAGCATGTGACCCAGCCTCTATATAAGCTGGGGTCACGTAGCGCTGCACATCACTCTGCTGTGCTTAGTGTAGGGAGAGGATGCTGCTGGTGATTTCAGGGAGAAAATAGGAGAGAGTCTTTTTATCCTGAGCCCAGTGACCAAAAAAAAATAACTTTAATAAGTCAGTTAGGTGGGAGGCGACGGCGGCGGCCATTTTATGCAAGTTCAGTGCACCAGCACTGCATCTGAGCTTTTGGGACATTGAAAATCCCAATTTTTTTGGGCAATTTACAACATCTGGATTAGTCAGTGTGCAATTTAAGCTAGAAATACACCCATCATTTTCTGGGGTTTTAAAAACACACTTTTTTGCCAAAAAACACTATTTTCAGGCCTTGCAGCATCAGCACGTGTGAAATTACAGGCTTATATACTGATGTCAAATTCAGTTATTAAACAAACACCCGTTTGGACAAAAAAAAATTAGTTGGCAGCCTTTGATGCAGATGTCATTGTGAGATACACCCTTAATACATTTGGGTTAGATTCAGATATTTGAAATACCGCCATTTGGTGTACAAATCTTTAATTCGGGCCTACTGTGGGTCAGGCCGTGTGAGATACACCCTGTATATACAGGGCTTATATTCTTTCATTAATAAAACACCCTTTTTGGGGCAAAATACACAATATTTCAGGCCTTGCAGCATCTTGACGTTTGACAATCCTGGGTTATATACTGCTGCCATATTGAGTTATTAAACAAACACCCATTTGGGCAAAAAAAGTTTATTTGGCAGCCTTTGCTGCATATGTCATTGTGAGATACACCCTTTATACATTTGGGTTATATTCAGATATTAGAAATACCGCCATTTGGTGCACAAATCTTTAATTCAGGCCTACTGTGGGTCAGGGCGTGTGAGATACACCCTTTACATACAGTGGTTTGATTCAGGTATTTGAAATACAGCCATTTTGGGCAAACAAATCTTTAATTGAGGCCTACAGTGGGTCAGGTCGTGTGAGATACACCCTTTAAATACAGGTGTTTGATTCAGGCATTTGAAATACAGCCATTTTGGGCAAAGTAATCTTTAATTGAGGCTTACAGTGGGTCAGGCCATGTGAGATATACCCTTTAAATACAGCGTTTTTATTCAGTTATTTTAAATACAGCCATTTTGTGCAAAGAAATCTATAATTGAGGCCTACTGTGGGTCAGGCCGTGTGAGATACACCCTGTATATACAGGGGTTTGATTCAGGCATTTGAAATACAGCCATTTTGGGCAAAGAAATCTTTAATTAAGGCTTACAGTGGGTCAGGCCGTGTGAGATACACCCTTTAAATACAGGGGTTTGATTCAGGAATTTGAAATACAGCCATTTTGGGCAAACAAATCTATAATTGAGGCCTACTGTGGGTCAGGCCGTGTGAGATACAACCTTTACATACAGGGGTTTGATTCAGGTATTTGAAATACAGCCATTTTGGGCAAACAAATCTTTAATTGAGGCCTACTGTGGGTCAGGCCGTGTGAGATACACCCTTTACATACAGGGGTTTGATTCAGGTATTTGAAATACAGCCATTTTGGGCAAACAAATCTCTAATTGAGGCCTACAGTGGGTCAGGCCGTGTGAGATACACCCTTTACATACAGGGGTTTGATTCAGGCATTTGAAATACAGCCATTTTGGGCAAAGAAATCTTTAATTGAGACCTACTGTGGGTGAGGCCGTGTGAGATACAACCTTTACATATAGGGGTTTGATTCAGGCATTTGAAATACAGCCATTTTGGGCAAATAAATCTTTAATTGAGGCCTACTGTGGGTCAGGCCGTGTGAGATACAACCTTTACATACAGGGGTTTGATTCAGTTATTTGAAATACAGCCATTTTGGGCAAATAAATCTTTAATTGAGGCCTACTGCGGGTCAGGCCGTGTGAGATACACCCTTTACATACAGGGGTTTGATTCAGGTATTTGAAATACAGCCATTTTGGGCAAAGAAATCTTTAATTGAGACCTAGTCTGGTTCAGGCCGTGTGAGATACACCCTTTACATACTGTCATTCTATTCTACTATTAATTAAACACCCATTTAGGGCAAGATCCTAAATTTGAGAAATATAAGGAGTGGTGGTGCTGGTGGAGCTCCTGTTGCCGGGAGAGGACGTGGTCAGATACACGCACAAGTGAAAAGTAACCCTTCCTCAGGTGCAAGTAGGCGACAGAACCTGCAGCGGTATTTGGTCGGGCCTAATGTGGCTCTATGAATGGTGAGGCCTGAACAAGTACAGGCGATAGTAGATTGGGTTGCTGACAGTGGATCCAGTTCATTCACATTGTCTCCCACCCAGTCTCCTGCTGAAAGACCACAGTTGGCACCTGCAGCCGATGTCCATCAGTCTTTCATCTCATCCCCTTGCAAATCAGCCAAGCAGTCTGAGCCCCAAGTCATGCAGCAGTCTCTTCTGCTTTTTGATGACTCTGTTAGCAGGGTTTCCCAGGGCCATCCACCTAGCCCTGCCTGGAAGGGGAAGAGATTGAGTGCACCGATGCCCAACCACTTATCTTTCAAGATTAGTACATGGGAGGACCATCGCAGCACGTCTCGGATGATGACGAAACACAGGTGCCAACTGCTGGGGCTTTCTAAAGTGTGCAGACTGACAAGGAAGGCAGGGGTGAAGACTGGGTGGAAGATGATGTGGAGGACGATGACCTATGTAGTTCGGAGGTAGAGGCGGTGGTCGCACAGAGCCACCAGCACAGCAGAAGAGGGAGCAGGGTGCAAAAGCGGAGCGGCCATCCTCTAGACAGTACGCCTGCTACTGCCCACCGTAGCAAGGGACCCAGCACACCAAAACCAGCTCCAAGGAGTTCCCTGGCGTGGCAGTTCTTCAGACAATGTGCTGACGACAAGACACGAGTGGTTTGCACGCTGTGCAATCAGAGCCTGAAGCGAAGCATAAACATTCTCAACCAACCTGCATGACCAGGCATTTAAGTGCAAAGCACGAGCTGCAGTGGAGTAGACACCTCAAAAACTCTGGCTCCTCCTGCTTCCTCTTCTGTTGCAGTCTCGGCCTCTTCATCCACCTCTGGAGTGACAGAGCCACCTGCCACCCTGCAAACAGAGGATCTGCCAGCAACACCAACACCTGGGTCACCAAGCATCTCCACAATGTCCCAAGGAAGCGTTCAGCTCTCCATCTCCCAAATGCTGGAGAGAAAGAGGAAGTACCCCCCTGCGATCCCTAGCCCTGAATGCCAGCTTTTCTAAATTACTGGCCTTTGAAATGCTGTCATTCCGTCTGGTGGAGACGGATAGTTTTAAAGGCCTTATGGCGGTGGCTGTCTCACAGTATGTCGTGCCCAGCTGCCACTACTTTTCCAGGAGAGCCATCCCTTCCCTGCACAACCAAGTAGGGGACAAAATCAGGTGTGCACTGCGCAACGCCATCTGTGGCAAGGTGCACCTGACTACGGATACGTGGACCAGTAAGCACGGTCAGGGACTTTATATCTCCATAACAGCACACTGGGTAAATGCAGTGGCGGCTGGGCCTGAGGCGGATAGCAGTTTGGCGCATGTCCTTCCACCACCGAGGATTGCAGGGCACTTCAATTTGCCTCCTGTTGCTTCCTCCTCCTACTCTGCTTCCTCATTCTCTACCAGCTCCTCATCCGGTCAGCGTAACACCTTCACCACCAAATTCAGCACAGCCAGGGGTAAACGACAGCAGGCAGTTTTAAAACTTATCTGTTTGGGGGACAAACCCCACACCGCGCAGAAGCTGTGGATGAGCCTTGAACAACAGACCGATGAGTGGTTGGTGCCAGTCAGCCTCAAGCCCGGCCTGGTGGTGTGCGATAATGGGCGAAATCTCATAGCAGCTCTGGGACTAGCCGGTTTGACGCACATCCCTTGCCTGGCGCATGTGCTGAATTTGGTGGTGCAGAGATTCTTTAAAAATTATGTCAGAGCTGCTGCATAAAGTGCGGGCTGTCTGTGCGCGCTTTCGGCGTTCTCACCCTGCTGCTGCTCGCCTGTCAGCGCTGCAGCGTAACTTTGGCCTTCCCGCTCACCGCCTCATATGCGACATGCCCACAAGGTGGAACTCCACCTTGCACATGCTGGCCAGACTGTGCGAGCAGCAGCAGGCGATAGTGGAGTTTCAGCTGCAGCACGCACGGGTGAGTCGCTCGGCGGAACAGCACCACTTCACCACCAATAACTGGGCCTCCATGCGAGACCTGTGTTCCTTGTTGCGCTGTTTCGAGTACTCCACCAACATGGCCAGTGCCGATAACGTCGTTCTCAATGTTATTATCCCACTTCTATGCCTCCTTGAAAAAATGCTCCTGGCGATGATAGCAGAGGATGTGGCACAGGAGGAGGAAGAGGGATCATTTCGTAGGGTTTCCGGCCAGTCATTCCCAAGTGGCTCCGAGGGTGGGTTCCTGCACCCACAAACGCCAGGTACACAATTGTCCAGCCAGGGCACAGTTCTGGAGGATGAGGTGGAGAATGAGGAGGAGGAGATGGAGGAGAAGGAATCATGTTCACAGCAGGGTGGCACCCAGACCAGCTCATGGCCATCACTGGTGCGTGGATGGGGGGATACAGAGGACACAGACGATACACCTCCCACAGAGGACAGCTTTTCGTTGCCTCTGGGCAGTCTGGCACACATGAGCGATTACATGCTGCAGTGTCTCCGCAACGACCGCCGGGTTGCCCACATTCTAACTTGTGCTGATTACTGGGTGGCCACGCTGCTGGATCCCCGTTACAAGGACAACGTACCGTCCTTAATTCCGTCACTGGAGCGTGATCGTAAGATGTGCGAGTACAAGCGCACGCTGGTAGACGCGCTGCTGGTGGCATTCCCACCTGACAGCGGGGGCACAGTGGAAGCACAAGGCGAAGGCAGAGAACGAGGAAGAGGTTGCCAACGCAGCTGGGGCACCGCCAGCACCTCAGAAGGCAGGGTTAGCATGGCCGACATGTGGAAAAGCTTTGTCAGCACGCCACAACAACCAGCACCACCAGCTTATATGCAAGGTCTTAGCAGGAGGCAGCATTTCACCAACATGGTGGAGCAGTATGTGTGCACACGCCTACATGTACTGAATGACGGGTCTGCCCCCTTCAACTTCTGGGTCTCCAAATTGGGCACATGGCCTGAGCTTGCCCTTTATGCCTTGGAGGTGCTGGCCTGCCCTGCAGCCAGTGTATTGTCTGAACGTGTGCTTAGCACGACTAGAGAGTTATATTTCCCAATGTTTTGGGGTGTACCCTAATTTAAAAAAATATAAATACATTTTAAACCAAAAAGCAGTGTAGGCTACCTCCTCCTCCTCCTCCGCCACTTCCACCTACACCGCCACATCCACCGCCTCCTCAACCTCCTACTCCATATGGACCTGGTCCTCCTAGATCAAGAATATTTATTTTTTATTTTTACGTATTTTATGTTATTTAAAGCAATTTCCCTATCCACATTTGTTTGCAGAGCACTTGCCATGCTCTTAACCACATTTTGATGACATTTGCAGCCCTCTAGCCCTTTCCATTACATTTTTACAGCCATTTAGTGCTCAAAAATTTGGGTCCCCATTGACTTCAATGGGGTTCGGGTTTGGGGTCAAGTTCGGGTCAAGTTTGGGTCCCGAACGTCATCTGCATTTGATTGTATCATACAACTTCAAGAAACTATTAGCTGTTGTAGTGATGGCGTTAACAATGAAACAGGAAAGTCTAGTGCACTGAACAGAGCGGCCCCGCCCATGGTGCACTCAGAGCCTATTTGCCTATAACTAAAAAGAAGCATTTCTCAAGATTGATGTGTTGAGGCACCTACCGTACATGACAGAATGCTTGCTTTGAAATGGATTATGGAGGTGAAAGACTCCCTTGAAATCCACAGTAGATATAACGAACTGCAGGTATGAAAATCTGCATTATGCCCGAAATGGTTACATGTGGGCAGGGCTGGTGTCATAACCCGGCATCCCCGGGCAAGTGCCGGGGCCCAATGCTCCTGGGGGGGCCCACTGAGCTGCTATGAGCACTTCCATCAATACAGATGGAAGCTCTCACTGCTGTCATTTCACTTACGCAGTACCCCTCTGGTGGGCCCCCTGAGCTGCAGAGACTTGGGACATGCCCCCTCTACACAGGACACGCCCCCTCTACACAGGACACACGCTGCCTGAGGAGAGAGACCGCAGGGCTGGAGCAGAGAAGTGTGAAGACAGTCTGTGAGTGAGTCTGCACTGTGACTGTCTCTTGTCTGTGGGATAGAAGGAAAGGGGGGGGGGGGGGAATCTTCGATCTGCTGCTGCTTCATTCAATTTAGTTGTGTTACTGTTTCATTAAGCAGTTTGTCTCCATGACACCTGCCCCCTCATATCCTGTCCTATCTCATCCTCATGGAGCCCCTGCTGTCTCCTTTCCGCCCTCATGTATCCAGGGCTCCTGTCCCACCCTCCTATCTCCTATTGCTGCCCTGCACAGACCTCCTGCCACTACTTGTATGAATCCCCCTCAGAGCCCCTTCCACCTACTTGCTGTGTCCACCCCTCCTGTCCATCCAGGGCCCCTGTCTCACTCCTCTGCCTCTCATTATGGTGGCATCTGAACCGCATTCACCATAAGGACCTTCTAACGTCACAGGGTCATGTGACTGTGCCCGCCACCCCGTACTGTGCCCCTTTATACCCTGCATTGTGCCCTCCTACCACACCCTGTGCAGTGCCCATAGTCATTCCCTGTACTGTGCCCTCTTATACCCTTTTATCCGGTCACTGTATGGCGGTGTTATCACTATATGGCGGTGTTATCACTATATGGCGGTGGTATCCAATAACATGGCCATAACTGTATCCCTTCCCTGCCCACACCACTTTTTTTAGACCTGGCATGAGCGGGAAAAGATACAGATTGCGGTGTTAAGGACCTTTGCGCCACAATCTGTGTCAGATATACGCCTAATATAGACGTATTTCTATATAATAAATGACCCCCTAATTGTATTATTATTCGGGGGTAGGGCTAATATCTTTATATTATATAGATTCTAGTGTATGATACTGTGCCCTGTATTTCCCAGTAGAAAATGATCCTTGGGAAACACAGTCCTCACCCCTGACCACCAGGACCAGGTAGCGCTCTGTCAGTACATGGCGGCCTACCCTCTCCGCCACGCTTCTCCGCTGTGTACTGGTGCTTATTCTGAGACTAGGGCTGGGTTCACATCCTATTTTTTCCATCCATTTAATGTATACCAAAAATGTATGCGTTAACAGATGCCTCAGACTGATGCCGTACAGTGGCGTCCGTTCACCATACAGATCCATGGTAGAAAAAACATATACGTTAACGTATGCATTTTTTACTTGACTCTGCAGGATACAAAAACGTGGAGTGCTGCACATGTGTATACATCAAACCGATAGGAAAAACGTAATGTGAACACACATTGGGGGGAAGGGGGGGCGTACTAAATTTCGCTGTGGGGCCCAGTCAGTTCTAGCTACATCACTGCACATCTCCTTCTCTCCTCCAGGCTTGGCCCAGGGGTGACGTCATGACGTGCGTCTCACTGCTGCAGCGGGCCGGAGGAGAGAAGGAGCGCAGGGAGCTGCGGTTAGTGAATGACATAACCACCAGCTCCCCTGCAATGATAGGTATGTGAGGGGGCCACTGGGGGGTCATTCATCACACTGTGAGGGCCCCTTACACAGTATAATGACTCCCAGTGCCCCCCATTTAGTATAATGATCCCCATTGACCCTCCATTTAGCATAATGACCACCAGAGCCCCCATTAAATATAATAACCCCTTGTGCCCCCTCCATACAGTATAACCCCCAGTGTGGGGGCGACTGGGGGTCATTATTCTGAATGGAGGGTCACTGTGGGGTCATTATACTGTGAGGGCCCTTTACATAGTATAATGACCCCCAGTGTCCCCCATTTAGTATAATGATCACCAATGACCCTACATTCAGTATAATCACCCCCAGAGCCCCCTCCATACAGTATTCCCCCAGTGTGGGGGCTACTGGGGGTCATTATTCTAAATGGGGGCGACTGGGGGTTATTATTCTGAATGCAGGGCCACATGTGGTCATTATACAGTGGGGGGGGGAATTGGGGGTTCATTATACTGTGTGAAGGGCCACTAGTAGTCATTATACTGTATAGGGGCCACTGGGGGTCATTATACCGTGTAGGAGCCACAGGGGGACATGTCAATGTAAAAAAATGCCTCATGGGGGATTTATCGCCCAAGGGCCCACATGAACCTGGAGCCGGCCCTGCATGTGGGGTTTGAAACCCCCTATCCATACGCATTGTAATTCTACATTGTAAATCCATGACGTGTGAATTCTCCAATATGGTTCATAGTCCAGATCTCCTGCCCCGGCCAACAATGTGTTCCAGAAATTAGACAATTAAACAAAAGAACATATTTATTAACTAAATGCTAGCCATGGGACAGCATTACATCCGACACACCTAAATAGTGGGAGTCGTAAGAACGCCTAATTATCTGAACATGCATCTTTACTATTTCCCACCGAAAACAGCCTCTACAGCTGGAACAATACCAAGCCATACTAAGCTTAAATTCACAAAAGCCGTTGTACTGCTGGAATAGCCATCAGAACACAATATCATGGACTCCTATAAATAATAAAACCTGAAGCAAGCACAATTTGTACTAATAGTTAAATTGTCTCTTGAAAAACCTCAACAGATGGATCATCAGAGGACAGTGAATTACTATAATTGAGGTAACAAAGCTAACTATAAAATCTAGGGTGAAAGATGTGCTAGATACACCCAGTGCTTTCAGAGACTCTTGTGGAAAGTTTCTGTCTGGGAAGAAAAGCTTTTATGACATTCTCCCGGGCCATTGTTGATGCAAGATAGACTTCCTTGGATGGGTATAACCTCCCAGACTCTACTGTCTCCTTCTCAATACCCAGTTAGTCTTGGAGGGTTCCACACCGTAGTGAAGAACAGAACAAACGTTGGCCATGTTGAGTAAATTGTTGGTATTAAATAAGAATTCCATAATGATCTATAATCATAATTACTGTGCAAAATAAATGAATGCATAGTTATTCATCCCCATTACCTTCATACACGTCATCACTAGAACAGCCAATAGTTTCTTGAAGTTGTATGATATAGTTAAATCTAGATGACCTCTCTACAGACAAGATGTTTTTAGTTATTGTAGTATTAAAAGGGATTCTCCAACTTCAGTAGCCCTACGTCCAGACCCCCCCCCCCCCCCCCATCGTGGAACCAGTGGAGGGAAGCATACTTATCTGCTTCCTGCTGCAGGATTCTGACTCCTTCGATCCCCTGCCATGTTCTTGTCTGTCAACATGCGGTTTTGACGGGGCCCATGTGTACTGCTGCAGCTAATGACTGGTTGCAGTGGTGATGTGTCCCTTATGTGACCTATTGACATGGGAAACATATAATTGGCTGTAATGGCACACGTGACCCCCCATCAAACCTGATTCCCAGCAGGGAAATAAAGGAGCTGGTACCCTACGATGGGGAGCAGGTATGTATGTTTTCCTCCACAGATCCAGCGACATGGGGGGGTCTGGTCAAAAGGCCGCCCAAAGGTGAACAACCCACATTGGACATTTATCCCCTATCCACAGTCCACTGTTGAGACCCCTGCAACCACTAGAATGGAGGTCTAAGCACTCCCATTGTTCCTCACTGGACAACAGCAAAGGGGTATCATGTCTGTGGGAATGACTAAGATGACGAGTACAATGCTGTTGTTCACATGTGTAAACATATCTCATGTCTAATGTGGTCCAATTATTGTCACTTACAGTATGTAGGAACAGAGAGCAGCTATAGAAGAACTTCACTCCCCTAGCGTTACATGGGCAGCACACTGATTTCAAGTCCTCTAGTGGGACAAAAATCAATAGTAAAAAAAAGTGTTTTATAAAAATAAAAAAATAAAAGTTTCAAATTAAAAAAAAGCATCCCTTTCCCCTCGATAAGATATTTACAATAAGAAAATAGACATATTAGGATTAATATCCATAATGACTTGCTCTATAAAAATATCTCGTGATCTATCTTGTCAAATGGACGGCATAAAAAACTAAATGCTAATGGTGCCAGAACAGCAACTTTCCTCACAGAAAGCACAATATCAAGCGATCAAAAAGTTCACATTTACCCCAAAATGGTACCACTGAAAATGTTACCTCAACAGCTCCTACACAAGACCATCACTAGAAAAATAAAAAGATATGGCTTTCAGAAAATGAGGACATAAAAATGTGATTTTTTTCTTTTTAAAAATGCTTTATTGTGTAAAGCTGAACAAAATGTTAAAAAATAAATATATGGATTAAAATTGAAAAACTGCAAAAAAAAAGGGAAATTTTGACATTTTCACTTACATTTTCCTTTAATGCATATGGAACACCTAAGTGGTTAACAACATTTGTAAAATCAGTTTTGAATAATTTGAGGGATGTTGTTTCTAAAATGGAGTAATTTATGGGTGGTTATTTTGTAAGACCCACAAAATGACTTCAAAACTTGGTTTTTAAAAGAGCCATCATTGGAAATTTTCTTGAAAACTTGAAAAAATGCTTTCAAAATTCAAAGCCTTCTAACATCCTTAAAAAACTAAAATGACGTTTACAAAATGATGCCAACATAACGTAGACATATGGTGAATATTAATTAATAACTATTTTATGAGGCATCATAATCTGTCGTAAATGCAGAAAAATTATAACTTTTAAAATAGCAATTTTTTTCAAAATTTTCTGTATATTTTTGATTTTTTTTTAAAGGTAAAACATATTGATGCTAATGTCTGTAAAGCGCTGCAGAATATAGTAGTTCTATATATGTACATAAAATAAATAGATAAATATCATCTCAAATTTATCACTAATATTAAGTACGATGTGTCACAAGAAAACATTCTCAAAATCGCCTGAATTAGTAAAAACATTTCAAAGTGGTAAAAAATAGGCTCTGTCGGGAAGGAGTTAAAAGGGTCATCCAATTACTTTATGTTGATGGACTATTGTAAGGAGAGGCCATAAATATCTGATTAGTGGGTGGCCTACACCCCACATCCCCGATCAGTTATTGTGAGCCAAAACTAGTAGTGAAGCCTACTCAGAGATTAGGTATACAGGAAAGATCTGCTTCTCTTCTGTTTTTGACCCACATCTGGTTTTGTCTCACAATAACTGATGGAAATAACTGACGCACATGACCGTTGTGTGTTTTGCCGTCCGCAAATCACGGATGGTTCCGCAATTTGCGGAACGGCACGGACAGCCTTTAATATAACTGCCTATTTTTGTCCACAAAGCGTGGACAAGAATTGGAAAGGTTATATTTTTTTTGCGGACCACGGAACGGAGCAATGGATGCGGACAGCACACGGAGTGCTGTCCGCATCTTTTGCGGCCCCATTGAAGTGAATGGGTCCGCATCCGAGCCGCCAAAACTACGGCTCGGATGCGGACCAAAACAACGGCCGTGTGCATGAGGCCTTAAGGGGTTATCTATAAAATGCTCTGCGATGCTAGGGAGGCTCGTCCCTGTCCCCACCTGTCATTGGCTGTGACCCCCCATGACACCGGATGCTTTCATCAGCGCAGAAGCTGCAGAGGCAGCGTGGGGACCAGGAGCGGCGCAGGGAGCCAGGTAAGTAGATTCAGTGTGAGGGGCCGGTGCATATGGGGGAGCATTTTATAGTCTTGGATAACCCCTTTAAGCTGTTTGGGAGTAGCTCCAGTGAGCTAGTGGACGAAGCTGGTTCCTGCAGCACTGCTCCCAATTGAACTACCCCGATTCGATGTTGGACCACAGATAATCAGATATTGATGGCCTATCCTGAGTGAAGGCCATCAATATAAAAGGAGTGGACAACCCCTTTAAGGATTTAATCATTCTATTTTTACAGGCACTAAACATAACGCTAACATAAATTTGACATAATACCGTTGTAATAATTGCAATGAAAATTTCACTTACAATATTGTAAGCTATATCAGGTAATGGACAGAGCTGACATTGCGGCACTATGAAATTCTGCATCTTGCTGGAAACCAGTGCAATGTACCTGTCTCAGTAGTCTTCCTTTGAAAAATGTAAAAAGCATCTCTTGGAAATCAGAACTGTCAATCACAGGTCTACTGACTGGCCAGGCTGTTAGGAGGTGAAGCGTGATTGACAAGTCTATTTTCTTAAAATAATTCCCTACAATGACCCGTCCTGTGGGTGACAGGCTTCCTGCGGCGAGTAAAATATTTCAAGGTATTCTAGGGGCCTTCATTGCCTTTGTATTCATTCCAGTGAATCCAATACCCGCCATTTACCAATTCTCCATGTAGTTCAAAACGAAGGAAAATATTTCGGCGGATAACAGTCTACAATTCCAGTGGGATGACTGATAATTTGATATAACTATGGCCAGTAATAATAAGCCTATAGCTCTTTCACCAGGCATAGAGCTATGTATGATTTCTACCTGGAGCGTTCCTTTTAGCCGTCTAGATAAACAAAATTTTAACGGCAGATTTTGCTTCCCCCCCAGATCCACTAATGATCCCATATCTATAGAATCTCCTCGTCCCCATGAAGTATGTCAGATATAGCCATATTCATAGAATATGTACAAGCAGGTTTTACATTTGGTTACTGAGGCACCTACATAATAATACATATATTACAAATTACAAATGAAGACAGGGAGTAAAAAGTGTCTAAAATTGAAAGTGGTGGTGGTGGTGGGGAAGCGAGGGGATTGTTTTAATGAAGGGCTTTTCCATACTGGTATAGATGTTGCTGTCCCTAGACATACAATTAAAGGGAACCTGTCATGTGGATATTTGATTATAATCTAACTAATTAGATACAATCATTAACTACTAAAAAGTGCCTTGGATGTATTCACTTACTGGTGTGACAGATGGTTATCTCATAATATACACACACAGATGCCACATGCTGCATGCTAATGAGCTGATTTGAGTCCAGCATATATTTAATTCACAGCTATAGCCACTCCCTTGCCCACCTGCTGCTGATTCATATGGAAAAAAAATTGTCATTCAGCAGCAGGTGGGCGGGGAGAGTCAGGAGCTCATGAATATTCATGACTCATCATTATCAGCTGGAGCTTTTCAATACAAGATGTTGGCAGATTGACTGGGTCAATTAAAGAAAGTGACCCAGCATTTTGCTAAGAGAATCAGTCACTTATTTATGTTGCCCTTAGTTAGGACACCATAAAACTGGTGACAGGTTCCCTTTAAGGAGTCAAGTTCTACTGATTGGTGAAGGTTCCAGAGATATGATCCCCACCGATCATACACTGATGGCCTATCCCAGTGATGGCTAATCTCCGGAACTCCAGCTGTGGTGAAACTACGACTCCCAACATACTCCATTCATTTCTATGGAGATCTGAGACAAGGCAAGCAAGTGTACATCTTGGGAGTTGTAGTTTTACCACAACTGGAGTGCCGGAGGTTAGCCATCACAGGCCTATCCTAACTTTTAGGTAAGTTCAATTAATTATGATCAATAGTGTTGTACGAATCCGTTCAGGATAAATTCGATTCGCCGCGAAGCCACGCTTCGTGGTAGCGAATCGATTTGACCTGAAATAGTGCAAAAGACAAAAAAAATCATACTTACCTGCTCCATTTGCTTGCAACAGGCCAGCCGCCGCCATCTTGCTTGAAGATCTCGGCCAAAATCCAGTGTGCAGTGACGTATGACGTCACGATGCCGGCCAGCATGATGACATGATCTCGGGCTGCGCGAAATTTCACTGCAGATCTTCAAGCAAGATGGCGGCGGCCAGCCATTGCGAGCAAATGGAGCAGGTAAGTATGTTTTTTTTATTTTATTTTATTTCATACCGTGTTATGTACATCAGATGCCATGATCATGTATGAATGCAGCATCTGAGGGGTACAATGACGGCACAATTACCGCTCCCTGTCACTGCACCCACTAATTACAAAGAAATGCGCTTTGTGACAAAATAATTTGTCACAAAGCAAATTTTTGGGTAAAATTCAGTGAAGCAGCCAAATTAAATTTCCCAATACTTCGCTCATCTCTAATGATCAATATAGAGATGAGCAAATTGATTCGTAATCAAAATTCGACCTGAAAGAAAGAGTTTTCCAGGCATTCAAAGTTCTTTCGATTTGGGTAGAAAAGATTCAATTACTACCCATATCTAATTTCTTGTCCAATTCGGACAAAACAAATTTTAGAAAATTTGCTCATATCTAGATCACTATTAAAGAATAGTTCTGTGGTTTCACGTCGATCTTTCTGTGCATTCAAGCTGGCCACGCACACATTAGATAAATGGTGGCTGTACCCACCAATTTCAAGTGAGACAGCCGACCGTCCCTACTCTCCCCCGATAGCAAATGTCAGGGGAAAGAAGGATTGGGAAGCTGTATCAAAATACCTGGTCCTTTTGTTGTCTTGAGTATTGAATTTTTTATTTAAAGGGGTTGTCTCACTTCGGTAAGTGGCATTTATCATGTAGAGAAAGTTAATACAAGCCTCTTACTAATGTATTGTGATTGTCCATATTGCCTCCTTTGCTGGCTGGATTTATTTTTCCATCACATTATACACTGCTTGTTTCCATGGCAAATTTTTTGCATGGAGGATTCGTTTGCGTCTTGTGACCACGGAGCGGGAGTGAAGCGCTTGCTATTACTTACCGCTCCGTGGTCACCCGCCGGCCCGTACTGCGCTGCTCTGGATCCTGACACATTTTCAGGTCATAGTGCACGTAAGCGCGGACTATGACCCGACGCTGTGTGACGTCAGGATCCAGTGCAGCGCGCAGAGAAGAAGAGGAAGGAGCTGTGGAGCGGCGCCCCTACAGGAAAGGTAAATATTTTATTTCATTGGCGCTGGGGACATGACACTGAAAGGGGACAGCCGGCAATGGATGGCATGGAGGGGCAGATGGCAGTGGGGGACGTGGAGGGGCTGATCTGATGGCACTGGGGGACATGGAGGGGCTGATCTGATGGCACTGGGGGACATGGAGGGGCTGATCCGATGGCACTGGGGGACATGGAGAAGCTGATCTGATGGCACTGGGGGACAAGGAGGGGCTGATCTGATGGCACTGGGGGACATGGAGGGGCTGATCTGATGGCACTGGGAGACATGGAGGGGCTGATCTGATAGCACTGGGGGACATGGAGGGGATGATCTGATGGCACTGGGAGACATGGAGGGGCTGATCTGATGGCACTGGGGGACATGGAGGGGATGATCTGATGGCACTGGGAGACATGGAGGGGCTGATCTGATAGCACTGGGGGACATGGAGGGGATGATCTGATGGCACTGGGAGACATGGAGGGGCTGATCTGATGGCACTGGGGGACATGGAGGGGATGATCTGATGGCACTGGGGGACATGGAGGGGCTTTTCTAATGGCACTGGGGGACATGGAGGGGGTGATCTGATGGCACTGGGGGACATGGAGGGGCTGATCTGATGGCACTGGGGGACAAGGAGGGGTTGATCTGATGTCACTGGGGGCGTGGGGGACATGGCAATGGATGGCATGGAGGGGCTGATGGCACTGGGGCAGTGCAGGTGAAGGCACTGGGGTGGGGGACAGCTGAAGGCACTGGGGGAAAGGAGCTGATGGCACTGGGGTAGGGGACAGCTAAAGACACTGGGGGAACGGAGCTGATGGCACTGGGGTGGGGGAGAGCTGAAGGCACTGGGGGAACAAAGCTGATGGCACTGGGGGATAGTGGAGCTGATGCACTTGGGTTGATCGCACAGGAGGGAATGAAGGGTGTTGGGGACTGATGGCAGGGACTTGATAAGTTTTTATAAAGGAAAGCAGTCTATTAATTCATTTTTTCTTATTAGATTACTCGATTAATCGTGAAAAAATAATCAAAAGAATACTCAATTACTAAAATAATCGTTTACTGCAGCCCTAGTAGGCACCACTTCTTGTTCTGTACAAATCACTTTTCAGCAGTCATCTCATTATCATCAAAGGCAGGATAACAATCATAGCTATCACCTCTGTACAGATAACACAGGATCCACCATTAACAATAGGTGATATCACAGTTTATCTACTGTGATTTGCTCCACATGCTGGGATAATTTTCAACATATACTCCAGCTCCGCAGTACACAACTGCAAGTTATACAGTGACATAAAATGTCCATTGACTCCTGTTATTTAAAAAAAAAAAAAATATTGTATGCCAAAAGGGCACTCTTTTGGGTCACATTAGGCTACGTTCACACCTCCACTAAAATAATCCAGTAGTCTGTCAGGCAGAGGAACAGACTACTGGAATGACTGTATCTGGCATATCATGATACTGCCGCACACCGCCAGGCATCACTGGAATCCCTATGACTATAATAGGCTTTATGGAATAAATGCCGACTTTCAGTAGGATAAATACATCTACATGTAGTGATATTGTCACGAACCAGGGGGTGTGAACCCACTGTGCCACGTGTCCTATCTCCTCTAAGGGCGTTGTCTAACTGAACCCCTTGATATTTACAGTACCCCTGATGGTGGGGATAGACTTTCCCAAGGGAAAGACCAGGTCGCTACCTCTTGAGGAGGATAGGCACACGAGGCAGCTGGTCCAGGCAGACCAGGAGGTACCTGAGAAAGGTTCCAGTGGTGCAGGACCAAAGGATGAGGCAGAAGCGTAGTCAGACAGGCAAAAAGTCAGGGCAGGCGGCACAGGTACAGGTCAGGCAATCCGGATCGGCAACAGGAGAGTCAAGGCAGGCAGGCAGTGATCTAACAGGTAGCAGAGTCTAGGAACACAGGAACACAAGTGGAAATCAGGAACCTTAGCAGGACACAAGGACCTTGACACTGAGGCATCTGGGAAGGGGGCTGAGCCACTTATATATGCGCAGGAGGGCTAGGATTGGTCAGCGGTCACATGATCTAACCCATAAAGCCCAGGAAGTGACGCACGCCGGCCCTTAAAGGGATTCTGTCATGAGATTTGAGCCCTATAAGCTAAACATATGGCCAGGTCCGTACTAATAACATGAATCCTAAACTGCCCTTATTAAACCTGCTTGTGGCTCTATTAGCCCAAAAAACAGTTTTTTATAAGCTGTCACTCGCCTACCTAAGGTGCCCAAGGGGTTTTACGTTAACCCAGGGTGCCCGCCCGCACCCCTCGCTGTCTGGTGCCCAGCGCAGCCTTCCTCACCTCAGCCCCGCCTCCGCAATCCTCCCGTCCCTCTGCTAGATCCGGCGCCTGCGCACTAGGCTCAGCCTGATGCGCCGCGGACTCCTGGCAGCAGCTTAGTTGAGTGAAGTGCGCATGCGCATCAGGCGGCGCATGCGCACTTCGCTCAACGAAGCCGCTGCCAGGAGTCCGCGGCGCATCAGGCTGAGCCTAGTGCGCAGGCGCCAAATCTAGCAGAGGGATGGGAGGATTGCGGAGGCGGGGCTGAGGTGAGGAAGGTGGCGCTGGGCACCAGACGGCGAGGGGTGCGGGCGGGCACCCTGGGTTAACGTAAAACCCCTTGGGCACCTTAGGTAGGTGAGTGACAGCATATAAAAAACCGTTTTTTGGGCTAATAGAGCCACAAGCAGGTTTAATAAGGGCAGTTTAGGATTCATGTTATTAATACGGACCTGGCCATATGTTTAGCTTATAGGGCTCAAATCTCATGACAGAATCCCTTTAAGAAAGTGCTGCAGGAAACAAGCAGCAAGCATGCTGTGGCCAGGGCCAAGAGGAAACTGTACCCAGAACAACAGTACCTACACAGACAGAGCCCAGGACTGCAGCGGTGAAAGGGAAATACTGGCCGCAGATAACCGCTAAACACGACGCCCGGGACTATGGCGGTAAGCAGGGGAACCGCTTAGTTTAGCTCTGTTGTTTATATCTGGAAACTGCTTAGTCATTCCCATTGACTTGTATCGAGGCACAATACAGGTCTATGGCAGTCAAGAATTGCAACATTGTTTCTGTTATGGGGTCTCTCTCCAGCAATAAACCTCCCGCTAAAAGGTTCTGGATCAGTTAGAAACTGTATGGAAGTAGAGCAGTCAAAGTCCCTATTGGTCTGCAGATAGGGACCAGTGTTTAGAAGGAAAGATTCTGCCAGACTGCATGAGTGACTAGAAGAAGATGCTGAGACAGGGATACCCTGCCTGATGACTGAGCCACAGTCCCTGGGCTACCAGATAGGAACCAGTGTTTAGTAAGAGCGATTCTGCCAGACTACATGAGTGACCAGAAGAAGATGCTGAGATGGGGATACCCTGCCCAACAGCTGAGTCACAGACCCTGGGCCACCAGCCTTTTGTTCAGGATAGCAACCTTTAGAGAGAGAGAGTGACAGCTAGCTCAGACCTTTCCTCACCACAGAACCTTCCTCTGCCATGGAGGAGACTGGAGAAGCTAGCTCAGTGCATCATGTCATGCACAATGCTATCCCTTCCCCCAGAGAGCAGCAACAAATGGCGACACCTCAATCGTGTCTGGGGGATCTAGGGTAGTGTTGGGGCCACCTCAAACCTAGCCACTGCAGATGCCTACTTTTCGAGCAAGCACAATAAAATTGTATTATGAGTATTTCCTGACACATACACTAAGTACTAAGAAAATAGCCCTTCTTCTCAAGCCCAGTCTGCGTAACACATACTCAGTCAAAACACTTTGCAATCAAACACTTGTTTTTTCAGAAAGCCAATTTAATGCTAATGTTGATATTGGAGTAGTAGGCACGCAATTTGGCAGTCGAGGTTTTCAACATGTTCTACCAAAACTATGGATATTCGCCCGGCACATATTCTGTTGGCTGCCTGGACAGATCTTGACAGGGTTCTCAGATGACTAAAATATGGAGGCTCAGTTCCTCTCATTATGGCTATGTGCCCTTTAACCAATTCTGAATGGAAAAAAAAAACATATAAGAGAAGGAAATCAAGTCAACGAGTAACATGAGCATCAGTATATTTTACAAATGCTGGACTCACATGACATAAAAGAAATTTACAAGCCATTTCCATCTGTGGGCCTTTCTATAACACACTATGAAGGCAAAGTCAATAGACTTCCCAATTTAATATCCACATGATAATTGTCCTCTAAATTTCTTGTCCTGTTCTTTTTGGAACGTGCAACTTCTTTTCTTTTTTCCCCCCATAATATATAGGAAAATAAATAATTAGCAAACTAATTTTGTGAGTCCAAGTTACAATATAAAGTATAAATTCCAGCAGTCAAAAATGTATAATTGTAGGTAAGATATTTCTTTCTAAGGTTAAAATTACATTGCATCTCTGATTTCTTGGGCACAGAAGTCTGATGTGGACTCTTCGATGGATGAGGTCTGGCAATTGCCAAATGGATGGAGGGGTCGAGCCATGCTGTCCAAATGTTGCCTTAGGCAAAGTGTTCCTGTTACCTCAAGATGGGATCTTATTCAACCTTTGGCACTAAATATGCAGATCCTATACAGAACCATATTATAGCCAAATGCACAGTGGGCTGAGACCAGCCTACATATAGTATGTTGCATCTACTATTTTCTAACGGTCAGAACTTTGTTGGAAACATATGTTGGGAACATTTTGGTTCAGTAGAAAGAATCTAGGAAACCTCTTGAAAGCTAAATGCCATTTTTTGGGGTAGAAGGATCTACCAACAACAGGGTAATCACAGAGTTCACCCCCCTAGCAATTAGCTGTAATCTGTGGGAGACCATAGCAGCAAGTGCTCAGTTCCCTTACAGCGCCTCAGCAGGGCACATCAAGCATTACACAGTTCCTATTGAATCAATGAGCTGTTGTTGTATTCCTCTGACATGTTAGTTTCTCCAGGGGAAGACAAGCTCTTCATAGCCATTCTCTCCTGAGGCTGATAGAAGTGGGTAATGAATGGGGGGACTCTCTGCTATTAACTTGGAATTCTTTCATAGGGTCTTCTATACTGGACAACCCTTTCAAATATGAATGTACTTGAGTTTAATGAGGACTAATTTGCTCAGGGGCAATAAAGACTTGGTTTGGTTTTTAGTATGGCTCTAGTCAGCCCTCAATATCTATTCTACCTCACTTCTTCTGATGATCTTGAATATCCCAGGAATTCCTATCAATAAGACAATACTCTTCTCCTCCTGTACCAGTTTGTAACTCGTTTTGTTTAGGATTAGTCAGACAATTGTCTGTATTATGTACAGTACAGACCAAAAGTTTGGACACACCTTCTCATTCAAAGAGTTTTCTTTATTTTCATGACTATGACAATTGTAGATTCACATTGAAGGCATCAAAACTATGAATTAACACATGTGGAATTATATACATAACAAACAAGTGTGAAACAACTGAAAATATGTCATATTCTAGGTTCTTCAAAGTAGCCACCTTTTGCTTTGATTACTGCTTTGCACACTCTTGGCGTTCTCTTGATGAGCTTCAAGAGGTAGTCCCCTGAAATGGTTTTCACTTCACAGGTGTGCCCTGTCAGGTTTAATAAGTGGGATTTCTTGCCTTATAAATGGGGTTGGGACCATCAGTGGCATTGAAGAGAAGTCAGGTGGATACACAGCTGATAGTCCTACTGAATAGACTGTTAGAATTTGTATTATGGCAAGAAAAAAGCAGCTAAGTAAAGAAAAACGAGTGGCCATCATTACTTTAAGAGATGAAGGTCAGTCAGTCAGCCGAAAAATTGGGAAAACTTTGAAAGTAAGGGCTATTTGACCATGAAGGAGAGTGATGGGGTGCTGCGCCAGATGACCTGGCCTCCACAGTCACCGGACCTGAACCCAATCGAGATGGTTTGGGGTGAGCTGGACCGCAGAGTGAAGGCAAAAGGGCCAACAAGTGCTAAGCATCTCTGGGAACTCCTTCAAGACTGTTGGAAGACCATTTCAGGGGACTACCTCTTGAAGCTCATCAAGAGAACGCCAAGAGTGTGCAAAGCAGTAATCAAAGCAAAAGGTGGCTACTTTGAAGAACCTAGAATATGACATATTTTCAGTTGTTTCACACTTGTTTGTTATGTATATAATTCCACATGTGTTAATTCATAGTTTTGATGCCTTCATAGTCATGAAAATAAAGAAAACTCATTGAATGAGAAGGTGTGTCCAAACTTTTGGTCTGTACTGTATGTATACCTCTTCTCATATGTACAGCGCTATGGAATGAATGGCGCTTTAATAATAAATAATAATAATAACATCATTAAGCTATATAAGACCTTCATACCATACACATTTTTGGTCGGACCAGCCGATCTAATGTGTATGGGAAGCTCATGACTTGCCCAAAAAGATGATGTTGGGGTGAGAAAGATCTAGCACGTTGAATTTCAACTCCCAATCCTTTTGTTATCAGGGAGACAAGCTGCCACCAGGTGTTTCTGTCAGTAGCCTTCTCCACTCTTTATTCCTCCCATAAGATTGAAAACACATAGGCTCCCAGGCGAGCATGTATAGAAGAGTCAGTGGAGATAGTTGTCCACTGAATAAGCACTTGGCCAACAGCTATTGAAGGTGTTCAGGTGTCAAGTCTGTAAAACTTTTACCATTTTGTATGGCTGTTTTTCTACCACTTTTCACTACCATGGCCCTGTTTGGAGCTATCAGCCCCAATTAATGGATGACCTTTCGACGTTAACAGATTTTTTTAAAGGAGTTGCCTAATCTGAGACTACATTTCTCTAAATGGATCCTTTGCAACTATTTACAGATTGCCTTGGGTTTGGTAAGATATTTCGCCATTGCAAAGGAAATGTATTAATGGAGGTCATTCAGATGGCTCATGGGGAGGGGGTCCTTAACAGGCATATGGATAGGGGTTGTCATCATGAGACAACCCCTTATTTTAGGCTGCTTTCATGAAGCAAAGATATTTATTGCTCCAACTACACAAGGCCATCATTAGGAATTACGTTCCTTTCATCTATACCCAAAACAGTCGCTAAAAATACATTTTGACTATAAAGTTCTCAGGACTTCATATGTAAAATCCAAACACTGCCTTAATGTACATAAAAGCATAATCATTGTGTTGGTATGTAAAGATAACAGTACATATCTCCCACATGCAAAATGGTAATCAATTATTATTGAAGTAAACCAGGTCCATTATTACGCTCACTTGGTTTAGGATTGATGAAGGAAGATCATGAAGGAAATTTGGCTGGAACATTAATTTTCTTGCACTTAGGCCCCTTTTACACAACATTACTACATGTCCGATTTCCATTTCATATCTTTAAACCAAACTTGGAATGGTTCCCAGCAAGAGGAACAAGGTAGGAATTTCCAAAAGGAAGGCTCTTATAGTTCCCTCTTATGAGATTCATTCTTGCTTGTGGTAATATGTACAATTATACCTTTCCAAAAGATTACTGCCTTGTCCAGACCAGTTTTCCTATGACACTTTTTCAGTTCAACCAAAAATTATGCATACTGGCCATCTTCTTTGAGAAGACAAACCCTTAGAAGATCACATTTCTATGCAATTTTGGGTGGTCGTCTTAAAGAGGTTTTGCTGTATGAGGTTAGGGTTATCTGACAATAATGATACGGACGTTGCTATATATTGTGAGAGATAACTATGTCTTATTCCTGCAATGCTCTAGTGACAGCGGTTTCCTGGTGTGCCTTTATATGATGGAATGTGTTATAAACACAGAGGTCCCAAAAGTCATACGTCCAGCTGACAAGATGAGAAGAGTAGACTCTCGAGCAGTGCAGTCAACTGATAAGAAGTCTTCATTTAGTCTGTCCTTCCTTATGGAACTAATCCCTCTAATAAGAACATCTGCTGGTGGGTTGAAATTCTTTTTCTAGGTGAGTGTGCGTGTAGTTTAATGATTGTGACATTTTTATAAACAAAATCCAATTAATGGCTAATAAAGCAATCATGAAAGTGGCTTTTATGTGCTGCTCCTATTGAGTGAATTCTCAGACCTGCTACCGGGGAGAGATCTTGGGAAAATTGTAAATTCTACCTACAAACTATCTTCAAAGTGCGAAAGTTCTGTAGTTCTTTGTTATTTTGTGTTGTTATTGGAGGGATCGAATGACTAATGTATGTAAAAAGAAGATTTTTTTGGTGTTGTTTGCATAGCAAATTACAGGTCTGATTATGCATAATGGGTCATGTATGTATATGGAGCATCTGGAAAAACAGGGTATGTTCACACAACAGATTTTGACCGTGTCAAAATCCGCTGCTTATCCCACAGCAGAAACCCCAGCGGTTTCTGCCGTGGTTTTTCATTTGGAATGCTGCGGTCAAATTCTCAGTTTGTCTCCATTGAATGGAGCTAAACCGTGGGAACGGCTTCCTGAGGTGTCCAGGACAAGTCCTGTACATTCTTGGTGTGGTCTGGAAATCCACACGTATAAAAAAAAAAATCCTCAGCCTCCTGAACCCTTATATTTAAAGCAATGGGAGGCGGTTTCAGAGCAGCTTCTGTGCGGTTTTCGCGCACCAGATCCACAACTGAAACTTGCGCTAAAAATGTGCTGTCTGATATGCCCTTAGAAGCATAGAACTTCTTGAGAATAATTAATACAAGTAACTTATGAAGAATAAAAGAGGCCCCCATAAAAGTCGGATGAACCCATTGACTTTGGTGGACCAGGACAACTATGTTATATGTATGGAAGCCCTCAAGCTCTCTTGTGAGAGATGACGTCAGATGAAAAGACAGATTGGGCTGGTTGAAGTTCAATGTCTGATCCTTTAGTTTTCAGATCAGATAAACTGCCACCACCAGAGGTGTCTGGCAGCAGCCAACTCCCCTCTCTCCACTGGCAACAGGTACATGATGACTATGGAGTAGTGGGGAAGAGTAGCTGACGGCTGAACAACCATCAATCGCCAATAGGTTTGAAGGGGTAAAAAGATTACCAATACTTTGAAATTACACAAATTTTAATGGTTGTAGATGGTCCCTAATGTAATAGTGAGTTCATGACTGTCTATCCAATAAGAACCAAGGCTACGTTCATATATGAAATGTGAACCTTGGCAACCTGATCCGGCAGAGGAAAAGACTTGCTGGAGTTCACCAAATTTGGCATAGCTGGATAGGGCTGCCCATAATTGATAGCTTTCAGCTGGCCAAAAAGTTGTGCACCATCCAAAGTTTTGTCTATCCGAAAGCCAGCATTTATACCGGAAAGCGATGGATCCTCATCAGATCCCACCTGTAGTCAAGAAGGATCTGGTGGTGCGCTACCATATCCAGCGATGTTAGATACGGTGAACTTTGGCAGTCTGTTCCCCTGAGAGATCAGGCTGCTGGAATTCACATTGCATATGAACACAGCTTAATTCTTCCATGTAAAGGGCTGGAATCTCATTTGATGTTCACCCCCTGGTTATTGTAGTAATACCTGTCTTTCAGATCCTGTCACACTGAGTTAATTACAAAAAGTGTTGATGAACCGTCTCAATTTCTTTAATGTACGAGTCTTTCATCTCACTCATGAGCCCAACATATAGTCTTGCAGTCTTTCAAATTAGTCCCTGATGTAAGGTCTCCACTGGGCAGATCCATGCATTCAGCCCAAAGATCTCACCTCGGTACCTGCTCCTGTGACTTGGCCTGTGCCATCATCAATTACCATTTACAAGTTCAATCTTAAAGGGTTTCTGTCACCTGAAAAATGGGTATTAAAGTGGTTGACATTAGTGATGTGCTAATGTCAGCTGAACATAACTATATTAGTGCCATCTCACTGCCGGAAGCCTTTATTGAGAAAAAATGAACTTTTATAATATGCTTATTAGCCTCTAGGAGCAGGGGAAGGGACGGTGCCCCTGCTCCTAGAGCAGGGATCGGCAAACTCGGCCATCCAGCTGCCTACAGCTATCAGCCTACAGCAGGGCATGATGGGATTTGTACTTTTAAAACAGCTGGAGGGCCGAGTTTGCCCATCCCAGTCCTAGAGGCTCCGTTCTCCCACCTCTGACCACGCCCTGCTACACTATTTTGACAGGGGCAGGCATAGTTGGTCTCCTACCTCCGGTCCTGTCAGTATTCGGCGCAGGCGCAGTGAGGAAGCTGGTAGCCGGCGCCAGATTTACATGGCAGACAGGACCGGAGGTAGAAGACCAACGATGCCTGCTCCTGTCAATCTAGTGTAGCAGAGCGTGACCAGAGGTGGCGGAACGGAGCCTCTAGGAGCAGGGGCAACCCCCCCCCCTGCTCCTAGAGGCTAAATAGCATATTATAAAAGTTTGTTTTTCTCAATAACGGCGGCAGGCAGTAAGATGGCGCTAATATAGTTATGTTCAGCTGACATTACCACATCGCTAATGTCAGCCAGCTTAATACCCATTTTTCAGGTGACAGAAACCCTTTAAGGGCCACTTACTCCATTGACAAGATTTATCAATAACCCGAGATCATTAAAAAGAGGCACTTGAGTGAATCTGGGAGCATATTGAAAGCAATATTTCTTCTTTTGTCGCAAAGGCAAAGCCCACTATTCCCTGGCAGACCTTGCCAATTAGCATCACTCACCAATGCCTGTCAGATGGGATTTAAAACCAGTATAAAAGAGGGTCAGTCAGATGCTAATTTAGATACAACTGTGACAGTGCAGTGTTCGGGGAGCACGCCTTCACGATTTAATGAAGCTCGGGTTTCTATGAACTTATATTGGTAATTAAAAAGCCTTGGAAGAGGAAAATCATGGGAGCTGGGAATTCAGATCCATGCAATATCATGTTTTTATATAAATATAGATTTATTTTTAACAACCTACAGTACACTGAATTTATATTTTCTATAAGAAAAGATCAGAGAAAGTATACACATATTTACAAGGGTACATGGCTCCAAGGCTGCATAAACCGGGGGGCCACTGACTTCGGGAATGTCAGCATTGAGGGCACTATCTAACAGTTAGTTATCTTGTGGGGCTTAATTTCTTCATTGGCTGGGGAGATCACATGCCCCAACCCCTCTTACTTAATAAAATCCTCAAGGGAGGAAGCTGCGCTCTTAAGGTTGCTCCCCAGCCAATGAATACAATCTCCAACCAACCTACTTGAGATTTATTATCCTCATTATCGTTAAGGTTCTTGCTGATTATTATCATCTTGTTGTTCTTTGGACATTGTTGAAGATTGTATTTTTTAACCTGCTGTACTATCACTCCCCTCCTCTTCTTGCTGTGTGTGCAGCTGCATAGCTACTTCTAATTGATTATCAGCTTCTGCTATAACATTGAGCTGCTGACCTCATTTCCTTGCCTGAGCAACTAGGTTCCAAGTGTGCCTGTTCCTTGCTAAGATTTTTGTTCTCTGTTTTCTGCCTGTGTACCGACCAGCGCCTGTTACCTTTGTGACCCTCTGCTGCCAGCCTTGACCTCTGATCTGTATCTTGGATACACATGTAGCCCTGACCTTGGCTTTTTTCTGACTATGTGTTTTACCTGATCACTTGGTGCCTTTAACCAGTGTCTCTGACTTTCATTGGTCAGCTGTCAACCACATTGGGACTACTCCACAAGGTACCGCTCTATTGGTTCCCTGCAGCAAAGTTCAGACCCCTGTATAAGGGATAAAGGGTGAATACCAGGGAGCCTCCAGGATAACGTCTTTAGATTTAACCCAAGTAAAACCGGTTGGTTGACACAGTGCTTCCTCACGCACTGCCATAATATATTGTAGTTTGTTTGAAAAGATTCTGTAAAACATGTCCTTTATTTATTACAATTTCTGCTCTATTTATCTATCTATCCTTAAGAGTCATTTGGGTGGTCCTATCAGTGATTGACAGCTATTTTTGTGTGCACAGTCATACAGAGATTGCTGTCAATCACTGATAGGCCGCCCACTGGACTCCTAAACCCAGAAGGAGCAGAGATTTAAATGAATAAGTTACAAGTTACACTGCATTTTCTCCATAAAACTATATAGCAATTGTGGAGATACGTATGGGAAAGTAGTGGAAGGAGTGTATATCTCCCCAGGTTCCTTAGCTGGGTGAGATAGCAGGAATCCAGAGGGATGGATTTGCTTCAGCAGAGCATAGTCTGCTAGAGCTCTTTGTTTAAGTTTATATGGGCTGGATTTCTTTAGACTGGGAGATAGGTTTGGTAGTGGGTAGTGGGGTGCCAGTCGGGGGGAATGAAGTGTGGAAAGCTGACTTGTGTGGTTATAGCTTGGTGACTGGCTGACCGCGATGGCGAGTGAAGCCTGATCTTCGCTGGTGTGAACGGGGCTCTATAGGTGAGACAGGAACTGTGTATTAGGTAGAGTCCAGACGGGCAGGTATTTATTTTGTTTTATGCTATGCTGGTGCTATAACTTCACTGCACCAAATGACGCTATAACTTGGATGTTACTCTGTTATGCTGAGGTGACCAAATAAAGTCATGTTGGCTCTCATGGGGCTTATATGTTGGGCCTCCCACTGTCAGCTTACTCTGGTAACTAGTCACTCTTATACAACCTTCCCCTTCACATTTTAACACTACTGGAGTGCCATTTTTTTCCGAACAGCCATAAGGCTGGCCATACACATTAGATTAATGTTAGCCAAACCCATTGATTGTAGCGGGAACATGTAATTTGTATGGGGGCCCCCTGAGTCACCCCTAACTACAGATGTTCCGGGAGATTTCAACAAGCCAGATCCTTTTGTTCTCAGTCGCAATGGGGGAGGAGGTCGAGAGGTCCACCATTCTCATGACAGTAGGTGTCCTAGTATTCAAAAAGAGCTCCACATAGCACGTGAACATAGCAAATATGCCAGTGTTCATTTTAAAAACGTCTCAAACAGAAGGGGCAGTAATTAACCCATTAAAGTTGTGTATATAAATCTACATTTCAAGTTGTCAGACCGAGGCCAAAATACACATCATTACATACAGGCAAAGGGTATTTTATTCAATAATGAAATAAAAATGTTCGAATGCATTTTCAGTAATATATCATTTTCCTCTTCATTATTTTATTTTGCAGAAATCTCCTGCTGTGCCACATTATAGCCTGTGAAAGTATCAGAGAGGAGATCTAGGAGCCAGTCCAAATATGAACGTTTCACTGCAACCTCGTAAGACCTGGAATCAATTCCAATCAGATCTTTATACAGTTTTAACAGTAATGGAGCCCTTAGCGCGAATGTAAATTGGGTCTTGTATCACCCAGTGTGATCTGTTGTCTCATTTGGAAGTAAACTTATCAAAAATTGAGCCCTAAGCATAAGACATGAAAAACAGCCTCAGTCCTTGCACTTCATTAACACTGCCATGTATGTGCAATGATGTCATGATCAGGCTGGTAACTGGGACATGTATGGGAACCATCAAGAACCAGTGAAGATCAAAACTAAACATTACAAGGAATCTCCTATAACATCAAGGCCGGACTGGGATTACAACAGCCCTGGCACACAAGCCCCATCAGCCCATATATGATAATACATAAAAATAGTGGTGTCAAATAAATGCTGCGACAAATTATCGTTTACTTGGCCTGCTCCTATGTAACCATCAATACAAGAATGGAAATAAAAGTGGAACACAGAAATGCCTAATCCTGCTGTCAGGGACATACGATACCTCCCCTATAGCACCACATACCAGGATAAACCTCTAAATACCTCGCCAGCATCCAATACCACCATGCACCACAAAATATCTCCCCAACAGCACCAAATAAATACCGCAGTGCACCACAAAATATCTCCCCAACAGCACCAAATAAATACCGCAGTGCAGCACAAAATACCTCCCCAACAGCACCATATAAATACTGCAGTGCAGCACAAAATACCTCCCCAACAGCACCATATAAATACTGCAGTGCAGCACAAAATACCTCCCCAACAGCACCATATAAATACTGCAGTGCACCACAAAATACCTCCCCAACAGCACCATATAAATACTGCAGTGCAGCACAAAATACCTCCCCAACAGCACCTTATAAATACCGCAGTGCAGCACAAAATACCTCCCAAACAGCACCATATAAATACCGCAGTGCACCACAAAATACCTCCCCAACAGCACCATATAAATACTGCAGTGCAGCACAAAATACCTCCCCAACAGCATCCTATAAATACCGCAGTGCAGCACAAAATACCTCCCCAACAGCACCAAATAAATACCGCAGTGCACCACAAAATATCTCCCCAACAGCACCATATAAATACCACAGTGCAGCACATAATACCTCTCCAATAGCACCATATAAATACCGCAATGCAGCACAAAATACCTCCCCAACAGCACCCTATAAATACCGCAGTGCACCACAAAATATCTCCCCAACAACACCATATAAATACCGCAGGGCAGCACAAAATACCTCCCCAACAGCACCATATAAATACTGCAGTGCAGCACAAAATACCTCCCCAACAGCACCATATAAATACTGCAGTGCAGCACAAAATACCTCCCCAACAGCACCATATAAATACTGCAGTGCAGCACGAAATACCTCCCCAACAGCACCATATAAATACCGCAGGGCAGCACAAAATACCTCCCCAACAGCATCATATAAATATCGCAGTGCACCACAAAATACCTCCCCAACAGCATCATATAAATACCGCAGTGCACCACAAAATACCTCCCCAACAGCACCATATAAATACTGCAGTGCAGCACAAAATCCCTCCCCAACAGCACCATATAAATACCGCAGTGCACCACATAATACCTCCCCAACAGCACCATATAAATACCGCAGTGCACCACAAAATACCTCCCCAACAGCATCATATAAATACCGCAGTGCACCACAAACTACCTCCCCAACAGCACCATATAAATACAGCAGTGCAGCACAAAATACCTCCCCAACAGCATAAAATAAATACTGTAGTGCAGCACAAAATACCTCCCCAACAGCATCATATAAATACTGCAGTGCAGCACAAAATACCTCCCCAACAGCATAAAATAAATACCGCAGAACCCCAGAACCAAGAGGAGCATTGACTGGCTCATGATGATACTCCTCATGCATACTCAGCAGCCTCCATAAGGAAAAATAGCACCCAACCAAGGCCTCTTAGACAGCCAAGCAAGTTTTCTTTGCTCAGTTCTGCTAAAGGGTGGTTCCTTGTATGAGACACTCCGTATTCCTTTCTTTTTGGAAAAGGGACTAGCTTGCAGGTCTCTTTTTCAGAGATTCATTATGTGGTGATTTAAGCACAGCAATAGATAAAAAATATTATTATGGAAAAATAACATACTAGAGTGATGGCTAACCTCCGGCACTCCAGCTGTGGTGAAATTACAAACCGGATTCCAAAAAAGTTGGGACACTAAACAAATTGTGAATAAAAACTGAATGCAATGATGTGGAGATGGCAAATGTCAATATTTTATTTTTAATAGAACGTAGATGACAGATCAAACATTTAATCCGAGTAAATGTATCATTTTAAAGGAAAAATACGTTGATTCAAAATTTCACGGTGTCAACAAATCCCCAAAAAGTTTGCACAAGTAGCAATAAGAGGCTGGAAAAAGTAAATTTGAGCATAACGAAGAGCTGGAAGACCAATTGACACTAATTAGGTCAATTGGCAACATGATTGGGTATAAAAAGAGCTTCTCAGAGTGGCAGTGTCTCTCAGAAGCCAAGATGGGTAGAGGATCACCAATTCCCACAATGTTGTGCAGAAAGATAGTGGAGCAATATCAGAAAGGTGTTACCCAGCGAAAAATTGCAAAGACTTTGCATCTATCATCATCAACTGTGCATAACATCATCCGAAGATTCAGAGAATCTGGAACAATCTCTGTGCGTAAGGGTCAAGGCCGTAAAACCATACTGGATGCCCGTGATCTCCGGGCCATTAAACAACACTGCACCACAAACAGGAATGCTACTGTAAAGGTAATCACAGAATGGGCTCAGGAATACTTCCAGAAACCATTGTCAGTGAACCCAATCCACAGTGCCATCCGCTGTTGCCAGCTGAAACTCTACAGTGCAAAGAAGAAGCCATTTCTAAGCAAGATCCACAAGCTCAGGCGTTTTCACTGGGCCAGGGATCATTTAAAATGGAGTGTGGCAAAATGGAAGACTGTTCTGTGGTCAGACGAGTCACGATTCGAAGTTCTTTTTGGAAATCTGGGACGCCATGTCATCCGGACCAAAGAGGACAAGGACAACCCAAGTTGTTATCAACGCTCAGTTCAGAAGCCTGCATCTCTGATGGTATGGGGTTGCATGAGTGCGTGTGGCATGGGCAGCTTGCATGTCTGGAAAGGCACCATCAATGCAGAAAAATATATTCAGGTTCTAGAACAACATATGCTCCCATCCAGACGTCATCTCTTTCAGGGAAGACCCTGCATTTTTCAACAAGATAATGCCAGACCACATTCTGCATCAATCACAACATCATGGCTGCGTAGGAGAAGGATCCGGGTACTGAACTGGCCAGTCTGCAGTCCAGATCTTTCACCTATAGAGAACATTTGGCGCATCATAAAGAGGAAGGTGCAACGAAGAAGGCCCAAGACGATTGAACAGTTAGAGGCCTGTATTAGACAAGAATGGGAGAGCATTCCTATTTCTAAACTTGACAAACTGGTCTCCTCGGTCCCCAGACGTCTATTGAGTGTTGTAAGAAGAAGGGGAGATGCCACACAGTGGTGAAAATGGCCTTGTCCCAACTTTTTGGGGATTTGTTGACACCATGAAATTCTGATTCAACATATTTTTCCCTTAAAATGGTACATTTTCTCAGTTTAAACTTTTGTTCCGTGATTTATGTTCTATTCTGAATAAAATATTAGAAGTTGGCACCTCCACATCATTGCATTCAGTTTTTATTCACGATTCGTATAGTGTCCCAACTTTTTTGGAATCCGGTTTGTACAATTCCCAGCATGCTCCATTCATTTCTGTGTGTTCCTAGAACAGCCAAGCAAGTGTGCATCTTGGGAGTTGTAGTTTTACCACAGCTAGAGTGCCGGAGGTTAAGTTATCACAGATCTAGAGTCATTCTCTCTGATTTGCCCAAAAACGAATCACAAAAACTTTGGATGCGTTAGAATCCAAAAATTTTGGAGAAATTTTCAAACCAGTAAAATTAGTTTGCTCATCCTTTCCCTCCAATCATGGGAACAAGGGTCCTGTATTCACCCGTTTAAATGGAGCAGAGGTGAACTGATGCCAAGGAAATGTTCACTTATGGGACCCTTCCTCCATTGTCTTCATGTCCTAACCAAGTTACTTAAAGTTTACTGCCCCTCAGCTGTTTCCATGGAATATGTCATGTATACCAAGTGGCTTCAAGTCACCATTCTGCAAATGTTCTTCCTTTGACACGTCTGGAATTTGTTGTCTACAGTGACAATTGCAGCGAACAGCTGTGCGAAGAGTTCCTTTGCTAATCTATCTATTATCTATCTATGTATCTAATATCTATCTCATATCTATAGTGTATCTCATATCTATCTATCTATCTCTCATATCTACAGTGTATCTCATATCTATCTATCTATCTATCTATCTATCTATCTATCTCATATCTACAGTGTATCTCAGATCTATCTATCTATCTATCTATCTATCTATCTCATATATATCTAATATCTATCTATCTCATATCTATCTAATATCTATCTATCTCATATGTATCTATCTATCTATCAATCATCTATAAATCTGTCTATCTAATATCTATCTCTATCTACCTGCATTGACCCGGTGGTTCTGCTAAAGAGTTAATGTAGTATAGTTCATTGCCGAGAGAGTTCATGTATGCTAAGTATGCATTTTCAGTGGTACAGATGGTTATATGTTTGTATTATGCACCTTATGATCCAAAAAGGCTGTATATGGGAAAGAAATGGTTAACTGGCCGTCCTTAGTAACAGTCAGTCAGCTGGCCCATTTTCCCCTGGTTAGGGGTTGTTTGCAAGTAGGCCAAGAGAGAAGACGTGCATGTAGTTGCTGCTGTGTGACCCATCCAATCTGAAGCTTATGCATGGGAACACCATCCCTGTGTGATCTAAACCTGCCAGGAAGGCAACTGCGCTAAGAGCAAACATCTGAGGGACAGAAGCATTGAATTTTCATTGAAGACCGTGCATGGACAGTGCATGGACAAGAAAGTCATTAAAGGTAACACGTATTTATGGCTTTGGACTTTATTGCACACGGTATGGGTTTTATTGCTTCAGGCACCTGCTACACTACTGGCCATCCCATCTAGGACTGAACCCTGCAGCTGGGCATTGCAGAAATATAGTGAAAGGAATTGCATGCTTGTGGTGAATTGGGAAGATCGCATTGTGAAGCTAGACAGAGGCTTAAAAGGGATCATACTACCTACTCCCTATACACAGCATTTTTGGAAACGTCTGCCATGTGATATACTTGAGAGCTGTGCCTACTGTTTATATGTGCACTATGCCACCCACCATTCAAGTAAAGAAAATGTTCTTTGTGGTAATCAATCCATATTGGTTATTGCCATTCCACCATCCGCTAACCTACTGCGCTCTCCTCAAGCCTTGAACCCTGCTACCCACCAGTAAAGGGCATCCCAGTCACCATCAGGCAGGAGCAGCACTGCAGCCACGGCCATGGCCTGGGGGATAGCTGGAGTAGGATTTGCCACCGTAAGAACTATAACTACTTGTATCGCCAACGCTACCATTCTCATCCTCTCCGCCTCACAAGCACCCCTCCCTTCAACTTGCAGGCCACACTCCCTGCATAACTATTTACTTATATCTATAGTTCTCTAATTCCTCTCCATATCTATCTATCTATCTAATTACCTATCCATCCATAATAATGGCACCTCCTGTGTTTAATCTGTATAATACAGATTAGGTAGTTGCACATGCTCAGTTCCATTTTCCAACTGTTATCAGCCATATCTACTGTTAAAAGCTGTCACAATTAGGCTTCATGCCGACATCCGTTTAAATGGTCCGGATCCGTTGCGCAATTATGCGGAACGGGTGCGGACCCATTCATTTTCAATGGGACTGGAAAAGATGCGGACAGCACACAGTGTGCTGTTCGCATCCGCACTTCCATTCCGCGGCCCCAAACTAATAGAACATGTCCTATTCTTGTCCGCAATAGCGGACAAGAACAGGCATTTTCTATTATAGTGCCAGTCATGTACACCTGCCGGCTGCAGCAGAAAGGACACACCACCTGAGAAAATACACACTGCCTGAGAAAGGACATGCCCCTGAGCTATGATAGGGAGAGAGCTGCAGCAGAAAGGATGAGCTGCAAGTGTGAAATAAATCTAGCAGAGCAATTGGAGCAATGAACAAGGAGATTAATGTTACTGGTTCCCGAAACAGCCTGCCTTTCCTTTATTATTTCTACTAGAAGTTATGAATGAATTGCTAGCAGTCTGCAGTAAGGGTACAGAGGGTTGTAACCAGTTGGGGGGGGGGGGGGGGGGTGTACCTGCACAGACTCACTCTTTCCAATCAGTGCTGCCATTTTCAGACTATGCTTGTACACACCCCTCTGTACCCTTACTGCAGACTGCTAGCAATTTAGTCATAACTTCTAGCAGGAATAATAAAGGAATGACACAACATAGAGACATAAGAATAGATGCTCCAGAATTGTTATCACAGGGGGAACACATGAAGCTATTAAAACAGGCATGTCGGGGGGTGACAGGTCCTCTATAATTGTAGCATCTGAGGGGTTAAATGACGGTACATCACGGTGGTTGAAGGGGGTTAAGGAATAAGGTGCTATAGTTTGAAACAAAATAATAAAAAAAAATTTTTGCTAATTTTTCCCCAAATAAAACGAATACAGGGAATTCTAACAAACATTACTCCCTTAGCGACCACCCATATGCCTTTTTATGGGGGTCACTAAGGGGCCTTAGGCTGGGCCGCCTCTTTTTTACGGCAGCCCAGTCTAAGCGCTGCACGGGTCCCCTGTGCAGCAGGGACCCAGCTCTTACATGAGAGCCACGGCCCTGCTCTAACAGCCCAGACCGGCAGGAGTGTCGATCCAGGCTGTTTAACACTTTACATGCCGCGGGCAATGTCGCCCGCCGCATGTAAAGTGCTGACAGAGGGAGAGGACTCCCTCTGCCTCCCATCGGCACCCTGCAAATACGATATGTGAAGGCTGCCTGGGGTCTGATGTAGGCCCCAGACCAGCCTTGAGTAATTTCCAGCAGGTCACACCTCTCTGGAGCAGCCTGCTGGTCAATGTCAGACTAGCATTGCCATTAAAATCCAAGGCACTATAGGGATAATGCATTGCATTTTAAAAGCAATCAAAAAGCTGTCTGTTATAGTCCCCTTGTGGGACTATTAGGTGGTAAAAAAAAATAAAAAATCATATATTCAATAAAAAAATCCCATAAAAAATGTATTACGCTAAAAATCTTTCCCATATGTTCTGTAACGACCCGGACTACATAAATATCATGTAAATTATCCCCTATGGTGAGCGTCGTAAAAATTAATTAAAAAAATTACAGAATTGCTCATTTATTCTTAGTTGCCACTGAAAAAAACTTAATAACAAGCGATCAAAAAGCGCCATTTACTCCAAAATGATACCAATAAAGAATACAAGTCATCCCCCAAAAATCAAGCCCTCACACAACTCCATATAAAGAAAAATAAAAAAGTTATGGGTCTTGGGAAGTGGCAATGCAAAAACATTTTTTTCTTTAAAAAAAATGGGGTTTTATTGCAAAAAAGTTGTAAAAACGTAAAAAAAACTATATGTATTTGGTTTCACTGTAATCGTACTGACCCGGAGAATAAAGATATTATGTTATTTATACCGAAAAATGAACACCGTAAAATTTATAACTTAAAAATGCAGTAGCAGTATTGCTGTTTTTCCCATCTCCCTCCCAGAAAGAGTTAAAGTGGTTCTGCAGTTTGTTTAAACTGATGATCTATCCTCTCGATAGATCGTCAGCATCTGATCGGCGGGGGTCCAAAACTCGGGACCCCCGCCGATCAGCTGTTTGAGAAGGCAGCGGCGCTCTGTTCACTTGAATGGATCTTAGCCCCGCCCAGGCCAGTTGATACTAGTCGTGACGTCACTGGGCCAGCGGTAAACAGTTAGAAGGCCGCGGCGCTCCTGACGTGCAGCTGCCTACTCAAACAGCTGATCGGCGGAGGTCCTGGGTGTCGGACCCCCGACGATCAGATGCTAATGATCTATCCAGAGCAGGTATCCTCAAACTGGAGGGCCGCAGTTTGAGGATGCCTGATCCAGAGGATAGATCATCAGTTTAAACAAACTGCAGAAGCCCTTTAATAAAAGTTAATCAGAAAGTTATGTGTACCCCAAAATGGCGCCATTAAAAACTACGCAGAAAACAAGCCCTCATAAAGCTATATAGATGGAAAAATAAAAAGGTTATAGCTCTTGGAACGTAATGATGAAAAAATGAAGAAAAATGCTTGGTCAGTAAGGCCCAAAACAGAGTGGTCACTAAGGGGTTAATACATAGCCCATGGTTTCCCATTAAAATGCAGCAAAAATTATTTTAGTATTCCAACAAATAATAAAGTTAGGACTGTTAAACCACTACATGCACTATATCACGAAAAAGTGTCTGGTCATCAAAGGGGTTTCAGGCACCTCCCCGGAGCCGCGGAGGGGAGCATACTTACCTGCACCTCTCCAGTCAATCCGTGTCAACATCCAGTTTGAAATGCGATACGTGGCTGCTGCAGCCAATCATGTGACCTGTGTTAAAACCTGATGTTGACACAGATAGAGCGGAGAGGTGCAGCCGGGAAGCAAAGGAGCTGAAAGCCAGCAGTGAGGAGCAGGAAAGTAAGCTTCCCGTTGCAGGTTCAGTCACATGGGGTGGGGGTCTGAACAGCCCCTTTAAAGTATTTTCAGGCCTGGTCATTAAAAGGTTGAATAGCATTGTTCTCCTAAAAAAGGTCTTTCCTGGAGAACACCAGATACTTCAGCTTCTACGGGTCTGAGATTCTGGACCACAGGAAAGCTGCGTGAAGCCTATGACATAGCAGTGATGGAAGTCATAATGTCCTTCCTATAACTAAATACAGAATATAGTTTGATAGAACAAAGAAGACATCTTAACTCGCTGAGTTTTCTGGGATTTTAATATAGATTAGCATGCTCTATCAATATTCCATTTTGAGAGTCCAGATCTCAGCTCCCCGATCGACCGACTGGATGAAAGGACTGTGAGCTCTGCATTCTCTGCATTGTTTGCCCAGGCACAGTGCCATACATAAGGCTGTGACTGTGCCATTCAGATAACTGGCTGGGAGTCAGATCTCAACCATTCAAAATAGCCTATTCTAATTAATATTAAAGCTCCAGAAAATCCCTTTAATTCTCTTCCTACTTATCACTACATAACTACACCCTCTTGCTATGTAGGACTCCAGGGGCAGCGGCCATATTGTCTATCCTTCAGGAATCTCAGAAATGACTGAATGGCACAAGGGTGGAGTTTTACATTAAGCAATGATGAAAGGGGGTAAGTCGGATATTTTACTAGGAAAAAGTGTTAAGTATCCAATTCATTCCCAATGTAACATTAAAGGGGTTTATCGGGGATGGGCATTCTATAAAAATGACTCAAAGTTGGTAAAAAAAATTCAAAAAGTGATATTAACCCCCACTGATCCCCCTCACTCCTGTTCTGACCTAAAGAACACCAGCCCCCCTCTATAAAAAAACAAAAACACTATTAACCCCGGTTTTTATTTTTGCACTTTTATTTTTTCCTTCCCTCATTCCAAGAGCTGTAACCTTTTTACTTATCTGTTCACATAGCCATATGAGAGCTTGTTTTTTTCAGGACAAGTTTTATATTTCTTTGGCACCACGTAATTTACCATATCATGTATTGAAAATGGGGAAAAAATATTTATTGGGTCATTTTCGAACGCTAATACAATAGTCTGCAATAGTATACTATTGCGGTCTATGGGAATTGGCTATACTGCCTTTTAAAGGCTTTGTTCCTCAAATGCAGTGTTCATGTCAATCAGCCTGATGAGGGAGTGGCCAGAGGAGGGGGATCAGACCTCCATTGGTTCATTTTTCACAAAAACTGAGGCACATAGAAAGAAGGGACAAAGACTTAGCTTCAGCTGACATTAGAAGACGTGTAAAGTCAGCCATTTTAATAACCATGTTTCTGATGACAGAAGCCCTTTAAACTCTTTTTTTTTTTTTAACTCAATTGTCTACTTATCGGGAGAACATTGAAAGGGGTTTAGGCAGAAACCCTTCTGCCCTGTGTGGGGGGCCTGGTTTTATCCTTGCTATGGGGCCCTCACTTCTCTATGTATGCCACTGTGGACAACCCCTTGGCCCGAATTGCATATTAATACATAGCAACATACATTACCAACATAACTGTGTTTGTGGTATAAAGATGCAAGGTGGTGTGCGCTCATCTGTAGCTATATATATATATATATAGAGCATATTCCTTATCTACCATGGCTCCAAGGCTTATACAGCAGGGCCAAAGTGCTTATCGTTCAGACCTGACTGTTGTCTACTTGTCACATAGAGAAAGGTGTCAGGACGCCCCGTGTTGCCCCATAGACAAGGACTGGCTCCATTCACCACTCAAATGTGATAGCAGAAGGAGAGAGGACAGTTTTAAGAGCTGACATTTGTGACCTCGTTATCCTCTTAAACCTCAAATAGCTTAAAAGTAGAAACATGTGAGCCGACAGATAAGAAACGAAGAGATCCAGGGGAGGACAGACACTATATCCAGCATGTGTCATCATCCGTTACTACCAATCATCGCTCCACAATATTTAAAGGGGTTCTGCAGTTCTTTTAAACTGATGATCTATCCTCTGGATTGATCATCAGCATCTGATGGGCGGGGGCGGACACCCGGGACCCCAGCCGATCAGCTGTTTGAGAAGGTAGCGGCGCTGGCAGCAGTGCCGCGGCCTTCTCACTGTTTATCACAGGCCCTGTGATGTCACGACTAGTATCAACTAGCGTGGGCGGGGCTAAGCTCCATTCAAGTGAACAGAGCTTAGCCCCTCCCAGGCCAGTTGATACTAGTCGTGACGTCACTGGGCCGGTGGTAAACAGTGAGAAGGCCGCGGCGCTGCTGGAGAGCCGCTGCCTTCTCAAACAGCTGATCGGCGGGGGTCCCGGGTTTCAGACCCCCGACGATCAGTTGCTGATGATCTATCAAAAGGATAGATCATCAGTTTAAAAGAACTGCAGAACCCCTTTAAAATTTATTCATTTAGCAAACTTTTGGACCCTTAAGGGCTCCGGTACACATTCAATAGCTATAAGCCGAAAGACCATTTAACGATAGCTGTCTCTTCCAACTTGTTCCTCGTGTATGTGTATTTAATAGGGAAATCTGCCAGACACCTCAGGCAGTAGCTTATCTCCTGGGGGATCAAAAGGATCAGGCGAAAATATTCACTTTAGCCTATACTTCTCTCCCCTGACATCATCTGTCGGGGAAGAGCTAAGAGCTCCCCACACATTAAATATCCTCTTAGCTTGGAACCATTAAAGGGATTATCCAAGATCTATAATGCCCCCCCCCCCCCATATGCCTGGACCCCTCACAGAGGTTGTACTTACCTCGCTCCACGGCTCCAGTGTCACTTCTCATACCAGCTTCTCAACAATTTTTGCTCAAGTGGCGTCACTACTCCGGCTTTGCCACATTCATCATCTTATAAGCCAGTTTTCTGCCGTAGAAGAACACTGAAATCTATGCCAGCCAGGGGCAGGCATCTGGTTATCATAGCCTGGCATATGCCACTCACCCTGTGTTTATATATGTTAGGAGAGGATGATACAGCTATGTTGGGGATGCACTATTGCAATTGAGCAGGATAGATAGACGCATAGTATGAACTGAGTCCACACCAATTGCTAATTAGCTGCTGGAAACAGTTACACCCAATATAAATGTGTAAGCGATTGCTTTTGATGATCCGGTCCAGAGATTTGAACCTACCTAAGAGGGTTTAAAGGATGTGTGTTAGGTCCCAGTAATCATTCATTATTCTTGTACCACTGAGGAAGGAACAGTAGGTTCCGAAACGCGTCTGATGGCGGTTTCCAAGCTGAAGGTGTGCATCGATATCTACCAGTGTTGCGGTACAGCAGAGCCCCGGCCGGCTCTTGGCGTCTTGACGATCCCAGTACGCAAGCACGGGGAAGCGCGAGAGGAGACGCTGCGTATTCAAGCCGGCATGTAACGAGGTCTGTCTGTGGGAGACGAGCGCTCATTGTATCAGGATCCGTGAGTAACAAATACATGAAGCATTGCTGAAAACAGCTACGGATTAAAAAAAGGGCTTTACTAATATAATATATGCGCATTAAATACGAGTTTACTGACAAACAATACAATAAGCCACTCAACTACATGGGAATATTGGAGCAGACTGTTAGGATGGTGAAGAGAGATACAATTGCCAAATATCAACTGACACTACTAACTGCACGCCAAAGTGAAGAACTACAAGACAAGGAAATCGTGGTCAGTGGGCTGGGCTCCAGCTCAACTGGTGAGCATCCTCTATTCTATTGCTAATTATTAGGATAATATCCCCCTAAGTGTTATATAAGCAAAAATTCTGATCCTGTAACTGTCATCTCCCATTTTATTGATAATCCCAACAAATAGGCAACCCACGCAATTCACTTCAAAGAAGGCATTGTGGCTCTGATTTATCAACACAGGGATGTGCTATCTCAATTTTGACAGGCCCTGCACTGAGAGCAGGCATTCCAATTTAAAAGGAGGCACAGGCCTCGTCATAAATTAAATGCCTCCCTCGGCAGTCCGTGCACCAGGCTGAAATCTACTCCAGTTTGTAGCTGCTGTAGATTCCACTCATTATTTACAACAGTTACTGGCATAAATAATGATAAATGTGTCGGAGGCGATGGCCCAGCCCAGACCTGCCCTCACTGCACCCACTTTTCAGAATCTGACGAGAGCAGTGTAAAAATGCCAGTTGTGACTTAAAAAGTTGCAATGGCATTTAAAAAGTAGCAAAACCAGATTTTGCTACTTTTTAATGCCAAATTCATGGCATAGGGGAAGATAAATCTCCCCCTTTAAACTAAAAGTATTTAAACCAACCAGCCCTGTACCTCGACTGGATCCAGGGATCTCCCATATTCATTGCTCCAATTGCTCTGCTAGATATATTTGAAGCTAGCAGATCAGCAGCATGTCCTTTCTCAGTCGGCAGTATCCCACTTCTGGGGCAGTGTCCTATCTCTGGGGTCAGTGTCCCATCTCTGGGGTCAGTGTCCCACCTCTGGGGCAGAGTCCCATCTCTGGGGTCAGTGTCCCACCTCTGGGGCCAGTGTCCCACCTCTGGGGCCAGTGTCCCACCTCTGGGGCCAGTGTCCCACCTCTGGGGTCAGTGTCCCATCTCTGGGGTCAGTGTCCCATCTCTGGGGTCAGTGTCCCATCTCTGGGGTCAGTGTCCCATCTCTGGGGTCAGTGTCCCATCTCTGGGGTCAGTGTCCCATCTCTGGGGTCAGTGTCCCATCTCTGGGGTCAGTGTCCCATCTCTGGGGTCAGTGTCCCACCTCTGGGGTCAGTGTCCCATCTCTGGGGTCAGTGTCCCATCTCTGGGGCGCAGGGTCCCATCTCTGGGGCGCAGGGTCCCATCTCTGGGGCGCAGGGTCCCATCTCTGGGGCGCAGGGTCCCATCTCTGGGGCGCAGGGTCCCATCTCTGGGGCGCAGGGTCCCATCTCTGGGGCGCAGGGTCCCATCTCTGGGGCGCAGGGTCCTTTCTCAGGGGATGTGTTCTTTCTCAGAAGCCGTATCCTTTCTGCTGCAGCTTTCTCCCTGTAACTGTCATAGTAAAACCGTCTGGTAGCAGTAGAAAGGTAGAATTGAGCATGTGTGTCCACCTCGGCAAGGAGGACATTAAAATGCAGAAAAGAAAAAACAACAGGAGGCACTATACAGATTATTTAATATCTCAGTGGCTATACAAAATTTCATGCAATTACAAAAATATTTAGATCCAGGTACTGGTTTAAAATTTTTTGAATATTTTTTGCGAGACAACCCCTTTAAGGTTTGAAGGAAAGCCGCCACTACATTAACAATCCTGGACTTTCATTACAGTTTACACGAGTTAAAATCTTCTACAAAGAACATTTCTTATTTTGCCAAAGGAAGAGAAAAAATGATGTAGCTGCTTTCATAATCCCATCATTTATGCACAGTAAGACCAAAGCTGACTGTGAGTTATCTATTTATGGAAAGGTCACAAGTCTTGAGGGGAACCTGATGGGAGTGGAGGCTTTTTGTGGTTCATCTGTAAATACTTACAAATGTCCAGAACGAAGCGCCAATTGTTATTAACCACAAGTGTGAGGGAATAAATGGAGAAAAGATGTGTTGGACATTTAACCTGCAACACAGCAGCTTTTGCGAAAGTTTCATGGTTTGACAATTTATTACTTTGGAAATTGTGCTATGGTTTGTATTTAAGAGATTCACAGCCCCGGGGGATGCAGCTTTTGCGTCTGGTGGGTAGATTTCAGGGCTAATGTTCACACTGTACTTTTGAGATTTTATTTGGATTCCTTGTCTGTAAGCAATTTTCATTACGAGGACGGTTTTGGCTGCAGCGGCGTTGCCGCTAGCATGGAGGAGCACACACGTCTTTTTTGGCAGCGCAGTCAATGGAGTCACTGCACTCTGTACTATCAGACGTTCAGCAAGCAACGAGGGACGGGAATAAGAACGGCTCAAGGCTTATCTTCTGAACTACGACTTCAGACTGTTTTGTTCATTTCTGTAAATAGATTGCTGAAATTTTCTATGTACTTATGTTAAAAAAAAATCCACTTTAAAGTGGCATTCCCATCAAAAGCATTTATCTCCTATCTACTGGATGAATGGGGGGCCCAAATGTTGGGAACTCCACTGATCACTATTTTCCAGTTCTCCACAGCTGCAAGATCACAGCTAGATAGATGGAGCCTGACTTTAGCATCCAGCATACGCCCTACCGCTCCATTCAGAGTCTATGGCGCTGAGGAAAACAGTTAGGCCCCTTTCACACGGGCGTTGCGGATTGGGGCCGGATGCGTTCAGGGAAAATGGTGCGATTTTGACACTAAAACAAGTCAGTTTTCACAGCGATTGCGTTCCATGTTTGCATTTTTTTTCCGCGCGGGTGCAAAACATTGTAATGCGTTTTGCACGCGCGTGAGAAAAATCTGCATGTTTGGTACCCAGTTCACAGAAGTTCGGGTTTAGGTTAGGTGTTGTGTAGAGTTTATTATTTTCCCTTATAACATGGTTATAAGAGAAAATAATAGCATTCTTGATACAGAATGCATAGTACAATAGGGCTGGAGGGGTTAAAAAAAATTAAAAATAATTTAACTCACCTTAATCCACTTTAAAAAAAAAAAAGGCTTTATTTTTCCATTTTCACAGAAATAAACAAACTTTAAATAGGGGAACAACCCCCTCAACAAGGTATAACCTTGAACATCACATTCAATTGATCACATATAGACAATATGTCTGCAAATGCAAAGGTTATAATGTAATTCACATCAGTCATAAAGCAGAATTATTGTCATAAAGTCGAATTGTTTCATTAAGACCTGTCTCCATTCACGCACACATTCATACTGGCAGTGACCTGGACATCTCAAAACTCCTCCAGCCCCATTACACAGTGACCGAGTTCGCAGATTTTCCTAAATTTTTCCGGTATGCCCCTAGCTTCGTAGGTTAGCTTGTATACTGATAATGTAGCATTAATAAGCTGAATCCAATGGGACAATGTTGGTTTCTTGGGGGGCTTCCAGTTTAGCAGAATTGACTTTCTCACATAAAACATCAGCAACCTATAAAGGATTTTGGTATGTTTAGTTGGAATAATATCTTTGACAAGACCTAGCAGACTAACTTCAGGTGTTATAACTGCTGGGAGCCCCAGACGAGCATCAAGATAGTCATGCACCTGCGTCCAGAATTCAGCAATGACCGGACACTCCCATACCATGTGCAGTAGGGTCCCCCTGCCATCATCACACCTTATACACGTATCTGAAGCAAGTTTATGCATGCGTACCAGTCTCATTGGGGTATAGTAGACTCTATGTAACCATTTCGTCTGAATCAGCTGATCCCGTGCACAAATCACCGTCCCCCTCCAAGAGGCGACAGCTCTTTCTCATGACAATCCTCCAATGCGGGAATATCAGCCCTCCACTTAAGAAAAGCTCTTGTCATCGGCGAAGGCCGGGAGGATAGAAGGAAAGCATAAAAAGACGACACAATTTTAGTATGGTTTGCCCGTCTGGCAATTTTTTCTACTGCATTATATTCTAGCCTCAAAGGACCAGCCCCAAACTGGGATTCGAAAGCATGTCTCAGTTGAAAAAAATCGAAAAAGAGATGCTTGTGGCAAGTTGTATTCTGTTTGCAAGGTTGAGAAGGTCTTAAAAACCCCGTCTTCATACACTTGAGTCAGGTATTTGACGCCCTCAGGGGCGTAGCTAAACGCTCATGGGCCCTGGTGCAAGAGTTAGGCTTGGGCCCCCCTTCCCTCAGTGCTTTGTGTGTCTTCTTATGCAGCACAAGGGTCTTTGGGCCCCCTCAGGCTCCTGCGCCCGGTAGCGACTGCTACCTCTGCACCCCCTATAGCTACGCCCCTGGACGCCCTTTCGCGGCCAGAACTCAATATCAAGCAGAGAATTTAGTTCCACCAGTTTGGGATTTCCCCACAAGGGCATCACTGGGGATAGTATATTGCTTTCCTCTCCACCGCCCCCCCCACCCCCGCAAAAGTATTCCACGCATTAATCACCCCCGCCATCAATGTAGTAAAATGTTTTACCGGGTACTTCCCTGCTCTATACATTAAGTTCGCCATAGCTTCATACGACCCCATGAGAGCCGCCTCCAATACCACCGCCGGGTTATAAGAGTCTGCCTTAATCCACCAAGCAGCATAATTTAGTTGTGTCGCAATATAGCATAGATTCACCTTAATCCACTTGATCGCGCAGCCCGGCTTCTCTTCTGTTTTCTTCTTTGAGGAATAGGACCTTTGATGACGTCACTGCGCTCATCACATGGTCCGTCACATGATCTTTTACCATGGTGACGGATCATGTGAAAGGACCATGTGATGAGCGCAGTGACGTCATCAAAGGTCTTTTTCCTGTGCACAGCAAAGAAGAAGACAGAAGAGAAGCCGGGCTGCGCGATCAAGTGGATTAAGGTGAGTTATATTATTTTTTATTTATTTTTAACCCCTCCAGCCCTATTGTACTATGCATTCTGTATTAAGAATGCTATTATTTTCCCTTATAACCATGTTATAAGGGAAAATAATATTGATCGGGTCCCCATCCCGATCGTCTCCTAGCAACCTGTGCGTGAAAATCGCACCGCATCCGCACTTGCTTGCGGATGCTTGCGATTTTAACGCAGCCCCATTCACTTCTATGGGGCCTGCGTTGCGTGTAAAAACGCTGAATATAGAACATGCTGCGATTTTCACGCAACGCACAAGTGATGCGTGAAAATCACCGCTCGTGTGCACAGCCCCATAGAAATGAATGTTTCCGGATTCAGTGCGGGTGCAATGCGTTCACGTCACGCATTGCACCCGCGCGGAAAACTCGCTCGTGTGAAAGGGGTCTTACTCAAAAATAAGACTGTGTCCATCCTTATACTTATTTTCTTCTGTTAAGGTGGTAAGATGCCACTATTCCCTCAGTTATCACTGGGTGTACACCAAGGTAGGACACAGGGGTTTCGCTATGTTCTTTAACAGTCCTGAATGAAAGTCTGACTATTAAAGCTGTGATGCCCCCCCCCCCCCCCTTCTGTGTCATTGCATGACCAGCCAAGTTTGCTTTCAGAAAAGACTAGTGTTGAGCGAACTTGTGTTTTAAGTTCGGCGTCTAAAGTTCGGGTTATCGAAGAATCGAGTTATGAATTCTTAATTCCGTTATGGTCCGTGGTAGAGGAATCCATAACACGATTCTTTGATAACTCGAACCCGAACTTTAGACGCCGAACTTAAAACACAAGTTCGCTTAACACTAGAAAAGACCAATAAACTCTTAAAGGGGTTACCCCATGAGTAATGTAAAAAATGAAAAAAAATGATAATCATGCATCATATAGTACATAACAATCTCTTTCTTACAAACGTAGATCCAGGCCTCTAACTCACATGGATCCAGAGATCTGCTCATTCATTGCTGAACTTTCTCAGTGGACACGTTCTTTTTTTGCATCTGGTGGCAGTTGAAAGAGGGAACTGAGCATGTGCGTCCATCTCAATGAGCTGGACAGAGAATTTAGAAAAAGGATAAACAGCAGGTGGCACTATGCAGATTTCAGTGAATAACTCATTGGCGATACTAGATTTTTAATGACATGGGATTACAAAAGTATTCAGATCCTGGTGCTGGTTTGAAAAATTCTGACTTTTTTCATGGGGCAACCCCTTTAAGAAAAGTGGTTATGCTGGTTGTCACCCAGATCTCTAGCAGATAGTGAGCCTCTACAACATGAACAGATGGGCACAGGCTAAACTGTGTGGGACATGAAGGTATGGTCATGATTTTTCCAGGGTACTCCCAAGATCATGTTCTCCAGGATGATCTCTAGTGGTAACTACATACCCAGCAGGTGAAGGTGAAGACAATGCACAGTCAGATCAGAGGGTCAGGTGGCAGTGGTACCAAGAGACAAATACAAGAGACAAACACTTCAATTTAAAGTCAGGATTTGAACTTAGCAGCTGAAATGTCACCAAGAATAGAGCACAGGGTCAGAGACAGGACCACCAAAGAATATACTAGGTGCTGTGCAAGGTATCATGGCAATCAGGCACTAAGGACTCATGCACACAAACGTATTTTCTTTCCGCTTCCGTTCCGTTTTTTTTTGGTGGAACGTATGCGGAACCATTCACTTCAATGGGTCCACAAAAACAACGGAAGGTACTCCGTGTGTATTCCATTTCCGTATTTCCGTTCTGCAAAAAAGTAGTGCATGTCCTATTATTGTCCGCAAATCACGGTCCGAGGCCCCATTCAAGTCAATGGGTCCACAAAAAATACAGAACGCACACAGAACCCATCCGTATGTCATCCGTGTTTTGCGGATCCATACTGGAGAAATGCTATGCCCAGCCCATATTGCTCATGTGTTTGGTGATTAAGGCTACTTTCACACCTGCGGATCCGTCTGGTATCTGCACAGACGGATCCGCACCTATAATGCAAACGCTTGTATCCGTTCAGAACGGATCCGTTTGTATTACCATGATAATGCAAACTGATCCGTTTTGACTTACACTGAAAGTCAATGGGAGGCGGATCCGTTTTCAATTGCACCAGATTGTGTCAGTGAAAACGGATCCGTCCCCATTGACTTACATTGTAAGTCAGGACGGATCGGTTTGTCTCCGCATCGTCAGGCGGACATGCTCCGGCGAACGGCTGGTTTTGAGCCGTTCGCCGGAGCATGCGCAGTAGTTAAAGCGATGCCGTGCCAACAATGGGCATCGCAGTGTGCATGCTCCGACTCGGCGAGGCAGTGCACAGTCGCGGGATCTCGGCCGGACCTTAGGATGACGCAAGGGAATAGGAGGGCGGGCATATGCAGAGGCTGGGGCGGGGGAACAATGAAAAAAGGCAGGGCAGCCTGGGCACCAACACATTAAAAGCCGCCCCTGGGCACTTGCGAGTGCAAGTCTAAAGACAAAGGTACCATAACATTCATGTATAGGTGTGCTATAGGGCAATGTAAGCACTGTATATGGCCATATGGAGGTGACAGACCCCCTTTAAAGTGTAGAAAATACGATATATATGTGGGTCAATAGAGGGAACTTAACACCTAATTATTTATACTGTAGAGCATCGGTCCCCAACCACCGGGTTGCTGGACCATCTGATACTGGTCCACATGGAGCACCGTTGTTGAGTAGCATTGATAGGAACTATTGGTTTCTGTGCCCCGCCGTTTGGCCTCATAGGCTGAAGGGTGCTAGGCTTGAGGTCTATGAGACAGTGCTAATGTGCAGGAGGTCGCCGGGTCATAGGTGGCCTGACTATGTCAGTAATGCAGCAGTGCCGTAATGCAGGCAGCCGGGGAGGAAGTAGCAGCAGGGTGGAAAAATGACGTGGACAGACAGCAGGAGCGAGGTGAGTATTTTGTTATTTTTGTATTTTTTTTTATTTGGTTTAGGGACGCAACTGGGAGCATCATATCCTAAAATGCACTACAGGGGGGGGGGGGGGGGGGGGGGGGGCTTTAGTTTAGAATTAAAGATACCACTACTGGGGGAGCATTATATACAGTTGCAAGAAAAAGTATGTGAACCTTTTGGAATGATATGGATTTCTGCACAAATTGGTCATAAAATGTGATCTGATCTTCATCTAAGTCACAACAATAGACAATCACAGTCTGCTTAAAGAGGACCTTTCACTACAATAAAAAATGTAAACTAAGTATACAGACATGGAGAGCGGCGCCCAGGGATCTCCCTGCACTTACTGTTATCCCTGGGCACCACTCCGTTCGCCCGGTATAGCCTCCGGTATCTTCATAGTTAGGCTCCACCCAGGGAAACCTGCCGGGGTCTCCTTCTCCCAGGCTGTAGCGCTGGCCAATCACAGCGCTCAGCTCATAGCCTGAGAGGCTTTTTTTTCCTCTCAGGCTATGAGCTGAGCACTGCGATAGGCCAGCGCTGCAGCCTGGGAGAAGGAGACGCCGGCAGGCTCCACCCAGTTGAGCTGAACATATGAAGATACCGGAGGCTATACCGGGAGAACGGAGCGGCGCCCAGGGATAACAGTAAGTGCAGGGAGATCCCTGGGCGCCGCTCTCCATGTCTGTATACTTCGTTTACATTTTTTTATTGTAGTGAAAGGTCCTCTTTAAACTAATAACACACAAAGAATTAAATGTTACCATGTTTTTATTAAACACACCATGTAAACATTCACAGTGCAGGTGGAAAAAGTATGTGAACCCCTAGACTAATGACATCTCCAAGAGCTAATTGGAGTGAGGTGTCAGCCAACTGGAGTTCAATCAATGAGATGAGATTGGAGGTGTTGGTTACAGCTGCCCTGCCCTATAAAAAACAGACACCAGTTCTGGGTTTGCTTTTCCCAAGAAGCATTGCTGGATGAGAATGATGCCTCGCACAAAAGAGCTCTCAGAAGACCTACGATTAAGAATTGTTGACTTGCATAAAGAAGGAAAGGGTTATAAAAGTATCTCCAAAAGCCTTGCTGTTCATCAGTCCACGGTAAGACAAATTGTCTATAAATGTAGAAAGTTCAGTACTGCTGCTACTCTCCCTAGGAGTGGCCGTCCTGTAAAGATGACTGCAAGAGCACAGACTGCTCAATGAGATGAACAAGAATCCTAGAGTGTCAGCTAAAGACTTACAAAAGTCTCTGGCATATGTTAACATCCCTGTTAGCGAATCTACGATACGTAAAACACTAAACAAGAATGGATTTCATGGGAGGATACCACAGAGGAAGCCACTGCTGTCCAAAAAAAACATTGCTGCACGTTTACAGTTTGCACAAGAGGATGTTCCACAGCAGTACTGGCAAAATATTCAGTGGACAGATGAAACCAAAGTTGAATTGTTTGGAAGAAACACACAACACTAAATGTGGAGAAAAAGAGGCACGGCACACCAACATCAAAACCTCATCCCAACTGTGAAGTATGGTGGTGGGGGCATCATGGTTTGGGGCTGCTTTTCTGCATCAGGGCCTGGACGGATTGCTATCATCGAAGGAAAAATGAATTCCCAAGTTTATCAAGACATTTTGCAGGTGAACTTAAGGCCATCTGTCCACCAGCTGAAGCTCAACAGAAGATGGGTGTTGCAAGAGGACAACGACCCAAAGCATAGAAGTAAATCAACAACAGAATGGCTTAAACAAAAGAAAATACGCCTTCTGGAGTGGCCCAGTCAGAGTCCTGACCTCAACCCGATTGAGATGCTGTGGCATGACCTCAAGAAAGCGATTCACACCAGACATCCCAAGAATATTGCTGAACTGAAACATTTCTGTAAAGAGGAATGGTCAAGAATTACTCCTGACCGTTGTGCACGTCTGATCTGCAACTACAGGAAACGTTTAGTTGAAGTTATTGCTGCCAAAGGAGGTTCAACCAGTTATTAAATCAAAGGGTTCACATACTTTTCCCACCTGCACTGTGAATGTTTACATGGTGTGTTCAATAAAAACATGGTAACATTTAATTCTTTGTGTGTTATTAGTTTAAGCAGACTGTGATTGTCTATTGTTGTGACTTAGATGAAGATCAGATCACATTTTATGACCAATTTGTGCAGAAATCCATATCATTCTAAAGGGTTCACATACTTTTTCTTGCAACTGTATACTGTGGCCTAAACGGGGATGATTACCAAGTAGGGGCATAAAAGGAGGCATTAATACTAAATATGTGTGTTCAATTATGCAGAAAGAAGTTGTGGTCAGGAGACGTCATCATGGTGATCTGTGTAGGACCGAGAAAAAGGAAAGAGAACGACTCCAGCCAGAGTAGACATCACTTGTAAGTCACTGAGTGGGGGCTTAAATGGGTTTATTCATGACTGGGTAATGGTGTAGCGGTATTACTTGTCCTTAATAAAGTGTTATTATTGGCCATGTATTCTGTTATGTACTTTATTGTATTTTATTATGTACGTGATTAACCGCCCCCCTTCCGCCGTCACTCCACGGATGAAAAAATATCTTGTATAAAATCGGCACCTGGTGTGAAAAAGTTGGGGACTACTGCTGTAGAGGACACCATGGCCCACTCTCACCAGCTGGGGGTTGAGGGAGAACAATGCCACACCACCTACTTACCAGTGTAGCGGAGAGCGGCTACTGCTACACTCACAGAGTGTGCCAAGTGGTTCCTGCTGCCCAGGGACGGGTAGGGGTGGATTCCACCAGTGTCTACGAAAGTAGTTCAGTGGGAAACAAGCAACCGCCACGTTGGTTTGTCCTGGGTATTCTGTGTATTGGAAATAGCCGATGCCTTTGCATTACAACCATTATTCCTAATTCTACTAAGTCATTTTCGTGAACATGGAGATTTTTAGACATAGATAGTAGTCGTTGTCCTGGAACAAGACCTCCGCATTTTCTATTACAGTCCGCGGCCTGGGACGGACCATCCACTAGTTTCTGATATTTCCGTGCACCATGTTATATTAATGGATGTATAATGAGGACACAATGACCCTTGTGTCATCAGTTCACGCCCCAGTAAAATAAGTGGCCCACTGGGTCAGTACCCGCACATATGAAAACACACAGCAAAAAGGGAAATGCAAAGGAGAGTGTTGGTGTGTAACAGACCATAGTCTATGAGGAAACCTTTCAATTACAGGCCACAGAATAAAATTCATATTCATTACAATGTTAACGTGCGCTGCGGAGCAGATGTGACATTTTGCAGGGGAGGACATTAAAGCTGAGGCACGGCCGCGTTCTACACAAACACTCGGTGCAAACTGGAGGATTCCAGGAAACAAGGGAATGGAGGGGACTTTTAGAGGGGACTAGTAATTGGATGTAAATGAAAGGAATGGTGATTGCAATCCGCCAGATGTGCACTGCCATTACTTTGCTACCAGTTCATACATAAGTGAACGGACATGATTAATTTCTTCCGTCCATCCAATAATTGGCTGCATCATGCAAAAGCCAGGAAGTGGGTACGCACGCAACGTTACATGTGTGCCCAATGTAGTCGTAGATCTAATTGTGAGCAGGAAGTTTTAGAAGTACAGTTTATAATGAAGTCTACCTAGGAAAGCAGATCACAGTGATGTGGTATTAGCATATCATGGTCAAGCCTGGCTGAGGATTCATTAAAAGGCATCTGTCAGCAGGTTTGTACCTATGACACTGGCTGACCTGTTACATGTGCACTTGGCAACTGAAGACATCTGTGTTGGTCCCATGTTCATATGTGCCCGCATTGCTGAGAAAAATAATGTTTTATTTATGCAAATGAGCCTCTAGGAGCAACGGGGACGTTGCCGATACACCTAGAGTCTCTGCTCTCTCTGCACCTGTCGCGCCCTCTCCACTATAAGGCCGAATGCCCACGGTAGTGAGTGGTCCACGGAACACGGCCTGGCATCCTGCTGAGAGCAGGAGCGCACGGCATCATTGGTTGCTGTGACGCCATGCGCTTCATGCCGCCGCTGCACTACAGTAATACATACACTCATATAGATCATACCAGTGTATTACTGTAGTGCAGCGGCGGCATGAAGCGCACGGTGTCATAGCAACCAATGACGCCGTGCGCTCCTGCTCTCAGCAGGATGCCAGGCCGTGTTCCACGGCCGTGTGCATTCGGCCTTATTGACAGGACCAGGAAGTGTAAATGCCATCTCACCTGGCCCTGTCAATCAAAGTGCAGAGGCTGCGGCAGTTGCAGAGAGAGCTGAGCCTCTTGGTATAATGGTAACAACCCCGTTGCTCCCAGAGGCTCATTTGCATATGATAAAACAATTTTTCTCAGCAATGCGGGCACATATGAACATGGGACCAACACAGATGCATTCAGCTGCCAAGCGCACATGTAACAGGTAAAAATGGATGAACTTTAAGGTAGGTGCGGATTGAATGGAGAATTGTAGAACCCTTTCTAAATACCGCCATACAGCACTACAGGGGAATGGCCGTTCATGGCATTGAACTGTTTCAGTAGCTCTCATTGCAACATATGGAAGCTAAGAAAACATTGTAGCACAGCAAGATATGCTGTTTATATAACTCGGAAGCAGGATAGCTTGCTGGGCTAGATCCCATGTACGCAATGAGAGCTACTGAAACATTGACCGCCGGCTCACTGTGGTGTTTCCTGCCCACCTGGTGGCAGCGACTTAGTCTCATTTCATTTTAGTAACAGCGAGATGAAACAAGCTCTTTAAGCCAGAATTATCAACTGAGACTCTTAAGAAAGTCATAAAAATTGCCTCAGTCTTGCTTCAGCAAAAAGGGTGTCATAGAAAGGGGAATAACATCTCAAGATAGAAGTGTTAGACTTAAAAGGGTGTTCTGAGACCTATCTACTGAAGACCTAGCCCTCAGTATCTGATCGGTGGGGGTTCGACACCAGGGACCCCCTCCACTCATCTGTTAGAGAATGCACTGGGTCTCAGAGTAGTGCCTCCACCTTCTCTCAGCACACCAAGCACAGCGCCGTACATTGTATAGTGGCTGTGCTTGGTATCACAGCTCAGCCCGATTCACTGCAATAGAGCTGAGCTGCGCCTGGGTCATGTGACTGATGAGCGCGACATCACATGGACTAGATAGAGCTGAGAGAAGTCTGCGGTGCTATTATGAGCGTCAGTGCCTTCTCTAACAGCTGATCAGTGGGGGTCCCGGGTGTGAGACCCCCATTGATCTGTAAAAAAGGCTCAGAAAACCACCTTTAACCTGTAAATTTTTCTAAATAAAACACATAAAATTGTAAAAAAAATAAAAAAATAAAGAAAACCAGACATATTGGGTATTGCCGCATCTGTAACGACCGGCTCTATAAAAATATCACATGAGCCACCCCTCACCTTAACGCCGTAGAAAAAATAAAATAAAAACTGTGCTAAAACAATCTTTTTTGTCACCTTACATCACAAAAAGTGCAACACTAAGCAATCAAAAAGGCGTATGCCCCCCAAAATAGTACCAATCTTAACCCACAAAAAATGATCCCCTACATAAAACAATCGGGCAAAAAATAAAAAAAACTATGGCTCACAGAAAATGGAGACACTAAACATGATTTTTTTTGTTTCAAAAATGCTTTTATTGTGTTAAAAGTGAAAAAAATAAAAAAGTGGATATATTCGGTATTGCCGTGTCTGTAACAACCAGGTCTATTAAAATATTACATTACCTAACCCCTCAGGTGAACACCGTAACATTACATAAAGTGTAATACCAAGCGATCAAAAAGTCATATGCACCCTAAAATAGTACCCATTAAACCGTCATTTCATCACGCAAAAACTCAGACCCCTACCTAAGACAATCGCCCCAAAAAAATAAAAATAATAATATGGCTCTCAGAATTAGGGTTGTTGCGGGTATCGAAATTTCGATACCCAATCGATACTTTTGTCCCGGTATCGATACGATACCGGGATTTCCGTTTTTTCGATACTGGGCTGCGCTGCTGCGCAGTCTAGTATCTCTGAACATGAGCGCGCTGCTATCGGCGCGCTCATGTTCTCTCAGCAGCACGGGGAGAAGGAAGCAGTCCTCCCTCCCCCCTGTGCTGCTGCCGCTGCCACCAATGAGGAGAGAGGGGCGGAGGAGGGGCGGCAATGAGAAGAGAGGGGCGGAGGAGGGGCGGCAATGAGAAGAGAGGGGGTGGAGGAGGGGCGGCAATGAGAAGAGAGGGGGTGGAGGAGGGGCGGGCGCACTGCGCCACCAATGATAGGATTACTATCGGAGCGATGGGAGGAGACATCAGCTTCACTAGTGGGCGTTCCTTTTCCCTGCGCTGCGATTGGACAGCGCTACAGCCAGGGAGAAGGAACGCCCACTAGTGAAGCTGATGTCTCCTCCCATCGCTCCGATAGTAATCAGCAGCATGTGGAGCAGGAGAGGAGACAGTAATGGGGCACTGCGGGCGAACGGAGCGGCGCCCAGGACTAAATGGTGAGTGCTGAGACATCGCTGGGCGCCGCTCTGTGTGGCCTAATAGTGAAAGTCTGGACTCATATACAGTAGTCAGTCTTTAACACATACAGGAGGCGGGTGCCGGCAGCAGAATCGCATTGCCGGCACCCTGCCCCTGACAGGGAGCTGCGATCAGCGGCAGTTAACTGCCGCTGATCTGCTAGTACCCGCCTCCTGTATAAAGGGGTAAAATCATTGGTGGTGCAGTGTGCCCCCCCCCCCCCTCAATCCCCCCATCCCATTAAAATCATTGGTGGCACAGTGCGCCGGCCCCTCTCAACCCTCCAGTATTAAAATCATTGGTGGCAGTGGCCACAGGGACCTCTCCACTCCCCCTCATTGGTGGTGCAGTGGCAGCTTCTGATCGGAGCCCCAGCTGTGTAAGCCTGGGGCTCCGATCGGTTACCATGGCAGCCAGGACGCTACAGAAGCCCTGGTTGCCATGGTAACATCCCTGATGCTGTGTGCACAAAGCACAGAGCAGCAGGGACAGTGTGGAGTCCTATTCACCCTGATAGAGATCTATCAGGGTGAATAGGAAAAGGGATGAAAGATCCCAGGTTCTAGCCCCTAAGGGGGGAAATAGTTATTAAATAAAAAGTGAAAAAAAAAAAAACACTAAAATATGAAGTATAAATCACCCCCCTTTTCCCAATTTCACATATAAAATATATAAATAAACATATTACATCGCCACGTCAGAAAAGTCCAAACTATTAAAATATAAAAAAAAAATCTAGGTGGTGAATGCCGGAACAGAAAAAATAAAATAAAAACTGCGCGATTCGCCATTTTTAAAAATGAGGAATGCACGTGGCTTTTTTTGTTTATTTTTTTCGCGTGGTATCGAATGGTATCGAGTATCGCAATACTTTTTCATGGTATCGAAACCGAATCAAAAATTTGGTATCGCAACAACTCTACTCAGAATATGGAGACACTAAAACATTATTTTTTTTGTTTCAAAAATGCTTTTATTGTGTAAAACTTAAATAAATTTTAAAAAGTATACATATTAGGTATTGCCGCGTCCGTAACAACCTGCTGTATAAAAATATCACATGACCTAACCCCTCAGATGGACACTGTAACAAAATAAAACAAAACAAAAACTGTGTCAAAAGAGCAATTTTTTTTTCACCTTACATCACAAAAAGTGTAATACCAAGCAATCAAAAAGTCATATGCATCCTAAAATAGTACCAATCAAACCGTCATCTCATCCTAAAAAAAATTAGCCCCTACATAAGACAATTGCCCAAAAAATAAAAGAAAACTGAAACAAACAACCATAAAAACTGAAACAAACAACCATTAGTCATATTTGGTATTGTCGCATCCGTAACAACCTGCTCTATAATAATAGCACATGATCTAACCTGTCAGATGAAAATTGTAAAAAATAAATAATAATAATAACAATCATAAATGGTGCCAAAACAGCTATTTTTTTATTACCTTGCCTCACAAAAAGTGTATTATAGAGCAACCAAAAATTACATTTACCCTAAAATAGTACTAACAAAACTGACACCTTATCCCGTAGTTTCCAAAATGGGGTCACTTTTTTTGAGTTTCTACTCTAGGGGTGCATCAGGGAGGCTTCAAATGTGACATGGCAACTTGGAATTATCCCAATGAAAACTGACCTCCAAAAACTATATGGCGTTCCTTTTCTTTCTGCGCCCTGACGTGTGCCCGTACAGCAGTTTACGACCACATATGGGGTGTTTCTGTAACCTACAGAATCAGGGTAATAAATATAGAGTTTTGTTTGGCTGTTAACCCTTGCTTTGTTACTGGAAAAAAATGGATTGAAATGGAAAATTTGTCAAAAAGTGGAATTCTGAAATTTCATCTACATTTTCCTTTAATTCTTGTGGAACACCTAAAGGGTTAACAAAGTTTGTAAAATCAGTTTTGAATACCTGGGAAATGTAAAGTAATAACTAGTATATGAGGTATCACTATCTGTTTTAAAAGCAGAGAAATTGAATTTTTTTTTTGTAAATTTGTTTTTTTTTTTTTATAAAAATGAAAAATATTGACTGAAATTTACCACTATCATGAAGTACAATGTGTCATGAGAAAACTCATCTCAGATTTGCTTGGATAAGTAAAAGCGTTCCAAAGTTATCACCACATAAAGTGACACATGTCAAATTTCCAAAAAACGGCCTGGTCCTTAAGGTGAAAAATGGCAGGGTCCTGAAGGGGTTAAAGATGCACCAAATTTATTAAACCATCCAAAGTTTGATAAATTTGCACAGACTCCTGTAAAAAAAATTCCCCTCATGATAATTCCCTCCATAGTACCTGACTGAGCAGCGCACTGGCAGAAGTGGATTGACCTATGTGCTAGGGCAAGTGATGTCCGTAAATGCTGCTTTATAGACGCCTTCACACATTACACAATGTGGAAAACATCTGGTGCAAAACGGTAGATCTTAATCCACTCCCCTTTATCATAAAACCATGCTCCTTTTCAGTGAACCCGCATCCCCTCGCAGGGCAATGTACGACAGAGTATTCTTTTTGGCTTACTTTGTTCATAAATGTATCTACATGAGAAAAGGCAAAAATGTGCCTAATTTTACCGCAAATTAACCCAGAATTCAGGAGCATCCACCATAGTAAATGCAGGCCATTTTTTTGTATTGGGAGGATAGTTAGTACCTGCGCAGATCTGCGTTAGGCTACTTTTACATCCCCAAATACCGGCAGGGTGTTCAGGCAGAGAACAGCCAGTCGGAATTCTCCGGATCCGGTGCTGCCAGATGCAGACGGAATGTCCGCTGGCCACATTAAGTATAATGGGGTCCGGCAGAGATCGGAACGCATTCCAGCAGGCAAACGGATAGCTGGCTGGACACAAACTGCTGCATGCTGCAGTTAGTGTCCGACTGATTCTCCGCAGGTGTCTGCCGGAACGGCCATGCCGGAGAGTCACACTGGAGGTGTGAAAGTAGCCTTAGGTAAAAAGATCAGCAGCACAAATATCTGTCTTGTCCTGAAAATGTGTAACAATGTATCAATCAATGTACAATATGTAATAAATAAATCACCCTGGAGTAAAGCCACGCCTCTTTCTCACTAAGCCACTCCCTTTATCACGCAACGTGCGCCAGAATTCTGGACCAATTTGACTAGTAAGGGCTCATGCACATGAACGTGTGCCGCCCATGCCGTGCATTAGGGGCTGCAAAATGCATCCGTGTGGCCTGTACTGACAGACGCAGACCCATTCAACTTCCGTCTGCACAGGAAAAAAATACAGCATCTTCTATTTTTTTGCAGTGCGGAAGCACGGACCGAAATGCCACGGAAGAGCTCCGTAGTACTTCTGTGGCCTTCTACTCCGTGCCTCCGCTCAAGTGAATTGGTCAGTATCCATGATACGGTGAGCAGACGGCCGATGCCTGTATATTGCAGACCCGCTGTTTACCTGCCGCAATACAGGCACGGCCGGCACACGTTCATGTGCATGAGCCCTAAATCTGGCTTAAAGCATTTTAGCTTTTCATTATACAATGAAAAAAAATAGAAAATCCCTATGAGGCTTCAGGCACGCCGCCATGTTCGTAGTTCAGTCCACAAACAACAGATCCACAAAACACAGGTATCTGAGCATTTCGTATTTTTCTCACTCCCATCAACAAAAAGGTTTCTATGTTCATGTTCTATAATTTGTGGAATGGCCACATGGATCTGCAAAAAATACGGATGTGAGCATGGCCCCATAGAAATGAATGGGTCACTGAGGATAGTACACAGATGGAAAATATGGCCGTATGGAGGATGCCGCTTGTGTGCAATCTGCATTTTTTCACTCCCATTTATAGAAATTGTTATTCTTGTCTGCAAAAAGGACAAGAACAGGGCATGTATCAATTGCTGGACGGATATATGGAGGCAGACACACAGATTTTTTTTACGGACCCATAAAAATGAATGAGTTGTGTGCATGAGGCTTCAGGCTGAAAACACACTTAGATGTTTTGTGGACTTTTTCTGCACTTTTCTGATTTTAGTGGTATTTTATGCACCTGCATTTTTTTGTATGGGAAATATGAAATGCAGGACCCACGAGTTTTTTTGCCTCTCCAGTGTTTTTTTTTGTTAAAGATGCATCATGTTGAAGCTTTTGCAGGTTTTTCATCCTCTTTTCTACACGGGAAAAACACCTGAACAAAATATGGCATCAACACGTTTGTTTAAAAAAACACACCATAAAAGCCGCATGCGCTATCTATCATGTTTTTTAGTGACCAAAAAATGCCAGAGCAAATTCATGTGTGTAGGGACCTTGAAGAGATGGTCTGATTACGATAAGCCCTGCCATTAGTGCATATGGACACCATAGAGGGGGCATCTGCTAAGGACCCACCTCTAAGCGTCAGAGAAGATCTGGTGGACTCTGTCCGTCTATTTATAAGGTCCGGACTATACTGTGAGGGTCATTTACACCGGTCTTTTACTTTCCTTTTGTGCTGGCTTTGCTGCCAGAAGAAGTGCAACATTTATGACGAGGCGTGCGCAGTGCGCCTCATCGTTATTTAGACGCACCTTCAGCAGACCGTGCGCCTGGTTGTATGCCTATTTCCAGGTGTAAATGTCGGTAAATTTGTCAGGGCCGATATCACCCTGGTCACCCTGTGACTTTTTGTAGTACTACTGAGTGACAGCTGGAGTCCACAAGATTGCAAATAACCTAAGGTACCGTATCTGCAACACATCTGCCATGTGTGAATTCATCCTTACTGTAACTAGAAGTGCAGTTACATTCCTTAAAGTAAATGTAATGGGTATAATTTTGATTAATTAAAAACAGGTACTGACACATATTCTGGAGATCTGTTGATTCTATTTTCAGTACATGTTGCCTGAGCTGTTAACCTATCATCATGTAATACGATTATGTAGAACGCCACACTTACAAACGGGTGTGTACGGGGATATATCCTGGATTTTTTTTTTCTGTGAGCACCTCTTTAGCAGCAATTCATAAATATGCTTTGATGAGTCGCTGATTTCTATTGGAGAGTGTTGTGAGCATGCTCTGTGACATGCACAGAGGTCATTGTGCAGGGAGGGGGAGGAGCTGTGCTGTGACATCACCTACTGTGAAAGGTAGATCCCGTTTTATCTATATGTAGGTGTAATTTTGCCTATGATGATAATGAGAGGACTGTTGAGAAGTGATCGCTATAGAACAGGAAGTGTCAGACTATTATGAGGCTTAATGGCCATTGTGAAAACTGCAGGATTTTAGGATAAAAAAAAAAATTCTATATATATATATATATATTGACAGCATATATTCTTAAAAAATATGTTTAACATAAAAGGCAAAAGCTGAAGGAAAAAGGTTAAAGGGGTTGTCCCATTTCACTTCTTGGACCTGCTCCTATCTCAAGAAAGTGAACAAGAGTATATTGCGCATGTGCAGAGTGCTTTCCATTTATTGCTATGGGAGATCTGAAAATAGTGGATCAAGCGCACTTGGCTATTTTCGGAGGTCCCATAGCGGTGACCTCTCCATTCCCTGCTACGGGATTCCCAGAAATAGCGGAACCAGCACTTGGTTATCTTTGGAAATCCCATACCTGTAAATGGAGGATGGCCACACTTGCGCAGTGTGCTCTACTTCACCTCAGGGGTCTGTTCAGGATATAGGAGCGGGTCCCGGAGGTGGGACCCGCACCTATCTGACATTGATGACATATCCTAGTGATATGATATCAACAACTGAGATAGGAATACCCCTTTAATACCTAATCTGCTACAGTTACGTAATTTCCTAGTTCAAGAGAATTTGCTAATTTCTTCTTTTTTTTCTACTATTAATGTAGTCAAATTACGTTTGTCATTCAAGGTTCGAAACAAGCGACTTTCTGGATGATCAAATGTCGGATTAAAGGAATTATGATATTAGGAAGATTGCTGAATTACCAATTCGAGAGGCAGCACTGGAGAGCAGCCGAGTCTGCAGGATCTAGATTTTATGGAAAATTTTGAAGCGGGTGAAAGCCATCTCAGGGCACAGATTATTGGATAATTAAAGAAAAAACACACAGAAAAAAAAAAACAGGGGTCTGCGACTTGGCAACCGCGAGATTCTCACCATTCAGCAAGGCAGGGAAAAAAGAAAATAAGAATTAAATGACACAGAATATGGTTACTGTCTGCGCTCCAATCCCGCTGTGTGGTCGGGTCCGTTACATTCTGACAGAGAAGCAAGAAATAAATTGGTGCCCAGCTCGGGCTTTGGAGAAGTGGTATAATTCAGAAGATAGCTGAGATCCTGTGTGTCCTGCATTCCTGGAGGGCCCTGAGAAATGGCAGCCGAGCAGCTGCCGCTGTTTATTTACGTACATTCCTGCCTTAAATTGAGCTAATGAAGGTAATTTTCGGGCGGTCGATGTCCTTTTAGCTCTTTCTTTGTATCATTTGACAACTCTTTCCTTGGCTGTGTTCTAAATTATGACACGTTGTAATTAACTGCACAGAACAGAAACGTTTCACGCTGACAAAACCGCCATGTGTTAGCCCCTTGTCTTAATAATCTTCATACAGTCATATCAGGTTTCCGCTGTAATTCACAGCGTAGGGTTACAAACTGAAGCTCAGGCTCATCCACTGTGAATTTTCAGTTCTATCTGTTTCGTATACAAGGTACTATTATTTATATTCTAAGAAAAAATGATCCTAAAGAGCCAGGTCTTCACTGTCTACTGGACGGAGGTCACTTTCATTGCAGAAACATGCATAGAAGAGGAAGCTGAGGAGCAAATGTGGGGATCTCCACCAGCACCAGCAAGTCCTGTAATGAGTGGGCTTGAGGCAGTTACCTAGAGCAGGAATGCTCAACCTGCGGCCCTCCAGCTGTTGCAAAACTACAACTCCCAGCATGCCCGAACTGCCTACAACTATCAGCCTACAGCAGGGCATTGTAGGAGTTGTAGTTTTACAACAGCTGGAGTGCCGCAGGTTGAGCATGCCTGACCTAGAACATAGAAGAATTTTGGTCTACGTAGTCTGCCCTTATATTATTTCCTATTTATCTATCTTTTAGGGTATGGCCACACGTTCAGGTTTCTACATGCAGTTTTGGAAGCCACTTCCCAGTGGATCGATACCCAGGGGACCGTCTGAGCCCTCCTCGTGGCTGACAGACAAGTAAGTAATGATCTGATGCTTCCAGAGCTCAGAGCGTTAAGTACCCAGCTGGTGGCTACAGCTGCCCTCCTGACTCCTGAATTGAACTGTATTGCCATCCTGAGGCAACTGGAGTAGGAGGAAAGAATATGGTTCTGGCCACCACAGCGGGGCATCTTTGGTGAGGTATTTTGTGCTGCTAGAGCATTATTTTGGGGTGCACTGCAGTATTTGGGTCTTTTGGGCCAGTATATTGTGCTTTACTGTGTATTTGGCTCTGCTGGGGTGGTATTTTGTGTTGTAAAATGGCATTGCTGTCTCCACCTACTTATGTTGGCTCCACCTACTTTTGTTGGCTCTGCCTTCTATCAATTTGGACCCGCCTATGACATGGGGCTACTTTTAGTTTTTTTCCAGGGCCACTTTAAGTTCCTAGTCCACCCCTGGCCACAATCAGGAGTGGATCATAAAAGGAGAAAAAGTACAAAGGACAGGAACGACTTCTCCCCTTTTATTTTTATTTCGCTCCTGGTTTTGGCTTCCAAAACGACATCAGGAAACCTGACAATGTAGCCGTATCCTTAGGGTACATGTAGGTTTATCCTAGGCATGTTATCGGACAGTTTTTTTCAAATTAGGATGACTTTTTCAAGGAATCTCCGGCATTAAATATTGGTGCCTCATGCTTCAGTCAGCATAATCTGTTTAGGTGTGAGTGAACTGCCTCAGGAGAGGGGTTAGAACAGTATTGTGAGTGGAAGACAATAGATGTCGCACCCCTCCATCTGTATTAAAGCTCGGTTTCTCTAATTTGTCATTTGTGTGGCATTCATCAAGGCTAAACAATTAAGTTCTTCAAATCTTTCTTGAAAAATGTTAGGCTTAAAGGGGTTATCCAGGAATTTATATTCATGACCTATCCTCTGGATAGGTCATCAATATCAGATCGGCAGGTGTCCGACACCCGGGAATCCTGCCAATCAGCAGTTAGAAGTGGCCGGCGCTCCAGATCTCCTCTTGTCAGTAATAAACGCTTAGGTTCAACACAATGTGTGACCATAGAATGAACATGGATGGCGCTCTGACCCAGCATGTGTGCTCTTGTAATAAATCATAAGACAAAATAATTTTTGCCTAAAATTGCTGTTCGTCTATGGTCGACCGTAGAGACAGTTCATTCCTTATGTTCCCACATCTCCATATCATATACAGATATGCTAATTTTGTACTTTTAATACGTGCACCATGAAAGTTCAAACAATGAGGCCCCTTGTCCACTGGAACCAAACAAATCACATGGAGCTAATTAGAAAGAAAAAAAGACTATCAAGTATCCGATAGTGTAAACAATGACATGTGTACGGGCCGCACGTTCTGTATACTTGATTGGAGTCGAACAACTGTATTTACATTAGCAAATGTAATACTGCCGGCTATGTTACATGTCTGATTATTTTCATAGAAGCAACCTTTATAGAAGGCCTACATGGAGATGTCATTGTTTATCATTTTACTGTGCATAATGGACACTAGCAGACACTGAAAGCCAGGGGTGGATTTTGAAATGTAGTAGGCATTGTATCTGCTATGTTATCTGCCATCTCATGGTGGACCACCAGGTTTGCAAGTCAGACAATATTATGATGGAATGCAATGTCTACTATGGGTCACCAGTGGCTGCAATATTCCTGGTCAACAAATCCTGTGATTACCAATACAGGCAGCATTAATGAGTTCAATCAAGGCAATGCTCTTCAGCTATTACAACATGGAGGATTCTGTTGGAAGAATTTGTGGTCAACCAAAAATAATTTGTTAAATTTGTGTTGGATTTTCTTTGGTCAAGCAAAGGATTTTGGCCACAATATTGCTTGGAAATTTTCATCACTGCAATTCATCTTAGTCTAATTCCCACATCAGCTGGTGTAATCAGTTCCCTCAATCGGATGGGAATGATGTACCTGGACCATCCCGATCTGGCCGTCTATTAATATCAATGGCCAGAGCCTCATACAGATGTCAGTGATACAAAACAGATCCTTTGGTCAGTTTGGTTCAAAAAAGTTGCCCTAGAAAACAACAGGATGTACACCTCCATGTCCCTCACTAAGTAAAGGCGTGAACTTTATTTTATAAGGGATTTATTTAATCCAAAAATTGGCAATTAGTTATTCTGCAAGACAAACTTTCAGGTAAGTGAAGACTGAATTGATTCTTCATGACAAGTAGTGGGAGAAGTTTCCTTCACAGTCCATCTAATGTCAGAGTTTGTCATATTGCAAGTGGATTACTTTATAGCCAAGGCAATGCACATAGATGTCATAGATAGTCGAGAGATAGTAAGTTAGTAGTAAGAAGTTCTGAGGATGAAATGTTCAGCTGGGTGCTCATATTTATGAAGGGATTTCTGGTACACGTAGATGTGGTTTTATAAAGAAGCAAAAAAGGGTTTTACAGTAAAAAAAAGATATTTTTTTAACACGTTCCCGCAGCATGGCCCCTGAAACTGAAAATTCATACTTACCTGCTCCATGCCGCTTCGTTGGTTTGCGCTGCCTCCAACTTCCAGTCTCAGAGCAGTTTATATTCAGCTGGCTATGGGCATGGTCTCCTGCACCGGTCCAGCCAATGACTGGCTTCAGCAGTGATGTGGCCACCAGCAGCACCAGCTAAGGTCAGTCATTGGCTGGAGCAGTGCATGTGACCATGTCCATAGCCAGCTGATGTAAACAGTGCAGGGACCAGAAAATGGAGAGAGCGGAGGCAGCGTGGACCACCAGAGTGGCATGGAGCGGGTAAGTATGAATCTTCTGTTTCAGGGGCCATGCTGCAGGAACATTTAAAAAAATGATTTTTACAGGAAAATCCCTTTAAGAACATGTCCTGTACTGTAAATTACCACAGTTCTGAAATGGCTTAACATATCCTTACATGGTGACCTTTCATACATAGCATTTGTTCTTCTGATAAGCAGTCTGACTAGGGCGGTAACATCTTGCAGGCTGTTAGAACTTTACACAAATGATTTAGAGCAGAAGAAACAATTATTTTAACTAGGCACTGCTTCAATGACACACTTTCCAGTAAATACAGGACCCATTTATAGCATTACAACTGGAAAGCATTGAAAACTGCATTCATGTATATAGCACTCGGGGCAGGGGAGAATAAAGGCTTTTGAGCTGCAGACAAAAGGTTCAGATGTCAATGGTTCAATTGGTTTGGTGCATAATACAACAATATAACTGGAAAGTGTATATTACACAGTGATTGTCATCATACAAAAGAGACTCCAAGCTATCTGCTCCAGAATATGTGATTTATAGAGAGGAGCACATTTCTTGAAATTTATATCATCTGATTCACCAAATTATTTTAAAAAAATAATTTGCATCCAAATCGATTTAAACCAAATCAAATATTCACCAATTGCCCTGAAAATTGGTATATAACACTCTAAGGTCTCCTAAGTCTAAGAAGATGAGAGACAGAGAGAGCATTATACCGTTGGGTTTCTGGGAAAGATATTCAGATTAGCTTTCTTTTCAAAATGAAAAGTACACTAAGCCTAAGAAGCCAAAGTCACTTAGGGGGAGATTTATTGAACTATGGGGCACATTTATTAAGACTGGCATTTTAGACACAGGTCTTAATAAATCCCTAAGCTGGCTGTGGTTCCGCCGAAGTTATAAAGAGGCGCCGAGGTGCCGAGTTCTAGTAAGATAGCTTCCGAGCTGTCTTACATTTAGACCTTTTTCTATGCCTGAAACAGGTGTAGAAAATGGTAAATGAGATGGGCCTGCTGGCCCGTCCACTTCTCCGCTCATACCATACACACAATTTTAGACCTGGCATGAGCTCGTAGATTTCGGCGCAACTAACCGGAGTCTGCTTCCGAAATACGCCTTATATAGGCGTATTTCAGCTTAATAAATGACCCCCTATGTGTTTACAACTTTTTAAATGCGACTTTAAAAATTAAAAAAATGCCACAATTATTTTAAGTCGATGTCATAAGGAGGTATGGTGTGGGCCTATAAGTTTCTGTCATATTATTGATGCATACAAGAATGGCTCTGTAATACAACCATGTGTAGGATGCCTAATGTTATAGTTAGTGTTGAGGAAAGCGAAGCATTCAAAGCAGAATTCGGATTTCCAACGAATACGAATTTCCTTGCGCTTCGTGGTAACAAATAAGTTTTTCCTAAAATGGCAGTGTTACAACGTGAAAGTAAGAAGCCCAGGAATGCGAGGTCACCTATAATGCTGTGCAGCCAGTCAGTCCGCAGATAGCCATACGCTGTGATGTCACAGTCCTATAAATACCTCATCCCACGTGACCTCTCCCATTGTCCTGTGAGCTGAGAATAGGGAGAGATGTGGCAAGCGCTCATGTACTAGGGACAGTGTTGCTGAAAACGACTAATAGAGGGGAATTGGAGAGGGAGACTGCAGGGAGAGTGCAGGGAGACTGATGAGTTTTATTTATTTATTCCTACATCAGCCATAAATGTAATTCAATACCAACTAGATGGAAGCCTTTATTATTCCACTGCCAGCGTGCCAACCTATACCATCCAGTCTGCAGCCCTTAGGTGGGGCGAGGTCTTAATGATAACCATCCTCATCTTTTGCTGGCTTTACTTCTTCCAAATCATCCTTCAAAGTCTCCATGTCCTAGAAAAGTCAGCAAGTTGCGGAGAGTGGAAGAGCTGGATGTTCCTGATGACATATTCTCATCGATATTAGATGATATGGAAAAGGAGGAAAAGCAGATGGCAGAAGGGGTCCCACCTGTAGGGTAGGAGAGCGCTAGGGTATGCCAGAGCTGATTAATATTCAGTGTTTACTGCCAAATAACCTGCAGGAGATTACAGGCCAGAACAGCAATAATATGCATATTGTGCCCCCATCTGACCAGCCAAACCCCATACCAGCAACAACCCCTGTTTAAAGGTGCTGCGTGGCCATTAACAATGACTATACAGTGCGGTCTTCATTATTAAATGAAAGGTAGCTGCGGGCTAATTGGCTGAGCGGTTCTTCACCACAGCATGGCCGCAACCCACCCACAGCACGGCTGCTCCGTGTGGCCATACCGTACGGCAGAGTGGCCTGGGCGTACCTTAGCGATTCGTGACAAATTAATTCAGAACGAATCAAATTTCTTGACTAATTTCGGCGAAGTTGCCAAATTGAATTTTTCAAAAATGCGCTCCTCTCTAGTTATAGTTCTACATGTACATCCATGTGTAAATATCTGATGGTTACATGATAACTCCTAAAGTCCAAAATCTTCTAAACCTCAGTTAAGGCTATGTTCACATCAGCGTTCAGCCTTTCCGTTCTCCTGCTCCGTTATAGGAGCAGGAAAACGGAAAGGACGGATTCGGCTCATAACTGAGCCAAACGGAGCCTACGGACCTCATAGACCCCCATAGACTATAATGGGGTCCGTTATGTTTCCGCTCAGAAGATGATTTTGAAGCGGAGACAAAGGTTGTGCATGCAGGACTTTTGTCTCCGCTCCAAAATCATCTTCTGAGCGGAAACCTAACGGACCCCATTATAGTCTATGGGGGTCTATGAGGTCCGTAGGCTCCGTTCGGCTCAGTTATGAGCCGAATCCGTCCTTTCCGTTTTCCTGCTCCTATAACGGAGCAGGAGAACGGAAAGGCTGAACGCTGATGTGAACAAGGCCTAAGGAGTAATATAAAAAAAAGTCCTCTTGAAAAGGTGCTAAAACTTTCCCACCAGAAATTAAACAGATCAATCCCAATTTTGGCGACCTTTCTCACATTGTGGCTTGTTTTCCAGCAGAAAATGTGAGCTCTGACTTTGTAACACTTTTGTTTTGCCTTCAGGTAAAAAAGGAAGACATGATACATTGTGAACGGGAAAGTAATACCTCGCACATGCTTAGATCTGCCCCCGGACAAGCAATGGATCTTTTCAATTGACTGACAATGAAACGTTTGAACAGTTTGATATGATGGATGAGAGGAGGAAATACACTTGGCTCCTCTTACGTTAATTTTTTCTTTTTGCCTATATTAGTAGATACATGTGTTATCAGCATGTCCGCTCATGGGAACTCAGCTGTCTTCACCGCGTGAAGGATAAAAGTCAATGGAAACAAAATTCACCAAAAATACTATAAGGTACTCATGACTGTAGGATGACATCGGGACTGTGCTAAGATTATGTGTCCCAGCTGTACCTTTTAACATTTTAATTGCATTGGCGTATTTCTCCAATAAATGTATTTTTCCTAAATAAAGTGCACCCATATGGTGTAAAAGTGTCCCATTAAACATACTGGCTGACTCCTGATCGCCATCAACCATGAGGATATATAAAAATGTAGCTGTTTTATGGGTGTAAAGAGCTCTGCAGCTGCCGCTAAAGTCAGAATACGCACCTCCTGACGCTTATGTAAATAGCTCCGGCCATAAAATAAGGTCTGAGTTTTCCATCTGGGTGCTATATGAGATGTATGACTAGATCATATTCACCAAGGACCCCCACCAACCCCGATGCCCCCTCACGATGGGAGCAGGTTTCAACAGAAGTACGTAAAATGCACGTAACTGTAAAGTGAAAAAAAAAATTTGTAGCGGCATCACAATACGAAAAGCATTACTAGACAACGGACTCAATATATTGCATTTATTGGCCCCGAAAAGGGTTGACATTAGCAAGTAAAACTCTATAACAGGGATCAGGAACCTTCATCACTCCAGCTGTGGTGAAACTACGACTCTCAGCATGCACACTTGCCTAGCTGTTTTCAGAACTCCCATAGAAGTGAATAGCGCATGCTGGGAGTTGTAGTTTCACCACATCTGGAGTGCCAAACGTTGCTGACCACTGCCCTATAAGTTAGGCCTGATGCATTTGATGGAGGTACATTAAGTCCCTGTGGCTCTGTACCACAGACCTGTAGGCACGCCATGTACCGCCATATGATTGTGATTTGAGAGTAACACCGTAATACGTTATTCAATAGAGTATGACACATTTTTCAGAAAACATTTTGCATAATTGACAACCGAATTGGGGACATTTAAAGGGGATGACCAAGCTACAGATATTGATGACCTATCTTCAGACTGGTGAGGGTCCGACACCCAGCACTCCCAACATTCAGCTGTTTCAGAAAGCTCTGTATCCTATGTAGTTTCCAGCACAGCTGAGCTCCAACTTGAATTTGAGCTGAGCTGCAGTACCTGGAATGGCCACTACACAGTGTACGGAGCTGTCTGCTTCCAGCTCTGTACACTGTATAGTTTTCGGTTGGGGTGCCGGATGTAGGGCCCCTATTAGTCTCATAATCACGAGGATGGGTCATCAATATCTGTAGCCTGGATGCCCCTGAAAAGCCCAGGAAACATCCACAGAATGCTCACTTTTGGGGTATATTTGCACAAACTTCACTTTGCAGTTGGCACACCCCTTCCTGCCTGTTTCTCATGACTGCGGGCAACTATGCCCTTGGTGCCTCCATATGAAATCCGAGGCATAATGTATTACAGGATTCCTTATTACAATTTCATAGAGGTTGCACACAGCCGTAACACAGTCATGTGATGAGATTTTACCGTAAGATATGCTATAAGGTGGTAGTGCAGCATAGTTCTGCATGAGTACAACTCCACAAAGTGTGAACTTGGCTGAATCACTTTGCTGGAGTTTTTCTGTAATGGAACATTAATTGAGAACACATATAAATATATAAAACAAAATACTGCCAATTTCCTCTTTTCATGTTTTCTTCTTTGATCTTATACTATTGAAATAGTAAAAAACATAAAAAATTCTTAGATATGGATTCGATGAGCAACCTCTTTCTTTTAAGAAACAGTGGTGGTGGTGGTGATGGGGGGCCTCAGGAGACGGACCCCCACTGAACAATGGCATGTCCACCGTTGCTAACTGTCCAGAATTTGCTGTGACTGCCTTGGGGTTGGGACTGGAATAGGAGAGGGGCTTAATCGGCCAGAATTTACCAACAAAAATGTTGCCAAGTATGCATGTCAGATACTTTCTGAAACGACATGTACACTTTAAAGCGGTTTGCCAGGACTACTATGGTATTTAACAGATATGCTAATGTAGTTGCTCACCTCGTGTACATCTTCATAATCGCTCTGGTTTGTTTCCATCCTGTATGTAGCACTTCCTGTATCCAACCAAACCCATGATGCACTTCTCCTTCCTCTGCCACAGCTCCAGCACCGCCCCTAACCACACCCAGCTAGTTTATAGCTCCTCCCACCCATCTATTAACATAGACACTCCCTTCTCACTGCCCCGCCCATGGACATAACATCACAGAAAATAAGAAAGAGCTGCATGGACATGGTCATGTGACCACAGCCCAGAACAGGAGATATGAACAATAAAGGCAAAAGAAATACATTACAAAATTACAGCGACCTTCATAAATGATTATTTTAAAGGATGCGTAAAGGGGTATTCTGGTTCCTTGAATTGGGTCTGCTTTGAAAGCATTGTGCCGGTTTTACAAAAGTCTAACATACTGTACTATACTCTCTAATAATATCTACTTACTTCTTAGTCTCCCTCAGCCTTGTTTACCTGCCTCCCTTAGTTATGCCCTGCCTGCTCTCTCCTGCTGCTGCTGGACCATGCTCCGTTTCTCTGCTATGTGTCTAGTCTCTTGCACCTGGGACTAGCTCTGGTCGGAGCTTCTATGCTCTGAACTTCCCGTCTGATGAGATCTGGATATGACAGCTGATTCCACAAGGCATGTAAGGAGACTGTGCTCTACATCACCTGAAGCTGGCTTGCCGAATAATCCTGACATTTAGCAGTAAACTGAGGTTTGTTGTTGCAGCTTTTTCTGTTTCTTTTTTCCACTTGCCTGTAGAGATCTTGCTCAGTGTCAATAGGTCTTTCCCCCATCTGCTTCATCTGTTGCTTGCTGTTTCAAACTGCTTTCCATGTCTGTGTCTTGAAGTTGGTAGGTTTTTGCCTTTTACATAGCTGTTTGTCTGTATTTGTTTCTCAATTATTGTGTGTCTGTCAATCTGTCTGTAAATCTTACAGTGTGTCTGTATGTCTTTCCCTATGTATCTCTCACTATTTTCCATATCTCTCTGTATGTATTGGGTTCTGTCTTTCTCACAAACATCATATGACAAAGGATGCTCTCTCCCCATGTGCTTCAAGAAAGAGAAGCAGACCTGAAAGAAGTGGGGTGAGTCCCTTCAGAGGCTGATAGATATCAGGTTAGAGGCTACAGGAGTTGAAAAAAAGTTACCAGAATACCCCTTTAAGCAAAACAAAAAACCCTCAAGACTCCTTAAATAGCTCTTCTTGTCTGTTTTCTCAGCTCTGTCTATCATCTACTCTTAGGCTCCATTCACACGTCCGTGGTGTGTTGCGGACCCGCAACACACCCGTCCGGCACCCCTATAGAAATGCCTATTCTTGTCCGCAAGCTGCGGACAAGAATAGGACATGCTCTATCTTTTTGCGGAGCTGCGGACCCAAAGATCGGGGCCGCTCTCCGCAAATGCGGATGCGGACAGCACACTGTGGGCTGTCCGCATCCATTCCGTCCCCATAGAGAATGAATGGGTCCGCACCCCTTCCGCAAAATTGCGGAACGGATGCGGACCCATTTTGCGGACGTGTGAATGGAGCCTTAGGCACAGGGAATCAGGGATACATGACACGAATGAAACACGAGTTTCCTCCCTCAATACAACTTCTATTCAGAATGTTATCTTTTATACTACTTTCCTATTAGCTTTTTCAATTCTGCTATTCAGATCCGTCTCATAGGATCTCAATAGTGGAGGAAAACGCTTCAGTTTTGTCCCCATTCATTGTCAATGGGGACAAAACTGAACTGAACAAAACAGAGTGCACCAAAATGCAAGCAAGCAGCGTTTTTCTGTCCGCAATATGGTGCGGAGCAAGACGGATCCGTTCTGACACACAATGTAAGTCATTGTTGACGGATCAGTTTTCTCTCACACAATAGAAAACGGATCCGGCCCCTATTAACTTTTAATGGTGTTCAAGATGGAGCCGCCATGGCTATAGAAGACATAATACAACCGGATCCGTTCATAACGGATGCATGCGGTTGTATTATTGTAACGGAAGCGTTTTTGCATATCCATGACGGATCCGCAAAAAAACGCTAATGTGAAAGTAGCCTTACTTTAATTTTACATTGCAGGTATAAATAGTCAAATGTTAAAGGGTTCTCCAGGAATTAAGAAAATAAAAACACTTAAATATTGCTTTATTAAAAATATATTCCTTTTATATGTATATAAATATAGGAATATATTCCTTTTATATTTATAAAAATATATGTCTTTTGGTCTTGCCCGAAACTGACGAAATTGAAAGGTGATATAGGTATACTAGTTAATATGATCACAGGTAAAACCCTTACTATCACCCCAGAACTGGTATTGCTGAATCTGGGAATAGACTCTATGGATTCATCGGTGCAGTTCCCCTTGATACACATCTTTATTGCATATAGAACGTTGATAGCAAAAAACTGGAAAACAGAAACAATACCAATTACTAAAAATATTATAGAGATGGTGTCAAGAAGCTGTATCAATGAAAAATCGTATGCAATATGTATGGACAGGTATACCATTATGCAACAAAAATGGGATGCATGGCTAAAGTACTTCCCTAAGTAAGGAGGGAGTCGGATGTGTGAAAGGAGCCGGTCAACCGAAAAGTCAGACAACATAAGAGAAAACATAAATATAATAAAGATTGTAATGCATAAAACCAATTTAGTATTGCCAGAAAAGATTAGTGATACATGTAATTAAAGATATGTTCTCAATGTATATGTAATAAAGATTCACTTTTCTTTATTCATTTAATGTTAAAGTTAACAAAGATTTAAGAAGGCACTTTTGTGTACATGTTTATTTTATTTTACTGCAATTTATTCTGATACATGCATAATCAATTATATTTGAAAAGTAGATTATGTGTCCCCACCTCATGTGATATGAAGTAATATTACATGTGAAAAATTAAATTTTTCTGTATGTTATATTGAAATTTCTTTGAAAATTGTAATAAAAAATTATTTTGTTCTAAAAATATATTCCCAAATACCTCTCATTAGTTATAATGGCTCATTTTGTCTGGGAAGCAATCATCAGGGGAAACAAAATGGGCGTCAGTACACATAAAACCTGTCCCAATCACACAAGAAGACAAGTTACTTCACCATAATGAGCCATAGTGCTGTCTCATCCGCCTCTCTGCTCTGCTTGTCAGGAATCATGATCCTGAATACAGGTGAGTCTCTGTGGGAATGGAGATGATGAGGAGACATGAGAGGAGGGTGAGGTGTGGCTCAGCAGCACTTCTTTACAGTCTCCATCACCATAGCAACACATTACCACATCCTTTCCTGTCCGACGTCTCTGTACTTCATGTCTCCTCATGAACTAAATTCCCCAGAGATTCAGCTAAAGTTCTTATCATCTGTATTCAGGATCATAATCCCTGACAAGTAGAGAGGAGGAGGAGGAGGATGGGGCAGCTCTTTACCTCAGTCTTGTAAAGTAACTTGTCCTCATGTGTGATCAGGACAGGTCCCTAATGGGATAGCGGCCATTTGCTCCCCAGACAAAACAAACCATTATAAATAATGAAAGGTATTTGAGAATATATTTATAATAAAATAATGTCTAAGTATTTTCATTTTCTTAATTCCCAGAGAACCCCTTTAAGAAAAGGCTCCATTGCTCTATGTGTAAATTTTACCTCCCGTATTCATGAGAGTAATGATCGCTGTCATCCAAAGAAAGGAACAGCGAGTGACTGTGGCCCAAACAGTAGTGATCACTTTACCAGTCCATCAGCTTAGGGTTTGACCTAACATGACCACACAGTTCACTTGTCACCTACGTGACTGTACAGATGGACGACGTGTATTATGTTTCATGCTGCGTTCTAAAGTCAAATGCTTCTAGGATCGTAGGTTTGTGCTTGTATATAAAGGAAGAGGAGGGAAGATTGTTGATACGTAATCACTCTAGTAGAGAATATGCACTCTTGCTTCTAGGTATGGATGTCTAGGTAGGAGTTGTCTGGTTTGAAACCCCATTAAGGCCTCATGCACACATCCGTTGCCCGGCTGTTCCGTCCATTGGGGACCACAGTTTGTGGTCCCCAATGCACGTCCAACATCTGTGTGGTTGCTGCAGATGGATCCAGACCCATTCAACTTGAGCTGCGGTGTGGAGGCACTGAGAGAAACCCCACGGAAGCACTCCAGAATGCTTCTGTGGAGTTCCGTGCCTCTGTTCTGCAACACATTTTTCGGATTGTGGACCCATTCAAGTGAATAGGGCGATGTTCACGTGGCCAGGGCCCATATTTTGCAGACCTGCTGTCACCGCAATATGGGCACGACCGGACAACAGCTGTGTGTATGAGGCCTAATAGATGGGCTCGTCCACAGATGTTCCTCAATAGCAATAGCGAAGAGTGAGCACAAAGAGCATCTACCTTAACACATCCATGCAATACACAGAGTCCCTTGATATTAAACAGGTTGTCAAGAAGTGATCGGTGGAGGACTGACTCTCGGCCCCCCTGCCAATCAGATGCTTCAAGAGACCACAGGGCTCCAGTGAGCTCTTCAGCTTTTTTCTAGGCCAGTGACGTCATATTCATTGGTCATGTGGCCTAGGTGCGTCCTCTTCAAACAGTCGTTCGATGGGTGGGGGGTTCTCGCACCCCCACCGACCAGATTACTTATAACGAGGATAATCCATCAATAGCAAAATCCTTAATTTCTTGCGTGGTGGCGCCGCAGGGATATTGCTAATTTATATCAGATCATTGAGCGTCACAGCCAGAAGTCAACCTGTGATTGTCTTATCATCTAACAAAAAAGGATAGTCCAGGGTGGACAACCCCTTTCACTGTGCAACATTCTGCAATGTGCTAGAAATGATCATCGGAATGTTCTGTTCATAGGCTGGAGCATAATGATCTACACCGGAGAGCAGCGTTTTGTGTTTTCCATATAGTTATAGTTAATATAGTTAATAATGGTGTGTGTTACTTCTGATATTTTTATTTTTTTCATCAAATCCATGGGATAACGCCATTAAAGATCATGACATGCTCAGTGTGAAACATAAGCAATACTAGGGGACAACTGGATGGGGACAAATTCTTCCTCTTGTGATACCCTCTGGCCCTGGATGCTTAAAGGGATGTTCTGTTGAGGGCGAGTTCGCACTTGCGTTAGAGTATTCCGTTAAAGGTTCCGTTTATAACGGAATATAACGTAATTTGTAGACGGAATGCAAAACGGACGCCTTTAAGAGGCATTCCATTTTGATCCGTCATAATAGAAGTCTATGGGCAAGCATAACAGATCCGTCTGGATTCCGTTATGCAGGAAGGAAAACAAAGTCCTGTCGACAGACGGATCCGTTATGCTTGCCCACAGACTTCTATTATGATGGATCTGGTTTGCTTGTGATCTTGTGTCTGTTTGGTATGCTTGGGTTCTGGCTGTGTGAATAAGTCCCTGCAGTTCTTACTGCGGTGGCTTGGACTAGGTCTCTACATTTACCCAGCATAAGGACTGTCAACCATTTGGAGGCTGTCATTTAGGACAAATTGTTCAAGCAGGTAGAGACAGTGGTCGGGTGAGACTAGGTCTGCGCTGCTCCCTACCTTTATGTCCAGTTTCAGTATGTTTGTTTAATGAAGCGTTCGTTTTTGCATATGCTGTGTGTGTACGTCTTGTCTGCAAACGCTTGGGATATGTTCAGTGGTTCTCTTAAACCCTGAACATGTCACACTGACAACTTAACCCAAAATCACGGACAGACAATATTTTTTACGGACAATTGCAAGCATTTACTGTGAGCTGTAAAATGATGATAATTACCAGAGATGAGCGAATTTTTGAAAAATTCGATTGGCCGGTTCGCCGAATTTTTGGGAAAAAATTTGGTTAGATCCGAATTTATTAGTGCCGAATAGAGTTAAAAAACTGCTATTTCCTGGCTGCAGAGAGCCTTTATAGTGGTGTAGGACACTGTGCCTTGCAGTAACAAGGGAGTCTGCTGTGGCAGTGTAATAATACTGTGAGTCAGTATGACATGCAGATGACAGGTGTCGCTATTAGAATCACTGCACACTTCACTTATTTGGGCAGTCAGGAGGCCAAAACTGACCAAATAACTCAAGTATCAACTCAGCCTTACAGGTCGATGTTAGCGTCAAGAAGAAGCGCACTCCTTTTACACCATCGGCAGCTGATTCCACATAGATGTCTACAGAACCTGTTCTATTAAAAGTAGAGCCCCCCGACAGAGTGGAGAGGGTGTCAGCAGTAAGTTTGTGTGGACGTCACTAATACACGCCACAAAAGGCTTTAGAACATATAACTGCACAGCTGAGCGGCAAATATATTTTACTTTTGCCACTAATACATGACAAAAAGGGCTGTAATTTTCGCACTTCACCACACAACGGCTAAAAAAGCCCTTTTTTCCCACTAATACAAGCCAAAAAATGCTTTAGAACATATAACTGCGCCGCACAAGGGCAAATAAGATATAGAAATATTTCCTTGTAATAAACCCTGTTAATGGTTGTATCAAACAGCACTTGCACCCCAATAACAAGAACGGTTTGCTGGAATTACAGAGCTGTATAATGGCAATTTGGATCCGCAGTCAGTGCAGCAAGGTGTAATAGGATTGTTCCTATTACCCAGGTTGTAAACTCCCCTACTGAACCCTGTTCTACATAAATGCTGTGGAATGATTCCTCCCTATCCTTTCCCTACACCTTGAATAATCTTTCCCTGAAATTGTAAATCGTTTTTTTTAGCACAATGAAGTCTTTCCTAGCACTGTCCCTACCGCCTACTGACGTGTCTCCCTGCCCTAAGTACACTGGAAAATGGCAGAATCCAAGATGGCTGAGGCTATTTATAGGGCTGTGAGATCACAGGGCTGGCTGGCTGCTGATTGGCTGCATGCATGGCATTATGGGTGATCCCGTCTTCCCAGAGTTCCTTGCTCCATATCCTCACACGTGCAGCAGCCATTTTTGGAAAAAATGAGATTCGTTACCACACTCATCTCTAATAATTACCACCAAAATAATCAAGTCAAGTACCACCAGCCTCAAAAAAAACATGGACATATCTTTTTTTTTCTCTCGGACACAGGAAAAAAGTTTTACAAACTGTCCAGAAATGTATGTGGGCAACGGTTGGTAATTGGCAACCCTGCAATAAGTTTTCCCCCTGAAAAAATTGCATATTCACCCAATGTTGGCCATGGGAATATCAACGGGGTGTAAAATATAGCAATATTTTTCTTGGTATCAAAACCAAATTTATGAGTTCGATATCGTGACAACTGTAATCTGAAGTATAGTGAAATTCACTTTCCAGACAAAGCCTCCATTACTCGAGAAATAGAAGCAGAAAGGAAATGGGGACAATCTTTCTCCTTGGAAACAAAGTTGTTTAGAACGGCCGTAAGTATCTAGTACAAAGAAATTGCTAATAAGGAATCTATTAGTAATTACTTAAGGTAGAAAAACATTATAAACCGCAGACTTCCTGCACTGAAAGAAATGAAAAAAAGAATAACAACAAGCCTGCACGCCTAGTAAACCGGCTCTGAAGTGCGCTAAATGGTATCCAACTTTGTGAGAACGTGCTCACGTGAAGAAAAACACATTCAGCTTCCCTCATTGCCTGTTCTTACATGAGAAGCACACAGGAGCCATTGTGAGCACATAGAAAGGTCCAATAAAGCCCCTGAGTATTAAAACAGGAGGAGATTTTAAATGTTATACAGAAAACATAAAAAGAACACAAATAGGATGCAAACTGCCACATAAGGGCTCTTTCCCACAGTTTTGGTCCTGGCGTTTTTTGGCCCCAAAAAATACCTGAACTGATCATTTTGTAGTGTTTTTAAGGCGTTTTTGCACGCATAGTGTGCATAAGTACCTGACGTTTTTAATGGAGTTTTTTTTGCGTGCCTAGGTTTTTTTTTTTGTTTGTTTTTTTAAGAGGAAAATATGTACCCCTGTAAGGTCACTTCCTCTGTAGAGCTATATGGGGAAAAAACTGCAAAAGCCCTAAAAAGGGCATGTTTAAATTAAATGTATTTAGTCTTCAGAAGAGACGTCTAAGGGGGGGCATGATTAACCTATACAAATATATAAATGGGCCGTACTAAAAATTCGGTGAAAAACTGTTTCCTATAAAATGCCGTCAAAAGACGAGGGGGCACTGCCTCCGACTGGAGAAGAAAAACTTCAGTCTTCAGAGGCGTCAAAACTTCTTTACTGTAAGAACTGTGAATCTGTGGAATAGACTTCCTCAGGACGTGGTCACAGCAGGAACAGTGGGCAGTTTTAAAAAGGGTTTAGATCAATTCTTAAAAGTAAATGACATTAATGCTTATGAAAATGTGTAGAAATCTGGGTCTCCCTTCTAGGATTCGCATCCCGACCTATCCCTTGGTTGAACTTGATGGACTTATGTCTTTTTTTAACCATATTAACTATGTAACGTATGTTTACGTCGCACAGAACCTCGATTGCAAGCTCCTTCAGACACTTAATAGAATGGATGACAAAGAATGTAAAGGGGTTCTTCAGAATTCAAAAATCATTTTTTCCTTCAGCACCATAAGGGCTCATGCCCACGAACGTAAGGGCTCCGTGCCCGTGCCGCAATGCACGGGCACAGACTGTGGGGCAGCCGTATGCGTATCACGAACCCCCATTCACTTGAATGGGGTCCGCGTTCCGCATCCGAGGGTCCGCACCCCAAAAAAGTAGTGCATGCGCTACTTTTTTGCGGTGCGGAGGCACGGTCAGAAACACCATGGAAGCACTCCGTAATGCTTCTGTGAGGTTCCGATCCGTGCCTCCGTTCCGCATCTCTGTGATTGCGGACCCATTCAAGTGAATGGGTCCGCGATCTGTAATGCAGAATGCACCTGGCCGGTTCCCGTGTATTGCAGACTCGCTGAATGCAGGCCTCAATACGGCCACGGGGGGCACACGGTCATGTGCATGAGACCTGAGATTACTTCCCCCCCTACTCGCTTGCAAGCCCTTTGTTGTGCATCCGGGGCCAAAGAGGAACCGCATCTTAAATATGGGCTCTGAATTTTGGGGTCAGTGATCAGAAAATTGGGGTCTATTTTGCAGGTCTCAATCTTATAGCTTGGTCTAGATTAAAGGGAGTTACCCAGCCTTTATAAAAAAAATATGCAATATTTAAAGTAGCCTCCTAGCCCAAACCATAAACTTGACTATAAATGGCACATATATAGACCAAAAACTGTATCTGTTGCCCTCCGTTCCTCCAATTTTACCTCTCTTTTTACCTCCATCAAATTTTTCTCATATAGGCCATCACCGTTATCAGACTTCCCCATGCAGCTTGTTTTAATAAAGTCTAAAACATACTTACACTACTTCTGAAGGGGTCTTTGGACCCTCTCAGGCTCCTGGGCCCAGTAGCACCTTCTATCTCTGCACCCCCTATAGCTCATACTTGCCAACTTTTGGACAAATGCTTCCAGTAGACGGTGTTGTGTGGTGCACTGCGCAAATTGGCAAAACATTTTCAAAGCCCTTTTTATTTCCTGACACAACCCTATACGGTCCAGGCCGCACCCCTTTATGTTCCGTGGCGCCGTCCCCTTACTCGTTATTTGTGTTTGATGATACAGTCCCGGCGCCACACGCAGCTAGGACCTAATGTCTGGAAGGTGGTGGGGGGCTTCTCTGACACCTCGGAAATTTGCAAACTCTCCCGGGAGTTCGGGAGGTCTCTCCTTTTCCCTGGACCCTCATGGACATTCCAGAAGAGATGGCAAGTATGCTACGAACTCCGACCCAGCCTGCGACACGAAGGCAGACTGCAGTACATTATATAGAGGGTGCTGCGACAGATTTTGCGTGGGACCCAAGAGTTTTAGGTTATACCTTTGCTGCGTCTTGTGAGCACTGCAGCGAAAACTGCTCACATTGTGTGACCTGAAAACAGAACCCAATAAAACAACAATAATTGACGTAAATGCAAAGTGAACAGAGGCCCTTGTAACATATCAGCCCAGGAATTTGGCTTTGACGTTGCCAATCAGACAATGGCGGGTCTCAGCTGTCATATATTTTCCATTAGAACAGGGCAGCGCTGTAACCTTATCTCCTTAAAACACATGTCATTTACACATTTTGATCTGATGCAAATGAAAAGAGGGGGAAAAAAAACCCTCAACCTCTTCCAAAGTAACTAGCTCGCGATTGAGTTGTGGTGTTCCCTGGGCCTCTTGTAACAAAGGCGACGATTCAGCCCCCTGGACACATGAACAGGCCTGCTCCCTATAACTGTAATGTTATTCCTCAGCCTACACACACAGAATGCAGTATTGTTGTTTGCATCCAACCTAAAGAGATGCTAGGGTGCGTTGAAGAATAGGGCTGTTGAGAGCGTAAGGGGTTTTGGTCCGGAATTCGTTGCCCGCACTGTTTTTTTTTTTTTCCCCCATGAATTAGTAACCTGGAAATGACCAGTTCCTAGAATAATTAGCTAAATAATCCCATACAAGGCGCACAGTATCCGTGCTTCCTATAAGGCGAGCTCTGCATAACGTAGGCATAAACACATAGGGGCTAACATCTTTAAGTAGGTTCCAGGCTCAGCGTGAATCTAAGCACTCTACATAGACCTTGGAGCACTACAAGGCACATACTGTCTTGTAGAATAATTGCGCACATTCTGACTTATCATCAAAGGGAATATAAACTATAAATGAAATCAGGTTTTATTTTAAACTTAGTGGGACAGATTTACTAACACTGCTGTTTCATACGTTAGACTTAGTAAAAAAAAAAAAACGCTGGAGTGAGATGCGCCAAATTCAATACGAGGCCTCGTAATAAATTTGGCACATCTTACAACAGTCCATTTGCAGGAAATTCAAATCTGCACCACTTTCTGGCGTAAAATATTGTCAATCTGACGTTCTGCGGAGGCCGAACCCTCCCACTAGTCCCCGTCCACTTTCCCTCCCCACTTTAGAAAACTGGCAAGAGAAGTGAAAAGTCGCAAATTATACTGTAAATATTAGTCTTAAATCTGCAATTATTTTTTAAACATCACTGATAAATGTGTCCCAATTTTATTTATAATCATTTTATTTATTATGCTCACTATTTAGCACTACTAAATTCCGCAACAACGCTTTACAGACCTTGGCATCAAGCTGTCCCCAATGGGCTCACAATCTAAGTTCCTTATCAGTATGTCTTTGGAGTGTGGGAGGAAACTGGAGAAAACCCAAGCAAACACAGGGAGGACCTAGAAACACCATGCAGATGTTGTCCTTGGTCAGTTTTGAACCCAGGACCCCAGCGCTGCAAGGCAACAGTGCTAACCACTGAGCCACCGTGCTGCCCATATTACCATTTTTTTAAAATCTTGAAATTGCATCTTTCAGCTTTGCTGTACATATTAAGGAAAGATAAGCAGAGTCAGCTCATTGTCATTATAGGTTGAGTTAGTGACAGGTCTGTCATAATGCTGGAGTTCTAGATAAGGCTCGAGAGCAACACTACATACAGAGATAATGCTGTGTATGCAGCATATAATTTTATATAAAAAAAATGTGTTGATGCTTTTCCAGATAGATTAAAAAAACACAAAAAAAAAACCATTCCATATATACCAGTCTTTAAATTTCTCTTTGTCTGGACATTTAGCACAGAAGAGAGTCTAACTTAACACTCTTTGTCAGAGCATCCGTCAGACCAGGGAGGAGTGGTGACATCACTTACGTCTTATATACATGGCTCTGTGTATAAATTCTACAAGATCGGTCAAATCTTTCCCAAAACAAGCTGGCTTCAAAGAAGCGATACAAGCTGCAAAATATGCAGTCAATTTAGAAGACTGAGCAGGAATTTAAAGGGGTTATCCAACCCCTAAAATGCCTCCCCAAATGCCAGGGCCGCTCACTCAGATTGTACCTACCTTGCTGCCCGGCACCCACGTCGTTACTGATGCCTGCGTGGCCGCCGCTGCATCTCCTCGTCGTGCGGATGAAAACATCCGGTGATGGGGGGAGTAGCCAATAGCGGGCCACGACGGGGACGACCATCCCTAGCATCGAACGTATGAATAAGTGAACAACTTGGTGCCACCATTCCCCTTTGTAACTCAAACCGCTTGTTTACATGAAGGCAGAAGTTGACCACTTATAGCAGTCACTTTTCCCAAGTCCTATTCAATGGCCCCTGATACTCAGATACTTCCAGGGCTTGAGTAGAAGCCAACTTTTACCTACCAACCAGATGGTCGCAAGAGCAGATATATGAAGCATGCATCAGACAATAAACTCCCCAATAAGTGACATAGAACTGGATGCAGATGACAATGGACAAGGGGGATGGAGCCCAGTAACGCAACAGATGGCAGGCAGCAATGTCATACAAGAGGAGAGCGATAAATGCGGGTGAGAGGAATAAAACGAAGCAGAACCTGAACCTAAACTGCTAAGTCCAACAAGATGGCAAAAAAAAAAAATCACAAAACCCAAACAGAAATTTGAAACCACAACAAACACACCTACAATACAGCCAACAATAAGACCATAGAATCACAAATCCCAGGATGAACTCAAACAAAACCAATGGACTAGGATGCTAGATTCTGGAAACAACTGCACATGGCATTCACTATACCCGGCAAAGAGGCACAGAAATGAAAGGTATTTAAAGGTATAAAAATAAAAAAATTCAGCTTCCAGAAAACACGAGACTAAACAAGTGACCAGATTCAGGTGTAAGGCAGTCACACAGCAACTTCAAACAACAGGCAAGAAATCCTTGTTGCCCGTAATACCCTTGTCAATCCTGTACGTCCTGACACTGTCTCAGATGCATTTGCTTGCAATTCATTACCACATAAAAGCTTCATCTGTCCCATTATTTTTGCAAAAACTGAAATGGAAAACAAATGTTTATCCTGCTCCTGCGGCATTTCCCCAGGAACCCTTGCGGAGTCTAAGGAAAGCTCCAGCGATAAGATCTTCCACTGTCATTACAGAGCTTATGTTGGATAGTTCAGGAATAATTACATGCGATATTCCTACAATACAGGGTGGAGATAACATCTAATGGCTTCTAACGTTTTCAGAGCTTTTCTTTTGGCTTTGTCATATTACTCTCTTTCTACTGCCAAATGTATAAAGTTACTGTGGGAATTAAAGTAAAATATATACCGCTAATGACCAATGAAAAGTGAGTGCCGCATGTCTTAGGAGCTGTCTGGAACCTTGTGCTGCAGTGTAGGGATAGCAGCTGCTTTGAAGACCCAAAACCACAAGTATGCCTTCACAACACAACAATTCCTGCTTCTCAAATGCTTACATTCATATTTTTATTCCACTGTTTAGTGCTGGATTCTAACCTTATATGCCCCCCTTTATAAAGACAAGAGATTTCTGTTTTGTAGCATGGCGTACAATATGCCTAATGTCTGTATACAGAGTACGCAGGGTAGGGTATGCTGGAGATCAGACCACCAAAGCTGCTGAAAGGATTATGCTGGCAGGAATTAAAGGACAGCATGTGTAACGCCCCAGAGGTGCATTACCACTTTTTGCACCTTACTACTATCTCTCATGGTTAATTTAGAGTCATCCTTTGTATTTACTCCCAGGTCCTGCACACTGTGTATTCGTGTTTCTTGTTTTGGTACTGTTTAAGTGCAATATACCTGGCTCACCAGCAGATGGCGGCATCAATGGCAGAGCTACCTAGCCTAGAATGGAACCTTCTTTCCATTCTAGCTAGCTATCCCTCTAGGGAGGAGTTTAGTGTTAGTTAGAGATCAGTATAGGGTACCCTCTGAGGGGGGAAGGGTGTGTCACAGCCAGCAGAGCACCCTAAGCTCTGCTGGACACAGAGGCAAAAGCTGCAAGCCTCTCCAGCCAGGAAGACAAGTTCCCTGGACAAAGATAAAGACAGACCAGACTACAGAAAGTAAAGTTTAGCAGAAAGGTAAATATTCCATTTAATTCAGCTAGCACAGCAGAGCCAAAGATCAACAGATGTAGCAGAGCTGAGTGTGTTTGCCTGCCAGAATTTATGCCAAAGCCTACTGGTAACCAAGACCAAGTTGGAAGATTGTTCCCTGATAAACGTTTATTCAAGTAAAGCTGTTATCAACTTCAACACAAGTCTGGACTCAATTTATTTCATCATCCCTCTCAGCAACTATCCCTTGCTCTGCTTCGCACGGCAACGTCTGGGGTTCTAGCGTATCCAGGTAGGAGCACCGTAACACGTGCAACACCATTAAGGGACATTTTAGGCCACCCTACTACACCACTGTGGCATTCCTACACTGGGTACCACCACCTGCAGTATCATTAAAAGGGGCCCTGTGCCCTTGTTGCTTCATTGCAACTGGCGTCACGACAAAACCATAGACTTTATTTTCCCTCTTAAAGGGATCCTTATGGACGTTTTTCTTGCTGCCAGTGTGCCGCAAATGGCGTCAAGAGCATTTCACTAAGAGGGACCCCTTGCCGCTGTGCGTGAGTCGCACATGCCTAAAAACTACAGCCGTAAAGTACTTGGAATATTGGAAGAAGAGAGTACAAACTCAATATAATTAGTACAATTTTTTCCCCCTAACTCACACCCCATTTCCCCCCTCCCCCCACCCCAACCCCGCGATGTGTCCACCCCTTCCTCCCCCCCAACATCCCTCAGAAGGAGATAAGGAGAAGGGAGAAAAGAAAATAAAAAAAGAGGGGAAAAGAAAGGAACAAAAAAAAAAATGCCATTGCATTGTTTTGGTTCTTGTGCTTGGACATCCAGTGGTGAGACTGCAACACCTAAGGGGTTAAACGACTGGGATCTGAGTCATCTCTGATCCCAGCCATCAGAGAAGGGATCCAGCTGAGTAGCACTGCCAGCACCTGCAAGTGGGACACCCTGAGATCCAGTTAATATCATCTTTCACTCAAGCAGCACCACTACTATTAGGATTTAATCATACATTTTTACAGTTAAAGGGGTTTATATAGGGATTTTTATATTCAAGACCTCTCCTTAGAATATCAGATTGGTGGGGGTCCGACTTCTGACATCCCTAGCGATCAGATGTGGCGTCAGAAATAGGCACCATAACTACACAGCACTGCAGCGCTGCTCCCACTGAAGTGAATGGGAAGAGATCTGCAGTAACCAGCTCCGTCCACTACAAAATGTATAGAGCTGCGTACTTCCAGCATAGGAGCTACCATAGAACAGCTGAACAGTGAAGGTGCTGGGAGTCAGACCCCTACCAATATAACATTGATGACCTCTCCTCTGTTTAGATAGTTTATCAATATAAAAATCCTAAAAACCACTTTAAAGAGGTTGTCCCACAAAAAATATTATACAGTTTTCAAACCAGCACCTGGATCAAAATACTTTTGTAATTGCATGTAATTAAAAATTTTGTATAACCAGTGAGCTATTCAATAAAATGTATCTGTATAGCGCCACCTGCTGTTTGTTCTTTCTCTTATTTCTTTGACCAGCTCACTGAGAAGTTGCACACGCTCAGTTTCATCATTCAACTGCTTCCTGAGTTGTGATAGGGAGAGCTGAGACACGCCCGCTTAGCTGCAGCAGAAAAGACACACCCCTTGAGCTGTCAGGTTGATAAATATAGCAGAGCAATGAATAGGGGAGATCTTTGGATCCATATGAGGTACAGGGCTGGTTCTAGCTTTGTTAGAAAGAGATTTTCATGTACTTATACTTCATTTTTTACATTAATCATGGGATAACCCCTTTAAGGGAAAAAACTGACACGCAACAATTCCGCTTCTGATGCTTACTTATACTCAGATGCAGCAGAAGATAGGACACGAATATGCCCAAGGCTGACATTTACTGTGCCTTTAGTCAAGCAGAAATCACATTACCTTTGCGTCCTTGAATATTCTCAGGTTGCAACAAGGAACACCTGTCAGATGTTGATCTTTTCGGCACACCCTCTACTGTACAAGACGTCTAAAATCAGCAAGGCTGAGAGAAGGGCTTCTCTTAAAGGGGTTGTCCTAAGAAAAATATTCTACAGTTTCCAAACCAGCATCTGGAACTGAATACTTATGTAATTGGATGTCATTAAAAATTTTGCATAGCCACTGAGTTATTCAATAAAATGTATCTGTATAGCGCCACCTGCTGTTTGTTTTTTTCTTATTTCTTTGTCCGGCTCACTGAGAAGGCCGCACATGCTCAGTTTCATCCTTTCACTGCCTCCTGAGCTGTGATAGATAGAGCTTGGACACGCCTCCTGAGCTGTGATAAGATGAGCATAGACACGCCTCCTCAGCTGAGGCAGAAAAGACACTCCCTTGAGCTGCCAGCTTGATATATATCTAGCAGAGCAATGAATGGGGAGATCTCTGGATCCATGTGAGGTACAGGGCTGGTTCTAGATTTGTTAAAAAGAGGGTGTCATGTACTATATGATATCTGATTTTCATTTTTTACATTAGCCATGGAATAACCCCTTTAAAAAAAAAGTGTAACTTGTGGAAGAGACGGCAGGATCAGAGAAGTCTACACCCTGTACAGAATTATTAGGCAAATGAGTATTTTGACCACATCATCCTCTTTATGCATGTTGTCTTACTCCAAGCTGTATAGGCTCGAAAGCCTACTACCAATTAAGCATATTAGGTGATGTGCATCTCTGTAATGAGAAGGGGTGTGGTCTAATGACATCAACACCCTATATCAGGTGTGCATAATTATTAGGCAACTTCCTTTCCTTTGGCAAAATGGGTCAAAAGAAGGACTTGACAGGCTCAGAAAAGTCAAAAATAGTGAGATATCTTGCAGAGGGATGCAGCACTCTTAAAATTGCAAAGCTTCTGAAGCGTGATCATCGAACAATCAAGTGTTTCATTCAAAATAGTCAACAGGGTCGCAAGAAGCGTGTGGAAAAACCAGGGCGCAAAATAACTGCCCATGAACTGAGAAAAGTCAAGCGTGCAGCTGCCAAGATGCCACTTGCCACCAGTTTGGCCATATTTCAGAGCTGCAACATCACTGGAGTGCCCAAAAGCACAAGGTGTGCAATACTCAGAGACATGGCCAAGGTAAGAAAGGCTGAAAGACGACCACCACTGAACAAGACACACAAGCTGAAACGTCAAGACTGGGCCAAGAAATATCTCAAGACTGATTTTGCTAAGGTTTTATGGACTGATGAAATGAGAGTGAGTCTTGATGGGCCAGATGGATGGGCCCGTGGCTGGATTGGTAAAGGGCAGAGAGCTCCAGTCCGACTCAGACGCCAGCAAGGTGGAGGTGCAGTACTGGTTTGGGCTGGTATCATCAAAGATGAGCTTGTGGGGCCTTTTCGGGTTGAGGATGGAGTCAAGCTCAACTCCCAGTCCTACTGCCAGTTTCTGGAAGACACCTTCTTCAAGCAGTAGTACAGGAAGAAGTCTGCATCCTTCAAGAAAAACATGATTTTCATGCAGGACAATGCTCCATCACACGCGTCCAAGTACTCCACAGCGTGGCTGGCAAGAAAGGGTATAAAAGAAGAAAATCTAATGACATGGCCTCCTTGTTCACCTGATCTGAACCCCATTGAGAACCTGTGGTCCATCATCAAATGTGAGATTTACAAGGAGGGAAAACAGTACACCTCTCTGAACAGTGTCTGGGAGGCTGTGGTTGCTGCTGCACGCAATGTTGATGGTGAACAGATCAAAACACTGACAGAATCCATGGATGGCAGGCTTTTGAGTGTCCTTGCAAAGAAAGGTGGCTATATTGGTCACTGATTTGTTTTTGAATGTCAGAAATGTATATTTGTGAATGTTGAGATGTTATATTGGTTTCACTGGTAAAAATAAATAATTGAAATGGGTATATATTTGTTTTTTGTTAAGTTGCCTAATAATTATGCACAGTAATAGTCACCTGCACACACAGATATCCCCCTAAAATAGCTAAAACTAAAAATAAACTAAAAACTACTTCCAAAAATATTCAGCTTTGATATTAATGAGTTTTTTGGGTTCATTGAGAACATGGTTGTTGTTCAATAATAAAATTAATCCTCAAAAATACAACTTGCCTAATAATTCTGCACTCCCTGTAAGTTGAGTTAGTGCCATTATTAGTAGCGATGTCCCATCAAACAGACCAAGCAGATTCCTCTTTGGCATTGAGAAAACTGAAAACTCACCCACAGTTATTCTCCACGTCCTAAATTCTGCCCTCTACTGGTAGCCTGATTGTATTACACATTGCTCATCCTCACAGCAGAGACAACTGGGCCCAAAGCCAAAGACAATTTGTCCATTTCATTTTACCTAAGACTGTGGTGGACAGTGATGTAGTGTTCTCGGTATGTGCCAAGTCTCCTCTTGCTTTCCCAGGCTGCGGCTTCTTCCCTGCTGATCGAGTCTCCATTCCTGGTGCTCTATAAATTTTCTGCACGCTAAGGTTTGTCACTTGGTTCTATTTATCTTACACGTTTATATAGCGCTACTATATTCTGCAGCGCTTTACAGACATTATCATCACACTGTCCACAATGGGGCTCACAATCTATGTTCCCTATCAGTATGTCTCTGGAGTGCGGGAGGAAACTGGAGAACCCGGAGGAAACCCACACACGGGGAGAACATACAAACTCCATGCAGATGTTGTTCTTGGTCGGATTTGAACCCAGGACCCCAGCGCTGCGAACTAGTGTTGAGCAAATCGTATCCAAATCCGATTTGTTTGTAAACTTCCTTAACGTCCTACCGTAAAATATATGGGCTCCGCGGAGGTCTTTGCAAACTTGGGGTAAATATCGCAAGACTTGCTTCGTCTCGCGTCTATGACATGACACTTTGTATATTCGCATAAATTACAGTGTCAAAATCAGAAGCTGAGCTCGGCTCCCTGCCTCATTAACGAAGCTGCGTTCAGCTTCGCATTTTGACAGTGTAATTTATGCGAATAAACAAAGTGTCTCGACATAGACGCAAGATAAAGCAAGTTTCGCGATATTTGCTGCAAGTATAAAAAAGACCTACCATTTTATGTTAGGACAGAGGCTATATTGTTAACGAAGTTTTCAAACGAACCGGGTTCGGATACAGCAATCCAAACTCTAAGCCCGATTAGTTGAGCACTACTGCTAACCACTGGGCTGTGATATTACATGGAGCGGTCTCTGTTGACTGGACAATATTTTAATTCGGTGAGTTATCCAGGTCACAAAAGCTACCGTATATGACAAATTTAGCTCTGCTACATTTTCACAGATTTAGCTATATACTTTAATGATAATGGGGCATTATGGCCGCCGCATGCGGCTGACATCCCCGCTCACCTGCGGCAGCCATTGGAGGGGGCGTCATCTGAATGCAGTCACCACAATGTTGGCACACCGCCTTATACTAGGCCAGCAATATTTGATTGACCAGAATCTGTCCTTGGAGACCCTCACAACCAGCATAATGGTGATCTTGACTAGCCACAGCAGTGGAGGTTGCAGGGGAGGAGGGGGTTGCAAAGAAGTTTCTGGGGGGAAAGGGAAGGGGTCCATTCAAAAATTTACTGTGGGGTACAGTCCTTTCTAGTTATGCCACTGATACCAGGCTCAGCTACTCGCATGGAAAATGAGGGGGCCGTCACTGTAAAGAAGACCTGTCCTCTCCCAAGCACCACATACGCCTGACCACACGCCTTAAGTGCGATTTGCTTGTCTGGAGGGAATTTTTGTGTTGTTACAATGGCCATACATGTTATCAAAGCGCAGAAGAGTCCTCTGTAGACCTGTCCTTTTTTACTGACGCAGCGGGATCAACTAGTTTTGGGGCCATATTCGGTCCTGAGTGGCATGCCGCCCCTTGGAGTGGCGCTCAGCAGGGTTCTGTTCCAATATTACACCCCTGGAGCTTTTCCCTATTATCGTTGGCATTAATTTATGGGGCCATGAATTTGGGAACAAACAGGTGTGTTTCTGGACGGACAACATGGCGGGGGTTTACCGTATTAATAGGTTGACATCTTCATCGCCTCCTGTGTTGGCACTGCTCCGTCATCTCGTGCTTCGATGTCTAGAGCTCAACGTATGGTTTCACGCTCGCCATGTACCTGGCGTACACAATGGCGCTGCTGATGCTCTTTCCCATTTTCGTTGTCTGGAATCCCGGAACTTCTTGCCGAAGGCGGACCAGGAAGGCCTTCCATGCCGGCAACAGCTTTGGGACTTGCCGATCAACGCATGATGTGGCTAGTGAGAGCATCGGTTACACCTGCGACTTGGACTGGGCATAGTAAGGCGTGGGAGGAATGGGGGGCACGTGTTGGAGATGTACCAGCAGGGGAGCCCCCGACTGCCTGGTTGGAGGTGACGATTTCGTATCTCTTATGGCTGAGGGACCAAGGTGTCTCTGCTACTGTGGCGCAGTGTAGGCTTTTGGGCGTGTTTCTATTTTAAATTGTACGGTTGGCCCGACGTCACCAAACATTTCATCAATTAAGGGCTAGCGCAAGGAGTATGTACGTAGCGAGTATAGGCGCCCAGTATCTTATTAGTTATGGACCCATTTATGCGAGGTTTTACCTTCTGTTTGCCCTTCGTTGGCGGAAGTTGTGCTGTTTCGTGCGGCTTATTGCTTAGCATTTTTTGCAGCCCTTAGGATTGGGGAGCTAGTTTCTCACTCGCGTTTCCGGCCGGGAGGTTTGCAGTTTGAGGACATGCTCCTCAGCAATTCTTCCCTCCGTATTTTCATCCGCCACTCAAAAACAGACATTTTCGCCCGGGGTGCTTGGCTTCCTTTGTATAATGTAGAGGGCCCAGCATGCCCCTATGCGGCGGTATCTTAATTATTGGCGTCTCGTCCCAAGGGCGCCCCCCTTTTGCTGCACGCCGACGGCACTCCACTCACCCGTTTTCAGTTTAAGTCAGTTTTTACCCGTTGCCTCGCGGCCGTAGGTCTTCCTGGCCCAGACTTCGGCACCCATTCCTTCCACACTGGAGCCGATACGGAGGCAGCTAGAGCCGGTTTCCCAGACTCTGAAGTGCAACGTATTGGCAGGTGGAGGTTGGCGTGTTTCTCCTCATATGTGCGCCCCCACTTATTAGTTTGATTTTCTTTGCAGACCCTGTCCAGCCGACCATCTGCTTTCTTGGACAATCTTATGTATTTTGGGCAGGCCAGCGGTCCGAATATCGGCCTGGTGGTCGCAGCCTTGGCTTCCAGAACACCCAGGTCTCTTGGCGTGGCATCCGGGGGTCTACGTTGGTTTCAAGTCTTGCCTGAAGCGGTCGAGTTAAGTAGAGCAGTCTTTCGTCTTAGTCATACATGCCGGGGGCAATGACCTCTGCCTGCTAAAATTGGCCGAGCTCATTACTATCATTAGGGCGGACCTGGAACGACTCCCTTCCTTTTTCCACAAAGTCGTAATTGTCTGGTCAGAGATCATCCCTAGAGTAACTTTGCAGGGAGCCAGGGCTGCGCAGGCTATAGAAATTGCCAGGAGGACGGTCAATGGCCGTATAGCTCGCTTTGTACGCTCCAGGGTGTGAATTGTGGTGCGTCACCGACAGTTGGAGGGTGATAATATGCGCCTCATGAGGCCCGATGGTGTACATCGCAACGATATCGGTCTCCACATCTTTCTTTCTGGATTGCAAGATGGCATGGAGCAAGCGTTGTTCTTGTTGGGTGGGGGTCGGAGCGCTGTGTAGGGATACATGGGCTCCTCCGTGGAGGTCGGTTGAGTCATTTAAGAAGGAGAAGAAGGCGGACTTGCCCACAGATGAATTCTGTGGGGCATACTGCTTCTTATACTCTGAAACAATTTGGTGTGACCGACCCTCACCCAACAAGATGGTTGTCAAGTGTTGTTATTTATTATAGGCTGCAAGATGGCCAAGGTGTTTGGGGGCAAGGGTATAAGTCTCGGCAGTCTGTTTTCCCCATGTAATAACATTTCTAGAACATCTATTCTTATGTCTCTATGTTGTGCCATTCCTTTATTAATCCTGCTAGAAGTTATGAATGAGTTACTAGCATTTTACAACAAAGGTCCAGATGGGTGTTAACTGTTAGGGATGTATCCCTGCACGGTCTGATATTATCCAAATCAGCGCTGTTAGAATGTGCAGGGACACCCCCTCCATCTGGTCACATCCAGCTGAACCATCAACGCAAACTGCTAGAAATTCATTCAAAACTTTTATAAGGAATAATAAAGGAATGGCACATCATAAGAATAGATGCTCCAGAACTGTTATTACAAGGGGAATGCCAGGGGTGCACCACCAATGAGGCCAGGTGAGGCGATCGCCTCAGGCAGCACCAGGTAGGGGCAAGAGGGGGGCAGCGGAAGGGCCATGGACAATGAGCACTCTTATTGTGGCGAAGGGGTTAGGTTAAGAAATTGGCATTGGGGGACGCTGTTTCAGTTTTCGCCTCAGGCAGCAGAAAGGCTAGGTGCACCCCTTGGGGAATGCAAGTAGTTACTAAAACAGACATGTCAGGAGGGAGGACAGATCTTCTTTAAGGATCTTGGAGCACCCCTTTAACATGCATTTCCTGCTAAAATCAGAACAACAGGTGACACCTCTGAAGGTACATCATGGGTTTAGCTTTGCAATAATTAGTTCAGGACAATATCTTGTGGGGAGATGTCGGCATTCATGTAAATTACATTACGTTAATATCTCCTCCGTACAACGACGTTTCTAATCCTCCATGAAAAGACGTTGGGGCAATGTTATCTTCACAGAGGAATGAGGAAATTAATGAGCCAACCACAGAACATAATTGTGTAGAGGAGCGGCCAGGAAATGTCATTACCACCTATTTACATCTACACGTTGGAGGTGAGATTATTTTTGGGGCTCACAATGAACATATTGAAATCCATGGCAACAAATCCGGCGTTATTATTTCCCATTCAGTCTGTGTCTGGTAGCGCTGCCAGACATTAGCTGACCGGCTAGTGGGTGTTTCTGGGAAATTCCGTATGTAATAATACATCATTAACTCCACTCACTCGTTTTTTTTCAAAGGATTTATGTTAAAGAGGCTGTGTCACCTGGCTCCAGCATACCCATGCCGCCCTGCATGTTCTACAGTAATAACGCCCCCAATGCATTTGACTGGCAGCGCTAGACTCACTGGTCTAGCACTGGGATCCTGCGCGTGCACACTCGCATGTATGATGGCGGGTGACCACTCAACTGTTCCCGTCCTTCTGGGCATGCCCTTGACTTCTAGTGCAGTGACATCTTATATTAATAACAGAGTGTACAATAAAAAAATAAAAATTGTACCTACCTGATCCATTTGTTCGCGAAGACTGGCCACTGCCATCTTGCTTGAAGTGCGCCAGTCTGGTGTGAACGGCCTAAGATGACATCATCGGGCCGCCTGGCGTGGTGACGTTATATGTCACCACGCACAGGATTTTGGCCGAGATCTTTAAGCAAGGTGGCGGCGGCCGGCCTGTCGCAAGCAAATGGATCAGGTAAGTATGATTTTTATTTTTATTTTTTACATTATTTCAGGTTAAATCGATTCGCTACCGTGAAGCACGAGGAGATTCGGCTTCGCAGCAAATTGAATTTATCCTGACTTGTGGACTTCGATTTGCTCATCACTAATCATAACTTGCCCGCAATAGAAAGTTTATGATCTACTTACTGTCTTGAAGTTGCGTGGATCGGCCACTTTGGAACCCGGTCATGTGACATGTCTCTCTTTGGAAATCCTACATCATGTTCTTCAGTCTGAATATCAGTTTTCTGGTCTGGTCTAGGGACAGGACGTCAGCCCAGGACGGGGGAGGTGCTATGGTCAGGGCCAGAACTATTCCTCTTCCTGGCACATGCACAGATGAGGTGGATTCACGAGTTTGCGCATGCGCCAGGGAGAAGAAGAGTTCTGGCTCTGTCCACTACACCTTCCTCATCCTGGGCTGCAAAACTGGAGAGAGGCATGTCACGTGACTAGGCCCCAGAGCAGACAGTAAGTTGAAACTTTCTTCTGCAGGCAAGTTATGATTAATTAGAGTCGTTGGTGGGTCTTACTGCATAGCTGCTAACAGTTCCAGATTTGTAGGGACTGTTCCCTGGCAATGTTGGGCTGAAATAAGAAAACCCATTTGGGGTCCATTCACATGACTGTATGAATGGGTCCGCATCCGTTCCGCAATTTCAATGGGGCCGCAAAAGATGCAGAAAGCACACCATGTGCCGTCCACATCGGTAGTTCCGTTCCGCAGCCCCACAAAAAAGATAGAGCATGTCCTATTCTTGACCGAAAGAATAGGTATTTCTATCATAGGGCCGGCCATGTACGGTCCACTAAATGTGGAATGTGGAATGTACACAGCCGGTATCTGTGTTTTGCTCACCGTTGTGTAAATGCACCCTTACTGAGCCAAGATCAACCCTCATTTTAGTTGTAGACATAATGTCCTACATGACCAGGGGCGGACTGGGCCGGGGGGCAGGGGGGCAATTGCCCCCCGGGCCTCTCTGTTGCCTCACTGTCCCGGCCGGCCGGGCCCGGAATGATCTGACAGACTGTCACTCTCACACTTTTTGGGCACTGCCTCCGCCGCCGCTGCTGTTAATAATACTACTTACCTGCGGAGGGAGACGGGGAGGCGTGCTGCCGGCAGCCTATCAGAGAGGCCGCCGGACCGGCACAGGCAGCGTGATGACGCCATCGCGCCGCCTGACTGAGCCGCTGCGCTGCCTTAAAGACATCAGCAGCGCTGGAGGCGGGACGGGAGTGAAGGTGCTCGATTCGCATTTCGCTCACTCAGGACAGGTCCAGGAGGTAAGTATAAGTCTGACTCTATTTATTTTATTTTTTTGTCATTTCTGTCACTGATAGGGAGCCCTATCTGGCTACTGGCACATTATAGGGGGGGGGGGGCTATCTGGCTACTGGCACATTATAGGGGGGCCCTATCTGGCTACTGGCACATTAAAGTGGGGGGCCTATGGCTACTGGCACATTATAGGGGGGCCTATGGCTACTTGCACATTATAGGGGGGGCCTATGGCTACTGGCACATTATAAGGGGGCCTATGGCTACTGGCACATTATAGGGGGGCCTATGGCTACTGGCACATTATAGGGGGCACTATGGGGACATTAGCTCAACTGGGGACATTACAAGGGGGTATTTTTTGCACTGTCTATTATAAGGAGAATTATTACTACCTGGGAGGGGGCATTATGGTGGGCTTTATTACTCCCCCATGGTATGACCCCCTAGTAGCAGCACCATCCTCTCCCTGCTCTGCTATCCCTCTGCCCCTTCTCCAAATCCTTATTATGAAATCTTTCTCATTAGGATAAAACACATCAGCTCCGCCGAGCCCCCGGCCAAAGTGTGGAAGTGGTGTCCGAGATCCCCAAGGGCCAAGTAATTGTAAGTTTTCATATGAAATATGTTTATGTTATACACATATAGCATATACCGTGCCCCACAATATACTGTTTCTTCTGCAAAAGTCATCAAGTGTCATGGGGGGGGGGACGACACAGAGCAGCGCCCAGCGGGGAGGAGAGAATACACGGATGCAACACTGTATCAGCCAGAAAATGACACTTTCGGCTGATATGTTTCGGCGGCCGATATATCGGTTCATCCCTAGTTTATTTTGTTTTCCTGTGTTGTAATTTACATGGCTGACGAAAGTGGCAAGGGGGGGTCAGGAGGAGGCAGGGGAAATGGGAAAGCAGGGAGGGGGGCTCAGTGGGCCTCTGGGTGTTACTTGCCCCCTGGGCCAAAAGTTGCCAGTCAGCCCCAGTACATGACCAGGAATAGGAACATGCATTTCATTTCTTTAGTTCCTCTTAAATGTACAGAATCCATCTGCCCCATAAGTGGAGATGTACAATATAAGTTATGCACAGAGATAACACAACAGATGACGTCACTGACCTGTCCCAGCATATCTGGAGCAATGGGAATTATAGGCCAAATCGTGGAATAAGCACCGAAAAACACCAGCCACATCAGCATGCTTCCCCAGACGGCCAGGTGACTGAACTGCAAGATGTCAAGTAATTCAGATTTTACATGTTTGTGATCCCACCTTTATTGACATACAGAAAATACAGAAAAACACAATGCTAAACCTAGACTCATTTGTCAAGCAGCACTGCCCAGGGGCACTTAGGCTAAATTGGTGCTTGGACTATCTAAGCCTGAAAAAAATGACTGCTTTCTTTCAAGAACAGTGCCACTGTTGTCTGCAGGCTGGTCCTGGTATTGCAGCTCAGGCTCATAGAAGTGAAAGGAGCTCAGCTGCAATACCATACAAGAGCGGCGCTGTATCTGGGGGGAAAAAAAAGAACGTTTTTCTAATCTCATAGGACTCCCTTAACTTCTAAAAGATATGTTATATAAAATGTATATCAAATCCATACTAAAAATCCCCTCAGTTCGGGCGGCAGTATAGTATTACATGCAGAATATATTATGGCAGGCAGTGAGTGTACAGAATAATGTCTGCAATTACCACAGTATTACAGAAACATTGCTAAAGGAGGAGCTTCCAAAAACATGACTGGTGCCAAAAAAGGTTGACGTAATGATTTGCTAGGGCATGGACAGCAGATGTGAGGTGCAGTGTAAGTGAAGGTATGAGGTGCAGTGCAGGTGAAGATATGAGGTGCAGTGCAGGTGAAAGCATGTGGTGCAGTGTAGGTGAAGATATGAGGTGCAGTGTAGGTGAAGATATGAGGTGCAGTGTAGGTGAAGATATGAGGTGCAGTGTAAGTGAAGGTATGAGGTGCAGTGTAAGTGAAGGTATCAGGTGCAGTGTAGGTGAAGTTATGAGGTGCAGTATAAGTCAAGGTATGAGGTGCAGTGAAGGTATGAGGTGCAGTGTAAGTGAAGGTATCAGGTGCAGGGGAGATGAAGTTATAATGTGCAGTGCAGGTGAAGATATGAGGTGCAGTGTAGGTGAAGGCATGAGGTGCAGTGCAGGTGAAGATATGAGGTGCAGTGAAGGTATGAGGTGCAGTGTAAGTGAAGGTATCAGGTGCAGTGTAGGTGAAGTTATGAGGTGCAGTATAAGTCAAGGTATGAGGTGCAGTGAAGGTATGAGGTGCAGTGTAAGTGAAGGTATCAGGTGCAGTGTAGATGAAGTTATGATGTGCAGTGCAGGTGAAGATATGAGGTGCAGTGTAGGTGAAGATATGAGGTGCAGTGTAGGTGAAGATATGAGGTGCAGTGTAAGTGAAGGTATGAGGTGCAGTGTAAGTGAAGGTATCAGGTGCAGTGTAGGTGAAGTTATGAGGTGCAGTATAAGTCAAGGTATGAGGTGCAGTGAAGGTATGAGGTGCAGTGTAAGTGAAGGTATCAGGTGCAGGGGAGATGAAGTTATAATGTGCAGTGCAGGTGAAGATATGAGGTGCAGTGTAGGTGAAGGCATGAGGTGCAGTGCAGGTGAAGATATGAGGTGCAGTGAAGGTATGAGGTGCAGTGTAAGTGAAGGTATCAGGTGCAGTGTAGGTGAAGGTATGAGGTGCAGTATAAGTCAAGGTATGAGGTGCAGTGAAGGTATGAGGTGCAGTGTAAGTGAAGGTATCAGGTGCAGTGGAGATGAAGTTATGATGTGCAGTGCAGGTGAAGATATGAGGTGCAGTGTAGGTGAAGAATGAGGTGCAGTGCAGGTGAAGATATGAGGTGCAGTGCAGGTGAAGGTATGAGGTGCAGTGCAGGTGAAGATATGAGGTGCAGTGCAGGTGAAGATATGAGGTGCAGTGCAGGTGAAGATATGAGGTGCAGTGTAAGTGAAGGTATGAGGTGCAGTGAAGGTATGAGGTGCAGTGTAAGTGAAGGTATCAGGTGCAGTGTAGGTGAAGTTATGAGGTGCAGTATAAGTCAAGGTATGAGGTGCAGTGAAGGTATGAGGTGCAGTGTAAGTGAAGGTATCAGGTGCAGTGTAGATGAAGTTATGATGTGCAGTGCAGGTGAAGATATGAGGTGCAGTGTAGGTGAAGGCATGAGGTGCAGTGCAGGTGAAGATATGAGGTGCAGTGTAGGTGAAGGTATGAGGTGAAGTGTAGGTGAAGATATGAGGTGCAGTGCAGGTGAAGATATGAGGTGTAGTGCAGGTGAAGATATGAGGTGCAGTGTAGGTGAAGGTATGAGGTGCAGTGTAGATGAAGTTATGAGGTGCAGTGTAGATGAAGTTATGAGGTGCAGTGCAGGTGAAGGTATGAGGTGCAGTGTAAGTGAAAGTATCAGGTGCAGTGTAGATGAAGTTATGATGTGCAGTGCAGGTGAAGATATGAGGTGCAGTGTAGGTGAAGGTATGAGATGCAGTGCAGGTGAAGATATGAGGTGCAGTGTAGGTGAAGGTATGAGGTGAAGTGTAGGTGAAGGTATGAGGTGCAGTGTAGATGAAGTTATGAGATGCAGTGTAAGTGAAGGTATGAGGTGAAGTGTAGGTGAAGGTATGAGGTGAAGTGTAGGTGAAGGTATGAGGTGCAGTGTAGATGAAGTTATGAGATGCAGTGTAGATGAAGTTATGAGATGCAGTGTAGATAAAGTTATGAGGTGCAGTGCAGGTGAAGATATGAGGTGCAGTGTAGGTGAAGGTATGAGGTGCAGTGCAGGTGAAGGTATGAGGTGCAGTGCAGGTGAAGATATGAGGTGCAGTGCAGGTGAAGATATGAGGTGCAGTGCAGGTGAAGATATGAGGTGCAGTGCAGGTGAAGATATGAGGTGCAGTGCAGGTGAAGGTATAAGGTGCATTGAAGGTATGAGGTGCAGTGTAGATGAAGGTATGAGGTGCATTGAAGGTATGAGGTGCAGTGTAGATGAAGGTATGAGGTGCAGTGAAGGTATGAAGTGCAGTGCAGGTGAAGATATAGGGTGCAGTGTAGATAAAGTTATGAGGTGCAGTGTAAGTGAAGATATGAGGTGCAGTGTAGGCGAATATGTAAGGTGGTGTGTAGGTAAAGATATAAGGTGCAGTGCAGGTGAAGGTATCGGGTACAATATAAGTGAGGGTATTAGGTACAGTGTGAGTGAAGATATAAGGTGCAGTGTAGGTGTAGGGTAAGCAGTATACTAGTCCCCTCTGAGTCTCTCTCTCTGATCGGGCAGTACAATGTCTCCAATCAGACCTAAGAGGTGCAGTTTCTCTATCTTCAGATTTAGATATCCACAGTACTCTCAGCATGGTGCAGCCTCTCCAAACAGATGGCCACTCTGTACATTAGTATAGTAGAGGTCCTGAAGTTTATCGTCCCAACAGTGAAGTCCAAAACGGGCATATACACTGTATGTTATATTTATTGGATTGCATTTTTCAGCACTCTTTGTATGGCCACCAAATCCTCTGTTATATCAGCAGGGTCGGCCTCGGCCCATATACTGTAGCTTTGTTGGCTATTCTCAGCCTAGGTCTGTAGCTGCTCCATCTGCTCCTTGCTCTCTGCTCTCACAGCCTATCCACAACTCCCGGCTTCCCACTAGAGAGAGGGGTGGAGCCAGCCTTCACCTGGCAATTGTTACTAAGGGACTCACTGGCTTGTTAACTCCATACTCTCCATACATAGCCTTTTCAATACCAAATGCACATTGACATTACATCAAGTCCTTAGGCATTGGACTGCCGGAACCCGGCAGGATAAAAAAAAAAAAAAAGCCAATGAAATTGATCTATTTTTAACAGCTGTTTAAAATGGATGCACAAAAGTACGTAAAGTGGGCATGAAAAACTGAAAGTTTATTCATTCTTAACGCCCTTTTTTAACTGTTGTGTAAATGAGGCCTGAGGTGAAGCTTCCTCCTACTTCTATCCCCAAGCAGATTGAGTGGAGCGCCCATTAAAGTCTGTTCGTTTGGGAGGCTGGTCACTATGTAATCGCTTTACGGCCATTCATAGACATAAAAGGCCTCATTTAACCCTCCATAACCTCCTGTGACAACCACATACTAGTGTCCAACCAGATCCTGCTTTTAGTACGTTAAGTCCCATCTGACCTGGATAAAACTAACGAGTCATGTATATTTATTATCTTCGCAACTAATTAAATTAATGGCAGGAAGGGTCACTTACTTTTGTCCACGCTGTGGTTTCTAAACCAGCTTTCAAGCAGACGGTCACCACAACATACTGTGAACAAGAAAACAAGATAAAATTTACATAAATGCTAGGCAAATACATCACGCACGGCATTCATCATCTGCTTTACCCCAGAAATACTTACAGTGTAAACTATGTTCCCAACAAATAGGTAATCCACAACATGTCCGCTGGTGAAGACGGCATCTACAAGAAGTATATAGAAGGCACTGATTAGACACACCATGCACACCGTTCATGTTCTGTGTATTCGGCGGTCTGCTCTGCTAGGCCTCGTCTGGGGCGACCGAAAATAAAAAAAATATATAGAACTATATTGTAATGGTAAAACATGATCCTCCTCATCATGAGACTGAGGCTGCTATGTATGGGGGTCTCCTGCCAATGACCACTAACCTCTGTAGGAACAAAGCCAGAGGCGTGACCTGAAGCTTTTGGGCCCCGATGTCAAATCGGCCTCTTTACCTACCATGTGCCTATTATAAAACTGGTGTCTTTGTATGTGGCAAAAAGACCTTTGGACCCCTCAGGGTGCGACTACTACCTCTGCACCCTCTATAGCTACAGTCCTGAATGAACCAAATATGATCTAAAAAGGGTCATACATAGACCTTATAGGGCCACATAGCAAAACTTCGGATGGGCTCCCCCTGTCCCATCCACTTTTCCAGTATGTGTTCATCAATCACACCCAGGCAACGCGAATAGCAAGGTGCAACACCACAGACTTCTGACGAACTTACAATTTTTTATAAGTGGAAGAAACGAAAAAATAAATAAAAAGATTGTAATAAAATAAGTTGCCCTTGGCCTCACCTACTTTATCCGACATTTATGTTGGAAAGAGTGGAATAGGTGCTTCAAAAATAGGGCAGTAATTCTGAACAGTCTATTTCGCAATATATTCACACCAAAAACGTTTATACAGTAAATCTTCCAGGATATAGCTCTAAATCACCGCTTTTTCGATTCACATGATATATTACAAAACTGGCGGCCTGAAGCCACCACTTGGGGAAGCTCAGTGCATAGAAATGTATACCGTTACCATTGACTGCAATGGTGGCTGTAATAATCTCTTTGCACTGAGCTTCCCCTAGTGACAACTGCATGAAAATGCAGTGTTTTAATTTTGGGAACAAAAGCTACAGTCAAGTGGTGGGCCTCCCATCCCCCCAGGCCCCATAGTAGTTGCGTGGTCTGCCTCCAGAGAGGGTACACCAATGAGTCTTACATCCAAGGTTTTTTATATGCTCATTTTTTATAGGTTAATTTATGTGCATTTTTTTTTATTTCTTCATTTATCAAAACATTACGAAATTATTCACAGAAAATGAGAAAAAAAATGATACAGACGAACAATACAATATAAGAAGAGGCAGGAATGGCGGCTCACCTGGGAGATCCCTATCGGTAGGTGCACTCCTCAAGGGTCACCCAGTACCAGGAGAAAAATGTATAAAGAGTAGGAGAGGGGCACCACTGAAGAAGGGGAGGTACCCCGAAACGCGTTTGGTTGGTTTGGACGGAGTAGCAAGCAACGATTCATATGGATTTTGCCGCAAGCGGCTTTCTTTAATGGTGCACTGCAGCAATTCATTATATATCCAGGAGCACAGACCAACTCCTTATTGAACTTTCCATTTGGAGATGCGGAACTAACAGACGCATCTCCCGGACCATGCGACCCCCCCGATCACGTGTACCTACTCCGAGTCATGTGAAACCACCGCCAAGTCACGTAGGACGCCACGTTGTTATCGCGAGACTACACGGGACGCCGGTAGCGACCTCAGCGGTGAAAGAGAGGAGGCATTCGATAACCACCTACCTCCTGGCGGCAAGACCCTAACCGACAGCGTGAATAGGGACCAAAAGGTTTCGGAACCGCGCTGCTATAGACTGTGTCTCCCAGTAAAAGTGGATGGTATAGGGTGTCAGCCCCTCTCCCCGGCACCCAAAGGATCGGATCTTCCACAGACCTCCTCCTCTGCAGGGTTAAAGGAGATAGGCAGAATAGTGAAGCACCCTTTGCAATCTTTTTATAAAAGGTTTTATTCTACTCACAAGAGTCGGTAGACAAAAAGCATGTAATACAAATCAAACGTCACGTTCCTGCCCGACACGGGTTTCGCTGCCTCGCTTCTTCGGGGGCGATAACTGCGCATGCTTGCAATCAGGCCCTTAAATAGCCCTGCTGATCTCATTCCATAAGCCGGTATGGTTACGGACCATATAACATATTTACAAACATCACTGGCATTTCATACATAGTTAAATTATCATTAGTGATCCTTTGTCCATTCACATTTAAAATAACATTAGAAATAAAAGACATTAGAAATAAAAAGGGGATTGCTCCCGCTATTACAAAATCGTCCGCATATATACCCTTTCGGGTTACCGCAAAAACATACACTCAATACATATTTCCAGCTTCCTTTCCACATTAACTATTCCCCATCATAACGGTACCATCTAATACTCTAATTCCCTCCAGCTTACAGTGTCTATAATACCGTCCCTTAAGCTCCGCCCACTCCTGGAGCATTGTTCAGGTACTCTCCACCCACTCCTATAGCGTCATCCAGGTATCCTCGACCCCGCCTCCTTCCTCTGACATGCACATCACGGGGCACCACTGCCCAATTGAACGGTCAGGCCAACATGACGTCACTCATGGGTCCTTAAGAAGCCAGGTAGAGAAAAGCCGGACGACGCTAATGGTGAGGACAATTTACAGTATACATGGTTTCAAATCAAATTCTATGTTTAGCCCACTTGGTTGTAGAGTTCCTAGTTGATAGATCCACTCTACCTCTTTTCTGTTAATCTGTGCCAGCGAATCCCCTCCTCGCCAGTGTGGCTTAACAGTTTCCACTCCGGCAAATTTTAAACCCCGCGGATTTTTGTCATGCATTAGCTTAAAATGAGCTGATACACTATGGGTCATCAGGCCTTTTTTTATGTTACGTAGATGTTCTTGTATCCTGACCTTCAGCTTCCTCACCGTCCTGCCCACGTACTGGAGCCCACATGGGCACTCCAGCACGTATACGATGCCCTCATTTTCGCACGAGCAGTTTCCTCTTATGCGAAACTCCACCCCTTTCTTTTTGGATATCATAGAATTAGTGTATCTCTGCCGTTCTTTTGAATTCCGATTTTTACACCCTGCACAAAATCCGCACCAGGTAAATTTTCCTCCTTCTTTGTGCATCTTTATATTCATTGGGAGGATGGCACTGTGTACAAGTTTAGTTCTAATGCTGGCGGCTTTCTTAAAAATAAAAGAGGGATTCACAGGTATCATTTTTCCTAATATTGGATCGTTCTTCAATATTCCCCAGTTCTTTTTTACCATTTTCTTGATGTTGTCAGACATAGAGCAAAATTTTGTCACAAAAGAGAACCTGTAGTCCCTCTCCACCTTTTTCACTTTCCCTTTCATGTGTTCTTTTTCTCCCCCTTTTTCTATCTCCACATTTTGCAGCATACGGGTAGGTTACCCGACACTGCTAGGTTTTATGTGTATTCCCCTTTAAGCCAGTTAGGCCTGTTGCAGGCAATCCTTGGTACAGTCAGCAGAGGGAGCTCCCAGTTCTGTATAAATAGGCAGGGCCTAGCCTAGGAAGGGAGTTCAGAAGTTTCTAGAGTCTGAGGAAGCTGAGAGAGAGACAGAGGCGTGTCAAGGAAAGCAAGAGGTACTCAAGACTACAGAGGAGGTACTTGATAAAGATAAAACCAAGGATATACGCCAGAGCTAGGGTATTGGACCTTGGAGAAGATTTTCTATGTTCCAGGATCAGTCAGGAATAGAGTGCAAGCCGCCTGTACTACAAATCCTGTGTTTAACACTCTGAAGTCACCTTGCTATATATTGCCTGCATCAAATGTAATGTAACCAGCTGTCTGCAAAGGAACTGCGTTTCCGTTATTGTCCCTATATGATGACTACTAAAGTTTGAGTTCTGCTTTAACATCACGTGGTTCCTCAATTATTCCTGCTATCAGCAAACGGCGTGCCACCGTTTAATTGGCACTGGCGTCACGAACATTTCTCATCATCACCTGCCCTTGCAGAGAGTCAGCCGTCTCAGGTTAGTGTCTATTGCACTACAACACCCAGGAACACTATTACACCTAACTTGAGTACGCTGCACCTCTCTTTTGGCGTCATGAACAGGATGCGCACGCTTTCTAGTGCAAGAAGCGTGGACTTTGTGCCTTATACAGTTGCCCTGTGACCAAAGTGACAAATTGCCTGTTTTATTAAAGTGAACTTTGTGGACCGAAAAACATACTAAAAGTGTCCCTAAAACCTCCAAAAAGCGCTGTGCAGTGTTGCGCTATCAAGAGGAAAGAAATCGCCACACCGGAGTGTGGTTTTATGGACTTTTTACCATCCTGCTTGCTGTCAGTGAATAGACAGCGTTTCTACCAAAGATGGCCGCTGAGGCTACTGAAATAGCTGCTGCGTCATCTTCATCCCGAAAAAGCGGGAAAAATTGGCGCCTTTCTGAGGAAATAGCGGGAAGGAGTTCAAGGTCAGGCGCCACTGCTTATCTGGACATTTGCATGTCGGCCAGCATGGACTCCGCCTTCCCCATACTGGAATACCTGGGGGGCGGCCTCCCAGTGCAATGGGAGGAGCTGGCTGATCTTATTGGCGCCACCCTATCGCTCTCCAGAGAAGCATCGAGCATGTTGGAGAGTGAGCACCGCTTTGCTGCAACGTCCACGCCTGAAATACCAAAGATGACTGATATTGGTGTAGAGCCAGAGGAGGCTCCGCCGGCCTACTCTCCGGGACCGGAGAGACCCGCCTGCCCGCCACGGGAGAAAGAACCGGAGCCCTGCTATGGCTCCTGGAGAGACTTCTTTCAGCCCTCTTTCAAGTGGTCTTCACTAATGGCAGAGATCCGGGAGGCCGCTATAAAGCGGAATACAAAGACTAAAATCTATTATGAGGAATTGACCAAGACTATCCATGAACGACACACTGACACCCAGCCCCGCCTGGAAAGGAGAAAGGGGTTGGTGGTGTCCTTTGACAAAACCCGTGGCTACGGGTTCATCCAAGATTATCTGACTGGCAGAGACTTGTATGTTAACAGAAGATCTGTCAAGAGAGACTACCTCCCTTCCTATCAGCACAGCCTCCGCGAGGGAGAGGAAGTGGAGTTCACCCCTGCTGAGAGCCTGAGAGGCCCTTATGCAACTGCCGTGACCCGTCCCAAGCGAGAACCTGAGGACTGGGAGGCAGAAGAAGACTACTCTGGCTGCGAGTGAGAACCTGAACGCTCTCCAGAGCCGGCCCATCACGCCTTCCAGGAGCGGAGCTCCTTCATTGGGCCTAATGTCTTCTGGCAGCCAACCGTGTTGGAAAAATGGGTGAGCCCCTATCCTTCCCCCGAGCTGCCTCGACGGGAGAAGACAATACAGGACCTGGAGAACTTAAAAGGACTTCGGGTTACCTTAGAGAACATCCGGAAGGGTCGGAGACCCGATGCTTCACCAGAACCTGCAGAGGCCGAGTCCGATCCATCGTTGACTGTACCTGCGCCGGCGGCGCCAGCAGACGACAGCGACTCCGACACGGAGAGCATCGGTCACCAGATTGTCCGGCTGGAAGAGAAGTTGCGGGAGCTGCGCAAGATTGCGACCGCCAGGATCCGGACGCCGTCAAAGAAGGACGAGGTAAGGGTGCCTGTCACCACCCGTAGACCACCTTTTGTCACCCCCGCTCCGTTGCGGCCCCAAAGAGGACCCGCTAGTGCTGTGAACTGCTGTACTGAGCCAACCGGACCGCTTGCGGCGGCGGTACCCAATGCAGCACCACCCACAATCAGTATGCCGGGACCGGTACGGTCCACAAGAGGGTTTACCCCTAGGCCCATGGGGCCAATACCTATTAGGGGCCCCTTTACCTTGCAGCTGCCCCCTGACACCGTTATGTGGGCACATCCTCCTGTAGAGGACTACTACAGGCCATATTTGCCAGCAGAGCCGGGTGATTATGACATGCCACTGTGAATCAGCCTGCTAGGCCTTTGCTTTATTTCACCAAAGAATTATGTTGTTAACCCTTCCAGGACAGGAGTCCTATGTTTCCTGGTCGTTTGTTGCTGCTGCCAGTTTATCCACAGCTCAGTGGTAGGTGTTAACCACTGAAATATCAAAGTCGACAAAGCCAAGTTTGTTTCCAGGACCTCCTGCCTGCTTTTGCTATTTTCCACCACGTTGTGCCTGTTCCGTTGTTGCACCTTTTACCCTTACCCCCCTTTTCAGGTTGATCAGGGGTATTACAGCACTTGTTTTATATTGTGCAACTTGATACTAAGGAACCGTGCCCGGAGACAGACTCAAAAGAACCTGAGCCTCTGAGATTCTTACTCTTTTTAAAGGAAATGTGCCCAGAGATGGACTCCACCGCACGAGAGCCTCTGTGATTTAATAGGAAAATAACCTGGGTACGGACTCATGTTTGTTCTTTGAGCCTCCAAGAACTTTTATACTGTTTTATCTATTTTGCTGTTCTAATATGGACTTATTCATTGAAATGGACTAACCTGGTTCACCCCAAGTCCGCTGTGCCAGGTCAGCGGCCGTGCCTAAGAAGCAAGAAGACGCCCCTTTTCCTTGCTTCACTTATTTATGAAGTTACCAATGTTATGTTTTTTATGTATGAAACAATTATTTATCATATTATAATGTAATGTCAATGTTATGTACCATGTTATGCCGATTCAGGAAGGTGTGTGTGAGTACGAGGGCTTACTCACGTTAAAGTCTGGGGGTGTGCAGCATACGGGTAGGTTACCCGACACTGCTAGGTTTTAGGTGTATTCCCCTTTAAGCCAGTTAGGCCTGTTGCAGACAATCCTTGGTACAGTCAGCAGAGGGAGCTCCCAGTTCTGTATAAATAGGCAGGGCCTAGCCTAGGAAGGGAGTTCAGAAGTTTCTAGAGTCTGAGGAAGCTGAGAGAGAGACAGAGGCATGTCAAGGAAAGCAAGAGGTACTCAAGACAACAGAGGAGGTACTTGATAAAGATAAAACCAAGGATATACGCCAGAGCTAGGGTATTGGACCTTGGAGAAGATTTTCTATGTTCCAGGATCAGTCAGGAATAGAGTGCAAGCCGCCTGTACTACAAATCCTGTGTTTAACACTCTGAAGTCACCTTGCTATATATTGCCTGCATCAAATGTAATGTAACCAGCTGTCTGCAAAGGAACTGCGTTTCCGTTATTGTCCCTATATGATGACTACTAAAGTTTGAGTTCTGCTTTAACATCACGTGGTTCCTCAATTATTCCTGCTATCAGCAAACGGCGTGCCACCGTTTAATTGGCACTGGCGTCACGAACATTTCTCATCATCACCTGCCCTTGCAGAGAGTCAGCCGTCTCAGGTTAGTGTCTATTGCACTACAACACCCAGGAACACTATTACACCTAACTTGAGTACGCTGCACCTCTGTATACACTCATCCAGACTAGCCTCATCATAACCTCTTTCCACAAATCTATCTTTTAATACCCCACATTGTACTCTATAGTCACTCGCTTCTGTGCAGTTACGGGCCATCCTCTTGAACTGACCTTTCGGTATGTTCTTGAGCCATGGGCCGTAATGACAGCTCTTCATATCAATGTAGGAGTTGACATCTGTTTCTTTGAAGTATGACCTTGTCATGAAGCGGCCATCTTCTATCCGTATGCACAGGTCCAAAAAGTTGACACTCACATTACTGATCTCCCCCACAAATCGCAGGTTCCAATCATAGTTGTTCAACTGGCAAATAAAGGACTCGAGTCCCTCTTTCCCTCCTTCCCACACTAGGAGACAGTCATCGATATACCTCCTCCAGAAGGTCAATTTGCCTCCTGGGGTGTCCGCTCCTAGTGTGGGAAGGATGGTACTCTCCTCCCAGGCCCCCATGAAAATATTAGCAAAGCTGGGGGCGAATTTCGCCCCCATCGCCGTGCCAATGCACTGTACATAATGTGAGTCTTTAAACCAGAAGTAATTATAGTCAATGCAGTAACTGAGGCACCCCAAAATAAAATTTCCTTGTTGATCCCCTATTCTTTCATCATTTCTGATCCTGTTCTCTACCGCCTCCATTCCTAATTTCTTTGGAATAACTGTGTACAGGGATGCCACATCGATTGTGGCCATCCATGTATTCACAGTGGGGGGGCTTAGGTCTTTAATGAGATGTAACACAGATCCCGTGTCTTTCAAATGCGAGGGGTTCTGTAGCACATATCCCTGCAGATAAAAATCAATATACTCCGTGATTCTGCACGTCAGCGAGTTGAGCCCCGAAATAATCGGCCTCCCCGGAGGATCAATTGGGTTTTTATGCACCTTGGGCAGGTGATATATCACCGGCACCAAGGGAAATGGAATGGTAAGGTACTCATACTCTTTTTTATTTAATATCCCTTTCTTAAAACCCTCTGATAGTATGCTATCAAGGATCCGTTTATACTCCTGCGTGGGGTTATTTTTCAGTTTTTTATAGGTTGTTGTATCTGATACTAATCTCGCCATTTCGGCTTCATATTTTTCTTTGTTCATTACAACCACCCCCCCGCCTTTATCAGCTGGCTTGATAATTATATTGGATTAATAACCCCGCACCACAGAATGCTAACCCTGCAGGGGTGATTATAAAGTCGGATAAGAATGAGGAGATCCTGCATACACAAATGAAAGAAAAATCTAAGTTTTTCCCGAAAAACCCAAATAATGAGTGTGTGGAGGCATTTAAAACTGGCCTATTAAAAGAACTGGAAGAGATGGATATGGATAAAGTAACGCAGAATCTAACTTATAAAGAGAGAAAATCCCTTAAAGATCTGGAAAAAAATCCAGATATAATTATCAAGCCAGCTGATAAAGGCGGGGGGGTGGTTGTAATGAACAAAGAAAAATATGAAGCCGAAATGGCGAGATTAGTATCAGATACAACAACCTATAAAAAACTGAAAAATAACCCCACGCTGGAGTATAAACGGATCCTTGATAGCATACTATCAGAGGGTTTTAAGAAAGGGATATTAAATAAAAAAGAGTATGAGTACCTTACCATTCCATTTCCCTTGGTGCCGGTGATATATCACCTGCCCAAGGTGCATAAAAACCCAATTGATCCTCCGGGGAGGCCGATTATTTCGGGGCTCAACTCGCTGACGTGCAGAATCACGGAGTATATTGATTTTTATCTGCAGGGATATGTGCTACAGAACCCCTCGCATTTGAAAGACACGGGATCTGTGTTACATCTCATTAAAGACCTAAGCCCCCCCACTGTGAATACATGGATGGCCACAATCGATGTGGCATCCCTGTACACAGTTATTCCAAAGAAATTAGGAATGGAGGCGGTAGAGAACAGGATCAGAAATGATGAAAGAATAGGGGATCAACAAGGAAATTTTATTTTGGGGTGCCTCAGTTACTGCATTGACTATAATTACTTCTGGTTTAAAGACTCACATTACGTACAGTGCATTGGCACGGCGATGGGGGCGAAATTCGCCCCCAGCTTTGCTAATATTTTCATGGGGGCCTGGGAGGAGAGTACCATCCTTCCCACACTAGGAGCGGACACCCCAGGAGGCAAATTGACCTTCTGGAGGAGGTATATCGATGACTGTCTCCTAGTGTGGGAAGGAGGGAAAGAGGGACTCGAGTCCTTTATTTGCCAGTTGAACAACTATGATTGGAACCTGCGATTTGTGGGGGAGATCAGTAATGTGAGTGTCAACTTTTTGGACCTGTGCATACGGATAGAAGATGGCCGCTTCATGACAAGGTCATACTTCAAAGAAACAGATGTCAACTCCTACATTGATATGAAGAGCTGTCATTACGGCCCATGGCTCAAGAACATACCGAAAGGTCAGTTCAAGAGGATGGCCCGTAACTGCACAGAAGCGAGTAACTATAGAGTACAATGTGGGGTATTAAAAGATAGATTTGTGGAAAGAGGTTATGATGAGGCTAGTCTGGATGAGTGTATACAAAATGTGGAGATAGAAAAAGGGGGAGAAAAAGAACACATGAAAGGGAAAGTGAAAAAGGTGGAGAGGGACTACAGGTTCTCTTTTGTGACAAAATTTTGCTCTATGTCTGACAACATCAAGAAAATGGTAAAAAAGAACTGGGGAATATTGAAGAACGATCCAATATTAGGAAGAATGATACCTGTGAATCCCTCTTTTATTTTTAAGAAAGCCGCCAGCATTAGAACTAAACTTGTACACAGTGCCATCCCCCCAATGAATATAAAGATGCACAAAGAAGGAGGAAAATTTACCTGGTGCGGATTTTGTGCAGGGTGTAAAAATCGGAATTCAAAAGAACGGCAGAGATACACTAATTCTATGATATCCAAAAAGAAAGGGGTGGAGTTTCGCATAAGAGGAAACTGCTCGTGCGAAAATGAGGGCATCGTATACGTGCTGGAGTGCCCATGTGGGCTCCAGTACGTGGGCAGGACGGTGAGGAAGCTGAAGGTCAGGATACAAGAACATCTACGTAACATAAAAAAAGGCCTGATGACCCATAGTGTATCAGCTCATTTTAAGCTAATGCATGACAAAAATCCGCGGGGTTTAAAATTTGCCGGAGTGGAAACTGTTAAGCCACACTGGCGAGGAGGGGATTCGCTGGCACAGATTAACAGAAAAGAGGTAGAGTGGATCTATCAACTAGGAACTCTACAACCAAGTGGGCTAAACATAGAATTTGATTTGAAACCATGTATACTGTAAATTGTCCTCACCATTAGCGTCGTCCGGCTTTTCTCTACCTGGCTTCTTAAGGACCCATGAGTGACGTCATGTTGGCCTGACCGTTCAATTGGGCGGTGGTGCCCCGTGATGTGCATGTCAGAGGAAGGAGGCGGGGTCGAGGATACCTGGATGACGCTATAGGAGTGGGTGGAGAGTACCTGAACAATGCTCCAGGAGTGGGCGGAGCTTAAGGGACGGTATTATAGACACTGTAAGCTGGAGGGAATTAGGGTATTAGATGGTACCGTTATGATGGGGAATAGTTAATGTGGAAAGGAAGCTGGAAATATGTATTGAGTGTATGTTTTTGCGGTAACCCGAAAGGGTATATATGCGGACGATTTTGTAATAGCGGGAGCAATCCCCTTTTTATTTCTAATGTCTTTTATTTCTAATGTTATTTTAAATGTGAATGGACAAAGGATCACTAATGGTAATTTAACTATGTATGAAATGCCAGTGATGTTTGTAAATATGTTATATGGTCCGTAACCATACCGGCTTATGGAATGAGATCAGCAGGGCTATTTAAGGGCCTGATTGCAAGCATGCGCAGTTATCGCCCCTGAAGAAGCGAGGCAGCGAAACCGACTCTTGTGAGTAGAATAAAACCTTTTATAAAAAGATTGCAAAGGGTGCTTCACTATTCTGCCTATATCCTTTAACCCTGCAGAGGAGGAGGTCTGTGGAAGATCGGATCCTTTGGGTGCCGGGGAGAGGGGCTGACACCCTATACCATCCACTTTTACTGGGAGACACAGTCTATAGCAGCGCGGTTCCAAAACCTTTTGATTTATATAAACCAGTGTGAACGACCTACCACACTATTCCGGGACCAGCAGCAGCGCAAGTAACTGTCCGTGTTGTGACACAGGACTGACTTTTCGTTCTGTGAATAGGGACCAGTCAACTGGCCTAAGATCCGGTGGTAACGTATGCTGTTTTCCACATGCATTTTTGATAGTAGAGATACGGACATACTCCGGTGAGTGTTGACTTCACAAGATACACACTAACAGGAGGCACGCTTCCTTCCACCTGTTCTTTTCCATCTCCATATGGAACAATAGTTCACAGTGCCTTCTGAACGGGCAGCACATCTTCTATCAAGTCTCACCGTTTTTTCAACTAAGGTTCTATTCGGCTACCTATGGAGCCATAGACTTGTCATACTACTGTCTACGATCATATGGATGTGCGAATATACCTCTGACCTGCATACTACCGTATTTGCGATTTTTATGTATTAAAAAAAGCTGAGCCGAATGGAGCCTACAGACCCCATAGACTATAATGGGGTCTGTTAGGTTTCTGCTCAGAATATGATTTTGGAGCGGATACAAAAGTAAAAAATCTTCTTCTGAGCGGAAACTATTATAGTCTATGGGGTCCATAGGCTCCATTCGGCTCAGCTATGTGCCGAATCCGTCCTTTCCATTCTCCTGCTCCTATAAAGGAGCAAAAGAACGGAAAGGCTGTACGCTGATGTGAACTCAGCCTTAGTTTAATACACAGTATTACATTATTATTATTATTTATTTTTATATTTTCATATTATTTTAAAATAGTATTATAGTGGACTCATTGGCCATTACATAAAAGTATTTTTTGACATTGTATTTAGAGAGTATATGACTATCCCAACCCCCTCTCCATACCACCACCCAATCTATTGGATTATTAGTAATGTTATATGTATCAAGAAGTCAGCGACTCCATGGCACAGTTTCTCCTATGAATGATCTACAAATGTGCAAAACTTAAACAGATTCACTATAATCTGTCTACCCAAAACCCATTATAAAAGCTGCAGCCAACAATGCCGGCCTGGGGGTCCAATAAATATTTTACAGTTTACAGAATGTGATATCGTTTATTAAGCCAATAAAACATGATTCTCAAATCACTGCTTCAGTGAAAGTCAAAGGGATTCCTGAAGAACAATTAAACCCGGGTGTTGAATTTGATTTATATTTGACTCATGGCATGAAATGCGCTTCACTAGAACAGGGGGTCAATTCAGGGAAAAGTTGTCTGAGGCATAGTCACTGCGTTTTCTTTATGCTTTTTTTGTTTTTCTTGTAAAAATGCTAGAAAAATATTTTTTGTCACTTCACTGACACTACTACAGGTCACTTTATGGAATATAGGTCTGAATGTTTTGTCCATTTGTAGCTCCTTAAGTTTGATCATGCAGTCATAAGAAAAACAAAGTGCGCCCTATGGTTTTACATATCAGGAGGACATAAAAAAAAATAATCTGGTCTTAAAATTAAGTACATTCAACCTCAGATGAAGAACAGCACATGGCAAACAATATCATGATACCATTTAACAAAAACTAGGCCAACATGCAGAAGCTTTGTGTGAAAAATTAAGTACACCTTTACTACTTCCATGGGAATTACGAGGGTAAGTAAGGTGCTGATAATCAAATGCCCTTGATTAACTAATCATCATCAAGTGCCTCTATAAAAGCAGAAGGTCTCTAGGAGAAAGCCTCTTCTTTCTAAAAAGAATACAGCAGCATTGCTTACAGAGGTTGGCTCATCTCAGACTGATGGCATATCGTGCAGGTGCAGGTCCTACCCCTGGGATCCGCTCTTATCTTCATAACGGGACCTCCAAAGTGAAAGAGAGTACACCTCGCATGCCGTGTGCGTCCCAGAGGCAGAACCTGACATCAATGGCATATCCTACCAATGGCTGAGATGGAAATGCTCCTTTATGTTTGCAAAGTTGCATATGAACAAACCACAAGACTTCCGGACAGATAAGACCAAAGTGGGGATTTTTGGCCATAGTACACAGTGTGTTGGGTGAAACCCAAACACAGCATATCAGCACAAACACCTCGTATCAACTATCAAGCACAGTGGTGGAGGGGCGATGATTTGCACTTGTTTTGCAGGCCAGGAACCATGTACCTTGTGGTCACTGACTCTTCTGTATACTAAAGTATTCTTGAATCAAATGTTAGGTCCAACAGCTAAGGCTAGTTTTACACTAGCGTTAAAACCATCCAGCAGGCTGTTCTGGCAAAGGAACAGCCTGCCAGAGTTCATTGTATCCGGCATAGCCGATTGGAGCACCGCCAGGCCTCATTGACTATAATGGGACCCGGCGGAGATCCTGTTTCCAGCATGAGTGTCAGGACGCAGATGGACAAAAAACGGTGCATAACTAAGTGGGATTGGATTCACCCGAAACCTACATTGTCTTTTAATATGGTTTAAATAAAGTATGCTGAAGATTTTTCTCTTTTTGGAAGTTTTGTAGTAGTGCAGGGGGGATGTCATGGAATAAGGTATATAGTTGGGTGTCACCAGCATAGAGATGGTACTGATAACAAAATCTGCTGACGTAGAGTAAAAGAGGAGAGGGCCTAGAACTAAACAATGAGGAACCCCAACAGCAAGAGGAGCGGAAGTAGAACTGGTGAATGATACACTGAAGGACTGGCCAGAGACTTAAAGGGGTTATCCAGTATCTACAACAGCCCCCCCCCCCATGTGCCGGGCCCCTCCATGGGAATATACTTACCCTGTTCCCCACTCCCTGGTCGCCGCACCACCGCTGCTGCTTCTCCCTGTACATGGATGAAAAGATCCGGTGTCTGGGGGGAGCAGCCAATAGCAGGCGGGGACGAGCCTCCCTAGCACCGCGGGTGACGCTAGAGAGGCTCGTCTCTGCCTGCCATTGGTTGCTCCCCCCGGACACCGGATGTTTTCATCCATGTACAGGGAGAAGCAGCAGCGGCAGTGCAGGGACCAGGAGCACCGCAGGGAGTGGGGAGCAGGGTAAGTATATTCCCTCGGAGGGGCCCGACACATGGGGGGGGGCTGTTGTAGATACTGGATAACCCCTTTAAGGTGGATGCACACAGCCTGAATATCATGACAATTATCTGGAACACAGGTTCCTACGAATGCTCATTCCCAATAATCTGCCAGTCTAAAGGTGCCACAGATCACCCAATGAACGAGCAATATGCTCTTTCATTGGGTAAAGTGATCTGAGGTGTGGACCCCTAAATCATCATTCCCGGCAGCCGATTGTGCGTTCTAAGCAGCCCAGGAGAAATAATTATGTATGAGGAAGAGCGATAGCAGCAGCAATCGCCTATCCTCATACTGTGGAGGTGATCGCTGCATGTAAATGCAACACTTAACGAGCAGCTAACTGTCGGGAACGAACGCTTCCTTCCTGACAATTGGCTTCTTCTCGCTGCGTCTAAATGCAGGTTCAGGTGACTACTTTCAATTATCCTACATAACCTGCAGTTGTCACTGAGAGATCCTCCAGTCTCCTCTCACCTATGTCCTTATGAAGAAGGCGCCATCAGAGCACATGTTCCTCTATCCTTTCTCCTTTTCCAATTCTTTACCTGAAAGCATGTGCCCAGGTTTACCAGGAGAAAGAAGAAATGGATATCTTCATATTGTGTAGAATTTGATATCTGTTAGTGACTGTGCCCCTGTTACAGAACAATCAGAGGTGTTACACAATTCACAAGTCCCTCACTTGCTACTACCATATAAGTTACTTCACGGGGGCTGGACGCAGGCGCGTTTAAGGTGTCGCTGGGACAAGCAGCATTGTGCAGACTGGTGGTTGTTGCTCTGATTAATGTAGCTTACTGTTTCAATAACCCTTTCTGCACACTCTTCTCGGGGGACACGGTGTAAGAGGAGACTGGCCAGGTGTCTGCAAGCAGACTGAATTATAAAGACGCTGCTTCTCCTACTTGCACAAAACATCACATTTTCTTTCCTGTTGCACTTGGCCAAACTTCAGACGCTACTCTAGCCGACCTTCAAATTCAACTCCACTTCACTAATAATGGACTTTTCATGACTAATTCTGATGACTTCTGGATTCCAACATGTGCTTCTATCATTTTTTAAGCGTTTGGGGACTCATTTGGGTAAAACCCAATTTTTGCCATTGTTATAGATGTTTTTATTATTCTCTATAAAGCTACATTCCACTCACCACATGCAATAGTTGTTTTCAAGCCCTAGTGTAAATTAGTCTATGGAGTCAACTGAAAGTAAGGTATGCAAGATTAATTCTTTAGCGGCCCGATTTTACTACCAGATCAAACTCTTAATTCTACTATATATAGTCGAAGATCATAAGTTCTTATTTAGTTTTTATTCTATAAGTTCATACTGTAGAGTGCTTACATATTTGCAATAAGAAGACTGTCCTCATACATCTCACATAAGTCTCTGTCTTCAGGGCTATAATCAAAATTCCAGATGACCCAATCTGAATATTTTGGAGGCTAAGATGAAACACATGGAGAACATACAAACACCATGGAGCTGCTGTTCTTGGTTGGACCCTGAGCTACAAGGCACCTGTTCTAACCAATGAGCCATTGTGTTTCTTACAAATGTACGTGGCAGATATTGCTCCAAGTATTGAGGGTCTGAGAACAGTTGGTGTCATGGAACCAGCTTTGAACTAGGCTACACAGGTTAGACCATGGCTTCCCATGCAGAGATTGTGGGTTCTTTGTGTAGTTATCTTCTGTACAGAATGGATCCTAAATTGAGGTTCATGAAGCAGACACGAAGAAGATGATCAAAATCAATAAGATCACAGTACCCCAATAGACTAAGAGAAGATTATGCCCCATAATAAGAATAAAAAATGGGTTTCCTCCAAGTGCTAGTTCATACCATCATTGTAAGAGGACAGTTTTGCACTTGAGTCTCGTATTAATCTCTTCCAAAACAAAATTGGGGGCCTTGGACTGATTTCTCTTCTCATTTTTTGGTAATACAGAGGTCCCTGTGCACCATCCCTACCTCCTGCTCTCCCAGGACATAATAATATGCTATGTCCATCAGAGTTGCTCTATCACAGATTCCTTCATCCAAGAAGATATGAAACGATATCTGAAAGGAAGTTCTAGGTGTGCAGGAGCACCCTTGACACTTCCTTCCATTCCACATCTACAGTACATGTCTCCCTTTGGACATTCTCATCAAACGCTTGTGAGGCCCAGATGTCACCATGGTTGGGTACTCCAGGTGAAGAAGAAATAGTCTGAGAAGCCTGGCACTATCATATATATGCCCTTGTATCCAACTAAGGCTGGATTACACATTAGATGGCTGTTGGCTGAATGTTCATTTGGCCAACAGATATCTCTTACTACAACTCCATACACATTGATGTTCAATATGGCCAAGCATGTATGTGTCACGAATGGGAAGAAGTGAGAAAGACAGCAGCAGCTTAAAAAAAGCATAATGATGAAAAAAACTAAAGGATCGGGCAGTTGAAATCAATCTGTCTGGTTCTAATCTCCCTCAACATCTGCCATCTGGGAGAGTCAAGAGCTCCTCAGAGATGGCCAGAAATGGTGGATCCAGATGACATTTAATGACCAATTCAACAAAACCATAATAGTAAAGTCCCATATAAAATTTTGGAAAAACTTGCAGAACACCATCTTTATATATGAAAATAAGGCAGGATGAAACAGTACAGATGAACCTCAAGCCCAGAACTGCTCTGTTATACATTTCTGCAGATAAATTTGCTGTTTCCATTTATTATTTCAATTCTCCAATGTATTTAATGGCAATAATTCCCATTATTTCTAGTGAGATCCCTTTTATATAAATATACAGTGGGAAATTCAACGTTCTTGGTCTGCTCTAATCTACAGTGAACCATTCTCAGGTTGATGCAGGTGGCAGGTCAAAGACATATGCAAATATCCACATTCACCGCAAAGCTCTCTTCCTGTACTGGAAGACTGCCGGAGTTCTTCCTGATTTTATCAGACCATCTACCGTACTTGACTTCTGGATTTCCCCCTTAGGATGTTTTCTCATACATGGGAAAGGATGTATATTCTGAAGCTTGTGTTATTCCCGCAGCATGAGCAAGATAAAATTTTGTTCTGTTTTCTCTCAAATAACTAGATATTTCTATTAATTTACAAAGTGGAAAAAATGTAAAACTGATAAGGAGGAGATTTAAAAAAATAAATAAAAATGCATGTATTTGTCAAGGTCTTCCCACAATTGCAGTTGAGCTTCTAAACAGGGAACAGTATCTTTCCAAAGACCGTGAGAAAAAAATACACATAGATGTTACATACTGTACGTGTTTTTATGCACAAGGGAGATGGTCCACCTTGCTGTGCTGCAGTACATGGCAAGTGTCTCCTGACTGACCAACAGGTGGTTTTTCTAGTTAAGGAAATCCATTTTTAAAATTTATAATTTTTAAAATAAAATAAAAAAATTCTGAGTTAAAAGACAAAAGAAAAGACTGGCAGACCAGCTAATGTGCATGGGAGCCTCCCACTTAACTCTGATGGAAGATGCCAGGTGGAATAAGGTCCAGGCAGTTGGATTTTGTTTTAGGGGATGGGGTCTGACCGCGGCTTTTGCTCCATTGAGGACATATGGTTGTGCAGTAACCCAGAATAGGCTACTTGAAAATTGTTTCTTGTTATTTAAATGCTAATGTATGGTCTTATCCAGTATAGTTTTTTATGGATAAGTCAGGGTTAACAATCCTTACAGGAAGCTAGGTGACAGACTTAGGTCTGCCCCTAGTTCAGTCAGAGTCATTCTAGTGTGCTAGCTGAGGAAGTGAGAGGAGCTACATGTGCTCAAAAAAAGCTATTGCTACTTTACAATACTTCAGAAAAAAGACAATAAAGAACTAGGAGGTCCAGAATTTGGGTAGCCGAGCATTGGAGTCAGTCAGTAAGGTATTCGCTGTTTAAGCCTGATAGAGACTTTACTGACTTTTCATTGCTAATATACCCTTCCATACTTTGACACCGTTTGGCCAGCTGTACAGTATCTAAATCCTGTGCCCCTCAGCTGGGAATTACAGACAAGTATTGCAAGAACTTTATTGCCAGCCTTAGACTCTGCAGAGAGAGAGAGAGAGATGGATAGAGTACTGTAATGGAGTACTACAATCCCATCCTGGCCTATATCTATACAATGTTACCTAGGAACATTTGCAATGACAATAGTTGGGAACTGCACTGCACTTTAGTAAAAAAAGACTTGTTTATTTTCTGCAACTGGTCTGGTTACTGACTAGCAGCCGTCCAACACTCATAATACCAAGGCCACCCCAACTACCATCAGGCAGGAGCCTGAACATCAGGGTGTGCCCTCCTGTCATTGCCTGGCCCTAGGGAGCATCAGTGTAAAGACTGCCACTGTGAATAACTGTTTCAGCCAGTGCCACTACCACTCCCATCGGCTCCCCCGTGGCATGTGGCAGATGGTTAGCAGAGTCAAATGTATATGTGTATGGTAGAGTTAGGAGAGACTGCCATCAGTCACACAAGTGTTTAACCATGAGGTATCTAATGTATATATATGGCCAGGAACACTCCTGTCTCCCCATGCATGCACATGTGCGAACGGGGGGGAGGTCGGTGTTGGGTTTGAAGAGAGCTGACCGCTGAACGACACCTATCTAACATTTGTGGCCAGCTTATATATTTGCTGGTATATCACTGCTCCAAATAGATCTTAAAGGGGCTGTGCAGTGAGAGATATTGATGACCTATCCTCAGGAGAGGTCATCAATATATTTGACTGCACAACCCCTTTAACTAGAGATATACAAATAAACAAACCCACTTTCCCCCGGAGACCACAGACCCAGAGATGAGCCCTTTTACCAATTTTCTATGCATCACAAACACCTCTACAGTATGTATGAAAAAATGACAGTCTATTTACTGCACTGTTATTAGACCCATTTAAAAGTTAGATGAACAGAATCACAAAGGCAATCCTTGAGGAAAATTCTTCTGTTTTCTCACAAGGAGGGCGATTCAATGAAGTTCCCTTCATGTGTTGCTAAGAAGTGGCTCCTTGGTATGCTCTGCTCATCTGTCAGGGATATCACATATCCAGGTGACGTGGAATTAAAATGTGAGACCCTCTTCCAATATTATGAAGTTGTACTCAACAGAGCCCTCCAGAAATGAATGAAATCCTAGACTATTGAGTGCGCTGGAAGCAGGAATTGAAGAGGCTTGATTCTTTGTGTTCATAATTACATTGCTGAAACAGGACTATTCTGCAAGCTTTTGTTGTACACACCAAGATTTAATGAACTGGGCTGTTCTGTCATTTCAAGAGATGGTTTTCTTATCCTTACATAAGTAAATAGAGACCTATAGGGTTGCGATACAATTAAGTAAATTGCACGTTGTGATGAAGGCTTGAGAATCCTGAGACGAAAAACCACACGTACAGGACAGGTATTTGAAGAAAACACTATTCATTGGTTTTGGCTGCAGGTTTACACTTCTAAACGTTGGTGAACCTATTGCTTAAACTTAGCCCGACAATCTGATAATCGTTCAATACAGTTTCCAGAAATCCTCCGGTAATCAGCTGTGATAGCGGGGAGCTATAGTTGGTCATACATTCCCCGGTGATGTCTATTCAAATAAAACGGCATTGGTATGTCAGAGTAACGGTTGAGATTTACTAACAGCTCTCTACTCTAGCTAATATTTGTGTTGAGAGCAACAGGGGTCTTTCTGTAGCTTCATGTTCACCTAGTTACTAACTTCATTTGGGGAGTTGCTTTCCACTGCTTTCCATCTGGATTTGGTTATCACCTAACTATGCCTGGTTGATTAGGGTGGAGTCGCTGATGGTTGAGCCTGTATGTATCCAGGCCTTACTCCATTCTGTGTATAGTGTTTTCTAATTGCCTTTTTTTTCTAGATATTTAGTATTTTATTCTGTAGTTCCACTGTGTTTTTTTGTTCTAATCTGATTCTGGGTATTCTGGCATCTGTAGTTATGCAGTCTTTCTTGCTATGTTCTGTTATATTGTCCTGGCTGATTTGCTGACTTGAATTCAGATAGGGTCAATTCAGTTTTATCCCAGTTCTGGTCACTGTCATTCATGCACTATCCACTCCATTGCTGGATCATCTCCTCCTTTCATGACCGTCAGCATTTGATTTCCATCATCTACTACTGAGTTTGTTTTAATACCTTGTTTTCTGATGGTTTTAATACATGCTTCATACATCTTGCTTTTCTGACTGAATGGCTGTTGTGTAGTTTAGCCCTACTGTAAGTCCTGGAGTATCTGAGTACCATGCCCATGATCCATTGTTAGGACTTTGGAAAGGCGTCTGATACAGATGAAATTCAGTTCTGTGGTCTTGTGCACAACCCCCGTTGTTATAACTGGGAATGTCCAAAGTGGACGATCCCTCTATGACAGGCATGCTAAACCTGCGGCCCTCCAGCTCTTGCAAAACTACAACAGCCTACAGCTATCACCCTACAGAAGGGCATCATGGGAGTTGTAGTTTTACAAAAGCTGGAGGGCCGCAGGTTGAGCATGCCTGCTCTATGATATTAAAGCAGTGTTTCAGCTAAACAAAAATAGTTGGCAACATGGTCATTTGAGCCTAAAAACATAAGCTTTGTCCCCCACTACTGATGTTCCAACGCTCCTATATCAACATCCAGTGCCTCAAAATGTCCTCTCTGGCAATCACTGTCCTCAGAAAGAGTACTTTGAGGCATTTCCTGCATGTAGAGACCCATCTCCCCCGACTACTTGGTTTGGTGGGGAGACCAGCTTTAGGAAGAGTCCTGGTTGTTCCAAACCTTTTTTTATTTACGAATTATGGAGGCCGCTGTGCTTTTGGAAACTTTCTGTACAGCAGAAATATACTCTTCTCCAGATCTGTGCCTCCACACAGTTCTGTTTCTGAGCTCTACAAGCAGTCCTTTCCTCCTCATGGCTTGGTTGCCATTGTCAGCTGTGAGGCCTTATATAGACAGGGCTGTGTCTTCCAAATCATGTACAATTAACTGAATTCACCACAGCTGGACTCAAAGTGTAGCAACATCTCAAAAATGATCAAGAGAAATGGGAGACCCCCAGAGCTAAATGTCAAGTGTCATAGTAAAGGGTCTGAAATGTCAATGCCAAATTTTAGAAAATTTGCAACACTTTCAAAAAGTTTTTCTATTCTGGAACATAACGAAATGTCAACAAAGTGAAAGGGTCTCTGAAGACTTTCTGAATTGATTGTATATTACACAGCCTTTATGAAGGGTAAACTAAGAAGTACAGCTATATCATAGAATACCAATGGGATGAGGGTGCTTTGGAATTTTAAAGGTAACCTGTCACATTGAAAATACAATCCAATCTGCAAGGAGTATGTTATAAAGCAGGAGGAGCTGAGCAGAACGATATACAGTATATTTCTGCTTATTCTGGGCTTTGGAGTACAGTGGGTGGTCCTACTCAGTGAATGACGACCTCTTCTCATTGATTGAGCCGCCCACTGCACTCCTAAACCCAGAATGAGCAGAGATTTAGATGAATGAAATATAAGCTATACTAAATCTATTCCTACAAAAACTATATACAGTGGGGTGCGAAAGTTTGGGCAACCTTGTTAATCATCATGATTTTCCTGTATAAATCGTTGGTTGTTACGATAAAAAATGTCAGTTAAATATATCATATAGGAGACACACACAGTGATATTTGAGAAGTGAAATGAAGTTTATTGGATTTACAGAAAGTGTGCTATAATTGTTTACACAAAATTAGGCAGGTGCATACATTTGGGCACTGTTGTCATTTTATTGATTCCAAAACCTTTAGAACTAATTATTGGAACTCAAATTGGCTTGGTAAGCTCAGTGACCCCTGACCTACATACACAGGTGAATCCAATTATGAGAAAGAGTATTTAAGGGGGTCAATTGTAAGTTTCCCTCCTCTTTTAATTTTCTCTGAAGAGTAGCAACATGGGGGTCTCAAAACAAATCTCAAATGACCTGAAGACAAAGATTGTTCACCATCATGGTTTAGGGGAAGGATACAGAAAGCTGTCTCAGAGATTTCAGCTGTCTGTTTCCACAGTTAGGAACATATTGAGGAAATGGAAGACCACAGGCTCAGTTCAAGTTAAGGCTCGAAGTGGCAGACCAAGAAAAATATCGGATAGACACAGCGACGAATGGTGAGAACAGTCAGAGTCAACCCACAGACCAGCACCAAAGACCTACAACATCATCTTGCTGCAGATGGAGTCACTGTGCATCGTTCAACCATTCGGTGCACTTTACACAAGGAGATGCTGTATGTGAGAGTGATGCAGAGGAAGCCTTTTCTCTGCCCACAGCACAAAAAGTGCCGCTTGAGGTGGGCTAAAGCACATTTGGACAAGCCAGCTTCATTTTGGAATAAGGTGCTGTGGACTGATGAAACTAAAATTGAGTTATTTGGCCATACCAAGGGGCGTTATGCATGGAGGAAAAAGAACACAGCATTCCAAGAAAAACACCTGCTACCTACAGTAAAATATGGTGGTGGTTCCATCATGCTGTGGGGCTGTGTGGCCAGTGCAGGGACTGGGAATCTTGTCAAAGTTGAGGGACGCATGGATCCCACTCAGTATCAGCAGATTCTGGAGACCAATGTCCAGGAATCAGTGACAAAGCTGAAGCTGCGCCGGGGATGGATCTTTCAACAAGACAACGACCCTAAACACTGCTCAAAATCCACTAAGGCATTTATGCAGAGGAACAAGTGCAACGTTCTGGAATGGCCATCTCAGTCCCCAGACCTGAATATAATTTAAAATCTGTGGTGTGACTTAAAGAGAGCTGTCCATGCTCGGAAGCCATCAAACCTGAATGAACTAAAGATGTTTTGTAAAGAGGAATGGTCCAAAATACCTTCAACCAGAATCCAGACTGTCATTGGAACCTACAGGAAGCGTTTAGAGGCTGTAATTTCTGCAAAAGGAGGATCTACTAAATATTGATTTCATATTTTTTTTGTGGTGCCCAAATTTATGCACCTGCCTAATTTTGTTTAAACAATTATAGCACACTTTCTGCAAATCCAATAAACTTCATTTCACTTCTCAAATATCGCTGTATGTGTCTCCTATAGGATATATTTTACTGACATTTTTTATCGTAACAACCAACGATTTATACAGGAAAATCATGACGATTAACAAGGTTGCCCAAACTTTCGCATCCCACTGTATCAATCTGCTCAGCTCCTTCTGCTCTATAGCATGCTCCCTGAAGTCTGGATTAAATTTTTAGTTTGACAGGTTCCCTTTAAAGGGGCAAATTATAAACTATTTACACAGAATTCTCAATATGGTATTTGAAAAGCAGCTTTCTAAACCAGAATTGTTTACATTTGTCCCAAAGTAAAACTCATGAACTTTAGAAGATGCCAAACATTCTGAAATATCAATGAACCAATGTGTTGTGTTTTAATTAATGATAAAGTCGCTGTTTTGACAGTGCATTCACTGGCTCGGCTAGACGTCTCTGTTTATTTTATGTCATTACTCTTTCTCAAGTGAATACATGACACAGACGTTGCAAGGAGATCAGTTCGTTCTGTGTTACGGTTCCTTTGCCATCACTACCTTGTCTTAGGCTGCAAATCAGAGAGTGATTTATGGCATTCAGAATCAGGCGTCCAAGTCGCCTACATAACAATACAATGATTAAATGTGTTTGGTTTTTTGTGATGATGGAGCTCTATGATATGATCCTCTAAAACAACTTTCCACATTGCTAGCATTGCCGTAGAGATTCATTTCATAATCTATTCTTGGTCCCTGTTCCAAAATGCATAAATCATTACACACATTGTAAAGCACAGGACGAAACATCTATCAGTGGATCTGCAGTGAAATAACGGAGTTCATAACCCATTGATGCCGACACTCAACACTTCACTGTGGTGGTAATCAGCTGGCTACATGTAGGTCATCAAAATCACCTCAAGCACAGAATATCTTGTATTACGTATTAATACCAGATTATTGGCCGATCGGTCTCTCTAGAGTGCTGTATAGATTTCTTAGCTTCAAAAACTCCTTTATAATACATACCGACATTCTCAGCGTCTCTTATTGACAAACTTAGTTCTGCTACATACTGTATTTTTCACCCGATAAGACACACTTTTTTCCCCCAAAGTGGGGGCGAATACTAATGAGCGCTTCCATAATGGAAGCGCTCATTAGTACCAGAGGACCGGGAAGCGGTTAATGCAGCGCTCCCCGGGCTCTGTACTTACAGCTTCCTGGTCCATTGGCTGCGCTGTGGCTACACACGCTGTGCACGTCGGGTCACAACACAGCCAACGGCAGGAAGAAGAGAGAACGCTGGAGGTGAGGAGCGGCAGCATCAGGAGCAGGAGAGGTAAGTGGATTTTTTATTTTATGTGATATGAGATGGGGGCTTACTATATGAAGAATGGGTGCTGATTATATGAGGCATGGGGGCTGATGATCTGAGGCATGGGGGCTGATGATCTGAGGAATGGGAGCTGATGATCTGAGGCATGGGGGCTGATTGTATGAAGAATGGGGGCTGATTATATGAAGAATGGGAGTTGATTATATGAGGCATGGGGGCTGATGATCTGAGGCATGGGGGCTGATTATGTGAGGCATGGAGCTGATTATATGAAGCATGGGGGTTGATTATATGAGGCATGGGGCTGATGATATGAGGCTGATGACATGAGGCTGGAGGCTGATGACATGAGGCTACGGGCTGATGATATGAGGCATGGGGGCTGATGATATGAGGCATGGGGGCTGATGATATGAGGCATGGGGGCTGATCTGTGGTCTGAATGGGGGTCATTCAGATTGGGGTCTGAGGTCTGATTTTGGGTATGATCTGAGGTCTTATTGGGGTCTTACTAACATTGGGGGTCTGATCTGAGGTCTGATTGAGGGTCTTATTAACATTAGGGGTCTGATTGGGGCTGTGAGCTGAGGTCTGATTAACATTTAGGGTCCGATTGGTGGTCTGACCTGGGGTCTAATGAAATTTTTTTTTTCTTATTGTCCTTCTCTAAAACCTTGGTGCGTCTTATGGGCTGGTGCGTCTTATAGGGCAAAAAATACAGTATTTAGATAGAACATTCACAGAAAAGGACCTATGTATTCAAGGGAGTTTTTGGTAAAAGAAGAAACATATTAATTAGGTCATTTGTCCAGGACAAGAAAACATGATTTTTTTTCTTTCAAAAAATCCACTACAATACCAGACACAACTGATAGACGTGCGGCACTGTAACCCTGGACAGCCCTATTGCATAGCCTAATGAACAAAAAGAACAGGTGCTATGTCGGTTGAGCAGGTTCTCTTTTAACCCCTTCAGGACCCTGCCATTTTTCACCTTAAAGAAGACCTTTCATCAGAATAAAGTATCTAAACTGACTATACAGACGTGTAGAGCGGCGCCCAGGGATCCCCCTGCACTTACTGTTATCCCCAGGCGCCGCTCCGTTCTCCGGTTATAGCCTCCGGTATGTTCATAGTTAGGCTCCACCCAGTGGAACCTGCCGGCGAAGTGCGCATGCGCCGGCACTTCGCTCAACCTCTCTATGACCTGCACACTGGCAGAGCCCTGTGCGCACGCGCGAGATGTTAACCATATTTTTATCTGGAGGGGGTGAAACCTGGTGACAGAATCCCTTTAAGGACCTGGACATTTTTTGCAAATCTGACATATCACTTTATGTGATGATAACTTTAAAATGCTTTTACTTATCCAAGCCATTCTGAGATTGTTTTCTCGTGGCAGTGAGATTATACTTCATGACAGTGGCAAATTTGAGTCAAAATATTTCATTTTTATTTAAAAAAAATATCAAATTTACCCAAAATTTGGAAAACCTTCCAAATTTCAATTTCTATTCTTTTAAAATAAATAGTAATACCTCCTAATATAGTTATTACTTTACATTTCCCATATGTCTACTTCATGTTTGGATCATTTTGTAAATTACATTTTTTTTTTTGGGGACGTTAGAAGGCTTTGAAGTTTAGAAGCAAATCTTACAATTTTAAGGAAAATTTCTAAAACCCAATTTTTTAAGGACCAGTTCAGTTATGAAGTCACTTTGTGGGGCTTACATATTATAAACCACCCATAAATCACACTATTTTAGAAACTACACCCCTCAAGCTATTCAAAACTGATTTTATAAACTTAGTTAACCCTTTAGGTGTCGCACAAGAATTGAAGGAAAATGGGAATGAAATTAAAAAATTTAACCTTTTTTTTGCAGATTTTCCATTTTAATCCATATTTCCTGCAACACATCAAGGGTTAACAGCCAAACAAAACTCAAAATCTATTACTCTGATTCTGGAGTTTACAGATACACCCCATATGTGCTAAAAACTGTATGTGACCCCATTTTGGAAACTACACTGCTCAAGGAATTTTCAAGGTGTGTAGTAAGCACTTTGATCCCAAAGGTGTTTCCTAGAATTAGGAAACACTTGGCAGGGAAAATGAAAAATTGCAATTTTTTCACAAAAAAGTTGCTTTACACCCAGATTTTTCACTTTCCCAAAGGATAACAGGACAAACTGCACCCCAAATTTTGTTCCCCATTTCCCCCCGAATACAGAAACACCCCATATGTGCTCAAAAACTGATGTATGGGCGCATAGCAGGGCTCTAGAGGCAAACCGCAAAATATGGATTTTGCTGGCCTGAATTGGCAGACATGGATTTTATGTGTCATGTCGCATTTACAAAATCCCTGAGGTCCCCAGAAATTAAAAACCCCAAGAAGTGATCCCATTTTGGAAAGTGCAACCCCGTACGAACATTTTAAGTGGTGTAAAGGGTACTTATCAGCAAACAGGTGTCTCACAGAAGGCAGAAACACTTGTTAAAGGATTTAAAACCACACGGCTGTGAAAATTACTAGCAGACCTCAATTTTTCACTTTCACGAGGGGTTAAAGGAGAAAATGCACCCCACATTTTGTTCCCCATTTTCTCCCCATTCAGGAAACACCCCATATGTGCTTGTAGCCTGCTGTATGGGTGCACAGCAGGCAAACAGCAAAATATAGATTTTGCTGGCAGGCCTGAATTGGCAGACATGGATTTTAGGTGTTATGTCACATTTAAAGGGTTTCTGTCATCAGAAATAACGTTATGTAGCTGACTGACATTAGCGATGGGCTAATGTCAGCAGTACATAACAGTATGCTTTATAACTCCCTGCCTGCCGTCGTTCTCTTAAAATAAAGATTTTTAAAATATGCTAATGAGCCTCTAGGTGCTATTAGGGCGTTGCTTTAGCACCTAGAGGCTCGGTCTACGCACCCTTTGGCACGCCCAGGTCCCGTTGATTGACTTTCGAGTTCTCCTCTTCGTCCAGTAAATACCGCGCCTGAGCCATCCCGTTTAGTATTCGGCGCAGTGAGTGAAGGACGTGCTCCTGCTGCCGGCTTCCTCACTGCGCCTGCGCCGAAGGAAGCTGGCAGCAGGAGCGTGTCCTTCACTCACTGCGCCTGCGCCGAATACTAAACGGGACGGCGCAGGCGCGGGACTTACGTGACAATGAGGAGAACTCGACAGTCAATCAACGGGACCTGGGCGTGCCAAAGGGTGAGTAGACCGAGCCTCTAGGTGCTGAAGCAATGCCGTAATAGCACCTAGAGGCTCATTAGCATATTTTAAAAGTCTTTATTTTAAGAGAACGGCGGCAGGCAGGGAGTTATAAAGCATACTGTTATGTACTGCTGACATTAGCCCATCGCTAATGTCAGTCAGCTACATAACGTTATTTCTCATGACAGAAACCCTTTAAAAGATTCCTGAGCTCCCTAGAAATAAAAAACCCCAAGAAGTGACCCCATTTTGGGGGAATATTTTAAGGGGTGGAAAGGGCACTTTTGAACAGGTGTTTCACAGAAATGAATATGTAGTGGTTGCTGAAAAGTGGATATGTAAGATTAAATCAGAGATATAAGGTGGTAAAACCACGGGGTACAAAGGATGAAATTAAATTACCGTATTTTTCGCTTTATAAGACGCACCCGATGATAAGACACACCCCAGATTTTAGAGGAGGAAAATAAGAAAATTATTTTTTTCATCAGACCTCATATCAGATCATCAGATCAGACCCCCATAAATATCAGGGCATCACATCAGACCACCATATCAGCCCTCCATGTCAGACCCCCATTAGACCTCAGAACAGCCCTTTTTTTTTTCAGACCCCCATTAGCCCTTTTCTTTCAGACCCCATCAGACCACCTTTAGCCCTTTTCTTTCAGACCCCCATCAGACCTCAGATCAGCCCTGTTCTTTCAGACCCCCATCAGACCTCAGATCAGCCCTGTTCTTTCAGACCCCCATCAGACCTCAGATCAGCCCTGTTCTTTCAGACCCCCATCAGAACTCAGATCAGCCCTTTTCAGACCTCCATCAGAGTAAAAAAAAAACTTCTCTTACCTCTCCGGCACCACGGCTCTGCTCCGGGTCTGGCGGTCTCTTTAGAAGTCGCGCTCCCCTGTCTTCTCAGGCCGGCGCTGCACTGTCACCTGACTGTGTGCAGCGTCAGGTCATAGTGTGCGCACTACGTCCTGACCAGGGAGGGTGAGTATCGGAGCGCTTGCAGCGCTTCTTCCCCGCTCCCGGCACCTAATGCTTACTAGTGAGCTCTTCCATAATCAAAAGCGCTCACTAGTATTCACTTTATAAGGTGCCCAGCCATTTTACCCCTACTTTTAGGGGGAAAAAGTGCATCTTATAAAGCGAAAAATACGGTAATACTCCACGGATGAGTGGTAGATTTTAAAACACTCCTGCATGCACAGGCCAGGTTTTTCAGGGCAGGTTTCGCAGTGGTAAATGGTGCCTTTCCTTATCCCCCTTTTGGAATACACCCTGCATCTTTTTTGGGTCATTCCCTTCCTTGCTACTGCAAAGAAAAAAAGGGGGTCAGTCAGCATGCATGTGGAACCTACATTCCCTAAATTGTATGGTAGCAGTCATGGCACATAACAGGTAGAATTTAGTGTTAGGTTCCCGTCTTACAGAGATCGCCTTGACGTGTGGCAGACGGGCTCAAATAATTTTGTACAAAATGTATTTGCCAAGCATCTCTAATTTATAAGTATAGCACTAGCAATTATTATGCATGTTTGTACTTTATTTGGTTTGCAGAGAGCTGTTGCATTGTATGTTTTGTTCTTCCCTTCCTTGCTGTCTGGGGGACTTGACCTGGAAAAGGTTGCCCTGGTACAGCACGGGCACCATGACTTCCTGAAGTACTGGGACCCTCCCCGGCCTGACTTATAAAAATTAGGGCCTTGATAACCACTTCTTGGAACTGAAGGAGTTCTTGTGTGGCCTGCAGATTAAAATAGCACGTACGCATTGCACATTGCCATCTGTACAATGTGTACGGACAGCTTTTTGTACCACACTTTTGTTTTTCACGTGGCACTGTAGGGCTTCAAAAGTTGATCTGAAAGATCCACCTCTCCCATGTGCCTGTTGTAATCAAGGATGCAAACTGGTTTGGGGGTAGTGGTTGTGGTACCTAGTACAGCGGCAGGGGAGCTGGCATTAGTGTGAATGGTGGTCAGCAAAAGGACGTCCCTCTTGTCCTTGTACTTAACCACCAGCATGTTCTCATTGCGGAGAGCCCTACTTTCACCCATTCTCAGTGGTTGCCCTACCAGGGATCTAGGGAGGCCTCTCTGATTTTTGCGCACTGTGCCACAAGCCACAGTACCTCTGGCAGTTAGGGACATGAATAGGGGTATGCTAGTGTAATAGTTATCCACATAGAGGTGGTAACCCTTATCCAGCAGTGGATGCAGTAAGTCCCACACTATCTTCCCACTAACTCCTAGGATGGGGGGCATTCTAGGGATTCTATCCGGGAATCTTTCCCTTCAAAAATGCGGAACTTGTGGGTGTACCCGAAGCTACTCTCACAAAGTTTGTAAATCTTAATGCCATACCTTGCCCGTTTGCTAGGCAGTTACTGGCAAATTCTAACCCTCCCTTCTTTAAAAGTAATAGGGACTCATCTACACATACATTTTTCTGGTGTTAAAGTGGTCAAGGACAGGCCTAACCTTGAACAGACGGTCAAATGTTGGGTCATTATGGGGTGGGCACTGTGCATTGTCGTTGTAGTGTAGGAATTTCCGAATTGACTTAAATCGTTTCTGGGTCATGGTGTTACTGTAAATTGGAGTCTGGTAGAAAATGTCCAAACTGCAATATAGTCTAATGTTTGGCTTAACAACACCCATATGCAGCACGAGTCCCCAAAATGTATTGGGGTCCATACTAGGGGTCTAGCGTATGCCGATGTAGGGTTCTGATCAATAAACTGTTGGGCATATAAATTGGTTTGGGCCACCATTAAATTCACAAAATCTTTAGAGAAGAAGATTTTGAAAAAATCTAGTTCAGTGAAGCCCGCACTATCTATCTGTATTCCGGAGCTTCCCACAAAATCTGGAATATGGGGCTGATAATCGTCAGGGGGTGGGGTCCATACGGGCTCACTCGGGGGGGCTGCCTCGGCTGTTGTTCTGGGGCGCCTTCTAGAGGGTCCCTCATCAGCGGATGATGATGATGATGATGAGGGGGAAGAGGAGTAGAGGAAAGTGGCATCCTCTTCTCCCTCACTGCCAGACTCAGTATCGGAGGCAAGCAAGATGTATGCCTCTTTAGCTGAGTATACTCGTTGGGATGGATGGGCCATTTTTATTTTATTGGGTTGTGACGTGTGAAATGTGTAAACCTTTATTTAGTGTGGGGTGTGTATGTAGTGTTTCCACACGTGAAGGTGCTTGTAATAAATTTGAAATACAGAGAAAAGTATAAAAAAAGTATTTAAAAAAATACAGGTGCAGGATGCACGCATACACAAAGCTGTTGCATACAAAAATCTACACTAACACTACCTAACTAAAATTTATTTCTATATATATGTATAGGATGCACGCATGCACACAGATATTATGTGCGTGCAAAAGTCTACACTAACACTTCCTAACTAAAATTTATTTCTATGTAACACTAAATATATTTTTTTCACCCCAAAAATTGAAAACTGAGCACAAAAGCGACAAGTAAAAAAAAAATGGTTCTTATTGGAGCCCAGGGCTGCAGAACGCACGCAAGCTGACGTTTGGTGCGTCCATGCAGACACTGCAGTATAAGAATTTACTACAGATACAAAAAAAAGAACACTATCTAAAAATTAACATTATATATATATATATATATATATATATATATATATATATATATATATATATATATATAAAAAAGCTTCTAAATATTACTTCTTAAAAAAAAAAAAAAGCCACAGATGAAAAAAATATATATCTGCACCAGGGCTTGGGAAGGCGGCGTGAATTAGTGATCTGGAACTTCTGCTGCTGCAAAAAATAAGATGTTCCAGATGTTGTTGTTCTTTACAGGTACCAGTAAAAGCTGATACAGCACAGAGGGGCACAGGTCCAATCTGCATGCAGTCTCCAGCTAGAATGGCTGCATGCAGAGGGATTCTTCCTGTTCCCTCTGATGCTGTAGCGCTGCCATTGGTTGGAGCGTTGTTCCAGCCAATTGCAGTGCTGGCAGGGGACGCCAAACACTGGAGTCCCCTGCCTGACCTCGAGGGAGACAGGTGCTGACTAGTTCAGTACCGGTCACCTCCACATGATGCCTCCCCTGCAGCTCCATACTGCTTCTGGCGCTGGGATGTGCCGGTCTTCATTGACCGGCCAATCGCAGCGCTTGGAGCTGCAGGGGAATGGAAATACACGATGCTGCGCTTACCCGGCATGGATGCCTGCCGGTAAGACCAGCCATTGACCTCCAGTTCCCTTGCGATCCTGCCCCAGAACCTGGAGGACCTTGCACCGTACATGTACGGCGCGGGCCCTCTATGGGTTAATATAACGTAAAGTGGTTGAAGCAATGTTAACGTTGTCTCGCCAAGCTGTTTTTATATAGTTATGTTTTCCAGGGTTTAGCTGGTCTACCAGAGTACCAGAGATTCTTCTGGTAAGCCCAGGCTTTAACACAACAAGGCCCAAACATCCAGCAGAAGACAACCTCTATCCTTTCCAAAAATTGCAACACAAATGGCTGCCATTGTATTTTACATTTGGGCCATTACCCTGCCTAACCAGACTCCTTTACGTCTGTTACTGCAAAGTTTTGAAATCATCCGACATAACATATAATATACAATGAAAAAAAACATCTCCATGCACTGTAAAAAAAAATGAAATACTTGTTTATGCCCCTAAAATGCCTTAAAATATACTGGCCATAAATCTGTTTATTTTGCCCCAGTACTTTTCTGTTTATGTCACTTTGAGAGGGTCCATTGTATAATCTGGTCATTTGCAAGGCTATAACAACATTGCTTCCATTCTTCCCAGGGAAGGAGCATCTTTAATAATAGGAGAAAGGAAAGTTTCCCGACAGTTAACAGAAAGTACCAAAAGTCAACAAAGTGCAAAAAGTTAAATGTAAGACAATGCTAGTGAGTGATTGATGAGTCAGAGAACTGGTAAGAAGTCACTTAATGGCCTGTCAGGCACAGACAATGATTTCAACCTCTCGTAACCTCGGTTTCTTTTCGTTATCTCTGCTAATAAAATCCACAATCACACTGGCAAGAATTCAGGCTTGTGTCCCAAGAACTGTAGTGAAAAAATAGTTACCGTGCTCCATCATTTTCAGCGGGAACCAGAAGAGAATAATAGAGTGGACCAAGGCGTTAATACAGTGACCCCAGAAAACCTAAAAACGACACAAAACAACAAAACGTTACATCTGTCCAGGACATAAGACTATATTAATCAGGCGCTATCAAAGGCGATAAGAAAATTACAGATTTTTCAGTATCAGTTTTCCATCTACGTAAAACCATTGTATGAACGGAACATGGTGCAAGCAGTATACAACATTATAGAGGGAGATACTTTAAAGGTGGTTGTCTGTCCGTCCGGTAATATTTTGTTCTAAGAAATGGTCAGACAAAAGGTTTCTTCAATTACAGGAAAAAAGAGGCCAAACAACCTTGGAAAACTTTAAAATGTAACATATTTTATCATATTTTTGGGATGGTCACTGAAAAAAGAAAAACGCTGTGTGAAAAAGCTAAAAAAGCTATTTTTATTAGAACACTCTAAAATACGTATGTGTGAACAGGATGGATAACCTCTACCTAAATTAAAAACTTTGCTAGTTGATAAACACCTGTCCACACCAACACAGGTGACAACCTCTCAAGCAGCCAGCTGGCCTGCCTGGAGCCCACGTAACACCACGTGCACAGTCGCAATGGTGTGGACACGAATCAACTAAAAGAACCACGTGAGTGTCACTACTAAACAGGTGGTGCAATCACAAGTAATAGCACCCTAACCCTGATGTAGTCTCTAGCAGTATATGACTGCTCCTGTGTTAATTACACCTCAGGCATCTCACAGTGGTGTTTCCGGCGTCAGTGCCATCAGTCAATAGCCCGGCAATCTGGTGACTTGATAAACCTATTGCTCTGGGTCTAAACTCACCCGTTGATAAACCTCTGCCCACACTGACAATTGGCTGATAATGAAAAGTAAGCACGTGTCCACTATTGCGCGACTGGTCACGTGCACACAGCCACTGCAGTGTAAACACGAATCAACGGGCATTGACTAGGCTAACTAAGCGACTCCGTTTGTCCTCACTCCATGCTCGACGCGTTTCGCCCTTGCAGGCTCGTCAGGAGCAAAGTATGAATGGGGGTAGACAAACAACATAGGAGCCGCCAGCCTCACGTCCTGAGGCTGCGGCAACAGCTTTAAAATGAACGTAAGCGTCCGCACGAACGCGCCGGTTATAAGGGAGAGGTCCTTCCTCTTCACAGGATCGAGCCCCTGGGTCGGCCAATCAAAGGACTGGAGGTGCGGCTGAGCCGCAGTACAACCCTGCCACTCCCGCCGGCACCACTCGCTGGAACGATCGCACATGGAGTATGAAAACGCTCCTACTAATAATAATGGACCAAACGGCTGTGTTTTTAAATGACATGACAAATGTCTTATAGCAGCGCAGCATCCGAATGAACGGGTGATGTGTTTGTGAGTATAACAATGGGACATAAAAGTATTAGACATCAGATATGTTATTGCCAAACATCCGAGAAGCATAACTGAATAGCTTCCGGTGTGTGTATTCAATTGTTCTTATGTACATTCCATTCCAAGAGGCATATGAGGGACCACTAAATCTAGGGATCCCCAAGAGCACCAAGAGGTGCCCCATGGACTCTTTAGGAAACCAAGGAAGCATAAAGATGAAAAATCGTGCGAAAACACAAGGGGATAAAAGAGAGAGAATGTAGAGGTCCAAAGGAAGCACAGCACAGGGATGTGGTGGGCAAACGGGTGTCACAGAGACCCATAAAGATTCCATTTAGAGGAAGCAGACAAAGGAATTATGTTCATTAAGGCCCTGTGGTTGAACCGTGCGCCACTGTGCCTCTTTTTGTAATAGTCTCTTGTCAAAGTACCCTCCTCTTGGGGATCTTCTGACCACCTCTACTCCTTGGAATTTAACCACATCCAAATCCTTGTTATGTAAGGTGGAAATGTGCCTTGCGATCGGGGTATCTGCATCTTTGCAAATATCATTGAGATGTTCCCCAATCCTCCTGCCGAACTCACGGAATGTTTTCCCCACATATTGTTTACCACAGTGATGCCCAACCTATGGCCCGCGGGCGAAATGCGGCCCGCAAAGCCGTGTTATGCGGCCCGCCTTCTAGCTAATTTATTCACTGCACTTGCCTCTGTGAAATTGAAGAGATGCGCCGTAATCTCCCACAGGCGCACTGGCAGAGGCATCGAAGTGTGCATGCACAGTCTTCCTGGCCTCTGCCAGTGCGTCTGTGCGAGATTACGGCGCTTCTCTTCAATTTCACAGAGGCAAGTGCAGTGAATAAATTAGCTAGGAAGCGGCTCTGGGTGGGGGGGGGATATCTGTGGACGACACTGAGGGGGGGATATCTGTGGACGACACTGAGGGGGGGATATCTGTGGACGACACTGAGGGGGGATATCTGTGGACGACACTGAGGGGGGGATATCTGTGGACGACACTGAGGGGGGATATCTGTGGACGACACTGAGGGGGATATCTGTGGATGACACTGAGGGGGGGATATCTGTGGACGACACTGAGGGGGGGATATCTGTGGACGACACTGAGGGGGGGACATCTGTGGACGACACTGAGGGGGGGATATCTGTGGACGACACTGAGGGGGGGATATCTGTGGACGACACTGAGGGGGGGATATCTGTGGACGACACTGAGGGGGGGATATCTGTGGACGACACTGAGGGGGGGATATCTGTGGACGACACTGAGGGGGGATATCTGTGGACGACACTGAGGGGGGGATATCTGTGGATGACACTGAGGGGGATATCTGTGGATGACACTGAGGGGGGGATATCTGTGGATGACACTGAGGGGGGGATATCTGTGGACGACACTGAGAGGGGGATATCTGTGGACGACACTGAGAGGGGGATATTTGTGGATGACACTGAGGGGGGGATATCTGTGGATGACACTGAGGGGGGGATATCTGTGGATGACACTGAGGGGGGGATATCGGTGGATGACACTGAGGGGGGGATATCGGTGGATGACACTGAGGGGGGGATATCGGTGGATGACACTGAGGGGGGATATCGGTGGATGACACTGAGGGGGGGGGATCTGTGGATGACACTGAGGGGGGGGGATCTGTGGATGACACTGAGGGGGGGGATCTGTGGATGACACTGAGGGGGGGATCTGTGGATGACACTGAGGGGGATCTGTGGATGACACTGAGGGGGATCTAGAGAGGGGTGTGGGGATGTTGGGGTGGGAGCTCTGGAAGGGGTGGGAGGTCCGATAGGTATGTGGGGGTGGGAGGTTCGGGAGGGGGGGGAACATACATTTTTTATGGGGCCCAGTCATTTCTAGCTACGCCCCTGATTGGTAAGATTGGGTGGGCACTGGAGCGATAGAGCGCCCTGCTGTAGGAGAAGCCGGCGGGAGATGAAAGGAGGAGGGGCCAGCTCCTGGTGGTGTTGGGCACACGGCGCAAGCATGGCGGTGGAGGATCTGACTGAAGCCTAAAGACCAGACATGAAGGTAGACCTGCAGAAGAAGGTGACAGCGCAGTATGTGATGTATACATGTGTGTAATGTATGTAGTGCAGTGTGTGATCATCACATACTGCACTACATACATTACACACATGTATACATCACATGCCCCCTCACAGTAATAATGCCAAGATATGTGCCCTCTTCACAGTAGTAATGCTCACACATGCCCCCTCACAGTAGTTATGCCCAGATATGTGCCCCCTCACAGTAATAATGCCAAGATATGTGCCCTCTTCACAGACGTAATGCTCACACATGCCCCCTCACAGTAGTTATGCCCTGATATGTGCCCTCTTCACAGTAGTTATGCCCAAATATGTGCCCCCTCACAGTAATAATACTAAGATATGTGCCCTCTTCACAGATGTAATGCTCGCACATGCCCCCTCACAGTAGTTATGCCCAGATATGTGCCCCCTCACAGTAGTTAAGCCCAGATATGTGCCCTCTTCACAGTAGTTATGCCCTGATATGTGCCCTCCTCACAGTAGTTATGCCCGGATATGTGCCCCCTCACAGTAGTTATGCCAGATATGTGCCCTCTTCACAGTAGTAATGCTCAGACGTGCCCCCTCACAGTGTTTGCATTTCTTTCTGGCAAAGCTACCTGGTTCCGGCCCGCAAAATTTATACCAAGTCTAGTGCGGCCCTCAGACGGAAAATGGTTGGGCACCACTGGTTTACCACATCTGCACGTGGCCAGGTACGCAACCCCTTTTGTTCCACAGTTAATAAAGGATCTAATGGTGAACGTTTTTTTCGTGACGGTACAGTTAAATTCATTACCCATCTGAATGGCACAACATGCCACACAACCCCCACATCGAAAAGTCCCTTTGAGGTTAGTGCTCAGTCATGTGGTAACTGTGGGGGCTTGAAAAAAGTTGTGAACCTCTTATTACATATCGCCAGGGACGTAACTTGAGAGATCGTTTGGTTCACAGCTTTTTTCAAGCCCCCACAGTTACCACATGGCTGAGCACTAACCTCAAAGGGACTTTTCGATGTGGGGGTTGTGTGGCATGTTGTGCCATTCAGGTAGGTAATGAATTTAACTGTACTGTCACGCAAAAACCTTCACCATTAGATCCTACGTGCGGCCGCGTATGGTCATTTTAAAGCTGTTGCCGCAGCCTCAGGACGTGAGGCTGGCGGCTCCTATGTTGTTTGTCTACCCCCATTCATACTTTGCTCCTGACGAGCCTGCAAGGGCAAAGCGCGTCAAGCAGGGAGTGGGTACAAACGGAGTCGCTTAATTAGCCTAGTCAATGCCCGTTGATTCGTGTTCACACTGCAGTGGCTGTGTGCACGTGACCAGTCGCGCAATAGTGGACACGTGCTTACTTTTCATTATCAGCCAATTGTCAGTGTGGGCAGAGGTTTATCAACGGGTGAGTTTAGACCCAGAGCAATAGGTTTATCAAGTCACCAGATTGCCGGGCTATTGACTAATGGCACTGACGCCACAAACACCACTATGAGATGCCTGAGGTGTAATTAACACAGGAGCAGTCATATACTGCTAGAGACTACATCAGGGTTAGGGTGCTATTACTTGTGATTGCACCACCTGTTTAGTAGTGACACTCACGTGGTTCTTTTAGTTGATTCGTGTCCACACCATTGCGACTGTGCACGTGGTGTTACGTGGGCTCCAGGCAGGTCAGCTGGCTGCTTGAGAGGTTGTCACCTGTGTTGGTGTGGACAGATGTTTATCAACTAGCAAAGTTTTTAATTTAGGTAGTGGTTAGGGTACTTTCACATTAGTGGCAGGGGACTCCGGCAGGCTGTTCCGGCGGGTGAACAGCCTCATGCAGTACTTTTAGACCGGCTGCCTCTCGCCGTGCGCTGCCATGCCGCCGCCGGAACTCTGCCCTGCCCCCATTATAGTCAATGGGGACGGAGCGGCAGTCCCGGGGCACTCGTTAACTAGCGGCAGGATGGATCAGACAGGCTGTTCACCCGCCGGAACAGCCTGCCGGAGTCCCCTGCCGCTAGTGTGAGACTAGCCTTATCTGTATTGTTCACACATATTTTCGAGTGTTCTAATAAAAATGGCTTTTTAGCTTTTTCACACAGCGTTCCCTTTTTTCAGGGATCAGTTTGGAGTGGAACGTAAACCATGACCAGTTTTTCAGTGAATCCTGGTCACAAGCTTTGTTGTAACTTTTTTCCCATAGGAATACACTGAAGTTGCACAAGTTGCAGTATATAACTCTGACTTGCGTGTAACTCTATCCTGTACATACTTGCAGTACATTCCATTTGATAACATTGGCTATATCGTCAGCAGATTTCCCTATCATTTTGCACTTAATTCCGCATAATGAGAAAGTAAAAACAGAATGTTCAAAATCTTTGCTAATTTATTGAAAAAGAAGAACTACAATATTACATTGACAAAAGTATTCAGACCCTTTATTCAGGATTTAGTTGAAGCACTTTTGGCAGTGATTACAGCCTCCAGTCTTCTTGGGGATGATGTCACAAGGTTTGCACACCTGGATCTGGGGATTTTCTGCCATTCTTCTCTGCAGGGCCTTTGAGGTTCTGTCAGGTTGGATGGGACCGTCGAGGAACACCCATTTTCTGGTCACTCCAAAGATGTTCGATTGGGTTCAAGTCAGGGCTCCGGCTGGGCCACTGAAGAACATTCACAGAGTTGTCTCTAATCCACTCCTGTGTTAGGGCGGGTTCGCATTGGCGTTACGGAATTCCGTTATAGGTTCCGTTGAAACGGAATATAATGGAATTTTAGGACAGAAAGCAAAATGGAAGCCTTTAAGAAGCATTCCGTTTCGCTCCATCCTAATACATTTCTATGTGGCCAAATACCGGTTCCGTTATACATGACGGTAAAAATAGTCCTGTCGACAGGACTATTTTATGAGGAGGCCTGAGCTGAGATTTCTGGCTTCATTTGCTCCAGGAAACTGGCTTAAATAAAGATACATTGGTATCAGCAGCTGGTCACACCCCTTCCTGCCCTTGCCACGACCCTCTTGGAAAAGTGGTGAGGGCGGCGTAAAAAAAAAAAGAACAACTTTTTTTTTTAAAGTCGCATTTAAACATTTATAAACACACAGCTTGCGACTTTTTAAAGCCACTTTTCTAGCACAAGGGAGATTATAAATATCCCCAAAAGGGCTCACTGATGAGGTTGGTGGGAGAGGTGGGGCATCCATGCTATTCTTTGATCGTTCCAAAGACCATCTCAAGGCTGCAAGAAGTTTCAGTTCTTTCTCTTACATCGTATGCTACATCCGTCACACTTACCCTTGTGTTAAAGCCATCTGCGTTCTGTGTAATTTTGTAGAGCTGTGGAAATTTTAACATGCTATCTTGGCTGCAGGTTCGTTCACAGATTCCCAGTGTGAAAGGTGGTAAGGCAGTGAAAATCTGTCAAGAGAATACAGGTGAACATTACAGAGGTGACAGCAATGTGAAAAGCGGAGAAAAAGTGGCTGGGGTTGGTAATGTATGACGGTCAATGACAGCTGAGAGGACAACTAATATGTCCCGGGGAATCTAGAAAATCAGATGGTATGATGCATCTAAGAAAAAAATATTTAAGCAACTTATTCTTAGTTAAAACATCCTATGTTTTTATTTATACAGCTCTAATGCAGATCTATGTGTCTCCATGGTTACAGACTACAAACAACCTTTGTGTGTAGTCTAATCCTGCAGTCGTGTTCCAGGATGTAACTAGAAATGACTGGGACTCATTGGAAATTTTTGAACAGGCCTCACCAGCTACTTCTCCACAACCCCCACTCCTGCAGCTAGTTAAGATTGAACAAGATCAGATCGCCATACAACCCCCCTCTCCCGCCCACTCGGTCATATAACCAGCAGGTTGGTATTTTTGGTGATTATGGGGTCGTGGTCATGGCAACCTGAGAGTCGCTCTGTGACCCAATTCTTTTCTATGGCTGCATTGCTACACTGCGCCCAAGATCACCGTGTACCCCAACCTAGAAGAAATACCTCCCTGGCCATGCCACTTAGGCTACTTTCACACTAGCGGCAGCTTTCTCCGGCAGGCTGTTCCGGCGGGTGACATGTCGTAGTTTTATTCCGGCCGCCTCTCGGCATGTTTGCTGCCGCCGGAACTCCGGTCCACCCCCATAGTCAATGGGGCCGGAGCAGACCTCCGGTGGCACAGTGCACTAGCAGCAGCACGGATCCAGCAGGCTGTTCACCCGCTGGAACAGCCTGCCGGAGAAGGCTGCCGCTAGTGTGAAAGTAGCCTTACTAACTGTAGGGTATGCCTGGCATAGACCCTCTGCTGCTGCCAGGGGGCCCTGTATGTAAAGAAGCAATAGGACTGGGTGCCGTACCAGCCCCTGTGGCACGGACCCCCTACTGGTGCAGACTCATAGCTACCAGCTACTGCTGCAGTAGTTATGCCCCTGGTCATGTAAATCCCCTCCCTTTGTTCTGCTTTCTACTGTCTGATTGTAGGTTAGCAAAAGAGGACTCTGATGGAAGAGAGTTAAAGGAAACCTGTCATTATGAAAATGCATTATAAGCTGCAGGCACCATGTTATAGAGCAGGAGGAGCTGAGCAGATTGATGCATAGTTTTGGAGGAAAAGAGTCAGTAAAACTTGACAGTCTTCCCTCTATAACTGTGGATACAGAGAGAGCTGTCAATCAATGCTAGGACCGCCTCCTGGACTTCAAAGCTCAGAAAGCGCAGGAATTTAAATTAATAAAATAGAAGTTTTACTGAATCTTTTCCTGCGAAACTATATATCAATATGCTCAGCTCCTCCTGCTCTATAACATGCTGTCCGCAGATCAGATACCGTGTACAACATAACAGGTTCCCTTTAAGGTATGCCTACACATGATGGAAATAAAATCTAATGTGGATTTTGACAAGGATTTTGTTGTGAATCTGTTTTACATGCGGGTTTAGTTACAGATTTGTCACAGATTTCACTTTATGCATTGCAAAGATTTCCGATCTGCACAAAGATGGGGCTAATCCAATGGATTTATCCCTCTCTATGGTTTATACGCGTGGAGTCTGTGATAAGAATGAGCATGTTCTTTCTTCTTGCAGACTCTTTCCGCAGCATGCACAAAAGTCTGTGAAGATATAAAATACCCCATCCACTTGTACTGGATATCAAATATTAGTGGATTTGATGTGGATTTGATCATAGAATCTGTGCCAAAATCCTCAACAAATCCTAAACATGTGAACGGACCCCAAAACAAGATTGCAAGATCTGACTACATAGGTCTGCATTGGAACTGTATACAAAAATGGAAGAATTTTTTTTTCCAAATTAAGACTAAGTTGCTTCATTTTTTTTTATTTTATATTGATTGAGCAGCTCAAAAAATAAATTGCAAAATTGTATATACTTTTTAAAAATGTAAGCGACTTGTATGCAATGTCGTATTAGACAAAGTTATGACACATTCAAAGACAGAACTTGGGGGAGTTCAGTGAACCCATCCAGTTCTACAGCAAGACTGACTCATCATGATTGGACATGGCTTGTACAGAAATACATTGTTTTATAAATACTGGTAAATGATTTGTATTGTTTTCTTTGTGGTATAATTTCCAAGTCTGTAGCTGCCACCAATTATTCTGCATACATTTTCCGCATCTTGTCTTTTTTTACCGATTTAGACAAATAAGGGCTTATTCACACTTCAGTGAATCACAGACACGTTCTGTCTGTGTTTTCCATGGACAGCGCACGTACCCATTAATTTTAATGTGTTTATTCACACATCAGTAATTTTCCACTGACCCATGGAGACATGCACTATTTTGGTCAGTGATGCAGACCAAATATGCCCATTGAAGTCTATGGGTCCGTGAAAACCACAGACACAACACGGATGACCAATAGATTGCATAAAATGGACACGGACCAAATACTTATTCTTCACGATCATCTTCACAGATGACCCACTGAACATCTTGTGACAGATATCATCATGGACATGTAAATAAGGCCTAAAACTGGCCTTATTGCTGAAGCCCATGTAATATCCAATGTTGTGATCTAATTACTATGTATAAATATATCAGGGGTCAGTACAGAGATCTCTCCCATCATCTATTTATCCCCAGGACTGTGACTGTGACAAGGGGACATCCTCTGCGTCTGGAGGAAAGAAGGTTTGTACACAAACATAGAAGAGGACTCTTTACGGTAAGAGCAGTGAGACTATGGAACTCTCTGCCTGAGGAGGTGGTACCTTGGAACCGAACCCGAATTCGGTACAAAGGTTTTTAACAGTAGAAATTGATTTAGAAAGTTATTACCCGAAGTCTCGCGAGACTTCGCGAAGTAATAAATTCGGCTCATCGGGGCCAATACATTCTAATACTGTATGTGTGTGCTCGCTCCGTACAGTATTCAAACTAAGCTTTATGCGAATCGACTTCGGATGTAGCATCCGAAGTCGGTTCGCTCATCCCTATTAATAACCATTTTGTGAGGTATGACTACCTGTCTTAAAAGCAGAGAAATTCAAGTTTATAGAATTGCAAAATGTTCCATTTAAAAAAAAAATTATTTAAATGAATAAAGGTCACGAGAAAACAATCTCAGAATGGCTTGGATAAGTGAAACCATTCCAAAGTTATTACTACATAAAGTGACAAATCAGATTTGCAAAATTAGGCTTGTCAGAAGGGAGGGTAAGAGGATAAACGCCCTGGTCTAGAAGTGGCTAGTAACCATTTTGTGAGGTATCCCTTTCTGTATTAAAAGCAGAGAAATTCAAGTTTAGAGAACTGCAAACTTTTTCCAATTAAAAAAATAAATAAATGTAACACGTATTGATCCAAATGTACCATTAACATGAAGTACGGTACAATCTGTCACAAAACAACAGTATCATATTCAGGTGCATAAGTAAAAGCATTCAAAAAATATTACCACATAAAATGACACATGTCAGATTTGCTAGATTACGCTCAGTCCACTGGGACCCGCACCTATATAGAGAACAGAGACCCGAAAAGTGAAGGTGGGTGCACCCATTCATTTTCTATGGGGCCAGCAAAAATAGCCAAGCGCTGGCTCGGCTACTTCCGTCAAGCCCATGAAAGTGAATGGGAGCGGTGGCCAGTCATGTGCGGTGTGCTCACATTTACTTCTAAGGGAGCCGGCTTGGTGGTGGCCAGACCGGAGTCCTCCAGCCACCAACTTGCGGGGCTCCGTTCCCGATATAGGTGCGGGTCCCACACCTATAAGACAATGGGGGCATATCCTAGCGGGAATTAATCTGTCAATTTCCTTAAAGGGGATCTCCGGAAATTAAGAAAATGAAAATACTTAAATATTACTTCATTATAGATATATTCCCAAATACCTTACATTCGTTATAATGACTTGTTTTGTCTGGGGAGCAATCATTAGGAGAAATAAAATGGCCACTGTCCTATTAGTACACACAGAACCTGTCCTAAACACACAGCAGGACAAGTTACTTCAGAACACTGAGCTAAAGAGCTGCCTCATCCTCCTCTCTGCTTGTCAGGGATTATGATCCTGAATACAGAAGATGAGATCTTTAGCTGAATCTCTGTTGGAATTGACTTCATGAGCAGATGCGACTAGTAAGCAGCAGCACTTGTATGCAGTCTCCATTACCACAGCCCCACATTACCACAGTCTGTCCTGTACATGCTTTCTGAACTTCATGTCTCCTCATGAACTACATTCCCACAAAGATTCAGCTAAATATATTAAACTGTATTCAATATCATAAACCCTGACAGGGGCGTAGCTAGAAATGCATGGGCCCCATACCAAAAAAACAGATCCCCCTCCCCTAAATAGTGCCATCAACAGATCCCCGTCCCCTAAATAGTGCCATCCACAGATCCCCCTCCCCTAAATAGTGCCATCCACAGATCCCCCTCCCCTAAATAGTGCCATCCCCAGACAAAACAAGCCATTATAACTAATGAAAGGTATTTGGGAATATATTTATAATAAAGTAATATTTACGTATTTTAATTTACTTAATTCCCGGAGAACCCCTTTAAGGAAATTGACAGCTAAATTAGTGTCCCGACTATCACCTGACTGGTAAAAGAAAACACAATGCAGCAGCACTCTGCAAACAAAGAACATATTGAATATAATGCTATATTCACCATATAAAATGAATACTGGGAACTTAGCAAATATATTTTGATCAAAATAATTTGTGTCCATCCACCACTGCCAGGTGACCTCTCTTTGGATGGGAACCTACTTTATATGATAACTCTCTCTGTGCCAACCGGCCACTTAATTCAGGGAAAGCAGAATCCACATGTATACTGTTTCTGTTCTATTTTGCCTTTCTCTGTGCCAGGAGGCCTCTGAATTCAGGAAGAGGTGTCTGGAAGCCACTTACTCCCCTCTCCCTATTGACAACACATGCAGGTTGAGTCAAGTGTGCATGTTTATGTAGATTTTGGAAGAAATAGCTGGTAGCTGAATGAGCATTTAGATGACTCCTTTTGAGTGAACATCAGAACAGACTTTTTAAAAACATGGGTGAAAAGAACACCACATGCAAAGCTGCCATCATTAGTATTCGGTCTAATACAGACACATAACTAGGACCTCTTGGCCTCTATTCTGTGAACGCTCCGTCTTAGACTCTACATTTGGTGGACTCTAAGGCTACTTTCATATTTGCGACAGCAGGGTCCAGCAGGCTGCTCCCCCACCGGATCCATGCTAACGCTAGCCCACCGTGACGCCGGAAGTCCACTCTGGCCCTATTCACTATAATAGGGGCGGACGGGAGGTCCGGCCGCAGCACGGCAAAGATGCTGAGGGGCGGCCGGACAAAAACTACAGCGCGCTGCGGTTTATGTCCGGTCACAAAACAAAATGCAGACGGAACGGAAGACATCCTGATACATCCTGAACGGATCTCTTTCCATTAAGAATGCATGGGGACAAAATTGAACTGTTTTGACCCGGTTTTGAGATACATGTGAAAGTAGCTTAACACAAGTACCCACTCCATTCAAGTGAATGGATCGCGCTCATTTCCTCTGGATAATGGCACTTTGTTCTTATGCCTTCAAATAACAGAAGAAAAACCCTTTCTTTACTCAGATAACTTGAAGATAATGTGTAGAGGAGATCTGAAGTACATGACCTGTATCTACTGTAACCAGGTCTTACAAGGTTTAGTTTTCCTGAGGACTCATGCTCCTTCTATGCTTTCTTCTAAACTTGGCCATAAATGTTGGCTTTGCTCGGCTCTTTCCATAACTTCCATAAGCTTAAATGGAGACAGACGGACACATGAACAGTCATTTTGCCTATGAGGCCTCATGCACATGAACATGTCCGTTTTGTGGTCCGCAAAACCTGGAAGCTGGCTGTGTGCCACATTTTGTGGAACAGAACATCCGACCCTCAATACAGCAGCCTTATCCGACCAACAAAAAATCTGGCTCAGATATGGACCCAAATCATGGTCCTGTGCATGAGGCCTAAGTCTGTGATCAACTTGTAAAATAAAAATAAGAAATGACTAAAAAGGCATATGTACCCCCAAATTATTAATAGAAACTATAGCTTGCTCTGTAAAAAAACAAACCATGTTGGCTACTGTAAAGCATACCTCTAAATGCTGTTATCAACAGCTCAGGCAAGATGGCCGCCTCCATAATCATTCTTTTAGGAAATAATCATTTTTTCAGGAAATAAATACATCGCCAGGACCATATTGCATACACCCCCGTATCCTAAGAGAATTAAGTAATGTCATAGTCAGACCCTTATTTCTGATATTTAAGGACTCTATACTTACAGGGAGTGTTCCACAGGATTGGCGGATATTCAAAAGGGTCCAAAAACAGAGCCCGGAAACTATAGGCCAGTAAGTTTAACATCTGTCGTGGGTAATCTGAAGGTTTTCTAAGAGATGCTATCTTGGAGTACCTCAATAAAAATAAGCAAAAAACGCCATATCAGCATGGCTTTATGAGGGATCGGTCATGTCAAACAAATTTAATCAGTTTCTATGAGGAGGTAAGTTCTAGACTTGACAGCGGCAAATCAATGGATGTCGTATATCTGGACTTCTCCAAAGTATTTGATACTGTACCACATAAAAGGTTAGTATATAAAATGAGAATGCTTGGACTGGGAGAAAATGTCTGTATGTGGGTAAGTAACTGGCTCAATGATAGAAAACAGAGGGTGGTTATTAACGGTACATACTCAGATTGGGTCACTGTCACTAGTGGAGTACCTCGGGGGTCAGTATTGGGCCCTATTCTCTTCAATATTCAATATTAATGAAGGCTTGCACAGTAAAATATCAATTTTTGCAGATGACACTAAACTGTAAAGTAATTGACACGGAAGAGGACAGTATACCGCCACAGATGGATCTGGATAGATTGGACTCTTGGGCAGATAAGTGGCAGATGAGGTTTAACACTGACAAATGTAAAGTTATGCACATGGGAAGGAATAATGCAAGTCACCCGTACATACTAAATGGTAAAACACTGGGTAACACTGACATGGAAAAGGACCTAGGAATGTTAGTGAAAAGCAAGCTAAGCTGTAGAAACCAGTGTCAGGCAGCTGCCGCCAAGGCCAATAAGATAATGGGTTGCATCAAAAGGGGCATAGATGCCTGTGATAAGAACATAGTCATTTTACAAATCATTCACTAGTCAGACCACACATGGAGTACTGTGTACAGTTCTGGGCCCCTGTGAACAAGGCAGACATAGCAGAGCTGGAGAGGGTCCAGAGGAGGGCAACTAAAGTAATAACTGGAATGGGGCAACTACAGTACCCTGAAAGATTATTAACATTAGGGTTATTCACTTTAGAAAAAAAGACGACTGGGGGAGATCTAATAACTACGTACAAATATATGAGGGGGCAAAACAGAGATCTATCCCATCATCTATTTATCCCCAGGACTGTGACGAGGGGACATCCTCTGCGTCTGGAGGAAAGAAGGTTTGTACACAAACATAGAAGAGGATTCTTTACGGTAAGAGCAGTGAGACTATGGAACTCTCTGCCTGAGGAGGTGGTGATGGTGAGTACAATAAAGGAATTCAAGAGGGGCCTGGATGTATTTCTGGAGTGTAATAATATTACAGGCTATAGCTACTAGAGAGGGGTCGTTTATCCAGGGAGTTATTCTGATTGCCTGATTGGAGTCGGGAAGGAATTTTTTTCCCCTTAAGTGGGGAAAATTGGCTTCTACCTCATTTTATTTTTTTTGCCTTCCTCTGGATTAACTTGCAGGATAACAGGCGAAACTGGATGGACAGATGTCTTTTTTCGGCCTTATAAACTATGTTACTATGTATAACTGTTTCCTCTACGGAAATTAGAAATATCTGCAGTCACAAAACCTAATCTGGTTTTATTTTCTAACTGTAGATTTTTTAAATTCTATTTTCTGTACATGGTTATGGAGCAGTCGTTGCCTGAGCTGTCGTTAACTGCATTCAGAGATATGCTTTACAGCAGTCACATGGACCATAGGAACCTGTGGTCTGAAGATAACTCATTGACTTATATGGGAGAGTGTTGTGGGCATGCTCAGTGACCTGTGCAGAGGTCATTTTGCAGGTATAGGGAGGAGGTAAGCGGTGACATTATCAAATGCGAATGGTGGATCCAGTGGGGTAACTAAAGTCCTATGGGACCCAGGGCAAACTTTGGATTGGGCAACCCCCTCGCCCAGCCCTGTCCTGGTTGCACCTTCCGCGACCACGATCAATAAATCCCTGGTCTCTGGCAATAATAATATCCCCTGACTACCCTCAGTAATGTCCCTAAGGAAACCATAGTAATATCCCTATACTGCCTCTAGTAATGTCCTCCACTGCCCCCAGTAATGTCCCCCTCTGCCCTCAGTAATATCCTTCCACTGTCCCCAGTAATCTTCATTCTCCCAATAATCTCCCTACAGTGCACCCAGTAAGTTTCCCCCAGTCTTCACTCACATGTAATGGGGCACAAACTGTAGTTCATGCTGGGCCCAGTCAGAGCGCTCATTACAGCAGCATCACATGCAGTCGGTCCAGCATCTATCAGGCCCCAGCGCTGCGCTACTAGCACTATTCACATATGACTTGTAGTATTCACAAACTAAGTGGGTGCTAAGCTCAAGTATTACAATCCCCGATTCCTATGACAAAAGACATTGAGCAGGTAACCCGGTAACCTGCACCTGTCAGCAAAGGGTCGACACACGGTAAGCCCTTCAATGCAGTGTGTGTGCAGCCCTGGACATGTAAGGGCAACACAGAACAGTTAGTGCTGAATGACACTTGGCCCTCAAGGAAGTTGGATGCAGAATGCCTGAGGTCAAATAACTCCTTGTATTAGGGTTAAAACCAGATGGGCCGAACTTGCTGGATGGATCAAACATGGACTGGATGGAGTATCGTTGGTTATTGGAATGAACCACACAAATCACTCCACCAACTGGACCCAAATTCATTGTAGCTAATATTTTCTTTTAGCAAAAAAAATTGTGTGCGTTGTTACTGCAATTGTTTATGGTCAGAGCTACGACAGTATCACCAGACAAATCGCTCCACCAACTGGACCCAAATTCACCATTTCTAGCTAGGTTTTACATCACTGTGTAGTGCAACGAAAATTTAGCCCATGGGGATCCTTCCATAGGGTCCAGAATCCATCCATACTATGAACGTAATTCTATTTTGCTTTCAACAAGTAATAGGGTTAAAACCAGATGGACCAAACTTGCTGGATGGATCAAACATGGCAGCTAGACTATTGCCATATGGGAGGACTCTCGTTGGTTATTAGATTGAACCACACAAATCGCTCCACCAACTCAACCCAAATTCATCGGCGTTAATTCGTTCTTTTAGTCAGTGTTTGGTCAGTATTTTGCATCAGTATTTAATCAGAATTTGTAAGCCAAAAGCAGGAGTGGGTCCAAAACATAGAACAGATGTAAATATAATTCCCGGCTTAGAGATCCACAGCTTCAGATATTACCAACATCGAGGGCGACTTATGTTTTACCATGGGGGTATGCAGCGTCCCACTCACGACACATAGGAACTGCAAAATTACTGTGAAAGGGCATTATCATATGCCACTCCTGTTTATGGCTTACAATTACTGATTAAATAGTGATGCAAAATACTGACTAAATACTGACCATCTGAAAAAGGCTTTATGGATGCTCAAAATACAGGACTTTTTGATTGACGGATCAGAAGAATGGAAACATAAACAGTGATGTTAACACAGCCTTACTGCCCCTGCTGCTGCCGCCACTGTCCCCACTCTGTCATGGGGGCACTACTGCCACTGCTATTGCCACCACCGTCCCCATGGGGCCACTACTTGAATCTTGGGGCACTGCACGGTTAAGTCCACAGCGATAAATTGGGCCTGGCACTTTTATTGACCTGTAATACTGACGCACAGTAATTTTACAGCTAACAGAAGGGATTAGCTATGAATCTTGGCGTCCTGCACAGTGATGTAGATGGCGATAAATTACAACTGCCTGTAATACTGATGGCACAATACCTACAGAACGGTTTAACTATGAATATGGAGGCACTAGAACGTCATGCACACGGTGATATCCTTTTCTTCAATGTCCCTGCAGTTTAAGTTCCATGCCTTCACACTGAGATTGGGCCACCAAGTGGAATGCATATGATTAGGCAGAGTGGTCTGGGTATACCAGTTTTATCATGATTCATGACAAATAAATTTGGAACAAATCAAATTTCTTGAAGAACTTCGGCGAATCGTCCTGATCAAAATTTTCAAAACTTCGCTCATCTCTAATAGTGAACATTGTGCTGAGCATAATGGTGTATTTGAAAAGGTCTACAGTGTCGTAAAAAAAAGTTTGAAACAGTATAGAGTGGTGACAGATTCCCCTTAATGCCTCTTAAAAATCCCTGTTGTGTAACATAGCAATACCATTTATCTGCTGTTATGTATTTTTCTGTTAGGCGACAGGCCCCTCTGCTGTGTGTTCTGAGGTTTCTTTCTCCCTAGCTGTCAGAGATCTGGTGACCACTTAGTCTATACACTTAATTGGCACAGTTTTTGTGGTCACCAGCAGTGATATTTTCTTCATAACCTCTAGGATTTGTCATTTTATATCACTGACTTATGGCAGCACTCATCCATTGTCATGGCCAGCTCAAGCTTCAGCTTTGGCCCAGCAGAAGCCACCAGAGGGTCTCTAGAATGGCTCCACTTTCGGGGCACATGGAGGACCACAATTACACCTAAATGTCAGTGTTAAATGGAATGAGACCTCAAATGGCTATTCCATTATTAGAAAAACATGCCTTCTTCAAATAGCACCACCCCTTCCCATACACTTCACGTGGAGCTGAGCTGCAATACCAGACATAACGTATAAGTAGGAGTTGTGCGGCTTCTGAAATAAAGTAGACATGTTTCTTTCAAATACCGGACAAGTCCTTTAAGAAACAGATATATCCGAGGTTTATAGTAATATCCAGATTAAACCTAATAAACACTGATGTATCCTTTAATTGTGTCGTCATAATGGTCGATGCCTTCTGGAACAGCCCAGGGAATAATACTAGCCCACAATTTAAAAAGTACAGTAGAAGAAAACAAACAATTTTTATTTTTTAACATTTTTCTGTATTAATTTTTTTTTACATTTTTACCAGGTATAACAAACAATAAAAATCTCCATGTAAAAAAAAAAAAAAAATCTCCATGTACTGGAGAAAAAAAAATGGCAACATTATTCTTTAAGAAAATGAAAAAAAAAAAAAAGCTATAGCTTTCAAAGCTGTGTGTAATGAAAAACTGAAAATTTGTCTGGCTATGAAGGGGAAAAAATGGCCAGTTCTTGATCTGGTTAGTCTACTTTCATATATTTATTTATACTGTCCTCAACAGTCTTTTAACAATACAAAAAAATTCCTTCAAAGGACCTTAAACCACGATGCACAAATTCATTTATGGAAAATGTGGTTTTCTATAAATTTAGTTCCCAACAACTGTTTCAAATATCGAGCCTACAATGCATGAGAACAAGATGTTTTTCTCATACCATACATTAACTTAACCTGTACGATAACTGACCTTGATAAACATCAGACCCGGGGGAGGTGGCCCTCCCTGAACTTTCATGTGCAATCAAAAACCAAAAATGAGTCACTTACCACATTGTACAATCCGATGCACCATCGTTCAAACAAAATTTGTCCAGAAAATCCATTAACAAATGCGAACCAAAGCTGAAACATAAGACAGAGGCATGATGTTACATTCTGATACTTCACAAAACTTTTCCATCCATGAAAGTAAAGAGTGGGATAGGGGGTTCAGAAGGAATGTGGACCACCAGCTGGAGGCAGCTGTGCAACATTGCCAGAACATAATTACAATCCTGGATTCAAATGTGTTCAGCCAAATCAGCCTGCTCTGGTATATTGACGATTTTTTTTTTTTACCTGAGTTGTATTGGATAACAGCTTGGTCTCAGTTCTAAGTACCGTTCTACCTATTAGAGGCGTGCACAAGGTAGACTATAGAGTTAATTTCCACCTGATGTAAGCTAAATCAATAAGGCCCTGATTATGCCTCCAGTTTTCAGCTATCAACATTGAGGGTACGGCCACACATTCAGATTTTTTTTAAGCAGTTTTTGAAGCCAAAACCAGGAATGGATTCTAAAAAGAGAAGTAGTAATTGTCCCTAACACCCTCTCTCCTTTCATTACCCACACCTGGTTTTAGCTTCAAAAACTGCATTAAAAAAACAGAACATGTGGCAGCACTCTATGGGTACGGCTACACAGTCAGGTTTCCTGTTGCAGTTTTGGAAGTCAAAACCAGGACTGAATTAAAAGAAGTTGTATCTGTCTTTTATACTTTCTCTTTTTTTCTTGACTTTGGCTTCCAAAACTGTATAAGAAAACCTGATCTTATGGACGTACTCTAAGGTAAGGTTCATGCAGAGTTTTATGGAGAACATTTTGAGGTAGATTTTCCTGCAATTTTTTTTAGCCAAAGCTAGAAGTGGATTCAAAGGGAACCGTAAATATAAAGAAAGGACTTATACGTCTCTTTCCTGTTTGATCCACTTCTGGATTTGACTGAACAGACCTCTGCAGGCAAATCTACCTCAAACCTTAAAAAATAAAAATAAACTCTGTGTGAACCTACCCTAAAGGATCAGGCTTATGGTTCTGTTATAGCTCTGTGCAACCTCCAAGATGTATGAAACCTTAAAGTGGGTCTGTTGCTAAGAAATTCACTGACAAATCACAAATTCACTGACAATTTCACATGGTCCTTAAATCAGTTGTCTGATAAGGACAACACTGGTCCATAAGCCATTCTATAAGCTGATCACTGAGGAGGCAGCAAACTGAATGGGGTTGTTTCAACGCCATTTGGGCAAAATTGAATTGGTCTTTAAAGGGGTTGTTCCACAAACAATGGCGTAACTAGAAATGACTAGGTCTAAGTGCAAATATTTGAATAGGGACCCCATCCCCCTGCAACTTCTTCGCAACCTCCTCCTCCCATGCAACTCCCACACCTGAGGCTTCTGTAAATTCATACCGTCGGTACAGGGAGGAGGAGACGCCATCTTTTCTCAGGGGGAGTCTCCTTCTCCCTGGCTGAGATCCTTCCTGTACCGACGGTATGAATTTACATACCAGGTGGGAAACCAGAACGGGGGGCACAGTGGGGGAACGGAGCAGTACATAGGGAAAATAGTAAGTGATCTCTCATGCCTTCAGTATGCCCTACCCTGCCAGCTATTTACATGATAATGTCAGGACTGGTGAAAGGTCCTCTTTAAGTTCCCAGTCCGCCCCTGCACAACACTGATGTGAACAGGGCTTAACATGAGTTTTACTTCTTTAAATTTCAAATCGTATCCCTTTTCTTGTGATTTTATGATGCAACCATAAAATACTATCAAACTTTCTGCAAATGTCGAGCGGTGTAAGTAAAGTTTGTACACTTTTTAGGCGATTTGCTCAATCTGGCTTGCATTATGCATGCTCTGTATACAAGTCACGAAAGGTTACATTTTAATGACTATGACACCAATTGTGTTCAGTGCCCGCTGTTATTATTTCCTGAGCATGCATGGCGCACGGCGGCTATATGCACAGCTCGCCTTTCATCGCTAATCACACAGATGAGCTGAGATGCTGACTCGAGCCGTAAACCCCAGTGGCTCTCAGGTTGTAGCTCACTTCTCTTCCATGCGGCCTCTCTCACTAGTGCAGTTCCTAAACTATAGCATCTTATTAAGTTAGGGTCATGTGACTCTTTTCTTATCTCATAAAATAATTTCTCAGCAGAATCGCTGAATTAATTCTACGCCATTTCCATAGCAAGGTCAGTTTAGGTCTGGAATAGCTGTCCCCTCAGGATTTATTATGATGGAAAACGTGAGCAGCGAGCTTCCTTAACAAGTCTTCGCCCCTTAGTAAGAGAGATAATCAATTTTTTTTCACCTTGGGTTTTTCTGCTCAATGGGAAAAAAAATCTGAACGGTTTGACAATGCTTGCCTTGGTGGATAGAGAAACAGCAGGTCTGGTAATTAGCGAAGCCTCGGGGCCCAACGAGCCGCGGAGTCTGCGTGTTCTCCAGCAGCTGTGTCCCGTGTCATGCTTTGCATAATCAGCCTGATGCCGCGATTAAATCATCTCTTCTTGAATTACAATGCAAATCAATGGTTGTAGGGACAGAGTTGTCCGCACCACCTTCCAGACAAGAAAAGGAAAAGTACTTGTGATGACTTCTGTCTGCTATGCGGATTCTATCAATGATTATTCTGAACAGTATGGGCTGCAGAAAACTAACCAGAAGGGAAGTACAAAAGGCTGCTCAGTGCACATGAAAATATCATAAAGTCAAATCTGTTTTATAGATCATTTCTTTGCCAGAACATGTAACTTGAAGTTTAAGGAACCCAGTACAAAACCTGTATTAAGGCACCTCACCTACCATGTACCACTGGCATCTTCCTATATGGCAGAGCAGACTTAGGTCCGGGGTGTGACTGCTACCTCTGCACGACACGATAGCTACATCCCTGCCAGAAGCAAACCTTAAAGAGAACCTATCACTTCTCCTGACCTGACTGTTTGCTTTGTTTCAGGTGCCGGCAGCTGACTGATTGGTGGGATTGCTGAATGTTGTGTCCTCACTGATCTGATATTGAAAGAAAACTTATTTAAAAAGGACCTGTCACCACTCCTGACCTGCCTGTTTTAATAGCTTCATGCATTCCCCTTCTAATAACAATTCTGGAGCATCTATTCTTATGGCTCTATGTTGTGCCATTCCTTTATTATTTCTACTAGAAGTTATGAATGAATTGCTAGCAGTCTGCAGTAAGGGTACAGAGGGGTGGTAACCAGTTGGGGGGGTGTACCTTCAGAGTATCATTCTATCCAATCAGTGCTGCCATTTTTAAACTGTTCAGATACACACCCCCAACTTGTTACCTCCCCTCTGTACCTGTGGTGACAGGTCCTTTTTAAATAAGTTTTCTTTCAATATCAGATCAGTGAGGACACAACATTCAGCAATCCCACCAATCAGTCAGCTGCCGGCACCTGAAACAAAGCAATGGACAGAGCTGGAAGCAGAAGGCTCCGTCCACTGTGTGGTGGCCATGTCGGGTTACCATTCACTTGAATGAGAACTGAGCTGAGGTACGCCGGCACATTCTTCTGCTTCTGGCTCCGTCTACCACTTTGTTTCCCAAGCCCTAACCAATCTGATATTGATGAAGCATCTATAGGATAGGTCATTCATGTCTACAGGCTTGGAAACTGTCATTCATATCATGCTGCCTGAATCACGTCACACAACATGAAATTCTGATGGGCTATCTCATTACAGAGACCTAGGCTTTACTCTGAAATGCTGCAGTGCTCTGAGAATATACACTGCTCAAAAAAATAAAGGGAACACAAAAATAACACATCCTAGATCTGAGTTAATTAAATATTCTTCTGAAATACTTTGTTCTTTACATAGTTGAATGTGCTGACAACAAAATCACACAAAAATAAAAAAATGGAAATCAAATTCTTCAACCCATGGAGGTCTGGATTTGGAGTCACACTCAAAATTAAAGTGGAAAAACACACTACAGGCTGATCCAACTTTGATGTAATGTCCTTAAAACAAGTCAAAATGAGGCTCAGTAGTGTGTGGCCTCCACGTGCCTGTATGACCTCCCTACAACGCCTGTGCATGCTCCTGATGAGGTGGCGGACGGTCTCCTGAGGGATCTCCTCCCAGACCTGGACTAAAGCATCTGCCAACTCCTGGACAGTCTGTGGTGCAACGTGACGTTGGTGGATAGAGCGAGACATGATGTCCCAGATGTGCTCAATTGGATTCAGGTCTGGGGAACGGGCGGGCCAGTCCATAGCATCAATGCCTTCGTCTTGCAGGAACTGCTGACACACTCCAGCCACATGAGGTCTAGCATGGTCTTGCATTAGGAGGAACCCAGGGCCAACCGCACCAGCATATGGTCTCACAAGGGGTCTGAGGATCTCATCTCGGTACCTAATGGCAGTCAGGCTACCTCTGGCGAGCACATGGAGGGCTGTGCGGCCCTCCAAAGAAATGCCACCTCACACCATTACTGACCCAATGCCAAACAGGTCATGCTGGAGGATGTTGCAGGCAGCAGAACGTTCTCCACTGCATCTCCGGACTCTGTCACGTCTGTCACATGTGCTCAGTGTGAACCTGCTTTCATCTGTGAAGAGCACAGGGCGCCAGTGGCGAATTTGCCAATCTTGGTGTTCTCTGGCAAATGACAAACGTCCTGCACGGTGTTGGGCTGTAAGCACAACCCCCACCTGTGGACGTCGGGCCCTCATATCACCCTCATGGAGTCTGTTTCTGACCGTTTGAGCAGACACATGCACATTTGTGGCCTGCTGGAGGTCATTTTGCAGGGCTCTGGCAGTGCTCCTCCTGTTCCTCCTTGCACAAAGGCGGAGGTAGCGGTCCTGCTGCTGGGTTGTTGCCCTCCTACGGCCTCCTCCACGTCTCCTGATGTACTGGCCTGTCTCCTGGTAGCGCCTCCATGCTCTGGACACTACGCTGACAGACACAGCAAACCTTCTTGCCACAGCTCGCATTGATGTGCCATCCTGGATAAGCTGCACTACCTGAGCCACTTGTGTGGGTTGTAGACTCCGTCTCATGCTACCACTAGAGTGAAAGCACCGCCGGCATTCAAAAGTGACCAAAACATCAGCCAGGAAGCATAGGAACTGAAAAGTGGTCTGTGGTCACCACCTGCAGAACCACTCCTTTATTGGGGGTGTCTTGCTAATTGCCTATAATTTCCACCTGTTGTCTATCCCATTTGCACAACAGCATGTGAAATTGATTGTCACTCAGTGTTGCTTCCTAAGTGGACAGTTTGATTCCACAGAAGTGTGATTGACTTGGAGTTACATTGTGTTGTTTAAGTGTTCCCTTTATTTTTTTGAGCAGTGTAGTTTTAAAAATGAGCTGGCAAAAGGATAAGGGTCAGGGCACAGGGAGAAGTTTCCGCGTGTGGCTCTCCTCGCCCTGCTTAGCTTAATTGACAGGTTTCTCCCTGTATACATAGCAAACTCTTCTTCTTATTCTTGGACTCTTCTCTGTTTGCCCAAGGCGTTTAAAACAATGGGAGTCATTTACTAAACACGCCTCACACCACTCTTTGGTATAAAAAAAGTTGAATAAACACTTTTTGCAACTTTTTTAAATGCCCGTGTAATTATATTTAGCGGCACAGGCTTTTTTGCAATGTGTTCACTTGTTGGGAGTAGCAGGGGTCAGGCCGGTGCTGGGACTTGGATCCCGGCAAACTAACTAATATTTATGTTGGCAAAAAATTATTCCACTTAGGGAGTCGAGTGATTTTTATCCCCAGGCGCAAGGCTGCCATACATGCTCCTAATTTATGACAAGGCACATGCCTTGTCATAAATTAGCCAAACCTTAAGACAGCGCAGGGGGGATCTTAGGCTGGCGTAAAGAGACGTTCTTAGCAAATGACCCCCGAATGTTTTCTCTAAAAACTGCTGTGTTGTTTCAAAGTAAAACATAGCTCCCTTTGAATTCGGGCAGCATGAAACAGATGCATAGTTTCCAACAATCCCAAATTTGCAGGGACTGTCCCTAAAAATTCGGGGTGCCCCAAGCCAAAAATGGTTGGGACTTATGTAAGCCCCCCCATAATCAGGAGGTCCAAATTTAGTTTGGGGTATTCCCCAGGGGCAGGGCTCACATGCCCTGTATTTAGCAACTACAATGTGCCATCGGGACAACTCTTCCTGCTTACGCCTGTTTTGTTGAAGCAATTCACTGTGTTTCCCTAAAATTTAAAAAAATTGACTCTCCTCTTCCAGCTCTCGGCTTTTAAAATGGAGAATGTGGGCAGACGCTGGTGAGTACTGTGGACGTCACTAGCAACGCTCCATACCCAAAACCGTGCTGAAAGGTATAACGGGCATTGGTATAGTCTTGGTCTACAGTTTCATCCTATATTGCAACTGGAAGGTAGCAGTAGTCTGACGGTCAAGGCGACACCCATCACAATGACTACCGCCAGTGTTGCAGCAGTAGCTAACAACTATTAAAATGATGCCGGTGACATAGCAGTAAATTAAGACAGCAAGTCACATACAAACCAGCAGCAATCTCTGTGCCTGTCTCTCTGCCTCCAGCAGACCCCCGCCATCCCTCCCCTCTCCATAGACTTCTATTTAATATGGTCCTTCAGTGAAGAAGACAAATAGAAGCATTGAACTAAGAGTTAGTGAAGAGGGGAGGGAGCAGAGGAGGAGCCTAATATGCATCTCTTTCTGATGAGATATATTATAAAGTTTTTTTTTTTTTTTTATAGTCGCCTGTACTATTCATTTCTGAAAAATGAAGCGACAGTTACTTTTTCATCGGTTAAGGGCTAATATGTGCAAGGGTGCTGCATCCCCTTCATTGGTTACATGGGCACAGAGGCTTGTCCGTATGAGCGGCTGTGCCTGGGACTGCAGCTCATCTCATTCACTAGATTCACGGGTCCTGGAGAGCCCTTTAAGCACTTTAAGGCCACAAAACACACTTTCGTATATTATATAACATTTGCATATTCTCCAATTGCTAGGATTTTCAGTGGAAGGAGACAAAAATGTATCTCCTAAGCAGCAACCACTGTTTGGTAGAAAACTACGATCCATGTCTATCAGGTTTTACTAAAAAGAACAGAGACAATAGAAAGTAATAGAGAACAGTAGAAAACTACTATGCTTTCTACTGAAACAATACATCCTAGCTTATTTATTTAAAGGGCAGCTGTCAGTAGGATCAACCCTATTAAATCAGGCATACTGCTGGTAGGGTTGATCCTGCTGATTAAAATGATACCTGTCTTGTGCAAATCCGATGCAGTGTTCCCCGCCCTTTTTGTATATAAAATACAAGTATTTTTTTACTTTGGAATGTGGCAATCAATTTTCACATGGCATAGTTATGATTTCAATAAGCAGGATCAATCCTACCAGGAACTATGTAGGGTTGATCCTGCTGACAAGTGCTCTTTAGGTTGCTAGCAGACTATTAAAGGGTTTGTAAACACAAGTATCTGCTCTTTCAAGAAAAGACAAAATATTGTCGGATTTTAGTTTCTATTTGATAGTGGAAGGTCTGAACACGTCCTGTGAAGGAAGCAGCTCCCTCTCCCTTTTTCCCAGGAAGAAGTCACTGCAGGATTTGAAGCAACAATCCAATTACATCCAGTCAATTTAGCTGCATGTAAGCAAATCCCTGTCTCCCTGTCTTTCCTGCACATGAGGAAATCCCTTCAAGCTAGTTATCACCTACCATGCTACACGAGCCTTGGCAGCTGTCAAACACTTTTGTGCTCAGAATTGAAATACATAATTTTGACTGGCTTGGAATAAATCCAATTTTAAATAATTATTATTATTTTTTTTTATATTAACAGATTGCTTAAATCCCATTGTATCCTAACATTAAATGGGAAAAACGCTAAAAAAACATATTCTGACGGCCAATGTCATGTCTTAAAATATGTCATCATTGCGGTGCTACTGCTAAATCGAAGAGACTGATTGCTCCGCAGAGGACCTGAACCCGTTCAGAGCTTGTGGATTTCAGTATCAGAAGGGCGTTCATTGGATCTACCAGAGTGAAGTCCTGTTAGGTCCGCTGTCTATGTCTGCCGCTGCCCTGCTCTCCCCTATGGGAATGATACCCGCGTTAGGCCTCTTTCACACGGGCGTCACGTTTTGGTTCAGGATGCGTCCCGGGTGCATTGCGGCAAACCCGTGCGAGTAGGTACGCAATTTCAGTCAGTTTTGACTGCAATTGCGTTCCATTGTTCAGTTTTTATCGTGCGGGTGCAATGCGTTTTGGACGCGCGTGATAAAAAACTGAATGTGGTACCCAGACCCGAACTTCTTCACTGAAGTTCAGCTTTGGGTTAGGTGTTGTGTAGATGTAATTATTTTCCCTTATAACATGGTTATAAGGGAAAATAATAGCATTCTTAATACCAAATGCTTAGTAAAACAGGGCTGGAGGGGTTAAAAAAATAAATAAGAAAATGTAACTCACCTCATCCACTTGTTCGCGCAGCCCGGCTTCTCTTCTGTGTTCTTTCTTCAGGACCTGGGTAAAGGACCTTTGATGACATCACTGTGCTCATCACATGGTCCATCACATGATCCATCACTACGGTGATGGATCATGTGACGGACCATGTGATGAGCGCAGTGACGTCACCACAGGTCCTTTTCCTCAAAGAAGAAGAAAGAAGAGAAGCCGTCTGCGCGAACAAGTGGATGAGGTGAGTTCATTTTTTAAATATTTTTTTTAACCCCCCCAGCCATATTGTACTATGCATTCTGTTTTATAACCATGTTAAAAGGGAAAATAATAATGATCGGGTCCCCATCCCGATCGTCTCCTAGCAACCATGCGTGAAAATCGCACTGCATCCGCACTTGCTTGCGGATGCTTGCGATTTTCACGCAGCCTCATTCACTTCTATGGGGCCTGCGTTGCGTGAAAAAAGCACAAAATAGAGCATGCTGCGATTTTCACGTAACGCACAAGTGATGCGTGAAAATCACCGCTCATGTGCACAGCCCCATAGAAATTATTGGGTCCGGATTCAGTGCGGGTGCAATGCCTTCACCTCACGCATTGCACCCGCGTGGAAATCTCGCCCGTGTGAAAGGGGCCTTACTCACAATGCTGATGCCCCCATGCTTCTGTCTTGTGCTCCAGCCTTTGCCTCCTTAGGTCCCTTTCACACAAGTGAGTATTCCGCGTGTATTCCGCGTTATGCGAACGCATTGCGCCTGCACGGAATCCGGACCCATTATTTTTAATGGGTCTGTGTACATGAGCGTTGATTTTAACGCATCACTTGTGCGCTGTGTGAAAATCGCAGCATGTTCTATTGTCTACGATTATCACGCAAAGGTTGCCACATAGAAGTGAATGGGGCTGCGCGAAAATCACATCGAATCCGAAGCAAGTGCAGATGCAATGCGTTTTTCACGGATGGTTGCTAAGAGATGTTGTTTGTAGACATTCTGTTTTTTATCACGAGCGTGCAAAACGCATTAAATTCCATTGCACCCGTGCGATAAAAACTGAACAACTGAACGCGATCGCAAACAAAACTGAATGGACTTGCTTGCGAAATTGCGCATTTTTCACTGAACGCATCTGCAACGCATCCAGACCTAATCCGGACATGCTGGTCTGCAAGGGGCCTTAGGGCGCTTTCAGTTCCTTCCCCTGCCAGTGGTTTGGGGGGTCATTGGGTATTTAAGGCAACCTCTCCAGGCAGGGGGTGCCTGAACTTTAGGTTCTCTGGTGACCAGCAAAGGTGTTTGATAGTCTAGTGCAGTGATGGTGAACCTTTTAGAGACTGAGTGCCCAAACTGTAACCCAAATCCCACATATTTATTGCCAAGTGTCAACATGGCAATTTAACCTGAACACTACATACCAATATAGTAGATCTTAGCATATTGGTACACCATAGATTTTTTCCAGGGTGTGGGTGCCCACAGAGAGGGCTCTGAGTGCCACCTCTGGCACCCATTCCATAGGTTCACCACCACTGGTCTAGTGCTATTGCGATTTACCTGCGTTTAATCTACATTTGTTCCTGTCTGTGCTCCAGCTTGTACCTGCCATGCCCATGTGTTCCTGCACTTCTAGTTTCAGTTCTGTCTGTGTTTAAGTTAGTCCTGTCCATCTGTCTGGTCTGTGCCTCGTCTGTATCTTCACTATCACTCTGCCAGCTTGTTTATCATGTGTCTCCAGCCATCTATGTTACAAGTGTGCTGTCCGGATCTCAGAAACCTGCATTTAAGTCTTAGTGACTGATCAGACTATACCTGCGCTTTTCCTGTGCTTTTTCTATATCCTGAGTTTCTGGTTCTTGCATTTGGGTCAAATACCAAATACACCGGGACTATCCAAGAGATAGTAGTCAAGTTGATTCCCTGCAGCGAAGGCCAGATCCCTGCACAGGGATTAAAGGGTTTATACCAGAGAAGCGCCATGGCACTATGATATTGGCACATGGGGGGAGGGGGTGTCACGGAACCATGAACCAGACGTACAACAAGAGATAAGTGAAAATAGAAGGCTTTATTGAAAATAAAGCTGTAAAGCAAAAGTCCAAACGGATGGTGAAACCGAGCAGAGTCTTTGCGAAGCCAGAGGTCAGGAACCAGAAGGGTAGTCAGACGAAGCCAGGATCAGGAACCAGCAGGGTAGTCAGACGAAGCCAGGATCAGGAACCAGCAGGGTAGTCAGACGAAGCCAGGATCAGGAACCAGCAGGGTAGTCAGACGAAGCCAGGATCAGGAACCAGAAGCAGCAGCAGTCTTAGAAGCATGTGAACACAAGAGGACCAAGCAAGGAACTGAAGCCACAGACCTCCTATATATATGAGCTAGGCATCCAGCTCCTCCCAGGGGAAGGAGGAGCCGCAGGGTGGAAGGCTACAAGAAACCCAGGACCCAAGATGGCCGCCAGCACATGTCAAACGAAGGAGAGCAGCAAGCAGGTAAGACCATGACAGTACCTCCCCCTCAAGGGCCCCTCCTCCGCGGAGCACAAAACGGTTTCTGAGGGAAGCGTGCGTGGAAGGCTCGGAGCAAGGCAGGAGCATGGACATCTGCGGAGGGAACCCAGGAACGCTCCTCTGGACCATAACCACGCCAATGGACCAAAAACTGCAACCGACCGCGGACCAGGCGTGAGTCCAGGATATTGCTCACCTCATATTCCTCACGATTGCCCACTTGGACCGGACGAGGCCGAGGAACCGAGGAAGTGAAACGATTACACACCAGTGGCTTCAACAGGGAGACATGAAACACGTTGGAGATCCGCATGCCAGGAGGAAGCGCAAGGGCATAGGCTACCGGGTTTACCCTGCGAAGCACTCGGAAGGGACCAACAAAGCGAGGCGCCAGCTTGGGAGTGGGCACTCGAAGGTTGAGGTTGCGGGTGGACAACCATACACGGTCTCCGACCTGGTAGGAAGGAGCAGGCGCTCGTCTGCGATCAGCCTGGAATCTCTGGCGCTGCGCAGAGACCTCAAGGGACTTCTGGATCTGTACCCAAGAAGCACGTAGGACGGAAAGGTGATCCTCCACAGCCGGAATATCCTGGGGAGAGAATACCTCCGGTAACACGGCAGGTTGGAACCCATAATTGGCCATGAAGGGAGACGTCCCAGAGGAAGAGTTCACCGCCGTGTTCCTGGCAAACTCAGCCCAAGGCAGGAGGTCAACCCAATTGTCTTGGTGATCGGAGACATAGCAACGAAGGAATTGCTCCAAGGCCTGATTGGATCGTTCTGCGGCCCCATTGGACTGAGGGTGGTAGGCCGAGGAGAAGGAGAGATGAATCCCCAACTGGGAGCAAAAGGCGCGCCAGAACCTGGACACAAACTGACTCCCCCGATCCGACACAATCTCCTTAGGCAAACCGTGCAACCGGAAGACCTCCCTGGCAAAAATCGTGGCCAACTCTTGTGCAGAGGGTAACTTCTTGAGAGGAACACAGTGGCACATTTTGGAAAACCGATCCACAATCATGAGAATGACCGTATGGCCTCGGGATGCAGGGAGGTCCACAATGAAATCCATCCCCAGGTGTGACCATGGGCGCTCCCCGGTGGCTATGGGTTGCAGAAGGCCCAACGGAAGGTGCCGAGGGGACTTACTCTGGGCACAAACGGAGCATGCCGCTACATATGCGGCGATGTCGGAACGTAGGGAAGGCCACCAGAACAGACGTGAAACAGCCCAGGACAGCTGATTCTTTCCAGGATGCCCCGCGGTCTTGGAGTTATGGTAGGTTCGCAACAACCGAGTGCGCAACTCCTCAGGCACAAAACATCTGCCGTTGGGTCTCCCAGAGGGAGCACCAGATTGAGCCGCCAAAATCTGCTCACCCAGGGGAGAGATCAGGCTGGTGCGAATGGCGGCCAGGATCTGATTCGGAGGTATGACCGAAGTCGGAATCGACTCCTCCCTGGACAGCTCGGAGTACTGCCGTGATAAGGCATCCGCCCTGATGTTCTTGGAACCGGGTAGGTAGGAGACCACGTAATTAAAACGTGACAAGAACAGAGCCCATCTGGCCTGACGGGGTGTCAATCTCTTGGCCTCAGAAAGGTAGGTCAGATTCTTGTGGTCCGTCAGGATGAGAACCGGAACCACCGAACCCTCGAGCAAGTGCCTCCATTCTTTAAGGGCCTGCACGATGGCCAATAACTCCCTGTCACCAATCTGATAGTTGCACTCCGCGGAAGACAGTTTCCGGGAGTAAAACCCACAAGGAAGCAGAGGACCCTCTGGTGTTCTACGCTGAGACAGAAGGGCGCCTACTCCCGTCTCAGACGCGTCCACCTCGAGGACAAAGGGCAACCCAGGGTTGGGATGCGACAGAATCGGAGCCGACACAAAGGCGGACTTTAGGGCCTCAAAAGCTCGGATGGCCTCGAGCGGCCAGACCTGGGAATTACTGCCCTTCCTGGTCAGATCCGTGAGAGGCTTGGCCAGCATGGAAAAGTCCCTGATGAACTTCCGATAATAATTGGCGAAGCCCAAAAAGCGCTGCAGGGAACGAAGACCACTGGGCTGGGGCCACTGTAAGACAGCCGAAACCTTCTCAGGATCCATGGAGAACCCCTCAGCGGAAATGATGTAACCTAAGAAGGTTACCTGGGATCGGTGAAATTCGCATTTCTCAAGCTTACCGAACAGCTTGTTCTCTCGTAACCGTTGCAACACTCGTCTGACATCCAGAATGTGGGCCTCCATGGATTCAGAATATACCAAGATGTCATCCAAATAGACCACCACACACTGCTGCAACAGGTCACGGAAAACATCGTTGATGAATTCCTGAAAGACTGCGGGCGCATTGCACAACCCAAAGGGCATAACCAAGGATTCGTAATGACCGGTCCTGGTGTTAAACGCGGTCTTCCACTCATCGCCCGCCTTGATCCTTACCAGGTTATATGCCGCCCTCAGGTCGAGTTTGGTAAAGACCGTGGCCCCTTTAAGGCGATCGAACAGCTCGGAAATCAAGGGTATCGGGTAAGCGTTCTTGATCGTGATGCGATTGAGACCCCTGTAATCGATGCAAGGCCTCAACTCACCGCCCTTCTTTTTCACAAAGAAAAATCCAGCCCCTGCCGGGGACGAAGATTTGCGAATGTGTCCGCGTGAAAGCGCCTCCCTCACGTACTCCTCCATGGCCTCATTCTCCGCTACCGACAGTGGATAGACTTTGCCACGAGGAGGAACGGCACCAGATTGTAACTCTATGGCACAATCGTATGGGCGGTGCGGAGGTAGGGCAACCGCGCGCACCTTATCGAATACATCCCGGTACTCCTCGTATTCAGGAGGCAACAGAGAGTCCGAGGAAGTACACAGCAACTTGACAGACCCATGGATGCAACTAGCCCCACACTGCGGTGACCACGAGAGGATCTCGACCGATCTCCAATCGAAAGTCGGATTATGCTTCTGGAGCCAGGGGTACCCCAAGACCACCGAGTAGTGTGGAGACGAAATAACCTGGAGGCAGACCGACTCTCTGTGAACGGCACCAATGGCTATCCCCACTGGAAGGGTCTCATGAGTCACGTGTGGCGGCAGAAGGGGTCTGCCGTCTATCGCCTCAAGAGCCAGTGGGGAACCTCGAGCCTGCAGAGGAATGGAATTGGCGGCAGCGAACACACTATCAATGAACAAACCACCAGCACCAGAGTCCACCAACGCCTGGGTCGTCACCGAGCCCCCGACCCAGGAGAGGACAACAGTGATCAGTGGTTTGTCAACACGGGAAACCGGGGACGAGGAGACTCCACCCAAGATCTGCCCCCGACAGGATCTCAGGGTACGAGCGTTTCCCGGACGGTTCGGACATGCCAACCGAAAATGCCCACCGAGACCACAGTACATGCATCGGCCCTCGCGTCTCCGGAGTGCCCTCTCCCCCTCGGACAGGCGAGCAAACCCCAGCTGCATGGGTTCACCCCCAGACAAGTCATCCCCAGGAGGCGTGGGAGGAGAGGGAGGCACGGGTGGGACAGCAAACGTAGGCACCAATCTGTTAGAAGACCTCCGCAGGTTCTCCTTAAAGGAAGGTCTCTCCCTGAGTCTGGTGTCAATCAAAATCAGGAAAGAAATAAGAGACTCGAGCTCAACTGGTAGGTCCTTAGCTGCAACCTCATCCTTCAAGGCATCCGAGAGACCATGAGAGAAAGCAGCGACCAGAGCCTCATTATTCCAGCCCACCTCTGCTGCCAGGGTACGAAACTCAATGGCGTATTCAGCTACGGATCGTGAACCCTGTCTGATGGACATAAGGAGCTTCGCAGCAGAGGCAGCACGAGCCGGCACATCGAATACCTTCCGAAGAGAAGCAACAAAACCGGAAAACTCGGCAACCACCGGATTGTTGTTCTCCCATAAAGGGCTGGCCCAGGCCAAGGCCTTGTCCGAGAGCAGCGAGATCAAGAAGCCCACCTTTGATCTCTCAGTAGGAAAGGCATGTGGCAGCAACTCGAAATAAATGCCCACCTGGTTAAGGAAACCTCGGCACTGAGTTGGCTCTCCCCCAAAGCGCTGTGGAAGAGGGGCAGAACCGGTCATACCCCGAAACACCGCAGGCGCAACAACAGGTGTCGGGGTAGACTCTGGCGCAACAACCGGAGCGGCAGTAGGAGCGAGCCCAGGAGCGACAACCGACCCATCGGCAACGGGAGCGAAATGAGCCGTGCGTTCAAGCAGGGTTTGCAACGCCACAGCGAACCGACCCAACAGGTGATCCTGCTGATCAAGTCTGGCAACCAGCGTGGGTAGCGAGGATGGCCCTGTACCGTCAGAATTCATGGCTTGGTCCTAATGTCACGGAACCATGAACCAGACGTACAACAAGAGATAAGTGAAAATAGAAGGCTTTATTGAAAATAAAGCTGTAAAGCAAAAGTCCAAACGGATGGTGAAACCGAGCAGAGTCTTTGCGAAGCCAGAGGTCAGGAACCAGAAGGGTAGTCAGACGAAGCCAGGATCAGGAACCAGCAGGGTAGTCAGACGAAGCCAGGATCAGGAACCAGCAGGGTAGTCAGACGAAGCCAGGATCAGGAACCAGCAGGGTAGTCAGACGAAGCCAGGATCAGGAACCAGAAGCAGCAGCAGTCTTAGAAGCATGTGAACACAAGAGGACCAAGCAAGGAACTGAAGCCACAGACCTCCTATATATATGAGCTAGGCATCCAGCTCCTCCCAGGGGAAGGAGGAGCCGCAGGGTGGAAGGCTACAAGAAACCCAGGACCCAAGATGGCCGCCAGCACATGTCAAACGAAGGAGAGCAGCAAGCAGGTAAGACCATGACAGGGGGGCAAGAAATGGATATGAATCATGAGGGGCAGAAATGTGAAATGATGGGGGGGGGGGGCAAGAAATGGATATGAATCATGAGGGGCAGAAATGTGAAATGATGGGGGGGGGCAAGAAATGGATATGAATCATGAGGGGCAGAAATGTGAAATGATGGGGGGAGGGGCAAGAAATGGACATGAATCATGAGGGGCAGAAATGTGAAATGATGGGGGGGGGGCAAGAAATGGACATGAATCATGAGGGGCAGAAATGTTAAATGATGGCCGCAATGCACAAGGACAGTCCGTGGGGCAGCCACAGAGGATCGTGGACCCATTCACTTGAATGGGTCCGCGATCCGGCAGTTGCACAAAAAGATAGGACATGTACTATTTTTTTGCGGAATGGAAGTACGGGACGAAACCCCATGGAAGTACTCCGTAGTGCTTCCATAGGGTTCCGTTCCGCACCATTCCGCATCTCTGGATTTGCGGACCCATTGAAGTGAATGGGTCCGCATCCGTGATGCGGAATGCCCACGAAACAGCGCCCGTGTATTGCGGCCCGCATCGCATTTTGCGGACCGCAATACGGCAACAGGCCGCACACGCCAGTGTGAAAGAGGCCTTAAAGGGATTGTCCAAGTTAACTTTGGAAAAAAAAAAACCACAGGAAACCTATTAGAATAAAAAAGGATACTCACATCCCAAACCTCCTCCATTCCACTGCCACCTCTCCTCTCCACCACTGCAGCCACAATATATGATTTTACATTATCATTTTAACACGTCCGTGTATTGCACGTTACAGCCAATCACTGTCCTCAGCAGCATCAATGCAGTTAGGAAGACAAAACCCATCAGAGAGGATTGATCGCTGGAATGAAAGGGTTCCAGGATGACGAGCATACGTTTTTTTTTTCTAAGGCTACTTTCACACTAGCGTTAATATTTTCCAGTATTGAGATCCGTCATAGGGTCTCAATACTGGAAAAAAACTCTTCCGTTTTGTCCCCATTCATTGTCAATGGGGAAAAAAACATAACTGAACAGAACGGAATCCTCCAAAATGCATTCAGTTCCGTTCTCATACCGGAGAGCAAACCGCAGCATGCAGCAGTTTGCTTTCCATCCTGAGATGCGGAGCAAGACGGATCCGTCATGACCCACAATGCAAGTCAATGGGGATGGATCCGTTTTCTCTGACACAATAGAAAACGGATCCGTCCCTCATTGCCTTTCAATGGAGTTCATGACGGATCCGTCTTGGCTATGTTAAAGATAATACAATCAGATCCGTTCATAACGGACGCAGATGGTTGTATTATCAGTAACGGAAGTGTTTTTGCTGAACCCTGCCGGATCCAGCAAAAACGCTAGTGTGGAAGTAGCCTTAACTTGTCCCTGCCATTTTTCTAAATTAACTTGAAAAAAAAAAGTTACCCTTGTGAAGCATCACATATTAGCACATGGAGCTCATATGGCTCTGTACTAGTGAGCTACATAGACTCTATGTGCTGCCCTTAAAGAACACTTGTCAGAAAAATCAACCCTGTCAAGACAGGAATACTGCCTTATAGGGTTGATCCTGCTGATTACCATGATACTTGTGAAAATTGGTTGTCATTGTACCCCTCAGATGCCGCGTTCATAGCTGATCGCGGCATCTGACACTGATATTACAGTGTAACATAAAAAATAAAAAATAAATTAAATCATACTCACCTCATCCATTTAATTGCAAAGAGTCGGCCGCCGCCATCTTGATTGAAGCTCTAGCTTGAAATCTTGTCATCACGTCATGCGTCACCGCGCACGGGATTTTGCGTTGGATCTTCAATCAAGATGGCGGCGGCCGACTCTTCGAGCTCAAACTGATGAAGTGAGTATGATTTATTTTTATTTTTTTTACTGCCATTCAGGGAAAATCGAGCATGATAAAATTCGGCTTTGGAGCAAATCAAATTTTCCCTAAAATTCTGATCGAATTCCTTCGCTCAACACTACCTTTAACTAAAGTCAACACTTTTTTTCTTTTTAAAATCTTTTTATTAATTTCAAGGTATACAGAAAGGACAAAATGCATCAATAATCAGAGGACTAACATTACCAGATCAGCAAATACTTTGTCAGACATTGATGCATACCAATAGGGTAAAAGTAAAACAGGAAACAAACAGACAAACAGAAGGAAGGAACTAAAACTCAGCTCCGGAGAAGGTGTAGATTAGATATGAATAGAAAGTAGCTTAAACGTGAGGGGGGGATCGGAGGGACATGGAGGTATCAGTGAGTCTAGGTTACGGATACATGTAGAGGGTCTCAGAGAAGCGTTCCTACGCGGCGTTGGACCAGTTAAGAAGGAAGGGGAAGGCCTGATAAATTTAGTCAAGGACATATTTGGATGACTTTCAGTTTTCTCATGGAGCCCAAATTAAGGAGTATCTATGGTGTGTTCTTAGTTCCCAATATGACAATTCCTCTAACCGTGATATAGATTCAACTTTTTCAGACCAGAGTGTGTAAGAAGGGGCTGTTTCGGATTTCCAATTAGAAGGAATTAATAGTCTAGCTGAAGCTAATAGTATTCTCATAAGGCTTTTCTCTGGTTTTGACAAAGTATCAGGTAATAAGTTTAGCAAAGCTAGCTTGGGACATGGTTGAAGGCTCTTACCATCTAATTTGAAATTGCTGTTTGAATTAATGAATAACATTTTCCAAAAGGACGTCAGAGAAGGGCAGGACCACCATATGTTTAGGAAGGTGCCTTTATCTGCCTTGCATCTCCAACATACCTCCGAAGACGATTCATACATCATTTTTAGCTTTGTGGGTGTTAAGTACTATCTGGTTATGACTTTATATGTGTTTTCTTGTATGTTAGAACATCTCGAGGTTAATTTGGGAGATGTTAGGATAGTTTGGACATCAATGTTAGTGAATTTCACATTAAGGTCTCTTTCCCATTGTTTTATAAAGTAAAGTGAAGATGGGGTTTCGATCATAAGTATGTTCTGGCATATAATGGAGATTAATCTAATAGGAGGTTGTACTTTGTTAATACATTTTCAAACCATGTTAACTCTGAGTGCTTGTTAGCATGTGGTAAGATATCTTTGATGGATGCACGAACACTTGCGTATTGTAGAGTGTTCAAATTAGGTACCTGAAATTTAGTCTTGATGGTATCTATGTCTAGGAATGCGCCATCCTGATCTAATAGGTCAGTTGGGGTGGCTTTCGAATTCCATAATTGTATTGGTAATGAGAAATAGCCACTGCCTAAGAATGGAAGACAGTCTCCTATAGATAAAAGATGTGAGGGATATTTGGAGCACAGCTCGCATGTCTCCTGGAGCTTCCATATTGCTAAGGTAGTTTTGGGGAGAGTGTTATCCCTTAAGACCTGGACAGTGTTCAGTGGGTTTGAGAAAACCAAACTTCTTAGTGGGTAGTTGACTAGACTCTCCTCTATCTTAATCCAATGTTTATAGGCTGGTTGTCTAATCCAGTCAACCACCCTCCCAAGATGAACTGCCTTATAATATCTTCTTAAGGATGGGAATCCAATTCCTCCCTTATTATGTGGCAATTGAAGGATTTTATATGAAATCCTGGGTCTTACTTGTCCCCATATATAAGCTGAGCAAATTCTACGGAAGGAGACGAAGAAGCTACATGGTATTGTAATAGGAAGGACATGTAGTAGATATGATATTTTGGGGAATATTAAGGAGTTAAACAAATGTTTCCGGCCATGAGATGAAAGTCGGTGACCATGATTTGAGTAACTCTGGGATGGATTTCATCATAGGAAGGTAATTTAGTTTGTAGAGTCTGTTGGGTTCTGGGGGTATGTTAATCCCCAAGAATTTTAAGTATTTATCAGTCCATTCAAAAGGTGACCCTGTGCGTAATTTCTGCAGTTCATTAGCTGATACATCATGTAAGTTTGCATTTACAGAGCCCTAATCGCGCTCTGTGCAGCATCTGTATTAGGGCTTCCTGGATGCAACCTTACATAGATCCAGAGACAGGACTGAATACCACCGTGTGCATCAGGAAATTGCTTCCCAAAACAGAACTGAATCCCATCCTGGCTCTAAGTACACGGTTATTGCACTGAGCATTGTGTCTATGCAGACTCATTTTACAAGGTCCACATTCCCTTTACGTTTGCGCTACAATTTCAGCATATTGTAAAGTGCAAAGATCAGTGTTTAAAACCTCCTTTACTGCATTGATGCAGAAATCCCCATTCTGGTTTTAATTAACCAAGCAAGAAAAATTAGTCTCGGTGTGTGTACATAGAGCAATGGTTCGTGAACACTTCATAGCATCTTAATGAGAGCTAAGACCAATGTCGTAGTGACCATCACTTGAAGAATGCTGGTGTTAATTTTCCGTCTAGCCAGACCGTTACAGAATAAATTCCCTTCTGTCTCCCCTTTTATCCCAACCATGGTCTGAATAGCTTTGTTTTTTTTTCCACCATGATTACTCAGGCTATAGGCAGAGAACATGATCAGGAGAGGCTCCTAAGAGGCAGAAGCTTTTTTTTTTATTCTAGATGACTAACAAATTACCTTAAATTTCGATGCGGGATATGACCTTATTCACCAGTGATGCTTTAATCCCATCTATACTAATCCCACACTGGAGTCCACTGCAAATCCCTTTCCCCTCAGAGTAACAGGAGGAAAAATGTAATATAAGATGTAAAAATTTCACGGTGAAAGGGTCAAGCTGAGTAAAACAGACACATTTTCGTATTGTTGTTGTAGATCTGCCAGTTCTTGGATAACTTTTTGTACCCCAATTTGGCTCCAAGAAATCTTTGCTTGGTAGATTATAAATACAATAAATAGTACAGCAAAAAGTCCCAGAGGAATAATACATCAATCTTATAACCATAATGATATTATGTATTCTGCAGCCTGGAGACCTTATATAAACTCAATACAAAATGGAAGGATGGGGATCATTGTAAGTGCCGCAAAGATTATTTTTGTCGTATCAAAATACAGTATTTTGATAGGATATTCATCTATGTATTACCTACATTAATTAAAATGTATTCCGAATTGAAATTAAAGAAGGTTCACCTTTAAGAGACTTGCAAAAAAATGTTAAGAGAATTGCTTAAAAGGGTTGTCTTGTCAGAAGCATTAACACCCAAGACATACAGACGTGTCCTTCTCCTGGTTTGAGATGTCTATGGATGACTGGGTTTGAAAAAAAAGCCTATTGCACTATCCTTTGAGAACCTAGCTTCCTCGGCAATCAGCAAATTCATCGCCCCAAACCCCTGCAAGGAGATATGGATTTCCAGTTTGTGGTCACCATTTGGAAGCTGAAAAATTTGGAGCAGAAGCATAGGTGAAGTCAGGAACAAAGCCAATGGTTGTCACTAGGATAGTAGTCAAGATGTGACATACCAGAGGATGAGATGAAGACAGAATCAGAAGACGAGTTTGCCAGAAGATAACTAAAAGTATCAGGTGACAAGGGCAGAATCTAGAGGCAAGGCTAAAGTCAAGGTCAAAGTCATACAATCAGAGTCAAATACAGTTAACTAAATCCACAGATAACGATGAAGAGATGGGTTCCTCGTAAAACATGCCACCACAAATAGGGGTCCTAACTACATGAATAAAGACATGTTCTTCTCTACCCTGCCTCTTGATTCAATGATGAGGATTCCAGGATGAGTGGCAGCACATGATCAACTTTGCATTAAAAAAAATCTGTTGTTTTAAAATGTATGACAGGATAGCACAAAAGGCTTTTTTTATTTCAAACCTGGTCATCTCGAAACACTCATCTATGGACATCTCAAACCAAGAGGAAGAATATAGAAGGATATGTCTGTATGTCTTGGGTGTTAATGGTAAAGTAAACATTCATATTTCAATCTTAAAAGTGTTGACTGAAACAGCTAGAACACATCAGAACTAACATTTTCTAAACTGGAAGTTTGTTTAAAAAAATTTCAGTTGGCAAACATCTTATTTAGTAAATATGGTGCCCCTTCCCCCTTTCAAATGTTCTTTGCTTTTTCTTTTAGGCACATTTGTGAAGACTTGGATGCTTTTCACCCTGTCCACACTCTAATCTGCCGTGTACAACAGGGGTGTTGCTAGAGTCACAAAAGATCCAGGGCTCAAGCCCCAATGTATATAGACCAGTTCTCTAAGTCCCCCCCCCCCACCCCACATTTTGTTGTACTTGCTATACAGCAGCACATACCTCTCACATCCAGGGCCTCCAGGTGACGTCTCCTCTGATGTAGATCTTCTCTGTCATCATCTTCTCCATTAGGCTCGTATAACTTCTTTCAGTCGTGCCTCGTCTCTGCAGAGTGTAACACACAGACATCTTAGCTTACGCACATTTCTATCATCATCCACCAACCTGGAGTCCCCACAGTGTTATTCTGCTGCTCGCTGTGCTCCCCAATACCCCCAAATACTATCCTGAATAAATATGAGTGCCCCCTATAGTAATAGTGTTCCTCATAGTCCCACCAATAGTAATTCCCTTCTAGAGTGCCCCATTAGTAATACTGCCCCCTACAGTGCCCCCAACAGTGATAATGCTCCCCAAGAATGCCTCCATTAGTAAAAGAGCCCTCCAGTATTTATAATACCCTCACAGAGCCCCCAGTAGAAATAAGGCCCCCTATTTTCCCCCAGTGGTAATAAAGCTCTCTACAGACCCCTCAGTAGTAATAAGGACCCCCATAGTGCTCTTAGTAGAAATAAGGCAGATCTATAAGTCCCTCCTATAGAGCCCCCAGTAGTAATAAGAACGCCTATAATGTCCCCTGGATTTATAATACCCCTACAGTGCCCCCAGTATTTATACTGCCCCCTACTGTTATAATGGTCACCCTGAAGTGCCCCCAGTATTTATAATGCAATGCCCCCTGTAATTATATTTCTCTGTCCACCATACAGGCCCATGTAAATAACATCACAGCATCTCTCCTGCCCCCTCCAAAATACAGTCCTATGTAAATAACATCACTCCCCTCCCTTCAGCCCCTCCAACATACAGTCCCATGTAAATAACACTATTTTCCTCTTTCCGCCATAGAGTCCCATGTAAATAACATCACACCATCTCTCCAGCCCCCTCCAAAATACAGTCCCATGTAAATAATATCATCTCCTCCCCAGCCGCCTCCAACATGCAATCTCATGTAAACATCACCCCCTCAACATTCAGTCCCATGTAAATATCATTCCCCCCACCAGCCACCATCAACATACAGTCCCATGTAAATAACATGACCCACTCCTAAGCCACCTCCAACACACAGTCCCATGTAAATAACATCCTTCCCTTCAGCCCTCTCCCTTCACTTGCCTCTCCTCATGTAGCAGATCTCACCACAGCTTCTTCCCCCAGGTCTTCTCCTCTTCACTGCTGTCCTCTCCTGCTCTGGTCACATGATGGTGAGGGCCGGGCCGACACAGAAGCTGGGGAGGCTCCAGCCTCTGGGCAGCAGGCAGGCCACTGACCACGTCGCTGCTGCTGCCGCGCCTGCCGGGCTGCCGGCCGCGCTGGAGGACGGAGGGAGTAGTGAGCACTTGGCACTGACTTACGTGCTCCCTCCCCGCTCCGCCTCCTGGCTCGGCCGCTCCGCTGCTCTGGTCTCTGCTCAGTCGCTTGCCTGACTGGCTGCGTACAGCGCGCACTTTGACCTGACGCGCTGTACGCAGTCAGGTCACATGTGCGCCCTCTGGAGACCAGGAGCAGCGCGGGCAGCAGCACAGCACTGTGCCCCAGCAGGGATAGAGCGTGAGAGTCTGCCCTGAAGTGAAGTAAGATAGTTCTTAAATAAAGATAATATTCTTTTCTGTCTGATCTGAGGTCTGATGGGGTTCTGGATGGGGTAAAATTACAAAAAAACGCCCCGGGCGGGGGAGTCACACTTGGGCAGCTCAGCCTCTGTTGGTGGTGGACCTTGTCCCAGCCCTGGGTGACATCATCGCAGGTACTTCTCAACCACTGCCTGTTTTGATGTCACCACATGTCCTTCAGATCTTCCAGTGTATCAGATTCAGCAATACAGTTGTACCTAGCAGACAGGCAGGACATTCGGGGCCTGGTGCAGCACGCCAGACCTGCAGGGTATTGCGAAGTGAGGTCACGGTTATGGGCAATCGAGGGTTACTCATTGTATTGGAGAACCCTGGGCAGGCATGCGGCAGTGAAGGAGAGGTAGACACAAGTTCCTCTGGGGCACACTCTGTATGTAGGGACTAGGCCTGATGGTGGATGAGGTGCCCTGGATGTTACAGGTATTTTGAGTGCCTGGGGCAAGGTCCATTTAAGAATCGTGACGCCAGGGCCTGTAACGGTGGCACACCGATTTATAGGAGCAGTAATTGAGGTACACAGATGGTATGATGAACCAAACGTTGCTTTACTTAAAACAGTCCAAACTTTGTACATACAGTTGGTAATGATGCAGTTCCTTATATCAATGTTCCACAAGCAGGCTTACTTTCAATAATGGCAGGTATAATCTTGCAAGATACTTGGAGGGTATACAATTAATGCTTCACAGTCCAGGCTGCACTATCTCCACAGCTATTCTGGCTGGCTGTATCCCAAGGCCCGGATGCCTAAATGCTGGCTTTAATCCTTGGTAAAATAATCTTCCTCCCGTATTGACCCTTGCGTCTATTTTAGAGTACCTCTGCCCATCAGCTTACTTATCTGAGCTGGTTGTACTGTCCTTGCTTGGTATGTAGATGGCTGCAGGTTTCTCCCAGAAGGTCCATCTCTACTACTAGGGTTACTTCATCTGTGCTAGCTGGATTCAGGGTCTCTAGGCAGGCTGTACTTCTCCACTCACTAGCCTCCTGGTGGCAACTAGAAGCCTAGACATCTAGCTGCATGTCAGGAGGAGGCCCTCAGCATATCTTTGGCTAAGATGCCCTCTCACTTCTGTGTCCACAGACTCCTGACTACAGACTTCTCCTCCCTGTCTGGGCCTGAAAATTTATACTAAGGGCTCCCTATCTCCCTCTAGTGTCTAGGATGCCTAACTACACCCCAATAGGCCTGCTATGCATGTCACAGGGGAAACAACACATGTAAAAACACATAGAAAATACATTAAAGTATACAGTTAAATATAATATCACTGTCCCGTAGGAGTAACACGTGACCCAATTGACCCTTGTGTAGTGCCCACCCCTACCTAGTGGGACACTACACTGGGACAAAACATCAGGGTCCTAGGCCCCGAATGTTTTAAGGCTACTTTCACACTGGCGTTTTGGTTTCCGTTTGTGAGAACCGTTTCAGGGCTCTCACAAGCGGTCCAAAACGGATCAGTTTTGCCCTAATGCATTCTGAATGGAAAAGGATCCGCTCAGAATGCATCAGTTTGCCTCCGATCAGTCTCCATTCCGTTCTGGAGGCGGACACCAAAACTCAGCTTGCAGCGTTTTGGTGTCTGCCTGGCGATGTGGAGGCAAACGGATCCGTTCTGACACACAATGTAAGTCAATGGGGACGGATCCGTTTTCACTGACACAATATGGCACAATAGAAAACTGATCCGTCCCCCATTGACTTTCAATGGTGTTCAAGACGGATTAGTTTTGGCTATGTTACAGATAATACAAACGGATCCGTTCTGGACGGATGCATGCGGTTATATTATCGGTGCGGATCCGTCTGTGAAAATCCCTGACGGATCCGCACCAAACGCGAGTGTGAAAGTAGCCTTACCTAGCAATGCCCCTGGTGTACAACCTCCTTCCCCACTATGCAGAGAGAAGGGAGGGGGAGAGCAAAGAGAACCAAAAGAGTCAGAAGCAGTGTGCTGTGGGATCTAATCTGTGTCTGAAGCAGCAGGACAGTCAGCTAGGTACAGGAGGTAAACAGGCTCTACCACAATTGTTACTGAAGACTATATAGAAACTTGATCAATTATACAAAGTTCCCAGCAGCAAAACAGCCAGAAATTGTAACTGAACTCTATTTAGAAAGTTGAAAAAATATAGCATTTTGGAAGCAAACATAAAAAAACTGCCTTTTAAATATTAGAAAAAGCACTGGCTTAACAGAGCTTGCAACAAAATATGCAATATGTAATAAAAAGTAAGCGGAGGCAGAAAGTCCCACAATGATGTGGCAGCAAGCACTAGATGTGTGGGAATTGTAGGAACCCACAGTGTCTAAAAGGGGAAAAGAGGACAGACAAAAAAACTAAGAAAATGTACATTTTCACATGTATGCAATATAAAAACCTTTACAAATGTTATTAAAGGGCTTTTCCAAGATTTTCTAAAATCATGAATCAGAGAAGCGGGGACTGGGTGGAAGGACATTTAAAGGTCAGGTTTTACGTTTTGTTTTTTTCATTCACTTTACACAGCCCCTGGCTCTCTGCAATTTGGGTGGCAAAAGGAGGCATGAGACAACCCCTTTAAATTTACAGCCAGATACATCATTTCATGGTTTGCGGCAGTAGATGAATACAAATGTGAAAAAACTGCGATAGGTAATTGATCCTTATCAGGTGCCGTGACTGTCGCTGTGGGATTCTGCATCTTCGTAAGTTTTATTACCCATCATTCTGAGGCCATATGGACATAGATAAAATAGAAAGATTTTAATAAGAACAGGGCGTCTGGACGATTAAAAGTGTACCAGTAACTGCAACTTGTGGTGTAGACTTCAGCTCCGAGTTTTGGAGCGGCGTGTAACAGCTGCAGGGTGCGCGACTACAGATGGTGATGGTTTCATTTAAATATTTTTAATGACACAAGCCATTAATTCATTCTATGGGGAAAACAGCTTTTTAATCCTTTCTGTATTGTTGAATTAAGGGGGTCAGCGTTACCGCACCCTGGCCTGTATTATACCCAGATGTATGGGGAACTGGAAATAATGATATCATTACCAGCAGTATTTATCTCATAATATATGCCAACCAGGGCGGCTACACTGAGAAGTCTAAACTTAAAACTGGGTTCCTGGAAAGGCACCCTTTGTCAGTATACTGGTGAAAATGTAAAAAAATATTCGGTAAAATATGTAAATACTGGAGCAAATGTAAAGTTAAAGGGGTTATGCAATGACTGATGTAAAACAATGAAAATCTGACGTCATCTAGTACATGACAATCTCTATTTAACAAAGCTAGAACCAGCCCTGTACCTCACATGGATCCAGAGATCTCCACATTCATTGCTTCAATTGTTCTGCTGGATTTATTTCAGGGGGCACGTCCTTTCTCAGGGGGGCATGTTTTTTTTTTGTGCTGTAGCTATTTCTCTGTAACTGTCACAGCTTCTAACAGAAGATACAGCTGGTGACAGTTGAATATTTAAATTGAGCACATGCGACCACCTCAGTGAGGTGGACAAGAAACGAGGAATAGAACAAACAGTAGGTGGAGCTATACATATATATTGTATCCAAAATTTTTAATTACATGCAATTACAAAAGTATCCAGGTGCTGGTTTGCAAAATGTAGAATATTTTTTCTAGCACAACCCCTTTAAATGTGACGTAAATACTAGAGAAAAGAAGCAGAACAAGTCTATTGACCCAGTATATGATCCAATGGGAAGTGTGATTTTTTTTTTACCCAACTTTACATATGTACTTGTATGTTATTACATTCACATATTTTTGAATCTTCAACCTATTTTTTGTTCAGCGCAAAAAAAAAACATTCATATTACATTTGTAGTTCTAATGCCTGGTTCCGTACCAGAGCACCTTCAAACAGCTGATCCGAGGGGGTGCAGCGAACCTCTTTAAAGAGGGGTTCCAGTATTTTGATATTGATTGGCTTATCCTCAAGATAGGCCACAAATATCAGATTGGCGGGGTCGGACACCCTGTACCCCCACCAATCAGCCATTCAGGAGGAGCTCAGGCACCAGTGCAACGTAGCTCCGTCCATAGTGGACAGAGATGGTTACTGCAGTGCTGCTCCTGTTCAAGTGGAACAATGAAAGGAGATGTGTAGTTCCAGCACCTACGTCCAGCACTGGAGCCAAACAGCCGATTGTCGGTGGTGTAGGGTGTCGGACCTCTACCAATCTGAAATTGATGGTCCCAAACTTAGGACAGGTCATCACTATAAAAGCCTATAGAACTCTTTTAAAGAACGGAGAGGGACAGAGGAACTTGGGTTAAAAGTAGGAACTGTTCCTACAAAAAAGGGACAATTGGGAGAGATGATGGCTGTAGGCACCAGTGCAACGTAGCTCCGTCCATAGTGGACAGAGATGGTTACTGCAGTGCTGCTCCCGTTCAAGTGGAACAATGAAAGGAGATGTGTAGTTCCAGCACCTACCTCCAGCACTGGAGCCAAACAGCTGATTATCGGTGGTGTAGGGTGTCGGACCTCTACCAATCAGAAATTGATTGGCCCAAATTAAGGACAGGTCATCACTATAAAGAACTCTTTTAAAGAACGAAGAGGGACAGAGGAACTTGGGTTAAAAGTAGGAACTGTTCCTACAAAAAAGGGACAATTGGGAGAGATGATGGCTGTAGCTTAGCAGATAGTATTGTATCCTTGCTGCACTGAGGTCACAGTCTGAACATGACCAGGGAAATATGCAGTTTGTTTCTTCTCCTTGTATAAGTTCTTCTGCTACTCTTTAAAAACTGGGAAAAAAAAAATCTCTACCTAACTGGCTTCCAGTGAAATTGGTTGTAACATGACTAAGATAGGGAACATAGGGAGCCCCACTACAGATGGGACCAACGTGAGTGATGTACAATGCTGTGGACTATCTCACTGCTACAGCAGTAACAGACGAGGAATAAGTCACACTTTTTTCTACATTTCCACTCCTGTCAGAAATGAGTAAGGGGATTTTGGTCATGGACCAGACATCTTAAAAACCCAACATCTGTTGGATTAAATCATTGCCAGTTGCTAATAGTAAAACATAACAGGTCCCCTGAACTCCTCAGGTTTAGCATTCGTTTGTCCTGCAGATATCTTTGAAATACAGAAAAATGTGCAGCATCCGGAGACACAACAGGGCAGATTTACTTCGGGCGAATGTGAAGATGGTGCTACTTGAGTCAACTTCATCAGGAAAATAGTTGAAGCGAAAAAAAATCTAAAATGTCTGATCCTGGAACAGATGGTGCAGGTTTCTCGACAGCTGTGGACTCTTGTGAATACAGAACACATGAGCTGGAGAAGAAAAAAAACCTTACCTATTGTATACAATGTATAGACCTTGTAGAATAGACAAGTAATTACTGTATACTGAATGCCAGAAAGTTTTTCATTAAAAAATACCACAAAAATTATCATTGAAAAATATCTACTATAATAATAGAGTAAATACCAGTGAAAGTTCTCCACATGCTCTCAATGTGCTATCAAAGGTCTACATTTGGGTAAGTGCCTCTTCTGTTTTTGAAGTACATGGACCGTCTGCTGGAAGCAGTTGAAAGGATCAAGAAAATTCCCTAAAGTGTCTGTTGCATGAAGACAACACCTGTCTAAGTGCCCGTTTAGAGCATATGGATGTGACAGAAGGGGAGTTCTTGCTGAGGACCCCCTCTATGAGCCTTAAAGGAGAGCCACTAACAAGCATTGGCTTGGACCATGTGCCATACTACTGGCATCACTGTTCAGCAATGGAAGCCATCATGGCAGTATTTTGGCATGTGACCATTGAGACTGCTGGTAAACAAAATCTAGGGGGTCCATTGGGGCAGGATCAGCTGAGCATTAAAGATTAAAGATTTTCAGTTCTTTGCCTATATAGTGCAGGATAGGCCATTATTTAAGAATAAGATAGAGGCTCTTGTGTATGCCTTGTGTATACCTGTTTTATTTGATGTGTAATTGTTGGTTGTCAGCCAACTTAATTCCTTCTTCTCCCTCAGATATGGTTTTCCTAAGTAATCCTACATTTCTCAGCATGCCATTGCAGAGACGGAGGCAGCCATACTGCACTGCTCTGAGTTCTGTGTAAGGGCAGCCATGACAGATCAGTGACACAGCTGCTGTCCCCTCACACTGCAGGGTCTCCATGTTTTCCTGTGTAATGATGCAGCTTGACACTGTCTGCCCTCTCTACCCTGTCATCTTCTCTCCCCTGTCAGCTCTTACATGTAAGAGGCAGAAAGACCAGTGTGAAGCTTTATCTCATAGAAGTACACTGGAGAGTCAGCACACACAGATAGTACAGACAGGCAGTGTGAGTCAGGAGGTTTATATAACTGCAGCCAATCACTGCATACACGCACCTACTAAATGTCTGCACTCCTGGTTCCCTACATAGGGGGAGACATTATATATTCTACAGAATACAGGGATATACAGAGGAACATGGAGGGTGGGGAGGGAAATGAGAGATCCAGGAGGAATTGGATTGGTGATGATGTCATTCTGTAGTTCACAGAGAGAGACTGATGTTCTGTTTACACATTAGAGCAAGCTCTGGGCTGCAGGTTAGACTAGGTCACGTGAGCAGGTTCCTATAATGAAAAGGTTCAAAATGTATGGATGCAACTGAATTAGGATGTAACAAATTACACTGCTAGAATACTGGTGATGACTTGAATGAGCAATGTATGTCAAATTAAAATAAAAAACAGAGCTACATTAAAGAGTTAAGTGGAGATTTTTTTTTTATTGCATTTGCTGCTTCCTTTATTATTTTTTAATTTTAATGGATAACCCCTTTATTTATGCACATGGCTATTTACAAGGCAATACTACAAAGACCAACTGAACTTCATGGGCCAATACTGTATCAGGTCTGAGAAACATCACTAAGCTCACTGCAGAAACAGAGGGGTAGATATGCCCCCGTAGGTGCATTGCTTTCAGCATTACTGTGCATAGGCACCATACCATGGCATACAGAGTACAACATGGGTCCAAATACTGCACCATAGTGCACTCCAAGCACCGCAGTATTAGGGTGCCTTCACACACAGCAGATTTTGTTGCAGAAAATTTCTGCAATTGAAAATCAGTTATATTCACCGGAACGGGGTTTGCTGAAATCCATGCGCTTGCCACCAAAATAATCCCAGATGAATGGAATCGACTTAAAGTTTTCTGCAACAAAGGGCTTATGCACACAAACTTATATGCTTTCCATGTCCGTTCTGTTTTCTTTGCCATTCATTTCAATAGGTCCGCAAAAAAAAAAATGGAAGTTACTCCGTGTGCATTTCATTTCTGTATGTCCGTATTTCCGTTCCGCAAAAAAATAGAACATGTCCTATTATTGTCCGCATTACAGACAAGGATAGTACTGTTCTATTAGGAGCCAGCTGTTCCGTTCTGCACAATATGGAATGCACACAGACGCCATCTGTTTTTTTTTGCGGATCCGTTTTTTGTGGACCGCAAAATATATATGGTTGTGTGCATGAGCCCAAACTATGCCATGTGTGAAGTTACCCATACCTAAATAGCTTAAATGTCATTTTCACTTCTGATCTTCAGCAAATAATATACATCATGGCTAAAATCAGATGCATGCCACTTATCAGAAAGTTTGCCCGGCTTCTGAAACGTATCCTGTCAGGCCTGCAGCAGTTATTCTCCTACCGTTTAGACCCGCGAGGCTTCTGAACAGCTTGTCAGAACCACAAATACCTCTGCCAGGCCAGCCAAGCCATTCAGATGGGAAATAAACAATGTAGAGACATATTATCCCAGCAATCAGTGCCGTTTCCAAACCTTCGGGAAAAAAAAACAAGCAAATAGGAACCAAGGAAACATTAACATTTCTGTATAATGTTTCTTTTTATTCGTAGAATGTTTGTTTCCGGTAATGGAAAAATCTGAAGCTAAAACTCTGGAAGTCAAACCATGGTCCTGATGTGGACATCTGGTGGGTCGTCCAACTCCTGACCATCTCCGCATTGGATGACTCTCTATATCATGCTGCATACGATGGATATTTGGTTCAATAACCCAGGTTAGTGTGAAGTTTGGCTTTGCTTGTACTGTGGTCAAGCGCAGATCAGGTTGTCCAGACATGTTCTCCAGCTACCACCTGTGCTGCCAAGTTGAATGATGATCGCACAAAGTAAGCATTGTGTTACTATGCAGAGAGAGGTCTACATAAACTCGGAAAATACTAACATTTGTTGAAATTGTTCTGATTACTCAAGCAAGTTAAGGTGGTCGGGAATATTTGCAAAAACATAAACTACTGGCTGCAGCTTTACTGGAAGAGTTTATGAACCCTGGAGAGATACAGTATCTACATTCTTGAATGAATGGTAACTCCAAACAAAATACTTGTTTCCTTTACCATTTTGATAGTTTAGCTTCACTGTACCAAATCGGGTGATTGTGAAACTGTATACTGTGTCTGCATCCAGCTGAAAAGGACTTTTGGGAGGAACATCACGAGATGGCCAATCAGCATTGCTGAGAACATTCCTAGTGATAGTGATTGGTAGAGAACAACTGACAGATAGGATCTCCAGAGTGCATTTTCAGCTGAATGCTTGTCACCAATTTTGTTTCTAGCTTTATATTCTTTATAGTGGGAGCTCTTATGACCCATTTTTTTTCCAGTTTAAAGTACCTTTACACAGAGATTCTATTAGATGTTATACTTCTCCTACTTACATTATTCTACTCCCTGAGCACAAAATTACTTGGCACATCCTTTAATGTATATGCCTTTAGCAGAAGCGCTCATGGCCGCCCACTGTGCACAGAGCCATAGTACAGTTGCATTCCAGTAAATGGGGGCATGCTGCAGCTCCCTGCAAAATTGGTTGCCTGGAATGCTGCTGTGCAGGGAAAAACTATGAAGGGGCTGCAGCCCCCCAAAAAATGCTCTACCCCTTCATTTTCAGGATGGGTGTCTCATTGCTGCTTTCTAAAATGAACAAATCCCTTTAAAGAAGTAATATCCTATAGGTCCCTATGCAATACCCCAGATAGGGTATCTGCAATTGTTTATTATATATTATAATGTCAGGTTATGCTATTTATCTGCCATGTGCTTCATGAATGATAAGGTATGGTTGGCATTAGGATTGGAACTTACCATTCTATTCCTCCCCTCTTGGCAGGAGTGGGCTGGTCCTGCTTCCTGCCAGGAGGGGAGGTTCTAGAGAGTTCTAGGGAGAGTTGGAAAGAAAAGCATAGTTGAGGATCGTAATAAAATATATGCATGGCATACATTTTTTAAACATGGGACCCCATACTTACCAATATTTGAATCGCCAAAATTAGGACATTCAAGCCCTCCCCCTGGAAAGCTCCACTATGACCACTTTTATGCAAACCCCACTTATTGGTGGTCTGGTACGCTGAATCATCCTACCAGTTGCATACGCCAGAGATTTACATCAGAGGTATAAGTTGGGCGTATAATGCATAGACATGTCAGAACCTCCAAAGCAAGACGTGTCCTTTGTCGTCTCTTCCTGCTTTGGCGGATAGATGAGGGTCCTAAACAGGGACCCCTATAGGGTTTCTAACGAGACAAACCCTGTTCTCAGTAATATATTGCCTATTATGTATACAGGGGTGCACCTAGCCTTTCTGCTGCCTGAGGCAAAAATTGAAACGGTGCCCCCCCATTCTCCAGCCCTAATGTTAAAGACATACAGTGATACAGGTTAATATAGAGAGATGAGCACTTCCACAATGGAGGCGCTCATTTCTTATGACCCTGCCACTGCCCCGCTTGTCTCTAGGTCTCGCCTCCTGAGGCAGCCGCCTCACTTGGCCTCATTGTAGGTGCACCCCTGTATGTATAGAGTGTCCGTATTGCATAACATTTTATTTCAGCCAAGACATTTTCACAATCTAATACGTGAAATACCTTTGATGTCCACATTCCCATTTATTGGCAAACAAGTCTTAATAACCTGGATCCTAACCAAAGATTACTTTTGATAGGCTCGTTCCTTACAATACCCTGCTGTTAAATTCTGTGTTCTGAAAAACTAACATCCAAATAACAGGTTATGTCCTACTTTTAGAATATGCTAAATGTCAGAATAAGAAGTAACCAACTTTGTGATAAGCCGGAACTGAAATCCATTCCCCTGCACTTACTTGACCGTATGTTACACATTTAAGTTCCTAACTTAAGCTATAAAAATAAAAATACTGAGACACAGCTGGGAATGATGCAAAATTATGCTATTTACAGATTTCTGCCATTAAGGGTTGTACAAAATGTTGACTTTGGAGCTGACACCAAATATGTCGTTTTAGAACATGGACCAGCTTCTTTCATGCTGAAATTTAAATATACAAGTTTCCAATTACTAAACACTGCCAATTTCACAAGAACAGAGAATTAAACTCTGGGGACGAATTTCAACAAATAAACTATTGTAAGGGGGTCGGCAATAAGTCTCCAGGACCCAGTGTACATGTATTCATACAGTCCATTAAAATGATCATTAGATCTTATCTACTGGAGCTTCTCTGCAGACTACATTGCACCATTACCCATAACACAGGCCGTTGTGGGTTTCACACTAAAAATAAAGGGGGAGATTTATCAGACTGGTGTAAAGTAGAACTGGCTTAGTTGCCCATACCAACCAATCAGATTTCACCTTAAATTTTTCACACTTCCTGATTGGTCACTATGGACAACTAAGCCAGTTGTACTTCACACCAGTTTGATAAATCTCCCCCAAAATCTCTACAAGTAAAAGGTCTCCAAGAAAAGACATGAAAGAGACAATATCAAAGGATATAACATCCAAAGGTAAAAAAACCCCATCAATTATAGTCTTTAATAAAAAGGAATTTAAATTAAGCTGCAATGATGGCCTACATGCTAAGTACACTAGAAGCGAGTACCCTAAAAGATGGTTTGGTCCTTCAGGAGACAGGAAGATCTGATAATAATAAAGACACCAACCACAACTGGGCCCATAATGTCAAGTATAGTGTATGATGCCATCAAAGTGGACATCTGTCTGTTCTGTATAGCTGGTTGCTGGACTCAAGGTAGCCCAGTCCAACCTTTGGAACGCTTCATCAGGTGATAGGTCTAAGCCTTTCATGTTGTGAATTAAAGCATAGGTCTCCTACACCTCTCCTGCCACTTCCTATCGTATCGGTGTATACACTATGAGGGTCATTTATCAAAGACCAACATTTTATGACAGTCTTTGATAATATCCTCGATGCTGTCAGAGGATGTGCTTAATTTATGGTGAGGTGCAGGCCTGGTCATAAATTAGGTACATCCTCCGGAAGTCTGTGCACCTGGACTGAAATTTACGCCAGTTCCTAGCTGGAGTAGATTTCAGTCGTCAGTGATGCCAGTAAACTAGCAACAACAGAGTCAATGTTCTGGACCAATGGCCCCATGCACACCACACCCCCACTACTCAAAAATACCACTTGCGCCTAAATATAGGTGCAATGGTGTTCAAAAAGTCACAAAACACTATGGGACTTTCAAAAATAGCTTGGTTATTTTTGGAAGTTCTATAAGAGTGAATGGAGAGGACACCACATATGCGCAGTGTGCTCTCCCTTCACTTTCAGGGTCCATTCTGGACAAAGAAGTGGATAGCGGAGGTGGGACCTGTATATATGTTATATGTTTGGCATACCCTAGCGATACGCTATAAATTTCCCAGATATGAAAAGCATTTTAAAGTATTTCTCAGGGAGGAGGCTGAAGCAGGACCAAAGTTTGCATTTATCATACCTGACTAGGACATAGGCAATCTACCCTTACTTTATTGTTATAGAGGAATATCATGTTGTCCAATTTAAAGGACATGCCACCAAAAACGTAAAACATGGCCAAAGATTAGTAAAATATGAGTAAAATAGAAGTTAATTATTTCATGAGCAGCCTAAAAGCCTTGTAATTCAGATTGGCCATTAGTGGCCAAAGGTCAGGACATTCAATTTGGTTTACTTACAAAGATATTACCAATTTCTGTTCAGCTACGGCAACCACATTTCCAAAAATGAAACTTTTTGACTTGCAAAAATTGGGCAAAACATAAATTGCTTCCTAATATACAAGTGTGTAATAACTTTTTTCAAGATCATAAACCTTTGGCTCAACAAAAGATTGATAAAAAGAACCCTTATGAAACGGTTCAAAGTCTTGTATGTTCTGTGGTTACATGCCACAACAGGAACACATGGAAAGTGAATGTTAATGTACCAAAAATAGTCATTGTTTAGTTCACCGGCGCCCAGTCTGATTCATGAGGCCACTCATGTAACTGCCAACTCAGACTCAACATACGGTATGCATACTACATTGTAACCACAGTGCATTTACAGTACTTGTGCATAAGACTGGATATACTTATAAAACCTGGAATTATTACATTTTACAATGTGCCATAAAGAACAAGCGCAAAAATATCACAAAATTATCAGATGTTCCTTCCTCTAGCAACCTCCCAATAAATATATAAGAATGTGAAACACATGTAAGCTATTGGAAGGTCATTACTTACTAGAGCCAACCCTGGTGAGAGCAGTCTGCTTCTCAGCAATGCCTATTTTTAGGCTAGGGCTACACGATGACATGTGTCGCGCGACATCGATATCGCGCGACAATTTTTATAATGATAGTCTATGATGTCGCACTGCGACATGCTGCAGCGACTATCATTATAAAAATTGTTGCGCGTCATTGGTGCGACAAAATGTTGTGCGACGCATGTTGTCGTGTAGCCCTAGTCTGTTAATGTCCCTATGAGTGGTGGTTACCAATCATGTCCTTGCTAAAAAACATTTTTAGAATGGTACAATGGATGAAGACGGATTTAAAGAGAATAGCTCTTTCATTTGTCATTGGACTTCTACATCGTTCAGTTACGATCACTGGGAAACAAGCAAATTGTAATGATAATTGGCCAGTGTAAACGGGACTTCTGCTATGGGATGACCACCTATGTACATTTCTATAAGTGCCCGACTGCACTGCCTGATGTTCGAGCTGGACAAGCACCAATCAACACTAATTTGCATCAGCCTATTGAACTGCCCTATGTAAAGCATATGGGGAAGGAATAATTTCTATTGCAATCATTCCTCCACAGTTCAGTTTTATTGATTATCCGCAGCACATCCCTGATTACACAGTGCGATGAGCAGCCGATAATATATTTTGCAGCATAAATGATTAAATCAGCTTTTACAAAAAAATTAGCTTTGTGACGATTTGTGAGCGCATTTTTTTGTAAGTAGTGGGTGCAATGACAGGGAGCTGCGACAGCGCTGCGCCCCGTTATACATGATCGCGGCATCTGAGTGTAAAAACAGTGTAAATTAAACATTAAAAAAAATTCTATCAAACTTACCGCCTCCATTTGCTAGCGACGGGCCGGCCACCGCCATCTTGCTTGAAGATCCGGTGCGAGATTACGTCATACATCACCACACACAGGATTTCGGCCGAGATCTTAAATCAAGATGGCAGCTGGCGGCCCGTCGTGAGCAAATGGAGGAGGAAAGTATAATTTTTTTCGTTTTTTACACTATTATAAGTTAAATCAATTCGGTAACGCGATACACAAGGAAATCCGGCTTCGAGGCGAATCAAATTTATCCTGAAATTCGGATCAAATTCCACTTCGTGGGATTCGATTCACTCATCTGTAAATATGACCTTTAGTCATTTAGGATATAGTCATGAAAACATTTTGCTATCAGAGTTCCTTGTCTTCCTGACAAGCCTGTTGAGGAAGATCTCGTACTGGCCATACACATGAGATGTTGGCTGAGATTACATGTTTATTTTAATGGGGATAGGGGAATAAGCTGCTGCCAGACTCTCCTTGAAATCCAACATGCCCAGGCTTCTTCCCCCTATCTACTATGGAAGATAATCAGGAGATTGACATATACATTACATCATGTGCCATTTCTGAAGAAATCAGTGGGCTAGGTCAACTTCATCTTTTATCATATCTATGGCTAGCTTTAAAGGGGTTGTCTCCCATTTGTCTATTTTCTGGTCCGTGGCCAGGGGCGTAACTAGAAGTGACTGGGCCCCACAGCAAATATTTGTAAGGACCCCCCCCCCCCCCCCCAGCGCGCTTCGCACCTCCCTCCTCCTGTGTAAACCCCACTCCTTTGGCACAGACAAGGGCCGGGGGCACAGGCCAGGGCCAGGGGGGCGCAGATAAGGGCCAGGGGCTGCACTGAAAGGGCCAGGGAGGTGCACACAGGGGCCAGGGGCGCAGACAAAGGCAGGGGGGCACAAATAAGGGCCAGGGCCCAGGGGTACAGACAGTGGCCAGGGAGGCGCAGACAGTGGCTAGAAATGTATGCGCCCCAGCCAGAGCAATTTTATCAATGCCCAGAGCAACTTCCCCACAACCCCTCCCTCAGCAGCGGCTTGTAAGTCGCCTACACTCACCACACAACTTCGGACGTCCCACTCACTCAGTAGGTATGCCCCTTAGTGCCCCCAAACAGTAGTTATGCTCCATTATTTCCCCTTCACAGTAGTTATGCTCCCTTATTGCCCCCACACAGTAAAATGTTATTATTCCCCATTAGTGTCCACACTCCACACACTAGTTATGCCCCTTTATTGCCCCACAGAGTAGACATTTTCCATTAGTACCTCACAAAGTAGTTACTAGCTACCAGTACCACACTCTGCGCTGGGCTGGGTGCTGGACCTGACGTGCTGCTGCTCTGCCTCTTCTCTACTGCTGCCGCCTGCAGCGCAGCTCCTCCTGTCCTCCTGCCTCTTGTCACGTGCTGCTGCCGCATGCCGCTCCCTGCTCTGAATCATCAGTATGTGCAGTGGCGTTGCTAGGGCTGGTGTCACCCGGTGCGGTAGAAAATTGTGTCGTTGCCATATATGGGGGCTATGGTGGTGCTACTGCCATAGGGGGCAGCCGTTAGCTCAGCAGACCCCCCCTAGCAGTCAGAGCCTGGTCTCGGGAGGGGCACTTCCAGATTATTTTCTGTCCGCCGCCACAAAACAATGGTGCTTATAGAACAGACTACACAGTGTAGCGGTATACTGTATATTGTGTGGCACAGTGTAGAGGTATACTGTATATTGTGTGGCACAGTGTATGCTATATGTGTATAACATAAACATATTTCATATAAAAACTTACAATTACTTGACTTGGCCCTTGGGGATCCCGGACACCACTTCAACACTTTGGCCGGGAACTCGGCGGAGCTGATGTTGTGTTTTATCCTAATGAGAAAGTTTTCATAATAAGGATTTGGAGAAGGGGCAGAGGGATAGCAGAGCAGGGAGAGGCTGGTGCTGCTACTAGGGGGTCATACCATGGGGGAGTAATAAAGCCCACCATAATGCCCCCCCCCACCCAGTAGAAATAATTCTCCTTATAATGTGACAAGCAAAAATACCCCCTTGTAATGCCCCCAGTTGAGCTAATGTCCCCATAGTGCCGCCATAATGTCCCAGTATAAAATACCCCTATATAGTGCCCCCAGTAAATTCCCCCATAGTGCTCCTCTCCCCCCTTCCTGCTAGTGCCCCCCATAATGTACCAGTATAAAATGCCCCATATATAGTGCCCCAGTAGATGCCCTCAGTGTCTGGCCTCTGATAGGCTGCCGGCCTAGTGTCCCCCATAATTCCCCCCAATAATGTGCCAGTAAGTGTCCCCATAGATGCCCCCCCATCATGTGCCAGTAACAAGTGCCTCTCTCCCCCCCCCCCACATGTCCCAGTATCATAGTGCCATCTCCCCCCGCCCCCAATGTGCCAGTATCAAGTGCCTCTCTCCTTCCCACCCCCATGTGCCAGTATCATAGTGCCAAACCCCCCCCATGTGCCAGTATCAAGTGCCTCTCTCTTCCCCCCCCATGTCCCAGTATCATAGATCATAGTGCCATCTCCCACCCAAAAAAGTGCCAGTATCAAGTGCCTCTCCCCCCCCCATGTGCCAGTATCATAGTGCCAAACCCACCCATGTGCCAGTATCAAGTGCCAAACCCCCCTCCCACGTACCAGTATCAAGTGCCTCTCTCCTCCCCCCCATGTCCGTCCCAGTATCATAGTGCCATCTCCCCCCCCAAAAAAAGTGCCAGTATCAAGTGCCTCCCCCCCCCATGTGCCAGTATCAGGTGCCAACCCCTCTCCCCCCCCATGTGCCAGTATCAGGTGCCTCTTTCCCCCCCCCATGTGCCAGTATCAGGTGCCAACCCCCCTCCCCCCATGTGCCAGTATCAGGTGCCTCTCTCCCCCCCATGTGCCAGTATCAGGTGCCAACCCCCCTACCCCCATGTGCCAGTATCAGGTGCCTCTCTCCCCCCCATGTGCCAGTATCAGGTGCCAACCCCCCTCCCCCCCATGTGCTATTATCAGGTGCCAACCCCCCTCCCCCCCCCATGTGCCAGTATCAAGTGCCTCCCGCTCCCCCCATGGCAGTAACAGTCGGGTATTAAAAAAATAAATAAACACTTATACTTACCTCCATGTCAGCGATGCGATGCAGCCTCTTCCTGTGTCCCGCCCTGTATGTCCATATATGGAGTCAGTGCTTGTATTTCAGAAAAGTTTCTGCTGGGATTCGAACCCACGACCTTCTGTATCAGAGGCTAAAGCACTTACCCACACAGCCATAAGAGCTGCCTTGCCACTGACTGAAAAAATATGAGACTTCTACTGTTATAGCTGGCTAAGTGTATATCTATACACATGACAGCTGTCCCAACACACCCAGCACTGCTTTATCTCTATATGACAGCTGTCCCAGCACACTCAGCTCTGCTACATCTAATGCACATGACAGCTGCACCAGCACACCCAGCTCTGCTACATCTAATACACATGACAGCTGCACCAGCACACTCAGCTCTACTATATCTTTATATATGACAGCTGCCCCAGCACACGCAGCTCTGCTACATCTATATGACTCTAGGTATTGCTATACAGTAGATAGATATATAGAGATATAGAAAAGCTGAGTGTGCTGGGGCAGCTGTCATGTGTATAGATGTAGCAGAGCTGGGTGTGTTTGGGCAGCTGTCATGTGTATAGATGTAGCAGAGCTGGGTTTGCTGGGGCAGCTGTCATATATAGAGATATAGCAGAGATGAGTGTGCTGGGACAGCTGTCATATAGAGATATAGCAGTGCTGGGTGTGTTGGGGCAGATGTCATGTCTATAGATTGCACACTTAACCAGCTATAACAGTAGAAGTCTCATATTTTTTCAGTCAGTGGCAAGGCAGCTCTTATGGCTGTGTGGGTAAGTGCTTTTGCCTCTGATACAGAAGGTCGTGGGTTCGAATCCCAGACACATCAGGAGACTTCAGGAGACAGTAAGATTAGATCACATTAGCGAGGGGGCCCGGTCCGCCGCTGCTGCTGTCAAGGGGCCCTGAACATTAAGACAAGAATCGATCATATTTAACTAACTTGAAAATAAACTGTCATACACGCTGCCGGGCCCCTTGGCAGCCCGGGCCCCGAAGCAGCCGCTTCCACGGTAGTTACGCCACTGTCTGTGGCTAATTTACCTCTTTCTAGGCATGTTCACCTGCTGTGCTGCAAGCCAATGTCTGGCTTCAGCAGTAACCTGTCCACAGGAGACACGTCACTGCTGAAGCCAACGGGTGGCTGCAGAGGAGCAGGTCACCATGCCTAGAAAATAAACAAGCCACAGACTGGAAGATGGACAACACTCAGGACCAGAGCGGCGTGGAGCAGGTAAGAATTATTTTTTACTCTTTTCATAGTAGGTTCCTGGCATCAGTTAGGTATTCCTGGACAACCCTTTCAAGGACCCTGATGATCACAGCAATTATCGGGACCGAAAATTTGCACAAATGCTTGTTCCTTATAATTCACCAATGTAAATGTGCTGCCAATATTGCTTCTGTGGCACAAAATATCATTGTTTATGGGCAGCACATCACCCTGCGTGAACAGGGATGTGCTGCCAACAAAAAATGAATCTTTTTGGGAGATGAACAATCATAGTAGCGATGATTCATCCCCATACAGCAATGACAACTGCTGCATTTAAATGCAGCTAACAAAGCCGATCATTGCCCAGCATATCACCCCTTGTTAAAGAGCCCTTAGACTGTTCTTCTCAACCATTCACCAAGTTGAGTACCCATTGGTTCAAAGACTTCTGATGAAAAACATCTGCTAAAGTCTAGTTTTGGCCTAATTATGTTATACATTTCCAACCTTCCAATCTCTGAACATAAGAGACCCAATGGACTCTACTCTGAAATGTACATCTATATGGGTTGCTGGCTGTAATGTTATGGTATTTTTTATAGAACTAGACCACATTTTTTCCACCGTCCCCAGCCAATGGGCACCATTCTGCCAAACTGAGCCGATTACTGCCAATACCAAAGTTACCAATAAACGTTAAAAAGCACATTAAAGGCAGTAATCAGATGAGCGTTAATGCAGATGCAATGCTACCTTAGGAAAATGTTTTTATTAATTTGCTATAAAAGGCATATCTAGGTGAAAACTGCCCTTAAACACCAAGACACTGGCTGTTTTAGATTTAGGGCTCGGGAAAATATAAATTTGTTTCCACAGACAGTTCTCATAAAAATTTCAGGTTGTGCGCAAATGTTCTGGAATTTGTTTTTCCCACATGAGGTCTTCCAAAGAACATTCGATTCAAAGTTTTCTGAGGCCAAATTGACTTAATGCAGCAAATCAACATGTCAATCTGTAACACTGTAAAGCAACGTAAAGCAAGCAAAAAAACATCTACCGTCTCCAAACAAATGTGCACCCGCTATGTCTCGTGTGTGGGTGTTTGTGTGTGTATGTATATTCATAGAACGCACGGATCTAAGTATATAGTTCATTCATTATGGGATACATTTCACTGATATACTTACAACTCCTGGGCCCCTTGATGAATCTGTAACAGGTCCCCAACCATAAACCATGTATGAGAATACAGTACAGAAGCCAAATGCTAATTAGGAAACAAATACATTTCATAATATTGTTATTATTATTTTTTTAGAGCCTCATTTATTCCAGGGCCCTGCAAAAGGATTTCTATGAACTTCCGTTCCCAATCATTGACCCATGGAAAAGGTTCTTAGGATACATCCACACTGGACAGGTAGGTTCCGTATTTTCCGCATTGGAAAATCCACAGTGTGTGTGCTTGAATTTCAGGGCAGCAAAATCTGCACCAAATGGAGTTCAACATATACATACTGCAGGTTTGCTGCAGATTTCACCCTCTGTGCAGCGAAGGGTTAGGTCCACAGTGGAAATCTGAAGCATGAATTGACATGATGTGGTTTTACAATCCAAATAGCACCTATAAGGGCTAAACTTCAATAGAGGCAAAAGATGCCTCTATTGACATGTTTAAAATCACTTCTGAGGTGGTCTAACTCCCGGCATCCCCAGCTGTTTGAAGGGGTAGAAGCACCTGTGCAAGTGCTGCTTCTGCTTCAAAATTACCTGTGCACCGTCTAATGTGCAGCGCCTGTGCAGTGTTGCTACAACTGCTTGTCTCATTCGTTTGAATGGGACGAGCAGTTGTAATTACACTGCGCCGCCTCTACAAAGGCGCTACCCCTTCAAACGGCTGATTGATGGGGATGCCAGGAGTAGGACCCCCAATGACTTGATATGAGGATAGATAATCAATATCTTTGCACTGCACAACCACTTTAAGCATTTGTGGAATATCCGTGGGTTATGCAAAAACTGCTTGAAAGATGAGGGTCCCAGAGGTTAGACCAGGAGAATGACCACTCTCAAAACTCTAATGGAGAACCTGCTCTATGAGCACATTAATGGCATACACTAGGAGAATTTCCCAGCTTACACAGGACAATCGGCACGCAAACTGATATTTTGTGCTATGTTTTCTCTGACCACCTGGACAGTTGCCACTGACTCGGGGACTGATCTGGAGTGGCACCTGGCAACTACCCTAACAGCCCAAGCCTATCCTCACCATCAGAGGCCCTAGTGAAGACCAGGTAGTTGCTTATTCACGCCCCCTCCAGAGTATAGCCAATCAGTGGCGCAGTGGGTCCACACCCGCTTGCATAACACACAATCATGCTTTTATGACAAAAGACCTAATGCACACAACCGTATCCTTTTTGCTGTCCACAAATAGCGGATCCACAAAACACGGATAAGGTTTTTGGTGGGCCTATTAACTTCAATTGGTCCGTCGTTACGGATGATGAAAGCGTTTCGTGCTTTCTGCATCTGTATGTCTGTTCTGTAAAAGGATAGAACATGTCCTATTACTTGGCTACTAAATGTGGACCATGAACCTATTCAAGTCAATGGGTCCACAAAAACACAACACAGACTGTATCTGTATTTTGTGGAGCTGCAATTTGTGAACTGCAAAATACATACGGTTGTGTTCATAAGGCCTAACTCAGTCAGTAGATCTCGAGAGATAACATATTTATGGTCTATAATGACATCGGTCATTGTTAAAAGCTATGTACACTTTTGCAACCAATTCTGCCAGGGACAGCTAGCTCAGGCCTTTCCTCAACATCAAACCCTTCTTCTGCGAAGGAGGAGACTGGAGAAGCCAACCCAATACCTTGCCTATATTGTTTTGCACTTGACCTCCTCTAGTAAAGAAGCACACTGGTTAATTGCAGACCTTGACTCTGTGGACTTTTTTCCCATTGGGGTGCACCACGCCTTATCATCTCTTCCGGAGAGCAGCAACATGTGGTGTCATCTGGATGGTGTCTGGGGGACCCATCGTAACGTTTGGGGCACCTCAAACCCAGCCACTGCAAGTGTAATGTGGTGTGTGTGGAGAAACAACTATAGAAAGTGAGGAAGCAGCCAGAGAGAGCTTAAATGAGAAGCAGCAGACAAGGATACACCAACCCTGAGAGTTAAAAGCACACAGAAAAGTCACTGTAACCAATATTTGAGATAAAGAGAGGGAGAGAGATGTTTCGGGCCTAACAGAAGGTTTTGAAGCCATATAAAAAGAGAGTGCTTGGAAAATACAAACCAGTGAAGGTAATGTATGTATATGGGCTGTGGATTTCACTTCATTTGGCTGGGTTAGTGGCTTTAGGCTCCCCTCCATTCTTAGGAGACAGACTGGCCATCTATTAAAAAATACTATAACCTGCAGCATTGCACCCCTGAATTAGGAAGATTGCTCAGATTAACAGCAAAGGAACGTAGAGAGTACTGACTCATTGCCTACTCTTTCATATACGCGGACTTGGGAAAAACTGTCTATGCAACCTATAGAGACTGTGGCTACTTTTGCAAGTGCCTGTGCATACAATCTACTGAGTTACTTTACTAAAGTAAAATGGACTTGTTTTACTATGAACGGCCTCATTATTGTACTGCATCATTACCTGCACTACCACAATATTTTCTTCTGCCGCTACAAGGGATCCCTGCCTTGTGTCCCCCGAAATCCAACAACACCAAGGACACTCCACCTACCACCAGGCAGGAGACCACAAAACAGACTGTGTCCCGAGGGGAAGAAAGGTTTTGCCCCTACCCTTACTGCACGGCCCAGGAGCACCACAGTCGGGACATCCATGGTGGGTACTAATGCCACCATCATTGCCACTACCACCACTCCTGTCCTCTATTTCTCCCCTCCCGGGCTCACTGCACATACAGCATTATCATGTGCAAATTCCCTGTATGATGTAGTCCCTTTGGGTTGGTTATACTCTATGTTCCACCATATGGTGCTTCTTTGAGGCACTATATTCTCTCCCAGCATCTGTGAGACAAAAACCTCTGCGTGTCTCCATATACAGGGTGGGCCATTTATATGGATACACCTTAATAAAATGGGAATGGTTGGTGATATTAACTTCCTGTTTGTGGCATATTAGTATATGTGAGGGGGGAAACTTTTCAAGATGGGTGGTGACCATGGCGGCCATTTTGAAGTCGGCCATTTTGAATCCAACTTTAGTTTTTTCAATAGAAAGAGGGTCATGTGACACATCAAACTTATTGGGAATTTCACAAGAAAAACAATGGTGTGCTTGGTTTTCACGTAACTTTATTCTTTCATGAGTTATTTACAAGTTTCTGACCACTTATAAAATGTGTTCAATGTGCTGCCCATTGCGTTGGATTGTCAATGCAACACTCTTCTCCCACTCTTCACACACTGATAGCAACACCGCAGGAGAAATGCTAACACAGGCTTCCAGTATCCGTAGTTTCAGGTGCTGCACATCTCGTATCTTCACAGCATAGACAATTGCCTTCAGATGACCCCAAAGATAAAAGTCTAAGGGGGTCAGATCAGGAGACCTTGGGGGCCATTCAACTGGCCCACGACGACCAATCCACTTTCCAGGAAACTGTTCATCTAGGAATGCTCGGACCTGACACCCATAATGTGGTGGTGCACCATCTTGCTGGAAAAACTCAGGGAACGTGCCAGCTTCAGTGCATAAAGAGGGAAACACATCATCATGTAGCAATTTTGCATATCCAGTGGCCTTGAGGTTTCCATTGATGAAGAATGGCCCCACTATCTTTGTACCCCATATACCACACCATACCATCAATTTTTTTGTTCCAACAGTCTTGGAGGGATCTATCCAATGTGGGTTAGTGTCAGACCAATAGCGGTGGTTTTGTTTGTTAACTTCACCATTCACATAAAAGTTTGCCTCATCACTGAACAAAATCTTCTGCGTAAACTGAGGGTCCTGTTCCAATTTTTGTTTTGCCCATTCTGCAAATTCAGTGCGCCGATCTGGGTCATCCTCATTGAGATGCTGCAGTAGCTGGAGTTTGTAAGGGTGCCATTTGTGAGTAGCTAATATCCGCCGAAGGGATGTTCGACTAATGCCACTCTCCAGTGACATGCGGCGAGTGCTACGCTGTGGGCTCTTGCTGAATGAAGCTAGGACAGCCACTAATGTTTCTTCATTAGAGACAGATTTCATGCGTCCACATTTTGGCAAATCCAACACTGAACCAGTTTCACGAAACTTAGCAAGCAGTTTGCTAACTGTAGCATGGGAGATGGGTGGTCTCGTAGGGTGTCTTGCATTGAAATCTGCTGCAATGACCCGGTTACTGCGTTCACCAGACATCAACACAATTTCTATCCGCTCCTCACGTGCTAACCTCGGCGACATGTCAATGGCTGTAAACAAAGAGAAACTTGTAAATAACTCATGAAAGAATAAAGTTACGTTAAAACCAAGCACACCATTGTTTTTCGTGTGAAATTCCCAATAAGTTTGATGTGTCACATTACCCTGTTCCTTTTGAAAAAACAAAAGTTGGATTCAAAATGGCCGACTTCAAAATGGCCGCCATTGTCACCACCCATCTTGAAAAGTTTCCCCCCGCACATATACTAATGTGCCACAAACAGGAAGTTAATATCACCAACCATTCCCATTTTATTAAGGTGTATCCATATAAATGGCCCACCCTGTAGAATGGAAGTAATTGTAGGTAAAGTATGGCCACCATATTCAGGGCCGGTTTTAGACAAACTGTGGCCCTCGGCAAAATCAAAAGTGGCGCCCCAAATCTTGTAATAATGTACTAACAACACAGTTACATTCTGTCGATTCTGTTCCTCACTCACAGATTTACACCCCATAAAGCTCCTCACACAGTTCTTCACCCTCATGGCTCCAGAATATGCCACATGCCCCCCCCCCCCCCCACACACACACACAGCAATGAGTTCTCCTCACTCACAGCATCTGAGAGTGTTAAAAACCGGAAGCGCGGGATTCCTCTTCAGGCACGCTTTCCCCCAGTGGAGATTGGGGAAAACAAACCTGTTCTATAAATAAGCCACAGCCTGTACTAGGCTTCCAGGCTCAGTGTTAGTATATACCAGTTCAGGCCACTAGATGGCAGCACTGAACTGTGATGTAGTGATTTCTATACAGAATAATGGAGCAATTTACATCTGATGATTGTAAGTCGTGATCCACTTGTGGGACTTAACAAAAAGTAAAAAAAGTAAAAAAAAAAAAGGTTTGTAAATATAAAAACAAAACGTAAAAATTAAAATCACCCCATTCCCCAAAATAAAAAGAAACAAAAAAAATTGCATTATGGGCATCGCCGCATGTGAAAGCGCTCATACTATTAAGAAATAAAAAAAAGTTAGCCAATATGGTGAATGGCATAACAGATTTTTTTTTTTAAAAGGCTGATTCGCGTTTTTTTATTACTTTGTCTCCCAAGAAAATTGAATAAAAAGTGATCAAGTCATACACACCCCAAAATGGTATTGTCAAAAACGACCTTTAAAAAATGAGCCCCCCCCACACATCTCCGTAGACATAACTTTAAAAAAATTTTTTTTTTTTTTACAAAGTGAGTCCTGATGAGGCTTAGCTTTATGCAGTGAGCGGGCCTATAGACATCCTGAGCGGGGGTGCTGTTAGGGTTGCCACCTTTCCCAACAAAAAATACTGGTTACACAAGTTAGAAAGGTTGGTGTGGGTTAATACGGGTGCTATTTTACGTTTTGCTCAATTTTTTTTCTCAATAAAATATAACTTTTCACTGTAGGGGGCACCCTGTGTATTTAAGTTTTATTTAGCCTCTATTTTTAAAATGTTTCTGTGGGGATTCGAATTCCCAACCTTCTACATTAAAGGCATGAACCTTAACCACTGGGCTATAGAGCTCAATGCTTAGGCATTGCTGAAAAACCTCATAGAAGTTTCTCTTGTGTTAAAAACTTCAGAGACATTTCTCTTGTATTATAAACTATTATAACTTAGCATTGAGCTCTATAGCCCAGTGGTTAAGGCTCTTGCCTTCAATGTAGATGTTTGTGAGTTTGAATCCCCACACAAACATGTCTAAATTAGATTTATATATACAGGGTGTTTCCAAGCATAGTGACCATGCTTGGGAATACCTCTTTCATGTTCATAATCTATATAAGGAGTCAGAGCAGAGACTCCTAAGCCGGGAAATTCCCAACTGACTGAAGAGGATCAGGCCCTGGGCAATAGCCCAGTTTGCCCCCCACTAATGCAGGCCCTGACCATATTACATATACAGTACAGACCAAAAGTTTGGACAAACCTTCTCATTCAAACTAGTTTTCTTTATTTTCATGACTATGAAGGCATCAAAACTATGAATTAACACATGTGGAATTATATACATAACAAACAAGTGTGAAACAACTGAAAATATGTCATATTCTAGGTTCTTCAAAGTAGCTACCTTTTGCTTTGATTACTGCTTTACACACTCTTGGCATTCTCTTGATGAGCTTCAAGAGGTAGTCCCCTGAAATGGTCTTCCAACAGTCTTGAAGGAGTTCCCAGAGATGCTTAGCACTTGTTGGCCCTTTTGCCTTCACTCTGCAGTCCAGCTCACCCCAAACCATCTCGATTGGGTTCAGGTCCGGTGACTGTCGAGGCCAGGTCATCTGGCGCAGCACCCCATCACTCTCCTGCATGGTCAAATAGCCCTTACTTTCAAAGTTTTCCCAATTTTTCGGCTGACTGACTGACCTTCATTTCTTAAAGTAATGATGGCCACTAGTTTTTCTTTACTTAGCTGCTTTTTTCTTGCCATAATACAAATTCTAACAGTCTATTCAGTAGGACTATCAGCTGTGTATCCACCTGACTTCTCCTCAACGCAACTGATGGTCCCAACCCCATTTATAAGGCAAGAAATCCCACTTATTAAACCTGACAGGGCACACCTGTGAAGTGAAAACCATTTAAGGGGACTACCTCTTGAAGCTCATCAAGAGAATGCCAAGAGTGTGCAAAGCAGTAATCAAAGCAAAAGGTGGCTACTTTGAAGAACCTAGAATATGACATATTTTCAGTTGTTTCACACTTGTTTGTTATGTATATAATTCCACATGTGTCAATTCATAGTTTTGATGCCTTTAGTGTGAATCTACAATTTTCATAGTCATGAAAATAAAGAAAACTCGTTGAATGAGAAGGTGTGTCCAAACTTTTGGGCTGTACTGTATGTACCATTCGAACTGTGGCCAGAAAATGGACACCAGAAACTGCAATTGTGAACAAGACTTTACAAGCAATGAGCACTAGAAAAGCCCTTTCTACCATATTACACAATGATGATCTGGACTATATACTTCACGATAATGGGTTTCCTCTCTCAGAATACACTACCCAGTACTACCCCTTTCAGAGACATCCTCCAAACCGCAGACAGTAAAAGCTTAGTTTGTGGACTTGATGTATTTATGTTGTAAATGAAGCTCTTTCCATGATAAATGTGGACAGCAGTGAATTACAGTATCATGCAATGTTTAAGTTGGAGGAGAAAGGGCTGAAAAAGCCAGCAGACTAGCGATGAGTTATAGTTATGTGAACACGGGCCATGCTGGGTTCTGCAGGATTCACACTTTATCTGCCTTGTCTCTGCCATCACTAATGTCAGAAAAAAATGTGTTTTCATTACAGTGCTAGTCACGTAAACCTCAGCCAGAATTTATTCCAGGTTACCCAGGGCATGCACATAACATCTATTATGAAACTAAAGGGTATTTTCCTGAACAAGATCTTTCCAGGGTACTGTATGTGTCTGAACACAGGTGTAAGCTGAGTCCCAAAGCAGTATCTGTAACCATAACAAACAAGTACATAACAAACAAGTGTGAAACAATTGAAAATATGTCATATTCTAGGTTCTTCAAAGTAGCCACCTTTTGCTTTGATTACTGCTTTGCACAGTCTTGGCATTCTCTTGATGAGCTTCAAGAGGTAGTCCCCTGAAATGGTCTTCCAACAGTCTTGAAGGAGTTCCCAGAGATGCTAGCACTTGTTGGCCCTTTTGCCTTCACTCTGCGGTCCAGCTCACCCCAAACCATCTCGATTGGGTTCAGGTCCGGTGACTGTGGAGGCCAGGTCATCTGGCGTAGCACCCCATCACTCTCCTTCATGGTCAAATAGCCCTTACTTTCAAAGTTTTCCCAATTTTTCAGCTGACTGACTGACCTTCATTTCTTAAAGTAATGATGGCCACTCGTTTTTCTTTACTTAGCTGCTTTTTTCTGGCCATAATACAAATTCTAACAGTCTATTCAGTAGGACTATCAGCTGTGTATCCACCTGACTTCTCCTCAACGCCACTGATGGTCCCAACCCCATTTATAAGGCAAGAAATCCAACTTATTAAACCTGACAGGGCACACCTGTGAAGTGAAAACCCTTTCAGGGGACTACCTCTTGAAGCTCATCAAGAGAATGCCAAGAGTGTGCAAAGCAGTAATCAAAGCAAAAGGTGGCTACTTTGAAGAACCTAGAATATGACATATTTTCAGTTGTTTCACACTTGTTTGTTATGTATATAATTCCACATGTGTTAATTCATAGTTTTGATGCCTTCAGTGTGAATCTACAATTTTCATAGTCATGAAAATAAAGAAAGCTCTTTGAATGAGAAGGTGTGTCCAAACTTTTGGTCTATACTGTATACTGTAGTTTTGTGGGAAAAGATTCAGTAAAACCTGTAATTTATACATTTATATCTCTGCTTTTTCCTCCTCCTGTGAGCAGCTATCGGTAAAGGAGGAAGAGGTTAACAGTAGTGTTGATCGAGCATGCTCGGCCGAACACCAGTTCAGCTCGAGCATCTCGATGCTCGGCACATGCTCAAGTCTCCTCCCTGCACGTTTGTTGGCTGCAACGCAGCCAATAAATGTGCAGGTAAGTACTGCCCTTCACTGTAATGCCGTAGCCATGTTGGTTACTGGGAATACATTAATTGGCTGGCCAGAACGCGTCATAAGGTGCTAATCATCCACGATACCTATCTTCATGTCCCAGTGTGCAGGGCGGCGCAGTACAATGCTCTCGAAGTCAGACCACTGCGACCAGGTGGTAGGTTGGATTGCAGCAGATAATGCTTCCAGTCGGTTAATCACCAGCCTGTCTTCCACCAAGTCCAGTCTCAGTAGCCAAGAGTCTGGTCAACACAATCTTAACCCTGATCCTCCTTCCTCCCACCATGGAGAGTCTTGCCAAACAAGTGATCCCACACTCGGATATTCCGAGGAGCTCTTTTCAGCACAATTCTTTCATTTGGGCCTCTCGACAAGCCAGTTTAAAGAGGGACATGAGTTCTTGTGCCCTAATTCCCAAAATCTTGAGCATCCACGGTCACAAGAAGATGACGGTGGGGAACGACAATTAGTGTTTCTCGAGGGGGATGATGATGATGATGAGACACAGTTGCCAATAAGTCAACGGCAATTAGTGTCTCAAGAGGTTGATGATGAGGATGAGACACAGTTGTCAATAACTGAGGTTGTTGTTAGGTCAACAAGTCAGGAGGATGACCAGAGTGAGGAAGTGGAAGAGGAGGTGGTGGACGATGAAGTCACAGACCCAACCTGGGAAGGTGGCAAGCCGAGCAAGGAAAGCAGTACAGAGGGGAAGGGATCCACAGCACCGCAACAGGCTGGAAGAGGCAGTGGGGTGGCAAAAGGGAGAAGGAGGGCCACACCAAACAGGCCCGCAACTGTTCCCCGGAGCACCCCCTTGCGGCAATCTCCCTTACCAAGGGGTAGGTGTTCCGCAGTCTGGCCCTTTTTTCAGGAAAGTGCGGACGACAAAAGAATTGTAATTTGCAAAAATGAGCAGGGGCGTGAACACCAGCTACCTCACCACCACCAGCATGATCCGCCACATGGCATCAAAGCATCCTCTTCCCCTGTGTTACGTGCTGGCCAATCCCCTGTCAAAGGTGCAGGCCCGGATGCCTGCCGCCCTGCACCTGGATCTTCGCAAGCACCATCAGCGACCACATCCACTTCCATGTCCCAGCGCAGCGTACAAATGTCCTTACCCTAGGCATTTGAACGCAAGTGCAAATACCCAGCAATCCACCCACAGGCCACAAAAATGCGCAACCTTCCTAATTACTGGCCCTGGAAATGTTGCCATTTAGGCTTGTGGATCCTGAGGCCTTCTGCAGCCTGATGTCGGCGGACGTCCCTTGTTACGCAGTCCCCAGCCACCACTATTTTTCACGGTGTGCCGTTCCCGCCTTAAACCAGCATGTGTCTCGTAACATCACCTGTGCCCTGACCAACGCAGTTACTGGAAAGGTCCACTTAACCACTGACACATGGACAAGTGCTTTCAGCCAGGGACGCTACATTTTCCTGATGGCACACTGGGTGAACGTTGTGGAGGCCGGGGCTAGTCGTACCCTGGGATGGCACAGGTGCTACCGACACCAAGGATTGCGGGCCCTAATTCCATCAGGGTTTCTGCCACCACCTACGTTAGTGGCTCCAACCCCTAGTTCTCCTCCTCCGCCTCTTCCCCAACTTCCACCTCAGAATTATCCTCTTGCAGCACCAGTCAGCCATCAGTTGGTAGATGGAAGCAGTGTAGCACTGCAGTGGGGAAGCGTCAACAGGCCGTGCTTAAGCTGGTCTTCTTAGGTGACAAACAGCACACCGCCGCAGAGCTGTGGCAGGGGATAAGAGACCAGACTGAGCTGTGGCTCTTGCCACTCAACCTAGAACAAGGCATGGTTGTGTCTGATAATGGCCGCAACTTGGTGGCGACTTTGGAGCTTGGGAAGTTCACACACATCCCATGCCTAGCCCACTTCTTCAACTTTGTGGTTCAGCGGTTTCTCAAAACCTACCCCAATTTGCCTGAGCTACTGGTGAAGGTATGCCGCGTGTGTGCCCATTTCCGCAAGTCATCGACAGCTTACGCCGGTCTGGCAATGCTGCAGCAGCGATTACAATTGTCAGCTCATAGACTGTTGTGCGACACGAGGACCCGCTGGAACTCGACGTTCCACATGTTGGCCAGGCTTTATGAGCAGCAGAGTAGTGGAATACCAGCTGCAACATGGTCGTTGCCTTTCCAGTTAGCTTCCGCTCATCACAAGCGAGGAGTGGGCATAGATGTCTGACCTCTGTGAAGTTTTAAGAAACTTTGAGGAATCAACACAGATGGTGAGCGGCGATAACGCTATTATCAGCGTCACCATCCCACTTCTGTGTCTACTCAAACGCTCACTGCTCACAATTTAGGCCGACGATTTGCATGTGGAAGAGGTGGAAATGGGGGAAGACATTACACAGGGTGATAGCCAGACCACCCTCAGTTCATCTTCTCAGCGTAAATTGGATGATGAGGAGGAGGAGGAACAGGAGACGGTTGCCTGCGCTACAGAGGGTAGTACCCATGAAAGTTTAATTCCATCTATTCAGCGTGGATGGGCAGAAGAGGAGAAAGAGGATGAGGAGATTGAGAGTCATCCTCCTGATGACGACAGCGAAGTCTTGCCTGCCTTTTCTGTGATCCACGCGTTTTACGTGTTTTCGACAACACCGATTACCGGTTGTTCACCCTTCTCGACCCCCGCTACAAAGAGAACTCATCTCTCATTCCTGTGGTGGAGAGGACGAGCAAAATGATGCAATACCAGAAGGTCCTTGTTGAGAAATTGCTCCAAAAATTTCCAACTGACAACACTGGCGGCAGAGTACGTAGTTCCTTGGGCAACCGAGGAGGGGAGATGAGGGGAACAAACAGAAGTTACAACAGAGGCAGGGCAACACTCTCGAAAGCCTGGGAGAGTTTCATGACACCCAGCCATTACCCTCACCTTGATGCACGGCCAAGTGTAACAAGGAGGGAAAAGTTTTGGATGATGGTGAAGGAGTACGTAGCAGACCGTGTTAGCGTCCTCAGTGATCCCTCTGTGCCTTACAACTATTGGGTGTCCAAGCTGGACACGTGGCATGAACTGGCGCTCTACACCTTGGAGGTGCTGGCCTGCCCTGCTGCCAGCGTTTTGTCAGAGCGGGTATTTAGTGCTGCTGGGGGCATAATAACTGATAAGCGCATCCGCCTGTCAACTGAAAATGCTGACAGGTTAACTCTTATAATACTGAACAAGGCCTGGATTGCCCCTGACTTCTCTACTCCACCAGAGGAAAGCGGCTGAACATAAAGGCACTTTAAATGTGTTTTTTATAATGTACTGAATACACTGTATATCCATGCGCCCCTTCCACCACAATAAAGGGTATATGGTTCAATCTTCCTTTTCTCGTCCTCCTCCTCTTCCATCATATCAACATGCTTATTAGTCTACCCTCGCTCCTAATGTTGTAGAGGGTCAGCTCACCTGCAGGCCCTTGCATATAATGTTTTAGAGGGTCAGCTCACCAGCAGGCCCTCTCCTACAATCTTTTAGAGGGTCAGCTCACCTGCAGGCCCTTGCATATAATGTTTTAGAGGGTCAGCTCACCAGCAGGCCCTCACCTACAATCTTTTAGAGGGTCAGCTCACCTGCAGGCCCTTGCATATAATGTTTTAGAGGGTCAGCTTACCAGCAGGCCCTCACCTACAATCTTTTAGAGGGTCAGCTCACCTGCAGGCCCTTGCATATAATGTTTTAGAGGGTCAGCTCACCTTCAGGCCCTCACATATAATATTTTAGAGGGTCAGCTCACCAGCAGGCTCTCACCTACAATCTTTTAGAGGGTCAGCTCAACTGCAGGGCCTCGCATGTAATGTTTTATATGGTCAGCTCACCAGCAGGCCCTCACCTACAATCTTTTAGAGGGTCAGCTCACCTTCAGGCCCTCGCATATAATGTTTTAGAAGGTCAGCTCACCAGCAGGCCCTCACCTACAATCTTTTAGAGGGTCAGCTCACCTGCAGGCCCTCACATGTAATGTTTAATAGGGTCAGCTTACCAGCAGGCTCTCACCTACAATCTTTTAGAGGGTCAGCTCACCTGCAGGCCCTCAACCATAATGTTTTACAGGGTTATCTCACCAGCAGGCACCCGCCTATAATTTTTTCAATGGTCAGCTCAGCAGCATGCACTCGCCCATAATTTTTTCGATGCTCAGATCAGCAGCAGGCACTTGCCCCAATGTTTTAGAGAGTCAGCTCTGCAGCAGACCCTCACCCCTAATGTTTTAGATGGTCAGCTTAGCAGCAGGCCCTCGCCCGTAATGTTTTTGAGGGTCACCAGCAGGCCATCAATCATAATTTTCTCAAGGGTGTATGATGCCCTCCTTTATGTGTAATAAAGGGTGTATTGGAGTGCCAGTTCCTTGTAATTTTTGGCAGCCCTTTCACTTAGTGCATAGGCTTTATGAGTGGAGGAGTCCCACTACCTTAACAATTGTATGACAATGTAAATAAGGCCCTCCATTATGTGATATACAGGATGTATCAGAGTGCCTCTTCTATGTAATGTTTGGCAGCACTTGCACTTTATAAACAAGTAAATATACATGAAAGAATGTTTCCTAACAATTTTTCCTCTAAAATCGATTTTATCTTCGGTTTTGTGCGTATTATTGTTAGTCTGTAAAAGTGGCGTACTACTCGGACAACATCGTTCCCAGCAGCGACCTGGGAGTCCAAGATGCATCCAGACATCCTCCCCATGCTGTTCCCGAACCATTTCAGTGGTGTTTCCATCAATTTCTAACCTTTTCCTATGAACCAGACACCCTCCCCTCTTTAGAGCAGGGGGTGCCTGGTTTAATGCTCGGGTTCTCCCATTGACTTCCATTGTGCTCGGGTGCTTTGTAGAGCATCCGAGCATACCAAGGTGTTCGACTCGAGCTTTCGTGCTAGATCAACACTAGTTATCAGTGATTGATAGCATTGTGTCTATAATTGTACATAAGAGATAGCTGTCAGTCAGTGATAAAACCTCCTCCTAAAAAGAGTAAATAAACCTTTGTGAGAGATCCAAAGTGGCCAGAGTACTGCTTTGCGATCTCTCCACCTTCGACTTTCATCGGCTCTGTTTAGTTGTCCAAGTGGGTGAGGTACGGATCCATAGATAGCCCCTTTGTGTTTTAACAAAGGTTTAGGCACCTATTAAGTAAAGGTATGTATTATACTAGAAATGATACCATGCACGTGCTCTCTGTCATGTCTCAGACAGTCCATTTGGATGCATTTATTGGACTGTTGATATGGGGTGATAATTAGCCCAATTACATAATTTACCCAATGTTTTCATGTCCTTATACTCCCTATTAGAGTAGAGATATGCTTATACCGAGTCACTAGCTATTTCTATCATGTAATCCTCCACACTAATTAATTCCCCTGTCTTTGGACACAATTAATATGAAACAAACCAGGTTCTTCTGCTCTGTTGTGCCTCGTTAGTTAACCTGACATGAAGATTAGCGAGACTGCAAATCACTCATTCTTCTGGAATTCTGAATTGGGTCACAGGCAAGAATACAGATTTTCACTCTCCACAAATCATGATAAGCAGTAAAAAAGTCAAGTTTTCACAGGACATTTGTAACTGATTAGACATGGTCTTAGATTATGCACCAAAATAGAACTGGCCCACAACAAACATCTGCTAGTTCGGGACACAAAGTCAGGATCAGTTCACCACTACAGCACTGCAAAAAGCAAGTCCAAAACTCTGACAGTGGTTTTGTATGCAAGAGGACTGCTGAGTAAGAGGGGCGATGAGCCTAAGGAAGTAGTCCTTGAGGATTCCTAGACCTCTACCCGTTAAATCTCTGTTGGGCACATTTATTAATAATGGCCCTCCTCAAGCAGTTCACTAATATATATTTACAGTGTAGTGTCTCCCATATTCCCAAAAATGCTATTGATTGAAGAATACTAGCTGGTATCGGTACTGGTATCGACTAAAGAATACAACATGGCTAATGTTGTAGTTGTCGGAAAAAATTTGGAGTGGCAAAATAACAAAGTACTCCATTCTTTTCAAGACAATTACTGTACATCAGTTATGTGTCCGAAGCTGTACGAAGACACATGAAGTCCCCATGTCCAGGCATACTGTATGGTGCTCCAAGTATTATGAACTAGAAACACCAGGGGCGGACTGGTAACTTAAAGTGGCCTTGGAAAAAAAATAAAGTGGCCCCACTTTGCAGTCTGGTCCAAATTGACAGAAGGTAGGGCCAACACAAATAGGTAGGACCAGGAATACAATATTGCGGCAGAGCGAAATAGCACAGTGCATCACAAAATACCTGCTCAAAAACCGCCCCTTTGTGGTGGCCGGCGCCAGCTACCAAGTTCTGTTCTCCTACTCCATTTGCCTCAGGATGGCAATACAGTTGAATTCAGGAGTCAGAAGGGGAGCATCAGATCATTACTTACCTGGCTGATGACCATGAGGAGAGCTCAGGCGGCCCCCTGGTCATTGACCCACTGGGAAATTTCCTTGTAGTATCTATGGCCAGTCTGGTCCAAATTGACAGAAGGTAGGGCCAACACAAATAGGTAGGACCAGGAATACAATATTGCGGCAGAGCCAAATAGCACAGTGCATCACAAAATACCTGCTCAAAAACCGCCCCTTTGTGGTGGCCAGCGCCAGCTACCAAGTTCTGTTCTCCTACTCCATTTGCCTCAGGATGGCAATACAGTTGAATTCAGGAGTCAGAAGGGGAGCATCAGATCATTACTTACCTGGCTGATGACCATGAGGAGAGCTCAGGCGGCCCCCTGGTCATTGACCCACTGGGAAATTTCCTTGTAGTATCTATGGCCAGTCTTAAGACCTAATAAAGCCCTAAGCTGGCAGTGGATCCGCCTAAGTTATGTAGAGGCGCCGGCCTCTCTGTAACTTCAACACATCCAGCGCCAGTTCTAAATGTAAGCTTCTGAGCTGTCTTACATTTAGACCATTTTCTACTCCTGAAAATGACGTTGAAAATGATGAATGAGATGGGCCTGCCAGCCCACCCACGTCAGGCCCACATTTTTAGACCTGGCGTGAGCGGGGTGAAGTCACAGATAGCAGCGCAACTAACTGCCTAATTTAGGTGTATTTCAGCTTAGTAAATGACCCTCATAATCCTTTCCATTGATGGGAGTGAGAAAAATGCAGAATGCACACAGAAGGTATCTATATTTTGCGGATCCATTGTTTGCAGGGGGAAATATGGACACAGCCAGGTGCATGACGCCTTACAAGGACTGTACTATTATCTCTGTTTGTTTCCGCTTGAAGGTAAAGTCTGCAGTTTCACAGCATACTACGAACAGCACATGCCACAGTCCTTGTCCTGGAGTTCACTACACATCTGTGCAACCCATCAAGGAGACGCTGCTAGTTTTAGTAAATGGGATCCCGCGTCCAACCTTTTCACAGATTCCTCATTGGTGATGTAAATAATTCTTGCATGTCCATCGCCCTAAACCGCTGCACGTTCTCACCTCATTTCTGTCATTTAGGTGTAATAATAGAGATTGAATATGGAATGGTAATGTATACCCTCTTCAGGTCGTGCATTTCCTGAGGGCTCTGCTCAATATTTCATTTATCGATGACACTGGGAACTCCTGACTATGGGAAAACATATGCAGACACAGCACCCAACTACTGCTATGATCCAAACAAGCAATTATAGCGCTCTAAACGGGGGGGCCACACGTGCAGAGAGCCTCCTAATAATTACCATTATAATAATTATGGACATCACAGTGACTCAGGGGTTAACACTGTTACCTTTCAGTGCTGGGATCCTGGGATTGATCCTAGCATCTGTGTGGCTTTTAATATGTCCCTCCTGTGTTTGCATAGGTTTCCTTCCAAAATATATCAATAATTTAAAAGGTCAGTCCTACCCCAGGATGTTATGGCATAGTTGCTTGGATGGAACCCCCTACCTGACCCAAAAAACAAAGGTTCCCTTAATATTTTTCCTGCATGGTGCAGTAGGCATCCTGAGCACCTCCTGTGCAAGGAACTGCAACCATAGCTCAGGTGAATGGGGCTGTGGTGTAGTTCAATGCATAGCGGTAGTGCGGAGAAAATCTGCAAAGAAGCTACAATGCTTAAAGGGGTTGTCCCATAAAAGACTTATCATCTATGCACATGATACGTGATAAATATCTGATTGTTGGAGGCCCCAACACAGGAACCCTCATTACTAGACCTGGGGTTCCCAAGCCCACTGTTTAAATGAAGTGGTGGTCAAAGGGGTTGAATGGAGAGGGAGGGTACACGCAAGCCCACGCCATTCAAACTTATCCTTACGTTGGTCGTCTAGTGATGAAGACCCCTGTTCTAGTATTTGGTGGGGCCACCAGAAGTCAGACATATTTCACCTGTCCTGTGGATAGGTGATAAATGTCCTTTGTAGAACAACCTCTTTAAAGGAGTTCTCCAAGATTTGTTAAAATTTGGCAGGGGCATAGTGAAATAAAAAAACAACACACAAAAACCTCACCTTTAAAATGTTTGTTCAGTCCCCGCTGCTCCGATAGGTCTTCTCAAGTCCCCGCTGCTGCCTGTAGTATTGATGTCACATTCATTGTTCCCATGACCTCTTCAGTCAATGTCTGGCCTCTGCAGTCCAGTGTGCATGAATGGCACGTGACCACTGAGGCCAGTGGCTGGCTGCGGACGTCAAAGGAACAAAACTACATGTGACTGCTGTGGGCACAGTGGGGATTAGAGTGGTGGATGGCCTCTGCTGACATCGGAGCCCCACGCCAATGAGGAGGTGTGTCGGGGCTCCCGAACGTCAGGGTGTGTGGGTGGCAGCTCCACCCGACATGCAGGCACGTCGGCGTGAGCTGCCTTCTTTTGGTATAAAAGGCATCTGCAGATGCCTGTGAATTTCTTGTCCTCTGGCTCCCCCCACTGGTTCCTTGCATTATTGAAGACTCCCCTGGCTTTGGATTTCTGTATTTGGTATTGCAACTACGTTTTTGGCTTCTCGTGTTTTGGTATTGTATTGACCTCCTAGTTCTGACTTTTTGACGTGTTTTGATTTTCTTGTTTGCCTCTGGTGTTACTTGTTCTATATTGTCCGACTGGCATTTGACCCTTTTTCTGCATGATGACTTAGTGTTTGTTTGACCCTGTTTGTGTGCTGTTCCTTCATGTATTGCAGTATAGGGACTGTTGCCCAGTCGTGGGGTCACTGCCCAGGGTGACCGTGGGATGGTGGTTCTGGGCAATTTTAGGGCTTCACTATCCCTGTTTGTGCGTGATAATAGTAGTTTTCCTGACAAATTAGCAGCAAGCCCCTTAGGAGCTGGTGCTGAGGATGGGAGTAGTAGTGCACTCCCTCAGGCCATAGCTCCCTGGTGTTCGGTGCAGTGAATAAGTGATGTGAAGAAAACAGGCAAAGATTATAGAAAAAAACACATGTTTCTTTACTGAGTGCAAAAAACAATTAACATCACATGCAACAGCAGTTTATACAAAGTGCAATTTCTCCTCTTAGATAATGGAGTATGGTGTCTGGCATTGTGGCAGAATATGACACTCAGAAGTTTGATAGCTGACAATGTCTCTCTCCTGATTCCCTTCCCTACGGCTGTACTCTGGCACCTGTGACTGTAGTTGTCCACCGTATGATGCCAGCTTCTAGCTATAACTGTCATAAATTGTAGTAGTGGTGTCTTAACGTGTTTCCCCTCACCTTGCAGTGGAGTCTGTACAGTTTTATCACTCTGCTGATAATAATACGCCATGGTTCACAAGATTTCTGTAAGCTCTGACAATGCAGACTCTCTGGAGTAGTGGTCCTCCCAGATGAGGAGCAGGATCTGAATAACATGCTCTATCACTCCTCACTCTCTTCTACACTCTCCTCTAACTAGCTGTGCCCCTCCCTTGGCAGGAAGTTGGACCAGCCCACTCCTACCAAGAGGGGGAGGAATGGAGTGGTTAGACCCATTCCTGTTGCCAGCCATACCCCATGTGCTGTTGTATGGCATGGCATTACATTACATTACAAACCATTTACAACAGTAGTGCTCCCATATATGGGGTCACAGTGCATGTTCTAGTGATATGACATCACCTTTTTTAGTAGGATAAATTTTGTATTGGCCTGCATGTATGTGTGTGTGTGTGTGTGTAGGACATAAGACTGTAAGCCCCACAGGGGACAGAGACTGACATGAATGATGACAGTCTATGTACAACGCTGCAGAATATGTTGGTGCGATACAATTAATCCCTATAAGAACACGACCATCATTATTCCTTTCAGATAAATAAAAGAGGTTGCGTCTGTGTCATCAATCCCCATTGAAAATCCCATGTCACCTGATACAAGCTGGCGTCTGTAGCACACGTGTGGCCCTTCCATTTGTTTATAGACGATTTGCACTTCAAACTAACACATCAACAAATGGCCCATTCTTCTGAAGGCTAAGAACAACACAGACCTGTCTTGGGGTAGGCCAGCACTTTTCTAAATGACCCATGTAACCTTCACAAAGAGACTCCTGACTACAGCGAGCTAGGGGTTAATATTTCCGTCAGTGCATACATAGTGACCTCTTTAACCCCTCAGGGCTATGTGTTGATAGATGCCAGGGAGAGCTGAAATCAGATCTGGTAAAACATGTATCCACAAGGCCTTCTTCACTACTCTCAGGCCTAAAAGGTAAACATGGCCGCAGCCTTCAATGGGATTCCGTACTTCCTAGTTTATTTACTCACCTAGGAAGACTCACAGGCCGCTGAGTGAAGCTGCCTGTTCCCGCTCACATATGTTGTGTTCTTCTGGGTGTACGTAGTGTGCACGCTCCCTATGTACCACTAAAATAAGCAAATACATTTTCGTTTCTTGACTTCCCTATGACAACACCGGCAGTGATCTCTGGCTACACTCTACCCAAGCAGCTCTGAGTCGGTGTCAAGATGCATGAATCAATGCGTGCTACTGTAAGCAGCAGGATTACTCCTGACACATTTTGGGCATTTGTGTCCGACTATGGTTTACATCTCCTTTTCCTTCGTACATTTCTCATGGGTTCATTTGTCTTAGTGAAGCTTTCACCGCTGAAAACAGATATTAACCTAAAATTGGTTAAGACTATCAATGTGTCATTATTTCCTCCGTTCTGCCTCTGTGTTTGACAACTTCCATATTCCCCGAAACATGATAGATTTGTCAATTTCCAGTAAAAAAGCTGCGAGGACAAGGTTTGGGTGCGCCGTAAGATAATTCTAAGAGAGAGCTCAGGATTAGAGATGAGCAAATCAAATTCGGCCACACATTTTCAAAAAATTTGGATCAGATCTGAATCCAAATTTTTGGTGATCTGATTCGGATGAATCAAGGAGGATGATCACATGACCCCAGGAGATGTGTGTGTGAAAAAAGCAAAAGCAAAATAAAAAAGTAAATTTAAAAAAGTCCTACAACGTAGTTTGTTTTTAAAGGGGCTGCTTGTTTTCACCAGCAGCCAAGCGTTTACCCATAGTTATATATGTTGCTGTCACGTTGAGATTACTAATGCATTAAAGAGATCGAAATGAGTTGTATACAGTCCTAGCAGATGTCAGAGTGTCATGCATGACATTGACATTTCAGGGCAATCTAAGCAGTTTTGATTCTGGTCGAATGTAATCTGACCCAAATTGAATTGCCTGACCAATTCGGCCGAATCCAATCCCAAACGAAATTCAAGAAATTCACATATCACTACTCAGGATTGCACAAAGCCAGAGAGGGCAGAGTAGGACACCAAACAGATTCCCTCCTCAGGTCCTACATTGCCATACTTGCTAAGAGTATGGCGCATAGACATGTCCCTTTTCTCAGACAACTCCCACTTTTAAATAGGCCATGCCTCCCTTTAGTCCATGTCAACACCCCCTCAAATGTGAGGGGTCCTGGCACCAGAGACAACCTTTATGGTGGTCCCCAGGAGATCTAGCAACCTGTATTACAGGACCACAAGAGATCCAGTAACTCCACTGGAAGTTTAGGAGGACTCTCTCATTTCTGGAAGCCCTCGGACGGAGAGTTTGCAAGAGTAGCAGTTTTTGGAACGGTCAATACAATTCAGGGTACTGCTGGTCTATCTTCAGGATGTCCACCTAAATGATCTGTGACAACCGCTGACTAGTTCTGGATTTACACAGCCAGATGTTCGGGCCGATCTTATGAACAAACGTTCATGATAATCTGCACATGTAAAGGTGCCGCAGATCACCCAATCAATGGGTGAAACAGTCGTTTTGCGGACACCTAAATTATCGTTTCTGGGCAGCAGATCTTGGTGTCTAAACAGCACTCTGCTGCCCCGGAACAATGCAGATGTACAAGGACAAGCCATACCAGTAGCCATCACTTGTTCCCATATTGTGTAAGTGATCGCTGTATGTAAACGCAGCTCTTCACCTCCAGTAATAAGCAGCCGAATGTCAGGAAGAAACGTTTCCTTCCCGACAATCGTCTGCTCATCGACACAGTGTAAATGCTCCTTAACTAATAGCATGGACTGATCTTCAGGCCCTGTTCACACATTGAAGATTCTGTCAGGATTAAGGCACAGCTTCTTCACCTAAATCCTGACAGAATATGCTAACATTACTATGGCAATGCATGTGAATGGGCTTAACCATGTTCAGTACTGCTGCAGATTTTGCAATGAAAAGTCTACTGAATTACTATGGGACTAATCTTTGGTCAAGCAACGTCAGAAAACTGACTTTCAGCTGCAGATTTCCGCTGTGGATTGCTTACAAAATTCATGGTGGTTTTACCTAGGGTAAAAAATCTGTACCCTGGGAACATATCCCAAAGGCTGGTTTACATGGCTCAATGGAACAGGCGATTGTCAGGACGGAAGCGTTCCTTCCCAACAACTGCCTGCTCGTCAGTGAAGGAGAGCACAGCATTTACATGGAGCGATCACCCCCACAGTACGGGGACAAGCAATGGCTACTACTGCTATCGCTCGTCTACATACAGACTCATTGTTTATGTGCAGCAGATAACCTGCCCGTCAATCAGGTAGTGTAAAGGGGTCTTAAAGGGAATGTGCCATCAGAAAGTGACCTGCTGCTTAAATCACTTTTTTATGTTTAACATATGTTTAAATATTTTTGGTTTTTAATTTTCCATGTCACTTTTTTATATTTAAACTAAAACCAAAAATCCTGCGGTTCTCGCACTGGCCAGTATATCTAATAAATGACGCCACTTCTTGGTCTGTACAGATCACTTTACTGCAGTTTTCTGCTTATTTGTCATTCTAATCCTGCCTGTAATGATATCACCTCTGTGTATAGATAAGACGGGATCCGCCATTCACAATAGGTGACTGTAAAAGCTTATCTCTTCTCTCCTTGTACAATGACCTCTGCACAGGTCACACAGCGTGACTAGAAAACTCTCCTATAGAAGTCAATGAGGTCTCCTCCTGACCATTGTGTCTATGGACCACGGAGCTGCCGTAAAGCAATTTTCTTAGTGCTGTGTAAATACTGTTAAGAACAGCTCAGGCAAGATGGCCGCCCCCTACAATCAGAAAATAAAAACAGATTTTAAACATATGTGCTGCTATCTGATTTTAAGTGACAGATAAAGTTTTTGGTGACACATTTCGCCTTCTAATCGTCTTCTTGAAATGGCGCCGTGTTACAGACATGTTCTCCCGACCCCAGAAGTTTTCTTATATGTGCAAAATGAAATGAGTATGACCCAATGGATGTCAATGGATTTATATTCTGGCTCCATGCTACTCAAAGGTTGTGCAGAGCCATGGATTGCTCTTCTTCATGAGCCCTTTGAATAGGTTTTTAGATATAAAACAGGTTAAAAGGGTTTCTGTCACCAGATTTAACCCTATTAAACTACCTGACATTAGTGATGTTCTAATGTCAGCTGAACCTAACTAGTCTATTCCTACTTTTATCTCTGCCCCCGTTACTGCAGAAATATAACTTTTATAATATGCTAATTAGACCTCTTTCACACGACCGTATGGCTTTTTCTGTGTTTTGCGGTCCGGATCCATCTTGAACACCATTGAAAGTCAATCGGGGACGGATCCGTTTTCTATTGTGCCAGATTGTGTCATAGAAAACGGATCCGTCCCCATTGACTTACATTGTGTGTCAGGATGGATCCGTTTGGGTCAGTTTCGTCAGATGGACACCAAAACGCTGCAAGCAGCGTTTTGGTGTCCGCCTCCAAAGCGGAATGGAGACTGATCGGAGGCAAACTGATGTATTCTGAGCGGATACTTTTTCTATTCAGAATGCATTAGGGCAAAACGGATCCGTTTTGGACCGCTTGTGAGAGCCCTGAACGGACAGTAATTACATAGAAAAAATTGGGCTGGGCATAACATATTCAATAGATGGTTCCGCAAAAACGGAACAGATACGGAAGACATACGGATGCATTTGTGCATGTGTTCCGTTTTGTTTGCAGACCCATTGACTTGAATGGAGCCATGGAACGTGATTTGCGGGCAATAATAGGACATGTTCTATCTTTCAACTGAACGGAAATACAGAAACGGTATGCATATAGAGTACATTCCGTTTCTTTTGCGGAACCATTGAAATGAATGGTTCCGTATACGGAACGAAAAAAACGGCCCGTAAACGAAAAAAAAAAAAAAAACGTTGGGTGAAAGAAGCCTTAGCCTCTTAGAGGAGTTGCCCGTGCTCCTAGAGGCTCTGTTCTCCCACCTCTGGCCACGCCCTGCTACACGTGTAAATCTCGCGTCTGCGCCGTCCCGTTCAGTATTCGGCGCAGAGAGTGAAGGGCGTTTGCCGGCTTCCTCACTGCGCCGAATACTGAACGGTGTGAGATTTCCCCAGCGCACAGGGCCAGGCAGTTGGAGGTGAAGGCTGCCTGGCCCTGTCAATCTAGTGTATCAGGGCAGGGCCGTTTTTAACAAGGGGCAAAAGGGGCAGTTGCCCCGGGCCCAGTTGCTCCTGGGGGGCCCAAGGCAGCTACCTCTTGAGCCCTGCTGGCCACTGCCTTGGGTGTCAGGCTGTCAGCTACACAGGGGGTGCTGCCATGCCATGCTATGCCTGCCTGCTGGTGTTCTGCCAAATCTCTATACCTTGCCAAAAGTCTATACCGGAAGTGACGCAGCTGCACCGGAAGTGATGAGATCGCCAAGGAATCAGCTGGAGGAGGGTGTGCGCGGTGCCCACAAATCATCAGTTGCAGTTCAGTTCTACTATGTGGTGAGCTTGGTTTCCAGCACTCAGCTCTGCGGTAAAGATGAACTGCAACTGATGATTTGTGGGCGCCTGCGCACTCAGGGGTAGGGAGATCTGATGCAACATTTTGCACTGCAAAATCTCTATACCCCTAAGTGCGCACGCGCGGTGTATGAAGTACTTCTATTGCGGCGCTGCAATAATTCTTTGCTAAACTGGTGGATGTGCGCTTGCCCAGCGCCGCGCACACCCTCCTCGTCACTTCCGGTATAGACTTTTGGCAAGGTATAGAGATTTGGCAGAACACCGGCACTCCAGGCAGCGAACTATGAGAGCTGTAGTTCTCTTAAGGACCTTAGATGACATTATCACCATGTGACCAGTAACCTAGCAATATTACTGGTCACATGGCTATGAGGTCATCAAAGGTCCTGTCTACCAGGAGTGTTGCTGCAGGAGAAGTTTGCCTTAACTGTGGAGCTTTTTTTGTGAAGATTACATCAGGAAAAGTTGACAGGGCCTGTTATACTAATATACTGTAAGCTACTGTATACTGTGGTGTGCTATACTGCTCTACTGTATACTGTGGGGGGCTGTATACTGTGGGGTGCTATACTGCTCTACTGTATACTGTAGGGGGCTGTATACTGTGGGGTGCTATACTGCTCTACTGCATACTGTGGGGGGCTGTATACTGTGGGGTTCTGTATACTGGGTGTTATACTGCTCTACTGTATACTATGGGATTCTGTATACTGTGGTGTGCTATACTGCTCTACTGTATACTATGGGGTGCTGTATACTGTGGGGTGCTATACTGCTCTACTGTATACTATGGGGTGCTATATACTGTGGAGGGCTGTATACTGTGGTGTGCTATACTGCTCTACTGTATACTGTGGGGGTCTGTATACAGTGGGGGTCTGTATACAGTGGTGTGCTATACTGCTCTACTGTATACTGTGGGGGGCTGTATACTGTGGGGTGCTATACTGCTCTACTGTATACTATGGGGTGCTGTATACTGTGGGGTTCTGTATACTGGGTGTTATACTGCTCTACTGTATACTATGGGGTGCTGTATACTGTGGTGTGCTATACTGCTCTACTGTATACTATGGGGTGCTGTATACTGTGGGGTGCTATACTGCTCTATTGTATACTATGGGGTTCTGTATACCGTTGGGTTGCTGTATACTGTGGGGTGCTATACTGCTTTACTGTATACTGTGGGGTGCTGTATACTGTGAGGTGCTGTATTCTGTATAGTTTGGGGTGCTGTATTCTGTATACCGTGAGGTGCTGTATTCTGTATAGTTTGGGGTGCTGTATTCTGTATACCGTGAGGTGCTGTATACTGTGGGGAGCTGTATATTATGGAGTGCTATACTGCTCTACTGTATACTGTGGGGTGCTGTATACCGTTGGGTTGCTATACTGCTTTACTGTATACTGTGGGGAGCTGTATATTGTGGAGTGCTATACTGCTCTACTGCATACTGTGGGGTGCTGTATACTATAGGGTACTATACTGCATACTTTAGGGTGCTGTATACTATAGGGTGCTATACTGCATACTGTGGGGTGCTGGGGTGCACTGTAACGCTAGGGTGAGCCGAGCCCCGGTCTCCTTCCTGCAGAGCGGTGCCCACTTCCAGCCCTGAGCCCAGCTGCCCAGAGCACTGATCCTGAGCCGCTGGAGTCTTCAGAACTGTGAGTATTTACAGTCATTCACTGTACTCTACCAGGTGTGTGGATTTTTTTTGTGTGTGTTGTGGTGGAGGGCGTGATTGCATGCTAGGGTGTGGGAAGGTGGGATCCAGGGAGCCCAAGTAAATTTTTGCCCAGGGTCCACATCACTAATGTCAGCTAGCTTAATAGGGTTAATTCTGGTGACAGGAACCCTTTAAATTGAAGGTATGAATTATAGCCGTTATTATTACTTATATTAAGATACATGGAATTGAAAACTAATCCAAGAAATAAAATTGGGAAAGTCAAACAAGGGTAAGCTTCAGTGTAAATTGCTTGGCATTGTGCAGGTGAGAATGAAATGAAGTGGCGGAAATGAAAAAGCTGATTACCTACACCGTCCGGTGCTATTTTAGGCAGGTCTAATTTTAATCAGCCTGGTGTAAGAGAGGCTAATGAAAGCAAAGATCCTACTGGAATTTGGCAGATGTTAAGGGGAAATCTCACCACCAAAGGGAAGAGGATGGCGAAGCGGAACACGTCCAGGGCTAAAGAATATACAGGGCAACAGACCATTGTAACATAGGGTCTGATTTATCACTTTTCTGGTGTGAGAAAGTTGCAAACTGCGTGTTTGTGACTTTTTAAAAGCCGCTTACGCAAATAAATAAATGTTAATGCGCATAGAATTTCTCCGTCACCTTTGACACTTTCCCCGAAAAGAAGGTATAGCGAAGTTGGGGAGGGGGCATGGCCAGTGGACCCGCTACATACATCATCTTTTACACCGCAAAAGAGCACTGAAATCTAAGCCAGCTGGGGGTGTGCGCAAATTTCAGTTTAGACACACAGACTGCCAGATGCTGCACCTGATTTATGACGAGGCGAGCACAGGGTTATCATAGACCGCCAGACCGGCAAAACAAACCGGTCTATGATGAATCAGGGCCATACTCGATTATAAGAATATATTATTTATAAGGTTTATTAGTAATAATTAAAACAACAACCATACAGAAGTATTATACTGCGTTTAGGACAACTGCAAGGACCCCCACCTATCACTAGAGCGGGGTATCCAAATACCCTGTATCTCCTCAGGATAAGGGGAATGAGGAAGACGAGGAGCTTGTATGGAGCGGTGGTAGAACATGTGCTAGACAATTTTTGCATACGGCCGTCTGAATGAGCCCTTAAAGGGGTTTTCCAGTATTTCGATTTTTATATCAAATGACTCCCGGCACCACCACTGATCAGCTGTGGAAACTATACAGCCACCAGCCACTGGAAACTATACAGCAGATGGTGCTGGAGACAGAAGTGTTCCGCCGCCTGTAGTACAATTCACTGGAGCTGTGCTGATCCACAGTACCCCAGCGGCCACAGTGGATGGCGCCTTTTGCTTCTGGCTCCATCCAATGTATAGTCTTCCACTGAGGACAGGCTATCAATACTACAGTAAGTAACGGAAAATTGCTTTTACACCTATTCTATTTTGTGTGAAAAAAACTAAGTTTGGTACAAAAAGAGCAAGCACCGAATTCTGTGGGCATCACATGGTTATACCATCGTACTTGTAGTAAGAAGACCAGCACTCCGTACTTCCAATAATGAAAAAGGATTTTCTTTATTCGTCACCCATATGTGATGGTTATACCATCGTCACGATGCAGTCATGATGTCAGATGCCACAATTTGTCCTTGAGCAATAGAATATCAGTCAGAATGTGTTCAAGCCATTGAGTTGGGGGGCACTAAAGAGGCATTCTACTGTGTGAGGGCACTAAAGAGGCATTCTACTGTGTGGGAGCACTAAAGAGGCATTCTACACTGTGAGGGCACTAAAGAGGCATTCTACACTGTGAGGGCACTAAAGAGGCATTCTACACTGTGAGGGCACTAAAGAGGCATTCTACTGTGTGAGGGCACTAAAGAGGCATTCTACTGTGTGAGGGCACTAAAGAGGCATTCTACACTGTGAGGGCACTAAAGAGGCATTCTACACTGTGAGGGCACTAAAGAGGCATTCTACTGTGTGAGGGCACTAAAGAGGCATTCTACTGTGTGGGAGCACTAAAGAGGCATTCTACACTGTGAGGGCACTAAAGAGGCATTTGTTGAGGAAGGGTGGCAGGTATGCATAAATATATATGCATGCCTACTGGGCATGCATATACACTGCTCAAAAAAATAAAGGGAACACTTAAACAACACAATGTAACTCCAAGTCAATCACACTTCTGTGAAATCAAACTGTCCACTTAGGAAGCAACACTGAGTGACAATCAATTTCACATGCTGTTGTGCAAATGGGATAGACAACAGGTGGAAATTATAGGCAATTAGCAAGACACCGCCAATAAAGGAGTGGTGATGCAGGTGGTGACCACAGACCAATTTTCAGTTCCTATGCTTCCTGGCTGATGTTTTGGTCACTTTTGAATGCTGGCGGTGCTTTCACTCTAGTGGTAGCATGAGACGGAGTCTACAACCCACACAAGTGGCTCAGGTAGTGTAGCTTATCCAGGATGGCACATCAATGCGAGCTGTGGCAAGAAGGTTTGCTGTGTCTGTCAGCGTAGTGTCCAGAGCATGGAGGCGCTACCAGGAGACAGGCCAGTACATCAGGAGACATGGAGGAGGCCATAGGAGGGCAACAACCCAGCAGCAGGACCGCTACCTCCGCCTTTGTGCAAGGAGGAACAGGAGGAGCACTGCCAGAGCCCTGCAAAATGACTTCCCGCAGGCCACAAATGTGCATGTGTCTGCTCAAACGGTCAGAAACAGACTCCATGAGGGTGATATGAGGGCCCGACGTCCACAGGTGGGGGTTGTGCTTACAGTCCAACACCGTGCAGGACGTTTGGCATTTGCCAGAGAACACCAAGATTGGCAAATTCGCCACTGGCGCCCTGTGCTCTTCACAGATAAAAGCAGGTTCACACTGAGCACATGTGACAGACGTGACAGAGTCTTGAGACGCCGTGGAGAACGTTCTGCTGCCTGCAACATCCTCCAGCATTACCGGTTTGGCATTGGGTCAGTAATGGTGTGGGGTGGCATTTCTTTGGAGGGCCGCACAGCCCTCCATGTGCTCGCCAGAGGTAGCCTGACTGCCATTAGGTACCGAGATGAGATCCTCAGACCCCTTGTGAGACCATATGCTGGTGCGGTTGGCCCTGGGTTCCTCCTAATGCAAGACAATGCTAGACCTCATGTGGCTGGAGTGTGTCAGCAGTTCCTGCAAGATGAAGGCATTGATGCTATGGACTGGCCCGCCCATTCCCCAGACCTGAATCCAATTGAGCACATCTTGGACATCATGTCTCGCTCTATCAACCAACGTCACGTTGCACCACAGACTGTCCAGGAGTTGGCAGATGCTTTAGTCCAGGTCTGGGAGGAGATACCTCAGGAGACCGTCCGCCACCTCATCAGGAGCATGCACAGGCGTTGTAGGGAGGTCATACAGGCACGTGGAGGCCACACACACTACTGAGCCTCATTTTGACTTGTTTTAAGGACATTACATCAAAGTTGGATCAGCCTGTAGTGTGTTTTTCCACTTTAATTTTGAGGGGGGCTCCAAATCCAGACCTCCATGGGTTTAAAAATTTGATTTCCATTTTTTTTTTTGGTGTGATTTTGTTGTCAGCACATTCAACTATGTAAAGAACAAAGTATTTCAGAAGAATATTTAATTAACTCAGATCTAGGATGTGTTATTTTTGTGTTCCCTTTATTTTTTTGAGCAGTGTATATATATGTATATATTAGCGGTGCATAATCCACTCAGAGGGCGATGTGCGCAGATGTGCCCAGCACCTGCGCCCATCTGCCTCTGATATTCCCCAGGGGCTCATTCATGCCCCTGTGGGAATTCATATATGTATGTGCCCCCTTTAATAGATATATATGTCTATAATGCCCCCTGTATCCTATAATGCCCCCTGTACATCATATATATCCCCATACCATATAAATCCCCCCCCCCCCTACATGGACACAGATGCATCAATGTAAATGTGCCCCAAGCATTTACATTGATGTAATCTGGGTGAAGGCGCCAGAATGACCGGACAAGGTCCGGTCATTCTGGTGAACTCAAAAGGATTCAAATTCAATAGAATTTGAATCCTTTTGTTCTAATTATCTGCGGCCCTGCTGGAGATAATTAAGCATAATAGAGAGAGAGGAGATACCTCCGCTCACTCTATTATGTGCATTCTGGCATCGCAATTACCATTGCGATGTCCGGAATGCTGAGAGCTACAGGCGGGAGATCAAAGGATCTCCCGCCTGTCAGCAAGTGCACGCGGCCCTGCGGCGCGCGTGCAGGTAGGCGCGGGCAGGCGCGGTGACGTCATCTCACCGCGCCGGCCCACGTGTCCTTCACGGTGGTGCGCGCTCGCGCGCCGCTGTGTGGGCGGTACGGCAGTGCGGGCGGCCGGACATATAAGTCCGGCAGGCCCTGCACTAAGTAGAGAAGAGCCGGCCGCCCACCCAGACTGAAGGAGACCCCCTGGACGAACGAGCAACCCCTAGACGAACGAGCATTAAACCCTAAGTATCTGGATCCCCTGCTATATCTCTCTCTTGAGATATACCCCCCTGCACTATATACCCTCTTGCTATCCCCTGGTAACCCTATATAATCCCCTGGTAACCCTCACTATATACCCTCCTGCTATCCCCTGGTAACCCTCACTATATACCCTCCTGCTATCCTCTGGTAACCCTCACTATATACCCTCCTGCAATCCCCTGGTAACCCTCACTATATACCCTCCTGTACCCTCACTATATATCCCCTGGTAACCCTATCCCCTGCTCCCCTGATATACACACCCCTGGTAACCCTACCCTATATACCCCTGGTAACCCTACCCTATATACCCCTGGTAACCCTACCCTATATACCCCTGGTAACCCTACCCTATATACCCCTGGTAACCCTACCCTACATACCTCTGGTCCCTACCCATTACCCCTATTACCCCTGATAATCCTACACACCTGGTACGCCCCTTGTTGCCCCGATCCCTGATTTACCCTAATCACCTCCCGCGGTATATTAATGCTTTGTGGTTGGCTTACACCCTTGTAAGACCACCGTCAACCTTCGTCTACCCCATAGTGATAGTATATAGTACTAGGTGGGTGGGCTGTTAATATTGAATGTGTGTATCGTATAGATAGTTTGTGGGTGGAATTTGGGAATGTGTAGTGTAGTTTAGGATTGTATATTATAGTGCTGTATTGTTAGTATTGCGTGCGTAGTGTATTGTTAGTAATAAATACTGTTACTTGTAACTATCTGTGTAACGTGTAATTATTGGCGATAGGTAGTAAGGCGCATGCAGCTAGTGTAGCGATCAGTGTAAGGCATAGTGAAAATATTGTTATTGTTATATAAAAGCATAAATAGGCGGAGTTATCACTAGACGCCTCCTCCTATTTATGAATATTAATTACTGATATTTGCATAAATATTGGTGATTAATATTCCCCCTTTACAGCATTCTACACTGTGGGGGCACTAAAGAGGCATTCTACTGTGTGGGAGCACTAAAGAAGCATTCTACTGTTTGGGGGCACTAAAGAGGCATTCTACTGTGTGAGGGCACTAAAGAGGCATTCTACACTGTGAGGGCACTAAAGAGGAATTCTACTGTGTGCGGGCACTGAAGAGGCATTCTACACCGTGAGGGCACTAAAGAGGCATTCTACTGTGTGGGGGCACTAAAGAGGCATTCTACACTGTGAGGGCACTAAAGAGGCATTCTAGTGCGTGAGGGCACTAAAGAGGCATTCTACTGTGTGGGGGCACTAAAGAGGCATTCTACACTGTGAGGGCACTAAAGAGGCATTCTACTGTGTAAGGGCACTAAAGAGGCATTCTACTGTGTGGGAGCACTAAAGAGGCATTCTACACTGTGAGGGCACTAAAGAGGCATTCTACTGCGTGAGGGCACTAAAGAGGCATTCTACTGTGAGGGCACTAAAGAGGCATTCTACACTGTGAGGGCACTAAAGAGGCATTCTACTGTGTGGGAGCACTAAAGAAGCATTCTACTGTTTGGGGGCACTAAAGAGGCATTCTACTGTGTGAGGGCACTAAAGAGGCATTCTACACTGTGAGGGCACTAAAGAGGCATTCTACTGTGTGAGGGCACTAAAGAGGCATTCTACACTGTGAGGGCACTAAAGAGGCATTCTACTGTGTGCGGGCACTAAAGACGCATTCTACACTGTGAGGGCACTAAAGAGGCATTCTACTGTGTGAGGGCACTAAAGAGGCATTCTACACTGCGAGGGCACTAAAGAGGCATTCTACTGTGTGGGAGCACTAAAGAGGCATTCTACACTGTGAGGGCACTAAAGAGGCATTCTACTGTGTGGGAGCACTAAAGAGGCATTCTACACTGTGAGGGCACTAAAGAGGCATTCTACTGTGTGAGGGCACTAAAGAGGCATTCTACACTGTGAGGGCACTAAAGAGGCATTCTACTGTGTGGGGGCACTAAAGAGGCATTCTACACTGTGAGGGCACTAAAGAGGCATTCTACTGTGTGAGGGCACTAAAAAGGCATTCTACACTGTGAGGGCACTAAAGAGGCATTCTACTGTGTGGGAGCACTAAAGAGGCATTCTACACTGTGAGGGCACTAAAGAGGCATTCTACTGTGTGAGGGCACTAAAGAGGCATTCTACACTGTGAGGGCACTAAAGAGGCATTCTACTGTGTGGGAGCACTAAAGAGGCTTTCTACACTGTGAGGGCACTAAAGAGGCATTCTACTGTGTGAGGACACTAAAGAGGCATTCTACTGTGTGAGGACACTAAAGAGGCATTCTACTGTGTGAGGGCACTAAAGGGGCATTCTACTGTGTGAGGGCACTAAAGAGGCATTCTACTGTGTGAGGACACTAAAGAGGCATTCTACTGTGTGAGGGCACTAAAGAGGCATTCTACTGTGTGAGGGCACTAAAGAGGCATTCTACACTGTGAGGGCACTAAAGAGGCATTCTACTGTGTGAGGGCACTAAAGAGGCATTCTACTGTGTGGAGGCACTAAAGAGGCATTCTACTGTGTGAGGACACAAAAGAGGCATTCTACTGTGTGAGGACACTAAAGGGGCATTCTACTGTGTGAGGACACTAAAGGGGCATTCTACTTTGTGAGGACACTAAAGGGGCATTCTACTTTGTGAGGACACTAAAGAGGCATTCTACTGTGTGAGGGCACTAAAGAGGCATTCTACTGTGTGGGGGCACTAAAGAGGCATTCTACTGTGTGGGGGCACTAAAGAGGCATTCTACTGTGTGAGGGCACTAAAGAGGCATTCTACTGTGTGGGGGCACTAAAGAGGCATTCTACTGTGTGGAGGCACTAAAGAGGCATTCTACTGTGTGAGGACACTAAAGAGGCATTCTACTGTGTGAGGACACTAAAGGGGCATTCTACTGTGTGAGGACACTAAAGGGGCATTCTACTTTGTGAGGACACTAAAGGGGCATTCTACTTTGTGAGGACACTAAAGAGGCATTCTACTGTGTGAGGGCACTAAAGAGGCATTCTACTGTGTGGGGGCACTAAAGAGGCATTCTACTGTGTGGGGGCACTAAAGAGGCATTCTACTGTGTGGGGGCACTAAAGAGGCATTCTACTGTGTGAGGGCACTAAAGAGGCATTATACTGTGTGGGAGCACTAAAGAGGCATTCTACTGTGTGAGGGCACTAAAGAGGCATTCTACTGTGTGAGGGCACTAAAGACGCTTTCTACACTGTGAGGGCACTAAAGAGGCATTCTACTGTGTGAGGGCACTAAAGAGGCATTCTACTGTGTGAGGGAACTAAAGAGGCATTCTACTGTGTGGAGGCACTAAAGAGGCATTCTACTGTGTGAGGACACTAAAGAGGCATTCTACTGTGTGAGGACACTAAAGGGGCATTCTACTTTGTGAGGACACTAAAGAGGCATTCTACTGTGTGAGGGCACTAAAGAGGCATTCTACTGTGTGGGGGCACTAAAGAGGCATTCTACTGTGTGAGGGCACTAAAGAGGCATTCTACTGTGTGAGGGCACTAAAGAGGCATTCTACACTGTGAGGGCACTAAAGAGGCATTCTACTGTGTGGGAGCACTAAAGAGGCATTCTACTGTGTGAGGGCACTAAAGGGGCATTCTACTTTGTGAGGACACTAAAGAGGCATTCTACTGTGTGAGGGCACTAAAGAGGCATTCTACTGTGTGGGGGCACTAAAGAGGCATTCTACTGTGTGAGGGCACTAAAGAGGCATTCTACTGTGTGAGGGCACTAAAGAGGCATTCTACTGTGTGGGGGCACTAAAGAGGCATTCTACTGTGTGAGGGCACTAAAGAGGCATTCTACTGTGTGAGGGCACTAAAGAGGCATTCTACTGTGTGAGGGCACTAAAGAGGCATTTTACTGTGTGAGGGCACTAAGGGGGCATTCTACACTGTGAGGGCACTAAAGAGGCATTCTACTGTGTGAGGGCACTAAAGAGGCATTCTACTGTGTGGAGGCACTAAAGAGGCATTCTACTGTGTGGAGGCACTAAAGAGGCATTCTACTGAGTGAGGACACTAAAGAGGCATTCTACTGTGTGAGGGCACTAAAGAGGCATTCTACTGTGTGGAGGCACTAAAGAGGCATTCTACTGTGTGAGGGCACTAAGGGGGCATCACTCCTGTGTGGGGGCAATAAGGGAGCATAGCTACTGTGAAGGGGCATTAAGGTGGCTTATACAGTGTGGGGCACACAGGGGACTTGACGGGATTGGGGCATGGATAGATATACATTGGGCGGAGTCAGAGGCATGGCTTAGCATGAAAAAAATTGCTGTGGTGCGAATGTCCCTCCTTTGGCTTTTTAAAAGTTGGGAGGTATGTATTAGAAAGTTGTATATAACGCCTTTAAGAAAAACAGTCACGTCATGACATGCTGGTGTCAGATATCTAATGTTGGGGGACTTCTGACCTCTTGACCAGTAAATATCTAGTTCAACAAGAAAAACCTCTGGTTCTGCAATTATCCATATAAATCACATTGCATTAGTGATGTCAGTGAGTGCACAGAATACAGTTCAGTGGAAAACTGCAGCAAACTAAAAAACACATGTTAAGGTCTTGAGGTCAGTATTTAGGGAGTTGTGTTAACCTGGGGTTCTGGAGCTTTGCTGGAGGACACATTAGTTGTCACTTGCAGGATTAGGACCTGTGACGTCTAGGAGCCTTCTACTGACCGATCACACAGGATGACACTTCTCAAGAACCTGCTCTTTATATATACATACTGTGAATAAAGCATGCGTGACATTCCTGCCTACAGCAAAATGAGTTTCCCAATATGAAGTTAGGAAACGTTCCAACATAATCTTGTAGGTCATGCCAGACAACAGCATAAATCATCTCTTTTCACTAAAAGTCCAGCTTTTATAATCATGTCATCTTAGGTCCAAAATTCTCTGCTGCTTAATGCTATAATACATTTCCCTACTGCAGTTATGGATTAATAATGAAATGTCACCACTAGGGGGAGCTTATTAATTGACTTTAATGTATAAGGAGTAGGCAGCCAACTTCTAAGCCCCCCAGCACCACCTAGTGGTGACTGCAAGCAGCCAGAATTGTATCATATGAATACTTCACAACTTTTGAAAAGTCGAAGGAGAGCAACACTATTTTTTTTAACACTAAGCCACGCCTCTAACTGTGCCCAATTCCTGTCTATACATGCCCAAACCTGCCTAGTCCCCTTAGTGCCCTCTTCACAACTGAATGTTCCCTTAGCACCCCCACATTTTAGGTATGCCGCCTCACAGTAAGAATGACCCCTTTGCGCTCCCCTCACAGTAGTGCTGCCCCTTTAGGGCTCTTACAAGAGGCCTTTTACAATAGTTCTGCTTCCTTAGTGCCCCCTTACAATTGTGATGCCCTCTTAGTTCTCCATTTACAATAGTGTTGCCCTCTTAGTGCCACCCTTACAAAAGTGCTGCCTCCTTAGTGCCCCTTCACAATAGTGCAGCCCTTTATAGTGTTGCCTCTTTAGTGCCCGCTCACAATAGTGCTGCTTCCTTAGTGCCCCCTTACAATCGTGATGCCCTCTTAGTGCCCCCCTTACAATAGTGTTGCTCCATTGGTGCCCGCTCACAACAGTGAAGCCCCTGTCGTTTAAAAAAAAATAAAAAAATACTCACCTAGCTCCATTCCCCAGATGAATGGAGCAAATTATCCCCTACCTGTGCTCTCTCCTGCTGGGGAGTGCACAGGCCAGTGAATGGTGGGGCAGGGAGCTGACAGCTTCCTGCTTCACCATTGTATTCAGTGGTATCTACAGCCTTTTTCTTCTCCTAGCACTTATAAAAAAGAATAATTTGTTTTTGTGTCACCACGTTTTGAAAGCCATAACAGTGTTTTAATTTTCTGCCAATGTTGCTGCGTGAAGGCACATTTTTCACAAGGCGAGAAGTAGTTTTCATTGGCACCATTAGGGTAAACAGGCCTTCTTAATTAACTTTTTTGTGCATGGGAAGGGGTGGAAAAATTCAATTGTGTTTTGTTTTTTTACAGTGTTTACTCTGCACGGTGCAGTAAAAACACACTTTTCAGCTAAGAAAAGCTCAGGCTGGTGTCAAATATAAGTTTTTTGGATAGCTCGATAGAAGTTTTGAGGTTTTTCATGGCTTTTTTTTGTTCATGCCGTACTTTTTAGGTAAAAAATGCGAGCTCCAGATGTTGCTGCAAAGTCTATGGGAAATATTAAATGCAGGACAGACTTTCTCTTTATTAAAAAAAATGCAATAGACCCAAAAAAGCACCTCAAGGAAAAAAAAAAAGCACTTACAAAATAAATTAATAAATACAACTGTGTGTATCATGTTTGTAAACTAGTTTTCTGGCGTACAAAAATAAAAAATTTTGGGCACTTGTACCAAAAATGGTGACGTTTTGCACTTTTTCTCCACCTTAACCCTTTTTTGCAAAAAGTGGGAGGGAAGAGGTGGGCCACAGACAGTATCCCAAATGGACAACTCATTTAACAACATGTACTGTACACTAGAAAAATGGCGCACCTTAGACCAGAAACCTAAACCATCTCCCGAGCTGGCGCAGTTTTCTTTTTCTGGAACTCTAAAAGATGCTCCAGAATTATTGCTTCTTAATAATTCTCACATCGTGCTCCAGTGGGGGGAGATTTACTATTTACTGCAGATGCTCAGCTAAAGGGCTCACGGACACAAACGTATTTTCTTTCCGTGTCCATTCCGCTTTTTTTGCGGAGCGTATTCGGAACCATTCATTTTAATGGGTCCACAAAAAAAACGGAAGTTACTCCTTGTGCATTCCGTTTCCGTATGTCCGTATTTCCGTTTCGCAAAAAGATTAAACATGTCCTATTATTGTCTGCATCACAGACAAGGATAGGACTGTTCTATTAGGGACCAGCTGTTTCATTCCGCAAAATACGGAATGCACACGGACATCTGTATTTTTTTCGGATCCGTTTTTTGCGGACCGCAAAATACATACGGTCGTGTGCATGAGCTCTTAATCTCAGCTATGATTCGGGTGCACATGCCGCACATCATATTTATCAGAACAGAGTTCGGTTTCGAGTTTTAAAAGTGGTTTCCACTTTAAAAATCAACTACTGAAGTTATTCAACAAAGTTTCATGTGACTTCGTGAATAACCAACTTCGCCTCATCGGAGCCCATACATTCTAATACTCTACGGAGACGGATCTCCATACAATATTAATCTGAAATTTTGAACGAAGCGACATCGGATGTAGCATCTGAAACACTAGTTGTCACTCCTGGAAACCGAGCAGTGTATAATGTGATGGAAAAATGAATCCAGCCAGCAAAGGAAGCAATATGGACAATCCCAATACATTAGTAAGTGCCTGGTATTAACTTTCTCTACATGATAAATGCCACTATCTGAAGTGAGACAACCCCTTTTACTTTGTGGTTATACAGGAAATTTAGAGAACTGCATTTAAACATGAGAAAATAATTTTAGAATTAAAATGCTATAAACCAAAACAGTGTTCAAGGATGGACATCTGGTTGCCATTGCCAAAACTTTTTAAACTTTTTTTTTTGTATACACCTCTGTATCATTTTGAGCATTTAAAGACCAATATAATAAAATCAATCTCTACTCAATCATTATGTTAACACCTGACCTGGCTAATGTAAAAGAGATAATGGTAAGGGACTGCTCATTCTGGCTGACACACGTGCTCCTCACAGGTATGCCGGGATTACTGATGATAGCGTGACTGATAAGGAAGGTGCAGAAAAAAACAATCTTACAAATTCCTTCAGTGTGAGGGGATTAAGGCTTCATTGTAATCACTATCATTGCAGCATTTGATTAGAAACCAGAGAATGAAGGAATGTGTTCCAGACTACTGAAGGTACAGGAAAAACAACCTACAGGAGAGGGTGCTAAGCAAACATGACACCGAAACACTACAAAAGAATGACAACTAGAACTGTAGCTATAACTACTGCTAGCACTACCGTCATACAGTATAACTACTATTATAGATATATTAGGCCCCTTTCACTCGGGTGCCATGTGTGGCGTGAACGCATAGCACCCGCACTGAATCCTGACCCATTCATTTTTTTCACGCATCATTTCTGCGTTGCATGAAAGACGCAGCATGTTCTATATTCTGCGTTTTTCGCGCAGCCCTGGCCCCATAGAAGTGAATGGGGCTTCAGTGAAAAACGCATTGTATCCGGAACCAAGTGTGGATGCGATGCATTTTTCACTAAAGGTTGCTAAGAGATGTTGTTTTTCACCCGCCTCAAAAATGCATCAAAATGGATTACATCAGCGCGGAAAAAACTCAACCACTGAACGGGAATACAGACAAAACTGACTAAACTTGCTTGCAAAATGGTGCGAGTTTCACTGAACGCATCCAGACCTAATCCGTATCGTTCCTGTGAAAGAGGCCTTAGAAACATAGGAATAAAAAAAAATAGTGCATGTCCTATTTTTTTCTAGTTTGCCGACAAGGATAGGCATTATTAGAATGGATCCGCAAAAAAAAAGGATGCCATAAGGAATGTCATCCTTTTTTTTTGCGGACTGCAAAACACATATGGTCGTGTGCATATATACGTACTGTCAATTTCCCAACTGTTCCAAGTCTCTACTAATCTTTTGGTGTAGAAATATTTCCTGACATTGCTCCTGATCTTCCCTCCTATTACATTTTTCATTACTATTATATATCTTAGTATATTACACTTACCAATCTCATATATATAAAAATGAGTTTCTGTCTGTCTAGACGTCTGTCTGGACGTTCTTTATGCGCGACCAAACGACTGGACCGATCTTTACCAAATTTGGCACACAGGTACATCAGGTGTCCGGGAAGGTTTTAGACCAGGTCTCAGCTCTCTAGGACGTACCGTTCCTGAGATATTCCCAAAAAATCACCCACATTAGCCAATACAAGCCTGCAAGTCTTTCTCTTCAAATCCCAACTGCCATAAACACAGTTTTACTCCAGGTTTCCATAACAACCCAGCCATTTTTCTTTACTGCTTAAAGGGGCGGGCACTGTGGAGGTCACTGTTTTTAAAGGGGCGGGCACTGTGGAGGTCACTGTTATTAAATGGGCGGGCACTGTGGAGGTCACTTATTAAAGGGGTAGGCGCTATGAAGGTCATTGTTAAAGGGGCGGGCACTGTGAAGGTCATTGTTAAAGGGGCGGGCACTGTGGAGGTCAATGTTAATGGAGCGGCCACTGTGGAGGTCAATGTTAAAGGGGCGGGCACTGTGGAGGTCATTGTTAAAGGGGCGGGTGCTGTAGAGGTCACTGTTATCTGGGAAACTGTCAATATCTTTTAACGACACATACAAACTTTAAATGAAATAGATGAAATATACCCATGCGAAGCCGGGTCCTTCTGCTAGTACTATTATAAAATTACTGTTGAGTGAGGCCTCTTTCACACAACCGTTTCTTTTTTTCAGTTTATGGGCCATTTTTTGCGTTCCGTATACGGAATCATTCATTTCCATGGTTCAGAAAAAAAAAAAACGATGTACTCCGTATGCATTCCGTTTCTGTATTTCCGTTTTTCTTTTCCGTTGAAAGATAGAACATGTCCTATTATTGCCCGCAAATCACGTTCTGTAGCTCCATTCAAGTCAATGGGTCCGCAAAAAAAACGGAACACATATGTCTTCCGTATCCGTTCCATTTTTGTGGAACCATCTATTGAAAATTTTATCCCCAGCCCAATTTTTTCTATGTAATTACTGTATACTGTATAAGCCATACTGAAAAACTGAACAGAAACGGAAACACAACGAAAACTAAAAACGGAACAACGGATCCATGAGAAACCGACTGCAAAACACGGAAAAAGCCATGTGGTCGTGTGAAAGAGGCCTGAAGCAAAGCATTCGAAGCAGAATTCGGTATGAAGTGTAGGAAAACTTCGATTCACATTGAATCTGAATTTCCTTGCGCTTCGTGGTAACATCAGTTTTTCCTAAAACGGCTGCTACACTTGTTACAAAGTGAAAATAAGAAGCCCGGGTACGTGAGATCACCAATAATGTCGTGCAGCCAGCCAGTCCGCAGATAGCCATCCCCTGTGATGTAACAGCCCTATAAAACCCTCATCCCGTGCATTCTCCGCCATTTATCATGACTATTATATAACTACTATTATAGGCATTTTACACTTATCTTTACTATTATATAACTACTTTTATGGATATTTTATGGCTGTCACTACTAGAGAATCAATTCCCCAAAAACCTGATTAATTTACAAATTTCACAACAATTCAAATTCCAAATGAATCCTAAGTTTTGGCAGGAAAGATAAAGATGGAAGATCGCATGATCCTGGGCAGGACCCTGACCGACAGGCTTGCCCATAATGCCTTGCAGTTAGGCCTCATTCACACGACCGTTGTTTTGGTCCGCATCCGAGCCACAGTTTTTGCGGCTCAGATGCGGATCCATTCACTTCAATGGGGCCGCAAAAGATGCGGACAGCACTCCGTGTGCTGTCCGCATCCGTTGCTCCGTTCCGTGGTCCGCAAAAAAAAAAATAACCCGTCCTATTCTTGTCCGTTTACGGACAAGAATAGGCAGTTATTTCAATAGCTGTCCGTGCCGTTTCACAAATAGAGGAACGCATGCGGACGCCAGCCGTGTTTTTCAGATTCGCAATTTGCGGACCGCAAAACACACAACAGTCATGTGCATGAGGCCTGGGAAGATAGATTTAGTTAGAGAAATTCAATTACTTTATAGAAAGTCAGGTTTTATCATTAGGGACAGAAGCTGATACACTGAGTGTTTGTCACAGTCATGTTGCACTGCATGAACTTTTAAAGAGACAGTACTCTTTTTTTATGTGTATGAGCCAGCCTTTTTTTCTAAAAACTTGTTGCAAAGTGTCTACAGTTAATACGTGCGCAATACGTGTATTTTTTTTTTTTAACAAAGAAAACGGGGGATAGTTTTCTGTATCCAATTTTGTAAAGTCACTCCCATGTATTCCACTTCCCGTCCTGGCTCTTCGACTGCCTTCTTCGTATGAACTTTTATCACAACAAATAGCCTCACCTTACTCTCTTAGTCAGACCATTCCTTGTGGCTCTTCGTGGACATCTTACTCTAGGGCCCATGAAGAGAACAATACAGGTGTCATACTGTCATCCCAATTCTACTAATCTATTTCCCTCATAGCAGCAGTAAACGAACAGTGGGCTACTTATCTACGGTACATAGGAGTTGTATCTCTTTGTGCTGACTGCTACACAGGGGCGGACACAGACAGCAGAGGGCCCCTGTGCAAAGAATGTGCCTGGGCCCCCTCCCCAAACCACACATACAGACATAAATATATACACAATAGATACAGTGACCCCTTTAAGGCTACACAGTGCTTTTGGCCAACAATGTGTCGTACAACCAAGGATCGCAGCAGACACAATGCTGCAATGCATCGAGTTAAAATGAATGGGGGTCGCATTGTGAACTTGAAGTTTCTTGAAATCACAATTAAAAAGTTGCAAGAAATTCAGCAGGTTGGATTTTTTGGTGACCGTCAGGTCAAGACCTCATTTACTCTTACTAGTTGTGATGTATCGTAGTATCGCTGCAATCTTTGGCTGCATAATGTGTGTCGCAGCCACAGCCACCTTGTGGGGCCAGCCTAAGGGCCCATTTTGACGGCTGTGCTTTACAGTCCGCAAATTGCGGATCCACAAAACACAGAGACTGGCCGTGTGCGTCCTATGATAGCAAATGCCTATTCTTGTCTGCAATTGCAGACATAAATAGGACATGTTGTATCATTTTTGCGAGGCTGCGGAGAGGACATGGATGTGGACAACACACGATGTGACGCACGCATCTTCTGCATACCCGTTGAAATATTCGGATCCACACCCATTCTGCAAAATTGCAGAACAGATATGGACTCCTTCATACGGCCACCTGAATGAGGCCTAACACACATACTGGACTTTCATACATGCAACCACACATCCTCACACATCCTCACACATGCAGGCTCTGTCACATACACATGGTCATACATCGTCACACATGCAGGCATTGTCACATACACACGGTCATACATCGTCACACATGCAGGCACTGTCACATACACACGGTCATACATCCTCACACATGCAGGCACTGTCACATACACACGGTCACACATGCAGGCACTGTCACATACACACGGTCATACATCCTCACACATGCAGGCACTCACATACACATGGTCATACATCCTCACACATGCAGGCACTGTCACATACACACGGTCACACATGCAGGCACTCACATACACATGGTCATACATCCTCACACATGCAGGCACTGTCACATACACACGGTCATACATCCTCACACATGCAGGCACTGTCACATACACACGGTCATACATCCTTACACATGCAGGCACTGTCACATACACACGGTCATACATCCTTACACATGCAGGCACTGTCACATACACACGTCATACATCCTCACACATGCAGGCACTGTCACATACACACGGTCATACATCCTCACACATGCAGGCACTGTCACATACACACGGTCATACATCCTTACACATGCAGGCACTGTCACATACACACGGTCATATATCCTCACACATGCAGGCACTGTCACATACACACGGTCATACATCCTGACACATGCAGGCACTGTCACATACACACGGTCATACATCCTTACACATGCAGGCACTGTCACATACACACGTCATACATCCTCACACATGCAGGCACTGTCACATACACACGGTCATACATCCTCACACATGCAGGCACTATCACATACACACGTCATACATCCTCACACATGCAGGCACTGTCACATACACACGGTCATACATCCTCACACATGCAGGCACTGTCACATACACACGGTCACACATCCTCACACATGCAGGCACTGTCACATACACACGGTCACACATCCTCACACATGCAGGCACTGTCACATACACACGGTCATACATCCTCACACATGCAGGCACTGTCGCATACACACGGTCATACATCCTCACACATGCAGGCACTGTCACATACACACGGTCATACATCCTCACACATGCAGGCACTGTCACATACACACGGTCACACATCCTCACACATGCAGGCATTGTCACATACACACGGTCATACATCCTCACACATGCAGGCACTGTCACATACACACAGTCATACATCCTCACACATGCAGGCACTGTCACATACACACAGTCATACATCCTCACACATGCAGGCATTGTCACATACACACGGTCATACATCCTCACACATGCAGGCACTGTCACATACACACAGTCATACATCCTCACACATGCAGGCACTGTCACATACACACGGTCACACATCCTCACACATGCAGGCATTGTCGCATACACACGGTCATACATCCTGACACATGCAGGCACTGTCACATACACACGGTCATACATCCTGACACATGCAGGCACTGTCACATACACACGGTCATACATCTTTACACATGCAGGCACTGTCACATACACACGGTTATACATCCTTACACATGCAGGCACTATCACATACACACGTCATACATCCTCACACATGCAGGCACTGTCACATACACACGGTCATACATCCTCACACATGCAGGCACTGTCACATACACACGGTCATACATCCTCACACATGCAGGCACTGTCACATACACACGGTCATACATCCTCACACATGCAGGCACTGTCGCATACACACGGTCATACATCCTCACACATGCAGGCACTGTCACATACACACAGTCATACATCCTCACACATGCAGGCATTGTCGCATACACACGGTCATACATCCTCACACATGCAGGCACTGTCACATACACACGGTCATACATCCTGACACATGCAGGCACTGTCACATACACACGGTCATACATCCTGACACATGCAGGCACTGTCACATACACACGGTCATACATCTTTACACATGCAGGCACTGTCACATACACAAGGTCATACATCCTCACACATGCAGGCACTGTCACATACACACGGTCATACATCCTGACACATGCAGGCACTGTCACATACACACGGTTATACATCCTCACACATGCAGGCACTGTCGCATACACACGGTTATACATCCTCACACATGCAGGCACTGTCACATACACACGGTCATACATCCTGACACATGCAGGCACTGTCACATACACACGGTTATACATCGTCACACATGCAGGCACTGTCACATACACACGGTTATACATCGTCACACATGCAGGCACTGTCACATACACACGGTCATACATCCTGACACATGCAGGCACTGTCACATACACACGGTTATACATCGTCACACATGCAGGCACTGTCACATACACACGGTCATACATCCTGACACATGCAGGCACTGTCACATACACACGGTTATACATCGTCACACATGCAGGCACTGTCACATACACACGGTTATACATCGTCACACATGCAGGCACTGTCACATACACACGGTCACACATCCTCACACATGCAGGCACTGTCACATACACACGATTGGTTTTCAGACCAATCAGCTCTCCTAGTTAGTAAGGTTGGGTCTACAAGGTCCTATTTTCAAGAAAATCGCATAAAAATGCGGTGTTTTTTTGCCGCGATTTTGTAAAAATCAGACCCTGTGGACACAGCCTTACTGACCAGGAGAGCTGATTACACTCCAGTGGACCAGTCCAAGCTGTATGGGCCCCCTCGCACGCTGGGCCCCTGTGCAGCTGTACCAGCTGCACAGGCGGTATGTCAGCCTCTGCTGCTACAGGAGGACAATATTCTGTTTTTAATGCTCAATACTATAGGACTGCCAAAATGAAAAACAGCCAAAATTATTTAATAATTTTTTTTCCATGTAGATTGAGTTTAAAAAATACCCCTTTCCGACAACGTCCCTTTAAATTCTTAAACGCGTTTCCAGGAGTTGAATGTATTTGTTTAAGCATCCAGTCCCCTTCAATGCTTAGTCAGACACAGCGCTGTATATAGTTGTGGATGTGTCTGGTACTGCAGTTGAGAACCACTTATCTTGGTTACGTAAATGACTTAAACTGCAGTACCAGGTACATCCACCCTCATATGGATGCTGATATATCAGATACTACAATGCCGGAGCCCTTGTGAGTACGGCTGTCCCTTTGTTCTGCTGATGGTTGTAGTCCTAAGGATAGACCACATGAAAATTCTGGGGGAAAAAAACTTTAAGTGCAAAGCTTTCAATGTGAAGAGCTGTAAAGGCTGAAACAACAGTAGAGTTTGTAAAGCTGCGGGTGACTATTTTTGTAGCACTAAATTCTATATTCTTATTATCTGGTGGGCGGAGGGCTCTTTTATGACCGAATAACAATAATCAGGTTTCTGTAGTGGTTTTAGGGGGATTGTTGCGGTTTGTCAGGAAATCATTTGCACCGAGGCAAATCTGATTTTGTTTTATGAATGTTTAAAATCTATATTTGCAGATCCGTTCTGGAGCAGTCGGCGTCAGCCGTGAAATAAAGGGCTATTTGGCATCTATCGGACGCTACAATAAACTGAAGGCCTCGAATACATCTGATGAACATCATATAAACCAGCGGAGGTCTATGCAAAAAATATATCAATGGATCCTATAATTGGGACTTTACATTCCTACAGAACGAGTCCAAGAATCAATAAAGCGTCTATATAATGTATTCTATGTATATTTACTTAAAAGGGTTCTGGGAATATTTCCACCAGTGACCTAATTTCTTCACCTTCTAAATTTCAACTACCATATGACTTGAAACAAGTAAAATTGGTTTTGTATTCCTTCATGCCACAGTTAAATATGCATAAAAATAAATAGGATTCCACTTTAAAAGCAAATTTAAGAACAAAGGCATCAAGTTGGAAAGCACAGACTGCAGCCAAACATGCAGATGTCTAGAGATCTAACATCTACTTCCGGCAGGTCCTAAAACGTCACCAAAAAATGTAATATTTATGTTGAATGGATAATGCAGCTGATTTATTGCATATATGTTTCAGGGCTCATGCTTAAAAACGGATTTTCTTTCCGTGTCTATTCCGGTTTTTTTGCAGACCGTATGTGGAACCATTCATTTCAATGGGTCCGCAAAAAAATGGAAGTTACTCCGTGTGCATGTCCGTTCGGCAAAAAAATTTAACATGTCCTATTTTTGTCCACATTACTGACAAGGATAGCACTGTTCTATTAGGGGCCAGCTGTTCTGTTCCGCAAAATACAGAATGCACACGGACGTTATCAGTATTTTTTGCGGACCGGAAAATACATACGGTCATGTGCATGAGCCGTCAGAGTGAGCAAATGAGGCAGGGAAGGTAGTTGGGCAGCACCGTGGCGCAGTGGTTAGCACTGATGCCTTGCAGAGATGGGGTCCTGGGTCTAAATCTGACCAAGGACAACATCTGCATGGAGTTTGTATGTTCTCCCCGTGTTTGGGTAGGTTTACTCTGTGTACTCTAGTTTCCTCCCACACTCCAAAGACATACTGATAGGGAACTTAGATTGTAAGCCCCACTGGGGACAGCGTGATGGTAATGTCTGTAAAGTGCTACGGAATATAGTAGCGCTATATCAGTGCGTAAAATAAATAAATAAGGCGGTGCGCACAGCGGCATTCCTCTGGCCAAAACTCAGGATTACCGCTGGATCCCAGTACATGGCACTATCTGGCTATGCCGGATCCAGAGAACTTCAGCAGGCTGTTCTATGCTCCAGCCAGATTGCTCTGCCATCTGTATAAAAGAAGCCTTAGCTGAAACATCATGGACAACAGTGCCGCTGCTTCTGGAAAAGAAGAGGGCCTTTTCTTAAAGAAGAACTACCGCCAAAAAATTTATTCTCTGACCTTAGAAAAGTGTATGATGTAATCTGTAGTGAATGTAATCTTCTCATCAGTGACTGTATTTGTGAGTTATAACCTCCCTTCTGATCCTCAGTTATGTCATGTGACCAACTGATCTCTAACTGACACAGGACAGGGAGTCAGTTACTTCTCTATTCATTCCTATGAGACTGACACTGAGGCTTCCATAGGAATACATAGAGAAACTGGCCCCCTGTCCACACAACATGCCGTGTTAGTTGGTGAGTCTGATTGCTGGTCACATGACACAGGTGAGAAGCATAAGGGAGGTTATAACTCACAAATACAGCCACTGGTGTGAAAATAATTAGAGATGAGCGAATTTCTTAAAAGTTCAATTTGGCTGATTGTCATGCCCTGCTCAGGTTATGTGCGGAGGTCTGCCAGGTTAGCAGCACGTGTGTAGCCTTTTGTTTTTGTTTTGGAGTTGAGCTGTATTCGCCTCCCTTCAGGTGCACTGGGTGGGGTCGTTGGTATGAGTTTAAATTACGCCCATTCCCAGTGTCCTGTGCGGGTTATAGCTTCTGTCTTGCTCAGAGGAAGGAAGGATTTGCTGTTCCTGCTCAGTAACAAGATAAGTTGGTTTTGTTTTTCTTGTGGTTTTCTGTCTAGGCTGTTAGAGAGACGCCTGCCCCCTCCAGGTCCTGAGGAAGCAGGCTGTCTCTTTCCCCCTTTCACCATCTTAGGGATTTTAGAGAATCTTCAGCCTAGGCACGGGGACACGTTTATTCCCACCTTTGGGGTCTGAACGTGGGCATAGAAGTCTAGGGAGAGCTGGTAGGGATTTGTCAGGAGGTGACCTTTATCCCCAGCTTCTTGCCTAGACACTTGTTTGGTGGTCTTCTGTGTATCTTGTATCCTGTCCAGCGTGACACTGATTCGACGAATGTCACAAAAAAATTCGCGTCGTGACAAATTACTTCGTCATGAAGCACATTTTTTTGTAAGTAGCGGGTGCAATGAGCAATGACAGGGAGCTGCGTTAGCGCCGCCCACGTCATTGTACCCCTCAGATGCCGCGTTCATACAAAATTGCGGCATCTGAGTGTAAAATTAACAATATAAAAAAAAATTTAATCAAACTTACCGCCTCCATTTGCTCATGACGGGCCGACCGCCGCCATCTTGTTTGAAGATCTCGGGCCAAATCCGGTGCGGCGCGAGATTACGTCATCACGCCGGCCTGCGTGATGATGTAATCTCGCGCCGCACGGGATTTCACTCGAGATCTTCAAGCAAGATGGAGGCTGGCGGCTCGTCACGAGCAAATTGAGGAGGTAAGTTTTATTTTTTTGTTTTTTATACTATTTCAGGTTAAATCGATTCGCTGACACGAAGCATGAGGAAATTCGGCTTCTAGGCGAATTGAATTTATCCTGAAATTCTGATCAAATTCCACTTTGTGGGATTCGATTCGCTCATCTCTAAAACTGACATTCACTACAGATTACATCATGTACCTTTCTAGCGGGTCAGAGAATACATTTTTTTGCTGGAGTTCTTCTTTAATTTTGGACAACCTCTTTAAAGGGAACCTGCCACGTTGTATCTGATCCGCAGGCAGGAGGTTATAGAGCAGGAGGAGCTGAGCAGATTGATTTACAGTTTTATGGCAAAAGACTAAAGGGGTTGTCCAGGGTAAGAATAAAATAGATGCTTTCTTCCAAAAACAGCTCCGCACCTGTCCACAGGTTGTGTGTGGTATTACATCTCTGCACCACTGGCTCCAATGGATCCGAGCTGCAATACTAGAAGACTCACTTTAAATAAAAATGGGGCTAAAATAACAAGCACTGAGCACTCCCATTACTGATCATTTTGCTTTGGACAGTGGTGGCGCTGCTTTTGGAAGAAAGCAGCCACGTTTTTCTAATCGTAGAAATCCCTGTAAGTAAAACTTGTAAAGTATTGACTGAAATCCCTGCTCTTTCTATGTTTGGGAGTCCAGTGGGCGGTCCTAATCAGGGAATTCTCATACAGTGATGGTCAGGCCTTAAGGGAGACTGCCCACTGGACTCCTGAGCATACATAGAGCAGGGATTTCTATCAATATATTACACGTTTTACTTAGTCTTTTCCTCCAAAACTATATGTCAGTATGCTCAGCTCCTCCTGCTCTATAACATGCTCCCAGAACATTATATAGCATGTTCACCGTGACAGGTTCCCTTTCATAGTTTGGCCACCTCCACTTGATTTTAATTTTTTGTTTGTCCCAGTCATCTGAAAATGTTATTAATGTTACTTTATCATTTTCTTAACAGAGAGACTTAGGCAATGAGTAGTACACAATGCACTTATTTACTAACCTCTGTCAATAAATTGATCAACCAGGTTTGATTTCTTTTGGCCAGTGGCATTGATCCTACTATGCTGGATGGGCATAGTCGCACATCCTCAGTTCTGCTCTTCAATTGCAACCAGCCATATCTGCTGCTATAAGCTGTGACAGTTATAAGGAGAGAGCTACAGCAGAAAGGACATACCTTCAATATTCTTCCAGATTCCCAGCTTGGTTGAGCATGCATGTATTCTCAGTAGGATGAGGGACATAAGCCACTGCCTAAGGGCTCATACACAGGAGTGTAAGGGCCTCGTGCTGCCAACCCCAAATACCGGCCCGCAGCGCATGGGCACCAGCTGCGTGCACTCCGTTTGGGTATGCGGACTCATTGATTTGAATGGGTCCACGGTCCGCCAGATCCGGGCAAAGATAGAACATGTTCTATCTCTTTGCAGTGCGAAGGAAGGGACCAGATAGCCCATGGATGCTCTTCGTAGTGCTTCCGACGGCTTCCGATCCATTATGAATAAAAAGGGATATGAGGTACAAGAGTGACTAGGGAACAACGTGAGGTGCACCCACTAACAGATGACACCCTATCTGAAAGAGGAAATAATGTAATAATGGATAACAGTGGGGCACTCTCTATATAGCAATGAGAACAGTGGATGATAGTACATATAAAATGTATTAATATGTCTAAAATAAATCGTTCACAGTTGATTAAATAATAGCAGCATTAGTAATAATATTAGGCATATTAAAACAGCAATATAAATAAAATGAATAGGAATAAGGATAAAGATAAAGATAAAGATGGTAGTCCGTCAATAGGTCACAGTTGGGCTGATACCTGGCACCAAAAATGTATGTATATATGTGCTCTGGGTATACGCAGTTAGTTTCCAGTTATTATTTGTATCAATTGGACTCCAATCTGAGGTGCAAGTTAGTGCTGGTTATATGCAGAATGGCTTCCCGCTCCTTAACCTGAGACAACGGCGTCCCGCTGTAAATTTCGAAAAGCGATCGCTTACTATTGTAGACACTTCGATCTTACCCGGAGGGCTTCGATGGAATCGCCTACCCTCGTCTCGGTCCGCCTTCTGTCTATCTGTGCTTCGGTGTCACAGCCAGACAGCTGAGAAGCGCTCATAGGAGCTTTTCAGATCCTCCTCCTTGAATTTCTTTGTTTTGGTTTAGTTTCTCATCTCGTTAGTCTATCTCAGCTGTCATGCAGTCGGACTGATTGCTGCCCTTTAAATTCCTCCCCATAATGCAGTAGTGTGTGGCTGATACAACTTCCTGGAGTGTGTGTGCATGCTGTTCCCAGTTCCCAGTTCCCAGTCGTCAGTCGTCTGCAAGTTAAGTGCTGTTTATGTATTTATGATTATCTCTTTTCTGGATCCAGGTGACCCTGACTCCCTCCGTGTCAGTGTAGGGAGCCGGTGGTCGTGTCCCCTCACTATTGTAGGGTCTTCAGGTAATAGATAGCCGAGGAACGTGGATATGCGCCCATCCACCTTTGGGGTGTTCGCATAGGCTGAGCAGTAAGGGAGAGCGGCAGGTCTATTGCAGGGGTCTCCCTTTGTTCCTTAGTTGTGGATCCAGAGAGACATTGTTTATATGGTTTTGTCTTGTTTCCTGTACACCATCCGTGACATTATCAGCCGCCAAAACCGTCTCAAGCATGGATCCGGTTTCACTTTTGGCTGAACGGTTTCAGGGTCTTGCTTTGGAGGTAGCTGATCTCCGTAAGACTTTTTCTCAGTTTCAAGTGACCGGTTCAGCTTGCGTTCATGGAGTTTGTGCTGAGCCTAAGATCTCGCTCCCGGATACGTTCTCCGGGGGTAGTGAGAATTTTGTGCATTTTAGAGAGGCTTGCAAACTCCATTTTCGCCTTCTTCCCCATTCTTCTGGTGATGAAGAACGGAGGGTGGGGATCATTATATCACTGCTCAGGGGTAACGCTCAGTCCTGGGCCTTTTCGCTGCCGGAGGAGGCACGGCCCCTCCGTTCAGTGGATGAATTCTTTTTAGCCCTGGGTCAGATATATGATGATCCGGATCGTATTGCTCTGGCTGAGTCTAGACTACGTCTGTTATGCCAGGGTAAACAATCCGCAGAGATATACTGCTCAGAATTTCGGAGATGGGCAGCAGATACGGGTTGGAATGATGCTGCACTCCGAAGTCAATTTTGCTATGGTCTTTCAGAGGGATTGAGAGATGCATTTGCCTTTCATGAGAGACCTACCTCCTTGGATTCTGCTATGTCTCAGGCTGTTCGTATTGACAGGCGTCTTAGAGAGAGAGGAGAGATCTCTCCTTCCTGTCATACTCAGTCCCGGGACAGTGCAGCGGTCTCATTCTGTGCACAGGGGTCTCAGTCGCTGTCAGCCCCTTCTGAGCAGGAGCCCATGCAGCTGGGTTTGATTGCCTCTGACAATAGATTCAGCCCGCAGGGGAGGGTTTGTTTTTGTTGTGGAGGTATAAATCATCTGGCAAATGTTTGTCCCTCTAGGAGATTCAGGCAGTTTTCTGGGAGCAATAAAGAGACAAAAAGGAAAAAAATCTTTTAAAAATGTTCCGTCTGTTACTATTGGCAGGGTTGAGGCGGAAATTGAAGGTTTCCCGTTTGCTTGTAGTTCCCGTTTTGTCCTGCCTGCTAGGGTGGCGCTAGAGAGCAATAGCATTTTTTGTGAGATTTTTGTGGATAGTGGAGCAGCTGTCAACCTCATTGATAATCAATTTGCAATAACTCATGGTTTCCAGGTATGCACTTTGGGAAAAGATATTCCTGTTTTTGCTATTGATTCAGCTCCACTTTCTCAGAAATCATTAAAGGGCATAGTTCACAATATCCGTTTAATTGTGAGTGATGCTCATGTTGAGGATGTGTCATGTTTCGTCCTTAGCGGTTTGCCTACTCCTCTAGAGTTGGGGCTACCCTGGCTCACTAAACATAACCCCACCATTGATTGGCAAGCGAGGCAAATAAATGGTTGGAGTAACTTTTGCAGAGAGAATTGCCTCATAACATCTGTTTCTGAGGTTTCTACTAAGGCCTCTTTCACACTTGCGTTGTCCGGATCCGGCGTGTACTCCACTTGCCGGAATTACACGCCGGATCCGGAAAAACGCAAGTGTACTGAAAGCATTTGAAGACGGAACCGTCTTCCAAATGCGTTCAGTGTTACTATGGCACCCAGGACGCTATTAAAGTCCTGGTTGCCATAGTAGGAGCGGAGAGCGGGGGAGCAGTATACTTACAGTCCGTGCGGCTCCCGGGGCGCTCCAGAATGACGTCAGAGCGCCCCATGCGCATGGATGACGTGATCCATGTGATCACATGATCCATGCGCTTGGGGCGCCCTGACGTCACTCTGGAGCGCCCGGGGAGCCGCACGGACGGTAAGTACACTGCTCCCCCGCTCCCCGCTACACTTTACCATGGCTGCCAGGACTTTAGCGTCCCGGCAGCCATGGTAACCACTCTGAAAAAGCTTAATGTCGGCTCCGGCAATGCGCCGAAACGACGTTTAGCTTAAGGCCGGATCCGGATCAATGCCTTTCAATGGGCATTAATTCCGGATCCGGCCTTGCGGCAAGTGTTCCGGATTTTTGGCCGGAGCAAAAAGCGCATCATGCTGCGGTATTTTCTCCGGCCAAAAAACGTTCCGTTCCGGAACTGAAGACATCCTGATGCATCCGGATTTCTCTCCATTCAGAATGCATTAGGATAATCCTGATCAGGATTCTTCCGGCATAGAGACCCGACGACGGAACTCTATGCCGGAAGACAAGAACGCAAGTGTGAAAGAGCCCTTAGACTGTACCACCTTTCCTCTCTGAATTTTTGGATGTCTTCTCTGAGAGTGGAGTTCAGGGTTTGCCTCCGCACAGGGAGTATGATTGCCCTATTAATCTCATCCCAGGCGCCAAGCTGCCTAAATCTCGTTTATACAATCTCTCCCAACCTGAGAGGGTCGCTATGCGTGCTTATATCTCTGAGAGTCTGAGAAAAGGACACATACGACCCTCGAAGTCACCTGTTGCCGCTGTTTTTTTCTTTGTTAAGAAAAAAGATGGTTCTTTAAGACCTTGTCTGGATTTCAGGGAGCTGAACAGTATCACTATTCGTGATCCTTATCCGCTGCCTCTGATCCCGGACCTGTTTAACCAGGTTGTTGGGGCTAAAGTCTTTTCCAAATTAGACCTAAGAGGGGCATACAACCTGGTTAGGGTCAGAGAAGGAGACGAATGGAAGACGGCTTTCAATACCCCTGAGGGCCATTTTGAGAATTTGGTTATGCCTTTTGGTTTGATGAATGCCCCGGCCGTTTTTCAGCATTTCGTCAACAGCATTTTTTATCATTTAATGGGAAAATTTGTATTAGTGTATTTGGATGACATTTTGATTTTTTCTCCTGATTTCAAGACTCATAGGGAACACTTACGTCAGGTCTTGCTCATCCTGCGGGAGAATAAATTATACGCGAAACTGGAAAAATGTGTGTTTGCGGTTCCAGAGATCCAATTTCTGGGGTTTCTTGTCTCCGCTTCTGGTTTTCGCATGGACCCCGAGAAGGTCCGCGCTGTGCTTGAGTGGGAGCTTCCTGAGAATCAGAAGGCGCTGATGCGTTTTTTGGGCTTTGCTAATTATTACAGGAAATTTATTTTGAATTATTCCTCTGTTGTTAAACCACTCACTGATATGACCAGAAAGGGGGTAGATTTTTCTTCCTGGTCGGTAGAGGCGCGTAAGGCCTTTTCTAATATCAAGGAGAGTTTTGCTTCCGCTCCCATCCTAGTACAACCTGATATTTCGTTACCCTTCATAGTTGAGGTTGATGCTTCTGAGGTAGGGGTGGGTGCGGTCTTGTCTCAGGGTTCCTCTCCTGCCAAATGGCAACCGAGTGCCTTTTTCTCAAAGAAACTCTCCTCCGCAGAGAGAAATTATGATGTGGGAGATAGGGAATTGTTGGCCATCAAGTTGGCTTTTGAGGAATGGCGCCATTGGCTAGAGGGAGCCAGACACCCTATTACCGTGTTTACTGACCATAAAAATCTGGCCTACTTGGAGTCAGCCAAGCGTCTGAACCCGAGACAGGCCAGATGGTCTTTGTTCTTTTCAAGGTTTAATTTTGTTGTTACGTTCCAGCCCTGGGGTTAAGAATGTGAAGGCAGATGCCCTGTCACGTTGTTTTCCGGGAGGTGGGAATTTTGAAGACCCGGGTCCCATTTTGGCTGAAGGTGTGGTGGTCTCTGCTCTTTTTCCTGAATTGGAGGCAGAGGTGCAGGCAGCCCAGTCAGAAGCTCCTGATCTTTGTCCTCCTGGGAGGTTGTTTGTGCCTCTCGCTTTGAGACACAAGATTTTTAAAGAACACCACGATACGGTCCTTGCTAGGCACCCGGGGGCAAGAGCCACACTGGATCTCATTGCTCGGAGATTCTGGTGGCCTGCGCTTCGTAAGTCGGTTGAAGGTTTTGTGGCAGCTTGTGAGACTTGCGCTCGTGCCAAGGTCCCTCATTCACGGCCATCAGGTCCTCTCCTTCCTTTGCCCATTCCTTCCCGTCCTTGGACACATCTGTCCATGGACTTCATAACGGACTTGCCTCGTTCCTCGGGGAAGTCTGTGATTCTGGTGGTGGTGGACCGTTTTAGCAAAATGGTGCATTTTATCCCTTTTCCTGGTTTGCCCAATGCTAAGACGCTGGCGCAGGCATTTATTGACCACATTGTCAAATTGCATGGGATTCCTTCCGACATAGTCTCTGATAGGGGCACGCAGTTTGTTTCCAGATTCTGGAAGGCTTTGTGTTCTCGCTTGGGGGTTCGGTTGTCATTCTCTTCTGCTTTCCATCCGCAGTCGAATGGCCAGACAGAGCGCGTCAATCAGAATCTGGAGACATATCTGCGCTGTTTTGTGGCGGAGATACAGGAGGATTGGTGTTCTTTTTTGTCCCTTGCTGAGTTTGCTTTAAATAACCGTCGTCAGGAGTCCTCTGATAAGTCACCATTTTTTGGTGCATATGGGTTTCATCCGCAGTTTGGGACTTTCTCGGGAGAGGGCTCTTCTGGTTTGCCTGATGAGGACAGATTCTCCTCGTCTTTGTCATCTATTTGGCAAAAGATTCAGGATAATCTAAAGAGCATGAGTGAGAGATATAAGCGTGTGGCGGATAAGAGACGTGTGCCTGGTCCGGACCTGAATGTTGGTGATCTGGTGTGGTTGTCTACCAAGAATATCAGATTGAAGGTTCCTTCCTGGAAGTTGGGTCCTAGGTTTATTGGGCCTTACAAGATCCTGTCTGTCATCAATCCTGTTGCCTACCGTCTTGATCTTCCTCAGACTTGGAAGATCCATAATGTTTTTCATAAGTCCTTATTGAAACCTTATGTTCAACCTATTGTACCCTCGCCTTTGCCTCCTCCTCCGATTATGGTTGATGGAAATCTTGAATTTCAGGTCTCTAGGATTGTGGATTCTCATCTTGTCTGCGGTTCCCTCCAGTACCTCGTTCATTGGGAGGGTTATGGTCCTGAGGAGAGGATGTGGGTCCCAGTGACGGACATTAAGGCCTCTCGTCTCATCAGGGCTTTCCATAGGTCCCATCCTGAGAAGGTGGGCTCTGAGTGTCCGGAGTCCACTCCTAGAGGGAGGGGTACTGTCACAGCCAGACAGCTGAGAAGCGCTCATAGGAGCTTTTCAGATCCTCCTCCTTGAATTTCTTTGTTTTGGTTTAGTTTCTCATCTCGTTAGTCTATCTCAGCTGTCATGCAGTCGGACTGATTGCTGCCCTTTAAATTCCTCCCCATAATGCAGTAGTGTGCGGCTGATACAACTTCCTGGAGTGTGTGTGCATGCTGTTCCCAGTTCCCAGTCGTCAGTCGTCTGCAAGTTAAGTGCTGTTTATGTATTTATGATTATCTCTTTTCTGGATCCAGGTGACCCTGACTCCCTCCATGTCAGTGTAGGGAGCCGGTGGTCGTGTCCCCTCACTATTGTAGGGTCTTTAGGTATTAGATAGCCGAGGAACGTGGATATGCGCCCATCCACATTTGGGGTGTTCGCATAGGCTGAGCAGTGAGGGAGAGCGGCAGGTCTATTGCAGGGGTCTCCCTTTGTTCCTTAGTTGTGGATCCAGAGAGACATTGTTTATATGGTTTTGTCTTGTTTCCTGTACACCATCCGTGACATTCGGTCCCGAGGGCTGTTAATCTTCAAGAAGATCCCACGCCAACACGGGATATCCACGTAGGAATTGAAGATTTCCCTTATACAGCAGAGACCTCCCACGGCTGGAGTTATCGGATCTATAGAATAATAAATCCTGCTCCTCCTAAATCGATCGAAAATATGTGTCTGTAATCCAATCGTGGGGGTCTGTACCAAACACGTTTCGGGGTTTAAAAAATTGACCCCTTCATCAGTGGTTAGTGTCCTCCCTATTGAGGCCCCTCCTTTATAGGGGTAATGGTTCATAGGAAAACCTGGTCATGGAATGAATCATCAGAATCTTAAATGTTCCAAAAAACCTGTATAAAGAGTCTGAATATATTGATTTTGCATATACCCGAGCAAATGTGCTTAATCGCATGTATACGATCATGTTTCGACAAAAAAGCATCGGAAAGTATATTGTTAATGAATACTTTTATGAACTTCAAAAAGTGTCAGAATCCGGCACATAGCAATCTCTAAAATCAAAATCCTTCCATACACTTATTGTCCCATCAGTCCAAAATCCTATGAAGCAAAAAATCCACCCCTGTCATTGCAGTTCCAGTGCGGTTTCGATGCTATTTCATAAAATTCAATAAAAAACAATAAAAACAATCAAATAAGTTACATGCAGTATGCATGAGATATAGAATACCCAAAATTACTGTTAAATACATTATTAAACAATCAGTTATAGTAAACATAATGTTAAAAACGAACATATAGTATGGCCATAGCAGGAGGGGTTCTTCTATAGCTAAGATGTTGATTGGGGCCCATTGCAGAGAAAAAACTGGGCAGAATATAAAAACTACCCAGTTAATCGTCTGCAAGGGGCGCCCATCTATAGGAAACCAAACAATTCAAACTCAGCATTTAGGCCCTGTGGTAAAAGAGTATTCAGTTCGAAAATACGTTTAGTTTCTAATCGGGACATCTTTTCAATATGGTTTCCACCTCTCCAATCTCTATGTACTCTGTCAATGGCCGTGAATTTCAAACATGAGGGATCTTGTTGATGTGCTATTTTAAAGTAGCTTGACACTGAATGGTTTTCAAAACCCTTCTTTATGTTTGCAATATGTTCCGAGATAAGTTTTTTAAGTGATCTCTTGGTCCTGCCTACGGATTGATATCTGCATGGACACTCAATTACATAAATGACATCTTCTGTACTACAGGTAAGAAATTCTCTAATCTTATGGCAGTATTTGTTGGTAGATGACACTAATTCTATTGTTTTCTTAGGTAAAGAGGTAATCTTGCAATTATTGCATTTTCCACAACGAAAAAAGCCTTGAATGCCTGCCCAATTTTGGATGGAAGAGATTGTGTCTTTTTTCTTTTGTATGGTAGGTGCTATTTTAGTATTTAAATTTGAAGCTTTTGTAAACGTGATTTTCGGATTTGGAGTTACCAGGGTTCCTAATATTTTATCTTTCTTCAAAAGGTGCCAATGCTTGTTAATAATAAATTGGATCTTCTTAAAATCCCCATTGAACGGTAAGACTAAACGTAGATCAGTATTCCCTGTGTCTTTATCTCTTTTTACATTTTCAATGAAAAAGTCCTCTCTGTTTATCTTTCTGACCTTATTTAAGGCTTTATTTAAAATTTCGGTGGGATATTCTTTTTTAAGAAATTGTTGAGTCATTATTTCTGCTTCTTTTTCGAATTCGATCTCCAATGTGCAATTGCGTTTAATTCTACGCAGTTGTCCTTGTGGAATATTTATTAAACAACATGGAAGGTGACAACTATTGAATAAAATGTAGCTGTTGCATGCTGTGGGTTTGACAAATGTGTTACAATGCAATTTGCCCTCTTTATTTGAAATGCGTATATCCAAGAACTCCACTGATTCCTGACTAGTGTCGCCCGTAAAAACTAAATTCCACTCATTGGAGTTAATAGCTTTTAAAAATTGATCCAATTTCTCCTTTCCCGCCTGCCAAATAAAAAAGACGTCATCAATATATCGTTGCCAGAGCACCAGGTCCGTCCCCAGCCTGGGCTGAATATGTTGCTGTTCCCACTGTGCCATAAATAGATTGGCATAGCTGGGGGCGAACCTGGTGCCCATGGCCGTCCCCTGTATCTAAAGGTAAAAGTCCCCTAAAAAATTAAAATAATTGTGAGTTAAAATGAAATTTATTGCCTCGATTACATATTCTATTTAAGTCTGGTTAAGTCTACCCTCCGATAGTAGTTGGGACATAATTGCTTCCTTGCCTTGTTCATGTCTGATAATTGTATAAAGAGATTGTATGTCGAGAGTGCCCATAATCCAATCTTGATTAAAATTTAATGCTTCAACAGTTTTGATAATTTGTGTGGTGTCCTTAACGTGTGATGGGACATTTTTAACTCTAGGTTGTAACAATATATCAATATATTTAGATAAATTTGAGGTCAGTGATCCAATCCGAGACACGATAGGACGTCCAGGTGGATTATTCTTATTCTTATGCACTTTTGGCAGACAATAAAAAACTGGGATACAGGGATGTTTATTGGCTAAAAAGTCAAATTCATTATCATTTCAAATCCTTATCTCTTTGCCCTTGGTACACAATCGCACCAATTCCAATCTGAATCGTTCCATAGGGTCATTAGGCAATTTCTTGTATGTTTTATCATCTGACAATTGCCGTAGGCATTCCGTGTTGTAACTATTCATATCTTGTATCACTATTGACCCTCCTTTGTCAGCAGGGCGAATGACAATCTCTTTTTCATTCTGTAATTCTTTCAGCGCTTTTACTTCCTCATTTGTTAGATTGTTCCGTTTGTATCTGACCTTATCTTTTATTTTGCGGATGTCGTGTTCCACACACTCTTTAAAACTTACCATTTCTTGACTCATTTCATTTCTGGGATATTTTTTGTTAATATTTTTAAGTTCTGTATGTATATATTCCTCACTATTAATAATTTCGCGACTGATTGGATTTAAAAAAAAATACTTTTTGAGACAAAGACGTCTCATAAACTTCTCTACTCCAATAAATGTGTCAAATTTATTGAGTTTGGTAGTGGGAGCAAACTTAAGACCTTTATGCATTAGTAAGTGTTTTCGTGCTTAAATTAATAATAGAGTCATTGTTAATCATCTCTTCTATCTGTATGCATTCCTTCTTCTTCCCCCCCCTCCTCTCCGTATCTTTCTTTTCCTTCGTGTTCCCTCGTTCTCAATCGGTGTTCCTGAGTGTTGTGATATTCTTGTGGTATGTGTGGTCTCTCTGATCTTTAATGTTGAGGCCTGCGTGTTCGCTGTGTGGTTTGTGGTCTGTGTCTTAAATTGTATTGGTGGTCTATGGGGGATTCCATATTCCGTGCTCGTCCCCTCTCCGGTGATTTCTGTTTCGTTCGACTCCTGTGGTGAGGTGGAGTCCTGTCTAAAAAATGTACATGTTCACCTAAAACCTCAAACCTATTTTGTGTCGGTATAGTGAAATTAACAATCTCTAATGTGTCCCTGTTATAAGTGTCTCCACCTTGTGTTGTATTTGTCCTATTCTCACCAGTTGATATGCTTCTTTGTGTTTCTCCCGTTACGTTCTTTCTTTTAATTAATTTATTTTCATAATTAAATTTCTTAATCTTTTTATCCATGATTTCCCGTTCTATTCTATCCAAATGATTGCATAGTCTAACTTGAAGTGTGTGGAATTCCTCATTCTGTGGTAATTTATCTACCATTGGTCTTATCTCATGGTCCAATCCATGTCTCCAAAAGATACGTGAAGTCCTATCTTCAGTAGTATCTTGCGAATTGCGGAGTTCACACGGCCAAAGAACATACATAGCGGACCACTGAGCCCTTAGGCAGTGGCATATGTCCCCCTCCCGACTGAGAATACAGAGTACCCACTTTTTACAGTCCACAATACAGGCACAGAGCGATTACGCTCATGTGCATGAGCCCTTATACCTACAATCTCCCCTGTGAACAAAAAAATAGGATATTGAAACTGAACATGCCAGATCCTTCTTTCCTCCAATCTGCCTGTCTGGGGAGAGTCAGGAGACCCCGATACACATAAGATAGTCAGCTGAAATCACTTGGTGTTTGGCCGAATTTGCTCTTATGTATATGGGCACCTTAAAGAAGACCTTTCACCTCCCCTGACATGTCTGTTTTAGCAACTATTTGCATTCCCGATGCAACAACAATTCTGGAACATCTATTCTTATGACTCCATAATGTTTTGTTCCTTTAATATTCCCGCTGGAAGTTCTGAATAAATTACTAGCAGTTTGCAATTGAAGTCCAGAAGGGTGTTTGCTACCAGTTACCATCTAATCTGTGCTGCCGTTGTCACACTGTGCAGGGACAACCCCCCCCCCCACCCTTCCCAACCGGTAACACCAATCTGGACCTTCATTGCAAACTACTAGTAATCTATTCATAACTTCCAGAAATAATAATAAAGGAATGGCACAACACAGAGTTATAAAAAAGGAGGGGAATGCAAATAGCTAGGCGAAGGGATTGGCCGTCTTTAAAGGGGTTGTCCCACAAAAAATATTCTACAATTTTCAAACCAGCTCCTGGATCTGAATACTTCTGTAATTATATGTAATTAAAAAGTTAGTATAGCCACTGAGTTAGGCCTCATGCACACGACCGTTGTTGTGTTCCGTTCCGCAAAATAGGGTTCCGTTGTTCCGTGATCCGTTTCCGTTTTTGTTTCCGTGTGTCTTCCTTTATTTTTGGAGGACGACCAGACATAAAAGGAAAGTAAAAAAAATTCTAAGACAGGTTTGCCATGCAAATGATAGGAAAAAACGGACGCGGACGCGGATGACAATATTGTGTGCCTCCGCGTTTTTCCGCGAGAATAATAATAGGACAGGTTATATTTTTTTGACGGTCCCGAGGGCTGTTAATCTTCAAGAAGATCCCACGCCAACACGGGATATCCACGTAGGAAGTGAAGATTTCCCTTATACAGCAGAGACCTCCCACGGCTGGAGTTATCGGATCTATAGAATAATAAATCCTGCTCCTCCTAAATCGATCGAAAATATGTGTCTGTAATCCAATCGTGGGGGTCTGTACCAAACACGTTTCGGGGTTTAAAAAATTGACCCCTCCATCAGTGGTTAGTGTCCTCCCTATTGAGGCCCCTCCTTTATAGGGGTAATGGTTCATAGGAAAACCTGGTCATGGAATGAATCATCAGAATCTTAAATGTTCCAAAAAACCTGTATAAAGAGTCTGAATATATTGATTTTGCATATACCCGAGCAAATGTGCTTAATCGCATGTATACGATCATGTTTCGACAAAAAAGCATCGGAAAGTATATTGTTAATGAATACTTTTATGAACTTCAAAAAGTGTCAGAATCCGGCACATAGCAATCTCTAAAATCAAAATCCTTCCATACACTTATTGTCCCATCAGTCCAAAATCCTATGAAGCAAAAAATCCACCGCTGTCATTGCGGTTCCAGTGCGGTTTCGATGCTATTTCATAAAATTCAATAAAAAACAATAAAAACAATCAAATAAGTTACATGCAGTATGCATGAGATATAGAATACCCAAAATTACTGTTAAATACATTATTAAACAATCAGTTATAGTAAACATAATGTTAAAAACGAACATATAGTATGGCCATAGCAGGAGGGGTTCTTCTATAGCTAAGATGTTGATTGGGGCCCATTGCAGAGAAAAAACTGGGCAGAATATAAAAACTACCCAGTTAATCGTCTGCAAGGGGCGCCCATCTATAGGAAACCAAACAATTCAAACTCAGCATTTAGGCCCTGTGGTAAAAGAGTATTCAGTTCGAAAATACGTTTAGTTTCTAATCGGGACATCTTTTCAATATGGTTTCCACCTCTCCAATCTCTATGTACTCTGTCAATGGCCGTGAATTTCAAACATGAGGGATCTTGTTGATGTGCTATTTTAAAGTAGCTTGACACTGAATGGTTTTCAAAACCCTTCTTTATGTTTGCAATATGTTCCGAGATAAGTTTTTTAAGTGATCTCTTGGTCCTGCCTACGGATTGATATCTGCATGGACACTCAATTACATAAATGACATCTTCTGTACTACAGGTAAGAAATTCTCTAATCTTATGGCAGTATTTGTTGGTAGATGACACTAATTCTATTGTTTTCTTAGGTAAAGAGGTAATTAGGCAATTTCTTGTATGTTTTATCATCTGACAATTGCCGTAGGCATTCCGTGTTGTAACTATTCATATCTTGTATCACTATTGACCCTCCTTTGTCAGCAGGGCGAATGACAATCTCTTTTTCATTCTGTAATTCTTTCAGCGCTTTTACTTCCTCATTTGTTAGATTGTTCCGTTTGTATCTGACCTTATCTTTTATTTTGCGGATGTCGTGTTCCACACACTCTTTAAAACTTACCATTTCTTGACTCATTTCATTTCTGGGATATTTTTTGTTAATATTTTTAAGTTCTGTATGTATATATTCCTCACTATTAATAATTTCGCGACTGATTGGATTTAAAAAAAAAATACTTTTTGAGACAAAGACGTCTCATAAACTTCTCTACTCCAATAAATGTGTCAAATTTATTGAGTTTGGTAGTGGGAGCAAACTTAAGACCTTTATGCATTAGTAAGTGTTTTCGTGCTTAAATTAATAATAGAGTCATTGTTAATCATGTCTTCTATCTGTATGCATTCCTTCTTCTTCCCCCCCCCTCCTCTCCGTATCTTTCTTTTCCTTCGTGTTCCCTCGTTCTCAATCGGTGTTCCTGAGTGTTGTGATATTCTTGTGGTATGTGTGGTCTCTCTGATCTTTGATGTTGAGGCCTGCGTGTTCGCTGTGTGGTTTGTGGTCTGTGTCTTAAATTGTATTGGTGGTCTATGGGGGATTCCATATTCCGTGCTCGTCCCCTCTCCGGTGATTTCTGTTTCGTTCGACTCCTGTGGTGAGGTGGAGTCCTGTCTAAAAAATGTACATGTTCACCTAAAACCTCAAACCTATTTTGTGTCGGTATAGTGAAATTAACAATCTCTAATGTGTCCCTGTTATAAGTGTCTCCACCTTGTGTTGTATTTGTCCTATTCTCACCAGTTGATATGCTTCTTTGTGTTTCTCCCGTTACGTTCTTTCTTTTAATTAATTTATTTTCATAATTAAATTTCTTAATCTTTTTATCCATGATTTCCCGTTCTATTCTATCCAAATTATTGCATAGTCTAACTTGAAGTGTGTGGAATTCCTCATTCTGTGGTAATTTATCTACCATTGGTCTTATCTCATGGTCCAATCCATGTCTCCAAAAGATACGTGAAGTCCTATCTTCAGTAGTATCTTGCGAATTGCGGAGTTCACACGGCCAAAGCACATACATTGCGGACCACTGAGCCCTTAGGCAGTGGCATATGTCCCCCTCCCGACTGAGAATACAGAGTACCCACTTTTTACAGTCCACAATACAGGCACAGAGCGATTACGCTCATGTGCATGAGCCCTTATACCTAGAATCTCCCCTGTGAACAAAAAAATAGGATATTGAAACTGAACATGCCAGATCCTTCTTTCCTCCAATCTGCCTGTCTGGGGAGAGTCAGGAGACCCCGATACACATAAGATAGTCAGCTGAAATCACTTGGTGTTTGGCCGAATTTGCTCTTATGTATATGGGCACCTTAAAGAAGACCTTTCACCTCCCCTGACATGTCTGTTTTAGCAACTATTTGCATTCCCGATGCAACAACAATTCTGGAACATCTATTCTTATGACTCCATAATGTTTTGTTCCTTTAATATTCCCGCTGGAAGTTCTGAATAAATTACTAGCAGTTTGCAATTGAAGTCCAGAAGGGTGTTTGCTACCAGTTACCATCTAATCTGTGCTGCCGTTGTCACACTGTGCAGGGACACCCCCCCCCCCCCACCCTTCCCAACCGGTAACACCAATCTGGACCTTCATTGCAAACTACTAGTAATCTATTCATAACTTCCAGAAATAATAATAAAGGAATGGCACAACACAGAGTTATAAAAAAGGAGGGGAATGCAAATAGCTAGTCGAAGGGATTGGCCGTCTTTAAAGGGGTTGTCCCACAAAAAATATTCTACAATTTTCAAACCAGCTCCTGGATCTGAATACTTCTGTAATTATATGTAATTAAAAAGTTAGTATAGCCACTGAGTTAGGCCTCATGCACACGACCGTTGTTGTGTTCCGTTCCGCAAAATAGGGTTCCGTTGTTCCGTGATCCGTTTCCGTTTTTGTTTCCGTGTGTCTTCCTTTATTTTTGGAGGACGACCAGACATAAAAGGAAAGTAAAAAAAATTCTAAGACAGGTTTGCCATGCAAATGATAGGAAAAAACGGACGCGGACGCGGATGACAATATTGTGTGCCTCCGCGTTTTTCCGCGAGAATAATAATAGGACAGGTTATATTTTTTTGACGGACTGGAAATTGAAAATCAATGGGTCCGCAGAAAATCACGAAAAACGGCGCAACGGACACGGAATAAAACAACGGTCGTGTGCATGAGGCCTTAGTCAATAAAATGTATCTGTATAGCGCTACCTGCTGTTTGTTCTCTTTCCTATTTCTTCGACCTGCTCACTAAGATGGTCGCACATGCTCAGTTTCATCCTTCAACTGCCTCCTGAGCTGTGATAGGGAGAGAGCTGCAGCAGAATGGACACGCCTCCAGGGCTGCAGCAGAAAAGACACGCCCCTTGAGCTGTCAGCTTGATATAAATCTAGCAGAACAATGAATGGGGAGATCTCTGGATCCATGTGAGGCACAGGGCTGGTTCTAACTTTGTTAGAAAGAGGTTGTCATGTGCTATATGGTGTTCATTTTTTGGATTATTCAGGGGATAAACCCTTTAAGTGGCTTCAAAATTCTTCTATCCTGCATTTGGCTACACTCCTAAAAAGCATCCCGGCAATATTTAAAAAAAAATAAAAAAAAATGACTTGGATGAGAAGTTAAAAATATTAGAAGCAGAACATATGTCAGGGCTGAATACTTGGAAATGATTCTTCAGCAGAAGTAATACAGATGAGATTAATTTTAGCAAAAAAAACAAAACAAAATACACACAAAAATATCAGAAATGAGCTGAACAGTCACTGACAATAATTACCAGAGAAGAGCGTTTGATAGCAGGACTACACACAGACTACCTGTCACCTGGAGACTTGGAGCTTGGGGTCCACATCATTCCTTTCTCTACTGTCAGTGTGATTTGCTTCTGACGGGCATATTTTTAATTACGTTCCTATTTGTACATGATTTCACATTTACAGTGGCGAGGATTTATATTATAGTTTGTCATTTAGTTTCCTTCATAATGTTAAATCCTGTCAAAATGTCATTTGCTTTCCTGCAGGAGCATCAAATATTAAAAGGACTCTAACCTTAAATATTTTTTTTTTATTCACTGTGTCTAGAAATGGAGACGCGCAGTTCTGACAGCTGATGGGATTTGGATGTACTGACTGTGAGAGAATGTAGAGCCGAGTCTGCTGCACCCCTACGTGGCCTTTGAGAAATCCAGGACCTAGAGATCTCAGTGTTTAAAGGGGTTGTCCGGGTCCAGAGCTGAACCTGGACATACCCACATTTTCACCCAGACAGCCTCCCTAATATGAATCACGCAGGGCAAAGGCATTTTTAGGAGATCCGGTGACTTATCGGGCACTCCATAGGGACTGCTAGTCGGAGGCTTGTAAAATGACTAAGGCAGCCCTAAAGCTGGCCCATCAGAGCCGGTGACATCACCTAATACTCTGTGGGGGGAAGACTCTGCCTAGCAGCGTAAAAACAAACATAAAAAAATGCTCCGATGCTCATATCAGGGGGGTTGTCTGGGTGAAAATGTGGGTATGTCCAGCTCTGAACCTGGACAACCCCTTTAAAAAGGGTATCTGAAAATGAGTCATCTAAAGGTCATCTTGCATGGGCCAATAATCTGCTTCTGGCGCCATGGTGCAAACATATTCATTCTCCCTTAGTCAAGGGAGCCTTCTTACTACTATTGACAGGGTAGACTGGTCATAGAACCTACAGACAAACTTCCTGGTGGGCCGATGCCCAGGTGGCCACCTGAGCCTTCCTCATGGCCACTAGTGAGAGAAGTAATGATCCCACAGTTAATTAATGCTGGGAGCATCAAGAACTTATGTAGTTGGCCAGTGGCTGCAGTTGTCCTCTTGTCCTCAGGTGACAGCTGACATTGGCCATCACAAAGGGAGCCCAAGGCCTGGCACTGAATTCCATCCTCTGCTCCTGACGTAAAAAAACACTGCAATTCCATGCACTAGGAGGAGCTCAGTGCAAACAAATTATTACCATGGACAGCTTTTATTGCAGTCCGTGGTAACTGTATAACTTCCTATGCGCTGAGCTCCCTCTAGTGAGGGGGAGAGGAAGCTATCAAACAGTACGGGGGAGATTTATCAGTGTATTTATGCTGATTGTCTGGTGTAAATACTTTGAGAAATATGGTGTTCAGAATAAGCACCACTTTTCCGACGTTAAAGTCAGATGAACTGGATGAGGCCAAAGACAACTTTGTTTAATAAACATTTTATTTTAATTAAAATGTATTCCCCTTAATAAAAATAATAATTAATTTGTCAGAAATATGGAGAGTCATGCTTTGCTTTCTGTGTTGCCTGAGAGTTATTGATGTACCCACACTGCATGGGGCTACTAAGTTTTGTTTTGGGGGCCGTATGAGATCTGTGGAGAATCTTGGGTAGGGATATCTGCAACTGCATCAGATTGTATATTTGTCAAGAACTATGGCCTCCTTGGAGAAATTTGGTTTGAAAATTTCCGTTCCACACAATGGGTTCAGCATGGGAGACAATGAAATAAGGGAAAACAATAGCAGTAGATCATTAGTTGAGATCCAAGTTGGTTGTAAATCAAAAACAAAGCAGTTCTGTAGCATCTTACAATGGAAAATTTACGGTAACTGGAGTAGGTACCCCATAAACCACCATGTATTGACCCACTTTTCACTGGATGAGGGACTGGGTTGTTTGACGGCTGCATCTAGGAAGAGGGATGGACCATGTGTCCACACTGTCAACTTTCTACAAGTTGGTTGGTATTATTATAATTTATTATTAAAGCGCCATTCATTACATAGCGCTGTACATATGATAAGGGGTGCACATACATAATACAGACAATTGCACTAAGCATAAACAAGACGAGTTACAAACTGGTACAGAAGGAGAGAGGGCCCTGCCCGTGAGGGCTTACAATCTACATGGTATGGGAGAAGGACACAGAAGGTGCGGGTAGATGGAGATGAGAGCAAAGACGTATGATGGGGCAGAATTGTGGACAGCTTTGTAGACTGTTAGGACAATTTTCAATTTAGTAGTAATAACAGAAAGCGTCGGCATTAGTAAGATTAACCTGGCTCGAAATAAAAACGGCTTAACCTTTTAGACTACTGTAGAAGAACCTGTACTGAGAAGGACCTGGTCTCAAGTGAAGCACCTGCATCCCTATGTGCTCTGCATCCTGTTCTCAGACTAATTTTCAAATAATACTTTCAGTGAAGTAACTATTACCAGACGTGGCATGGCATAATTGTATATGTTTATTGCACTTCTTCCATTCTCTGCCAAGTGTGACTACATCTGGAACAGTTACCAGAAGAAAGGAATCTAGATCTAGTTATCCGGCCTCCCACGTGGGACACTTTTAATCCTTGATCAAAACGTAATTTTCAAAAACACACCTCACAAGGATTCATTATTTAGCTAAAATCAAAAAGACATTAGTGGGTTTGCGGCTCTAGAGCATGACTTAAGAACAAAGACCGTGATTTAGAACCATGAAACCAAAATGATACAAAAAAGTCAAAGAGCACAGTAGTACATCGGGCCTCCAAAGTAATTCAGCCCTGCTTTACACATCTGTTTCGGGCGTGCCTGGATTTTATTTTCGATGTTAGAAAGAAAAAAAAAAAAAAGTGATTTGTTAATACTAAATTTATTTTAAAAAAAAAAGGAAAGTGACTCCTTTATTAGATTACATTTCAAGCCTGTCCCTGGAGATGGCTACTTATAAAGGTGAATTTTCCATACAAGTTTCCAATTTGTACGTCTAAGCTGCTCATAAAAAAGGGAGAGTAGAACAGGCAACACAAATGGATGCCACCTGCTTCTGGACGATGTGCCTCCTTTCCATTGTCATGCTGAGACGTTTGATTACATTAATCCTCTGCCATAGGTGTTTTTGCTATTAATAAAAAAAGCACCGTATAAAAGAGGTCATAAAAAGAGAAATAAGTGTAGGCAACCAAAAGTCAGACGTGTTTTCCATCAAGTATTTGGTGGCCTTTGAGTTATAGGAACCAGATTTTGTATCAGAATGATGTCTTTATTCAACATAGCCCGACATATAGGTCTGGATATAATATTTAAAAAAAAACATCCTACAGATTTCATCTGGCAGTTCTGCCACACGAATTATTTCGTTTTTTTACGGAATATTAGAATTTCACCATTGTTGTTTTCCAAAAGTATGTTTTGAGAATTTATCAAGCTATAAATGATTACCGCGGTTCCAATAATGTGTTATAAACCGAAACAGTACCAGTCTTGTGAAAATCGGTTTGGGCGTTCCTGAGAAAAAAACGAAACTTTTATTCTATAGGCACTGAGGAGCGGGGGCTTAACCCCTCGGTGCACTTCAGCTTTCCAGTGCTGGTCACGCCCCTTAGTGCACTGAAGTCCTCACTTGCATACAGAAAAAAAATGTATTTTTTCTTGGGAACATCACAACTGATTTTTACAAGACAGGTATCACGTTAATCAGCAGGGTCAGCCCTACCAGGTGGTTGATCCTGCTGACTAGTGTTGAGCGAATCGAAGCATCCGAAGTGGAATTCGATCCGAGTTTCAGGAAAAATTTGATTCGCCATGAAGCTGAATTTCCTCACGCTTTGTAGTAACAAATCTATTTTTCCTGAAATGGCGGTAAAAATAAAAAATACATACTCACCTCATCCTTGGCGTCGCGGCCATCTTGATTGCCGAAATCGTAATTCATCTCAAGCGGGGTGACGTATGATATCACCATGCCGCGAGCGTGATGACGAGATTTTACACGGTGTCTTTAGTGAAGATCGCTGCAGCAGCCTCTACACAAGCAAATGGATAAGGTGAATATTCAATTTTATTTTATTTTTACCTTAATTAACCCCTAAATTGTAGCCTCAGATGCCGCGATCAGCAATGAACATGGCATCTGAGGGGTTCAATGGCCAGGGATGGGGGGGGCGGCGCCATCGTCTTTAACCCTTATTGCACCCACTACATACAAAGGAATGTGCTTCGTAATGAAGTAATTCATCACGAATCGAATTTCTTTGTGAAATTTGGCGAAGCAGCCGGATCAAATTTTTCATAACTCCGCTCATCAAAACTGCTGACAGATGCTCTTTCAGTTTAGAACACATTTATGGAACCACTGTAATCATTTATAGCCTGATTGTTAGTCTCCTCTTATTAAGGCTACATGCACACAAACGTTTTTGTTTCCGTGTCCGTTCCGTTTTTTTGCGGATAGGATGCGGACCCATTTATTTCAATGGGTCCGCAAAAAATGCAGATAGCACGCCGTGTGCTGTCCACCTTAGTATGTCCGTTCCGTAGCCCCGCAAAAAAATTAGAACATGTCCTATTCTTCTTGTCCGTTTTAGGCATTGTTACAATGGATCAGCAAAAAAAAAAAAGGGCTTGTGTGACGCCCGTGCCCGTGCTGTGGACCGCAAATTGCGGTCCGCAATGCACAGGCACCGACTGTGGCCCAGCCGCATGGGGATCGTGGACCCATTCACTTGAATGGGTCCGCGATCCCTCCGTTCCGCAAAAAGATAGAGCATGTTCTATTTTTTTGCGGTGCGGAGACATCGAACGGAAGCCCAGAAAGCACTCCGTAGAGCTTCCGTAGTGTTCCGTTCCGTGCTTCCGTTCTGCATCTCGGAATTTGCAGACCCATTGAAGTGAATGGGTCCGCATCCGTGATGCGGAATGCACACAGAACGGTGCCCGTGTATTGCGGATCTGCAAATGCGGTCCGTAATTCGGCAACGGGCAGCACACGTTCGTGTGAACGAGCCCTAACCCTGAGGACATTGGAGTATCCAAAGGTCCATTCCAACTACTCAGTGTAAATAGAAATCCATAAAACAATATATGATGAATTTTTCATTTCCCCGACGAGCGAAACCATAATATACAGTACGCAGCTATGATCTGGATCCTGTCTTTCTCTGCGGGCCTGGACTGCCAAATGCATACAAATAAAAGGGTGAAAAGGCCTTCATTGTTCGCTATCTTAGCTGATTTGTTCTCATTATGTAAAGGTTTGGCGGAGATTGTCCCGTTCATCAGGTCATTCTGCAGATAGAGTAAAAGCTTTGGCTGAGGAGGGGCGCTCATGTTAGGAAGTAACTCTTAGGGGGCTATGTGGTGCAAATGGCATGGCACAGAATGGTGTATTGTCATGGAAAAGATACGATCTGCAGACATGCCATAAAAAGCAGCATGAGAATTTCCATCACAATCTATGTATGTAATGGAATCTGGCAGTGACCGAGAGGATCGGATTTAAAGGGCAATGATGCAGCTCACATTTGGAGACGTCTGCCAGACAAAACATTCTTCCACTTCCCTCGTATGGACAAGAGAAGAATGACTTTGTTTTACTTGCAACATTGCGAAGGAACTTACGTACTACACATTATTAGGAAGCTGGTATTGGAGATATGCTTGTGGTGAGGGAAACGAAAACTTTGCAAAACCCTTTTTGATCGCTAAATACACTATTCTGGCCTGTTCTTTTAATGGTCGATTAAATATAGAAACATTCCAGTTGGAGGTTTTAGGATAAAGACAAAACATGCTTTTATGAGGAAGCTCGTAATCAGGCAGGAAATGGAAGCACGGCTCTTAGAGATCCTCCACCGCACACTAATCTGCTTAAATTGTTAGCAATTGTTCCCTATACTTCTGAATCACTCAGGGTCAACAGATTTCTTTCATTTCTGTTGGAAACAAGTCATCATTGATTTCCTAACAGCGTAGAACTGAGGCATGGTGGACATTTCACATTAGCAGAAGCCTTACTTAGAATGATGGCAATATAGTCCACCAGATGTTCTCAAATCGAGGGGGCTTCTTCCTGTGCCCAAGAGCTAGGGGCGAACTGGCCAGTTGAACATTTGTACACTGCCAAGGGGCCCAACAGCCTAAAGTGGCTCCACAGACCTCCATTAGAAAGCCATATCATACATATTTATTGAGGGTCGGAGTTCAGTTTTACTTATACGATCCCCTGCATCCCATCATAGGATTAAAGGGGTGTCACGGCGGACAGGATATAGATACACAGATAACTAAACAAACAAGTTTCTAGGCGAGAAGCTGGGGATAAGGTCACCTCCTAGCAAATCCCTAACTGCTCTCCCTATTCTGCTTTGCCCACATTCAGACCCTAATGGTGGGAATAATGTGTCCTCATGCCTGGGCTGAGAATACGCTAGAATCCCTGAGATGGTGAAAGGGGAAAAGGGGCAGGCTGTTCCCTCAGAACCAGGAGGGGACAGACGACACTCAAACAGCCTATTCAGCAAACCAAAGAAATCAGAAAACCAACTTATCTTATCTGAGCAGGAAAAGCCAATACTTCACTCCTTGCTTCCACAGCCTGACAGAAGCTATAACCCGCACGGAACACTGGGAGGGGAGTAATTGAAACCAACGACCCCACCCAGTGCACCTGAAGGGAGGCGGATCTAGCACGACTCCAAAACAAATGATTAGACACGTGCTGCTAATCTGGCAGACCTCCATACATAGTCTGAGCAGGGCATAACAAGGGGTTCTCTAGGCTTTTTTTTATTGATGACCTGTCCTTCTCTCTGCCTGCTCTGCTGTATGTCTTAGGGCAAAACAGCAGCGGACAGGAAGACAGAAGGGAGACAGTACGTGCGCACAGTGCGTGCCGTCTCCTCAAACAGCTGATTAACGGGGTGCCGGGTGTCGGACCCCCGCTGATCTGATATTGATGACCTATCCTAAGCTTGAAAAAGGCTACTATGTAGCCGAAACGTTGCTGCTGTTATGTACACATTCCTTTTTAAGTACATGAAATAAAGATAGAACCGGAGATGCTGCCGTGACCGTGTTTTGATTGCTATCCTGAGGATAGGTCATCAATATAAAAAGCCCAGAAAACCTCTTTAAAGAAGGTTTATGCTGAATGCTGGGAATTTTCTAAAATTAAAATAAGTCTTACCCATGTGCTCAGTCACTCACCATTCCAACATCCCCTCTTTAGTGCTTCAGGTCGTCTATTCCATGTGATCGCTGCAGCCAGACTAGTCTTAGCAGTTACATGAGGTAGTCAAGAACAACATTACTGTAGCAAGATTGGTGTTCATTTTTGGGAGTCCCCTTTAAATGATAAAACTCTGACAGCCTATAACCACCACTAGGGGGAGACTCACTGCTTAAATATTTGTGCAACTCAAATTCAGTCTCAAGGCAAATACTGGTAGCTACTGATGTTACTTTTTAAACATTGTCACTGGGGTCTAGTTATTGCACTGGAGAAGACCTCTGACAAGTGACCAGAATTATTATTTTTTTTTAAATGAATATCCCAAAAATTCTTTAAGAAAAAGTAAGGACTCCATGTTCCCTCTTTCCCACACTGTGCACAGATATGTTGATGGTGACAAGCAGCTGACACTAAGGGGGGAGGGGGTGGAAATGTGCAGCTTAGTGGTTAACACTGGGGTCCTAAGCTCAAATCCAACCAAAGGAAACATCTGCATGGAGTGTGTATGTTCTCCCCATGTTTGGGTACTTCGGTGGTTCATCCTTTACTCCAAAAACCTACAGATAGGTTAATGTAGAATTTAGATTGTAAGCCAACAATATCTACAGTGCTGTGAAATAAGTGCTATATAAAAATGAAAAGATAAATAAATAAGTAAAAAAAGTATGGGAGTCATGGCATGGCTGGTATTAATAGGGGACATTGTGTGGCTACTACTAATACGGTGCACTGTGTTGCTGGCACTGTTAGGCGAGTTCTTTTTTATGAAACTTAAGGAAAGGAGCAATCCAGGCTATAATGGTACTGTGTTATATGAGGTTTAGGATTAAGGCCCTGCATGAGGCATAACACATGCATGAGTGTTACCCAAAGTGATATTTTAAAGGTGTATTTCTACCTGGGACATTTATGGCATATCCCTCATTCCCTGTTCGGCAATCCAAAGAGTATATGAGGTGGAGAGAAGGGCGCACGTACATCTCTCTCCATTGCAGTTTCTTTTTTTTCTTCATTGGCTACCCATTGCCCTGAGAATTCAGTACAAAACAAACAAAACTATTATTATTAATGTTGTGACAAGACTGTCCACAACCGGTCTTCTCCATACATCTGTGACCTGATATCTCTGTACCTTCCCACACTGAATCTCCGATACTCACAAGACCTCCTTTTTCCCATAATCGTCTCCAAGATTTCTCTCATGCACCCACAATACCCTGGAACTCCCTACCGCAACACGCCAAACTCCACCTTACTGTGGAAACCTTCAAAAGAAACCTGAAAACCGACCTCTTCAGATAAGCTTACAACCTATAATAATCCTACTGCCACTTTACCACAGCTCCCCTCACCTACTATCTTCTTCCCACGTCTTTTGTAGATTGTGAGGCATCATGGGCAGGGTCCTCTCCTTCTGTACCAGTTTGTAACTCATCCTAGGGTGGGTTCACATCAATGCTATTGGTTTCTGTGATGTACATTCATATGGATGTGCTGATCCATATGAATGTAGATCCCAAGAGTAGACCCTTCACTGTAAGACATCCTGGATGACATTCTGCCTCTTCTCTCTGCCTATCCCTTCACTGGCTAACCACTGTCCAGAGAACTCAGTACAAAACATTAACTGTGACATACAAGACTGTCCACAACCTGTCCCCTCCATACATCTGTGACCTGATATCCCTATACCTTCCCACACAGAATCTCTGATCCTCACAAGACCTTCTCTACTCTCCTCTCATCTGCTCTTCATAAAATCACCTCCAAAATGTCTCCCATATTCTGGAAACCTTCAAAATAAACCTTATAACCCACCTCTTCAGACAAGCTTACAACCTACAGTTACATGGCTGCCATTATACTGCAGTATGAGCAGCTTCAACCCTCACCTACTTCCCTTCCCTTGTAGATTATAAACCCTTGTGGTCAGAGGCCCTTTTCTCCTTCTGTACCAGTTTGGGTCAGTTCACATGACTGCTATTGACTTCTGTTCTTCTATTCTGTTACAGGGTCATCATAACAATAAAAATAATTGATTGATGGATTTAGCACATAACTGACCATAATAGAGCCAAACAGATCCCATTGACTATAATGGGTCTATTTGGGAGTCCGCTTTATCAGTGGAGAAAAAAGTCCTGCATCTCGGCTGTTTTTTTTACAGAATCAGGGACAAAAGCCCCAAATGGAGCCTCTGACGCAGATGTGAACAAGCCCTTATTCCTGCTTATTGTACTAGTTGTTGTATTATGTACTTACACCCTTTTCATACCTACAGTGTCCTGGAATAGATGTTGCTTTAAGAATAAATAATAACCGGCGGCAACTGTATCCCTCTATTTTGATATATTTGCTGTCTCTCCCATTAGCTATATTGGTATCATCAGGAGAACACAGGTTTGTACCTGTCAAGCTTGTCACAGAGAATTCGCACAGTGCAGTTTCCCAGTACATGCATTAATGCAGCGACAGAACACTTTCATATGTTACTCGATATTCTAAAGCAATGTGATACGGTGGAGGAATCCTTTCAGGATGTAACACGCTTCAATGGCGATGCTCTGGATTTACAAATTCTTCTTCCAGATCTGACACATTTCATACAGTTATATACATTAACTACTCGGAGGGCATGTTATACGTTGGAACATTCCTACTACTCACTTCATCATTTCAGATCATAACTAATCCCTATAATGGAAGAAGGAAGATTAACCCACAACCTAAGTGATGAACTGCAGATAAAGGAGGGAAGCCTGGAGAAACATTTCAGCCTCTCCAGAAAGACACATGTCAATCCCTTCAACATCCCTCAAAAGTCATCAGGATGAAGTGTCAATATCTGCAGAGGAAGAACTCCATCAGGCTCTTAGTACCATCTTAAACCTTCTCACACACCGGCAGGTCACCAACGTGTCACTTTATAGACTTCACGAGCAGTTACTTTATTTACTAAGCTGTGAAAATTTGGTTTCTAAGCATTTATCCCAAGGAGCCACGGTTGCACTGTGGAAATATTAATTGATGTACCGTATGCCTTCACTACAGACATGGGATGTTCTTACATAAGGGTACATGTATGATAGAGGTGGACCATGCAATAGCTAGGGGGCTCCTGGAGGAACATGGCCCATTACAGGCCTCTAATGCGTGCTGAGAACCAGGGGTGCACCTAGCCTTTCTGCTGCCTGAGGTGAAAACTGAAACAGCTCCCCTCCAGAGGGCCAATTTCTTAACCTAACACCTTCCCTTCAGTCCATGGCCCTTCGGCTGCCCTCCTCTTACCCCTACCTGGTGCTGCCTGAGGCGATTGCCTCACCTGGCCTTATTGGTGGTGCACTCCTGCTGAGAACCTGAACAGGAATGTGGTCTCCACAGATGCAACTGTGTTGGCAAAATGGAATTGTATTCAAGTGATGAAAATGTGACCCAGTATCTTGGGGAGTTAGGAAAACATAACTTATAATATATAATTTGGCTACCCTTTTTCATAACCCCATTTAACCCCTTCCTTATGCAGCGATATTCCTTTTTCTCATTTTTTAATTTTTTTTTTACTCCCTGCCCTCCCGGACCCATAACTTTTTTTAATATTTCCATTCACATAGACGTATCAGGGCTTGTGTTTTGCACCGGATGTACTTTCTAATGGCACCATGTAATATTGCATACCGTGCAGTGGGAAAGCTGATTTCCATTTCCAGATCTCAGGCAGAGAAATGGTTACGGAGTCGGCTGCAGCATCAGAAGCGTATCCCGCTGCCAGGCAAACACACTGAAATCTCTACACACTCCATTCCCAGGCTTACACTTCACATTCTCATTGTTCAGGATCTCAATCGGAAGTGTTGAGAAGCTTCATAAGAAGTGTATTATCAATGTGCCCCTCTAGAGATTTCCTAAATGCTTTGGTGCCCTCATTAAAATGATTTCCTAACAAGAAGACAAATTAGTATGAGAGTGTATCCAAGTGGAATCCACAGAATAATATCCCATTTCATTCATCTTGAATAGATTTTGATTGGCTAGCTTTTGCAGCGATTCTCTAGAAGAATGCTTTGATGGCTCATTTGCATGTCATTTGCATAATGATCTGTACGGTTTGGGGTAACACCAGGCATCTGTATGTGGGATTTTACGATCCCCTGTCGCAATTTTTCATTTTAAGTGCTACCTCAGATTCGATTCGCACATCTGTAAGACACAGCAGAATGGCGAAACTGCATGATCTATGAGCCGTCCGCACAGCTGCAAGGAACAGGTGTAAAAGTGACAGGAACCCATTACTTCATCATCAATCTCCACCGAATTGTGCGCAGTGGTCTCCGTAGCCTTATGTTTAAACACATAGGTCACTAATAAGACATGCTTCATCTACAGGTGATGAAATGGGCATCACGTGAGGACAGATGCCTAATAAAATTACGTGTAACCTCTGAAACGCACTGTGAAACATGTAGCAATACAGCGCGACCAATCGGCAGGGCGCGTTTATTTCTCAAATGCAAGTGATTGGTTGCAGGACTGAAACGTTTGACTATTTAGATATACAATCGACTATGTAAACCCAACCATGAATGGAAAGGTGATATTCAAAAAACAGATCGAGACACAAGACAATCCCACAACTGTGAAGGCATCAGAGAAAAACAGATTAAAGGCGCATTCACACAAACGCGTGACAGCCGTGCCCGTTTTGCGGATCCACAAAACACTGGCACCGCCCATGTGCACCCGGCATCACGGTGCGGACCCATTGACTTCACTGATTTCGGGCTTCTGGGTCCATGCCTCCGCGTCGTAAAAGATAGGACATGTCCTATCTTTGGTCATGGATCATGGACGCATTGAAGTTAATGGGTCCACATCACGATGCGGGGTGCACACTGTCCGTGTTTCGTGGATCCGGCACTGTGGTCACACATTCGTGTGAATGAGCCCTAATACAGAATTTTGGAGTTGGACCTATTTAAAGTTAAAAAAACAACTTTCACATCCACTTTAAGTATTGTCCTGGCATCTGGGGGGGGGGGGGGGGGGGCTTTAGACCTCTCCACCCCAAAGGATGATACCAGCATCATAACAAAGCACATGGTAGGTGCTTTTACAGGTTTTGCATCGAGTTACATCTCTGATTCTATTTAAAGAATTAAAGGGGTTACTGGGGCAGATTCTTTAGAGATGAAAATAAAAATAAAAGAAGGGATTTTACATCCTCACCAAACCCTTGCTGCCTTTCTTCCACTGCTTACTGGGTTCCAGCTGGTCTTTTATCTTGTCCGCTCTCAACCCAGGAAATGCCTGAAGATGCCTGCTCAGCCATTCACTGACTGAGGTGGGTCTGAGCTGATGGCAGCGATTGGTTGAGTTGAACAGGAATCTCCAGGTATTTCCTGTGTGTCGTTCAGGATTAGGTAGTAGAGACCAGCAGGGACCTGGTAAGAGTCAGAATGGGACCAGCAGAAGTAGGTAACATAACATAGGTATTGATATGACGAGGATCTTTTAAATGATCACCAATTTTTCAGACAACTTTATATAAATAAATAGTACAGGCAAATAAGAAAATTTTGTAATATATCTTATTAGAGACAAATGCCTCTTTCTCCACTCCCCCCACCCTTCCTACATATACTAACATTTACCATCTTGTAAGATTGAGACAGACTGTCAACTCACCCCCCTTCTCCTCTCCACTCTCCATAGACTTTTATGGGCAATACGTAAACTGATCCTTTAGTACGCTAAGGTAATTTTCTCTGATAAAATATATTACAAAGATTCTTGTATTTGCCTGTACTATTAAACTATAAAGTTGTGTAAAAATGTGTGACTAGTTATTATTACAAATAGTACTTTCCCATACTATTCATTTATGCCAAATTATTTGAAAGGTTATTAACCATTCAAGGATGATTTCATAAATTTGCTTTTAAGCGTATATTTTTCCTGCATGCCCCTCTATTGATGTTTATAAAACATCTTATCAAATATTTGGTTAAACAAATAGATTCAATCAGTTGATTTTGAATGTCAAGGGACACCCCAGGTCAAAATTACTGTTATTGTGAACAGCTAAGCAAGTTGAAGATGAAATGATCTGCAAAAGGCATAAAGTGAAACGCACTTTTCAACATTTTAACAATATCAGTGTATTATTTTGTTTTTGTACAATTTTAATATGAAAAAAGGAAAGGAGCACCTTGCAAAAGTATGGGAACCCAAGGAGATTTGAGCGCTAAGATAACTTTAACCTAAGTCTCACACCTTAAATAGCCTGTTAAGTTTAAGGCTTGTTCACAATCATTGTTGGAAAAGGCCATGTGATGCAAATTCCGAAGCTTTATAAATAGCCAGACCCCTTTAATCTTGTACCAAAAGACAGCACAAATTTTTCTAAGCAGCTGCCTAACACCCTGAAAATGAAAATGGTTCAGGCCCACAAAGGTGGAGAAGGCTATAAGAGGTTGCCATTTCCTCAGTTCAACATGTAATTAAGATATGACAGTTAACAGGAACAGTGGAGGTCAGGAGAAGGTCTGGAATACCAAGAAAAATGTCATAGACAGCCGCTCGTAGGATTGCTAGAAAGGCAAATCAGAGCCCCCGCTTGACTTCAAAAGACCTTCAGGAAGGTCTGCTTTAGCAGAATCTGGAAGTGTAGTACATTGTTCTACTGTTCAGCGACACCTGCACAAATATGGCCTTCATGGAAGAGTCATCAGAAGAAAAACGCTCCTGTGTCCTCACCACAAAATTCAGCATCAGAACTTTGCAAAAGAACTTCTAAACAAGCCTGATGCATTTTGGAAACAAGTCCTGTGGATCAATGGGGTTAAAATAGAACTCTTTGGCCACAATGAGCAAAGGTATGTTTGGAGAAACAAGGGCACATCATTTTATTAAAGGAACACCTCTCCAACCAAGCATGGGGGTGGATCAATCATGCTTTGGGGTTGTGTAGCAACCAAAGGCACTGGGAACATTGCACTGGTAGAGGGAAGAATCGATTCAAAGAAATTCCAGCAAATTCCAGCATATTCTAGATAAATTCTACATAAAACCAAATGCAAAAAAGCTGAAGTTGAAAAGAGGATGTCATCTACAAATGGTTAATGATCCTAAACACATCTCAAAATCCACAACAGACTACCTAAAACAGGCTCCTGATCTGAACATCGATGAAAATCTGTGGATGCACATGCAAGCCGGCCCAGGAATCTTACAGAACTGGAAGACATTTGCAAAGAAGAATGGATAAAAAAAATCCCTCAAACAAGAATTGAAAGGTTCTTGGCTGCCTACAAAAAATATTTAGAAGATGTGATACTTGCCAGAGTTTTGGTTTGGGTGCTTTTTCTTGTTTATTGTGAAAATGTAAAACATGAAAATAAAAACTTGTTTGTTTTTGCTTAAAATATAAAAGGAATGTGTCATTTTTAATGTTATGCCTTTTGGAGATTATTTTATCTTCAACTTGCTTAACTGTTCACAGTAACAGTAATTTTGACCAGGGGTGCCCAAACTTTTGAATGCCACTGTAGCCAAGTGAATGCCACACTATTGGAGATCGTAGTACAGTAGGGTGCCAGATAAAATAATTTACTAAGCATGCTCTTTAAAAAAAAATTGAAAGTTGACCTTTTCACCGAGAACAAAGAAGGTAATTCTTGTAACTGATAGGGTAATTAATATGCATATCTTATTGCCTGTGCTTTCATACAAAACATGTAGGATGCAAATGTGTATTGCTTCAAAAAATAGAAAAATAAACCAGTAGTAAGTTTGAGTCTGGCACAGCCACAATATGAAGAACATTCTTTCTAGACCACCCAAGTCTGTGCTTCTTGAAATACTTACTGAACTAAGAAAAAAATCTGTCCCATTTAACTTGTTGTGAAATTCACAACCCTAAAAGCAGTCAATACAGAAAATGTGACTCAAATAAGTGAACTGTACAAGTAAAATCCTGGCCAATGATTTAAAAAAAAATTATTTATAAAATGCTCAAAAGTATACGGTAAATGCCCAATCCTTTTCCATCAAATATCAAACCATGAAGCAGGACAAACGGTATTTCATGTAAAGCGGATGTCTCCCTATTAAACATGTTCATAGTATATATTATTAAAATGAACAATATTTGCCATTTATATGCTGGTAACTGAAGAGTTATGACACTTACATAGTATGGCACCACTTGGTGTTCACAGCGTATAGCAATGTGCACGTCCTCCTAATGAGATGCGTGCTGGTGGACACACATGCTCACTAAGCAGAGACCTGGCTGTTGGGAGAGTGACTGATCTTCTATTTCCTGCATAGCAGCCAACAGAAATAGCTTCCTGGCCTGCTTGTCAGAGAAGAAGCCGAGCTTCTGAAGTTGCATGGTAATATCACTGAGAAAACTCCTTCTGTAGGGGCAGCAAGAAGGGACTATATTGTCAGGTGCCAAAAGGGGGAAGGAGACCAATTTTGTCCGAAGGCTGCCTCCAGCAGCACAAAAAAACTGCAGCACTATGGAAGAACAAAATGGTGAAAAAGGTATATTTATGGTAGAAACACTGTAAATATCTTTAAAACAGTTTTTACCAGACTTTCAGGGCTTTGGGCAAGCAAATGATTCATAGGAAACATCTTTTGACTGTTCCTCTGAGGTTTTTGTAGCCAATCCAATTGCCTGCAGTACTCTGTACATGTCCAATGAAATATCCATTAACATAGAAATACATCTAAAAGATATCTTTTGGTATACCATTGAGACGTGCTAGAAGACTACAATCATGAACTCTGCGAGTTAAGGCTTCTAGCAATTTTCCAAATTATGGAGCAGCAAGAGACGCCTTTCCATGATGAGAAATCTCTGGGCAGGGCGTTCAAATCAATAGGGATCAAATCTACAATGCATTCGGAAAGTCTTTAGACCCCTTCACTTCCTTCACATTTTGTCATGTTGTGGCCTTGTGCTAAAATTAAAAAAAGTTTAGATTTTCCCCATCATTCTGCACTTTCCCCACAATGACAAAGTGAAAAGAGAACTTTTAAGGTCATGACAAAGGACACAAGGCCGAAACATGTGTGCTACCTACAAGGGTTACGGGACCTGAACATTTTTTCTTGTACTCTTGTTATATTTAGATTAAAGCTTGAAGTTTTTTCTTCTTGCCCTTGTTTGGATTACAGTCATATACTAGGCGCATGGAAATTCAATAAAAACCATCACGGCCATGAGTTTTTGATGGTCCATCACTCAGTGGAAAAAAAATTACAATTCAAAATTGCCAGGAAATTATCCTGTAGGCCTTCAAGAAACAAGGGTATGTGGCAGGCTCAGACCCTAGAAGTGGGTTTAGTAAGAAAGATCAAGCAAAAATCCAGATGATAGAGAGTATATATCCACACGCTGTATATTTCAGATGGAATGGGAAAGCTTCAGAAATTAATTCCAGTCACAGCTCAGTGTTTCCAGGCTATGGCCTTCTCCCAAAAAAGTCTGCCCTCTGACTTTCTAATGCTGTTTAGAATCCTATGAGTTGGCAGTGAACTAAATGAGTCCGCATAGTTTCCCATAGTGAAGTACTATATGTGCATTGGTAGGAAGCCAGAACGACGTATCTACAACATATTCAAGATTAGGAGCTTCTACCTGTTTAGATCATGTGGGTAATACAGTCGTGGCCAAAAGTTTTGAGAATGACACAACTATTAGTTTTCACAAAGTTTGCTGATAAACTGCTTTTAGATCTTTGTTTCAGTTGTTTCTGTGATGTAGTGAAATATAATTACACGCACTTCATACGTTTCAAATGCTTTTATCGACAATTACATGACATTTATGCAAAGAGTCAGTATTTGCAGTGTTGGCCCTTCTTTTTCAGGACCTTTGCAATTTGACTGGGCATGCTCTCAATCAACTTCTGGGCCAATTCCTGACTGATAGAAACCCATTCTTTCATAATCACTTCTTGGAGTTTGTCAGAATTAGTGGGTTTTTGTTTGTCCACCCGCCTCTTGAGGATTGACCACAAGTTCTCAATGGGATTAAGATCTGGGGAGTTTCCAGGCCATGGACCCAAAATGTCAACGTTTTGGTCCCCGAGCCACTTAGTTATCACTTTTGCCTTATGGCACGGTGCTCCATCGTGCTGGAAAATGCATTGTTCTTCACCAAACTGTTGTTGGATTGTTGGAAGAAGTTGCTGTTGGAGGGTGTTTTGGTACCATTCTTTATTCATGGTTGTGTTTTTGGGCAAAATTGTGAGTGAGCCCACTCCCTTGGATGAGAAGCAACCCCACACATGAATGGTCTCAGGATGCTTTACTGTTGGCATGACACAGGACTGAACAAGCTCTGCACTGGTGGCACTCCGATCCCGCAGCTCAATCCTCTTTAGGAGACGATCCTGGCACTTGCTGGACTTTCTTGGACGCCCTGAAGCCTTCTTAACAAGAATTGAACCTCTTTCCTTGAAGTTCTTGATGATCCTATAAATTGTTGATTGAGGTGCAATCTTAGTAGCCACAATATCCTTGCTTGTGAAGCCATTTTTATGCAACGCAATGATGGCTGCACGCGTTTCTTTGCAGGTCACCATGGTTAACAATGGAAGAACAATGATTTCAAGCATCACCCTCCTTTTAACATGTCAAGTCTGCCATTTTAACCCAATCAGCCTGACATAATGATCTCCAGCCTTGTGCTCGTCAACATTCTCACCTGAGTTAACAAGACGATTACTGAAATGATCTCAGAAGGTCCTTTAATGACAGCAATGAAATGCAGTGGAAAGTTTTTTTTGGGATTAAGTTAATTTTCATGGCAAAGAAGGACTATGCAATTCATCTGATCACTCTTCATATCATTCTGGAGTATATGCAAATTGCCATTATAAAAACTTAAAGGGAACCTGTCACCAGGATTTTGTGTATAGAGCTGAGGACATGGGTTGCTAGGTGGCTGCTAGCACATCCACAATACCCAGTCCCCATAGCTCTGTGTGCTTTTATTGCTTAAAAAAAAAACGATTTGATACATATGCAAATTAACCTGAGATGAGTCCTGTCCCTGACTCATCTCGGGGACAGGACTCATCTCAGGTTAATTAGCATATGTATCAAATCGTTTTTTTTTACACAATAAAGCACACAGAGCTATGGGGACTGGGTATTACGGATGTGCTAGCGGCCATATAGCAACCCATGTCCTCAGCTCTATACACAAAATCCCGGTGACAGGTTCCCTTTAAGCAGCAACTTTTCCAATTTCCAATATTTATCTAATTCTCAAAATTTTTGGCCACGACTGTAGATACGGAGATGTAGAAGCTCATAAATCTTGTGAGATGAATACAGTATGTCTATTTTAAGGAAGCTCCTTCATAGTTCACTTTGCACTGATATAGAGACCCCCACTTACTATTCAGTATCCCAATAGTTTCCCATATTTTAGGATAGAGCTAGATGGTCACGCGGTCGCCATCTTGGTTGGTATATTTTCAATACTATGTAACTCTTTACCCCTATTTATTTCGATTTTTCCTAATAAAATGACCAAATTAGTTTCACTTCAGTGATTGTGAGTCCAAAATCAGGAATGGAGGTTACACAGAGTTAGATATCATGGAAAGATTTGCCCCTGCTCTGTATTTTTGAACCGCACCTGGTTATGGCTCACCATCACTGATGTAAATCACTGACCAAACACTGATGTGTTAAATAGACCTAACCCTGCAGCTTTAATATGGTTTTATTACAATGCAGTACCTTAAAGGGAACTTGTCATCGTAGTGATAGTCTCGCTGATTTCAGTGGTCTGGCACTGCTGTGATGGCAGTTTTGGAGTACTGACCCACCGAAGCTTGCAGCATGTGCCAGCCCAATGAGGCTTGTTGTCCTCTCCCTCTTCCACCTCCTGGATGATTATTGACAGGTTTCTTTGCTATGCACAACGGGAAAAACACTTGTCACTCATTGACCAGAGGCGGGTAGGGGCGTGGCCTCCCATGGCCCGACAGAATCTGGCATAGATTAATCAAATTAAAATTTCTGGTATACAGACTTCCTGGAGATGCCCCAAATTTATTTAAAGGCCTGTGGGTCATAATAAATTTAGTGCACTCTACACTGGCAGACTTTATACTAGGACTGGAGTGTCAAGGACATTCCTGTGACAGGTGCCAGGAGATCAGTGAGACTGGCAACACATGGTTCCTTCTGGATCAATTTGTGTCTGTTGTTTCTGGTGATGGCCACACCCCTTGCCTCAGGTGTTGCTTATGTGGTCATTTAACCTCCCCTATTTATTGTGGCTGCTCCCACCATGCTGTGCGGTTTATAGCTTCAGTCTTGTTGTGGATTACTGGTGTTTTGATCTCAGTTTAGTTCCTGAGCTTCCATAGCCATTTGTAGCTAAGTGTCTTCTACCCCTTTTGTTTATTGTTTGGGTTTTCTTGTGTTGCTCTTTTCCCTGTCCTGTCCTGTTTGTCCTACCGTTTGGAGAAACAGGTTGTCTCTTGTCCTGACATTAGTACCAGGGTCCTATAGGGTGAGTTAGGACTTTAGGTTCCTGTGTACATAATCGCATGCTATGTCTTGAAACAATATTGGATGTAATGTGACACAAAGTGTTCAAAAAGAATGAATAAAACTACACTATAATATCTTTTAAAATTGGTGTGCCATAGATTTTCTCCTACCTGTGTATGAACTCGCCTACCTCTGGGGTCAGTTCATACTGGCAGTCAGTAAGGACTTTGATAAGGGTTTCTCTAGGAGGTGACCAGCTCCTTTCCATAGTTTCCAGGACGTTTCCCCTCACCCCTTTCCCTCCTACATTCGGTGTGGGTTTCCCTCCCACACCGAAGGGTGACATGGGGCTTGTAACACCAGTCTTAGTATATCTGCCCCACATCCATCTTCCTTCCTATCTTGCTTCCTATCTCTTTTCCTTCCTTCCTATCTTCCTTCCTTCCTATCTAATATGTATCTACCTTTCAATCTACCTTTCTAAAAATCTATCATCGCATACGTATCTATCAATATCTACAGTATAAATAGTAAGTAACACAATAACATAAAAAGAATCATTAAGATGTAAGGTCCCTGTTAGTTTATCTGCCCTTAAATGGGTTTTGCCAAGTTTTCAAGTGGATAGCGGATAATTAAGTGATAGGTAAGGGTCTGACCAATGGGAACCCCCACGATCCCAAGAATAGGAGTCCTGTTTCCCGGTCCTGATGGAACGGCAGGGCCCATTCATTCTCTATGAGACAGCTGGAGCACTGTAATCGGCTATCTCCATTGGTCCCATAGAGAAAGAATGGAGTGGCAGGGCGCACGTGCATCCTGCAGCTCCATCAGGAAAGAGGGAACAGGACTCTCTGGATCAGCCAGTTGCTGAGATTTGCAAAAAGTCAAAGTACAACCTCTACATACCCACGTATCCCCGTCCAAAAAAAAAAAAAAAGGCCAAATAAACAGAGAGGCCACAGCCAGGAAGTTTAGTCCTTCATCCATAGTAAACGAGCGGTGCACAGTCCCGGGCTTCATAGGGACCCATTCTAAACAATGTGCACAGGTGAAGAGAAGGAAAGTTGCAGTCGGTTTATTTTTGTACAAGAAATTCATCAGAAGGACGGACTCGATCCTATGTCTGGAAGTACAGCTCTTCCTGTTAGAAGACATCTGCTGAGCTATCTATTATGATTAGGTCCCATGAGCCGCGCGCTGGGCTCAGCTGCACCTACTGCGCCATTCCCCAAAATCATCCTAAAGTAAAAAGTAATTTTATGAGAAAAGTATTTTCAAGCATTTCACTGCCCCACCTATAATGGAATAAATCTGGAGACCACACAATGAGACTGAGCTGTTCATGCAGAAAAAAATGAATCACATCCGTATTACGTCTGTGTATCATCCGTTTTTTGCGGATCCATTGCAACAATCCCTGTCCATGTCCGCAAAACAGAGAAGAATAGGACATGTATTTTTTTGCGGGAACGGACTTGCAGACATACGGATGAGTCATTTCCGTTTTTTTTTTTGAAGACCCATTGAACTGAAGGGTTCCGCATACGGGCCGCCAAAAAAACATAACGGACATGGACAAAAAATATGTTCGCGTGCATGAGCCCTTATGCACATGATGTGGGTTGTTTCACACATTCGGGAGATCTGGGAAACTGTTGAAAAGGGAAAGGGCTTGTTGCCAACAGCAACCGATCACAGCACAGCTTTCAGTTTGTACTCCACTCTGGAAAAATAAAAGCTGTGATATGATTGGTTGCTATGGGCAGCAAAGACAGCGGGGGGGATATTTATCAAAACTGGTGTAAAGAAAAACTGACTTAGTTGCCCATAGCAACCAATCAGATTCGACCTTTCATTTTTCACAGCTCGTTTGCAAAATGAAAGGTAGAATCTGATTGGCTGCTATAGGCAACTAAGCCAGATTTCCTTTTAGGGTACTTTCACACTTGCGGCAGAGGATTCCAGCAGTCAGTTCCGTCGCCGGAACTACCTGCCGGATCCGTCAAAACGCATGCAAACTGATGGCATTTGTCAGACGGATCAGGATCCGTATGACAAATGCATTGAAATGCCGGATCCGTCTCTCTGGTGTCATCCGAAAAACGGATCCGGCATTTATTTTTTTCACATTATTTGCGGTCTGAGCATGCGCAGACTGCAATGCCGGATCCGTTTTGCCGGAACACTCCGGAATTTTGGACGGAGATAAAACCGCAGCATGCTGCGGTATTATCTCCGTCCTGAAAAGTCAAAAAGACTGAACTGAAGACATCCTGATGCATCCTGAACGGATTGCTCATATCGACAGCTTTCATACATCTACCCCTTTCTTTTCTTAGCGAAAACGCAACATTTTAAGCTGCACTTTTGCTGGTGTTTTTTTGCCGCACTGTTTGCTGCCAAATATTAGCTCAGCTGTAAGTCGAAGGAAACTATGAAACACAATACAAATGTGATGTTTAAATAGCATTTTTCTCGACATTACATTTTTAGGGCCATGGCGCTTTTGTCAAACTGCAGCAGCTCTGGGTATGGCCTTTTTCTCAGCTACTTTCCCACAGACATATGTATTGGAAAAAAGCTTTAAAAAGTGCAAGAATTGGTGGGGAGGTCGACTTCTGGGAGCCCAACTGATCGCCAGAGAATTAAGTATTCTCCACGTATTCCCTGCTCAGTGGTGCCCTGGTCACCGGGATGTGGTGGGAGCTGCAGAACTGCCCCAGACATGATACCACCCCTTTAATTAACCAGAAGCCTAAGCTATGTGAGGTCAGATACTATTAGAAGAACATCGTACTTACCAACATTCACAATCCTAAAAAATGTACATTAATGCCAGGGAACTTTCGCCAAGAGCGTCCCACTTTGGGTGCGGTTTACACTTGCATGCGTTGAGCAGGATGGCTTCCCTTCCTATACAGCACTTTTTTTCTGCTCGGTCTGTGTGAGGACCAGAGCTGCTGTAGAGGCCGTGTCAGTGTGGATACATATGCATGCTACATGTAGCTTTTCTACATGGTTACTTTTGGGTCTCCAATATATCGCCCTCCGGTTATTTTGTTACAGCTTGGCAGTAGCAACATTGAGTCTCACTAAGGGCTCATGCATATGCAGGTCCGCAAAAAATACGGATGATGTCCGTGTGACATCAGTATTGCATCCATATTTTTTTTTTTGTGCATCCAAAATGACATGTTCTATCTTTTTTGCGGCGCTATGGAATGGACATACGACCGCATTTTCTGCTGACCCATTGAAATAAATGGGTTTGCATCTTAACGGAACGGACACGGAAACAAAATACGTTTGTGCGCATGAAGCCTAAGGGCAGTCCACAAAACATACGGATGACGTCCGTGTAACATCCTTATTGCATCCATTTTTTTGCGGATCCACTGTAACAATGCCTGTCCTTGTCCGCAAAACAGACAAGAATAGGACATGTTCTACCTTTTTTTGTGGAACAGACTTGCGGACATACGGATACGGAATGTACACGGAGTCACTTCTTCTTTTTTGCGGACCCATTGAAGTAAATGGTTCTTCATAGGGGCCGCAAAAAAAAATACGGAACGGACACAGAAAAAAAATACGTGTGCATGAGCCTAAGGCCCGTGCATTGGGGACCGCAAGTTGAATGGGTCCATGGCCCAACGGCCGTGTGCATGGGGCCTAAGACTGAGTTCACACTTTTATCAGTTATTTCCATCAGTTGTCTAACACAGGCAATGATACGATTTAACTACAGAGACGGATACCGACCAATCTTTATCTCTTCATGTGAGGTTTACATTTGCAACAGCATTTTTAGCTTAAAGAAGCCCTGTCTCCTCTCCTGACAGGTCTGTTTTAGTAACTACTGGCATTCCCCATGTAGTAACAATTCTGGAGCATCTATTCTTATGGCTCTGTGATGTGCCATTCCTTGAATATTCCTGCTAGAAATGATTAATGAATTACTAGCAGTTAGCAATGAAGGTCCTGAAGGGTGTTATCAGTTGGGGGGGTGTCCCTGCCTAGTCTGACACTGGCAGCACTTATTTGATACTGCCAGACTGTGCAGGGACACAACCACAACTGGTAACACTCATCTGGACCTGCTATAAATTCATTTGTAACTTCTAGGAGACAGGTTCTTTTCAATCAAAAAGTGCAATTAGTACTTTTCATTAGTCATTAGGATTACATTTTTTCAACTTTTTGTCAATTATTTTATATGATTTTATGTAACAGTTTTCTTACTTCACCAGCCCTTCTCAAATAACCCCACCTTCTTCAGATACCCCCACCTTTCACTTTCAGATATCATTTATCATCTTCAGATATTATGCACACATTATTTTTCAAGA